>NC_140592.1:1116681632-1119081632 GCF_964204655.1 Triturus cristatus
CCGCGTTATAGTTAGTGCAGGCAACTATAACTCACGCGACCGCAATCTTCTGCTGATGACATATGTGTCTTTATGAAAAAAAAATATTTGTAATATATGTATAGCTAAAATTTAATGGAAGAAGACATGGGCAAATAAGTGTCGAAATACAGTATTAGCATCAGCAGAAGATTGCGGTCGCGTGAGTTATAGTTGCCTGCACTAACTATAACGCGGGAATTTCATTGGTTTTTTACGAGTGAAATGTACAGCTAACTATAACATGTGTGAAACCTATGGTTTTTTCAGTGAATTTATATATATATATATATATATATATTCACTGAAATAGCCCTCAGTATTGAAGGGAAATTATATCCCCAATTTAAAACGTGCCATAGTGTGTGTTTGCACACGTCACCTCAGGCCCCGTCCCCTCCCTTCAACACTGTGTAAACGCGCCCTGTGGCTGTTCTAAGTTGAGAGATTAGGTCCCCTTGAATCCTAAGTGTCCCTAGGGTCAAACTAGACCACTAGGTACCTCCAGTAAGTGCCACAGAGCTGCGTTGCAGAGAGGTGTAAAAAGGGGCTTGCCCTCAGAACACCTCTCTGCAGCGCAGCTCCCTGGCGCATACTGGAGATGCCTGTTGGGCTAGTTGGCCCTCAGGGACCCTCAATATTGAAGAGGAATTAATTCCCCAACTTACAACTCGCCAGGGGGCGCGTTTGCAGAGTGCTGCAAGGAGGGGGCGTGGCCTCCGGCACGATGCCAGTCTTTTATTTATTTTAATTTTTTAAGAAGGGGGGCTGTGTGGTTCCCCTTCTTATTCTAATTTATTGGCCCTGATGACCCCATCCCCCAGGGCCTGTCTCCTAATTATATTTTTTTGACCCCAATCCCCAGGGCCGGCCACTGTTTTTTATTATTTTTTAAAAATATATATTTATAGACACACCTAGGACATGCTGGACAAACCGTATGTACCTATCACCATGACGATTTGCGTGATATTCATTAAAAGGCGACTATGCATACAATGAATCCACGTGGAATGTATTTACACCACTAGTGAAGCTCTTACATGTCTGATGCCCTACCGTGCCTAATCCCAGTAGACACCCTTGTCGTTTATTTATACAAACATGGGTAGCTATTGACGGGCACATTTAATACACATGCACACCAAGCCATTCAAATGGGATTCGACAAGAATTCGACCAAAACTATGCAAGGAACCCCCCTCACGGTTAATAAAACACACATCCACTGCCCGATGTGTAATACTTTTTATTTTACTCTCTGGAAAGGGGACGAACATCACTTGAGAGTCACAGCATGCTCCTGGCAGAGCCCAATGCTGTGTTACACCCACCATTGCCTGCCGAGTGCCACACACCTCTGTGTTGTATTCCACCAGCTAGTGCGTATTCTATGACTCTCTCTAGCCCATGTGCACTGTAACACCACCCCGTGAATATGTCATGCCACACTTGTCTTCGCACTGGTTATATTGCCCCATCTAACGTGCCTTCCTCGATGCCTATGTTATAACGCACAGTGCTATGCCATACATATTACAATCTGGGATCCATATCTTTGTCACAGTGCATATGCAACGTTACACTCCCCAGCACATATTTTATAATACAACTTTAGAGACTAGTTAGGTTACACAACACTGCCCTGTGCATATTACACTCCAAGGCGCATATCGCATAGCACGCGCTAGTGCCTGTGCTGTCTCGCGCTCTCCAATGAATCTGTCATTACGCACAATGTATTGCATATTATATTTCACGCCCGGTTCATCTTATATCACACTTTTTGGTGCATAGTTTATACCATACACTATAATTAGTTTTAATTTTCAATCGTGCTCTCAGGACTATGTTCTATATAACACTGTGTTCACCTACCCTTTTCACGGGCATTACATTTTGCGATAGGGGGTGGAGGGTCAGGGGGTGTTTCTGCCAAGTGAGCCCGGAGTCACAGTCACAAACGCCCTCTTCTTCCTGAATAAAAGTGAGATTATGCTGCATACTAGTTCATATTTTAAGTAGTTCGCACAGACACACGTTTTAAAAACAATAAAGTTCCTAATACCCGCCTTCTCTGAACAGTTAGCTTGCTGCCCCATCCCCCTCCTCCCTATCCTCTGTTGTGTGAATCCATGGACTAGCCTCCTCCCTCCTGCCATGCATGGTCTGATGTGCTGCCACTGCCCTCAATTTAGTATGATGTACCAGTCCACTTCTCCTGCCCTCCATTGCCCAATTCTATGCCCCATCATTGACCTCCTGCTTAAACTCTGTGCTTAGCTTGCTGCCCCTATTCTCCTTCCCCCTGCCCTCCGATGTCTTTGTGCATGCCCCTGCTCCATCCTTTTTACCCACCATGTTCCATGGACCTGCCACTCCAATCTACTCTGAGTGTTCTGTTGAGCAGCCACTCCCCTCCCACCTGCCTAGCATTGTCAGATGACTGTAACCTGTCCCTGCCACCTCTACCCTGCCTGTCCACATGCCATGCCCCTATCCTCTTCCTCCTGTCCTACATGGTCCATTGTACTGCCACACCCTTCTGCCCTCCCTGGTCTGTTGTGCTGCAACTGCTCCTCCTGCCTGCCCCGTGCGGTCTGTTGTGAGGCCCCTTCCCCTGAACCTTCTTGTCTGTTCACAGGTCCTGACCCTCCCTTCTATCCTCCATCGTCCTTTGTGCATGCCCCTGCACCCTCCTTCTTGCCCATCATAGCCATTGTGCTGCCACTAACCCTCCCACTTGCCATGCATGGTCTTCTGTGCTGCCATGGCCCCTCCCACCTTCCCTGTGTGGTCAGTTAGCTGCCCCTGACCCCCTCCCACCTTCCCTCCATGGTCTGTGTGTATGCCATCACAGTCTCACTGTTGCTCTTCATGGTGTGTCTTGCTTCTAGTGCCCATCCTGCCTGACCTCCATGGCTATCTTGCTGCTCCTGCCCTGCCCCCTTGCCCCCAGCCCTCCGTTTACATGTGAAGACCCCTACTCCCTCCCTCCTGGCTTGTCTGTTCCATTGTAATGCCCCTGATCCATCCCTCCTGCCCTTTATGGTCTGTTATGCTGCAGCTTTCTCTCCTGTCTGTCCATTAGGGTCAGCTAGCTACCATTCCCTCTTGCCCCTCTGTTCTCTGTTGTCCATGTGCATGGTCCTGTCCCCTCCCTCTTGCTTTCTATGAATTGTTGTGCTGCACTCCCGTCCCGCATGCCCTGTGTGGTGTATTGTGCTGCTGCAAACCCTGATGCCTGCCCTGCAGGGTCAGTTTGGTGCACCTCTCCATATCCCTCCTGTCCTCTGTTATCCAAGTCCATGTCCCTACCCCATTTCCTTCCATGATCCAATGTACCATACTTGCGAACATTTTGAGCTTGGTAAGAGGGAGATTTTTAAAAAAAACTGGGGTATTGATTTTCCCCTTTGAGTTACATTGAAAAAGAGGAGATTGTAGACAGGAGACAGATCAAATAAAGCCCATTTGAGCTTAAAAACATTTGACGTTTTCTGACTGAATCGGGTCTGTCGGCATGTATGGTTGTACTACCATTGCCTCTTCCTTCTGCCCACAATGGTCTATTACATTGCCACAGCCTCTCTTGCAAGTCCTGTATTGTTGGTTTGTTGCCCCTGCCCCCCTTTCCACTGCCCTCCATAGTCTGTTGTGCTGCCACGGCCCTTCCTGCCTGCTCAGTGTGGTTAAATTGTTGCCTTTGCACACTCCTACCTGCCTTCAATTTTCAGAGTCCGTGCCCCTGGCCTCTGCCTCTCAACAGTATCCTAATGAACAACTAGATTGCTAACATTCTATATTTATTACAAAAGTGTGGAACGCCTGATGTCATCTTGATGTAATCAAAACTGTAATACCTAGAGCATTTCCTTTAGAAATTACATATATGAGAGGGTCTTATTGGCATCAAAATTATGGTTTGTGCTCTAAAAGACTAAAACAAGGACATATTTTCTGAGTTTTCAAATAGCGACAAAGCACTTTTAAATTATTTGTTATCTTTATGTTTTTTTATCCAGTTGACCACTTGATTAAATGTTGCACTTAGGGGAGAGGATGTGGTGTTACTTCCAGAACTGCAGACTTTGCAACTGGGGAACCAGGTTGGAGTTTCTGCTTCAGCTCGACATTCTGTGATTCTGGTCAAATCACTTAGTCTCCCCATGTCTACAACCAAAATGAATTTGTTCTTGTGTGATGTAACCAATGCTCATGACAAGTCTGCACTATATAACACTGCAAAAACACAAAATAATAAGTGTTTTGCACACTTCTGTCATTGGGCTATATTTGGGCTACATCTGGGTGATTTTGGGCTACATTTGGGCTCTTTTGTCTCCGGTGGCCATCTTGGGATATTTATTTGTTATGAAGTTTCCTAATTTCCTCATGTACTGCAGTCTCCTCAGTAGGAAATGCTTTCAGTTTTTTACTTTGATTCCATCATGAAGGTATTCAGATATGTCACACATTTGCCATAAATTCTGAAAGTTA
This sequence comes from Triturus cristatus, assembly GCF_964204655.1. Classification (NCBI taxonomy): domain Eukaryota; kingdom Metazoa; phylum Chordata; class Amphibia; order Caudata; family Salamandridae; genus Triturus; species Triturus cristatus. Next base: position 1,116,686,151 of record NC_140592.1, read on the forward strand.
GCACTCTAGTTGCTCATTAGATCACTGTAGTAAAACTACTGTTCACCATGGAAGTCTGCTCCTGGTATTAAAAGTGCATGTTTCAGTCTGCATGTCAGAATTTTTTAATGAAATAGAAGAGGATTTGAGAAGTCACTCAAAATGTGCCCTCATTTTCTTTCTTCAGCATTAATCATAATTTCTATGGCAAAATGAACCCCCTCATTGTGTTCCTTTTTAAATTAAATGTTTTAAGTGTTACCAGTTTATTCCAATCAAGATGGCTTCAGGTGTGCCATACTTTTGTCATAATGAAGACAGTAAGCGCTCTAGTTGTTTTTAAGAACACTCTGCGACATTCTGTCATTGGGCTATACTTGGGCTACATCTGGGTGATATTTGGGCTACATTTGGGCTCTATTGTCTCTGGTGGCCATCTTGGGAGATTTATTTGTTATGAAGTTTCCTAATTTCCTCATTTACTGCAGTCACCTCAGTAGGAAATACTTTCAGTTTTTTACTTTGATTCCATCAAGAAGGCATTCAGATGTGTCACACATTTGCCATAAATTCAGAATGTTAGCACTCTTTTTGCTCATTAGATCACTGTAGTAAAGCTACTGCTCACCAGGGAAAACTGCTGCTGGTATTGAAAGTGCATGCTTCAGTCTGCATGTCAGAATTTTTTAATGAAATAGAAGAGGATTTGAGAAGTCACTCAAAATGTGCCCTAATTTGTCTTTCTGCAGCACTAATCATACTTTTTATGGAAAAATGAACCCCCTCATTTTGTTCCTTTTTAAATTAAATGTTTTAAGAGTTACCACTTTAATCCAAGCAAGATGGCTTCAGGTGTGCCATACGGTTATCATAAGTAGGACTGTTAGCGCTCTAGTTGTTCTTTGGAACACTCTGGGAAGCTGCAGTAGAACACAAAGGAATCAACTGACAGTCTCTGCCCTTGTTGGATGTACATGTTTTACTGAGAATGTCAGACTTCATTCTCACATGACTGAGAAAGATAATGTGAATTTACAGAAAATAGGCTCTCAGTTTAGCTTATAGATCACCTTCCAAACCTCTGTGGGAAAAGCATGAGAAAATATTTTTCTCTCAATCATGATATCCCAGCAGAAGGCTTTTTCACATGGTGAAATCACCTTAGAACATACCACAATTCCTAAAATGAGCATGGTACCATCAACAAATGATTTATAATGTAACTAAAGTCTTAAAACCTTCTATTAACTGCAATGCTTTTTAATGAGGTGCTATCATGTATATTGGTCCCAAGATGGCTGCCAACACTTCTTGGATGAAGTGCTGACAGCCAATCAGATCTCAGGATGAGATGTGTGGTTAGGCTCCGCCCACATATATATATGATTTTACTTTTGATTTTCTCAGGAACTACTGAACAGATTGACACCAGACCTGCAAAAGGCACATCCCTGACCTGAGGACCACCTCTTTGCCAAATTTAAAGTTATTCTGTTCAGCCGTTCGGGCTGTACCTTGGACTAAAGGTCCCTATGGAAAATTGCATGGGGAAAACGCGTTTTGGGTCCCCCCTTTTTTCTCAGCACCCGCTTGACGAATCCCCCCGAGACTTTAAGGGTAGCAGCGGAGCGGAGCGCCCCACCTATTTTGAAAATTTTGCGAGGATTCGTCAACCGGCGCCAAAGTTATTCCAAATAGAATGTTGCGGATTTCCTATGGAAACACGGTCCTAACTATAACTATCTACTGGCGACAGCCAGTAGATAATATATATATATATATATTAGATATATGTATTTATATAGCCATACATGTAAACGCACACACAGATATACACTTATAGGCATATATGTACTCACACACTCATATTCAGTTATATATAGATGTATTACTTAATTATATTCTATTACAAGATCCTGGCAGACACCTAAGAAGAGATTCTAGCAAGAATTATTATTAACGTGCAAATCTCCTCCCTCTAGGGTTTGTCAGAGGTAGTAACCAACAGCATGCCTCTGTAGGCTTTAATACAGAGAAATAGCAGTCCACCCTTAAATGCATGTTGGCTTTAACATATGCTTTTCACAATTAATATGTCAGGGCTACTGCCTTCATCATAGCATTTTGCTATAAACACCGAGCCTATAACCTTCATCAGTAGCTTGTCACAATAAGCAACTCTGACCTAATGTGTTGGTTTATAAGCCGTCCCAAAAGGCAAGCAACAAGTATATTGTAATACAATTACAAATATGTATAAAACAAGTCATCAAACAATACAACACCCTACTATTTTAGCCACATACGGATTACCACAGTGCAAATTGTCTATCCTCATGGTTTGTTCAGGTAGGACACTAGCACCAAAACTCTTGCCTACTACAGTAAGTGTAATAACAATCCACCCTTAAAAGTTGTTGGTCTTTTACCCATGCTTCTCACAAAAATGTAAGTTAGGTCTTCGTTCTATTTCATAACTTTTCATTAGCAACAGATCATACCTACGGAATGTAATCTAATATAACTGTTCCCAGTGAATTCATAATGCTTCTGTCCTTTACCAATGGCTTGACACTATATGCAACACAAGCCTGCAGAAGTGCACATAATCTGGCAATAATCAGGCATGCATTTAGAAAATTACAAATATGTACAAAATTACAGCTGGCAAAACAATATACAGCCCCTCTCAATAGGACGGAAAAAGAATCATCACAGTGAAATTCTACTCACAGGTTTTGTCAATGTGGATGACCAACACCACAGCCTTTACCTTCATTGTTAATCTGTGGGATTACATGTAACCAAATACCTTTCTACAGCCTGTAGAATGATGTGACAACAATCCACTGTTGGAAGACTACAAGCATTGCCATTTGTGTTTCACCTTAAATGTGCCAGGTCTACTGCCTTTGTAATAACTTTTCATAATAGACAGGACAGACCTATGGCATTGGACATCGCATTTCCCTGCACACAAATCAAGCATATAGCTGTTATCAGTGGCCTGCCACCTAAACCAAATCAGGCCTACTGTATTGTGCATAAGCTTGCCCTCAAGGCAACCATCAGGCATTCAGTCATAAAATTGCAAATGTATGCAAAATTTCAGTAGGCAAAGCAAAACAGTATGACTACTAATAGGGTTTAACAATGATTTGCACAGTGCAAATTTTCTGTGCTCGTGGTTTGTCAGAGGGTGTCCCCAACATGAAAATCCTTGACTACTAAAATAATCTATAATATTTCATGTAACAAAAACCTATCTGTAAGCTGTCATTCGTAGTATCAACAAAACAACTTTAAATGCCCATTGACTTTGCTTTTCAGAATCAATATGCAAAGGTTACTGCCTTTATTGCAACTTTTCATAATAATCAATCAGGTATATAGCCTTTATCTTTGGCTTGTCACCATAACCACCTTAAACTCATTGTACTAAGTGTAAACCTTCGACAAGGCAACCATTCCGCATACAGTAAGAAAAGTATAAATGTATACAAAATTACAATTGGAAAAGCATACTAGTATCTCTTCTAAGGGAGCCTAATAAGGAATATTGTACTGTGCATCTTCGACCCCTACAGTTGTTCTGATAGATCTCTGTTAGAAATGGGGGTCTCTGGTTGGCAGTGGATGGCCACTGTCCAAGCAGGGACTCTTCTTTCTAAGTCAGAGTGAAGGGCTGCACCCCTTTGACAACCCCTGCTCCACCCTGTGGTAACGTAGCACGAGCAGCTAGACTAATCTCAGAGGCAGTGTGTTAAGCGTCTATGACCATACACAGTAATACAGTGAGGAACACTACAAAGGGACACAACACAGGTAGTTATTAAAACAAGACCAAAAAACGAGAAAGCCACAATACTGTACAAAAATAATTCTCTCTGGATGCTGCAAAAATAGTTCAAATGGGGAATGCAAAGTTCAGTTCAGGGCAATAGTCTCTGCGACCCTTTTACTCACAGTTCTGGAGGTGTTGTTGACAATAATCCACAAAAAATGGCGCTACAGCGGGTTAGCAATATTTTTCCTCACACTATTGGTTGCAGCCGCTCGCTAACGGGTGTTAGCGACAATTTTTGGGCCCGCAACCGTGCGGGGCGATGATCAGGCCAGCGAGCCCTCAGCAGCAGCGATGCGACGATTTTCCTGATGCTCCGCAGCTTAGCGATAATTTTTAGGGCCGCAAACGTGCGGGGCGATGATCAGGCCAGCGAGAGCCCAGCTGCAGCGATGCGACGATTTTCCTGACGCTCCGCGGCTGTAGCGATAATTTTTGGGCCCACAAACGTGTGGGGCAATGGTCAGGCCAGCAAGCTCTCGGCAGCAGCAGTGCGATGATTTTCTTGACGCTCCTCGGCTGCGGTGGCTCGCTAACAGGCCTTAGCGACAAAATGAAGTCTACTGGTCCTGAGACTCCAGTCAGGTGGCTAGTTCTCTCTCTAGCCCTTGGGTGATTGCAGGTTCAAGATTAAAAAGTTCTCTTACAGCTCCTTTTCCCTCCTATTTCCAGTCCAATGAAAACTACTGCAGGCCAATCCAGGGAACAGCACAAAACACCAGGACAGTCCTCTCCTGCAGCTTCCTTCAGTTCCACGGACAGAGGTTGGTCTTGAGATCCAGGGGCAATATAAATTGTAGGAGTTACAGCACAGATATTTATACCCCGAAAGTCTTTGTTCTCAGAATCTACAAGTCACTGAACCCAGCCAGAACCAGTTCTGCCCAGTCCTGGAGCACTTTGTTTACCAGGCTGCATCCTTCCTTTCAGAGTGCAGGGCAGAGACATCAGACGCACCACAGGAGGTGGAGCCAGCATTGTGGAGGGAAGGCACAGTCCTATTCAGGTCCCAGGTGCAACTCCTCCCACCCATCTAGATGCAGATCTCTCTATTCACCACTGGGACACCTCACCCTGTCTCCTGGATTTCCCCAGCCCTGTCACTCCAGAATCAGACAGCCAATATACATAAATATATACATATATAATAAATACATAACAGCAGAGCACACTGGAAGGCTTAGGCAAGAAAATACCTACTTTCTAAAAGTGGTATTTTCAAACACTAAATATAAAAATAAACTTTACTAAAAGATGTATTTTAATATTCAGAGCTCAGGCATACTAAATTCGTTTTTCTACCATGTTTTGTGGGTCCCTTAGGACTATAGAATGTAAAAGTCAAACTGCCCATTCTGGCCTATGGAGAACAGGTAGCCTTACAGTAGTGAAAAACGAAATTGGGTGTAATTCACTACCAGGACATGCTACACACACCAAGGCATTTCCTGCCTTACACATACAATGCACCCTGCCATAGGGGTGACTTACATGATGCCAAGGGAGGGTTCAGGGGCTGGGAAGTGGGTGCACTTAACAGCCAAGATGGCAGTTCTGGACTGCACACAGACTCTGCAATGGCCGGTCTGAGACACACTTTACAAGCTGCTTCTGTGGGTGCCGCAAACCAGCGCTGCAGGCCCACCAGCAGCATTTGATTTACCAGCCCTGGGCACACACAGGCCACGCTACTAGGGACTAACAGGCAAACCAAATAAGCCAATCAAGGATATACCAATTCACATGTCATATTTACACTGAGAGCATATGCACTTTAGCACTGATCAGCAGTGGTAAAGTGCCCAGAGTCATAAAGCCAACAAAACAGGTTAAAACAGATCCAGGAGGAAGGCAAAAAGCTTAGGGATGACCCTGCAAAAAGGGTCATTTCCAACACGACCCCCTTCCAGCCAAAACGCAGGGGAGACCAATCACCACCTTGATGGGCTTCCCTGCTTTGGGCGGTAGAACATGGAACTGGTCCCTGATGGCAGGGGCATATTTCAGTTCTACGCCAGTCTGAACCCTGGTGGATCCCTCTGTCCACACCCTCAGGGCCCACTAAGACAACCAAGGGGATACTCTTCCCCTCACCTGTGGACACCACCTGTGCAGCACCTAACCCTAGCTTGCTCACAGGTGTGTCCCAACAGAGAGACAGCAAGCCACAGTTCTCACGGATAGTAGTCAGCGATGAAACCCAGGCCCCATACCTCTCAGGGCTCTCAAACCTCCATGGTATCAGAGAGCGAGGGGCAGTAGCCCCAGGTGCCCAGCACCTTTTGTCCACTCGCCCTTCTGTCAGGTCAGGCACACCACTCTGACTCGGACCTGCCAGCCCTGGGCCTGTATCCAGCGGCTGGACCGGAGACTGGGATGGGCTTTCCCACACCCGGTCCTCCTCCTCACCTGTGGACACCACCTGTGCAGCACCTAACCTTAACTGGTGCACAGGGGTATCCCAACAGTCAGACAACAAGCCACAGTGGCCACTGACAGTAGTCAGTGATGAGACCCAGGCCTTATGCCTCACAGGGTTCTCAACCCTTTGTGGCATCAGAGAGTAGGGGGCAGTAACCCCAGGTGCCTGGCATCTTTTGTCCACTCTCCCTCTCACCAGGTCAGGCAAGACACCCTGACACTGACCCACCAGCCCTGGGCCTGTACCCAGAGGCTGGGCGAGAGACTGGGGTGGGCTTTCCCACACCCGGTCCTCTTCCTTGGGGCTCGGTACACTCCCACCTGGAGTGGTACCCCCTTCAGGAATTGTCAGGGCACCTGTGGCAGGTGTCCTGCACAATTCGCCCACCAGGTTAAGGGTTCTATCCTGCAACTGGCATGCCAGCCTAGGGGTGAGGCTGCCCTCTCCCCGCTACCCCCTTACTGGGGCCCTGCACCCTCCCACCTGGGAGGTGCCCCCATGACACAAACCGTAGGGGCACTGTTAGCAGTGGCCCCTTCCTCCAGGTCAGAGGGGACACCCTGAACCTGGCCCTCCAACCCAGGGTGTGTACCCTTACGCTGGACCTGTGCCTGGCAACCCAGGACTTCTGGGGGAGTACACCAGTTCCCCCCAAGGAAAGCACACCCCTCTAGAGTTGTGCAACAGTCTGCCTGGCACACCAGGACTTCCTGGGGAGCACACAGGCCCCCCTCGAGGGAAACATACCCCTCCACCAGTTCAGGGCCTTGACCCTGCAAACGATATACCAACCTGGAAAACCCCTCAGGTGGCACCAGGATCAGAGGTGAGGACTCCCTCCCTCTGCACCCCCTTCCAGCATACTGCACCCTCCCACCTGGAGTGGTGCTCTTAGAAAAAAAAATGGTTGGGACACTGCTTACAGTTGTCCCTCCCTCCAGGTCAGACAACACCTGTACCTGGCTTCCCAAGTCAGGGACCAACCCCCACGGTTGAACAACTGCCTGGCGAACCTGGACTTCCTGGGAGGGTACAAACACCCTCCCTGAGGGAAACACAGAACTCCTGTGTTGCATGACAGTCTGCCTGGCACAGATCTCCCGGTCCCTGTCCACCTGACAGGGCGCGAAGATCTCCTAGGACAGAAGTGGTGTCACCATGGTCATTCCTCTGGAGCTCAGCCCTCCTGACTGGCCCCTGCCCCACTGGTTCTCCCACTGGGAGCTCCTTCCCCCTCTTACCCCTCAAGCTGGACTTCTGCACCCTCCCCCTAGGAGTGGCACGACCAGACACAAGAACTGATGGAGGCCTGACTATGGGCACTCCCAGCTCACCTAACACGGGGAGACTCCCCACAACTGACGGTCCATCCGGACAGACTATATTCTCTACCTGGTGTTCCCTCATGGAACCATCCAGTACTGGAGACTGAGGTGGGGGCACTTCAGGACCTATCCCAGTCTCACTCCTGCTCCCTCGAGACAGGATGTGAAACCCTACAACCTCCTCACAACAAGGGGACCTAGCTGCATCACTCCGGACCTCACCCACCCCTCTGGGTTGGGAGACCTCTGAACCACTCATATTAGGGTCATTCCCTAATGCCTCTACAGAGCCTCTGGTACTCCTGTGCCATCTCCCTAGGATCAGGGAACTCGCACTCTAACAGGTGTTGGTTTAGTTCTGGAAAACAGGAACTCACAATATGCTCTCCCACAGTTGGATTACACAGTTCCACGCAGGTGCTAACCTTCACCTCACAAGCCAGTGCCTCACATACGTACCCAAAACCACTCTCCTGAAATGGGCGAGACATTACATGACTGTCTCTATCACTCAACAAACACTCTTCTGGGCGATTCTCACACTCATACACCAGGACTTCAACCACGGGGGTACCCCTCTCCCTGCACCTCACATCTAGAGTTGGTAGGGTGTCCTTCCCCTCACTAGGTCTATGGGCCCCTGCGGTAGTTCCCCAATCCACCTCAGGAACACTGCACACCAATGGAGCTACCTCATATCCTTGAATCCCCTGGTGTAGATCAACCCCCTTCTTCGAGTCAGGTGCCACATCTCTGGGTGGGCGTACTACACTGTCATCATTACATAACTCAATTTTTCTGCCACCACTGGACCTCACCCTCACTGGTGAGTCCAGACAATTAAAACTGCGCTCAGGGGACAATCTACCCTCCCAAGCTAACTTCTCCTCTACTGCTATCGCGCTCTCGTGGAAATCCTTAATAACCTCTTTAGGAATGTATACTCTGCTCTCTGTCTGCACTACTGGTATGCTGCCACCAGAGGGACTGAAGTTCTCTCCATTCTTTGCCTTAATCTCCAGCTCCCTCAATGCTCTCTCATGCTCAAGCTTCATTTTCATAATGTCAAACTCTAGCTTCTTGATCTCAAGGTCTCTCTCCCTCTGACCTTCTAGTTGCATCTTAGCCATCTCCCTATTATGGCGTCTCTCTCTTTCCCTGTCCTCCATCTCCTCTGGCGACAGACCCCTCGCCGACACACTTGTGCCTGGGCTGGAAAGCGCTTTACCACCTACTACATCAATCACTTCATCCACATTCTCTCCCTCCACCACAGGCTCTCCCATATTCCTAGGGGCATCCCTGGCTGCTAGCCAGGCCATCAGTGCCTTGCAGAATTCTTCTTTCCTGGTGAATCCTGTGGTAGGGACTGTAAATTTCTCACAATTTTTTTTTAGCTCCTTGGAAATCTATCTTCTCCTATTCCCAGGAGAACTCTTCTGGGTCAACAACTCTGGGCTTGGCCATTGTATCAACAACTGGCACTCTTAATCAAAAATAGACTCAAAAAAGAAAACAAAATCCTCAAATAAGTATGTGGCACGTTATGGTCTGCACTCACTAGTAGTGTACACTATAATTACTGTATGCGGTCACAAACGCAAGTCCAGATCCCCACCGCTGACCACTAATGTTAGAAATGGGGGTCTCTGGTTGGCAGTGGATGGCCACTGTCCAAGCAGGGACCCTTCTTTCTAAGTCAGAGTGAAGGGCAGCACCCCTTTGAATACTCCTGCTCCACCCTGTGGTAACGTAGCACGAGCAGTTAGGCTAATCTCAGAGGCAGTGCGTTAAGCGTCTATGACCATACACAGTAAAACAGTAAGGAACACTACAAAGGGACACAACACAGGCAGGTATTAAAAATAGTTATCTTTATATATAGGCTTATCACAAGACCAAATAACGAGAAGGCCACAATACTGTACAAAAATAATTCTCTCTGGATGCTGCAAAAATAGTTCAAATGGGGAATGCAAAGTTCAGTTCAGGGCAATGGTCTCTGCGACCCTTTTACTCACAGTTCTGGGGTGTTGTTGTCAATAATCCACAAAAAATGCCGCTACGGAGGGTTAGCGATGTTTTTCCTCACGCTATTGGTTGCGGCCGCTCACTAATGGGTGTTAGCGAAAATTTTGGGGCCCGCAACCGTGCGGGGCGATGATCAGGCCAGCGAGCCATCAGCGGCAGCGATGCGATGATTTTCCTGACACTTTGCGGCTTTAGCGATAATTTTTAGGCCTGCAAACGTGCGGGGCAATGATCAGGCCAGCGATCCCTCAGCGACAGAAGTGCGATGATTTTCTTGATGCTCCTCGGCTGCGGCGGCTCGCTAACAGGCCTTAGCGGCGAAATGAAGTCTACTGGTCCTGAGACTTCAGTCAGGAGGCTAGTTCTCTCTCTAGCTCTTGGGTTATTGCAGGTTCAAGATTAAAAAGTTCTCTTACAGCTCCTTTTCCCTCCTATTTCCAGTCCAATGAAGACTACTGCAGGCCAATCCAGGGAACAGCACACAACACCAGGACAGTCCTCTCCTGCAGCTTCCTTCATTTCCACGGATAGAGGTTGGTCTTGAGATCCAGGGGCAATACAAATTGTAGGAGTTTCAGCACAGATATTTATACCTGTAGAGGTGTGGGAGGAACAGCACTTAGACCAGGTCGTTTAACGTAAGGTTTTATTGTGGAAGTTACACGTCTGAATCTGCTAGGCAGTCTTTCCTCCTTCTTTGCTGGCTCCGTGGTTACAGCGGGGTGTTTGGTCCTCTTTCCAGCTACGGGGCGTCCTCTGCTGGTACTCCGGGGGGACTCCAGGATCCACAGGGCGTATGCAAAAGAAGGAAAAGGGGGCCGTTAGGGATTCATTGGGTGACGTTCGGAGACCCTACAACCGGGACCGGGGGTGAGGGAACACCTTCTGTTGTGATTTCTAAGTAGTGCTCTTGTAGCGGCCCTTCAGTGCGGTGTGTGAGTAGTTTTAGTGAAGGGGTAGGGAAGAAGGGGATATACGGCGCTCTAAAGACTCTTTCGCCACCCCATCCAGCCCTTGACCCTCTCCCGTACCTGGGGTAGCCACACTCCTCCAGGAGTGTGGCTCGGCACTGCGTGGGTACGTTGGCCTCCTGGCTTTCCTCCAAGCTCCGTCGTGGAGTCTCCCTCCCGTAACTCCGCTGGTACGTCTTCTCCGCTCGCCGTTCTCTTTCTCCGCTCCTCGTCTCCTGGAATCCACTCTTTGGTGATGTCACACGCCGCCGTCTGGTCTTCCGCCCCAATATCCAATCCAGTGTGTCCACGTGATGAAGGGGGCGTGGCGACCGCGAACAGGCAGTGCGGCTTAAAGGGATCCGTCTCGTTCTCTGAAAATGCTTCTGCAGTCTCAAAAGTACCCCAATCGTCCTGCGGGTGGGTGAAAGAACAAGGTAGTGGGGGTGCAGGTATCCACCAGTCTTGGTTATCCCGCACATCCTCCTGAGACGCTATGTCCCGTTTACATACCTCCCCCCCTAGACTCGCCCGATAGGGGAGAGGGGGAACACGGGAGAGAAAGTCAGCGTTAGTATTGTCTCTGCCCTTACGGTGTTTGATGGTGAAGGAATATGGCTGTAATGACAGAAACCATCGCAGGACTCTGGGATTCTGTGATTTGGACTTGTTCAGCCATTGGAGTGGGGCATGGTCAGTGTACAGTAGGAAGTGTCGGCCGTCCAGGTAATAGTGCAGTTTGTCTATTGCCCATTTTATAGCCAAACATTCCCTCTCTATGGTTGAATATTTGACTTCCCGTGGAAATAGTTTCCTACTTATGTACAAGATAGGGTGTTCTATCCCATCCTCCCCAAGTTGCGACAAAACTGCCCCTAGCCCACTATTGGACGCGTCTGTGGACAGTATAAACTCCTTGCGAAAGTCAGGAGAGACCAATACAGGTTCGGTTGTTATGGCGTTCTTCAATGTGACAAAATCCTCTAGCATTCTTTTTGTGGGGTTTGCTAGGACGGTTTGTTTTACCTCTTTCCTCAGTACATCTGTCAGGGGACTGGCTGTGTCCGCAAATTGAGGGATGAACCTCCTATAATAGCCAATAAGGCCAAGGAATGCCCTGAGGTCCCGTTTGGTTGCAGGGAAAGGGACAGCGTTGATAACTTTCACCTTTTCTTGTTGTGGTGCTATTACCCCATCTCCCAGGATATATCCTAGATACTTCACCTGTGAATACCCTGCACATGACTTCTTCGCATTACTATGCAACCCTGCTCTGCTTAGGGCTGTAAGGATGATAGTTAGGTGTTCCAAATACTCGGCCCAAGAGCTACTGAACACCACTATATCATCTAAATATGCAGAGCTGAAGGTGGTATAGGGTTGTAACACGGTATTCATTAATCTTTGAAAAGTGGCCGGGGCCCCGTGCAGGCCAAACGGTAACACATTGAATTCATACAGTCCCTCATCTGTGACAAAGGCAGTTTTCTGTTTGTCCTGCTCTCTCAATGGCACCTGCCAACATCCCTTTGTTAGGTCGAATGTTGTGATGTACTTCGCCTCCCCTAATTTCTCTATAAGATCGTCTACCCTTGGTAGCGGATAGGCATCCAGGGAGGAAATGGCGTTTAACGCTCTAAAGTCCATACAGAAACGGGTTGTACCGTCGGGTTTAGGGACTAAGACGATGGGTGATGCCCAAGCGCTCTTGGAGGGTCGAATGACGCCTAGCTGTAGCATTTCTTCTACCTCTTTTTTCACCACACCTTTTCGGGCCACGGGTATGCGATACGGCCTCTGTTTGACAGTCAGTCCCTCCTTCGTGTTGATCCTATGTTCGGCCAGGGTGGTTCTGCCAGGAAGATCGGAGAACAACTCCGAAAAGGGGCTCAGGGCTTGTAGCAGGTCCGCCCGCTGGTCATTGGAAAGTTCCGGATTTAGTTTGAGTTTGAGTTTGAGTTTAAAAATTCTTATATAGCGCTCTTACACCAGCGGTTTCATGGCGCTGTAAACTGGCAGATCTCCTCTAGACAAGGAAGGGAGGTCGGGTAACAGGGAATTAAATGAAGATTTTACTAAAGAAGTAGGCTTTAAGTTTCTTTCGAAACTGGGAGTATAGGGTTAGGGATCTGAGATCCAGGGGCAATGAGTTCCAAAGGATTGGGGCAAGAGTCGAAAATTTTGAGCCCCCCCACTTTTTCCGGCGAAACCGGGGAACTGTCAGGAGGGATTGGGAAGAAGATCGGAGCTCCCTAGTTGGCAAGTAGGGGATAATCTCCGAAGAAATGAATGCAGGGGCCGTACCCAATCGAGCCTGGTAGGTGATAGATGCAAGCTTGAATTGGATGCGTTCCCGAACTGGAAGCCAATCTAAAAGTTTCAGCAGGGGAGTGACATGTGAGGATTTAGGAAGGTTAAAGACCAGCCGAGCCGCCTGGTTTTGGATCATCTGCAACCGCCTGAGACTATATGCATGTATACCTGCATAAAGGGCGTTGCCATAATCCAGGCGGGAGATGACCATCGCAAGGACGATCAACTTCAAGGCCTCAAAGGTGAAAAATCGAGAGACCCTGCGGATGGTACGAAGAGACAGAAAAGAGGAAGAAACCACAGAACTAACCTGGGAGTGAAGGGTAAGGTGAGAGTTGAGTTTAATACCAAGGGTTTTGACCGAAGTAGAGGGGGCCGGGGAGGGACCAAGGGAAGGGGGCCAAAAAAGTGAAGACCAGGGACTGGAACAACCACCCGTCAACACCAGCTCGGTCTTATCAGGGTTGAGTTTCAGGTGGTTGAAATCCATCCAGTCCCTGATGAAAATCATAGTAGACTGGAAATTAGAGATAGAATCAGAAGAAGAGGACAGATTGAAGACAAGTTGGAGGTCATCCGCATAATTATATACGGAGACCTCCATTTGTTGTAAAGAAAAAATGAGGGGAGAAATGTAAAGATTAAACAGAAGAGGTGAAAGGGAGGAGCCTTGGGGGACCCCGCACAGAACTTTCCGAGAGTCCGCAGTAAAGTCACCCAGGCGAACTGCCTGGGTGCGGTCCCTCAGGAAGGAGGACAACCAAATCAGGGCCGTACCCCCGATCCCCGCCGCCGCGACACGGGAGAGTAAGATGGTATGGTCCACCGTGTCGAAGGCGGCAGAGAGATCGAGGAGGACCAATGCCTGGAATTGATTGGTGTCCCTCCCCTCCCTGAGGTTGTCAAGGACCGAAAGAACTACGGACTCCGTAGAGTGTGCGGGGCGAAAACCAGCCTGGCGGGCAGCCAATACCCCATTTTCTTCCACAAAGGTGCTCAGAGACCTGGTGACATGGCGCTCGAGCACCTTAGCCAAAAATGGTAGGAGAGAAATGGGGCGAAAGTTGGCTGGGATCGAGGGGTCTGCGCCAGGTTTTTTTAAGATGGGTAAGATGATAGCCGATTTCAAGGGGTTGGGAACAACCCCCTTAGAAAGTGAACTGTTCAGTAAGTGAAGGGGAGGATCGGGGCAAGAGATGTAAATGTGACGTAGTATATGAGCGGGACAGGTGTCAAGGGGAGAGCCAGATTTTACAAGGGGAATTAAGGATGTGAAGGATTCCTTAGTCAAAAGAGGGAGAGAGTTTAGTTGTCCTTGGGAAGGAGGACACTGGGGATCAGCAAAAGACGGGGAAGGTGCAGGGATATTAGCTTTAATGGCAGCAATTTTGTCAATGAAAAAGCTATTCAGAGAGTGACAGAGGGCAAGGGAAGGAGAGGGCTTAAGCGTGGTACGATCTGAAAAGGCTAGGTTCTGAACAATCGAGAAAATTTCCCTAGATTGGTTCTCGGCTGTGAGGATCTTGGAGGAGAAATAGGCCGTTTTAGCGGCCAAGATGGCATTCTTATATTGAGCTAAAAGGGTGGTAAAATCGGCTCTTAAGATGGGACAATAGTTTCTCCTCCAAGCCCTCTCAGCACGGCGTACCGATAACTTGATAGTTTTCAAGTCATCGGTAAACCATAGGTTGGCATCTTTCTCTCGCTTGGACGTCAGACGTTTCAAGGGGGCAATGGACTCGCTGGCTGAGGAAAGCCATTGTTCAATGCTATTAACCTGAGCCGAAGTGGAAAGCCCGTGTAAGACGGGATAGGACGCACTTAAAAGAGCTGATAAGTTAGCCGGGTCAACTCTACTCCACGAGCGGACCCAGACGTTATTAGGAAGGGGGGCCCTGACTGGAGAACTGATAGGAAGAACAAAAGAAATCAGGTGATGATCAGACCAAGTGCAAGGAGAAATAAGAAGGGAGTCGACAGGGCAGTTCAAGGACCAAATCTGGTCCAAGATATGCCCCTTGACGTGAGTTGGGGAAGATACGTGAGAAACAAAATTAAGGGATGACAGTGTGTCTGAAAACTCTCTAGAAGAAGAACACTCTGCTGGGTCGGAGGGCCAAAAATTAAAATCACCCAGTAATAACACTGAAGAGTTATTAACAGAGAGGGTGGCTAACACCTCCTGGAAATCCGAGAGAAATCGTAGGGGCGACTGGGGAGGACGATAAATGAGAATACAGGTGAGGGGGGGGGATGTAGACGTGGTTCGAATAGCGAGATACTCTGTGGTGGCAATATCGGGGAGAGAAAGTAGTTGAAATGGAAGATCGGAGCGGGCAATGACCGCAACGCCACCCCCCGTTCTGCCGGAAGAACGATCGGCACGAAGTGCATAGTAGGGGGCGGGCAATGTAGCTAGCAAGGTGGGTAGGGAGTCATCACAGAACCATGTCTCGGTTAAAAGGAGAAGATCTGGTGCATGGTGATCAAGCAACACTGAAAGTTCGTGTGAATGAGCCACCGCCGATCTGGTATTCAAATAATACGCCTTAAGGGTCTTAACTGGGGCAGTATTGACGGCTTCTGTGGAAAGGGGGACCGGGATAGGAGAAGTGAATGAACAGGAACAGTGAGAAGGAGGGGATAAATCTAGCTGGGATATCCGTGAGTGTGTGGAGGCAGATAGAACCCATGGACCCTGTAGCCAGTGAAGCTGGGAGGGAGTGTAAGAAATGATTTGGGCAGGGTATTGTGCCCCTAGCCCCGGTCGGCCGCGGACGGGCGCAGACGGGCTTAACTTAGGCGCAACTTCGGCGCGCCTTCGTCGCGCCCGCTGCGCCCGCCCGCTGCGCCGTCGGTGAGGGGAAGTGATGATATAGGGACACATGTGGGGGGAGCTTTGAGTGGGGCGTGGCAGGGGGTGGAGGAGCCAGAGTAGTGCACGCCCAGCCCAGACCCGCCCAAGGTGTACTGGCCGGCCGTCCCACTCCCCACGCGAGGCAAGGAGGGGGCGATCAGCGGAGGCGGTCTGGCTGTCGTGGAAGCAGGCGAAGGGGCAGGCAGGAAGTTGCTGGCACTGTTTCCTGAGCGCTGGGCGCACAGGTCAGTTAAAAAAATAAAAGAAACACCGTTGCTCCCGGCGAAGCCTCGGGAGATCTGCAATCACTGCAGGTAGTCCGCTGTCCGCCTTTTATGCCGATAGCCAGGGGGGGAGGAGCCAGAGTAGTGCACGCCCAGCCCAGACCCGCCCAAGGTGTACTGGCCGGCCGTCCCACTCCCCACGCGAGGCAAGGAGGGGGCGATCAGCGGAGGCGGTCTGGCTGTCGTGGAAGCAGGCGAAGGGGCAGGCAGGAAGTTGCTGGCGCTGTTTCCTGAGCGCTGGGCGCACAGGTCAGTTAAAAAAATAAAAGAAACACCGTTGCTCCCGGCGAAGCCTCGGGAGATCTGCAATTTAGGGGCATCTGTGGTAGAGTAGACTCTGTTCTCAAAGAAGGCCAGATTCCGTGAGCATTTTTGGGAGGGGGACCTAGCCATTTTTTTAACAGGTTTATGTGATAACACTGCCTTCGTTTGGGCGTCACTTGTAGCCGGTATGTGGTGGTTCCCAGTATTTCTATCACTTTAAAGGGACCTGTCCACTCACTCTGGAACTTCTTCGTAGAAGAAGGTAGAAGAACTAGGGCCCAGTGACCTAGTTTCAGGGTTCTAAGTTTTTTTCCCTTATCATATTGCAACTTTTGTGATGTTTGCTGTTTTTCTAAGTTTAGGTGTGCTAGTTCTCGTATTTTACCAATTCGGGAACGTAGTTGGGTTGTGTACTCTAGGAAGGTTTTATGATCCTCAGTGGTTTCTTTTTCCCATGCTGCTCTGGTGATTTCTAGCAGCGATCTAGGCTGTCTACCATACAACATTTCAAATGCTGAGCAGCCCAAGCTGCTTTGCACCTGGCCTCGAATTACGTAAAGGGCAAGTGGGAGCAAGCGATCCCAATCCGTACTTTCGAGGGATAGCATTTTTTTCAAGGTGGACTTGAGGGTACGGTTATATCTTTCGACCAAACCATCAGTTTGTGGGTGGTACACAGATGTCTTTAGGTGATGTAGGTTGAGCGTACTGCACACTTCTTTCATCAGTTTCGACACAAAGGGTGTTCCCTGATCGGTTAAAATTTCTCGAGGGAAGCCCACCCTGGAGAACAGTTCGATCAGTTTCTCTGATATGTTTTTGGTTGTTGGAGACTTTAGGGGGAAGGCTTCGGGAAAACGTGTTGCGTAGTCTACAATGACTAACGCATACGCGTGACCCCTAGGTGTCTTAGGCAGTGGACCTATAAGGTACATACCTACCCTTTCAAAGGGTTTTACAATCACCGGTAATGGCTGCAAGGAAACGGCGGGGGGCCGCTGTTAGTTCCTTAATTGACATATGTCGCAGGACTGGCAATATCTCTGGATGTCTTTATAAATACCAGGCCAAAAGAAATGTCTCAAGACATTCTGGGTAGATTTTTCGGCGCCGGTGTGTCCGGCTGTAAGATGTGTGTGAGAATAAAACAAGATTTGGTCTCTGAAGGGCATAGGTACCACGAGCTGGGGGTGTTCGCCTTCCCTCCCTTCTCTGTATAGTAAATCGTTTTTGATGACAAAACGAGGGTAGACTTGGCGGGGGAAATCGGTATTAGCCTGTCCGTTTTCCCAGGCGTTACATAGTGTTGGATCGTTTGCCTGGGCAAACTTAAAACTCCGGTCTAAGAGCCAGGGTTCCCGGACATTATAGGCGGCACAAGGTGGAGACATCATTGTCTTTTGAGGGTGCAATTGAGTTTGAAATATCTCTATAAACTGGGGATTGTCTACCCCTATTATCAGATCTTCAGGCAGGGAGTCCACCACCCCAACCCTTACAGTACAGGGGTTTTGACCGTCTACTTCGAGTGTCAATAATGCAACAGGGTAAGGCTTCACGTCTCCGTGGACACACCTAATCTGTACTAGGGTGTTCGGAAGGGTACTTTCAGAGGTTACCAACCCTTTCTGAGCGACAGACTGTTTGCACCCAGAGTCTAACAGTGCTTTTACCGTTTTACCATTGACCTTGGTTCTTACATGGAAGGAGGGTCCCATTTCGGCGGAGTAAAGGACCGCTTTGGGTAGGTATCCAACTTCCATGGGTTCTTCTAATGGTTTTTTCCGGGGGCACATTCTTGCGACATGGCCCCACTCCCCACACTCAAAACACTGGGGTCCTTTTATCGCTGGCGTTTCGATCCGTAGCGGTATCGTCTTTCTGTGGTCGAGTTGGCCTCTTGTTTTCCTTTCTACTTTTAGGATTTGTCCGGTCTTGGTATGTCTCTCTGTGTCCCACGGGAGGGTCTTCGGTTGTGCCCTCGTATAGGTGCTAGCCATTTCAATGGCTTGTTCGGGGGTCAAGTGTGTATGCTGCCGTAACCATCTCTGGGTCCCATAGGGAAGAGCCTCCAAGAATTGTTCCAAATAAATGCGGGCCATGATCTCTTCTTTAGTACTGGTTACCGGCTTTAGCCATTTATCAGCAGCCATTTTCAGGCGAAAAAACAGTGTTTTTGGGTTTTCACCTTGGGTTCCCTTCTCTTTACGAAATCGCACCCGGTAAGCCTCTTCATCGAGCCCCAAGTGGTCTAGAATAATCGCCTTAACCTCACTATACGGGGATGTCCCAGTGGCGTTGGCAACCTGGTACGCTGACTGTGCGTCCCCTGAGAGTAGGGGGGCCAAGAAAAAGGGCCATTTGTCCTCGGGCCACCCATAGGCCCTCGCTGCTCGCTCAAAATTGGAGAAAAAGGCGTCAGGATCTTCTCCTCCTACGTATTTTTGTAGCGTCACTCCGGTTGGATGCGGTATATGGGAGCGTCGGTCCGGGGCTGCAGAGAACTCATGTGCTGTTTGGGCCGTACGTAGTCCTTCCATTTGCGCGGTGATCAACTTTTGAAGCACTTCCCTGTCTTGTTGGGCCGTGGTCATTTGCTCCCCTACTGCCCATTCCAGCTTCTCCTGGCCTTTTATGAGGTGCTGAATGACGTTTTCCATCACAGGGGTACTGACGGACGGGAATCCCACTTCTGACACCAGTTGTAGAGGTGTGGGAGGAACAGCACGTAGACCAGGTCGTTTAACATAAGGTTTTATTGTGGAAGTTACACGTCTGAATCTGCTAGGCAGTCTTTCCTCCTTCTTTGCTGGCTCCGTGGTTACAGCGGGATGTTTGGTCCTCTTTCCAGCTACGGGGCGTCCTCTGCTGGTACTCCAGGGGGACTCCAGGATCCACAGGGCGTATGCAAAAGAAGGAAAAGGGGGCCGTTAGGGATTCATTAGGTGACGTTCGGAGACCCTACAACCGGGACCGGGGGTGAGGGAACACCTTCTGTTGTGATTTCTAAGTAGTGCTCTTGTAGCGGCCCTTCAGAGCGGTGTGTGAGTAGTTTTAGTGAAGGGGTAGGGAAGAAGGGGATATACGGCGCTCTAAAGACTCTTTCGCCACCCCATCCAGCCCTTGACCCTCTCCCGTACCTGGGGTGGCCACACTCCTCCAGGAGTGTGGCTCGGCGCTGCGTGGGTACGTTGGCCTCCTGGCTTTCCTCCAAGCTCCGTCGTGGAGTCTCCCTCCCGTAACTCCGCTGGTACGTCTTCTCCGCTCGCCGTTCTCTTTCTCCGCTCCTCGTCTCCTGGAATCCACTCTTTGGTGATGTCACACGCCGCCGTCTGGTCTTCCGCCCCAATATCCAATCCAGTGTGTCCACGTGATGAAGGGGGCGTGGCGACCGCGAACAGGCAGTGCGGCTTAAAGGGATCCGTCTCGTTCTCTGAAAATGCTTCTGCAGTCTCAAAAGTACCCCAATCGTCCTGCGGGTGGGTAAAAGAACAAGGTAGTGGGGGTGCAGGTATCCACCAGTCTTGGTTATTCCGCACATCCTCCTTAGACGCTATGTCCCGTTTACAATACCTCAAAAGTCTTTGTTCTCAGAAGCTACAAGTCACTGAACCCAGCCAGAACCAGTTCTGCCCAGTCCTGGAGCACTTTGTTTACCAGGCTGAATACTTCTTTTCAGAGTGCAGGGCAGAGACATCAGACGCACCACAGGAGGTGGAGCCAGCATTGGGGAGGGAAGGCACAGCCCTATTCAGGTCCCAGGTGCAACTCCTCCCACCCATCTAGATGCAGATCTCTCTATTCACCACTGGGACACCTCACCCTGTCTCCTGGAATTCCCCAGCCCTGTCACTCCAGAACCAGACAGCCAATACACATAACAGCAGAGCACACTGGAAGGCTTAGGCAAAAACATACCTACTTTCTAAAAGTGGTATTTTCAAACACAGAATATAAAAATAAACTTTGCTAAAAGATGTATTATAATATTCTGAGCTCAGGCATACTAAATTCGTTTTTCTACCATGTTCTGTGGGTCAGTTAGGACTATAGAATGTAATAGTCAAACTGCCCATTCTGGCCTATGGAGAACAGGTAGCCTTACAGTAGTGAAAATCGAAATTGGGTGTAATTCACTACCAGGACATGCTACACACACCAAGGCATGTCCTGCCTTACACATACAATGCACCCTGCCATAGAGGTGACTTACATGATGCCAAGGGAAGGTTCAGGGGCTGGGAAGTGGGTACACTTCACAGCCAAGATGGCAGTTCTGGACTGCACACAGACTCTGCAATGGCAGGTCTGAGACACACTTTACAAGCTGCTTCTGTGGGTGCCGCAAACCAGCGCTGCAGGCCCACCAGCAGCATTTGGTTTACCAGCCCTGGGCACACACAGGCCACGCTACTAGGGACTAACAGGCAAACCAAATAAGCCAATCAAGGATATACCAATTCACATGTCATATTTACACAGGGAGAGCATATGCACTTTAGCACAGATCAGCAGTGGTAAAGTGCCCAGAGTCATAAAGCCAACAAAAACAGGTTAGAACAAATCCAGGAGGAAGGCAAAAAGCTTAGGGATGACCCTGCAAAAAGGGCCATTTCCAACAATCCCCACCACCGAAACCCTTGCCCACTATAGTAATCTGTGAAACTCGATGTAACAAAATACCAGCCTACAGGCTTTCTCACAGTATAACAACAATTCATCCTTTAAAGTCTGTTGTCTTTATCACATGGTTTTCACAAAAAGGAGGTCAGGCCTACTGGCTTTTACATAACAAGTCATAGTAAACATATGAAATGTGGCATGCTTTTCCCAATGAGAAAGCTTTTACCCTTTAACATTGACTTCACACTTTACCCAACACTGCACCATTCAAGAGGCCTATTCAAGTACCAGCCATCATGCATACAGTTGTAAAATTACGAATATATAGAAAAATATGGCGTGCAGCAAAATATACAATGCCTCTCAACAGGGTCTAACAACAGGCATCATAGTGAAACATCCCAGGGTTTGTAAGAGTGGGTGGCCAGCTTCAAGCCCCTTGCCTACTATTGTAATCTATGAAAGTCCATGGATCGAAATACCTACCTGTAAGCTTTAATCTTCAGTAAAAAGAATCCATACCTGATGAATATTGACTTTAACATATGCATTTCACAAAAAAATGTGTCAGCCCTAGTGCCTTTGTAATAAAGTTTCATAAGGAACAGATCAAGTCCACAGGCATGTGTATTGCCTTGCCAGTCCTACTGCCTCGAGTGTAAACTTTGCCACAAGTAAAAAATGTAAATACCTGCTTGATTTTAATTGAAGGACACAAATTTGGCCCAGCTAAATTCTGTACTCAGGGGACGAACATGTGGGTGGAGACAATGCCCCTCAGTGGGGCTCTTAAAGCCTTTTTCGATTGATCACATAAGGACATGACAACCTGTTGTCAAGCCAAACCTAACAATTACTACCCTCCTACCGTATGTGCTGCTGGCAGAGAAAACACTGCAAATTATCTAGTTATCTAAGTCAATTTACTACCAATACAGTGTCAGGTGTGTGCCCCATAAAATTCAAGCTCGGGCCGCTAGATTAATAGTCAAAATGATCACAGCTGTGTGGAGGGCGAGCACTTTTATGTAGAAGCACAAGCACTTTTTTGTAGAAGCGCACAACCTCTGCTCAATTAAAACATGTACTCCTGCTCCAAACGTGCAGGCGGAAACAAAGCTGCTCTCCTATGATTCTCACAAACTTGTCAGACGACAGCTAGGCGTCAAGTCAAACCATAAAATGTGTAGCTGTGGACGAAAGGGTAACAGTCAGTGACACATTGGTCAGAGTCCCCATTCAAATTGGGCCAACATGACTGTTTTTTAAGCGATATCATACAAGGAAAGAGACTTAACTGATAGAAGTGCCTCTTTGAATTCTGTTTCACATTCTTTTTTACATCTTTACCGGATAGGCTTTTGAAAGGATTTTAAAAAAACGATGTATTCTAGTGATCTGAAAATGAATTAAAATGTGGCCTTCTATTTAAGAATATTTTAAAATGTGTAAAATATCAATAACGATTTCTACGCCTTAATTGTTAATGTAATTACTAATGTGCATGGCTTCAGGTAGATCTATGACGTTATTCATCATCATGATGCGCAATAAAATGTACATTTCTTTTTTTGGGTGCTGAGCTGTGGTTTGTGACAGGGAACCACGGATTGAATTACGCTGATTGTATGACGCTGGTCAGGATGGTACTCGGAAGCAAATACTGTTTCCTGGGGGCATTCATCAATTGGCTTCTCACGTTTCAGTACAATTCTCGAAGGCCGCGACAGAAAACAAATGCTGAAGTTTTGTCTGCAGAATGGAACTTGGTACACTTATTACAGTGCACTTATAAACCATCAAAGGTTAATTTTGTTTTCTGTCAGCCGCTTGTAGTTTTATAAATGGATTGAGCTTTAACTGATGAGTGCAAGCAAAAGAAAATCGATAACTCCTCTTTCTTTCATGGGCATTTATTTACTGTGGTTGTTTCTGGCCAGAGGTTGGAAAGGAAGCCTGCTTGGGTTTCTCATGACTGTAGGCAGCGTGTTGTCAAGTACTGGATGGACGTGTTTATACTCGTTTTAATAGTTTAATTGCTCACCCAATTTCATGAACTAACACCCTTTAATCAGTGAGGAGCTAAAAATCTGATATCTACTGAAATACCAGCAAGTGCTAGGGGGTTTTGGTAGGACAGGGACGATGCTGATGCATGTACATGTTCTACTGTAGTCACCATTCTTTGTATTACATTTTTGACGTGCAGCAATATTGAAATTGGAAACACAAAGTGCAGTTAACAATGGGCACTGACTGAAATTGATGGGGTATACTTATTGATGAATCACGCAGTGCAGCAAGTCATCTTGCTGCACTGCATGATAGGGAAAGGGCAGGAATGCGCTGTACAGTGCATTCTTGTCTTTTCTCCTCACTGGTGCAAAATGTGTTGTCTAGCGCCAATGCAGGCACCCGTGCACCATGGTGCAAGGATGCCTGCCTGGTAAGCAGGAAGGGACACCTTCCTGCACAAAAACAATCCTAAGAGTCATTTTCCTCTTTCCATGTGTGCTGCAGAATGCAGCTCATTTAGAAAGAGGAAACAACAAGGAGAAATAAAGGCTCCTTGTTGCGCCTCTGCCGTGGAGGCATACAATTCTGATGCATTCCCTGGTCTACCGCTCTTGGTAAATCTGGGAATTCGTCAGAATGCATGAGTGGATGCGTGGGAACACCCACACTCCGCCTATGTAACGCCCTCACAACTCAGGTTAACGTAAGGCAGCGACATGCGCTGCCTTGCTTTACACTATGGTTTAACAAGCCACGCAAGGTGGCCTTACAAGGATTGATAAACCTTATTGTAGGTTTTGTGCCAACCTCAATTGCCTTGCGAGGCGCAGGGCTATGCATAACCTATAATAAATACGCCCCTTAATATTTAAGTTTTGTGTACCTTTATGAATAAATTATTAAACCAATTAAACCAATGGACATTGGTGAGGGCCAGTGCAGTTTTACCGCATAAATATAAATTTAAGAAATGCAGTTTTAGCAGGTGTGTGACATTAGGTTGTTATGTGACTAGGGTATGAGCCCTGCTTAAACAACAGCCCTGTGTAGGTTGTACCACAAAAAGTCATGAAATTAACCTGCGCTTAACCCAGAGTAGCTTGGCACAAATAGCAGCAGGCTTAACTCTGAGCCAATGTGTAAATTATTTATGCGGGACACAAACAGCAATAAAATGAATACACAACACAAGAAAAATCGCAAACCAATTTAGAGAAATAGAGTAAATATGAATGAATTACTTGACACCAAAACAACACAAATCCAATCAGTAGAACTAGAATTATCAATGTTAAAAATTTTGAATGACAAATAGGGCCCAAATGATCAAAGCACCTACCTCTGAAATGTATTTATGCGAGACCGGTTAAAAGTCTATTGTTAAGGCTGACCGTGATGGAGCGCGGCTCGGGTACAAGAAGTACATTGGACCCAGTCAGCACTTACCTTTGGACTTACAAGAAATTCTGCCAAAAAGTGTCAAAGAAGGTATAGTTCAGTGGAGCAAGGCTGCAGGAGGTGTCCATGTAGGGAGCGTCCTCATCAGTTAGCCTTGGGGTGAAGTTGCGTTGAAGATTTTCGTATGTAGTCACTGAAATGAACAGGCCCACCTTAGCCCTCTATTGTGTGACTGTCTGGAAGAAATTCACAAAGTCTGTCATGTAACCCAGGCCAGACTATAGGCACAGAAGGGCTAAAGGCAAAAAAATCATTTTTAAAATTGTGATAAAATCCCGACTTTACCATTAAATTGGGCTCTTTACCACAATTCAAGTGAGACCACATATGGCATTGCTAACTGCTTCCAATTGGAAATTGCAGCTTACTAAATGTAAGAAGGAGTCCTTAATGTTATCCTCTGGGAGGAGCAGGCCTCAGATTAGTGAAAAACGAATGTAGTCGTTGTTACCAGCCAGGGCATGTAAAACTTAAAAGTAGTACATGTCCAACCTTTTAATTACACAGCACCCTGCCCTATGGGCGACCTAGGACCCACCTCCGGGATGGCTTATAAGAAATAAGACAGGAGTTTAAGGCTTGATAAAAGCAATTTAAATGCTAAGTCGAGATTGCAGTGTAAAGCTGCTTTCAGGCAGCGGTGGCTACCGTGGGTCATGTTTTAAGGTGCTAGTGAATTGGGTGATGCAATAAGTGCTGCAGGCCCACTGGTAGCATTTAATTTACAGGCCCAGTGGTGTACCACTCTACAGGGACCTATAAGTAAATTAAATATCTCAAACAGGTGCAAGCCAATTAAACCATGTTTATGGGAGTGAATACAAGCATTTTACCACTGGTTAGCAGTGGTAAAGTGTACAGAGTAGAAACAAATGTAGGCGTGACCCTGCAGAGAGGGCCAGGTTCAATAGCAGGTATATAATAAAATACGTCCTGACCACAGCAGAAACATTGATGAGGCTCCATGATAGCCTCTGTCAGTGCACTTACATGTGTGCCGCTGTCACTGAGTTGTTGCACGCAGCTCCGGTATGCGTGAGCATTTCCTTTGCAACCCATACCCTGACAGCGGGACACATTACCTCCTCGCCTGGACACCTCACACTATCGGTGCCCCCCTTAACCTTGGACCATTGTGACAGGTGGAAAGACAACGTTCGCACAACCTTGAAGACACAGATATAGAGTGATTTACCCCTCTTTTTCATACTTACAGGGCACTAGTCTTTATAGTGTCATCACCCGTGCTGGAACACGTAGATGAGTATTTTTGACCATAATGGCGTGAGTTTAAAATCCTTTGCCACTTGTTTTATTGTAAACCGTCGATAGACATGTCTGTCACAGCACGCTTAAATGTAGCATGCTTACTTCACCATTTAGTGCTGCACAGGCATGTTTTTAACCTTTTGATGAGTGCCATTAATTGATGTTGTTACTCTCTCTTATAATTTCTTACAGGTTGTTCGTTTAGAGTGACAGGTACCACACTTTTTAGGGTACTGGTTGTGGTCTTGCACTTGTACATTTGGACCAGTTCTGATAGTGTAGAATTACTTGATACTGGTCCTGAAAAATTGCACCTTACGACAAGGAACAAAAGATCTCCTATAAAGAGTCCCTTCATGGGTGCCCATCGGGTATTGCAGCGTCAACCCGACGAGGAGCAGACCCAATGATAAAGCATGACATCTAGCGGGCTGGGTGTGTGAGGGCTCTAGTTCCAACAAGAGGAATTCCCTCCCCTTACTGGATTTCACTTTTTTCCACAACCTGTTTTCCTCTCAGGAACTGCGTACCACTTTTGTATCTTTGTATTGCCGGGCATGTATGCTGGACCTTAGCCCCCCCTTTTGTAAACACATATAATAAAATATGTCATGAGTGGTGAAATATGTGAAGTCATAAGCAATGTATCATGAGGGTGCAAGTTATAGTTAGTTCACTAAACTATAGCTAGTGAATTTGAGTGTTATTAAAATTTCAAATGTTGGCTCATATTTTAATTCCACACCTAACCATAACATGACTTTAAGCTTTCGCAGTACATTTCTACATTTTTTAATGTAAGCCAAGATCTTATTACCATACCTAAGTTCAATGCTACCCTAGCCTTTGTTTTTTTCAGTGACTTTCCATTATTTTTTTATCATCTTCAAAGTTGAGCATTCATCCAACCACTGGCTGAGGCCCACCCCTACTGACCAGGCCCTGCACCAATCCCCCAAAGCACCCAAATCTCCACTGCATGTGAACAGCGGAGGGTTGGGCAAAGGACCTGAAGCTTTAGAGGCCAGGTCCTGCACCCACCACCCCATGGGTGTCTAAAGACTCCAATGAGAGAAGCCTTTGGCTGCCACCATTTTAAGAAAATGTGTAATCAGTTGGGAAGGATGTGGGTCCTTTTAAAGTAATAAGTCTGCAACCTTCTGTCAACTGGGTACCAAGTACCCAATAAACATTATGTAATTCATTGTGTAGCCAGTTTCTCTTACTTATAAACAGGAAAGTTACTTTCTTATGCTTGCAGTATTTAACACAATGCACTCATTTACAACAAATGACAAGGGGCTAGTGGCAATACCAAAGGTGACACATTCCTAGCAATTCTCACTCCTCGATAGCCATGAACCCAGACACAATATAAGATGGTTTAGCTACCAAATTGTAGCCCTACTGGATTTCTGGGAGCGTCACCATATTCATAAAAGTGGAAGCATATCATAACAGACCAGTACAAACCATTAAAACTGCTAATATTGGTAGCACCTTACAAAGGAATTTATTAGAACATTTAATGATTCACTTTTAACCTGGTGATAACCAATAAAACATTCCTATGACTTTCATTGAAATGTATAAAGTATCACTGCCATTTTTTTTCATTGTCAATAAAGTATCTTTTGAATAAAATATGAGCTTGAGTTTTTCTTCTAATTTCAACAAGCTGAAAGCAAAGCCTCAGTACCCACCAAAAGGATTCCCGGCATCCCAGCACCTCTTAGCAAAATCTTGTGAAAACTCTCTTGCGGTCACCAATTTAACACACTTAGGAGGATATTTACAAGGACTCATCTCTGATTTATCTCAACCTTAACGTATCAAAAGTGGAGATGGATTTAACACCCCATTCACAAGCTGGTGCAAACTGCAGACAACGCTAGTATTCCCGCAATAACTGCCCCAAAACTTATCTCCACGGTGGACACCACCCACTAACCCTAATGAGATGCAGAGTCAGCGTTCCCGTACAAAAACAGACGAAAAAACCTCAACGCCACTTTCACAACAATCTGCCAGATCTGCGATGCGAACCAAAAACAGGCGATAAGCCGCGGTAGCACAGGGAATTAACACCTGCCTTTTGCTGGTGTTAAGCAGGACGATACCTGCAGCATAAAAGGGAGCCTAGCCAAGAGCCACACCGGAAATGCACAGATGCCATGGACACAATGATCTTGCAATGTGGATACCCATGAGGGCCACAACACCCACCACAACCACCCCAGGCCGCCACCACCCACAGGACCTGTCCTGGCCCCTACTGGGAACAACACAGAGGCAGCGTACACAAAAACAGTGGACCCACCTGAAACACACTTGCCGCCCAGATCCAACGCCAGAGGAGGACATTGCCCACCACAGGCCCAAAAGGACAACCATCCCCCACATCCTGACCCACATACCCCAACTGCTGATGGTACCAATCCAGCGGACAACCAACATCCCACTTCAGACAAAGCTGCCGGCTACGCAGCAGATGCCGGCCTCTGGTACCATCTAACCCACCACTGCCAGAGTCGGAGGAGTCACACAGCCAGCCCCATCCAAGGTCATCACACCTGTCCTGGATGCCAACTTCATCCTGGTACCCCAGCACCCCCACGTCACCCACACTGCGCAGGAGCAGCTGGAGACCAAGCAAGGCCCCTACGTCATAGCTGGATTCCCTCACATGTCATATGCAATCAACTGCACACATGTACAACTCGTGTCCCCTGCCCACTCTTCACACAACTACCACAACCGAAAGCACACACATACCATCAATGTGCAGGCAATAGTGGACCGCCCGGGACTCCTCAGCAATGTTGTGGCCAACTCCCCATGTAGAGTGCATGAAACTCACATCTCCCGAAAGTCCATCATCACCCAGCGCTCCCAGGATGGCGCACTTGCAAATGCAGTGCCCATTGGTAAGTCCATAATATACACACCACACACCTTCAGCCCACAGTCATGCAACTCACAACACTGCCAATGGACATGTAGCACAACTACATTCAACATGACACACAATATGCCAACTGACCAGACACGACAACACAACTCCATTGGGAATCCTGCCTTGCCATACCCACAACCCAGCCATGGCATGGCACCACAGACACACAATAGCAGGATGTGAGGAGAGGCATGGAGCAGGCATGTGTGAGAGCGGCAAGTGACTAAGGAATGTGAACCTACCCAATGTCAGGTGTGGCGTGGAGGTGCCGCACAGACCACAGAGTGCAAACCATGGAATGGCCATGGGGAGATCAACTGCTGGTGCATGGAGTGTACGCTACCATGTCCCCACAGGCTGTGAGGCAGAACATGGAAATGTCTCACGTCACGTCCACCCCTGCATGCACGTGCATAGTGGGTTGGACCTGCGTACACCAGGCCTGCGTAGTGACTAAAAATCCCGTCACACTGGTTGTGGTTCTCATTCGGAATGGACAATACATCTGACAGGGCGGCGCCTCTCAGCCCGCCACGAGTTCTGGGCCGAGCACGGTGGGGCCTGCATCCCTGTGTGCCTGCTGCACCCGACGCCGCTGGTCCCCAGACCCGTCATGCCTGCCCCAGCGCACCAACGAGGCTCCGCTCACCTGCCTACACCAGTGTGTGTCAGAGAGGGCCCACCACATGCCGGTGCAAGCTCCAAGCACCAGTCCTGCGACCTCTGCAGCCTCCGCAGACCATCACTGGCCACCCCGATGCTGGCCGACATTACTCTTTTCTCATTAACATACTCCACATACTCCACCGGTGCCACTAACCCTGTTCAACGCAAGCCAGCAACCCGTGCTGCCACTAACCCTGTTCAATGCAAGCTGGCGACACATGGTGCAACTAACCCTGTTCAAAGCAAGCTGGAGACACGTGGATGACGGCTCAGGCCTACCCTGTGGACCAGTAGGTCCCACATCCAGCATATAGTCAAGAATCATGAATGGCAAAGTCCACAGCAGTGAACGCACGGAGAGGAGTAAGAGGAAGATGGGTCTCAGTCCTTACGAAAGCCAGATCAGAGTCACGAAGGTGATCGAACACTATCAACAACTGACCTGGTGCCATCAAC
The DNA here is from genome assembly GCF_964204655.1 of Triturus cristatus. Taxonomy (NCBI): domain Eukaryota; kingdom Metazoa; phylum Chordata; class Amphibia; order Caudata; family Salamandridae; genus Triturus; species Triturus cristatus. Next base: position 1,116,715,864 of record NC_140592.1, read on the forward strand.
CCTGTTCGCCACGTCCCGTGGTGCCACTGAACCTGAACTACGCAGGCTGGTGGGGCCATCCAACCTAAGCCGGAGACACTCGATGAATGGCCCGTGCTGACCCCTGCCTCAAGCCTACACTGCGGTCCAGTAGGTCACACATGTGGAACTGTGTCTTGGGTAAGATGTGGAGGAGTCCACACCATTGGACAAGCCTCATCCCAGGCGGCATCCCCGAACAGCACTGGTGCCACTAACTCTGTGCGCAATGAGTAATGGGCACCATCTGGTTGGACCCCGCAAGTCAGCTGCCCATGGCGGTAGGCCCGTGCAGGACGCTGTGCATCCAGGGCCACTAACTCTGTGCAACAAAAGTCATGGGGCCTTTATGGTTTAATGGTTATGTTCTTCACAATGTACACTGTACACCAGGCAGCCCTTGCACACACCCCACACACATCCAACACAGGTGTCACTCGTTATGTGTGCCTGCTAATAAATGTGGCCAGGCGCACATGCCCGTAGCCATTCACACCATCTGAGCAAGTGTGTCCGTGTGGTCATTGTGTCAACATGATGGGCACGGGCCCTGCAACATCACAGTGATCTGTCTTCATCAGATGTTACTATGTCACCTCAGCGTTGGCAGTGAGCCTGGACATGTAGCTGCACACACACACCCCTGCATGCACAAGCTGCATGTGCTAGTCTGGTGTACGTCAGGTCAGCGCAGGGGTGTGCTGATTCGGCAGGGGGAGCAGGGCATGGCTCGGACCTGGCCTTGTACAGGAAGTGCAGTAAGTGTGTCTCTGTGTTGGGGTGTTGTCACCACCAGGTCCACAGTAGTCGATGTTGCAATGTGGCATGCACCAGGAGGGCGGGCCCACACATACGGGGACATGTAGGAGTGAAAGACCGCTCGGGGTCTTGGCACATGCTTGCCAAGTGTTATGTGTATCAGTCCTGTGGATGCATGAGTCGGTTGTCTGGCTTCATTCGCAGAACGATCACAGCCAGCCATGGGCTGTACAACTGTGTCTGCCTAGTATGGTCCATTGGCACACACTCACGTGGCCGCCCACCTTCAAAGGCCAGCATAAAGGGTTTGTTGGCATGCCGCTGGACATGCTCAGAAAGGCATTACAATGGTGTGCCATGGGAGTGCCAGTGATGCAACCGTGCAGCGCACACAAGTGTTGGGGCTCGTGGGAGGGAGGAGCAGCTGTGTGGCAATGTAACACACAGTGAGGCCGCTCCTGTGCAACGTGCTGGGCATATAATCCATGATTTCCAGGGCCCAGACATCCCACCACACTCATGACAGGCCTCTGTACATCTCCTGAATGCATGCAGATGGTGAATTTAGTGTAGGTATGAAAAGTCCTTTGTCTGAACTATCAGGCAGTTGCACATCTGCAGTTCTGAGCAGGAACTTGCATGTGGGCAGCACCCCCTGACAGATACGATAGCATTTGCTTGCGACTTTCACACTAGCACTGCCCGACTAGAGACCGACATGTACATATCCCACACGCAGACGTCCTTGGTCATAGTTAGTGTGCGTGAAATGGCCTTAACACGTACTCCCACCCCACTCCAGGCCTGCACCCGTTGCACCCAGACACTGCTCATTGCACCGAGCTGTGCCATTTCATTCACAGGACTGGCGCAGGGCAAGACAGTGCTGCTTCAAGCAGAGCCAGTGACGCAATGGCAGACCATCCCATACACATGGTCTACTCCAGTCACGTGGACCTGTACCATGCACATCTGCTGCATGTACTGGGGGCACTGCCGTTGGCATTGCTGCAGATCAGTTACCGGCTGAGCTTCCACCTTGCGAACATCACCTGCATTCAGCCTGTGTTGCATTGTCGCTCATGCACATTCAAGTGGTCCATGGATGTCTGCCTCTCCAACGTGATGGTAGCTGACCTGGATTACGACGTGTGTGTGCATCCCCTGTTAGCCCACGACTAGGAGTGTCACTGTGATGCCCGTTTATGGCATGCATGGATGTTTGGCATGCAGAGTGGAGACTGGACCTGGGAGATTGCACGAGTCGTTGTGTGCAGTGGGCACATTGAGCCACTACCCGATTGGGCTTTGGTGCACATTGGGTCTAGTGGTTGGAATCAGCACATCTGTGGACAACAATCGCTCATTGGAGATGTTGGCCTACGCAGCTGCACTCGCGTTCATGGACGAGTGTCAAGATACCTGAAGCCACAACTGGATGTGACCCATTGCACGTGTCCCGACGCCTGGTTGCATGTTGGGAATCTAGTCACATGTCCCAAGACGACAGTGGACATTGCTGCATTGGCCTGGACTCATGATCCAGGCGCAGACAACCAGCGCTAGTTGGCACTGACTTGTGTTGGTGATGGACTCCCCCAAGGTGGCCATGGGTGCTTTCATAAGTTCCTCATTCAGACATGCTGCTGCATTGGTCTGCATATCGTAGCACTTCTCTTGGCCGTACTGACACACACTTGTTGATGAAGTTTCCGCACTTTCACTTGTCTCCCACTGTGTTGTGTCTTGATTTGTATGCCAATGTGTGTGTCACGGACTCTCTGGCTCCCTGCCATACGTGCATTGCTACCACATCAGGACTGTGGGTTTGTACTTGTGCATTATCATGTCCCTGTTTCGCGCTTTGCCAGATGTGTTTGGCCGCTTACCGGGCACTGGCGGCTGCACTTGTGTCCTGTGTTTGGTTGTGCAAATGTTGGTGTTTGTACCACAATGTGTTCAATGTTGCGGTGCTCTGCTCTGCATTGTGTGTGAGATGTCCCTTCAGCTCTGACTTGGCTCACCCTCCTCCCACTCAGGTAGTGTGGTTTTCACTTCTGTGCTTGTTCAGTGGGGTGATATTACCGGGTTGTGTGACTTGTGCTCTTGGTTGGTGTTGTTACTCTTGGGCATGGTTTGTCTGCAGTTGTGCTGTGCTTAATTGTGCATGTGTACCAATGTTCCCATCTCCCCACAACCCCCCAGCCCCTGCTATTTCCGCTCGCTGTTGCGTCTGTTGTTTTGGGCAGTTTCCGGTCCCCGAGTCCTGCCACCATCTCCAGACTGATGTGGTGGACCCATTTCCTCCATGTCATCCAGCTCCTTGTGTGGCGTTGGACTCCCACCTCCGGTGTGCATTGCTGCCTTCTTGCTGTTGGTGTGTTTCTGCAAGTTTGTGCGTTTCGCATCATTCTGGATGTTTTGGATTTCTTCCATTATCCTCCTGCGCTCTCAGGCTGCATTCACCTTGTCCAAGAAGGCCTGCTATGTACAATGTTTTGTTGCCAATGGGGCTTGTGGGGTTGTATTCTGGCTCTGGTTGCCTCCGTTGTGCTTGGCTGTTGTTTCCTGTTTGGTTTGTCTTTCTTTTTCAGGCTTTTGTTGTGCTTATTCCCACCTGCCATGTGTGTATTGCGGGCCTGGCGCTGCTTATCGCTGATTTCCTCATCGCGCTTTGGCCCATCGCATGTTTTCCCACATTGAGGTTTGTGTTTTTATCTCCATCGAGGGGGTTGTATCGCGGACATTGGCCACGTTTTCGGCGGACGATCGCATGGTACCGCCGTGTTGTAAATTCCACGTTGACACTGGGTTATTTTCCCGCAATATGCTGCGATGTGTAAAGTTGCGTTAGCATTTTTTGGTGATGTTTAGCACACATTCTTGTGAATATACCCCTGAGAGACTTAAAAAAAGTATGACATTTAAAAAACTGTTAAAATGTTTGTGGGGTGCCCATATTCTGGCTGCTGCTCTCCTGGCAGCTCCATAACTCACTTCGGTGTTTATAGTGCCCCTGCTCCTAATGGACATATTGTACACAAAAGAGCAACACAATATCCCCATGTGAGCTTGGGTATCCATAATAGTGTAGGTCAAAGGGCCAGCTGGGATTTACTAGAATAAGGGATAATGGGAATATTTTGTTTACTCTGTGATGTCCGAGAGTGACATCTCAACTGGATTGGTTTTACTTAAAACACAAACAAACATAGATTATTGAAGAGAAATTGAATCATTCATGTAGGTAGGTGTATATTACCTTCAAAATTGTATTTGAATCAACCAAATAAGAGATAAAAGGGTTCAAAAGAAATGAGAATGCTCAAGTAAGTTTTAAGCCTCACTTTGGACTAACATGCCACTTCTCAACCTGGAGCTATTCAACCACTCAACTGTTTTACTTTCGGATTGCCACTAATAGGCTTTAATGCTGGCAATGTCAGACACTCCAGGTTGGCCAGCCGCTGTGGCACAGTCACCTGGTACCCACAACTTCTTTCTGTGACTGCTGTTTATAGTAAGTTGTATGTCCTAAAATCTTCTCCGCGCAATACACTTTAGTTAATCCAAAGCCCTTCTGCATACTTGCATGCCAGCACTTATCTATTCAAATACCATCTTTACAAATAAGGAACTGCATGCTCCAGCACAGAGAGTGCTGAACACTCCAGCCCTGACAAGCAGTTACCTGAAATCCAGGCCATCCTACCTTTACCATTCAGCTTCCTGGTATCCTTTCTGGGACCATACAAATTCACTCCTTTGAGTAAGTAAGGGAACGCAGATTCCTGACCCGCCCGCTGCACGCTGTACCTTTCATCCTCGAGACTGGGGGACCGAGATTTTTGGTGTCCCTGCCCCTGTAACTCACACATTGTACTTTAACATTCCCCATAGGGGATCAACGAGGACTACAGTGCCCACAGCCCCTTGCAGCAGGAGCCGCCCACGCCAGAGATCTTGAGCCAGGTGGCGCATCAAGCGGGGTTGAACTACCGAGAAGCAGGGAATGCAGATTCCTGACCCGCATGCTGCATGCTGCACCTTTCATCCTCCAGACTGGGGTACTGAGTTTTTAGGTGTCCCTACCCATGTAACTCGCACTTTGCACTTTAAAATTCCTTGTAGGGGATCAACGAGGACTACAGCGCCCACAGTGCCTTGCAGCAGGAGCCGACCACGCCAGAGAACTCACACCAGGTGGCGCATATAGCGGGGCTGAACCACTGAGGATCGGGGAGCGCAGATTCCTGACCCGCATGCTGCATCCTGCACTTTTCATCCTCAAGACTGGGGGACCGAGTTTTTAGGTGTCCCTGCCCCTGTATCTCACACTTTGCACTTTAACATTTCCTGTAGGGGATCAACGAGGACTACAGCGCCCACAGTGCCTCACGGCAGGAGCCACCCACGCCAGAGAACTCGTGCCAGGTGGCACATATAACGAGCCTCTACTACCGCATTGCGGGAGGCACGCGGGATGTGCCCAGGCAAAACCCGGGCCAAGGGCGGGCCCGTCTGAACCCATCAGAGACTGAAAGAGGCTGTGCTGGGCCACCCCTCTTAGTTATACTGCATAGGGTATGGTTAAGTGAATGGTATTATTGTTGGTCGTGATATTATTAACTGATTTGTTAATATTTCTGCTATTTAAGGCTGAGGGGGTTATATTTGGTAACTAATTGAACTCTGCTGCAGTGTGGATGGGATGAAGTAGAGGGATTACAGCAGATAGAGGCACATTATATTTACTTCGTTATAAGGGCCCGTTTTTCTTGCAGACTAATTCCTGGCGTGCAATTTAGTCGACATGGGAAAGAGAAAATTGCGTAGAATGAATTCTGGGCAAGCAGGCACCAAAACGAAAGTTGCTAATATTACCCTGTTGAATTATCTTACGGGGGCGGTCAGTGCCCTCGAAACATAGATATCTACTGTAGAGGAGTCCTTAACTAAGAATTCACAGGGTTCATTATCAAATACCAAAACTAAAACAATAGATTTACATCATAATGGGATTGGGAATGCTGGTACTATAGTTAATGTGGTTTAGGAGCATTTAAAGGCTGTATCCAGGTCCTGGTCATCAGTGATGATATTTCTCTTAGTGACCTCGATGCAGAGTGGCTTCCCCCGCTAAAAAGACCCTGTAACCCTAAATTGAAGGAAATCTGCTGCCACTGATACACAAGACGCCGTCCGTGTCTGCCATATCTAAGGCTAAAGTCAATAAACAGCAGGGGAAAGGTATTTTGACAACTCAAAAAGGCAAAGAGCTGGCACTACAACTAAAAGTAAGGGCAATGCCCCCCGCACCAACGAAATGAATAGGGTATAAAGTTTGATAAATGATTTGACTATGTATATAAAAAAATCAATTGGTACCCTGGAGGCAAGACGATTTCTCGTCAAGGAAGGAAATACTAAACAGAAAGCTGACAACAGTGATGGTAGTGTATCCAAGCCTCATAGCCAGATTACACCAGCTAGCCTTATGAGTATTGGTAACCAGATAGACGAGAGGGCTAGGATGTATAAAGCCTCAGAACATAAGAGTTTTAATGAAACCCCGTCAAGTAGATCGCTGTCTAATGAGGCGGAACATAGAGAGATAGGAAAAGGAAGAGCAGAAGCACAGAAGGGCGGACTGATTTACGCCCTAGTTCAGTGTCTTCCATTTTAAAAATGCATGATCATCTACCTAAATTACAGAATTTAAATTTGCCCCCTGCAGCCACTCCATATACTGTTGTTTTGGCTAATGTTGCTTCACCTTCTGAGGGGTGTAACAAAACTTGGATCACCTTGAGGAATAGAGCTATTCATTGTTTGGGGTAGAATAGGACTAACAAGAGAGATGTTTTCAGCTTTTAAGATAGTAAGACGTGCCCCTTGGGAGGGAACAAGCAGAAAAGCATTTCGAGGGGACTGTGTTGTTCTCTCCTTGGGGACTCCATCGCTGGTTTGAGAAATGTTTCGGCAAATTAATGATACTAACACTATGGATGTAGGCATGCAAGTTCTCCCTTTGGGCTACTTCTATCAGCCCAAAACCGTCAACTGGCATTTAGGCCCACACCCCCCCTACACAGACCTCTAATCATTTGACTTATAATTTAGAGGTGAGAAATATATTCAGGCCTCTTCAATCTTTAGACAAGAATGATTGACTCATTGCTACTAATCACCAATGTAATTGTGAAGAAAATTTGTACACCAAAAACCCCTGGAGGAAATTTCAATTATATACTCCGGGGAATCCAATACTGACCAGAGTGAGATAATGAGTATCGGGGGATTTGGTAGGATTATTGCCTATAGAAACCAGTGCTAAAAGCACAAACAGTGATTTAGGGAGGCCTGAGAGTACTGGACATGCCCGAAGTGTCAAGTTGATACTATTTGTAATGTAAGTGTCCCAGTTAGTATTGGTGTGCTTTTCTGGAACATTGCTGGTCTGCAGACCAAGGTGAATAATTCTGACTGGTTTAACTTTATCCGCAATTTTGATAACCTATGTTTTCAGGAGACTTGGCAGTTAGAGGAAGTAAATATTGATAGATATAAGACCTATCATATGCCAGCAATATGGTCAGCCCACAGGAGACATAAAGGAGGGATATGTGTCTATATCTCAAACCTGTTGGGGGTTCAAAGAATTGAAATGACAAAATAGACAACATTTTACTTGGACTGTAACATAGCAGTGTTGGTAGTTAATTTTTATAATAACATAGATAAGGGACAATTGGGTGATATTTTAAAGTCACTCGGTGAGGAGCTGGATAAAAAAGGAGCTTCTAAAGATATCGATATGGTTATGATTTGGGTGGTGATTTTAATGTCAGTATTTGTCCTCGCTCCGGACTTGGGTTGCGTGGTGTAGAAAACGAAGAGAATGAACCTATGACTCATTTTGCCCACTCTGATAGGGGGGGGACGTTTAATGATATATTGGCCTCACATGATCTGGGTTTTGCTAATATGTTGTATTCCCCGCCCGTGGATTTTGACTACACATTTATTGGCAGAGGTCTTGAATCTTCAAAAGATTTTTATAATTGTTCCAAATCGCTTGATACATTTAAAACTCATTCCAATGTACATAGTGACCATTTGCCCATAAGTATCAATGTAATCCTCACTAAGTGGGGTGCCCAACCAAAAAATAACAGCTTGGCCTGGACTCAAAATATTGCTTTAGTTTGACAAAATGGCTACTCCCTGCATTGGGGTAAGAAAGATCCAGAGGTGCTTAATAAATAGATTATTGTTAAATTTTATGATCATATAGTAGCGTGTTTACAAGAAAGTACAGCTCATGATGACACTCTGAGGGCATTTTCTCAAATTACATCAGTGGTTCAAAATTCGCTTAGAGTTCAGATCAAGGGCTTCCTTATTGAGGAAAAAAAGATGGTTTGATTCCAACTGTACCAAAACTTGGACCCGTGTGAAAGCTGCACTCCATAGAACTGAGAGATCAAGTTGAAATCATAGAAGTTAGGAAGGCATATAAACTTGCAAGAAAAAAATCGAAAGAAAGAATTAAAAGATCAAGCATGGAACACTCTTTATGAAGTATCCCTGCGTTATGTTATGTTATGTTATGTTACGACTATTTATTGTGCGCACAGATACTCCAGCCAAGGAGCGTCCTGGCGCAGAGACAAGGTAGCACGTAACACAACCACAGGCTAAAAACAGAAACTAAGAAACAGCTAAAACAAGAAGGTTTTTATAGCCCTCCGAAAGGTCAGAAGGTCCTCCAGCAAGCGGATTTCAACAGGCAAGGAGTTCCATGCTGACGCAGCCATTACCCTAAACGAGCGGCCTCCCATGCGGCTAAGCCTGAATCTGGAAACCCCCGCAAGGGCCAGACCCTGAGAGCGAAGGCTACGGGCAGGGACATACAAAGACAGACAACTCGACAGGATTTCCGGGCCTGTACCTCTCAAGATTTTAAAAGCAAGGCACAAAACCTTGAAGAGGATGCGCTTCCTGACCGGAAGCCAGTGTAGGGAGCGAAGGACACCTGTCACTGAGCAGAATCTGGGCAAGCCAACAATCGCCCTCGCCGCATCATTCTGAACCCGTTGTAAGCGGGTTAGTTCAGCCTGGTTAGCCCCAGCCAGGAGAGAGCTGGAGTAATCCAGGCGGGAGATGATAGTAGCCTGGATCACCAGCTGCCTGGTCGGGGCGTCAAAGAACTTGAGAACAGGTCTCAAGCCCCTCAGGAGACCGAAACAACAGGCCGCGGTTCTTTTAGTATGGCCTACAAAGGAGAGGCCCGCATCCAGCCATACCCCCAGATTTTTCACTTCCGATACCGGGATCGGAGTAGGTCCCAACTCTGAGGGCCACCAGTGGTCACCCCACAGCTCCACTCCCTTCCCGACGACCATCACCTCTGTTTTAGTGGCGTTTAGCTGAAGGCAATTGCCTGTCAGCCAGCTAGCCACCGCCTTCAGTCCGGACTGAAACCTGGGGGCCTCAATCTCCGCATCCCCACTGAGAGTAACCGCCAGCTGAGTGTCGTCAGCATATGAGACCAAAGTAAGGCCCCACTGCCTAGCGACATCAGCCAGCGGTCTCACGTAAAGATTGAACAACGTGGGACTCAGCGAGGACCCTTGCGGAACCCCCATGGCCAGTGGTTGGTAGTTGGACTTGAAGGGAGGGATGGCAACACAGAAGGAGCGGTCATCTAAAAAGGAGCGGAACCATTGCAACACCTGACCGCCAATGCCAGTCTCCTCGAGCCGACGCAGGAGGATGCTGTGGTCTACCGTATCAAAGGCGGCGCTAAGATCTAACAAAATAAGCGCCGCCGTTTGACCAGCATCCAACCTTGCCCGGAGATGTTCCACCATCACAAGTAGCGCAGTTTCCGTACTGTGCCCAGCACGGAATCCGTTTTGTGTGGGGTCGAGGGCATTGGTCCGAGTCAGATGTTCAGACAGGGCCAGGTTGACGTGGGCCTCCGTGATCTTGGCTGGCCAGGGTAACAACGAGATGGGGCGATAGCTTTCAGGCTTGGAAGGGTCCAGGGTGGGCTTTTTAATGATCGGGGACACCACAGCTTGTTTCCACTTAGATGGAACAGTTCCCGTTTCCAAGGAGAGGTTGACAAGGGAGCATACGGCTGTACGCCCCATAAAAGCTTGGTCTCGGAAGAGAGCAGGCCTTACTGGATCGGATGGAGACCCAGATTTGACTTGCAGCGCAAGTTTGTCATAACCATCCAAGGTGAGGGGGGGGAAAACAAGCAGTGTAGTCTGATGGTGGACCCCATTTATACTTTCCTCAGTGAACCCTATGCTAGGGAATGTCCTATATATAGCTTGGACCTTCCCCAAGAAGTAAGATGCAAGGGATTCACAATGGGAAAGGGAGCTCACGGTCGTAGAGGTAGTCCGCTTCGCTGTGAGATCTTTTACGGCCTTAAAGATAGCTTTTGACGGATTCGGACTGTTCCGGAATTCGGTGGCATAAAAAGCCGCACGGGCTCGGCAGATAGCTCGATGGTAGAGCTTAACGGACTTGGCGTATGCAGCTTTTAGATCAGCCCCATAGGTTTTCCTCCAAGCCCTCTCTGCTCGTCTACAGGCACCCTTTAGGGCCCGGAGAGTGCCATCGTACCAGGGACTCGACTCTCTGGGATTGATTTTAGTTAAAACGATGGGTATCAGAGAGTCCAAGGCCCTAGTTATCCATGAACAGAAGAGGTCATACCCCCTTTCCACATCCGTCAAAGGGCCCAGCGGCTCCTCTAATAGAAGACGATGAAATTCCTCTAGCCGAAGCTTTTTCCAAGCCCTCTTCTGAACCCGTCTAGCCGTAGAGATGGAAGGAGTGGCCGAGACCGGGCAGAGGATGGACACCAAGAAGTGGTCTGTCCATTCCACCGGAGAGACAGAGGTAATTTGAATCCCCAACAGATTGGTAAACAGGGGATCCAAAATATGCCCCCCCAGATGGGTAGGCTGGGAAACCATCTGGGGAAGTTGAAAGGCCTCCAGGTCAGAAGAGATGGAACGCACTGTCAGGCCAGAGAGGGTGTCGAAATGTAGGTTTAGGTCACCCATGATAGAAAAGTTGGCACAGTCGGCGACCAAAGGGCCAACAGTGTCAGGGAAAGCATTTCTAAACGCCACATCACTGCCGGGTGGGCGATAGACGACCATCCCGGACAGGGTAAACTCAGGGCTGACAGAGACCTTGAACATGGCACTTTCACACCCGGAGATGTTTAGGGCACCCCAGACGCAAGGGTAGATAGATTTTACCACTAACGCGATACCTCCACCCCTGGACAGCCTATTCAAGGTGTACATAGAATAGCCGGGTGGGCAGGCTAGATTGGTAATAGCGGTATCAGCGTCCTGTAGCCATGTTTCCGTCATGGCAAATACGTCTGGAGCTTCCTCCTCAATGAGGTCATAGATATGCTGATAATGTTTCAGCGCAGACCTGACGTTTAAATTCAGGATCTTCAGAGTAGTAGGAGTGTCTGTAATACGGCGGGTCTCCGAGGAAATAAACCTTGGGAGAGGATGCGGAGAGTCGAGAGCTCACCCATTACAAGGGCAATGATATGGGCCACGCAATGGGTGTACCGGTGGAAGGGTGCAACAGCGGCTTACCTGACCGATGGCAAACAGGCAATCCCACGAGTACGTCAGCATGGTGGACCCAGGATGGTATGATAGTCCTTACACAGAGTACCGCGACGTCCAGCGCGTCCTTAGCGCGGACGGGCGCAGACGGGCAGGACTCTGGCACGACTCCGGCCACGCGAGGACACGCCCGCTGCGTGATCCCGCTGTGCTAGGGGAGGAGCTTTAAGTAGGTGTTCCCAGGCTGCTCCTGCGCACTGAAGTGCTGGAGGGTAGAGACACCTCTATCCACACACCCCACTCCAAAATGGCGGCCAAAACGGACAGGTCACCCACCCCAGAGCCAAATCCGCCAAAACGGCAGTGCGGGAGCCAATTATGATGCAAGTGAAGGGCGCTGTCTAAAAGCAGGTATACAAACAAATTAAACACAAAAGTTGTTAAAAATCACGAAGGTGAGAGCAAATGCGCGCAGAGCGCTCACGCAGCTACCTTGTCAGGGGCGGTTTCAGGAGGGACTCGCCTTAAGTAGGTGTTCCCAGGCTGCTCCTGCGCACTGAAGCGCTGGAGGGTAGAGACACCTCTATCCACACACCCCACTCCAAAATGGCGGCCAAAACGGACAAGTCACCCACCCCAGAGCCAAATCCGCCAAAACGGCAGTGCGGGGGCCAATTATGATGCAAGTGAAGGGCGCTGTCTAAAAGCAGGTATACAAACAAATTAAACACAAAAGTTGTTAAAAATCACGAAGGTGAGAGCAAATGCGCGCAGAGCGCTCACGCAGCTACCTTGTCAGGGGAATGTACCTTATTTTGGCAGGCAGTAAATGCCCCATTCTTTTCTAATAATGATGGCGCAAAGATGGAGGTTGCACTAGAAGAAAAAACCTGGATTGATTTCTTTTCTAATATTGATAGTATTAAGGGGAACAAAGAAAATCACACAGTTCCTGAACTTCAACATCGAGGAGGCTCTGCTGGTTCCTTGTCCATTGAGTTGTATATAACACATGACGAAGTCATTGCGGCTATTAATGCTAGTAAAGGAGGTAAGGCACCAGGACCCGACGGCGTGCCAATGAACTTATTTAAATCCATCCCATTATTATGGTCCCCTCTGTTAACTCGGGTTTTGGAGGCTTGTTGTGCAAAGGGATTCATAAGGTCCTGGTCAGAGTCCGTGATTGTACCGATTTTTAAAAAAGGTGAACGTGACAATCCAGCCTGTTATCAACCAATATCTCTTCTAGATGCCTTAGTGAAGGTAGCAGGAAGGAGTGTTTTGAATAGATTACAAATATGGACTGAAGACAATAATATTTTAAGTGCGGTTCAATATGGTTTTAGACAGGGGCTGGGGAAGTACACAGAAGCAACGGCTGGGAAGCTCTATGTAGCATTTGTTGACCTCACAGCTGCATTTGACTGCATCGTTCACAAAAGATTGTGGAAAATCCTCATGGATTGAAAAGTTGACCCAGCATTGGTACCATTTTTAAGACAATTATATGGGGCCACTGCCAGGGTGAGGTATGGATTAAAGGGGGAATTCACTGCGCCATTCCGTGTGGAGAGGGGAGTGAGACAAGGCTGCGTCCTGGCCCCGTTCCTATTCTCTTCATATACTAACGCTTTAGAGGAGGAACTGGTGGTCAGGGCGAGAGATCCACCACAGATAAACAAAAAGCCGATAGTATCTCTTCTCTACGTGGATGACGCATTGCTTATGGCCAGAACTCAGCTGAGTTTACAGAGACACATACATTAGTATTATGGATAGTCGAGGCCTAAAACTTAACGTGAACAAAAACTTTTGTAATGTCATGCGGGAAGGGGAGAAACAAATGCAGAATTATGCCAGTAGGGAATGTGAGGATAGATTCAACCAGCATGTTTTCATACCTGGGCATCTTATTTGAGCATACCGGTTCCTGGGGACCGGAGGTTAAGAGCAGGAGTCTTTTTAGGAGGTCTACAGGGGCAGTGGTTAATTTTGCAAATAAAATGGGCAAAAGGCTCCCAGGGATTCTCCTCAAAATCTATCAAGCAAAATGCATGAGCATTGCATTGTAAGGGGCTGGAATTTGTTTCTTTGATGATGTATCCCCAATTCAATTAGTGGAAAATTCATTCTTAAGGTTCATTTTAGCAGTGCCACAGAGGTTCTCAGTTTTTAATTGTCACAGCAAATTGGGGATTCCTTATATTTCTGATATAATTAAAGTGCAACCTTTATTACTATTGCATCGAGTTTGGACTTCTATCAGTACAGGGTTGAACAGAGATAATATTAAGGACTCAATGAAACTGGACCATGCAAGTAAGATTACCTGGTTGAACTATGTTAGAAAATGTTTAATGGATCTCGGTCGATATGATTTTTATATTCGTCCAGAAATCATGAGTTCTATTTCAAGGAAGGAATTAAAATTACTTTGCATGACACATTTAGAGTCTCTAAGAGTTGCACAGGAGATGAACAAATGTACCGTGATTCAGCATCAATTGACATTGGTAACCCATTGTATTTAACCCTCTTTGGTTTGGTGTATTGAAGGGTATGATAGATATGTCCTTACTAGGTTTAGCTTTGATAGTTTCCATCGTTTGGTCAGTTTTTCCGCCGTAAATGATTGGTCCAGAGATCTTTGTCATTGCCCTTGCGATAATACGTCACCTCAATTGACCTTTCATGTGATTTTATTTTGCAAAATGTATTCAAATGAAAGAGCAAGTTGGATTTTGCCATTGTTGAAGCGAGGAGGTTGGAAAATGTTTACTGCGTGGGCATTATGACTGGTTACTTGAAAAGTATAATGAGAAAGAGAAAATGTATCATTGGTTAAATTTACCTTGGAATTGTATAAAGCTTTAAATTGTATCAATCGTATTGGCTCTTTGTTAAAATAAGTGATGGAAACTATACCAAAGTGATGCACCGTAAGATGAATTTGTACAATGCATTTTCAATTTTAAACAGTCTTAAATGCGACTTTTATGATCTAAAAAAATCTATAATCGAATAAAGTTTATTCTTATTCTGAGTAAGTTTAATGTCTCATTATTCTCCATGCAATGCATGTATATTTATTGAAAGCCCTTCTCTTGACTTGCATGCTCACAATTAACCTATCCATTAATATAGTTACAGATAAGAAAAGAATACGCCCTAACGTACACAACGCTTGACATTCCATGCTCTTAGGCTTTATGAGTAGTTACCCGATTCACTTTGGGCCAAACAGATTGAAATGTTCACAATAAGTGCAAGTGCCTGCGCTATCAATACCATCATTAGTGCCTTCAACCCCAGTGAGGTTAATTGATTTTTATGATTTCATATCTCTAAGGCTCGCTCAACTTTGGCCTAACCATCGATTGGCATTTTTCACTATGAGCTATTACTCTGGGACCACTTTTGAATTAAAAGCACGAGTTTGTTCATAATTTTTTTTCTGATGAACAATTAGCACTCGCTAGCTCATAACCTAAAGCCTCTCAGGTTCATTCCCTTTCCAGCAACCATTATTGGTCCTATACCCTTTTCTGAGCAATGGAACCACTGCAGACTCAATGGGGCCGATTCACAGATTTAATCTGAGATAAAATCCTAAACTTACTACTTTTGGTATTCACAGAAGGCATTCAGTAGTAGTAAAGTTAGGACTCCTAACTTTACTACTGCTAAATGCCTTCTGTGAATACAAAAAGTAGTAAGTTTAGGATTTTATCTCAGTTTAGTAGTCGTAAAATATGGAGCCATAACATTACTACTGCTGAATGCCTTCTGTGAATACCAAAAGGAGTAAGTTGAGGATTTTACCTCAGATTAGTTCTGTGAATTGGCCCCCATGTTTCATACATCCTAGCCAAGCATCACCTTGACTTCCTTTGAGTAGGTGCATGTACATTGCAATCAATTTAGTTGCGATGCCACTCTCGTATATCAGAGGGTAATCAAAAAAATTCCCATTATCCCTAATTCCAAATGAATCCCTTGTTGGACCTTTTACCTACCTGCTCAACTTAGGGTGCCACAGGAAAAAATATGCACATTTTTAAAACCCACATGGGGCTTATTGGATTCCCTTTTTTCATCTGGTTGGTGCCCTGTCACTACCCTTTGATGGGGTTCCATGGGAAAATTATTTCTTTAGTATTGTGTGTAGTGCTCCCACTGAGACACCCACAGCACTTATTTCTTTTGTGGTTAGAGGGGAAATCCCAAAGATCCGTTGGCCCCTGCCACCTCCCTGAGTGCACAGCACAGCTGTGTGTTGCATAGGAGCCAGCATCCTTCCCTGCTACCTGCTCACATTGACTGCAGACAGGAGCAAAGTACTCTTCCTATCTGCTGTCAGTGTAGGATAAAGACTTGGTCAAGAGCATTGGGTGGTAGGAAGAGTGGTTGACCAGATAAACTCATTCCATTCCCCAGGAGGACAGAGGCCCCCCCAGAACAGATGACAAATGAGTGAAGCTGTGCTAGTTTTTTTCTTATGCTTGTTGCTTCGGCTCTCAGGAAGGTGGGTTCTGGAAGCAAATGAATTTGTGGGATGGGGGCTCTGTGCACATCCATTTCCAGCTTTTATTTTTTTAATCTGTTTGAGCCAACTTCTTTCCCTCCCCAGTGATTCAAGCTTAGGGAGCAGAGCGCTAGACTTACAAATTCCTGGCATGTCTTTCCAAGAGATTGAGCTTCTTTTGGCATTTTCAAAACCCCTTGTTGGCTTTCATCAACACTTTTGATGTCTTTTTGTCATTGTTACCTGCTCAGCCATTAAAAGGGATCTATTCAGACCTCCAAACCACCCTAAGTTGTCTTGGGAGTCAGGTTGTACCCACCCTGCCATTTTATGTGGCGTTTCAATTTTTTTCATGAGTTCTATGATGGCTGCCACAACATATTCTTCTCTTCCGCCCCTGGAGACAGCTGATGTCCCAGCTAGATGTGTGTCTAAGGAAATGAGCAGCCTTCCTTATCAAGCATACCAAACTGGTTCTGGAGCCAATTCCCCATAACACTGGTCTGCTGCCAAGCTTGTTACCCTGCGGCCTGAGATCAAAGGGATTCTTTTCCCCAGGTCTCCATTTAAATTTAACTATGAATGGGCAGGCCTCATCCTGATCACTTTCAAGTCCCTGAAACTTCCCCGTCCCCCCAAGTCACATAACTCACACCTAGACCTCCCAGCCGGAAGGCTGCTTCTATTGTTTCTCCAATGAGATAGGTTATCACACCTCATGAAGTGGAAAGCACTGACAGGGGGCAGCTGATGGCAGGAAAATGCTAATTAACAGACTGGAGCTTCAGAGGTGCAAAGTCTAACTCTTAACACTTACTTTTCCTGTATGGTTATCAAAGATCCAACGTCACTATTAAGTGGATTTCAATGCATATTACATTTAGTGATTAAATCATTTATGTAGCATATTCCAAACCAGAGATAGTAAAAATATTATTGAAATTGTATTTTGGTTTTCCCTATAGGATCAGCTTCAGCCCTATAAAGTTAAATTCCATTTGGGGACCAATCTTTGTAGTTAGAAGCAAAAACAATGTGTTCTTGCATGTACTAATTTTAAATTCTAGGCTTCTTATTGTGTAGGACAAAGACTACTTTGGGAAGTGTATTTAATATTTAAAAGTACGGTCCTTTCTTGTAAAAAAAAAGGGTTATTTTGACAGGTCTGTCTGCACTTTAAAATCTGCAGCAGCCAGGCTACACAAATAGGATTGAAACAATGTTTTTCATTCTGAGCTTAGTAGATGGCAGAATAGGTGCTGTATTCTGCTGGCAATAGTTTACATTCCATACAAGTGGTGTACCTTCTCATGACCTTATATTAGATTTATTGGAAAGGTGTAAATTTCAGTTAGGGATTAGCCAATTTTAAAATTTTCTAGACATGAAAGCATAGATACTAGTGACTGTTTGACGTTTAAAAATACGGAGGTTCTTTAAAGTGCCATTTCCCGTTGTAACTCTGTTTTGCGCTATACAGAAAATATAACTAGACCTACACCAAACTGATCCATATGGATCAGAAAGGGTTTATCCCAAAGAGGCAAATCCAGGACCTCACACAACAATTGATAGGCAAAATTGACCTTGCCATGACTCATTCGATTTCCTTGGCCATAATTGTGATTGATGCAGCTAAAGCCTTTGTTTGGGTATGTTAGGCATATTTTTGGGAGGTCCTGGATGCAATGGGATTCAGCTCAAGTTTTACTATCACTCTCCAGAAACTATATGAGAATTTGTCAGTGAAGATTTTTTTTATTAGCTCCTTAAGAAGGAGCATCATCTTTGTTGTTTGAGATTTACATTAAACCTCTGGCACAATGGCTAAGGAAAGACAGACAGGTTCTCCCCTTTCATTTGCCAACCTTTAGTAGTAGGATTGCTTTGTATGCCGATGATTTGTTATTCTACACATCAAACCCCGTTGTAGCTGTGAGGAGAGTGGAGCAGTTGGTGGCAGAATTCAGAGTCTTCTCTGGGTATGTGGTGAATAATTCTAAAACAAAGATAATGTGTTGTAATGTTAACGGGTGGAGGGAGAGCGTAGCACAGAGATAACATATTTAGGGTCTAAGGTTGTCAAAACAGTGGACAAAATTCCCCTGCTGAACTTAAAAAGGGTGGCCAGGGAGGTCAACTTATTGCTGGCTAAATGGAAGAACCTGCCGTATATATTCTATGTGAGCGTAAACTTAATAAGGATGTTGATCCTCCCCAAACTGAAATACCTCTTTAATTGTATCCCCCTTACATTTTCAAGATCAATATAGACAAAATCCCGTGAAAATAGCAAGTTTCATTTGGGCCTCCAGGGAGCCAGATTGGCATAAAAAAAGCTGAGGCGTAGGCTTGATAAAGGCGGTCTGTTCCTTCTAGGTTTAAACATGGGCTGTATAGATTTCAGTTTAAGAATATCCGGATGATATTGGCAAATTTACAGAAAGTTCACCCCATCACCCACCCCAAGGTGTAGAAGGTGTGGATTTTTAAAAGCTAATGATGAACACATTTTCTTTTCATGCCCCAGGATAAAGGCATTCTGGAGTGGCATTCAGTGTATCTTAAAAGACATTTTTGGGGCAACAATAGCCATAAACACATTGTTAATTTGTTCAGAGTAGATAAGGCCTCATGCAGTGTATTGCGCAGGTAGCAGAGTGGCGTCTTGTTTTATCTGATACTTATAGCAAGGAGGGGAATCTGTAAACGGTGGATCGATCTATCACCCGTGAAGGTCGCAGACTGGAGCAAAGGGGCCACCTGGGTTTGGCGCTTGGACTTGCAATGTAAGACAGGGCAGACTCCTGCAGATGGAGTGGAACTTAGGGAATAACCCTAGGCAGAGAAATGAGTTCCTATGATTACACTGGGGCACCACCCTAGGTAAAAGGCCCCGCTTGGACGGTTTAAAGTGGAAGGGCCAAGAGCGAACAGAAAGGACTGTGGGGCGCACAGATAGAGTGGTCGGAGATTTGCAGATGCTACGGTGATATGCAGACTGAAAATAAAGAGAAAAAAAAAACATTTAGAAAGTGTTCCAGTAAGGGCAGGATAAAGTCCCATTTTAGAAATGTCCGGATGATTGATTTGTGGATACTATGTAGATTTGCTTAAAAAAACACAGTTAAAGTGCAGTTATGGTTATGATGAAGTAAAACAGAAACACCTCTGAATTGTGCAAGTTATGATTAGGATCACAATCCATAACAAGCAGAATAGCAATGCAAACTTTAACTCACATTTCAAAGCAACTTTAAATGTAGTCTTCTTTAACTGGCACTAATGCTCATTACTGTAGACAGCAGAATTCATGGAATTTGAGGAATCTGAACAATTTATATATGCTGGAACCATTAGACCTGGGCACTTTAAAACCTACTAACTCCTACTGATAAAGAAAGACTTGCCACCCATCATCCATTAGACAGAACCACAGGAAGTTGAGCAAAGAAAGCCTACAGGAGAAGGTAGAGACATTGATCCGGGACAAGTTCAAATCTAGGTCTGCCCATCTAGGCATCCTTGAAACTGCCATTCTAATGATGTGATGTTTGTTGTTTGCTTGTTGTACTTGTTGTTGTATGTTATCTGTTAATATTGGGGATGATGTGGAAAATAAGACATTACTTGATTATTGATTTTATTCTGCTGCACTTGTTGTAGAATTACATAATTAGACAGTCCTATACTACTGCAAGTTATCTATCCCTTAAAATATATGGCAAGCTTCAGCTCATCCTTTGACCGACCACCCATTTCTTAAGCACTGCACACTGCTGGTTAGCTTTGTATAAAGATTAATAGACCAGGATGTCGAATGTCCTGAACCAGTTTAAACCCCAATTCTGTATCATTAGAGTACAATGTCCTCTAGGCCTCACTTTTTTGTGCTATACACTGAGGTAATAAGCTCAAGTAGAGCATATCAGTTTAAGTTGTTGGGATTTCCCACGTATCCTTATTTGATTATACCTGGGTACAGAGCCTAATCATGTCACAGTGGTACTCCTTCATCTTATTTTTTTATACATATTAGTGGTTAACCCATAAAACCCATCAACCCCTACATAATTGATTCATTGATTGATTTTATTGATTTGAAATTGATAGTGCACACAGATGTCTAGGGCATCTGCAATTTACTACAATGAGGAAACAGGGAGGATTCAAAAACTAGAGAAGAAAAGAAAACAAACAGGATTTCAGATATTTCCTAATGGATGTCATGTTGGTTTGACATTTGTAATGCCACGGCAGTCGATTACAAAGTTGGCAGGCTGAGTGAACAAAGTTTATGCCACCCCAAGAGACGTTATTGATTTTTGGAACAATAACTGTTTTGGAAGCTGCAGAGCCCAACAATCTATTTGTACTATACAATTTTCTTTTTCATGTGCTCAGGTCCAGAACCATAGAGTGCTTTGTGCACCATATAGAGCACCTTAAAAGCCACTCATTTTCTAACTGAAAGCCAGTGAAGCTTTGATAAGGCACTCAAGATTGACTTAAACTTTGGTATTTTTCATAAGAAGATTGGTGGCTGCATTCTGCAGTATCTGAAGCTTGTTTAAAGAACGTTGATGTATGCTCAAATACATTGCAATAAACCAACTTTGATAACACCAACTCAATAATACCAGATTTCTGTAAGTCAAAAGGAATAAAAGGCAGAACTTTCCTCAAAGTTCTCAGCAAAAAGAAGCAAGATGAGATCATTTAATTAAAATCAGGCCTGTGAATGACAGGTTAGAATCAGAAATCAGCCCTAAATTCCTGACTTATGGTACTGGCAAGGGGGAAGACCCAGAGTCTGGGGCCACCAAGATTGATTCCAAAATGAGGTGTCCTTTCCCAAAGAAGAGAACCTCTGTTTTTCCTGTGTTCAACTTGAGGCAATTGCCACGCAAACCTGAAATCCCAAATTCAGTGTTGCCAAAGACTTTTGCCATCTTGAAAAGGCCCCGACCAATGGCATTTTGGTCCTATTTGCATTAAGTGAACCAGGAATTTCTGAAAAGTAGGTAATGTTGCACCCTGGAACTTTTAGCCTATTAGTTAGGGCGTGCCCAGGAGTCACCCCATCCGCTAGCTGGGGTCAAGCAGAAATGTGACTTCCCAAGGCACCTGGACAGACCACCTTCTGGATCTGCAGAAGAACCTGCAGCTGATGCCCTGAGAGGAATCCTGAAGCATTTGCCCTCCTCCCCTTTCCCCCAGGACAAAGAAGTGAACTCCAAGAGTCAGTTGACTGACCTCCTGTGTGGCTAGAGAGACACTAACAGTTGCAAGTGGCCTTCCCCAGGTGATCCCATCAGTGGCAATTAAACATGGACTGGACTGTGCTGTTGACCAATGCCAGACAACCTATGAGTCTCAAATTGCCTTCACTGAGGCCGAGTGGGCTTTTAAATTGGGCTACTGTGGTTGTTTGGGGAGCAGAAGAAAGTTTGGAAACCTTTAAAAAACGTTTTTACCAGACCAGTGGGACTTAGACATTTTTTCAAACTTTTGAATTCCAGACTTTCACTGGAACAAATCTACTCAGTGTATCTGATGTGGGCTCCATCACAGTTGTGCTGAAATTGCACCTACTTAGAACGTAATTAAATGTATACATCTGTTTCCCTTACTACATTTTTGTTGTTTTAGTTTCATTGTGTTTATTATATTGAAACCCATTTTTCCAATTTGGCTTGGGATTTTTATTGCTAAGTAATTTTTTTTCGTACTACATACATATTTTACACATTGTACCAACTTAAGCCTGTTTGCTCTGCTGCATAACTACCAAGAGGTTGATCTCAGGTTAATTTAGTGACATTAGGGTTTACCCTGATACGAGTTGGTATTATTCTTGTCCATCCCAAATAATAATCTAATATTCTTACAGCCTGAAATAAAGGCATCTATTCTCTGTAAGTAGCACCCTGTGCCTTTTACCATAGGTGGATAAACTAACTGGACACGTCAGCTTCTTAAAAACTTGCTTAATAGAAAAAAAACTTTTAAAAGTCTTTTTTTTTATAAAAATAGATCCATAATTTCAAATCAAGATGCAGCTAATCAATCATTGAAAGTTAAGTGGTGACAAAGGGAAGTAACTTGTAATAATTAATTATTTTTGTAGTTGAACAAAAGCTTCAGCAAGATGTCCAAAGTCCTGAATTTTAAATCAGATATAGTATCTGGACTGTACCCAAAACTTCATAAAATTGTGTGAATTACAACACAGTAGAATGTACTCGAGGAAACACTAATACCAGAATGACCACTTGCAGTAATTTTAACTTTAAACATTGCTTTTCACAGATACCTCAGAAAAGAGGTAACTGGCATGGGAAAATAAAGTCAGATACAGTCATCATTTTGATAGATTACTGAACAAACTTAAAACCCATTCAGCATGCGGATGTCAACACAGAATATTAAGCCCCTCCTACTCAAATTTTGAAAACAGAAATATAATGCAAAGTAAAGTGGTTTAAAATACTTCGAAATAATAAATAATCTTGAATATACATTTCTTTTCAAATCATTTAGTTCACTCTTCTGCAGTGTATGGTTTTCTTTCTAACTCTAAAGGAGAAACGTCACTGACCAGATTTTCATTTTCTAACTATAAATACACACTGTATTTTCAAAATTATTGGAATTTATATTCTAAAGAATCACAGTGACAAATGTTTGCAATAGGAAACGTTAATTGCTGCAAGACTGGTGTGCTGTCTGAAAGGCAACCAAACAAAACAGGAAATAGCTATCAAGGTTACACAATGAGTAATCTATGTGCAGAATGTATCGAGGAGAACAAAATAGCAACAAAATAGCAACCGGTCATTCATGCTTTCTGAGAGAGAGAAAGCACAATTTTATTTTCTGCATGAACAGAAATGTCAGCTCCTCTTATACATATTTTCAGTAGCTCAACATGAATGAAATGTGACTTGTCAAGAAAATGCTTGGCACAGATTTCTACCTTTAGTATGTAGGTATTTCAGGTTCAGAAAACATCACTTCTGGATGAAATTTCACAGGTTTTCCTCTTGGAGAAGGGTATACAATTCCTCCTGAATGAAGTTTCAGAATTTCAGACCAAAGCAGCATTAAAGCAGCACTCTCAGGATTAAAGTGGCACTCAAAGTAAGCTTCCTGATCTTATTGAAGATCTTCCAGTTGCAGAATATGTAGGTTAATGCCCTTATGTAGTATCTGATATCCCTTGAAATTATTCCCTTACACTATGTGCAATGTGCATTTTCATACAAAATCCCCTTAGCTGGGTATGTACAGGTTGCTTTGTCTTGTTTGTTTTGGTTCCCTTTATACGATGCAAGCAGAGATCAATGGGCGGTTGCATGCAGAGAGCAACAGATGGTGAGTCACACCCACCACATGACTATTTAAGTAAGAGGCTTCTTCCGCCATTGCCTGGCCTCATCTTAACCCCTTCGCTGCTAGGCCTTTTCCCCTCCTGTGCTAAGCCTTTTTTGGGCTATTTGGGGTAGTGCGCGCTTAGGCCCCTGTAACTTTTTGACCGCATTAGGTATCCACGCCAAATTTGCGTCCTTTTCTTCCAACATCATGGGGATTCTAAAGGTACCCAGGGTTTGTGGATTCTCCTAGAGGGTTCCCAGAAATTAGCCAAAATACAGCAAAAGTTTTTTTTTTTTGTGAAAAATGGGGAAAAGTGGCTGGAAATGAAAGCGTCTGGGTTTTTCTCTGCAAATGATATCAAAAAAGGGTTTGTGGGGCTGAAATCACAATTTCTCCAGCTTTTAGGGAATGACAGTTTTTTGTCATAAATCCAACATTTTTTACACAGTTTTGACATTTTTCTGGGACATACCCTATTTTTGCTATTTTTTGTGCTTTGAACCTCCTTCCAGATAATGGTAGAAATGGGTAGAAAAGCAATAATGGATCCTGGAAAGCTATACATTTTTGGAAAGTAGACAAAATTCTGAATTCAGCAAGGGGTCATTTGTGTAGATCCATCAAGGTTTCTTTATAGAAACTTACAGGTAAATATAGGAAAAATTAAAAATTTGTTGAAAAAAGCAGCCTTTTGAGTCAACGTTTTCACCTGTAACTTCTTCGAAATATGACATCTCTTTGAAAGCAATGTACCGTTACATCCGGTGGACCTTCCTGGTTGTGGGGATATATAGGACTTGTAGGTTCACCAAGAGCCCAACGAACCCAGAGTAAAAAATTGAGCAGCATTTTGTAATGTTTTTTTTTTTTGTTCCGGGTATATGGCAATTATTGTGGGAAAATGTATACATGGAAAAATCGGTATGAAAGACACCTATGTATTTCTGAAATGGGAACAAATGACAGAGTTTAGAAACAGTGCATATTTGCACATTTTCGAAATTGGGAATACTCATACTTGCATGACAATTATTGGTCATTTTTCAAAATGACTTTTTTTTTTACACAATGTCTTTCATTTGGAAGGGAGAAATGCATCAAAAATCAATAGGTAATAACAGTTGCTTTACAAATCTGAACTACCCTAAGTCTCCCGATAAAAATGGTACCTCACTTGTGTGGGTAGGCATAGTGCCCACGACAGGAAGAGGCTCAAAACCTAAGGTGAACGCACCACATTTTCACACTGAAAATTTACACTTTTTTTGCGAAGAGTCTAGCTGTAGTTTTTGAACCCTAGCCCTGCCGGCACCTAGGGAAACCTAGCAAACCTATACATTTTTGTAAACCGGACACCCAGGGGAATCCAGGATGGGGTGACTTGACTGCCTCCCACCATGGTCTGTTACCCAGAATCCCTTGCAAATGTAAAAAAATGACAAAAAAAAAACACATTTTCCCCACATTTCTGGGATGGAAAGTTCTGGAATCACCGTGGATCCACAAATTTCCACCCACCCCGCGTTCCCCAAAGTCCTACGAGAAAAATGGTACCTCACTTGTGCAGGTCGGCCTAGTGCCCGCGACAGGAAACGGCGCAAAACGCAACGTGGTCACACCTCAATTTTGCAGTGAAAAATGACCCTTTTTTGGCAAAGTGACTAGCTGTAGTTTTTGAACCCTAGCCCTGCCGGCACCTAGGGAAACCTAGCAAACCTATACATTTTTGAAAATTAGACACCCAGGGGAATCCAGGATGGGGTGACTTGACTGCCTCCCACCATGGTCTGTTACCCAGAATCCCTTGCAAACGTAAAAAAATGACAAAAAAAACACATTTCTGGGATGGAAAGTTCTGGAATCTGCGTGGATCCACAAATTTCCACCCACCCCGCGTTCCCCAAAGTCCTACGAGAAAAATGGTACCTCACTTGTGCGGGTCGGCCTAGTGCCCGCGACAGGAAATGGCGCAAAACGCAACGTGGTCACACCTCAATTTTGCAGTGAAAAATGACCCTTTTTTGGCAAAGTGACTAGCTGTAGTTTTTGAACCCTAGCCCTGCCGGCACCTAGGGAAACCTAGCAAACCTATACATTTTTGAAAACTAGACACCCAGGGGAATCCAGGATGGGGTGACTTGACTGCCTCCCACCATGGTCTGTTACCCAGAATCCCTTGCAAACGTAAAAAAATGACAAAAAAAACACATTTTCCCCACATCTCTGGGTTGGAAAGTTCTGGAATCTGCGTGGATCCACAAATTTCCACCCACCCCACGTTCCCCAAAGTCCTACGAGAAAAATGGTACCTCACTTGTGCGGGTCGGCCTAGTGCCCGTGACAGGAAACGGCACAAAACGCAACATGGTCACACCTCAATTTTGTAGTGAAAAATGACCCTTTTTTGGCAAAGTGACTAGCTGTAGTTTTTTAACCCTAGCCCTGCCGGCACCTAAGGAAACCTATACATTTTTGAAAACTAGACACCCAGGGGAATCCAGGATGGGGTGACTTGACTGCCTCCCACCATGGTCTGTTACCCAGAATCCCTTGCAAACGAAAAAAATGACAAAACAAACACATTTTCCCCACATTTCTGGGATGGAAAGTTCTGGAATCTGCGTGGATCCACAAATTCCCACCCACCCCGCGTTCCCCAAAGTCCTACGAGAAAAATGGTACCTCACTTGTGCGGGTCGGCCTAGTGCCGGCGACAGGAAACTGCGCAAAACGCAACGTGGTCACACCTCAATTTTGCAGTGAAAAATGACCCTTTTTTGGCAAAGTGACTAGCTGTAGTTTTTGAACCCTAGCCCTGCCGGCACCTAAGGAAACCTAGCAAACCTATACATTTTTGAAAACTAGACACCCAGGGGAATCCAGGATGGGGAGACTTGACTGCCTCCCACCATGGTCTGTTACCCAGAATCCCTTGCAAACGCAAAAAAATGACCAAAAAAACGCATTTTCCCCACATCTCTGGGTTGGAAACTTCTGGAATCTGCGTGGATCCACAAATTTCCACCCACCCCACGTTCCCCAAAGTCCTACGAGAAAAATGGTACCTCACTTGTGCGGGTCGGCCTAGTGCCCGCGACAGGAAACGGCGCAAAACGCAACGTGGTCACACCTCAATTTTGCAGTGAAAAATGACCCTTTTTTGGCAAAGTGACTAGCTGTAGTTTTTTAACCCTAGCCCTGCCGGCACCTAGGGAAACCTAGCAAACCTATACATTTTTAAAAACTAGACATCCAGGGGAATCCAGGATGGGGTGACTTGACTGCCTCCCACCATGGTCTGTTACCCAGAATCCCTTGCAAACGTAAAAAAATGACAAAAAAAACACATTTTCCCCACATTTCTGGGACGGAAAGTTCTGGAATCTGCGTGGATCCACAAATTTCCACCCACCCCGCGTTCCCCAAAGTCCTATGAGAAAAATGGTACCTCACTTGTGCGGGTCGGCCTAGTGCCCGCGACAGGAAACGGCGCAAAACGCAACGTGGTCACACCTCAATTTTGCAGTGAAAAATGACCCTTTTTTGGCAAAGTGACTAGCTGTAGTTTTTGAACCCTAGCCCTGCCGGCACCTAGGGAAACCTAGCAAACCTATACATTTTTGAAAACTAGACACCCAGGGGAATCCAGGATGGGGTGACTTGACTGCCTCCCACCATGGTCTGTTACCCAGAATCCCTTGCAAACGTAAAAAAATGACAAAAAAAACACATTTTCCCCACATTTCTGGGTTGGAAAGTTCTGGAATCTGCGTGGATCCACAAATTTCCACCCACCCCGCGTTCCCCAAAGTCCTACGAGAAAAATGGTACCTCACTTGTGCGGGTCGGCCTAGTGCCCGCGACAGGAAACGGCGCAAAACGCAACGTGGTCACACCTCAATTTTGCAGTGAAAAATGACCCTTTTTTGGCAAAGTGACTAGCTGTAGTTTTTGAACCCTAGCCCTGCCGGCACCTAGGGAAACCTAGCAAACCTATACATTTTTGAAAACTAGACACCCAGGGGAATCCAGGATGGGGTGACTTGACTGCCTCCCACCATGGTCTGTTACCCAGAATCCCTTGCAAACGTAAAAAAATGACAAAAAAAACACATTTTCCCCACATTTCTGGGATGGAAAGTTCTGGAATCTGCGTGGATCCACGAATTTCCACCCACCCCGCGTTCCCCAAAGTCCTACGAGAAAAATGGTACCTCACTTGTGCGGGTCCGCCTAGTGCCCGCGACAGGAAACAGCGCAAAACGCAACGTGGTCACACCTCAATTTTGCAGTGAAAAATGACCATTTTTTGGCAAAGTGACTAGCTATAGTTTTTGAACCCTAGCCCTGCCGGCACCTAGGGAAACCTAGCAAACCTATACATTTTTGAAAACTAGACACCCAGGGGAATCCAGGATGGGGTGACTTGACTGCCTCCCACCATGGTCTGTTACCCAGAATCCCTTGCAAACGTAAAAAAATGACAAAAAAACACATTTTCCCCACATTTCTGGGATGGAAAGTTCTGGAATCTGCGTGGATCCACAAACTTCCACCCACCCCGCGTTCCCCAATGTCCTACGAGAAAAATAGTACCTCACTTGTGCGGGTCGGCCTAGTGCCCGCGACAGGAAACGGCGCAAAACGCAACGTGGTCACACCTCAATTTTGCAGTGAAAAATTACCCTTTTTTGGCAAAGTGACTAGCTGTAGTTTTTTAACCCTAGCCCTGCCGGCACCTAGGGAAACCTAGCAAACCTATACATTTTTTAAAACTAGACACCCAGGGGAATCCAGGATGGGGTGACTTGACTGCCTCCCACCATGGTCTGTTACCCAGAATCCCTTGCAAACGAAAAAAAATGACAAAAAAAACGCATTTTCCCCACATCTCTGGGTTGGAAAATTCTGGAATCTGCGTGGATCCACAAATTTCTACCCACCCCACGTTCCCCAAAGCCCTACGAGAAAAATGGTACCTCACTTGTGCGGGTCGGCCTAGTGCCCGCGACAGGAAACGGCGCAAAACGCAACGTGGTCACACCTCAATTTTGCAGTGAAAAATGACCCTTTTTTGGCAAAGTGACTAGCTGTAGTTTTTGAACCCTAGCCCTGCCGGCACCTAGGGAAACCTAGCAAACCTATACATTTTTGAAAACTAGACACCCAGGGGAATCCAGGATGGGGTGACTTGACTGCCTCCCACCATGGTCTGTTACCCAGAATCCCTTGCAAACGTAAAAAAATGACAAAAAAAAACACATTTTCACCACATTTCTGGGTTGGAAAGTTCTGGAATCTGCGTGGATCCACAAATTTCCACCCACCCCGCGTTCCCCAAAGTCCTACGAGAAAAATGGTACCTCAATTGTGCGGGTCGGCCTAGTGCCCGCGACAGGAAACGGCGCAAAACGCAACGTGGTCACACCTCAATTTTGCAGTGAAAAATGACCCTTTTTTGGCAAAGTGACTAGCTGTAGTTTTTGAACCCTAGCCCTGCCGGCACCTAGGGAAACCTAGCAAACCTATACATTTTTGAAAACTAGACACCCAGGGGAATCCAGGATGGGGTGACTTGACTGCCTCCCACCATGGTCTGTTACCCAGAATCCCTTGCAAACGTAAAAAAATGACAAAAAAAACACATTTTCCCCACATTTCTGGGATGGAAAGTTCTGGAATCTGCGTGGATCCACGAATTTCCACCCACCCCGCGTTCCCCAAAGTCCTACGAGAAAAATGGTACCTCACTTGTGCGGGTCCGCCTAGTGCCCGCGACAGGAAACAGCGCAAAACGCAACGTGGTCACACCTCAATTTTGCAGTGAAAAATGACCATTTTTTGGCAAAGTGACTAGCTGTAGTTTTTGAACCCTAGCCCTGCCGGCACCTAGGGAAACCTAGCAAACCTATACATTTTTGAAAACTAGACACCCAGGGGAATCCAGGATGGGGTGACTTGACTGCCTCCCACCATGGTCTGTTACCCAGAATCCCTTGCAAACGTAAAAAAATGACAAAAAAAACACATTTTCCCCACATTTCTGGGATGGAAAGTTCTGGAATCTGCGTGGATCCACAAATTTCCACCCACCCCGCGTTCCCCAAAGTCCTACGAGAAAAATGGTATCTCACTTGTGTGGGTCGGCCTAGTGCCCGCGACAGGAAACGGCACAAAACGCAACGTGGTCACACCTCAATTTTGCAGTGAAAAATGACCCTTTTTTGGCAAAGTGACTAGCTGTAGTTTTTGAACCCTAGTTCTGCCGGCACATAGGGAAACCTACCAAACCCACACATTTCTGAAAATTAGACACCCGGCGGTTTCCAGGGAGGTATGGCTTGCGTGGATCCCCCAACGTTTCCTTACCCAGAATCCCCTGCAAACCTCAATTTTTGCTGAAAAAATCACTTTTTTCACACATTTTGGGGTGGGAAAGTTGTGGCATCACCGGGCTCCCACAAATTTACCACCACCCAGCGTTCCCCCAGGTCTCCCGGTAAAAATGGTGCCTCACTTGTGTGGGAGGCCCAAGTACCCGCGGCAGGCAAGGGCCCAAAACATAGTGAGGCGACATCAAAATGGCCTATTGCAAAACCACCTGGTTTTGAAAAGGGGGGTCACTTTGGTTTTTGACCCGGTGGTCGGCGGCCATCTAGGGAAACCTACCAAACCCACGCATTTCTGAAAACTAGACACCCGGCGGCTTGCAGGGAGGTATGGCTTGCGTGGATCCCCCAACGTTTCCTTACCCAGAATCCCCTGCAAACCTCCATTTTTGCTGAAAAAATCACTTTTTTCACACATTTTGGGGTGGGAAAGTTGTGGCATCACGGGGCTCACACAAATTTACCACCACCCAGCATTCCCCAAGGTCTCCCGGTAAAAATGGTGCCTCACTTGTGTGGAAGGCCCAAGTACCCGCGGCAGGCAAGGGCCCAAAACGTAGTGAGGCGACATCAAAATGGCCTTTCGCAAAACCACCTGGTTTTGCAAGGGGGGTCACTTTGGTTTAACCTGGTGTTCGGCGGCAATCTAGGGAAACCTACCAAACCCACACATTTCTGAAAACTAGACTCCCGGCAGCTTCCAGGGAGGTATGGCTTGCGTGGATCCCCCAACGTTTCCTTACCCAGAATCCCCTGCAAACCTCCATTTTTGCTGAAAAAAATCACTTTTTTCACACATTTTGGGGTGGGAAAGTTGTGGCATCACCGGGCTCACACAAATTTACCACCACCCAGCGTTCCCCCAGGTCTCCCGGTAAAAATGGTGCCTCACTTGTGTGGGAGGCCCAAGTACCCGCGGCAGGCAAGGGCCCAAAACGTAGTGAGGCGACATTTCGGATAGGCCATTTTGATGACCCCCCTTGCAAAACCAGGTGGTTTTGCGATAGGCCATTTTGATGTCGCCTCACTAGGTTTTGGGCCCTTGCCTGCCGCGGGTACTTGGGCCTCCCACACAAGTGAGGCACCCTTTTTACCGGGAGACCTGGGGGAATGCTGGGTGGTGGTAAATTTGTGTGAGTCCGGTGATGCCACAACTTTCCCACCCCAAAATGTGTGAAAAAAGTGATTTTTTCAGCAAAAATGGAGGTTTGCAGGGGATTCTGGGTAAGGAAACTTTGGGGAATCCACGCAAGCCATACCTCCCTGGAAGCCGCCGGTTGTCTAGTTTTCAGAAATGCGTGGGTTTGGTAGGTTTCCCTAGATGGCCGCTGAGCACCGGGTCAAAAACCAAAGTGACCCCCCTTGCAAAACCAGGTGGTTTTGCGATAGGCCATTTTGATGTCGCCTCACTAGGTTTTGGGCCCTTGCCTGCCGCGGGTACTTGGGCCTCCCACACAAGTGAGGCACCATTTTTACCGGGAGACCTGGGGGAACGCTGGGTGGTGGTAAATTTGTGTGAGCCCGGTGATGCCACATCTTTCCCACCCCAAAATGTGTGAAAAAAGTTATTTTTTCAGCAAAAATAGAGGTTTGCAGGGGATTCTGGGTAAGGAAACGTTGGGGGATCCACGAAAGTTATACCTCCCTGGAAGCCGCCGGGTGTCTAGTTTTCAGAAATGCGTGGGTTTGGTAGGTTTCCCTAGATGGCCGCCGAGCACCGGGTCAAAAACCAAAGTGACCCCCCTTGCAAAACCAGGTGGTTTTGCGATAGGCCATTTTGATGTCGCCTCACTAGGTTTTGGGCCCTTGCCTGCCGCGGGTACTTGGGCCTCCCACACAAGTGAGGCACCATTTTTACCGGGAGACCTGGGGGAACGCTGGGTGGTGGTAAATTTGTGTGAGCCCGGTGATGCCACAACTTTCCCACCCCAAAATGTGTGAAAAAAGTGATTTTTTCAGCAAAAATTGAGGTTTGCAGGGGATTCTGGGTAAGGAAACGTTGGGGGATCCACGCAAGTTATACCTCCCTGGAAGCCGCCGGGTGTCTAGTTTTCAGAAATGCGTGGGTTTGGTAGGTTTCCCTAGATGGCCGCCGAGCACCGGGTCAAAAACCAAAGTGACCCCCCTTGCAAAACCAGGTGGTTTTGCGATAGGCCATTTTGATGTCGCCTCACTAGGTTTTGGGCCCTTGCCTGCCGCGGGTACTTGGGCCTCCCACACAAGTGAGGCACCATTTTTACCGGGAGACCTGGGGGAACGCTGGGTGGTGGTAAATTTGTGTGAGCCCGGTGATGCCACAACTTTCCCACCCCAAAATGTGTGAAAAAAGTGATTTTTTCAGCAAAAATGGAGGTTTGCAGGGGATTCTGGGTAAGGAAACGTTGGGGGATCCACGCAAGCAATACATCCCTGGAAGCCGCCGGGTGTCTAGTTTTCAGAAATGCGTGGGTTTGGTAGGTTTCCCTAGATGGCCGCCAAGCACCGGGTCAAAAACCAAAGTGACCCCCTTTGCAAAACCAGGTGGTTTTGCAATAGGCCATTTTGATGTCGCCTCACTAGGTTTTGGGCCCTTGCCTGCCGCAGGTACTTGGGCCTCCCACACAAGTGAGGCACCATTTTTACCGGGAGACTTGGGGGAACGCTGGGTGGTGGTAAATTTGTGTGAGCCCGGTGATGCCACAACTTGCCCACCCCAAAATGTGTGAAAAAAGTGATTTTTTCAGCAAAAATTGAGGTTTGCAGGGGATTCTGGGTAAGGAAACGTTGGGGGATCCACGCAAGCCATACCTCCCTGGAAGCCGCCGGGTGTCTAGTTTTCAGAAATGCATGGGTTTGGTAGGTTTCCCTAGATGGCCGCCGAGCACCGGGTCAAAAACCAAAGTGACCCCCCTTGCAAAACCAGGTGGTTTTGCGATAGGCCATTTTGATGTCGCCTCACTAGGTTTTGGGCCCTTGTCTGCCGCGGGTACTTGGGCCTCCCACACAAGTGAGGCACCATTTTTACCGGGAGACCTGGGGGAACGCTGGGTGGTGGTAAATTTGTGTGAGCCCGGTGATGCCACAACTTTCCCACCCCAAAATGTGTGAAAAAAGTGATTTTTTCAGCAAAAATGGAGGTTTGCAGGGGATTCTGGGTAAGGAAACGTTGGGGGATCCACGCAAGCCATACCTCCCTGGAAACCGCCGGGTGTCTAGTTTTCAGAAATGCGTGGGTTTGGTAGGTTTCCCTAGATGGCCGCCAAGCACCGGGTCAAAAACCAAAGTGACCCCCATTGCAAAACCAGGTTGTTTTGCAATAGGCCATTTTGATGTCGCCTCACTAGGTTTTGGGCCCTTGCCTGCCGCGGGTACCTGGGCCTCCCACACAAGTGAGGCACCATTTTTACCGGGAGACCTGGGGGAACGCTGGGTGGTGGTAAATTTGTGTGAGCCCGGTGATGCCACAACTTTCCCACCCCAAAATGTGTGAAAAAAGTGATTTTTTCAGCAAAAATGGAGGTTTGCAGGGGATTCTGGGTAAGGAAACGTTGGGGGATCCACGCAAGTTATACCTCCCTGGAAGCCGCCGGGTGTCTAGTTTTCAGAAATGCGTGGGTTTGGTAGGTTTCCCTAGATGGCCGCCGAGCACCGGGTCAAAAACCAAAGTGACCCCCCTCGCAAAACCAGGTGGTTTTGCGATAGGCCATTTTGATGTCGCCTCACTAGGTTTTGGGCCCTTGCCTGCCGCGGGTACTTGGGCCTCCCACACAAGTGAGGCACCATTTTTACCGGGAGACCTGGGGGAACGCTGGGTGGTGGTAAATTTGTGTGAGCCCGGTGATGCCACAACTTTCCCACACCAAAATGTGTGAAAAAAGTGATTTTTTCAGCAAAAATAGAGGTTTGCAGGGGATTCTGGGTAAGGAAACGTTGGGGGATCCACGCAAGTTATACCTCCCTGGAAGCCGCCGGGTGTCTAGTTTTCAGAAATGCGTGGGTTTGGTAGGTTTCCCTAGATGGCCGCCGAGCACCGGGTCAAAAACCAAAGTGACCCCCCTTGCAAAACCAGGTGGTTTTGCGATAGGCCATTTTGATGTCGCCTCAATAGGTTTTGGGCCCTTGCCTGCCGCGGGTACTTGGGCCTCCCACACAAGTGAGGCACCATTTTTACCGGGAGACCTGGGGGAACGCTGGGTGGTGGTAAATTTGTGTGAGCCCGGTGATGCCACAACTTTCCCACCCCAAAATGTGTGAAAAAGTGATTTTTTCAGCAAAAATGCAGGTTTGCAGGGGATTCTGGGTAAGGAAACGTTGGGGGATGCACGCAAGCCATACCTCCCTGGAAGCCGCCGGGTGTCTAGTTTTCAGAAATGCATGGGTTTGGTAGGTTTCCCTAGATGGCCGCCGAGCACCGGGTCAAAAACCAAAGTGACCCCCCCTTGCAAAACCAGGTGGTTTTGCGATAGGCCATTTTGATGTCGCCTCACTAGGTTTTGGGCCCTTGCCTGCCGCAGGTACTTGGGCCTCCCACACAAGTGAGGCACCATTTTTACCGGGAGTCT
Organism: Triturus cristatus; assembly: GCF_964204655.1. NCBI lineage: Eukaryota > Metazoa > Chordata > Amphibia > Caudata > Salamandridae > Triturus > Triturus cristatus. The sequence goes on from NC_140592.1 coordinate 1,116,750,098, forward strand.
TGGGGGAACGCTGGGTGGTGGTAAATTTGTGTGAGCCCGGTGATGCCACAACTTTCCCACCCCAAAATGTGTGAAAAAAGTGATTTTTTCAGCAAAAATGGAGGTTTGCAGGGGATTCTGGGTAAGGAAACTTTGGGGGATCCACGCAAGCCATACCTCCCTGGAAGCCGCCGGGTGTCTAGTTTTCAGAAATGCATGGGTTTGGTAGGTTTCCCTAGATGGCCGCCGAGCACCGGGTCAAAAACCAAAGTGACCCCCCTTGCAAAACCAGGTGGTTTTGCGATAGGCCATTTGGATGTCGCCTCACTAGGTTTTGGGCCCTTGCCTGCCGCGGGTACTTGGGCCTCCCACACAAGTGAGGCACCATTTTTACCGGGAGACCTGGGGGAACGCTGGGTGGTGGTAAATTTGTGTGAGCCCGGTGATGCCACAACTTTCCCACCCCAAAATGTGTGAAAAAAGTGATTTTTTCAGCAAAAATGGAGGTTTGCAGGGGATTCTGGGTAAGGAAACGTTGGGGGATCCACGCAAGCCATACCTCCCTGGAAGCCGCCGGGTGTCTAGTTTTCAGAAATGCATGAGTTTGGTAGGTTTCCCTAGATGGCCGCCGAGCACCGGGTCAAAAACCAAAGTGACCCCCCCTTGCAAAACCAGGTGGTTTTGCGATGGGCCATTTTGATGTCGCCTCACTAGGTTTTGGGCCCTTGCCTGCCGCGGGTACTTGGGCCTCCCACACAAGTGAGGCACTATTTTTACCGGGAGACCTGGGGGAACGCTGGGTGGTGGTAAATTTGTGTGAGCTCGGTGATGCCACAACTTTCCCACCCCAAAATGTGTGAAAAAAGTGATTTTTTCAGCAAAAATGGAGGTTTGCAGGGGATTCTGGGTAAGGAAACGTTGGGGGATCCACGCAAGCCATACCTCCCTGGAAGCCGCCGTGTGTCTAGTTTTCAGAAATGTGTGGGTTTGGTAGGTTTCCCTAGATGGCCGCCGAGCACCGGGTCAAAAACCAAAGTGACCCCCTTGCAAAACCAGGTGGTTTTGCGATAGGCCATTTTGATGTCGCCTCACTAGGTTTTGGGCCCTTGCCTGCCGCGGGTACTTGGGCCTCCCACACAAGTGAGGCACCATTTTTACCGGGAGACCTGGGGGAACGCTGGGTGGTGGTAAATTTGTGTGAGCCCGATGATGCCACAACTTTCCCACCCCAAAATGTGTGAAAAAAGTGATTTTTTCAGCAAAAATGGAGGTTTGCAGGGGATTCTGGGTAAGGAAACGTTGGGGGATCCACGCAAGCCATACCTCCCTGGAAGCCGCCGTGTGTCTAGTTTTCAGAAATGCGTGGGTTTGGTAGGTTTCCCTAGATGGCCGCCGAGCACCGGGTCAAAAACCAAAGTGACCCCCATTGCAAAACCAGGTGGTTTTGCGATAGGCCATTTTGATGTCGCCTCACTAGGTTTTGGGCCCTTGCCTGCCGCGGGTACTTGGGCCTCCCACACAAGTGAGGCACCATTTTTACCGGGAGACTTGGGGGAACGCTGGGTGGTGGTAAATTTGTGTGAGCCCGATGATGCCACAACTTTCCCACCCCAAAATGTGTGAAAAAAGTGATTTTTTCAGCAAAAATGGAGGTTTGCAGGGGATTCTGGGTAAGGAAACGTTGGGGGATCCACGCAAGCCATACCTCCCTGGAAGCCGCCGTGTGTCTAGTTTTCAGAAATGCATGGGTTTGGTAGGTTTCCCTAGATGGCCGCCGAGCACCGGGTCAAAAACCAAAGTGACCCCCCTTGCAAAACCAGGTGGTTTTGCGATAGGCCATTTGGATGTCGCCTCACTAGGTTTTGGGCCCTTGCCTGCCGCGGGTACTTGGGCCTCCCACACAAGTGAGGCACCATTTTTACCGGGAGACCTGGGGGAACGCTGGGTGGTGGTAAATTTGTGTGAGCCCGGTGATGCCACAACTTTCCCACCCCAAAATGTGTGAAAAAAGTGATTTTTTCCGCAAAAATGGAGGTTTGCAGGGGATTCTGGGTAAGGAAACGTTGGGGGATCCACGCAAGCCATACCTCCCTGGAAGCCGCCGGGTGTCTAGTTTTCAGAAATGCGTGGGTTTGGTAGGTTTCCCTAGATGGCCGCCGAGCACCGGGTCAAAAACCAAAGTGACCTCCCTTGCAAAACCAGGTGGTTTTGCGATAGGCCATTTTGATGTCGCCTCACTAGGTTTTGGGCCCTTGCCTGCCGCGGGTACTTGGGCCTCCCACACAAGTGAGGCACCATTTTTACCGGGAGACCTGGGGGAACGCTGGGTGGTGGTAAATTTGTGTGAGCCCGATGATGCCACAACTTTCCCACCCCAAAATGTGTGAAAAAAGTGATTTTTTCAGCAAAAATGGAGGTTTGCAGGGGATTCTGGGTAAGGAAACGTTGGGGGATCCACGCAAGCCATACCTCCCTGGAAGCCGCCGTGTGTCTAGTTTTCAGAAATGCATGGGTTTGGTAGGTTTCCCTAGATGGCCGCCGAGCACCGGGTCAAAAACCAAAGTGACCCCCCTTGCAAAACCAGGTGGTTTTGCGATAGGCCATTTGGATGTCGCCTCACTAGGTTTTGGGCCCTTGCCTGCCGCGGGTACTTGGGCCTCCCACACAAGTGAGGCACCATTTTTACCGGGAGACCTGGGGGAACGCTGGGTGGTGTAAATTTGTGTGAGCCCGGTGATGCCACAACTTTCCCACCCCAAAATGTGTGAAAAAAGTTATTTTTTCAGCAAAAATGGAGGTTTGCAGGGGATTCTGGGTAAGGAAACGTTGGGGGATCAACGCAAGCCATACCTCCCTGGAAGCCGCCGGGTGTCTAGTTTTCAGAAATGCGTGGGTTTGGTAGGTTTGCCTAGATGGCCGCCGAGCACCGGGTCAAAAACCAAAGTGACCCCCCTTGCAAAACCAGGTGGTTTTGCGATAGGCCATTTTGATGTCGCCTCACTAGGTTTTGGGCCCTTGCCTGCCGCGGGTACTTGGGCCTCCCACACAAGTGAGGCACCATTTTTACCGGGAGACCTGGGGGAACGCTGGGTGGTGGTAAATTTGTGTGAGCCCGGTGATGCCACAACTTTCCCACCCCAAAATGTGTGAAAAAAGTGATTTTTTCAGCAAAAATGGAGGTTTGCAGGGGATTCTGGGTAAGGAAACGTTGGGGGATCCACGCAAGCCATACCTCCCTGGAAGCCGCCGGGTGTCTATGTTTCAGAAATGCGTGGGTTTGGTAGGTTTCCCTAGATGGCCGCCAAGCACCGGGTCAAAAACCAAAGTGACCCCCCTTGCAAAACCAGGTGGTTTTGCAATAGGCCATTTTGATGTCGCCTCACTAGGTTTTGGGCCCTTGCCTGCCGCGGGTACCTGGGCCTCCCACACAAGTGAGGCACCATTTTTACCGGGAGACCTGGGGGAACGCTGGGTGGTGGTAAATTTGTGTGAGCCCGGTGATGCCACAACTTTCCCACCCCAAAATGTGTGAAAAAAGTGATTTTTTCAGCAAAAATGGAGGTTTGCAGGGGATTCTGGGTAAGGAAACGTTGGGGGATCCACGCAAGCCATACCTCCCTGGAAGCCGCCGGGTGTCTAGTTTTCAGAAATGAGTGGGTTTGGTAGGTTTCCCTAGATGGCCGCCGAGCACCGGGTAAAAAACCAAAGTGACCCCCCTTGCAAAACCAGGTGGTTTTGCGATAGGCCATTTTGATGTCGCCTCACTAGGTTTTGGGCCCTTGCCTGCCGCGGGTACTTGGGCCTCCCACACAAGTGAGGCACCATTTTTACCGGGAGACCTGGGGGAACGCTGGGTGGTGGTAAATTTGTGTGAGCCCGGTGATGCCACAACTTTCCCACCCCAAAATGTGTGAAAAAAGTGATTTTTTCAGCAAAAATGGAGGTTGGCAGGGGATTCTGGGTAAGGAAACGTTGGGGGATCCATGCAAGTTATACCTCCCTGGAAGCCGCCGGGTGTCTAGTTTTCAGAAATGTGTGGGTTTCGTAGGTTTCCCTAGATGGCCACCGAGCACCAGGTCAAAGACCAAAGTGACCCCCCTTGCAAAACCAGGTGGTTTTGCAATAGGCCATTTTGATGTCGCCTCACTAGGTTTTGGGCCCTTGCCTGCCGCGGGTACTTGGGCTTCCCACACAAGTGAGGCACCATTTTTAACGGGAGACCTGGGGGAACGCCGGGTGGTGGTAAATTTGTGTGAGCCCGGTGATGCCACAACTTTCCCACCCCAAAATGTGTGAAAAAAGTGATTTTTTCAGCAAAAATGGAGGTTTGCAGGGGATTCTGGGTAAGGAAACGTTGGGGGATCCACGCAAGCCATACCTCCCTGGAAGCCGCCGGGTGTCTAGTTTTCAGAAATGCGTGGGTTTGGTAGGTTTCCCTAGATGGCCGCCAAGCACCGGGTCAAAAACCAAAGTGACCCCCCTTGCAAAACCAGGTGGTTTTGCAATAGGCCATTTTGATGTCGCCTCACTAGGTTTTGGGCCCTTGCCTGCCGCGTGTACTTGGGCCTCCCACACAAGTAACGCACCATTTTTACCGGGAGACCTGGGGGAACGCTGGGTGGTGGTAAATTTATGTGAGCCCGGTGATGCCACAACTTTCCCACCCCAAAATGTGTGAAAAAAGTGATTTTTTCAGCAAAAATGGAGGTTGGCAGGGGATTCTGTGTAAGGAAACGTTGGGGGATCCACGCAAGTTATACCTCCCTGGAAGCCGCCGGGTGTCTAGTTTTCAGAAATGCGTGGGTTTGGTAGGTTTCCCTAGATGGCCGCCGAGCACCGGGTCAAAAACCAAAGTGACCCCCCTTGCAAAACCAGGTGGTTTTGCGATAGGCCATTTTGATGTCGCCTCACTAGGTTTTGGGCCCTTGCCTGCCGCGGGTACTTGGGCCTCCCACACAAGTGAGGCACCATTTTTACCGGGAGACCTGGGGGAACGCTGGGTGGTGGTAAATTTGTGTGAGCCCGGTGATGCCACAACTTTCCCACCCCAAAATGTGTGAAAAAAGTGATTTTTTCAGCAAAAATACAGGTTTGCAGGGGATTCTGGGTAAGGAAACGGGGGATCCACGCAAGCCATACCTCCCTGGAAGCCGCCGTGTGTCTAGTTTTCAGAAAAGCGTGGGTTTGGTGGGTTTCCCTAGATGGCCGCCGAGCACCGGATCAAAAACCAAAGTGACCCCCCTTGCAAAACCAGGTGGTTTTGCGATAGGCCATTTTGATGTCGCCTCACTAGGTTTTGGGCCCTTGCCTGCCGCGGGTACTTGGGCCTCCCACACAAGTGAGGCACCATTTTTACCAGGAGACCTGGGGGAATGCTGGGTGGTGGTAAATTTGTGTGAGCCCGGTGATGCCACAACTTTCCCACCCCAAAATGTGTGAAAAAAGTGATTTTTTCAGCAAAAATGGAGGTTTGCAGGGGATTCTGGGTAAGGAAACGTTGGGGGATGCACGCAAGCCATACCTCCCTGGAAGCCGCCGGGTGTCTAGTTTTCAGAAATGCATGGGTTTGGTAGGTTTCCCTAGATGGCCGCCGAGCACCGGGTCAAAAACCAAAGTGACCCCCCCTTGCAAAACCAGGTGGTTTTGCGATAGGCCATTTTGATGTCGCCTAACTAGGTTTTGGGCCCTTGCCTGCCGCAGGTACTTGGGCCTCCCACACAAGTGAGGCACCATTTTTACCGGGAGACTTGGGGGAACGCTGGGTGGTGGTAAATTTGTGTGAGCCCGGTGATGCCACAACTTTCCCACCCCAAAATGTGTGAAAAAAGTGATTTTTTCAGCAAAAATGGAGGTTTGCAGGGGATTCTGGGTAAGGAAACTTTGGGGGATCCACGCAAGCCATACCTCCCTGGAAGCCGCCGGGTGTCTAGTTTTCAGAAATGCATGGGTTTGGTAGGTTTCCCTAGATGGCCGCCGAGCACCGGGTCAAAAACCAAAGTGACCCCCCTTGCAAAACCAGGTGGTTTTGCGATAGGCCATTTGGAAGTCGCCTCACTAGGTTTTGGGCCCTTGCCTGCCGCGGGTACTTGGGCCTCCCACACAAGTGAGGCACCATTTTTACCGGGAGACCTGGGGGAACGCTGGGTGGTGGTAAATTTGTGTGAGCCCGGTGATGCCACAACTTTCCCACCCCAAAATGTGTGAAAAAAGTGATTTTTTCAGCAAAAATGGAGGTTTGCAGGGGATTCTGGGTAAGGAAACGTTGGGGGATCCACGCAAGCCATACCTCCCTGGAAGCCGCCGGGTGTCTAGTTTTCAGAAATGTGTGGGTTTGGTAGGTTTCCCTAGATGGCCGCCGAGCACCGGGTCAAAAACCAAAGTGACCCCCCTTGCAAAACCAGGTGGTTTTGCGATAGGCCATTTTGATGTCGCCTCACTAGGTTTTGGGCCCTTGCCTGCCGCGGGTACTTGGGCCTCCCACACAAGTGAGGCACCATTTTTACCGGGAGACCTGGGGGAACGCTGGGTGGTGGTAAATTTGTGTGAGCCCGATGATGCCACAACTTTCCCACCCCAAAATGTGTGAAAAAAGTGATTTTTTCAGCAAAAATGGAGGTTTGCAGGGGATTCTGGGTAAGGAAACGTTGGGGGATCCACGCAAGCCATACCTCCCTGGAAGCCGCCGTGTGTCTAGTTTTCAGAAATGCGTGGGTTTGGTAGGTTTCCCTAGATGGCCGCCGAGCACCGGGTCAAAAACCAAAGTGACCCCCATTGCAAAACCAGGTGGTTTTGCGATAGGCCATTTTGATGTCGCCTCACTAGGTTTTGGGCCCTTGCCTGCCGCGGGTACTTGGGCCTCCCACACAAGTGAGGCACCATTTTTACCGGGAGACCTGGGGGAACGCTGGGTGGTGGTAAATTTGTGTGAGCCCGATGATGCCACAACTTTCCCACCCCAAAATGTGTGAAAAAAGTGATTTTTTCAGCAAAAATTGAGGTTTGCAGGGGATTCTGGGTAAGGAAACGTTGGGGGATCCACGCAAGCCATACCTCCCTGGAAGCCGCCGTGTGTCTAGTTTTCAGAAATGCATGGGTTTGGTAGGTTTCCCTAGATGGCCGCCGAGCACCGGGTCAAAAACCAAAGTGACCCCCCTTGCAAAACCAGGTGGTTTTGCGATAGGCCATTTGGATGTCGCCTCACTAGGTTTTGGGCCCTTGCCTGCCGCGGGTACTTGGGCCTCCCACACAAGTGAGGCACCATTTTTACCGGGAGACCTGGGGGAACGCTGGGTGGTGGTAAATTTGTGTGAGCCCGGTGATGCCACAACTTTCCCACCCCAAAATGTGTGAAAAAAGTGATTTTTTCCGCAAAAATGGAGGTTTGCAGGGGATTCTGGGTAAGGAAACGTTGGGGGATCCACGCAAGCCATACCTCCCTGGAAGCCGCCGTGTGTCTAGTTTTCAGAAATGCGTGGGTTTGGTAGGTTTCCCTAGATGGCCGCCGAGCACCGGGTCAAAAACCAAAGTGACCCCCCTTGCAAAACCAGGTGGTTTTGCGATAGGCCATTTTGATGTCGCCTCACTAGGTTTTGGGCCCTTGCCTGCTGCGGGTACTTGGGCCTCCCACACAAGTGAGGCACCATTTTTACCGGGAGACCTGGGGGAACGCTGGGTGGTGGCAAATTTGTGTGAGCCCGGTGATGCCACAACTTTCCCACCCCAAAATGTGTGAAAAAAGTGATTTTTTCAGCAAAAATGGAGGTTTGCAGGGGATTCTGGATAAGGAAACGTTGGGGGATCCACGCAAGTTATACCTCCCTGGAAGCCGCCGGGTGTCTAGTTTTCAGAAATGTGTGGGTTTGGTAGGTTTCCCTAGATGGCCGCCGAGCACCAGGTCAAAAACCAAAGGGACCCCCCTTGCAAAACCAGGTGGTTTTGCGATAGGCCATTTTGATGTCGCCTCACTAGGTTTTGGGCCCTTGCCTGCCGCGGGTACTTGGGCCTCCCACACAAGTGAGGCACCATTTTTACTGGGAGACCTGGGGGAACGCTGGGTGGTGGTAAATTTGTGTGAGCCCGGTGATGCCACAACTTTCCCACCCCAAAATGTGTGAAAAAAGTTATTTTCTCAGCAAAAATGGAGGTTTGCAGGGGATTCTGGGTAAGGAAACGTTGGGGGATCCATGCAAGCCATACCTCCCTGGAAGCCGCCGGGTGTCTAGTTTTCAGAAATGCTTGGGTTTGGTAGGTTTCCGTAGATGGCCGCCGAGCACCAGGTCAAAAACCAAAGGGACCCCCCTTGCAAAACCAGGTGGTTTTGCGATAGGCCATTTTGATGTCGCCTCACTAGGTTTTGGGCCCTTGCCTGCCGCGGGTACTTGGGCCTCCCACACAAGTGAGGCACCATTTTTACTGGGAGACCTGGGGGAACGCTGGGTGGTGGTAAATTTGTGTGAGCCCGGTGATGCCACAACTTTCCCACCCCAAAATGTGTGAAAAAAGTGATTTTTTCAGCAAAAATGGAGGTTTGCAGGGGATTCTGGGTAAGGAAACGTTGGGGGATCCACGTAAGCCATACCTCCCTGGAAGCCGCCGGGTGTCTAGTTTTCAGAAATGCGTGGGTTTGGTAGGTTTCCCTTGATGGCCGCCGAGCACCAGGTCAAAAACCAAAGGGACCCCCCTTGCAAAACCAGGTGGTTTTGCGATAGGCCATTTTGATGTCGCCTCACTAGGTTTTGGGCCCTTGCCTGCCGCAGGTACTTGGGCCTCCAACACAAGTGAGGCACCATTTTTACCGGGAGACCTGGGGGAACACTGGGTGGTGGTAAATTTGTGTGAGCCCGGTGATGCCACAACTTTCCCACCCCAAAATGTGTGAAAAAAGTGATTTTTTCAGCAAAAATTGAGGTTTGCAGGGGATTCTGGGTAAGGAAACATTGGGGGATCCACGTAAGCCATACCTCCCTGGAAGCCGCCGGGTGTCTAGTTTTCAGAATGCGTGGGTTTGGTAGGTTTCCCTAGATGGCCGCTGAGCACCGGGTCAAAAACCAAAGTGACCCCCCTTGCAAAACCAGGTGGTTTTGCGATAGGCCATTTTGATGTCGCCTCACTAGGTTTTGGGCCCTTGCCTGCCGCAGGTACTTGGGCCTCCAACACAAGTGAGGCACCATTTTTACCGGGAGACCTGGGGGAACACTGGGTGGTGGTAAATTTGTGTGAGCCCGGTGATGCCACAACTTTCCCACCCCAAAATGTGTGAAAAAAGTGATTTTTTCAGCAAAAATGGAGGTTTGCAGGGGATTCTGGGTAAGGAAACTTTGGGGGATCCACGCAAGCCATACCTCCCTGGAAGCCGCCGGGTGTCTAGTTTTCAGAAATGTGTGGGTTTGGTAGGTTTCCCTAGATGGCCGCCGAGCACCAGGTCAAAAACCAAAGTGACCCCCCTTGCAAAACCAGGTGGTTTTGCAATAGGCCATTTTGATGTCGCCTCACTAGGTTTTGGGCCCTTGCCTGCCGCGGGTACCTGGGCCTCCCACACAAGTGAGGCACCATTTTTACCGGGAGACCTGGGGGAACGCTGGGTGGTGGTAAATTTGTGTGAGCCCAGTGATGCCACAACTTTCCCACCCCAAAATGTGTGCAAAAAGTGATTTTTTCAGCAAAAATGGAGGTTTGCAGGGGATTCTGGGTAAGGAAACGTTGGGGGATCCATGCAAGCCATACCTCCCTGGAAGCCGCCGGGTGTCTAGTTTTCAGAAATGCATGGGTTTGGTAGGTTTCCCTAGATGGCCGCCGAGCACCAGGTCAAAAACCAAAGGGACCCCCCTTGCAAAACCAGGTGGTTTTGCGATAGGCCATTTTGATGTCGCCTCACTAGGTTTTGGGCCCTTGCCTGCCGCGGGTACTTGGGCCTCCCACACAAGTGAGGCACCATTTTTACTGGGAGACCTGGGGGAACGCTGGGTGGTGGTAAATTTGTGTGAGCCCGGTGATGCCACAACTTTCCCACCCCAAAATGTGTGAAAAAAGTGATTTTTTCAGCAAAAATGGAGGTTTGCAGGGGATTCTGGGTAAGGAAACGTTGGGGGATCCACGCAAGCCATACCTCCCTGGAAGCCGCCGGGTGTCTAGTTTTCAGAAATGCATGAGTTTGGTAGGTTTCCCTAGATGGCCGCCGAGCACCGGGTCAAAAACCAAAGTGACCCCCCTTGCAAAACCAGGTGGTTTTGCGATAGGCCATTTTGATGTCGCCTCACTAGGTTTTGGGCCCTTGCCTGCCGCGGGTACTTGGGCCTCCCACACAAGTGAGGCACCATTTTTACCGGGAGACCTGGGGGAACGCTGGGTGGTGGTAAATTTGTGTGAGCCCGATGATGCCACAACTTTCCCACCCCAAAATGTGTGAAAAAAGTGATTTTTTCAGCAAAAATGGAGGTTTGCAGGGGATTCTGGGTAAGGAAACGTTGGGGGATCCACGCAAGCCATACCTCCCTGGAAGCCGCCGTGTGTCTAGTTTTCAGAAATGCGTGGGTTTGGTAGGTTTCCCTAGATGGCCGCCGAGCACCGGGTCAAAAACCAAAGTGACCCCCATTGCAAAACCAGGTGGTTTTGCGATAGGCCATTTTGATGTCGCCTCACTAGGTTTTGGGCCCTTGCCTGCCGCGGGTACTTGGGCCTCCCACACAAGTGAGGCACCATTTTTACCGGGAGACTTGGGGGAACGCTGGGTGGTGGTAAATTTGTGTGAGCCCGATGATGCCACAACTTTCCCACCCCAAAATGTGTGAAAAAAGTGATTTTTTCAGCAAAAATGGAGGTTTGCAGGGGATTCTGGGTAAGGAAACGTTGGGGGATCCACGCAAGCCATACCTCCCTGGAAGCCGCCGTGTGTCTAGTTTTCAGAAATGCATGGGTTTGGTAGGTTTCCCTAGATGGCCGCCGAGCACCGGGTCAAAAACCAAAGTGACCCCCCTTGCAAAACCAGGTGGTTTTGCGATAGGCCATTTGGATGTCGCCTCACTAGGTTTTGGGCCCTTGCCTGCCGCGGGTACTTGGGCCTCCCACACAAGTGAGGCACCATTTTTACCGGGAGACCTGGGGGAACGCTGGGTGGTGGTAAATTTGTGTGAGCCCGGTGATGCCACAACTTTCCCACCCCAAAATGTGTGAAAAAAGTGATTTTTTCCGCAAAAATGGAGGTTTGCAGGGGATTCTGGGTAAGGAAACGTTGGGGGATCCACGCAAGCCATACCTCCCTGGAAGCCGCCGGGTGTCTAGTTTTCAGAAATGCGTGGGTTTGGTAGGTTTCCCTAGATGGCCGCCGAGCACCGGGTCAAAAACCAAAGTGACCTCCCTTGCAAAACCAGGTGGTTTTGCGATAGGCCATTTTGATGTCGCCTCACTAGGTTTTGGGCCCTTGCCTGCCGCGGGTACTTGGGCCTCCCACACAAGTGAGGCACCATTTTTACCGGGAGACCTGGGGGAACGCTGGGTGGTGGTAAATTTGTGTGAGCCCGATGATGCCACAACTTTCCCACCCCAAAATGTGTGAAAAAAGTGATTTTTTCAGCAAAAATGGAGGTTTGCAGGGGATTCTGGGTAAGGAAACGTTGGGGGATCCACGCAAGCCATACCTCCCTGGAAGCCGCCGTGTGTCTAGTTTTCAGAAATGCATGGGTTTGGTAGGTTTCCCTAGATGGCCGCCGAGCACCGGGTCAAAAACCATAGTGACCCCCCTTGCAAAACCAGGTGGTTTTGCGATAGGCCATTTGGATGTCGCCTCACTAGGTTTTGGGCCCTTGCCTGCCGCGGGTACTTGGGCCTCCCACACAAGTGAGGCACCATTTTTACCGGGAGACCTGGGGGAACGCTGGGTGGTGGTAAATTTGTGTGAGCCCGGTGATGCCACAACTTTCCCACCCCAAAATGTGTGAAAAAAGTTATTTTTTCAGCAAAAATGGAGGTTTGCAGGGGATTCTGGGTAAGGAAACGTTGGGGGATCAACGCAAGCCATACCTCCCTGGAAGCCGCCGGGTGTCTAGTTTTCAGAAATGCGTGGGTTTGGTAGGTTTCCCTAGATGGCCGCCGAGCACCGGGTCAAAAACCAAAGTGACCCCCCTTGCAAAACCAGGTGGTTTTGCGATAGGCCATTTTGATGTCGCCTCACTAGGTTTTGGGCCCTTGCCTGCCGCGGGTACTTGGGCCTCCCACACAAGTGAGGCACCATTTTTACCGGGAGACCTGGGGGAACGCTGGGTGGTGGTAAATTTGTGTGAGCCCGGTGATGCCACAACTTTCCCACCCCAAAATGTGTGAAAAAAGTGATTTTTTCAGCAAAAATGGAGGTTTGCAGGGGATTCTGGGTAAGGAAACGTTGGGGGATCCACGCAAGCCATACCTCCCTGGAAGCCGCCGGGTGTCTAGTTTTCAGAAATGCGTGGGTTTGGTAGGTTTCCGTAGATGGCCGCCAAGCACCGGGTCAAAAACCAAAGTGACCCCCCTTGCAAAACCAGGTGGTTTTGCAATAGGCCATTTTGATGTCGCCTCACTAGGTTTTGGGCCCTTGCCTGCCGCGGGTACCTGGGCCTCCCACACAAGTGAGGCACCATTTTTACCGGGAGACCTGGGGGAACGCTGGGTGGTGGTAAATTTGTGTGAGCCCGGTGATGCCACAACTTTCCCACCCCAAAATGTGTGAAAAAAGTGATTTTTTCAGCAAAAATGGAGGTTTGCAGGGGATTCTGGGTAAGGAAACGTTGGGGGATCCACGCAAGCCATACCTCCCTGGAAGCCGCCGGGTGTCTAGTTTTCAGAAATGAGTGGGTTTGGTAGGTTTCCCTAGATGGCCGCCGAGCACCGGGTAAAAAACCAAAGTGACCCCCCTTGCAAAACCAGGTGGTTTTGCGATAGGCCATTTTGATGTCGCCTCACTAGGTTTTGGGCCCTTGCCTGCCGCGGGTACTTGGGCCTCCCACACAAGTGAGGCACCATTTTTACCGGGAGACCTGGGGGAACGCTGGGTGGTGGTAAATTTGTGTGAGCCCGGTGATGCCACAACTTTCCCACCCCAAAATGTGTGAAAAAAGTGATTTTTTCAGCAAAAATGGAGGTTGGCAGGGGATTCTGGGTAAGGAAACGTTGGGGGATCCATGCAAGTTATACCTCCCTGGAAGCCGCCGGGTGTCTAGTTTTCAGAAATGTGTGGGTTTCGTAGGTTTCCCTAGATGGCCACCGAGCACCAGGTCAAAGACCAAAGTGACCCCCCTTGCAAAACCAGGTGGTTTTGCAATAGGCCATTTTGATGTCGCCTCACTAGGTTTTGGGCCCTTGCCTGCCGCGGGTACTTGGGCTTCCCACACAAGTGAGGCACCATTTTTAACGGGAGACCTGGGGGAACGCCGGGTGGTTGTAAATTTGTGTGAGCCCGGTGATGCCACAACTTTCCCACCCCAAAATGTGTGAAAAAAGTGATTTTTTCAGCAAAAATGGAGGTTTGCAGGGGATTCTGGGTAAGGAAACGTTGGGGGATCCACGCAAGCCATACCTCCCTGGAAGCCGCCGGGTGTCTAGTTTTCAGAAATGCGTGGGTTTGGTAGGTTTCCCTAGATGGCCGCCAAGCACCGGGTCAAAAACCAAAGTGACCCCCCTTGCAAAACCAGGTGGTTTTGCAATAGGCCATTTTGATGTCGCCTCACTAGGTTTTGGGCCCTTGCCTGCCGCGTGTACTTGGGCCTCCCACACAAGTAACGCACCATTTTTACCGGGAGACCTGGGGGAACGCTGGGTGGTGGTAAATTTATGTGAGCCCGGTGATGCCACAACTTTCCCACCCCAAAATGTGTGAAAAAAGTGATTTTTTCAGCAAAAATGGAGGTTGGCAGGGGATTCTGTGTAAGGAAACGTTGGGGGATCCACGCAAGTTATACCTCCCTGGAAGCCGCCGGGTGTCTAGTTTTCAGAAATGCGTGGGTTTGGTAGGTTTCCCTAGATGGCCGCCGAGCACCGGGTCAAAAACCAAAGTGACCACCCTTGCAAAACCAGGTGGTTTTGCGATAGGCCATTTTGATGTCGCCTCACTAGGTTTTGGGCCCTTGCCTGCCGCGGGTACTTGGGCCTCCCACACAAGTGAGGCACCATTTTTACCGGGAGACCTGGGGGAACGCTGGGTGGTGGTAAATTTGTGTGAGCCCGGTGATGCCACAACTTTCCCACCCCAAAATGTGTGAAAAAAGTGATTTTTTCAGCAAAAATGCAGGTTTGCAGGGGATTCTGGGTAAGGAAACGGGGGATCCACGCAAGCCATACCTCCCTGGAAGCCGCCGTGTGTCTAGTTTTCAGAAAAGCGTGGGTTTGGTGGGTTTCCCTAGATGGCCGCCGAGCACCGGATCAAAAACCAAAGTGACCCCCCTTGCAAAACCAGGTGGTTTTGCGATAGGCCATTTTGATGTCGCCTCACTAGGTTTTGGGCCCTTGCCTGCCGCGGGTACTTGGGCCTCCCACACAAGTGAGGCACCATTTTTACCAGGAGACCTGGGGGAATGCTGGGTGGTGGTAAATTTGTGTGAGCCCGGTGATGCCACAACTTTCCCACCCCAAAATGTGTGAAAAAAGTGATTTTTTCAGCAAAAATGGAGGTTTGCAGGGGATTCTGGGTAAGGAAACGTTGGGGGATGCACGCAAGCCATACCTCCCTGGAAGCCGCCGGGTGTCTAGTTTTCAGAAATGCATGGGTTTGGTAGGTTTCCCTAGATGGCCGCCGAGCACCGGGTCAAAAACCAAAGTGACCCCCCCTTGCAAAACCAGGTGGTTTTGCGATAGGCCATTTTGATGTCGCCTCACTAGGTTTTGGGCCCTTGCCTGCCGCAGGTACTTGGGCCTCCCACACAAGTGAGGCACCATTTTTACCGGGAGACTTGGGGGAACGCTGGGTGGTGGTAAATTTGTGTGAGCCCGGTGATGCCACAACTTTCCCACCCCAAAATGTGTGAAAAAAGTGATTTTTTCAGCAAAAATGGAGGTTTGCAGGGGATTCTGGGTAAGGAAACTTTGGGGGATCCACGCAAGCCATACCTCCCTGGAAGCCGCCGGGTGTCTAGTTTTCAGAAATGCATGGGTTTGGTAGGTTTCCCTAGATGGCCGCCGAGCACCGGGTCAAAAACCAAAGTGACCCCCCTTGCAAAACCAGGTGGTTTTGCGATAGGCCATTTGGAAGTCGCCTCACTAGGTTTTGGGCCCTTGCCTGCCGCGGGTACTTGGGCCTCCCACACAAGTGAGGCACCATTTTTACCGGGAGACCTGGGGGAACGCTGGGTGGTGGTAAATTTGTGTGAGCCCGGTGATGCCACAACTTTCCCACCCCAAAATGTGTGAAAAAAGTGATTTTTTCAGCAAAAATGGAGGTTTGCAGGGGATTCTGGGTAAGGAAACGTTGGGGGATCCACGCAAGCCATACCTCCCTGGAAGCCGCCGGGTGTCTAGTTTTCAGAAATGTGTGGGTTTGGTAGGTTTCCCTAGATGGCCGCCGAGCACCGGGTCAAAAACCAAAGTGACCCCCCTTGCAAAACCAGGTGGTTTTGCGATAGGCCATTTTGATGTCGCCTCACTAGGTTTTGGGCCCTTGCCTGCCGCGGGTACTTGGGCCTCCCACACAAGTGAGGCACCATTTTTACCGGGAGACCTGGGGGAACGCTGGGTGGTGGTAAATTTGTGTGAGCCCGATGATGCCACAACTTTCCCACCCCAAAATGTGTGAAAAAAGTGATTTTTTCAGCAAAAATGGAGGTTTGCAGGGGATTCTGGGTAAGGAAACGTTGGGGGATCCACGCAAGCCATACCTCCCTGGAAGCCGCCGTGTGTCTAGTTTTCAGAAATGCGTGGGTTTGGTAGGTTTCCCTAGATGGCCGCCGAGCACCGGGTCAAAAACCAAAGTGACCCCCATTGCAAAACCAGGTGGTTTTGCGATAGGCCATTTTGATGTCGCCTCACTAGGTTTTGGGCCCTTGCCTGCCGCGGGTACTTGGGCCTCCCACACAAGTGAGGCACCATTTTTACCGGGAGACCTGGGGGAACGCTGGGTGGTGGTTAATTTGTGTGAGCCCGATGATGCCACAACTTTCCCACCCCAAAATGTGTGAAAAAAGTGATGTTTTCAGCAAAAATTGAGGTTTGCAGGGGATTCTGGGTAAGGAAACGTTGGGGGATCCACGCAAGCCATACCTCCCTGGAAGCCGCCATGTGTCTAGTTTTCAGAAATGCATGGGTTTGGTAGGTTTCCCAAGATGGCCGCCGAGCACCGGGTCAAAAACCAAAGTGACCCCCCTTGCAAAACCAGGTGGTTTTGCGATAGGCCATTTGGATGTCGCCTCACTAGGTTTTGGGCCCTTGCCTGCCGCGGGTACTTGGGCCTCCCACACAAGTGAGGCACCATTTTTACCGGGAGACCTGGGGGAACGCTGGGTGGTGGTAAATTTGTGTGAGCCCGGTGATGCCACAACTTTCCCACCCCAAAATGTGTGAAAAAAGTGATTTTTTCCGCAAAAATGGAGGTTTGCAGGGGATTCTGGGTAAGGAAACGTTGGGGGATCCACGCAAGCCATACCTCCCTGGAAGCCGCCGTGTGTCTAGTTTTCAGAAATGCGTGGGTTTGGTAGGTTTCCCTAGATGGCCGCCGAGCACCGGGTCAAAAACCAAAGTGACCCCCCTTGCAAAACCAGGTGGTTTTGCGATAGGCCATTTTGATGTCGCCTCACTAGGTTTTGGGCCCTTGCCTGCTGCGGGTACTTGGGCCTCCCACACAAGTGAGGCACCATTTTTACCGGGAGACCTGGGGGAACGCTGGGTGGTGGCAAATTTGTGTGAGCCCGGTGATGCCACAACTTTCCCACCCCAAAATGTGTGAAAAAAGTGATTTTTTCAGCAAAAATGGAGGTTTGCAGGGGATTCTGGATAAGGAAACGTTGGGGGATCCACGCAAGTTATACCTCCCTGGAAGCCGCCGGGTGTCTAGTTTTCAGAAATGTGTGGGTTTGGTAGGTTTCCCTAGATGGCCGCCGAGCACCAGGTCAAAAACCAAAGGGACCCCCCTTGCAAAACCAGGTGGTTTTGCGATAGGCCATTTTGATGTCGCCTCACTAGGTTTTGGGCCCTTGCCTGCCGCGGGTACTTGGGCCTCCCACACAAGTGAGGCACCATTTTTACTGGGAGACCTGGGGGAACGCTGGGTGGTGGTAAATTTGTGTGAGCCCGGTGATGCCACAACTTTCCCACCCCAAAATGTGTGAAAAAAGTTATTTTCTCAGCAAAAATGGAGGTTTGCAGGGGATTCTGGGTAAGGAAACGTTGGGGGATCCATGCAAGCCATACCTCCCTGGAAGCCGCCGGGTGTCTAGTTTTCAGAAATGCTTGGGTTTGGTAGGTTTCCGTAGATGGCCGCCGAGCACCAGGTCAAAAACCAAAGGGACCCCCCTTGCAAAACCAGGTGGTTTTGCGATAGGCCATTTTGATGTCGCCTCACTAGGTTTTGGGCCCTTGCCTGCCGCGGGTACTTGGGCCTCCCACACAAGTGAGGCACCATTTTTACTGGGAGACCTGGGGGAACGCTGGGTGGTGGTAAATTTGTGTGAGCCCGGTGATGCCACAACTTTCCCACCCCAAAATGTGTGAAAAAAGTGATTTTTTCAGCAAAAATGGAGGTTTGCAGGGGATTCTGGGTAAGGAAACGTTGGGGGATCCACGTAAGCCATACCTCCCTGGAAGCCGCCGGGTGTCTAGTTTTCAGAAATGCGTGGGTTTGGTAGGTTTCCCTTGATGGCCGCCGAGCACCAGGTCAAAAACCAAAGGGACCCCCCTTGCAAAACCAGGTGGTTTTGCGATAGGCCATTTTGATGTCGCCTCACTAGGTTTTGGGCCCTTGCCTGCTGCGGGTACTTGGGCCTCCCACACAAGTGAGGCACCATTTTTACTGGGAGACCTGGGGGAACGCTGGGTGGCGGTAAATTTGTGTGAGCCCGGTGATGCCACAACTTTCCCACCCCAAAATGTGTGAAAAAAGTGATTTTTTCAGCAAAAATGGAGGTTTGCAGGGGATTCTGGGTAAGGAAACGTTGGGGGATCCACGTAAGCCATACCTCCCTGGAAGCCGCCGGGTGTCTAGTTTTCAGAAATGCGTGGGTTTGGTAGGTTTCCCTAGATGGCCGCTGAGCACCGGGTCAAAAACCAAAGTGACCCCCCTTGCAAAACCAGGTGGTTTTGCGATAGGCCATTTTGATGTCGCCTCACTAGGTTTTGGGCCCTTGCCTGCCGCAGGTACTTGGGCCTCCAACACAAGTGAGGCACCATTTTTACCGGGAGACCTGGGGGAACACTGGGTGGTGGTAAATTTGTGTGAGCCCGGTGATGCCACAACTTTCCCACCCCAAAATGTGTGAAAAAAGTGATTTTTTCAGCAAAAATTGAGGTTTGCAGGGGATTCTGGGTAAGGAAACATTGGGGGATCCACGTAAGCCATACCTCCCTGGAAGCCGCCGGGTGTCTAGTTTTCAGAATGCGTGGGTTTGGTAGGTTTCCCTAGATGGCCGCTGAGCACCGGGTCAAAAACCAAAGTGACCCCCCTTGCAAAACCAGGTGGTTTTGCGATAGGCCATTTTGATGTCGCCTCACTAGGTTTTGGGCCCTTGCCTGCCGCAGGTACTTGGGCCTCCAACACAAGTGAGGCACCATTTTTACCGGGAGACCTGGGGGAACACTGGGTGGTGGTAAATTTGTGTGAGCCCGGTGATGCCACAACTTTCCCACCCCAAAATGTGTGAAAAAAGTGATTTTTTCAGCAAAAATGGAGGTTTGCAGGGGATTCTGGGTAAGGAAACTTTGGGGGATCCACGCAAGCCATACCTCCCTGGAAGCCGCCGGGTGTCTAGTTTTCAGAAATGCGTGGGTTTGGTAGGTTTCCCTAGATGGCCGCCGAGCACCAGGTCAAAAACCAAAGTGACCCCCCTTGCAAAACCAGGTGGTTTTGCAATAGGCCATTTTGATGTCGCCTCACTAGGTTTTGGGCCCTTGCCTGCCGCGGGTACCTGGGCCTCCCACACAAGTGAGGCACCATTTTTACCGGGAGACCTGGGGGAACGCTGGGTGGTGGTAAATTTGTGTGAGCCCAGTGATGCCACAACTTTCCCACCCCAAAATGTGTGCAAAAAGTGATTTTTTCAGCAAAAATGGAGGTTTGCAGGGGATTCTGGGTAAGGAAACGTTGGGGGATCCATGCAAGCCATACCTCCCTGGAAGCCGCCGGGTGTCTAGTTTTCAGAAATGCGTGGGTTTGGTAGGTTTCCCTAGATGGCCGCCGAGCACCAGGTCAAAAACCAAAGGGACCCCCCTTGCAAAACCAGGTGGTTTTGCGATAGGCCATTTTGATGTCGCCTCACTAGGTTTTGGGCCCTTGCCTGCCGCGGGTACTTGGGCCTCCCACACAAGTGAGGCACCATTTTTACTGGGAGACCTGGGGGAACGCTGGGTGGTGGTAAATTTGTGTGAGCCCGGTGATGCCACAACTTTCCCACCCCAAAATGTGTGAAAAAAGTGATTTTTTCAGCGAAAATGGAGGTTTGCAGGGGATTCTGGGTAAGGAAACGTTGGGGGATCCACGTAAGCCATACCTCCCTGGAAGCCGCCGGGTGCCTAGTTTTCAGAAATGCGTGGGTTTGGTAGGTTTCCCTAGATGGCCGCTGAGCACCGGGTCAAAAACCAAAGTGACCCCCCTTGCAAAACCAGGTGGTTTTGCGATAGGCCATTTTGATGTCGCCTCACTAGGTTTTGGGCCCTTGCCTGCCGCAGGTACTTGGGCCTCCAACACAAGTGAGGCACCATTTTTACCGGGAGACCTGGGGGAACACTGGGTGGTGGTAAATTTGTGTGAGCCCGGTGATGCCACAACTTTCCCACCCCAAAATGTGTGAAAAAAGTGATTTTTTTCAGCAAAAATTGAGGTTTGCAGGGGATTCTGGATAAGGAAACGTTGGGGGATCCACGCAAGTTTTACCTCCCTGGAAGCCGCCGGGTGTCTAGTTTTCAGAAATGCGTGGGTTTGGTAGGTTTCCTGTTAGAAATGAGGGGGCTCTGGTTGACGCAGGTGTGAACCCACAACAAGCAGGGACCCTTTACTTCTTGTCAGGGCGAAGGATGACTCCCCAGAATAACCCCTGCTCACCCTCTAGGTGCGTGGCGCGAGCAGTCTAGGCTAAGTCTCAGGCGTACACGGTTAAGCAAATGCAATTACACATACAGTAACCCCTTGCATGCACCACAAACGGACACCAATCAGGAAGTATATAAAAATAAGCTTTTATGTAGTTTCAGCAGATTCAAATACAAGGCCCAGTAACGTTGAACTGATGGGGCCACAATTCTTGGAAATACGGTCAAGTTCTCTTTGTTTTACGGAAAGTTCTGTAGGCGGGCACAAGGTAACTGTAGGCCTCAGCGCACATCGTGCTGAGGCAGCGCCCAGGGAGCACACAGCAGATGACAGGGAAATAAGAACGTTGCGGACCCTGGATCCGATGCGAGCTCGCGGTCGAGTTCGTAAGTACAGTACCTTGTTTCTTGACGCAAAGGCGGGTGCGGGATTTCAGCGGCTCTTCGACAGAAGAGCGAGGCGGCGTCCGGGGCTCCCACACTTCACGAGGGTGTCTGATCTTCAGGCTCACGACAAGAGCGGGGTGTTGCAGGTAGCGGGTGAACAAAGCGGGGCAGCCGGGCACGCAGGTTACGTCCGGGCCGTCCGAGGCTTGGAGATGCTCACGACGCTGATTCCGGCGGGAGGGTGAAGGTGCACAGCGAGCCTCCAACGAGCGAGGTGACGGGGCAGCCCAGCACAGCGTAGGGGGAGCGGCTCCGATCGAGCGAGGCTCTTCCCAAGGCGGGGGCGGCTAAGCAGTCCTGGTCACGGCTCAGGGAGGGACTGGGCACGAGGGTCACAGCTCCGGCGAGGGAAAGGACACCACAGTCCAGCAGCAGGCGAGTGAAGATCAGGTAGAGCCCAATGGTCCTGGGGCTCAGTTCAGGGGGCAAGCTCAGTTCCAAGCCCTTGGAGATCGTTTTGGAAAAGCACAAGTCTTGAAAGTAAAAGTAAAGTAAAAGTCTTCAGCAACAGTTTCTCTTCTCTCCTTTGGCAGCAAGGTCACCACTGCAGGCCAATCCCCCAGGATAGGGACAGTCTTCCTCCTACAGCTTTCCCGGTGCCTCCTCCTCAGGCAGAGATTCTTCTTGGTCAAAAGCGGATCTAGTTTCTCAGGAGCAGGGCTCCTCCATTTATACAGCAAATCTTTTGTTCTCCCAGGCCAGGGGGGCCCTTGCCTAGTTCAGTCCGGTTTCTGAGCACTTTGTTTGCGTGATGCAGGCTTCTTCTTTCAGAGTGCAGGGCAGAGTCATCAGACGCTCCACAGGGGGTGGAGCCGGCATTGAGGTAGCGGAGCACTGTCCTATTCAGAGCCTAGGAGCACTCCTCCCACCCATCTACCTGTCGATCGTCCTATTCATACCAGGCTACCTAGCCCTGCCCATCTGGGTTCCCCCAGCCCTGTCACTCACACCAGCCAGACATCAGATACACATCATGCAGAGGCGGCTGAAATGTTTAGGCAAGCAAAGGCCGACTTTCTAAAAGTGACATTTGCAAACCCGGAATATTAAAATAAACCTTGCGAAAAGATGTACCTTATTATTCCGAGTTCAGGCATACTAAACTCGATCTCCTACCATGTTCCCTGGGTCGGTTAGGATCATAGCGTGTAATAATCCAGGCCGCCCATACTGGCCTATGAGAACAGGGTAGCCTTGCAGTAGTGAACAACAAGATGGCGGTAATTCACTACTAGGACATGCCACGCACCCAGGCTTGTCCTACCTTAGGCTTACAACGCACCCTGCCCGTGGGCCTACCAGAGGGGTGACTAACATGCAGCTAAGGGAAGGTTTCAGGGACCGGCAAGTGTGGGCACTGGTCGGTCGGCGTGTCAGTACCAGACTGCACGCAGGTTCTGCGATGGCAGACCTTAGACGTATTTTACCGGCCGCTTCTGTGGGTGGCACAACCCGTGCTGCAAGCCCACCAGCGGTGTTCGCATTTACATGCCCTGGCGACCCTGGCGCACTTTACTGGGGTCTGACAGTAAATCAAACAATCCAATCAAGGAATCCAACCAACATATATAATTTACATAGGGAGCACTCGCACCGCGACACTGGTTGGCAGTGGCACAGCGCGCTGAGCGGCCAACACCATAAAAACACATGAGGCACAGCGACAAAAAGAGGAAGGGAGACTCACGCCAAGGTGCCAGGTCTAACATTTCCCTAGATGGCCGCCGAGCACCAGGTCAAAAACCAAAGTGACCCCCCTTGCAAAACCAGGTGGTTTTGCGATAGGCCATTTTGATGTCGCCTCACTAGGTTTTGGGCCCTTGCCTGCCGCGGGTACTTGGGCCTCCCACACAAGTGAGGCACCATTTTTACCGGGAGACCTGGGGGAACGCTGGGTGGTGGTAAATTTGTGTGAGCCCAGTGATGCCACAACTTTCCCACCCCAAAATGTGTGAAAAAAGTGATTTTTTCAGCAAAAATGGAGGTTTGCAGGGGATTCTGGGTAAGGAAACGTTGGGGGATCCACGCAAGTCATACCTCCCTGGAAGCCGCCGGGTGTCTAGTTTTCAGAAATGCATGGGTTTGGTAGGTTTCCCTAGATGGCCGCCGAGCACCGGGTCAAAAACCAAAGTGATCCCCCCTTGCAAAACCAGGTGGTTTTGCGATAGGCCATTTTGATGTCGCCTCACTAGGTTTTGGGCCCTTGCCTGCCGTGGGTACTTGGGCCTCCCACACAAGTGAGGCACCATTTTCACCGGGAGACCTGGGGGAACGCTGGGTGGTGGTAAATTTGTGTGAGCCCGGTGATGCCACAACTTTCCCACCCAAAAATGTGTGAAAAAAGTGATTTTTTCAGCAAAAATTGAGGTTTGCAGGGGATTCTGGGTAAGGAAACGTTGGGGGATCCACGCAAGCCATACCTCCCTAGAAGCCGCCGTGTGTCTAGTTTTCAGAACTGCATGGGTTTGGTAGGTTTCCCTAGATGGCCGCCGAGCACCGGGTCAAAAACCAAAGTGACCCCCCTTGCAAAACCAGGTGGTTTTGCGATAGGCCATTTTGATGTCGCCTCACTAGGTTTTGGGCCCTTGCGTGCCGCGGGTACTTGGGCCTCCCACACAAGTGAGGCACCATTTTTACTGGGAGACCTGGGGGAACGCTGGGTGGTGGTAAATTTGTGTGAGCCCGGTGATGCCACAACTTTCCCACCCCAAAATGTGTGAAAAAAGTGATTTTTTCAGCAAAAATGGAGGTTTGCAGGGGATTCTGGGTAAGGAAACGTTGGGGGATCCACGCAAGTTATACCTCCCTGGAAGCCGCCGGGTGTCTAGTTTTCAGAAATGCATGGGTTTGGTAGGTTTCCCTAGATGGCCGCCGAGCACCAGGTCAAAAACCAAAGGGACCCCCCTTGCAAAACCAGGTGGTTTTGCGATAGGCCATTTTGATGTCACCTCACTAGGTTTTGGGCCCTTGCCTGCCGCGGGTACTTGGGCCTCCCACACAAGTGAGGCACCATTTTTACTGGGAGACCTGGGGGAACGCTGGGTGGTGGTAAATTTGTGTGAGCCCGGTGATGCCACAACTTTCCCACCCCAAAATGTGTGAAAAAAGTGATTTTTTCAGCAAAAATTGAGGTTTGCAGGGGATTCTGGGTAAGGAAACGTTGGGGGATCCACGCAAGCCATACCTCCCTGGAAGCCGCCGGGTGTCTAGTTTTCAGAAATGCATGGGTTTGGTAGGTTTCCCTAGATGGCCGCCGAGCACCGGGTCAAAAACCAAAGTGACCCCTTGCAAAACCAGGTGGTTTTGCGATAGGCCATTTTGATGTCGCCTCACTAGGTTTTGGGCCCTTGCCTGCCGCAGGTACTTGGGCCTCCAACACAAGTGAGGCACCATTTTTACCGGGAGACCTGGGGGAACGCTGGGTGGTGGTAAATTTGTGTGAGCCCGGTGATGCCACAACTTTCCCACCCCAAAATGTGTGAAAAAAGTGATTTTTTCAGCAAAAATGGAGGTTTGCAGGGGATTCTGGGTAAGGAAACGTTGGGGGATCCACGCAAGCCATACCTACCTGGAAGCCGCCGGGTGTCTAGTTTTCAGAAATGCGTGGGTTTGGTAGGTTTCCTGTTAGAAATGGGATTTCTGGTTGGCTAAGGCTTGCGTCAAAGTCAGGCAGAAACCACCACTCTAGTCAGGGCAAGTAAGATACACGCCAAATATAACCCCTGCTCACCCCCTTGGTAGCTTGGCACGAGCAGACAGGCTTATCCCTGAGGCGATGTGTAAAGCGTTTGCGCACGCACCCAGCAACAACACCCAAGGCCCACCACAAAGGAAACTCCACACAAGGTATTATATAAAAATAACCTTTGTATTATACACAACACATTAGATAAAAACACACACTTTACAATGTGCCAACAGGCACGGGCAGAATTTACAAGGGATTATATATACAGGGGACAGGGCCACATGGACCACTGTCAGGAATTAGCACTCTTTAGAAATAGCACTTAGAACGTAGGAATAATATTTTAGAACATAGCACATACAATCACTGTAGCACTAAAAATAGAACATATAGCACACAACCAGTAACTACTGGTAACCAGAAAGTACCACCTACGCAACCCTAACCACCTTTAGGAATATCACGCAGGGAACTAGGACCTTACTAGTACCACCTGTACTAAGGAGAAAACAACCACCTAAGTATCACTCTACCTGTAGGGGTCTAAGCACATAAACACAGGATGCATAAAATACATTTAGAGGTGTAAAGCACATGACGCATAAACACATTCAGAGGTGCAGGAAAGGAAACAAGAACACACTAGTATAATTACTACTAGTAAAACAATCTCCAATGCATAAACACAGTTTAGGAAGGAGAATATCATAAAGACATTGCACAGGCGCCAAAGTACATATATAAAAATCACCAGGTACCCTAAGGGAGGGCACAATACAGAAAAACTGTCCCCCAGGCCAACTGGCCTCTCAGGGGTGCAGAAATGACCAATAGCCAATAATGTCAGGGCATGACTGCGCAGGCTGCGCAAGCCAGGCGCACAATGTACAACCTAAATGTTGCAGCTGCCCACGAAGTGCTGGGCAGCTGGAGAAGTGAGCGAGGGCACAACTGCGCCTTTTAAAACAAATGTGGCATACCTTGGAGCCTCTCTGGGCTCTGCCAACAAGAATGCCCCCAAACGTTGGAGCCTGGTGGGCTCAATAAACAAACGTGCCCCGTTAGAGCCTCCTGGGCTCGAAATCAAATGTGCCCCAACCGTTGGAGCCTGGTGGGCTCAATAAACAAACGTGCCCTGTTAGAGCCTCGTGGGCTCGAAATCAAATGTGCCCCAACCGGTGGAGCGCCACTCGCGCTCGAGAAAATAATGATGGCCCCCTCGGTTTAGAGCCTCCCTTGAACAATTGTCCCCAAACACGTGGGGGCAGCCCGCTGCCTTCCGGGGCCGCCCGATCCTTGGGGGGTCCCGGTGCCTTATGCTTGCACAAAAGAAATGGTCCCGCAGCAGGAGCCTCTTGGGGCTCCAAATTCCGGCACAGCGCGGAGGAGAGACCGGCGGGGACACCCCCACTTACCGGTTCTCTGCAGCAGCGTCCTCCCACCTCACCGCGACCGGCAGCACTCCGGCCGGCCGGCCTGACTCGCTCTCTCTTCTCCTCTCAGGGAAGCGCGGGGTAGGCTCCCATCCGCTTCCTTCCGTCCCAGCGCCGCTTCCTCCGTGGGGGCCCCGGTCACGTGGCGACACTCCCTCCCGCTGGACCAATCCCAGCGTGGCAGGGAGACGACGAGGCGGGGACTCCGGATTTCCTTCCTCGGGAAGGCAGCGACACGGGGTAGGCTCCCGCCTTCGAAAATAACAATGCAACGGGGGCTTCCCCGTTCAAGGCACGCAAAGCGGGGTGGGCACCCGCGAGGAGGGCGCCGCAACAAGGGGTGGGCACCCGTTTTTAGAGATAATTAAATAAGCGGGGTGGGCACCCGCCAACGAATACCACAATGCGGGGTAGGCACCCGCGAGGATCGCCAGCGGGGGAATCCCTACGTCGGGGTTCCCCGGTAAAGGATCGCAGCACAGCGCTGCTGGGGCCACAGATAGCGCGCTCCTAGCGCTATGGTGAAAGGAAAGCGCTTCCAGGCGCTTTAGGGAGCATACAATAAAAAGCGCAAGTCCAGCAGAGTTCTCCCCTGCAAAGTTTGTAGGAAGATAGGCAGGGGGGCAAGGCTGGGCCAGGGGCCAGCTCACTGGGCCCTCCAGGGCAGGAAGGCAGTCCCAAGTGGCGGTTCCTCCTAGCCTCCAGCAGCAGCAGCCCCCTCCGGTCAGGTTCCAAAAGCAGAACAGTTTCTGTGGGGACACAGCCCCATTTTTATACAGCAAACCCCTTTTTTCTGGGTTCAGGGTGAGGGGGAAAACCAGTCGCAGCTGGTTGGGGAGCACCCTTGATGTGCTCAGGCCCTCACTCTATTCACTGGCAGGGCTAGGGTCGTCAGTCGCACCACAGGGGGCGGGGCCAGCATTGTGTGTGGAAAACCCTGTCCTATTCAGGACCCAGGTGTACTCCTCCCACCCATCTAGCTGCTGATCTCCCCATTCACCACTGGGTGACTCATCCTGACTCTGGGGAATCCCTAGCCCGTCACATGACATGACCAGTCAATCATGCGACAGACACACTGCACACAGAAGTGCCCACCTCTAGAAGTGGCACTTCCACACTAGGTACACGCACGCCGCACACATCATCGCGCAGCATTCACTCCCACGAGTCCGCACATACCAAACTCGGGCCTGCACACCCCACGCATCAGGAACTACTAGGGACACATACATTCCCCATGCATTCCTATGGGAGGGCAGGCCTATCTCACCACATGCACTCAGAGCACGCACGCACTTTACCCTGGGACACAGGGAAAGTGCGCAGAAACCAAAAACTCACCACACCAAGTCACCAGTAAAAAGCAAAAAAAAGTCCAGGGGTGAACCTGCCAGAAGGGCCAAGTCCAACACAACCCCCTTCCAGCCAAAACGCAGGGCAGACCAATCACCACCGTGATGGACTTCCCTGCTTGGGGCGATAGAACACGGACGCGGGCCCGCAACTGCAGGGACACCCTCCGGTTCTACGCCACGGTGAACTCATGGAATTCTTTCTAACACCACTGTCTGGACCAACTGGGCTACCCCACTGGTACTCCCAAGCTGTCCGCGGCCAAGACCAGGCCCTAGGCCACCCAGGTGCCACCGGTCTTTGCCTAATCACAGAGTGGGGGGTAGTAACCCCTGGCACATAGCGGCCATTCTCCACTCTTCCTCTCTGAAAGACAGGACTAGACTGCCACTGGTTCTCCAGCCTAGGGTCTACACCCTCAGGCGGACCAGGAGTCTCAGGGAAGGTTCTCCTCCCCCTACCTCTTCTCCTAGGGTTCCTCCTCCTCTGGCGAGGGGTACACCTAGAACGCCGTTCCAACCCAGAGTTTAACCCCTCAGGTTGTACCGGGGGCAGAGGTGGGCTCTCCCACCCTCTGCACCCCCTTCCAGAGCCCTGCTCCCTACCAACTGGGGCGGTACCTCTGGAAGAAGAACTGGTCGGGACGCTGGTTACAGACGTCCCACCCTTCAGGTCAGGCTGATCCTGAACCTGGCCTTCCAACCTTCGGCCTAGAACCTTTGGTGGAATAATTGCCTGGCACTCCAGGACTTCTGGGGATCTCCACTCCATCCCCCTGAGGCTATCAAATGACACATATGTCGAGCGACTGTCTGTCTGGCGCTGATCTCCCGTCCCCTGTCCACCTGACAGTGCGCGGAGATCCCCCAGAACAGAAGTGGTGTCACCCTGGTCACTACACGGGAACCTAGCCCAACTGGGAAGTCCCTGACCCACCGGCTCTTCCACTGGGGAACTCATCCCCCAATCACTCACGCTGGACTCCTGTACCCTCCCTACCGGAGCGGTACCGCCAGACTCCAGAACCACAGGAGCCCTGGTTACAGGTGCTCCAGGTCCTCCACTCACTAAGAGATCTTCCTCAAGTGGACTAACAGGACAGCCTAGGTCCCCAACTTGGTGTTCCCTCATGAAACCATCCAAGTCCTGAGGCAGGGTTTCGGGCGTCTGGGGACCCTCGGTCACCCCCTCACTCCTGCTCCACTGAGCCAAGCAGTGAGCCCCTACACCCTCCTCGCTATCCTGGGACCTAGCTGGGCTACACTGAGCCTCCTCCACCACACTGGGCTGGAGGATCTCTGACCCACTATTGTTGGAATCACTCACTAATGACACTAGAGAACCTCTGGCCCTTTCCCAGCGGTCTGCTTCCTCTGCAAGTTCAAATGGACAAAAAGAGTTATACCTCAACAGGTGTTGGCGCAACCCTGGAGAACAACTACTGAGCATCTGCTCCTTGATTATCATATTTAGTACTCCATCCAAATCCTGCTCCGGGTTAAACACCAACCAGTCCACCAGGGCATCATGACATTCCTCCACAGCCTCCTCCCAAGACTGGTGAGACAGCTTCTTACTGCCCCTGAACTTCAACCTACATTCCTCCTCTCGGGAACAAGGTACCACACTCGGGGAACTGGGACTGGGACTCTCTATACTGCACTTTATATTGCTGCCCCCCCTGGACTCCACCCTCACTGGGGAATCCAGAAAACTACCACTGCGCTCAGGGGACAGGGAAAGGGGTGAGGCGCTATCTTCTACGCTGGACCCAGCAAGGGACTCCCTACCTACGGGGTCCTCACTCTCTACTGGCGTCCAGGTACTGTCATCTTCTTCTGAGTCTTCAGGGCTCCCCACAGACCCACCACCCTCCAGGTGTGAGGCCCGGGCCCTTTCTTCCTCACTGCGCTCACGTTTCCATTCATCTGCTTGCCATCCAATCATGTAGTTCCTCAATTCGTACACAGTGTCTGACTCTCTCACCCCTATGTTTCTTTCTCTACAGAACCTTTCCAACTCCTGCATACTGTAATAAACTAGATCACTGAGATCAAAAGCAGGCTCCATTCTGGCAGACGTTCTAGAGAAAAGATCACACAGGGAACCTAGGGGTCTGAGTTTAACAGGAGTACACAATTCACAAAAAGATTCAGCAAGCTCTCTAACCCAGAGAACTCACACTCACTTGCCTAGTGCCACTCACCACTCATCCACACACAACCCTCCCCTCGGACTGGTAAGGCAGTTTCTACCACCCCTGATTCCTCAACCTGACCACCACGTGACACAGGTACCAACTCTGGGCGCAGGGCGGGGGACAAATGTACTGGACACTATTACGCTGCCACCACTGGATCCCACCCTCTGGTGAATCCAGAAAACACAATGCACTAAGGGGGATGATCTACCCTCCCGAGCTAGGGACACCTAACTCACAGTGCACAAAAACACATTTCCAAAGAAATGACAATTAAAAACAAACTTAGAACAATAATCCCTATACCATGTGATTTATCTAAATGCAGAGTTTTGTAGTGCGGCCAGTTGCCGCTGCGGTACAGCGCAAACGCAAGTCCAAATCCCACCGCTGATCACCAATGTTAGAAATGGGATTTCTGGTTGGCTAAGGCTTGCGCCAAAGTCAGGCAGAAACCACCACTCTAGTCAGGGCAAGGAAGTTACACGCCAAAGATAACCCCTGCTCACCCCCTTGGTAGCTTGGCACGAGCAGACAGGCTTATCCCTGAGGCGATGTGTAAAGCGTTTGCGCACGCACCCAGCAACAACACCCAAGGCCCACCACAAAGGAAACTCCACACAAGGTATTATATAAAAATAACCTTTGTATTATACACAACACATTAGATAAAAACACACACTTTACAATGTGCCAACAGGCACGGGCAGAATTTACAAGGGATTATATATACAGGGGACAGGGCCACATGGACCACTGTCAGGAATTAGCACTCTTTAGAAATAGCACTTAGAACGTAGGAATAATATTTTAGAACATAGCACATACAATCACTGTAGCACTAAAAATAGAACATATAGCACACAACCAGTAACTACTGGTAACCAGAAAGTACCACCTACGCAACCCTAACCACCTTTAGGAATATCACGCAGGGAACTAGGACCTTACTAGTACCACCTGTACTAAGGAGAAAACAACCACCTAAGTATCACTCTACCTGTAGGGGTCTAAGCACATAAACACAGGATGCATAAAATACATTTAGAGGTGTAAAGCACATGACGCATAAACACATTCAGAGGTGCAGGAAAGGAAACAAGAACACACTAGTATAATTACTACTAGTAAAACAATCTCCAATGCATAAACACAGTTTAGGAAGGAGAATATCATAAAGACATTGCGCAGGCGCCAAAGTACATATATAAAAATCACCAGGTACCCTAGGGGAGGGCACAATACAGAAAAACTGTCCCCCAGGCCAACTGGCCTCTCAGGGGTGCAGAAATGACCAATAGCCAATAATGTCAGGGCGTGACTGCGCAGGCTGCGCAAGCCAGGCGCACAATGTACAACCTAAACGTTGCAGCTGCCCACGAAGTGCTGGGCAGCTGGAGAAGTGAGCGAGGGCACAACTGTGCCTTTTAAAACAAATGTGGCATACCTTGGAGCCTCTCTGGGCTCTGCCAACAAGAATGCCCCTAAACGTTGGAGCCTGGTGGGCTCAATAAACAAACGTGCCCCGTTAGAGCCTCGTGGGCTCGAAATCAAATGTGCCCCAACCGTTGGAGCCTGGTGGGCTCAATAAACAAACGTGCCCCGTTAGAGCCTCGTGGGCTCGAAATCAAATGTGCCCCAACCGGTGGAGCGCCACTCGCGCTCGAGAAAATAATGATGGCCCCCTCGGTTTAGAGCCTCCCTTGAACAATTGTCCCCAAACACGTGGGGGCAGCCCGCTGCCTTCCGGGGCCGCCCGATCCTTGGGGGGTCCCGGTGCCTTATGCTTGCACAAAAGAAATGGTCCCGCAGCAGGAGCCTCTAGGGGCTCCAAATTCCGGCACAGCGCGGAGGAGAGACCGGCGGGGACACCCCCACTTACCGGTTCTCTGCAGCAGCGTCCTCCCACCTCACCGCGACCGGCAGCACTCCGGCCGGCCGCCTGACTCGCTCTCTCTTCTCCTCTCAGGGAAGCGCGGGGTAGGCTCCAGTCCGCTTCCTTCCGTCCCAGCGCCGCTTCCTCCGTGGGGGCCCCGGTCACGTGGCGACACTCCCTCCCGCTGGACCAATCCCAGCGCGGCAGGGAGACGACGAGGCGGGGACTCCGGATTTCCTTCCTCGGGAAGGCAGCGACGCGGGGTAGGCTCCCGCCTTCGAAAATAACAATGCAACGGGGGCTTCCCCGTTCAAGGCACGCAAAGCGGGGTGGGCACCCGCGAGGAGGGCGCCGCAACAAGGGGTGGGCACCCGTTTTTAGAGATAATTAAATAAGCGGGGTGGGCACCCGCCAACGAATACCACAATGCGGGGTAGGCACCCGCGAGGATCGCCAGCGGGGGAATCCCTACGTCGGGGTTCCCCGGTAAAGGATCGCAGCACAGCGCTGCTGGGGCCACAGATAGCGCGCTCCTAGCGCTATGGTGAAAGGAAAGCGCTTCCAGGCGCTTTAGGGAGCATACAATAAAAAGCGCAAGTCCAGCAGAGTTCTCCCCTGCAAAGTTTGTAGGAAGATAGGCAGGGGGGCAAGGCTGGGCCAGGGGCCAGCTCACTGAGCCCTTCAGGGCAGGAAGGCAGTCCCAAGTGGCGGTTCCTCCTAGCCTCCAGCAGCAGCAGCCCCCTCCGGTCAGGTTCCAAAAGCAGAACAGTTTCTGTGGGGACACAGCCCCATTTTTATACAGCAAACCCCTTTTTTCTGGGTTCAGGGTGAGGGGGAAAACCAGTCGCAGCTGGTTGGGGAGCACCCTTGATGTGCTCAGGCCCTCACTCTATTCACTGGCAGGGCTAGGGTCGTCAGTCGCACCACAGGGGGCGGGGCCAGCATTGTGTGTGGAAACCCTGTCCTATTCAGGACCCAGGTGTACTCCTCCCACCCATCTAGCTGCTGATCTCCCCATTCACCACTGGGTGACTCATCCTGACTCTGGGGAATCCCTAGCCCGTCACATGACATGACCAGCCAATCACGCGACAGACACACTGCACACAGAAGTGCCCACCTCTAGAAGTGGCACTTCCACACTAGGTACACGCACGCCGCACACATCATCGCGCAGCATTCACTCCCACGAGTCCGCACATACCAAACTCGGGCCTGCACACCCCACGCATCAGGAACTACTAGGGACACATACATTCCCCATGCATTCCTATGGGAGGGCAGGCCTATCTCACCACATGCACTCAGAGCACGCACGCACTTTACACTGGGACACAGGGAAAGTGCGCAGAAACCAAAAACTCACCACACCAAGTCACCAGTAAAAAGCAAAAAAAAGTCCAGGGGTGAACCTGCCAGAAGGGCCAAGTCCAACATTTCCCATGATGGCCACCGAGCACCAGGTCAAAAACCAAAGTGACCCCCCTTGCAAAACCAGGTGGTTTTGCAATAGGCCATTTTGATGTCGCCTCACTAGGTTTTGGGCCCTTGCCTGCCGCGGGTACCTGGGCCTCCCACACAAGTGAGGCACCATTTTTACTGGGAGACCTGGGGGAACGCTGGGTGGTGGTAAATTTGTGTGAGCCCAGTGATGCCACAACTTTCCCACCCCAAAATGTGTGAAAAAAGTGATTTTTTCAGCAAAAATGAAGGTTTGCAGGGGATTCTGGGTAAGGAAAAATTGGGGGATCCACGCAAGCCATACCTCCCTGGAAGCCGCCGGGTGTCTAGTTTTCAGAAATGCATGGGTTTGGTAGGTTTCCCTAGATGGCCGCCGAGCACCGGGTCAAAAACCAAAGTGACCCCCCTTGCAAAACCAGGTGGTTTTGCGATAGGCCATTTTGATGTCGCCTCACTAGGTTTTGGGCCCTTGCCTGCCGCGGGTACTTGGGCCTCCCACACAAGTGAGGCACCATTTTTACCGGGAGACCTGGGGGAACGCTGGGTGGTGGTAAATTTGTGTGAGCCCGGTGATGCCACAACTTTCCCACCCCAAAATGTGTGAAAAAAGTGATTTTTTCAGCAAAAATGGAGGTTTGCAGGGGATTCTGGGTAAGGAAACGTTGGGGGATCCACGCAAGCCATACCTCCCTGGAAGCCGCCGGGTGTCTAGTTTTCAGAAATGCATGGGTTTGGTAGGTTTCCCTAGATGGCCGCCGAGCACCAGGTCAAAAACCAAAGTGACCCCCCTTGCAAAACCAGGTGGTTTTGCGATAGGCCATTTTGATGTCGCCTCACTAGGTTTTGGGCCCTTGCCTGCCGCGGGTACTTGGGCCTCCCACACAAGTGAGGCATCATTTTTACTGGGAGACCTGGGGGAATGCTGAGTGGTGGTAAATTTGTGTGAGCCCGGTGATGCCACAACTTTCCCACCCCAAAATGTGTGAAAAAAGTGATTTTTTCAGCAAAAATTGAGGTTTGCAGGGGATTCTGGGTAAGGAAACGTTGGGGGATCCACGCAAGCCATACCTCCCTGGAAGCCGCCGGGTGTCTAGTTTTCAGAAATGCGTGGGTTTGGTAGGTTTCCCTAGATGGCCGCCGAGCACCGGGTCAAAAACCAAAGTGACCCCCCTTGCAAAACCAGGAGGTTTTGCGATAGGCCATTTTGATGTCGCCTCACTAGGTTTTGGGCCCTTGCCTGCCGCAGGTACTTGGGCCTCCAACACAAGTGAGGCACCATTTTTACCGGGAGACCTGGGGGAACGCTGGGTGGTGGTAAATTTGTGTGAGCCCGGTGATGCCACAACTTTCCCACCCCAAAATGTGTGAAAAAAGTGATTTTTTCAGCAAAAATGGAGGTTTGCAGGGGATTCTGGGTAAGGAAACGTTGGGGGATCCACGCAAGCCATACCTCCCTGGAAGCCACCGGGTGTCTAGTTTTCAGAAATGCGTGGGTTTGGTAGGTTTCCCATGATGGCCGCCGAGCACCAGGTCAAAAACCAAAGTGACCCCCCTTGCAAAACCAGGTGGTTTTGCAATAGGCCATTTTGATGTCGCCTCACTAGGTTTTGGGCCCTTGCCTGCCGCGGGTACTTGGGCCTCCCACACAAGTGAGGCACCATTTTTACCGGGAGACCTGGGGGAACGCTGGGTGGTGGTAAATTTGTGTGAGCCCGGTGATGCCACAACTTTCCCACCCCAAAATGTGTGAAAAAAGTGATTTTTTCAGCAAAAATGGAGGTTTGCAGGGGATTCTGGGTAAGGAAACGTTGGGGGATCCACGCAAGCCATACCTCCCTGGAAGCCACCGGGTGTCTAGTTTTCAGAAATGCGTGGGTTTGGTAGGTTTCCCATGATGGCCGCCGAGCACCAGGTCAAAAACCAAAGTGACCCCCCTTGCAAAACCAGGTGGTTTTGCAATAGGCCATTTTGATGTCGCCTCACTAGGTTTTGGGCCCTTGCCTGCCGCGGGTACTTGGGCCTCCCACACAAGTGAGGCACCATTTTTACCGGGAGACCTGGGGGAACGCTGGGTGGTGGTAAATTTGTGTGAGCCCGGTGATGCCACAACTTTCCCACCCCAAAATGTGTGAAAAAAGTGATTATTTCAGCAAAAATGGGAGGTTTGCAGGGGATTCTGGGTAAGGAAACGTTGGGGGATCCACGCAAGCCATACCTCCCTGGAAGCAGCCTGGGTGTCTAGTTTTCAGAAATGCGTGGGTTTGGTAGGTTTCCTGTTGGACTTGGCCCTTCTGGCAGGTTCACCCCTGGACTTTTTGGCTTTTTTATTGGTGACTTGGTGTGGTAATTTTTTTGGGTTTCTGCGCACTTTCCCTGTGTCCCAGGGTAAAGTGCGTGCGTGCTCTGAGTGCATGTGGTGAGATAGGCCTGCCCTCCCATAGGAATGCATGGGGAGTGTATGTGTCCCTAGTAGTTCCTGATGCGTGGGGTGTGCAGGCCCGAGTTTGGTATGTGCGGACTCGTGGGAGTGAATGCTGCGCGATGATGTGTGCGGCGTGCATGTACCTAGTGTGGAAGTGCC
The DNA here is from genome assembly GCF_964204655.1 of Triturus cristatus. Classification (NCBI taxonomy): domain Eukaryota; kingdom Metazoa; phylum Chordata; class Amphibia; order Caudata; family Salamandridae; genus Triturus; species Triturus cristatus. Next base: position 1,116,785,309 of record NC_140592.1, read on the forward strand.
ACTTCTAGAGGTGGGCACTTCTGTGTGCAGTGTGTCTGTCGCGTGATTGGCTGGTCATGTCATGTGACGGGCTAGGGATTCCCCAGAGTCAGGATGAGTCATCCAGTGGTGAATGGGGAGATCAGCAGCTAGATGGGTGGGAGGAGTACACCTGGGTCCTGAATAGGACAGGGTTTTCCACACACAATGCTGGCCCCGCCCCCTGTGGTGCGACTGACGACCCTAGCCCTGCCAGTGAATAGAGTGAGGGGCTGAGCACATCAAGGGTGCTCCCCAACCAGCTGCGACTGGTTTTCCCCCTCACGCTGAACCCAGAACAAAGGGTTTAACTGTATAAAAATGGGGCTGTGTCCCCACAGAAACTGTTCTCTGCCAGGATCTTACCTGAGGGGGGCTGCTGCTGCTGCTGGACCAGAGGACCGCCACTTGGACTACCTCCCTGCCTGGAGGCCCAGTGAGCTGGCTCTGGGTCCAGCCTTGCCCCCCACCCCTGCCCTGCTGCATGCAGGGAAGAACTTTGCTGGACTTGGCTTGGATCCTACTCTAGGCGCTGGGAGCGCTTTATTTTCCCCCTAGGGCACCAGAAGCGCTTTAATTGGGGCCGGCAGCGCAACGCTGCGATTATCAGCGAGGGAACCCCGACGTAGGGATTCCCTGCTATTGTGCTATATTCGAAGCGGGTGCCCACCCCGCATTGTGTGCTTGTTGGCGGGTGCCCACCCCGCTTATTGAAGTATTCCTACGGCGGGTGCCCACCCCGCCGTGTACTGCATATCGAGGGAGCCCACCCCTCTTATCCCCGGAGAAATCACCGCGGCGGCCCGGTTCTCAAACCGGAAGTCAGGCAGCGGCTCGTAGGACGGGGGCGGAGCCTCGGCCTGCAACGGAAGTCCAGGCAGGAGCCCACTCCGCACTGGACGGCTTCCTGGAGGAGCGAGAGGAGGCTGCCGGGGAAGAGAGAGAGAGCCCCCGAGGAGCGGGAGCTCTCTAGTGCCGGCCGCCCTGACCCCGACGCGTCCAGTGAGCCTGGAGCCTCGGAGGCTCCACGAGAAGCGTCGCCGGAGTCCCGGTGAGTGAGGCTCCGAGGGGGGGGTCCGGACCGCATTTCGCTCCCGCCCCAGCGGGGGCCTGTCTATGCTCGAGTCCCAGAGTGGGACTCCAACCTTCTGGGGGCAGTATTCTGTAGCAGGCCAGAGCGCGAGTGGCGCTCCAACTACGGGGGCATTTCTCCTGCAGTCAGAGCGGCCCCGGAAGGCAGCGGGCCGCTCCAACGAAGGGGCCCGCATTATTTTCTCGAGCACTGGTGTGCTCCAACGGCCTGCATTGGTTTGCCCTGAGCCCCGAGAAGGCTCCAACGTTACGGGGCATTCTCGTCCTCAGAGCCCACGAGGCTCCAACCAGGCGCATTCTTCAGGAGCCTAGGAGGCTCCCAGGGGCATTTCTATTGGCCATTTCGAGCCCCAGAGGCTCCAACGAAGGGGCATATTATTATTTAGAGCCTGCGAGGCTCAAGGGGCACAGTATTGATTCAGAGCCCAGTCAGGCTCCAACGACTCCCATAAGTGTTCTAAGGGCCCCGAGGTGCCCAGGCCCCAGTCCCTACAGCTGCCCAGCACTTAGTGGGCAGCTGCAACGTTTAGGTTGTGCAGGGTGCGCCTGGCTTGCGCAGTCGCGCCCTGACATTATTGGATTGGTCATTTCTGCACCCCTGAGAGGCCAGTTGGCCTGGGGGACAGTTTTTCTGTATGGTGCCCTCCCCTAGGGTACCTGGTGATTTTTATATATGTACTTTTGCGCCTGCGCAAGGTCTTTATGATATTCTCCTTCCTAAACTGTGTTTATGCATTGGAGATTGTTTTACTAGTAGTAATTATACTAGTGAGTTCTTGTTTCCTTTCCTGCACCTCTGAATGTGGTTATGCGTCATGTGCTTTGCTTAACACCTCTGAATGTTATGCATCATGTGTTTATGTGCTTAGACCCCTACAGGTATTTTGATACTTAGGTGGTTGTTTTCTCCCTAGTACAGGTGGTGCTAGTGAGGTCCTGATTCCCTGCGCAATATTTTCCTAAGGTGGTTAGGGTTGCGTAGGTGGTACTTACCTGATACCAGTAGTTACTGGTTGTGTGCTACATATGTTATTTTGTACTACAGTATTATTCCTATGTTCTAAAAAGTGCTAATTCCTGACAGTGGTCCAGGTGGCCCTGTCCCCTGTATATATAATCCCTTGTAAATTCTGCCCGTGCCTGTTGGCACATTGTAGAGTGTGTGTTTTTATCTAATGTGTTGTGTATAATACAAAGGTTATTTTTATAGAATACCTTGAGTGGAGTTTCCTTTGTGGTGGGCCTTGGGTGTTGTTGCTGGGTGCGCGCGCAAACGCTTTACACATCACCTCAGAGATAAGCCTGACTGCTCGTGCCAAGCTACCAAGGGGGTGAGCAGGGGTTATCTTTGGCGTGTAACTTCCTTGCCCTGACTAGAGTGGTGGTTTCTGCCTGACTTTGGCGCAAGCCTTAGCCAACCAGAAATCCCATTTCTAACATTTCCCTAGATGGCCGCTGAGCACCGGGTCAAAAACCAAAGTGACCCCCCTTGCAAAACCAGGTAGGCCATTTTGATGTCGCCTCACTAGGTTTTGAGCCCTTGCCTGCCGCGGGTACCTGGGCCTCCCACACAAGTGAGGCACCATTTTTACCGGGAGACCTGGGGGAACGCTGGGTGGTGGTAAATTTGTGTGAGCCCAGTGATGCTACAACTTTCCCACCCCAAAATGTGTGAAAAAAGTGATTTTTTCAGCAAAAATGGAGGTTTGCAGGGGATTCTGGGTAAGGAAACGTTGGGGGATCCACGCAAGCCATACCTCCCTGGAAGCCGCCGGGTGTCTAGTTTTCAGAAATGCATGGGTTTGGTAGGTTTCCCTAGATGGCCGCCGAGCACCGGGTCAAAAACCAAAGTGACCCCCCTTGCAAAACCAGGTGGTTTTGCGATAGGCCATTTTGATGTCGCCTCACTAGGTTTTGGGCCTTTGCCTGCCGCGGGTACTTGGGCCTCCCACACAAGTGAGGCACCATTTTTACCGGGAGACCTGGGGGAACGCTGGGTGGTGGTAAATTTGTGTGAGCCCGGTGATGCCACAACTTTCCCACCCCAAAATGTGTGAAAAAAGTGATTTTTTCAGCAAAAATGGAGGTTTGCAGGGGATTCTGGGTAAGGAAACGTTGGGGGATCCACACAAGCCATACCTCCCTGGAAGCCGCCGGGTGTCTAGTTTTCAGAAATGCGTGGGTTTGGTAGGTTTCCCTAGATGGCCGCCTGTTAGACCTGGCACCTTGGCGTGAGTCTCCCTTCCTCTTTTTGTCGCTGTGCCTCATGTGATTTTATGGTGTTGGCCGCTCAGCGCGCTGTGCCACTGCCAACCAGTGTCGCGGTGCGAGTGCTCCCTTGTAAATTGTATATGTTGGTTGGATTCCATGATTGGATTGTTTGATTTACTATCAGACCCCAGTAAAGTGCGCCAGGAGCGCCAGGGCATGTAAAGGCAAACACCGCTGGTGGGCTTGCAGCACGGGTTGTGCCACCCACAGAAGCGGCCGGTAAAATATGTCTAAGGTCTGCCATCGCAGAACCTGCGTGCAGTCTGGTACTGACATGCTGACTGGCAAGTGCCCACACTTGCCGGTCCCTGAAACCTTCCCTTAGCTGCATGTTAGTCACCCCTCTGGTAGGCCCACGGGCAGGGTGCGTTGTGAGCCTAAGGTAGGACAAGCCTGGATGCGTGGCATGTCCTGGTAGTGAATGACTGCCATTTTGTTGTTCACTACTGCAAGGCTACCCTGTTCTCATAGGCCAGTATGGGCGGCTTGGATTGTTACACCCTATGATCCTAACCGACCCAGGGAACATGGTAGAAGATCGAGTTTAGTATGCCTGAACTCGGAATAATAAGGTACATCTTTTCGCAAGGTTTATTTTAATATTCCGGGTTTGCAAATGTCACTTTTAGAAAGCTGGCCTTTGCTTGCCTAAACATTTCAGCCGCCTCTGCGTGATGTGTATCTGATGTCTGGCTGGTGTGAGTGACAGGGCTGGGGGAACCCAGATGGGCAGGGCTAGGTAGCCTGGTGGTGAATAGGACGATCGACAGGTAGATGGGTGGGAGGAGTGCTCCTAGGCTCTGAATAGGACAGTGCTCTGCTACCTCAATGCCGGCTCCGCCCCCTGTGGAGCGTCTGAGGACTCTGCCCTGCACTCTGAAAGAAGAAGCCTGCATCGCGTAAACAAAGTGCTCAGAAACCGGACTGAACTAGGCAAGGGCCCCCCTGGCCTGGGAGAACAAAAGATTTGCTGTATAAATGGAGGAGCCCGGCTCCTGAGAAACTAGATCCGCTTTTGACCAAGAAGAATCTCTGCCTGAGGAGGAGGCACCGGGAAAGCTGTAGGAGGAAGACTGTCCCTATCCTGGGGGATTGGCCTGCAGTGGTGACCTTGCTGCCAAAGGGGAGAAGAGAACCTGTTGCTGAAGACTTTACTTTACTTTTACTTTCAAGACTTGTGCTTTTCCAAAACGATCTCCAAGGGCTTGGAACTGAGCTTGCCCCCTGAACTGAGCCCCAGGACCATTGGGCTCTACCTGATCTTCACTCGCCTGCCGCTGGACTGTGGTGTCCTTTCCCTCGCCGGAGCTGTGACCCTCGTGCCTCAGTCCCTCCCTGAGCCGTGACCAGGACTGCTTAGCCGCCCCCGCCTTGGGAAGAGCCTCGCTTGATCGGAGCCGCTCCCCCTACGCTGTGCTGGGCTGCCCCCGTCACCTCGCTCGCCTGAGGCTCGCTGTGCACCTTCGCCCTCCCGCCGGAATCGGCGTTGTGAGCATCTCCAAGCCTCGGACGGCCCGGACGTACTCTGTGTGCCCGGCTGCCCCGCTTTGTTCACCCGCCACCTGCAACACGCCGCTCTTGCCGTGAGCCTGAAGATCAGACCCCCATCGTGAAGTGTGGGAGCCCCGGACGCCGCCTCGCTCTTCGGTCGAAGAGCCGCTGAAATCCCGCACCCGCCTTTGCGTCAAGAAACAAGGTACTGTACTTACGAACTTGACCGCGAGCTCGCATCGGATCCAGGGTCCGCAACGTTCTGATTTCCCTGTCATCTGCCGTGTGCTTCCCGGTCGCCGCTTCAGCATGGAGTGCGCTGAGGCCTACAGTCACCTTGTGCCCGCCTAAAGAACTTTCCGTACAAAGAGAACTTTACCGTATTCCTAAGAATTGTGGCCCCATCAGTTCAACGTTACTGGGCCTTGTATTTGACGCTGCTGAAACTACATAAAAGCTTATTTTTATATACTACCTGATTGGTGTCCGTTTGTGGTGCATGCAAGGGGTTTACTGTATGTGTAATTGCATTTGCTTAACCGTGTACGCCTGAGACTTAGCCTAGACTGCTCGCGCCACGCACCTAGAGGGTGAGCAGGGGTTATTCTGGGGAGTCATCCTTCGCCCTTACAAGAAGTAAAGGGTCCCTGCTTGTTGTGGGTTCACACCTGCGTCAACCAGAGCCCCCTCATTTCTAACACCGCCAAGCACCGGGTCAAAAACCAAAGTGACCCCCCTTGCAAAACCAGGTGGTTTTGCGATAGGCCATTTTGATGTCGCCTCACTAGGTTTTGGGCCCTTGCCTGCCGCGGGTACTTGGGCCTCCCACACAAGTGAGGCACCATTTTTACCGGGAGACCTGGGGGAACGCTGGGTGGTGGTAAATTTGTGTGAGCCCGGTGATGCCACAACTTTCCCACCCCAAAATGTGTGAAAAAAGTGATTTTTTTCAGCAAAAATGGAGGTTTGCAGGGGATTCTGGTTAAGGAAACGTTGGGGGATCCACGCAAGCCATACCTCCCTGGAAGCCGCCGGGTGTCTAGTTTTCAGAAATGCATGGGTTTGGTAGGTTTCCCTAGATGGCCGCCGAGCACCGGGTCAAAAACCAAAGTGACCCCCCCTTGCAAAACCAGGTGGTTTTGCGATAGGCCATTTTGATGTCGCCTCACTAGGTTTTGGGCCCTTGCCTGCCGCGGGTACTTGGAACTCCCACACAAGTGAGGCACCATTTTTACCGGGAGACCTGGGGGAACGCTGGGTGGTGGTAAATTTGTGTGAGCCCGGTGATGCCATAACTTTCCCACCACAAAATGTGTGAAAAAAGTGATTTTTTCAGCAAAAATGGAGGTTTGCAGGGGCTTCTGGGTAAGGAAACGTTGAGGGATCCACGCAAGCCATACCTCCCTGGAAGCCGCCGGGTGTCTAGTTTTCAGAAATGCGTGGGTTTGGTAGGTTTCCCTAGATGGCCGCCGAGCACCGGGTCGAAAACCAAAGTGACCCCCCTTGCAAAACCAGGTGGTTTTGCGATAGGCCATTTTGATGTCGCCTCACTAGGTTTTGGGCCCTTGCCTGCCGCGGGTACTTGGGCCTCCCACACAAGTGAGGCACCATTTTTACCGGGAGACCTGGGGGAACGCTGGGTGGTGGTAAATTTGTGTGAGCCCGGTGATGCCACAACTTTCCCACCCCAAAATGTGTGAAAAAAGTTAATTTTTCAACAAAAATTGAGGTTTGCAGGGGATTCTGGGTAAGGAAACGTTGGGGGATCCACGCAAGCCATACCTCCCTGGAGGCCGCCGGGTGTCTAGTTTTCAGAAATGTGTGGGTTTGGTAGGTTTCCCTAGATGGCCCCCGAGCACCGGGCCAAAAACCAAAGTGACCCCCCTTGCAAAACCAGATTAACTATTGTTCCTACAGCGTGAGAATTTTGGAATAATATTGCAAAGAAAATGTGGCAGACATTTTGAGGTTTACAGGACATTGGGGTTAAAATTTTTTGTTGAATTCACAAGAGAGACATCACCATGAACTCCCATGGGTTTTCGACAATATCTACAGTTGGTGGGTTATTCTTGCATGGAAAGTGTACCTTGGCAGAGAAACTAAGGACAAAGATTCCTGCACAACCATCTATTCCTCTAACACACACACATACTGGTTGGATTTGGCACGAGGGCGAGTCATGGTTCAGTGTATTAAATTTTACAAGAGATTTCACAAAAATGAAATGCACTGTCAATAATTAAATTCACAAAAAACCAAACCAATGACTCGCAGCTCGTGAGCTGTAAAGCCACGTCAAGGCACCAACCAATTTACAGGCCATTCCCACACCTTTCATACGTGATACAAACAAGACCATTCGCACCACCAGGCACAAAAGCAACCCATTTCATAATTCACCAAAAAGGGACAACGTACACCCTGCTTCAGAAAGACAAATATTACTGCACAGCCATCTAATCCGCAAGCACACACACATACTGGTTGGATTTGGCACGAGTGTGAGTGATGGTTCAGTAGATACAATTGTATTAGCAAGTGATTTCACAGAAATGAAATGCACTGGCAATAATTGAAAGGGCGAGAAACTGAACCATTGACTCACAGCTCGTGAGCTGTAAAGCCACGACAAGGCACCAACCTCTTTACAGGCCATTCATACACCTTTCATACATGTGAGACATACAAAACCATTCACACCGCCAGCCGCGGGCCCATCACATAACAAAACTCACACCAGCACACAGCGCCATTCAAGGGCCCATCACTTTCACACGCCCACAATCCAGACACAGCAACTACACAGGCTGATGGATTGCGTGGAGTGGCACTCAGCTTGCAGTGTGTGTAGTGAGCAGCAGAAAGTCACTACTCACACACAGCCAGCCGAGCACCAGTCCACACACACCGCTAGCCAAGCGCCAGTCCACGCACACCGCTAGCCAAGCGCCAGTCCAGGCACACCGCCAGCCAATCGCCAGTCCAGGCACACCGCCAGCCAATCGCCAGTCCAGGCACACCGCCAGCCAATCGCCAATCCACCCACACCGCCAGCCAAGCTCCAGTCCACGGACACCACCAGCCAAGCACCAGTCCGCACACACCACCAGTCCACGCACACCGCCAGCCAAGTACCAGTCCACGCACACCGCCAGCCAAGCACCATTCCACGCACACCGCCAGCCAAGCTCCAGTCCACGCACACCACCAGCCAAGCTCCAGTCCACGGACACCACCAGCCAAACACCAGTCCGCACACACCACCAGTCCACGCACACTGCCATCCAAGTACCAGTCCATGCACACCGCCAGCCAAGCACCATTCCACGCACACCGCCAGCCAAGCTCCAGTCCACGCACACCACCAGCCACGCACCAGTCCACGCACACCGCCAGTCCATGCACACCGCCAGTCCACGCACACCGCCAGCCAAGCACCATTCCACGCACACCACCAACCAAGTGGCAGTCCACACACACCAACAGCCAAGCGCAAGCCTACACACACCGCCATCACATTTAGGATTTTTTTAGAAAAAAATAAAAACACAAACAAATTGCAAATAGATACAAATCTTCTAACAGAAAATCAGCAACTAAATACATTGCACTAACACCAACCTTGAAACAGAATCAAATTATCCAAAGAATACAGACCAGGCAGTTCACTTTACCACTCATGAATGCTCCCAAAAATTCTTTCGCGTGTGGTACGCTCTGAAACAAGCAGGGAGACACAGTGCAGGATGAGAAGGACAGTCGAGGCAGTACATACGACTCTCCTTCCGCGAACCTCTTCGCCAACAGACTCTACATCTCCTACTGGGAAAATCTTTTACGGGTGTGGGAGGAATGTGATCTGGAAAGTGGCGTTCTTTCAATCTAGCAACATCCTCCACCACTCCAACTCTAGGAACACTTGCCTGTTCCACTACAACAAGGCTGCCTATTACAGACTCCTGAAACTTAGCAAAAGTCATCTTTGACTCAGGGCAAGAATCCTGGAACACAACAAAAGCATTAAACATTGCCAAGTGGAAAAGATGGATAGCCAACTTCTTGTACCAAATGTAAGCCTTACGAAGAGCAGTGTAAGGTTCCAACCTCTGATCTACTCTGTCAACACCACCCATGTGCCTATTATAGTCTAAAATGCACACAGGTTTGCGCGCTTCAGCGACCTGACCCCAAACAGTCACAGGTGCAGTGCTTTCATCATGGATGGTAGTCAGCATGTAGACATCTCTCCTGTCTGTAAACTTCACAGCAAGAAGCTCCTGGCAACGCAACGCACTGCACTGTCCCCGCACAAGCTTTTGACAAACAAGTTCTTTCGGGAAACCTTTACGGTTAGAGCGGATTGTGCCACAAGCAAGAGTGTCCACTTTGGCCAATTCTCTGAACAACCGCACACCAGTGTAGAAGTTATCTACATATAAATGGTGGCCTTTGTTAAAAAATCCTCTTCCAAGTTCCCAAGCAATTTTCTCAGTCACTCCAAAAGTGGACGGACAACCAGGGAGGATAAACCTAGATTCCTTACCGGTGTACACCCTGAAATTAGAGACATATCCAGTCCTACTGTCACACAGCATATACAGCTTTATTCCATAGCGTGCCCTCTTACTAGGAATGTATTGCCTAAAAACCAAGCGGCCCTTGAACAACACCAAAGACTCATCCACTGCAATTTCTTTCCCAGGGGCATAAATCTTAGAAAATCGATCAACAAAGTGATCAAGGACAGGCCTAATCTTAAAAAGACGGTCACAGTCAGGGTGATCTCGTGGCAACGCTAAACCATTATCAACAAAATGCATCATCCGAAGCAGAAGCAAATACCTGTCACGACTCATGACTGCCGGAAAAATAGACGTTGCCATCAAGGGACTGCTAGACCAATATGAAGACATTGATGGCTTCCTTAGCAAGCCCATCAAAAAAGTTAAACCCAAGAACTTCTTCATCTCTTCAACATTTGTGGGAGTCCACCGGGTAGCTCTAGAGTGTGGCTTAAGACTGGCACTGTTGTCCCTCAAAAACTGTTCGGCATACAAATTAGTCTGCTCAACAATCTCTGCAAAAAACACATTGTGCATAAACAACTGAAAAAAATTGACCGGCAAAAAGTTCTCAGTATTCACTCTAGACCCTGGAACACCAGTAAACTCTGGCAATGTCGGCTGCACCATGCCAGGGGCAACCCAGAGGTCATCACTTTCAAAGGGAAGCCTTGCAGCCCCAGCCTGCAGCCCAGATGCCTCTTGCCGCAGTACACCAACGGGAAGCCTTGCAGCCGCAGGCTGGAGCCCAGAAGCCTCTTGCTGCACTATCGGCACATCAGTCTCCTCCTCTAACACAGGCACTTCATCCGCACTAAGAGTATCTTCATCATCCGATGACTCCATACGGAGAGACAACTCACTGCCAGAATCGTCCCCTGCCTCCTCTCCCTCAGATGCAGAGTCAGTCTCTGAACCAATATCAGAGGAAGACTCAAACAGCAAACCAACAACCTGCTGAGCAGTAATCCTGCGGCTAGCCATTATACTTACTAAGAGTGAAGACTGCACAAACAAGTCAACAGCAACCAACAATGTGCAAACCAAGTAAGTAAAGAAATGTGTACCTTTATCACAATGATCAATGTACTCAAAAACTATAGAATTCAATTACAAGAGACAGCTACACTCACCAGAACCTACTTTGCAGTGACACAGCAAAAACCAACGATATCCAACTAGAAAGAAGAAAAAAAAAAAAATTACTCACAAGACAACAAAATACACATCGAGCACAAATGCAAACAGTTTTTGCCAAGGGTTCGCTTCCTAAATAAAAAAGAAGAGATCCCTGGTGTCTAGTGGGCTTTTCTGCCCCCTCCCCTGGGAGCAGAAACGGACAGAAAGACGACCGATCTGCCCCCAGGGGGGGGCAGAAAAGTCTTCTAAATAATTAGGCCGCAAAGGAAGCGACCCTTGCCCAAGGGGTCGCTTCCTACATAAAGAAAAAGAAATCCCTGGTGTCTAATGGGCTTTTCGGCCCCCCCTGGGAGCAGAAACGGGCAGAAAGACGACCGATCTGCCCCCAGGGGGGGCAGAAAAGTCTTCAAATTATTATGCCCGCCTAGGAAGCGACCCTTGCCCAAGGGGTCGCTTCCTACATAAAGAAAAAGACATCCCTGGTGTGTAGTGGGCTTTTCTGCCCCCCCTGGGGGCTGACACGGCCAGGAAGACGACCGATCTGCCCCCAGGTGGGGCAGAAAAGTCTTCGAATTATTTTGCCTCCCAAGGAAGCGACCCTTGCCCAAGGGGCCGCTTCCTACATAACGAAGAAGACATCCCTCGTGTCTAGTGGGCTTTTCTGCCCCCCCTGGGGGCAGAAACAGGCAGAAAGACGACCGATCTGCCCCCAGGGGGTGCAGAAAAGTCTTTGAAATATTTTGCCACCCTAGGAAGCGACCCTTGCCCAAGGGGTCGCTTCCTACATAACTAAAAAGACATCCCTGGTGTCTAGTGGGCTTTTCTGCCCCCCCTGGGGGCAGAAACGGGCAGAAAGAAGACCGATCTGCCCCCAGGGGGGGCAGAAAAGTCTTCGAATTATTTTGCCCCCGAAGGAAGCGACCCTTCCCAAAGGGGTCGCTTCCTACATAACATAACAGACATCCCTGGTGTCTAGTGGGCTTTTCTGGGGGCAGAAACGGGCAGAAAGACGACCGATCTGCCCCCAGGGGGGGCAGAAAAGACTTCAAACAATTTGGCACCCCTAGGAAGTGACCCTTGCCCAAGGGGTCGCTTCCCAAATTCCACAACACACATCCCTGGTGTCTAGTGGGGCATCCCTGCTCCACGATCGCGACGCTGTGCGCGATCGTGGAGCAGGAATGCCCTGTATTGAGACATCAGGGGAGAGGAAATACTCTTTTCTCTCCCCCGATGCCTCAATACTAAAAATCTCGCCCCCGCAGCCCCCACCGGACAAGCAAACCTACCTCTACCCCCTTGGACGCGCTGGAAGAAATGGATTCCAGTGCGTCCAACGCTTCCTGATGACGCCGGCGCGCGCTGTGCGCGCTGACGTCATGGGGAAGCATGGGGGGGCTCGTGGGTGGCAGCGGAAGCTCTTCCGCTGCCATACCCCTCTGTGGGGGCACGATCGATGCCCCAGGGGGGGGAGCGCCAGCGCTTCCCCCGGGGGCTGTGCTCATGACGGAGCGGTTCCGTCATAAGCACAGCCCAACCGATGCTCATGACGGAACCGCTCCGTCATGAGCATCGAAGGGGTTAAACACCTTAGCTGATTCTTGGCATACAGATTTATATCCTAGTGAACCGTTTTTTTCTATAAAACATTGCGTTACCCCAGGATCTCTAAAGTAATGCGGTCACCCTTGTTTACCAATGTATGTTAAGCACAGCTGCTGAACTGGAAGGGTTATTACTTTGTTAATACTCCTTACCTATAGTACATAGGGTATATCACACTAAATACTAGGGCCTTCCCTCCTACGATCTATCCTTAGGGTTCGTACAATATCATTTCTTACACTCTGATATACAGCTGCGGAAGATAAATGTGCGCAATTAAAAAAATGCAAAAAGAAATATTTCTATACTGGCCTTTGCACACACATGCTTAGGGAGTACCTTAAAGCAAATATTATTCCTTTAGTACTCTAAGTATGCACTGTTTCAGCCATTTTTGTACTAAATTCCAAGTTTAGACACAGATTCAGCCATATAGCAACAACCTGTACACACAGGAGGGTTTTTAAAATAGACACAGCTGTAGAGCATAGCAAAAAAGAACTTGAGGAGATTCTAGAGCTAGAAAAGGTGATTCCTGAGTCCAATACACTGACTGACACCAAGCAAACATTAGAAAAGCTTGAAAAAACAATACTGGAATTTCAGAAATGTGAACACCATAGGATATCTAACAAAGTATTAAAAGATATAGGAAACTATAATAATGAGAAGATGTATTATTATATCTTTGTCCAATACTTTACCTCAAGGGGCATGGCTTGGACGCAAGTGGGAATGGTCGCTCATCTGTGAGCTCTGTAACGGTGCAGGAGGTTTTGACCTCCTCCTAGAGAAGGAGTTCATTGTGTGTTGTGGAAAGGAACTGCTGCAAGGGATGAAGCTGGCAGAATCAGTTTTCTTTTGTTAAAGCAGTCTTTGTGGTAAGTGGGAAACCGCATTTTCCATTTCGTCGAGCCGGCGTGAGTCCCTCAGGACTCGTGTCAGCCATTTTGTTTTTTATCGCGACGATGTTTCTCCTCATGAAAAATAGCAACGTGTCCTTCTTACCATGCGGCACCAATGTTTTGTTGCTTTCCTGGAGGTTTTAGTGGATGGGTGCATTTCCTGCACTGAAGTTTGGTCATTTCAATGCCTCCTCAGTGGTTTTGAAATATGTTATATCATCTCTGACTCCTCCTGACACTTTCAGATTTTGCCGAACTTTTTAACAAAGTGAATATTATGAGTTACATTGTATTATGGTGCTACACGTCGAGCTCTCTTCTTACTGTGGCTGCTCGCTGCTTCTGTGCTATCTGTGTATCGGGAGAACAAAACCTGCTTGTCGCTCTGTCAACACTTCCTCCCCACAATAGTTGACTTTAATCCTTTTTGCGTTCTCCAAGACAACATGGCAAATTCAGAGCAAGATGTAATAACAGGTGTCCCAGCATCAAGTATACCACTTCCTACATCCAAAATCGCTTCCAAGCTATTTGGTACGTTGGTGCTTTCATCTGGGAAAAGAGTCAAAAAAGATCCGCCTTCGTCAGCTATATCTCCCTCTCCAATTTCTATGGAACTAATTCTTGAAGAAATTTGGGCATTATGCCATACATGGAAGAGACTAATATTCATCTTAAACAGTTGAATGATATGTGGTCACACATGGAGAGCAGGGTTGTTCAATTAGAGAATAAAGTCTTTTCATTCTGTCACCAGTCAGGGTCCCTCTATGCAATCTCAGATTTCTCATCTTCAAAAACAGATTGAGAACCTTGAAAATAGTAACAGGTGCAATAATTTACGCATTTATGGTTTAGTAAGGGAATTGAAGGTCCTAACCCTCTCTTCTTTCTTCAAACGTTTCTTCCAAAACTTCTGAAACTTCCTGAAATTCCACCACTGAACATTCAGAGGGCTCACCACTTAAGTCATGTTCCAAAGTCTGCGTCTTCATCGAGTAACCCAAGAGGAGTAATATAGTATTTTTTAGAATACACATACATGTTGAAATTTTTACAAGCAGTCAAAGTTAAAGGTAGAATATCCTGGCATGGCACTACTCTTTTCTTTTCCCAAGACTATACTAAGGGAACAGCGGATAGAAGGAAGACAATTTTGGATATGAGGCCAGCGTAATGGAAAATCAATGCCAGATTTGGTCTTATACATCCCTGCCTTTTAAGATTACTTTAAAAAAACAAGACCATGTCCTATAAGGATCCTTGTCTTCAACGATGTTTAAACAATTGTAGACTGGAGGATATGGAAATTACTAGACCTACTGCTTGATTTATTTTAGTAGTTCTTTTGTTACGTCCCACGGAAAGGGCACCAGAGGAACACTGCAGTGCCATGCAAGAGCGCATGAACCATCATAAGAGAACTACAGCTCCCATGAGCCTCGGCGGTTCCGACGTCGGTGACTTCAGCACGCGCCTGAGGTGTTGCCAAGAAAAGGCTTCTGGGGCATCAGAGAGATGCCGCTTACTTTTCTACGAGGAGCGAACACTGCGTAGAGTGGAGGCTGGTAAGGGTGCTTCGTGCACCAGCTCTTCTCATTTTTCTAGGTTGCAGTGATAACGACAGCTCTTTCTGGTTGTGGCAGTTCAGAGCTCAGCGCTGATCCGTTGGCTGAACCACCATAGCGGTTCATTGTGGAGTAATTCTGCAGCGGAGCTCTTTCTGGATCCAAGAGAGGGAGAGAACCGTTCATGCCATTCGGGGTTCTCCCCTTAAAGAGTGCAAACCTTTGTTGGCAAGGAACAGTGCCATTGCTGGGCAAGTGAGCCCAGGTGCGTTTTCCCTCGTTGGAGAACTGACATTGGTTTGTGCGGGGAAAACGCCCTCTTGATTTAAAGCCCATACATTGGTGACTTGGTTGCGCATAAAGAAAGAACGTTCCGTTACCTTCCTGATACATATTAAAGAGCACAGTGCTCTTTTCATTTACTTTTGTTTCTAAGTGGAAATAACTAGGCCTGGGCGGTAAATTCCGTTCCGTTCGCGGAATTTGCGGAATTTGGGTAATTTTGCGTTCTGCGGAGAACGCGAAATTGCCCAAAATTCCAGTTTCCGCGACTTCGCGAAATTTTTGCTTGTTCGCGTTCTCAAAATGCGTGTTCGCGAGATATTTCTCCCCGAGCACGCAAACAGCGATTGTGAACAGGAAAAAAGCATCGCGAACAAGCAATTCCACGTGTTCGCGGAATTTCTGCGTGTTCGCGGAGATTTTTTACCGTTTCGCGGAGATTTGCGTAACGCGATTACGCAAATTCCGCCCACCCCTAGAAATGACGTGTGGTGCATCTCAGCTAGGGGTGGGCGGAATTTGCAAAATCCACTTTTGCAAATTATCGCGAAAATGTTAAAAATTATCGCAAACACGCGGAAATATCGCGAAGATGCGGAAGTTTTTTTGCCGCATGTTTGCGAGATTTTCTGCATGGTTGCGGCTCGCCAACTTACCCATGTGGTTGCTCGCGGGCGCGGCCATCTTGTTTTCAGTTGTCTCGCGGTGCATGATCGCGAGAAGAAAGACATGATCGTGCGACGCATGACGTCACTGCGGGCGCGAACTGTCGCGAGACAGCGCAAATGACTAAAAACAATACAACATCTCATGGAGAACGCGACCGTATCAAGAAAACTTGTCAACGAACGCAGGGATTCAGGTAAGGCGATCGCACGCGCGCAAGAATGTATTATTTTACAGCGCGAGCAAGAAACAAATAATTGCCAAGCTGCGGAATGCGGAAATTTTGACATTTTTGCGCTCTCCGCAGAACGCGAAAATGTCAAATTATCGCAATTTCCGCGAACAGAACGAAATTTTCGCCCAGGCCTAATCTCAGCCCTCATCAAAAGGGGGACCCTGGTAGGAGAACAGAAGGAAGAGCCTTACGTGTATTCTCCTTGTTGGTTTTGTATGTAACCATTTGAGTTCGGCCACTAACCAAAACGTATTGAGGAAGTGGGCCGGAACTGCTTCTTGTTTTACCTGGTATTTTTTACATGGTGGCCTTCGGAGTCATATTGGTTTCTTTATGTGTCCTTTAGCACGGGTACCGAGAGTGAGCAGGAGGACGGCTCTTCCACACCCCTGTCTTAGCCTTTAGGACTGACCAATTGGTAGGTTAGATTACTACCGTTGGAAAGCTCAGAAAATGCTGATATGTGGTATTAATGCGCGTGCTGATTACGATTATTAACATTTGGATCTAATCTGAGCACTTCTACACGCCCTATTGGTTCACAGACTCAGAGGAAAAGTTTTCTTTCTTTACATGTAAAGTTCCCAGATTTTGTACTGGATTAGGTGGGGTCAGGGTAGGAAAGGAAAACTGTACTGTTGTTTTGCTTATACCTGTCTCGTTCTCTTTACAGGTCTCCCTCCCTGCTGCCCCCTTCCTTCCCTTCCCCCGCTTGATCACTCCATTGAGTCTGTGTATATACAATCAGACCGTGGTGGTGTCGAGAGGTGGACCATTTTGAGCAACGACATCGTGTCAGTATTTATTATTGTCCTGGTTATATGTTTCATGTATTATGTTTGTTATATAACTTGTTTTCTCCCTCTTTAGGTACTATTTTTTTCATAAGTCATATATGTGACTTCTCATACGTCTCATGGTGTACCTTCTTCCTCCCGTACCCATTCCAAGAGTTTCAGTTGATGTACCGTTTTCCCTATGTGGTTCCATCACCCTTGAATTTTGTATATTCTTTCTGGTATGTCATTTTCTGTATCTTATATATGTTGTTTTGTCTTTTCCTTCTCTTTCTCCTTCTTCTATTTCCTCTTTTTGTAAGATGTTTATCAAGATCTTATTTTTCTTAACTCTTCCTTTTAATCTTCCTTTTGTTTTTCAACTTTTCTACTCTTGTTTCTCTATCTGCTAGTATATATATATTGCCTGCACAGAATACTAGTTATTATTGCTTGTTTTAATATTTCTGATGTATTATTGTATTTTAGATGGCTCTGAGACATATTTCATGGAATGTTAAAGGTTTAGGCTCTCCTTTAAAATGTCAAAGGGTTTTGTCTCATATTTCCAATTTAGAAGGTGATATTGTTTTACTACAAGAAATACATATCTCATACAAAGAATTATCCAAACTTAAAAGACAATGGGTTGAACATGTTTTTGCTTCTCCAGGCTCAGGGAAACGTAACTGGGTAGCTATTTTAAGTCATAAGCATTTCACTATAAAAACTCTTGCCCAAGATGATGATTGTGAAAGCAGATGAATCTGTTGCTAATCTTTATGCACCTACTAATCCAGATAGGTCCTTTTGGCTTGGAGCCCAAAACTAGGTTCATGCCCTCACAAATACATTCCCAATTCAAAACACAAGTGAGGCACCATTTTTACCGGGAGACCTGGGGGAACGCTGGGTGGTGGTAAATTTGTATAAGCCCGGTGATGCCACAACTTTCCCACCTCAAAATGTGTGAAAAAAGTGATTTTTTCAGCAAAAATGGAGGTTTGCAGGGGATTCTGGGTAAGGAAACGTTGGGGGATCCACGCAAGTTATACCTCCCTGGAAGTCGCCGGGTGTCTAGTTTTCAGAAATGCGTGGGTTTGGTAGGTTTCCCTAGATGGCCGCCGAGCACCAGGTCAAAAACCAAAGGGACCCCCCTTGCAAAACCAGGTGGTTTTGCGATAGGCCATTTTGATGTCGCCTCACTAGGTTTTGGGCCCTTGCCTGCCGCGGGTACTTGGGCCTCCCACACAAGTGAGGCACCATTTTTATTGGGAGACCTGGGGGAACGCTGGGTGGTGGTAAATTTGTGTGAGCCCGGTGATGCCACAACTTTCCCACCCCAAAATGTGTGAAAAAAGTGATTTTTTCAGCAAAAATTGAGGTTTGCAGGGGATTCTGGGTAAGGAAACGTTGGGGGATCCACGCAAGCCATACCTCCCTGGAAGCCGCCGGGTGTCTAGTTTTCGGAAATGCGTGGGTTTGGTAGGTTTCCCTAGATGGCCGCCGAGCACCGGGTCAAAAACCAAAGTGACACACCCTTGCAAAACCAGGTGGTTTTGCGATAGGCCATTTTGATGTCGCCTCACTAGGTTTTGGGCCCTTGCCTGCCGCGGGTACTTGGGCCTCCCACACAAGTGAGGCACCATTTTTACCGGGAGACCTGGGGGAATGCTGGGTGGTGGTAAATTTGTGTGAGCCCGGTGATGCCACAACTTTCCCACCCCAAAATGTGTGAAAAAAGTGATTTTTTCAGTAAAAATGGAGGTTTGCAGGGGATTCTGGGTAAGGAAACGTTGGGGGATCCACGCAAGCCATACCTCCCTGGAAGCCGCCGGGTGTCTAGTTTTCAGAAATGCGTGGGTTTGGTAGGTTTCCCTAGATGGCCGCCGAGCACCGGGTCAAAAACCAAAGTGACCCCCCTTGCAAAACCAGGTGGTTTTGCGATAGGCCATTTTGATGTCGCCTCACTAGGTTTTGGGCCCTTGCCTGCCGCGGGTACTTGGGCCTCCCACACAAGTGAGGCACCATTTTTACCGGGAGACCTGGGGGAACGCTGGGTGGTGGTAAATTTGTGTGAGCCCGGTGATGCCACAACTTTCCCACCCCAAAATGTGTGAAAAAAGTGATTTTTTCAGCAAAAATGGAGGTTTGCAGGGGATTCTGGGTAAGGAAACGTTGGGGGATCCACGCAAGCCATACCTCCCTGGAAGCCGCCGGGTGTCTAGTTTTCAGAAATGCATGGGTTTGGTAGGTTTCCCTAGATGGCCGCCGAGCACCGGGTCAAAAACCAAAGTGACCCCCCCTTGCAAAACCAGGTGGTTTTGCGATAGGCCATTTTGATGTCGCCTCACTAGGTTTTGGGCCCTTGCCTGCCGCGGGTACTTGGGCCTCCCACACAAGTGAGACACCATTTTTACCGGGAGACCTGGGGGAACGCTGGGTGGTGGTAAATTTGTGTGAGCCCGGTGATGCCACAACTTTCCCACCCCAAAATGTGTGAAAAAAGTGATTTTTTCAGCAAAAATTGAGGTTTGCAGGGGATTCTGGGTAAGGAAACGTAGGGGATCCACGTAAGCCATACCTCCCTGGAAGCCGCCGGGTGTCTAGTTTTCAGAAATGCGTGGGTTTGGTAGGTTTCCCTAGGTGGCCGCCGAGCACCGGGTCAAAAACCAAAGTGACCCCCCTTGCAAAACCAGGTGGTTTTGCGATAGGCCATTTTGATGTCGCCTCACTAGGTTTTGGGTCCTTGCCTGCCGCGGGTACTTGGGCCTCCCACACAAGTGAGGCACCATTTTTACCGGGAGACCTGGGGGAACGCTGGGTGGTGGTAAATTTGTGTGAGCCCAGTGATGCCACAACTTTCCCACCACAAAATGTGTGAAAAAAGTGATTTTTTCAGCAAAAATGGAGGTTTGCAGGGGCTTCTGGGTAAGGAAACGTTGGGGGATCCACGCAAGCCATACCTCCCTGGAAGCCGCCGGGTGTCTAGTTTTCAGAAATGCGTGGGTTTGGTAGGTTTCCCTAGATGGCCGCCGAGCACCGGGTCGAAAACCAAAGTGACCCCCCTTGCAAAACCAGGTGGTTTTGCGATAGGCCATTTTGATGTCGCCTCACTAGGTTTTGGGCCCTTGCCTGCCGCGGGTACTTGGGCCTCCCACACAAGTGAGGCACCATTTTTACCGGGAGACCTGGGGGAACGCTGGGTGGTGGTAAATTTGTGTGAGCCCGGTGATGCCACAACTTTCCCACCCCAAAATGTGTGAAAAAAGTGCATTTTTCAACAAAAATTGAGGTTTGCAGGGGATTCTGGGTAAGGAAACGTTGGGGGATCCACGCAAGCCATACCTCCCTGGAGGCCGCCGGGTGTCTAGTTTTCAGAAATGTGTGGGTTTGGTAGGTTTCCCTAGATGGCCGCCGAGCACCGGGCCAAAAACCAAAGTGACCCCCCTTGCAAAACCAGATTAACTATTGTTCCTACAGCGTGAGAATTTTGGAATAATATTGCAAAGAAAATGTGGCAGACATTTTGAGGTTTACAGGACATTGGGGTTAAAAACATTTTTGGAATTCACAAGAGAGACATCACCATGAACTCCCATGGGTTTTCGACAATATCTACAGTTGGTGGGTTATTCTTGCATGGAAAGTGTACCTTGGCAGAGAAACTAAGGACAAAGATTCCTGCACAACCATCTATTCCTCAAACACACACACATACTGGTTGGATTTGGCACGAGGGCGAGTCATGGTTCAGTGTATTAAATTTTACAAGAGATTTCACAAAAATGAAATGCACTGTCAATAATTAAATTCACAAAAAACCAAACCAATGACTCGCAGCTCGTGAGCTGTAAAGCCACGTCAAGGCACCAACCAATTTGCAGGCCATTCCCACACCTTTCATACGTGATACAAACAAGACCATTCGCACCACCAGGCACAAAAGCAACCCATTTCATAATTCACCAAAAAGGGACAAGGTACACCCTGCTTCAGAAAGACAAATATTACTGCACAGCCATCTAATCCGCAAGCACACACACATACTGGTTGGATTTGGCACGAGGGTGAGTGATGGTTCAGTAGATACAATTGTATTAGCAAGTGATTTCACAGAAATGAAATGCACTGGCAATAATTGAAAGGGCGAGAAACTGAACCATTGACTCACAGCTCGTGAGCTGTAAAGCCACGACAAGGCACCAACCTCTTTACAGGCCATTCATACACCTTTCATACATGTGAGACATACAAAACCATTCACACCGCCAGCCGCGGGCCCATCACATAACAAAACTCACACCAGCACACAGCGCCATTCAAGGGCCCATCACTTTCACACGCCCACAATCCAGACACAGCAACTACACAGGCTGATGGATTGCGTGGAGTGGCACTCAGCTTGCAGTGTGTGTAGTGAGCAGCAGAAAGTCACTACTCACACACAGCCAGCCGAGCACCAGTCCACACACACCGCTAGCCAAGCGCCAGTCCACGCACACCGCTAGCCAAGCGCCAGTCCAGGCACACCGCCAGCCAATCGCCAGTCCAGTCACACCGCCAGCCAATCGCCAGTCCAGGCACACCGCCAGCCAATCGCCAATCCACCCACACCGCCAGCCAAGCTCCAGTCCACGGACACCACCAGCCAAGCACCAGTCCGCACACACCACCAGTCCACGCACACCGCCAGCCAAGTACCAGTCCACGCACACCGCCAGCCAAGCACCATTCCACGCACACCGCCAGCCAAGTTCCAGTCCACGCACACCGCCAGCCAAGCTCCAGTCCACGGACACCACCAGCCAAACACCAGTCCGCACACACCACCAGTCCACGCACACTGCCATCCAAGTACCAGTCCATGCACACCGCCAGCCAAGCACCATTCCACGCACACCGCCAGCCAAGCTCCAGTCCACGCACACCACCAGCCACGCACCAGTCCACGCACACCGCCAGTCCATGCACACCGCCAGTCCACGCACACCGCCAGCCAAGCACCATTCCACGCACACCACCAACCAAGTGGCAGTCCACACACACCAACAGCCAAGCGCAAGCCTACACACACCGCCATCACATTTAGGATTTTTTTAGAAAAAAATAAAAACACAAACAAATTGCAAATAGATACAAATCTTCTAACAGAAAATCAGCAACTAAATACATTGCACTAACACCAACCTTGAAACAGAATCAAATTATCCAAAGAATACAGACCAGGCAGTTCACTTTACCACTCATGAATGCTCCCAAAAATTCTTTCGCGTGTGGTACGCTCTGAAACAAGCAGGGAGACACAGTGCAGGATGAGAAGGACAGTCGAGGCAGTACATACGACTCTCCTTCCGCGAACCTCTTCGCCAACAGACTCTACATCTCCTACTGGGAAAATCTTTTGCGGGTGTGGGAGGAATGTGATCTGGAAAGTGGCGTTCTTTCAATCTAGCAACATCCTCCACCACTCCAACTCTAGGAACACTTGCCTGTTCCACTACAACAAGGCTGCCTATTACAGACTCCTGAAACTTAGCAAAAGTCATCTTTGACTCAGGGCAAGAATCCTGGAACACAACAAAAGCATTAAACATTGCCAAGTGGAAAAGATGGATAGCCAACTTCTTGTACCAAATGTAAGCCTTACGAAGAGCAGTGTAAGGTTCCAACCTCTGATCTACTCTGTCAACACCACCCATGTGCCTATTATAGTCTAAAATGCACACAGGTTTGCGCGCTTCAGCGACCTGACCCCAAACAGTCACAGGTGCAGTGCTTTCATCATGGATGGTAGTCAGCATGTAGACATCTCTCCTGTCTGTAAACTTCACAGCAAGAAGCTCCTGGCAACGCAACGCACTGCACTGTCCCCGCACAAGCTTTTGACAAACAAGTTCTTTCGGGAAACCTTTACGGTTAGAGCGGATTGTGCCACAAGCAAGAGTGTCCACTTTGGCCAATTCTCTGAACAACCGCACACCAGTGTAGAAGTTATCTACATATAAATGGTGGCCTTTGTTAAAAAATCCTCTTCCAAGTTCCCAAACAATTTTCTCAGTCACTCCAAAAGTGGACGGACAACCAGGGAGGATAAACCTAGATTCCTTACCGGTGTACACCCTGAAATTAGAGACATATCCAGTCCTACTGTCACACAGCATATACAGCTTTATTCCATAGCGTGCCCTCTTACTAGGAATGTATTGCCTAAAAACCAAGCGGCCCTTGAACAACACCAAAGACTCATCCACTGCAATTTCTTTCCCAGGGGCATAAATCTCAGAAAATCGATCAACAAAGTGATCAAGGACAGGCCTAATCTTAAAAAGACGGTCACAGTCAGGGTGATCTCGTGGCAACGCTAAACCATTATCAACAAAATGCATCATCCGAAGCAGAAGCAAATACCTGTCACGACTCATGACTGCCGGAAAAATAGACGTTGCCATCAAGGGACTGCTAGACCAATATGAAGACATTGATGGCTTCCTTAGCAAGCCCATCAAAAAAGTTAAACCCAAGAACTTCTTCATCTCTTCAACATTTGTGGGAGTCCACCGGGTAGCTCTAGAGTGTGGCTTAAGACTGGCACTGTTGTCCCTCAAAAACTGTTCGGCATACAAATTAGTCTGCTCAACAATCTCTGCAAAAAACACATTGTGCATAAACAACTGAAAAAAATTGACCGGCAAAAAGTTCTCAGTATTCACTCTAGACCCTGGAACACCAGTAAACTCTGGCAATGTCGGCTGCACCATGCCAGGGGCAACCCAGAGGTCATCACTTTCAAAGGGAAGCCTTGCAGCCCCAGCCTGCAGCCCAGATGCCTCTTGCCGCAGTACACCAACGGGAAGCCTTGCAGCCGCAGGCTGGAGCCCAGAAGCCTCTTGCTGCACTATCGGCACATCAGTCTCCTCCTCTAACACAGGCACTTCATCCGCACTAAGAGTATCTTCATCATCAGATGACTCCATACGGAGAGACAACTCACTGCCAGAATCGTCCCCTGCCTCCTCTCCCTCAGATGCAGAGTCAGTCTCTGAACCAATATCAGAGGAAGACTCAAACAGCAAACCAACAACCTGCTGAGCAGTAATCCTGCGGCTAGCCATTATACTTACTAAGAGTGAAGACTGCACAAACAAGTCAACAGCAACCAACAATGTGCAAACCAAGTAAGTAAAGAAATGTGTACCTTTATCACAATGATCAATGTACTCAAAAACTATAGAATTCAATTACAAGAGACAGCTACACTCACCAGAACCTACTTTGCAGTGACACAGCAAAAACCAACAATATCCAACTAGAAAGAAGAAAAAAAAAAAAATTACTCACAAGACAACAAAATACACATCGAGCACAAATGCAAACAGTTTTTGCCAAGGGTTCGCTTCCTAAATAAAAAAGAAGAGATCCCTGGTGTCTAGTGGGCTTTTCTGCCCCCTCCCCTGGGAGCAGAAACGGACAGAAAGACGACCGATCTGCCCCCAGGGGGGGGCAGAAAAGTCTTCTAAATAATTAGGCCGCAAAGGAAGCGACCCTTGCCCAAGGGGTCGCTTCCTACATAAAGAAAAATAAATCCCTGGTGTCTAATGGGCTTTTCGGCCCCCCCTGGGAGCAGAAACGGGCAGAAAGACGACCGATCTGCCCCCAGGGGGGGCAGAAAAGTCTTCAAATTATTATGCCCGCCTAGGAAGCGACCCTTGCCCAAGGGGTCGCTTCCTACATAAAGAAAAAGACATCCCTGGTGTGTAGTGGGCTTTTCTGCCCCCCCTGGGGGCTGACACGGCCAGGAAGACGACCGATCTGCCCCCAGGTGGGGCAGAAAAGTCTTCGAATTATTTTGCCTCCCAAGGAAGCGACCCTTGCCCAAGGGGCCGCTTCCTACATAACGAAGAAGACATCCCTCGTGTCTAGTGGGCTTTTCTGCCCCCCCTGGGGGCAGAAACAGGCAGAAAGACGACCGATCTGCCCCCAGGGGGTGCAGAAAAGTCTTTGAAATATTTTGCCACCCTAGGAAGCGACCCTTGCCCAAGGGGTCGCTTCCTACATAACTAAAAAGACATCCCTGGTGTCTAGTAGGCTTTTCTGCCCCCCCTGGGGGCAGAAACGGGCAGAAAGAAGACCGATCTGCCCCCAGGGGGGGCAGAAAAGTCTTCGAATTATTTTGCCCCCGAAGGAAGCGACCCTTGCCAAAGGGGTCGCTTCCTACATAACATAACAGACATCCCTGGTGTCTAGTGGGCTTTTCTGGGGGCAGAAACGGGCAGAAAGACGACCGATCTGCCCCCAGGGGGGGCAGAAAAGACTTCAAACAATTTGGCACCCCTAGGAAGTGACCCTTGCCCAAGGGGTCGCTTCCCAAATTCCACAACACACATCCCTGGTGTCTAGTGGGGCATCCCTGCTCCACGATCGCGACGCTGTGCGCGATCGTGGAGCAGGAATGCCCTGTATTGAGACATCAGGGGAGAGGAAATACTCTTTTCTCTCCCCCGATGCCTCAATACTAAAAATCTCGCCCCCGCAGCCCCCACCGGACAAGCAAACCTACCTCTACCCCCTTGGACGCGGTGGAAGAAATGGATTCCAGTGCGTCCAATGCTTCCTGATGACGCCGGCGCGCGCTGTGCGCGCTGACGTCATGGGGAAGCATGGGGGGGCTCGTGGGTGGCAGCGGAAGCTCTTCCGCTGCCATACCCCTCTGTGGGGGCACGATCGATGCCCCAGGGGGGGAGCGCCAGCGCTTCCCCCGGGGGCTGTGCTCATGACGGAGCGGTTCCGTCATAAGCACAGCCCAACCGATGCTCATGACGGAACCGCTCCGTCATGAGCATCGAAGGGGTTAAACACCTTAGCTGATTCTTGGCATACAGATTTATATCCTAGTGAACCGTTTTTTTCTATAAAACATTGTGTTACCCCAGGATCTCTAAAGTAATGCGGTCACCCTTGTTTACCAATGTATGTTAAGCACAGCTGCTGAACTGGAAGGGTTATTACTTTGTTAATACTCCTTACCTATAGTACATAGGGTATATCACACTAAATACTAGGGCCTTCCCTCCTACGATCTATCCTTAGGGTTCGTACAATATCATTTCTTACACTCTGATATACAGCTGCGGAAGATAAATGTGCGCAATTAAAAAAATGCAAAAAGAAATATTTCTATACTGGCCTTTGCACACACATGCTTAGGGAGTACCTTAAAGCAAATATTATTCCTTTAGTACTCTAAGTATGCACTGTTTCAGCCATTTTTGTACTAAATTCCAAGTTTAGACACAGATTCAGCCATATAGCAACAACCTGTACACACAGGAGGGTTTTTAAAATAGACACAGCTGTAGAGCATAGCAAAAAAGAACTTGAGGAGATTCTAGAGCTAGAAAAGGTGATTCCTGAGTCCAATACACTGACTGACACCAAGCAAACATTAGAAAAGCTTGAAAAAACAATACTGGAATTTCAGAAATGTGAACACCATAGGATATCTAACAAAGTATTAAAAGATATAGGAAACTATAATAATGAGAAGATGTATTATTATATCTTTGTCCAATACTTTACCTCAAGGGGCATGGCTTGGACGCCAGTGGGAATGGTCGCTCATCTGTGAGCTCTGTAACGGTGCAGGAGGTTTTGACCTCCTCCTAGAGAAGGAGTTCATTGTGTGTTGTGGAAAGGAACTGCTGCAAGGGATGAAGCTGGCAGAATCAGTTTTCTTTTGTTAAAGCAGTCTTTGTGGTAAGTGGGAAACCGCATTTTCCATTTCGTCGAGCCGGCGTGAGTCCCTCAGGACTCGTGTCAGCCATTTTGTTTTTTATCGCGACGATGTTTCTCCTCATGAAAAATAGCAACGTGTCCTTCTTACCATGGGGCACCAATGTTTTGTTGCTTTCCTGGAGGTTTTAGTGGATGGGTGCATTTCCTGCACTGAAGTTTGGTCATTTCAATGCCTCCTCAGTGGTTTTGAAATATGTTATATCATCTCTGACTCCTCCTGACACTTTCAGATTTTGCCGAACTTTTTAACAAAGTGAATATTATGAGTTACATTGTATTATGGTGCTACACGTCGAGCTCTCTTCTTACTGTGGCTGCTCGCTGCTTCTGTGCTATCTGTGTATCGGGAGAACAAAACCTGCTTGTCGCTCTGTCAACACTTCCTCCCCACAATAGTTGACTTTAATCCTTTTTGCGTTCTCCAAGACAACATGGCAAATTCAGAGCAAGATGTAATAACAGGTGTCCCAGCATCAAGTATACCACTTCCTACATCCAAAATCGCTTCCAAGCTATTTGGTACGTTGGTGCTTTCATCTGGGAAAAGAGTCAAAAAAGATCCGCCTTCGTCAGCTATATCTCCCTCTCCAATTTCTATGGAACTAATTCTTGAAGAAATTTGGGCATTATGCCATACATGGAAGAGACTAATATTCATCTTAAACAGTTGAATGATATGTGGTCACACATGGAGAGCAGGGTTGTTCAATTAGAGAATAAAGTCTTTTCATTCTGTCACCAGTCAGGGTCCCTCTATGCAATCTCAGATTTCTCATCTTCAAAAACAGATTGAGAACCTTGAAAATAGTAACAGGTGCAGTAATTTACGCATTTATGGTTTAGTAAGGGAATTGAAGGTCCTAACCCTCTCTCCTTTCTTCAAACGTTTCTTCCAAAACTTCTGAAACTTCCTGAAATTCCACCACTGAACATTCAGAGGGCTCACCACTTAAGTCATGTTCCAAAGTCTGCGTCTTCATCGAGTAACCCAAGAGGAGTAATATAGTATTTTTTAGAATACACATACATGTTGAAATTTTTACAAGCAGTCAAAGTTAAAGGTAGAATATCCTGGCATGGCACTACTCTTTTCTTTTCCCAAGACCATACTAAGGGAACAGCGGATAGAAGGAAGACAATTTTGGATATGAGGCCAGCGTAATGGAAAATCAATGCCAGATTTGGTCTTATACATCCCTGCCTTTTAAGATTACTTTAAAAAAACAAGACCATGTCCTATAAGGATCCTTGTCTTCAACGATGTTTAAACAATTGTAGACTGGAGGATATGGAAATTACTAGACCTACTGCTTGATTTATTTTAGTAGTTCTTGTGTTACGTCCCACGGAAAGGGCACCAGAGGAACACTGCAGTGCCATGCAAGAGCGCATGAACCATCATAAGAGAACTACAGCTCCCATGAGCCTCGGCGGTTCCGACGTCGGTGACTTCAGCACGCGCCTGAGGTGTTGCCAAGAAAAGGCTTCTGGGGCATCAGAGAGATGCCGCTTACTTTTCTACGAGGAGCGAACACTGCGTAGAGTGGAGGCTGGTAAGGGTGCTTCGTGCACCAGCTCTTCTCATTTTTCTAGGTTGCAGTGATAACGACAGCTCTTTCTGGTTGTGGCAGTTCAGAGCTCAGCGCTGATCCGTTGGCTGAACCACCATAGCGGTTCATTGTGGAGCAATTCTGCAGCGGAGCTCTTTCTGGATCCAAGAGAGGGAGAGAACCGTTCATGCCATTCGGGGTTCTCCCCTTAAAGAGTGCAAACCTTTGTTGGCAAGGAACAGTGCCATTGCTGGGCAAGTGAGCCCAGGTGCGTTTTCCCTCGTTGGAGAACTGACATTGGTTTGTGCGAGGAAAACGCCCTCTTGATTTAAAGCCCATACATTGGTGACTTGGTTGCGCATAAAGAAAGAACGTTCCGTTACCTTCCTGATACATATTAAAGAGCACAGTGCTCTTTTCATTTACTTTTGTTTCTAAGTGGAAATAACTAGGCCTGGGCGGTAAATTCCGTTCCGTTCGCGGAATTTGCGGAATTTGGGTAATTTTGCGTTCTGCGGAGAACGCGAAATTGCCCAAAATTCCAGTTTCCGCGACTTCGCGAAATTTTTGCTTGTTCGCGTTCTCAAAATGCGTGTTCGCGAGATATTTCTCCCCGAGCACGCAAACAGCGATTGTGAACAGGAAAAAAGCATCGCGAACAAGCAATTCCACGTGTTCGCGGAATTTCTGCGTGTTCGCGGAGATTTTTTACCGTTTCGCGGAGATTTGCGTAACGCGATTACGCAAATTCCGCCCACCCCTAGAAATAACGTGTGGTGCATCTCAGCTAGGGGTGGGCGGAATTTGCAAAATCCACTTTTGCAAATTATCGCGAAAATGTTAAAAATTATCGCAAACACGCGGAAATATCGCGAAGATGCGGAAGTTTTTTTGCCGCATGTTTGCGAGATTTTCTGCATGGTTGCGGCTCGCCAACTTACCCATGTGGTTGCTCGCGGGCGCGGCCATCTTGTTTTCAGTTGTCTCGCGGTGCATGATCGCGAGAAGAAAGACATGATCGCGCGACGCATGACGTCACTGCGGGCGCGAACTGTCGCGAGACAGCGCAAATGACTAAAAACAATACAACATCTCATGGAGAACGCGACCGGATCAAGAAAACTTGTCAACGAACGCAGGGATTCAGGTAAGGCGATCGCACGCGCGCAAGAATGTATTATTTTACAGCGCGAGCAAGAAACAAATAATTGCCAAGCTGCGGAATGCGGAAATTTTGACATTTTTGCGCTCTCCGCAGAACGCGAAAATGTCAAATTATCGCAATTTCCGCGAACAGAACGAAATTTTCGCCCAGGCCTAATCTCAGCCCTCATCAAAAGGGGGACCCTGGTAGGAGAACAGAAGGAAGAGCCTTACGTGTATTCTCCTTGTTGGTTTTGTATGTAACCATTTGAGTTCGGCCACTAACCAAAACGTATTGAGGAAGTGGGCCGGAACTGCTTCTTGTTTTACCTGGTATTTTTTACATGGTGGCCTTCGGAGTCATATTGGTTTCTTTATGTGTCCTTTAGCACGGGTACCGAGAGTGAGCAGGAGGACGGCTCTTCCACACCCCTGTCTTAGCCTTTAGGACTGACCAATTGGTAGGTTAGATTACTACCGTTGGAAAGCTCAGAAAATGCTGATATGTGGTATTAATGCGCGTGCTGATTACGATTATTAACATTTGGATCTAATCTGAGCACTTCTACACGCCCTATTGGTTCACAGACTCAGAGGAAAAGTTTTCTTTCTTTACATGTAAAGTTCCCAGATTTTGTACTGGATTAGGTGGGGTCAGGGTAGGAAAGGAAAACTGTACTGTTTTGCTTATACCTGTCTCGTTCTCTTTACAGGTCTCCCTCCCTGCTGCCCCCTTCCTTCCCTTCCCCCGCTTGATCACTCCATTGAGTCTGTGTATATACAATCAGACCGTGGTGGTGTCGAGAGGTGGACCATTTTGAGCAACGACATCGTGTCAGTATTTATTATTGTCCTGGTTATATGTTTCATGTATTATGTTTGTTATATAACTTGTTTTCTCCCTCTTTAGGTACTATTTTTTTCATAAGTCATATATGTGACTTCTCATACGTCTCATGGTGTACCTTCTTCCTCCCGTACCCATTCCAAGAGTTTCAGTTGATGTACCGTTTTCCCTATGTGGTTCCATCACCCTTGAATTTTGTATATTCTTTCTGGTATGTCATTTTCTGTATCTTATATATGTTGTTTTGTCTTTTCCTTCTCTTTCTCCTTCTTCTATTTCCTCTTTTTGTAAGATGTTTATCAAGATCTTATTTTTCTTAACTCTTCCTTTTAATCTTCCTTTTGTTTTTCAACTTTTCTACTCTTGTTTCTCTATCTGCTAGTATATATATATTGCCTGCACAGAATACTAGTTATTATTGCTTGTTTTAATATTTCTGATGTATTATTGTATTTTAGATGGCTCTGAGACATATTTCATGGAATGTTAAAGGTTTAGGCTCTCCTTTAAAATGTCAAAGGGTTTTGTCTCATATTTCCAATTTAGAAGGTGATATTGTTTTACTACAAGAAATACATATCTCATACAAAGAATTATCCAAACTTAAAAGACAATGGGTTGAACATGTTTTTGCTTCTCCAGGCTCAGGGAAACGTAACTGGGTAGCTATTTTAAGTCATAAGCATTTCACTATAAAAACTCTTGCCCAAGATGATGATTGTGAAAGCAGATGGATCTGTTGCTAATCTTTATGCACCTACTAATCCAGATAGGTCCTTTTGGCTTGGAGCCCAAAACTAGGTTCATGCCCTCACAAATACATTCCCAATTCAAAACAACATTATCCCAACGATCTCTTATTGATGCATTGAGATTGTGCAATCCAACACTTCAAGAGTTTACTTTCTTTTCCTCTGCTAATTTTTTCCCAGTCTCGGATAGATTATATTTTTATTTCCAATGCTCTTGCTCAACATGTATTCATCTCTGATATAGGGTCCATTTTGATTTCTGATGACGCACCAGTCACTTTGGGTTTAGAGCTCCTTCCACCTATTCAGGGAGCAAAACAGTGGAGATGTAATAATTCTCTTCTGTTAGATTTACAGTTTACACACACCTTTGAACAATTTGCTAATATATTTTTTAAAGAAAATGAATATCCAGAGCTATTATTTGGGATGCTTTCAAAGCCGCTTCAATAGATTTTATTATTTACTTTGTTTCTCAGAAACGTAAAGCGACTTCCAATAAATTAAAGGCACTTAACTCATGTTTTAAACATCTAGAACATGCTTTTACAATTCCCACTCTAAACACATTCTAAATGATCTAGTGACTGCTAAATTTGAAATTAACATAATTTCCACAGAAAAGGCAAACTCTCATCTACTCAAATCTAGTGCAAAGTTTTATAGGAGCCAAAATAAAGCGGTGAAACATTTTGCCAATTATCTTAAAATGAAAAAAATAACGTATTGAAATGGATTCCATTTTAATTTCCACTAATGGTAATATACATAAAAATAAGATATACTTTTGAAATTTGCAAAGTTTTACCAGGTCCTTCATTCCCTGAAACCCCAATCTGATCCCCAAAATCCTTTTAATTATTTATCATCTATTCCACTGCCTTCACACCATGACATTGATTTTTCTATACTGGAAGAAGAGATCTCTATTGTTATTTGTTTTGTTAACCGTGGCAAAGCTCCAGGACATGATGGTTTCACATTTGAATTCTATTAATATTTTTCTTCATTTCTCTTGCCCAAATGCACCTTTATCTTTATTTTATATCTTCTCAGGAATCAGGCGGTTCTTTTCAAGAGGCATTGATATGTCTTCTTCCCAGGTATAATAAGGTAGAATTAGTTATAAAACTTTAGCGAAAGTTTTAGCTCTCCATTTGGATAAGTTATTACCCCAATTAATTGGGAGAGAACAATGTGGGTTTATTAAAGGTAAACACAAGGCGATGATGAACAGAGTGCTGAAACTTTTATTGACACTCACCCTTGTCACAGATTTGGGTTGAATCCATCATTGTTCTTTAGCTCACTTTGCCAACCCAGTTCAGACTTAGCTATATGTAAATTAAAGGGAGATATCTTTCAGAAAATATTTAACTATTAGCAAATCCAAATCTTATAATTCTTCTTTGGCAACTGTTTCTTTAGTTGCAGAAAAGTGTTTGACAGAGTTCATTGTTTTTTTATTTTCTCTGCGCTTTCCTGGTTCGGTTTTAGTCCAAAATGTATCAGCTATGTTTGTCTGTTATACTCTTCTCCCAGGTCCTCTATTTTAATTAATGGCCTTATGTCTCCATTTTTTCCTCTTTGAGAGGCATTTGACAAGGCTGTCCACTCTCCCCTCTAATATATATACTTGCGTTGGAACCCTTTATAAAAAAAAGAGTCAATCTAACCCACAAAATATAGTTTTTACTTCTGGAGAGACTCAGCTTTGATTCTCTGTTTATGCTAACCATCTTTTGCTGTTTATCTCCCACCCACAAACATCTTTACCAGCATTTTTATTAGAAGTTGATCATTTTGCATCTGTCTCAAGCTATAGATTAAATGCAGATAAGTTTGAAATTCTTCCCTTTCATGCTGATTTTCTCTGACAGAATGTTTGTCTTTTACTTCTAGACCCTTATCCCCATCTCTTCCAATTTTTAGAAAAACATGTTAAATTCTTTCCCGCATTTTTATTTTGTATAAAACTCCTAAGGATCAATTTTTATAGTCATCAATTTGGTACAACACTTCTATTAAAATAGATAATAGAATCATTTTTGGGAAGGTTTGGTACTCTAGAGGTTTTGAATGGATTCATCAGTTTTGTCAAAACGGTACTTGTCTGCCCTTTTCATTAGAACAGGCACTTTTTTCCTTCCCAGATTCGTATGAGGACAAATACCGATTACTTGCCTCGGTAACTCAAACCTCTTATCACAAATTCAGGCCTGATCAGGTATCTTCATCCTCGCCTCCTCCTATTTATAAATTATTAGATGTATCACCATCTGCATCCCAATTCTATAGACATCTAACACCTATTCCTGAAGATAGGGATAAAACAGATGTAGATCATCTTTGGGAACTTGGGGGCATATTAACAAGGGCCATATCGCCGCTTTAAAGCGCTAATATTTTCATCGCCTTATTTACAAGGTGGTGCTAACTGATGAATACAGGCCCCAGCTAGGCCCGCAGGACACAAGGGTTCGCTCTCCTGTAACGGAATCTATAAGGAAGTTGGCACGGAAACTGCAAAGTACAAACACAGCATTTATTAACCCTTAAGGGTGGTCCTACAATCCACACAACACTCTTCAGTATTGCATGGAGTAGCACAAAGAACATTCGTACACAGTCCCCTTTTATACACAACAGAGGGGCTCATAAGTGGGTGGATACAACATGAGGCCGAAGAACATTACCATTTATGGTCATTTTCAATACTGAATCAATACATGGGCGGAGCCAACACACTCCTTGAGCCCGCGAAAACACATGGTCAAGCAAGGCTAATTATAACAGATGTGGTCAAGTCTGGGCATGCGCCAGATGGACAGGAGAGAGCTATTTATAAACTGTTACTAGGCAGATTACAAGAGCAACTAACACAGAGGTCGGACTCTCCTCGTGGTGAACACATGGCAGCATGTCAATACAAAATGGAGTCCGGACTTCGGTCAACATAACGAAGAAAACATGATCTAAAGGGAAAGCATTAATGTCTTTAGTAAATGCTTAATCACATTCTGTCTCAATTTACAATAGACGACCCTTTCAGCATTTACTGAAGACATCCGGTTTCCAAAAATCATCATATATGTCAATTATCATCATTCCTTTAACCTCTTTAGCTAGACGCTTCTGATGAGCAACATCGGCAATAGCTTTCTTATCCGGAATGCAGAATGAAATGCATACGGAACAGAACAATGGTCCACATTGAACACACATACAGAAGAAGAACAGAATTGCTATAATAATACAGAGACCAGTTAAGACCTTCCATCCCCAGGCAGTAACCAACGCCCAAAACCATCCAGAAAAGGACCAAGTGCCGTTTTCTGTGTGGATTTCAGCTGCTATTTTATGCAGCTTGTTAATGGCGTTATAAACGGATGGCATATGATCAGGGATGAACACACAGCAGCTACTTCCAATAATTTTACAGGCTCCACCTCGATCAGCTAGCATTACATCTAATACCATACGATTCTGTAATGCAACAATCCTAGTTATTTGTAACTCTTCCGTAAGATTCCCAAGAGCAGCAGCAGTCTGATTGGTCACAGCTTCTACCACTCTTGTTAATCTTCGGATCTTCCTACTATTCAAAGCGGCTCCAACAAAGAAAAACAGTCCTAAGTTAAAATCAATATACTGTTGCAAGCTGGTATCGGTTTGATCCACATCATCAATTGATAGAGTACGTTTATACCTATTTACAGTCACATTATTCAACAATTTCAAATCCTTATGATATGACGCGGGTGCTAGAAATACAGGAGGTAATAGGAATGATACATAGCATACCCCAGACCATCCAGCCGGCAAACGGTAATAACCTTTATTTCCACATACAAAGTAAGTATTATGGGACGCTAGGAAGGTACTGTTGTTCAACCCGTCAATATTCAGTACAGTTATGCAATCACTGACACCAACAGGGATAAAACCCACACTCTGGACACACAGGTCCGCTTGAGCTTGTGCCACTTGAATCACGAATTTGTCCTTCCCCACAGTGTCTCTGGTGTTCGTGAAGATATAGGGAATGGATTCATTGTCCGGTCGGTACTCTTCCCATTCCCAAATTGTCCCATTCGCTTGTGGATACCCATTCTTGTCTTGATGGCATTCTCTATTAAGTCTAAAAAGCAATCGACCCACTGTCGGTTTCCGAGTGGCAAAAAGCAAAGTGTACCATGCTCTACAAGAGCCATTATGAGAGAAAGGGAGTGGTATGAATGGCGTACCTCCTTTCTTCTGATGAGCCGGCATCATCCCACATATCCAACAGTTCGTAGCGTTCGTAGCAACGTGGGTATGATGCAGCATCTGGATGAAAGTGTTGTTCAAGTAAGATTGTCGATGCTTCAACTCTTGATACGGTAATGTATAAAAGTAGTGCTCCTCAGGCACCGGAGTTGTCAACACAAGTGTTTTCCGAGCAGGAGTTACCTCCTCCACAAACCATGTGGTTATCCCAACAATAGCTACTGTTAGCATGAACCCCAACGCACAAAGGATTTTCTTCTTCTCCATGTCAAAAGAAACAATACCCTGATATCTTCCTGAAACTAAAAAGGTCTGTCAGAACTCTTCCCCTTGGGCAGCGGTTGATTTCTTCACCAGCGGGCCAAGACGGGTGTCACTACACTAATGCAGGGCTGACCCCCCCCCCTTGCCTCATCGGCTCTCCGTTTCACTAACCCAAGGGCCGTTCTGACAGTATGTCCCGGCACTGGAAACCTTACTTCCTTGGTCGAAGATGATATCGCCTTCCTCCAGAAGTCGTGTGGTCCGGAAAGAGCTCCTCAGTGTCTCGTGGCTCAGCAGCACGGCCTGTCTCTGCTGCTAGGATTTCTCGTTGATCGGTCAGCACGGCAGACTCCACCAATCCGGGCGGTACCTTTCGACAGTGCAAGGAATGGATCCAATTCTTTCGGTTCGAGACTCGCACAGCCGTCCTCGTTGCAAGGAGGACTTGTTCAGGTCCTACCCACCTCGGCTCCAAACTGTTCGTTCTGTC
This sequence comes from Triturus cristatus, assembly GCF_964204655.1. Taxonomy (NCBI): domain Eukaryota; kingdom Metazoa; phylum Chordata; class Amphibia; order Caudata; family Salamandridae; genus Triturus; species Triturus cristatus. Next base: position 1,116,821,033 of record NC_140592.1, read on the forward strand.
GAAGACTTTCACCATAACATGATCTCCAGGCCGGAGACCATGTCCTTCGCCGGTAGACCGATCAGGGAGCGCCTCTCGAACCTGTTGATGAATAGAAACCAAGTTATCCGTTAACTGTGCCAGATAATCGCTCATCATTACACAAGGTACATCATACACAGCCTTAGGCCTTGGTAGACCCCAAATGTTCATTGGGCGTCCGAATACTATTTCGTACGGCGTAAGGCCGGTTCGAGAGTGTGGCACTGACCTAATTGACAATAACGCCAGTGGCAGGGCGTCTGGCCAAGTCAAAGACGTTGAAGCTTGGATTTTGGCTATCTTAAGCTTCAGTGTACCATTATACTTCTCGACTAGTCCGGCAGACTGGGGGTGAAACACGGCATGAAACTTCTGAGTGATGCCTAGGCCCTTCAAGACATACTTTATAACATCCGCTACAAAGTGAGGGCCATTATCACTCCACAGAAGTCTACAGACGCCATATCGAGGGAAAAACTCTTTTAGCAGTAGCTTCGCCGTGGTCATTGCAGTATTGTCTTTCGTAGGGTACGCCTCAACCCATTTGCTGAAAGCGCAAACCACTACTAGAACATACTTCAAATTGTTACAGCGCTCAAGCTGGATGTAATCCATCTGCAGAACCTCAAAGGGTGCAGTAGGTGTCGCAAATCCTCCTGCTGGAGTTCGAGTGCCTTTCCCTGGGTTATACTTCAGACAGATCATACAGGTCTGCACCACCCTCTTTGCCGCGCTAGCAATCTCTGGATGCTCCCAGACTTGGGTAAGCAATTTCACAATTGCGGAAGCTCCAACATGTGCTAGCCCATGTGCCATCTGAACCATAGGTTGTACGAAAGCCGTGGGTAACTTCCATCTATCCATCTGTTTATTTCTCCAACAACCCTCATCATCCAACTCTTCCCTCGCTAGCCCATTTCTCCCGCTCTTTATCAGAAGCGGTCCTTTGCATTTCTCGCACTTCCTCCTTCGCATCACGCCATCTCTCCACCTGTGATTTTACTACATACATGGCAGTAGCGCCGGGCTGCATCGCAGTCTCCCGTGCTACTCGATCCGCTAACGCATTCCCTTCTCCAACTTTATCAACCACTTTCCTATGGGCGCTACACTTAACGATAGCAATTTTCTTTGGGTATGTCAATGCAGTTAAAAGATTATGAACTAACTCTCCATGCATTATCTGTACTCCATGTGACGTTAAAAAACCTCTCTCCTTCCAGAGTAGGCCGAAGTCATGTGCTACTCCGAAGGCATAGCGGCTATCTGTATAAACATTCACACATAATCCTGTACTGAGCTCACATGCTCGTGTTAATGCTATCAGTTCCGCTGCTTGAGCTGATTTCTGTGGTATGCGTGCTGTCTCCACTATCGTGTGTAATGTGGTAATTGCATACGCTGCTGAAGTCGTACCATCTGGTAGCTTCAGGCATGATCCGTCTACCCACAACTCTCCATCTACATCTGAAAAGGGCGTATCCTGGAGATCAATACGACCCTTTGTTTGTTCCTCAGTCACAAGAATACAATCATGCGCTTTCTGCGCCTCAGGCTGGGTCTCGGGGTATGGCAACAATGTGGCCGGGTTTAACGTTACGCACCTTTTCAACGTAATATGAGGAGCCAAAAGCGTCAACTCATATCCCGTTAAGCGGGCACTGGTCAAATGCTGCGTCTTTGTTTGATTGAGCAGGGCATCCACAGCATGGGGAACTAACACCAACAATTTATGGGACAACACAATTCCTTCACTTTGGCGTATTGACACAGCTGTCGCCGCTACCGAGCGAAAACACCCTGGTAATGCTCGGGCGACAGGATCAAGCACAGCCGAAAAGTATGCACAAGGGCGCTGCTTGTCGCCGTGCATCTGCACTAAAACTGATAATGCACATCCATCTTTCTCATGCACATACAACGAAAAGGGTTTTGCATAATCAGGGGTCCCTAACACTGGTGCTGAACAAAGGGCCTGTCGCAGTTGCTGAAAAGCAGCATCACACTCATCTGACCAAGGGATTGGGATAGGCGTGTCTTTTGTCAAAAGAGCTAGTAATGGCTTAGCTATGTGTGAAAACCCCAATATCCACTGTCTACAAAAAGAAACAAGGCCCAAAAATGCACGCACATCCTTCTGCGTGGATGGTCTCGGTGTGTCCAAAATTACTGGGATACGATCTGGTGTGAGTGCACGCCCCTCCTTAGACAAAAGGTGACCTAAATAAGTCACCTTTGGTCTACAGAATTGCAATTTCTTCCTAGATACTTTATGATTGTGGGATGCTAAAAAGGAAAGTAGGGATAACATGCTCGTCTCACACAACTCCAGGGTGTCAGCCGCCAACAAGATGTCATCGACATATTGAATGAGGGCGACCCCCTCGAGTAAAACAAAGGAATCCAACTGTCATTTCAAAGCCTGACTGTAAATACTAGGGCTTTCTGTGTAGCCTTGGGGAATTCTACAAAAACGATAAGATCTATTATTTAATGTGAACCCAAAAAGAAATCGGCTATCAGGGTGAATGGGAATGGAAAAGAAGGCATTCTTCAAATCAATCACTGAAAACATGGTCGCCGTAGGCGGGACCAAGGTAAGCAACGTCGTGATATCGGAAACCACCGGGTACTGAGGTATCACGATCTTGTTCACCTCCCTCAAATCAATTATGAACCGATAGACCTTTGCATCCGTGTCCTTTTTCAGAATAGGGAGAATCGGACTGTTACAGATATTATAGGGAACTTCTTCCACTACCCCTACTGCGATCAAGTCTTGCACAATCTGTATGAGAGCCTCCTCGCCCTCCTGGGAAATACGATACTGCGGGAGGCGTGGTAACACCGCCCCCTCCTGGACACTAATGTGGACCGGAGGAATCACCATTTGTCCCACATCTGTGTCCGAAGTCGCCCATAAAGCTCGGGGGAGGGTAGCCAACAACGCATCCTCTGATATCATACACATCCGCCCAGACCGGGGGTAGTTGTCATTTAAGATCACCCTCACACCCTCAGGGGAGCAGCGGATTGTAGCCCTAAAGTACTTTAACATATCAAGGCCCATAATGTTATCCGGTGTGTACGGAGCAAGCAGAAACGGACAGGGCGCAGAAAAAGAATCAACCTTAAATGTAAGGGGCTGTGAAAGAGGGCTTCGGGAGAGTGTACCGTCAAACCCTACCGATGTAACCACTGAGCCGGATGGGGGAGCCCCCGGAACCAAGTACCTAGACAATGCACTACGTGTCGCTCCTGTATCTACTAGGAACTGATCAGTAGAACCTAAAACCTCAGCCGATACATAAGGACCCGTCTGATCGACCGGCACCTCAACTGATTCAGACCCCCATCCAACGCATTCCTATGCATGCTGCGAATCGTGATATCCCGATCGATCGATGTCCGACACATGATACTGGTGCTGGCGATCGAACACATTTGAGCTATCTCGGTGCTGCCCAGCAGTATCGAAACGGGCATTATCATTAGAATTCCCTCTAAAGTTCGAGGAACCCCCTCTACCTCTCGGGCCACCCGGAGTATGCCCCTGACGTGAAGCACGCAACACTGGGCAATCCCTGGCCCAATGGCCCAATTGCTTACAATATGCACACTGGTTCCTATTCAAATCAGATCGGCCCGAAGGGGGACCATAAGATCCGCCCCTTCCTCTATTATTACCCCGTCGGGGCGGGCCATATACTTGTGCTTACATCACCTTAGTCTTGAGGTCTTTCGATTTCTTCTCTTCCTGGCCCTTCGCCTCGTGCTCCTGACGCTCATAATACTGAGCGATAGTCAGAAGGGCCGTCGGCGTCGCGGAGGACCAGGAACTCTCGCTCGCTTTTAACCGGGCCGCAACTGCCGGTAGCAGATTAGCCACATATTTGTCCGCGAAAAGGTGGCGGCCCGTGTCGTCAGTAAGCGACTGGCCACTAAAATCATGAAACGTTTCCTCAAAGCGCGTGAAGAAATCTGCAACTGACTCGTCAACTTTCTGTTTACATGCAGCTAACATATTCCAGTCAATCTTTTTAGGGGGGATAATCGTCTTTAACTTAGTCACAATAGCAGCAGGGAGATCTAAAATATTCTGGGGTGGTTTCTGTGCGGGCTTCCGTTCCCTATCCTCATCCTCAAGGTCAGACCACCGGGCCTTGAAGGCAACCGCATCATCTACCTTTCGGACAGAGCGCCACGTATCCGGCGGTAGGATAAGGCCAAAGAACAGGTCTATATCCGCTAAGGTCATAATGCAAGAATTCAAGGCCCCCTCGACTTCTTCATAGAAGGCCGCTGGATTCTTGCGGGGGTCAGGCAATGCATTCTTTAACGCCATAACATCGGCCCTATGCCATGGAGTATAAACCCAATTATATACGAAATATCCCCTTGCATCGGCGGAGTTAATATCCGAGCTAGTCCCTGCTCCCTTAGGAGGAACATACAAAGGCGCCGCCTCTCGCATTGGTTTAGCATGCACTATGTCATCCTTATCTGACTGGGAGGCGGATGGGTGGCCCCCTGCTGCAGACGAATCCGACTGCTTCTCCTCCTCCGTTTGTTGGCGTGCTTTCTCTCTAAGGGCCAGCACCTCGTCCCGCAAAGCGAACAGCCGCCGAGCCGCCTCAGGAGCCTTAGGGGGAGAAAAAACACCATTACGTAATGCTCCGGCATCCGAAGACACTTCGTCAGGCTCAAGGACACTAGAATATTTTCGGAAAGCAGCAATTACTTCATCCGCGAAATGAGACAGAAAATACACCCTCTCTCTATCTTGCCACGACCCCCAAGTATGGAACAACTCCTCCTTAGACATCTTGCCCTTAAGTGCACGGAGGGAAAGTTTCCGAAGCTCAGCCATATGCTCGGCCGATAACATGGACCGTGTGTCTACCTTACCCGAAGCCGGGCCAGAATCTTGCGGCCGCGGAGCGGATGCGCCAACATAAGGGGGCGGAGAGCGATCTAGTAAATAAAAATCATCATCAGGATTATTAAGGACAGGATAAAGTGGCTGACGAACAACATATTGACCCGAGACCTGTAGCCTACGCTCTTTCTCTTGTCTGTCCGTTTGCTCTTTGTCCTCCCGACGCTTCGCTTCCTGCGCTCGCACATGATCATTCTTCCGTTGCTCTTTATCAAACAGCGCTTTCTCACGTTTCTCTCGCTCACGCACCTCCTTCACCCACAACCGCACACATTCAAACATATCCTGACGAGCACGTCGCTTACACATACACTGTTCCACATACTCAATCTTACGTATATCAAACGATCCATACAAAGGCCATCGCAACTCAGGATCCTTCTTCGTGTATTTCCTCCATAGTGTGCTGTACATTATGGAAGAAAGACCATGCTTCACATACATATCCCTATTAGGAGTCCCCTCTGGGGGAGCTGGAGCAGATTCCTCGAGGTCCAACCGGTTACCAAAACAGCAGCACCACTTACGGAGTGCGCTAAAAGCAGGCATGCTAGGAATAATGCAAAATATGCAATATTATAAGGAAAAATGGCACTTAATCGTTGCGCCGTTCAAAGTTTACACAGCTCCGGAGAAATCTCTCCACATTACCTGCCTATATGTGTTGCAACGCATATATTTTCACAAAGACAAATTCAAAATATGACTAGTCGTCATCAATCAAACTCAAATAGCCAACCCAGGCTTCAAAAACTCGGAGCAAGTACCGTACAACGGTTCTTACCAATCAAGAGTCCAGGTTCCAACTGCCAAGCTCCACAATCGCCCAAACGGCTCTCACGGCAGGACCGACAGAAGAGGTCTCAGTCGATGACCGGCGCCACCCAGACGGTCAGCTCGGAAGGGAAGGAAGAAAAACCTCGGGATGCCAGGGCTAAGACGCCGCTGGCAGTGATCACGTCCCCGGCCAAACTCCTCACCTTCGTCGCGACCAGTCCTTCGAGCATCCGAGTCGCCGATGAGCCCCACGTGACGGGCGCCAATTGATGAATACAGGCCCCAGCTAGGCCCGCAGGACACAAGGGTTCGCTCTCCTGTAACGGAATCTATAAGGAAGTTGGCACGGAAACTGCAAAGTACAAACACAGCATTTATTAACCCTTAAGGGTGGTCCTACAATCCACACAGCACTCTTCAGTATTGCATGGAGTAGCACAAAGAACATTCGTACACAGTCCTTTTATACACAACAGAGGGGCTCATAAGTGGGTGGATACAACATGAGGCCGAAGAACATTACCATTTATGGTCATTTTCAATACTGAATCAATACATGGGCGGAGCCAACACACTCCTTGAGCCCGCGAAAACACATGGTCAAGCAAGGCTAATTATAACAGATGTGGTCAAGTCTGGGCATGCGCCAGATGGACAGGAGAGAGCTATTTATAAACTGTTACTAGGCAGATTACAAGAGCAACTAACACAGAGGTCGGACTCTCCTCGTGGTGAACACATGGCAGCATGTCAATACAAAATGGAGTCCGGACTTCGGTCAACATAACGAAGAAAACATGATCTAAAGGGAAAGCATTAATGTCTTTAGTAAATGCTTAATCACATTCTGTCTCAATTTACAACACTAACATGCATTAGCGCATGTTAGCACCCGTTTTCTCGCCGCCTCGCATCTCTAATGAGATGCAAAGTGGATGTCACTGGACATACCCCTGACAGACTACCATGTAAAATATCGCTAGATGTACATCGTGATATTTACAAGGAGGCCCGCGCATTTTAGCAGACGTTAGTTTTTGGTGAAAACCGCGGTTTTTGCCAAAAACTAATGTCTGCTCTATTGCTGACTTACCTATTGGGGTGGATTATGCTGATACGACCACAGGGTCGTATCAGCAAGGTTATCGCTGTTTTCCATGGAACATCGCTGGAAAACCAGCGATATTCCATGGAAAACACCGCTATCGCTGGAAAATTATCGCCATTGAGCTATGCGTTGTTGATACAGCGATAGCACGGCGATAATTGCCAGCGATAGCCGGCGATAAATAAGTTCTAGCTAAGAGCGACCAGCGATAATTATCGCTGCCGCTTGATAATATGCCCCTTGATTTGCAAACTACTTTTCCCACTCCTTTTTGGAATAAAATTTGGCACAAAATAAGGAAATCTTCATGAGCGTTTAATGCAAATCAAACTTTGTTTTTTATTTATTACTGACTTTTGATCACCCATGTTCAATTACATAAAATCGATTCTACTGTTCTTTTTAATTGCTGGTCCTGTTCTCAACTCCCAGCAGATCTTAAACATATGTTATTTGAATGTCCTCTTATTTATGAATTTTGGCTGAAGGTTTGGCAACCGATGAATACTATTTTTAATACACAAATCCCATTTAATTGTATTAATGCTTTTCTGGGTAGTTCTTCTGAACATTGGTCATCTCTGTCCAAGAATTTGTATATAGTAGATTGACTTCTGGCTGTTGCTTTTCAACAAATTACAAAATCTTTGACGGATGCATCTCAAGTGTCTTTTCAAGAAGGGTGGTATGGAGTTTGTTACAACCATAGACTTGATAGAGCATATGTATATCCAGTTACAGTGGCTATAAAAAGAGATCACTTATGGCTACCTATAACTTCTTTTTTTTAAAGTATGCCCATGAATCACAAATACACAATCCTCAAACTGAAGAAGTGCCTAAGCCTCCGTGAATTGTTCTTTGTTAATAAAATTTGATTAATTTGTTTTATGCCCTTAGATCTTTTTATAGAATGTTATGCTATGGTTAAATAATTATAAATTCTTTCCTGATGATGTTGAATATTTTACTCCTGTAATTATATATGTTCAATTAATATTTTGTTTCTTTTTGTATTATTATTGCATATTTATCTCAATTCAATTCTATTTTCAAACCAAAAAATATATACTTTACCTCTCATTCACAAGGTTCACTGAGAAACTACATAAACACATGGGGCAGGTTAAAAAAACAACAGATGATTAACTTTTCAGAATCATAAGTGGAGCCACTCAGTTATGACTCAGGCGATGGTCCGAGTACATCGGCACAAGCCCAACAGACTTTTTAAGCTAGAGTTCAAGAGAGCTACAAAGGGACAGCCAGGGGGAGAGAAAGGAACAAGAACAACTTTCCCACCGAGGAACGGGAAATGAGATGGAAATTCTACCAATGAGGACCCCATTACTAACTATCACACCTATTGAGATTTCCAACCCTCCTCTTGAGATGCCCATCTTCAATCTCTCCCAATACCAGTTATCCTCCACGGAGATCTCTCTACCCAGTAAAGGGTTGTCCTTTGCAATAACTAAGAAACCTGATTGGGTCACATTACACACTGAAGTCCTACAATTCTTTAGAAAGATTAGATTACAATTTAACTTTCTGGATAAAGATAGCGGTACCACAGAGGACATTACAGGACTTCGTCCCAAATCTACTTTTCAACTTTCGCTCCCACTTGATACCCCCAGAAATAACTAATATTGAAAAATTGGTACGCAGAATTTTGAATCCTTCTAGAACAACAGCCTTTTTGTACCATATAAAATAAGTGATGAGGAGAAAGAAACCCCTTAAGCATTGAAGGGCAAGGACAACATAGTTATGAAGACATACGATGAAGGCTCAGGGATAGTAATTGAAGACAGAATAAGATTTTTCATCAGCTTAATAACACTGACCATTATGAAGTATTGACATGCGGCCCTCTACTGGAGATTAGGACTGGGCGGTAAATTCCGTTCCGCTAGCGGAATTTGCGGAATTTGGGTAATTTTGCGTTCTGCGGAGAACGTGGAATTACCCTAAATTCTGCATTCCGCGGCCTAGCAGAATTTTTTGCTTGTTCGCGTTCTCAAAATGCGTGTTTGCGAGATATTTCTCCCCAAGCATGCAAACAGCGATCGCGAACAGGAAAAAAGCATCGCAAACAAGCAATTCCGTGTGTTCGTGGAATATCTGCGTGTTCGCGGAGTTTTTACCGTTTCTCTGAGTTTTGCCTAGCTCGACTACGCAAATTCCCCCCACCCCTACTGGGGATACAAGCTGCCATTCATACACTCACAAAAAGAGATAAGGAGGACGGGGTTCTTAAGCCATAATGAGTACCTATTCCTTAAAAAACTAAAACCCAGGACACCAGTCCTGTATATGCTTCCTAAAATACACAAAAACCTTGAGGCACCCCTAGGAAGGCCAATAGTATCAAGTTTTGGCTCCATTCTGGAACCCTTTGGGAGAAATGTAGGTTTTGTCATCAAATACATAGTACCCTCTACTGCTACCTATGTCCAGAACACCACTTATTTTTATCAATCTCACTGAAACAGAGGCTTTCAATCCTGATACGGAAATTCTAGTGACACCAGTCACTGAATATCTGTACACGACTATACCACAGAGAGCGGGTATTGAAGTAATAACTGACTATCTAAATTCAAGGCTTGCCCCAGCACAAGCCCCCAACAATTTTTATCATCTCCTTACCCAAAACTGCTCTCACAAATAAGAAAAATACTATTGGCAATGAAAAGGGACATTAACAGGAGTGTTTTTTGCTCCCATTTTTGCCATACTTTTCGTGGACGATTTCCAAAAGAAAAATATCCTTAATACAAACAACTTCTTTTTCCCCAAAAATACATATTTGGAAAAGGTACATAGATTATGTGTTCATGATTTGGTCTGGGAATGAACAAGAATTTACTCTCTTTTGTGATTGGCTCAACCAATGCCAAACTGAATTGAAATTCATGCAACATCATAGCAATGCCAGTCCTGAATATTTGGATGTCACTGAGTGTCAAATAACCAGCTGTCCACTACATTGTTTTGGAAGACCACTTAGAGGAACATGTTGATCCAATATTTCAGTTTACATCCACAAGCATTGAAAGATGGCCTCCCATAAGGGCAGTTCTTGTGCATTCATCACAAGTATAAATTTAAAGAAGATTTCTTTAAAGATTTCGAAGTTCTCTCCAATAAGCTCACAGAAAAAGATTACCTGAGAACGCTTATCAAACGATGGCTCAAATGAGCTTGACATACCTACTGAGAAGTACTCCTACAACCTAGAGACAGAACTCCACTCAATAACATCATATGGGACTACTTTCTGTCCCATTACAAATAAACTAATAAAAGTAACAGAAAACTTTAGAACATGCTATCTATGGTTAACTTGGCACTAGAAACACCCCTTTTTGCCTTTACAAGAGGACGCAATATCAAGGATAACTTAGGGCTTACAAGCCAAAACACCAAGATAATACTATTCATCCCCTTCTAGGGCTCCCACTGATACTAGATCACCATAAATGTGTAAGTTTCCAGGCTTGCAACCGAAAGGTCTTTGTTAAAACCTTTGATCATGAGAATGTCCATCAAATGTTTCATTTTTGTCTCAAACTGTAACGTTAATAATGTAATCTACTGCATTTTTTGGACTGCAACTTGGTTTATATTGGGCAAATGATCAAAAAATCAAAGTCTAGATCTTCCATCATAAAAGCAGGATCCGTTGCAGTGTAACAATGCCACCCCTCGTTAAACATTTACTTCAAAGGAGTCACAATGAGAATGATTTCACTTGGCAAATATTTGACAACAGAGAAGAAAACAACCACCACCTATTGAATAGACTTGAATGTAAATGTATTTTCAAATCTGACTCAGTATCTAAAAGACTTAACACACCGGAAGAATGTAACAGTATTCTATAATCAAAAGGAAGAATTACTATTTTGCAAAAAACATCTGCTCTTAATTCACCATTACACTGCTGTTCTGAGTATTCCCATGAGATCTAGGAACCACTCTTTTTATTTTTTTGAGCTTTGTTAGTCCATTTTAATTGTTATGTATTGTTCTATGTGGAAGTAATGCCTTAAATGCAACAGAGGACTGTGACTGCCCCGCTGAAAAGCACATTGAGCCTGCCACTGTTTGCTCTCAAGAGGTCACCTGCATCAGTTGCATCATGAAAGAAAAAACATTCAGGCAATTATTCCTGACATGTTTAGGACAGAGGGGCTGTAAGAACGCAACGTTTGTACAATGCAAAGCTGGCTAAAATGTTAGCACTGGGCCTCCTTCCTTTTTCTTTTGTTGAAGGGGTGGATTCTCTTGAATTTGTGACACCCATCTGCCTCAAAAGGAAGGTTCCCAGCCGGTCCTAATATGTCAGAGTTGCTGTTCCAGCACTTCATCACAATGTGCTTGAATTGCTTGGACAAGCTTTGCAGCAAAGTGCTGGCCACAGTATACACCTGACAACAGACATGTGGAACAGTGCATCACGGCACACTGGATCTCTTATTTGGGGGCTGGAGAGAAAATATCTACAGGTGTTGACACTACTGAGATTTTTAAGGCTGCTCGGAAGCATGCAACAGTAGCAATGTTCGCAATGGAGAAATCCCATACAGCTGGAATCATTTTGGAAGACTTTAACAACAAGATCTTTGAATGGCTGTGGCCAAGAGGGCTTAATATTTGATTTGTTGCATGGACAATGGCAGTAATAAAGTTGAGGCCATGGACAATGGTGGTTATTTTAGGCTCCTGCGTTTGGCGCATGGAACTTTCTCAAAAAAGAAGACCAAGTAAGCAACTTAATTACCACCTGCAGAAGAATCTGCACTCATTTCAGCCACTCATTTAAATCCTAGACACAGCTGAGGGTCATTCAGAGTGATAATGGTATACCTGTTAAAGCACTCATACAGGAGGTGTGAACATGCTTCATCTCCGCTTATTACATGCCTGAACGCCTGTTTAAGCAGTACAGACCTATCAGTTAATATGTCATGCAAAGAGGGGATGCAACTGTGAAAGGCATGATCATTGAGATAGGCCACAGCAGCCAAAACCAATGACAACAACACCATCAACAACACCAAGACCGGGAACATCAGCATGCAAATCTGCAACTGAATTGTTTCTACTGGCAGGGCTTAAGTCCAGTGCAGAGGCAAATGCAAAAGACGTCAAGCAAAGTGGAGCACCAGCATGAACACTGAGCGTATGGTCCAGGCCTATCTGGATGATACAACTGAGGTCTACCTTGATCAAAACCCATTGTTGTATTGGTATTGGAAGGTGCCAATGGACAGTGCTCAGCAGTCTGGCAATAAACTATCTGGCTTGCCCTGCAGCTAGTGTCTCCACTCAGCATGTTTTCAGGGTGGCTGCTGTGGTTGTAAGAGTGAGAAGGAAAAGTATATTGCCCCAAAACATGGAGAGATTAACCATGATTAAAATGAATCAGCACTTTATACCACCGGATAACACAATACCTGAAGTACCACAGGAGGAAGATGACGGAGACTCAGGTCATAGAAGTAGTGTGCTAGATAACCCACTTCTGGGTGAAGCGCAAGAGTTTGAGGATGAGCTCTACTTCCCTGACTACTAGGCTTTCTTTCTTTGACGCCCCCCAAAAAATATAGCTATAAAACATTATGTACTCTTAGACACATTTGTTTTGCTGAAATGGAGTTGCAACTGTGTGCAGTTACGAAGTCCCGACTCGCCCTCCAAAAGCCATTTCCCTCTAGCCAGACATTGGACAGAGAATACAAACAAATGCGTGCCTGTCTTCAACCCTGGGCTGTGACTATCTATGCTTTCCTACCCTAGAGAGTCTGCTTCACATGTGACATTTATAATAGATTTACACTTTCAATTCTCTGCTTTGCGAACAAATGGATGCTCTGCATTCTGCAACGTACCACCAATCGATCACAGTGAGCACACCAGAAGAACGGGTAAATGCTGGCATGCATTGCATGCTGATTGATTGTGGTTGTTGTGATGTGAACTTATTGTCTTCATCATGTGTGTTGAGATTGAGAAGAGATGATCAATAATTTTAAAGTTTTCCCTGAAGGTTATTTTTTTATTCCGCTTTGAGATACATGATAGTGAGATTCCTTCACTGGGTCCAATTCTACTCCATACAGTCCACAATGCTTTGTTTTTAATGTTTTGTGCTATAAACTCCTTAAAGACTCAGACCCTACCAATCCCTTAGATAATGCAAAGTCTACACAAAAATTGACTCAATCTTTTCCTTCTTTTTGTTTAATAACAACATTGTACTACTACTGGCCGATCTATTGCATTTCGAGTCTGGACTCGAAACACTGTTGGTACAAAGTTGGACACCACACTCGGGTCAAACTCAGGAGGAACAGAGATGATGGAATGGCTCGGGACGTGGGCATGAGTGTGACTACTTTGAGAACTGCCACCTAAATAAGATTGACATTTTCAAATTCACTGAAACTAACTAATCTGGAAGATGATGACTCTAAAGTAGCCTAAAGGTAAACAACAACTGACCTACACAAGCGGTGCACGTATTTTTTTACTTCATTGTGAAAAACTATGTTGCTGTGTGGGTTTGTGTGCTCAGTGCAGTCTGGCTCAAATTTGTCATTTAATTCAAAGCTAAGTGGTGGGGTGGTTGGGTGGGGGGCCTGTTGTTGAGGCATCTGCAGAAACAGATGTTTAACCATGCTGCCTCTGAGTCTTCTCTTGTTGTTGCACTCCTTCTTATGCAGTTTACCTTTTCTCCTTGGTTCTTTACTATTATTTTTGCATTTCAATCTACGGGCCCTTTGCCCGACCTCATACTGAAAAAACAATGTAACATACTCACACTTACCTTATCAAACCGCATCTGCAAGGCACCCAAGATTGACAGGCAGAACAAGAGGAATACAGATGTAACTCCCAATTTGGCAATATAGTATCTTTTTTTCTCTTTAATCATTACAACTGTGTGTGTTGTTATGTTTGTTTACTTGACTCCTACAGATATTTAAATTTTATTTGCTATCTTTCAAAGCTAGGTACAACAAACCATAATGTAACTTGGGCTTCTCTGGGGGCAGACGGACAATTTGATTTGGCTTCTGAACTTTATTATAGCTGTCCAGGAATTTCAAAATGCCTCCAAGTACATCTCGTAGTAGGCAACTGAACATAGGTTGTGACATTCCTCCCGATGTGGCCAGAGTATATTCAAAGGAACCTGTAGCAAAAATATGTAGTGCTGTGCCATAACTTTTCTCCATTGGTGTAACAGCCATGGGATGGTTTCTATGAGCACGTAAATCAGGTTCCAACTGTGCACATAGATCCTGTCTGAGTATCAAGGCAAACATTCATGATTACATCTCGTTCTTTCATAGTTTGGAGATCTTGGAAAGGTCGGTATACTGGAGGCTGTAGTCTCCTACCTCAGCCATGAATCCTATATGTGGAATGGAGATACATGGATAAACCTCACAATGTCCACATTTACATTCACCAAAGGACACACGCAAAGGAGGGGACATCTCAATAAATTACAAGTTATCACATACACTGCTCTTTACATCATGGTCTACAGATTACTTTCATGGATGGATGCTGTAAGTGACTGTAATGCATTGCACCAAAATAAATTCAACATTTACCAACTGTACCAGCTATCAAATTTCATTTGGAATACAGTAAACTGATGTGAATATGTCTACACTGACAATGCAGAGGCAAATTTTCACTACCGGGACATGCAACATCTGCTGATTTGAACAACGCGCGGTAGGTGTACTAAACAATGCGGTCACAGCCATTGGAGCAAGTTGTAAAATGCGACAGCTGTGTTCAGATATAAAGCTTTGTCTGACATGGCAGACCCTCTAAGGTGATGCATGCATTCACTAATAGGATATGCCCATTCATCGTCCAGCTGATTTGAACTGTGCGGTAGGCATGTCCAAACAATGCGGTCACAGCAATTAGAGCAAGTTGTAAAATGTGATTCCTAAGCTCCAATGTACATGGCCGTATATAAAGGTTGCTGATGCTAACATTTCCCACGTGCCTAAAGACACTGCTGCAAATCCGGCTGGAAAATGGATGTGATGACACATGTGGTTGGAGATGACATTAGTGATGACATAATCATTTGGGTCTGTGCACAACTCAGTCTCCATTTATCTATGTCCTCATTGCATTGTGGGGGCAAACAAAGGGCCACATCTAACAAGCATTTTTGCCTACGCAAGTGGGACAATTCTCAGAATCATCCCATTTGCGAGCGTAAAAAATGCTTTTTACATGTATCAAACCCTATTTTGCAATTCGGTAACCTGTTAATTAATCGCAAAATGGGTTTGGGATCCGGGATTTAGAATCTGCGTTTTTAGGGCATCCCTTCCATATACCGAATAGCTGCAGTAGGTATGAATGTTTTGTGACAGTGAATGCAGTTGCAAAACATTTGCATTTACCACCAGCTTCAAGTTGGTGGTAACCCATTTGCACACTGGAAGGGGTCGCCAAGGGACCCATTCCCCTTTGTGAATATCTGCAAAAAAGAATTTTGAGAGCAGACAGTGGTTTAAAAATTGAAATGTGATCTATTAATTTTTTTTTCTAAACGCAACACGTTTTCCTTTAAGGGAAATGGGCTGTATTTAAAAAAAAAAAAATTGCTTTATTTAAAAGCAATCTTAGACATGGTGGTCTGCTGACCCGAGGATGCCACCATCCCCGTGATTTGAGTGATTCCTATGGTATCTCAAATTGCGACCCACCTCATTAATATTAATGAGGTAGGTTCATTTGCGACTACCCCCGGGCAGGTAACTGTGGAGTTTCGGGGGTTTTGCCTACTCCGCGTTCCATTGCGAACACGGAGTTTAGGAAAACTGTGACTTCGTGGCGAAGCGGAGTTAGCCTGCCCCTCCACCCACCCAAAGTAATTAGAACATAAAATAAAAGCACTTAAATGCCGTGGCTGCCTACTCCTCACCATGGCTGCTCTCTTTCCTCGTCCTCGCCTCGTCCTCAACGTAGCGCTCTATGTTGTCTGGGTATGTTGACAGTCAGATGATGTGCATTCTCTTTTACTTTTCTGCAGGGATGCTTCACATACACACTGGTATATGTAAACATTCTGTCACCTGTGTAATGGTTGGTTTTGACTGGTGAAATGTGTGTTTGTATGTGTTTTTGTTGTCCTACACAACAGTACTTTGAGTGCGTTGAGTGTCCTGAGGGAACACTTTCACATGCATGGGTCTGGTCCTTGAGGAAGTGGCTTACAAACATGTGAGCTGGACATATGTATTTGACCTTTTGCCACACTAAAATGAACATTTAGGTCTTCTACCATTGCACAACATCAAGGTATCTGTGGACTGATTTTACATTCCATCTACAGGTATTCAATGTTTTTATATGGCCTTTGGGTGTTACTTGCCTTGGTAGTAGGAGTTACTACTCACATGTTTTGGGAAGATATTTATGGTGCTACCTATGTGACCTGACAATACTGCTGATTGACGTTTAGGGATTGTCATTGATTGTTCCATGTGTGGCAGTTGCATGTGATTCTGTTGCTGAGTTGGCTATTGTTCACACTCTGAGTGATGGGACTCTTTTCTGCATCATCTTTGGCCACCTGACGTTAATGACCCCACGACTAGCACAGGCAAATTTATGACCAGGGCTTCCAATGGGATGAAAAAAACTGGGGGGGGGGGGGTCTTTCAAGGGGGCGTAGCCTGGGTAGTTAAAAGCGCAGCTTTAAAGAAACTAAGCTAAAAACCTATGCTTATCATAGTGTGCCACACAGCTGGTATCCTGCTGTTTCTTTCATTGCATCCAGATATATGATATAGCAAGTAACAATATAGCTACAGCAAGCCAGCACTATTGACTTTGTCAGTGGTTGTGAGTTGCATGAGATACATAACTAACAACTATGGCTTTGTTGTATGTAATATTGAAAATGCTTTAGTTCTGAAATTATGAGGCTGGGACAAAACTAGAACAAGTCTCCTGTCATGTTACATTAAAGGAAGTGAAGGGTGGTACAGCTGCAGAGTTAACATTTCTTTTTCTCCCGGAGGGGATGGGCAAAAATGGAGAGCCTGACTGGGACCAATCTTTGAACCTGCTATTTAGACCCACCCTTTTAAAGCCCTGTGTAATCCAATAGCCATTCTTCCAAAGGTCCCTTCTAGCCCGTCATGTCTGAGTGCTGCAAAAAGTTTTATAATGTAAATGTCAGCGTGTGTTCATTTGCTGACATGTTGCTCATGCCCCCCCCTCTCCTCCAATGGACAACACTACATGGCTGCTCTAGAATGGCAGTGACTGAAAATGGTTATAAAGCATATATGTGAGGCTGATGTGTCACTTACAGGCAGTGGCATCCATGAAAATTCGAATTTGGTCTGTGAGCAAACAGGTACAGAATGGGCATGACATGTAGCAAGGACTCCATGTCCGCACAGGAATAGACAGCTGCAGGAAGGTGCTTGTCGTGTTTTACTTACTCCCTTTCCACCTGTTTTTATGAGGTGGTTCGACCGCTATGCTCGGCTCATCTGAATGATGCATCATGATTGGGCTGGCAAATCATACGCAGCTGCGCTCTCCGACAGCCTCCATTGGTCCGTTCTGAGGCCATCAGGGTCTGAATACTCTGTTGGAGTCAGACTGTCCGCGCTGATTGTATTTGTTTGCATCTGTATGCATTGTAAGTTGGCGGTCGGAGCGACTGCTTCCTTTAGTGTCCTGCTAGATACGTTCTAGTGTTTCAGTAGGCACTTGTATTTTGAGCCACTCCCTCGAGGGCTGGACACACATGCACTCTACACCCATCCATCACAGGCATCACGAGTGACGTGACCCCACTAATAAAGGGCCAATTTGCACATGCTTGTGGCCAGTTCCATTACCCTACTACTGTGTCAGCATGGTCATTCCGTCCATCATGTGGGCCTAGTGCCCAAGACACCACATTGGCGATGAGCGGGTCTGACCCTGCGTGCCTGCTGGCAGCCGCTCTGATGTTCATCGTGGGAGGAGGTAGTAGCCTCAGCGCAACAGCATCCGAGTGCTGCGAAAGGGGGACAGGCGTTGCTGCAGCATGAATCTCAAGGTTCTTCCACACTGCTGACTTGCTCTGCAGGAAGCGGACTGCACTTGCTGCATTGCCGCTGCATCTTGTCCGAAGAGAAAGACTGAATGAAACTGTCGGAAGAAACCTTCAATGAGGCGCCAATAGTCTGAGCAGGCCGCAGTTCGTCTTGACAGAAGGAGGAGAAGCCGCGGTGAGAGAACACAGGCCGCTGTCCACGCACGAGGCACCTGGTCATTACCAGCCCACTGAGCAGTGATAGAATCCCCATAGCTGCCCCTGCCCACCACCATCAGTCCCGGTGCGGATGGAGAACAGTAAACTGATGGGCGGACGCCCTGAAAAGTGAATAGTGCACCACAGAACCCCCGTGACCACACCTATTCCTGCAGCCCCCACAAAGGCATTAGGAAGCTGCTGCAGGACTGATCGTCTTGCATGGGGAGACACCGGCCAGGGTACGAATGAAGAAAACGTAACAAGGGGGCCACCCTGCAGACCAATGAGATTCCGCTTGTGCGCTGTTTGACCGGCATTATACAACAAGCAGAGGCATCCCCAGGCATTTGGCCAGCACCTACTTGATAGAGGAGCCTCCAGGGATACATACTGTTGGCATCAGACACTGTTACTAGGCCCATCCTGTGTGTGCTCCACCGGATACTCCAAGAGGCAGAAAATTAGTCGGTGTTGAAGTGTGAACAGCTGATGACCGCAGTGTCACTGAGCAGTACTTTGCTGCATCATGTCCAGCTCAGGGGACTGTAACACAAAAAAAGAATTCTCCCCTCCCCCCCACAATGCTGCCAATTCCTGCACAGTGCATGCATAAGCAGCAGGGGGCACAGATTTCCATTGCTGCCATGGCACTGGACAACACAGCTACGGTGCCACCTAGTGTTTTCCTGTTGCACCGCACCCATGACTGTAAAATGAGGTGACCGATCAGTTGATCACATTTCACTGGCAAGCGCCCTGCATAGAATGTGCCTGCAGGGCTTCCCATACCTTAGTCCACACACTGGAGGCCCCAGTCATCCACTGTGCCCTTGGTCCATGAGAGAAAAGCCAGACTGCCCCATATAAATGGAAAAGTATGTGAAGTGCCATCTGGTGGACACTGCTCAACTCTGCATGCATCCCGAGGGACAGCTACTGAGGCACCCAGCCTGGACAACAAAAAAAAAAAAGCCTGACAGCAAGAATGAGTGTGCATACAAGTCACACTGCACAGGAAAAAATCTGTGCTGCCTCGCGCACCGCTTGCACAGAGCCTGCAATCTCAACCTGTGCAGCTCAACATGCACAGTGTGCGACACCAATCACATCACAAGATACGGACAGCCAAGTGAGCACCACACGGAGGGCAAAGCCCAGCAAAGAGCTTTGCCTACCCCAGACAAAGGCCACAGCTCCAAGGGGAGAGACGGTGAACCCCATCAAGGAGCTCCAAGAAGAAGGCCTGGGTGGTCAATTCCGTTCCGCTAGCGGAATTTGCAGAATTTGAGTAATTTTGCGTTCTGCGGAGAACGCGGATTTGCCACAAATTCTGCGATCCACGGCTTTGCGGAATTTTTTGCTTGTTTGTGCTTTCAAAATGCGTGTTAGGGAGATATTTCCCCGTGGGCACGCAGACAGCATTCGCGAACAGGAAAAACGCATCGAGAACGGGCGGAACAAGCAATTCCGCGTGTTCACGGAACTCACCGTGCTCGCTGGGATTTTTTACCATTTCGCGGAACTTTGCGTAGCGCAACTACGCAAATTCGGCCCACGCCTGCCAAGAAGCCCAAAGCTGCATGAGCCCTGTGGCCACACCAAACATGAGGGCAGAGATAATTGCACAAAGTGCAGCACTCTCTTGAGACAAATTACTAAGGAAAGTAGAGGCTGCCCTGCCCCTATGAGCTGCCTATCATTTTGAAGGGGGAGACTGTGAACACCAGCCAGGAGAGAGCCCCAGGAAGTGCAAAGCCACCCCAGCCAAGAGAAGTGGCCAAGCAAAGTCCAGCGAAGGAACCAAAAGCAACCAAGCAAGCCCCACAAAGCTGCAAGAAAAAACTTGCACTTTTCATGCCCCCCCAGTGGCTATCTGATACGAATGAAAGTGAGAAGAGCATGCCACCTGTCCCAGTGGTGAATAGCCACCACCATAAGTGAGGAGAGGGCGCCCAAGAGGAGCACGGAGTGCACGGTGTGCGCAGGAATCCATACTGGCAAACCCAACAGCAAGGTCAGGGCCCTACTAGATAGAGATATCTCCACAGAAAAGAAGCAACACTGAACTCAGCAAGGAGAGCATCCACATCGCCACTGTACCAGTAAAGCCCCGCAGTGGGCCAAAGACAGCAGAGATTATCCTCCCTCACACTGTCTCAAGACGGAGTCGCCAGTGGCCCAAGACAGGCAAGAGGAGAGTTGCACACTTCACATGGCAAGGTGCCACCACAACACATGCTCAAAAGACACGCAAGATGTGGCCGGATGTCACATCATACAGCAAGGAAGGAGTACGTCACCCGAAGTGGCTAAACATGCCTGGGCAGAGGCAGGCACCACGACGGCACAAGTTTGAGGTGCAAGCGTGACGCCCTCAAGTGAAGAATGTAACTGCCATCCTGACACCGCGAAAATCCCTGAAGACGAAACACAGAAGTCAAGTGGATGTACGCCACCCAGCACCTAAAAAGAAGAAGAAGAGAGAAGAGCAACTGGAGGTATCTCCTGCATAGCCCAGAGACCATTGAAGTTGATAGGCCCATTGGCCTGTTTAGAAGAAGGTGCATGCTACTGCACCAGGAGGAAGAAATGAAAAGAAGAGTGACAATCCTGTCACCATGAACAACCAGATGAACACCGGTATGCTGGAGATAACAAGAGGAGAAGAACAAGGACTCGTACCACCTCAAGCCAAGACCGCACCCCAAGACACCAGACAGCCGTCAAAGCAGACCAACGTCCCTGGAGACAGCCCCATGGGAGAACCAAACATAAGCCGCTGGAAGCGCAAACCGTGTCTCTCCCCAACGCTTCCCATTGCGACCGTCCATCTCCGAGCATTGGTAGTCTTAGTCGGATAGCATCCCTGCTCCTCACTGCAGATGCCATGGGTGAAGGAACAGCCTCAGCAAGACAGAGACATGTAGCTATGAGGCCTCTCCAGAGATCCTCACCACCTGTCGTCCAGGTCTCATGGCAACCACATCATCATTACCATGTGCATGACACCGCACTCAGCAGGAAATATGGACGTGTGACAGGAGGGTCTACACTAAGATTCTGAATTACGACCAAGCGCAAGAAGGGAAGTCGTGAGTGACCGGGCCAGATGTTGAAAAGAACTCGAGCTGTTAAAGGAGCACATCCCGGCACACCAATAGCAAGTGAAGTGGGTGACAACCAGAGAATGACCTGGCAACCGCCCAGTGGGAGACCGAAAGTAAGCCACAAGCATGTGCAAACAGAGTCTCATACCTCATGTTTCTCAGCGTGTCCATCATGCCACTGTCACCTACGTATTAGTTGCCCAAGAAGTCCAACTGTAAGGATGCAGATGCCTCCCCAAAGGAAATGGAAGCACCCAGCCACCCCCACTCTTGGTGATCGACTCAAGAACGAAGGCCTGTGACCATCACAGCAAGAGGTCACCAACTGTTGTCCAGATTCACCTCATGTCGGGCACTTGCCATCACGCCAGTCCTCATTAAACGCGACAAACACTACCATCTCCAGAGTACCGATGGACTGGAGTCCTACACCGTTGCCACACCAGCCAACAAGAAGAACCAGATGCTACCTGCTAACCTGGCTTACACCTGAACTGCAGCAGTGAGAGCATGTCTTGACCAAGACTCATCCACCTCAGAGATTTGTACGAGCGACTAGGTACTGGCTCCTCGGTGGTCTTGCAGCTGCCCCACATCGGCACACACGCAGTCCTAGCGAAGCCCTCAAATAGTCCCGTGGCAACCCCGACACAGGACCTCCCCTGACGGGTTACAGGACACAGCAAAGTAGTCTAACAGAGACTTCAGTAGATCAAGCAACACCTTCGTGAACCTTCACCCTGGACTCCAGCCATGCTCATGACGCACCCTGTTTTATAAACTGTTAGAACCCACTGCAGACCATCCTCAACGTTAGTGGAGTAAAGCAACTTTGGACCGAAAGACATTGGTCTCACCGGTATGCTGCCAGGGTGCAGCAAACATCTCCAAGCCAGCATTCGTGTACTGAACCGCTCAGGTTAAATTATTAGTGCCAGCGAAGATTGTCCTGCTGCAGTCCGAGTCACCATTCCCGTTGCACGATTTGTGAGGCTGATGGACCCTGCGGTGTTTAGTTGATTGTTATTTACCCCCACAGGTTGGACTGATGTTTGTTTTGTTCTTCAGTAAAGTTTGGGAGGAATGTAGTGTCCTGCTGGACACATTCTAGTGTTTCAGCAGGCACTTGTATTTCCAGCCACTCCCTCGAGGGCTGGACACACATCCA
Source organism: Triturus cristatus (assembly GCF_964204655.1). NCBI lineage: Eukaryota > Metazoa > Chordata > Amphibia > Caudata > Salamandridae > Triturus > Triturus cristatus. The sequence goes on from NC_140592.1 coordinate 1,116,843,470, forward strand.
CGCCACACCCATCCATCACAGGCGTCACGAGTGACGTGACCCTGCTAATAAAATGGCCCGGGTGCACATCCTCGTGGCCAGTTCCAGTACCCTACTACTGTGTCAGCGTGGTCATTCCGTCCATCATGTGGGCCTAATGCCCAAGACACCACACTTCTGACATGAACGCAGTGGTCCGTCCACCTAAGAAAGTACCAAGGAAGCCAGTCAGACCTATACCGGAGTGACCCCAATAGTTTATTGGGATACTTAAACTTGAAAAGTGGGAAATCTCAAACCTTTTATACAACTGTCTTCTCTAAAACTCATAATTTCATTGCTCAAGGTGTTTTAGAGGGGGATGCTAAGGCTTTTGGGAAGTATATTGTTACACACCACCAGTAAAGACGAAATAAATCTCGTGTATTAACTTGGACCAATATTTACTTTACATGCACTAAAGGTCTTTGGTTCCAAGAGCTCCAACAGAAAATTGTCTACGTCTCTAAATGACATTTATCTGAAAGACATAATCCAAGAGCTTCTCAGCTTATTGGTAAAATAAAATGTGCCCCTCTATTCAAGTCAGGATGGCCAAGGCTCCCTCATTTTCGGTGCAATAAGAGTTCGCACAGTCTCTAGTGTACAGATTTATTAATCAATCCGAATAAAATTATTATCAAATTTTCAATGTAAACAATACAATGTGTACGTAGCAGAAATGACCTGGGTTCTGTAACTCAAAATTAATTTAAATTAATCATGCAATGTTATTAATGGTTCTTACAGGTGTGCGCATCATTTCTTCTTGGACGTTGAAGTTTTCACGCCAGGGTTATGAGAACCTGAGCCTTATTATTTGTGTGTGTGAGATAATCGTGCCAAGAATATCCACTGTGCAATGTAGGCGTCTTTGAAGCCTGTTCTTTTGCAATCCAGGGAAACAGGAGCAATAAAACATATCAAGGTTTTATGACTGATCATCATTAGTTTTTCTCAAAGACCATTTATGATGCCCTGGCGTGAAACTAGTATTAATTAGCTGATATGAGCAGCAGGAACTGCAACTGAACTAAACTCTTATTCTAAAAAGCCTTTTTATACACCACAAAGAGGCATCTATAGGAACAGACCTTGTTGATGAAAACACCATGATTCAGGGTAGATTTCACGTGATCCGTCCAAAAGGGGCCGGCTCCAGGTGACTGCCTGATGGTTTAAGCCATAAAGGGCCTACGGCAGTCAGGTGTTAGTCATTGCAATATTTGCATGTACACAAAAACACGTGCTGTCACTGTCACATCTGTGCATTCTTGCTGAGAGAGCATGCATGACGTCACTTTTGCTTCCGGTCAATTTACCCCGAGAGTATGCGAGGAAGGCGTCTATACATTTTCGCAAAGGATTACTTTCTCTGGGGAAATGAACAGGAAATGCGTTTTGTTTTCAAGAACAGAATCAGGAATCAGAGGCGTGTTACTGAACGGTCATCCAATTCACACTTTAGGGTGAGATGCTTACGTCACTGGGTGTAATGATGAAAGAAGATCATAATTAAATAGAAAAACAGTTGTCACGCTAGTGACTTTTCCCTTTAGTTTATTTGCTCATGACGTTAACGTATATTTTTTCCACTGTTTCGTCATTTGAAATTCTACTGCATATTATTAAATATTACATACACACAAAAGGGATATCAGGCGATACCCTTCTGCAGTATTAGACACAAATGACATGTATCAATCACCATTATTTTCCATCGTTCTGACCAAGAAAATTGATATTTTAACAGCCTTTCCCACATGCAACCCCTTTAGGTCCATTATAAGTAATATCACACAGCCCTGTGGACCATATTCCCAAACCACACCACATCACCATGCCCAGTCCCGCCACATCATCATGCCCAGTCCCGCTAGGTCACTCGACCGCATCCACTCCACACATTCAGGGTGAGCAGATGTTGTTTAGAGAGTCTAGGGAGCGTGCCTGCCTCGGTACTTCCTCCCGTTTTTAGGTCTTTGTGCAAACAATTAAATGCTGGAGATGTCGCTGATTTTCACACAATAGCAATGCGTCTTTTAAAGGGAAACAGCCTTTACCACGAAGCCTTTTGTACGCGTTACGATTACAACGGTACACTTACCTCATAAACGTCTTCACAACGCGTATTGCTTCCACAACCGTCTTTACCACGCAAGCAACGTCATCACGGAACAACGTCTTCCTCATCCGAAAAAAAGGCGTCAGTCCTTTTTTAGTGTCGGCGAAGACCTGAGAAAAAGGTAAAAAAAAGAAGAAAGGGGGATGGGGGGTCTCCCCCCCAAAAAAGAAAAAGCGGGGTAAAGGAAAAATCGAGGTAAAGGCAATGCGTAGAAAAAACATTCCGTTGTAACGCATGCGTGGTAAAGGCATGCGTTGCAACGGAATGCGTAATAACGACATATATTCCTTTTAAACACAATGAGCATCAGATCCAGGAATCTGCTCTTGCGCTTGCTATTTATGGTCCATGGCATCAATCTCAGCAGACATATCTAGGGTTCAGGAGCAAGGTTTCCAACCACAATATCTGAGGTCACTTAAACCACCTTCAACCAACACAGGGCAATCCAGTAAGAAATTGGCTAACTGTTTGAGGGAGTCAAGTCTGCCCACCACCAGGAGCCGGACCAAGGCCCTTACTGCTCCGGCTGCTCAATTTCAAGGCCGCCCACCACCAAGCGCTGGACCAAGGCCCTTCCTGTTCCAGCTGCTCAATGTCAAGGCCGCCCACCACCAAGCGCCGGACCAAGGCCCTTCCTGTTCCAGGTGCTCAATTACAAGGCCGCCCACCACCAAGCGCCGGACCAAGGCCCTTCCTGTTCTAGCTGCTCAATTTCAAGGCCACCACCACCAGGAGCCGGACCAAGGCCCTTACTGCTTCGGCTGCTCAATTTCAAGGCCGTCCACCACCAAGCGCCGGACCAAGGCCCTTCCTGCTCTGGCTGCTCAATTTCAAGGCCACCCACCACCAAGCGCCGGACCAAGGTCCTTCCTGTTCCGGCTGCTCAATTTCAAAGACCGGGATGCAGTGCTGAGAAAAGTGGGCAAGTTGGAGACAGGTAAAGTAGACAATGCCTCAATCCTTTTCTTCCCAGACCATGCGTTAGGAGTACAGAAGCAGTGGAGTACATTCCTTGCATTGAAGAAGCGAATGCGTGAACTTGACATCCGTTACTCCCTGCTATTTCCTGCACATTTGAGGGTGATGACGGAGGGCTCCACTCATTTCTTCAACACTGAGGATGCCTGGGAGTGGCTGGAGGCAGCGGGGCACCACACATCCCTGAACAGACGCAATGACACTTGCAGAAACCACCCGGGTAATCGGGGCAGCCAAAGACAGAACCGCAGAAGGGCCAGAAAGTCACCTACGCCTGACACCCAGTCTCAGACCTGGAACAAATGATACAGGAAAGACGGGAGGCATTGAGGACGGTGGCCACAATATGGAATGCAGAGACCACCGGAGATTCTAACGCCTCCTCCGTGCAGTGTCCCAGCGAGGGCAGCTCATCTGCGGTGTGGCCGGCTGGCGAGAGTTGGCAGAGACTTTGAATAGTGACTCCTCAAACTGCCGATAATCTGATGTAGAGTCTGTAAGAGACACTTATATAATGTTGAGACCAGACACGCACACCTGCACGCCGCATGCACCTACACACAGCAAGCATTGGAAAAGTTGCTACCATCATTGCTATGGTTAATAATGTATGCCTGCAGACTATGAATATGTGCACATATCATGTATTCCATTATGCAAAGCCCACTGCTGCGTAGCTCTACTTACATGTAATGATTGGGCCAACACCCCCCCCCCCCCCTCCCCAGCCCTGCTATCCTTGGCTGCTTAAGCTCACCCCCCACGAAAGCAAACATGGCATACACAGCCGACATTCGCCAATCGGCTCAGTTCGCAGTTTGGGCAGACACAAGTTGTCACTCTGCTCAGCTCCATTTACGGAGCGAAAGGTTCTTTCTACCCTTGTTGGTTGAATTCGAGAGTTTTTCTGTACCGCAACAGCCATTGGATGAGTACCCTCTACATAGACAGCATGCATGTTGCTTGTTCGCTAAATCCCTAGTGTCATACTACCTGTATCCATTTCTCCTCCTCATCAATGCTCTATGCCGCCTACCACCATATTTACCTGGAAAGTTAGGGCGATGCATACGCCATCACGCAGGTATGAAACATATGCTTACATAAAACTTCATTCCGGTCATATAGCGCTGCTGCAAGAAACACATCCAGCGCAGCCAATGATATGTAAATTGCAACATAGATGGAGAGGCCAGGTGATAGACACAGGTTACTCTTCATACGCTACAGGTGCCTTTATCTGGATTCATCCGGGCATCCCCAATGTCTCCGAAGAGACTGAGACATTTACGGGCACTACATACTCTCGCGAGGTTGCCTAGATGGGAAGCATATAGTTATAGGATCCGTATATGCCCCAAACACTGATCAGGCAGAGATTTGGCAGCCAGTATGCTGCACACTGTCCCACTGGTGCAATATACCTTGGTTGCCGGGAGGGGACTTTAACTCGGTGCTGGACAGAAGTCTGGAAAGGTCCTTCCTGCCATTGCAGTGCACAACCCCTACGTCACATGCTAGGGGCTTGGGGGAGTGGTTACACTACTGGGGTCTAGCTAACGTATGGAGGTCACTGCACCCACATGACCATGCATACTCACACTATTCTCACCAACAGGGGTTACATGTGTGCATCAACAGGTTTGTAGGGAGTGAGACACTACTCACCAGGTGCACCAGTGTGGAATACCTGGGCTGCACACATTCTGATCACAATCCACACATGGTCCAGCTGCTAGCTGAGTGGGTCACCTGCATATGGAGACACCAGCCTGCAGCACTGCTGGATCCCCCCTTTAGGGCTCAGTTGAAGCCACTATTCAAAATTACTATGACAGTAATGCAGACTCTGTAACTGATGTGGGTACAATATGGGAAGCTTGCAAGGCTGTGGTACGTGGGCAATTTATGGGACTGAACTGGTGCTTGCTCCTTCAGCTGGACCAGGAAGCCACGCACATTGAAAACGCCCTCATCCAGGTAGAGTCAGATGTGGTGAGATGACCCGAAGCCCAACGTGCCTTAGACAAGATGATATGCAAGCACACACAGGTCATGGAGTGTTTACATTGTATAAACTATGCTGCACATGCGGTGCGCACCCATGCAGCGGCGGACAGGACAGGTAGACTCCTGGCAAGGCTGATTAGACAGGACCAGGAGCAAACCCGGGCCCTCTTATTGCGATCACAGCTGGCCATTTAATGACAGGATAGCATATGGTGCATGAAGAGTTCACAGCCCACTATACTAGAGTATATAAGTCAGCCCTTCAGGTAACGCACTTGGAACTCGACTCGTATTTGGCACCATTATCACTACTTGTGGTGTCGGCAAACGTGGAACCAGAGGATCCAATCACTTTACAAGAGGTGCAGGTGGCTATACAGGTGATGGCAACTTGAAATGCTCCTGGCCCGGATTGCTCCTCTGCCACCTGGCCCCACGCCATGTACCATACTGCACAGGAAAATCTATCATGCTGGAATCACTACGCGAATCATTATTGATTTTGCTTCCCAAGCCAGGTAGAGACCCGGAGCTGTTGGGCTCCCACCGGTCCCTGGTGCTGCTAAACACGGATTATAAGGTGCTAGGCAAAATATTGGCATGTAGGCTGGCTCCCCTGGTGCCACGTCTGGTGCATGCAAATCAGAACGGGTTTGTGCCTGCTCACTGCACGTCATAGAACATGCGTCGCTTTTTCAGGGTAATGCATAATTCTGGTGAGAGGTGGGCACATTCGGGCACATTCGGGCTGTCTGGTTCTTGAACTTGAGAAGGTGTTCAACATCCTCAAATGGGACTTTTTATTTGCAGCACCCGGCAGGTGTGGATTGGGGGAAAAATTCCTAGAACTAGTTAAACTGCTACATACGCAACCCACAACCAAAATCAAGACACGTCCGTGTGTATCTCGAGCGGTCTCCATTGAACGTGGCACTAGGCAGGGATGTCAGCTCTCCACGCTGCTATTCGCACTCACCATAGAGCCGCAAGACGGGTGCGGAGTGGGGTATCCCGCTGGGGGACGATACCCATGCTGTTTCACTATATGCTGACTATCTTCTAATTTAACTTTGTGATGTACGTGGCCCATATTTAGTGATTGAACAGGCGCTGTCAGAGTTCACCCTATTATTAGGGCTGCGCGTGAACTGGAAAAGTCGTGACTGTACCCCTTCGTTGAAACATCCCTGGACCCGGGGCTGGTGCTGGGGGGCATGCAGGTGCTGTGGTAAAACTCTGCTTTTTGATACTTGGGAATCTGGGACTTCTACCACCAGAAGGAACTGCTGGAGGGCAACCTCCTTAGGGTTGCATCAGCGGTGAGGTCTCAGATGTCCTTCTGGTGCACTCTTCCTCTAGCCACCATGGGCCGCATAGCTCTGTTGAAAATGGTGGTGTTCCCCGACTGCTTTACCATTTTACAAATGTACTGGTATACGTCAAGCCCTCCTTTTTCCATACACTAGAACAAGACCTCAGACAATTTATAAGACATGGAGCACTCATCACGGTAGCACTAGCGAAACTCTATTTGCCTGTCAATTGCGGGGGACTGGCAGTCCCTAACATGGAGCACTATTATCTGGCTTCGCAGCTGCAATGAGTGGCTCGTTGGATTGGTGATCAGCAGTTGGCAGATACTGCCACGCTGCGGTCTGGATACACGTAGCCCCAGATCATAGCCTTGTTTCACCCCGGTAGAAGAGGTGCGGCCCTAGCACATCTACTGGCGTTGGTCGCCCACAGATGTTTCTGCCAGACTCTAGGGGCCTCATGTAGGTAGCTAAATACCGGTCAGTAACGGCCGAAATTCGGTAAATATGCCGTTACCGACCGGTATTTAGTCAAGTGAGATGTAGGAGGCCAAAAACCAGTTTTCGGTAAATAGGAAGCGGTAAATACCGATTCATAATTACCGATTTCTAAAATACCGATTCATATTTACCGAATACATATTTATCGGTAAATATGAAGTGGTAAATATGAAGTGGTAAATATGAAGTGGTAAAACTGAAAAAGACATGTAGGTAAATTCGGTAATTAAGAAATCCATGAAATTCGGTAATTAAGAGTCGGTAATTAACACTGATTGAAAGCAGGTGGTAAGCATCAACAGTGCATATAAGCAATCCCAAAATGCAACAGCGTGGACAACATGGCCGCTCTGTATGTCATTGCAAGGCGCCTACGTCTACGGGCAGCAGGTCTGAGGATATGGAGACGGGAGGAACGCATCTACAGACAGCGCATCACACTCTTCCAACTGACTGACGCAGAGATACATGAAAGGTACAGGCTACACCCACAAACCATCATGGACCTGATAAGGGACCTGCACCCACTCCTGGACCAGCCAACAAGAAGGGCGCATGCCATACCACATGTGCAGGTGCTCTGCAGCCTACATCTACTGGCATCTGGCAGTTACCAGGGGGTGATAGCTGCGGTGGGCGGTGTATCCCAAAGTTGCCTGTCCCGTTTCTTCAGGAAGTTCCTGGATGCCATGATGCAGAGAATGCACCACTACATCAGCTTCCCAAACACACAGGCTGAACTGCAGAAAACTAAAACTGACTTTTATCACATGGCACAGTTCCCCCATGTCATTGGCTGTATTGATGGCACACACATCCCAATCTGCCCACCAGCTGCCACTGAGCACATCTACAGGAACAGAAAGTCCACCCACTCCATCAATGTGCAGGTAATCTGTGATGCAGGGAACATCATCACTGATATTGTTGCGAAGTTTCCTGGGAGCACCCACGACTCCTACATCTTCCAGAACAGTGGGATCTACACACGACTGCTTGCCGGAGAATTTGGAGAGGGATACCTGCTAGGTAAGTAACAGTGACGCCCCATGAAACCGGCAAATCATAGAGTATTGAGGCATGTGACTGATGGTTCCCTTTTACTCACCTAGGCGACAATGCATATGCCTGCCGGTCATTCATCCTCACTCCCTACCTACACCCATCAACCCAGAGAGAGAGACGATATAACGTGGCACATAAATCTACACGCAATGTGGTGGAGCGCACGTTTGGACTACTGAAAAGCAGGTTCCGCTGCCTCCACAAGAGCGGAGGCGCACGCCAGTACACACCCATCATCTGCTCCAAGATCATTGCCACTTGTGCAATGCTGCACAACCTTGCCACGAAGAGAGGTACAGAGGTGGAACTAACAGATTTTGAGGACAATGAGGATGAGTCAGGCCAGCCAGAGGCCAACGCAGCTGGAGTGCCAACTGCAATAGATGGGAGAGAGAGACGGGCAGAGATCACATGCAACTATTTCTGAGTAAGTAAGGGGACACAGCCAGTTGTTGGATGTCATGACGTAGTTTAATAATGCACCACTACGCCATTACAACAAGATCAAGCCAATCTGGCAACATTGCATATTTACAAGGAGTAAGTCCAGGGTTACGTCACCCATTAGGAATTGGCTACGCAGGGCTGCATCAATGTTTGCGCACATGCGCTGCAGTGTGGGATGGCACGGATTGAGCATCCTCACTACTGCCAACCCCAAGCCGCCTGCTGCTCCTGCGTGTATCTGGGACGGGGGGTGTGATGCTGCTCCTGCTGCTGGAGTCGATGCTCTCCGCAGCATCCCCTGCAGCAGTTGTGGCCGCCTGACTTGTTAATAGCACCTCAAGTGCACTTGTGACCTGCACCATCCCCCGAGACACGTCGCTGCAGCAGTGTGTCAGGCCCTCCTGCATCGACACAAAGCGCCGGCAGAGTATAGAAGTGGCAGTTGCCAGACGGTTGAGTGCCCTGGTGTGACTGTCCCTCCTCTGCCGTTCCCGGCGCCGTGCATCTCTGTCAGCATCTAATTTGCTGCACAACAGCTGGATTGACTGGGACATGTCCCGAATGCCCGCTGCCATTTCACCCATCCCCACTGCCATTGTGCTGATGTTCTTGTCCATGTTGACAAAAGTTGATTTCATGCCCCGTATATGCCTCTGGACTGACATAACTGCCTTTGTTTGCAGGCGCTGTTGCTTTAACTTGTTGGCCTCGAGCCCCGAGAAGACCCCATGGCTGTCAATGTTTGCTGGTGGACTCTGCACATGCGACCTGCGGCGCCGTCTTGCACCCGTGTGTTCTACCTGTGAGGAGTAGGGCACAGTGGCATGGCTCCCATCCTGGGGCATAGTATTTTGCTCCGGGCCCCTGCTGTCGTCAGACGAGGTGTCTAAGGCTCGCAGCCTGGCGGCAGCACGCCTCCTCGACCTCACACATGCAGGCGGTGATGTGGCCGGTGACTTAAACATGAGTGGCGATGCTGGCTGTGGGTGAGGTGATGCTGGCTCTGGTTGAGGTGAGGCTGGCTCTGGTTGAGGTGAGGCTGCCTGTGGTAGTGGTGAGGCTGCCTGTGGTAGTGGTGCGGCTGCCTGTGGCAATGCTCCCTGGGCTGAACTTGTGCTGGCCAGAGCTGATCTGTCTGGCCGGTGTGCCCCCTCTCTTGCAGCATGTCCTGTCCTGCGCGATGTCACATCTGTGGACAGAAATGCAACATCAGCTCAGTGTACCTGAAGGGCTGCATTGCAGGCATCACAATAAATTCATGTAACACTCTCACATTGTCCTCTGCCTGCTTTTGGCTAATGTGTGTACCATGCATTGTTGTCCTGTGCTATTTACTTCATGGTTGGGGGTTCCCTGACTACATCTCCCAGAATGCATTGCCTGTCTGCATTAACACATGGACTGGAGTGGGATACTCATTTCACAATGGGGGATGTGGGATAGGGGTAGGGGGGGCTACATTGCTGTGCATTCGTCTTACCTTGTTGGGTGGCGGCTCTGGCAGAGCTGTCGGCAGCCCCACGACGCTCTTGTGCTCTATTGTGGCCTCCACCAGCTCCTCCAGTTCGGTGAGGGCAGGTGCCCTGTTGGTTCCACCTCCAGTCTGGCTGGCCTCCTTCTGGATTTCCCCCATCTTCCTCTTGGTTACAATCCTCAGGTCATACCAGCGCTTTTTGAGTACCTCTATGTCCCTGTGGGTCACTCCCACAGCATTGACCTGCGCCTGGATACCCAGCCATATATTGAGCTTTTCTGACTCCGGCACTTGCAGGGACTGCCTCCCAAACAGCTTCTGGTGCTGCTTCACCACCTCCTCCACCAGCACCTGGAGTTCCTTGGGGCTGAATTTCATCTTCCTCCTCCTTTCCCCTCCATCTCTCAGTGTCCTCTGCGTGGACATGATGATTTTGTGCTGCACAAACAGGCACTGGCTCCCTGCCTCTCCTCTGCACTCCAAGCCTCTCCAGAGTCTGTTAATTGTGTGCACCTGCCTGGGTGTGGCCACTTCCTGGTTGGGTGGGGTGTGGTTGCACAGGATTGGCTGTTTCATCCAGTCATGTGATTTTTTTTCCCGATTCGGTAAATACCGATTCGGTATTTACCGAATCGGAAAATAACACTTCGGTATTTACCAAATCGGTAAATACCACCTCGGTATTTACCGATTCGGTAAATTCCGATTCTTGAATACCGAATGTTACCGATTCGGTAAATATTACCGAATTATTACCTACATATAACTTACCGATTCTTAAATACCGATTCGGTACGGTTCGGTATTTAAGAATCGGTAAATTTTATTTACCTACATGAGGCCCTAAGACTCACAAAAGAGGTTGTACCTTATGCCCCTTCTTTGGCCATACTGAGTACACCAACTCATCGCCGTTTAATCCAGTAGGCAGAGCTGATCCCCTTGGAAACGCCGGACCTGCTGACTCTGGGAGACCTTTACCAGGACCACCAATTAATGCCGTTCCACACACTAACCGCGGATAGTGTTCTGCCGCAAGGCCAGTTTCTCCTATACACCACATTGACACAGGCGCCTTGAACTCTGTTGGGTGACATCTCACTATTCAATATATGCCTGAATTGGGCACCGGCAGACATCTTACAAAATGGTTCACTGACCCCCTATGCGCTCAGTCAACACTGCCACTGACATCTCACAGACAACACTGGGATACAGACTTGCAGAGACAATGCAGTGATCGTGAGTGGTCGGCCATACTGGAGGGACCCACACATATCCCCAGAAATGCTCGATTTCACTTAATACAGTATTATATAACCCAGAGAGCATACATGACACCAGCTAAGATTAACCAATACTATAATCGGGACGATGCTAAATGCGCAAGAAGTGACACGCTAGATGCTGACCTATTACATATGCTGTGGGCATGCACAGCTCTCGCCTCTTTTTGGAGTACAGTTATGGCACATTTGACCACATGCACGGGTAACATGATTGAGTGCTCTTGGGAGGTTTGTATACTAGGACCCTTCCATTGGAGCAAAAAACACAAGGTCTCATCCCGGTTCATAGACCTCTGTCTTATTGTGGCTAAACGCTTCATAACCAGGTGCTGGAAGTCGCCACACATTAAAGCCTGGCGACAGTCGCTGACATGCTGGGCACAGGCAGAGAGCGTGGCATTGCAATGAGAAGACACAATGGGCCTGCGGATGCTCCCGCTGGCGGGGGCATAGGATGCGATTTTGCTGTATATCTGAAATATAGATCAGAATGACCCAGAAACACCTGAATCTCCTGCATGACGGTCCCAGGAGGACAACCCAAGGGGCACACATAATATATATTGATTGTTAGCGATGAGACCCGCGGGGCAGGGGTCAATGCAATCTAACCGGTGCTGCATCTCCCTCACTTTCAGGCCACAGAGATGTCAATTGAACTCAACACATAGCGACTAGAGCAAGGCAACCTAAAACAGCCAATGTTACCTAAATTCTAGTCGATAGGGTAGTCATACCATTCTCCACTACTGAAAGAGCCTGTTTTAAGTTGGCCCTGTCAATCTCATGCAGCCTTCAGCAGCCTCTTGTTGAGATATGTTCCATATTTCATCATAGAAAGCATAAAGGAAGTGCTTTTGGCGTGTTTTACAAGGTATCAACAAAAGCAATTACACCTCATCAACAAGGGCACTAAATTCTTTTGGCTTTCTGAGTGGGAGTGGGAGTTCATTTTCTACCCCAACAACAATCCTTCATATTTCTAAGGTATTGTCCCTACTCATACTAGCCCTGTCTTTTCATTTATTATAAAAAAAACAACCTTCAAATTACCAATCGCTGTGTTATACATAAATACCCTCCACTTCAACAGGACACAAAAATGTGAATACAATTGTGAAATAATTTTTTGTGAAAAACAAGAAAGCACCTCACATGCGCAACACCAACAGAGGTTACTGGTTAATTATCACCAGTTGTTCCCACGTTTTTCATCATCAGTCGCTATCTCGCAAAAAATAATAAATGATATGCACGTTGGTGTCCAGAAAACCAGTGAAAAACAGATATGAGATTATACAAGAGAATACCTGGATGATGGTTCCATTTGTTCAGAAAGTACTAACAACCCTGCGCTAGAAAATACCATTGGCAAGGAGCGATTACATGTGTTAGATATGATAACCTATCTTAGTAACTTGTCCTGCATACCTACTAAAACTGTATTATCCATAATGTTCTGCTACAAGACAACTGCATATAACCCGTTGCACCGCTGTATGATGTGTAAAATGCTAAATAAAGTTTAAAAAAAACAGATATGAGTCTGCTGACAACAAAAATAAAAATAAAAATAAACCCCATGAAGTTAAAATTGAGATAGACCACACCGTCACCAAACCGCTTATTCTGAACTCATGGCCCTATTCAAAGTATACCAAACTGCATACTCGCTGACCATTTAATGATGGGCCGACATGTTTCCTTGCCTGTTTGTCGACGTGGGACCCGTGCTCACTACGCCACTGGAGTCAAGCTATCCTGGCTGATGATGGCTGATAGCCAGAAACCGGTCCTAGGATGCTTGATTCCGGTCCAGGGAAGACATGACTTGGCAGTTCGGGCTGGACTGTTCCCATGAGGCACAGGGTCAAGACTGATTTGCATATGGCCATGTCTGAACTGGGGTGGCGTAGTGGGCAAAAGAACGATGGATTTAACCCAGATCTCTTGACTGGGGGAGAATGTCTGCATTGTCAGCATTCCGTCCATCATTTGTTTGTTGTAATGCTTTTCGCCCTAAGTGGGATGGGTATTCCCAGACGTGGGACCCGTGCTCACTACGCCACTGGAGTCAAGCTATCCTGGCTGATGATGGCTGATAGCCAGAAACCGGTCCTAGGATGCTTGATTCCGGTCCAGGGAAGACATGACTTGGCAGTTCGGGCTGGACTGTTCCCATGAGGCACAGGGTCAAGACTGATTTGCATATGGCCATGTCTGAACTGGGGTGGCGTAGTGGGCAAAAGAACGATGGATTTAACCCAGATCTCTTGACTGGGGGAGAATGTCTGCATTGTCAGCATTCCGTCCATCATTTGTTTGTTGTAACGCTTTTCGCCCTAAGTGGGATGGGTATTCCCAGACGTGGGACCCGTGCTCACTACGCCACTGGAGTCAAGCTATCCTGGCTGATGATGGCTGATAGCCAGAAACCGGTCCTAGGATGCTTGATTCCGGTCCAGGGAAGACATGACTTGGCAGTTCGGGCTGGACTGTTCCCATGAGGCACAGGGTCAAGACTGATTTGCATATGGCCATGTCTGAACTGGGGTGGCGTAGTGGGCAAAAGAACGATGGATTTAACCCAGATCTCTTGACTGGGGGAGAATGTCTGCATTGTCAGCATTCCGTCCATCATTTGTTTGTTGTAATGTTTGTCGTAGAGGCCATTTCTTCAGGGCATGGGGTCTTAATCTACCTTTCTGGACCCTTGTTCTGTACACACAGTGACTGTTAAAGACAAAGAAGGTTCGTTAAAAAGGACGTCCAACCGGTCACTTATCAGTTTCACTTCTTCAAACACATGTATCCTGTATATTTGCACCACAGGTTCATATTTACCAGGTAGTAGCCAAGGCCCTTCGTACCAGCTATCCACCACGTCACACAGGAACTCAATTCCATTGTGAGCTCTGTTTCGTTACTAGGACCCTTGTGTTGTCCCAATCCTAAAAAAGAGACAAGCAAACGTTAATGACTGTGTGTATTTCAATGCTGCATCCTCGTGTCACTGCTGCCAGTACAGCTCATATATAATTATAGCTACATATTACTGTGACCTCCTCATGTCCCAGTCTTATTATTAGCATATTACTCAGGTGCGTCTCTTTCTTGCCTCCTAAACCACACCCATCACTAAGTAGCTATACTGCTCAGGGATGTCAATTCCTGCGCTCACATTGGATATTTACAAATGTAGATGGTATTTACAAATGTAAATGGTAATTCAACCCCACCTCTTCGTGCATTTCAACTACCATCCTCCCCATGCCCTAATTACCCGTACCCCAGACTTCTTACCCCGTCTATCAACGGAAAAGCGTTTTCTCATTCCTGTGTAGATCGCGAACGAGAGTACTGATTTAAATGAAGCAATTTGGACAACCGGAAACACACTCTTTTCCAGGTCACGTGATCGGCACTGTTCTATGGGTGCCATATTGGAGTGGGGAACTTCAACGATACTCTGCTCCTGATGTCTGCAGCTCTTCTAATTCCATCATAAGCTGTTCCCAAATTTCTTATAATAAATGAAAAGACAGGGCTAGTATGAGTAGGGACAATACCTTAGAAATATGTTGGTTCCTTTGAGTGGAGGGCGACCTGATCTATTTTCCCACTATAGCTTCCTTGTGTGAGTAAGTGTTTTACAAGGTCCCAACAAGAAGTCTTGTAATTTCAAGTCATCAGATAAAAGGGCAAGTGCTGTTTTACCCTATACAGTATTGATGTTTTTAGCCAACCAAGTCACAACTTCACAACAATGTACATTGTTAACACCTCTAAATGTTGACTCTGCACATATCACATGTCAGGCCTATTGGATGTAAATCTCTTGCTGTTACCTAAGAATCTATTCTAACATTTGTTAATCTCTAGTGGCCAGATTAAGCATCCCTTCCAAATGGCATCTGATGAATTATGCTTACTCGTATGCAGCATGTTATCAATAGTGTTTTCATCGAATTGTGTTAACTGCTGCCAGTTGTCAAATTCTAAAGGGAATCCTTTATCTTGTCTAAGGAAAGACACGTAGTTTGTGGCACAGTTTTGTTTAGGAAAATTATCGGTTGTATTAAGCAGGCCCTAAATATAGCCTCCGTTCCCTGAACCTGGCAATTTATAGTTCCCCAGATAGTATTCTAAAATTTCCTATACTGCATCAATGTCCCAATAATCAGAAATAGTACTAGGAGTGATAATGCCATTTAAGGAACTTTTAAACAAATGCAGAATTTGCCAGAGTTCAGTGGGATCATACACATCAAGAGATACCTCGTCCCATACATTCCCATCCGGAACTGGAACAGTTGAAATGTTCACAGTGTGATGATGCGTGTGGTTTCTGAACCAAATTTAGTAGGTGTACTGCAGAGCATTCTGGGACAAAATGTCTGTTAAGGAGAAGGAAGAACACTGTAACAAAATGAATCCAAACGACTACGAAAAGTAATATGATTATAATCCGAAGGTGTAACCATGGAGAAACAAAGTATGTTCTTTTCAGCCAAAGATAGAAGACATGCATCTTTGAAAAAAGTGGACCGATTCAGGTCACTAATGACCACCTCTCAGCCTTCCATACCAAATGAAGAGTTGGTCAGACAGTAGAGAATACCAACCAATATCTGTTTATTCAGGTACCCTCAGAGTGGAGTCAAGTCTGCCCAGTCACTAGGAGTGCTGCAGAGGGTCTGATATTGACAAACATAAAGATACATTATGTACTTTTCGTAACTGGTCTAAGACACGCCCATAGTGGAATTTTACTGGCAGGTGCAGCAAAGCAATGGAATACAAGAGAAAAACAATCTCAGTGCTCATATCTTACACAGTTACAAAGTCCAGGTTTGTTCCAGTCGGGCCCGTCACCAGACAAGTGGGAGAAGGCCTCTATCTAGTGAGAAAGGTATGCGCTAATAAGAACAGTCTATTCATTAGTGAAGCAAAACCCAACCCTGCAGAAATGAAACCTAGCGGAGGCCTTTTCTCAGAAATAGTAAAGGATTCGTTTTGATCATGATTTAAAATGGCGTCTAAGCAGAAAATGGTGCAACGAATTGTAAGAAAGTAGGATCTGTTTCTTACCCCCACTTTTTGCTTTTTTGCACCCACTGTTTTGACTAGTCTGGCTGGGATCCTGCTATTCAGGTCCCCAGCCTATCTGCTTACTCCTTTTAAATTGACATGCATGTACTTACTTTAGTACAATGCCAGATTGGATACTGGGGTACCCTGATCAGTCCCTAGTACATGGTACACATGTACCCAGGGCATAGGTACCCAAGAGGCCTCCCATGGGCTGAAGCATGTATTATGCCACCCATGAGAGGCCATGCAAAATGGAACCTCAGGTCTGCTACTGCAGCCTGGGTAAGATGGTGCTTGCACCACTTACAAGAGATATAGGTTCACTATATATATATATATATATATATATATATATATATATATAGCACTACAATTAAAACATTATTAGTCACCCCTATAGCAGGCCTTAACAATCCTGAAGGCAGGGTGCTGGCTTTTACATGAGAGGGTGCTCCTGCATGAGCAGGGCCCCCCTGCAGTCTTCAGAGACTATTCTCCCGGGCTGTACGTGATACTGCCAGACATATAGGTAGAGGTGCATTATAACCACGCAGTAAATGCTATCTCGAAAAGGACTGCAATGAAGTATGTCATGTTTGGTGTCAAACACCTTGGAATCATACCTCCACACCAGTAACTGGTGTGGGAGGTATGATTCCTCCCCTCAGAACCGAGGCCCGGGGGTACCCAAGTCTACCGGTACCAACTTTCTCGAGCCTTACAGCACAAAATGGATGCTGCCAGCCACAGACCCGAGTCTGCCTTCCTGCTGCTGAGCCAAGCTCACGCAGAGGAAGGCCGGACAATAGGTATCCTGTCACAAGGAGGTGTGACTACCTCCCAGACAGGAGTTCGTGCATTGGAGCTGGGTGGGTGCACGGTCTCCATGCCAGAAAGTCTGCACGAGGGGCACATTTGGTGTCCCTGTGCATAGTCCAGCTCAAACCAGTTCTGGGAGCCTTTTGCTCCTGCTCTGGTGCAAACTGGACAAAGGACATGGGTGTAGCCACCCCTCTGTCCTGTCCCTCCCCTAGGAGGGTCCCTAGAATCTGTCCAACCCTTTCCCGTGGGTATAAAATGGGTTACCTGGCTACAGGACATTAGATTTTACGCGGACAAGATTCTGCAAGAAGATAGCACTTAACTTCGACCGTCTGGACACGCTGGACTTCGCTGGACCTCCCTTGGGCTCGACTTTGTCTTCCCTTGCCGTCCCCAGTCTCGCCACTGTCCGTGATCCATACAGGTGCTGTGCTGGACCCTGTGGACCTCCAAGACAACAGAAGAATCTCCCTTGGGGTGAAGGAGTCACTCCCCTACAAATGCAGGTACCGTATCTCATCTGACTGCTGCTCCAGAGCATCTGCAGACTCCGAAGATCCCAGCAACACAGAAGGTGGGTTTCTGAAGATCTCCACGGTGGAGCTGCCCTCTTACTGAGTTTGAGGCGGATATCCCTCGTGCGGACTTTATACCCCTACCCCTGTGCACCGTGTTCATTTGCAGCTGCACATGCTTGTTGTTGCGCAACAATTCTGTGCATTGGGCAATTTGTAGCCCTGACCCCAGTGCATCTTTACTGAGAAGGACTCTGGCATCCTCACACTCTGTGCCCTCCTAGCTTGTATTCTATGAAACCGCCTGAGGTCCCCTCGCGACTCCTGTGCCTTCGGCCTGTGGGTCCACTTGAGGGTCAGCTTTGCTTTATTTGGACTCCCCTGGTTGCTCCAGGCCTGCCCTGAAAACCCTTGTTGTGGTGAGTCGCCTGGTCCTGGCTGGGCCATCTACTTTGTTTGCCGCTGCCAGGGCTTGTTGGTGCTCCCGCTGGACACCGACCCCTCAGCACTCGACATCCTTCGTGGGACAGCTTGTCTCCGGCTCCTGCTCATCCTAGACGTCTCTAGGTCCTCACAACTGAAGTGTCAAGATCACCGTCAACACACCTGAAGCACCCGACATCAGTGGGCATTCGTCTACCGAGCCCCTGGTCACTCCAAAGTGACCCAGACTCTGTCCCCTCTGCTTTCAGGTTCTACCCATCTAGAATCCACGTTTGGATTCCACCGGACACTTTTCATACTTCCAGCAGAAGCATTACTTTGTTGACATCCATGGAAAACAACGAGGGATTCTGACGCCACTTCGTGCCTGTGCACCCGGCTCCTCTGGGATGGGTAACTCTGGTACAAAGGTATCCACGGGTGGGGTGGCTCTTCAAACTTTTGAATTCTCGGGGTTGTCTTCGTAATCTGCTAGGAAGGGTCCTTTATCTCTGATTTTCCAACTGCAACTTTCCCACCTTGAGCTCAGAGGGCAGGGATGGTGGGGGGTGGTGGGGGTGGTGTTTCTGATGCATCAGAAGAGAAGTCATCAAAGTTGATGAAGTTTGCAGAAGCCATGCAGTCTATCTTGGGCCGTTCAGTAGGTTGTTTCATATGAGATATATCTGTGGTACATTGACATAGACCATGTTCTTTTTAGGATTCTGAATTGAAATCTGTGTTTGTGTACTTCCTGACTGCACAGTTGTCATTCTTTTTGAAACAGGTAGAAGAAATTCTTTATTGTTGTTTATCGTTCTCTCTTGTTGAAGAGAGCAGGCTTCATTGTTAATTAAAGCTTCCATCTGAACCTCCTGTATGGCAGCGAGAGGAGATTGGTAGCTACCCAGGAGTCCATGCTGCTTACTGTTGAGAATCAGCCACATAGTATGGTTTATTCAGATTAATAGAGACAAACTGCTTGTCTAACCATCCTGCAAGGGGTGGGAGAAGTAGTGTTTGTGCACCTTCAAACAGCCAGGACAGATACACAAGCGCTGTAAGATGTCTCACATTTTTTCTTGTCCACAATAATTTCTCTAACTTGCTACTCAACCTTCAGGATCCAGCCAGTCCTTGCTGGAACAACCATCACTTTCTCCAGTGGTGGTGCATTATACTTGGACATTGCTTTGTTCATACCGGAAACCATTAAATTCCTCTGGCATTATCGAGATCTGCCACCAGTGTGCTGGCATTATCGAGATCAGGGACCCACAACTTAACCCCAAACAGGATCCTGTAAGGAGTCTAACAATTCACAGATTTCCATGGCATATGTTTAAAAGCCCTCTGGATGCCATATAGGCGATGGACCAAACTACGACTTGAGCCTAATACCATTGCTGCCAAATACTTCTTTATGTCCAGTTTTTTGCTTTCCACAACCATGTTTTCCTCGGGATGGTTTTGGATGCAAGAAATGAGGGTCACACCCAAACTTCTTATTGCCTCTTTGTAAGCCTGAGAGCTAAACGCTGGACCCTGCTCAGAATGCAGTGTGCCAACTGCTGCTGTCCAGATAAAGACTTTCAGATCCATTATAACAGTTCAGGCATCAGCCGCTTACTATGGCCATGCACACGGTAATCAAGAGTAGGAGTCTACTGCCAACAAGATATACGTGTAAGCCCCATCAGATGTTAGTAAGTTACAATGCTCCAATTAAACACAAGCCCAGGGCTTGTTAGAAATCAAAAGAGGTAACTGGGGTGGACACGTCATGGTTCTGCATTCTGATGGGTCTACCTGAGCAGGGAGGAATGAGATAGGCTGACACCTACATTTCAATAGGTAGTGTCCTCATCACACACAAAGGAGTGATTACCCCCCCCCCCCACAGGTAGCGTGGCAGACAGGACTGGGTTGAAAGGGATCCTTGTGCAATTCAGAGAGTTTCTTAGAAGTCACCCCCTACACCAACTGCACTTTGGAGTATAAATACTGGATCTCTGACTGCCTAAAAGCAGAAGCTTCTGGATCTTGAGCTGAACTTCTGTCAGAAGGACTGCTGTGCTGATTATATGGCTCAACTGGACTGCTTTTCTGGAAGGACTGCTTTTCTGCTTGCTGCCCTTCTGCCTGCTGCCCTCTGACTCTGCTGGAAGGACTCTGATTTCCCTCCAAGAGATCTCCAAACACTTGCTGGCTTGCCTCCTGCTTTCTGAAGTCTCAGGTATAGAAAATACTTCATACAATTCTTCTGGTGTTGCAGGACTCTGCTATCTGTGAGTCCTACCCTTGCCTGAGGGGCCCCTGCATGTTGTGGGCCTCAGAAGTGGGTTCTGCAGCTGATTTATGCAACAACCAATGCGTTGCATTGACTGCGTGAGAAATTCCTCAGCATCGGCCTTTTATGCCAATGCAGACGCTGCCAGACGACAGCGGTTCCACAGCCTGCATGGCTCAATGACGCTGCTGGGCGCATCTCAGTGACAACACAATGCATTCACTTCAACGGAGCTCGATGATAACACAGGACTGCCTTTGCGCGGGTTATTGATAACACAGTAGACCCTCGATGTCGATGAAAGTTCCAGCCAAAGTCCTGTAGTCAGCCTATCGTCAATCGCCTGAACTTTGGATTTGCTGCAGTCCCTTGCGAACTCAAGTAGCCTTTTGACCACTCATGACTTCTACGCATTTTTTTGCAATTAATCTTTAAAACTTCACATCTGTACTTCTACTGAATTGATTCTTGGTATTCTGATCTTAATTTGCCCTGATAAATATTCTCAATTTTTCTAAACGTGTGTAGAGTCTTTTTGTGCTGTATTAATTGCGTTACTCTGTGTGCTTGTCTGCTTGTGTGTTGCACAAATACTTTACACATTGCCTCTTTAGATAAGACTGACTGTACCGTGCCAAGCTACCCGAGAGTGAGCACAGGTTATCTTTCAGTTTTTACCTAGCTTACCCTGTTAAGAGTGGTGGTTCCTGTCTTGCTTGGGTGTATACTTTTACATGCCCCGGTAGATAAAAACTCTTAAATTAGTTTTTTGCTACTGCATGGCCTAGCTTTCCTATATAAAAACGTAGGAGTTACCTTATTACATTTAATAATCTGTAATTTCCAAATGGGAACAGGTGACCAGTTTATTATTGGTGTATTTAGAATTGTAATGAAAAATTCTATCTTATGGTGAAGTAGTATCTTTAGTTCCAATTCTGAAAATGTCACTTTTAGAAAGTTGGCTTTTTTAATTGGATCCTTGATGATGGCATAGGCCCCTGCTCCGCAGCCTCACCGCACCTTGGAATGTACACATTGCTCTGGCTGCGTGACTCATCTTCGACACTGACCGTCCCAACAATTAGCGAACCAGGATTTAAATTACTCTGTTCCTCAGAGACTAACTGGGTCCCTGTAGCTGGCTCCCGATCCATATTGGTCAGCCTAAACTTGTGACTTTATTCAGGTCACGCGTGAATGGCTAACCATCATTGGCACTGTTTGGCTCTATTTTCACTGAGATCTTCAAAATTACATAACTCCAATCCTACTAATTGGATTGTTGTCCTTTTGGTCTTGTTTTATTTATTAAAAAAACCTCTCATTTTTTATCTGGGATGGGATCTTTTTTGATCGGTGTTTTCAATCTATTACTGTTTGAAGTGTTGCACAAATACTTTACACATTGTCTCTGATATAAACCTGATGGCACTGTGCCAAGCTACCAGAGGGTTGAGCACAGGTTGATTTAGGGATGTTTTTTACCACACCCTGACAATTATTGTTGTTGTTGCTTGACCAGGGCTCACACCCCAGTCAACAAATAAACCGATTTTTCACAGGGTGGAAATGTAAACCTGCACGCATACACTTCAAGAGATTTCAAGAAATTGGTCTACCAGGAAAGCATGTGATATTATTTTCCCATGCAAGCATTGTAACTAACCTTATGGCAGTTGCTGGACCTATCAAGCTTAAGGTGGTCTTCCCCCATACTTTTTGCCTCTCCTCCTCCATTTTCCTAAACCTATTTTTGTTGGCCTTAGGACTCTGTACTCTTTACTACTGCTAGTCAGTGCTAAAGTGTTTGTGCTCCCGCCGCTAAAACATGTGGCTAAAAGTGGTGCCTCACAAGATCTGACCCTTTGTGTGGCTCATAAGCTCTTGAAATCAAGCTTTTGGGCTCTTTGCAATTGTGAAAAATGGCCTATTCTCTCCATAACTGTGCCACTCACACCGAAATCCAGCATGAGTCACTGCCAGTCTGTCTCTTTGCTCAACAAGCATATGATGCTGACATGTAGCACCAGGCAGCCCCTCCGCAACGCCTGGCCTGTTCTTCATGACTGCGAACCGGCGAACAATTGTTTCTTTGCTCCCCCCGACCCTCTTCAATGAGGACGGGACTCTTGGCACAAAACCTGAGAAGGTAAAACTTCAGTGTGACTGATCTGGGACTGTATTTTTTATGCAAATAATTAGGACCCCCTGAAGATTCCTAGGACAGGGTAATATATGTTTGTAGAATATACAAATATGGTGGCACAACTGTATATTATACAGTTGTGCCACCATATTTGTATATTCTTCATCCCTGTGTAACCCACAATTTATTTTAGTATTTGTCATAATTTTACTATGTATATTAAATTTGTTTTTAATTGTGAATGTACCCAGAATTTATAATTAAAAAAGAATTACAATTTTCATTTTTTCGTCTCACTGCTTATACTGTTCTGACTATTAGATAGAAATTATTTACAACTGCTACCCACAAGAATTGCCTAGGTTGTTATTCTACAAACACTGATCTGGGACTGTATACAGCCCAGGCTCTATCGCGGTCAGCCTGAACGTTTAACTTTGACCTGGTCCAGTGGGCCCTAACAGCTATGGTTGGCGCTTCATGCTTTTAGGTGCTATTTTACAATGTATTCTTTAACTCTGGTTCTTCTCATTGGATTTTTGTCTTGTTTTATTTATTACATTTTGCTCTATTTTTCTCACCAGGGATCTTTCTGCGGTGTTTCCACTGTTTTACTGTTTGAAATGTTGCACAAATACTTTGCACATTGCCTCTAAGTTAAGTCTAACTGCTCTGTGTCAAGGTACCAGGGTGTGAAGCACAAGTTAATTTGGGGTTTGATTGTGTCTTACCATGACTAGGATTGTGGTTGCTGCTTGGCCAGGGCTCACACCCGGTTGCAGGTATTCTGCAAATACACAGAACTATGGGCACGAAAACAGGCCCTCGGTGCATAGGGGTTGTACATTCCTACCACCTTAGTGCCCAAAATCCCAAAACCCGACTAACTAAAGTGTCTTTCGGTGTCCTACATAATCACGTAGCTACAAATGATTAGCGAACCCAGAACACCACACTCCCGACTCTCTCAGGAACCGCGGTAGCAAGACATACCCTTTCGCTCACTCACTCGTACTTGTCCACAATAATGATTGCCAGAGTCACTGTGTAGTTCAAAGTGTTTACTTTAACTATTGTGCTCTATAATGCAGTATACGAGCCACTACCAGCAGCAAAATGCATAAACCTAAAACCGTTAGCATTGTTCAATACCATAGAATATAAAGGGGGTGTAATCATATACAGACAGTGGAAACAGGACTATTAGGCCTAACCACCCTCCCCTTGGTAAGTTGAAGTTTAATATATGAAGGAAGATCTCTGGGCTTTGTCAGCAGACCCCATACCTCAGAACCTAGATGATAGGTTTACATCATAGGAGCAGCATAGCTGTTCTCCAAGGAAAGGTTTCTCTGCAAGTGTGTGTGAACAACATGCATCCCCGTAATATCAAAGCACGAGTTTCCAGCAATACAGCTGTGTTTTGCATGTTTTGTCAAGGTGCTAGGGACTGACCAGAACAGAATAACAAAGGGCATGTTTATCGACCTTGCACATCATGTTCAGACTAAAACTCAAGGAACAAGAAGAGAACGCAGAAAGCAGACAGTTCTCATGTGAAAGGCATAAACGGAGTCTTGCAAAATTAAGTCATGTAGCAACGTGCCCAAAAGCAGCATCATGGCAGCAGAGCTCATGCTAACTTAGCAATGTCGATAATGACCCTAACGGCCATATAACAACCCCAGTCAACCAGCAACCCAATTTCTAACAGCAGCCCTCAGCCAGTTCAGAAGAACTATTAGGCAACGGAAGATGCACAAGCACAGGTTCCAGAGTCTCTCTCAATGTGAATGAAGGATATTCTCGTATCTGCACCTGCCACACTTCCTGAAATGTGCATGAGTTGAATGTAAAACTGAAATATGATATGAGAAATGCTTGCAATAGGTTTAACCACTAAGAATTGCTATTGTAGCATCCAACCCATCATTCTTTTGCCCACTATAGATTAGACCCAGTCATGTGCAAAACAGTCTTGGCTCTGCTGCACAAGGAACAGTCCAGCCCAAACTACAAGGCCAGGTCCTCTCCAAATCACAACACAAGTGATCCAAAACTGGTTTCAGCCTGACTGAGACTCCTCAGTTGGGCATATCTTTTTTCCAATAGCACAGTGACCAAGGGACCCTTATTTGGGCATCCCTTTGGCCACTACATCAGAGATAGAAAAGGTAATGCAGAGACTGCTTGCAATACGTCCACTACCGGCAATCACTTTGGGTAGTATTCCAACTAATCATTCTTTTGCCCACCATGCCACCACAGATTAGACACAACTGTATCAGTCTAGGTCATGCTCCAGTAGGAACAGTCTTGTCTGAACTGCCAAGTTGGGTCCTACCTGAACCCAAATGCAAGCAAGCTAAACCTCTGTGCTATGGGCTCTAAGGTATACCTCACTGACGAGACTTAACAAGGATGAAATCGGTCTAGGGTTGCTTGTGTTCAGTTTTGGGGGAGTCCTCGCTTGACAGTTCATGATGGATTGTTCCCATGAGGAGCAGGGTAAGTTCTGATTGCTATGAGGTGGACCTATGTCTAGTGTGGCACAGTGAGTTAGAATGCTACACAGAATGATTGCCAGTGGTTAGACTTAACGCTAGCATCCTCCTATCACCTTTTGTGTGATTCGTGAGCTGAGTGAGACATGTTCTGATAACTGCATCTCCCACACACTTCCTAGGATGTGCATACATTCTAATGAGAGAAGTGTTGGAATTAGAACCTGCCACACTTTTTGGAATTCATAATTAGTTCAAATATGAGATTTTTTTTTTAAATCTGCACTTGTCACACTTCCGCAAGGTGCATGAGTTCAAATAAAAGATATTCTGGATTCTTTACCCTCCACACTTCCTAGAAAGTGTATGAGGGAAATTAAAGAACGTGCTGGAATTTGAACCTGCTAACGCACCTCCGATGCAACTTCTGGGGGCTACCACTTTTTTGTAGGGAGGGCTGAATGTCAAATCACAAAGTGACTACTCAATGTGCATTTTTCACACGTATATATTCGTTTGTAAATTACTCCATGTGTAAAATGCCCGTTTTCTCTGATTTGTTCCAGCCTAGATTGTGACATAAATATCAGTGAATCCGGCCAATCACGCCCACATTATGTAATCTGGTCCACGGTAATTTAGTGTGTGGAGAATTGGAAAAAAAACCGAACTCGATCAAAACTAGCATATTGACTTGTGTTCTAATAGTTTTTTCATATGAATTTCAATTTTGTTAAGCGAGAATTAAGTGACTAAAAGGAATACATGACCAATCATAAACGGTCAAGTTAACAGTGCTTGAAGGTGAAAGTTAAGCTACCTGAAACATTCACCCATTAAGGAAAGAATGCAGGCGCTCACTATGTTCTTTAACGGGACTATCACAGAACGCCAACAGGTACGTATTACAGAAAATAACACGATCCTGAGTAAAATTAATTTGTTCAATATTATGAACACAAGCTCCAGGCAGATAAATGAAGAAGGTAAAAGCAAGAATATCCCAAGAAAAAAGAATGGAACATCGTTGCAAAATGTATTAAGGATGCATTAGGGTGTAGGAGGACCGCAGGCTAGAACTACTCAAAAAAAATCAAAAAATATGTTTTTTTATTCTTTTTTTCTGTTCCTTGCGACATCACAACCACGAACTTGAAGCTTCACCCCATAAACATTGATGTATTTACAATCTGAGTTTTCCATCTGAGCATCTGTAAGAAAAGAGTATGTGGTATTTTAATAATTATAGCCACATGAGCTAATACAATACCACCCATCTATCCTGTTAAATAATCCTCATGACCTACTAGTTTTAAAATATAGTACAATACTAAAATGGAACTGTCGTGTACACAATGCACACTTTGAGGTACATTTCCGTGCTTTACTTATATTTTTTCTCTATCTCTCTGGTAATCTTTTACATAACCTGCTGTCCTTTGTCATGAAACCAAATTACAGTAGAATAGATACATTCCAGGTAGAGTCTGTCATGCCAACTCAGCTTCCCTCCCCACTGTGTTTTATGCATGAAGAGTGGCTGATTCTCATTTGCAGTTCTATGAAATCTAATGGTTGCAGAGATATGCTTTCAGGAAATCATAAATGTTTCTTCAAGCACTTTTGGAAACCTAAGAGCCGCAATTTCCAAGCACTCTCATTAAAATGCTTTTAGAGTTTCAATTCTGCATGCAAGATATACATGAGTTTATTTGCTTATGAGATACATATGTGAAGACACTAAACAAGTACAAATGCAGTTCCTATCTTTTTAGCATACTTTCCAAAGAGAAAACATTTTTTCCTGTGGTAAAAACCCATCCTCTGCACTCCCAATAATTTGTACCTGTTTCCCTCCCAAGTTGGATTACGATTTACTCCTGCAAATCCTCTGGGACCCCACCATCAGGCCTAGGTGATAATACCCTGGTCCCTCTATGTCCTTTTTAATCAGTTTTTCTAGGACTAGGGGCAGAGTCTCGAGTCCTAAAATGGATCTCAGCATGAGCTCCACCAGGTCCACAGACTCTTGACGACGTGCTATATACAAGGTTTTTAAGCATCAATTGCTCAAAAACTACTAAATGTATATACACCAAATCCCCAAAAGCACTCTTTCAGGACAAAAATCTAGCTTTCCGACAAATCTAGTGTAAATCTGTTTAGCTGTTTGGGCTGTAGGTGGGTCTAAAGTCCCTATGGAATAATAAATGCAGAAAATGTATTTTGGGACCCCCTTTTTCTGGGCTCCTAATTGACGGATCCCTCTCAAAACTTTCCAGTTAGGAGCTGAGGTGTAAGAATTTTTTTTTTATAGAAAGTTTTGCGAAGATTTGAATGATGCCACTGTTATAGCAAAAAAAAAACTCCTATGGAAATGTAGTCCTAAGTATAACTACCCACTGGTGACTGCCATTGTGTAATATATATATATATATATTACCTACTGGCAGTCGCCAGTAGGTAGTTATAGTTAGGACCTTTTTTCCATAGGAAATCAGCAACATTCCATTTGGAATAACGTTGGCGCCGATTGACGAATCTTCGCAAAATTTTCCAAACTTTTGGCCAGCTCCGGTCCGCTCCTATGCTGAAAATTTCACGGCGATTTGTCAAGCGGGGGCCGAGAAAAAAGGGGGTCCCAAAACACGTTTTCCCCATGCATTTTTCCATAGGACCTGTTGACGCAGCTACAGCCCGAACTGCTGAACAGAATTACACCAAATTTGGCAAAGAGGTAGTCCTCAGTTCAGACTCATGCCTTTTGCTTAAATGGTGTAAATCCGTTCAGTAGTTCCTGAGAAAATTAGAGTTAAAAAGATAGATATATCTGGGCGGAGCCTAACCACACATCTCATCGTGAGATCTGATTGGCTGTCAGTACTTCATCCAAGAAGTGTTGGCAGCCATCTTGGGACCAATATACATGATAACACCTCATTAAAAAGCATTGCTGTTAATAGAAGGTTTTAAGACTTTAGTTACATTATAAATTATTTGTTGATGGTACCATACTCATTTTAGGAATTGTGGTGTGTTCTAAGGTGATTTTACCATGTGAAAAAGCCTTCTGCTGTGATATCATGAATCATGTTTGAGAGAAAACTATTTTCTCATGCTTTTCCCACAGAGGTTTGGAAGGTGATCTATAAGCTAAACTGAGAGCATATTTTCTGTAAATTCACATTATCTTTCTCAGTCATGTGAGAATGAAGTCTGACATTCTCAGTAAAACATGTACATCCAACAAGAGCAGAGACTGTCAGTTGATTCATTTTTGTTCTACTGCAGCTTCCCAGAGTGTTCTAAAGAACAACTAGAGCGCTAACAGTCCAACTTATGACAAACGTATTGCACACCTGAAGCCATCTTGGAATAAAGTGGTAACTCTTAAAATATTTAATTTAAAAAGGAACAAAATGAGGGGGTTCATTTTGCCATAGAAAGTATGATTAGTGCTGCAGAAAGAAAAATTAGGGCACATTTTGAGTGACTTCTCAAATCCTCTTCTATTTCATAAAAAAATTCTGACATGCAGACTGAAACATGCACTTTGAATACCAGCAGCAGACTTCCCTGGTGAACAGTAGATTTACTACAGTGATCTAATGAGCAACTAGAGTGCTAACATTCAGAATTTATGGCAAATGTGTGACACATCTGAATGCCTTCTTGATGGAATCAAAGTAAAAAACTGAAAGTATTTCCTAATGAGGAGACTGCACGAAAATAGGAAACTTCATAACAAATATATCTCCCAAGATGGCCACCAGAGACAAAAAAAGCCCAAATGTAGCCCAAATATCACCCAGATGTAGCCCAAGTATAGCCCAATGACAGAATGTTCCAGAGTGTTCTAACGAACAACTAGAGCGCTAACAGTCTTACTTGTGACAAAAGTATGGCACACCTGAAGCCATCTTGATTGGAATAAAGTGGTAACACTTAAAACATTTAATTTACAAAGGAACAAAATGAGGGGGTTCATTTTTCCATTGAAGTTATGATTAGTGCTGCAGAAAGAAAAATTAGGGCACATTTTGACTTCTCAAATCCACTTCTATTTAATAAAAAAATTCTGACATGCAGACTGAAACATGCACTTTGAATACCAGCAGCAGACTTCCCCGGTGAGCAGTAGCTTTACTACAGTGATCTAATGAGCAACTAGAGTGCTAACATTCAGAATTTATTGCAAATGTGTGACATATCTGAATACCTTCTTGATGGAGTCACAGTAAAAAAACTGAAAGCATTTCCTACTGAGGAGAATGCAGTAAATGAGGAAATTAGGAAACTTCATAACAAAGAAATCTCCCAAGATGGCCACCAGAGACAAAAGAGCCCAAATGCAGCACAAATATCACTCAGATGTAGCCCACATGTAGCCCAATGACAGAAGTGTGCAAATCACTTATTTTTGGTGTATTTGCAGTTTTACATAGTGCAGACTTGTCAGGTATTGGAGTGATTTACATGAGCATTGGTTACATCACACAAGATCAAATTCATTTTGGTTGTAGACATGGGGAGATTAAGTGATTTGACCAGAATCACAGAATGTTGAGCTGAAGCAGAAACTCCAACCTCGTTCTCCAGTTGCAAAGTCTGCAGCTCTGGAAGTAACACCACATCTCACCCTAAGTGCAACATTTAATCAAGTGGTCAACTGGATAAAAAAACATAAAGATTACAAATAATTTAAAAGTTCTTTGTCGCTATTTGAAAATTCAGAAAATATGTCCTCATTTTAGTTTTTTAGAGCACTAACCATAATTTTGATGCAAAAAAGACCCTCTCATATATGTAATTTCTAAAGGAAATGCTCTAGGTATTACAGTTTTGATTGCATCAAGATGACGTCAGGCGTTCCACACTTTTGTAATAAATATAGAATGTTAGCAATCTAGTTGTTCATTGGGATACTGTTGAGAGGCAGAGGTCAGGGGCACGGACTCTGAAAGCTGAAGGCAGGTAGGAGAGTGCAGAGGCAACAATTTGACCACACTGGGCAGGCAGGAAGGGCAGTGGCATCACAACAGACTATGGAGGGCAGTGGAAAGGGGGGCAGGGGCAACAAACCAACAATACAGGACTGGCAAGAGAAGCTGTGGCAATATAATAGACCATTGTGGGCAGAAGGAAGAAGCAGTGGTAGTACAACCATACATGTCAACAGACCCGTTTCAGCCAGGAAACGTTCAATGTTTTTAAGCTCAAATGGGCTTTATTTGATCTGTCTTCTGTCTACAATCTCCTCTTTTTCAATGTAACTCAAAGGGGAAAATCGATACCCCAGTTTTTTTTTCACAATCTCCCTCTTACCAAGTTCAAAATGTTCGCAAGTATGGTACATTGTATCATGATAGGCAGGAGGAATTGGGGTAGGGATATGGACTCGGATAACAGAGGACAGGAGGGACATGGAGAGGTGCACCAAACTGACCCTACAGGGCAGGCATCAGGGTTTGCAGCAGCACAATACACCACACAGGCCATGCGGGACGGGTGTGCAGCACAACAATCCATAGAAAGCAATAGGGAGTGGACAGGACCATGCACATGGACAACAGAGAACAGAGGGGAAAGAGGCAATGGTAGCTGACCATAAAGGACAGACAGGAGCGAAAGCTGCAGCATAACAGACCATAAAGGGCAGGAGGGACGGATCAGGGGCATTACAATGGAACAGGCAAGCCAGGAGGGAGGGAATAGGGGTCTGTACATGGAAACAGAGGGCTGAGGGCAAGGGGGCAGGGCAGGAGCAGCAAGATGACCATGGAGGTCAGGCAGGATGGGCACTAGAAACAAGACACACCATGGAGAGCAACAGTGAGACTATGATGGCATACACACAGACCATGGAGGGAAGGTGGGAGGGGGTCAGGGGCAGCTAGCTGACCACACAGGGAAGTTGGGAGGGGCCATGGCAGCACAGAAGACCATGCATGGCAAGCGGAAGGGTTAGTGGCAGCACAATGGCTATGATGGACAAGAAGGAGGGTGCAGGGGCATGCACAAAGGACCATGGAGGATAGAAGGGAGGGTCAGGACCTGGGCACAGACAAGAGAGTTCAGAGGAAGGGGCCTGACAACAGACCGGGTGGGGCAGGCAGGAGGAGCAGTTGCAGCACAACAGACCAGGGAGGGAAGAAGGGTGTGGCAGTAAAATGGACCATGGAGGACAGGAGGAAGGGGATAGGAGCATGGCATGTGGACAGGCAGGGTGGAGGTGGCAGGGACAGGTTACAGTCATCTGACGATGCTAGAAAGGTGGGAGGGGAGTGGCAGCTCAAAAGAACACTCAGAGTAGATAGGAGTGGCAGTTCCATGGAACATGGTGGGCAAAAAGGATGGAGCAGGGGCATGCACAAAGACATCGGAGAGCAGGGGGAAGGAGAATAGGGCAGCAAGCTAAGCACAGAGGCTAAGCAGGAGGTCAATGATGGGCCATAGATTTGGGTAATGGAGGGCAGGAGGAGTGGACTGGTACATCATGCTAAATGGAGGGCAGTGGCAGCACATCAGACCATGCATGGCAGGAGGGAGGAGGCTAGTCCATGGATTCAGACAACAGAGGATAGGGAGGAGGTGGATGGGGCAGCAAGCTAACTGTTCAGAGAAGGTGGGTATTAGGAACTTTATTGTTTTTAAAATGTGTGTCTGTGCGAACTACTTAAAATATGAACAAGTATGCAGCATAATCTCACTTTTATTCAGGAAGAAGAGGACGTTTGTGACTGTGACTCCGGGCTCACTTGGCAGAAACACCCCCTGACCCTCCACCCCCCATCGCAAAATGTAATGCCTGTGAAAAGGGTGGGTGGACGCAGTGTTATATAGAACATAGTCCTGAGAGCACGATTGAAAATGAAAACTAGATATAGTATATGGCATAAACTATGCAATAAAAAGTGTGATATAAGATGAACCGGTGCGTGAAATATAATATACAATACATTGTGCGCAATGACAGATTCATTGGAGAGCGCAAGATAGCACAGGCACTAGCGCGTGCTATGCGATATGCGCCTTGGAGTGTAATATGCACAGGGCAGTGTTGTGTAACCTGACTAGTCTCTAAAGTTGTAATATAAAATATGTGCTGGGGAGTGTAACGTTGCATATGCACTGTGACAAAGATATGGATCCCAGATTGTAATATGTATGGCATAGCGCTGTGCGTTATAACATAGGCATCGAGGAAGGCACGTTAGATGGGGCAATATAACCCGTGCGAAGGCAAGTGTGGCATGACATATTCACGGGGTGGTGTTACAGTGCACATGGGATAGAGAGTGTCATAGCATACGCACTAGCTGGTGGAATACAACACAGGTGTGTGGCACTCGGCAAGCACTGGTGGGTGTAACACAGCATTGGGCTCAGCCAGGAGCACACTGTGACTCTCAAGTGAGGTTCGTCTCCTTTCCAGAGAGTAAAATAAAAAGTATTACACATCCGCCGGTGGATGTGTGTTTTATTAACCGTGAGGGGGGTTTCTTGCATAGTTTGGTCGAATTTTTGTCGAATCCCCTTTGAATGGCTTGGTGTGCGTGTGTATTAAATGTGCCCGTCAATAGCTACCCATGTTGTATAAATAAATGACAAGGGTGTTTACTTGGAGAGTACCCACCTGCGGGGGCCCCGGGATTGGGCACTGTAGGGCGTCAGACACGTCAGAGCTTCACTAGCAGTGGAAATACATTCCACGTGGATTCATTGTATGCATAGTTGCCTTTTAATGAATATCACACAAATCGTCATGGTGATAGGTACATACGGTTTGTCCAGCATGTCCTAGGTGTTTCTATAAATGTATATTTTTTTTAAATAAAAAACAAAGGCCGGCCCCGGGGGAAGGGATACCTGGGGCCATAAGTGGCCTGAGGAGGGGGGCAATGCAGCCCCCTTCCTAAAGAATTAAAAAAAAAAGGCCATGACCCGGGGGTTGGGGTCCCCGGGGCCGATTATGGCTGTGGGAGGGGGGCCACGCTGCCCCCTTCCAAATTTATTTTTTTCAACAAGAAAAATTAGGATGCAGGCCCTGGGGGATGGGGTCACCAGGGCCAATAAATTAGAAAAAGAAGGGGGGCCACACAGCCCTCCTTCTTAAAAAAATAAAATAAATAAAAGACTGGCATCACGCCGCAGGCCACGCCCCCTCCTTGCAACACTCTGCAAACGCGCCCCCTGGCCAGTTGTAAGTTGGGGAATTAATTCCCCTTCAATACTGAGGGTCCCTGAGGACCAACTAGCCAAACAGGTATCTCCAGTATTCGCCAGGGAGCTGCGTTGCAGACAGGTGTTCCGAGGCCACGCCCCTTTTTACACCTCTATGCAACGCAGCTCTGTGGCGCTTACTGGAGGTACCTAGTGGGCTAGTTTGACCCTAGGGACCCTTAGGATTCAAGGGGACTTAATCTGTCAACTTAGAACGGCCACACAGCGCGTTTACACAGTGGTGAAGGGAGGGGACGGGGCCTGACGTGACGTGTGCAAACACATCCTGCGGCGCGTTTTAAGTTGGGGAAATATTTCCCTTTCAATCCTGAGGGACCCTGGGGGCCAACTAGCCCACCAGGTGCTTCCAGTAAGCGCCACTGCTCTGCGTTGCAGAGAGGTGGTGCAGGCCGTGCCCCTTTTTACACCTCTCTGCAATGGCGCTTACTGGACGTACCTAGTGGGCTATTTTGCCCCTAGGGACCCTCAGGATTCAAGGGGACTTAATCTCCCAACTTAAAACGGCCACAGGGCATGTTTACACAGTGGGGAAGGGAGGGGACGGGGCCTGAGGTGACATGTGCAAACACGCCCTATGGCGCCTTTTAAGTTGGGGAAATAATTCCCCATCAATCCTGAGGGCCCCTGGGGGCTAACTAGCCCACCAGGTGCTTCCAGTAAGCGCCACTGTGCTGCGTTGCAGAAAGGTGGTCCAGGCCGTGCCACTTTTTACACCTCTCTGCAACGCAGCTCTGTGGCGCTTACTGGAGGTACCTAGTGAGCTAGTTGGACCCTAGGGACCCTCAGTATTCAAATGATCTTAATCTCCCAACTAAAAACGGCCACAGGGCGTGTTTACACAGTGGTGAAGGGAGGGGACGGTGCCGCAGTTAACGTGTGCAAACACGCCCTGTGGCACGTTTTAAATTGGGGAAATAATTCCCCTTCAATCCTGAGGGACCCTGGGGGCCAACTAGCCCACCAGGTGCTTCCAGTAAGCGCCACTGCGCCGCGTTGTAGAGAGGTGGTCTTGGCCGTGCCCCTTTTTACATCTCTCTGCAACGCAGCTCTGTGGCACTTACTGGAGGTACCTAGAGGTCTAGTTGGACCCTAGGGACCCTCAGGATTCAAGGAGACTTAATCTCCCAACTTAAAAAGGCCACAGGGCGTGTTTACACAGTGGGGAAGGGAGGGGACGGGCCTGAGGTGACGTGTGCAAACACGCCCTGTGGCACTTTTTAAGAGGTAGTTTTAATCCCCTGCCCTATTATATAGTAGGGGCTTACAGAGGAGGTCATGCTAATCACAGGGGGACCCCAACGCATCGTTTTCCCAATTGTATGTAGGTGTTTTCACTGTATTCTGAGTGTCTTTTAACATAGCACTGGCTCTAGGACTGGTTAGTCAGAGTCAATTACCAACAGTATCCATCTGAAAAAGTTGAGGGTACAGGATGATTTTGCAACAAGGCTTCTTTCTGCTCTTCTGTTTGTTCTTTCTGCACGTTATCCTTCTTCCTGCACTTTTCTTCGTCTTTGAGGACTTCTGTTGCTTCTTTCTGCATTTCTTTTTTTTCTTTCTGTGCATTTTTCTTCGTTCTTCACATGTGCTATCTCTGTAGGCATAGTTAGAAATTAGCATTTGAAAAACCTGTGAAATTCACTGAAAAAACCATAGGTTTCAGGGGCGTTATAGTTAGCTGGACTTTTCACTCGCACAAAACCATTGAAATTCCCCAATATAGTTAGTTCAGCCAACTATAACTCGTGCGCCCGCAATGCACTGCTGATGACATCACATATTACATCACTCATGACTACATCACTCATGACATGGTCAGTGACATCACACATGACATTACTGATGAGAGATTGTCTTATTTGCATACAAATTATGGTTAGTGCTCTAAAAAACTAAAATGAGGACATATTTTCTGAGTTTTAAAATAGCGACAAAGAACTTTTAAATTATTTGTAATCTTTATGTTTTTTTATCCAGTTGAACTCTTGATTAAATGTTGCACCTAGGGGAGAGGATGTGGTGTTACTTCCAGAGCTGCAGACTTTGCAACTGGGGAACCAGGTTGGAGTTTCTGCTTAAGCTCAACATTCTGTGATTCTGGTCAAATCACTTAATCTCCCCATGTCTGCAACCAAAATGAATTTGATCTTGTGTGATGTAACCAATGCTCATGTAAAGCACTCCAATACCTGACAAGTCTGCAAATACACAAAAAATAAGTGTTTTGCACACTTCTGTCATTGGGCTACATGTGGGCTACATCTGGGTGATATTTGTGCTGCATTTGGGCTCTTTGTCTCTGGTGGCAATCTTGGGAGATTTATTTGTTATGAAGTTTCCTAATTTCCTCATTTACTGCAGTCTCCTCAGTAGGAAATGCTTTCAGTTTTTTACTTGATTCCATCAAGAAGGTATTCAGATATGTCACACATTTGCCATGAATTCTGAATGTTAGCACTCTATTTGCTCATTAGATCACTGTAGTAAAGCTACTGCTCACCAAGGAAGTCTGCTGCTGGTATTAAAAGTGCATGTTTCAGTCTGCATATCAGAATTTTTTAATGAAATAGAAGAGGATTTGAGAAGTCACTCAAAATGTGCCCTAATTTTTCTTTCTTCAGCACTAATCATAATTTCTATGGCAAAATGAACCCCCTCATTGTGTTCCTTTTTAAATTAAATGTTTTAAGTGTTACCAGTTTATTCCAATCAAGATGCCTTCAGGTGTGCCATACGTTTTTGTCATAAGTAGGACTGTTAGCGCTCTAGTTGTTCTTTAGAACACTCTGGGATGCTGCAGTAGAACACAAAGTAATCAACTGACAGTCTCTGCCCTTGTTGGATGTACATGTTTTACTGAGAATGTCAGACTTCATTCTCACATGACTGAGAAAGATAATGTGAATTTACAGAAAATATGCTCTCAGTTTAGCTTATACATCACCTTCCAAACCTCTGTAGGAAAAGCATGAGAAAATAGTTCTCTCAAACATGATTCATGATATCACAGCAGAAGGCTTTTTCACATGGTAAAATCACCTTATAACACACCACAATTCCTAAAATGAGTATGGTACCATCAACAAATAATTTATAATGTAACTAAAGTCTTAAAACCTTCTATTAACTGCAATGCTTTTTAATGAGGTGCTATCATGTATATTGGTCCCAAGATGGCTGCCAACACTTCTTGGATGAAGTACTGACAGCCAATCAGATCTCATGATGAGATGTGTGGTTAGGCTCCGCCCAGATATATATGTGATTTTACTTTTGATTTTCTCAGTAACTACTGAATGGATTTACACCATTTAAGTAAAAGGCACAAGTCTGAACTGAGGACTCACCGTGACATTTTCAGAATAGGAGCAGACCGGAGCTGGCCAAAAGTTTGGAAACTTTCGCGTAGATTCATCAATCGACGCCAACGTTATTCCAAATAGAATGTTGCGAATTTCCCATGGAAAATAGATCGTGATAGATAGATAGATAGATAGATAGATAGATAGATAGATAGATATGTACTTTAAAAACTTAGTTATAGTGAATTTATAGTTATGGTGGTAAGCTCCCCAATACATAATTCGTACAACAGCAATGCAAGCCATAAATTCAACATCAGATGCAATGCTCATGAATTTGGATGTGTGCAGTTGGCATTAGTAGCATTGCCTGGCCAAATGCCTAAATGACTGCATACCCTAAAGCCCCACACTCAAGTCATTTGGCCATTCACAGCAGGACACAGATGTAGGGCAAGACCAATATCCCTTAGGCAGGGTTATCAAACTTTAGAGCCTCGCTTCATGTCCACAAAACCTGCCTCAGGGCCAGTGAACCAAGCAGCAAAATATACTTTTTAAAATGTTGACATGAGGTGGTCCTTTAGCAACCACCCTAGCAAAGCCAGGGCATCAGTGGATGACCCTCTCTTATAAGGGAGGGGTACGGTTAGAAATGGGGGTCTATGGTTTGCACCTTTGTCCAAATAGGGTCCCTTCATTCTAGACAGGATAACTGGGATAAAATACTGAAATAACCCCTGCTCACTCCCTTGGTAGCTTGGCATGAGCAGTCAGGCTTATCTCAGAGGTAGTGTGTGAAGCATTTGCACATTACCAACAGTAACACCGTTTAAACAGTACAAAATGATGCCACAACTGTTTTAGAAAAATAATAAATATTTGTCTGTGAAAACAAGACCAAAATGATAAAAGAACAACAGACAGTAATCAAAAATGTGTACTTTGCAAGAATGACTTTAGAATGTAGTTCATTAAATCCAGTAGCTCTGTCCTGGGCTTCCACGGTGCTGAAAACAACAGAATCCAACAGTTCTGGCTGACCCCATCGGTGTGGTCCTGCATTAGTGTCAGTGGACGTGTAAACAGGACATTTGGTTCCAGCCGACTGCATCAATGCGGGACGGTCGTGGCAACTGTCGGAGTTGCAATGTGAAGCTTAGTGGTGCAGCGTGTAGTGCCCTCATATCAAGGTGCAGACAGCGACTCAGTGACAGTCATCCAGCGGCATCGGCGAAACCAGGGCTGCGGTGCAGAGTGAGGCGGTGCTCGATGTGGTGTTGACAGGTCATGGTGCAAGCGACAGTGCCAGATGATGGGAGCAGGCATCGGTCAGCCCAGGCTGCGGTGTGGGACAGGGCATTGCATCATGCGACTTACAAGCGGTGGCCCCAAACCACGGGTAAAGTCACAGGTGTTGAGGTCAGAGTTCAGCTATGTTGTCGGTTAGACAAGGGAGGTGGGGTGAAGTGAGGTGGTGCGGAGTGCTATGCCCACAGGTCGGGATGCAAGCAGCATCTCGTGGTGGCGGCTGTCATCGTCGTCGGTGAGACCAGGGCTGCTGTGTGGCAGTGCCTTCTGCAGTGCCCTTGGGTCATAGTGCCAGCAGTGGTGTCCGTGATGGTGCCCGCTGCTTTAACTCTCTGTGGCAACTGAAACCCATGGTTTCAGAGGCAGTACACCAGAGGTAAGTGAAGTCTTTGCTGTCCCTGAGACTTCTTGAACAGGAGGCAAGCTCTATTTCAAGCCCTTAGAGATACTCAGCAACAAGTGAAGACATTTCAGTCCAGTCCAGTCCTTTCACTGCCAAAGGCAGAAGCAGCAACTGCAGGCCAACCCAGCAAAGCAACAACACTGCAAAGGGGCAGTACTCCTCCTGAAAGCTCATCTTCTTGAGAGGTTCCTTGATCCAAGTGATTTCTAAAGTTCTGGGGTCTGAGCCCCAATATTTATACTCAGTTTATTTGTTCTCTTGGGGAGAGATTGTCTGTGCTCAGTCCAAACCAGTTTGTCCTCTCTGGCCCAGCTTCCTGGCAGGAGGTGGAGACAGCATTGTCCAAGGCAGACCAGGCCCATTGAGGTGCAAGGAAATCTCCACCCACTACTCTTAATACAGCCCAGGTCTAGTCAGCCCAGCCCTGCCTCATCCAGGAAAGGCAGGACACACCTCGACCCTCCAGTGGCTGTCTGCAGAGAATGCACATCCCCAGCCTCTGTCACTACAAAGCCAGACAGTTAATCCACAACCCAGCAAAGGCACACAGGGTTGCTTAGCAAGTGAATACCTACTTCTTAAAAGTTGTATTTTCAAACACAGAACATAAAAATCATCCTCACTAAAAGATGCATTTCCACATTCTGAGTTCAGCAATGCTAAACTCCATTTCTCTATCTTGTCCAAATGGGAAGATATACTCATAAAATGTTACCAAGTATTCCCCATTTTATCCTATGGGACAGATAACCTTTCAACAGTGAAAAACAAAATATACTGGATTTCACTATCAGGACATGTCACACACACCAGTACATGTCCTACCTTTCAAATACACTATATCCTGCCCTTTGGGGTACCTTGGGCCTACCTTAGGTGGGGCTCACATGTACAAAAAGGGAATCTTAGGACTTGGAAAGTGGGAGCACTTGCCAAGTTGATATGGCAGAAAAAAGCTGCGTCCAGGCACTGCAGTGGCAGGACTGAGAACCCTGTGAATTGCTCTCATGGGTGGCACAATCAGTGCTGCATGCCCACTAGCAGCATTTGAGTTACAGGGCCTGGCACACTCGGTGCACTTTACTAGGGACTTACCAGTAACACAAATATGCCATTCATGGAAACACGAATCCATAATCCAATTTATAATAGGAGCATTTGCGCTTTAACACTGAACAGCAATGAGAAAGTGCGCAGAGACACTAAACCAGCAAAAACAGAGTCAAAGCCGGGGGGTCAAAAAGCAAAGACAGCAGAAACACGCCAAAAGATGTCAGGTCTAACAGGTACTGGGCCCTGCATCCTGTAGCGTGGCCTGGGCAGAATTTACCAAATTCCTCTGCACGCAATTCCACAGAGTTATATAAATAGTCTGTGAGATTCCTTGGAGTTCTGCGAACAGGCGCAAAATGCATGTTGCATTTGTCACAAGGTGATTGAGCGCTGGTAGCACATTCCATGCTGAAACCTCTGTACATACTGCACCACACAGTGCACATGCATGTCGATATTTTGTTTTATCTAGCCTGCTATTTTCTCCTGAGTCAGTGCTGCTCCATCCCATCCCATCCAATCCACCCCATTTCATCTCTTTTCTCAATCATTCCCACCTTTTCTTTACTATTTAAACGGAGCTCTCCCTAGTGAGGGGGACTGGGGCTGCGAGCTGCGTGTAAAACAGAACGTGGTGATAATCTTTACTTTGGCAACAATTTTGAACCCATCTTGGAACGCTTTTTACTTGTTGTGTTTTTATTCTTGGGGGGCTTTTTAATAGCGTTAAGGGGAATTTTAAATCAGGCACACTGACACACTCTCACCATCTTGTGATTCCTGTGATTCCCTTCCACTTTGCACAGCCGCTTTTTAGCTGACTCTCGGCGGCTGTGGGCGCCATCTTTCGTGAGGCTGGGGGAGCGCTCTAGTCGCGCCGTCCTCCCGCCCTCCTGGAATATTTAATAGGGCCCTCCAGTGAGCTCGGTGCCTAAACGGAGCTCTCCCTAGTGAGGGGGACTGGGGCTGCGAGCTGCGTGTAAAACAGAACGTGGTGATAATCTTTATTTTGGCAACAATTTTGAACCCATCTTGGAACGCTTTTTACTTGTTGTGCTTTTATTCTTGGGGGGCTTCTTAATAGCGTTAAGGGGAATTTTAAATCAGGCACACTGACACACTCTCACCATCTTGTGATTCCTGTGATTCCCTTCCACTTTGCACAGCCGCTTTTTAGCGGACTCTCGGCGGCTGTGGGCGCCATCTTTCGTGAGGCTGGGGGAGCGCTCTAGTCGCGCCGTCCTCCCACCCTCCTTTCTTCCTATATAATGTGCAGACCTGCCAGACGGCGCAGCGGGCTGGCGCAGCGGGCGCGCCGGATGCGCGCCGAAGCCGCGCCTAAGCCAAGCCCGTCTGCGCCCGTCTGCGCTAGGATCGCGCCGGTTGCAGGACACGCCAGATTACAACCATCTACCATCAGGTATACTAACAGGGAATTATTAGAATTGCGTTTTAAGACAGGTGTTCCGTGTAAGGGTTGTCCCCCCACTGATTCTCTCTGGGGCCCCTTCTCATGCCTACATTGCAATTGGTCCCTTCCCGGGTCATCCCCTGAATTGCCTAAAAGTTCTGCTCCCTCTATTCACGGCAGTAATAGCTTCAAGGGAGGCCTCATCAATGCCCGTTCCCTGTGTAGTCATAGCCAAGACATCCACGATTTAATAATAGGTCATGATCTCGATGCCCTTTTTATTACAGAAACTTGGCTCAACGACTCTTCTAATCCCGATTTGGTCATTGCCCTTCCTCCGGATTTCACTATCTTCAGGCAAGACAGACCAATCGGACGGGGAGGGGGGGTTGCATTCCTTGTTAAAAAATCCTTTCTGTCATACATTTGATCTGGGCCCTCTCAGGGGAGGTGAGAGCATCGGTTTCTCGATCAAACTTGATGCCTCTACCTCCTTTACAGGAGCCCTAATCTACCGCCCCCCAGGTAATGCCACCCCCTTCCTGGACTCCCTAGATGAAGTTCTCGGGTCACTCATATTACGCTACCCCCATTTCACTTTACTAGGAGACATGAACTTGCATCTGGAATCGCGTGTCGACCCTCATGCTACTTGCTTCCAGCATACCCTGAACATCTTTGGACTGACCCAACTAGTAACTTCACCTACCCACTTAGCTGGCCACACTCTCGACAGCATCTGTTCTAACCTAAGCTCTATGACTACGTCCCCCCCCATTCCGCAAATCTGGACTGACCATAGTTTCATTCCCTTTGTCATTAAGAAACAAGCTCTTGTCTCCTTAATAACCAAGAGCCCTCAACCCTTCGCCTCGCTCAATTGGAGAAAGGTGATTGACCGTATTAGGCCCGATACCCAACCACTGGCCACGGCCCCTAAATTGACGGGAGATGTTTCGGTCGATTCTCGCAATTTCCACGTCTGGATGGATCAGATCATCTCAGATAATTCTGACCCTAAAGGCGATCGCATGAACTGCCTTAAAAGGAAGTCTAGTGCCCCTTGGTATACCCAGGCCCTAACTGAGAGCCATCTACTTTGTAGAATGAAAGAAAGGAAATGGAGGAAAACATACGACGTGGCCTCAAGAGCCCTTTATGTTCAACAGAGGAAATTATACCTCTCTAGCATAAAGGATGCCAAAAAGGCGTACTACACAAAAGCTATTAACGATGCCCATCAGAAGCAAAAAACCGTCTTCTCCATAGTCAAATCCTTTACTCACCCCAAA
This sequence comes from Triturus cristatus, assembly GCF_964204655.1. NCBI lineage: Eukaryota > Metazoa > Chordata > Amphibia > Caudata > Salamandridae > Triturus > Triturus cristatus. The sequence goes on from NC_140592.1 coordinate 1,116,885,506, forward strand.
GCTCTCCAGCCCGAAATCCCGCCTTCCGAAACTTTGTGTAACCAAATTGCAGATTTCTTTGAGGAAAAAATTGCAAAAATCCAAAAGGACTTTCCACCTCCTCTGATTTCCTCTATTCTGCGTCCCCCAAAACAAACAGTTGACAACCACCATTCCCTTCGCAATTTCCAACCTGTCTCCCTCCAACAGACCCGTAAGGCGATCTTGGCCTGCAAATCAGGAGCACCAACCGACTCCTGTCCTCCTCGCATCCTGCATCACCTAATTGAGGTGGTCAACCCTACCATCAACACCATCATAAACGCATCCTTAGAATCAAGGATACTGCCTAATGAATGGAAAAAGGCCATCGTGAAACCATTGATGAAAAAGCAGAATAAATCTCCAACGGACCTTACGAATATGCGCCCTATCTCACTTCTGCCTGTTCTAGGAAAGATCACTGAACAGATTGTGCACTGGGAATTAAAAGCTTTTGTGGAAAACCATAACATTCTTCACCCCCAGCAATCTGGGTTTCGCCCTAGCCACTCCACCGAAACGGCATTGATAGAACTCTCTGATTCCATCAAGTTCCTGCAGGATGAAGGAAGGCACGCCGTCCTCATCCTGCTCGACCTACAGCAGCATTCGATACTATCTCTCATGTCATCTTGATTGACAGGATGCGAGAGATCGGTGTGAGAGACACAGCCTTAGCATGGATAAAATCCTTTTTGTCCAATAGGTCCCAATCTATATCTTTGGGCCCTCACCTATCCAGTGATAAAACCATTACATCGGGAGTACCGCAGGGGTCCATATTAAGCCCACTCCTTTTCAACATATATATGGCACCCCTTCTCACTGTGATAGAATCTCATGGGATCCTCGTTACATCATATGCCGACGACACCCAACTTGTCGTCTCTATTGACAACAACCACTCGGGTGCAGAGCCCCGGTTTCAGAATTGTCTCACGGAGGTATTTCAGTGGTTGAATAAAAACCACTTGAGGTGCAACAGTGGTAAAACTGAAATTTTACCATTGGGCCAGGACCTACTCTTTTGCCCGAAGGATTGGTGGCCCAAAGACTCAGAGGCCCCACCTAGTGCAGTGTCTGCTGCGCGCAATCTGGGTGTGCAATTTGATGTAACTCTATCCTTTGACGATCATGTCAGGATTACGGCCGGGTGCTGTTTCGGTCTTATTAAATCCTTAAAGAAATTCTTTGACTTCCTCCCCATTGCCTCCAGGAAATCTGTCGTGGTAGCACTGATACTTTCCCGACTCGATTACTGTAATGGGTTGATGGCAGGAGTGAAAAAGTCCACCTTGAAGAAGTTGCAAAGTGTACAGCACGCGGCGGCAAGACTGGTGCTAAAACTGCCCAGGAGGTCCTCAGCCTCAACTGCATTAAATTCCCTTCATTGGCTGCCACTGCACAAGAGAATCCTTTTTAAACTTTTACTTACAGTTTTTAAATCTTTGAAAAATATAGGTCCTAAATACCTCGTCAAACGTTTTATTCATTATAATCCCGCACGATGCTTGCGATCTTCAGGCGCTAACCTCACCAGGATTCCAAGATACAAATACCAAACCAGGGGTGGAAGAACCTTTACAGTCCTAGCAGCTAGGGCCAGGAACAAACTGCCCTTAAGCCTCAGACTGACCGAGACCGAGCACCTCTTTAGGAAACAACTGAAGACCTGGGTTTACCAGCAATCTGATATCTCTGTGCTGGCAGCAATCTAGATTTTTCATCATCTGATCCCTATACGCACGCTCAGCGCCATGATGCTCCCTTCGGAGCGAAAGTTTGCACTTTACAAATATCCAAAAATACAAATACAAATACAAATACTATTTATAACTTTCTGATTTTCCTTGTGTGTATTTATGTTTGTGTGTATTTTCTGTGATTTTTTTTGTGCTTTGTTTTTGTTTTCCCTTCCTGCCCTGCCCTCCTGTTTACCTTCCTGTTCAAATTCGACTCCCTCCCAGTACTCGTGATGTCACTGACCATGTCATTAGTGATGTAATATGTGAGGTCATAAGCAGTGTATTGCGGTAGTGTAAGTTATGTTATGTTATGTTAATAGAAGCTTGTAAAGCGCACGGTCACTGGAAGGTTTCATGGCGCTGATCGCCATAGTTAGCTCAGGTAACTATATCTGCTGAAATCTGAGCCTAACTATAACATCCCTGCAACTTTTGTTTTTTTCAGTGAGTTTTAAAATTCTTTTTCCTAACTATAATGAATTGTAACCGTTGTTTTTTAAGTGCATTTCCTATAATATTTTATTGTATTTCCCAACTGTAACCTTTGAGTGTGAGTGAGTTCATGAATGTCTTAGTGAGTGAGTGAGTGTGTGAGTGTCTCAATGGGTCTGTGAGTGGGTGTGTGAGTGGCTGTGTTGGGCTGTGAGTGGATGTGTCAGTGCTGTGTTTGTAGGTAAGTGGCTGAGTGAGTGCTGCTATGAGTTTGTAGGTGGGTGTGTGAGTGGCTGTATTGGTCTGTGAGTATATGTGTTTGAGTGGTGGATGTATTTTTGGGATCTGCATATGTAGGTTATTTAAAAGGCTGTAAGGCCTGCAGTAGGCATGACTTACCTATACCTCATGCAGTGTATGTCGGCATAGCACGCAGGGTTTAGCACTACATCGACTCTTCAATTCTCTAATAACCAAGACATGCTGCCTGCAATGGCAGTTTGCATATTCTCAGAGCTTCACTGGGGTGGCACAATCTGTGCTGCAGCCCTAGAGGACCTTCTTTAGTATCCATGTCCTACATACCAGGGGTACCATTTACTAGGGACTTACAGGGGATTCTGAAGTGGTTTCAATCGTGGTACAGTTTTAGGAAAGAGATCTGGCACTGGGAACCTCATTAGCAGGGACCCAGTGAACTTACATTTGAAATCCCATCATGCATGATGCAAAAAGTGGGGGCTAATCATGTCAAAAGAGGCCCCTTCCTACAGTAGGTCTGTGAGTGGGTGCATAAGTCTCTGAGAGGGTCTGTGACTGGTTGTGAGTCTCTAAGTGGGTATGTGACAGGGTGCATGAGAGTCTGAGTGTGTCTGCGAGAGGGTGCATGAGTGAGTGGGTGTGTTAGTATATGTGTGTATCTCTGAGAGGATCTGTGACTGCACATGAGTCTCTGACTAGGTGTGTGAGTGGGTACATGAATCTCTCAGTAGGTGTGTGAGTGGTAGCATACTGTCTAAGCAGGTCTGTACGTGGGTGTATGAGTCTCTGAGTGGGTCTGTGCAAGGGTGCATAAGTGTGTAACTGGGTGTCTCACAGTGTGCATGAGTCTCTGAGTCGGGTTGTGAATGGTTGCATGAGTGCCTAAGTGGGTGTGTGAGCCCAAGGGAATCTCCAAGTGGGTGTGTGAGTGGATGATTAGGTCTGTGACTGTGTGCAGCAGTATCTGGATGGGTCCATGAGCAGCTGTATGAGTCTTTGAGTTCATCTGCGAGTGGGTGCATGAGACTGAGTGGGACTCTGCATGGGTACATGACTGTGAGTGGGTGTATTAGTGGCTGCATGAGTCTCTGAGTGGGTCTGTGAGCCTCTGCGTGGGTCTGAGAGTGGGCCTGAGTCTCTGAGTAGGTGTGTAAGTAGATGCATGAATCTCTGAGTGTGTGTGGGTGGGTTCGTGAGTCTGAGAGTGGGTGCTTGAGTGGGTGTGTGAGTGGGGGCATAACTCTGAGTGTTGGTGTGAAAGGGTACATGAGACTTTGAGTAGGTATTTTAGAGGATACAAGAGTCTCTAAGTGGATCTTTAAGTGGGTGCGTAAGTGTCTGAGTGGGTGTGTGAGTGGGTGCATGAGTCCCTGAGAGAGTCTGTGAGTGGGTGCATGAGTGTCTGAGTGACTTTGTGAGTGGGTGCATGTTTCTATGGATGGGTCTGGGAGTGGGTCCATGAATGTCTGGGTGGGAGTCTCAGTGGGTGCATGAGTGTCTGAGTAGTTGTGTGAGTCTCTGATTGGGTCTGTAAGATGGTGCATGAGTCTCAAGAGTGGGTTTGTGAGTAGGTGCATGAGTCTCTGAGTGGGTCTGTGAGTGGGTGCACAACTCTCTGAGTGGGTATGTCAGTGAGTGTGTGACTGTCTGAGTGGTTGTGTGAATGGCTGTGTGACTGGGTGTATGGGTCTGTGAGTAGGTGCAGGATTGTCTGAATGGGACTGTGAGTAGGTGTATGTGTCTGAGTGGGTCTGCGAATGGGTGCAAGAATGTCTGAGTAGGTGTGTGAAAAAGCGCATGACTGAGTAGGTCTGTGAGTGGATGTATGAGTCTCTGAGTGGGTGTGCAAGTGGGTGTGCTAGTGTCTGAGCGGGTTTGTGATTGGATACACAAGTTTCTGAGTGTCTGTGTGAGTAGATGCATGATTCTCTCAGTGGGTGTGACAGTAGGTATGCTAGTGTCTGCGAGTGGGTATGAAGTATGTGAGTGGGTTTCTCAGTTTATGCATGAGTCTCTGAGATAGTCTGTGAGTGGGTGCATGAGTCTCTGAGTGGGTGGATTAGTTTCTTAGTGGGTCTATGAGTGGGTGTGTGAGTGTCTGAGTAGGGGTAAGAGAGGGTACATGAGTCTCTGACTGGGTTTTGAGTGGGTACACAAGTCTCTGAGTGTCTGTGTGAGAGGGTAAATGAGTGTCTCAGTGGATGAGAAAGTGGGTGCATTTGTGTCTGAGTGGGTCTGTGCATGGGTATGTAAGTGTGTGAGGGGGTGTCTCAGTGGTGCATGAGTGTCTGAGTGGGTCTGTGAATGTAATTTTTTTAAATGTTTTCAATGAAATTCTCGGATTTGTCACAACATTATACGGGTGGGCCCTTCTGATGGTTGTGACTACTTCACAAATATCAGGCATGGAAAAAAAACTCTCTTTTGACATATTATATACATCAGGGGTCCCACAATGACCCCTATATTGCTGACATGAAATCAGGTCGCATCCAACCTCCCACTCATGCCACTTTTAAATTACATTACAGATTACAAATTGTATTCATTTGTCATACTTATTTGAAAATATGAAAACAATATTTAATATAACATTCAATCTCATAGTGTTGTGATAAATAATCACCTGTACTTATTGATTCTTAAAATTTGCCTCAACAAATACAGCGGCTCAAAGTCATGCAAATATTAATCCCCGTGGCTTTGTAAATGTCACTTGCATTGTCTTGCTTCAACTTGGGTGATGCAAGGACAATGCAAGTGTGTAGCAAATCTGAGCCCTGGTTTGTGGATCAGTCACATTCTGTTTGTTTATTAAAGTATTTGGTGGAACCAGTAGCTCATTCCTGTAAAGCTTTATCAAGAACACAGTGATGAATGGAATGTCAACCAGGTATAGCTGGTTTCCAGTGGCACAGTGATCACAATGAACTTCACTGATGTTTAATCTCGTAGAAGTGTGATAAATGATCTCCTGCACTTATTGAATGTTAACATCTACCATAAGAAATATAGTGGCTAGAAAGTGACACAAAGCCATGAAAATCTTGATTTCCGTGGCTATGTGTCACTTCAGCACTTGCGTTGCCTTGCATTAACTTGGGTGATGCAAGGACTATGCAAGTGTATTGTAAATCTGGGTGCCGATTTGTGGATCAGTCACTTGCTGTCTGTTTCTCTGGAGTAATGACAGCTTCAAAAGTACTTACAGGGTGACCTTCAGCCTGAATCTTTGCACCATAACCTCCTGTTTTTGTTAAAAGAAGTCATCTGAGCTTTATAGTCCTAGGCATACTCGTCACACTTAGTACATTAAAAACAAAGGTGGTAGGCACACTTTAAATGCATATATCTCTTCTTTGTTAAACTTTCTGCCTAAGAGTTTTTTTTTATTCGCAGTTGGATGCCCTGAGGTGTCTTGGCGCTGCTGTTCGCAAAAAATGATACTGGGTATTGTGCATTCTGCTACTAGTTGTCAAACAACCAGGTCTGTAGTGATTTTCTAAAAGATTTTAAATTGCCACTAATTTTCAGATTTAAGGGGAGCCTGTTCCAGAGTGTGGCTGTTACTGTGATAAACGTTCTTCACCACCACTGTACTCTCCTAGTTCTGAGCATCACCAGAAGCTTATCAGCGGAAGATGGTAGATTTCTTGCTGGAGTGTACCAGACATATTGATTGTTGAAAGAAAGTGGGCCAACCTTGTGCAAAGCCTTGAAAGTTAAACTTAATGATTTAAATGGAATCCTTTTGACAACTGGGAGCCAATGTAGTTTGGTCAGGTCCTGGAACACATATTGATAGCTGAGAATTTCCAGAAGCACTTGGGGCCCGATTCCGATGTGGTTAGGAAGGCCCCCTACCGGCATTTGCTCCATCCAAATCAGATTGGGAACAAGTCTTTCCGACCGGCTCTACAGACTGCATTTCAGAATGACCCATTATGTAGCTGAACTCAGACAGCCTTTCTGAATCGTGCCATCTGACTCAAATCGGCAGTTGGAATCAGACATTTGGGGCCCATAGCAGGCCCTCCTAACCAGCCATGCACAGTGTGGCAGGCACTAGGGTGTGCCTGGCTGAGGGTGCTCGATTTTCCCCAGCCACCCCTTTCTTCAATGGTAGCCTATGCATTTGGTCGGAACGTAGGTTCCCATTAAATGCAATGGGAGTCCAACCAAATCGTATCTGGTAGCATCTGGAAGCATCGTACTTGGTTGGTTGGAGTCTCCCGAAATGAGTCGGTTGGAAACCATTCCCAAACCGATTCGGTCATAATGATTTCCTAACCGCATCGGAATCAGGCCCTTAAAGTTTCTGCAAGAGTCCTTTCTGTATGTTTAGAAATACTGCATTTCTGTAGTCCAGGTTGGACAAATCCAATGCCGTAATGACTGTCTTTTGAAGGTCTAATGGAATGAAGAGGTGTAACTTCCTTTAGAATAAAGAAGACTGCTGAAATCAGAGCATTAACCTGATCTTTGAAGGTCAATCTAACACACCACACAGCAGCAAGATTTGTTCTGAGGAGAATGTTCCTATCTGCACATATTGTATCCTGCCTGTTAGGAAAGATTTAAGTAGTTTGAGAGCAAGTCCTTTTATACCTGACTCCCAGAGTCTGTGAATAAGGATATTGTGGTTGACAGTTTCGAAGGCTGCCGAAATACTCAATAGGATCAGGACGGCCTTCCCTCCTGAGTCTACAATGGATGTTAATACTTGAGAGGCCATTATCAAAGCAGTCTCCATACAGTGTGCTTCTCAAAAACCAAATTGAGTTGAGTCCAAGAGTTTATTGGCATTTATATTAGGTCTCTAATTCTGCATTTAGTGCGTTTATTAGCAATTTTGCAGAAAATTGCAATCTAGAAATAGGTCTGTAACTACTGGGCTCCTGCGAATCCAAACAGTTTTTTCTAATAAAGGGAGAATGGAGGCCATCTTCTAATTGAGTATATTAGTCAGCTGATCACTTATTATACCTGGGGCAAGGTGCACTATTTCTGAGAGGACAGGGATCTGAATGGGAGCCTGAGCTAGCTATTGTTACTATTGTAACAATGAACGTGCTCTAAATCCTGGGGAGAGAAGGTCTCCAAATGTTTGTCAAAATGAAGCATTTCAGAGACTGTTTGTTTTGCTACGGGTTTGAAGTTATTATTGGAAGAATTTGGCTAAAACATTACAGAAACCCTGACAGCAATTGTTGCTTTTAGGTTCTGATACTTTAGCTCTAAGTTTCTACCACGCAGAATAGCTCTTTATTAGAATTTTTAGAATGTATGATTGTTTTGGCAAAATAATTACTTATTTCTTCCATAATCAGCTCTTTTATATTCTATTAAAGATTGTGAGTCAATCTTCCTGTATTGTATGTTGTACTTGGATCTCCACTGTCGTTCTTTCTTCCGGCAAAGCTGTTTTTGCATTCTGATCTTTTCTGTGAAACAAGGTTTAGAAGGGGTTTTTCACAATTTAGATATCAATTCTGTGGTTTAAATTTAGTTATACATTGAAAGTGGTATGGTAAGAGCAATTACTGTCAATCAGACAAGGCACAAAACCTAATTCATATATCTCTTTTACATTATCTCACCTATCCAACTGGACAGATCAACATCTAAGAATCATCTATGCCATTCATGTTTTACTACATCCACAGTTGTAGTGACATGTCACATAATAAGAGGATAACTCTGTTATGGCTACACTTTTCCAACCAATCACACGTTACCTGTGTGTCAAAGCACTTCAGTGCTTCTTAGTGGGTATGAATAACTATACAACTACAATATAAGACAATAAAATATAATTGTATCTTGCTCATGGAAACAATTTTTATGTTAGCAAGATGGATAGATTTTATATTTGTCCTTGTCTGAAAGCAGTAACCTTTTTCTCGAGATACAGAAGAAGCGATGCACTCCTCCACATCTGATTGCCTTCACCAATGACCACGTACACAAATATTTGAGGCCAATGGTAAAAGCGGGAAATGGGATAAGAGAACAAATAAAGCTGCACTCCACAATTCTGACTCATCACTTCGACTTGCCACTGTGGTCTGCAGGACATAGTATATTATCAAGAGACAAGAAGAGATATCTTTAATAACTGGACCTAACAGCCCTGCACTAAATTGCAACAGTGAATTGATATAAATTAATGACATCTCTCTGGAACCAATACTGTGTACTTAATGAGTAAATTCTTCTTCCTAAAACGAAACAAGGAAGAAATGAGTCTCTTGAATGTACGTTCATCAACACAGGACAGTGAGTTATAGCTTCTACTTGATGCGGGTGCCACTGCAAAATAATCTGCAAATATTAAAATGATGTAATTTCTAACTCCTATAACAATACTTGAACACGCACACATATAAACAGCAAAAAGGAGCAGAAATTGAACATTTCTCCTCGCTGCATCAAGGTAAAATCAGGTTTTCTCTGGTCTTAATTTTGAAGCAGCGTCCAAATCAATAGGTGCTGCCCACCACAACATCCATTGCCCTCCCTTTTCACGCTAAGTATAGCGTGAAAGGGTGCCTTATTTACAAGGCAGCGTTAATCCACGTTAAGTGGCTTAACGCTGCCTTGTAAATAAGGTGAAGCCCCTATCACCACAACAACGTCATGAAAAGTAACTTTGTGGTGGCGATAAGAGCTTGTAAATATGCCCAATAGTTGTTTGATGGGTGTTATCTAGTATTATACTCAACATTCACACAAAGCCTGTCTGACAGTGCCAACACTCTCCGTTCTCTGATGCGAAGTCTCCTAGAACAGATTTGGAGTTTTGCCTCCCTGAGCTTGCCAGATCTTGAGTGGCAAACCATGCATGCAGCAATGCTTCTTAACAGTGCTGAGGCATGCCCTCCAGAGGATAAGTAAGAACAGGCAAATCCAAACTTGAGGATGGGTTTAAAAAATTTCACTGAGGGAGGATTAGCTGCAAAAGATAATATGGGTTTTTAATTGCAGTGAATGAAAGCTCTGTCATTAAAGGTCAAGTATAAAGAACAAAATAAAAAAGAATTCCTAAACTAAAGCAAGGCATATCAATGTTTCCCCAAGGTTTCCTTCTCATTTTCTAAATACATTATAATATGGCGCCACAGCAGGGGCAACTCTTACCCCAATTCTAACAAATATGCAAAGCACTCTTTACAGACCCGATTCAACTTTATTGATGACAAGTTTGAGGTGAATTCTTAGTGCACCTGCTGCAGCAGGGCAAAGAAGCACTAAATGGCCTTAGTCATTCATGGGGCTTCATTCCCTCTGACAATGAGAATTGTGTAGTCGGTTTAATATTCCACTGAGCTATCAAACTCTATAATTACATCACTCCAGCTCTAGGAACTGATTGATAGGGAACCTGCTCCCTAACAATTTGTTCCTAAAGCACAAAATATTGCATGGGTCAGCCTGATAAAATCTATTCCATTTGTTCCACTCTTATCAACATATAAGTCTCTGTTAACTACCCTTACAAAACTGTCTATTCACCTGTTTATTTGTTTTCATAAATGGCGTGAAATTTCTAACAAACATGGCACACAGAAATACGAAAGATGTACATAGCAGGATAGTAGTCTGAAGGGATACTGAAGTAACCGAGAAAGAGACTCGTGGTGGATTTCAGATGTAGTTTATTCCGTCAGAGAGAACAGCTTGTACATCCACACAAGTCAATCCCCAACCGCCTATGATCCACAACCCACCATGGAACGTAGAACTCTCTTAGAGCAATAACACTCTAAACTAGAGCGTGAGCGTGGATAGTCTGAACACTACACACCTTCCCCCTTTGAATAAAACAAAAAAAAAAAAAAAAATAAGTAAATGCAAAATACTAACATTTAAAATCTAACATAATCATTCAATTGAACAGGTGGTTTTCTGATACGAGAACTTTTCCTTTGAGCAGACATTTCACCACCTGAGATAGCCACCTCTTCAGCATGTTGGTTCTCAACAGGGCCATCACTAGATGTCACAGCAGTACCCTGAGTTAAAAGAGGTCCATTAACATTACTACTCGCATCCATAATGTCAGTGCTCAAAGATGGCATCACCACCTCTGATACAAAGTTAGAACCATCCAAAACATCCCAAAAAAATTGAAAATCATCATTCTCATTTGTAAGTAAAGATTCTTTTTGTGAAGGTACAAGTGATTCGCAACAAATATCCTTAGATCTAAAAATGGATATTCGTCTGAAATTCCAAATTTTACCCCCTTGTACCCTAACAGCTTTGCTGAATACTTCAATTACCTCCACTGGGTCAGACCATCTAGACCATTTTTTGTCTACACTATCCAATTTCACACGAACTAGATCACCCACTTTGATTTTACAGTTCACAGAACAGTTGTTACTTTTACTCCTCTGCATTTTATCTTGATATTTTTGAATTCGCTCTCTAACAGCCTTAAAATCCAAAGTAGGATCATAAATATTATTTTTTTGCATCCACCATGGCACAAGCTTAGAACAAGGTCTCCTCCCTCTTAACATTTCAAACGGAGAACAACCAGTGACTGAATTAGGAGACATCCGATATGTATGCAAAGTGGCCCGTAAAGCTTTCCTCCAATCAATATTACTTTTGATAGCTAACTGTATGGATTCTTTCACAACTCTATTAAAACGCTCAACTTGACCATTAGCCATGGGATTGTAATTGGAGACTCTTTTATGAGTGATACCACATTTGTTTAGAAACATTTCAAATTCATTACTGATGAATTGCGGTCCATTGTCTGAAACTAGCTCAGAAGGAATACCCTCCCGAGTAAAAATGTTATCCAAAAATTCTATAATGTGGTTGGAAGTTACTTTATCAACCACTTTAACCTCTGGCCATTTTGAAAAATAGTCAACTAACACTACTGCAAACACATTTTCAGCACAGGGTAGATTCAAAGGCCCAATATGTCAATGCCTAATTTCCTCCAGGGACCTTGTGAGTATTCAATGGGAGAAATCCCCATAGATAGTGGTTTAACAGACTTGTCACTTTTTGCACATTGTACACACTCTCTAACCCATCTGTCCACCATACTATCCATACTAGGCCACCATTAAATTTCTCTCAAACGTCGTTTAGTAGAAGACATACCCAAATGTCCTTCATGTGACAGATTAACTAACTGTTCTCTAATTCCCCGAGGTGGAACAATTTTATCACCCCTGACTACAAACCCATGTAAAAACATGAGTTAGTCTTTGATTTTCCAAAATGAGCTCAATTCTCCCCTTAGTTTCCTCTCCTCAGGCCATCTGCTTTGTAAATGCCTTACAACATCTTGTATAATGTCATCCTCAGACATTGCCTTTGCCCACATCTCCTCAGAGATAGCATCCGAACTTATACTGTTTTGAACATCCTCCATAGTATAAGCTATATCACACTCCTCAGGACTATTAATGACATTAGGACCCTCATCTAATGACAAGCGAGACATGCAATCAGCATGGACATTCATACGGCCAGGAATGTACACGACTGAACATTGGTATTGTTGTAATTTAGCAGCTAACCTTGATAAACGAGCTGTAAGAGATCTCCCCCCCCAGCTGTCAACATGTTGATAAGTGGTTTGTGATCCGTCCTTAATTGAAACTTTGTACCCCATAAAAATTGCCTAAAATGCTGAGCAGCCGAAGTGCATGCAAGTAACTCTTTTTCGATAGTGGAATAATTAAATTCTGCCCCTTTTAAAGCTCTTGATGCATAGGACACCACATACTCTTCCCCAAATTTTTTCTGCAAGAGAACCGCACCTAGGCCCGTATTGCTTGCATCTACTGCTACTATACACTCTCCTCCAATCGTGAAGGGTCTCAAAAATGGAGCAACACTAATTTCTTTTTTCAGTACTTCAAAAGCTAATTTTTGCTCTTCACCCCAGACAAATTTAGTGTTCTTCTTTAATAGATTACGTAAAGGGAATACTTTTGAAGCATAATTTTTTACAAACTTACTATAAAATTCGGTCAAACCTAAGAATTATAATAATTGTTCTTTTGTTGTAGGAGCAGGAGCCTTTGCAATACTAGCTACATGGTCTAGCTTTGGTTTAATGCCCTCATGCGATATTTCTTGACCTAAATATTCTACAGTATCCTTTCTGAACTTACATTTAGAGAATTTAAGTGTTAAACCTTTAGTTTGTATATTACCCAAAACCCTTTTTAGATTGCAGTCATGGTCCTCATAGTCTTTTCCAAAAATTAAAATGTCATCCTGGAATGCTATGGCACCCGGACAACCTTCTAATACGTCTTTCATGAGTCTCTGAAAGACAGAGGCAGCACTAGCTAGTCCAAATGGCATACGCTTAAATTGATACATGCCCTCCGGTGTAATAAAAGCAGTTAAACATTTTGATTGTTCATGTAGCATGATTTGATGGTATGCACTTGCTAAGTCTACCGTGGAAAATACGCTAGCACCAGACAAAGTTGAAATCAATTCGTGTATGTTAGGTAATGGGTGCCTATCGATCCAAATTTCTTTGTTTAAGCTACAGAGATCGACACACAACCTAAGATCCCCATTGCTTTTAAGGGAAATAACCACTGGAGAAACCCATGGGGAGGATTCTATCGGTTCAATAATGTTTTTAGAAACTAAATCTTTCAGCATGTCTTTCAATCTGTTACGGTACGCTAGAGGAACATTGCGAACTTTATGTCTTACAGGAACAGCAGAATCTTTGAGTATTATTTTATGTTTGAAGTTTGCATATTCCCCAAGCTTGTCACTAAAAACACCAGGAAACATCTCTTTTATGTTTGCCACGAAATCCTCACTTTGTATGAAAACACTGTAAACAGGTGGTGAGGCATTAGGATCCAACTGTATGCCCAATTCTTGTTGATGGGGCCACCCAAGGATAGACACACCTTTGGTGGCTACGTACAGTTTACCTCTAATTTCTTTTTTTTTTTAAAAGCCAAATCTGTCCACAAATAACCTTCCAAATCAATTTTATGCCCCGAGTAACTGCCAGGTTTAATATCGGGAGGCAATAATTTCCTATTCTCCCATAATTCCATAAATAGGTGTTTACCAATAATGGAATACCAGGCACACAAGTCTATCATCATATTGACTTCTTTCCCATCCACTAGTATAGAACCTATTGGAAAACCTTTACAATTGTTTCCAGACACACAAGAAATGCAGTTAAATTTATTAAACTCCGTTGAAATTTCATCTTCTTCACAGGTAACACAATTAACTTTTTGTAATGATCTGCACATCTTCCCAAAATGGCCTGGCTTTTTACATTTGATACACACTTTATTCCATGCTGGGCATCCTTTGTAATTCCCAACATGTTCAAAACTACCACACATATAGCAAATCACAGGATTTCTACGGTTACCAAATTTATTATCTTTGAAACTTGGGTCTCTTTTAATAAACAAAGAAGTTCTCTTTGGTGTAAACTGAGGTTTTACAAGCGAAACTTCTACTACTGGATCTTGTACTTTGACAGCTTGAGGTTGACCTCTAATCTCACTTACAAACTTTTCAGACTGTTCAATGCCTTTAGCAATATTGACTACAGCATTCAATGAAGATTCAGTGCCTAACCATAGACTTTCTTGTATCTTTTTGCTTTTGGTTTTCATCATTATTTGATCTCTGAGCACTTGTTCGTAATTAATAGTATCGAACGCACAGGAACCAGCTAGGGAACATAATGCAGACACATAGTTTTCAATCGATTCATCCTCTTTTTGCGCCCGAGAATAACATTTAAATCTTTCCATCACTATATTTATTTTTTTCCCAAATCTGGTACTCATTTTTTTAATAGCTCCTTCAAACACATTTATGCCTTCTGTGCTTTCGAGAGGAGGTAAGTTGTCGAATTATTTAATCCCTTGACCTCCCAAGCAATGCCTCAACAGGTCTAATTTCCTTTTAGGAGAGCAACCCTCCTCCTCTAACACTTCCACGTAGGCTAAAAACATGGGATACCATAGATCCCATTCCATTTTAGGTTCACCTGCTGTCGGCAAAAAATGTGGTGGTGCTAAAATATTTGACATCTTGACACTAGTAAACCAAACAATCAAAGTATAGTAGAAAGATGTGAAACTTTCTTTTCTCCCTTGGATGTAGCAGAGATGAAAATGTCATCAAAGATACTCCACTTTGTTTGTTAAAACTACACTGCTTTTATGTGAAATTCACGTGAAATAATAAAATGAAAAAAATAAAATAAAAAAAAATTGGCAGTAATACGATCCCAAATGAAGATGTCTCTGTTAAATGCAGCTATTTGAACAAACGAGTCTTTGAAACCAAAGTTAGAGCGTTTCCGTGTAGTTACACCTAACTAAAATGGCCTCTCAACGCGTGACATCATCAGGCTCCCAGCATGCTTTGCACTTCCAGTTCTTTACCCCGAAGGTGAAGCGCGTAGAACTTCCGAATATTCTCCTCGAGGTGGAACGCGTGGAGCTGGAGCTCTAAGCGAATGTTGGTGAGTGTCTTTTTTCGAATAAATTATTTCTCCCAATATAGCCACCTTTTAAGAGCTGCCGGTGCCTCCAAATATCCAAAATACCAATCCAGCACAACCTTTGTATATATTGCCAAAATCTGCCGCGAGCGCGATCAAAGCGCATACATAGTCTTACACGAGCCACACAGCCGCTGGCACAATCATAGCGCAACCCTCAATTAGGGCATTCTTCAATACTTAAAGTATTACAAATCTTCTTAAACTATTTCGAACAAATCATGCGGTATTCAAATAATTATTACAGCCGCTGGTGCAATCATGAGCACAACATTCACAAACAGCCGCAGGTGCATACACGCACTGATACCAGATACCTTATCGGAATTTTCTTTACAAGTGAGCGCTGTCCTCTTCTGACTCCCAGTCGTTGCCAGTGTGAAGTAACCGAGAAGGAGACTCGTGGTGGATTTCAGATGTAGTTTATTCCGTCAGAGAGAACAGCTTGTACATCCACACAAGTCAATCCCCAACCGCCTATGATCCACAACCCACCATGGAACGTAGAACTCTCTTAGAGCAATAACACTCTAAACTAGAGCGTGAGCGTGGATAGTCTGAACACTACACATACCTTTCCTCATCAAACTAAAAGTGGCAGGTGCCACTCCCTTAAAATGGCACCAAAATGCTGTAGAAATGATGTGTGTGTATGAGTGACAGCCCTCCCTAGAACTGGGCTGGTGTGGGGGTGTGCCACATGGGTTGTGTCAGAGTGTGAGCATGTGTTAATGGTTGTGTTAGGGTGTTAACAGTGTATTTAGGGTTATATAAAAAATGTGTGCAAAAGTTTCTTTGTGTGAGAGGGAATTGCAAGGGCCTGCTTAAAACTGTGCCTGCAGAGCTGTGACAGATGTGATCTCAACAAGGGGAGCTGTGAATAGGCAGGCAGCCCAAGTTCGCCAACCCCCATGGCTTTGTGGCTGCCTAACACTGGTGTTTGCTGTGCAGTGGCGTTTAAAAAAAAAAAAAGAAAGAGTGTCTTTCTTAAGAAGCAGCTATGCTAGTTTGAAATGCCTCTCTGACAAAGATGGTGGCAGCAAACTATACCCGACAGGCCTCAAAAGGTGTTGCAGCTGTGAAAATGTTAGAGAGGGAATCCCTTGTAAGGATCACAAGTCGTGAAGTGAAAACACATCTGCCAAAGGACAGCTTTCCAGGCATGGCTTTGGCATGTAGATGTCAAATTGATAAAGTGACAACAGTTGTGAGCAGAGCAGGGCTGAGAAGAGGCAAAAACGAACATGGGGCCAGTCCCAAACTTACCAGGAGAACCTGAAACAGGATAACATATGGCCTGTTATAAATCAGGCACCCCTTACACACAGGCCGATACTGAGTAGTCAAAAAACGTAAAACCTAGAAACTGCTTCACAGATTCCCTTGCAGGGGTTTGATACAATTAGCAGATGTCTAATGCTAAAGGGACACCTGGGCTGAGCAGAACAAGGTTGAGAACTGAAAAACTTAACATCAGCACAGTCCCAAAACTTCCCATGAGACTCAAATGGTATAGCACATTGCATGTTATAAAAAATGTCACCCCTCTGCAAACAGGGTACTGTTGATCCATCCAGTTCTACAAACATCAGCCGGAGCCATCCTTTTCACGAGAAGGGTTCAAGCAGCTTTAACACCTTCCCCAACTGACAAGACGTGGGAGCAGCCAGGACTGTGTTGACTCAGCAAGACCTACAAACACATTACCTGGTCCAAGATCCTCACAACAGTGTTCAGGCTTGATTGCCAGATGTCAGATGATAAGGGTACACCAAACAAATAATGCAACACACAGAAAAGGGTCCCTCTAAATACCCCAATTAACTGTTTCTAAGCTCTCCTCCCTCCATAAAGTATTAGAGTATTCTAATTAGCATTCCAGGACAAGTATAAAAAGCATACTTTATGGCTCCAACACAAACATTCAAAAACCCCTTGGAACTACGTATTTGGTGTGTTTTTTAAAAGGAACTTAAAGGGAGAAGAAAAACATTGCACAGACAGATGCTGCATGCTGTGCTTTACTGGGGAAAATAAATAGGAGATGGCACGTTGTTACAGTCTTAAGTATGTAAGGGCTTATTTAAAGTAGTGGGGGTAATGCATTTAATGTGAACAATGTTGTATTTTTAAATAGTGCTTAGCAAAATGTAGGATTGTTTTCTTGATGCTTTAATTAATGTTTAATGTGATAGGGTATGCTGCCTAATGGTAATAATGTTAGAGGCATTGATGTGAAATGTGGGTGTGGTTTTAAGGTTTTAAACTGCACTCAGCATAAGGGGAACTGCATGTAGGGTTAATAATGTGGCTTGTTCTGAGGGGTACCCAGGGTAACCATTTCAAAGTTTTAAATAATTTGTAGAGCGGTAGGGGCTTGCACTTAAATGTGAATAATTTAGAGGTTTGGGGGGACACAAGGCTGTAACCTTAAGACTTTTACAATGCCTAGAAACAGTTTTCCATGGTGTGTGTGTGTGTGTGTGGTAGTGTAAGGGTGTCAGAGTACACCTAAATAATATACATTGTTTACATATAATCACCAACTGTCTATGATAATAATTCCTTATTGTTTGATTACTTAAAATCTTACAATGCGACATTATATATATACTATACACTGCAATATAAAACTAAAACAAGATAAGAAATACAGTATTAAATTCTAAACCAGTTACAATAAAAATATACCAATTTCATAATGTAAACAAGTTTCATACTGTGCTAATGTTTTCTTAATTGTGATCTTCCAATTTGGCTCTTACTAAACACTTTACAAAAGCAGAATTCACACTTATATCATTAGAATGCAGACACCTTATCAAAGCTTGCCAACTGTCTATGCTGGTGATGAGTTGTCTCTGGTTGTGTCTTCTGCTGGTAGTTGTCGAAGGGTTGATGCTCGAGTCCCAAAGTGGTCACGAGGGCGCTGGATGCGGTGCTCTGGGGCATGTGTGGCCGAGTCTGGTGCGGGGCCCAAGGCCCAAAGCTTCTGGTGTAGCCCCCAGTCCCCTCTGAGATCCTGGTGTTGCTTTGGGGTCGTGTGCAGTCTGGTACGGTGTGGGGTCTCGATGTCCCCAGGATTTAAAAATCAGGCCCCCAGAGCACGCGAAGGTCCGGGTTGTGCTCTGATGGATGGTGAGGCCAAGTCCGGTGCAGGGATCTGTGTCCCCAAAGATTTTAAAATAAGGCACCCAGAGCAAGCTGTGAGCACAACAATGCTCTGAGGCCTTGTACTGAATTATCCGGTTTGGGGATTGATGTCCCTTGTATTTAAAATAATGTCAGCCGAGGTCATGGCCAGCTTTGGGGAACGTGTGCAGCATGGGCCGGTTAAGGTGTGGGGAATTAGATCCCCAAGGATCCCCAAGGATATCAAAAATAAAAAGCCCCAAGGGCGGTGCTCTGGGGGATTGCAACGTGATGTGGGGTCGTCCTCTGCTGGGTCCCAGTGTCTCAAAGACACTGCTTACACCCCCAGAGCCCGCTGTGGTCAGAACGGAGCTCTGGGGTTCGTGTGCATCATGGCTGCTGTAGGGTACGGTGGGGGACCATGGCCCAAACTTACGGGGGCATCCCCAGGGCCCTCTGAGGTCCGGGAGGGCCCTGGGTTGTGTGCGACCTAGGGCTTGAGGCTCCAATATGCATTAAATAAATCCCCAGAGCTCGCTTACCGGGGGCGCTGCTCTGGGGCTAAGGGTGCGTGCTGCAGTGTACAGTGGGGGCCAGAGGCCCAGAGACTGCTGTGTTTCCTGCAGGGGTGGGGTGGTGTATGCAGCAGAGGTTCGGTGTGGATCCGAGGCCCAAACATGCTGTGGCCACCCCAGAGTCCTCTGAGATCCGTAAGGGCACTGGGGCTATTGGCCACATGGGGCTTAAGGCTCCAGGTGTAATAAATAAGGCCCACAGAACCCGCTTACCTAGGGTGCTGCTCTGTGGGCTGGGGCAGCTTAGGCTCTTCTGTGGACCCCATGAGGTTCATGATGGTGGTGTCCTGGCTGCAGGGAAGTCTTCCGCAGCGTTGCAAAGGCCAGTCCCACCCCCCCCCCCATGTGACATCAGGGGTGTCCCCCAACGATGGCATCATGGAGGGGTGGGTCTGGCCTTTGCAGCAGCTGCAAAAGGCTACCTTGCAGCCAGGACAGTGACAAACTTGACTAAGGGGCATAGCACGATGGGGAGCTCCCAAAAGGGATCCCAATTAGAGACTGTTGGGCCTTTTTCAGCCAGGGGCCATGTATACAAAGCCCCTGGCTATAAATAAAATAATAAAATAAAAAAATCTGAAGGGCGACATACAGATGTGCAGGGAGAGGGAGAGTGTTCTCATGCTGTAGCTTGCCATCTCCCTGCACCTATTAGCCGGATGCTGCCTTTCAAAGGGCACCTGATTGCTTATTTAGTTTTAAAATTACTGCTGCCAACATCATTGTTTCCCCAGCTTCTAGGCAAAGAAAGAATAAATAAATAAATACATAAATAAATAAATAATAAAATAAATAATTGTAAACACAGTACCTGTGAATAATGTTCTTTGAGGGGTGAGATATGTGATTTTTTCTAGTGGCTGCTTTTGACGGTTCATAAATTTACATAGAGGATTAATATGCCTGCTACATAGAAATGTATAGCCTGTAGACTACAAAGTGCATACAGTATAAATAAATAAAAACATTTTAAAAAAAGAGGTCCCTCAGTTAGTGTTTTTCCTAAGAGAGGGGCTTTTGTTACTAACAGTTTATAAGTTAAAACCCAAATATAAAGCACTGAATTATTAAATGGGGAATGCGAGCAGCATGCCCACTGTATAGTAAAGATTAGAGCATAGATTCATGTTGTACATGAGGTGGGGCTTGTGGGTAGGAATCAGGGTTTCCTATTAAAATTTAACAGCAGCGATGTGGCACCACTTGCAACTGTGAGTTTATGCTTCTCCAAACTTTAACTAGGGTGTATAACAGTGGGTCTGACATTTTGTTCCTACAAATCGTACACCTCTGGCTTATGTAACATTTTCCTCAAGCTGATTTACACATGCCATATGTATGGATGATTTTCTCTTTGTATTATGTATTTGCATTTTCTAAGGTGACAAGTAGTAATGCTATGTTTATGAGTGCTAGTTTTAAAACAGACCCTATTTGATCTACCCCACCACAGGACCTCCAGGAAATAACTCTCAGTGACGAAGATCTGCTGAAATTTCAGCAGGGTATATGTATTTATAGTTATATATTTCTGAGTAGATTTTGAACACCGGTGTCTCAGAAACTCTGCTTTTCTAATGGCGTTCCCGTGTATGTATGACTTTACAGGTCATGATGCCGAACTGCAACTAGCTGTTGACGCTCTACGACTGTTCTTGGAGCGTCAAGACGTGGCGAACAATGTGCAAAACAACACAGTTCTTACAGGTAAATAAAATAAAATCCCAGGTTCTTTAAACTGACAGACTTACGCTGTGTTAGTCCAAAAACCACAGCGGTGAACTATAGCAGGGCTCCTCAGAAGGGACTGCTAAGTCTTGGTTTATACTGTAAATGTCACTTTTTTTCTTTCTTTACAGGGTCGATTGAGTCATGCACGGATGGAGCGGTTGTGCAAGAGCCTGCTCAGCGAGCAAAAAAAGGGCCACTGAAAAGGAAGGCTTCAGCATCTAAAGAGGGACCTGTGATGAAGAAAGGAGCTGGGAAAAGACCTTTAACAGGTGTGTTTTTTTTCAAAAGGGTGTCAAGAAGAACTCCCAGGTTTTATTGTCTCAAACAGAAAGGACTGCCAGCATGTAGTGGTGGGTGTGTAAAAGATTGTGTAGAAGTTAAAGGCCCGTAGGGTGTCTGTGGTTAGTGTAAACAGTTTATACAGGTTCCTTATTTTTTTATAATATTTATATATATTTTTATGTTACATTCTAGGAGCAGCTCAAAAGCTCACTGGACAAGAGCCATGCATGGCTAAGAGGATGATGGCCCCATTAAGCGACATCACAAAGACAGTACAGAACATTAAGCCTACAGCAAAATGTGTGAGTAGCCTTGTACGCCAGGACAAACTATGCTCTTACTGTACACATATCCAGCAGAGACTTGGCACAGACATGAAATGTCAAGTCAAGCCACTCAACAGCCTGTTGAACACTCCTACAGGAATGCCTATTCTGCACAGGGTGGGAGATTCCAGAGGAGAATAAGCCCTTAGGAAGAAGCGGGTGGTCCCAGAGCCCTGATCCATTCCTTTAAACCTTAAGAAGAAGCAGGTGGTCCCTGAGTCCGAAACAGCTCCTGCAAATCTCCGGAAGATGAAACAGGTGGTCCCATAGTGCCAAACAACTCCTTTAAACCTCAAGAAGAAGCAGATGGTCCCAGAGCCCCAAACGGCGCCTTTAGACCTCTCATTAAAAAAGGTTGTTACACAGTTGAATGATCCCCTTACCCCCTTGATCACTAAAGGACCATTTGCTACGTCGGCTGGTGCAACTCCAAACCCCAAAAGTGAATCCCCTCTCAAGGAAAAATCTTAAGAAGCACATGGTCCATGAGTTACACGTAGAAGCAGTAGAAGGGATCCTAAACAAGACAGTTACATCAGAGAACCCTTCCCGCACTCTGAAGCACTCTATAGTTTCAAATAAGCTGAGGGCCCATCTAGAGGCACTCCCCCAGGAGCCACCCCCAAAACTATCCATAATCATTCCTAACAGGCATAGGGACTCACCAATTGTAAATAATCAACCCATGGAAACAACTTATACCGATGGCCTAGGGTCTCTCAAGGCCTTGGCAGGGTTGGTGAACAGTATTGACAGACCCACAGAAGCCATGCATGGAGGGCCTTCTAATGTGGTCAATGGGGGGTTGCAGGCGATGGATAGACACACACCTGACCATAACTCTGCCGATTCCTACACTTCCAGGTCAATTGAGTATATGACCAGCTTTTTAATTCCCCATACCCTATGTCCCCTATCACCCCACCAGGAGCGTATGACCCAACCAAGCCGGTGTCCAGTGTAAACCCCACATCACCAACCTCAACATACCCAGATAGCAGTATAGGATGGAACGGCTGCTCAAATAAAAGTTTGGATGTCATTTCTAGTGAGGAAATGGCCACGGGATTCCCAGGATGTTCGCATTGGGACCCTATTTCTTTGATCCCTGCAGGCCCCACGTCACAGAATGGCTTTGTGGAGGACCCTCTGAGAATGGCCCCAGGGGTACTTCAGGGTAATGTACAAAAATCCCTGTGTTCATCCCTAATCCCCCACAATATGATTCTATAGACCCAAAAGAGATACTAGGGGCTCGGGTCAAAGATATACAGTTGGAGGTCCAAAAACTAAAACGTCAGGTGAACGCCACCACCTTAAAACTGGGGAAGGGGGAAAGAGGTGACAGGGCATGACGGATGCACAGCTGAAGATCCTGCAAGGGGTTTACCTGTATAAATGTATGATCCTACACACGTGTCAATCGGCAGCGACAGACATATGTGTTATACAGGCGTGACTAGGCCCATGGCGTCCCCTAAAGAGCCCCATATAATTTTATGCCCAAAAGTCGTCAATACATAAGTTCAGGAGAGAACATCCCGAGGGTGGGCCATTTGAAATGCTCAAAGGGTAGAGCTGCAATATGCCGACACCAGGAACACACAGACAAGGCAAATGTAGGGTCTGTAGCAGAGTTCTCTACGAGTACAACTCTTACTAGTACAGACCAGACTTTTTAAATAGGCTGGGGGCTGTTGCCTAAAAAAGGGTGGTCCAGTAAAAAGCAAAAGTGGATTAATAGCGCTAAGCAGCATCGGCTGCTAATAAGTAAACTAAAGAAGGTCCAAATATGTGCTACAGGGAGGCTTAAACATACATCAGAGTCAGGATTAAGTCCAAAACCCCAAAATGATGCAGCAGCGAGTTCAACAAGCCCAATTCTTCATGCTCAGGATTCAGAGCCTGTGTTAGTAGAGAGTGTTTGAAGTTACAGTTGTATGGTAGAGAGATTTAACGCTATACAACACTATGAGGAATTTATGTTTGTTAACCTACACCACAAAAGGTCCTCTGATCATGGGACTTGAGCCATACATCAGGCTGTGCAAACGCTTGAAGAAAGATTGTTACACGATGTGGGTCCTAACGATTTTTTCCAACTATGCTTTCAGGGACAGGGCCTTGACAGTCCATTGTTCACTAAACGAAGGTCCTGCGATGTCTTTGATGCTGTGGAATTTCTAGAAAACTTCTCAAGGCTTTTACAGAGTAAGGCGGAAGTAGTCGCCTATGGTACTTTCAGAGTCATAGCCCTCATTGTACGGGGTCGTGAGGGGGTGTTTCCAGGTCTTTAAAGAGTTTGCTTTACAGCAAGATCATTGGTAAGAAACAAAGTCGGCTGCTCAACTTTAACAACGGAGCAGCCAACACCTGTCTGGTGACCAACATCGTGGGGTTGCTGCAGTGTCGCAAAATGCCCACTCTGTCATCATGTCTAGAGCGGCTGAAGCCCATGAGGTGTTTGAGATACCTCCATGCCACATGGTTGGCTTTGGCGACAAAGGTCTTTTTGAGAACTATTTCACTGTTAAGGTGAAAGTTCTTTATCACAATGGTTCTTGAAAGTACTTCACAACCAGGGAACGTGTGAAAAACAAGACCGAATATGTCCTCCACCTCGAAAATCACTTTTACAGGATCTTGAACCTTTAAAGTTTTCTAGGAGCCAAGCATGATTACACCCACTGTGATGACATCTACAACACTAAGGCAAATCATCAGTGTGAAAAGCGTTGTAAGATGTGTCAAAGGGACGGTTGCATCATAGACTGAAGGTGAGGTGCTGCCCTGTAATCTGTTATATTGCTCGCAAGAATGCTTGAGCATACACAACAAAGCTGTTAAATGCATCCCTAAAATAGATTGCCGTGAGTGTGACCGGTATGTGGCTGAAGATCACAAATGCAAAGGCATGAAATGCCCAAGGTGTCGGACTCCCTTTAGGGTAGGAACTGTACACAGGTGCTACATGGTTAAAGGGAGGCTTCAGAAGAAAAAACAAAAGATAGTGTTTGATATAGAGTGTACACAGGAAACGGGGTTAGACCAGCCTAACTATATTTATACACATCATCTAACTTCTGATGACAGCTGGGAGCTTAAAGGGCAAATATGCGTTGGTGATTTCCTTAACACTTTAATTCAAACCAAATCCAAAGAGTTTACCATGCTGGCCCATAACTCAAAGCATATGACTCATTCTTTATTTTACAAAATATGATTCGTGAAAAGGTACGATGGGGAACTCTTTACTCAGGATTCCAAGCTGATGTTGTTAATGGTTGGACCGTTACAAATAAGGTTCATAGACACCCTGAATTTCCTACCCATGAAATTGAGCAAGCTGCCAAAAGCCAAGTCAACAAATTGGGCAGTGGGGTATAGGCTGTGCACGGTTATGTGTGAATGTACTTATAGCTACAATTTCTTCAGATAGTGCTCAAAGGAAACTAAATACAACGAATACCCAGCGCTTTCAAATCAATGTGAAACACATCCATATTTATATAACTAAATACAAAAACAATTTCCTGAGCCACAATCATGTAGTGTATCACAATAATTGAATCACACAGTGGTTCTCTTCAAGTATGCATCCTTGGTCTTTTATTCTGTATCTTGTAATATTTGCTTGTGCTTCAGTTCTTCATCAAAGCTACCGACAGTCACAATTTTTGCCAACACTTGTTTCGTCTTATTGGCAATAACCAGAGACTTCATCAGGGCTTCAACAAACTAATATATATCCTAAGTACATTAGATTACATCTACATTAAGACCTCCACCAACTTCGTGGGTGAGACTACCCAACACTCAATGTATTATTTAAACCATATATTGCAAAACCATCTTAGTGCAATGTGCAATATATAAAACCACAATAAGGAAGTGGTTATCTTCAGAAATAAAGGAAAAGGAAAAGCAAGAAAAAAGGAAAACGTAGAACTAAAAGTGAGGGTCCCTTAAGAGATTAAAATTAAAATTACCAAAGTGATGGATGGAAAACCTACACCTATTAAAATCACCTGTGCTAACTTCTAGGTAGGCAAAGTGAATTAATGCCATCCATGCACATCTCCATTGTGCAAGTCACGCAATCATTAGACTCACCACGAACTGGGAATCTACAAATGGTGTGGTCAGTATCCACCACGATCAACAATCTTCAGATTCAACTGACCCAATAGATTAGCTTCTTAATAACATTTAAATAATAATAATAATAATAATAATGCCCAAATATATCAAAACCTCAGAGTAAATCTACACGTTACAAAACACATCTCCTCAATATTGTCAGGCCACTAAATGACAAGCACTCACCTGTTGTGACACTTCCTTCAAAATTAAGTAGAAGTTCGACTTCAACCTATCTCCAATCTTCACATAGGCAATCAATATCCTGAAAGAACATGCAGGAGAGCATCATCACATTGTGTCGTCCACTAATCTTATTCATGAGCTAAAAGTAACACACATACCCGATTTACATGGCAGGAATATATGCCCCACACACCAGGCATAACTAAAGTAACAGCTCCATATTATCCCAATCTGGGAAGTAAGTTAAAATCGCCCGCGAGATTCAAAATGCTAGTAGTTGCTAAGTTAGTAGCGCTACCCGCGGATCAATATTATGACAAAATGCCCGTATAAAGATTGTATGTAAGGTTACTTACCCCATACATATGCCTCAACAACCACTTTCAGAAACAGCTATTCCTGCACTTACATCTATCCCAAATGCAATAAAATCAGAATAAAGTTACAATGATAAAACCTTCATGTGGCTATTTACCTTAATATCGAGCAGAGCAATGGAGAGTACTCCAATCCGATTTTGGCATCTAGCATCAGCGCCATCTTAAACTTGCTATTTATGCGATCTCGCTAAAAACACCATAAAAGACGGCCATCTCTCAACCGAAATAACCATTATCAACTACACAGGCGCCATCTTAACGTGCACTCTGCAATAACTTGGAGCAGTCTCCAACTTTGGGATCCATGTATCTACCCGAAAATCGTCTTATCACAAAACGGCAACATTATTTATCCTTAGTCAGGAACAGTCCAATTTATATAAATGAGCTCTTTCTCTAATTTATTTTATAATCCCTATACATTTTGTACTACAACATCCCGGCATGGGGAAAGACATGTCTTAAACCACTATTAAAATGAATTTAGTCCTAATTCTTTAAATACATTAGAACACCCCTCAGCATGTCTATGGTTATGTCCAAAATATTAAACATAATATTTCAGACCGGCTTCATTTGACAGCAGCCAATTACCAAGGGGATCGAACACCCATCTCATGGGTGCCGACGAGCCCCATGCTCAATGCTAGCGTTGCGATGAGGAATTGATTCTGGGGTCAGTCATTAATCAGATACAAATTGTGCAACCTCGATCAATTTAAAAAGAGTCATAGAGTGATCGAGAGAGAAAAGAGGAGGGGGAAAGGAAAAGAAAGGAGAAAAATAAATATAAAGCAGGAGAGAGGGAGAAATTTGGAAACACATAACATAAACGCAAAATACCTATTTACATTGTACAACAAACTGTCTATTTCTGGACAATAGTATTTCAGCAATTCCATGACAGTGATATAATCATGTTGTGCACTAAAATTACAGGTCATCAAAAAAGATACAATTATACGTATTGCCTCATACAATTTCTGCACACCAAAAAGTACTGCAATTCTGAATCAATATTAATGCCCCTCTCCATGGATCTAAGGATCCATTAGGCTTCACACTGGCGGACCCTTAATTCCCTGTTGCCACCCCTACTATTGCTTGGTATAGACTCAATTACGTGGAATGTGAATGACAAATGTGTGCTTTTACTAGGGCATTCAAGAGCATATGTAACAATGGGATATCTAGGGTCAAGTTTTTTAAGGGCCCTATAATGCTCTGATATATGTTTCTTCAGGCTTCTAATTGTAATGCCTATGTAAACTTTAGTGCATTTGCACAAAATAGCATATACAACATATTTAGTTGTACAGTCAATATGTTGTCTGATTTTGAAATTCATCAAGCCATTATATTTGAAACTCCACCTTACCCTGTAATGCAAACTTACACATACTACAGTTACCACACCGATATGAGCCCATATTTAGGCTGTGTAACCATATCTGTTCACCTGCTGTTATTCTCGGATAACTGGGACTAACCCAGCTCCGTAGAGTCTTGCCCTTACGGTAAGAGATGCTAGAATTTTTTAAATAACTACACCCAAAGTCTGGTCAGATGTTAATAAGTGCCAATGCTTTTTAAGAATAGTAAAGAGCTTATGTGACCAAGGGTGGTAGTTGGTCACAATCCGCAAATGTTGTGATTTGCCTGTCTCTCTTTTAGCTCTCATTTTCAAGGTATCACACCGCTTCAGTTTGAAAGTTCTTTGCCTGGCCTTGAGTACAATATTTGCATCACAGCCTCTAGCTAGAAATCGTGTTTCCATATCCATGGCACAATCCACAAAATCAATGTCATTACTGCAATTTCTGTGCGCTCAATATAGTTCACCATAAGGAATAGCATTGACTTGTATAGGGTGGGCACTTGCCGCATGCAGTATCAAATTGTGCGATGTGCCTTTCCTACGTAGCTTGCAATTTATCTTCCCGTCAGCCACAAATAATTAAACATCAAGAAAAAAAATATTTTCTTTACTTGATGACATCGTAAAGGACATATTGAATTCATTGATATTCATATGATTGAAAAATTCCAGTAAGTGTTGATTACTGCCCGTCCAAATAAGGAAACAATCATCAATATACCTGCCATAATACACAATGTATTTGTGCCATTTTGCTCTTGATGGTCCCCAGACATGCAAAGACTCAAACCTCCCCATAAATAGGCAGGCAAAAGATTGGGCAAATCTGGAACCCATCGCTGTCCTGCACAGTTGTTGGTACCAGTCTTGGTTAAACAAG
Source organism: Triturus cristatus (assembly GCF_964204655.1). Taxonomy (NCBI): domain Eukaryota; kingdom Metazoa; phylum Chordata; class Amphibia; order Caudata; family Salamandridae; genus Triturus; species Triturus cristatus. The sequence goes on from NC_140592.1 coordinate 1,116,913,531, forward strand.
AACATATTGTGCTCCAATATCATGCGTGACATGGTAATTAAAATGTAAGAATGTTCCAACAGCTTTACCGGTCTTGTATACAGGAAATGCTCAAGTGCCAGTAGGACCTGTTCTTGGTGGATGTTAGTATATAATGACACTACATCTAGTGTATCAAGAGTCATTGAGGCATCCCAATTTATGTCTGTAAGGATATTTAATATGTGTTTTGTCTCCCTGATAGTAGAAGCCAAATTCACCACATAGGGTTGCAGGAATATATCAACAAACTCTGAGATCTTTTCTGTAAGCCCCTCTTTACCAGATACTATAGGCCTCCCTGGTGGCCTTGTGGCATTCTTACGAATTTTTTGGAGTGTATATAAACACAGAAACCATGGTTTATCAACAGTCAAGTATCTATATTCGTCCTCATTTAAGAAGCCCTGGCTATGCCGCCTATTTAACTTAGAATTAATGGTTCTAGTTATACTAAATATTGGATTACAGGTACGTTTCTTATAACACAAAACATTTGTAGGTTGACTGTTAGCTTTGGGGGTCTCTAGTTGGCAGAGGTAGGTACCTTTGACAAATAGGGACCCTTGCGTCTAGTCAGGGTAAGGGGGTACACTCACCCCCTTGGTAACTTGGCACGAGCAGACAGGCTTATCTAAGAGGCAGTGTGTAAAGCATTTGTGAACACATACAGTAATCCACTGACAACACTACAGATGGACACCACACCCGTTTTATATAAAAAATAAGTATTCTTAATATAGATTTAACACTAGACCATAAATGACAAAAATCCACAATACTGTTAATTTAAAATGGTAGAATTGGCTTAGTTCTCTTTAGATCTTACATGCGACACTTTGAGTCAATTTACCTTAAGATGCGACACGCAGGGCAACGAAAGTGTTGCAGGGAAGGTGATGCGGTAGGCCCTTACATGCAAAGGCGGTGATGCGTTGAAGATCTGGTGCAAAGAAACAAAGATGGCATCTTCTTGTCCAGTGATGCGACGACAGCAGGTTTGGTGGTGACACTCTTCTCCAACAATGCTAGACGCTTCCACTCAATGCGTTGCAGCGGCGACACACTTGTTCAGTGATGCGACGACAGTGGCTGCGAAGGTGGCACGCTTCTCCGTGGATGCGAGGTGCTTCTTGTGATGCGGTGCAATGCGAGAGCTCCAGCGGCGACACCCTTGTTCAGTGATGCGACGGCAGCGGCTGTGACAGCGGCACGCTTCTTCGGTGTTGCGAGACACTGCTTGTGATGCGGTGCAATGCGACAGCTACTGCAGCGACACCCTTGTTCAATGATGCGACGGCAGCGGCTGCAACACGCTTCTTCGGTGTTGCGGGACGCTTCTCGTGATGCGGTGCAATGCGACAGCTACAGCGGTGACACCCTTGTTCAGTGATGCGACGGCAGTGGCTGCGACACGCTTCTTCTTGAGTTGCGCTTCCAGCTCCTTGCGACACGCAGTCCCTCAGAAGGTCCAAATACAGCTACAGGCACTTCCAAAGAACTCTTGGGGAGCTGGTGGTTGAAGGCTGTTGTCCCTGAGGCAAGCTCTTCTCTCAAGCCCTTGGAGATCCTGTACAAGTTGAATATAGTGCACACAAAGTCCTTTCTCCTTCCTTTGGCTGTCAAGCAACCACTGCAGGCCAATCCCCCAGGTTCAGTGGTAGTCTCTCCTCAGTCTTCTGGTTCCACTCCTCAGAAAAGGTTTCTTCTTGTTCCCAAAAGTGATCTAATTCTCTGGGGTTTGGGACCCCTCTTTTATACTAAGTTTCTCTTTGTTCTCTGAAGGCATAGAGGCCTTTTCCTAGTCCAAACCAGTTCTGGTCAGTCCTGGAGCACTTTGTTTACATGACTCCTTCTTTCCTTTCACAGTGCAGGGCAGAGACATCAGACGCACCACAGGAGGTGGTGCCAGCATTGTGGAGGGAAAGCACAGCCCTATTCAGGTCCCAGGTGCAACCCCTCCCACCCATCTACATGGAGATCTCTCTATTCAGCCCTGAGCTGACTCACCCTGTCTCTGGGAATTCCCCAGCCCCCTGGAATTCCCCAGCCCCTGTCACTCAAACTCCAGACAAGGAATACACAGCCTAGCAGAGGCAGGTTTGGATGGTTAGACAAGAAAATACCTACTTTCTAAAAGTGGTATTTTCAAACACAGAATGTTAAAACCAACTTCACTAAAAGATGTATTTTATCATTCTGAGTTCAGGCATACTAAACTCAAATTTCTACCATGTTCCCTGAGTCAGTTAGGATTATAGGATGTAATAATCAAACGGCCCATTCTGGCCTATGGGGAACCTTGCAATAGTGAAAAACGAAAATGGCTGTAATTCACTATTAGGGCATGCCACACACACCAGGGCATGTCCTACCCTATACTTACAATGCACCCTGCCCTTGGGCCTACCATACGGGTGACTAATATGCAGCAAAGGGAAGGTTTAGGGACTGGCAAGTGGGTGCACTTGCCCAGCCAACATGGCAGTACCAGACTGCACACAGGCTCTGCAATGGCAAGCCTTAGACACACTTTAACAGGCTGCATCTGTGGGTGGCACAACCAGTGCTGCAATCCCACTAGCAGCATTTGGATTACCAGCACTGGGCACTCCTGGTGCACTGTATTAGGGTCTGACAGGTAAACCAAACCAGGCAATTATGGAATCACTAATCCATACATCAATTTACAATAGGGAGAGCATATGTCCTTTAGCACTGATCAGCAGTGGTAAAGTCCCAGAGTCATAAAAACAGGTCAGATAAAATACAGGAGGAAGGCAAAAAGTTCAAGGATGACCCTGCGAAAAGGGCCAAGTCCAACATTGACCCATTATCTCTGTTTAGTACATTCTTTTATCCATAACAACAATGTTTGCCGCCTTTATCAGCTTCCCTTATAATGATGTCATCTTCAGGGCTTAGCTGTTTCAATGAGCTCTGTTCATTCACTGTAAGGTTTGGTGTAGTTTTCTAGGATGTAATAGTTGTTTTCCACACTTTTTTAATACCTGGTCGAACCAGAATTATATGGGGTCCATGCCGCCTCCCGACAGCTATGGGCATAAGTATATGATGCCTTGTGAGAAAAAGAGCTTTCTACAATGGTACGATGAAAACAGTGAAAAGGAGTTTTACGATCCTGCGAAAAGCTTGCAACCTCTTCAGAGATGTTGTGGTGTCTATAACTAAGAAAGTAAGGGTTTTGAAGCCGGAAACCCCTCAAATGACGAAGACTGTCGAATACATAGACCCTATTCAAAACATCACTTTGGCTTCCATGTGTATGTCCATCTACAAACATATGTTGACCTAAAAGTATTGCTCTAGTTCTGCCAGACCTCTATAACGATAAACAGAAATATTATTCAACCCCCTCTATCCAATGGCTCATGTACGTCTCTGAGAAGGAAGACATACATATTCAACACGCCTTACAGGGTGGTAAATACTGCCTTGGGTCCTATTATCAGGATGGGTACGCTGTAAATAAGGGAGTGCCAATGGCCTTTGAATACAATGGCTGCTTTTGCCACGGCTGCCCTCAGTGTTACAAACCCCACAAGTTTAACAGACTGATGAGTGCCAAATTTGTGCACTTACACAGACCTACTCTGATGAAGGCCCAGTATGTTGAAAAATGTGGCTTTGCTATGAGGTCCCTTTGTGAGCATGAGTGGTTAGATATGCTAACTTCCGATACGGAGCTCTGCTCTTTTCTTAAGAGGTGTGATTTACCAGAGCCTCTGGAGCCCCTTCATGCCTTATTTGTGGGATGTACAAACGCTATACAGCTGTACAGGGCCGCTGGTGAGGGAAAATACATTACTATGATTTCACTAGTCTGTACCCGTTTGTGAACAAGATGAAGGTATACCCCTTAAGTCACCCTACCATCATATATAGAGATTTTAAACCCATAAATGCCAAATCTACCCTCCAAGGCATCTTTACTTTCCGGTGCCACCATGCAGAGTCGACAGAAAGCTAATGTTTTCCCTCTGTCGAGCATGTACTGTGAGTAAAGAGGTCAGTGTGTGTAGACACACTGAAGAACAAAGGACGCTCACATGGACATGGTGTAGCATAGAGGTCCAGGCAGCCTTATAGAAAGGTTACAGGCTCGATAGACCACAACACGCCTCTTTTCTCCCTATATTCATTTGTTTCTCAGAGACATACAGTAGGCCTCAGGATATCCTGAATGGTGTTCTAGCCAGGATGCAATGCAAAAATACATTGATGACTACTACATTCACAAGGGCATATGTTTACAACCCTGCCAGACGAGAATATATGATGGTACTTAGCAGACCATTACTTCGCAAGTTTTTACTATGATGTTTTTACATCGCAAATACCAATACTGTACATGCTTTTAGTTTGAAAAAACATTTAAAAGTACTAAATATGCTTTCACTTCACAGTAGATTACTAAGTATTCAACTTCTACGCATTTTTGACTCTTTTACCCTTACCCTCATACACTACATTACCCTACACTACCCAAACACCACTACAATACCCTAAAACATTACACTACATTACACAAACACCACACCACTACCCAAAACCCAAATACACTACTCTACACTACATAAATACAACCCTACAACCTAAAAGACAACCTCCTGCACGACCACTACCCGAAACCCAAATACACTACTCTACACTACAGAAACACAACCCTAAAACCTAAAGACAACCCCCTGCACCACAACACTACCCTTAACCCAAAAACACTATACTACACTACATAAACACAGCCCTACAACCTAAAAGAAAACCCCTGCATGACCACTACCCTAAACCCAAATACACTACTCTACACTACATAACACAACCCTAAAACCTAAAAGACAACCCCTGCACGACCACTACCCTAAACCCAAATACACTACTCTACACTACATAACACAACCCTAAAACCTAAAAGACAACCCCTGCACGACCACTACCCTAAACCCAAAAACACTACTCTACACTACATAAACACAACTCTAAAACCTAAAAGACAACCCCCTGCACGACCATTACCCTAAACCCAAATGCACTACTCTACACTACATAAACACAACCCTAAAACCTAAAAGACAAACCCCTGCATGACCCCAAAAACTACACTGCCCACTTACCTCTCTCTCCTCATGGTCCCTCGCTTCACCGTGCTTCCTCTCTTCTCTTGCTTCAGGCGTCGTCAGAGCTGCACATCATTGTTTGGAAACAGAAGCATCTCCTTTTCCAAACAACGATGTGAATAGTCAGCAAAATAATTGACTTTGCTAAGTAACGGTATATGCGAAGTGGAAGCATGCAAACTTAAAGCATGCAAAGGAAAAGATTTTGCTAAGTAAAAAATGCGTAGTAATAGCAAGTCCTAGTAGTGGCCGTGAAGCAATGGTAGATTGCCGCCAGACAACAGTTAACCAAGCTCTGTTTGATCTCCATATAGGGAAAAATTCGCACAGCATACAAACATGCCAAATATGACCATCATAACAGATCCTGGTGAGCTGTTTAAGTACCTTTTTGCCCCTTGTTACGAGGTGTCAAACTGCACATTTATCGATGTTGAGTCCGTGGCTTTGTGCTGGAAATACACAAAAGAGTACCCCACAGCATGTAACAACATAAACATCTTCATAGCATGCTTCACGACCGCTCACGCTTGTTTAGAGCTTTATGGGGTTATGGGTAAACTCCAGGACCGATGTTTGTATAACGCTACAGACTCAGTTATTTTTGTGAGTAAATTAGAGGATGAAGACCCTCCTCTTGGTGATTATCTAGGTAATTTGACAAGTGAACTTGATGAGGGTAAGTATATAGTCGAATTCACCTCATTCGGACCTAAGACTTATTCTTACAAAACAAACAACAACAAAGTATGTATGAAGGTCAAAGGTATACCATTAAATATCAACAACACCCTAAAAATCAATGTTGACAGTCTGAAGGATCTGGTGCACTAGTACTCTGCATTGGACGACTGTGAAAATGATAAAACCATAGTTGTTAATCAGCCCTGCATAGTCAGATGCAAAAAGAAGTGGGAAATTACAACTCAGCCCCTACATAAAACCTTATGCGTTGTTTTTGATAAAGGATCCTGACTGAGGACTATAAAATACTGCCGTACGGTTATTTGCCGCATTAGAGCAACTGACTCATACACTATGGACACATGATTACAGCATCCTTTCTCCTGCGTTTTAGCAGGTCCCTCAAACTGTGGTAAAAGCTACTTTATAAAAAAGCTCTTAGAAAATGCTGCAGGGGCTTTATCCCAAACACCCAGCACCATTGTGTGGTTTTATTCTTGCTGGTAAGATCTTTATATCGAGCTATCCAAAAGTTTCCCACTTATCAGGTTTATAGATGGTATACCTGATAATTTCAACGATGATGAGCTGCTGCCGCCAAACCTTGTAAACCTTGTAATTGTAGATGACCTTATGCGTGAAGGTGGTGAGCATCCTGAGCTAGAGAAAGCTTTTACTCAATATTTACACCATCGCAATCTAAGAATATGCTACATCATGCAGAACCTGTTTTACAAGTGTAAGAACAGTCATTCTATGGCTCTCAATGCCTCCTAAATGATTTTAGTTAAAACCCCCATGACAAACATCAAATATCCATCATGGCTAAAGAGATGTACCCTGGAAACACAAATTCTTTCAAGGAGGCCTTTAACGACGCAACTGCAAAACCCTACGGTTATTTACTGGTTGACTTTAAAAATAATACCCTGATCTCCCCGTGGATTACACACTTAAGACCAAGCCCAGAGCCTATAAAAAGAAGCGTTGAAGGTGCTTTAGTGACATTTACAATCTAGATCTTATAACATAAGGTGATGACTATGTCTGTTCGCGTGTGGCGTAATTTGGCTCTCCTAAAAATGCTGGGTACATCCAGCCTCCAACTCAGAAAGGCCATCCTGTGCATGGCTTCAGATGATTTAGGCTGCCATTTCAGAAATAGCCCTAAATACCCTAAAAGGTATTGTCCCTCTATCAAATTGCCAGTTACAGGTGCTGAAAAAGAAGCAACACCTTATCAAGAAGATTCAAAAGGGTATGAGAGGCAGCATATATGAAGTAAACAGTTAGTATGTACAGAGAAAGAAGAAATTCCACGTTGTTGTGTTTTGATCTTAAGTTGTCTTTTATTCAAGATGCACTTGGTTTTCATATGAAGACAGCCAACGCGTTTCGCCCAGACATGGGCTTCTTCAGGGCGATGGTGTGGAGTAATTAATTCACCAGGTAAATAGAGTCCGGTCCAAATTCCAATCAAGTCTGCCTCAGGACAGAAGATGTGAAAGGGATTAACCTTAGAAGTGAGAAGCCAAGATAGTCCAAAGGTTTAAGAGGTCTTAGGTATTTTTCTATGTTAGACTGAAACCGTAGAATGATGTAAGCAATATTTGTCTGTAGAGCTCCGTATACAAGTCGTGTCTAGGGGTGGGAGGAATTTGCATAGTCGCGCTACGCAAATCTCTGCAAACACGCAGAAATCCCGCGAACACACGGAATTGCTTGTTCGCGATGCTTTTTTCCTGTTCGCGACCGACCGCTGTTTGCATGCTTGGGGGGAAATATCTCGCGAACACGCATTTTGAGATCGCGAACAAGCAAAAAATTCCGCGAAGCTGCGGAAAACAGAATTTTGGGAAATTCCACGCTCTCCGCGGAACGCGAAATTACCCAAATTCTGCGAGCGGAACGGAATTTACCGCCCAGGCCTAGTCGTGTACAACGCCGGCAGACAAATATCGCTTACATCGTCCTACGGTTTCAGTCTAACATAGACATGATTTGGACTATTACAAACAGTGGAATACAGAAAAAAATAAGCTAACTCTATATGCCCAAGACTCTGAACAACAACCAGCAAACCCTGCAGCCCCGCAACAACCACAACAGCCGTCTCAAGGCCCCACACCACCCTCAGATATCTTTGTTGATGACCTCTTAAAAAATATAAGTCAAAGGTACAGAGGGGCTGCGCAGATGTTTATGAGTACGCTTGCAGCTTCTAAAGACCTAACAGCGTGGAATGAGCGGGGCAAATTACTCCACAGGGGTTACCTGATTGTTGGATCACACATGTACGATCTATTCAAAGGTCTCACGCATGCCAGACAAACCATATTGGTCCTAGAGGTTGGGAACAATTTCTCCGAGTCTCTGCTGAACTCAATATCTCTTCAATGCGCATTGCTAATGGCGACCACAGGCACCTGCTTGAAAGTCTGAAGGGACCCATGCTGATGTCACCACCATCTTCAGGCATTCTGCCCCTATTCCCCTCTTGGACCACACCTGTTACGACACCTGTACCTTGGAAAAAGACCCTAGCCAACACCCCCACATGGATTACAGACTAGTGCTTCTCCCTGTACAGGTGTGTGTAAAGTTATACACCTGCTAACAAGGTTTGTCACTGTAATACATTTCCCTGCAAAAATGTTTGTACTAAAAACTTTTACATTTTAATACTGTCTCTGTAATCTTTTAAAGTACTGTAATTATGTTGTGTGTGTCAGAATAAAAATATGCAGTCCGTATTCATGTTTTATAATTCCTTTATTTTAGACATTAGTCATTAAACAGGCAGCCACTACACAACCTTACAATTTTGACATACAACATATTCCGTTGTAATAGGATGGGCCATAGCACCTATGTTTTCTTTGTATATTTCACAACTATGCAGTCATTGTTAACAAGATCATTCAAATATAGATTTACAAAATGTCTAAAAGTCATACCCTCTGACATTTACTAATAAAAAATACACAACGTTCACCACATGTAATGTCTACCGAATCCTGGACCCTCATCTTGTTATACTCCACCCTCGCTGCAGATTTTTTTCACATACTTGAATATGGGCTTTGTATAGATGCTGTGTTTGGGGAACCCTGTGTTACTATCAAACACTGTAATCTTGTCACTATCCATAAACAGGGCAGCCCAATGTGTTCCGTCCTTGTAATGCGGATCTGTGTTAAAGACAAGGGTTCGAGGTCTTTCTGCCCCTATTTCAGCTGGTAACCCATCGCTAGGGAAATCACCTAAAAAGTATTTCCTAGTGTGTTTATGCCTGCTTAAGAACTCCCATATCTGCACAGTGTCCATTTCATAATGTTTTTGACCAAGTTATAATGATCGCCGTCTTCCATGTCAGTGGTCAGATCGAATGCAAACAGTGTGTATCTGTCCCCATAGCCTTCTCTTGACATGACTACCCCACAGTCCCTTAGATGCTTCCCTGTTATCAAAACCAGCCCCAGATATTCCCTGATAAAGTTGGAGGTTCCAAAACTGGGTGTATAGGGTTTTGCAGGAATCACAGACCCCTCATGGACCGGCATAGCATAGTTGATGTCGTAGAGCTTGAAATTGAAGGGGTTTGAGGTGTAGACGCTGCTAAAAGCTGTATTGTCCACAAAACCCAAGGATAATAGATTTGGGTAGTTGTCCCATAAAAAAATTCTATTGCTGGGTTATTTGGGTACCTGCAGGGATGCTGAATACCTTCAGAGCAACTCTTTCCTTTTATTTTTTTTGTTTTTTTATTGGATCTTGCAGTATATTGTATTAAACTGAAACATAGTTATCAAAAACTATTAACTGTTTTTCATTCTTGTGCGACAGTCTTCTTTTAAGTTTTACATATGGTGTGTTAAACATGATTAGTGTTTGAAGTTTCAGCTCTGTCTATGAATTAGGTGATCGATTACTCGTTTACGCAGCGCTCTCCTTCACCTCGCACTGTGAGGCTCGCAATGTCTTTACTTTCACTTTCTTTTTTTTTTATTTGGTGAGAGTATACAAAGTACAAAAATGTGATCATCTGCATAGCTAAAAAACAATTTAACTAATATATACTTACAAATAATCAAGAATTGTTTCAACATTTCATGTTAACTAATATATGCTTACAAATAATCAAGAATTTTTATCCCCCAACATTTCATGTACATAAACAGTACGGATAAAATCTACACTCCGTTGATCCATACAGTAAAAACAACACCTAAAAAGGCCATAAGAAAAGAGTTAAAAAAAAAAAATATATATATATATATATATATATATATATGAGAGGTGGGGAGAGGTGGGGAAGACAATAGGGCGCTACTTGACCCCATACATTTTTTTCAACCTAAGCCAACCAATTTCTCCCTGCGTTTTGTCCCGTAATCCATTTCTTCATTGGGGCCCAAATTTTCCTACCTCTCCTATTAGCACCTTGGCCTTTACAGTTATATAACGCCTTTTTGAGATTATAAATGGCCAGCAGACGACCCAACCAAGCAGGTACATAGGTGGATCTACATCCTTCCACTGTGTGGCGATAAGCAGTCGGGCCACGGCTAATGAGATAAAGACAAACTTATTCTTCCAATATGCATATTGTGCCTTCTCATCATACCCTAGCAGCAATAATGTAGGGGTTATGCTGTTTGTGCTCCCTGTTGCTGCTAATAAAATTTTCTCTATGCCCTTTTTAGGGGGTTGCAATTTCTCACACCCGTAGAACATATGAATTATGTCACATCGAGGACACTTGTCATCCTCTCTTTTTCCCCACTGGTAAAGTTTTGCTGGAGTTAAATAGAGGTCATAAATGGTATAATAATAATGCTGGGCTTTTAGGTTAGCTGCGAGAAATGTCCCTTTACCTAGGGCTAGTGATTGGCAAAGATCGACATCAGGGTCTCCTAATTTAGTACTAGTAGCCCACTTGGTTTCTACTGACTCCAGGTCATCATGGAGTGTGTCTATCAATATTTTATAAATGTTTTTAATCCTTATCTGGGATTGAGACATAGCCTCCATTAAAGCTATCCTGTTTGTGGAGATCTTTTCTTCATTAATTTGAAAACCGGTGATCTGTTTATATTTAAAAAAAAGTCCCAGCTGTGATGCCATACCTTTGCTGCAGCTCAGTGAATGAGAGCCTCTGATCAATTAAGAATAGATCCCCAACCTTCAAGATTCCCCTTTCCTCCCATTGCCTACCTAAGTTGTCATACATTGACCTGGGAAATAAGGGGGATTACCACAAAGGTGTATATCTATTATATTTCTGTATTTGCATAAGCCCTAGCATTTTGCTCCAAATTTTCAAAATAGCTATTACCACCTTGAACCTCGTCTTCTTATAAAACTGGCCTCGACCTGTCGGAGAAGTACCCCCTGCGCTGCTTTACCTATCGCCAGCTCATATATGGAGGGAAGATCCCTATTTACTTCCTGGTGTTCTAGTCTATATCCATTTTTCTGATGAGGTCATTAAGGTCATCTGTTGTAAAAAAGTTGCAAAGTAGTAAAATCTAAGCAGGCCATCGATCTCGGTCTTGCGGTAATGTTACAAATTTAAGGGCTTGTCGAATTTTTGAGTATTTCCAAACAAAATTACTAAAGATACTATCCAGTTTCTTTAACAATAGGTTTTCAATTTCTAGAGGGATGGACCTAAACATATATAAAACCTTCGGGAGCATGACCATTTTGAGTATGTTACATCTTCCTATAAGTGTAAGATGGAGTCTATCTAGGGATCATAGATCCGTGCCGATCTTATTGTTCATGGGCAACATGTTCATTTTCCAGATGGAATCTATATTGCAGCTAATCTTGATCCCAAGATAGATTACCTCGCCTTGTCTTCGGGGATCGAACTCTGAGACCTACTTGACTCCTCCTCCCCGAATGTCGCCTTCCTGACAGAGACCTGGATGAACCCCTCCTCAGCACCCGACATTGCAATAGCCATTCCTGACAGCTTTTCCGATCACCCGCAGGGACCACACCAATGGAGCAGGAGGAGGAATCGCCATCGTCCACAGAAACATCTTCAGGATCTCGACCAGCACCAACGACACCCTCAGCGCTGCCGAACACCTGCACTTCCAGATACACATCGACCCCAACACCACCCTCAGAGGAACCCTCATCTACAGACCCTCCGGCCCCCGGGCACAGTTCAGCGACTCCATCACCAACTTTGTCAGCTCCCACACCCTTGCATCCACGGACTACATCCTCCTCGGTGACCTGAATTTCCACCTCGAGAAAACCAAGGACAGCAATTCCACCACCCTGCTCGACAACCTCGACAACCTCGGTCTCAAACAGCTCATCACGACTCCCACCCACTCTGCCAGACACACGCTAGACCCCATCTTCTCTGCCAGCAAACAAGTCACCTTCAGCCACACCACCGAACTCCACTGGACCGACAACCATTGCATCCACTTCACACAACGGGTCCCCCCGCCACAGCTGGAGCAAAGTCAGCGAAGACCAGATAAACACCACCCTCACCTAAAACCCTCCAACTGACACCACTGACACTGCCACCCGCAGCCTCAGGTAATGGATTGACGACTGCGCCAACACTCTCGCCCCGATCAAGGAACCCTCTAACAGATGCACTGACAGAAAGGCCACCTGGGAAATAAGGAGGATCACCATAAAGGTGTATATCTATTATATTTCTGTATTTGCATAAGCTTTAGCATTTTGCTCCAAATTTTCCAAATAGCTATTACCACCTTGAACCTTGTCTTCTTATAAAACTGGCCTTGACCTGTCGGAGCAGTACCCCCTGTGCTACATTACCTATCACCAGCTCATATATGGAGGGAAGAGCCCTATTTACATCCTCGTGTTCTATTCTATATCCATTTTCTGATGAGGTCACTAAGGCTATCTGTTGTAAAAAAGTTGCAAAGTAGTAAAATCTAAGCAGGCCATCCACCTCGGTCTTGCGGTAAGGTTACAAATTTAAGGGCTTGTCGAATTTTTGAGTATTTCCAAACGAAATTACTAAAGATACTATCCAGTTTCTTTAACAATAGGTTTTCAATTTCTAGAGGGATGGACCTAAACATATATAAAACCTTCGAGAGCATGACCATTTTGAGTATGTTACATCTTCCTATAAGTGTAAGATGGAGTCTATCTAGGGATCATAGATCCGTGCCGATCTTATTGATCCAGGGCAAGATGTTTATTTTCCAGATGGGATCTATATTGCAGCTAATCTTGATCCCAAGATAGATTACCTCACCTTGTCTTCGTGGACCGAACTCTGAGACCTACTCGACTCCTCCTCCCCGGATGTCGCCTTCCTGACAGAGACCTGGATGAACCCCTCCTCGGCACCCGACATCGCCATAGCCATTCCTGACGGCTCTCCCGATCACCCGCAGGGACCGCACCAATGGAGCAGGAGGAGGAATCGCCATCGTCCACAGAAACATCTTCAGAATCTTGACCAGCACCGACGACACCCTCAGCGCTGCCGAACACCTGCACTTCCAGATACACATCGACCCCAACACCACCCTCAGAGGAACCCTCATCTACAGACCATCCGGCCTCCGGCCACAGTTCAGCGACTCCATCGCCGACTTTCTCAGCTCGCACGCCCTTGCATCCACGGACTACATACTCCTCGGAGACCTGAATTTCGACCTTGAGAACACTAAGGACAGCAACTCCATCACCCTGCTCGACAACCTCGGTCTGAAACAGCTCATCACGACTCCCACCCACTCTGCCAGACACACGCTCGACCCCATCTTCTTTGCCAGCAACCAAGTCACCTTCAGCCACACCACCAAACTCCAGTGGACCGACCACCGTTGCATCCACTTCACACAACGGGCCCGCCGTCACAGCAGGAGCAAAGTCACCGAAGACCAGCTAAACACCACCCTCGCCCAAAAGCCTCCAACTGACACCACTGACACTGCTGCCCGCAACCTCAGGCAATGGATCGACAACTGCGCCAACACTCTCGCCCTGATCAAGGAACCCTCTAACAGACGCACTAATAGAAAGGCCACCTGGTTCACCGCAGACCTCCAAGCATCCAAACAGGCCTGCCGCAAGCTTGAGAAGAAGTGGCACCATGAACAGACACTGGACAGCAATGCAGCCTACAAGAGCGCCATCTGCAGACACCACCGACTCATCCGAACCACCAAAAGGACCTCCTTCAAAGAACGCATCGACAACAACACACACAACAGCAAAGAGCTCTTCAACATCGTGAAGGAACTCTCCAACCCCAGCTCCAATTCCAATGACATCCTGCCATCACAAGACCTCTGCGACTCCCTAGCCACCTTCTTCCACCACAAGATCCCAGACATCCGCGACAGCTTCAATAACCAGGCCCCCCGACGGACACCGACACCTCAGACTCACCGCCCCCCAGCCACACCAATCCCCTGCTTTCCTGGACCCACGTCAACAACGACGACACCATCAAAATCATGAGCACCATCCACTCCAGCTCACCATCAGACCCCTGCCCGCACCACATCTTCAACAAAGCAAGCTCCACTATCGCACCCCATCTCTGAAAGATCATCAACATCTCCTTCGAGACCACCACTTTCCTGGAGAGCTGGAACAAGCCGAGATTAACGCCTTACTCATGAAAACGAAGGTGGACCCCAAGGACTTCAAGAACTTCCGACCCATCTCCCTACTCCCGTTCCCGGCGAAAGTCATCGAGAAGATTGTCAACAGGCAACTGACCTCCTTCCTCAAAGAGAACAACATCGTGGACCCGTCCCAATCCGGATTCTGCAGCAACCATAGAACCGAAACAGCCCTCATCGTCGCCACCGACGACATCGGATCCCTGCTGGACAATGGAGAAACCATGGCCCTCATCCTCCTGGACCCCTCGGTCGCCTTCAACACCGTCTGCCACAACACCCTACGCACATGCCTCCACAATGCAGGGATCCATGACAAAGCCCTGGACTGGACCACCTCCTTCGTTACCGGCAGAACCCAAAGTGTCCGCCTCCCTCCATTCCGATCTAAAGACACCAAGATCATCTGCCGCCTACCCCAAGGTTCGTCCCTCAGTCCGACACACTTCAACATCTATATGGCACCGCTCCCCAACATCATCCGATCGCAGGTCCTCAACATCATCTCATATGCCGATGACACCCAGCTGATCCTCTCCCTCATCAAGGCCCCCACCACCGCAAAAACCTACCTCCACAAAGGAATGAAGGCCATCGCTGAATGGATGAAGAACAGCTGCCTGAAACTAAACTAAACTCGGACAAGATGGGGGTCCTCATCATCGGATCCACCCCCTCCGCCTGAGATGACTCATGGTGGCCGTCCGCGCTGGGAGCTGCTCCAACACCCAATGACCACGCACGCAACCTGGGGGTCATCCTGAACTCATCGCTGTCAATGACCTAGCAAGTCAATGCCGTTTCCTCCTCCTGCTTCAACATCCTCTGCATGCTCCGCAAGATCTACAGATGGATCCCCACCGGAACCAGAAGGACGGTCACCCAGGCCCTCGTTAGCAGCAGGCTGGACTACGGAAGCGCCCTCTACGCTGGAACCTCAGCCAAACTCCAGAAACGACTACAATGCATACAGAATGCCTCTGCACGCCTCATCCTCGACATCCCCCGCGACAGCCACATCACAGCCCACCTGAAAGACCTGCACTGGCTCCCCATCAACATGAGGATCACCTTCAAACTCCTCACCCACGCTCACAAAGCACTGCACAACACCCGACCAGCGTATCTCAACGAACGACTCACCTTCTACACCCCGAACCGCCAGCTTTCCTCCGCTGACCTCGCCCTCGCCACTGTGTTTTCCCAGGATTTAATAATTAGCCAGATTTACGGCCATAATCACTGGCCAACTTCTGAATTTGAATGATTGCTTTTCCTGGACCGGTGGTCCCTATCGCAAGATCGTCTGCATATGCCATTATCTTTGTTTCATGGCCATTGCAACTGACTGGTGCAATTGCCTGCTCTTGAAGGATTTGTTGTATAAATATATCAATTATAGATTCTTGACCAGTTATATTTAGTTTGGCATATGGACTATAATACATTGCCTGTATAGCTGTTATAAAACCAGTTCCGAACCCTCTCTGTTCCATGGTAGACCATAGATATTGCCATGAGACTCAGTCAAATGCCTTCTCTGCATCTCAGTTATATCAAATAAGGCTCCAGCACGTCTGATATGATCTGTTGTACCACTTCCCGGTATGAAGCTGTGTTGCCATAGTGAGACTAGATGAGCTATAATCCCCCCTAATCGAGTCGCCAAAACTTTTGAATAAAGTTTAATATCTACATTCATGAAGGGATATGAATCTGTAAGATGCGGGGTTGTCAGGGGGCTTCCCTTTTTTTAAAAAGAATACTATGTCTGCTCCTTGCCAGGATTCAGGAGGAACCACACTGTACTGTACTCCAAGAAAAAGATACAAAAGTAGCAGTGCGATTTCCTCTTGAATTTCTTATTGGGACCTGTCGCTTTTCCTGGAGCCATAGACTGTAGAGCTAATAAGATCTCTTCCATTGTGATCTCCTTTTACATCTCTTGCTTAATTTCTTAACTAACCCTGCACTGATTTCCTAGAACTGTTTCAGTTTCATTAGACAAAAATGAATCGATACTCTTTTGCCGATACAGATCATGATAAAACGCCTCAAAAACCTTAATGATGTATTTTATATCTGCAAAGGGTGTACCATCCTGTCCCTTAACTTCAGTTACATGGTTTCTGACACCTCTCTGTTTAGTCCGAAGAGCTAACATCTTGCCCACAGATTCCCCATATTCATAGCTCCCATTTTTATGTGCCTGGAAAGCGACCGCCCCTTTCTTACTGTAGTAACTATTTATTTCGGCTTTCGCTACCATTATTTCCTGTCGAAATGATATCTCCATAGTCTCCTGCTTTAGCCTGATAGCACAAGTATGTTGTATTTCTAATTCTTCCAAGCCTTCGATCAAAGCATTAATTTCTTTTTTCTCTTGCTTTCTGGCCTTACCAACAAAGCTAAATGTTTCACCCCCGAAGACCTGCCTTAAAGCTGTCCCAGACTATGCATCTTGATGAGCTGTAGCGATTCATCTCATAATATTCTGTCACCCACTGTTTAATATGTTTCAGATACTGTTCATTGGTTAGTAAGGTTCTATCAAATGTCCATTTGGTTTGTGAGTGGTCACTGATTTGAAATACTAAATCCATAACTAATGGATTGTGGTCAGATAACAGTTTCGGTAATTTCTTGATTCCTGCAGCCGTGCACAAGGATAATGAAATCAAAAAATAATCTAATCTAACATTTTTCATAGGGAGGTTTGAAAAATAGGTATATCCCGGGTCAACAGGTTGTTTTGCCACCCACACATCTATCAAATCATGGTTAATCCTCAAAGCCGATAGAGCCTTTTGAACATGTGGTTTTCTCCCCAGGTAGTTTTGATTACTGATACTGCTTACTTCATAATGAATGTTCAGGTCACCACATATTATTAATGGACCCGGCCATAATGCAAGCTCAATTTCAAGATCATTAAAGATTTGTGGATCGTCCTTGTTTGATCCATATATCGTGCACACTGTCAATCCCATAGGCAACAATGCGGTAGCTGATCTCCCCCATTTATCTTCAAGGACACATTTGGCAGGGCCAATGCTATTCCTGACATGAATCGTTATCCCTCTAATGGTCGAGCTTTGAGTGGAGCATGCTACGAGGGTATAACCTTTGATACTTAAAATGTCACGCTTGCTCCAGGGAATGTGCGTTTCTTGTTGGTATATTATGTCAGCTTTTAGCGTTCTTAACGCTTCAGCAACCCTGATACATTTTACTTCGTCATTAAGCCCTCCAAACTTGATTGAACAAATGATGATTTTACCCATTTAGAATATATAGTTTTCTCAGCTTTAATTGTTCTTTACTATTTTTATTTTTCTCTATCAAACCTTTCATTACACTCTCTCCATTTTTCTTTTTCTTTTTTTGCCCTACCTGTGCCCTGCACCATTAACACCCCTACCCATACCCCCCTCTTCCGTCCCACCCTGACCCCTCCCCCCTGTGTCCTTGATGCCTTCCACCACCCCTTCCTCTGTTGAAAGGCATCCAGACTTGACTCAGTCTGTTGCGATGATTACTGCCCCCTGATCAAAATAACTTATTACATAGGAGCATTTAGCAAGAAAAAGGAAAAATAAAAATAAAGGGGACGGTTTATTCTTCTTTCCCCTTGAAATTTCATGTATGACCCCATTATTATATTTGTCAACCTAACATTTTGATTCCCAGCTCTCCAGATATTCTTTAGCTTTCACCTCAGAGGTGAAGAACCGTGTGTGATCGCCTTTAATTACTTTCTGGTGAGCAGGATACAACAAAAAGGATTGTCCCTCCAGATCTTGCACTGGCTTGATCATCTGGCGTAACCATCATCGTCTCTCAACCGTGTAATGCAGAAATCCGGTTGAACAAAAAATGAATAGTCCCCACTATTGCGCTTTGTTGTTGGCCTGGCTTTATCACAGATAGATTGACGCAGTAGAAAGTTACCGAACTACACAAAAATGGCCCTGGGTTTCGTGTCCATTCTCATGGGTTGTTTGAAGTTAAATGGAACTCGGTGTGCCCTCTGCACTTCCAGAGCCCAGTTCCATCCATCTAAGTCAGGAAATGCTTTAGATAGCATATCAACCATGTATGACCGGGTATCTAACCCTTCCTTTCCCTCAGGTACACCTAGTATCCGTAGATTATTCTGGCATTGCCGATTTTAATGGTCTTGTAATTTCCATTGTATGTCAGTTAGTTGAGCATCATGTGCGATAGTACTTGCTCTTTTATCTGCCAGGTCTTTCTATAATGTCTCCGCTCTTGTTTCAAAGGTTGTCAGGCGCTCATTGATTATATTGCATGACTTTGCAACTTTCCTAACAACCCTTTTGACTCTTTCGCATGGCTGTCTGTGCTCTTCTACTGCCTTGACGCGTCTCCTCGCGATGAGGGAGTATACATTGTAGGACAGTATCTAGGGTTGAGGGTGTCGAGGGAAGTGTATTGTTGCCCTGGGGGGTAGTGTTGTGAGACTACTAACTAATTCTGTCCCTGACTGACTAAATTTTAGGCTTTTTTATGCAGTTTGGGGTGGCGTGTTTGCCTTGTTGCCTTCCTCATTGTCGCTGTTGGATCTTTTTTATCCTTGTCTGATATCTCCTCACTTGACTCACCTATAAATCTGATCCGGATCCTGATCCTGACCAGACTCCATCTGATAAGGAAAAGAAACAATCCATATCCTGCTACCTGTGGTTAGAGGAGGCGGTTTGTTTCTTGGTAGAGGGATTTCCCTGCTGGGGGTTTGGTGTGGCAGTAACTTCCTCCAATTGAGCCCCAGACCCTTCTCTTGTACACTCGTTGCCATCCCTAGACCCTGGCTGCAAGCAGGGGGCAGCGGAGGACAATTTGCTTTTCGACATTATCTCGCTGATTTCAGGCAATATTTTGGGTGCAGATACAGTCTCGGGTGAAGTCTTGTGTCCGCTACCAGTTATTTTGATGGCATCCACCCCTGTTGCACCCCTGACTGTCTCGCTGCCCCCTCGACTTTGCTCACTTGTTCCATCTTCTGCATGTCGTTGTAGCTACAGAGTCGAAGCATGCTTAGCTCCTGGTCCGGCCCTCAACAGTTCCAGAACGGAGGGCTCATTCGCATGCGGCTTAGGTGGTGCTACGCCCTTGTTTTTCCTGTCCTCTGCCCTTTCCATCCGGGTTGTGGAGTTCCATATGGTCTGCTTCTTTCTCCCGCCCAGTTTCGCCTGAGGGTCCAACAACGGCGCTGTTCCTGGAGAGGAGCCAGGCCCTGCACAGGAGCGTGTTCTCCCTTTTGCTCCTCCACCGACCGGGACCTTTGGTTCCATTGCTTCCAGGGAATATGCCCAGGACTGTTCCAAACACTGTTCCAAACATGCCAAACACCCTCTGTGCTCCTCACTGCTGCGTGTCAATGCAATCCAAAGACAGAGAAGTGCCCTGGCGAGCTCCGTGTGACATATGGGACCCCTGAAATTGCAGGGGCAAAGCTGCAGGTAAGAATACAGATTTTCCATTCACTCTTTTTTCCCTTTCTCCTTTTTTTTCCCCCCTTATTACGCTTTTCACCTTTTATCTTCTCGTTCGGGCTCTAGTGTTATATTTGTGCTGGTATCACGCCATCATGCTGCCCAGACTTTCCTTCAGCATATCAAATACGATCCATGATCAGGGAGCTGCAGTGCGACCGGCTCAAGCAGTCGCCATCTTGCCTTACTCGACTCCTCCAGAGCTACTCTTTCCAGTGCGTACTTGGCATTTGACATTTGCAAAGCCTTGGCATGAGCTAGTCTGACTCTCGGGGACACTTTACACTCTCTTTACAAACAGGCTTGTGGATAGTATGTCCAGCTTTCACTGTTCCTCATCCCCGCTAATGAGTCCTTGTTGCGGGTAAGCCTGATCTTCCATTGCCGGGCAGTTTATCATGGAAGAAGAGGTCTGAATGTATGCATCCCAGGAGGTCAAAGTGGCGACTGCCTGCTGCAAACCTTGCTCTTTTTACAAATTCCTGATTGTCAACGTCCAGCTCCTTGGCTTCAAAGTGGGCATACCTGTCCTTGTAAAAGAGCCCCGCTGAAAGATGCATGTCAAGGGCTTCGCGACTGTAATATAGAATGCTTTTGAGGTAGGCTCTGGAGGCGTACATGTTATCGCTCTGTGTGATGAGACGATCGCCCAGGGTGATGTCCACCTGATTACACATGGTTGCTAGGGGGTAAGCGATCGTCGCCACGTTAGCGTCTGCTGCTATGTTGGAACCATCCGCTTTTACTATTTTTACGCTTAAGATGCAGCATCGTGTTGTTAAGATCCAGATACATATCCGTGGACCCCGACACAAAAAACTCTATTGCGGCCAACGGCGTCAAAGCGACTAAAGGTGAAACCTCCATAAAAAAGCTGTTTTTGATGCTGGTCTGCGGAGGTTTTAGAGTAAACAAGTCTAACTCTGATTTAGTGCACTCACTCGATGCACAATGTATGAAGGTCATGCTTTAGTTTGTGTTGTTTTAGAAAATATTTACTTTAGAGACGTTTCTGTTCTTCTTCGAAGCTCTCTTCCGTCTTGGGGTTTTTCTTTTGTAAGCGCCTTTTGAAGAACTCCTCCTTTTTTTACAGGGGGCCGCTTGTTCATGCGCTCTGCGACAGCTGATGTGACAGGCCCAATCACCTCTTGGGCTACGTTTGTAGCTGCCGCTTTAACATGTGGCTTTGCAATTTCATAGCCTCTTCTCAAGATTGGCATCGCTCTTCTAAACAAACTAGGAAAGAAACCTCCCAAGCAAGCCCCGTACATTACGGGGGACCCTTGAAAGTATGTTGGCCCTCCATAGCCAGCCTGAATTCTGAAATATTCCCAGTAATTTGACGGATCACCGTATGTTTTCACGACCACCATGCTGTCTTCTTAATAGTCCCTGTCACATCTCAGCCTTAAATGAAGCTTAGCAAAAACTTTCCCGTATTTAAAGGCCACCGGCGCAGACTGGTCGTCAAAGAACATAATTGAAATAGTGTCAAAATGGTTTTTAGAAACTGCGATGTAGTCAGGCTTGTTTAATTATATATTGACCATCGTACTATTTTCACCCTTCACGTGGACTCATCTTAACAACGCTGAATAACTATCCCCAATCCGCTCTGCCTCTACACTATTGCTATATACATAGAATGTATAGAACCCTCCGTTAATATCAGTGCACAAGTGGTCAGGTTCAACAAGACTTCTCACATATCGTACTGTGCCTAAAACCCTTCTTAATTTACCAGAGCAGGTAAACGTTGTATTGCAACCAGGGGCTTTAAGAAAGACCTTCCTTCTAACATGGGAAACATCGTTTACAACGCGGGGATTACATCGCGATGCCATTACATCGCAGTTTTTACAATGCAAGTTGTTACAACGACTTGCGCTAGATGGCGCTCTAGGACAAGGAATAGTATAATTTACTATCCAACACCTTCCCTACTGTACGTAGACTGGAGTTGGAATAGTAAATTATACTACTACTAGGTCCTATTCCATGTCCTAGAGCGCCATCTAGCGCAAGTCGTTGTAACGACTTGCGTTGTCAAAACCGCGATGTAATTGTATGCGTTGTAACATCATACATCCTTCTAACATTATCTAGCATCAGATGAATATTCACAAAGGTTTCAATGTTGGGTATGGATTTGTTGATGGCATCAAGGACACTTGTAATGGTTGGGTAGTATCCATATGGGAAACCGGTGGGTATACTCACATGGTCCTGCTCATGCTTTATATTAAATGTGGCTTCGTCTGGTGCAAATGCATTCCATGTTCTTGGGTATTGGATTTCTGTTAGGTTTACTTCCCAATCCCCTATCAGGTCCATGGGTTATCCAATTTCACGGTGTAATTAGAAATCTTGTTGTCAGGGATCATGTCCTTAGAAGCGTTGGACGGGAGGGTAATATAAAATGGCACTGTCTCCTTCTTATCTTGAGCTTTAGATAGTCCCAAACTCACACACCATTCAGACAGCTGGCAAACACCCAGCTGTTAAACTTCTCCGGCCACCCCTGCCATTTGACAAATGCTTGTCTGTTAGCCCCGCTACCTTTCCTTTTCAGAACCTTTTCAACACTATACACCCTGTGCTGATCATTGGGTACCAATTTTACCTCTTCCTTGTAAAAGATGCCAGACACCTCTTGCCCAGTGTAGTTCTTAACCTGTAAATCTACCACCCCTCTTTAAGCTCCACACTTTCCAGTATAAATATATAATCACTAAAAGTCTGATGGTATCCCTTTGTAAACACACCTTTCAATTTTGAAATCCCAACATGGTCCCTTTTTTTAAAGAGAGGCTTCTTCGCTATTGTAGCAAAATGGCTCTACAGGCATTATTTTGATGGCTCGATGATAACTGGCATTGTAAACCTCTATAAAACCCTGTAGAACATCGACATTTCTGTATGTGTTGTAGGCTGTAAAGTATCTCCACATCTTAGACTTTAAAGTTCGGTTAAACCACTCTACAGCAGCTCTTTTACTTCCGTGTGTGACACAAAATGCTGAACAGCATGCTGCTTTAATAATTTCTGAAACAACTTGTTTAATAATTATTTCCCTGCATCTGTTTGTTGTTTTTGAGGGAATTACCCCTTCTCGGAGATGGCTTTGAAAGCTGCTGTGATGCTAGCCCCACTTTTATTAGTTAGCGCTTCTGCAAAGGCGTACTTGGACAACACATCTATGACGGTTAAATATTTAACAGGATCCATTATTATGTTTTGCTATATCTTGAAGGCTGATGATGTCCCCCTGCCATTGACAATCTAGTAATTGTAGGTCGCCTCTTAAAACGCTTTCTTGTTGGTTTGTGGATTGAATATGCCTCCTTCCCTGATAACCAGGTCATCACCAGGTCTCTGTTTATCGGTTCAGTTTCACCTACAGCCCTTCTAAACAAAGCTTCAACACTTCCGCAGCTACCAACCCCTCTTGTTTCATAATAAAGTTTTCTTAAACAGCCATTGAAATGAAAGACGCTTGGTTTGTGTAAGTCCATTTTATTAATAATAAAGAATATTGGAAAAACATTAAAAAAAAACATTTCACATTTTCATAGCAAATAGCATAATGCCTTTGCACTTTTTACAGCCATACACACAATGGTTCTAGCAGGACCTTCCATTAAGCCACTACACCAGGATGCGGGGTATAATCCATAACCACATTGCCCCGTGACAGTCTACGATTTCTGTTCTAAATACACGCATGTATATAATGCTGCATATTAACTGTTTTTATTTTCAAAAAGACTTCTGGGGGCTAAAGAACCTGTTCTTCAATTTTTTAAATACAGAATACACATACACCTTTCTACAAGTCTTTCAATCATCTTTCTATTGAAGCCTATACACAGACTCGGCAGACCCTGTAGTTTTGATTATGGTTTACTGGTGTATCGGATCTCATTGAGTGCCATTGACAATGTGTTCAACATATCAGGGTGGACATACTTCTTTTCAGACAACAACCCATACAGAACCCTTAGCAGTTTATACACCGTGTAGAACTACATATATACCGGATTGTTCTTGTTCTGCATGAGTCACTTAGGCATTCATGTGAAGCCTGCTGTGGGTCCTTCATTTGATGGCCGTAATAAAGGATGTAATAGCCAAGTTTGACACATGCTAGTACAACTGCTGCAGCAAAACCTTTAACAGACAACACAGCATCTTGGTGTAATGTTGGAGTTTCCTTTTCATAGGCGCAGCTTCTAGGTGCACAGAGACAATTCCTGTGGCCATCGTTGTTTTGGCATGTGGAGCTTTCAGTCTGCTTTGAACACCACAGACAGTAGAAATTTACGTCATTCACTTCTGACGGCTGGCCCTCGGCACCTGTTCTTTTTGGGATAGCTTTCTACAGTTCAAAAGAAGAAAGAGAGACAACCCATTAGTTAAAAATAAATTACACCATTATACACGTTAAATGTCTATAATTGTTTTTGACTAAACTCAGCATTTTTGCAGCCCTCAGCTGCACCCCTGAAGTCTTGAGAGTCACAGATGTCCATAGATACCCCACAGTTTTCGGAGCTTGTACCCGGCTGTTGCACGACAACTGTCTCGGGAACTGCTTCCTCCATAGAAGCCAAATCTTCTTAGATGGGTGAGTTAGGAGGCGCTACAACTTCTTCACCCTCTTCCATTTTAAAGAAGTTACCTCCAGCAGGCACTTTGCCACTAATAGAGCTCACACTGTTGCTGTTATCAACCTTAATTAGTGACACCAGATGAGGCCAGTCCTTGAGACTAAGCTCTTCCATCCGGCGGCACAAGTCAGTGTAATAACCAGTAAAGTTGCAGCCCATATCTCTAGGAGCTTCCTGTTGAGCATTCTCTTCCACGATCTCTGGTGATATGCTCCGAATATAATTATTGAGCGTGATGTATGGGATCCATTTGACGATTGGGTTGTATCTCATCATATTGATAAGTTCCTCTTTCTGTATTCAGGCTCCTGCTTGCTGTACACTGCTCTTAAGGATGCCTTATATGTATTCTAAGCAACCCCTAAAAGAGGCGCACACATCTACATCACAACTTGGACACATGGCATCATAGGTTTCTGGTTCGCTGGGGTCTCCAATAAAAGACCGCCCCCATGACATCACTTTGGGACAAGTGTTTGCACTTGTCACTTTTATTTCATTTCTAGGGCGTGGCACCTTTCACTTTTAGTTCATTCCGAGGGCGTTGCACCTGTCACTTTTAGTTCATTTTAAGGGTGTGGCATCTGTGACTTTTAGTTCATTTTAAGTGTGTGGCACCTGTCACCTTTAGTTTGATGAGGAAAGGCATCCCTATAGACTACTCATGATAAGTATTTAGGATGGATTAATAAAAACAGAGGGGCAGATTTATGTTTCCTGGTGCATCCCTGCAAATCAGCAGGGATGCGCCAGGAAAGATGCGTCACGCAAGTTTACCCTTGCGCCACCACAGATGCACCGCATTTACAATGCAGCGCATCGTGGCACAAGGATAAACAGATTTAATGTAGCACAGGGCTTTACAACGTGACGCATCTCCCTAGATGCGTCACGTTGTAAATAAGGCGCAACATGGCGTATGGTTTACGCCGCCGCTGCGTCACAGAAGTGACGCAACGGCGGTGTAAATGTCTCGCAAGGGGCTTGTAAATCTGCCCCAGAGTGGGTAATACAGTACTTACTGGACAAAGATGCTGTTTTGTCACAGCTGCGAGGTGAGAAAAAACCACATAATGCAATACAAATCTTTTGTTTAGGTCACAAAATTCTTCCCTGTGAGACTTAATGAAGGACATTCTAGCGGCCTAATTCACAAAACTGTGTTTAGAAATGCTCTTGTAGCATTAATTATTTATCACGGAATTCAAGGAGTAAGCTATGAGTAATCTAGAGAACTCCAGACTTGCTCCTGGAATTTAGGAGTAAGCAAGGAATAATATCTACTCATACCTACCAACATCTGTGTGGATCGTGCCCTGCGTGTAGCTTGTAATATGGAAATATGACTGATCTTGCATGCACACCTCTTTCCTCAAAGCATTCATTTAGCAATAGATTGAAGTTAAATTCAACAAGTTTGAATTAGATTTATCCCTTTACCACATGGCAAATGATACTCTTGGGGTCTGTTTTCAGACCCTTCTAACTGGGATGCTTTTCAACTCTTTCCTCTCAGGAAGTTCTCATGAGGTGAGATGCTTGTTAGGCAAAATAAATAATCGCACATCAAAGAAGGCAGCATCGGTTTCCATTTCACACAAATTCACAGACACATTAATTAGCTACATAAACCTTTTTTGTAACTGCAAATGGGTATATCCCTTTATAATATATTAGCCCCAGAAGCTTCTTCTATCCCAGTAAAATTGCAACGAAAATGAACAAAAATCATGAATCGCTCTGCTGTTACTGGTAGGCAGGCTTGCCAGCAATGAATGTAATTTAGCACAATAATGCTTTCATAACACTTTCCAATAACCTTTTAATATTTTTCTATTATAAATACCTTGCGGAATATTTTGGGGTATGCCAAAAATTCTGCCATTCAAAATACAAAGTTGAGAACGAGCAGCAATATCAGGGTTACACTTTGAGTCCGTAATCATTTCACAATCCTTTAATCCTTGTTTTTCGTTTCAATTGCACAAACATGCTTTAGTCTATGATGGTGGAAAAGGAAAACGAGTTAACACTTAAGGTGGAGACTGAGGGCATATGTAGAAGCCCCTATCGCCAACACAACATCTCTTTTACAACTGTGTGCGGGCAATAGGGTCATTGCCTTATTTACAGTGATGGTCCCATCCTCTTAGGACCACCCCAAGCACAGTTACTATGGGCAAAAATACAATCCCAACCAAAGGCCCTGTAAAGCATTTTGAGACAAGATTAGCAGTGGGCAGTGAATATTATAGTATCCAATATCAAAAGAATTCTACAAAGAGCTGCAATTCAACTCGTTGTTACTAGGTGTCCCTCACAAGTCAAATGCAAAAGCATTGAATCAAGCTGCAGTTCCACTAGTCGTTACTAGATGTCCCTCACGAGTCAAATGCAAAAGCATCGAGACCCTGAGCTGAGAGCTAATACTATAAATTCTACAAAGAGCTGAACTGCAGCTTCATGAAAGGGTTTCAATGCTTTTGTATTTGACTTGTGAGGGACATCTAGTAATGATTAGTGGAACTGCAGCTTGATTCAATGCTTTTGCATTTCACTCGGAGGGACACCTAGTAACGAGGAGTTGTACTGCAGCTCTTTGTAGAATTATTTTGATATTGGATACTATAATATTCACTGCCCACTGCTAATCTCATCCCATAATGCTTTGCAGGGCCTTTGGTTGGGATTGTATTTTTGCCAGTAATAACTGTGCTTGGGGTGGTCCTAAGAGGATGGGACCACCACTGAATCGTTCAGCATGATATGCTCTTTGTGTTCAAGGCATCTGCTTAGCCCTCCCCCTAGGTTAGGAGGACCCCAAAATCATCACCTCTCTCATGGCCTGATATTTTCAATTTCAAAGTTCACTTTTGTGAATCGGTTATATGCTTTTTAACATGTAAAGTTGCTTTATCAAAGCATTTGTGGGTGCAGTTTAGAAGCTGACTCCGCTATGTGGTGCAGCAGCGGATGTTTTAGCTGACTATGTGTTTTTCATGGAATGTGTACTTAACAAATCTATGCAAACTCGAAGAGCAGAGTGGAGTTCATTAACCAGGGTGACTTTAACCCCTATGACATGGTGAAATCTGCTAACTCCTAATTAATATGTGTACATAGAAAGAGAAAGCAGCCGGGTCACAGGAGACTGCACCACCAGAGTCAGTCACTAGCAGTATGCGATATTGCCCACCTCAAACGTTCTGCTGCTTGTAGAACGTGAATAAATACTTAGAAATGAATTGAATGAGAGGCAATATAATAGCACAGATGAGTCAAATACAACACAGAACAGATCACATAAAGATGTTTTATATCTTCCGTCTTTTATTGTTCTTGTTGTACTTCATAAAAAACAGCCAGCCAACGCGTTTCGCCCAAACATGGGCTTCTTCAGGGCTGGAATGGCATACAATACAAAACCATTCTTTAAAAAACAGACAAAGTGAGAGAAAAGAACAAACAATCATTCTAAAATACTAATTATACATGAATGATGAACTGAGAGGAAGAAGTGAAAAAACCAACCATCTTGACCATATGGTTATACAGGTGAACCACTTTTCAAGAACATGTGTGTTATCAGAAAAAGAACCTTATACGAAATGATCACACCCGTGTGTAAGAAGAATGCTTAAACAATAAGTGACCCCAGATCAACGCAATTCAAGAAATAACGTGAATACACCCTTGTGAAAGCAAAACAAATATAAAGAAAAAATTAATACACAATCAAACTTAAATGAAAGAAAGGAGAGAAAATAGAGAGAAAAAAATGTCTGTAGCCTGAAGTAAGCATGGCTACAACACAAATGCGATGGTTACTATGGCTTACCAAAATTATTATGAGTGTAGGTTATATCTTTTGATGAAATAATCAGCAAGCAAAAGGACATCAGATCCGTCAAGCTGTATTGGACAGAAAAGCCTTTCCTTAATGGGTAATCAAAACTAAAGTTCCAAGAAAGGCACGGATTGTGAAGCCAATATAAACAAAATAAACATACCTAACGTGTAACGACAATGAGGCTCAATGACCCAAGAGTAAACGATCTCTGTCTGTGTGAGGTCTGATCTGTAAGAAAAACAGACAGTCTCAGATCAATAGTCGTACTCTAACAAATCATGGAACATTAAGCAGCTACAAACTGAGCATTCCGCCCTTCATGTTATCCAAAAAATTGTCCTAAGGTGTACAAATCACTCTGTTGGAATATCCTAAACCCATTTTTTAACAGAAAAATTGTTTAAAAACAGAAAGAAACAAAACAGACAAAGAAAAGCTGCCCGTCACTGAGGCCCAGCTTCACAACAAACGACGCTAAAAAGAAACAACTTCTGACATGTATGAAACATAATGGAGACAACACATTCACATCCAATGGAAAAAATGTAATGCTGAGGTAACTGAATCACCAATGAGAGAACACTGAAGTGAACAACAACCAAAGTGTGAAGAGCATCCAACTACGACCAACAAATGACCCCCGTCTACTATGTTGGCTTCCATACCACACAACAATTCTTAACCAGTAACGGGGGATACGTAAAATACAATCACTGCAAATGAAGCCACATATCTGTATAATCGGCCAGTCAAAGCCACATAGTGTTCACAACTCAGCAACCCGTTCGGAGTAAAACTAAGGGTTGTGTAAACCAAAACACAATACGCACAACCTACATAATTACTCACTGAATGATGGTATTAGCCACATCCAAAATGGACTGTCCGGAGCCGTCCCCGTACGCCGCATCCCGTACCAACACTGGTAAGTAGTGAAGAGAGTACTTTGCCGCAGAGGGGCTATTTAAAGCATCGACAGTCACTGGACCGCCAACCAGGAAGTAATTATGACAAAGCACTTCCGGGATCAAAAGGCGTAAACAAATTGAAAGAAAAAAAAAAAAAACAACTAGAACGAAAAACGAAGTCTCTAACAAAACTATACTTCCGGTTACATGCCCGTGATGAAAATTAGTCACCATCCACTAGTTCTACACTAAATTCAAAAAACGCCGAAGTCGCAAACCAAACCATACTACCGGTTCGATGCCCGCATTAAAAGTTTTGGCCACCATCAATCAATCAACAATGGATTTAAAAGCACCAGATAGTAGGTACAAAGTATTGAATACCTAAAACTTTATGAAACAAAACAACACAATTCCAAGCCTGCATTAGATGTTGGGCGCCATATATCAGTCACCAGTAGATTCAAAAACGCCAAGTGAAAGATGCGAAGTGTTGAATACATGTAACTTTATTGAAGCGACACACAAATGTCATCTGACGTACAAATGACATGAGATTTTTTTTTTTAAAAACAATTAAGTTAATAATACTAAACGCATGAAGACGGTGAGATACCACATACTCACACATCCCTCAATCCTTAATAAGTATAAGAAGCACAATGAGCGTCTTGCTATAAGTAGTGCAGTGTATTTAAATACATGTAACTTTAATAAAAGCGACACAAAAGTGTCATCTGAAATACAAATGACATGGGATTTTTAAAAAAAAAGTTGAGTTAGTAATTAAGCTATACTCATGAAACGGTGAAATACCACATGCACACACATTCCTCATTCCTCACTGAGTGTTAGCACCACAATAAGCGTCTTGCTGTGAGTAGTGCTATCAAACAGAAGCAAAGCACGAACTACTAGCCACCCAAAGAAAAGAAAGAGTAACTAGTCATAATAGGGTGTACGTGAAAGGAGAGGAGACACAAGGAACAAATCGGCAGATACATCGCATTTTAGGCATTGTCAATAATAGTGCTTTAAAATAAGATATAGTACAATGTTTCAAATTTTGTAGAATGATTAGGAGCAGGAACCACTGTTGTACAATGATTCTCAAACATTGAGTACAGCAAAGCCTAATACATATGTACTAAGAATAATCATTTCAGAAAATTATAAAATCCACCATGATGTCTGCATCAGAGTTAAGCAACCAAAAAGATATAACCTCAAGACACAGTACACACAAGAAATGCAGTGCAATGTAGTAATAGAACAAGGTTTCAAAAGAAACACAACACAGGTTAACACTGTCAAAAAAGGAACCTTAGAGCAATTGTCTCTCCCAGATCAGCATTATGTATATAGGAATAACATAAGGAGACCCTACGTTAAATTGTTTATGGCCACGCATTATTTAGAGAAAATAATGTAATTCCCTATCAGCATTAAGGCCCTCAGTTGAAGAACGTAAAGTACAAATCCATCTGGCCTCCAATTGTCTTAAACTGAGTGCCCTATCTCCACCCCTACTATTGCTAGTAACAGTGTCAATACCATGGAATTTGAACCGAGCCCGGTCCACACCCACTGTACATTCATGCGAGACTAGGGCATATGAAAGGTCCCCATTTAGGACAGCTCTGCGATGTTCCTGTATTCGAATCTTAAGTTGTCTAGTCGTGCTGCCTACATAGATTTTACCACAGCCACAAATAATGACATAGACAACATAAGTAGTAAGACAATTGATAAAGTGTGCAATCCTGTGTTTAGCGTTGCTATTGTAACTAAATGTTAGTGTTTTATTGCATCCCAAATGGCAGATGTTACATGTGCTGCATACATAGAATCCGGTAGGTTTACTTAACCATGAGTGTGGTTTGGTGACCCCCTGTAGAGTATAGCTAGGGCATAATACATCCCTAATGGTTCTGCTGCGTCTAAATGTCATAGATGGTTTTTCAGTAAGCATGTTACCAATTCCTTTTATACCCTTGAGAAGTGCCCAATGTTTACCCAAGGACTTAAACACCTCATGGTTTAAAGTTGAGTAGGTGGTAATGAACGACAATCTCTGAGAATTTGGATCAATTTTCTTTTTATGGCAATTTAGCATAGATTCTCTCTTGATGTTCTGCACTTTACTAACTGTGGTCTCAAGTAACTGTGCATGATATCCTCTCCTTTTCAGTCTATCTATAGTCTTGCTTGAGTGTTCAGCAAACTTACCATCTTCACTACAATTTCTGCGAATTCGCAAAAATTCCCCATACGGGATAGCTTTCTTTGTCGAAGGAGGATGCGAACTGGTGAAATGTAAAATGCTGTTGACCGCTGTTTCTTTCCTATGTAAGGTGCTGTGAATGGTATTCCCTTTGACATACAATTCCAGATCTAAGAACTGGATTCTTGTTTGGGACATTTCAAGAGTGAATATGACATTTAAAGCGTTATCATTAAGGAAGTTGTGATATTCCTTAAGTTCAGTCCCTGTACCAGTCCAAATGATAATAATATCATCGATGTAGCGACCCCAGAATTGGATATGTTTAGTCCAATCTGTCGCAGCTGCAGACCATGCATGGGTACGCTCCACCCACCCCATGAAGAGGTTCGCATATGATGGCGCAAATTTCGAACCCATAGCAGTACCCTGCTCTTGTTTGTACCAAGTGGTATTAAACATGAAGAAATGATTGTCAAGGATTAGGTCTATCATCCCTAAAATCATCAGATTGTGATCAAATAGACTGGCATGTCTGGAAGAAAGATAAGAATCTACAGCTAATTCACCAAACTCACGTTTGATGCACGTATATAGTGATTCCACATCCAATGTGGCAAACCACATGTTGTCATCCCAATCCAGATCCGAAAGTTTGTTTAAAAGATCAGTGCTGTCCCTAATGTATGAGGGCAAATTAATGACTAACGGCTGTAGAAATGTATCAACAAACTTAGTCAGTGCCTCTGTCATGGAGCCAATGCCTGAGATAATTGGTCGTCCCGGTGGAAATGGCATGTTCTTGTGCACCTTGGGAAGCAAATAAATACAAGGGTATCTAGGGTTACTTATAGACAGAAACCTGTATTCTGTATCTGATATGAGGCCCAAATCTTTCCAATGGGTTAGTTGCGTATTGATCTTAATAGTAGCAGCAGTACAAGGGTTAAGAGTAAGCTTTGTATAGTGTGTAGTGTTATTAAGCTGTCTTTCAACCTCCTTCTCATAATCAGTCCTGTTCATGATGACAACGTTGCCTCCCTTATCAGCCTCACGTATTATAATGTTGTCATTTTTACGTAGATTCTGCATAGCTGTTCTCTCCGATGGAGTAAGATTGTCTTGTAAATGTTTCTTATAGCTACTGCCATGTTTGTCTTCTAGATTATATAATTCTTTGGTGACCTGCTCATGGAAAACATCTAAAGGGCTTAAGTGTGCACCCTGAGGCATAAATTTACTGGTGTTATGAAGACCACTATCACATGTATAATCTTGAGCAATGTTCAAGCTAGCCAACACATGTTCATAGGAGAAATCATTGTCAGAATCTAATGATAATAGTGTGGCTACACTTTTAACATGTGAGACAGTTACATCGGTACATAAAGCAGGTACAGGCACGGTAGACCGTTCATAGTTGTTTACAGAAAAATGACATTTAAGTTTGGCAAGCCTTACAAACTTGAATAGATCGACATGCAAGTCCGTAAACAAACCCCCATACACGGGACAAAATCCAAGACCTTTATTCAGAACATTGATTTCATGTACATTCTTACACACGGGTGTGATACTTTCGTATAAGGTTCTTTTTCTGATAACACACATGTTCTTGAAAAGTGGTTCACCTGTATAACCATATGGTCAAGATGGTTGGTTTTTTCACTTCTTCCTCTCAGTTCATCATTCATGTATAATTAGTATTTTAGAACGATTGTTTGTTCTTTTCTCTCACTTTGTCTGTTTTTTAAAGAATGGTTTTGTATTGTATGCCATTTCAGCCCTGAAGAAGCCTATGTTTGGGCGAAACGCGTTGGCTGGCTGTTTTTTATGAAGTACAACAAGAACAATAAAAGACGGAAGATATAAAACATCTTTATGTGATCTGTTCTGTGTTGTATTTGACTCATCTGTGCTATTATATTGCCTCTCATTCAATTCATTCCTAATTAATATGTCTAAATTTCCATTGAGGTCATAGTATATGGTGAAGGAAATACACCATTGTCATGAAAGGTTAAAAATTCACCTGTGCATAATTTTGCCATCCACTCGGCTGAAAATGAAAACCTGGCTTAAGGCCTACCTTTGTAGACTGACTCCTGAAACTTTTAAACATACTGGCATCTCTGCCAATATAACCATTTTTGACAGTAAAGAACCCTACTAATAAATATCAAATGATATTAAATGTAACCCTTAAGTGTGTCTTATAGATCACAAGGCAGCAGAGCTGATGCCTGCATAATGTTAGTCTTTGCACAGACCTACATTTACAAACCCCCAAAGGCTATTTCACCTTCAAAGGGCAATAGTTGTTCTATGAGAAAAACGAAAGTTCTTGATAAAACCATAACTTTGCTATCTTTAGTGGAGGCCAAGCTACCAGATTATTCACCCACTAGTTTAAATGTTTATGAAAAGTTTGAGCTGGACTTAAAACAAATATTTACAGAGAGTGACTTTTAATAGCGTACAATTGCAGAATAAAGATCATCATGATGGCCCACCACTTCTTGTGATGCTGGGGAGTAGAGGTAAGCAAGGTAGTAGTTAAGATTGATACAAAAAGAATGCTAATTGAAGCATGAGTCAAAAAAAAGAGAAGATGAGGCCTGGTGGGACAGCATAAGTTTAATTGTGCCCATTTATATTGGTTGGTGAGAACAGCATTATAAGCGGGCATTGTGACTCAATGACCCGTCCAAACCACGCCCACTGACCGACTATGAGATGAACCTCATCTTCTCTTTTTACTCATACCCCCTTTCCCATACCCTACTAGAGGTTGCTAAAAGTGTTAAGTTAAAGTAGTAGGAGAGGAATTAGGGACAAGCAACACCATGGCTGCACATCGATCCCTCAGGATCATGTTATTGATTTTGTGCGTAAAAACAGACATAACAAGCTCTAAGAGGCCATTTCCATGTAGTGCCCAGCTGACCACTAGCAACTGGGCCTGGAATGGATCCTGTTCTTCAGGTCCTGGGAGCCTTGGAAGTGACAAAGAACAGCTGCTCAAGAAGGTCTGATAAGCTGGGCGTTCAAGACTTCAAAATATTCAGCGGGACATTGCAGTAAAGGTGCCCAACTTTGTGCGGACTTCTTCAGATACAACTTCCAAGCATGCCCCACTGGAGGAAGGTAGAAATGTTGACCAGGTAAAGGCCTGAAATATATATACACAATGTTTGGGCTTTTCTTGCTCAGAGCTTTTTTCAGCCTGCAATCTTGTCCCACTGGATTATTTTGGCATTTATTTTATTTATTTAACTTCAAAAGGTAAAAGTTGTAACCTGAATGAACTGCTTGATGTATCTGACCTGTGCTCCAATGCAGTCAACCTGTAATCATGCGTGGGTCTGCTTCATCCACAAAAAGTAACTTTCTGATTGCCACTTTACTTTTTATTGCCTCTTTTTGCCTTATATCTCTAAATATCTCTAGGTCCACTTATTAGTTCTTTGTTGTTTTGACGTCCTTTAACTTATATGTTCTCTAATTGATAACGTTTAAAAATATTTTTTATTGAGATCCACTAGAATTTCAAATTTGTTCACTTAACACTTTATCATTTCTTAGTTATGCATCACTAATCAATAAATACAGTATACATATTCAGGAATATAAAAATATACAGAGCCGGGTAAGAATGGGGATAACATTGCTTTAAGAATCACTAGAGACCAGACAGTACCAATTTTTGAAATAACGAGAAATTTAAGTGCATAAAGTGCTTAAAGTGCCAACTAGGAAAGAATGTAGCAATGTGCAAAATATCAGTCCTAAAATGTATATATAATCAAATTAGCAATCCATTGAATCAGACAGTGTGCATCTCTATAAAATACAAAAATAATAAATAGTATGAAATTAAAATTTGATCTAGCCTTAATATTTAGTTGAAATACCGTTCCCACAGTTTTTCAAATGTCTTACTCTCCCCATTTCTCATTGCATATAGCCGTTCACTATTTCTAACTTGCTTCATTTTCTGAACCCTCTAACACTTTGTTGGAACCTGACGTGATCACCATTTTTGAAGCAGAAGAGACCTGGCCAAGGCCATTGCAATGCATACTAGTTCCACCCATTTACGGGATAGGCGAAGAGATGGATCATATCCCAGGACTTTCAGCCAGCTATTGGATGCCAGTTTAATTGGGCATTCAACCTCCAAATACCGAAATATTTAATTCCAGAATGTCTGAACCGAAGGGTACTGAGTGATTATATGCATCCAATTAGCTACCAACTGCTATAAACAACAGAAGCAATGATTAGACTGGTTAGGGTTAATCTGGGAAGGAAATTGTGGGGTTCTGTATAGCAGCCATTTTTTTAAAAATAGCATCCAGTGCCAATTAGCTCCGCATAACACACTAAAATTAAGTTTATTAACCTCAGTCCACATTGTCTTTTAATTCCAACCATTCATGTTTTTGCCTATTTTGTCATTGCTTTCCGAGTGAGGTCCAGACCTTTTGTGGAAGTCAAACTTTTTTCTATTCCCCGGGTCTCTTATCGACATCTGCCTCAAATAGTGCGAGCACCTTATTTTAACTCCCATTTATCTGAACCAGATCCAAATTACTAAGAGATTTATATAACATTCTATAAGAGCCAAGGAGAAGAAAATTGTTTTGAATTAAATTGTGGATCTCGGAAATTTTGATCCACCTTTCCATCAGAATAAAGTAAGAGATTTTCCTAAAACCAGCTTTGGCACATTTTGGGATTATTTCAGATGAAACTTTAATCTCAAATACAGAGGCAAGATCAGATAGGGGGGTTGCAATGTAAGGAACGGGGATTGCATATCTTTTG
Source organism: Triturus cristatus (assembly GCF_964204655.1). Taxonomy (NCBI): domain Eukaryota; kingdom Metazoa; phylum Chordata; class Amphibia; order Caudata; family Salamandridae; genus Triturus; species Triturus cristatus. Next base: position 1,116,950,026 of record NC_140592.1, read on the forward strand.
AAGAAATCCTGGCGTTTGGGAAAAAACCACTGCATGCTCTTTTAGCAAATTTTTTGGGGTAATTTTGTTATTTTTAGTGGAATTGGTATCTTGTGCTACATGCAAATTAACAGCATAAAATAGTTCACAAATATTCCTGTACGCAACTCTAATTTAAATCTAGACATATATTGTACAAAGTATGCAAAATATTAGTCCCTAAGATTATGGAGAACCAGCGCACCTTTCTCCAAATCCTCCTATGAAGTGCTTAATACAAATCGGGGAGCTTTAATCCCAAATGAAGGTGGTAAACATGGACTCGACCTTTTTAAAAAAAACATACAGTTAAGACACATGGAATGGCTCAAATTGAATAACAGAAGAACAGACATCTTAATCAGCGAAACCCTCACTCTAATGGTTCCTGGAAGAGAGTTCCAGCTTTATAATAGTTCCTGTACTTTCAAAAGCAACAGGGAGAAATTTAAATCATATAAATCCGCTATCCGTAGCGGGAACTGAATTCCTAAATATCTTTTTGGTTGAGAAATCGTACATGAGGCAATATCTATATGGAGAGCGTCTGGCTTATATCCACATAGTATTATTTCGGTTTCTTTTTATTAATTTTATACCGGCAGAGACCTTCATATTCTGCAAAAATCTAAAAAACGTTTGCCTGGACCCCCTTATCACAGTTGAGAATTAACAAAATATCGTCTGCGTATAGTTTTAATGTCAACACTCTCAATTCTTTTAGCTTTTCTTTACTCAAAACCTTTTTTAAAAACTGCTGTATATTCCTGAGCATAGCAATGAGCTCGTAATCACCTCGTTAGTCTTATCCAAGTTAGACTTTTGCAATGGCCTTTACCTAAACACTGTAGTGAAAACTACAGACAGTACAGAATGCAGCATCTAGGCTTCTTCTGGGTATTCCAAAATTTCAATCTGTGGCTAAGCACATTCAGAATCTGCACTGGCTTCCAGTAAGAAGTCGCATCAAATTCAAGGCCTTATGCATCACCTATAAAGCATTGCACAACACAGGCCCACAGTTTTTGAGGCGACCTTTGAAGTGGTACTCCCTCAATAGATCCTTTTTTCAGAAGAGGCAAAACATATGCTCCTACCCAGGATCCAAAAAGCCAGTTGGGGTGGCAGAAGCTTCATAGCAGGACTTATAAATCTTTGGAATAGCCTTCTCATTGATATAAGGGCCTTGCCTACATTAACAGCCTTCAGGAAGGAACCTAAAATGTGGCTCTTTTGTAAATAGGGCAAGGTTCATTTATTTAGGATTGCTAGCGCCAAGACACCTGTGGTATTTATGCACTTAATAAATCACCATAGCATAACACACCCAACCCTTCTCAGGTTTCACGGTGACAGGACACTCCCATTCACTCACACACTCCGGTCCGTCCACCATAAGATATGAAAGAGACACAAAGGAAGTTTGAAATGTTTATTTAAACTATCGTGCTCTGAAATGCAGTATACGTGCCAATTAGTAAACATCTGCCTAGCAAAAAAAATATCAGCATTGTCAATAAACTGTATTTTATGAAAAGCCCTGTCATATTATAAGACCGAATAGCCTAATCCACCTCCCCTTCTAAAGAAGCAAAAATTATTATACAACAAAGATCTCTAGGTTTAGCAGCGGACCCCGTACCTTAGCATACACAGATCAATGTATTACATCTCAGATAAACCTTTGATTCTCTCTTAGGAAACATTGATCTCTCTCTGTGTGTTACAGTGATGTGTATACTAGGCCTGGATGGAATTCATGGAGTTCCACAATGCGGAACTCCGCTAAGTGACCAAACAACTCCGCCACGCTATGCGGAGTTCTGCAAGCAGTGGAATGCACTTGGTCATGTCTGTTTGCACTGATTTTTAGCGCCTGGTGTTTGTCCTGAGCTTGAAAATCAATGCAGATGCCGCCATGTGCAGTGCAAGAGGGTGCTGGTTTTTCTCTGCCACTCGAGTAGATTTTCTACTTGAGCAGCAACATTCTCAACACGAACAGAAGGTTTTTCAATGTGAGTGCTCGTGACCACCCATGACGGCCCGCATTGAGAAATCCAGCTGCTTACACTGAGAATTCTCATAGAGAGTTGGATTTTACATACTTGCCAACTTGAAGTTGGGGAGCGCGAGCGAGCGAGGAGAAAAACTCTGTGTGCTCCGCGGAGTGCGGAAAACTCCACAAATCCTGCGAACGGAGTGGAGTTCACCGTTCAGGCTTAGTGTACACCTATATGACAAGGTTTACACGTTCATAAACAACAGCTGCATTTCTGTGTTGTTTCTAGCTGCAAGCACCAGACCAGAACATAATTACAAGGGACATTGTTGCTTGACCTTGTCTGCTGTTCAGACTATGGGCCTTATGTAGGTGGGCTGGCATTTACCACTTCATAAATACCGAATCATACCGATTCGGTATTTATGAAGTGGTAAATGCAATGCAGGTAATGAGTCGGTAAATATTACCGATTCGGAAAAATTCGGTAATTACCGAATCGGTATTTACCGATTCGGTAATGAGGCATACCTTCCCATTGATGGGAAGGTATGCCTCATTACCGAATCGGTAAATACCGATTCGGTAATGGGGGAGCACATGCAAGGGTGGCAGGGTGTCACATTGACACCCTGTTGCACCCCTGATTCGGCCATGTGTGCACATGTGGCGCACATACATGCCCTAAGGGCATGTATGTCTGCCACATTGCACACTTAAACGTGCACAAAAATGCTTTTTTACACATATTCGTCATTTACCACCAACCTTTAGTTGGTGGTAAATAACGAATCCCCACACCCACCACACACTCCCCCTACATCTCATTTCATGATTCGGTATTTACCGAATCGGTAAATTTACCGAATCGGTAATATTACCAATTCGGTAAATACCGAATCATGAAATTCTCCCCCTACATCTCAAAAGCCAAAATACCGGTTGGTAACGGTATAATTACCGAAAATCATCCGTTACCGACCGGTATTTGGCTTCCTACATGAGGCCCTAAATCCCAGGAAAGAACAGAACGAGAAAACAACTGCAGGTTCTGTTTGAAAACATAATGTGGCACAAAAGCAAACATGATTATGTAGTAACGTTTGCAAAGTTAATGTGGCGTTAATCATGCACAGTCAGGCTAACATTGGGAAAACTAGTATAGGCTCAGTTGGAAATTCCTGACAGCTCCTTCCAAATAATGATTCTGCATTTAGTTGCAAACCCAAATTGTCATTCAGGGATGTGTTACTGAATCACAATATGGGTTTTTAGGTACCAAAAGTCCTTTTTGTGGATTGCAAGTTCCCCAAGTCTGTGAATCTGGCCCTTTGCAATCGCAAAAAGCTTCTGTGCACCTGGATCTTGGTCCTTTGCTTTAAATTAGTACTTTCAGTACTCCCTGGATGTGATACAACCCTATTACTCAAGGACATTATCTCAAGATGAAAAACATATATATTTTTCTACAGTCATCCACAAGAAGGAAGTATTATTTTACATATACAAAAAGTAATAGTGAAACTTTGACTATTTAGTAGCAGCACTTTAGCTCTTCCTGTGAGATTTGAAGGTTCAGCAAACTATGAAGAAACAGCTTCAAGTTCTGATGCAGTCACCTGAACATTCATCTGATTAATGGTACAGCTTACTCTCGTGTTTCCTTAGGTTATATTTCATTTTCATATCTGCAGCGTGAAGACAACAGTTGTAAACCTCTGAATTTTAAACAGAATTGACTGATGTTGTTTTTGAAGCAAAACAGCAGAATGCAATGGCTATTAGTGATTTATTCCCCTCTTCAGAGTAAGATGATTACACCTCAATCCAAGCAGGGTGCTGCATCCCTCCTATTTAGTAATAGAGAGTATTAACAATATTTAAGAAATGAATACACTAATTTCTTTTCGAATTTAAGGTGCTGAGGAAAGTCTAAACATGTTGGAAAATGCTAGTTTGATATTTAGAGTAAGTTGCATTTATTTTCTGTGAGCCCAAAGGCCACATGTATCAAGCTATTTTGTATTCACAACTAGGCAGATTTGCAGAATCAGCCTATTTTCGATTGCAAAAAATACTTTTCCCATGTATCAAACACTATTTCGCGATTCAGTAACCTGTTACCGAATCGCAAAATGGGTTTGCGATTCGGTATTTGTGAGCGGCGTGTATAGGACATCCCTTCCAAATACCGAGTCGTTACGGTATGTATAAATATTTTGTGACCGTAAATGCGGTTGCAAAGCTTTAGCATTTTACAGCAATTCTCAAGTTGGTGGTAACCCATTCGCAAATGGTAAGGGTTCCCCAGGAGACCCCTTTATGAATGTATGCACAAACTTTTTTTAAGGGTAGGCAATGGTCCCACGAACCATTGCCACTCTTAAAAAATGACAGGAACACTTTTCATTTTCCTTTCTGCAAAGCATCCTATTTTTATTTTAAGGAAACACGGCTGCTTTACAAAAAAAATAGATTGTTTTCAGCAGGCTCCCATCCCTGTGATTTTTGTGATTCCTAATGTGTTGCAAATTGCTCCATACCTCATTAATATTCATGAGGTTAGTAATTTGCTACACACTGGGACATGCAGAAAGTGTTCAAAATGCATGCCATTTTGTGCTTTCCGAATTGCGAATCGTAAGGATTCTCAATTAGGGAATTGCAAAATAGTTTCTTAATACATCTGGCCCTGACTCCAGCTTTGTGCCCTTAAGAACCAACACATCCAAGGTGACATACATCATTGGTTAATCAAAAAGTAGGACAACAAATGTGGATATCGTTTCGACAGAGCTGGATTAACTTGTCAATCAAAGGGACATTTTAATCAGCCACAATATTTATCAGATAATTATATGAAAATTGTTCTTATGATGATAGTATGAAAACATTTTTAATATAGTAATTTGTAGACAGTGAAATAAAGTAGTGGGTAGCTATTCATTATGCCCAAGCACCAATCTGCAGTGGTTCCTTTGGATTGATTTCAGACTTAATTTATAAAATCTGGACGCTGCTGTGGAAGTAGTCCACTAACATTGAGCCATATACGGCAAGATCATTTCAGTACTATCTAAGTATCTTTTACTGTATGTTGGAAACATATGAGAAAACTGGAATTCTGAGTACTTAGCTGAAGACAATGGAGTGTTTCATGTTCAAAAGTAACTGATACAGGTCTTCAACTCCAATATTCCTGTAAGGAAATCCACATTGAAACCCTCTACTTACCCGCAGACACGTTCGGGTCTCCTCCTTTCTGATTTTCTGCATCAACATGACTTCTGCAGACAAGAAGAGAGGACTAATATGAAAAGGAGGGTGTAAACATTAAAAAAGGACTCCTGTGACTTTCATCAGGCAGGTGGAGCTACGGTAGAGACAATCCTATTACAGGTCTGAGAAATTGGAGAAAAGCACGCAGACCCAGGATGCAGGGAGACTGAGAAGGAGGAAGGTGCGGAGACAGAAACTGAAGAGATCATTGAGAGAATGGACCGGATGCCCTCCAGGACAGATAATGAGCCAGAGGATGCAGTGGATGCAGAAGAGGCTCCCGACTCCTGGTAGAGGAGCGGTGGACACTACTCAAGAAGGCTGAAGAGAGGCCACAACTCTGGAGAGTGGTGCCACAGCCGGTGAGTGATAGTGGGACGTGCTGTATTTGAGTTGGGTTGGGAGCAAGGGAGGACGGGTTACGGTGAAGGCGTAACATGGAGCTAGCACTAATTTTAAATGCGCCGTAATAAAGGTTTTCAGGACACACCTATATCCATTTCTTGAGACTGCCTGTTGCATCCTATTGTGTATTTGGGGATAACTGGTGAGATCCTTTTGGGAGAGGCACTGGGGAAAGGAGAAAGCAGTGATCTTGGGCATGGTCAAACCGAGCTCAAAAACCCTGAAAGCAAGGGAAGAGGTTAGCACTGCGTGAGAAAGGAAAACACTGCATCCCCTTTCTATTTGTCCTATCTAGCGTATGTTGTGGTTCATTTTACTCCCCTGGCACTAAGGGAACCCGAAACACCTTTTGATCTCAACAGTACACCACTAAAGTTGTGGTGACGATTTAAGTAAGACATATTTTCTGAACCCCTACTTAAAGCTGTTATTTTGATTTATTTTGAGCCTCCGAGTAGCGCCATCTTGAACCAAGAATCATCTAGAAGACAGAAGGAAATATTCGAATTGCAAACAGACTGGCCCATTCTGGCATCTTGTTTTTACCATATTAATAACATATCCTGACCTAATAAATATAAAAATTAAGAAATATATCAAGCCTCCGCTCATATATATATACCCAGCCCTCCCACAGTTGGTGTCAGAAGTGAGATCCAGTGATATGGAGGCTGCAGTGACCAAAAGGAAAAAAGCCAAAAAATACTTGAAAAAGTTATTGAGATATTTCCGCCCTGATTGAGAAAGCCTCTATCAAGCCTGAAGAGGCCAAAGCCAGACCCAGTAGATGGCTATAGGAAAATTAGCGAATGTGTTAGCACAGTACAGGGGCCATACACCCTTACCCTCTGTGGTTCTGCTGAAGTACATAAGGGGGGAGGATCCAGATTTGTTTTTCAGCAACTTCTAGAGAATGGTGTTGGCTGCTGTTTGGCCCACTGAAAAGTGGGGCCAGTATCTGGGGCCTCTCTTAACCGGATATCCACAGGCAGCCTAACAAGCAGCTAACTCCCAAGGAACCACATCTTATGATGAGATTAAAAGAAATATCTTGGAACAGTAAAAAGTCAATGAGGAAACATACTGTATCAGATTATGGAAAATAAAGGAAGTGCCCCAAGAAACTCCAAAGACTCTCTATAATCATGTGAATAATTTAATGGATCAGTCTTTAAAACCGCCTATGGCCACAAAGAAGACATCTTAGAGAAAATCCACCTATAGCGGTATCTCTCCTCCCTACATCCCCCTATACAGAGATGGGTCCATCAACATGGCCACTTGACTTTAGAGAAAGCCGTTGAAATAGTCAGTGCCTTCAGACAGGACCACAAGCTGCATATGGAAAGAGAAGAGTCACATTGGAAATGTTCTGGCGGGAGTGATCTGAGACCACAAAGGCCTCCTAAATCTAAGAAACCAGAGACAGTAACTCTGCTACCAGGGCCTGTGAGCCATGTAGTACAGCCAGGAGCACAGGGCTTCCAATGTGGTAGCTGTGGTCACATTGCTCAGTTCTGCCCATGGAAAGAGGAGCCCATTGAAATAGGACTGGCACAGTCTCTGTATTGTTAAAAAAATGAAGGGAAGACCATCATTGTCGCTTGTCAGTGAGTGGAGAACCCATCACGGTTCTTGTGGATACCAGTTGCTACAGAGCGTGATGATGTGCCCACAGAGTCTGCCAGGGGGCATTTACCCATTCCTCTGGGACCGTGAATATCCATTGTTCACAGAGACAAAAAACAATATCCCATTACAGTGGTCCACATCCAAAGTCACACCATCCCTATGGTGCCACTGAACGTGGGTTTGATCCCAAGGTTACCCAAACCCCTAAATGTAGGGAATGATTAGCCTCAACTGAAGAATCAAGAACAAGAAAAATGGAAGGAAGGAGGCGAGTGGTGGGAAAATGCTCCTTTTTCCCACTCCCAAAACCACAAATGGCCCGTCTAAACATAGCAAGAGCAGGAGACAAAGGAGGGAAGAGAAGAAAGCACATTGGTTAGTCCTATCAGCTTAGCTGGAGGAACGGACGACGTGCCGGGGATGCCATGGATCTGGAAGAGGCTCCCGACTCCAGGTACGAGGAGTGGTGAACACCACCAGAGGAGGTTGAAGAGCGGCTGCAACTCTGGAGAGTTGCAGTATAGCAAATGAGTGATAGTGAGATGGGCGGTATTTGGGTTGGAGTAAGGGAGGATGGGTCACAGTGAAGGGGTAACACATGGCTAGCACACATTTTAAAATGTGTTGTGGCTGCACCAGTGGGCCTGCAAGCTTCACACCTTGCAGTCGCCAGCTCTGCTAATAGCGTACAGCTCCCCCACATTTGTTCTGAGGTGGAGGTGGCAACCCTTATTTTGTATGGGTATTGCCACCTCTCCTCTATGCTGGCAACAGGCATCAGACCTGGGAGCTGGTACACCCTGCAAGAGCATAGGCTGCTGTGGAGGGGAGTGCACCATAGTATGTGTTGGAGTACTGCAGTCTAACACATCATGCAGCAGCTGACGCATTGCTAGGCCGACATACTCGATCAGGATGAAGACCTGCTCAACCTGCTAGGCATCAGGGTTGTGGGGCTCATAAGTAAATATTTCTATTTTGTGTTCTGCAATGCTAAGATTTAATTTTCAAATGTGATGCTGCTTACGAATATTATGCGATCCAGGTTGGGCTACCCAGGTCATACTCGTTGCGGCTCGCTTGGGCTGATTATTTAGGAAGTCATGCATACTCCTCTGTCCTGCCAATAAGATAGTGGTAGTATTAATATCAGTGACTTGGCATTCTCTGTGCCTTTCTTTATGTAGCTCACACAGCCCCAAACTCCCAGTGATGTGTAGTATGCATCAATGCATTGAAAGGGGCGACTGAGTTGGCCCATCAAAGGCAGTTGAGAAGAAAAGATCATTCATTTCAAATGTAGTTAAGAAATTAGGATTAGGGTTCGGGTTTAGGAAATTAGGACTAGGTCAACTCAATACTAGTACTGTAGGAGATCTGATTTAGAAAAGTATAATGTTACTGCATTTGCCTTTGCCTGTCAAAATATTTTTGGGGAGATTAACTGCACCACTAATCTATTTTTTTATCTTCTTTATTCCTTACATCAGCACCCAAGGGCAAGAAACAGGATGCAGAAGGTGCTGCCACCACTAGTGCTGGGACAAGTGTAAGTACCACCACCACCACCAGTGCCGTGGCCTTGACTGATTGTTTTGCTGGTCTCAATAAGTCCTGTTGTCCTGTTATTATTATTTTCCTAACTTTTGCCTCTCCCCCATCAGAATAATTTTGCCTTGCTTATTTTTTCATTCCGTCTCCTTTCTTTTTTTCAACTCCTCTTCTTTCTAATGTTTAGTAAATTCTTGTTATCCCTGCATTATCCTTTTAATATATTTCATGTTTCAGAAGCTGGCTTTCTCCTGTCTGTACTAGTCTAGCTTGCTTCTGCTTTGTTAGTAACCTTTCCCTCTCCCCTTATATATCTTGCTGACTTGTACTGCAAGACTAAAAGAGCATATTTTAGGTACTCTACTGTGGAGATTGCAGGACAAAGTAAGCTATTTTTCTCTACCCAAGTTTTTTGAGAAGCCTTTCTTTTTCTTTCTCATGCTCAAACAGTAAAACGAGAGAGTGGCTATGGTAATGGTGGACCTCCCCCCAATGTTTGTTATAATTCATTTGTACAATGTACCAGCAGTTTCCATGATAGTGAAGCATGTCAGGAAAGTAGTATGAGGTTCCATTGCATTTGCCAACCAAGACCATATGTTCTTCAAGGCAGTGGCGTAATGAAACTTGAGGGGGCCCCCCTGCAAAGTACACAGAGGGGGCCCCCTCCCCACCACCTACAACCTTTGCTGAGGGGGCCCCCTGGAGCTCTGCACCCCTGCACTGGGGGGACTTATGTTACGCCACTGTTGAAGAAAAATAATCACTGAAGTTTTGCCTAATATACATACAAACGTTACAGAAAAAAGAAATAGGGCATGCACAGTTTACTCTAAATGTGTTGATGCGAAGCACGATTGGGAATTTTCAGCACAATGAAAAATGAACATTGCCATATTAACAGAACACTGCTCCTCCAGAGGAAGCATGGGATTGAAGACATTTGGGTCTTGCTGTTTGTCCACTTTCATAGTTCCCACTCAGGGTGAAAGGGAGAATGGCTGATGAAAAAGCCATTTGTCAAGTTTTTCATGTGTCGGCCCCCATCCGGAGACACCGGACCCTCCAATAAGGAAGCATTAATAAATCAAATACCCTTGTAGGGCTGCATGCTGACATCTGCAAAAGTTTGCAAAAGTAAGTATTTTATGATGGGTGTAAGGCTCGTGGTGGCTAGAGTTGCCAAACGGCATGCAAGCGAACCTGGGGCCCTGAATAAAAGCAGCCCCCACTGCAGAGAATTGAAGAGAGAACATAACTGAACTCAACCAGTGGTCGAAGTTGGGTAAAAAAAGTAGTGGAATTGTGGACGGAGAATCAGAGGGTGGGAATAACCCAAGTATTGGGTCAGAGGGGGGAGTTAGAGGTGTAGTCAGAAAGAGCAAGACATCCCAATGTCTAGTATTATTTGGCATTTCACTGACCAGTTACAGAATTCACATGGTTATTAAAGGTTTAATATGAGCCATTGACATTAAAATATATTCACAAAGTGGGATATATTTCCAATCACAGAATATCCCACATATGCCCAAAAGTGGAATCACAAGCTATCTGTCTCCAAGCCATGCAGTATCTGTCATCAGAACTTCTCTTGCCCCTTTCCACAAGAGCAGTTCAAACCCCAGACCACGGGGTTCACGGTTCGATCCCCGGTGCCGGAAGCAGGTTAGCTCAGCACCATGTGACTCCAGCTCGCTTCATCTTCCTGACGGCCCCCGGCGCCAGGACACCCCTCTGGAGGTAGCTGTGTGCTTTACAAATGCTGGCATTTCATTTCATTTCATGAATGGCGAAATATCCTAGTTTGCAAATGTATTCCACATAATTATGGCTCTGCCATATTGGTCACATAATACATCATCTGCTGCATAATTTGACGATTATAGCTAATAAATTGTTTGTAGCTCAAACTGATCAAAAGTTACTAAAAATGTGACTTGTGTTGCTGCGAAGTAGAAGGCCCTTTGCAAAGGTTGACTGGTCACCTTTATCACTGCTTCTTTGTATGTTACAGTGGTACTAATGAGGCAAAATCTTTGCAAAAACTATTAGTATGTGTAAAAAGTCAAAATAAATCAGAAAATATACCGCATTATGCTGCAGTCATTATTTTGCTGCATAATTTAGTCAACTCTGCGGCATAATTCTGTCCTCCATTGCTGTATAATTCCAGTGGCCCCAAAGCAGGCAGCACATGTTAAAAGTGCTTGTGCATGAAGCAGAGAGAGAGAGTGAAGTTTGCAAACTTAGTTTGGTGTACATGCAAACCCTGCATTGCCGATCCCTGGTGAGTTTCAGCTTCTACTGCTGTAACAAAGCCAATGGAGGTATCAATGGGTGAGGCGGACTCGTTTCAAGGGTCCTGTGACCTCAGTGACAGTCACTGTTGCTCTAGGGTGTGCTGCTTCATAGGCCTGCCCACAAGACTGAATGTGAACTTCAGTATGGATTGTGGTGGCCGGGCCTTCATGGTTAACGCACACTTGTTTGCGCTAGGGTCGACCTGCTGAACCATGACACAAGGGCCTCCAAGGTCTTGCGGTGCCTTCTAAGGTCTAGCATGGGAAAGTGCTCCCTCAGAAGAGTGGTCTGGTGAACTGGTCATGAAAGCTGAACCTGGTTCCCCAGTTCCAAATTTTGCAGCTCTCGCCATAGTGCCACATCCTCTCCCCTATTGAACACCATACTGCTCCACTGAGAGAAACTCGCACTGCCTTCAGCTACAAATTGTGCCATGCTATAAACACCAGTATGTGACTCAATTCAAATAATGCACTAGACAAGAGTAATATTCTGCCTGGGAAAAAAAAGTAACAATATCCTGGAAAAAGCAAACACTCATAGGGAATGTAAGATTAAGTAAAGCATGTGAAATGTAAGCAGGAACAACATGGTTAGCTTAACGCTCTTACACTCATTATTCAGAAATCAATGAGTGTTTTTGCTTGTAAAGTTAAGGACATGATTACAGGGCGCAGAAGGGACCCGTTTTAATGTCCATTGCTTATATCCGCACAAAACATAAGCAGGATGGCTTATAAAGACCACATCCCTGGATGCAGATAAACTAAATTAAGGAAAACAGGTGATAATGATCACATTAAACTTTTCCGCTCTACACATTAGCTAGGTATTGCAGTACCTTCAGGAATGCTGCACTTCCCCCTACTAAGGAAAACAAAGGTGTTCAAAGAAAGACGAGAAAATGAAAGTAGCGCTTCACTGATAAACACTGTAAAGTGGCGCTAAATTTTGCAAGTGTGAATAAAACCAATCTGGACACTTTTCGACCACTTAGTCTTGCTTTATTTAGTTATTTTTGTATTTTGAACCTTTTACTTTCTCCTTTCCGAGGCTGCACTTTGGAATTTAAAAATGTCAGAAAAAGACGACATTTCCAGCAAGTGTTTTTCTTTTTTCGATCCATTTATTTCACAGGGAGCAAAAATAGGAAAGGAGAGAAAAGAGAGGGTAAAAGCTGTTTGTTGAATTCATGATTTTCAGCAAGTAAGGAAGAGCGAGACAGAGACAGAAAGAGAGGGAATAAGAAGAAGGGGAAGAAAGCGAGGGGGCAGCTGACAGCAGCAGAGCAAGAGAAGTGGACACTGCCATTTTTTTCTTTGGGCAAGAAGGAAAGAAAAAAGAGCCAGTTTTCCTTTTCTGCCCGCCCGTCCCCAACAGCCAGAAACGCCGAGCCTTATATATAGGCCTTGGCTATTTATTGCATTCTGGGATGCATTTTGAAAATATAAAAGCAGGGTAACGGATCGCATTAAATTAAAGAAGTAGGGGCACGCCATGCCCTGCCAATTCCGCCCACTTTGATCACTGAACTCAACACAATATAGTGAGCGTCTGGACTAGTAATACTACTACCAGTTGTCTAGTCGTATCACTCTCTCACCGGCTCACCTGAGACTTGCACAGTCGGTGGCAGGCAAAGGCTGGCAATTACATTTCAGTCCCAATGTCTGACTCGAACCCACCACCTCCGCACGTACAGTTTACACAGACTGCGCATGACAATTCAGTAAGCCCAGCCCTGCCCACTTGATGCCCCACCCTGAGGCTGAAGACCACACAGCTGCACCGTGCACAGCATGCACCTTGTAATTTATGAGCGATGAGTTTAACTTTAAAACTAGGTCCCAGAGCTCAGACGGACCCTGTCTGTGAATGACTATGCGCTTGGGCAGCCCCTGGAGCTCACCTTTGTTATGCCCATGCTTCTGGTGATGACCGCCTTGGTTTGCACTGGCTCCTGGGAACCTCAGCTAGTATTCTGGTCTGCACAAGGCTCAGCACAGCAACACCTACTGCCCAAACTGGTAAGCCTCCCAATGCTTGTACTTTATATGACTACACTCCGGCAAGTATATCCTACTCACCTGTTGTCCTCTGTCTTTCCTACAGCTGGTTCTATGAGTATCCATCTCTCCAACACTGATGTAGTTCTCAGTAAATCCGTTCAGATGAGGAAGCTCAGTGACTGTGTTGTGAGAGACAGACTGCCAAGACCAACATTCCCAGGGCGGTCCCTGGGTGTCGTGTTCACCTGTGTACTTTTAGTGCAATAGCCCTTTGAGTAACGAGCAAGAACGGGAAAAAGGAAAGCTGGTACTGCAAAAGGTGACCCTTCAAATGCCCTTCAAGCAGCGTCTATCACATCATACCTTACTACGGTAACGGGGGCAATTAAAAAGGAATTAGCTCTAGTTGAAAAAAAAACACAGACCAAGTTCAATGTCAGTCATCAACCCCATCCCTGGCATGAGTGGTAAATAAAGATGACAAAATTAAAACCTAGGGCTGCTCCTAAAAAAGTTAACAGGGTTTTGACTTGCTTAATGGCAAAGATTGTGCAGAACAATCCCCTTGCAGTAGCACTAATACACACCTGTAAATTATTAATCTGGGCACAGAGACTGTAAATCCCCCCTGACTAACTGGAAAAGAAAGGAGCCCCAATAGTTATTAGCATTAAGAGGGGCCCCGCCTTGATCATCGGCCCTCTTTACACAAAGATGTCCACCGACCCGATAGGAATGATGATTCGCCCGGGGGAAGACAAGTGCATGTCACAGGGAGAGCACCTGGCCTGCTCCAACTTTAATAAACTCTGAACAACATTTTTTTTTAATTTGAACATAAAATTGCAGGAATTTTATAATGTGATATGTGATCGCCTGAAATCTATTGAGGAAGAGATGTCCCTAACAAATGCTCAGCCCCAAGGGTGCCAGATAATATGTTAGGAGCCCCACAAATTGTTAACTTAGAAAGACTCCATACTACTAAGTAGCAGGTCACACCTATTCAACCAAGAGTACATTTAAATTGGTCCCAACAAAAAAAACAGACATTTAGACACTGCCAGGGCCCCAGTTATACAAAATTCTGAATCGAGAGACATACCATTTGATTCTAACCCTGATATACATTTGCATTAGCCTCCGTCTTGCCCCCCGTTTGTGGTGATTTTAACGAACGTCCATAGTGGTACATTGGCTCATGGAAGACTCAGGGTGGCGAGAAGATACTTATGATGACACTGACCTTTTTCAGTAGAGATCTCTGGCCTCGAGGCAGTTGCCTCCAACCCCCTTGCTGCTGGGCCTGGGAGCTCAGGTCACCTGAATCCACCAAACGCAGCATGACACACCATTTAATTTATGAGGCAGGACTATTATGAGGTAACTGGTGCAACCAACACCTGTGCATCTCGCTGGCACAGCTGCCTGTGTGCGCCGATGGGGCCCCTCACATTACATAGAGGCTGGAACACGGGGGCTATATAATGTTTTACGCCCTGCCCCATGAAGCATGTGATGTCCAGTATGCTGCCCAGCCCAGAGCCCACCCCACCCTCTGTGACTCACCTAAGGCCTTGCCTGCAGTGCAGCTTCAGTGAAAGGCACGGGCAGCAGAAGACCGGGCAAAGCTAGTCAGGAGCTGTCAATAACTAAATCATGGCCGCAGTTGCCGCACTCTCTCAGCCGTCTCGAGTCGGATTGATTAATGCCTCACTGTCCATGCGCGCACTTTTAATTGTGCAATGCGCAAGACAATGACCAGCCCCGTCGTAAAGGTGAAATGCGCGTAGGGCAGAGGCATCTGCACGCCGCACGCCATTTAATTAATGATAAAGACGCGGCGAGGTGCAATGACGGCGAGCGTAACGTAAGTTACGTACCCTAAGCATATCAATATCGGGTGCAGTGATGTGTGCTTGTTTGCTTGGTGAAGGGGGCCCCTGGAGCGCGGGCCCCCCCACAATGCGGGGGCTGCGGGGGTTTGTGTTACGCCCCTGCTTCAATGAACAATTTTACCCACCCAGTCATTGCACTTAAATGACTCAGAGTCATTAAAGCTCTGCCCCTCCATTATGAAAAGTTTTTAATTGGCTTGACTACAAGACGTTTCTAACATTGTCAACCCACAAAATGTCTAAAGTGATATTTTGGTAGAAGATATTGTTAAACAAACTTGTTACATTGTGGTGTATTTTGTTACAAAAATTAAACAATAATAAGGGAGGCGTATCTGGCATCTAAAATGTGGAATTTTTTTTTCTGGCAGCACAGACCATCATTGCAGACAGCCAGCAGCAGCACCAGTGAGCCAGACATGGAAGAGGTGGCAATTGGAGGGGAGTCCCAGTAGTGGCAAGGATGGGCGGTGGTAAGTCAAATTGCTTGTTTATTGACAAATTGGTATACTCACTGTATTTGTTAAGTGAGGCAGATATGTATATCCACCCATCAGTATTCATTACCTCCTTACCAATGGCATTTCACCACCCATGACCTAACTGCATCATGGTTCAATTCTGCACTGCAGTGTTGGCTGTGGAAATTGTGTCTACTTCAGTTAATGTGGCATTTACAAAGTTTTCAATGCATTGCAAACTGAAAACAAGGTGTGTTCCCACAGTGCCTACTCAGTCACCTCTAGTACTACACACCGTTTTCTTTCCCAGCCTACCAAATTATTTGGAAAATACATTCTTGGCATGTGCCCCATTTTTCTTGCCAAGTGATTTATGTACATATATTTCATGGCTTCCATAATGGATTTACGATTGTGCACATTTTTTCCTTTCAAAACTTATTTTGAGTTTGGCAGATGGAACACTCTGTGGCGAATGTGCCAAATAAAATCGATATCCCGTTCCCTTCACTGTACTGCATTGCATGGTTTTTCCCATCATCCACTTATGGCAGACAGGATATCTAAGTTTTATATGTGGCTTGTATGACATAGTATTATTATCATTCATCTACATGTTTCGAGTCAGAGTAACGTTGAAAGGGAGTTGGAGAAGAGCAGGGTCATTGGAATTAAAGTAACATAATTGTCCATTACAGCTGCCCCAACTACAAATTGCAGAGAATAGCAAAGTTCCTAACACGCTATGTGTCGAAACTGGAAAAACCTCTAGAACCCTAAGTAAACTTCTCACAACCACCTGAGTGAAATAAAGAATATTTTTTTACGTGCACAGGAATATCAGTTGGGTGCTGAATGCTTCCAGAAGTAGAACACAAGTATATATAGTTGCAAACCACAAGATTTAATTATAATACTTCATGCTTAACAGGTCATGGGCCAGGCTATCATATTCTGGCAGGTGGTGAAGAAACATATTATGCTCCGAAATTTACAGTACATTGTTACACAATAATGGATTTGGAAACCACCTAACATGTACGTGACAAGGCCTTAGTGTCTAAAGTCCGACAGTTTAACAGTTACATAACGTCCACCTCTGAGCAATACATGCTGACCAATCAGAATGGTCCACATTGTCTCTTTCATGTCTGGATATATTTCTGAAGCCTACAGGGCCTATTGCTAAGGCAAGCAGGAAGATTGCCATAACATGGAAATGTACTCTTTTGTGCAAGCCTATCAATGTGTTGCGTTACCGGCAGGTACTGGCAGGCAAAGTGCAGGCTGTCTATCTGCACTGCCACACTAGTTCAAGCAATGATTATTCATTTGTCTACAATTTCCATCATAATTGAATTATCACAATGTCAAGTTATAGAAAATGGATGCCACCACTGTTATCTAAACTTAGCTTCCACACTTGCATGCCTCCATTAATTTAGCACAAAAAGAATACTTGTATTACATAGGGCAAAATGCCTTACTCATTAATGAGAGGTAATTGATTGTTCTTTTTACACACAAAATGTCTGTTTAGTTTTTTTTTTACTAGAAAATCCTTTACAAGAAAAAAATCACTTAGTTTTCTTTTTTATCTGGTGATATTCTGCCTTAATTCCTTACAGTTAGTGAGTGCTTTTATGTGAGGCCCTGTGATGCCTACTTATCACATCAAAAATTCTATTTGCCGTAGGGGACCACCAATGCACTGCTACAGTGCCACTATACAATTTTATGTGTTTGAAAGGAGTATTGTTTAAAATGTCTTATTTTTCTTTTTTTCTTGATATAGCTGCTCCTGCTGGTCCACCATCACCACCATCATGGCAGGAGATAGCAGCCAGACTGTGGCGACAGAGGATGGAGGCCATCCAGACTGAATACCATAGGCTGGTGGATCTAGAAGAGGGGGTTGAGGTGGAGGAATCTGCCACTACCACAGTCCCTAGTTCCCCCAGGCAACCGCTAGTGCCTCCATCCCCATCAGCAGCGCCACCAGGAGCTGGGATCCTTCCGAACCACCATTGCTGCCCCATCCAACCCAGATTGTTTCCAACGCCAAGGCTGTGTGAGCTGGTGCTTCTTTTCTAGGAGGTGGCAAGCCTACACCAGGATTTTTCTTTGCCCATTTTTTACATTGGTTGAAGAAGGGGCGATTTGTTTGGGTAGAGGGGTAGGCCAGTTGTGGGTGGAGGGGGTGATTTTTTAATTTATATTGTTCGTAAGAAAAGGTAAAGGGAAAATTAATTCTGATACTGTATGCTTGAAATAGTTTTTGGGGTGTTTTACTTTGCTTTGCACTGTTGCCTTTAGCAGAGCCTGTTTTTTTAATCCGCTTATCAAAGTGTATACAAGTTAGTTAGTGATACCCTTGTCCTACTAGCCTCTGTAACTGTATTGGCCATTAGGGAATATGCTACCATTGCCTATATATATAAAAGTTAGTTACTGTTAACTTCACTCCATATTTCTCTCACCTAAATAGATGAAGTGATGGCTGCTATCGCTCTCATTCTTCCCAAACCTCACTGTGGGGTTTCCCGTGGCTCCTTCTTTATGGTGGTAGTAGTAGTAGGCTAGAGTGCTAACAGTGAAGGCATCACAACTCCAGTCCCACCTAGGTGAAATCCAACTTTAGGGTTAATCAAAAGGATTATCCACCAGAGGCAAATAGATAGATAGAAAACA
The DNA here is from genome assembly GCF_964204655.1 of Triturus cristatus. NCBI lineage: Eukaryota > Metazoa > Chordata > Amphibia > Caudata > Salamandridae > Triturus > Triturus cristatus. Next base: position 1,116,968,273 of record NC_140592.1, read on the forward strand.
CAGTAATAATGAGCTATATTCATATCAAGAAAGGTGTGATAGAAACAAACACTACACAAAAACATAATTCATTAGGGTGATGAACAGCACATCATCATCATCCAATATATTGAGTAAGACAATGAAGAATGACTGTTCAATTAAATGCATTGCAAACAGTCATTCAGCCTGAGAGACCCAAGTTATTATAGATCTAAATGTTCTGTCATCCAGATTTGAAGAATATAGGAGGCATGAACCCACACAGTTCTCGAAATGAATGATTGATAAAAGAAAATGATACTGTAAATGCCAAATTGGGTGATGCATCTGCATTCTACTCGTAATATCCGTCTGTCTTGGGTGTCTGCTTGAACTGGTCTGGTAAGGTAAGCAGGAGTGTTGCGTAGCTTTCGCCTTTTATGCAAGAGAAGAGAAGGCCTGTGGATTGTAAATAGGGGTGGGTGGAATTTGCGAAATCCACTTTTGCGAATTATCGCGAAAATGTTAAAAATTATCGCAAACAAGCGGAAATATCGCAAAGATGCTGACATTTTTTTCCCGCATGTTCGCGAGATTTTCTGCATGGTTGCGGCTCGCCAACTTACCCATGTGGTTGCTCGCGGGATCAGCCATCTTGTTTTCAGTTGTCTCGCGGTGCATGATCGCGAGAAGAAAGACGTGATCGCGCGACGCATGACGTCACTGCGGGCGCGAACTGTCGCGAGACAGCGCAAATGGCTAAAAACAATACAACATCTCATGGAGAACGCGACCGGATCAAGAAAACTTGTCGGCGAACGCAGGGATTCAGGTAAGGCGATCGCGCGCGCGCGAGAATGTATTATTTTACAGCACGAGCAGGAAACAAATTATCGCCAAGCTGCGGAATGCGGAAATTTTGACATTTTCGCGCTCTCTGCCGAACGCAAAAAATGTCAAATTATCGCAATTTCCGCGAACGGAACGAAATTTTTGCCCAGGCCTAATTGTAAACCTGAAATCATATTGCACAGTTGAGGAGATGGACAGGAGATACGCATCATGAGCAGTGTATCAAGACTCAGAGCAAGAGCATAGGCTAGAGCCATCATTCATTTTTTGACTCATGTGCAAATAACTGAGACGTGAGAGTAATTTACAACCAATCACAGACAAGTTACTGGTTGTACAGGGCTGATCAATCCCACAACTGTCATCATAACATTTATCCGAGTGCGAGAATCATGTAATAATGATGATGTGACTTCACATGTCTGTCTCCAGTTACAACAGGCCCTCGACCACAACCAGCAGCATTACCCGAATCAATGCACCTCTCCTTAGTCTACAGAGCTTACTAGGCCTCCTAGAATCATTGACATGTTGGCTTCCCTTTAAAGTCAATAACTTCCTTCTTCTGGCTGTTGAGGTATTCCTGCCCTGAGTCCTTCCATCCTCCTCCTGGCTCCGAATAATGAATTAGTTCAACTCGTTCCAACCCAAATGAGCTTGATGGACCTGTAGTGCATTGCTTTTAATGAACAAGAAGAGAAACCGAATTTGAGTATTTGTGTAGACTTGTGGTCTGTGAAGAACTAGAAACTAACAATGGGCCCAGCAAGTAAATCTTGGGCCAATAACCTTCAGGAAAAATTATCACTCATTAGGCATTAAATATTGCAAATCATAGTAATCAAGTTTTTCAAATTAGTTGACACCTTCCCTCACTGTCTGCTACCACAAGAATCATCAATCATCACTCACAATCACTCAATAATATATATTACTCATTGGTGCAATAGTTACCTGTTCCAATCCAAGCACAGTGGTTTACATTTGTACCTCCTCGTTGATGCAAGCAATACATTGCCAGTCTTTGAAATCAACTTATCTTTGCTGCAGCAGCCCTGCTAGGGCATGAAAAAGAAAGATAGGCATGGGATAGACGCAGACATTGTCTCCAATGGGGAGGCTTCTTCACTGTACACTGGTCAAACTCCAATCATGCCATACATGTGCCTAAAAATAGTGGGGCTGCATAAGTCAGACACAAACAAAATATATAGTGTACCTCTAGCTAGAGCCATTGATATTTTGGCAAAGAAATAAGCAGCTCATGGAAAAATAATAAAAAAGTTCTATGGTGGCCTACTAAGTCAGGGAAGTAGAGTTTTTCTTAAAAACACAGGTGGTTTGCCCAGAAGCTGTTCAGCCAACACACTTGTGTCTGACCAATTACCCCAATCGTCCTCCTTCTCCTCCTGTGGTAATTTAGGAACAGTGTAATTGTGTGGTATAAAGTGTTGGCTCATTTGATCATGGTCAACCCCTCTATGTTTTGAGGCAAGAGACTGCGCATTCTCACTTTCACTACTGCACCAGCTGTACTAAACACACACTCAGCAGACATTCTAGCTACCAGACAAAACCAGATACTTTATTGTCAGCCTGCTTCCCATACCAATAGACTTCTTTTGGGTTATCCAATTAGTCGTGGAACATCCTCTGAATGGTCAAGGATGCTGTCACTGATCAACCTATTTTGCCTTCGCCTCTGCTCTTGACTTAAGTCTGCCACTTGAAACCAAGCAATTGTGGCGATTGGGTCCAATTTCTCTGTTCCTGTAGTTGTTGTTGCTGGAGTACTTGTTGCTGGTGTGAGCTGCTCTGAGACAACATCACTGCTCCCTCAGGAAGTTAAAGGCAGCACCCCAGAACTAAGTTCCTGGTGTTCTTTTTCAAGGTATTTTGCTTGATCAACAATCCACAACTTATATAGTTGGGCAAACAATTCCACTACTCTGGTGGAGTATGTCCACTCCGCGATCCGGGTGTGGTTCCATAAAACTCAAGGAAGTGACGCGGAGTGGAGTTTTGTCTCTTGAGTGGCTAGTGAGGAAAAGCCATGCTAGACCTCCTCCTGGTGAGATTTCTCAAAGCGAGCGGTCATGACAAGTCATGACATTTCGCATTGAGAAATCTGGTGCCCATGTTGAGGAAGCTGCCACTCGAGTAGAATGTCTACTCGAGCGGTAGGACATAGCAGAGCCCTCTGGTGCAATGCATAATGCGTTTTGCACTGATTTTAGAGCACAGGTCTAACTCCAGGAAACTAATAATCAATGCTTGCAGCTCAACTTAATAGACTCTGCCACAAGCGGAACTCCACTAAGCGTGGTGATGTTTTTCCAGTACTTCTCGAAGTTCCATGGACTAAAACTCTGCAAACTCCGCCCAGGTCTAAAAATTATTGTAACATAAATGTACTATTTGCACGACACAATGTCTCTTTGCATACTTGAATTAACAGCCAAGCAAAGGATTAAGCTCTCAACCAAGTCAAGTGCTTTTCCATTGCAGTCCATACCTACATACCTTTGCAACACCGTTTTTAACTACCCCTGTAGCAGATGCAACAATGGAATAACTTTGCTAATCGTATACTGTCCTACTTGCTGACTTACCAGGTGAAAACCGCAAAAGGAAGCAGCATCTGTATCAGACATTTGATTAGGTTCCATTTGTCCATCTCCATGGTAATGTTTTTCCAGTTGCATCCTCTCCTCTTTGAAAGACATATTCATTGATTGGCTTGTACTGCTCAAACACATGTTGCAAAATGTAATACGTAGAATTCCAACATGTTGGCACCCCTCCTATATGTGGTCTTTAACTGGTACTTTGTTAGCAGGCTGAGTGATCCTAAACGGAATTCCGGATTTAAAAGAATGGCTGAAATGATTGCAGATTCTTCTACAGGTGGTCAGTGTGTCACTGACTGTATTTTCTTTTAAAAAGTCTTGATGCAATGCACGAAACAGAGGACCCTGAAATAGCCACCATCTGACATGGCCTTATCTATGTTACTGCCATTGCCCATGGAACAAATCCAATTCTGAGACTTCTGGGCCAGAGACATTCAAACACCATGCTGTTAAAGTCTTCAAAGATTTTTGAAGCTGTTTGGCATTACTCCATGGCCAACATAGCTACTGTTGCATGCTGCCAAATGCCCTTAAACGTTTATTTAGTGCTGAGACCTGTAGATACTGTTACCTAATCCTCACTAAAAAGATCCAGTGTGCAGTGAGACACATGTAATCAGTGGCCTGACAACTGGTCCACGTGTCTTTCATCAGGTGGGTAGAGTGAGCAGCACGCTGCTGCAAAGCTTGTTTAACCAATTGCAGAAACTCTGGCAAAATAGTTCTGTCAGGAAACCTTCCATTCTGGGCAGATGACTGCCACAAATTCTGAAAATTCCACTCCTTCCACAAACAAAAAAGGGAGGAGATACAGAGTTAGCATTATACCCTGCTTGCTGTAGAATGGTCGCGTTCATAGGGCCCCTCCTACCTAAACATGCTTGTAACAGTAGCTTGGATTTTTTTTCTTTAGTGGTTCCACTGACACAGGCGACTACCTGAGAGAACCAGGAGGTGGTAGACTCAATGTGTGTCTTGGGGCAGTCACTGTACTTGGTGGTGTTTCCATCTGACTCATGCCATTTTGAGGTAGCTGAGGCAGGTGATACTGGTGCACTGCTGGGAAGAGGGCTGCTTGACATAAAACTGTCAACCTCTTCTTCCTCATGACCTTCACCTTCCACCGTGATCAGAGCTGATTCCCCTGTCTCATCAGCACCACCACCTGAATCACATTTTTTAAGGAACGCCTCCCACCAGATTGCGTGATGTTTTTTCATATGGGGTGTTTGGCCTCCAATACCATAGTGTGAACTAGGCTTACCTTGACACACACTCTTGTGGTGAATGGGCATATTGCAATGTTGTCCTCCTCCTTTCTAATTGTAAAGAAGTCCCACACTGGGGAGGAGAACTTTCTTAGTGTGCCACTTCTAATGCATGAAAAAGAACTGGTGGTAGGTGCGTGTGTTGTCAATTTCCTTTCTACGGTGTGTACTTAAGAGGCCATACAAATATGGAAGTTGGCAGTGGTGGTACCAGTGCCACATACCCTGGATCAAGTTGAATAGGAGGGGTAATGTTGGTGTCCTCTGAGCCAGCATCCATGACAATGACTGGCTCGTCATCCTCATCCATTTTTATAATTGTAAGGCTATCAGGAACTTTGCTTTTTCTTTGTCTCACCTGGCATTTCATGGACTCAGCTGGGGTCCACTCAATGTGCAAACATTCAGAAGGGGCGCTTGAAGAAGATGGTGGAGTACCCTTCCTTTTTCTTGCTGGAGATCGGGAAGCCAATGGCTCAAGAAAAGGTGCATCTTGCTTCACAGGAAGCTTAACCTCCTGTTCTGCTCCTACTTTGGGAAGATCTACTATTGCTCACTGCGGCTCCTGTTGTCCACTTTGCTTAGTTTACTGCACTGATTGGGTAGTAGTTTGAGATAAGACAAATCCAATTCAGACTCACTGTTCATCACCATGATTGCAGTCGCTGCCTCGATGAGAAACATGGCCTGGGCTTAGATTGGGGTGGTGCTGTGGATAATGGAGTTCTGCTCCCAGCTTGCATCCCGAAGGTTGGAGCAGCAGGCACACATCTCTTGAAAATGTTTTGTGGCTGCACCCCAGTGGTGGCTATCTGCTTCTTCTTCTCTTCCACACGGGCCAATGTTTTGGCAACAGCTTTCTCTGGGGCCATCTTGAAGCTGTTTGTTGGCAGTGGCACTTAGCTGCACAATGGGAGTGCTCACGTCATGGGTTGTGGTCACATCACTTTGTACAGGCTTTTTGTCTGGCAGGGTTTTACAGGGGGTCCCTTAGGTACCCCTCTGCCCCCATCTGAAGCCCACAGGATGAAGGGGCCTCCAAAGTCACTTTCCAACAGCCTTTCTGTGTCAGACCGACCGAAGCGGAAAGGCTGTTGGGTGTATGATGCGGTTTCGACTAACACAAATCTTCTGAGAGCCGGTTGGAACCTACTGCGCGGTTTATCTTCCAACCGCGAACATCGTAATTGGTCAGACAGATTGTAACCTGACTGAGTCGGTAGGAAGGGATCCAACACTGTTGAGGAGAATCCGACTGTTGGGTGGGGCCTTTCTTGTCTGACATCTTAATCGGCCCCTATGTTGTGTATCTTTTGTATACAATGAATTCATTTTTCATCCAAACGACTGGGAAAAAACATTTTATGTAATCTGCATTCTTTACACTATTATTCCAACTTTAAAATATGAAAATAAACTTTGCAAATGCACCTAAAACTTTTGTGAAAGACTTTTGTTTTTAGACAGTATTAGATTACCGACAACTATTATGCAGAAGTATTGAAACAAATGTGCTTTCCGATCATATGTCATTCAAATGAAATCCGACCAATAGCTATCTAGCCACATTTGCTGAATCTAGAATATTGACTTAGTTGATAGGATGACTTATATGCACCTGTGAGGCAAAACATATTCCACATGAAGATTGATCAAAATGGAGGCCAAGTATTTTACCTTAAGTTAGATGCTATAAATGGGGTCTGATTGCTCCCAAACACGCATGGTCTCGTCTAATTATAGATTATTTCTCATATATACCACAATCCTTCATCATATGTACCGCTTGCCTACTGGCCTGCACAGGATGGTTTTGGCACCTGAGACGAAAGGCATGTGTTGAGGGGCCAACAATGCTGACTACATGCATCTTACCTGAGGATGTGCCAAGATATCTGAGTTTTTTTATTACAGTTTTTAATTGTATATACACGATGATTGCAGACTCTGTGCCCAGATCGCCACTCACGGCACTCTGGGGTACATCAGGTATGACCCATATGGGACCCACTGATTGACAGTAATGATGTTACTAATTGCCCACAGAAGGGTGGTGATACACTGGGGAAGGTGCAGCAGCCACAAATTAGGGGGCTGGCAATGAAGCACAACTTATTGCCAGGAAAACCTGGAGGAGTTTTGGGTGATACAAGCTGCTAGATCCCACCCCCAAGGCATCCAGAGCTTCTTGAGCACCTATCTAGTAATTCAGGCTGAGAGGGAACCCTCTCAAAAATCCAAGACTCACATCCACTTTGCCATAAAGATCCTTACTGAATCACGAGTGCCAACACACCCAATTTCATGTCAAAGCAAAATGATATTTATACCAGCAGGAACTTCCTCCATACTCTGTTTTGTTTGCTGTAACTGCTACAAACCTCTAATTAAATTAAGATTGATGGAGTAGATATGCAAAATGCATTTTTGTGCATTTAATGTACTCCAACAATTCAGAAGTGTTATTGTTTATACAAGTAAAACACCCAAAAAGTTGCGGTATTTTTATTGTAGTAGTCTGTTGTTGTCCTCATTCAAAGGGTCACAGTTCGGATTTGATCAGGAGCATTAAAGGTGGTGTGGCTGCAGTCATGGAAACTGCACTTCTGGGTACACAATTTAGTGAAAAATATTGCGTCAAAAATATTACATACCACAATATTGTACTCCAATACTTATAATAGTAAATACCACAATATCGGCAAAAAAGTATTGCTGACATTAATGAAGAAAAAATATACAAAAAACATTGATTTTTTAAATATAAATAAAGAGGCCTATTTATGGAAGCCCTGCATCACTATTGCATCATGTAAAGTGGTACATGCAAGGCTCTCATAAAAATTTATGAAACCACACAAAGACACCCTGCAAATCATGGACCCATGGAATTTGATACTGCCCCCGATTTACAAAAACATGTAAACTTGGGGAAGTGCCGAATCTGTACACGTAATGAGGAGAATGAAATACATTTTTCCTAGTTTTCATCTCTTTCCGTGTGTGCTGCACTCTGCATCATAGGATTGTTTTAGCGCAGAGGGGGGGCTCTTTCTGCACAAAAACAATCCTGCCTGCATAGGAGGCACCCTTGCACCATGGTGACAAAGAGCAGAAAAAGGCATGATAAAGGTGAGAAACGAGCAGAAAGAAGCAGAATAGAGGTCAGAAATATGGGGAAAGAGGCAGAATAATAGTCAAAAACAAGCAGAAAAAGTCAACATAAAGGTCAGATACTAGCAGAAAGAGGCAAAATAAAGGTCAGAAAGAAGCAGATAGAGGCGAAATAATGGTTAGGAATGAGTAAAAAGAGGCAAGCTAAAGGTCAGAAATGAGAAAGTGGCAGAATAAAGGTCAGAAAAGAGCAGAAAGAGGCAGACCAAAGGTGAGAAATGACCAGAAAGAGGCAAAATAAAAGTCAGAACTGAGCGTAAAGAGGCAAAATAAAGGTGATAAACAAGCAGAAATAGGCAAAATAAAGGAGGGAAACGAGCAGAAAGAGGCAGAATGAAGGTGAGAAATGAGCAGAAAGAGGCAGAATAATGGTCAGCAACGAGTAGAAAGAGATATGATAAAGGAGAGAAACGTGCCGAAAGAGGCAGAATAGTGGTCAAAAACAAGCAGAAAAAGTCAACATAAAGGTCAGAAAGTAGCAGAGAGAGGCAAAATAAAAGACAGAAAGGAGCAGAAAGAGGCAAAGTAAAGGTCAGGAACAAGTAAAAAGAGGCGAGTAACAGGTCAGAAACAAGCAGAAAGGGGCAAAATAAATGTCAGAAATGAGCAGACAGATGCAAAATACTTTTTGTGGAGTTTTCCCCCTCCATGTTTCGCTTGCAGCGAAGAGTTCAGCAAAAACTCTGTCAACCACAGGCAGAGCAGAGCATGCCAGTGTTCCCACTCTAGACTTCATCCCGCAATCAGTAGTGCACCTGGAGGCGCACATGTAGAGTAGTTGAGAAATGGAGTGGCACCTCTGAGGTTGTCTCAGCAATCTAGCTGTGGGGGACTTACTAGTGGCAACAATAGGGGTTTTTGGCCCCCATTGACCTTCAGAAGCCAAAGGGAATTCAATAGGGGTGGCAATACTCTGCAGAATTTGGCATAGTTTTTCAGTACCTCTGCAGAATTTAATGGAGAGAAACTCTGCAAGCTCCCCCAACCCTACTTATAGCCCACTTATAGCATTATTAATTGTTAGAAATGGGATTTCTGGTTGGCTAGGGCAAGCGCATAAGCCAGGCAGAAACCAACACTCTAGTCAGGGCAAGGGAGTTACACACTGGAGATAATCCCTGCTCACCCCCTTGGTAGCTTGGCAGAGCAGTCGGGCTTATCCCAGAGGCAATGTGTAAAGCATTTGCGTAACACACTTACACAGCAGCGACACACTAGGCACACCACAAAAGAAACTCCACACAAGGTTATATAAAAAATAGCCTTTGTATTTCTCATAAAACACATTAGAACGCCATCATATATATACCCCATGCCACCTGGCACAAGGTATCACTTTACAGGGATTTTATACAACCAGGGCCAATCAGGCCACTGTCGAAATATCACATATTTCTCAATCAGTCAAAACTAGGGGTGGGTGGGGAGCTCTGCTCCGCCCATGGAATTTTCAGAATGTTGCTTACTCCGCGTTTCGTGGAATAGGCAGAGTAGGCAGCACCCCACACACTCTGCTGTGGAGCAGAGTTGGCACCAGTGCCCTCCTCCCACCCGCCCAATTAACAAGTAAATTAGAGGTGTAAAAACAATTTAAAAGTAAGGGAAACGTCTTACCTGAGAAGCAGGGTCCCGGGGCTCCCCCTTCTGCCTTCATCGCGACTTCAGCCTCAAAACTGCGCCCGCGCATGGACAGTTTTGATGCTCCCTCTTCCTCCTTCATCGTAACTTTTTCATCAAAACTGCACTTGAGCAGGCCCACGCATGCGCAGTTTTGATGAAGAAGTCGGCGATGAAGGAGGAAGGGGGAGCCCCGGGATTCTGCATCTCATTCTCAGGTAAGACGTTTCCCTAAGTTTTAAATTGTTTTTACGCCTCTAATTTAATTGTTAATAGGGTGGGTGGGAGTAGGTGGCACGTAGTGGGGCTACACAGAGTGTGCGGAGATTGTTTCCCCCTCCGCGGCACTCCGCATAGCCCCACTAGGTACACTACGCCCACCCTTAGTAAAAACAACCACGACCAGTAACTACTGGTAAGAGTGTGCCTAGCACTCCACATTAGGCATCAAGCATGAGGCATGAACATGTTAGGCCAACATTCTCATCAACAGCATAGCACAGAAAGGCCTACATTATTAGCGGTGCACCTTCTACAATACACACTGCCCCTCATAGGTATACCCATAACGGAACGATAGGTTACCATGTCAACGAGATCACACTGGCCCCCAAGTGACAGTCCCAGCGCCTCTGTGCTCTCTACCAGGACTGTGCGGTTGTTCTGTGAAGGGTGCTTCCTCCACCCAAGCTCGGGGGCCTCCGTCGAAGTTCCACCCCGTTCTCACGATCCTAAGAACAAAAATGCCCCCGGAGGCAAGGAGACCTCACTTAGTCTCGTCCCCACCAAAGAGATTGCTCGCCCCGTCAAAGCAAAGTAGAGCAGGTCAGTCCAAGTTGTGGTTCTTCCTTGTACACTGCAGTTCACGCAGTGTCTTAGTCCCCAGCAGGTCTCAAGTAAGCGCAATACATGGAGTCACAGCCCCAATATTTATATTGCAAAGGTCTTTGTTCTACCCCTGCACAGGGTTCTGCACCCAGTCCACACCAGTTCCAGGGGCACCTTCATATGTGCACAACACTCTCCTTTGTCAGGGTAGGTCCTGGCCCCAGACATACCACAGGGGGAGGAGCAAGCATTGTGTGAGACAGGCCCTGTCGTATTCAGGCCCAGGTGCTACTCCTCCCACCACTCCAAATGCAGGTGGGCCTATTCAGCCTAGTGCTAACTCACCCAGCCGTCTGGAGCCACTGCACCTCCCCAGCCCCTGTCACTCCAGAGCCAGACATGCAATACACATCAGGCAGGCACAAAGACATATTGCACACAGAAATGCCTCCTTCTAAAAGTGGCATTTCTAAAATAGTGATAATAAATCTGCACTCATTACGCAGCATTTATTACCACTATTCCAAACATACCAAACTTGATCACGCTGCTCCTCTCAGATCAGAAATTACCACTGAATCACATATCAGGGAATCCCCAAATCATTCCTATGAGAGGGCAGCCTCACAGTAGGGAGAAAACAAAATGGCTATTTGTCACTACCAGGACTTGCCACACAGTAAAGGCACATGTCCTACCTTTTACCTATAGCGCACCCTGCCCATAGGGCTAGTTAGGGCCTACTTTAGGATGACTGATATGCAGTAAAAGGGAAGTCACAGATGTGACAACCACTTTTGTGCCACGTCACAGAGGCGGTAAACTTCGCACACAGGCCCTGCAATGGCAGAGGCCTGAGACAGGTTTGAAAGGCTACTTTGGTGGGCAGCGCAAGCGGTGCTGTAAGCCCACCAGTAGCATATAATTTACTGGTCTTGGTTATCCGAGATACCACTTTACAAGGGACTGATAGGTAAAGTAAATACCCCAAACAGGTGTAGACCAATCTTACTATGTTTATCATATAGAGCACATGCACTTTACACTGGACTGTAGTGATAAAGTGCCCTGAGTCCTAAAACCACCAACACCAGGTCAGAAAAAATACCAGGAGGAAGGCAAAAAGGTCAGGTATGACCCTAGAAAAACACTCATACTCTCTGTCACCCACTCACAGATCTATTCAGACACTCATGCACTGACTCACATATCCTCTCAGAGACTCACACACCCATTCACAGGCCCACTCAGGCACTCAAATATCTACTTACAGCTCCACTCTTACTCTCTCACAGCCACCTACACGCCTAATCAGGCATTCATACACCCACTGGGACACTCATGCACTTACTCACACACTCAGGGTAGTGCTTACAGTTTTGGAAAAAATACAAAGACCTTAGAAATTCACTTAAAAAATCAAAGGTTACAGGGAAGTTATAGATAGGAAATAACATTGAAAAGCCATAGAAATTCACCCAGAAAACAAAGGTTACAGGTAACGTTATAGTTAGCAAAAAAACTTAAAAATTATCTGCAAAAAACAAAGGTTAAAGGGTCATTATAGTTAGGAAACATAATAAAAAAACTGTAAATGAAGAAACCAACTTTTACAAGGATGATGTCATTTGAGATGTCATGAGTGAAGACATGAGTGATGTAATATGTGAGGTCATACGCAGTGCTTTGTGGGGGCATATGTATTAGTTATCTCAGATAACTATAAATGTTGAATTGTAACTGGTTTGTATGTGTGAAATGTGAGCCTAACTATACTGTCCCTGTAATCTTTAGCTGTTTCAGTGAAATGCTAATGTTTTATTAAAAATTCTATTTCCTAACTATATAATTCACTGTACCCTTTAGTTAGTGAATTTCAGAGGTTCTTTTAAATTCTATTTCCTAACTATAATGTCCCTGCAACATTTAGCTTTTTCACTGAATTTCTAAGGATTTTCTAGATTTGTTTTCATAACTGTAACCTGTAATGATACACAGTTGCTATGTGAGCACCTGTGTGAGTTTCTTAGTGAGTGTATGAATGTGTGTTTGGGTCTGTGACTGGAAATGTGAGTGCTGTTATGGATCTGTGGGTGGGTATGTTAGTGAGTCTATGTCTATGGGTGGTGCTATTGTTTTTGGGGGATTTCTTTACTTAGGGGCCGATTACGATCTCGTTAGGAAACTCTTCCAACCAAATCAGTTTTGGAATAATTTCTGAAGTAATCGGGTTCTACTGACCGATTACGATGCTTCCATACATTGTTCGGTCATATTTGCATTGACTTCAATGGGAGCCTGCATTCTGAATAAGAACACAGGCTCCCATTACAAAAAAGGAGTTGTTGGGGAAAACCATGCACCCTGTGCACACTGTGCATTGTTGTAAAGAGGGGTCCCTTGGATAGCCCCATGGGCCCTATTTGGAGGCCTATTGGTGAAAGGGGTCCTGCTACAGGCCATCAAATTCAGATTCCGACAGCAGTTTCATATCAGGGAGACCGAATAAAAATGGCTGTCCAAATCGGTCATCATAATCGTTCGTTCGGAAACCATTTCCATAGAGCTGTATGAATCGGCTCCAAACTACTCGGTCTGTCTGAATGCCATTCAGAACCGTTTCGGACAGCCCGAACAGTTTCCTTGAATCATAATAGGTCATCCGGAAAGGTGGCCCATTCGGTCAGAAACATAGGTTCCACATCGGATGTGCTGAAACCGAAAGCCGTTCAGACCCTTTCCGGACGGCAACCTAATCGACCCCTCAGTGTATTTAATGAAGAGAACCATGTACTCTGCTCTTACATGGCAATGTCATTAAAGAATTTATTTGTTATACTCGCGGAAGTTCAGATTTTGCTCCAATGTATTTTTGATGCATTCACTTCAGCTAAGGATTTCAGATAATTTTTTAATATGGAATAATGAAGGAAATTATTTTGCTTTCTATTCACTAAGTTTAAGAAGTTAGGTTTGCTTACATTTTACTCAACTGCAGCTTAAACTGGGGCAACTGCTATCTTTGTATTTGTATTTGTGTCCCATCAACATTTATTTGATCTGAAATGAACATCAGGATCTTAATTGTTTCTAATTTTTTCTAAGAAGAGTATATAGTTTTGTGGAAAATATGTACTCATCTGCGTTACTTTGTACTGCAAAATTAGTTACTATTAATTACCATTTTGTCATTGTGTAAACATCTAATATGTATTACACAGTGCTCCTGCATAATGGACCACCCATTTATGTATTTCTCTGTGCCACTCCTTGTCATTTGTTTCAGTGGGTCAATAACTGGGGGGAGTTCCAAATTGTTTATAGGTCGTGAATTCATCATGAATTATCGGGAAAACGTATGTTCCAGTTTAGCGGAAAAGTCGCAAAGTTGTTTTTGAAAAAGTGTAAAACACCTATATACACATATTGTAATTAATGTTTAACAACAGCTGTTTACTGATACAGGGCCTAATAACGATGTTGATCGGAGTTACCTACTACCGATACGGTTTTGGGGAAGGAACCCCTCCCAAACATAGGTCCCAGTTCTGCCGACCCCATTAGGATGCAACTGCACATGGGGCGGATGCAAACTTCAAATTTTCTATGGAAACCACCCACAGCACAAACTTGCTTTAAATATTGGCAGTTTGTAAATGTGAGGTGTCTGCCACATGCTAAGGGAGGTTTAGGGGGGTGCCATAGGTGCCCATCAGGCCCAAATCAGAAGACCAGGGGAAAAGGGGGCCCTGCTCGGGGACACCAAAGTCAGTTTCCATCAGTCAATCCATGTCAGAAAGGCCAACATGGATTGGCTGTCGGAAACCAACATCATAATCCCAATGGCAGAAACACCGCCCTTAAGGAATTATGAGAACTTTCTGACTGACTGACAGGCTCCTTTAGCCCATTAGAACCATGTCAGATTCCCCTACCAGCTTAAACTCCAACCGCCGTCATCATAATGCGACAGTCAGACTTTAAACCTGCTGTGTAGGTCGGAGTGCCTCCAGTCAGCAGCCAGAGTCTTTCCTACCGACATCTTAATCAGACCCATAGTATTTAAAGTTATATTTTTGTAACCGCTTTCAATGAAGAGCACGTTTAAGTTGTATTTCACATCATCAAGATGATATTCACAATGACATTGGCATTCACGAAGATGATTTGACTATGTTAGAAAGAGATTTGATTGGAGAAGACAGTTTTTGTTAATCATCAAAGGGAGTGCCCACCCACTTCTCTCTTTTTGAATCTCCCAACTGATATCTGGAACATTTTTTGGAGCTGTCCTGTAGTACTAGAATTATACTTTGGGCATTTTTGTAATTTTGTCGCATCTAAAATGACAACAGGAGACAGTGACCAGCAGGAGGTGCCACAGCAACCAGAGAATGAGGAGCAAGAGAGGCATCTGGTAAAGTCTGGCGATGAAAGACCAGCCCCTAAAAGGCAAAGTATTGCCTGAGATTTCTTTACAATCCCATCTGGAGAATCAAAAATAGTTTGAAAGTTTTGAAATGCAGCTTGTATAAAAGAACCTTTCAAGAAGAACAGCCCAAAAATATTCTTGTTGTACAACAAGTATGTTGTCCCACTTGAAAACCTATCAGAGGAATAACTTGAAGAGAGCACAGAAGGAGAGAGCTGGAGAGGTAGCTATCTACATCAAAGGCTGTACCACCGGTTCCCAGAGAAAGAGTGCCATCAGAAGTGGAGAGATGACGACCAGAAACGTATCCTGAATTATAGGTGTATTGTTTCATATTGCCTTTACTTTAACATTACACTGACAGCTGATGTGCAGTCTGTCAATGTCATCGTGGATGCAGCAATGCAACATACCTGCTAAGTTTGTTTTATAATGTATTCCTGGTTTTGCACAGTTTTTGTATTTCCAGTTAGATTTTTTTTCACTCTCATGGCCATTTTGTTTGATAAAAAATACAAAAAATATACAAAATGTTAGAAAATAAAAAAACAAAAACCACAATTCTAGAAAAAAAGAAGAAACAAAGGTGTCAGAACCGCCTTTTATGGTTAAAAGAAAATAAACTGTATGTCTGCATAAATAAAGGGGAGTGGTTGTACAAGTGTGAAACTGAATGTATTAGTGTATGCATGTGTGAGTGATTGGGTGTGCATTTGTCTACATAGGTGAGTGACTGGGCATATGAGTGAGTGACTAGGTGGATCAGTGCTTGCATTAATGTGTGAGAGACTGTATGAATGAGTGCATGAGTAGGTCTATGAGTGAACAACTGGGTGTATGAGCTGCTGTATGAGTGAGGTAGTGAGTGTGTAAGTGACAGTATGAGTGTGTGAGTGTGTGAGTGCTTTTATGAGTGAGTGAGATGGTGTGTGAGAGGATGTATTAGTGAGTGAGTGAATTAATGCATGACTCCGTGTGTGATGAGTGAGTGGCTATAAGCATAAATCAATGGCTGTGTCTGTGACTGCATGGATGAATGAGTGACTGTGTTAGTGACTGTATGTGTGGGTGACTTGGTGCAAGAGGAACTATATGAATGAGTGAATGGGTATGTGAGTGGCTGTAGCAGTAAGTGAGAGGGTACATGAATATAGGTGAGTGAATGCGTGTGTCTGTGTCTGTATTGGTGAGTGAGTTGTAGTGTCACTGACTGTATTGGTAAGTGATTGAGTATGTGAGTGAGTGTTTTACTGTGGGTAGGTGGCTCTGTGAGTGTCTGTAAGGGTACGTGATTGGGTATGTAAGTAGTTGTATGAGTGAGTGGGTATGTGTGTGAGTGGTTGTATGGGTGAATGAGTAGGTGTGTCAATGACTTTATGGGTAAGTTAATGACTATGTGAGTGTCTGTATGCATGAGTGCATGAATGGTTGAGTGAGAAGCTATATGTTTGTGTGAGTGGCAGGGTGGGTAAGTGCCTGTATGACTGCTTGTATGGGTGAGTGAGTGGTTTTATGAGAGGCTGTATAGGTGAGTGAGTGCATGTTTGAGTGGATGTATGGGTGACTGAGTGGCTGTGTGAGTGATTGTATGGCTGAGTAAGCAGTTGTGTGAGTAGTTGTATGGGTGAGTAAGTTGGTGCTTGAGTGGCTATATGGGTGTGTGAGTGGCAATAAGGGTGAGTGTGTGAGTGGCAATATGGGTGAGTGAGTGAGTTTGTGAGTTGCTGTATGGAATAATGAGTGGTGTGTAAGTGGCTGTATGGGCGGTTAAATGGCTGTGTGAGTGGTTATATGGGTGAGTGAGTGGGTGTGTGAATGGCTATATGGGTGAGTGACTGCATGTGTGAGTGGCTATATGGGTATGCGAGTTTCTCAATGAGTGGCTGTATGGGTGAATGAGTGCTAGGGTGATTGGCTGTGTCAGTGGCTGTGAGGGTCTAACAGGGGATATGTGAGTGGCTTTTGGTGAGTGCGTGGCTATGTGACTGGCTGCATTGGCTGGAAGAGGAGGAGAGGCAGTGGCCACAGGACTGTGACTGGCCACCCAGGGAGTGTGGGCCCACTGGAGATAGCCACCTCTGTCTGTGTGAGGCACTGTGGAACTGGAAAGTACCAATCTCAGTCTGTGATGAGCTACGGATGCCAAGATCCGTGCAGCAGCCGGAGGACAGCCCTGTTTGGCTGTTGTTCACCTGCAGTGCTGCCCCCATCACCGGGAGACAAAGACTGTCCCACGGACTGAGTGTGGCACCTTTCCTGCCCACAGTGTTACGTGCTGCTGCATTCTTGACATAGTGGGCCCATGGCGAGGAAGCAAAAGCATTTACCGGAATAACTCTGGACTTTTGAAAGGTGCACGTGCCAGACCAGGATGAAGAATAGGGCGAGAGGACAACAATGGTGTACTTGACCAGTATTAATTTGTCCTAATTGATAGAGTGCTCAACGCCGGGATGTAATGAGTTGCAAAAGTAAACAAATGAAGAACAAAATGAAAACAGATTAAAGAGCAGTCCGAATGACCTTTGTGGGGGGAACTGTATTGTAAACATGTGAAGAGCTTGGATGCTGAAACCTTCTGTGTGGGAGGCTGAAAGTGAAACCTGTCGAACCAGCCCCAGCCCAGGAACTAGGGCCCTGAGGGGTTGCGACACAATGACAGATTCATTGGAGAGCGCGAGATAGCACAGGCACTAGCGCGTGCTATGCAATATGCGCCTTGGAGTGTAATATGCACAGGGCAGTGTTGTGTAACCTAACTAGTCTCTAAAGTTGTAAAATAAAATATGTGCTGGGGAGTGTGATGTTACATATGCACTGTGACAAAGATATGGATCCGAGATTGTAATATGTATGGCATAGCGCTGTGCGTTATAACATTGGCATCGAGGAAGGCACGTTAGATGGGGCAATATAACCCGTGCGAAGGCAAGTGTGGCATGACATATTCACGGGTTGGTGTTACATTGCACATGGGCTAGAGAGTGTCATAGCATACGTACTTGTTGGTGGAATACAACACAGAGGTGTGTGGCACTCGGCAGGCACTGGTGGGTGTAACACAGCAGTGGGCTCAGCCAGAAGCACTTTGTGACTCTCAAGTGAGGTTCGTCTCCTTTCCAGAGAGTAAAATAAAAAGTATTACACATCCGGTGGTGGATGTGTGTTTTATTAACCATGAGGGGGGTTTCTTGCATAGTTTGGTTGAATTTTCGCCAAATCCCCTTTGAATGGCTTGGTGTGCGTGTGTATCAAATGTGCCCGTCAATAGCTACGCATGTTTGTATAAATAAACAACAAGGGTGTCTACTTGGAGAGTACCCACAGGTGGGGGTGCCGGGATTAGGCACGGTAGGTCGTCAGACATGTCAGAGCTTCACTAGCGGTGTAAATACATTCCACGTGGATTTATTGTATGCATAGTCGCATTTTAATGAATATCACGCAAATCGTCATGGTGATAGGTACATACAGTTTGTCCAGCATGGCCAAGGTGTTTCTATAAATATATATTTTTTAAAAATAATAAAAAATAAAGGCCGGCCCCGGGGAATGGGGTCCCTGGGGCCATAAGTGGCCTGAAGAGGGGGGCAACGCAGCCCCCCTCCTAAAGAATAAAAATTTATTTTTTTCAACAAAAAAATTAGGGTGCAGGCCCTGGGTGATTAGAAAAAGAAGGGGGGCCACACAGCCCTCCTTCTTGAAAAAATAAAATAAATAAAAGACCGGCATCGCACAGGAGGCCACGCCCCCCCCCTTGCAGCCCTCTGCAAACGTGCCCCCTGGCCAGTTGTAAGTTGGGGAATTAATTCCCCTTCAATACTGAGGGTCCCTGAGGGCCAACTAGCCCAACAGGTATCTCCAGTATGCGCCAGGGAGCTGCGTTGCAGACAGGTGTTCTGAGGCCACGCCCCTTTTTACACCTCTATGCAACGCAGCTCTGAGGCGCTTACTGAAGGTACCTAGTGGGCTAGTTTGACCCAAGGGACCCTTAGGATTCAAGGGGACTTACTCTCTCAACTTAGAACGGCCACAGGGCACGTTTACACAGTGGTGAAGGGAGGGGACGGGGCCTGAGGTGACGTGTGCAAACAAGCCCTATGGCGCGCTTTAAGCTGGGGAAATAATTCCCCTTCAATCCTGAGGGCCGCTGGGGGCTAACTAGCCCACCAGGTGCTTTCAGTAAGTGCCACTGAGCTGCGTTGCAGAGAGGTGGTCCAAGCCGTGCCACTTTTTACACCTCTCTGCAACGCAGCTCTGTGGCGCTTACTGGAGGTACCTAGTGGGTTAGTTGGACCCTAGGGACCCTCAGGATTCAAATGAACTTCATCTCCCAACTAAAAACGGCCACAGGGTGTGTTTACACAGCGGTGAAGGGAGAGGACAGGGCCTGAGTTAACGTGTGCAAACCCTTCCCTGTGGCGCATTTTAAGTTGTGGAAATAATTCCCCTTCAATCCTGAGGGACCCTGGGGGCCAACTAGCCCACCAGGTGCTTCCAGTAAGAGCCACTGCACTGCGTTGCAGATAGGTGGTCTAGGCCGTGCTCCTTTTTACATCTCTCTGCAACACAGCTCTGTGGCGCTTACTGGAGGTACCTAGTGGTCTCGTTGGCCCCTAGGGACCCTCAGGATTCAAGGGGACTTAATCTACCAAATTAAAATGGCCACAGGGCGTGTTTACACAGTGGGGAAGGGAGGGGACGGGGCCTGAGGTGACGTGTGCAAACACGCCCTGTGGCACATTTTAAGAGGTAGTTTTAATCCCCTGCCCTATTATATACCAGGGGCTTACAGAGGAGGTCATGCTAATCACAGCGGGACCCCATCACATAGTGTTCCTTAGTGTATGTAGGTGTTTTCACTGTATTCTGAGTGTCTTTTAACATAGCACTGGCTCTAGGACTGGTTAGTCAGACTCAGTTACCACCATTATCCGTCTGAAAAAGTTGAGGGTACAGGATGATTTTGCAACAAGGCTTTTTTCTGCTCTTCTGTTTGTTCTTTCTGCACGTTATCCTTCTTCCTGCACTTTTCTTTGTCTTTGAGGACTTCTGTTGCTTCTTTCTGCATTTCTTTTTTTCTTTCTGTGCGTTTTTTCTTCTTTCTTCACATGTCCTATCTAGGCCTGGGCTAAATTTCCGTTCCGCTCGCGGAAATTGCGATAATTTGACATTTTCGGGTTCCGCGGAGAGCGCGAAGATGCGCAGCTTAGCGATAATTTGTTTCTTGCTCGCGCTGTAAAATAATACATTCTCACGCGCGTGCGATCGCCTTACCTGAATCCCCGCGTACGCCGACAAGTTTTCCCGATCCGGTCGCGTTCTCCACGAGGTGTTGGATTGTTGGTAGCCATTTGCGCTGTCTCTCGACAGTTCGCGAACGCAGTAATGTCATTGGTCGCGCGATCACGTCTTTCTTCTCGTGATCATGCACCGCGAGAAGAGTAAAAACAAGATGGCCGTGCCCACGAGCAACCGCATGGGTAAGTTGGCGAGCCACGACCACGCAGAATATACCGCGAACGGGCAGATGAAAAACGTCCGCATCTTCGCGATATTTCCACGTGTTTGCGGAGATTTTTAACATTTTCCCGATAATTTGCGAAAGTCACTTTCGCAAATTCTGCCCACCCCTAGTCCTATCTCCGTAGGCATAGTTAGTAAGTAGCATTTGAAAAACCTATGAAATTCACTGAAAAAACCATAGGTTTCAGGCACGTTATAGTTGGGAATTAGCATTTAAAAAACCTTAGAAATTCACTGAAAAAACCATAGGTTTCAGGGGCGTTATAGTTAGCTGGACCTTTCACTCGTACAAAACCATTGAAATTCCCCCGTTATAGTTAGTTCAGCTAACTATAACTCGCGCGCCCGCAATGCACTGCTGATTACGTCACATATTACATCACTCATGACATGGTCAGTGACATCACTGATGACATCTCAAATGACATCACTGATGACATCACTGATGACATCATCCCTGTGATAGAGTGGCAGACCTCCTCTCCCCCTAATATAACCTTTGATACACACATTCAAAAATAGAAACTAACATTTTCAAAACAATGGACATACCAATACCAGTTACAACAACCTATTCAGTAATTCTAAGATCCACATACACATCCACTCATTCACCAACAGTCCTATACAGTAAGCTCATACATGTACTCACTCATCATATGTACTCATACACCTATACATCCTGTTACACAACGCCACACATAGTCACTCATGCTAATAAAGAATCAAACATCCATTTACTTGCATATACAGTTATACACACACCACCACACTTACTTCTACAGAAACTTACACATACTTCGTTTTTTAAACAATCCCTTGTAGAAACACATGCTTATCCAAACAGGAACTCTTCCAATCTCTAACTCTCACATATACTCACTTATATACACCAATAGTCACATATACTAGTTTAAAACATATGTAGTTACTCATAAAGACACTATTGAGACAGTCATTCACTCACTAACACACCCATGCACACACTCATCCACCCATACAGTCCTGCACACATGCTGTCTTCAACACATACAAACAGTGAGTCACTCATTCATGCACCTATGCACTACGTAATACCCCCACCGAACCATACAGACACTCAGACACTCATACTGATACTCAAAAAACCAACTAATAGCCTATATAGATACTCATGTAGCTACTCACCAACCCATGCAGCCACTTATACACAAAGTGAGAGACTGATACAGATATTTACATATTTAAACATTACTCACTAAGCCATGCATTCACTAAGATACACTTAATCAGTCAGTTATACAATCAATTTTTCAAAAACAAATCATCCATTTAGACACTTATATACCCATTTATTCTTCGATCGACCTTGAGATATTCGTATATAAAACAGATGTAATTTTCAGAAAAACACACATTCACTGGATGATGTCATCAGTGATGTCATCAGTGATGTCATTTGAGATGTCATCAGTGATGTCATGAGTGATGTCACTGACCATGTCATGTGTGATTTAATATGTGACGTCATCAGCAGTGCATTGCGGGCATGCGAGTTATAGTTAGCTGAACTAACTATAACGGGGGAATTTCAAAGGTTTTGTACGAGTGAAAAGTTCAGCTAACTATAACGCCCCTGAAACCTATGTTTTTTTCAGTGAATATATATATATACATTCCCGCCTATGAAAACCCTAACCCCAAATTGTTGGAGGAATGGGCGGAGCATACAGCGGCCTCCTCTAAGGGCATGTTATTGATACTGATTAAGTTCGCCTGGAGCGATAGAGACATCACGCTACAGGAGATCAAAACATTGGAAGAGGAGATTGAAAAAGAATGCGACAAGAGTAAATTGGACGAGTTCAAAGAGGGCATGAAAAAACGTATTATAACATATGAACTTAAAATAAGACAAAGGAAACAAAATAAGTTTGAACGCGACGAGCGAGATTATGAGCAGGGGCGCGTCCTGACCTTTGCCAAGAGGTATGACTTACCTAGAAGACAATTACTCTGTGGCAGAAGTAAAGCAGCAACTGAGCAACGTGACACATCGGAATCAGAAGTCACTTATGCGGAGTTGAGTAGCGATGAAAGGGAAATAAGACGTGCTGAAAACGTAGTGGCGACACCTTTTCACGAGGAGTTCCGTATTATCCGGGAAACATGGGGCAGAGGTGGAAGAGGCAAACCGATGCCACAAAGGAAAAAAGTAAATGTAGAACAAGGAGAGGCGGCTGGAGCAAGCAGCAGTACCGCATCTCCTCGGATTACCCGGAGCAGGAGAGGGGCGAGACGATAACATCGGAATCTCTTACAGTGGTAAATTTAACACCGAGAACACTAACTGAGGCCGAATTACAAGCTCTACAATATGGATTAAGTTTCTGCCCCTCAAAGAGATCTGAATACACGCAAACTAAAATTGATTTGTTCCGATTTGCGCGGAAAATGAAACTCGCAAAATATTTTCAAGGCAAAAAATCTACAAAAGAGAAAGGAATACCATCTGCTAGTGAAATGGAAAATCTCACAGCGGGCGACTTAGAAACATTGGCAGTAATGGAAGACCTACAACATGAGGGTGACCCCAGACAATGGATCCCAAAGAAAGGGGTGGACCAACCAGAGATTATTCAAATTAATCCTGGCAGCCCATTTAAACCAACGTCTAAATTTGTGCCGATGATGCCGGCTGACTCTATTGATGTATTCACAGAAGCAGTGACAAAGGATTTGATCAAACTGAGAGGAAGCAATATGGACAACAGAAGGAGGGGCAACATTACCGAGAAACAAAAACAGGCGATCAAGGATTTACAGAATGACAAATCGATTATCTGTAAACCATCTGATAAGGGAGGTAACGTCGTTTTGATGACTTTTGAATATTACCAGAAGGAAGCACGGAATCAACTTAATGATGCATCCAGTTACATGAAGATAACACGTAAAGAATTTGAGAGTAGTGTAACATCTTACAGGAATCTGTTGAATAAGTGGTACCATAAAGGGATGTTATCCAAAGAAGAGTATGGTTTCTTGGAATGCAGGTATCCGAAAATTCCTATATTTTACCACCTTCCGAAACTACATAAAGATCCCGTTAACCCCCCTAGTCATCCAATTGTTTCCTCACTGGGAAGTCTAACCGAACACATGTCTAAGTTTGTAGATTTCTTTTTGTCTGTACCTGTCACTAAACTCACTTCCTATATCAAGGATACCAAGGATTTTTTGAAACGAGTGCAAAATGTACATTGGGAAAATGATTATGTAATGATGACCCTCGACATATCTAGTCTATACACAAGCATTAATCATGACCAAGGAATTCAGGCGGTCCAATACTTTTTAAATGACCGACCAATCAATTTGGCAGAACATAACACGATGATAATTGAGTTTGTGAGATTTTGCTTGTATAACAATATCTTTCTGTTTCAGGATGTCTTGTTTAAACAGATACGCGGTACCGCGATGGGGACCTGCTTCGCCCCCAGCTACGCGAACTTGTTCGTGGGCTGGTGGGAGGAGCAGGTGGCCTGGGCGGACACCAATGTGTATTGGACTCAGAAAGTCATCTGTTGGATAAGATACATTGATGATTTGTTCATTGTTTTTAATGGTACTGAACAAATGGCGAATGATTTTGTTGACATACTCAACAACAATGACTTAAACCTCAGGTTCACAGGGGATATTAGTAATAAGTGTGTGAACTACTTGGACCTAGTGGTGTTCCCCATGGAAGGCAGACTGTGCACTCGTTTGCATAGGAAACCGACCGCGGGGAATTCTGTATTACATGCCCGAAGTTGACATTTTGAAAAGACCATAAGTAGCATACCTTATGGTGAACTCCTTAGGATTAAGCGAAACTGTTCCCTAGATAGTGACTATCAAGTGGCAGCAAGAGAAAGCATGAACAGGTTCAGGCAGAGAGTTTACCACCAAGACATCCTAAATGAGGCAGTCAAAAAAGCAGAAGTGAAGTCTAGACTTGATTTGATTAAAGACGAGGATCACATTACTAGACCAGTGAGAAAGATTGACAACAAATTCAGGATAATTATTGATTATTCTGAGGATGCTCAGGCCATCAGAAATATATTGAGAAGGAACTGGCACATCCTGAAAACTGATTCAGTTACAGGCAGAGACATACCTAAGGCACCACTATTGACATTCAGGAGAGCGAGAACGCTACGTGATGACCTAGTACAAAGCCATTGCAGTAAAGAGAGGATAATATCACCTTTTGGGAGAATAACAGGATTTTATCCGTGTTTAAAATGCAGGGCTTGTAGAAACAGTAGGAAAACCACTCATTAAGAAGTTCCAGGTCTCAAGTATCCCAAAAAGATTAACAAGTTAATGAATTGCAACACCAGTTTCACAGTTTACTGTCTGGTTTGCCCCTGTGGCTTATGTTACATAGGGAGCACTATTCACCCAACCAAGGTACGCATTTTAGAACATATGAGGGCCATCAACAACAGAGATGTGTCATATTCAGTGGCAAGACACTTTGAATCTTTTCACCAGAGCAACAGGGATCTGTTGAGCTTCTTCTGCTTGGATCACATACCATTAAATGTTAGAGGAGGTGACAGACAGTTACAATTAAGAAGACTTGAATCCAGATACATCATTGATGTTCAGACCAAAATGCCACTGGGTTTGAACAGTGGGGAGGAGTTGGCTGTCCACCTGTAGTTTGAAATAATTATGTACTGGTATCTGCTCCCGATTATGAAGTACTATTATTATTTAAATTGTTTTTCAAAACATGGCAGGTTAAAACCCATCCAGGGTGTGATGTTAACTAATTTAAAGGCCCATTCAGGGCATGAATCGTTTTGCAAATAAGAATGATGTTTGCATGTTCAGTAATGGCCGCCAATTCGGACTGAAGTAAGTCCTATGTTGATGTCTATGTTTCAAATGATGTATTTATGTCCACTGAAAAGCCGACGCCTCTGGCAATTGACGAAGGCGATAGCCGAAACGCGTTTTGCTGTAAGCTGGTCCTTTGAATAAAATTGGACACTGTTCCCGTGAGTGCTGGTGCCTTTGTACCCGGAGCTTTGACTGAGTGCGGTGTCCGTCGCCGCATAGAAAGCACCCGACTGCGAGTGAAGGGGCGTGACGGAAAGTGAGCCGGATATATATATATATATGTATATTATCTACTGGCGGTCGCCAGTAGATAGTTATAGTTAGGACCGAGTTCCCATAGGAAATCTGAAAATTATATTTTGAATAACTTTGGCGCCGGTTGACGAATCTTCGTGAAATTTTCAAAACTAATGGGGCGCTCCGCTCAGCTCCTACCCAGAAAGTCTCGGGGTGATTCGTCAAGCGGGGGCTGAGAAAAAAGGAGGTCTCAAAACGCATTTTCCCCATGCATTTTCCCATTGGACCTTTAGTCGAAGGTACAGCCCGAACGGTTGAACAGAATTACTTGAAATTTGGCAAAGAGGTAGTCCTCAGGTCAGGGATGTGCCTTTTGCATATATGGTGTCAATCTGTTCAGTAGTTTCTGAGAAAATTGCAGTTAAAAGTACATAAATATCTATAGGTGCGCACCGTGCGAGCACCGTGCGCGCACGGTGCCGTGCGCGAGCGTAATTCTGATTGGTGGTTAGATGTCAATCAACATTCGAATCGGTCGAAATCAGGAAGTGCCGGACGCCATTTTGTGTGTGGCAATGAAAAACAAAGGTGGAGAACGTGAAAAGGGGGCAGGGTAGAGAGTTCCTGACCCCCTAGCCTTTGAATGGGGGTCCCTGAAGGACCCCGAAGGGTGAAAGAAACATTTATTTATTTTTTTCAAAAATTCACGTTGCGTGCACGGCGGCAAAAAAATCATTAAAAAATAGAATTAAAAATCAAGTTTAAGTGTTTAGATGTTGGTGAGTTCAGAAAAGAACTGTTTTTTTTGTCTTTTTTGTTTTGTATTTTTTTTTTTTTTTTTAAGAATTTTGTATTTTTTTAAATTTTTTTAGAGCAGCAAAAAAAACAGGGAATAAAAAACTGTTCAAGAGGAACAAAAAAAAAATTGTAAAAATTATGGGGTGGAGCATGTGTGCTGCTGTATTTTGTTCTCTATTAAGTTGATGCTGCTCTCACCATAACAGAGAACAACATTGCACACATTGCACCATATATGAACCTTCTGGAACAGAGGGTGGATATCCAGAGGTCTTGAAGCAGGTGAATCTGCTGCGGCAGATGATGTGCTCGGCTGAGCTCCTGGAGGGTTGTCTCTTGTGGCTCTTTTAGATTCACGAGCATAAGCCACAGGATGCACTTTTTGGAAGTGCCTCATCATAGAATAAATACTAAAGGAGTATTTTTTTTTTCGATCTCTACTAGATAGGACAACTCCACAAACAGTGCATGTGACTTTTGGGGCATTCACCTTCTTCTGCCCCTCTGGAAAAGTAAAGAACTTCCATATGAATGAGTCCTTTTGTTTCCTCTGGCTTGGTGGCACAAAGGTCTCCTCTTCACTCTCTGTAGAAGTTTGCTGTTCTGCCATTCTCACGTAGTGGAAAAGCTGTTCAGCTCCTTCTCCAAGGAAATAAGAAGAAATAATGAGGGGAGTGGGTGTGGTGTTTGAATATTCTTGAACTGAAACTACTATGAACCAATGAAAAGTGTTGTTTCGTAATCACATGACTTGCCGTACGCGCACTGTGCGTGCACGGAGCACGCACGCATGCGCACACGGAGCACGCACGGAGCACGCACGCATGCGCACACGGAGCACGCACGGAGCATGCACGCATGCGCACACGGAGCACGCACGCATGCGCACACCGCGAAAAACCCTAAAAAAAAAAAAAACTGTTTATAAGTTTATGGAAGATATTAACTATGCTGTTCAACTTTATCAAAATTAAAAAAAAAGAGCTGAGCCATTCCATATTACAGGATACAGTCAATCAATAACTATATACATAGGTAGTTTATTGTAAAATAAAAATATAAAATATATAATAATACATACATAAATTAGCATTTAAAAAACCTTACAAATTCACTTAAAAAACCATAGGTTTCACACACGTTATAGTTAGGAATTAGCATTTAAAAAACTTGCAAATTCACTTAAAAAACCATAGGTTTCACACATGTTATAGTTAGCTGGACATTTTACTTGTAAAAAACCATTGAAATTCCCCTGTTATAGTTAGTTCAGATAACTATAACTCGCGCGACCGCCACTGTTGGAGCTGGCCTCGTGGCGTGGTCCTGTTCCCCCTCGCTAAGCCGCACGAGGTCCCATGCACCTAGGGGCTCCTCCATTTTGGATTGTACGTGACTCTCCGTAACCACCTACGTGACCCCGCTCCACCCGGCCTCGGTCCCAGCGAGGCCCGACATCGGGGCGCCAACCCCTGGCCAGGGGGATACCACGTGAACACCTCCCCACTCCTGGCGGAGGGCAGTATCGATGGGACCCCCAACCGTTCTTCCACATCTAGGTGCGATCGGCCCACAGCTCTCTTGGGCCTGGTGCCTCTCCTGCTGGGCGTCTGGCCGCTCCCGACCCGGCCTCTCCGCCCCCCCCGGGCACAAGGGTCCGGACATCAAAGGGCTCCAGACCTATATCTGGGGCGACCCGGCAACAAGACGACAGTTGTATTCCGGAGTCAAGAGCCCTGCTGATCGGATCGCGGCTGACCCGACGGAGAAAGACTCATCCTGAAACCACACTCTGAGGCCTGCTGAAGACGTCGCGGCTCCATCGTGCTTAAAAGACCTTCACGAACCTTTGGGGCCCTGCTGACGCTGTCGCAGCCCGACCTTGTTGAACTTACCATCAGAGCCCAGCTGACCTCGTCGCGGCTCGACCGAAGCGGACCTACCACCGGAGCCCTGCTGACTGTGTCGCGGCTCGACCCAAGCGGAACTACCACCCGATCCCTGCAGACACCGTCGCGGCTCCCCACGTCCGAGCTGCTTTGAGACCAGCACGCAAGGTCTGGCGCAGAGCCTCCCCCGTACCAGGCTGGTACTAAGACTGTCCCGCTACCCTACCCCCACAAAGACATTGAGACTCTTCTGGATCACTCGATCCCCCTGTAAATATATTGAATGTGCTACCATTGATAAAGTACCAAGATAAGCAACTGATACGGAGTCCTGTGTAGTGGTGTTACTGGGCCTAGTACGATCACAGGAGAAGGACCTCTCCTAGGAAGCTTCTCGGCGGCGCTCGGCTATAACTTTGCGGTAGGAAGGTGCCCCGGAGTAGTCCCCCCGACTCCCCGGTGGTCCTCCCTCCAACATTTGGTGGCCAGCAACGGGATCCGAGCCAGATGCAATCGTACAGGCAAGTAACGCACCCACTACCTAACCAGACGGAAAGAAGAGAACCATGAACGGCCAAGAAGCAACCGTGGCCGCAACCTTCCAGCCGGAAAGGCTGGAAGAATACACCCACAAAGAACTGAAACAATTCTGCAAGGACAAAGGGATCCCAACCACAGGATTGGGCACCAAGGAAGAAATGGAGAAAGCCCTGAAAGCCTGGGCAGAATCCAAGACCACTCCACCCCAAACCGAAGGGACCTCGGCCTGGGACGGAAACCTGCCACCGACCATAACCCCGACAGATGGGGGGCGAAGCATCCCGGAAGCCGGCCTATCCCACGAAGAAATGCAAGAACGGGAGAGGGTCCGAACACACGAAATGGACCTCGCACGACTCCGGCTGGACGGTGAACTCCTGCTGGCGGAGAAGAAACTAGCCTTGGAGCAACTACGGCTGCAGGAGGAAATCGAAGAAAAGAAACGGCATCGAGAACTAGAAGAGAAACGGCTAACCCTCGAGCACGAGAGGGGCCTCAAGGAACTCAAACTGAAATCCAAAACGGGGGAGACCAGCACCCCCGGGGCCCGGGACGCTCTGCCACTGACCGAGCCAAAGGTGCATATCCCCAAGGATGTCGTCAAGGAATACTACAAAAACGACAACATCCAGCAGTGGTTCCGAGCCTACGAGGTAGCCATGACCTCCCATTGGGTACCCCGGAAGGATTGGGGTGCCGGCCTATGGGGGAGGTTCCTCAGCGAGGGCCGGGATACCCTGCTGCAACTCCCCGACGCGGTGATGACATCATACGACCACATGAAAGAAGCCCTACTCACACGCTATCGACTATCAGCCGAGAAGTACCGGCAGCGCTTCCGGGACTGCAAGAAGCTCCCCGGTACCACATGGGTCGAATACGTGGACTTCTTCAGCCGGGCCTTTGAAGGGTGGATAAAAGGGAGCAAGGTCACCTCGTACAACGAACTGTTCGACCTCATTGTCTGGGAGCACCTCGCCAACAACTGCTTTGTGGAACTAAGGCAACACCTCCTGGACAGTAAGCTGACCGAGCCCCGGAAGCTCGCCGCCGAAGCCGACCGATGGGTCAACACCCGGGTCCCCCGGAACCCCGTGGGGGACTACCAACGGAGTACCACGGGACCTCCTCGCCAGCGGGGCGGAGGAGGGGGGTCCCACCGCAGTCGAGAATTCCCGGCCGGGTCGCCCAGAAGCCCACCATGAGGCCAAGCCGCCCACCACACGTCCCCGACCCTGGTCCGAAGGGGGACCCCCATCGCCAGGCCTGGACCCCGACCAACAGTGACCTGCTTCAGCTGCCAACAGACAGGCCACTATGCGAGCGACCCGGCCTGTCCCGTGAACCGACGGAACGGGACCGCTGGGCCCCCTCCTCGACAAATAGCCGCAGCAGCCCTGGGGGAAGGAGAGGAAGAGGAGGAAAACCGCTAGGACGGGTCCCCCGAGTGGGAACCAGCTGCCATGTCACTCGTATGCCTGGGCTCCCGAGAAATGGTGCCCCGAGCTGCCATCCCAAGCAACACCCAGAAGTACCAGCAGTGGGTCACCATCAATGGCCGACGGGCCGAAGCCCTCCGGGACACTGGGGCCAGTGTGACCGCTGTCCGCTGCCACCTGGTGACCCCCAAACAAATCCTGCCGCATGTCCTATGCCCTGTCCGGACCGCGGACAACACCAAAAGCATGTGCCGGATGGCCAGGATCCCCTTCGAGTGGGGAGGAGTGTCAGGCACTCTAAAAGTAACTGTCCGCGACGACGCCCCAGTGGACTGCCTCCTGGGGAACGACCTAGAGAGCTCCCCCTGGGCCAAGGTGGAGCGCCGGGAGCATCTGGGGATGCTAGGGCTGGCCGAGTGGGCCTGCGCCACCACCCGGTCCATTACCGCCCAACCAGCCGCTGCCGCGGCCCCCGACGAGCCTACGGGTCAAGAACTGCCACCCTCCTCAGGCACGGAGGACCCTGACGATGAGGCCGGGCCATCCGGACTTTCCCCCGACGAGGCCGCCTCCCTCAGCGAGATCCCTGAGCTCGCCCAGTGGCGCCGCGACGGGGGCCCCACCCACGAACAATTCCAGCAAGAGCAGAAGACCTGCCCGTCCCTCGAGGGGGCCCGACAGCAAGCGGCCGCCCAGGCCTCGGGGGACCCCACGGGAACCCACTGGATCTATTGGGACAATGACTTATTGTATAGCGAGCAGAAAGTCGCCGAACTGGGAGCCGGACGGGTGTTGGTGGTTCCCCTCCGATTCCGAGAGTTCCTCCTGAACCTGGCGCATGACGTGCCCCTCGCCGGACACCTCGGGCGAGACAAAACTTACAGCCGCCTAGTGACCCATTTCTATTGGCCCCGAATGCGGAGAGACGTGGACCACCACTGCCGGTCCTGCCAGACCTGCCAGGCTAGCGGAAAGACTGGGGGTCGAGTCAAGGCCCCCCTCCAACCGTTTCCAGCCATCCACACCCCGTTCGAACGAGTAGGGATCGACATCGTGGGGCCCCTCGACCCCCGAACCGCCCTGGGACACCGCTTCATCCTGGTACTGGTCGACCACGCCACCCGATACCCCGAGGCCATCCCACTCCGCACTGTGACAGCTCCAGTGGTGGGCCGGGCCCTGATGGGCATCTTCTCCAGGGTGGGGTTCCCCCGAGAAGTGGTGAGCGACAGGGGTACAAACTTTATTTCGAAGTACATGAGATCCCTCTGGCAACAATGTGGGGTCACCTACAAATTCACCACCCCTTACCACCCCCAGGGGAACGGACTGGTCGAGCGGTTCAACAGAACCCTGAAGGGGATGATCAAGGGCCTGGAAGAGCCCCTGAGGAGGAGATGGGACGTCCTGCTGCCCTGCCTCCTGTTTGCCTATCGAGAGGTACCACAGAAATCCCTGGGCTTCAGCCCCTTCGAACTGTTGTATGGGCACCCCGTCTGAGAGCCCCTCAGCCTGGTCAAGGAGGGCTGGGAGACGAATGTCCAAGATGCCCCCTCCGACGCCTACCGGTACCTCCTGACCCTGCGGAACCAGACTCGGAAGTTCCGGGCCCTGGCAGAAGCCAACCTCGAAGCCAGCCAGGAAGACATGAAGCGCTGGTATGACGAAAATGCCTCGACCATCGAGTTCGAGCCGGGCCAGCAAGTCTGGGTCATGTCGCCCGTGGACCCCTGCGCCCTGCAGGACAAGTGGACCGGGCCCTTCAAGGTGGTTGAGAGGAAGAGCCCCGTCACCTACCTGGTCGACATGGAGTCCCCGAGCAACCCCCTCCGGGTCCTACACGCCAACCGGCTCAAGCCCCACTTTGCCCGAACTGAACTAACCCTGCTGCTGGCTACCGACGATGGGGGCGAAAGCGACTCCGAGCCCCTACCAGACCTCCTGGGGTCCTCGGGCCAAGACGGCTCCTTGGAGGGCGTCCACCTCTCTGCAACCCTGACCCCAGAACAGCGCCATGACTGCCGGAAGCTGCTGCAACCCTTCGCTGCCCTCTTCTCTCTCACGCCCGGGGTGACCCCCTGGTGCGTCCATGACGTGTACACCGGGGACAGCCCCCCTGTGCGACACCGCGCCTACAGAGTACCCGACCGAGTCCGAGCCTGCATAGACCGAGGTCTCCAAGATGCTTGCCCTCGGAGTCCTCGAGCCATCCGACAGCCTGTGGGCCAGCCCAGTGGTCTTGGTGCCGAAGGCCGCCGCCCCTGGCACCCCCCCGGAACTCAGATTTTGTGTAGACTACCGGGGCCTGAACACAGTCACTAAGACCGATGCCCACCCCCTGCCACGGGCGGACGAGCTGATCGATCGCTTACGGGCCGCCCGCTACCTAAGCACCTTTGATCTCACCGCTGGGTACTGGCAGATCAAGCTCACCCCCGGCACCCAGGAACGATCCGCTTTTTCCACCCCCGATGGGCGCTACCACTTTCGGGTGATGCCCTTCGGTATGAAGAACGCCCCAGCGACCTTCCAGAGGCTGGTGAACAAGGTCCTGGCCGGGCTAGAAGCTTTCAGCGCGGCCTACCTCGACGACATTGCCGTCTTCAGCAACCACTGGGCCGCGCACCTAGGACACCTCGGAGAAGTCCTGGCCGCTCTCCAAAGGGCCGGGCTCACGATTAAGGCCAGCAAGTGCCAGATCGGTCAAGGATCTGTGACCTATCTGGGCCACCAGGTGGGGAGTGGCCAGGTGGCGCCCCTCCAGTTAAAGGTCGATGCCATCCAGGCGTGGGAGCCCCCCGCAACTCAAACCGCTGTCCGGGCCTTCTTAGGCCTCACAGGCTACTACCGGCGATTTATTAAGGATTATGGCAGTATTGTGGGGCCCCTCACGGAGCTCACTTCCAAGAAACAGCCCAAGGCGGTGCACTGGACGCCCCGCTGTCAGACCGCTTTTGAAGCCCTCAAGGCGGCCATGTGTGCTGCCCCTGTGCTACAGGCCCCTGACTACAGCAAGGAATTTGTGGTTCAGACCGATGCCTCGGAGTACGGGGTCGGGGCGGTCCTCTCCCAGATGGACACCGAGGGCCACGACCGACCTGTGGCCTTCATCAGCCGCCGACTGCTGCCACGAGAACAGAGGTGGAGCACCATCGAGCGGGAAGCCTTCGCTGTGGTCTGGGCTCTCAAGAAGCTCCGGCCCTACCTTTTCGGCACCCACTTCAGAGTCCAAACTGACCACCGGCCCTTGCGGTGGCTAATGCAAATGCGGGGCGAGAACCCCAAGTTGTTGCGATGGTCCATCTCGCTGCAAGGGATGGACTTCACCGTGGAGCACCGGCCCGGCAACGACCACGCCAATGCCAATGGCCTGTCCAGATTCTTCCACCTCGGCGAGGAGAACCCCCAAGGAGACGGGTGACTCTCCCTGCCTTCAGCTGGGGGGGACGCGTGTTGGAGCCGGCCTCGTGGCGTGGTCCTGTTCCCCCTCGCTAAGCCGCACGAGGTCCCATGCACCTCAGGGCTCCTCCATTTTGGATTGTACGTGACTCTACGTAACCACCTACGTGACCCCACTCCACCCGGCCTCGGTCCCAGCGAGGCCCGACATCGGGGCGCCAACCCCTGGCCAGGGGGATACCACGTGAACACCTCCCCACTCCCGGCAGAGGGCAGTATCGATTGGACCCCCAACCGTTCTTCCACACCTAGGTGCGATCGGCCCACAGCTCTCTTGGGCCTGGCACCTCTCCTGCTGGGCGTCTGGCCGCTCCCGACCCGGCCTCTCCGCCCCCCCCGGGCACAAGGGTCCAGACATCAAAGGGCTCCAGACCTATATCTGGGGCGACCCGGCAACAAGACGACAGTTGTATCCCGGATTCAAGAGCCCTGCTGATCGGATCGCGGCTGACCCGACGGAGAAAGACTCATCCTGAAACCACACTCTGAGCCCTGCTGACGACGTCGCGGCTCCATCGTGCTTAAAAGACCTTCACAAACCTTTGGGGCCCTGATGACGCTGTCGCGGCCCGACCTTGTTGAACTTACCATCAGAGCCCAGCTGACCTCGTCGCGGCTCGACCGAAGCGGACCTACCACCGGAGCCCTGCTGACTGTGTCGTGGCTCGACCCAAGCGGAACTACCACCCGAGTGCTGCAGACACTGTCGCGGCTCCACACGTCCGAGCTGCTTTGAGACCAGCACGCAAGGTCTGGCGCAGAGCCTCCCCCGTACCAGGCTGGTACTAAGACTGTCCCGCTACCCTACCCCCACAAAGACATTGAGACTCTTCTGGATCACTCGATCCCCCTGTAAATATATTGAATGTGCTACCATTGATAAAGTACCAAGATAAGCAACTGATACGGAGTCCTGTGTAGTGGTGTTACTGGGCCTAGTACGATCACAGGAGAAGGACCTCTCCTAGGAGGCTTCTCGGCGGCGCTCGGCTATAACTTTGCGGTAGGAAGGTGCCCCGGAGTAGTCCCCCCGACTTCCCGGTGGTCCTCCCTCCAACAGCCACTCTATCACAAGGATGATGTCATCAGTGATGTCATGAGTGATGTCACTGACCATGTCATTAGTGATGTAATATGTGACGTCATCAGCAGTGGATCACGGTCGCGCGAGTTATAGTTATCTGTGCTAACTATAACGGGGGAATTTCAATGGTTTTTTACGAGTGAAATGTCCAGCTAACTATAACATGTGTGAAACCTATGGTTTTTTAAGTGAATATATATATATATATATATATATATATATATATATATATATATATATATATATATGTATATATATATATTCACTTAAATACTTAAATACCCATAGGTTTTAGGCATGTTATAGTTACAAAATTAACATTTAAAAAACCTTTGAAATTCACTGAAAAAACCATAGGTTTTAGAGAAAGTTATAGTTAGCAGGACATTTCACTCGTACAAAACCAGTGAAATTCCCCCATTATAGTTAGTTCAGCTAACTATAACTCGCGCCCCTGCAATGAGAGTAGTAGAGAATGAGAAGTAGAGAGAGTAGTAAACAGTAGTAGAGTAGTAGAGAGTGAGCAGTAGAGAGTGAGTAGTTGAGAGTGAGTAGTAGAGAGTAGTAGAGTAGTATAGAGTGAGTAGTAGAGAGTAGTAGAGAGCGGGTAGTTGAGAGCAAGTAGTACAGCGTGTAGTAGATAGTGAGTAGTAGAGAGTGAGAAGTAAATGTAAATGTAAATGTAAATGTTGGGCGTCCCGGCACTGTAGACCGCTGGGGAACCTGTCCTGGCTATCCCTGTGAGAGGGTCCCTTTCTGGGTATCTCCAAGGTGAAACCAGGCATCCCCGGCATCTGTGGGGGGCCGTTGTAGAGATGAGGCAAGCTTAATGCCCAGAGCAAGCTTAATGCCGCGTCGGGAATTGAACCCTGGTCCCTGGCCGATTCTCTGCTTACGGGTCTGCCACCTCTAACCAGTGAGCCACACCTCTCCAGAAGTAGAGAGTGAATAGTAGAGAGTGAGTAGTAGAGAGTGAGTAGTAGAGTGAGTAGTTGAGAGTGATTAGTAGAGAGTGAGAAGTAGAGAGAGAGTAGTAGAGAGTGAGTAGTAGAGTAGTAGAGAATGAGTGGTAGAGAGAAGTAGGGAGTAGTAGAGTGAGTAGTAGAAAGTGAGTAGTAGAGTGTGAGTAGTAGAGAGTAGTAGAGTAGTATAGATTGAGTAGTAGAGAGTAATAGAGAGTGAGTAGTAGAGAGAGTAGTAGAGAGTAGTAGAGTAGTACAGAGTGACTAGTCCAGAGTGAGTAGAGAGTGAGTAGTAGAGAGTGAGTAGTAGAGTGAGTAGTTGAGAGTAGTAGAGAGTGAGTAGTAGAGAGTGAGTAGTAGAAAGTAGTAGAGAGTGATTAGTAGAGATGGAGTATCAGAGAGTAGTAGAGAGTGTGTAGTAGAGAGTGAGTAGCAGAGAGTAGTAGAGAGTGAGTAGTAGAGTGAGTAGTTGAGAGTAGTAGAGAGAGAGTAGTAGAGAGTGAGTAGTAGAGAGTGAGTAGTAGAGAGTTGTAGAGAGTGAGTAGCAGAGAGAGAGTAGTAGAAAGTGAGTAGTAGAGATTGAAAAGTAGAGAGTAGTGGAGTAGTAGAGAGTGAGTAGTAGAGTGAGTAGTAGAGAGTAGTAGAGAGCGAATAGTAGAGAGTGAGTAGTAGAGAGTGAGTAGTAGAGTGAGTAGTAGAGAGCGAGTAGTAGAGAGTAGTAGAGAGTAGAAGAGAGAGAGTAGTAGAGAGTGAGTAGTAGAGAGTAAGTAGTAGAGAGTTGTAGAGAGTGAGTTGTAGAGAGTGAGTAGCAGAGAGAGAGTAGTAGAAAGTGAGTAGTAGAGATTGAAAAGTAGAGAGTAGTGGAGTAGTAGAGAGTGAGTAGTAGAGTGAGTAGTAGAGAGTAGTAGAGAGCGAGTAGTAGAGAGCAAGTAGTAGTGAGTGTGTAGTAGAGACTGAGTAGTAGAGAGTAGTAGAGAGTGAGTAGTAGAGAGAGTAGTAGAGAGTGAGAAGTAGCAAGAGTAGTAGAGTAGTTTAGAGCGAGTAGTAGAGTGAGTAGTAGAGAGTTAGTACTAGAAAGTGAGTAGTAGAGAGTAAGTAGTAGAGAATAGTAGAGAGTGAGTAGTAGAGAGTGAGTAGTAGAGAGTGACAAGAAGAGAGAGAGTAGTAGAGTAGTAGAGAGTGAGTGGTAGAGAGAAGTAGAAAGTAGTAGAGTGAGTAGTAGAGAGTAGTAGAGAGTGAGTAGTAGAGAGAGTAGTAGATAGTAGTAGAGTAGTAGAGAGTGAGTAGTAGAGATTGAGTAGAGAGTTAGTAGTAGAGAGTGAGTAGTAGAGAGTAGTGGAGTAGTAGAGAGTGAGTAGAAGTGAGTAGTTGAGAGTGAGTAGTAGAGAGTATTAGAGAGTGAGTAGTATAGAGTGAATAGTAGAGAGTGAGTAGTAGAGAGTAGTATAGAGTAAGTAGTAGAGAGTAGTAGAGAGAGTAGTTGAGAGTGAGTAGTAGAGAGTGAGTAGTAGAGAGAGAGTAGTAGAGGGTGAGTAGTAGAGTAGTAGAGAGTGAGTGGTTGAGTGAAGTAGAGAGTAGTAGAGTGAGTAGAAGAGAATGAGAAGTAGAGAGAGTAGTAAAGAGTAGTAGAGTAGTAGAGAGTGAGTAGTAGAGAGTGAGTAGTAGAGTAGTATAGAGGGAGTAGTAGAGAGTAGTAGAGAGAGTAGTTGAGAGCAAGTAGTAGAGAGTGTAGTAGAGAGTGAGTAGTAGTGAGAAGTAGAGAGTGAATAGTAGAGAGTGAGTAGTAGAGAGTGAGTAGTAGAGTGAGTGGTTGAGAGTGAGTAGTAGAGAGAGAGTAGTAGAGAGTGAGTAGTAGAATAATAGAGAATGAGTGGTAGAGAGAATTAGGGAGTAGTAGAGTGAGTAGTAGAGAGTGAGTAGTAGAGAGTGAGTAGTAGAGCGTAGTGGAGTAGTATA
Organism: Triturus cristatus; assembly: GCF_964204655.1. Taxonomy (NCBI): domain Eukaryota; kingdom Metazoa; phylum Chordata; class Amphibia; order Caudata; family Salamandridae; genus Triturus; species Triturus cristatus. The sequence continues at coordinate 1,117,005,812 of NC_140592.1, forward strand.
GATTGAGTAGTAGAGTAGTAGAGAGTTGTAGAGAGTGAGTAGTAGAGAGTAGTAGAGAGTGAGTCGTACACAGAGAGTAGTAGATAGTAGTAGAGTAGTAGAGAGTGAGTAGTAGAGAGTGAGTAGTAGAGAGTAGTGGAGTAGTAGAGAGTGAGTAGTAGAGAGTATTAGAGAGTGAGTAGTAGAGTAAGTAGTAGAGAGTAGTAGAGAGCGTGTATTCAAGAGCAAGTAGTAGAGAGTGTGTAGTAGAGAGTGAGTAGCAGAGAATAGTAGAGAGTGAGTAGTAGTAAGAGTAGTAGAGAGTGAGAAGTAGAGAGAGTAGTAGAGTAGTAGAGAGTGAGTAGTAGAGTGAGTAGTAGAGAGTAGTTGAGAGCAAGTAGTAGAGAGTGAGTAGTGGAGAGTGAGTTGTAGAGAGTAGTAGAGAGTGAATAGTAGAGAGTGAGTAGTAGAGAGTAGTAGAGAGTGAGTAGTAGAGAGTGAGTAGTAGAGAGTGAATAGTAGAGAGAGAGTAGTAGAGAGTGAGTAGTAGAGTAGTAGAGAGTGAGTGGTAAAGAGAAGTAGGGAGTAGTAGAGTGAGTAGTAGAGAGTGAGTAGTAAAGAGTAGTACAGTAGTAGAGAGTGAGTAGTAGAGAGTGAGTAGTAGTGAGCGAGTAGTAGAGAGAACGTAGTAGAGAGTGTAGTAGAGAGTGAGTAGTAGTGAGTAGTAGAAAGTGAGTAGTAGAGAGTGAGTAGTAGAGTGAGTAGTAGAAAGTGAGTAGTAGAGAGTGAGTAGTAGAGAGAGAGTAGTGGAGAGTGAGTAGTAGAGTAGTAGAGAGTGAGTGGTAGAGAGAAGTAGAGAATAGTAGAGTGATTAGTAGAGAGTAATAGAGAGTGAGTAGTAGAGAGAGTAGTAGAGAGTAGTAGAGTAGTACAGAGTGAGTAGTAGAGAGTGAGTAGAGAGTGAGTAGTAGAGAGTGAGTAGTAGAGTGGGTAGTTGACAGTAGTAGAGAGTGAGTAGTAGAGAGTGAGTAGTAGAAAGCAGTAGAGAGTGAGTAGTAGAGATTGAGTAGCAGAGTGTAGTAGAGAGTGAGTAGTAGAGAGTGAGTAGCAAAGAGTAGTAGAGAGTGGGTAGTAGAGTAAGTAGTAGAGAGTGAGTAGTAGAGAGTGAGTAGTAGAGTGAGTAGTAGAGAGTGAGTAGTAGAGAGTAGTAGAGAGTAGTAGCGAGAGAGTAGTAGAGAGTGAGTATTAGAGAGTAGTAGAGAGTGAGTAGTAGAGAGTTGTAGCGAGTGAGTTGTAGAGAGTGAGTAGCAGAGAGAGAGAGTAGTAGAGAGTGAGTAGTAGAGATTGAAAAGTAGAGAGTAGTGGAGTAGTAGAGAGTGAGTAGTAGAGAGTAGTAGAGAGTGAGTAGTAGAGTGAGTAGTAGAGAGTAGTAGAGAGCGAGTAGTAGAGAGCAAGTAGCAGAGAGTGTGTAGTAGAGAATGAGTAGTAGAGAGTAGTAAAGAGTCAGTAGTAGAGAGAGTAGTAGAGAGTGAGAAGTAGCGAGAGTGGTAGAGTAGTTGAGAGCGAGTAGTAGCGTGAGTAGTAGAGAGTAGTTGAGAGCGAGTAGTGGAGAGTGAGTAGTGGAGAGTGAGTAGTAGAGAGTGAGTAGTAGAGAGTGAGTAGTAGAGAATAGTAGAGAGTGAGTAGTAGAGAGTGAGTAGTAGAGAGTGAGAAGAAGAGAGAGAGTAGTAGAGTAGAAGAGAGTGAGTGGTAGAGAGAAGTAGAGAGTAGTAGAGTGAGTAATAGAGAGTAGTAGAGAGTGAGTAGTAGAGAGATTAGTAGAGAGTAGTAGAGATTTAGTAGTAGAGAGTTAGTAGAGAGTGAGTAGTAGAGAGTAGTGGAGTAGTAGAGAGTGAGTAGTAGAGAGTAGTTGAGAGTGAGTAGTAGAGTGAGTAGTAGAGAGTAGTAGAGAGTGATTAGTACAGAGCATGTAGTAGAGAGTAGTGGAGTAGTACAGATTGAGTAGTAGAGAGTGAGTAGTAGAGAGAGTAGTAGAGAGAGTAGTAGAGTAGTAGACAGTGAGTAGTAGAGTGAGTATTAGAGTGTAGTAGAGAGTGAGTAGTAGAGAATGAGTAGTAGAGAGTGAGTAGTAGAGAGTGAGTAGCAGAGAGTAGTAGAGAGTGAGTAGTAGAGAGAGAGTAGTAGAGAGTGAGTAGTAGAGTTGTAGAGAGTGAGTGATAGAGAGAAGTAGAGAGTAGTAGAGTGAGTAGTAGAGAGTAGTAGAGAGTGAGTAGTATAGAGACTAGTAGAAAGTAGTAGAGTAGTACAGAGTGAGTAGTAGAGAGTGAGTAGAGAGTGAGTAGCAGAGAGTGAGTAGTAGAGTGAGTAGTTGAGAGTAGTAGAGAGAGTAGTTGAGAGTGAGTAGTAGAGAGGGAGTAGTAGAGAGAGATTAGTAGAGGGTGAGTAGTAGAGTAGTAGAGAGTGAGTGGTTGAGCGAAGTAGAGAGTAGTAGAGTGAGTAGTAGAGCATGAGAAGTAGAGAGAGTAGTAAAGAGTAGTAGAGTAGTAGAGAGTGAGTAGTAGAGAGTGAGTAGTAGAGAGTGAGTAGTAGAGTAGTATAGAGGGCGTAGTAGAGAGTAGTAGAGAGAGAGTAGTTGAGAGCAAGTAGTAGAGAGTGTAGTAGAGAGTGAGTAGTAGTGAGAAGTAGAGAGTGAGAAGTAGAGAGTGAATAGTAGAGAGTGAGTAGTAGAGAGTGAGTAGTAGAGTGAGTAGTTGAGAGTGAGTAGTAGAGAGTGAGTAGTAGAGAGAGAGTAGTAGAGAGTGAGTAGTAGAATAATAGAGAATGAGTGGTAAAGAGAATTAGGGAGTAGTAGAGTGAGTAGTAGAGAGTGAGTAGTAGAGCGTTTTGGAGTAGTATAGATTGAGTAGTAGAGTAGTAGAGAGTTGTAGAGAGTGAGTAGTAGAGAGTAGTAGAGAGTGAGTCGTACACAGAGAGTAGTAGAGAGTAGTAGAGTAGTAGAGAGTGAGTAGTAGAGAGTGAGTAGCAGAGAGTAGTAGAGAGTGGTTAGTAGAGTGAGTAGTTGAGAGTAGTAGAGAGAGAGTTAGTAGAGTGAATAGTAGAGAGTGAGTAGTAGAGTGAGTAGTAGAGAGTGAGTAGTAGAGAGTAGTAGAGAGTAGTAGAGAGAGAGTAGTAGAGAGTGAGTATTAGAGAGTAGTAGAGAGTGAGTAGTAGAGAGTTGTAGCGAGTGAGTTGTAGAGAGTGAGTAGCAGAGAGAGAGAGTAGTAGAGAGTGAGTAGTAGAGATTGAAAAGTAGAGAGTAGTGGAGTAGTAGAGAGTGAGTAGTAGAGAGTAGTAGAGAGTGAGTAGTAGAGTGAGTAGCAGAGAGTAGTAGAGAGCGAGTAGTAGAGAGCAAGTAGTAGAGAGTGTGTAGTAGAGAATGAGTAGTAGAGAGTAGTAAAGACTCAGTAGTAGAGAGAGTAGTAGAGAGTGAGAAGTAGCGAGAGTAGTAGAGTAGTTGAGAGCGAGTAGTAGAGTGAGTAGTAGAGAGTAGTTGAGAGCGAGTAGTGGAGAGTGAGTAGTGGAGAGTGAGTAGTAGAGAGTGAGTAGTAGAGAGTGAGTAGTAGAGAATAGTAGAGAGTGAGTAGTAGAGAGTGAGTAGTAGAGAGTGAGAAGAAGAGAGAGAGTAGTAGAGTAGAAGAGAGTGAGTGGTAGAGAGAAGTAGATGTAGGAGAGTAGGGTCTGCAATCCTATGATCACCCAGATTTTTTGCTTTTGCTTCATTGGTTTACGACTTTCCCCGGCTGCGGGCCTGCCAATCAGACCCACAGCCTAGCTGTTCTCTCTCGAAATTAACACACATGTACATTAGGTGCATCCACTAATTGGAACTGGGCCGCCTTATCAGTCCCTGTATCAGCATACCACAGGTATCCAGGGCATCGGTGTACCCAGGGCCTACCAGGGGCTGCAGCATGTATTGTGCCACCCCTGGATGGCCGCCCAAAGCTGACACAACTGGCTGCACGACAGCTGGGGCAAGGTGGTGTAATCACCCGTTGCTGTAGATGTAGTATTCCTATACCTAACCCTAAAATGGACGCATGGATTCCTGTCGGTCACTCCTATGGCAGGCCTTATCAATCCTGAAGGCAGAGTGCTGGGAATCATGTGAGATGGTGCTCTGGCGCGAGCTGAGCCCGTCGACGGCTTGCGGAACCAAATCCTAATAGCCGTTCCATGGTGACGCGGGCCAACTACCTTAAAGTGCATTATAATCCTCGCGGTTATCTCAGACAGAGGTGCAAACTTCATGTCGGGATATCTGACTGCTATGTGGAAGGAGTGTGGTGTCAACTACAAATTCACCACACCCTATCACCCACAATGCAATGGGCTTGTTGAGAGATTCAACAGGACCCTCAAAGGGATGATTCATGGACTACCTGAAAAGCTTTGGCGGAGATGGGATGTCCTGATACCCTGCCTCTTGTTCGCCTACAGAGAGGTCCCGCAGAAGGGGGTTGGCTACAGCCCTTTTGAACTTCTGTTCGGACATCCTGTAAGGGGACCCCTTTGTTTGGTAAAGGAAGGATGGGAGAGACCTCTCAAAAAGCCGGCATCAAACATTGTGGACTATGTGCTCGGTCTCCGCTCGCGGATGGCTGAGTACATGGAAAAGGCATCTAAAAACCTTGAGGCGAGCCAAGAATTACAAAAAGCTTGGCACGACCAAAAGGCTGTCCTGACTGTGTATCAGCCTGGGCAGAAGGTGTGGGTGCTGGAGCCAGTGGCCCCAGCAGCACTCAAAGACAAATGGTCTGGGCCCCACACGATCATTGAGCAAAAGGGAGAGGTCACCTACTTGGTAGACCTGGGAACTCCCCGGAGCCCCCACCGGGTGCTCCATGTAAACAGGCTCAAGGCATATGTCGACAGGGAGGGCATGGGCTTGCTCATGGCCACAGATGAGGGACAGGAGGAGGAGAGTGACCCTCTCCCGGACCTGCTCTCTCAGAACCCTGACGATGGGTCGGTAGATGGTGTTGTCTTTTGCGGAAGCCTCTCTGGACATCAACAAAAGGATTGTAAACAGGTTCTTCAATCCTTTCGACATATGTTCTCTCTGACACCCAGTCAGACCAATTGGTGTATCCATGAGGTCGACACTGGGGACAGTCTGCCCGTAAAGAGTAAAATCTATTGACAGCCTGATCATGTCAGAGACTGCATCAAGACAGAGGTGCAGAAAATGTTGGAGCTGGGAGTCATTGAGCCCTCGGACAGCCCCTGGGCTAGTCCAGTAGTTCTCGTGCCAAAACCTCACACCCAGGGCGGTAAGAAAGAGATGAGGTTTTGCGTGGACTACAGAGGCCTCAATGCAGTCACTAAGACTGACGCCCACCCGATACCAAGAGCAGACGAACTTATAGACCGGTTGGCTTCGGCCAACTACTTAAGTACGTTTGACCTGACAGCTGGGTATTGGCAAATCAGGTTAGCTGAGGAGGCCAAGCCCAAAACAGCATTTTCTACCCCGGGTGGGCATTATCAGTTCGTGGTAATGCCCTTTGGTTTGAAAAATGCACCTGCCACCTTCCAAAGGCTGGTGAATCGAGTTCTCACTGGGTTGGACGACTTCTGTGCGGCGTATCTGGACGATATCGCTGTCTTTAGCTCCACCTGGGAGGATCACCTGGTCCACCTGAGGAAAGTGTTAGAGGCCCTGCAAAAGGCAGGCCTCACTATCAAGGCCACTAAGTGCCAGATAGGGCAGACACAGGTTGTATACCTGGGCCACCTTGTAGGTGGAGGCCAGGTTCAGCCATTGGAGAGCAAAATACAGGCCATACAGGACTGGGCTCCTCCAACCACCCAGACTCAGGTTCGAGCTTTCTTGGGCCTGACTGGTTATTACCGGAAATTTGTCAGAAATTATGGATCCATTGTGACCCCGCTAAACGATCTGACAAGTAAGAAGATGCCAAAAAAAGTTCAGTGGACAGCCAGCTGTCAAAAGGCATTCGATGACCTAAAGCAGGCCATGTGCACAGCGCCTATCCTAAAGAGTCCAGACTACTCCAAAACATTCATTGTCCAAACAGACGCTTCGGAGTTGGGTGTGGGAGCTGTTCTATCTCAGCTGAATTTTGATGGTCATGATCAGCCCATAGCTTTCATTAGCAGGAGGCTGACCCCCAGAGAGAAGAATTGGTCAGCTATTGAGAGGGAGGCCTTTGCTGTGGTTTGGGCCCTGAAGAAGTTGAGGCCATACTTGTTTGGCACTCACTTCAAGATTCAGACCGACCATAAGCCCCTCTTGTGGCTAAATCAAATGAAGGGTGAAAACCCCAAACTACTTAGGTGGTCCATTTCCCTACAGGGGATGGACTTCACAGTGGAGCATAGACCTGGCACTGATCATGGCAATGCAGATGGGCTCTCCAGGTATTTCCACTTAGAGCAAGAAGACTCACCTGGTCAAGGTTAGCTTATTGTCCCAAAGTTTGGGGGGGGGTCATGTAGGAGAGTAGGGTCTGCAATCCTATGATCACCCAGATTTTTTGCTTTTGCTTCATTGGTTTACGACTTTCCCCGGCTGCGGGCCTGCCAATCAGACCCACAGCCTAGCTGTTCTCTCTCGAAATTAACACACATGTACATTAGGTGCATCCACTAATTGGAACTGGGCCGCCTTATCAGTCCCTGTATCAGCATACCACAGGTATCCAGGGCATCGGTGTACCCAGGGCCTACCAGGGGCTGCAGCATGTATTGTGCCACCCCTGGATGGCCGCCCAAAGCTGACACAACTGGCTGCACGACAGCTGGGGCAAGGTGGTGTAATCACCCGTTGCTGTAGATGTAGTATTCCTATACCTAACCCTAAAATGGACGCATGGATTCCTGTCGGTCACTCCTATGGCAGGCCTTATCAATCCTGAAGGCAGAGTGCTGGGAATCATGTGAGATGGTGCTCTGGCGCGAGCTGAGCCCGTCGACGGCTTGCAGAACCAAATCCTAATAGCCGTTCCATGGTGACGTGGGCCAACTACCTTAAAGTGCATTATAATCCTCGCGGTTATTTGCTAACTTTGGCATCGCATCACCCAAACATGTCGAGTAAGGTGTCATACGAATTGGAATACGAACCCCTCGCCAGTTCTGGCGACGGGGTTAGCATTCCACCCTTCTAGAGGGACACGACATGGAAGTAACCTTGAACCCCGGTTTAAAGTTGACTCAAGCCTCAGCATCACAAAATGGATGCTGCCACCAGACACAAGTCTGACCTCCTGCTGCTGGGAGACCTTCCAGAGAGGGGAGCTTGGACAAAGGGTTTCCTGTCGAGGGCGGTGTTAGCACCATCCCAGACAGGGTTTGTGTATCCCAGGTAGGCAGGGCTGAAAGGAAGGTGATTGCAAGTGGCACCCCGGTGCTCACTGTGCATAGCCCGGCTCAAACCAGTTTCGGGGGCACACCAGCCCCTGGGCTGGGGCGAAGCCGGACAAAGGATAGGGGTGTAACCACCCCCCTCCTGGCCCCACTCATAGGTAGGACCTAGTCACGGGCCAGCCCCTTTTCTTAGAATAAAAGTAGGAGCGAGTCCCCTTCCCAAATTGGATAATTCTGAATCTTGAACTACTTTCCACGAAAGGAACTCTTGACTATTTCTGAAGACTCTCCCTTGTGGCTAAGGAGTAGCCACCCTGCACCAGCAGGCACCACCTAAGCGCTTGCGGTTTGCTGCACGTCTCTCCCACGGATCAAGACTGCCCAGCTCGACGAGACCCGGGTTCCCTGCCATCTCTGACCTCTACCTACATCATCAGCTCAGCTGAGATTCGTAGGTGTGACGAGACCTGCGGGGCCGGCCATCTTCAGAACCTGCACGACGCTTATCTAGCACGCCCACCGAGGGACCCTCGAGTGAGTGCACCTAGGGTTTGAGAAGCCCTAACCCTGAACGGCTCCAGCACCGAAGTCTGCCTCCCCAGCATCCACGAGATCTGCGTGGGGGCCCTTCTGCTCCTTGCTGCTCACCGCGTTGTCCGACCACTCGCCGACCGGCTTGTGGCCCTCTTCACGACGCACCACGACAGACTTTCATCACTGGTCTGGTTGCTCCAGACTGGCTCTTGCTCCCCTTCAACAGAGGAGTACCTCGGACCCTCCTGGTCCACTCCCGACACCATCGTGACTCCACCGCGTGGGTTTGCCACTGCCAAGACCGCTGCCCCATTCCTGGGCCCAGCATCATCGACAGCAGACACCTTCGTGGGACAGCTCGCCCTCCCTCCGGGTCGCCGCCGCGCCTCCTGGTCCAAGGAACAGCCGAGTCCGACGTCATCCACTCACCTGGTCGAGGTGACTTCAGCCGGTACCTTCCTGGTACCCACACTATCGCTGGCTAGCGGTTGAGAACTGAGTCCCCTCTGCTTTCAGGTTTCCTTCATCACCGATCCAGGCTTAGATCTCTCTGAACATCGACACTGGTCGCCTGCCAGCAACTTCTTCTTTCAGGCTCCTGAGACTACAACGAGGACGCCCGACATCTTGCTGAACCCCACGCAGATGCAGCCTCTGGGCTAGGTAACTCGAGCATCTCGGTGCTCCACCGTAGGTTCACTCTACAAGTGTCCAGTTCCTTTTTCGTTTAGTCCCACTGATCGGATTCCTCCGGAATCAGTAACTTTAAACTATCTAACCTTTCCCATTCCACTTGCAGTGTATATGGTTTCGTGCCCTCCAGGCACTGGTGTAAATTGTGCAACCAGAAGTATTTTCATAAGAGTTTTGTAGTGTGCTTAGCTCTCTGACTCATAAAGAGCCAGGGTAGTCTTGTTATAAATAAATATCCTTTATTTTCATAACAGCTTGTGTGGTGTCCTTTCACTTGGTGTTCAAGGGATATATGTGATGGTAAACAGCTGGCTTAACACGCCCTCTAGAGTTTAGCCTAAAGACTGCTCGTATCCACGCTACTAGGATAGCTGGTCTATAAGGTTGACTTACAACCAATCATCAATAAGGGTCGTTTGGAATGATACACAGTGATCACTAGAATAGTGAGCACTACATATCAGGCCAACTTCTCACAGTAGAGAGTAGTAGAGTGAGTAATAGAGAGTAGTAGAGAGTGAGTAGTAGAGAGATTAGTAGAGAGTAGTAGAGATTGAGTAGTAGAGAGTTAGTAGAGAGTGAGTAGTAGAGAGTAGTGGAGTAGTAGAGAGTGAGTAGTAGAGAGTAGTTGAGAGTGAGTAGTAGAGTGAGTAGTAGAGTGTAGTAGAGAGTGAGTAGTACAGAGCATGTAGTAGAGAGTAGTGGAGTAGTAGAGATTGAGTAGTAGAGAGTGAGTAGTAGAGAGAGTAGTAGAGTGAGTAGTAGAGTGTAGTAGAGAGTGAGTAGTAGAGAATGAGTAGTAGAGAGTAGTAGAGAGTGAGTAGTAGAGAGTGAGTAGTAGAGAGAGAGTAGTAGAAAGTGAGTAGTAGAGTTGTAGAGAGTGAGTGATAGAGAGAAGTAGAGAGTAGTAGAGTGAGTAGTAGAGTAGTAGAGAGTGAGTAGTAGAGAGACTAGTAGAAAGTAGTAGAGTAGTACAGAGTGAGTAGTAGAGAGTGAGTAGAGAGTGAGTAGCAGAGAGTGAGTAGTAGAGTGAGTAGTTGAGAGTAGTAGAGAGAGTAGTTGAGAGTGAGTAGTAGAGAGGGAGTAGTAGAGAGAGAGTAGTAGAGGGTGAGTAGTAGAGTAGTAGAGAGTGAGTGGTTGAGCGAAGTAGAGAGTAGTAGAGTGAGTAGTAGAGAATGAGAAGTAGAGAGAGTCGTAAAGAGTAGTAGAGTAGTAGAGAGTGAGTAGTAGAGAGTGAGTAGTAGAGAGTGAGTAGTAGAGTAGTATAGAGGGAGTAGTAGAGAGTAGTAGAGAGAGAGTAGTTGAGAGCAAGTAGTAGAGACTGTAGTAGAGAGTGAGTAGTAGTGAGAAGTAGAGAGTGAATAGTAGAGAGTGAGTAGTAGAGAGTGAGTAGTAGAGTGAGTAGTTGAGAGAGAGTAGTAGAAAGTGAGTAGTAGAGTTGTAGAGAGTGAGTGATAGAGAGAAGTAGAGAGTAGTAGAGTGAGTAGTAGAGTAGTAGAGAGTGAGTAGTAGAGAGACTAGTAGAAAGTAGTAGAGTAGTACAGAGTGAGTAGTAGAGAGTGAGTAGAGAGTGAGTAGCAGAGAGTGAGTAGTAGAGTGAGTAGTTGAGAGTAGTAGAGAGAGTAGTTGAGAGTGAGTAGTAGAGAGGGAGTAGTAGAGAGAGAGTAGTAGAGGGTGAGTAGTAGAGTAGTAGAGAGTGAGTGGTTGAGCGAAGTAGAGAGTAGTAGAGTGAGTAGTAGAGAATGAGAAGTAGAGAGAGTCGTAAAGAGTAGTAGAGTAGTAGAGAGTGAGTAGTAGAGAGTGAGTAGTAGAGAGTGAGTAGTAGAGTAGTATAGAGGGAGTAGTAGAGAGTAGTAGAGAGAGAGTAGTTGAGAGCAAGTAGTAGAGACTGTAGTAGAGAGTGAGTAGTAGTGAGAAGTAGAGAGTGAATAGTAGAGAGTGAGTAGTAGAGAGTGAGTAGTAGAGTGAGTAGTTGAGAGAGAGTAGTAGAGAGTGAGTAGTAAAATAATAGAGAATGAGTGGTAAAGAGAATTAGGGAGTAGTAGAGTGAGTAGTAGAGAGTGAGTAGTAGAGAGTGAGTAGTAAAGCGTAGTGGAGTAGTATAGATTGAGTAGTAGAGTAGTAGAGAGTTGTAGAGAGTGAGTAGTAGAGAGTAGTAGAGAGTGAGTCGTACACAGAGAGTAGTAGAGAGTAGTAGAGTAGTAGAGAGTGAGTAGTAGAGAGTGAGTAGTAGAGATTAGTGGTGTAGTAGAGAGTGAGTAGTAGAGAGTAGTAGAGAGTGAGTAGTAGAGTAAGTAGTAGAGAGTAGTAGAGAGCGTGTAGTCAAGAGCAAGTAGTAGAGAGTGTGTAGTAGAGAGTGAGTAGCAGAGAATAGTAGAGAGTGAGTAGTAGTGAGAGTAGTAGAGAGTGAGAAGTAGAGAGAGTAGTAGAGTAGTAGAGAGTGAGTAGTAGAGTGAGTAGTAGAGAGTAGTTGAGAGTGAGTAGTAGAGAGTGAGTAGTAGAGAGTAGTAGAGAGTGAATAGTAGAGAGTAAGTAGTAGAGAGTAGTAGAGAGTGAGTAGTAGAGAGTGAGTAGTAGAGTGAGTAGTTGAGAGTGAGTAGTAGAGAGTGAATAGTAGAGAGAGAGTAGTAGAGAGTGAATAGTAGAGTAGTAGAGAGTGAGTGGTAAAGAGAAGTGGGGAGTAGTAGAGTGAGTAGTAGAGAGTGAGTAGTAAAGAGTAGTAGAGTAGTAGAGAGTGAGCAGTAGAGAGTGAGTAGTAGAGAGCGAGTAGTAGAGAGAACGTAGTAGAGAGTGTAGTAGAGAGTGAGTAGTAGTGAGTAGTAGAGAGTGAGTAGTAGAGAGTGAGTAGTAGAGTGAGTAGTAGAAAGTGAGTAGTAGAGAGTGAGTAGTAGAGAGAGAGTAGTGGAGAGTGAGTAGTAGAGTAGTAGAGAGTGAGTGGTAGAGAGAAGTAGAGAGTAGTAGAGTGATTAGTAGAGAGTAATAGAGAGTGAGTAGTAGAGAGTAGTAGAGTAGTACAGAGTGAGTAGTAGAGAGTGAGTAGAGAGTGAGTAGTAGAGAGTGAGTAGTAGAGTGTGTAGTTGAGAGTAGTAGAGAGTGAGTAGTAGAGAGTGAGTAGTAGAAAGCAGTAGAGAGTGAGTAGTAGAGATTGAGTAGCAGAGAGTAGTAGAGAGTGAGTAGTAGAGAGTGAGTAGCAGAGAGTAGTAGAGAGTGAGTAGTAGAGTGATTAGTTGAGATGTAGTAGAGAGAGAGTAGTAGAGAGTGAATAGTAGAGAGTGAGTAGTAGAGAGTGAGTAGTAGAGTGAGTAGTAAAGAGTGAGTAGTAGAGAGTAGTAGAGAGTAGTAGAGAGAGAGTAGTAGAGAGTGAGTATTAGAGAGTGGTAGAGAGTGAGTAGTAGAGAGTTGTAGCGAGTGAGTTGTAGAGAGTGAGTAGCAGAGAGAGAGAGTAGTAGAGAGTGAGTAGTAGAGAGTGAAAAGTAGAGAGTAGTGGAGTAGTAGAGAGTGAGTAGTAGAGAGTAGTAGAGAGTGAGTAGTAGAGTGAGTAGTAGAGAGTAGTAGAGAGCCAGTAGTAGAGAGCAAGTAGTAGAGAGTGTGTAGTAGAGAATGAGTAGTAGAGAGTAGTAGAGAATCAGTAGTAGAGAGAGTAGTAGAGAGTGAGAAGTAGCGAGAGTAGTAGAGTAGTTGAGAGCGAGTAGTAGAGTGAGTAGTAGAGAGTAGTTGAGAGCGAGTAGTGGAGAGTGAGTAGTGGAGAGTGAGTAGTAGAGAGTGAGTAGTAGAGATTGAGTAGTAGAGAATAGTAGAGAGTGAGTAGTAGAGAGTGAGTAGTAGAGAGTGAGAAGAAGAGAGAGAGTAGTAAAGTAGAAGAGAGTGAGTGGTAGAGAGAATTAGAGAGTAGTAGAGATTGAGTAGTAGAGAGTTAGTAGTAGAGAGTGAGTAGTAGAGAGTAGTGGAGTAGTAGAGAGTGAGTAGTACAGAGCATGTAGTAGAGAGTTGTGGAGTAGTAGAGAGTGAGTAGTAGAGAGTGAGTAGTAGAGAGAGTAGTAGAGAGAGTAGTAGAGTAGTAGACAGTGAGTAGTAGAGTGAGTAGTAGAGTGTAGTAGAGAGTGAGTAGTAGAGAATAAGTAGTAGAGAGTAGTAGAGAGTGAGTAGTAGAGAGTAGTGGAGTAGTAGAGAGTGAGAAGTAGAGAGTAGTTGAGAGTGAGTAGTAGAGTGAGTAGTAGAGAGTAGTAGAGAGTGAGTAGTACAGAGCATGTAGTAGAGAGTTGTGGAGTAGTAGAGAGTGAGTAGTAGAGAGTGAGTAGTAGAGAGAGTAGTAGAGAGAGTAGTAGAGTAGTAGACAGTGAGTAGTAGAGTGAGTAGTAGAGTGTAGTAGAGAGTGAGTAGTAGAGAATGAGTAGTAGAGAGTAGTAGAGAGTGAGTAGTAGAGAGTGAGTAGTAGAGAGTGAGTAGTAGAGTAGTAGAGAGTGAGTGATAGAGAGAAGTAGAGAGTAGTAGAGTGAGTAGTAGAGAGTAGTAGAGATTGAGTAGTAGAGAATAGTAGAGAGTGAGTAGTAGAGAGTGAGTAGTAGAGAGTGAGAAGAAGAGAGAGAGTAGTAAAGTAGAAGAGAGTGAGTGGTAGAGAGAATTAGAGAGTAGTAGAGATTGAGTAGTAGAGAGTTAGTAGTAGAGAGTGAGTAGTAGAGAGTAGTGGAGTAGTAGAGAGTGAGTAGTAGAGAGTAGTTGAGAGTGAGTAGTAGAGTGAGTAGTAGAGAGTAGTAGAGAGTGAGTAGTACAGAGCATGTAGTAGAGAGTTGTGGAGTAGTAGAGAGTGAGTAGTAGAGAGTGAGTAGTAGAGAGAGTAGTAGAGAGAGTAGTAGAGTAGTAGACAGTGAGTAGTAGAGTGAGTAGTAGAGTGTAGTAGAGAGTGAGTAGTAGAGAATGAGTAGTAGAGAGTAGTAGAGAGTGAGTAGTAGAGAGTAGTGGAGTAGTAGAGAGTGAGAAGTAGAGAGTAGTTGAGAGTGAGTAGTAGAGTGAGTAGTAGAGAGTAGTAGAGAGTGAGTAGTACAGAGCATGTAGTAGAGAGTTGTGGAGTAGTAGAGAGTGAGTAGTAGAGAGTGAGTAGTAGAGAGAGTAGTAGAGAGAGTAGTAGAGTAGTAGACAGTGAGTAGTAGAGTGAGTAGTAGAGTGTAGTAGAGAGTGAGTAGTAGAGAATGAGTAGTAGAGAGTAGTAGAGAGTGAGTAGTAGAGAGTGAGTAGCAGAGAGTAGTAGAGAGTGAGTAGTAGAGAGTGAGTAGTAGAGAGTGAGTAGTAGAGTAGTAGAGAGTGAGTGATAGAGAGAAGTAGAGAGTAGTAGAGTGAGTAGTAGAGAGTAGTAGAGAGTGAGTAGTAGAGAGACTAGTAGAGAGTAGTAGAGTAGTACAGAGTGAGTAGTAGAGAGTGAGTAGAGAGTGAGTAGTAGAGTGAGTAGTTGAGAGTAGTAGAGAGAGTATTAGAGATTAGTAAAGAATTAGTAGTAGAGAGTGAGTAGTAGAGTGAGTAGAGGTGTGAGTAGTAGAGAGTAGTAGAGAGAGAGTAGTAGAGAGTGAGTAGTAGAGAGTGAGCAGTAGAGTAAGTAGTAGAGAGGAGTAAAGATAGAGCAGTAGTGAGTAGGAGAGAGTGAGTAGTAGAGAGTGAGTAGTAGAGAGTAGTAGAGAGTAGTAGAGAGAGAATAGTAAAGAGTGAGTAGTAGAGAGTAGTAGAGTGTGAGTAGTAGAGAGTGAGTAGTAGAGTGAGTAGTAGAAAGTGAGTAGTAGGGAGCGAGTAGTAGAGAGAGAGTAGTAGAGAGTGAGTAGTAGAGTAGTAGAGAGTGAGTGGTAGAGAGAAGTAGAGAGTAGTAGAGTGAGTGTTGGAGCCGGCCTCGTGGCGTGGTCCTGTTCCCCCTCGCTAAGCCGCATGAGGTCCCATGCACCTCGGAGCTCCTCCATTTTGGATTGTACGTGACTCTACGTAACCACCTACGTGACCCCGCTCCACCCGGCCTCGGTCCCAGCGAGGCCCGACATCAGGGCGCCAACCCCTGGCCAGGGGGATACCACGTGAACACCTCCCCACTCCCGGCGGAGGGCAGTATCGATGGGACCCCCAACCGTCCTTCCACACCTAGGTGCGATCGCCCCACAGCTCTCTTGGGCCTGGCGCCTCTCCTGCTGGGCGTCTGGCCGCTCCCGACCCGGCCTCTCCACCCCCCCCGGGCGCAAGGGTCCGGACATCAAAGGGCTCCAGACCTATATCTGGGGCGACCCGGCAACAAGACAGCAGTTGTATCCCGGAGTCAAGAGCCCTGCTGATCGGATCGCGGCTGACCCTACGGAGACAGACTCATCCTGAAACTACCCTCTGAGCCCTGCTGATGACGTCGCGGCTCCATCGTGCTTAAAAGACCTTCACGAACCCTTGGGGCCCTGCTGATGCTGTCGCGGCCCGACCTTGTTGAACTTACCATCAGAGCCCAGCTGACCTCGTCGCGGCTCGACCGAAGCGGAACTACCACCGGAGCCCTGCTGACTGTGTCGCGGCTCGACCCAAGCAGAACTACCACCCGAGCCCTGCAGACACCGTCGCGGCTCCCCACGTCCGAGCTGCTTTGAGACCAGCACGCAAGGTCTGGCGCAGAGCCTCCCCGTACCAGGCTGGTACTAAGACTGTCCCGCTACCCTACCCCCACAAAGACATTGAGACTCTTCTGGATCACTCGATCCCCCTGTAAATATATTGAATGTGCTACCATTGATAAAGTACCAAGATAAGCAACTGATACGGAGTCCTGTGTAGTGGTGTTACTGGGCCTAGTACAATCACAGGAGAAGGACCTCTCCTAGGAGGCTTCTCGGCGGCGCTCGGCTATAACTTTGCGGTAGGAAGGTGCCCCGGAGTAGTCCCCCCGACTCCCCGGTGGTCCTCCCTCCAACAGTGAGTAGTAGAGAGTAGTAGAGAGTGAGTAGTAGAGAGAGTAGTAGAGAGAAGTAGAGTAGTACAGAGTGAGTAGTAGAGAGTAGTAGAGAGTGAGTAGTAGAGAGTAGTAGAGAGTGAGTATTAGAGAGTGATTAGTAGACAGAGAGTAGTAGAGAGTAGTAGAGTAGTAGAGAGTGAGTAGTAGAGAGTGAGTAGTAGAGAGTGAGTAGTGGAGTAGTAGAGAGTGAGTAGTAGAGAGTAGTAGAGAGTGAGTAGTAGAGAAAGTAGTAGAGTGTAGTAGAGAGTGAGTAGTAGAGAATGAGTAGTAGAGAGTGAGTAGTAGAGAGTGAGTAGCAGAGAGTAGTAGAGAGTGAGTAGTAGAATGAGTATTAGAGATTAGTAAAGAGAGAGTAGTAGAGTAGTAGAGAGTGAGTAGTAGAGAGTGAATAGTAGAGTGAGTAGTAGCGTGAGTAGTAGAGAGTAGTAGAGAGAGAGTAGTAGAGAGTGAGTAGTAGAGAGTGAGTAGTAGAGTGAGTAGTAGAGAGTAGTAGAGAGAGAGCAGTCGAGAGTGAGTAGTGGAGGGTGAGTAGTAGAGAGTGAGTTGTAGAGTGAGTAGTAGAGAGTAAGTAGTAGAGAGTAGTAGAGAGAGTATTATAGAGTGAGTAGTAGAGAGTTGTAGAGAGTGAGTAGTAGACAGAGTAGTAGAGAGTGAGTAGTAGAGAGTGGTAGAGAGTGAGTAGTAGAGAGTGAGTAGTAGAGAGTGAGTAGTAGACAGAGAGTAGTAGAGAGTAGAAGAGTAGTAGAGAGTGAGTAGTAGAGAGTGAGTAGTGGAGAGTAGTGGAGTAGTAGAGAGTGAGTAGTAGAGAGTAGTAGAGAGTGAGAAGTAGAGTGAGTAGTAGAGAGCGTGTAGTCGAGAGCAAGTAGTAGAGTGTGTAGTAGAGAGTAGTAGAGAGTGAGTAGTAGAGAGCATAGTAGAGTGAGAAGTAGAAAGAGTAGTAGAGTAGTTGAGAGTGAGTAGTAGAGAGTGAGTAGTAGAGAGTAGTAGAGAGTGAGTAGTAGAGAGTGAGTAGTAGAGTGAGTAGTTGAGAGTGAGTAGTAGAGAGTGAATAGTAGAGAGAGAGTAGTAGAGAGTGAGTAGTAGAGTAGTAGAGAGTGAGTGGTAGAGAGAAGTAGGGAGTAGTAGAGTAAGAAGTAGAGAGTGAGTAGTAGAGAGAGTAGTAAAGAGTAGTAGAGTAGTAGAGAGTGAGTAGGAGAGAGTGAGTAGTAGAGAGTAGTGGAGTAGTATAGAGGGAGTAGTAGAGAGTGAGTAGTAGAGTAGTAGAGAGTGAGTGGTAGTGTGGGAGCCGGCCTCGTGGCGTGGTCCTGTTTCCCCGCGTTAAGCCGCACGAGGTCCCATGCACATCGGGACTCCTCCATCTTGGATTGCACGTCACTCCACGTGACCATCTGTATAACCCTGCTCTACCCGGCCTCGGTCCAAGCGAGGCCCGACATCGAGACGCCAACCCCTGGCCCGGGGGATACCACGTGAGCCCTTCCCACTCCCGGCGGAGGGCAGTATCGATGGGACCCCCAACCGTCCCTCCACACCTGGGTGTGACCGCCCCACAGCTCTCTGGGGCCTGGCGCCTCTCCTGCTGGGCGTTTGGCCGCTCCCTACCCGGCCTCTCCGCCCCCTCCGGGCGCAAGGGTCCGGACATCAAAGGGCTCCCGTCCTATATCTGGGGCGACCCGACAACAGGGCAGTAGTTGTATCCTGGAGTCAAGAGCCCTGCTGATCGGATCGCGGCTGACCCTACGGAAGAAGACTCACCTTGAACCACCACTTGAGCCCTGCTGACGACGTCGCGGCTCCACCGTGCTTAAAGACCTTCACGAACCTTTGGGGCCCTGCTGACGCTGTCGCGGCCCGACCATGTTGAACCTTACCACCTGAGCCCAGCTGACCTCGTCGCGGCTCGACCGAAGCGGACCTACCACCAGAGCCCTGCTGACCGTGTCGCGGCTCGACCTAAGCGGAACTACCATCCGAGCCCTGCAGACGCCATCGCGGCTCTCCACGTCCGTGCCGCTCTGAGACCAGCATCCAAGGTCTGGCACCGAGCCCTCCCGTACCTGGTTGGTACTAAGACTGTCGCGCTACCCTATCCTCTTAACAAACATTGAGACTCTGATAGGATCCCTCGATCCCTCTGTAAATATTGCCCGTATTACTGCCGATAAAGAATCTAATCTTGCAACTGCTATTGAGTCCTGTGTGGTGGTGTTACTGGGCCTAGTACGATCATAGGAGAAGGACCTCCCCGAGGGGGCTTCTCAGCGGCGCTCGGCTATACCTTTGCGGTAGGAAGGTGCCCGGAATAGTCTCCCCGACTACCCGGTGGCCCTCCCTCCAACATTTGGTGGCCAGCGACGGGATCCGAGCCAGACGCAATCGTACAAGCAAGTAACACAACCACTGCCGGACCAGACGGGAAAAGAAAACCATGGATGGCCAAGAAGCAACCGTGGCCGCAACCTTCCAGGTGGAGAAACTGGAGGAATACACCCAAAAAGAACTCAAACAGTTCTGCAAGGACAAAGGGATCCCAACCACAGGATTGGGCACCAAGGAAGATATGCAGAGAGCCCTGAAAGCCTGGGCAGAACTCGAGACCCCTCCACCCCGAGCCGAAGGGACCTCGGCCCGGGACGGAAACCTGCCGACCACGACCCCGACAAACGGGGAGCGAACCATCCCGGACACCAGCCTTTCCCACGAAGAGATACGAGAACGGGAAAGGGCACGGACACACGAAATGGACCTTGCCCGACTCCGGCTGGACGGTGAGCTCCTACTGGCGGAGTAAAAGATAGCCCTGGAGCAACTACGGCTGCAAAAAGAAATCGAGGAGAAGAAAAGGCATCGGGAGCTAGAGGAGAGACGGCTAACCCTCGAGCACGAGAGGAGCCTTAAAGAACTTGAACTAAAAGCTAAAACTGGGGAGACCAGCAACCCCGGAGCCCGGGACGCTCTGCCCCTGACCGAGCCAAAGGTTCACATCCCCAAGGATGTCATCAAGGAGTACTATAAAAATGACGACATCCAGCAATGGTTCCGAGCGTACGAGGTAGCCATGACCTCCCATCGGGTACCCCGGAAGGATTGGGGCGCCGGCCTATGGGGGAGGTTCCTCAGCGAGGGGCGGGATACCCTGCTGCAACTCCCCGACGCCGTGATGACCTCGTACGACCACATGAAGGAAGCCCTACTCACACGCTACGGACTATCGGCCGAGATGTACCGGCAACGCTTCCGGGACTGCAAGAAGATCCCCGGTACCACATGGGTCGAATACGTGGACTTCTTCAGCCGAGCGTTGGAAGGATGGATAAAAGGGAGCAAGGTCACCTCATATAATGAACTGTTCGACCTCATTGTCTGGGAGCACCTCGCCAACAACTGCTTTGTGGAACTAAGGCAACACCTCCTGGACAGTAAACTGACCGAGCCCCGGAAGCTCGCCGCCGAAGTGGACCGATGGGTCAACACCCGGGTCCCCCGGAACCCTGTGGGGGACTACACCCGGAGTACCACGGGACCTCCCCGCCAGCGAGGCGGAGGAGGGGGGTCCCACCGCAGTCGAGAATTCCCAGCCGGGCCGCCCAGAAGTCCGCCACGAGGGCAAGCAACCAACCCCGCTTCCCCGACCCAGGGCCGAAGAGGGACCCCTATCGCCCGGTCTGGACCACGACCGACAGTGACCTGCTTCGGATGTCAGCAGACCGGCCATTATGCAAGCGACCCGGCTTGCCCCGTGAACCGACGGAATGGGACCACGGGGCCACCTCCCCGACACATAGCCGCCGCAGCCTTGGGGGAGAGAGAGGACGAGGAGGAAAACCACGACGACGGATCCCCCGAGTGGGAACCAGCCGCCATGTTGCTTGTATGCCTAGGCTCCCGAGAAATGGTGCCCCGAGCCACCATCCCAAGCAACACCCAGAAGTACAAACAGTGGGTCACCATCAACGGGCGACGGGCCGAGGCACTCCGGGACACTGGGGCCAGTGTGACCGCTGTCCACTGCCATCTGGTGACCCCCGAACAGATCCTGCCACATGTCCTCTGCCCTGTCCGGACCGCAGACAACACCGAGAGCATGTGCCGGATGGCCCGAATCCCCTTCGAGTGGGGAGGAGTGTCCGGCACCCTAAAAGTAACTGTCCGCGACGACGCCCCGGTGGACTGCCTCCTGGGGAACGACCTAGAGAGCTCCCCCTGGGCCCAGGTGGAGCGCTGAGAGCATCTGGGGATGCTAGGACTACCTGAGTGGGCCTGCGCCACCACTCGGTCCATGACCACCCAGCCAGCCGCGGCCCCGGCCCCCGACAAGCCGGCGGGCCCCGAACAATCCACCTCCTCCGGCCCGGAGGAACCTGACGAGGAGGCCGGCCCGTCCGAACTTTCTTCCAACGAGGCCGCGCCCCTCAGCGAGATCCCCGAGCTGGCCCAGTGGCACCACGACGGGGGCCCCACCCACGAACAATTCCAGCAAGAGCAGAAGGGCTGCCCGTCCCTCGAGGGGGCCCGACAGCAGGCGGCCGCGCAGGCTGCGGGGGACCCCACGGGAACCCACTGGGTCTATTGGGACGATGACTTATTGTATAGCGAGCAGAAAGTCGCCGAACTAGGGGCCGGCCGGGGGCTGGTGGTCCCCCTCCGATTTCGAGAGTTCCTCTTGAACCTGGCACATGACGTGCCCCTCGCCGGACATCTAGGGCGGGACAAGACTTACAGCCGCCTCGTGACCCATTTCTATTGGCCCCGAATGAGACGAGACGTGGACCAGCACTGCCAGTCCTGCCCGACCTGCCAAGCTAGTGGGAAGACTGGGGGACGAGTGAAAGCCCCCCTACAACCATTTCCAGCCGTCCACACCCCGTTCGAATGAGTGGGGATCGACATTGTGGGGCCCCTCGACCCCCGAACCGCCCTGGGCCACCGCTTCATCTGGTCGACCACGCCACCCGATACCCAGAAGCTGTCCCCCTCCGAACTGTGACAGCTCCAGTGGTGGGCCGGGCCCTGATGGGCATCTTCTCCAGGGTGGGGTTCCCCCGAGAAGTAGTGAGCAACAGGGGGACGAACTTTATCTCGAAGTACATGAGATCCCTCTGGCAACAATGTGGGGTCACCTATAAATTCACTACCCCTTACCACCCCCAGGGGAACGGACTGGTCTAGCGGTTCAACCGAACCCTGAAGGGGATGATCAAGGGCCTGGAAGAGCCCCTCAGAAGGAGATGGGATGTCCTGTTGCCCTGCCTCCTGTTCGTCTACCAAGAGGTACCACAGAAGTCCCTGGGCTTCAGCCCCTTCGAACTGTTGTATGGGCACCCCGTCCGAGGGCCCCTCAGCCTGGTCAAGGAGGGTTGGGAGGCGAACGTCCAAAGTGCCCCGCCCGATGTCTACCGGTACCTCCTGACCCTGCGGAACCAGACTCGGAAGTTCCGGGCCCTGGCAGAAGCCAACCTTGAAGCCAGCCAAGAAGACATGAAACGCTTGTATGACGAGAATGTCTCCGCCGTCGAGTTTGAGCCGGGCCAGCAGGTCTGGGTCATTTCACCCGTGGACCCCTGCGCCCTGCAGGACAAGTGGACCGGGCCCTTCAAGGTAGTTGAGAGGAAGAGCCCCGTCACGTACCTGGTCGACATGAAGTCTCCGAGGAACCCCCTCCGGGTCCTGCACGCCAACCGGCTCAAGCCCCACTTTGCCCGAATTGAACTAAGCTTACTGCTGGCTACTGATGATGGGGGTGAAAGTGACTCCGAGCCCCTACCAGACCTCCTGGGGTCCTCGAGCCAAGACGGCTCCTTGGAGGGCGTCCGCCTCTCTGCCACCCTGACACCAGAACAGCGCCATGACTGCCAGAAGCTGCTGCAACCCTTCGCTGCCCCTGTGCTACAGGCCCCCGACTACAGCAAGGAATTTGTAGTCCAGACTGAGGCATCGGAGTACGGTGTCGGGGCAGTCCTCTCCCAGCTGGACGCCAAGGGCCTCGACCGACCGGTGGCCTTTATCAGCCGCCGACTGCTGCCGCGAGAACAGAGGTGGAGCACCATCGAGCGGGAGGCCTTCGCTGTGGTATGGGCTCTCAAGAAGCTCCGGCCCTACCTTTTCAGTACCCACTTCAGGGTCCAGACTGACCACCGGCCCTTGCGGTGGCTCAGGCAAATGCGGGGCGAGAACCCCAAGCTGTTGCACTGGTCCATCTCACTGCAAGGGATGGACTTCACTGTAGAACACCGGCCCGGCAACGACCACGCCAATGCTGACGG
Organism: Triturus cristatus; assembly: GCF_964204655.1. Taxonomy (NCBI): domain Eukaryota; kingdom Metazoa; phylum Chordata; class Amphibia; order Caudata; family Salamandridae; genus Triturus; species Triturus cristatus. The sequence goes on from NC_140592.1 coordinate 1,117,027,616, forward strand.
CCTGTCCCGATTCTTCTGCCTCGGCGAGGAGAACCCCCAAGAAGATGGGTGACTCTCCCTGCCTTCAGCTGGGGGGGACGCGTGTGGGAGCCGGCCTCGTGGCGTGGTCCTGTTTCCCTGCGCTAAGCCGCACGAGGTCCCATGCACCTCGGGACTCCTCCATCTTGGATTGCACGTCACTCCACGTGACCATCTGTATAACCCTGCTCTACCCGGCCTCGGTCCCAGCGAGGCCCGACATTGAGACGCCAACCCCTGGCTCGGGGGATACCACGTGAGCCCTTCCCACTCCCGGCGGAGGGCAGTATCGATGGGACCCCCAACCGTCCCTCCACACCTGGGTGTGACCGCCCCACAGCTCTCTGGGGCCTGGCGCCTCTCCTGCTGGGCGTCTGGCCGCTCCCTACCCGGCCTCTCCGCCCCCTCCGGGCGCAAGGGTCCGGACATCAAAGGGCTCCCGTCCTATATCTGGGGCGACCCGACAACAGGGCAGTAGTTGTATCCTGGAGTCAAGAGCCCTGCTGATCGGATCGCGGCTGACCCTACGGAAGAAGACTCACCTTGAACCACCACTTGAGCCCTGCTGACGACGTCGCAGCTCCACCGTGCCTAAAGACCTTCACGAACCTTTGGGGCCCTGCTGACGCTGTCGCGGCCCGACCTTGTTGAACCTTACCACCTGAGCCCAGCTGACCTCGTCGCGGCTCGACCGAAGCGGACCTACCACCAGAGCCCTGCTGACCGCGTCGCGGCTCGACCTAAGCGGAACTATCATCCGAGCCCTGCAGACGCCGTCGCGGCTCTCCACGTCCGAGCCACTCTGAGATCAGCATCCAAGGTCTGGCACCGAGCCCTCCCGTACCTGGTTGGTACTAAGACTGTCCCGCTACCCTATCCTCTTAACGAACATTGAGACTCTGATAGGATCCCTCGATCCCTCTGTAAATATTGCCTGTATTACTGCCGATAAAGAATCTAATCTTGCAACTGCTATTGAGTCCTGTGTGGTGGTGTTACTGGGCCTAGTACGATCATAGGAGAAGGACCTCCCCGAGGGGGCTTCTCAGCGGCGCTCGGCTATACCTTTGCGGTAGGAAGGTGCCCGGAATAGTCTCCCCGACTACCCGGTGGCGCTCCCTCCAACAGGTAGTGGGAAGTAGAGAGTAGTAGAGTGAGTAGTAGAGAGTAGTAGAGAGTGAGTAGTTGAGAGAGTAGTAGAGAGTAGTAGAGTAGTACAGAGTGAGTAGTAGAGAGTGAGTAGTAGAGAGTGAGTAGTAGAGAGTGAGTAGTGGAGTAGTAGAGAGTGAGTAGTAGAGAGTAGTAGAGAGTGAGTAGTAGAGAGAGTAGTAGAGAGTGAGAAGTAGAGAGAGTAGTAGAGTAGTAGAGAGTGAGTAGTAGAGTTAGTAGTAGAGTGTAGTAGAGAGTGAGTAGTAGAGAATGAGTAGTAGAGAGTGAGTAGTAGAGAGTGAGTAGCAGATAGTAGTAGAGAGTGAGTAGTAGAATGAGTAGTAGAGATTAGTAGAGAGAGAGTAGTAGAGAGTAGTAGAGAGTGAGTAGTAGAGAGTGAATAGTAGAGTGAGTAGTAGCGTGAGTAATAGAGAGTAGTAGAGAGAGAGTAGTAGAGAGTGAGTAGTAGAGAGTGAGTAGTAGAGTGAGTAGTAGAGAGTAGTAGAGAGAGATCAGTAGAGAGTGAGTAGTGGATGGTGAGTAGTAGAGAGTGAGTTGCAGAGTGAGTAGTAGAGAGTGAGTAGTAGAGAGCGGTAGAGAGAGAGTATTAGAGAGTGAGTAGTAGAGAGTTGTAGAGAGTGAGTAGTAGACAGAGTAGTAGAGAGTGAGTAGTAGAGAGTAGTAGAGAGTGAGTAGTAGAGAGTGAGTAGTAGAGAGTGAGTAGTAGATAGAGAGTAGTAGAGAGTAGTAGAGTAGTAGAGAGTGAGTAGTAGAGAGTGAGTAGTAGAGAGTAGTGGAGTAGTAGAGAGTGAGTGGTAGAGAGTAGTAGAGAGTGAGTAGTAGAGAGCATAGTAGAGAGTGAGAAGTAGAGAGAGTAGTAGAGTAGTAGAGAGTGAGTAGTAGAGTGAGTAGTTGAGAGTGAGTAGTAGAGAATGAGTTGTAGAGTGAGTAGTTCAGAGTGAGTAGTAGAGAGTGAATAGTAGAGAGAGAGTAGTAGAGAGTGAGTAGTAGAGTAGTAGAGAGTGCATGGTAGAGAGAAGTAGGGAGTAATAGAGTAAGAAGTAGAGAGTTAGTAGTAGAGAGAGTAGTAAAGAGTAGTAGAGTAGAAGAGAGTGAGTAGTAGAGAGTGAGTAGTAGAGAGTAGTGGAGTAGTATAGAGGGAGTAGTAGAGAGTGAGTAGTAGAGTAGTAGAGAGTGATAAGTAGAGAGAGTAGTAGAGAGTAGTAAAGTAGTACAGAGTGAGTAGTAGAGAGTAGTAGAGAGTGAGTAGTAGAGAGAGTAGTAGAGAGTAGTAAAGTAGTACAGAGTGAGTAGTAGAGAGTAGTAGAGAGTGAGTAGTAGAGAGTAGTAGAGAGTGAGTAGTAGAGAGAGTAGTAGAGAGTAGTAGAGTAGTACAGAGTGAGTAGTAGAGAGTAGTAGAGAGAGAGTAGTAGAGAGTAGTAGAGAGTGAGTAGTAGAGAGTGAATAGTAGAGTGAGTAGTAGCGTGAGTAGTAGAGAGTAGTAGAGAGAGAGTTGTAGAGAGTGAGTAGTAGAGAGTGAGTAGTAGAGTGAGTAGTAGAGAGTAGTAGAGAGAGAGCAGTAGAGAGTGAGTAGTGGACGGTGAGTAGTAGAGAGTGAGTTGTAGAGTGAGTAGTAGAGAGTGAGTAGTAGAGAGCAGTAGAGAGAGAGTATTAGAGAGTGAGTAGTAGAGAGTTGTAGAGAGTGAGTAGTAGACAGAGTAGTAGAGAGTGAGTAGTAGAGAGTAGTAGAGAGTGAGTAGTAGAGAGTGAGTAGTAGAGAGTGAGTAGTAGACAGAGAGTAGTAGAGAGTGGTAGAATAGTAGAGAGTGAGTAGTAGAGTGAGTAGTAGAGAGTAGTTGAGAGTGAGTAGTAGAGAGTGAGTTGTAGAGTAAGTAGTTGAGAGTGAGTAGTAGAGAGTGAATAGTAGAGAGAGAGTAGTGGAGAGTGAGTAGTAGAGTAGTAGAGAGTGAGTGGTAGAGAGAAGTAGGGAGTAGTAAAGTAAGAAGTAGAGAGTGAGTAGTAGAGAGAGTAGTAAAGAGTAGTAGAGTAGTAGAGAGTGAGTAGTAGAGAGTGAGTAGTAGAGAGTAGTGGAGTAGTATAGAGGGAGTAGTAGAGAGTGAGTAGTAGAGTAGTAGAGAGTGAGTAGTGGAGAGAGTAGTAGAGAGTAGTAAAGAAGTACAGAGTGAGTAGTAGAGAGTAGTAGAGAGTGAGTAGTTGAGAGAGTAGTAGAGAGTAGTAAAGTAGTACAGAGTGAGTAGTAGAGAGTAGTAGAGAGTGAGTAGTAGAGAGTAGTAGAGAGTGAGTAGTAGAGAGAGTAGTAGAGAGTAGTAGAGTAGTCCAGAGTGAGTAGTAGAGAGTAGTAGAGAGAGAGTAGTAGAGAGTAGTAGAGAGTGAGTAGTAGAGAGTGAATAGTAGAGTGAGTAGTAGCGTGAGTAGTAGAGTGTAGTAGAGAGAGAGTAGTAGAGAGTGAGTAGTAGAGAGTGAGTAGTAGAGTGAGTAGTAGAGAGTAGTAGAAAGAGAGCAGTAGAGAGTGAGTAGTGGACGGTGAGTAGTAGAGAGTGAGTTGTAGAGTGACTAGCAGAGAGTGAGTAGTAGAGAGCAGTAGAGAGAGAGTATTAGAGAGTGAGTAGTAGAGAGTTGTAGAGAGTGAGTAGTAGGCAGAGTAGTAGAGAGTGAGTAGTAGAGAGTAGTAGAGAGTGAGTAGTAGAGAGTGAGTAGTAGAGAGTGAGTAGTAGACAGAGAGTAGTAGAGAGTAGTAGAGTAGTAGAGAGTGAGTAGTAGAGAGTGAGTAGTAGAGAGTAGTGGAGTAGTATAGAGTGAGTAGTAGAGAGTAGTAGAGAGTGAGTAGTAGAGAGCATAGTAGAGAGTGAGAAGTAGAGAGAGTAGTAGAGTAGTAGAGAGTGAGTAGTAGAGTGAGTAGTAGAGAGTAGTTGAGAGTGAGTAGTAGAGAGTGAGTTGTAGAGTGAGTAGTTGAGAGTGAGTAGTAGAGAGTGAACAGTAGAGAGAGAGTAGTGGAGAGTGAGTAGTAGAGTAGTAGAGAGTGAGTGGTAGAGAGAAGTAGTGAGTAGTAGAGTAAGAAGTAGAGAGTGAGTAGTAGAGAGTGTAGTAAAGAGTAGTAGAGTAGTAGAGAGTGAGTAGTAGAGAGTAGTAGAGAGTGAGTAGTAGAGAGTAGTAGAGATTGAGTAGTAGAGAGAGTAGTAGAGAGTAGTAAAGTAGTACAGAGTGAGTAGTAGAGAGTAGTGGAGTAGTATAGAGGGAGTAGTAGAGAGTGAGTAGTAGAGTAGTAGAGAGTGAGTAGTAGAGAGAGTAGTAGAGAGTAGTAAAGTAGTACAGAGTGAGTAGTAGAGGGTAGTAGAGAGTGAGTAGTAGAGAGTAGTAGAGAGTGAGTAGTAGAGAGAGTAGTAGAGAGTAGTAAAGTAGTACAGAGTGAGTAGTAGAGAGTAGTAGAGAGTGAGTAGTAGAGAGAGTAGTAGAGAGTAGTAAAGTAGTACTGAGTGAGTGGTATAGAGTAGTAGAGAGTGAGTAGTAGAGAGAGTAGTAGAGAGTAGTAGAGTAGTTGTTGGAGGGAGGACCACCGGGGAGTCGGGGAGACTAGTCCGGCGCCCCTTCCTACCGTACAGTTATAGCCGAGCGCCGCTGAGAAGCCCCCTTCGGGGAGGTCTTTCTCCTATAATCGTACTAGGCCCAGTAACACCACCACACAGGAGTCAATATCAGTTGCTTGACTTGGTTCTTTATCAGAAGTAGCACGTTTCAATATTTACAGTGGGATCGAGGGATCCAGTAAGAGTCTCAATGTCTGTTAGAGGGATAGGGTAGCGGGACAGTCTTAGTACCAACCAGGTACGGGAGGGCTCTGCGCCAGACCTTGAGTGCTGGGCTCGGACGTGGGGAGCCGCGACGGCGTCTGCAGGGCTCGGGTGGTAGTTCCGCTTGGGTCGAGCCGCGACACAGTCAGCAGGGCTCCAGTGGTAGATCCGCTTCGGTCGAGCCGCGATGAGGTCAGCTGGGCTCTGATAGTAAGGTTCAACGAGGTCGGGCCGCGACAGCGTCAGCAGGGCCCCAAAGGTTCGTGAAGGTCTTTCAAGCACGGGGGAGCCGCGACGTCGTCAGCAGGGCTCAGAGGGTGGGTTCAGAATGAGTCTTCTTCCGTAGGGTCAGCCGCGATCCGATCAGCAGGGCTCTTGACTCCGGGATACAACTGTTGTCCTGTTGTCGGGTCGCCCCAGATATAGGACTGGAGCCCTTTGATGTCCGGACCCTTGCGCCCGGAGGGGGCGGAGAGGCCGGGTAGGGAGCGGCCAGACACCCAGCAGGAGAGGCGCCAGGCCCCAGAGAGCTGTGGGGTGATCGCACTTAGGTGTGGAAGGACGGTTGGGGGTCCCATTGATACTGCCCTCCGCCGGGAGTGGGAAGGGTTCACGTGGTATCCCCCGGGCCAGAGGTTGGCGCCTCGATGTCGGGCCTCGCTGGGACAGAGGCCGGGTGAAGCGGGGTCACGCAGGTGGTCACGTGGAGTGACGTATAATCCAAAATGGAGGAGCCCCGAGGTGCATGGGACCTTGCACGGCTTAGCGAGGGGGAACAGGACCACGCCACGAGGCCGGCTCCCACATGCGTCCCCCCCAGCTGACGATGAGAATGAAGAGTGGTTCAAGTTACTGAACCTTAAAAAGAAAGCTAGACGGACTGAGTCCCATGCGGAATTCATGATAGAGTATTTGAAAGCAGGGGTGATCCCCAACGGTCTTAGAATCAGGAATATACCAGGTCTCTTTATAGAAATTAGGAAGTTTCTAGAACGTTGGTCACTCATAGCCAACAAATGTTCTAGAGACTTTATGATCCTGATAATTGAGACGGCCAGAGAAGTGGTCGAAACACTCATGAAAGAAATTGCGGAACTAGAGGAGACTATGAAGAAAAATAACCCAATAGATGAAGCTAAAAGGAAACTTGAGGACATCAATACTGAACTTAGCTCTTTTAGTGATTATCTCATAAAGAAAAAAACAGAGAAACTCCGTAAGGATATAAGATACTTCTCTGAAGAAAGAGTATATCCTTATCTAGGAGCCCAATATTACAATGGTTCCAGAGACTATACCAACCAGTCAGATCACCAATATTGGTCAAGTAATAAGATCCTTACTTTTTCTGATACTTCAGAGTCTGAGGGGGAGGGAGGACAAAGCTCATTCGATAACTACAGCAATAGAAGAGGTGCCTTTGAGGGACAGAGAAGAAATACTCGTTTTTTAGGCAACCGACGGGGGAACATGAGAGGGAGATACAGAACACAGTAGAGGGGACGTTACCAACAAACAGACAACAATCCCCCACAATTCCTCCAAACAAGACGGAATCAATATTGGAGAGAATAGATACCCCCCTCCATGCTGAACCTATCCCTATTTTTAATCTTTCTAAAACCACTTTGGATGTCTATACTGAGGATCTCCTGGTTAGAGGCCTTTCATTTATACCTAGTACGGGTCTCAATCATTTCGAGCTATACCAAGATCTTCATTCCTTCTTTCGCAAAGTCCGCCTCAATAGATTCTTTGAAAACCGAGAGTCACAAGAGATTGAAAACAAATCTGGACTCAAACCGAAGTCTATATTTACTCCGAATCTCGATGAGGTGGGCCCAGAGGTAGGGATTTTTGAAAGAGTCGTTACCACTAAAATCAAGAAAATGATGCAATTTGTACCTAAACCCCACTACAATTTACCCTATGACGAATATAAAGCAATGAAATCGCTTGCGGACAATAAGGATTTAACGATCAAACCTAGTGATAAGGGTGGAGGGATCGTTATTATGGACTGTGACCAATACAAAACGGATATCTATAACATGCTTAATGTTCCGGAAAATTACACCAAGGTGATGCACTACCCTGACCAGAGAATCAAGAGTAATATTTTTGACATTACTAGAAGAGCTCTAGATAAGGGGAGTATTTGCATCCAAGAATTTGAATATCTTAATATAGAACATTTTCAGATCCCTGTTCTATATGGCCTCCCAAAAATTCATAAGAACCTAGACAGGCCCCCTTTTAGACCCATAGTCTCCACCATCGGGTCACTTACTGAACCGCTTTCGAAATTTGTTGATGTGTTCCTGGCCCCACTAGTTAGCAATCTGCCAGCTTTTGTGAGGGACACTGGACACCTGATTACTAAAATTGAGGGTATTGAGTTTAATCCTGCGATGGATATATTGGTCTCTATGGACATTGAGGCGTTATATTCTAACATACCTTTGACTGGGGCTTTGGAAGCCGTCAGAAGCATGTTGATTGAAAATACGAACAACATTGACAATCTGTTTATTTTAGAATGCCTGGCTATTGTCCTGCATGAAAACTATTTTGAATTCGACAGAACCATATATAAACAGACTCTGGGTATCAGTATGGGAGCTGCTTGTGCTCCAAATGTGGCCAACCTCTATATGGGAGTGTTTGAGAATAGATTTATTTACAATGAGGTAGCACCTTTCTCAGAGAACATTACCTACTCTTACAGATACATCAACGATATCTTTTTTATTTGGAAAGGGAACGAGGAACAACTATCTGAATTTATCCTTTGGGTCAATCTTTGTGATCCACATCTGAAATTCACCTCCAAAACTAGTAAAGACAGAATCGAGTTTTTAGATATCTGGATAGAGGCCATTGAAGAACATATTGAAGTATCACTATACACGAAGCCTACGGCCCGGAACACACTACTTCAATATCAAAGCTTCCACCCACGCAGTCAAAAAGACAGCATACCCTTCAGCCAGTTCCTGCTTCTTCGCAGAAACTGTACTTGTATACAGTCTTTCGAAGATCATGCAGAGACCTTGAAAATAAAGTTGAGAAATAGAGGGTACCCGAATAGAATAATTAAGGAGTCTTATAAAAGGGCCAAATATTATAATCGAGATGCCCTACTGACACCTAAGACCACAGATGCCCAGGAGAAGTTGGTGTGTGTTACCAAGCACTCCAACTTCAATAACAAACTCCGCCAAGCGATTAATTCCTCATGGCACAGCTTGAATTCGGGTTCCTCTCAGAATTTGCCTAAACCCATTTTTGCTTTCCGCAGAAACAGAAATTTGAAAAATGTACTGGTCAAATCTATACTACCAGTGAAAAACCCTATGGTCCAGCGCTCAATTTTTGGCGGCTCACCTGTTTTTGGTACACATAAATGTGGCAGCTGCCATGCGTGTGCCTTCGTTAAAACCACCCCCACATTAAAATGGGGGAAAAGGACTTTTTCTTTTAAAGAAATAACGAACTGTAGGACCTCTAATTTGATCTATCTGATTTTATGCCCCTGTGGCAAAGGCTATGTGGGGGAGACCAGTAGAGAGATGCGAGTTCGATTCAGCGAACACAAATCTTCTATCAACAATAAACGTGTGGGAGCTCCTCTGGTTAAACATTGGCTTGAGAAGCAACATTCAAGTAAAGATCTTGAATGGCTGATCCTGGAACGCGTGCACACTCCCAAGGATGGTAACATCGATGCACTTAGAAAGAAAAGAGAAGTGTTCTGGATGTTCACTCTCAAGACTTGTGATGATGGACTGAACGAATCTCTCCCCTGGGAAAATGCGATTCTCTGAGGCCCAGTTATTTTTCATCTGACTTGATTTCCTTTTCCTTGTTTTGGACGTGTTGCCACTTTTTTCGTAATACTGTCTGACTACATATACATATATATTCTACTTTTGTACTAATTAGTCATCTGTTGCTTGATTAGAACTGATATTATTATTTTTCTCTCTGCAATGTCTCTAAGACTGCTAAATCACCCCTATCTAAGATGGCAAGCCTGCTCTCTTTATTTACTATTTTGGCTCCCGGTTACTTTACCTTCCTCATCCGTTCCAAGATGGCGATGACTTTTCTATGCTCCATTAGGTAACTGTATTCTACTCCCTCGATTTGTTTTTCTAAACCCTCCGGTCACGTTACCAGTTCCGCATAGAATTAGAGCTTGTATTTCCTCTTTTTATTTTTACTTCGAATTGCCCACCCTAAGATGGCGTCGACGTTTTGACGTTCTCACCCGTTTCCAGGTGAGACTTGTTTCCCTCTCATCTTCAATTAACCCACTACTATTTAAATGGTGTTAAGTCAAGATTTACGATTATTCAGAGGCAGCGAGCCTCCGCGTTTGTTGCAGGAGATTCCAGTTTATGTGAGCCTGTGTCGTTAGAAGAAGTAAGTATGTTGAGCAGCTTGCTGTCTTTGTTCGTAATTTATTGCTCGGAAGGTAGACAGAGTATGTGGGTTCTAAATTCTACTTTTTACCTTATTTTCCTTTAAACGGTTGTATTTTTTGTATCTTTATATATTTGTTTTGGATTTAAATTGAGGGCTAAATAGTATTTGGGGCTATAGCTTTTCAGACTATTGACTGATTACTTAGAAGGAGTATCTTTATTTCTGTAAGTTACTATGCTGTGATACACCTTGTAGAGGCTTTATTTACAGTTGGTCTCTTGAGCACTATATATGCTTCTTCCTTATGAGCCTTCTGGTAATTCTAGAGCGGTTGTTATACACTTTGTAGAGGCTCTATTTTCAGTGGTTCTCTTGAGCACCATATATGCCTTCTTCGTATGAGCCTTATGGTAATTCTCGAGCGGGTCAGTTTTAAACTACCTGGGGGCCGCGTATTTTGTGCCTCCTTGGTCTGGGTGGTTTCTTTTGAGTTATTCCGCATTTAAACTCTATGAGATTTTATAAAGAGTCTATTCTTCTTTTGCTATAGATTATGCCCATGGGTATGGAAGCCGTATAATGACCGCTGGCCGTTTTCTGATCCCCACAAAAGGGAGCGAGAGAAATTACCCTCTTAATGAAAATTTATTGCCATCTAGTAAGTGTATTTTAATTCTCTATAGTCTTCTGGACTTGCATGACTCGTTCAAATGAGTTCCACTGGCAGTTTGAAATAAGAGCAAAGGTGCTTATTTTTGTAGATATATTGTAGACTTGATACAGTTGTTACCACAGCGATCCTAGCTAAACCGCACTAAGCTATTTGAGTGCTCATGGTAAATTACTTTGTTACTATTGGGGTTTTTACCCTAAGTGTAGTCAGGACCAAAGTTCTATAGATAATTGACATTATACTCTCTCCCTGCAGCTATTTTAGATGCACTTTGGATTTAGTTTGGTGAAATCCGATCAGAGACCTGGAATTAACGGCATTGTCCCCCTTTTTGTACATGAGTGTACATTACCTCTGGATGATTTTTGTCTTCCTGCTGTTGATACTACACTGAGATTGATCCTGATTTTCTTGGGATCACTTTTTATCCGAAGTCGCCTTTTGACTCTACAAGTGTGTATTTTCTAGAATTTTTATACTTACTTATGGGAGCACTTAATTGGTTCTTTTTCCCTCTTTTCACTTATGGACTTCTGTGTCTTAAGATACCTTTTTATTGGTTTTCTCTGTCATTAGTATATCCTGGTGAAGTTTTCCAGATATCTCTCCCTCCATTTCAGCACTTTTTAAGTTCTTCTTACTGTGTTTTAACTCAGTATTATGTGATAAAAATGTAATTTAGCTATCACTATTCCCACAGATGAGACTGACGAGGCATAAAAGAAAATCTATTCAATTGAATGCTTGATTGTCTTGACTTAGCCTATCATATCAAATTATATTGAGTCTTCACCGGTTGGATATGCCATCAGTGCCCTGAGGAAGGAAGACTCCGAAACGCGCGTCGGCGCATTTGTGTTCTCCTTATGTGTTTCTGTATTGTTTCTGTAATTGTATTCCCTGTTTTGTATGATTTCACTGAACTGTTCACCTTTTGTGTACATAACACTAATTGTTTTGAGTCTTGATGTTATGTTTTGTCTTTCAATAATTGTATTGCTTCGTCGCTCTTAGTTTGATGAGCTAGTTGGCCTGTTATGTTTCTGAATAGAAAAATGAAATGATCTATCTAAAAAGAAAAAATTGATACATAACTCTATATATTTTTATAATAAAACACAAAAAAAAGAATGTTATAGTAGACTTTTTGTATTCTGTGGGATAGATTGACTATTTCTCTTACAGGGGTTTTGTGTGTTTGTTTGAATTGTACTTTCCCTGGGACTCCGCCCCATTATACCTTTTGAGTACAGGGACCCTCTTTAGTATTTATTGTCCCCCCCAGCTGAAGGCAGGGAGAGTCACCCATCTCCTTGGGGGTTCTCCTCGCCGAGGCGGAAGAATCGGGACAGGCCGTCAGCATTGGCGTGGTCGTTGCCGGGCCGGTGTTCCACAGTGAAGTCCATCCCCTGCAGCGAGATGGACCAACGCAACAGCTTGGGGTTCTCGCCCCGCATTTTCATGAGCCACCGCAAGGGCCGGTGGTCAGTTTGGACCCTGAAGTGTGTGCCAAAAAGGTAGGGCCGAAGCTTCTTGAGAGCCCATACCACGGCGAAGGCCTCCCGCTCGATGGTGCTCCACCTCTGTTCTCGCGGCAGCAGTCGGCGGCTGATAAAGGCCACAGGCCGGTCGAGGCCCTTGGCGTCCATCTGGGAGAGGACTGCCCTGACCCCGTACTCCGAGACATCGGTCTGGACTACAAATTCCTTGCTGTAGTCAGGGGCCTGTAGCACAGGGGCAGCGCACATGGCCGCCTTGAGGGTCTCAAAAGCGGTCTGACAGCGGGGCGTCCAGTGCACCGCATTGGGCTGTTTCTTGGAGGTGAGCTCCGTAAGGGGCCCCACAATGCTGCCATAATCCTTGATGAATCGTCGGTAGTAGCCTGTGAGGCCTAGGAAGGCCCGGACAGCGGTCTGGGTTGCGGGGGGCTCCCACGCCTGGATGGCGTCGACCTTTAACTGGAGGGGCGCCACCTGGCCACTCCCCACCTGGTGGCCCAGATAGGTCACAGATCCTTGACCGATCTGGCATTTACTGGCCTTAATGGTGAGCTCGGCTCTCTGGAGAGCGGCCAGGACTTACCCGAGGTGTCCTAGGTGCGCGGCCCAGTGATCGCTGAAGACTGCAATGTCGTCGAGGTAGGCCGCGCTGAAGGCTTCTAGTCCGGCCAGGACCTTGTTCACTAGCCTCTGAAAGGTAGCTGGGGCGTTCTTCATCCCGAAGGGCATTACCCGAAAGTGGTAGTGCCCATCAGGGGTGGAAAAGGCGGATCATTCCTGGGCGCCGGGAGTGAGCTTGATCTGCCAGTACCCAGCGGTGAGATCGAAGGTGCTCAGGTAGCGGGCGGCCCCCAAGCGATCGATCAGCTCGTCTGCTCGTGGCAAGGGGTGGGCATCGGTCTTGGTGACTGCGTTCAGGCCCCGGTAGTCGACACAAAATCTGAGTTCTGGGGCCGTGCCGGGGGCGGCGGCCTTCGGCACCAAGACTACCGGGCTGGCCCACGGGCTGTCGGAAGGCTCGATGACTCCGAGAGCGAGCATCTTGGCGACCTCGGTCTGTATGCAGGCTCGGACTCGGTCAGGTACTCTGTAGGCGCGGTGTCTCACAGGGGGGCTATCCCCAGTGTCCACGTCGTGGACGCACCAGGGGGTCACCCCAGGCGTGAGGGAGAAGAGGGCAGCAAAGGGTTGCAGCAGCTTCTGGCAGTCATGGCGCTGTTCTGGTATCAGGGTGGCGGAGAGGCGGACGCCCTCCAAGGAGCCGTCTCGGCCCGAGGACCCCAGGAGGTCGGGTAGGGGCTCGGAGTCACTTTCGCCCCCATCGTCGGTAGCCAGCAGCAGGCTCAGTTCCGTGCGGGCAAAGTGGGGCTTGAGTCGGTTGGCGTGCCGGACCCGGAGGGGGTTCCTCGGGGACTCCATGTCGACCAGGTACGTGACGGGGCTCTTCCTTTCAACTACCTTGAAGGGCCCGGTCCACTTGTCCTGCAGGGCGCAGGGGTCCACGGGTGACATGACCCAGACTTGCTGGCCCGGCTCGAACTCGGTGACGGAGGCATTTTCGTCATACCAGCGTTTCATGTCTTCTTGGCTGGCTTCGAGGTTGGCTTCTGCCAGGAGCCGGAACTTCCGAGTCTGGTTCCGCAGGGTCAGAAGGTACCGGTAGACGTCGGGAGGGGCATCTTGGACTTGCGCCTCCCAGCCCTCTTTGACCAGGCTGAGGGGCCCTCGGACGGGGTGCCCATACAATAGTTCGAAGGGGCTGAAGCCCAGGGATTTCTGTGGTACCTCCCGATAGGCGAACAGGAGGCAGGGCAGCAGGACATCCCATCTCCTCCTCAGGGGCTCTTCCAGGCCCTTGATCATCCCCTTCAGGGTTCGGTTGAACCGCTCGACCAGTCCGTTCCCCTGGGGGTGGTAAGGGGTGGTGAATTTATAGGTGACCCCACATTGTTGCCAGAGGGATCTCATGTACTTTGAAATAAAGTTCGTTCCCCTGTCGCTCACCACTTCTCGGGGAAACCCCACCCCCTGGAGAAGATGCCCATCAGGGCCCGGCCCACCACTGGAGCTGTCACAGTGCGGAGTGGGATGGCCTCGGGGTATCGGGTGGCGTGGTCGACCAGTACCAGGATGAAGCGGTGTCCCAGGGCGGTTCGGGGGTCGAGGGGCCCCACGATGTCGATCCCCACTCGTTCGAACGGGGTGTTGACGGTTGGAAATGGTTGCAGAGGGGCTTTCACTCGACCCCCAGTCTTCCCGCTAGCTTGGCAGGTCGGGCAGGACCGGCAGTGATGGTCCACGTCTCTTCTCATTCGGGGCCAATAGAAATGGGTCACTAGGCGGCTGTAGGTCTTGTCCCGCCCGAGGTGTCCGGCGAGGGGCACGTCATGTGCCAGGTTCAGGAGGAACTCTCGAAATCGGAGGGGGGCCACCAACACCCGTCCGGCCCCTAGTTCGGCGACTTTCTGCTCACTGTACAATAAGTCATTGTCCCAATAGACCCAGTGGGTTCCCGTCGGGTCCCCCGCAGCCTGGGCGGCCGCTTGCTGTCGGGCCCCCTCGAGGGACGGGCAGGCCTTCTGCTCTTGCTGGAATTGTTCGCGGGTGGGGCCCCCGTCGTGGCGCCACTGGGCCAGCTCGGGGATCTCGCTGAGGGAGGCGGCCTCGTCGGGAGAAAGTTCGGATGGCCCGGCCTCCTCGTCAGGTTCCTCCGTGCCGGAGGAGGGTGATAGCTCGGGACCCGTCGGCTTGTCGGGGGCTGTGGCAGCGGCTGGTTGGGCGCTCATGGACCGGGTGGTGGCGCAGGCCCACTCGGGCAGTCCTAGCATCCCCAGATGCTCTCGGCGTTCCACCTGGGCCCAGGGGGAGCTCTCTAGGTCATTCCCCAGGAGGCAGTCTACTGGGGCGTCGTCGCGGACAGTTACTTTTAGGGTGCCGGCCACTCCTCCCCACTCGAAGGGGATCCTGGCCATCCGGCACATGCTCTCGGTGTTGAACGCGGTCCGGACAGGGCATAGGACATGCGGCAGGATTTGTTCGGGGGTCACTAGGTGGCAGCGGACAGCGGTCACACTGGCCCCAGTGTCCTGGAGGGCCTCGGCCCGTCGTCCGTTGATGGTGACCCACTGTTGGTACTTCTGGGTGTTGCTTGGGATGGCAGCTCGTGGCACCATCTCTCGGGAGCCCAGGCATACAAGCGACATGGCAGCTGGTTCCCACTCGGGGGACCCGTTGTCGTGGTTCTCCTCCTCGTCTTCTCCCTCCCCCAGGGCTGCGGCGGCTATTTGCCGGGGAGGGGGCCCAGCGGTCCCGTTCTGTCGGTTCACGGGGCAGGCCGGGTCGCTCGCATAGTGGCCGGTCAGCTGGCAGCCGAAGCAGGTCACTGTTGGTCGTGGTCCAGGCCGTGCGATAGGGGCCCCCCTTCGGCCCAGGGTCGGGGACGTGTGGTTGGTGGCTTGGCCTCGTGGCGGGCTTCTGGGCGGCCCGGCCGGGAATTCTCGACTGCGGTGGGACTCCCCTCCTTCGCCTCGCTGGCAGGGAGGTCCCGTGGTACTCCGTTGGTAGTCCCCCACTGGGTTCCGGGGGACCCGGGTGTTGACCCATCGGTCGGCTTCGGCGGCGAGCTTCCGGGGCTCGGTCAGTTTACTGTCCAGGAGGTGTTGCCTTAGTTCAACAAAGCAGTTGTTGGCGAGGTGCTCCCAGACAATGAGGTCGAACAGTTCATTGTATGAGGTGACCTCGCTCCCTTTTATCCATCCTTCCAATGCTCGGCTGAAGAAGTCCACGTATTCGACCCACGTGGTACCGGGGAGCTTCTTGCAGTCCCGGAAGCGCTGCCGGTACATCTCGGCTGATAGTCCATAGCGTGTGAGTAGGGCTTCCTTCATGTGGTCGTATGATGTCATCACCGCGTCGGGGAGTTGCAGCAGGGTATCCCGGCCCTCGCTGAGGAACCTCCCCCATAGGCCGGCACCCCAATCCTTCCGGGGTACCCGATGGGAGGTCATGGCTACTTCGTACGCTCGGAACCATTGCTGGATGTCGTCATTTTTATAGTACTCCTTGACGACATCCTTGGGGATGTGAACCTTTGGCTCGGTCAGTGGCAGAGCGTCCCGGGCTCCGGGGTTGCTGGTCTCCCCCGTTTTAGATTTTAGTTCAAGTTCCTTGAGGCTCCTCTCGTGCTCGAGGGTTAGCCGTCTCTCCTCTAGTTCCCGATGCCGCTTCTTTTCCTCGATTTCCTCTTGCAGCCGTAGTTGCTCCAACGCTATTTTCTTCTCCGCCAGTAGGAGCTCACCGTCCAGCCGGAGTCGGGCGAGGTCCATTTCGTGTGTCCGGACCCTCTCCCGTTCTCGCATTTCTTCGTGGGAAAGGCTGGTTTCTGGGACGGTTCGCCCCCCGTCTGTCGGGGTCGGCAGGTTTCCGTCCCGGGCCGAGGTCCCTTCGGCTCGGGGCGGAGTGGTCTCGGGTTCTGTCCAGGCTTTCAGGGCTTTCTGCATTTCTTCCTTGGTGCCCAATCCTGTGGTTGGGATCCCTTTGTCCTTGCAGAATTGTTTCAGTTCTTTCTGGGTGTATTCTTCCAACCTTTCCGGCTGGAAGGTTGCGGCCACGGTTGCCTCTTGGCCTTCCATGGTTCCCTTTTCTTTTTCCGTCTGGTTAGGTAGCGGGTGCGTTACTTGCCTGTACGATTGCGTTTGGCTCGGATCCCGTCGCTGGCCACCAAATGTTGGAGGGAGGACCACCGGGGAGTCGGGGAGACTAGTCCGGCGCCCCTTCCTACCGCACAGTTATAGCCGAGCGCCGCTGAAAAGCCCCCTTCGGGTAGGTCTTTCTCCTATAATCGTACTAGGCCCAGTAACACCACCACACAGGACTCAATATCAGTTGCTTGACTTGGTTCTTTATCAGAAGTAGCACGCTTCAATATTTACTGTGGGATCGAGGGATCCAGTAAGAGTCTCAATGTCTGTTAGAGGGATAGGGTAGCGGGACAGTCTTAGTACCAACCAGGTACTGGAGGGCTCTGCGCCAGACCTTGAGTGCTGGGCTCGGAGCGGCTCGGAAGTGGGGAGCCGCGACGGCGTCTGCAGGGCTCGGGTTGTAGTTCCGCTTGGGTCGAGCCGCGACACAGTCAGCAGGGCTCCGGTGGTAGATCCGCTTCGGTCGAGCCGCGACGAGGTCAGCTGGGCTCTGATAGTAAGGTTCAACAAGGTCGGGCCGCGACAGCGTCAGCAGGGCCCCAAAGGTTCGTGAAGGTCTTTCAAGCACGGGGGAGCCGCGACATCGTCAGCAGGGCTCAGAGGGTGGGTTCAGGATGAGTCTTCTTCCGTAGGGTCAGCCGCGATCCGATCAGCAGGGCTCTTGACTCCGGGATACAACTGTTGTCCTTTTGTCGGGTCGCCCCAGATATAGGACTGGAGCCCTTTGATGTCCGGACCCTTGCGCCCGGAGGGGGCGGAGAGGCCGGGTATGGAGCGGCCAGACGCCCAGCAGGAGAGGCGCCAGGCCCCAGAGAGCTGTGGGGTGATCGCACCTAGGTGTGGAAGGACGGTTGGGGGTCCCATCGATACTGCCCTCCGCCGGGAGTTGGAAGGGTTCACGTGGTATCCCCCGGGCCAGGGGTTGGCGCCTCGATGTCGGGCCTCGCTGGGACAGAGGCCGGGTGAAGCGGGGTCACGCAGGTGGTCACGTGGAGTAACGTATAATCCAAAATGGAGGAGCCCCGAGGTGCATGGGACCTCGCGCGGCTTAGCGAGGGGGAACAGGACCACGCCACGAGGCCGGCTCCCACAGTAGTACAGAGTGAGTAGTAGAGAGTAGTAGAGAGTGAGTAGTAGAGAGTAGTAGAGAGTGAGTATTAGAGAGTGAGTAGTAGACAGAGAGTAGTAGAGAGTAGTAGAGTAGTAGAGAGTGAGTAGTAGAGAGTGAGTAGTAGAGAGTGAGTAGTGGAGTAGTAAAGAGTGAGTAGTAGAGAGTAGTAGATAGTGAGTAGTAGAGAGAGTAGTAGAGAGTGAGAAGTAGAGAGAGTAGTAGAGTAGTAGAGAGTGAGTAGTAGAGTGAGTAGTAGAGTGTAGTAGAGAGTGAGTAGTAGAGTATGAGTAGTAGAGAGTGAGTTGTAGAGAGTGAGTAGTAGAGAGTGAATAGTAGAGTGAGTAGTTGAGAGTGAGTAGTAGAGAATGAATAGTAGAGAGTGAGTAGTAGAGAGTGAGTAGCAGAGAGTAGTAGAGAGTGTGTAGTAGAATGAGTAGTAGAGATTAGTAGAGAGAGAGTAGTAGAGAGTAGTAGAGAGTGAGTAGTAGAGAGTGAATAATAGAGTGAGTAGTAGAGAGTAGTTGAGAGAGAGCAGTAGAGAGTGAGTAGTGGAGGGTGAGTAGTAGAGAGTGAGTTGTAGAGTGAGTAGTAGAGAGTGAGTAGTAGAGAGTAGTAGAGAGAGAGTATTAGAGAGTGAGTAGTAGAGAGTTGTAGAGAGTGAGTAGTAGACAGAGTAGTAGAGCGTGAGTAGTAGAGAGTAGTAAAGAGTGAGTAGTAGAGAGTGAGTAGTAGAGAGTGAGTAGTAGACAGAGAGTAGTAGAGAGTAGTAGAGTAGTAGAGAGTGAGTAGTAGAGAGTGAGTAGTAGAGAGTAGTGGAGTAGTAGAGAGTAAGTAGTAGAGAGTAGTAGAGAGTGAGTAGTAGAGTGAGTCGTAGAGAGTAGTAGAGAGCGTGTAGTCGAGGACAAGTAGTAGAGTGTGTAGTAGAGCGTGAGTAGTAGAGAGTAGTAGAGAGTGAGTAGTAGAGAGCATAGTAGAGAGTGAGAGGTAGAGAGAGTAGTAGAGTAGTAGAGAGTGAGTAGTAGAGTGAGTAGTAGAGAGTAGTTGAGAGTGAGTAGTAGAGAG
This sequence comes from Triturus cristatus, assembly GCF_964204655.1. Classification (NCBI taxonomy): domain Eukaryota; kingdom Metazoa; phylum Chordata; class Amphibia; order Caudata; family Salamandridae; genus Triturus; species Triturus cristatus. The sequence continues at coordinate 1,117,046,068 of NC_140592.1, forward strand.
TGAATAGTAGAGAGAGAGTAGTAGAGAGTGAATAGTAGAGAGTAGTAGAGAGTGAGTAGTAGAGAGAGTAGTAGAGAGTGAGAAGTAGAGAGAGTAGTAGAGTAGTAGAGAGTGAGTAGGAGAGTGAGTAGTAGAGTGTAGTAGAGAGTGAGTAGTAGAGAATGAGTAGTAGAGAGTGAGTAGTAGAGAGTAAGTAGTAAAGAGTGAGTAGCAGAGAGTAGTAGAGAGTGAGTAGTAGAATGAGTAGTAGAGATTAGTAGAGAGAGTGTAGTAGAGAGTAGTAGAGAGTGAGTAGTAGAGAGTGAATAGTAGAGTGAGTAGTAGCGTGAGTAGTAGAGAGTAGTAGAGAGAGAGTAGTAGAGAGTGAGTAGTAGAGAGTGAGTAGTAGAGTGAGTAGTAAAGAGTAGTAGAGAGAGAGAGCAGTAGAGAGTGAGTAGTGGAGGGTGAGTAGTAGAGAGTGAGTTGTAGAGTGAGTAGTAGAGAGTGAGTAGAGAGAGAGAGTATTTGAGAGTGAGTAGTAGAGAGTTGTAGAGAGTGAGTAGTAGACAGAGTAATAGAGAGTGAGCAGTAGAGAGTAGTAGAGAGTGAGTAGTAGAGAGTGAGTAGTAGAGAGTGAGTAGTAGACAGAGAGTAGTAGAGAGTAGTAGAGTAGTAGAGAGTGAGTAGTAGAGAGTGAGTAGTAGAGAGTAGTGGAGTAGTAGAGAGTGAGTAGTAGAGAGTAGTAGTGAGTGAGTAGTAGAGTGAGTAGTAGAGAGTAGTAGAGAGCGTGTAGTCAAGAGCAAGTAGTAGAGTGTGTAGTAGAGAGTGAGTAGTAGAGAGTAGTAGAGCGTGAGTAGTAGAGTGGATAGTAGAGAGTAGTAGGGAGTAGTAGATAGTGAGTAGTAGAGAGTAGTAGAGAGTGAGTAGTAGAGAGTGAGTAGTAGAGAGTAGTGGAGTAGTAGAGATTGCGTAGTAGATAGTAGTAGAGAGTGAGTAGTAGAGAGTAGTAGAGTGTGAGTAGTAGAGAGTTGTAGAGAGTAAGTAGTAGAGAGTGAGTAGTAGTGTGAGTAGTAGAGAGCGAGTAGTAGAGAGTAGTAGAGAGCAGTAGAGAGAAAGTAGTAGAGAGTGAGCATTAGCGAGTTGTAGAGAGTGAGTAGTAGAGAGTAGTAGAGAGTGAGTAGTAGAGAGTGAGTAGTAGATAGTGAGTAGTAGAGAGTAGTGGAGTAGAAGAGATTGCGTAGTAGATTGTAGTAGAGAGTGAGTAGTAGAGAGTAGTAGAGAGAGAGTAGTAGAGTAAGTAGTAGAGAGGAGTAGAGATAGAGCAGTAGTGAGTAGTAGAGAGTGAATAGTAGAGAGTGAGTAGTAGAGAGTGGTAGAGTGTGAGTAGTAAAGAGTGAGTAGTAGAGAGAGAGTCGTAGAGAGTGAGTAGTAGAGAGTAGTAGAGTGTGAGTAGTACGGAGTGAGTAGTAGAGAGAGAGTAGTAGAGAGTGAGTAGTAGAGTGTGTAGTTGAGAGTAGTAGAGAGAGAGTAGTAGAGATTAGTAAAGAGTGAGTAGTAGAGAGTGAGTAGTAGAGTGAGTAGTAGAGCGAGTAGTAGAGAGTCGTAGAACGTGAGTAGCAGAGTGAGTAGTAGAGAGTGAGTAGTAGAGAGTAGTAGAGAGTAGTAGAGAGAGAGCATAGTAGAGAGTGAGTAGTAGAGAGTAGTAGAGTGTGAGTAGTAAAGAGTGAGTAGTAGAGAGAGAGTCGTAGAGAGTGAGTAGTAGAGAGTAGCAGAGAGTGAGTAGAAGAGTGAGTAGTAGAGTGTAGTAGAGAGTGAGTAGTAGAGAGCAGTAGAGAGTGAGTAGAAGAATGAGTAGTAGAGATTAGTAGAGAGAGAGTAGTAGAGAGTGAGTAGCAGAGAGTAGTAGAGAGTGAGTAGTAGAATGAGTAGTAGAGATTAGTAGAGAGAGAGTAGTAGAGAGTGAGTATTAGAGAGTGAATAGTAGAGTGAGTAGTAGTGTGAGTAGTAGAGAGTAGTAGAGAGAGAGTAGTATAGAGTGAGTAGTAGAGAGTGAGTAGTAGAGTGAGTAGTAGAGAGTAGTAGAGAGAGCAGTAGAGAGTGAGTAGTAGAGGGTGAGTAGTAGAGAGTGAGTAGTAGAGAGTGAGTAGCAGAGAGTAGTAGAGAGTGAGTAGTAGAGTGGATAGTAGAGAGTAGTAGGGAGTAGTAGATAGTGAGTAGTAGAGAGTGAATAGTAGAGTGAGTAGTAGAGTGAGCACTAGAGAGTAGTAGAGAGTTAGAGAGTTGTAGAGAGTGAGTAGTAGAGAGAGAGTAGTAGAGTGAGTAGTAGAGAGCGAGTAGTAGAGAGTAGTAGAGAGTAGTAGAGATAGAGTAGTAGAGAGTGAGTATTAGAGAGTGAGTATTAGAGAGTTGTAGAGAGTGAGTAGTAGAGAGTAGTAGAGAGTGATAGTAGAGAGTGAGTAGTAGAGAGTAGTGGAGTAGTAGAGATTGCGTAGTAGATAGTAGTAGAGAGTGAGTAGTAGAGAGTAGTAGAGTGTGAGTAGAAGAGAGTAGTAGAGAGTAAGTTGTAGAGAGTGAGTAGTAGTGTGAGTAGTAGAGAGAGAGTAGTAGAGAGTAGTAGAGAGCAGTAGAGAGAGAGTAGTAGAGAGTGAGCATTAGCGAGTTGTAGAGAGTGAGTAGTAGAAAGTAGTATAGAGTGAGTAGTAGAGAGTGAGTAGTAGAGAGTGAGTAGTAGAGAGTATTGGAGTAGTAGAGATTGCGTAGTAGATAGTAGTAGAGAGTGAGTAGTAGAGTGAGTAGCAGAGAGTAGTAGAGAGTGAGTTGTAGAGAGTGAGAGAGTGAGTGGTAGAGAGTAGTAGAGAGTAGTATAGTAGTAGAGAGTGAGTAGTAGAGAGTGAGTAGTAGAGAGTGAGTAGTCGGTTGAGTAGTAGAGAGTAGTAGAGAGTGAGTAGTAGAGAGTGAGTAGTCGAGAGTTGTAGAGAGTGAGTTGTAGAGAGTGAGTAGTAGAGAGAGAGTGAATGGTAGAGAGTAGTAGAGAGTAGGTTGTAGACAGTAGTAGAGAGTGAGTAGAAGAGAGTGAGTAGTATACAGAGAGTGGTAGAGAGTAGTATAGTAGTAGAGAGTGAGTAGTAGAGAGTGAGTAGTAGAGAGTGAGTAGTAGAGAGTGACTAGTAGATAGTAGTAGAGAGTGAGTAGTAGAGAGTGAGTAGTTGAAAGTAGTAGAGAGTGAGTAGTAGAGATTGAGTAGCAGAGAGTAGTAATGAGTGAGTAGTAGAATGAGTAGTAGATAGTAGTAGAGAGTGAGTAGTAGAGAGCAAGTAGTAGAGAGTGTGTGGTAGTGAATGGGTAGTAGAGCGTAGTAGAGAGTGAGTAGTAGAGAGAGAAGTAGAGAGTGAGAAGTAGAGAGAGTAGTCGAGTAGTAGAGAGTGAGTAGTAGAGTGAGTATTAGAGAGTAGTTGAGAGTGAGTAGTAGAGAGTGAGTAGTGGAGAGTGAGTAGTAGAGAGTAGTTGAGAATGATTAGTAGAGAGTGAGTAGTAGAGAGTGAGTAGTAGAGAGTGACTAGTAGATAGTAGTAGAGAGTGAGTAGTAGAGAGTGAGTAGTGGAAAGTAGTAGAGAGTGAGTAGTAGAGATTGAGTAGCAGAGAGTAGTAGAGAGTGAGTAGTAGAGTGAGTAGTAGACAGTAGTAGAGAGAGAGTAGTAGAGAGTAGTAGAGAGTGAGTAGTAGAGAGTGAGTAGCAGAGAGTAATAGAGAGTGAGTACTAGAGTGAGAAGTTGTGAGTAGGAGAGAGAGAGTAGTACAGATTAGTAAAGAGTGAGTAGTAGAGAGTGAGTAGTAGAGTGAGTAGTAGAGTGAGTAGTAGAAAGGAGTAGAGAGAGAGTAGTGGAGAGTAGTAGAGAGTGAGTAGTAGAGTGACTAGTAGAGTAAGTAGTAGAGAGAAGTAGAGAGAGAGCAGTAGTGAGTAGTAGAGAGTGAGTAGTAGAGAGTGAGTAGTAGTAAGTGAGTAGTAGAATGAGTAGTAGAGAGTGAGATGTAGAGAGAGTAGTAGAGTAGTAGAGAGTGAGTAGTAGAGAGTAGTAGAGAGTGCGTAGTAGACAGTTGTAGAGAGAGAGTATTAGAGAGTGAGTAGTAGAGAGTTGTAGAGAGTGAGTAGTAGAGAGAGTAGTAGAGAGTGAGTAGTAGAGAGTAGTAGAGAGTGAGTAGTAGAGAGAGTAGTAGAGAGTGAGAAGTAGAGAGAGTAGTAGAGTAGTTGAGAGCGAGTAGTAGAGAGTGAGTAGTAGAGAGTAGTAGAGAGTGAGTAGCAGAGAGTGAGTAGTAGAGAGTAGTAGAGAGTGAGTAGTAGAGAGAGTAGTAGAGAGTGAGAAGTAGAGAGAGTAGTAGAGTAGTAGAGAGTGAGTAGTAGAGTGAGTAGTAGAGAGTAGTTGAGAGCGAGAAGTAGAGAGTGAGTAGTAGAGAGTGAGTAGTAGAGAGTGAGTAGTAGAGAGTGAGTAGTAGAGAGTGAGTAGTAGAGTGAGTAGTTGAGAGTGAGTAGTAGAGAGTGAATAGTAGAGAGAGAGTAGTAAAGAGTGAGTAGTAGAGAGTAGTAGAGAGTGAGTAGTAGAGAGAGTAGTAGAGAGTGAGAAGTAGAGAGAGTAGTAGAGTAGTAGAGAGTGAGTAGTAGAGTGTAGTAGAGAGTGAGTAGTAGAGAATGAGTAGTAGAGAGTGAGTAGTAGAGAGTAAGTAGTAGAGAGTAGTGGAGTAGTAGAGAGTAGCAGAGAGTGAGTAGTAGAGTGAGTAGTAGAGAGTACTAGAGAGCATGCAGTAGAGAACAAGTAGTAGAGAGTGTGTAGTAGAGAGTGAGTAGTAGAGAGTAGTAGAGAGTGAGTAGTAGAGAGAGTAGTAGAGAGTGAGAAGCAGAGAGAGTAGTAGATTAGTAGAGAGTGAGTAGTAGAGTGAGTAGTAGAGAGTAGTTCAGAGCGAGTAGTAGAGAGTGAGTAGTAGAGAGTAGTAGAGAGTGAGTAGTAGAGAGTGAGTAGTAGAGAGTGGGTAGTAGAGAGTGAGTAGTAGAGTAGTAGAGAGTGAGTGGTAGAGAGAAGTATGGAGTAGTAGAGTGAGTAGTAGAGAGTGAGTAGTAGAGAGAGTAGTAAAGAGTAGTAGAGTAGTAGAGAGTGAGTAGTAGAGAGTAGTGGAGTAGTATAGACTGAGTAGTAGAGAGTAGTAGAGAGTAGTAGAGAGCGTGTAGTAGAGAGCAAGTAGTAGAGAGTGTAGTAAAGGGTGAGTAGTAGTGAGTAGTAGAGAGTGAGTAGTAGAGAGTGAGCATTAGAGTGAGTAGTAGAACGTGAGTAGTAGAGTAGTAGAGAATTAGTTGAAGAGAAGTAGAGTAGTAGAGTGAGTAGTAAGAATAGTAGAGAGTGAGTAGTAGAGAGAGTAGTAGAGAGTAGTAGAGTAGTACAGAGTGAGTAGTAGAGAGTGAGTAGAGAGTGAGTAGAGAGTGAGTCGTAGAGAGTAGTAGCGAGTGAGTAGTAGAGTGAGCAGTTGAGAGTAGTAGAGAGGGAGTAGTAGAGAGTGAGTAGTAGAAAGTAGTAGAGAGTGAGTAGTAGAGATTGAGTAGCAGAGAGTAGTAGAGAGTGAGTAGTAGAGTGAGTAGTAGAGAGTAGTAGAGAGAGAGTAGTAGAGAGTAGTAGAGAGTGAGTAGTATAGAGTGAGTAGCAGAGAGTAGTAGAGAGTGAGTAGTAGAGTGAGTAGTTGAGAGTTTTAGAGAGAGAGTAGTAGAGATTAGTAAAGAGTGAGTAGTAGAGAGTGAGTAGTAGAGTGGGTAGTAGAGAGAGTAGTAGAGAGTGAGTGGTAGAGTGAGTAGTAGAGAGTAGTAGAATGTGAGTAGTAGAGAGTGAGTAGTAGAGAGTGTTGGACCCGGCCTCGTGGCGTGGTCTTAACCCTCTTGGACTGTGTTCGTCCCCCGCACCGGCCTACACGGGCCGCCCTTTCAGGCCACCAGGGACCCCTCCTCCCTTCGAGGCCCCCTTTGGATTGTACCCGTTTTCCTACACCGCCTCAGCGGCCCCCTTTTCCAGGCTGCACAGGGACCCCTCATCCCTTCGGGGTCCCCCCCAGGCTTGCTCCACGCACCAGCCCACGCAGCCCGGCTCCCTCTGGCCTCGGCCCCAGCGAAGCCCCGACATCGAGGCACCAAGATCTGGCCAGGGGGCACCGCATGGCCACTTCCCCACTCCAGGAGGAGGAGAGTTTCGATGGGACCCCCCACCGTCCCTCAACACCTAGGTGCGATCGTCCTCCGGCCTCCCCGGGCCTGGCGCCTCTCCTGCTGGGCGTCTGGCCTCTCCCAGCCCGGCCTCTCCGCCCCCCCCCCCCAGGCGCAAGGGTCCGGACATCAAAGGGCTCCAGACCTATATCTGGGGCAACCCCGCAATGGGACAGTAGTTGTATCCCGGAGTCAAGAGCCCTGCTGATGGAATCGCGGCTGACCCTACGGAGAAGAACTCTTGCTGACACTACCACGAGCCCTGCTGACTGCGTCGCGGCTCCACCTTATTGAGACAAGGAACCTCACGGAACATCGGAGCCCTGCTGACGCTGTCGCGGCCCAACCTCGCTGAAACCTCCACCAGAGCCCTGCTGATGTCGTCGCGGCTCGAGCTGAACTGAACCACCTTAAGAGCCCTGCTGACCTAGTCGTGGCTCCAGCTCCACGAACTGATCGCCAGAGCCCTGCTGACGCCGTCGCGGCTCGACCACTCCGAGACCCGGAGTCCCTCCAGCTTGAGGATCAAGAACTGGGCCTAAGGTACCCTCGTACCCAGCTGCTACTAAAGACTGTCCCGCTACTCCGTCCCTACCAAAGACTTTGAGACTCTTGCGGATCCCTCGATCCCCCCTTGTATATATCGATAACCGTAACTTCCTAAATGCTGATAAAGAATTGCTCTTCTTGATAAACATCCTCGAGTCCGGTGTGGTGGTGTTACTGTGCTAGTACGGAATAGGAGAAGCACCTCTCCTAGGAGGCTTCTCAGCAGCGCTCGGCTACTTTGTACAGTGTGGGGGCCCCCCTGGGTGGTCTCTCCGACTCCCCCGAGGTCCACCTTCCAACATTTGGTGGCCAGCGACAGGATCCGAGCCGAACGCAGATCGTACAAGCAAGTAACCCACTCGCTATCCATCCAGACGAACAGAGACCATGGAGTTCCAACCAGAACGATTGGAAGAGTACACGCACAAAGAGTTAAAACAGTTCTGCAAGGACAAGGGCATTACGACCACCGGCCTAGGTACCAAGGAAGAGATGCAGAAAGCCCTGAGAACCTGGATAGAGTCCGAGGCGGGTCCCTCCCAGAGCGAAGGTCCCCTGCCCCTGAATGCAGCCACGCCACCAGCACCGACCCCAGCGAACGGAGGGAGAAACAGCCTGGAGACCGGCCTCTCCGTGGAAGAAATACGAGAGCGGGAGAAGGTCCGGACCCATGAGCTAGAGCTCGCACGACTTCGGCTGGACAGCTGGCCGAAAAGAAATTGGCCATGGAACAGCTACGGCTACAAGAGGAGAGCTGGAGGAGAAAAGGCTGACCCTCGAACACGAGCGGGGCCTCAAAGAACTCGAGCTCAAGGCCCAGAAGGGGGAGACCGGCACCCCCAGCAATAGAGACGCTCTGCCGCCCACCGAAGCCAAGGTCCATATTCCCAAGGATGTCGTCAAGGAGTACTATAAAAACGACGACATCCAGCAGTGGTTTAAGGTGTACGAGGTGGCCATGACCTCCCATCGGGTACCCCGGAACGATTGGGGTGCCGGCCTATGGGGTCGGTTCCTTAGCGAGGGCCGAGACACCCTACTCCAGCTCCCGGAAGAGGTGATGACCTCGTACGACCATATGAAGGAGGCCCTGCTCACCCGCTATGGACTAACCGCGGAAATGTACCGCCAGCGTTTCAGAGACTGCAAGAAAATCCCCGGTACCACGTGGGTAGAGTATGTTGACTTTTTCAGCAGGGCCCTAGAAGGTTGGATCAAGGGGAGCAAGGTCACCACCTACGGGCAGCTGGTCGACCTCATTATTTGGGAACACCTCTCCAACAACTGCTTCGTGGAGCTAAGACAACACCTCCTCGACAGCAAGCTGGCCGAGCCGCGGAAGCTCGCCGCCGAGGCCGATCGATGGGTCAACACCCGAGTCCCCCGGATCTCGATGGGGGAGTACCAGCGAAACCCCACCGGACCCCCCCGCCAGCGCGGCGGGGGAGGAGGGTCGAACAGGAATCGGGACATCCCAGCCGGGCCGCCCCGGAGTCCGCCTCAGGGGCCGCCTCAGCAACACACCTCCCCGAACCTAGTCCGAAGAGGGACGACGCCAGCCAAAACCGGACCCCGGCCCATGATAACCTGCTACGGCTGCCAACAAACAGGACACTATGCCAGCGACCCTGCCTGCCCCCTGAACCGACGAAGGGGGACCAGCGGGCCCCCGCCCCGACAACTAGCAGCTGCCGCCCTGGGAGAAGGGGAGGAAGAGGAAGAACCCCTCGATGGGGGGTCCACTGAGTGGGAGCCGGCGGCCATGTCCCTGGTCTGCCTGGGCAGCCGAGAAATGGTGCCCCGAACACCCATCCCGAGCAACACCCAGAAATACCAACAGCGGGTCACTATCAATGGATGACGGGCCGAAGCCCTCCGTGACACCGGAGCCAGTGTCACCGCTGTCCGCTGCCACCTGGTGGCCCCCGAACAGATCCTGCCGAATGTGCTATGCCCCGTCCGGAAGGCCGACAACAGCGAGAGCATGTGCCAGATGGCCCAGATTCCCTTCGAATGGGGAGGGGTGACGGGCATGCTGAAGGTGACTGTCCGCGACGACGCTCCGGTGGACTGCCTCCTGGGGAACGACCTCGAGAGTTCCCCCTGGGCTCAAGTGGAGCGGCGAGAGCATCTCCGAATGCTAGGACTACCCGAATGGGCCTGCGCCACCACCCGGTCCATGGCCGCCAAGGCCCCCCGTTCGTCCATGGCCACTGACACCGTCGAGCCCGAGGGGCCCATGCAACCACCTGCCTCCAGCAAGGAAGAAGCGGACACCGATGCCAGATCCACGGTGCCCCCCCGGACGAGATCGCCTCTCTCGGCACACTCCCGGAGCTTGCCCAATGGCGCCACGACGGGGGCCCCACCAGAGAACAGTTCTTGCAGGAACAGAAGACCTGCCCCTCCCTTGAAGGAGTCCGGCAGCAAGCGGCCTCGCAGGCCAACGGTGACCAAATCAGAACCCACTGGGTCTATTGGGTCGAAGGACTACTGTACAGCGAGCAGAAGATTGCAGAACTGGGGGCCAGTCGCATGCTGGTGGTCCCCCTCCGATTCCGGGAGTTCCTCCTTAACCTGGCACATGATGTGCCCCTCGCCGGGCACCTGGGGCAGGACACAACCTACAGCCACCTGGTGACCCACTTCTACTGGCCCCGGATGCGGAGGGACGTGGACAACCACTGCCGGTCCTGACAGACCTGCCAAGCCAGCGGCAAGACGGGGGGACGGGTCAAAGCCCCTCTCCAGCTCTTCCCAGCAGTCAACACCCCGTTCGAACGGGTCGGAATAGACATCGTAGGGCCCCTGGACCCCCGGACCACCCTGGGTCACCGCTTCATCCTGGTCCTCGTAGACCACACAACCAGGTACCCTGAGGCCATCCCGCTTCGAACTGTGACAGCCCCCGTAGTGGGCCGGGCCTTAATGGGGATCTTCTCGAGAGTGGGGTTCCCCCGAGAAGTGGTGAGCGACCGAGGTACGAACTTCATCTCTAAATACATGCGGTCCCTGTGGCAGCAGTGCGGGGTCACATACAAGTTCACCACCCCATACCACCCTCAGGGGAACGGACTGGTCGAGCGGTTCAACAGAACCTTAAAAGGCATGATCAAGGGCCTGGAAGAACCCCTACGGCGGAGATGGGATGTCCTGCTGCCGTGCCTCCTGTTTGCCTATCGGGAGGTCCCGCAGAAGTCCCTGGGGTTCAGCCCTTTCGAATTGTTGTACGGGCATCCAGTCCTAGGACCCCTCAGCCTGGTCAAGGAGGGCTGGGAGACGAAGCCCCGAGATGCCCCTCCCGACGTCTACAGATACCTCCTGACCCTACGAAACCAGACACAAAGGTTCCGAGCCCTGGCCGAAGCCAACCTCGAGGCCAGCCAAGAGGACATGAAAAGATGGTACGATCAAAACGCCTCTACCATCGAGTTTGAGCCGGGCCAGCAAGTCTGGGTCATGTCACCGGTTGACCCCTGCGCCCTCCAGGACAAATGGACCGGGCCCTTCAAGGTGGTGGAGAAGAAGAGCCCTGTCACCTACCTGATCGACATGGAGTCTCCCCGGAACTCCCTCCGGGTTCTACACGCTAACCGGCTCAAACCCCACTTTGCCCGACCGAACTAAGCCTACTGCTAGCGACCGACGACGGGGGCGAAGGCGACTCCGAGCCCCTACCCGACCTCCTGCGGACCAGCGACCACGACGGGACCATCGAAGGCGTCCAACTCGCCTTCTCCCTGACCCCGGAACAGCACCACGACTGTCAGCAACTGTTGCAGCCCTTTGCGGCCCTCTTCTCCCTCACTCCGGGGGTGACTCCATGGTGTGTCCACGACGTCGACACTGGGAACAGTCCCCCCGTGCGACACAGAGCCTACAGAGTACCCGACCGGGTGCGGGCCTGCATCCAGGCTGAGGTGGCGAAGATGCTGGCCCTCGGGGTCATCGAGCCCTCCGACAGCCCGTGGGCCAGTCCCGTCGTCCTGGTGCCAAAGGCCGCCGCCCCAGGCACCCCCCCGGAGCTACGATTTTGTGTGGACTACCGGGCCCTGAACGCTGTTACCAAGACCGATGCCCATCCTCTTCCCCGGGCCGACGAGCTCATCGACCGCTTAGGGGCAGCCCGCTACCTGAGCACTTTTGACCTCACCGCCAGGTACTGGCAGATCCAGCTCACCCCCGGTGCCCAAGAGAGATCCGCTTTCTCCACCCCTGATGGGCACTACCACTTTCGGGTGATGCCCTTCGGCATGAAGAACGCCCCGGCCACCTTCCAGAGACTAGTGAACAAGGTCCTGGCCGGGCTAGAGGCCTTCAGCGCGGCTTATTTAGATGACATTGCCGTATACAGCAGCCACTGGGCTGAGCACCTGGGGCACCTCAAAGCAGTCCTGGCTGCCCTCCAAGGGGCCGGGCTCACGATCAAGGCCAGCAAATGCCAGATAGGCCAAGGATCGGTGACCTATCTGGGCCATCAAGTAGGGAGCGGTCAGGTGGCTCCCCTCCAACCGAAAGTTGATGCCATCCAGGCGTGGGAACCCCCCACCACCCAGACAGCTGTCCGGGCCTTCCTGGGCCTCACAGGGTACTACCGGCGATTCATCAGAGACTATGGGAGCATTGTCGGCCCCCTCACAGAGCTCACGTCAAAAAAGCAGCCCAAGAAGGTACACTGGACCCCCCGCTGCCAGACGGCCTTCGAGACTCTCAAAACGGCGATGTGCACTGCCCCCGTGCTACAGGCCCCTGACTACAGCAAGGAGTTCGTGGTGCAGACGGACGCCTCCGAATATGGAATTGGGGCCGTCCTGTCCCAGGTAGATTCGGAGGGACTCGACAGACCCGTGGCCTTCATCAGCCGACGGCTGCTGCCCCGGGAGCAGCGGTGGAGCACCATCGAGCGGGAGGCCTTCGCTGTAGTGTGGGCCCTCAAAAAGCTCCGGCCCTATCTCTTCGGCACCCACTTCCGGGTCCAGACCGACCTTCGGCCCTTGCGGTGGTTGTTGGAGGGAGGCCCACCGGGTAGTCGGGGAGACTATTCCGGCACCTTCCTACCGCAAAGTTATAGCCGAGCGCCGCTGAGAAGCCTCCTCGGGGAGGTCTTTCTCCTATGATCGTACTAGGCCCAGTAACACCACCATACAGGACTCAATAGCAGTTGCGAGATTAGATTCTTTATCGGCAGTAATACGTGCAATATTTACAGAGGGATCGAGGGATCCTGTCAGAGTCTCAGTGTTCGTTCAAGAGGATAGGGTAGCGGGACAGTCTTATTGCCAGCCAGGCACGGGAGGGCTCTGCGCCAGACCTTGGATGCTGGTCTCAGAGCGGCTCGGACGTGGAGAGCCGCGACGTCGTCTGCAGGGCTCGGATGGTAGTTCCGCTTAGGTCGAGCCGCGACGAGGTCAGCTGGGCTCTGGTGGTAAGGTTCAACAAGGTCGGGCCGCGACAGCATCAGCAGGGCCCCAAAGGTTCGTTACGGTCTTTAAGCACGGTGGAGCCGCGACGTCGTCAGCAGGGCTCAAGGGGTGGTTCAGGGTGAGTCTTCTTTGTAGGGTCAGCCGCGATCCGATCAGCAGGGCTCTCGACTCCAGGATACAACTACTGCCCTGTTGTCGGGTCGCCCCAGATATAGGATGAGAGCCCTTTGATGTCCGGACCCGTGCGCCCGGAGGGGGCGGAGAGGACGGGTAGGGGGCGGCCAGACGCCCAGCAGGAGAGGCGCCAGGCCCCAGAGAGCTGTGGGGTGATCACACCCAGGTGTGGAGAGACGGTAGGGGGTCCCATCGATACTGCCCTCCGCCGAGAGTGGGAAGGGCTCACGTGGTATCCCCCGAGCCAGGGGTTGGCGTCTCGATGTCGGGCCTCGCTGGGACCGAGGCCGGGTAGAGCAGGGTCATACAGGTGGTCACGTGGAGTGACGTGCAATCCAAGATGGAGGAGCCCCGATGTGCATGGGACCTCGTGCGGCTTAGCGCGGGGAAACAGGACCACGCCACGAGGCCGGCTCCCACACGCGTCCCCCCCAGCTGAAGGCAGGGAGAGTCACCCATCTTCTTGGGGGTTCTCCTCGCCGAGGCGGAAGAATCGGGACAGGCCGTCAGCATTGGCGTGGTCGTTGCCGGGCCGGTGTTCAACAGTGAAGTCCATCCCTTGTAGCGAGATGGACCAGCGTAACAGCTTGGGGTTCTCGCCCCGCATTTACATGAGCCACCGCAAGGGCCGGTGGTCAGTCTGGACCCTGAAGTGGGTACCGAAAAGGTAGGGCCGGAGCTTCTTGAGAGCCCATACCACAGCGAAGGCCTCCCGCTCGATGGTGCTCCACCTCTGTTCTCGCGGCAGCAGTCGGCGGCTGATAAAGGCCACCGGTCGGTCGAGGCCCTCGGCGTCCAGCTGGGAGAGGACTGCCCCGACCCCGTACTCCGAGGCATCGGTCTGGACTACAAATTCCTTGCTGTAGTCGGGGGCCTGTAGCACAGGGGCAGCGAACATGGCTGCTTTGAGAGTATCAAACGCGGTCTGGCAGCGGGGCGTCCAGTGCACCGCCTTGGGTTGTTTCTTTGAAGTGAGTTCCGTAAGGGGGCCCACAATGCTGCCGTAATCCTTTATGAACCGTCGGTAGTAGCCTGTGAGGCCCAGGAATGCCCGGACAGCGGTTTGGGTGGCGGGGGGCTCCCACGCCTGGATGGCGTCCACTTTTAACCGGAGGGGGGCCACCTGGCCACTCCCCACCTGATGGCCCAGATAGGTCACAGATCCTTGACCGATCTGGCACTTGCTGGCCTTAATTGTGAGGCCGGCTCTTTGGAGAGCGGCCAGGACTTCCCCAAGGTGTCCTAGGTGCGCGGCCCAGTGGTCGCTGAAGACAGCAATGTCATCGAGGTAGGCCGCGCTGAAGGCTTCGAGACCGGCCAGGACCTTATTTACCAGCCTCTGAAAGGTCGCTGGGGCGTTCTTCATGCCGAAGGGCATCACCCGGAAGTGGTAGTGGCCGTCGGGGGTAGAGAAAGCTGATCGTTCTTGTGCGCCGGGAGTGAGCTTGATCTGCCAGTACCCAGCAGTGAGATCAAAGGTGCTTAGGTAGCGGGCGGCCCCTAAGCGATCAATCAGCTCATCGGCTCATGGCAAAGGGTGGGCATCGGTCTTGGTAACTGCGTTCAGGCCCCGGTAGTCGACACAGAATCTGAGTTCGGGGGCCGTGCCGGGGGCGGCGGCCTTCGGCACCAAGACTACCGGGCTGGCCCACGGGCTGTCGGAATGCTCGATGACTCCGAGGGCGAGCATCTTGGCGACCTCGGTCTTTATGCAGCCCTGGACTCGGTCAGGCACTCTATAAGCGCGGTGTCGTACAGGGGGGCTATCCCCCGTGTCCACGTCGTGGACGCAACAGGGGGTTACCCCGGGCGTGAGAGAAAAGAGGGCAGCGAAGGGTTGCAGTAGCTTCTGGCAATCATGGCGCTGTTCTGGTGTCAGGGTGGCGGAGAGGTGGATGCCCTCCAAGGAGCCGTCTTGGCTCGAGGACCCCAGGAGGTCTGGTAGGGGCTCGGAGTCACTTTCACCCCCATCGTCGGTAGCCAGTAGTAAGCTTAGTTCAGTTCGGGCAAAATGGGGCTTGAGCCGGTTGGCGTGCCGGACCCTGAGGGGGTTCCTCGGAGACTCCATATCGACCAGGTACGTGACGGGGCTCTTCCTTTCAACTATCATGAAGGGCCCGGTCCACTTGTCCTGCAGGGCGCAGGGGTCCACGGGTGACATGACCCAGACTTGCTGGCCCGGCTCAAACTCGACGGCTGAGGCATTCTCGTCATACCAGCGTTTCATATCTTCTTGGCTGGCTTCAAGGTTGGCTTCTGCCAGGGCATGGAACTTTCGAGTCTGGTTCCGCAAGGTCAGGAGGTACCGGTAGACGTCGGGCGGGGCACTCTGGACGTTCGCCTCCCAACCCTCCTTGACCAGGCTGAGGGGCCCTCGGACAGGGTGCCCATACAACAGTTCGAAGGGGCTGAAGCCCAGGGACTTCTGTGGTACCTCCCGGTAGGCGAACAGGAGGCAGGGCAAGAGGACATCCCATCTCCTCCTGAGGGGCTCTTCCAGGCCCTTGATCATCCCCTTCAGGGTTCGGTTGAACCGCTCGACCAGTCCGTTCCCCTGGGGGTGGTAAGGGGTGGTGAATTTATAGGTGACCCCACATTGTTGCCAGAGGGATCTCATGTACTTCGAGATAAAGTTCGTCCCCCTGTCGCTCACCACTTCTCGGGGGAACCCCACCCTGGAGAAGATGCCCATAAGGGCCCGGCCCACCACTGGAGCGGTCACAGTTCGGAGGGGAACAGCTTCTGGGTACCGGGTGGCGTGGTCGACCAGTACCAGGATGAAGCGGTGGCCCAGGGCGGTCCATTGGTCAAGGGGCCCAACGATGTCTATCCCCACTCGTTCGAACAGGGTGTGGACGGCTGGAAATGGTTGCAGGGGGGCTTTCACGCGTCCCCCAGTCTTCCCGCTAGCTTGGCAGGTCGGGTAGGACCGGCAGTGCTGGTCCACGTCTCGTCTCATTCGGGGCCAATAGAAATGGGTCACGAGGCGGCTGTACGTCTTGTCCCGCCCGAGATGTCCGGCGAGGGGCACTGTGAGAAGTTGGCCTGATATGTAGTGCTCACTATTCTAGTGATCACTGTGTATCATCCCAAACGACCCTTATTGATGATTGGTTGTAAGTCAACCTTTTTGACCAGCTATCCTAGTAGCGTGGATACGAGCAGTCTTTAGGCTAAACTCTAGAGGGCGTGTTAAGCCAGCTGTTTACCATCACATATACCCCTTGAACACCAAGTGAAAGGACACCACACAAGTTGTTATGAAAATAAAAGGATATTTATTTATAACAAGACTACCCTGGCTCTTTATGAGTCAGGGAGCTAAGCACACTACAAAACTCTTAGGAAAATACTTCAGTTGCACAATTTACACAAATGCCCGAGGGGCACGAGAAACCATCTACACTAGCAGTGAAATGCGAATGGTTAGAGTCTGGAGATACTGATTCCGGAGTGATCTGATCAGTGGGACTAAACGAAAAAAGGAACTGGACACTTGTAGAGCGAACCTGCGATGGAGCACCGAGATGCTCGAGTTACCTAGCCCGGAGGCTGCGGCTGCGTGAAGTTCGTCAAGATGTCGGGAGTCCTCGTGTAGTCTCAGGAGCCTGAAAGAAGAAGTTGCTGGCAGGCGACCAGTGACGATGTTCAGAGCGATCCAAGCCTGGATCGGTGGTGAAGGAAAACCTGAAAGCAGAGGGGACTCAGTTCTCAACCGCTAGCCAGCGATCGTGTGGGTACCAGGAGGGTACCGGCTGAAGTCACCTCGACCAGGTGAGTGGGTGACGTCGGACTCGGCTGTTCCTCGGACCAGGAGGCGCGGCGGCGACCAGGATGGAGGGCGAGCTGTCCCACGAAGGTGTCTGCTGTCGATGATGCTGGGCCCAGGAAGGGGCAGCGGATCTTGGCAGTGGCAACCCAAGCGGGGGAGTCAAGATGGCGTCGGGAGTGGACCAGGAGGGTCCGTGGTACTCCTCTGTTGAAGGGGAGCAAGAGCCAGTCTGGAGCAACCAGACTAGTGATGAAACAATCGTGGTGCGTCGTGAAGAGGGCCACAAGCCGGTCGGCAAGTGGTCGAACAACGCGGTGAGCAACAAGGAGCGGAAGGGCCCCCACGCAGATCTCGGGGATGCTGGGGAGGCAGACTTCGATGCTGGAGCTGCTCAGGGTTAGGGCTTCTCAAACCCTAGGTGCACTCACTCGAGGGTCCCTCGGTGGGCGTGCTAGATAAGCGTCGTGCAGGTTCTGAAGATAGCCGGTCCCGCAGGTCTCGTCACACCTACGACTCTCAGCTGAGCTGATGAGGGAGGTAATAGGTCAGAGATGGCAGGGAACTCGGGTCTCGTCGAGCTGGGCAGTCTTGATCCGTAGGAGAGACTTACAGCAAACCGCAAGCGCTTAGATGGTGCCTGCTGGTGCAGGGTGGCTACTCCTTAGCCACAAGGGAGAGTCTTCAGAAATAGTCAAGAGTTCCTTTCGTGGAAAGTAGTTCGTGATTCGGAGTTATCCGATTATCTGATTATCCAATTTGGGAAGGGGACTCGCTCCTACCTTTATTCTAAGAAAAGGGGCTGGCCCGTGACTAGGTTCTACCTATGGGTGGAGCCAGGAGGGGGGTGGTTACACCCCTAACCTTTGTCCGGCTTCGCGCCAGCTCAGGGGCTGGTGTGCCCCCGAAACTGGTTTGAGCCGGGCTATGCACAGTGAGCACCGGGGTGCCACTTGCAATCACCTTCCTTTCAGCCCTGCCTACCTGGGATACACAAACCCTGTCTGGGACGGTGCTAACACCGCCCTCGACAGGAAACCCTTTGTCCAAGCTCCCCTTGCTGGAAGGTCCCCCAGCAGCAGGAGGTCAGACTTGTGTCTGGTGGCAGCATCCATTTTGTGATGCTGAGGCTTGAGTCAACTTTAACCGGGGTTCAAGGTTACTTCCATGTCGTGTCCCTCTAAAAGGGGGGAATGCTAACCCCGTCACCAGGACTGGCGAGGGGTTCGTATTCCCATTCGTATGACACCTTACTCGACATGTACAGGTGATGCGATGCCAAAGTTAGCAAATAACCGCAAGGATTATAATGCATTAAAAGTAGTTGGCCCGCGTCACCATGGAACGGCTATTAGGACTTGGTTCCGCAAGCCGTCGACGGGCTCAGCTCGCGCCAGAGCACCGTCCCACATGATTCCCTGCACTCTGCCTTCAGGATCGATAAGGCCTGCTATAGGAGTGACTGATAGGAATCCATGTGTCCATTTTAGGGTTTAGGTGTAGGAATACTACACCTACAGCAACGGGTGATTACACCACGTGGCCCCAGCTGTCGTGCAGCCAGTTGTGTCAGATTTGGGCGGCCATTCCAGGGGTGGCATAATACATGCTTCAGCCCCTGGTAGGCCCTGGGTACACCGATGCCCTGGATACCTGTGGTATGCTGAGACAGGGACTGACAAGGTGGCCCAGTTCCAATTAGTGGATGCACCTAACGTACATGTGTGTTAATTTCGAGAGAGAACAGCTAGGCTGTGGGTCTGATTGGCAGGCCCACAGCCGGAGAAAGTCGTAAACCAATGAAGCAAAAGCAAAAAATCTGGGTGATCATAGGATTGCAGACCCTACTCTCCTACATGACCCCCCCCCAAACTTCGGGACAATAAGCTAACCTTGACCAGGTGAGTCTTCTTGCTCTAAGTGGAAATACCTGGAGAGCCCATCTGCATTGCCATGATCAGTGCCAGGTCTATGCTCCACTGTGAAGTCCATCCCCTGTAGGGAAATGGACCACCTAAGTAGTTTGGGGTTTTCACCCTTCATTTGATTTAGCCACAAGAGGGGCTTATGGTCGGTCTGAATCTTGAAGTGAGTGCCAAACAAGTATGGCCTCAACTTCTTCAGGGCCCAAACCACAGCAAAGGCCTCCCTCTCGATAGCTGACCAATTCTTCTCTCTGGGGGTCAGCCTCCTGCTAATAAAAGCTATGGGCTGGTCATGACCATCAAAATTCAGTTGCGATAGAACAGCTCCCACACCCATCTCCGAAGCGTCTGTTTGGACAATGAATGGTTTGGAGTAGTCTGGACTCTTTAGGATAGGTGCTGTGCACATGGCCTGC
This sequence comes from Triturus cristatus, assembly GCF_964204655.1. Classification (NCBI taxonomy): domain Eukaryota; kingdom Metazoa; phylum Chordata; class Amphibia; order Caudata; family Salamandridae; genus Triturus; species Triturus cristatus. The sequence continues at coordinate 1,117,064,538 of NC_140592.1, forward strand.
TTTAGGTCATCGAATGCCTTCTGACAGCTTGCTGTCCACTGAACTTTTTTTGGCATCTTTTTACTTGTCAGGTCGTTTAGCGGGGTCACAATGGATCCATAATTTCTGACAAATTTCCGGTAATAACCAGTCAGGCCCAAGAAAGCTCGAACCTGAGTCTGGGTGGTTGGAGGAGCCCAGTCCTGGATGGCCTGTATTTTGCTCTCCAATGGTTGAACCTGGCCTCCACCTACAAGGTGGCCCAGGTATACAACCTGTGTCTGCCCTATCTGGCACTTGGTGGCCTTGATAGTGAGGCCTGCCTTCTGCAGGGCCTCTAACACTTTCCTCAGGTGGACCAGGTGATCCTCCCAGGTGGAGCTAAAGACAGCGATATCGTCCAGATACGCCGCACAGAAGTCGTCCAACCCAGTGAGAACTCGATTCACCAGCCTTTGGAAGGTGGCAGGTGCATTTTTCAAACCAAAGGGCATTACCACGAACTGATAATGCCCACCCGGGGTAGAAAATGCTGTTTTGGGCTTGGCCTCCTCAGCTAACCTGATTTGCCAATACCCAGCTGTCAGGTCAAACGTACTTAAGTAGTTGGCCGAGGCCAACCGGTCGATAAGTTCGTCTGCTCTTGGTATCGGGTGGGCGTCGGTCTTAGTGACCGCATTGAGACCTCTGTAGTCCACGCAAAACCTCATCTCTTTCTTACCGCCCTGGGTGTGAGGTTTCGGCACGAGCACTACGGGACTAGCCCAGGGGCTGTCCGAGGGTTCAATGACTCCCAGCTCCAACATTTTCTGCACCTCTGTCTTGATGCAGTCTCTGACATGATCAGGTTGCCGATAGATTTTACTCTTTACGGGCAGACTGTCCCCAGTGTCGACCTCGTGGGTACACCACTTGGTCTGACTGGGTGTCAGAGAGAACATATGTCGAAAGGATTGAAGAACCTGTTTACAATCCTCTTGTTGATGTCCAGAGAGGCTGCCACAAAAGACAACACCATCTACTGATCCATCGTCAGGGTTCTGAGAGAGCAGGTCTGGGAGAGGGTCACTCTCCTCCTCCTGTCCCTCATCTGTGGCCATGAGCAAGCCCATGCCCTCCCTGTCGACATATGCCTTGAGCCTGTTTACGTGGAGCACCCTGTGGGGGCTCCGGGGAGTTCCCAGGTCTACCAGGTAGGTGACCTCTCCCTTTTGCTCAATGATCGTGTGGGGCCCAGACCATTTGTCTTTGAGTGCTGCTGGGGCCACTGGCTCCAGCACCCACACCTTCTGTCCAGGCTGGTACACAGTCAGGACAGCCTTTTGGTCGTGCCAAGCTTTCTGTAATTCTTGGCTCGCCTCAAGGTTTTTAGACGCCTTTTCCATGTACTCCGCCATCCGCGAGCGGAGACCGAGCACATAGTCCACAATGTTTGATGCCGGCTTTCTGAGAGGTCTCTCCCATCCTTCCTTTACCAAACAAAGGGGTCCCCTTACAGGATGTCCGAACAGAAGCTCAAAAGGGCTGTAGCCAACCCCCTTCTGCGGGACCTCTCTGTAGGCGAACAAGAGGCAGGGTATCAGGACATCCCATCTCCGCCGAAGCTTTTCAGGTAGTCCGTGAATCATCCCTTTTAGGGTCCGGTTGAATCTCTCAACCAGCCCATTGCATTGTGGGTGATAGGGTGTGGTGAACTTGTAGTTGACACCACATTCCTTCCACATAGCAGTCAGATATCCCGACATGAAGTTTGCGCCTCTGTCTGAGACGACCTCCTTAGGGAAGCCCACTCTGGAGAACACTCCAAGCAGGGCCCGTGCCACCACAGGTGCTGTAGTGGTCCTAAGGGGAATAGCTTCAGGATACCTGGTGGCGTGGTCCACCACCACCAGTATGAACTTGTGCCCTGATGCTGTCTGGGGTTCCATTGGTCCGACAATGTCGATCCCCACTCGTTCAAAGGGTACCCCCACCACTGGTAGTGGTATGAGGGGGGCCTTTGTCTTGCCACCTGACTTACCACTGGCTTGGCAAGTGACACAGGAGCGGCAAAACTCCTTCGTATCTTCGGACATGTGGGGCCAGTGAAAGTGTGGAACAATTCTGTCCCAAGTCTTATTCTGGCCTAAGTGACCTGCAAGGGGAATCTCGTGGGCCAAGGTGAGAAGGAAACCTCTCAGAGACAAGGGGATGACCAACCTCCTGGTCGCACCAGGTTTGGGGTCTCTTGCCTCAGAGTACAGGAGTCCATCGTCCCAGTACACTTTGTGGGTACCTGTGGCGTTCCCTGCAGCCTCAGCAGCGGCCTGCTGTCTGAGGGGTTCAAGTGAGGGGCAGTCTAACTGTGCCTTCCCCAGGTCTTCCCTGGAGGGTCCCCCTGAGCCCAGAAACTCAACCTGACCAGGTTCAAGCTCTTGCGGCTCAGTTTCCCTCAGTTCTTTAAGGTCAGCCTCCTCGGAGACTTGATCCACGACCTGGGGCAAGGGGGAAGGCGAAGCCTTACCCTTACTGCTCCTTTTCTTGGAAGGTGTCTGGTCCGTTCTTCCAGGATCCAGCACCTGTTCAGTGGGGCATCTTTTGGCCTGTGACCTGGTCACAGCAAGGACATGTGCTGGCAAACCTAACATTTCCATGTGAGTCCTCTGCTCCACTTCTGACCATTGTGACGTTTCCAAATCATTGCCCAACAGACATTCTACGGGGAGGTCTGAACTAACCACAACCTTTTTCGGGCCACTTACCCCTCCCCAGGAGAAATCAACAACTGCCATACTGTGATTGGTAGTGACGTTGCTGGCATTGGTCACTAGGTAACTGGTACCTAGCATGATCTGTCCAGGGTCCACGAAGTTAGGCGTCACCATGGTGACACTGGCACACGTGTCCCTGTAGGCCTGAGCCACTCTTCCATTTATCAAAGGTGTCTGCCTGTATTTGCCCAAAGTATTGGGACTGGCATCAGGGGACATATCCATATCCCCTGTACAGACAAGGACGGCCTGAGTGAGCGTGCCGACTAAGTCGTCACTCCCCTCGGTTCCCAAGGTTAACCCAACTAATGCCTTGGGAGGCGCGCTACCACTGCTGACTGTACTAGGGGGCGCAGGTGCCTTAGGGGCTGCAGTGGTAGGAGTTTGCCCTCCTTTCTTGGTGCACTCACTAAACCAGTGAGTCTTACTTTTACAGTATTGGCACCACCTTTTTGACTGGCCTTCTTGAGTCTTCTTCTTCTGTGAAGCCTGACCCCCACCCTCTTTGGTTTGTTGGGGACCTGTCGAAGACTTCTGGTCATTTTGTTCGTTCTTGTTACCCTTTTGGTCTGCTTTCTTCTGACCACCCTGGTTCTGATTCTGGTTCTGCTTGACCCTTGTTCTGACCCATCTGTCTGCCTTCTTTCCCAATTCTTGGGGAGAGGTCAGATCCGAGTCGACAAGGTGCTGATGCAACAATTGGTTCTGACAGTTGTTTAAAATCTGTTCTCGCATGATAAGATTGTACAATCCTGTGTAATCAGTAACCTTGCTACCCAGCAACCAGCCTTCCAAAGCCTTAGTGGCACAATCGACAAAGTCAGCCCAATCCTGAGACTGAATTTTCTGGGTGTCCCGGAACAGCACCCGGTACTGTTCCGTGGTTAAGCCAAACCCATCAATCAGTGTGTTCTTCAGGACTTGGTAGTTGTTAGCATCCTCAGCTCTTGTAGTGAGGAGCTTGTCCCTTCCTTTACCTTCAAAGGAAAGCCACAGTATAGCTGCCCACTGACTTGGGGGGACGCACTGGACAGTGCAGACCCTCTCCAAGGCAGTTATCAACTTGTGGATGTCGTCCCCTTGTTTAAAGGGGGGCACGATTTTACTCAGGTGTCTAGTGTCTATACCCCTGTCTTTCTCTCTATTGAGAATGCTGCCACCAGTGGGATCTAACCCACTTAATTTCTGCTCTCGGGCTAAGGCAAGTCTTTCTTTGGCGAGGGCAAGTTCTTCCCGCTCGATCCTCAGATTGACCTCCCGCATCTTCGCTTCATGCTCCCTCCTCTGAGGGGAAGTCATTCCTCTCTGAGAAGGTGCCTGAGAGACATGTGTATGAACCGATCTGCCAGAGCCTCTGGAGAGAGACCTAGCTCGTCCGTTCCCAAGGTTAAGCCTGCTTGAGCGTGGGCCCGGGGCTCCCCCAGTTCCATTCTCATGCCTGCTTAAGTTGGTCCTTGTAAGCCTGCCGACTACCACTGGACCTTTGTCTGCCTCGTCTCTCGATAACTCGTCCTCGTCCTCCTCCTCTGTGTGGAGGTCGAGGTCTGGGTCACCGAGGGTTCCCTCTAAGGGAGGCATGTTCCCATCTGCACTGGGGGGACCTGGGTTAGAGGACCTCCTAGCATCGTACGCCTCTAAGAGACCTATCAGTATTGCGATGGTAGGGTTAGAACCCTGGTTTAGCTTCCTGGAGGCACACAGTTGTCGCATCTCCTTGAAGCTAAGAGTTGCATATCGTGACACGACCTGTGGAGGGTCACTGACCACTAAGGGAGTCCCTGCAGACTCTCCGTGGACCGACATGCTTTTCTAGTGAGGTGTAAGTGTTGCACCTACCTACACTATGGGTTTACCTACTGATCCCTTGCTAAGAGTTGTAGTCAGGGTGTGCTAAGCCCTGTTACACTACAACAGCCGGTTCAGTAGAACTCGGAGTATTCTAAGTTAAGTTATATGTACCTGGGTACTTATGTGATCTTTCACTGCGATATTCTTAGGATACGTGTGTGGTAAAACAACAGCAAGCTCAAATCCCAACCGCTGCTCACCAATGTGAGAAGTTGGCCTGATATGTAGTGCTCACTATTCTAGTGATCACTGTGTATCATCCCAAACGACCCTTATTGATGATTGGTTGTAAGTCAACCTTTTTGACCAGCTATCCTAGTAGCGTGGATACGAGCAGTCTTTAGGCTAAACTCTAGAGGGCGTGTTAAGCCAGCTGTTTACCATCACATATACCCCTTGAACACCAAGTGAAAGGACACCACACAAGTTGTTATGAAAATAAAAGGATATTTATTTATAACAAGACTACCCTGGCTCTTTATGAGTCAGGGAGCTAAGCACACTACAAAACTCTTAGGAAAATACTTCAGTTGCACAATTTACACAAATGCCCGAGGGGCACGAGAAACCATCTACACTAGCAGTGAAATGCGAATGGTTAGAGTCTGGAGATACTGATTCCGGAGTGATCCGATCAGTGGGACTAAACGAAAAAAGGAACTGGACACTTGTAGAGCGAACCTGCGATGGAGCACCGAGATGCTCGAGTTACCTAGCCCGGAGGCTGCGGCTGCGTGAAGTTCGTCAAGATGTCGGGAGTCCTCGTGTAGTCTCAGGAGCCTGAAAGAAGAAGTTGCTGGCAGGCGACCAGTGACGATGTTCAGAGCGATCCAAGCCTGGATCGGTGGTGAAGGAAAACCTGAAAGCAGAGGGGACTCAGTTCTCAACCGCTAGCCAGCGATCGTGTGGGTACCAGGAGGGTACCGGCTGAAGTCACCTCGACCAGGTGAGTGGGTGACGTCGGACTCGGCTGTTCCTCGGACCAGGAGGCGCGGCGGCGACCAGGATGGAGGGCGAGCTGTCCCACGAAGGTGTCTGCTGTCGATGATGCTGGGCCCAGGAAGGGGCAGCGGATCTTGGCAGTGGCAACCCAAGCGGGGGAGTCAAGATGGCGTCGGGAGTGGACCAGGAGGGTCCGTGGTACTCCTCTGTTGAAGGGGAGCAAGAGCCAGTCTGGAGCAACCAGACTAGTGATGAAACAATCGTGGTGCGTCGTGAAGAGGGCCACAAGCCGGTCGGCAAGTGGTCGAACAACGCGGTGAGCAACAAGGAGCGGAAGGGCCCCCACGCAGATCTCGGGGATGCTGGGGAGGCAGACTTCGATGCTGGAGCTGCTCAGGGTTAGGGCTTCTCAAACCCTAGGTGCACTCACTCGAGGGTCCCTCGGTGGGCGTGCTAGATAAGCGTCGTGCAGGTTCTGAAGATAGCCGGTCCCGCAGGTCTCGTCACACCTACGACTCTCAGCTGAGCTGATGAGGGAGGTAATAGGTCAGAGATGGCAGGGAACTCGGGTCTCGTCGAGCTGGGCAGTCTTGATCCGTAGGAGAGACTTACAGCAAACCGCAAGCGCTTAGATGGTGCCTGCTGGTGCAGGGTGGCTACTCCTTAGCCACAAGGGAGAGTCTTCAGAAATAGTCAAGAGTTCCTTTCGTGGAAAGTAGTTCGTGATTCGGAGTTATCCGATTATCTGATTATCCAATTTGGGAAGGGGACTCGCTCCTACCTTTATTCTAAGAAAAGGGGCTGGCCCGTGACTAGGTTCTACCTATGGGTGGAGCCAGGAGGGGGGTGGTTGCACCCCTAACCTTTGTCCGGCTTCGCGCCAGCTCAGGGGCTGGTGTGCCCGCCGAAACTGGTTTGAGCCGGGCTATGCACAGTGAGCACCGGGGTGCCACTTGCAATCACCTTCCTTTCAGCCCTGCCTACCTGGGATACACAAACCCTGTCTGGGACGGTGCTAACACCGCCCTCGACAGGAAACCCTTTGTCCAAGCTCCCCTTGCTGGAAGGTCCCCCAGCAGCAGGAGGTCAGACTTGTGTCTGGTGGCAGCATCCATTTTGTGATGCTGAGGCTTGAGTCAACTTTAACCGGGGTTCAAGGTTACTTCCATGTCGTGTCCCTCTAAAAGGGGGGAATGCTAACCCCGTCACCAGGACTGGCGAGGGGTTCGTATTCCCATTCGTATGACACCTTACTCGACATGTACAGGTGATGCGATGCCAAAGTTAGCAAATAACCGCAAGGATTATAATGCATTAAAAGTAGTTGGCCCGCGTCACCATGGAACGGCTATTAGGACTTGGTTCCGCAAGCCGTCGACGGGCTCAGCTCGCGCCAGAGCACCGTCCCACATGATTCCCTGCACTCTGCCTTCAGGATCGATAAGGCCTGCTATAGGAGTGACTGATAGGAATCCATGTGTCCATTTTAGGGTTTAGGTGTAGGAATACTACACCTACAGCAACGGGTGATTACACCACGTGGCCCCAGCTGTCGTGCAGCCAGTTGTGTCAGATTTGGGCGGCCATTCCAGGGGTGGCATAATACATGCTTCAGCCCCTGGTAGGCCCTGGGTACACCGATGCCCTGGATACCTGTGGTATGCTGAGACAGGGACTGACAAGGTGGCCCAGTTCCAATTAGTGGATGCACCTAACGTACATGTGTGTTAATTTCGAGAGAGAACAGCTAGGCTGTGGGTCTGATTGGCAGGCCCACAGCCGGAGAAAGTCGTAAACCAATGAAGCAAAAGCAAAAAATCTGGGTGATCATAGGATTGCAGACCCTACTCTCCTACAGGCACGTCATGTGCCAGGTTCAAGAGGAATTCTCGAAATCGGAGGGGGACCACCAGCACCCGGCTGGACCCTAGTTCGGCGACTTTCTGCTCGCTATACAATAAGTCATTGTCCCAATAGACCCAGTGGGTTCCCGAGGGGTCCCCCGCAGCCTGGGCAGCCGCCTGCTGTCGGGCCCCCTCGAGGAACGGGCAGCCCTTCTGTTCTTGCTGGAATTGTTCATGGGTGGGGCCCCCGTCGTGGCGCCAGTGGGCCAGCTCGGGGATCTCGCTGAGGGGAGCGGCCTCGTTGGAAGAAAGTTCGGAGGGCCCGGCCTCCTCGTCAGGTTCCTCCGGGCTGGAGGAGGTGGATGGTTCGGGGCCCGCCGGTTTGTCGGGGGCCGGGGCCGCAGCTGGCTGGACGGTCATGGACCGAGTGGTGGCGCAGGCCCACTCGGGTAGTCCTAGCATCCCCAGATGCTCTCGGCGCTCCACCTGGGCCCAGGGGGAGCTCTCTAGGTCGTTCCCCAGGAGGCAGTCCACCGGGGCGTCGTCGCGGACAGTCACTTTCAGGGTGCCGGACACTCCTCCCCACTCGAAGGGGATTCGGGCCATCCAGCACATGCTCTCGGTGTTGTCGGCGGTTCGGACAGGGCAGAGGACATGTGGTAGGATCTGTTCGGGGGTCACCAGATGGCAGCGGACAGCGGTCACACTGGCCCCAGTGTCCCGGAGGGCCTCGGCCCGTCGCCCATTGATGGTGACCCACTGTTGGTACTTCTGGGTGTTGCTTGGGATGGTGGCGCGGGGCACCATTTCTCGGGAGCCTAGGCATACAAGCGACATGGCGGCTGGTTCCCACTCGGGGGACCCGTCGTCGTGGTTCTCCTCCTCGTCCTCTCCCTCCCCCAGGGCTGCGGCGGCAATTTGTCGGGGAGGTGGCCCCGTGGTCCCGTTCCGTCGGTTCACGGGGCAAGCCGGGTCACTTGCATAATGGCCGGTCTGTTGGCATCCGAAGCAGGTTACTGTCGGTCGTGGTCCAGACCGGGCGATAGGGGTCCCTCTTCGGCCCTGGGTCGGGGAAGCGGGGTTGGTTGTTTGCCCTCGTGGCGGACTTCTGGGCGGTCCAGCTGGGAATTCTCGATTGCGGTGGGACCCCCCTCCTCCGCCGTGCTGGCGGGGAGGTCCCGTGGTGCTCCGTTGGTAGTCCCCCACGGGGTTCCGGGGGACCCGGGTGTTGACCCATCAGTCCGCTTCGGCGGCGAGCTTCCGGGGCTCGGTCAGTTTACTGTCCAGGAGGTGTTGCCTTAGTTCCACAAAGCAGTTGTTGGCGAGGTGCTCCCAGACAATGAGGTCGAATAGTTCGTTATATGAGGTGACCTTGCTCCCTTTGATCCATCCCTCCAACACTCGGCTGAAGAAGTCCACGTATTCGACCCATGTGGTACCGGGGATCTTCTTGCAGTCCCGGAAGCGTTGCCGGTACATCTCGGCCGACAGTCCGTAGCGTGTGAGTAGGGCTTCCTTCATGTGGTCGTACGAGGTCATCACTGCGTCGGGGAGTTGCAGCAGGGTATCCCGTCCCTCGCTGAGGAACCTCCCCCATTGGCCGGCGCCCCAATCCTTCCGGGGTACCCGATGGGAGGTCATGGCGACTTCGTACGCTCGGAACCATTGCTGGATGTCGTCATTTTTATAGTACTCCTTGGCGACATCCTTGGGGATGTGAACCTTTGGCTCGGTCGGGGGCAGAGCGTCCCGGGCTCCAGGGTTGCTGGTCTCCCCAGCTTTAGCTTTTAGTTCAAGTTCTTTAAGGCTCCTCTCGTGCTCGAGGGTTAGCCGTCTCTCCTCTAGCTCCCGATGCCTTTTCTTCTCCTCGATTTCTTCTTGTAGTCGTAGTTGCTCCAGGGCTATCTTTTTCTCCGCCAGTAGGAGCTCATCGTCCAGCCGGAGTCGGGCAAGATCCATTTTGTGTGTCCGGGCCCTTTCCCGTTCTCGTATCTCTTCGGGGGAAAGGCTGGTGTCTGGGATGGTTAGCTCCCCGTTTGTCGGGGCCGTGGTCGGCAGGTTTCCGTCCCGGGCCGAGGTCCCTTCGGCTCGGGGTGGAGGGGTCTCGGGTTCTGCCCAGGCTTTCAGGGCTTTCTGCATTTCCTCCTTGGTGCCCAATCCAGTGGTTGGGATCCCTTTGTCTTTGCAGAATTGTTTGAGTTCCTTGTGGGTGTATTCCTCCAGTTTCTCCAACTGGAAGGTTGCGGCCATGGTTGCTTCTTCGCCATCCATGGTTCCCTTTTTCTCTTCTCGTCTGGTCAGGTAGTGGTTGCGTTACTTGCTTGTACGATTGCGTTTGCTCGGATCCCGCCGCTGGCCACCAAATGTTGGAGGGAGGCCCACCGGGTAGTCGGGGAGACTATTCCGGCACCTTCCTACCGCAAAGTTATAGCCGAGCGCCGCTGAGAAGCCTCCTCGGGGAGGTCTTTCTCCTATGATCGTACTAGGCCCAGTAACACCACCACACAGGACTCAATAGCAGTTGCGAGATTAGATTCTTTATCGGCAGTAATACGTGCAATATTTACAGAGGGATCGAGGGATCCTGTCAGAGTCTCAGTGTTCGTTCAAGAGGATAGGGTAGCGGGACAGTCTTAGTGCCAGCCAGGCACGGGAGGGCTCTGCGCCAGACCTTGGATGCTGGTCTCAGAGCGGCTCGGACGTGGAGAGCCGCGACGTCGTCTGCAGGGCCCGGATGGTAGTTCCGCTTAGGCCGAGCCGCGACGAGGTCAGCTGGGCTCTGGTGGTAAGGTTCAACAAGGTCGGGCCGCGACAGCGTCAGCAGGGCCCCAAAGGTTCGTGAAGGTCTTTAAGCACGGTGGAGCCGCGACGTCGTCAGCAGGGCTCAAGGGGTGGTTCAGGGTGAGTCTTCTTCGTAGGGTCAGCCGCGATCCGATCAGCAGGGCTCTCGACTCCAGGATACAACTACTGCCCTGTTGTCGGGTCGCCCCAGATATAGGACGAGAGCCCTTTGATGTCCGGACCCGTGCGCCCGGAGGGGGCGGAGAGGACGGGTAGGGGGCGGCCAGACGCCCAGCAGGAGAGGCGCCAGGCCCCAGAGAGCTGTGGGGTAATCACACCCAGGTGTGGAGATACGGTAGGGGGTCCCATCGATACTGCCCTCCACCGAGAGTGGGAAGGGCTCACGTGGTATCCCCCGAGCCAGGGGTTGGCGTCTCGATGTCGGGCCTCGCTGGGACCGAGGCCGGGTAGAGCAGGGTCATACAGGTGGTCACGTGGAGTGACGTGCAATCCAAGATGGAGGAGCCCCGATGTGCATGGGACCTCGTGCGGCTTAGCGCGGGGAAACAGGACCACGCCACGAGGCCGGCTCCCACAGTGGTTAATGCAAATGAGGGGCGAGAACCCCAAGCTGCTGCGATGGTCCATCTCGCTGCAAGGGATGGACTTCTCTGTTTAACACCGGCCCGGCAATGACCACGCCAATGCCGACGGCCTGTCCCGCTTCTTCCGCCTCGACGAGGAGAACCCCCAAGGAAATGGGTGACTCTCCCTGCCTTCGGCTGGGGGGGATGCCTGTTGGACCCGGCCTCGTGGCGTGGTCTTAACCCTCTTGGACTGTGTTCGTCCCCCGCACCGGCCTACACGGGCCACCCTTTCAGGCCGCCAGGGACCCCTCCTCCCTTCGAGGCCTTCTTTGAATTGTACCCGTTTTCCTACACCCGCCTCAGCGGCCCCCTATTCCAGGCCGCACAGGGACCCCTCATCCCTTCGGGGTCCCCCCCAGGCTTGCTCCACGCACCAGCCCACGCAGCCCGGCTCCCTCCGGCCTCGGCCCCAGCGAAGCACCGACATCGAGGCACCAAGATCTGGCCAGGGGGCACCGCATGGCCACTTCCCCACTCCCGGAGGAGGAGAGTTTCGATGGGACCCCCCACCGTCCCTCAACACCTAGGTGCGATCGTCCTCCGGCCTCCCCCGGCCTGGCGCCTCTCCCGCTGGGCGTCTGGCCTCTCCCAGCCCGGCCTATCCGCCCCCCCAGGCGCAAGGGTCCGGACATCAAAGGGCTCCAGACCTATATCTGGGGCAACCCCGCAATGGGACAGTAGTTGTATCCCGGAGTCAAGAGCCCTGCTGATGGAATCGCGGCTGACCCTACGGAGAAGAACTCTTGCTGACACTACCACGAGCCCTGCTGACTGCGTCGCGGCTCCACCTTATTGAGACAAGGATCCTCACGGAACATCGGAGCCCTGCTGACGCTGTCGCGGCCCAACCTCGCTGAAACCTCCACCAGAGCCCTGCTGACGTCGTCGCGGCTCGAGCTGAACTGAACCACCTTAAGAGCCCTGCTGACCTAGTCGCGGCTCCAGCTCCGAGACCCGGAGTCCCTCCAGCTTGAGGATCAAGAACTGGGCCTAAGGTACCCTCGTACCCAGCTGCTACTAAAGACTGTCCCGCTACCCCGTCCCTACCAAAGACTTTGAGACTCTTGCGGATCCCTCGATCCCCCCTTGTATATATCGATAACCGTAACTTCCTAAATGCTGATAAAGAATTGCTCGTCTTGATAAACATCCTCGAGTCCGGTGTGGTGGTGTTACTGTGCTAGTACGGAATAGGAGAAGGACCTCTCCTAGGAGGCTTCTCAGCAGCGCTCGGCTACTTTGTACAGTGTGGGGGCCCCCCTGGGTGGTCTCTCCGACTCCCCCGAGGTCCGCCTTCCAACAGAGAGTGAATAGTAGAGTGAGTAGTACAGTGAGCAGTAGAGAGTAGTAGAGAGTAGTAGAGAGAGAGTAGTAGAGAGTGAGTAGAAGAGAGTGAGTAGTAGAGTGAGTAGTAGAGAGTGAGTAGTAGAGAGTAGTAGAGAGTAGTAGAGCGAGACTAGTAGAGAGTGAGTAGTAGAGAGTGAGTAGTAGAGAGTGAGTAGTAGAGAGTAGTAGAGAATGAGTTGTAGAGAGTAGTAGAGAATGAGTGGAAGAGAGTGAGTACTATTCAGAGAATAGTAGAGAGTAGTATAGTAGTAGAGAATGATTAGTAGAGAGTGAATAGTAGAGAGTGAGTAGTAGAGAGTAGTGGAGTAGTAGAGAGTGAGTAGCAGAGAGTAGTAAAGAGTGAGTAGTCGTGGCGTGGTCCTGTTCCCCCTCGCCAAGCAGCACGAGGTCCCCTGCACCTCGGGGCTCCTCCATTTTGGATTGTACGTGACTCTGCGCACCAGCCTACGTGACCCCGCTCAACCCGGCCTCGGCCCCAGCAAAGCCCCGACATCGAGGCACCAACAACTGGCCAGGGGGTACCACGTGAACACTTCCCCACTCCCGGCGGAGGGCAGTATCGATGGGACCCCCAACCGTCCTCCCACACCTAGATGCGATCGCCCCACAGCTCTCCTGGGCGTGGCGCCTCTCCTGCTGAGCGTCTGGCCGCTCCCGACCCGGCCTCTCCGCCCCCCCCCCGGGCGCAAGGGTCCGGACATCAAAGGGCTCCAGACCTATATCTGGGGCGACCCTGCAACAGGACAGCAGTTGTATCCCGGAGTCAAGAGCCCTGCTGATCATTTCGCGGCTGACCCTACAGAGAAAGACTCATCCTGGAACCACGCTCTGAGCCCTGCTGACTACGTCGCGGCTCCCCCGTGCTTAAAGACCCTCACAAACTTTTGGGGCCCTGCTGACGCTGTCGCGGCCCGACCTTGTTGAACTTGCCACCGGAGCCCAGCTGACTGTGTCGCGGCTCGACCCAAGCGGAACTACCACCCGAGCCCTGCAGACACCGTCGCGGCTCTCCACGTCCGAGCTGCTTTGAGACCAGCCCCTGCCGCTCCGATCCCCGGAGCCTTCTTCGGTCTAACGCAAGGTCTGGCGCAGAGCTTCCCCGTACCAGGCTGGTACTGAGACTGTCCCGCTACCCTGTCCCTACAAAGACATTGAGACTCTTTCTGGATCTCTCGATCCCCCAGTAAATATTTCGAATGTGCTACTATTGATAAAGTACCTAGATAAGCAACTGATACGGAGTCCTGTGTGGTGGTGTTACTGGGCCTAGTACGATCATAGGAGAAAGCCCTCTCCTAGGAGGCTTCTCAGCGGTGCTCGGCTATAACTTTGCGGTAGGAAGGTGCCCCGGAGTGGGCCCCCTGACCCCCCCCTGGTGGTCCTCCCGCCAACAGTAGTAGAGTGAATAATCGAGAGTAATAGAGAGCGAGTAGTAGAGAGCAAGTAGTAGAGAGTGTGTAGTCGTGAGTGAGTAGTAGAAAGTAGTAGAGAGTGAGTAGTAGAGAGAGTAGTAGAGAGTGAGAAGTAGAGAGAGTAGTAGAGTAGTAGAGAGTGAGTCCTAGAGTGAGTATTAGAGAGTAGTTGAGAGCGAGTAGTAGAGAGTGAGTAGTGGAGAGTGAGTTGTAGAGAGTAGTAGAGAATGAGTAGTAGACAGTGAGAAATAGATAGTGAGTAGTAGTGAGTGATTAGTAGAGAGTAGTAGAGAGTGAGTAGTAGAGAGTGAGTAGTAGAGTGAGTAGAAGAGAGTGAGTTGTAGAGAGTGAGTACTAGAGAAAGAGTAGTAGAGAGTGAGTAGTAGAGTAATAGAGAGTGAGTGGTAGAGAGAAGTAGAGAGTAGTAGAGTGAGTAGTAGAGAGTAGTAGAGAGCAAGTAGAAGAGAGTGAGTAGTAGAGAGTAGAAGTAATGTGAGTAGTAGAGAGTGAGTAGTAGAGTGGGAGTAGTAGAGAGTAGTAGAGAGTGATTAGTAGAGTAGTGGAGAGTGAGTGGTAGAGAGTAGTAGAGTGAGTAGTAGAGAGTAGTAGAGAGTCAGTAGTATAGAGTGAGTAGCAGAGAGTAGTAGAGAGTGAGTGGTAGAGTGGGTAGTTGAGAGTAGTAGAATGAGAGTAGTAGAGAGTAGAGAGTGAGAAGTAGAGAGTGAGTAGAGAGTGAGTAGTAGAGAGTAGTAGAGAGTAGTAGAGAGAGAGTAGTAGAGAGTGAGTAGTAGAGAGTGAGTAGTGGAGAGTTGTAGAGAGTGAGTTGTAGAGAGTGAGTAGTAGAGATTAGTAAAGAGTGAGTAGTAGAGAGTGAGTAGTAGAGTGAGTAGTAGAGAGTAGTAGAATGAGAGTAGTAGAGAGTAGAGAGTGAGAAGTAGAGAGTGAGTAGAGAGTGAGTAGTAGAGACTAGTAGAGAGTAGTAGAGAGAGAGTAGTAGAGAGTGAGTAGTAGAGAGTGAGTAGTGGAGAGTTGTAGAGAGTGAGTTGTAGAGAGTGAGTAGTAGAGAGAGAGTAGTAGAGAGTGAGTAGTAGAGAGTAGTAGAGAATGAGTTGTAGAGAGAATTAAAGAGTGAGTGGAAGAGAGTGAGTAGTATTCAGAGAATAGTAGAGAGTAGTATAGTAGTAGAGAGTGATTAGTAGAGAGTGAGTAGTAGAGAGTAGTGGAGTAGTAAAGAGTGAGTAGCAGAGAGTTGTAAAGAGTGAGTAGTAGAGTGAGTAGTAGAGAATAATAGAGAGCGAGTAGTAGAGAGCAAGTAGTAGAGAGTGTGTAGTCGTGAGTGAGTAGTAGAGAGTAGTAGAGAGTGAGTTGTAGAGAGAGTAGTAGAGAGTGAGAAGTAGAGAGAGTAGTAGAGTAGTAGAGAGTGAGTCATAAAGTGAGTATTAGAGAGTAGTTGAGACCGAGTAGTAGAGAGTGAGTAGTGGAGAGTGAGTTGTAGAGAGTAGTAGAGAATGAGTAGTAGAGAGTGAGAAGTAGATAGTGAGTAGTAGAGAGTGAGTAGTAGAGAGTAGTAGAGAGTGAGTAGTAGAGAGTGAGTAGTAGAGTGAGTAGAAGAGAGTGAATAGCAGAGAGTGAGTAGTAGAGAAAGAGTAGTAGAGAGTGAGTAGTAGAGTAGTTGAGAGTGAGTGGTAGAGAGAAGTAGAGAGTAGTAGAGTGAGTAGCAGAGAGTAGTAGAGAGCAAGTAGAAGAGAGTGAGTAGTAGAGAGTGAGTAGTAGAGAGTAGAAGTAATGTGAGTAGTAGAGAGGGAGTATTAGAGAGTAGTAGAGAGTGATTAGTAGAGTAGTAGAGAGTGAGTGGTAGAGAGTAGTAGAGTGAGTAGTAGAGAGTAGTAGAGAGTGAGTAGTAGAGAGTGATTACTAGAGAGTAGTAGTAGAGAGTGAGTAGTAGAGACTATTAGAGAGTGAGTAGTAGAGAGTGAGGAGTAGAGAGTAGTAGAGAGTGAGTAGTAGAGAGTAGCAGAGAGTATTAGAGAGTGACTAGTAGAGAGTAGTAGAGAGTGAGTAGTAGAGAGTAGTACAGTATTAGAGAGTGAGTAGTAGAGAGTAGTAGAGAGTGAGTAGTAGAGAGAGAGTAGTAGAGAGTGAGTATTAGAGTACTAGAGAGTACTCAGTGTCAGTCAGTGTCAGTCAGTGTCAGCCTTTGTCAGTCAGTGCCAGTCAGTCAGTCAGTGTCAGTCAGTGTCAGTCAGTGTCAGTCAGTCAGTGTCAGTGTCAGTCAGTCAGTGTCAGTATCAGTGTCAGTCAGTCAGTGTCAGTCAGTCAGTCAGTGTCAGTCAATCAGTGTCAGTCAGTGTCAGTCAATCAGTGTCAGTCATTGTCAGTCACTCAGTTTCAGTCAATCAGTGTCAGTCAGTGTCAGTCAATCAGTGTCAGTCAGTGTCAATCAGTCAGTGTCAGTCAGTCAGTGTCAGTCAGTCAGTCATTCAGTGACAGTCAGTCAGTGTCAGTCAGTCAGTGTCAGTCAGTGTCAATCAATCAGTGTCAGTCAGTGTCAATCAGTCAGTGTCAGTCAGTCAGTGTCAGTCAGTGTCAGCTAGAGAAGGTCTGATGACCTGGTTCTCTGGCTCTAAAGCAGCTCTGTTGACCTGGTTCTCTCCCTCTAAAGCAGCTCTGCTGATCTGGTTTCTCTGGCTCTACAGCAGGTGTGCTGACCTGCTTCTCTGGCTCTAGAGCTGCTCTGCTGACCTAGTTCTTAGACTGCAGAGCAGCTCTGCTGATCTGGTACTCTGGCTCTACAACAGCTCTGCTGACCTGGTTCTCTGGCTCTAAATCAGCTCTGCTGACCTGCTTCTATGTCTCTAAAGCAATTCTGATGGCATAGTTCTCTGGCTCTAGAGTAGCTCTGCTGACCAGGTTCTCTCCCTCTAGAGCAGCTCTGCTGACCTGGTTCTCTCCCTCTAAAGCAGCTCTGCTGACCTGGTTCTAAGGCTCTAGAGCATCTCTGCTGACCTGGTTCTCTGGTTCTAAAGCAGCTCTGCTGACCTGGTTCTATGGCTCTAAAGCAGCTCTGCTGACTTGGTTCTCTGGCTCTAGCGCAGCTCTGATGACCTGGTTCTCTGGCTCTAAAGCAGCTCTGCTGACCTGGTTCTCTGGCTCTAAAGCAGCTCTGGTTGCCTGGTTCTCTGGCTCTAAAGCAGCTCTGCTGACCTGGTTCTCTCCCTCTAAAGCAGCTCTGTTGACCTGGTTTCTCTGGCTCTACAGCAGCTCTGCTGACCTGGTACTCTGGCTCTAGAGCAGCTCTGCTGACCAAGTTCTTAGGCTCTAGAGCAGCTCTGCGGACCTGGTTCTCTGGCTCTAAAGCAATTCTGCTGACCAGGTTCTCTGGCTCTAAAGCAGCTCTGCTGACCTGGTGGTTCTCTCCCTCTAAAGCAGCTCTGTTGACCTGGTTCTCTCCCTCTAAAGCAGCTCTGCTGACCTGGTTTCTCTGGCTCTACAGCAGGTGTGCTGACCTGGTTCTCTGGCTCTAGAGCTGCTCTGCTGACCTAGTTCTTAGACTGCAGAGCAGCTCTGCTGATCTGGTACTCTGGCTCTACAACAGCCCTGCTGACCTGGTTCTCTGGCTCTAAAGCAGCTCTGCTGACCTGGTTCTATGTCTCTAAAGCAGTTCTGATGGCATAGTTCTCTGGCTCTAGAGTAGCTCTGCTGACCTGGTTCTCTCCCTCTAGAGCAGCTCTGCTGACCTGGTTCTCTCCCTCTAAAGCAGCTCGACTGACCTGGTTTCTCTGCCTCTACAGCAGTTCTGCTGACCTGGTTCTCTGGCTCTAGAGCAGCTCTGCTGACCTGGTTCTAAGGCTCTAGAGCATCTCTGCTGACCTGGTTCTCTGGTTCTAAAGCAGCTCTGCTGACATGGTTCTATGGCTCTAAAGCAGCTCTGCTGACTTGGTTCTCTGGCTCTAGCGCAGCTCTGATGACCTGGTTCTCTGGCTCTAAAGCAGCTCTGTTGACCTGTTTCTCTGGCTCTACAGCAGCTCTGCTGACCTGGTTCTCTGGCTCTAGAGCAGCTCTGCTGACCAAGTTCTTAGGCTCTAGAGCAGCTCTGTGGACCTGGTTCTCTGGCTCTAAAGCAATTCTGCTGACCAGGTTCACTGGCTCTAAAGCAGCTCTGCTGACCTGGTGGTTTTCTCCCTCTATAGCAGCTCTGCTGACCTGGTTCTCTCGCTCTAAAGCAGCTCTACTGACCTGGTTTCTCTGACTCTACAGCAGCTCTGCTGACCTGGTTCTCTGGCTTTAGAGCAGCTCTGCTGACCTGGTTCTTTGGCTCTAGAGCAGCTGTGCTGACCTGGTTCTCTGGCTCTAAAGCAGCTCTGCTGACCTGGTTCTATGACTGTAGAGCAGCTCTGCTGACCTGGTTCTCTGGCTCTAAAGCAGCTCTGCTGACCTGGTTCTCTCCCTCTAATTCAGCTCTGCTGACCTGGTTCTCTGCCTCTAGAGCAGCTCTGCTGACCTGGTTCTACGGCTCTAGAGCAGCTCTGCTGACCTGGTTCTCTGGCTCTAAAGCAGTTCTGCTGACCTGGTTCTCTCCCTCTAAAGCATCTCTGCTGACTTGGTTTCTCTGACTCTACAGCAGCTCTGCTGACCTGGTTCTTGGCCTCTAGAGCAGCTCTGCTGACCTGGTTCTCTTTCTCTAAAGCAGCTCTGCTGACCTGGTTTTATGACTCTAGAGCAGCTCTGCTGACCTGGTTCTCTGGCTCTAAAGCAGCTCTGCTGACCTGGTTCTCTCCCTCTAAATCAGCTCTGCTGACCTGGTTCTCTGCCTCTAGAGCAGCTCTGCTGACCTGGTTATATGGCTCTAAAGCAGCTCTGCTGACCTAGTTCTCTGGCTCTAAAGCAGCTCTGCTGACTTGTTTCTCTGGCTCTAGAGCAGCTCTGCTGACCTGGTTCTACGGCACCAGCGCAGCTCTGCTAACCTGGTTCTCTGGCTCTAGAGCAACTCTGCTGACCTGGTTCTCTGGCTCTAAAGTAGTTCTGCTGACCTGGTTCTCTTCCTCTAAAGCAGCTCTGCTGACCTGGTTTCTCCAGCTCTACAGCAGCTCTGCTGACCTGGTTCTTGGCCTCTAGAGCAGCTCTGCTGACCTGGGTCTCTGGCTCTAGAGCAGCTCTGCTGACCTGGGTCTCTGGTTCTAGAGCAGCTCTGCTGACCTGCTTCTTAGGCTCCAGAGCAGCTCTGTTGACCTGGTTCTCTGGCTCTACAGCAGCTCTGCTGACCTCTTTCTCTGCACTCACGATGCACGCACCCTACTTTGCGAAAATATATTTAAAAATAATATAAGTTTATTAAAAGTACAAATATATTATTTTTATGAATATCTTAGATAATCTTGATGTAGCGCTTAGAAGGTTGAAAATCGTAGGGGTGCGTTATATTCACTGTTAGTCGACACCCGCATATAATCAAATGTGTACTCAGGTATTTTTGTGTGCAATGTATTAAGAATTGTATAACCTATGTTGATTTCAATAGAAGTGTTAGCTATGTACAAGCATCTTATGTATATATTGAAGCAATGCATAGAGCGTAGTCCTTTGAACAATGTGATGTTAGAACGTGTAGATTAGAATTCGTGTCTGTAGACTGTTTAGTTTGACCACACATGAAAGAAAGACGTAAATGTCAATACTGTGATTTAAACCTGCTTGTGTAACCGAAGTAGTGGCCAGAATTCGCATATATCGTTGAGGCGAAAGGCCTGGTATTTTCTTATGTTAGCCAAGGGCAATAGGCCAAAAATGATTTATTCCAGTAGAGGTTTTAGGCTGTAGTAAATTGCAAGTTAAAAGATGTGAAGTATGTCTGCCTTGCATGATCTCACCCCAGGTGCAAGGACAGTTGCTCGTTAGTAGAGAAGCTCTTTGTTCACAAATTGACTTATGTAGAAAAAGCCAGACATGGGAGTGCATTGGAATGTGCCAATCGTAACTCCTAGTGCGGATGGTGTCTGGGACTCAAGGCCAAGCGATGGACGATGGAACTGGACAGCGCTCTGTGGAAAATTACTGAAAGTCGACCCCGCAGAAGAGGAGGCGCAAAGGGCGTGTTCTGAGATTTGGGGTTCTGTATTAGGGACAGCGCCCCGAGGGTGGAGGCAGATCAGAGCGGCCCTGAGCAGATGAAGGCTAGGCGAAGAGATAGAGGGGGCAACTTAGAACAAGCTCTCTAAGTGAAGACTTCTTAGGAAGTTTCACTCTGACACCTTTTACTCGATTGAAGGTCTTGGGGATTGCTAAGTAGGGATGTCATCTAGCACAGAGTAGGGACAGAGATGGTATGGTCCAGTGTCCCTAATATCGACATTGGCTTGGTAGTTTTCTACCTCATGTTTTTAGAAATTGTGCTTTTAGTTATTTTTAGCTGTATGCGGATTCTTCGTAGAGTAGCATTTGTGTTAGTGCCTATGTACTTGTTGTGCCTCGTATTGAGGACTCTGTATCTTCAAATCTTTATGCTGATAATAAAAGCCAGAGAGCCAAGAGATTAAGTCTCGCGTCCTTGATTATGGCAAATTGTGGACAGTAATTTTGATAATTGTGTTTATTCCCTCTACGCTATTGGGCAAGTAAAAAGTTCCATCCGACCAGAGTGGGTTCTAGTAGATAATTGCGAGATACTAAAATGGGCCGGAGCAGTTGGTAGCAGAAACGGATGGTTACTTCCGATAGCGAGGGACGATTAGATTAGATAAGGATAAGTGATCCTCGAGGCCCAAGAGACGATAAGTGATGCTGAATCATCAGATGGCGAGCAGCAGACGGCAGCGGATGAGCATCGACGGCGAGTAGCAGCGCGGCCGAAAGCAGCAGTTCCAGGAGTGAGTATGAAAAGGAGATGTTGTAGATTGCGGTGTTGATTTGTTGTGTGATGTCTTGCGGAGTTGATGTGTATGTCGTGTGATTGTGAGATCAGGCTGTGAGCGCGCGCAGCCCGGGAATTGTGGTGTAGAAGACACCTGAGATAGATTTTGTTGACCACCCAAAGGAGATCGTGAGGTACCATCGATCACCTGGACCGAGATAGGGGGAGCGAACGTGTGTGTGTATGGCAACTTAACGCTGGTCGTGGGTTGTTGTGTGCGGATCGGAGTGTTAGTAACCTATCAGTGGCGATCTGTCTGGCCGGACGGGGGCAGACGGGCGCCAAACGAGGTCAACAAGGTCGAGAGACTGTGGACGAACAGCCAGAGAAGTAACTTAATCGGTTATTTCAGTGTATGAATGGGACGAGAGCAAGCGTGAAAGGTGTTTGGAGAAGGGAACTGCTGCGAACGGAGGAAGGTGACGTCAGAGGGTGTCACGCTGTGATAGGCCGGTTGGTGTGAGTCGCGCTGTTATTGGAGGATTTAAGAACAAGAAGTAAACAGAGCGTGAGATCGAATTCGTGTATCATGAAGTGTCTCAGGGTTTTGCGAGAATTGTGTAGAGGTGATAAACATGTGGTTGTGCGAGAGGGAGAAGAAGCCCCTCCCGAGGACACCCCAGCACATTACATGGCAAAGAATGTGGGGTTACATACTATAGTTTGGATTGAGAATTGGCACAAGATTACACAAGGTGAAGGGGAATTAGCTTTCCCGAGGTATGGCTCATTTAGACTAGCAGTGCTGTACCAACTGAAGACGGTGATGGGGTCCTTAAGACCCTTGCCAAGACCAGCACAGTTCGAAGCATTACATGCGTGGATTAGAGCAGCGCATGATAAGGAAAAGGGAAGAAGTCAGGAGAGGATGAGGAAGTCGATTAGGGCATTTCAGGATGCCAAGTGGGACGCAGCGGAGAAAAGATGGAGAGTGCAGACAATTGAGGAAGAGAAATTGTATCCCGTGCTGATAGACTCGACGGGGATAAGGCATGTGAAAGCACAGGAAGAGGAGAGTGACTCCGATGATGGGGTATTGCAAAGACTGTTAGACGAGAGACCACCTCCTTATAATCTGGACGAAGAGGATGATAGGTGGGGTGAGAGGGGAGAAACTAGAAGGGTAACGATCCAACCTGAGACCCGAGTAGAAGGGTTGGTTTCGTTTGGAACAGAGAGTTCACGGAGTCAGTCAGAGGCTAGTGGGAGGATCGAGAGAGAGATGAGGTTACCGGATGCATTGAGGGTACCGGTCACCATTGGACCGATTGTGTCGATATACAGTCCGGAATCAGAGGAAAGAGAGAGGTCAGAACGAGTGGCAGAAAGAACGAGGAGAGAAAGCGGGGAAAGTGGGTTGGAAGGGGCAACGGCCCGACCTCCAAGCCCTGTCCAATGGAGTACACCATTAGCAGCGGTGTCAGATACATCTAGGGGCGAAGAGGACCAGAGATCGGAGAGGCCGAGGACTCTGATGGAGTCGAGATCAGATTTAAGGTCATGGGTACCGTCGGAGAGGCACCTGAACAGGAATGTGGGCCAAGCAGAGAAAACTCGAGATGATTTTAAGAGTTATTCTGCTCCCATAGAAACACCAGAAGAGAGGAGAGGGAAGGAACCGGAATGCGAATATGATGAGGGACGTGGAGCAAGTTGTCAGGTGTTGAAAGGAGCCTTGAAGGCAGGGATGATAGACATAGTAAGGCTCAAGGCAGAGGTAGATGAAATTATATATGGAAGTCTACCTCTTGAGAGGATAGTATCTTACAATCCAGATGAGCTGTTTTTCGTGGTGAAAGATGTGACGCGGAAAGCACGAATGGCACACGAGAAATTGAGGGGATTGGCGAAGGAATATGATGTGGATTTATCCAGGACTAGGGTGTTGCAAGGAAGCCATAGGATGCATTATACTGAGCGAGAGTTGGAGGAGAAGAGGGTTGTTGGATTGAGGTCACATGCCAGAGAACTGGTCCTAGCCATGCGGCCATGGCTGACGCTGGATAAATGGGAAGAGAAATGGTCAAAGAAAAAGACCTCTAGGGGAGCGGAAGGAGGGACCCCGGGTGAAGGGTTGTTACTAGCAAAGACCTTTCCCCTGAGGGAAGTGGCGAATGGAGGATATGTGCATGTACCCTGGAGCAGGGGGGATTTGGCATCATTTACGAATGATTTTCCCAGGCTCAGGGAGAAGCCTGCAGAGTGGTACAAGCAAGTTGAGCGTTTTGTTAAGATTTCGAAGGTATTGTGGATAGACCTGAACACCTTATTTGATATTGTGGTTCCAGGAGATCTGTGGAACGCATGTAAAATTGCTGTTGATTGGCCGGACTATGAGCCTGAGAGGAATATGATTACAAATGGTGCGTCGCCCGCGGTGATGAGGCTGTATGAGAAAGTAATTACCTGGTTGAAATCGAAGGTTTCACCCCAAGACATTGATTGGGTGAAAATAGACAGGACGGTGCAGGAGCCTAAAGAGACAGTACACAAGTTTTATGAGAGACTTTTGAAGGCTTTTAAGCAATACAGTGGCCCAGATGAGCTGGAAACGAAGGATATGGGACAGTTTGTGTCTAAGTTCGTGCTGGGTTTGAAGCCCGAGGTTAGTCTCATGATACAGCAGCATTTAATCTGTTGGCAGAATAAGCCCGTAGATGAAATCTTGCGGTACGCCAGGTACTGCACGGATGAGATTGAGTCGAAACACAAGAAGATAAAGGATAACCTATTGCTCATTCAGATGCAAGCGGCTCAGGGACCGCCGAATGGGGGTCCAGTGGTGAGGAGACAGGGAAACTACCAGACAGGGAATCAGAACGTGCAGGGTCAGGGGAGGCCGAGGCCCGTAGACCCTAGGACAGGCATAGATGTAGCAATACTGAAAAAGACGACAGCTTGTCACCAGTGTCACCAGGTGGGACACTGGAGGCGCGAGTGTCCCTTGAACCCCTATAATCAGCCACAGATAGAGGGAGGAATGGGTCAGGTCCCTGGGGCGGAACAGGTACAGACGGTGACTGTACCGAGAATGATGCAAGGGGGGACCGGCATCTCGCAAGTGCAGGTTCCCCAGCCACCCAGAATACAGAACATACAGCAGGGAGCTCGGACTTATTTGCAGATGCCCATGTTTGAAGTAAGCGAAGAGAAAGATGTGGATTTGCTGGCCCAGTTGAGTTTAGGCCAGGACGATGATTGCATACTTAGGGCCATTCTAGAGGTGGATCAGAGAGGACCCTTCGTGGAAGCAGAACTCGACGGACACCCTACTACCTTTTTGGTTGATACGGGGGCTACCAGGTCAACTATAAGATCAGCAGTAGTTCCGGGTGTAGCCCTTTCGGGAGAAAGCATACAAGTGGTTGGAGTAGCGAACAAAAGGCTAGTTAGCCCCTTGACAGAACCGATTCCAGTTAGGATAGGAAACTTTAGGGATCGACATCAGTTCGTGGTGTGCGATTCTAGTCCTGTTTGTTTGTTGGGGAGAGACTTATTGTGCAAGCTCAATTGCACAATTTACTGTACCCCGAAAGGAGTAGAGGTGCAGACAAGAGATGAGGATGCGACCTTCAAGGTTGCAAATCAGCGGGTGTGCGTGGAAGTGTACCCAGCCTTGACGGTGGAGGAGCTTCCACAGGATTTGAGGGAGTCAGTATCGGCTGACGTGTGGGACCTAAGTGGAAAGTAGATAGGCTTAGTCAGCGGAGTGGAACCAGTGAAGATTCAGGTTAGGCCAAACGCGGAATTCCCGAGAACACCTCAGTATAAATTATCCCCTGAAACGGTTGCTGGGATCAAACCTGTGATCGAGTCTATGATTAGGCAGGGAATACTGGTGGAGATTATGGGTAGTCCATGTAATTCGCCCATTATGGGATTGCAGAAACCAAGTGGGAAGTTCAGGATAGTGCAAGACCTGCGGAAAATAAACGACATAGTCGTTCCATGTTGTCCAGTGGTACCGAATCCATCTGTGATACTGTTTCAGATCCCATGTGAAGCTGGATGGTTCACGGTGATTGACTTGTGTCAAGCATTTTTTTCGATTCCCCTACACGAAGAGAGCAGATTTCTTTTTGCATTTAGATTAGAAAATCGGATATTAACGTGGTGTCGTATCCCACAGGGGTATACGGAGAGCCCATCGATTTTTAATCAGCTCCTAAAGAAGAATCTCGAAAGTCTTGTGTTGCCGCGAAATTCTGTTTTGGTGCAATACATTGACGATCTGCTTGTCGCGTCAGAAACAGAAGACGCTTGCAGGACTGATACAATTGCGTTGCTGAACTTCTTGGGAGAAAATGGTCACAAGGTGTCTCCAAGTAAGTTGCAATACTGTTTACCTGAGGTACAGTATTTGGGGCACAGAATCGAAAAGGGTAAAAGGAAGGTGTCTCCGGATCGCATTGATGCGATCCTAAGAATGCCCGTTCCCTCGACCCAGAGGGAAGTTAGAATGTTTTTGGGAATGGTGGGCTATTGCCGCCAGTGGATCCCAAACTTTTCCTTTGAAGCGAAGCCTTTACAGCGGCTGACGCGAAAGGATGTAAGTGATCCGGTACCATGGGACGACGACTGTTTGAAATCATTTCTGAGGCTGAGAGAAGCCTTATGTAGCGCTCCTGCGTTGGGAATGCCGGATTACAACAAGGCATTTGCATTGTTCTGCTGCGAAAGAGAAGGTTGCGCATTAGCAGTGTTAACTCAGAATCATGGAGGTGTCCGTAGACCAGTTGCCTATTTCTCAGCTACTTTAGATCCAGTAGCTTCTGCGTTGCCCGGATGTCTCAGATCCGTTGCGGCAACAGGTGTCAGCATCGAGAGATGTGAGAGCATTGTGATGGGTCATCCTCTTACTGTACATGTGCCACATTCTGTTGAATTGTTAATGACTAGGACTAAAACGCAGCACCTCACGAATAATAGGTTGACTCGGTATGAGCAAGTTATCCTTGCAGCCGATAATGTGACATTGAAGAGGTGTGCTGTTTTAAATCCTGCTACATTGTTACCTGTTCCCAAAGTAGATGATAATGAAGATTGTGAGGACCATGATTGTCTCGACGTTACGGAACTATGCACCAAACCGAGACCTGACATTGTCGATGAACCACTCCTAGTTTCAGATGAGATTTTCTTTGTGGACGGTTCATGTTTAAGAGACAGTGTCGGTCGACTGAGAGCAGCGTTTGCTGTATGCACCATCACGGGTGTGGTTGAAGCCGCTTGTCTAGAAGGAGTACACTCCGCGCAGGTGGCCGAGCTCATTGCTTTGACTCGCGCCTGTTTGGCAGCTGAGAAGATCCGTGTAACGATTTACACGGACAGCCAATATGGGTTTGGTGTGGTTCATGACTTCAGACAGCTATGGTCCCAGAGAGGGTTTATGACGTCGTCAGGTTCACCCATAAGAAATGGTGACCACGTACGAAAATTGCTTGAGGCATTGCAAGGCCCTGATGAAATTGCCGTTGTTAAATGTGCTGCACATACGAAGGGGAATGATTTTGTTTCATTGGGTAACAACTATGCTGATGAAGTAGCTCGGTTTTGTGCAGAGCAGGGATGCAATTTTACGGGGACTCACATTGAAGAAACTGAGAAGGAATTGGTGTATGATCAAATGTTAGCAATGGCAGACTCTTGGGAGGAACTGAAACAGCTTCAGGAAGGGGTTTCTGATCAGGAGCGAGACAGTTGGATATGAGCTGGATGTGAGAAAGGAGATGTGGATATATGGGTTTCGAATGATGGACGAGCAGTGTTGCCGGAAGGGTTGTTGAATCCCATGGCGAGGCTGATACATGGTGCTGTGCATCTTGGGAGAGACGCAATGATGAGAGTGTTTCGTCAGACTTGGTACAACCCAAAGTTTCGGGCAGTGGCTGAAACTGTGTGCCAGAGGTGTGTTACCTGTCAGCAAATGAATGTAGGAAAGAGGACAGCTGTGACGTTGAGCCACATAGGGAGGTCAGGAGGACCTTTCAATAGGATGCAGCTGGATTTTGTTGAGATGCCAAAGTGTAATGGGTTGAGGTACATATTAGTCATAGTATGTGTCTTTTCCAGGTGGGTGGAGGCATACCCTACACGTAGATGTGACACGCTCACGGTAGCAAAACTACTATTGAGAGAACTCATTCCAAGGTACGGGTTCCCGACGTCCTTTGAATCGGACAGAGGAACTCATTTCCATAGCGAAGTTATGAAGTTGCTTTGTGCTGCCCTGAATATAGATCAGAGACTACATTGTAGCTATAGACCAGAAGCTTCAGGGATAGTGGAGCAGGTGAATGGAACTCTGAAGGCTCGGATGGCGAAAGTATGTTCGTCTACGTCTCTGAAGTGGCCTGATGCATTACCCTTGGTCCTTATGAGCCTCCGAAGTGTGCCTGATAGAAGAACTGGGTTGTCTCCCCATGAAATCCTCATGGGAAGAGTGATGCGTTTGCCTGCAATACCTGCCACTGCTCTGATAAATATCACTGATGATATGATCCTGGACTATTGTAAAGGCCTTGCTGACGTGGTCCGTTCTGTGTCTCAGCAGGTGCAGACAGCAACGGTTCCAGCTGCGAGTGACTTGTGCCACGACCTGTGTCCAGGCGACTGGGTCCTAGTTCGCAAGCACGTGAGGAAGAGTTGCTTGGATGCAAGGTGGTGCGGCCCATTTCAAGTGATCCTCATCACGAACACAGCAGTTAAGTGTGGAGGTTTACCGAACTGGGTGCATGCTTCCCATACCCGCCGAGTCCCAGCACCCTTAGAAGATACAGCCCCTCTCGAGATCGAAAGTCCAGCTGAGCCGATAGAATCACCTGAGAGGGCCAGTCAAGCTGTAAGGGTTGCTGAAGCGGCTGATGGTGCACTGAATCGAGTTGGGGAAGGACGTGAAAGAAGTACTGACCCAGAAACAGGCGAAGGAGCAAGAGGTGCAGTGGGTAGTACGGAATCGAGTTCTGCCGAAGAAGAGGAGATCAGTGCACAGGGTATCGAAGGGAAGGTCGGAGGTGCCACCGAAGCAGAAAGGGTTTGGCCCGCAAGACAGAACCGGGTAAACCTGAGGTCGGTACCGGACACAGATCTTGCACCAGTTTCGGAGGAGCCAGAAGAAGAATCAGGCGACGAGGAGAATCCTCAAGGTGTGAGAAGATCAAGGAGAACAAGAGTGCCAAGTCGGAAGTACGCTTCACCAGAGTGGGCATATCAAGTGACTGATGCCAGGGTTACCGAGCACGGGAAGATTGAGGTCGATGACATTGGTCAACAGTGTCCCGCTCCAGAGAGTGGAAGTGTTGTTGAAAGTTCCGGGATTGGAGATCGAAGGAATTCTGACAATTCATATTCCGAGTCCGCCTTTCCTGAGTGTCATTCGAGGTATGATCTTGGACAATTTGGAGTTCCCGACGTTCACTACTGTGCCAGACCCACAAGAACTGATCATTCTTAAGCTCGAAATATTGCAGGGAGTCCTGGAGCTGTTGGGACCAGCGGTTATGTTGGATTGATTAGAGAGGGTTGCAAGCAGAGAAGAAGATAACCTAGACCCGAGCGGAAGAAGAACAAATTGAGGGATTTTTTCCGTTATAGAACGAAGAAAAGTTAGGGAGGGTTGCCTAAGTTCACGAAAGAGACATTAATGAGAAAGAGACTTACCTTTCCAGAGACTGTATTGGACACTGAGTATATTCCGAAGATGGCAGATCCTGCAAACCCACATCGTAGGGCTAAATTGATAATAGGCACATTGTTAGGAGTTGTGATAGTCACCATATTTGCAGTAGTGATAAGTTCGTACATGGTGGCTCACAGGCAAGAGGGAAAGGTTCAGGGAGCACCCACACCTATCACCCCAGAACAGAGAGGTGTCAGTATCAGAGAGCAGGGAACATCGAAATTGAGGGATGATCGCAGACTCCACATGGATTTGTCGAGGGGTGATTTTAAGCTTAACGCGTATGCAAAGCTGCTGTATGAGTATGTTGATGCAATCTCTTGCCCTAATATGTATATTAAAGACACATACATATCATTTTGGAACATAATTTTTTTTTGCGGGAGTCGCGCACCCAGCGCTTCCCAGCATGTACATGACGTCACGCGGGACCCGCCACCGCGCAAGCATCTAGGACAGTAATGTGTCACGATTTCCCGGGAGCAGGAGTAGCGGACTGGTCGCATACCAATCGCGCACATCACTTAATATTAAATGTATATGATGTAACTGAAAAACACGTAGCTGTCGCACACTGTATGCGGATCCTTCACAACTTTTCTAAAATGGCAGCTAGAATCCGCGCACACACCGTGATGTGTACGCTTTGAGGGCGCGAGTCTTAAAAAAATTTTGATTTTTTTTAATAGAAAATAAATATAAAAATATTAAAATAAAAAATGGAAAAAAAAGATTAATCAATATTTCCGTTTGAATGTCTTTTACTATTTATTTTTTTGCAATTTTCAGAAAAATAATGTTATTTAATGAATAAAATATTTATAAATAAACAGTTAAAAACGGTGGAAAATCAGTACAAAAAAATAGGTATAACTACTATCACACTTAAAAATTAGCATTTAAAAAAACCTTTGAAATTCACTGAAAAAAACCATAGGTTTCGGACTAGAGACATTATAGTAAGAAATTAGTATTTAAAAAACCTTTGAAATTCACAAAAAAACCATAGGTTTCAGGGGTTTTATAGTTAGCTAGCCATTTCACTCATACAAACCCATAGAAATTCCTCCGTTATAGTTAGTTCTACTAACTATAACTCGCGTGCCCGCAATGCACCGCTGATGATGTCACATATTGCATCATTCATGACATGGTCAGTGACATCACTGATGACATCACTGATGACATCTCAAATGACATCACTGATGACATCATTCACGTGACAATCTGATACACCTCATCTTGCACTAGTATAACCTTTCATCACTCACTGTAAAATACAGAGTACCATATTTGAAACCATTGACACACCAATACCATTTACTACATACCCACTCACTGATTCCTAAGTCTACACACACAATTCTCCATTCAACAACAGAATCATTTATACATGCAGTCACTAATTATTAGAACACTATCAAATGCACTTCTTCACATATATAGACATTGACACATCAGCAGTCATCTTAGTCAGTCATGCAGTCATCCTACTCACAAAATATTAATCACACTTACATTTACTCACTTACACAATTATCCAACAACACCTCATTTATTCAAACACATAGTAACTCATAGTTAATATGTTAAAAAATCACCATTACAATTATACACTCATTCATATAGTTACACTCACAATCACTGACTCTTACACATACTTATTTATATACACCAACTCTCACATACAAAGCCTTTTATTTTTTTACTTTGTTGAAGATGTACAACTAAAACATATATTCACTCACAAACACACAAATAAATACACTCAGTCACCCAAATAACTGTTTCCACATGCAGTCTTAAATCTATACACCTAGTCAATCAACCATTCACATATCTATGCATAGAGTTACACACACCCCATCCAACCACACACAAACTCAGTGTCCCATACAAATACTCACCCAACTAATCAATAACTAATATACACACTCATGTAGTTAGTGACCAACCGATGCAGCATGTTATATAACAACAGACAATGATGCACACATTCACATAGTTTAGTTACTAATCCATGTATTAAGTGAGACACTTTTAATTACTCACTTAAACAAACAGTCAGACAGCTACTAAATCCTCCATCCAGACAGTTATATATCCACTCAATCTTCAATACAGATTGGTATATATATATAATATATATTTAAATTTCAAACTAAACCACATTCACTGGATGATGTCATCAGTGATGTTATTTGAGATGTCATCAGTGATGTCACTGACCATGTTATGAAAGATGCAATATGTGACATCATCAGCAGTGCATTGCGGGCGCGCGAGTCATAGTTAGCAGAACTAAAAATAACGGAGGAATTTCTATGGTTTTGTACGAGTTAAATGGCCAGCTAACTATAACACCCCTGAAACCTATGGTTTTTTCTGTGAATATATAAATTCACTGAAAAAAACATAGGTTTCAGGGGCGTTATAACTTATAGTTAGCTGGACTTTTCACTCATACAAAACCATTGAAATTCCCCCGTTATAGTTAGTTCAGCTAACTATAACTCGCGCGCCCGCAATGCACTGCTGATGACGTCACATATTACATCACTCATGACATGGTCAGTGACATCACTCATGACATCACTGATGACATCTCAAATGACATCACTGATAAAAACACTGATGACATCATCCAGTGAATGTGTG
Organism: Triturus cristatus; assembly: GCF_964204655.1. NCBI lineage: Eukaryota > Metazoa > Chordata > Amphibia > Caudata > Salamandridae > Triturus > Triturus cristatus. The sequence continues at coordinate 1,117,095,331 of NC_140592.1, forward strand.
TTTTTCTGAAAATTACATATGTTTTATATATGTATATCTCAAGGTCGATGGAAGAATAAATGGGTATATAAGTGTCTAAATGGATGATTTGTTTTTGAAAAATTGATTGTATAACTGACTGATTAAGTGTATCTTAGTGAATACATGGCTTAGTGAGTAATGTTTAAATATGTAAATATCTGTATCAGTCTCTCACTTTGCGTATAAGTGGCTGCATGGGTTGGTGAGTAGCTACATGAGTGTCTATATAGGTTATTAGTTGTTTTTTTGAGTATCAGTATGAGTGTCTGTATGGTTCGGTGGGGGGTATTATGTAGTGCATAGGTGCATGAATGAGTGACTCACTGTTTGTATGTGTTGAAGACAGCATGTGTGCAGGACTGTATGGGTGGATGAGTGTGTGCATGGGTGTGTTAGTGAGTGAATGACTGTCTCAATAGTGTCTTTATGAGTAACTACATATGTTTTAAACTAGTATATGTGACTATTTGTGTATATAAGTGAGTATATGTGAGAGTGATAGACTGCAAGTGTTCCTGTATGAATAAGTATGTGTTTCTATAAGTGATTGTTTAAAAGACTAAGTATGTGTAAGTTTCTGTAGAAGTAAGTGTGGTGGTGTGTGTATAACTGTATATGCAAGTAAATGGCTGTTTGATTATTTATTAGCATGAGCGACTATGTGTGTGAGTAACTCTATGGATGAGTGGCGTTGTGTAACAGGATGTATAGGTGTATGAGTACATATGATGAGTGAGTACATGTATGAGCTTACTGTATAGGACTGTTGGTGAATGAGTGGATGTGTATGTGGATCTTAGAATTACTGAATAGGTTGTTGTAACTGGTATTAATATGTCTATTGTTTTGAAAATTTTAGCTTCTATTTTTGAATGTGTGTATCAAAGGTTATATTAGGGGAGAGGAGGTCTGCCACTCTATCACAAGGATGATGTCATCAGTGATGTCATTTGAGATGTCATCATTGATGTCATGAGTGATGTCACTGACCATGTCATGAGTGATGTAATATGTGACGTCATCAGAAGTGCATTGCGAGCGCGCGAGTTATAGTTAGCTGAACTAACTATAACGGGGGAATTTCAATGGTTTTATACGAGTGAAAAGTCCAGCTAACTATAACGCCCCTGAAACCTATGGTTTTTTCAGTGAATTTCTAAGGTTTTTTAAATGCTAATTCCTAACTATAACGTGCCTGACACCTATGTTTTTTTCAGTGAATTTCAAAGGTTTTTTAAATGCTAATTTCTAACTATGCCTACAGAGATAGGACATGTGAAGAAGGAAGAAAAAACGCACAGAAAGAAAAAAAAGAAATGCAGAAAGAAGCAACAGAAGTCCTCAAACACGAAGAAAAGTGCAGGCAGAAGGATAATGTGCAGAAAGAACAAACAGAAGAGCAGAAAGAAGCCTTGTTGCAAAATCATCCTGTAGCCTAAACTTTTTCAGACGGATACTGGTGGTAACTGAGTCTGACTAACCAGTCCTAGAGCCAATGCTATGTTAAAAGATACTCAGAATACAGTGAAAACACCTACATACACTAGGGAACACTATGCGTTGGGGTCCCCCTGTGATTAGCATGACCTCCTCTGTAAGCCCCTAGTATATAATAGGGCAGGGGATTAAAACTACCTCTTAAAACACGCCACAGGGTGTGTTTGCACACGTCACCTCAGGCCCCATCCCCTCCCTTCCCCACTGTGTAAACACGCCCTGTGGCCGTTTTAAGTTGGGAGATTAAGTGCCCTTGAATCCTGAGGGCCCTAGGGTCCAACTAGACCACTAGGTACCTCCAGTAAGCGCCACAGAGCTGCGTTGCAGAGAGATGTAAAAAGGGGCACAGCCTAGACCACCTCTCTGCAACGCAGCACAGTGGCACTTACTGGAAGCACCTGGTAGGATAGTTAGCCCCCAGGGGCCCTCAGGATTGAAGGGGAATTATTTCCACAACTTAAAACGCGCCATAGGGCGTGTTTGCACACGTCACCTCAGGCCCCGTCCCCTCACTTCCCCACTGTGTGAACATGCGCTGTGGCCGTTTTTTAAGTTGGGAGATTAGGTCCCCATGAATTCTGAGGGTCCCTAGGGGCAAAATAGCCCACTAGGTACGTCCAGTAAGTGCCATTGCAGAGAGGTGTAAAAAGGGGCACGCCCTGCACCACCTCTCTGCAACGCAGAGCAGTGGCGCTTACTGGAAGCACCTGGTGGGTTAGTTGGCCCCCAGGGTCCCTCAGGATTGAAAGGGAATTATTTCCCCAACTTAAAACGTGCCACAGGGCGTGTTTGCACACGTCACCTCAGGCCCTGTCCCCTCCCTTCACCACTGTGTAAACGCGCCCTGTGGCCGTTCTAAGTTGAGAGATTAAGTCCCCTTGAATCCTAAGGGTCCCTAGGGTCAAACTAGCCCACTAGGTACCTCCAGTAAGCGCCACAGAGCTGCGTTGCATAGAGGTGTAAAAAGGGGCGTGGCCTCAGAACACCTGTCTGCAACGCAGCTCCCTGGCGCATACTGGAGATACCTGTTGTGCTAGTTGGCCCTCAGGGACCCTCCGTATTGAAAGGGAATTACTTCCCCAACTTACAACTGGCCAGGGGGCGCGTTTGCAGAGTGCTGCAAGGAGGGAGCATGGCCTCCGGCGCGATGCCGGTGTTTTAGTTATTGTAGTTTTTTTAAGAAGGAGGGCTGTGTGGCCCCCTTCTTTTTCTAATTTATTGGCCCTGGGGACCCCATCCCCAGGGCCTGCACCCTATTTTTTTTGTATAAAAAAATTAATTTGGCCCTCCCAAGGCCTTAATCGGCCCGGGGACCCCAACCCCCGGGTAATAGCCTTTTTTTTCTATTCTTTAGGAGGGGGGCTGCGTTGCCCCCCTCCTCTTGCCACTTATGGCCCCGGGGACCCCATCCCCCGGGGCCGGCCTTTGATTTGTATTATTTAAAAAAATATATATTTATAGAAACACCTAGGACATGCTGGACAAACCGTACGTACCTATCACCATGACGATTTGCGTAATATTCATTAAAAGGTGACTATGCATACGAGGAATCCACGTGGAATGTATTTACACCGCTAGTGAAGCTCTGACGTATCTGACGCCCTACCGTGCCTAAACCCGGCGCCCCCGCCGGTGGGTACTCTCCAAGTAGACACCCTTGTCGTATATTTATACAAACATGGGTAGCTATTGACGGGCACATTTAATACACACGCACACCAAGCCATTCAAAGGGGATGCGACAAAAATTCAACCAAACTATGCAAGAAACCCCCCTCACGCTTAATAAAACGCACATCCTCCGCCGGATGTGTAATACTTTTTATTTTACTCTCTGGAAAGGAGACGAACCTCACTTGAGAGTCCCAGCGTGCTCCTGGCTGAGCCCAATGCTGTGTTACACCCACCAGTGCCCGCCGAGTGCCACACACCTCTGTGTTGTGTTCCACCAGCTAGTTTGTATGGTATGACACTCTCTAGTCCATGTGCACTGTAACACCACCTCGTGAATATGTCATGTTACACTTGCCTTCACACGGGTTATATTGCCCCATCTAACGTGCCTTCCTCGATGCCTATGTTATAACACACAGTGCTATGCCATACATATTACAGTATGGGATCCACATCTTTGTCACAGTGCATATGCAACGTTACACTCCCAAGCACATATTTTATATTACAACTTTAGAGACTAGTTAGGTTACACAACACTGCCCTGTGTATATTACACTCCAAGGCGCATATCGCATAGCACGCGCTAGTACCTCTGCTATCTCGCGCTCTCCAATGAAGCTGTCATTGCTCACAATGTATTGCATATTATATTTCACACCCCGGTTCATCTTATATTACACTTTTTGGTGCATAGTTTATACCATATACTATATCTAGTTTTCATTTTCTATCGTGCTCTCAGGACTATGTTCTATATAACACTGCGTCCACCTACCCTTTTCACGGGCATTACATTTTGCAATGGGGGTGGAGGGTCAGGGGGTGTTTCTGCCAAGTGAGCCCGGAGTCACAGTCACAAACGTCCTCTTCTTCCTGAATAAATGTGAGATTATGCTGCATACTTGTTCATATTTTAAGTAGTTCGCACAGACACACATTTTAAAAACAATAAAGTTCCTAATACCCACCTTCTCTGAACAGTTAGCTTGTTGCCCCATCCACCTCCTCCCTATCCTCTGTTGTCTGAATCCATGGACTAGCCTCCTCCCTCCTGCCATGCATGGTCTGATGTGCTGCCACTGCCCTCCATTTAGCATGATGTACCAGTCCACTCCTCCTGCCCTCCATTGCCCAATTCTCTGGCCCATCATTGATCTCCTGCTTAGCCTCTGTGCTTAGCTTACTGCCACTATTCTCCTTCCCCCTGTCCTCCGATGTCTTTGTGCATGCCCCTGCTCCATCCTTATTGCCCATGTTCCATGGACCTGCCACTCCTATCTACTCTGAGTGTTCTGTTGAGCTGCCACTCCCCTCCCACCTGCCTAGCATTGTCAGATGACTGTAACCTGTCCCTGCCACCTCCACCCTGCCTGTCCACATGCCATGCCCCTATCCCCTTCCTCCTGTCCTCCATGGTCCATTTTACTGCCACACCCTTCTGCCCTTCCTGGTCTGTTGTGCTGCAACTGCTCCTCCTGGCTGCCCTACGCGGTCTGTTGTGAGTCCCCTTCCCCTGAACTCTCTTGTCTGTGCCCAGGTCCTGACCCTCCCTTCTATCCTCCATGGTGCTTTGTGCATGCCCCTGCACCCTCCTTCTTGCCCATCATAGCCATTGTGCTGCCACTAACCCTCCCGCTTGCCATGCATGGTCTTCTGTGCTGCCATGGCCCCTCCCACCTTCCCTGTGTGGTCAGCTAGCTGCCCCTGACCCACTCCCATCTTCCCTCCATGGTCTGTGTGCATGCCATCATAGTCTCATTGTTGCTCTCCATGGTGTGTCTTGATTCTAGTGCCCATCCTGCCTGACCTCCATGGTCATCTTGCTGCTCCTGCCCTGCCCCCTTGACCCCAGCCCTCTGTTTCCATGTGCAGACCCCTATTCCCTCTCTTGGCTTGTCTGTTCCATTGTAATGCCCCTGATCCGTCCCTCCTGCCCTTTATGGTCTGTTATGCTGCAGCTTTCTCTCCTCTCTGTCCATTCTGGTCAGCTAGCTACCATTGCCTCTTTCCCCTCTGTTCTCTGTTGTCCATGTGCATGGTCCTGTCCCCTCGCTATTACTTTCTATGGATTGTTGTGCTGCACTCCCGTCCCGCATGCCCTGTGTGGTGTATTGTGCTGCTGCAAACCCTGATGCCTGCCCTGTAGGGTTAGTTTGGTGCACCTCTCCATGTCCCTCCTATCCTCTGTTAACCAAGTCCATGTCCCTACCCCAATTCCTCCTGCCTACCATGATCCAATGTACCATACTTGCGAACATTTTGAAATTGGGGTATTGATTTTTCCCTTTGAGTTACATTGAAAAAGAGGAGATTGTAGACAAGAGACAGATCAAAAACAGCCCATTTGAGCTTAAAAACATTGGACGTTTCCTGGCTGAAACGGGTCTGTTGGCATGTATGGTTGTACTACCACTGCCTCTTCCTTCTGCCCACAATGGTCTATTATATTGCCACAGCCTCTCTTGCCAGTCCTGTATTGTTGGTTTGTTGCCCCTGCCCCCCTTTCCACTGCCCTCCATAGTCTGTTGTGCTGCCACTGCCCTTCCTGCCTGCCCAGTGTGGTCAAATTGTGGCCTCTGCACTCTCCTACCTGCCTTCAATTTTCAGAGTCCGTGCCCCTGGCCTCTGCCTCTCAACAGAATCCCAAAGAACAACTAGATTGCTAACATTCTATATTTATTACAAAAGTGTGGAACGCCTGACGTCATCATAATGTAATCAAAACTGTAATACCTAGAGCATTTCCTTTAGAAATTACATATATGAGAGGGTCTTATTTGCATCAAAATTATGGTTAGTGCTCTAAAAAACTAAAATGAGGACATATTTTCTGAGTTTTCAAATAGCGACAAAGAACTTTTAAAATTTTTGTAATCTTTATGTTTTTTATCCAGTTGACCACTTGTTTAAATGTTGCACCTAGGGGAGAGGATGTGGTGTTACTTCCAGAGCTGCAGACTTTGCAACTGGGGAACCAGGTTGGAGTTTCTTCTTCAGCTCAACATTCTGTGATTCTGGTCAAATCACTTAATCTCCCCATGTCTACAACCAAAATGAATGTGATCTTGTGTGATGTAACCATTGCTCATGTAAAGCACTCCAATACCTGACAAGTCTGCAATATATAAAACTGCAAATACACAAAAAATAAGTGTTTTGCACACTTCTGTCATTGGGCTACATGTGCGCTACATCTGGGTGATATTTGTGCTGCATTTGGGCTCTTTTGTCTCTGGTGGCCATCTTGGGAGATTTATTTGTTATTAAGTTTCCTAATTTCCTCATTTACTGCAGTCTCCTCAGTAGGAAATACTTTCAGTTTTTTATTTTGGCTCCATCAAGAAGGCATTCAGACGTGTGACACAGTTGCCATAAAGTCTGAATGTTAGCACTCTAGTTGCTCATTAGATCACTGTAGTAAAGCTACTGCTCACCAGGGAAGTCTGCTGCTGGTAGTCAAAGTGCATGTTTCAGTCTGCATGTCAGAATTTTTTTATGAAATAGAAGAGGATTTGAGAAGTCAAAATGTGCCCTATTTTTTCATTCTGCAGCACTAATCATAATTTCTATGGCAAAATGAACCCCCTCATTTTGTTCCTTTGTAAATTAAATGTTTTAAGTGTTACCACTTTATTCCAATCAAGATGGCTTCAGGTGTGCCATACGTTTGTCATAAGTAAGACTGTTAGCGCTCTAGTTGTTCGTTAGAACACTCTGGGACATTTTGTCATTGGGCTATACTTGGGTTACATCTGGGTGATATTTGGACTACATTTGGGCTCTTTTGTCTCTGGTGGTCATCATGGGAGATTTATTTGTTACGAAGTTTCCTAATTTCCTCATTTACTGCAGCCTCCTCAGTAGGAAATACTTTTAGGTTTTTACTTTGGTTCCATCAAGACGGCATTCAGTTGTGTCACACATTTGCCATAAATTCTGAATGTTAGCACTCTAGATGCTCATTAGATCACTGTAGTAAAGCGACTGCTCACCAGGGAAGTCTGCTGCTGGTATTCAAAGTGCATGTTTCAGTCTGCATGTCAGAATTTTTTTATGAAATAGAAGAGGATTTGAGAAGTCAAACTGTGTCCTAATTTTTCTTTCTGCAGCACTAATCATAATTTCTATGGCAAAATGAACCCCCTCGTTTTGTTTGTAAATTAAGTGTTTTAAGTGTTACCACTTTATTCCAATCAAGATGGCTTCAGGTGTGCCATACTTTTGTCATAAGTAAGACTGTTAGCGCTCTAGTTGTTCGTTAGAACACTCTGGGACATTTTGCCAGTGGGCTATACTTGGGATACATCTGGGTGATATTTAGGCAACATTTGGGCTCTCTTGTCTATGGTGGCCATCATGGGAGACTTATTTGTTATGAAGTTTCCTAATTTCCTCATTTACTACAGTCTCCTCAGTAAAAAATACGTTCAGTTTTTTACTTTGATACCATCAAGAAGGCATGCAGATGTGTCACTCATTTGCCAAAAATTCAGAATGTTAGCACTCTAGTTGCTTATTAGATCACTGTAGTAAAGCTACTGCTCACCAGGGAAGTCTGCTGCTGGTATTGAAAGTGCATGTTTCAGTCTGCATGTCAGAATTTGTTTATGAAATAGAAGAGGATTTGAGAAGGCACTCCAAATGTGCCCTAATTTTTCTTTCTGCAGCACTAATCATACCTTCTATGGCAAAATGAACCCCCTCATTTTGTTCCTTTTTAAATTAAATATTTTAAGACTTACCACTTTATTCCAATCAAGATGGCTTCAGGTGTGAAATACGTTTGTCATAAGTAGGACTGTTAGCGCTCTAGTTGTTCTTTAGAACACTCTAGGAAGCTGCAGTAGAACACAAAGGAATCAACTGACAATCTCTGCCCTTGTTGGATGTACATGTTTTACTGAGAATGTCAGACTTCATTCTCACATGACTGAGAAAGATAATGTGAATTTACAGAACATATGCTCTCAGTTTAGCTTATAGATCACCTTCCAAACCTCTGTGGGAAAAGCTTGAGAAAATAATTTTCTCTCAAACATGATTCGTGATATCACAGCAAAAGGCTTTTTCACATGGTAAAATCACGTTAGAACACGCCACAATTCCTAAAATGAGTATGGTACGATCAACAAATGATTTATAATGTAACTAAAGTCTTAAAACCTTCTATTAACTGCAATGCTTTTTAATGAGGTGCTATCATGTATATTGGTCCCAAGATGGCTGCCAACACTTCTTGGATGAAGTACTGACAGCCAATCAGATCTCACGATGAGATGTGTGGTTAGGCTCCACCCAGATATATCTATCTTTTTAACTCTAATTTTCTCAGGAACTACTGAACGGATTTACACCATTTAAGCAAAAGGCACGAGTCTGAACTGAGGACTACCTCTTTGCCAAATTTGGTATAATTCCGTTCAGCAGTTCGGGCTGTAGCTGCGTCAAAATGTCCTATGGGAAAATGCATGGGAAAATGTGTTTTGGGACCCCCCTTTTTACTCAACCCCCGCTTGACAAATCACCATGAAATTTTCAGGATAGGAGCGGACTGGAGCTGGCCAAAAGTTTCTAAAATTTCACAAAGATTCGTCAATCGGCACCAACGTTATTCCAAATAGAATGTTGCGGATCTCCTATGGAAAATAGGTCCTAACTATAACTACCTACTGGTGACTGCCAGCAGGCAATATATATATATATATTCAGTGAAAAAACCATAGGTTTCACACATGTTATAGTTAGCTGGACATTTTATTCGTAAAAAACTAATGAAATTGCCCCGTTATAGTTAGTTCAGCTAACTATAACTCGCGCGCCCGCAATGCACTGCTGATGACGTCACATATTACATCACTCATGACATGGTCAGTGACATCACTCATGACATCACTGATGACATCTCAAATGACATCACTGATGACCTCACTGATGACATCATCCAGTGAATGTGTGTTTTTCTGAAAATTAAATATGTTTTATATATGTATATCTCAAGGTCAATGGAAGAATAAATGGGTATATAAGTGTCTAAATGGATGATTTGTTTTTGAAAAATTGATTGTTTAACTGACTGATTAAGTGTATCATAGTGAATACATGTTTTAGTGAGTAATGTTTAAATATGTATATATCTGTATCAGTCTCTCACTTTGTGTATAAGTGGCTGCATGGGTTGGTGAGTAGATACATGGGTGTCTATATAGGTTATTAGTTGGTTTTTTGAGTATCAGTCTGAGTGTCTGCATGGTTCGGTGGGGGGTATTACGTAGTGCATAGGTGTATGAATGAGTGACTCACTGTTTGTATGTGTTGAACACAGCATGTGTGCAGGACTGTATGGGTGGATGAGTGTGTGCATGGATGTGTTATTGAGTGAATGACTGTCTCAATAGTGTCTTTATGAGTAACTACATATGTTTTAAACTAGTATATGTGACTATTGGTGTATATATGTGAGTATATGTGAGAGTGAGAGATTGAAAGAGTTCTTGTATGAATAAGTATGTGTTTCTATAAGTGATTGTTTAAAAGACTCAGTATGTGTAAGTTTCCGTAGAAGTAAGTGTGATGGTGTGTGTATAACTGTATATGCAAGTAAATGTATGTTTGATTCTTTGTTAGCATGAGTGACTATGTGTGTGAGTAACTCTATGGATGAGTGGCATTGTGTAACAGGATGTATAGGTGTATGAGTACATATGATGAGTGAGTACATGTATGAGTGACTGAATTGGACTGTTGGTGAATGAGTGGATGTGTATGTGGATCTTAGAATTACTGAAAAGGTTGTTTTAACTGGTATTGGTATGTCCATTGTTTTGAACATTGTAGTTTCTATTTTTGAATGTGTGTGTCAAAGGTTATATTAGGGGAAGAGGAGGTCTGCCACTCTATCACAAGGATGATGTCATCAGTGATGTCATCAGTGATGTCATTTGAGATGTCATCAGTGATGTCATGAGTGATGTCACTGACCATGTCATGAGTGATGTAATATGTGACGTCATCAGCAGTGCATTGCGGGCGCGCGAGTTATAGTTAGCTGAACTAACTATAACGGGGCAATTTCATTGGTTTTTTACGAGTAAAATGTCCAGCTAACTATAACATGTGTGAAACCTATGGTTTTTTCACTGAATTTCCAAGGTTTTTTAAATGCTAATTCCTAACTATAACGTGTGTGAAACCTATGGTTTTTTCACTGAATTTCAAAGGTTTTTTAAATGCTAATTCCTAACTATAACGTGTGTGAAACCCATGGTTTTTTCAGTGAATTTGCAAGGTTTTTTAAATGCTAATTTTTTTTTTATTCTTCAATTTTTTCAAACATATTTTTTATTTAATTTTCTTACCTTTTATAAAGACTATGCTTTAATTTTTAAAATCCTTAAATATTTTTTTGTAATATATTTTTTAAAATAAACATGTAAAATTTATTTCCAGTTCTTTTTTTTTTTTTTTATTTTTTTTTGGTACGCGTACCGTAAGCTCACGGTAAGCGTACGGTTTACGCAACGTCCGTAATCTATCTACGCTGCTTGCGTATAGTTACGCACTTTGCGTAGCCGCGCGTACTGCGCGTGGGACGCGTGCGCGCTTACGCCACACGCGCACGTTACGCGGAAGTGCCGGGGAGTGACTGCTATGCGCATGCGCGCAAGCGCGTGTCTTTTTTACGCGCACGCGTACTTTTTGCCGTAAGCGTACCGTAAGCGTACCGTAAGCGTACGGTAGGTCATGTGATCTTGAAACACAACTTTTGATTGGTTGAAACTACTTTCAGTTCTAGAACTCTCCTACACCACACCCATTCCCCTCATTTCTGCTTGTGATCCCTTGGGAGAAGGAGCTGGTTTGTCTTTGGGATACGATGGCAGAACAGCAGAGCTCTTCTGAGAGTGAGGCTAGCACTAGCAGCACTGTCTTGAGGCAGAGATCGAGGAAACAAAAGCCTTCTTATGTTTGGGATTATTTTACTTTTCCAGAAGGCCAGCAAAAGGTGAATGCACCCTTAGTTACTTGCAAGCTGTGTCAGCGTGTACTTTCTAGAGGTAATCCTAACAGGAAGTATTCCTTTGGGAATCACACCATGAAGAGACACCTCCAGGATGTACACAGAAGGACACATGGTCATCTTTTTGGAGGTAACTCTTCAGAAAGACGAGCCAGTACATCCACAGCAGCTCAGCCTGGACCATCACCTGCAGGGCTTACTCCTTCTTCTGCAGGTCAGGTAAGCCCTTCATCTGTGGGGGAAGAATCTCCTTTTGCTGGCCCTCTGGAAATGAACCCTCGATTTCGGAAGGTTGATATTCATTGCACATTTTGTAAAGATCTAATTTGCCATAGGGAGACCAGTGTTTCCCTAGTGAACAACAAAATAGATCAACACATTTGTCGCTTTGAATAATTTTCCCATGCTTCCTTTCCTCTGTCCCTGCATGAACACAACGGTTCTTTTAAGAGCCAACCTTATCTTTCATCTTTTTTTTACATATGTTTTTAAAAAACTTTTTTTTATTTTTTTTTACCGTACGCGTACGGTGCGCGTACTTTTTTTTTTTTTTTTTTAAAAAAACACTAAAAATCAATAAACACATTACAAGGTCCTTGAGAGACTACAATTATTATTATTGACTTACCATACTCACTGAAAAAATATTTATTCATTTGTTTTTTTAAAAAATAGTTTTAAAAATGTTTGTAGTTTTCGAAAATGTTCTATATCTATCTGGAAAAAAAGAAAAAAGTATTAATATTTTTAAAACATTTTATAATACAGTACACATATTTACATTTTTTTCCATAAAATATTTTTGCCTTATTTTTGCTGTTTTCAGAATATATTGCATTTCACTATAAATTGTGAAAGCAATTGCATTCATCATTTTACAGCGGGCAAAAAAAAATAACAATCACAAAGATTGTATTAAAAAAGCCCTGATTCTTTTTTTACTTAAACTTAACATTATAGAAATGCATAATATTCTAAAAAAATATCATCTAATACCAATACATATTTCTTTAAAATACCGTCTGATATGTTTGTTTCAGAAGTATAATCACAATATTATATCTCAAATAACTCCAAAATACATCTGATTTCATTTCCTTTAGACCAAATAGTAATTTTAAAATTCTTTTTTGATTAAATTTCCAATGGTAATCCAATAAAATTCTAAAGTTTTATTTGTACAGATCTCACCGATTCTCTGTAACAATTCCTTTATTGTATTTAAATATATTACTACATTTCTTTTCACAATAGTCACAAAACGAAATTTCTATGCCAATTTGAATGCACACTAACTGCTCTTTTTTTTGAGCAAGTGAAAATCACTTTTACAAACTGTCACATTATGAAACCACTTTTCAGATTTTTTAAAAAGCCCATGTCCAGACTGCTACACTACAGCAAGGGCAACCAGCCTTAGTGATGCTGAATGTATTTGCATTACAGACTGAAACCTGAAAACCCCACTCGCTTGTAAATACTGTGCATGACTATACATGGCAAGCACATGGGTGTGTGCTAAGACTCTGCTTCTTCCCCCAAAAATTCGCTCCCCCTTTCCATCTAATGCAACTGTGAAATCACCAGAGCAAGACGCAATAAATCTCTGCCTATAATTCCTCTCTGCACACAGAGTCATGTTTTCACATTAGTCCCAAAACGAAATTTCTTTGCCAATTTGAAAGCACACTTACTGCTCTTTTTTTTTTCGGGGCAAGTGAAAATCACTTTTACAGACTGACACATTATGAAACCACTTTTTTTGATTTATTTAAATGCACATGTCCAAACTGTTTTTTCAGACCACCACCATGTGTATTCTCGGTGACTGCCTACACTCCAGCAAGGGCAACCAGCCTTAGTGATGCTGATTGTATTTGCATTACAGACTGAAACCTGAAAACCCCACTCGCTTGTAAATACTGTGCATGACTATACATGGCAAGCACATGGGTGTGTGCTAAGACTCTGCTTCTTCCCCCAAAAATTCGCTCCCCCTTTCCATCTAATGCAACTGTGAAATCACCAGAGCAAGATGCAATAAATCTCTGCCTATAATTCCTCTCTGCACACAGAGTCATGTTTTCACATTAGTCCCAAAACGAAATTTCTTTGCCAATTTGAAAGCACACTTACTGCTCTTTTTTTTTTCGGGGCAAGTGAAAATCACTTTTAAAGACTGACACATTATGAAACCACTTTTTTTGATTTATTTAAATGCACATGTCCAAACTGTTTTTTCAGACCACCACCATGTGTATTCTCGGTGACTGCCTACACTCCAGCAAGGGCAACCAGCCTTAGTGATGCTGAATGTATTTGCATTACAGACTGAAACCTGAAAACCCCACTCGCTTGTAAATACTGTGCATGACTATACATGGCAAGCACATGGGTGTGTGCTAAGACTCTGCTTCTTCCCCCAAAAATTCGCTCCCCCTTTCCATCTAATGCAACTGTGAAATCACCAGAGCAAGACGCAATAAATCTCTGCCTATAATTCCTCTCTGCACACAGAGTCATGTTTTCACATTAGTCCCAAAACGAAATTTCTTTGCCAATTTGAAAGCACACTTACTGCTCTTTTTTTTTTTGGGGCAAGTGAAAATCACTTTTACAGACTGACACATTATGAAACCACCATGTGTAACTACAACAAAAACAATTTCCATTTCTATTATTCATTTCTTAAGTTACCACATACATCCCCTCTCAAACTGTAAACTCACCTTTAAAATTAGTTAGTTGTGAAAGAAATGTGACACTCAAACAGCAGATTATCAGAGCCAGGATCTCTGTTGTGTTCACCTCTCTCCTCTCAGCAGAACCAGATAATGGCAAACTTTCCCTCTATTTTTCCACACATATACTTGTAAGTTTCAAATCTCAGTGCTTCCCCCTTTTTTTCAAATGTAATCACACATTTCTATTGGTTGAAAACCAACCCTTTTCCAAAAGTACCCTTCCCCCAACTTGACTTCTGCCTAGTACCCTTCCCCCAACTTGACTTCTGCCTGCTACCATAGCAACAGCTCATGGAACACTGCTGTGTTGAGTTAGGTCAGAAGTTCACCAAACAATGTTTCAATTCCACAGAGCAAGAGTGCTTGACTTTTCAAACCTAACAGCAAATCCATAGTACTGTTCTTTGGTTACACATTTTTTTTTACCAATACAAAACATGCTTCTATTAATTTACACATACAGCCTAGTTTTTATTCTAGAATGGTATGAAACAGCCAATCAGTTCTTTTTGTTTTGTAAAAAATATGTATGCCTCCATTTCCAAACTGTCTTTCTTTTCATATTGCCATTCTACTGAAAGACACCTCCTGAGTGCATCCAGTTCTCCTTTGAAGATGTTCACAGTGTGGATTGTAGGGCACAGCTATGTCTTCTGGAGTGAAAAGTTTGCAGAGAAAACAGGTATGGTGAGAGACCTTGCTTTGCCAAATGTAGACATTAAATGGATTGGTCAGAGAGGGTTAAAGTGGCACCAATTGATGCCATTGGTGAAATCCTTCATTCAAATCCAACACCCTGACCTCATAATAGTGCACTGTGGTGGCAATGACCTAGGCACTTTGACTGGGGTAGGTCTGGAAATGCTTATGAAGGACACCTTTGCACAACTGTTTACACTTTTCCCTAAAACTGCCTTTGTGTTTTCCAACATATGCCAAAGGCAAAAATGGAACTGGTCCAATCATTTCTGTCCACAGATTGACAAAGCAAGAAAGCACGTCAACAAATCTGTTTCTGCTTTCCTCCGTGACTATGGTATGGGTGCCATTTACCACAACAACTTGCGTTATGACATGCAAGACATTTATAGAGGAGATGGTGTGCACTTCAATGATGAAGGGAACAGAGTCTTCCTCTTGAACCTTAGACTCTGCATCGGTACTTACTTGTAGGTACCACTTAAAAAATGACTTCATAAACACAACAGCTCTTTTTAGAGCTCCCTAATATCTAAACTCTTAAATCTGCTTTTCATTTATTTATTTTTATTTTTTTTAACCGTACGCTTACCGTAAGCTTACCGTACGCGTACCCCGTGATTTTTTTTAAAATCAATAAATGTTTTTTTTGTACTTTTCTGTCCTTCTTTGACCCCCTTACAAATGTTAGGGGGTCTGTAACTCTCCTCATTGCCCCCTTTCCTTGTTTTCACTCTTTTTTTTCAGAGTGAAATACACAAAATGGCGGCCGCCGCTTCCTGGTTTCGACCGATTCGAATGTTTACTAAGATCTAAGAGCCAATCAGAATCGCGCTCACGCACGCCACCGTACGCTTACTGTAAGCGTACGGTAAGCGTACCGTAAGCGGGCTCAGATATATATATTGATTTAAAGGCTATTTTCTCAGAATCTACTGAACAGATTTACACCAAACCTACAAAAGGCACTTCCTTGACCTAGGGACTACCTCTCTGCCAAATTTTGAGTAATTCTGTTCAGCCGTTCCGGCTGTAGCTCGTTCTAAAGGTCCTATGGAAAAATGCATGGGAAAAACGCATTTTGGGACCCCCCTTTTATCTCAGCCCCCGCTTGACGGATCCCCTCGAGACTTTCAGGGTAGGAGCGGAGCGTAGCGCCCCACCTATTTTGAGAAATTCGCGAGGATTCGTCGACCGGCGCCAAAGTTATTCAAAATAGAATGTTGAGGTTTTCCTATGGAAACGTGGTCCTAACTATAACTACCTACTGGCGACCGCCAGTAGGTAATATATATATATATATATAATATATTACCTACTGGCGGTCGCCAGTAGGTAATATATATATATATATAATATATTACCTACTGGCGGTCGCCAGTAGGTAGTTATAGTTAGGACCACGTTTCCATAGGAAAACCTCAACATTCTATTTTGAATAACTTTGGCGCCGGTCGACGAATCCTCGCGAATTTCTCAAAATAGGTGGGGCGCTATGCTCCGCTCCTACCCTGAAAGTCTCGGGGGGATCCGTCAAGCGGGGGCTGAGATAAAAGGGGGGTCCCAAAATGCGTTTTTCCCATGCATTTTTCCATAGGACCTTTAGAACGAGCTACAGCCCGAACGGCTGAACAGAATTACTCAAAATTTGGCAGAGAGGTAGTCCCTAGGTCAAGGAAGTGCCTTTTGTAGGTTTGGTGTAAATCTGTTCAGTAGATTCTGAGAAAATAGCCTTTAAATCAATATATATATCTGAGCCCGCTTACGGTACGCTTACCGTACGCTTACGGTAAGCGTACGGTGGCGTGCGCGAGCGCGATTCTGATTGGCTCTTAGATCTTAGTAAACATTCGAATCGGTCGAAACCAGGAAGCGGCGGCCGCCATTTTGTGTATTTCACTCTGAAAAAAAAGAGTGAAAACAAGGAAAGGGGGCAATGAGGAGAGTTACAGACCCCCTAACATTTGTAAGGGGGTCAAAGAAGGACAGAAAAGTACAAAAAAAACATTTATTGATTTTAAAAAAAATCACGGGGTACGCGTACGGTAAGCTTACGGTAAGCGTACGGTTAAAAAAAATAAAAAAAAATAAATGAAAAGCAGATTTAAGAGTTTAGATATTAGGGAGCTCTAAAAAGAGCTGTTGTGTTTATGAAGTCATTTTTTAAGTGGTACCTACAAGTAAGTACCGATGCAGAGTCTAAGGTTCAAGAGGAAGACTCTGTTCCCTTCATCATTGAAGTGCACACCATCTCCTCTATAAATGTCTTGCATGTCATAACGCAAGTTGTTGTGGTAAATGGCACCCATACCATAGTCACGGAGGAAAGCAGAAACAGATTTGTTGACGTGCTTTCTTGCTTTGTCAATCTGTGGACAGAAATGATTGGACCAGTTCCATTTTTGCCTTTGGCATATGTTGGAAAACACAAAGGCAGTTTTAGGGAAAAGTGTAAACAGTTGTGCAAAGGTGTCCTTCATAAGCATTTCCAGACCTACCCCAGTCAAAGTGCCTAGGTCATTGCCACCACAGTGCACTATTATGAGGTCAGGGTGTTGGATTTGAATGAAGGATTTCACCAATGGCATCAATTGGTGCCACTTTAACCCTCTCTGACCAATCCATTTAATGTCTACATTTGGCAAAGCAAGGTCTCTCACCATACCTGTTTTCTCTGCAAACTTTTCACTCCAGAAGACATAGCTGTGCCCTACAATCCACACTGTGAACATCTTCAAAGGAGAACTGGATGCACTCAGGAGGTGTCTTTCAGTAGAATGGCAATATGAAAAGAAAGACAGTTTGGAAATGGAGGCATACATATTTTTTACAAAACAAAAAGAACTGATTGGCTGTTTCATACCATTCTAGAATAAAAACTAGGCTGTATGTGTAAATTAATAGAAGCATGTTTTGTATTGGTAAAAAAAAATGTGTAACCAAAGAACAGTACTATGGATTTGCTGTTAGGTTTGAAAAGTCAAGCACTCTTGCTCTGTGGAATTGAAACATTGTTTGGTGAACTTCTGACCTAACTCAACACAGCAGTGTTCCATGAGCTGTTGCTATGGTAGCAGGCAGAAGTCAAGTTGGGGGAAGGGTACTAGGCAGAAGTCAAGTTGGGGGAAGGGTACTTTTGGAAAAGGGTTGGTTTTCAACCAATAGAAATGTGTGATTACATTTGAAAAAAAGGGGGAAGCACTGAGATTTGAAACTTACAAGTATATGTGTGGAAAAATAGAGGGAAAGTTTGCCATTATCTGGTTCTGCTGAGAGGAGAGAGGTGAACACAACAGAGATCCTGGCTCTGATAATCTGCTGTTTGAGTGTCACATTTCTTTCACAACTAACTAATTTTAAAGGTGAGTTTACAGTTTGAGAGGGGATGTATGTGGTAACTTAAGAAATTAATAATAGAAATGGAAATTGTTTTTGTTGTAGTTACACATGGTGGTTTCATAATGTGTCAGTCTGTAAAAGTGATTTTCACTTGCCCCCAAAAAAAAAAGAGCAGTAAGTGTGCTTTCAAATTGGCAAAGAAATTTCGTTTTCGGACTAATGTGAAAACATGACTCTGTGTGCAGAGAGGAATTATAGGCAGAGATTTATTGCGTCTTGCTCTGGTGATTTCACAGTTGCATTAGATGGAAAGGGGGAGCGAATTTTTGGGGGAAGAAGCAGAGTCTTAGCACACACCCATGTGCTTGCCATGTATAGTCATGCACAGTATTTACAAGCGAGTGGGGTTTTCAGGTTTCAGTCTGTAATGCAAATACATTCAGCATCACTAAGGCTGGTTGCCCTTGCTGGAGTGTAGGCAGTCACCGAGAATACACATGGTGGTGGTCTGAAAAAACAGTTTGGACATGTGCATTTAAATAAATCAAAAAAAGTGGTTTCATAATGTGTCAGTCTGTAAAAGTGATTTTCACTTGCCCCGAAAAAAAAAAGAGCAGTAAGTGTGCTTTCAAATTGGCAAAGAAATTTCGTTTTGGGACTAATGTGAAAACATGACTCTGTGTGCAGAGAGGAATTATAGGCAGAGATTTATTGCGTCTTGCTCTGGTGATTTCACAGTTGCATTAGATGGAAAGGGGGAGCGAATTTTTGGGGGAAGAAGCAGAGTCTTAGCACACACCCATGTGCTTGCCATGTATAGTCATGCACAGTATTTACAAGCGAGTGGGGTTTTCAGGTTTCAGTCTGTAATGCAAATACATTCAGCATCACTAAGGCTGGTTGCCCTTGATGGAGTGTAGGCAGTCACCGAGAATACACATGGTGGTGGTCTGAAAAAACAGTTTGGACATGTGCATTTAAATAAATCAAAAAAAGTGGTTTCATAATGTGTCAGTCTGTAAAAGTGATTTTCACTTGCCCCGAAAAAAAAAAGAGCAGTAAGTGTGCTTTCAAATTGGCAAAGAAATTTCGTTTTGGGACTAATGTGAAAACATGACTCTGTGTGCAGAGAGGAATTATAGGCAGAGATTTATTGCGTCTTGCTCTGGTGATTTCACAGTTGCATTAGATGGAAAGGGGGAGCAAATTTTTGGGGGAAGAAGCAGAGTCTTAGCACACACCCATGTGCTTGCCATGTATAGTCATGCACAGTATTTACAAGCGAGTGGGGTTTTCAGGTTTCAGTCTGTAATGCAAATACATTCAGCATCACTAAGGCTGGTTGCCCTTGCTGTAGTGTAGCAGTCTGGACATGGGCTTTTAAAAAAATCTGAAAAGTGGTTTCATAATGTGACAGTTTGTAAAAGTGATTTTCACTTGCCCAAAAAAAAGAGCAGTTAGTGTGCATTCAAATTGGCATAGAAATTTCGTTTTGTGACTATTGTGAAAAGAAATGTAGTAATATATTTAAATACAATAAAGGAATTGTTACAGAGAATCGGTGAGATCTGTACAAATAAAACTTTAGAATTTTATTGGATTACCATTGGAAATTTAATCAAAAAAGAATTTTAAAATTACTATTTGGTCTAAAGGAAATGAAATCAGATGTATTTTGGAGTTATTTGAGATATAATATTGTGATTATACTTCTGAAACAAACATATCAGACGGTATTTTAAAGAAATAAGTATTGGTATTAGATGATATTTTTTTAGAATATTATGCATTTCTATAATGTTAAGTTTAAGTAAAAAAAGAATCAGGGCTTTTTTAATACAATCTTTGTGATTGTTATTTTTTTTTGCCCGCTGTAAAATGATGAATGCAATTGCTTTCACAATTTATAGTGAAATGCAATATATTCTGAAAACAGCAAAAATAAGGCAAAAATATTTTATGGAAAAAAATGTAAATATGTGTACTGTATTATAAAATGTTTTAAAAATATTAATACTTTTTTCTTTTTTTCCAGATAGATATAGAACATTTTCGAAAACTACAAACATTTTTAAAACTATTTTTTAAAAAAACAAATGAATAAATATTTTTTCAGTGAGTATGGTAAGTCAATAATAATAATTGTAGTCTCTCAAGGACCTTGTAATGTGTTTATTGATTTTTAGTGTTTTTTAAAAAAAAGTACGCGCACCGTACGCGTACGGTAAAAAAAAATAAAAAAAAGTTTTTAAAAACATATGTAAAAAAAAGATGAAAGATAAGGTTGGCTCTTAAAAGAACCGTTGTGTTCATGCAGGGACAGAGGAAAGGAAGCATGGGAAAATTATTCAAAGCGACAAATGTGTTGATCTATTTTGTTGTTCACTAGGGAAACACTGGTCTCCCTATGGCAAATTAGATCTTTACAAAATGTGCAATGAATATCAACCTTCCGAAATGGAGGGTTCATTTCCAGAGGGCCAGCAAAAGGAGATTCTCCCCCCACAGATGAAGGGCTCACCTGACCTGCAGAAGAAGGAGTAAGCCCTGCAGGTGATGGTCCAGGCTGAGCTGCTGTGGATGTACTGGCTCGTCTTTCTGAAGAGTTACCTCCAAAAAGATGACCATGTGTCCTTCTGTGTACATCCTGGAGGTGTCTCTTCATGGTGTGATTCCCAAAGGAATACTTCCTGTTAGGATTACCTCTAGAAAGTACACGCTGACACAGCTTGCAAGTAACTAAGGGTGCATTCACCTTTTGCTGGCCTTCTGGAAAAGTAAAATAATCCCAAACATAAGAAGGCTTTTGTTTCCTCGATCTCTGCCTCAAGACAGTGCTGCTAGTGCTAGCCTCACTCTCAGAAGAGCTCTGCTGTTCTGCCATCGTATCCCAAAGACAAACCAGCTCCTTCTCCCAAGGGATCACAAGCAGAAATGAGGGGAATGGGTGTGGTGTAGGAGAGTTCTAGAACTGAAAGTAGTTTCAACCAATCAAAAGTTGTGTTTCAAGATCACATGACCTACCGTACGCTTACGGTACGCTTACGGTACGCTTACGGCAAAAAGTACGCGTGCGCGTAAAAAAGACACGCGCTTGCGCGCATGCGCATAACAGTCACTCCCCGGCACTTCCGCGTAACGTGCGCGTGTGGCGTAAGCGCGCACGCGTCCCACGCGCAGTACGCGCGGCTACGCAAAGTGCGTAACTATACGCAAGCAGCGTAGATAGATTACGGACGTTGCGTAAACCGTACGCTTACCGTGAGCTTACAGTACGCGTACCAAAAAAAAATAAAAAAAAAAAAAAAGAACTGGAAATAAATTTTACATGTTTATTTTAAAAAATATATTAAAAAAAAATATTTAAGGATTTTAAAAATTAAAGCATAGTCTTTATAAAAGGTAAGAAAATTAAATAAAAAATATGTTTGAAAAAATTGAAGAATAAAAAAAAAATTAGCATTTAAAAAACCTTGCAAATTCACTGAAAAAACCATGGGTTTTACACACGTTATAGTTAGGAATTGGCATTTAAAAAACCTTTGAAATTCAGTGAAAAAACCATAGGTTTCACACACGTTATAGTTAGGAATTAGCATTTAAAAAACCTTAGAAATTCAGTGAAAAAACCATAGGTTTCACACATGTTATAGTTAGCTGGACATTTTACTCGTAAAAAACCAATGAAATTGCCCCGTTATAGTTAGTTCAGCTAACTATAACTCGCGCGCCCGCAATGCACTGCTGATGACGTCACATATTACATCACTCATGACATGGTCAGTGACATCACTCATGACATCACTGATGACATCTCAAATGACATCACTGATGACATCACTGATGACATCATCCTTGTGATAGAGTGGCAGACCTCCTCTTCCCCTAATATAACCTTTGACACACACATTCAAAAATAGAAACTACAATGTTCAAAACAATGGACATACCAATACCAGTTAAAACAACCTTTTCAGTAATTCTAAGATCCACATACACATCCACTCATTCACCAACAGTCCAATTCAGTCACTCATACATGTACTCACTCATCATATGTACTCATACACCTATACATCCTGTTACACAATGCCACTCATCCATAGAGTTACTCACACACATAGTCACTCATGCTAACAAAGAATCAAACATACATTTACTTGCATATACAGTTATACACACACCATCACACTTACTTCTACGGAAACTTACACATACTTAGTCTTTTAAACAATCACTTATAGAAACACATACTTATTCATACAAGAACTCTTTCAATCTCTCACTCTCACATATACTCACATATATACACCAATAGTCACATATACTAGTTTAAAACATATGTAGTTACTCATAAAGACACTATTGAGACAGTCATTCACTCAATAACACATCCATGCACACACTCATCCACCCATACAGTCCTGCACACATGCTGTGTTCAACACATACAAACAGTGAGTCACTCATTCATACACCTATGCACTACGTAATACCCCCCACCGAACCATGCAGACACTCAGACTGATACTCAAAAAACCAACTAATAACCTATATAGACACCCATGTATCTACTCACCAACCCATGCAGCCACTTATACACAAAGTGAGAGACTGATACAGATATATACATATTTAAACATTACTCACTAAAACATGTATTCACTATGATACACTTAATCAGTCAGTTAAACAATCAATTTTTCAAAAACAAATCATCCATTTAGACACTTATATACCCATTTATTCTTCCATTGACCTTGAGATATACATATATAAAACATATTTAATTTTCAGAAAAACACACATTCACTGGATGATGTCATCAGTGAGGTCATCAGTGATGTCATTTGAGATGTCATCAGTGATGTCATGAGTGATGTCACTGACCATGTCATGAGTGATGTAATATGTGACGTCATCAGCAGTGCATTGCGGGCGCGCGAGTTATAGTTAGCTGAACTAACTATAACGGGGCAATTTCATTGGTTTTTTACGAGTAAAATGTCCAGCTAACTATAACATGTGTGAAACCTATGGTTTTTTCACTGAATTTCTAAGGTTTTTTAAATGCTAATTCCTAACTATAACGTGTGTGAAACCTATGGTTTTTTCACTGAATTTCAAAGGTTTTTTAAATGCTAATTCCTAACTATAACGTGTGTGAAACCCATGGTTTTTTCAGTGAATATATATATATACACACACATATATATATAATAGTTAGGACCAAGTTTGCATAGGAAGAGCATTTTTTTCCAAACTAATTCTTTGTTCCTATCAGCTCCTATGTTAAAAGTGTGGGGGTGATTCATCAAGGGGGAGCCGAGAAAAAAGGGGGTCCCGAAACATGTTTTGTCCATGCAATTTCCATAGGAAACTTTAGACAAGGCTACAGGTCGAACGGGTGAACGGAATTACCCCAAATTTGGGAGGGAGAAGATTCTTGGTCTAGAAAGCACGCTTTCATTTATTTGGTGTAAATCCGTTCAGTAGTTTTGGAGAACTATCAAAATTTACAGATATCGATATTTGGGACTTCTGCCATCTGATTGGCTGAGGCGTTATGAGCACGAGCTTGCTGCTTATTGGCTGCGAGCTGTTGCAACTAGGAAGTGTTGGCAGCCATTTTGTGATTCCGTTGAAACGAGTAAGAGGAAAAGAGGGCAAAAAGAGAAGGAAAAAGGAGGATAGGAGCACTGTAGCCTCTGTGGGGGAGTGCAAAGCGAAGTAGTCACTCCTACCGTTCTGAAAGTGCTTTGTTGCTCAGAGTGACATGGTGCTGAGATGAGATGCTGCTACACTCGGGTATGAAACCGAGAGCCTAAACCGTGAGCTCATTGCTGTAAAGTGATGTGCTCTGGTCTTTGTAGCATACCTGTGCAAGTAGTGTTAGTATGCGTTTGTATGTAATGCTACTAGAATGTAAGTATGTAATGTTAGAATGTAGGGCTGTCATGAGGGGAATCTTGGGGAGTTTGTACACGGTGCTGGAGAAGACGGTTGCCTTGCTGTCTGCTCCTGTTGGTGGCTATTGAAGCTGTCTTCTTTTCCTGTAATGAATCTACTTATCGGATCCACTGCTGTCTGCCTCTTCACTACATAAATTTGGCGAGGAGCAGGAGAAGGTAAAAAGAAGGCAGCACTCAATATTTTGAGGTTCCTTGCATTCTGCTGAAGACCCGTTTTCTTTGTGAAGCTGTTTCTACTCATCCCAGGGTCATCGGCTCATCGAACTATGTGATCCTACCTCTGGTAGGATTTATATTTTTTGATTTTGGGCTTCTTCTGACTCTTCACTACACTCTGGTCGCTGTACTACATGTGTGCAAGTAGTGTTAATATGCGTTTATACTAATTCTGTTATTATGCAGTAACCAATGCATCATGGCCCTATGGAGCGCCACCTCCCAGGCGCAGCTCATACAATGTCCTGGGGTTTGCATCCGCGGGAAATTTATGTTTGCTATTATAGGGCGGGAGCATGGCAAACCTTGTATTGCTTCAATCCGGATGGTAAGAATGAAAAAAAAAAATGAAGCGCGGTCTCACCCGTTCATTTAAATGAGCCCCCTGGTGGGTAATGTTCCGGGGCCAATCCTATTATTATATTGCGCGGTCTCTGCAGCACTAGGGACCTTAATCTCACATGTAAATTAGGCACGGGAGGGCACAGACGAGTTTTGCAGCCTAGGGGATCGCCACCTCCCCGGGTATTGTTTACTAATTGTTCGGGAGGCTTCGAGGCCAACTCAAGTCCGGGGACCGGCAACCTCCGGGGCTTTACTTAAATATGCAGGTTGGGCCTCGCCAGTCCCTGAAGCCTCGGTGGCGCTAAGCAGTGCCTTATTGGTTCTGTAATCACACAGGCAGTACTCATGGTGTTATAAAGTGATACACTCATGGAACCCTTGCAGCTGTAGAATTCATTTATGTATGTAATAGGCTGTTGGTTTATTTTTGGTAGGTGCACCGCAAAATTACAAATGTTTTCCCTCATAACCTCCTATCAACCGCCGATTTTCACAATAAACTACAGACAAGTGTTGTCAGAAAAAGAAGACCCATACACTCACTAATTTATTAGTAAAAAAATAACCTTTATTAAAACAACACAAATAAATGGAAACGCAAATTTATTCAAAGAAACAACACTATAACATGAAATAAGTGGCAGGGACTCCTCCAGAAGCAGCGTACAAAACCTGCAACACAAAAAAGAAACATAAGTAATGTGTGCCATGTCCAAGAGAAAAAGAAAGGTAGTCAGAATGAAAGAAAGAAAGTGAGAATGGGACAGAGAGCAAGTGGGTGGAAGGGAGATGGGGAGGGAGAGTCAAAAGAACAGAGGGAGGAGGAGACAGAGCCTCAGCCTACTGCACCCAGCCCTCACTGTTTACCTCCCGTCACACGTGTGTCTGGGACGCTGGGGTTCATGAGAAAGAGTACGGTCCAGCAAGTCATTACAATGAAACAGAGATATGAATGAGGCCAGAGATTACATTATTATCTACGGCAACATCGCTTGTCTGCACCTGTGCACCCAGGCTGCTGCACCCCAGCCCCTTCCCCCACACTATGCTCAATTGCAGCTCCTGCGTACCAAGGCTTCACTGCTCACCTGCAACCACCGGTGTATCCAACGGCGTGCCGGTGCGAGCTCCAACTCTGGGGTGCTTCTTTAAGGGTGACACAGCAGGTCTCCGGTCTGGGACGGTGTCTTGATACCACGATGGAAGGCGTCAGGCTTCAAAATACTCAGGGCATCATCACAGACTGAGCACCTGCTGCACGTATTTTGGTGCAACTAACTCAGTGTCTGAAAAGGGAGAACTAATATAATGCTGGAAATGTCTTGAGGAAAATTAAGGTTTATTTCAAGCTTAATAGAGAACACCAGTAGAGTGCATCCTTCCTTCTTGAAGTACGATCTACCAACTGTTAGTGATAATCGTGGTTCAAAGAGGAGTTGGAGTGTACGAGAATATACAAGGTTAAATAATGATATGTTATGCCAACGTTCACATACAAAGGAACAAAGCGCATGCTAGAAGCATCATGTGCGCGTGTAATGTAGTGGTGCAAGCCTGTGTGCATGTACACTTAGTAATCAGCTCACTACAGTGCCCCAAAATCCAACTCCACGTGTCTGTAGGGCAGCGCTGCCCGCTGGCTCAGACCTACAGTACGGTCCAGCAGGTCCTTAAAATGAGACAGAGATGTGACTGAATGAGGTCAGAGATCACATCATTACGCATGGCAACATCTCTTGTTCGCACCTGCGTACCCAGGATGATGCACCCCACCTCTCCTGAGGACCGTGCTCAATTGCAGACCCTGTGCACCCGGACCCCACTGCTCACATGCTGTCATTGTTGTGTGTCCAAACACGATGGCCAGCAGGGTTCACAATTCAAATGGAATTTTGATTGCGAGGATGGTGTACACCTCATGGATCCCTTTTTTTATTGCGCATTGTGATATGCGAGGTGGATGCGGTCATATCACCTGAGGCAGTGTGGAAGAACTGGGACATGTGGCGTCATCGTTATCCTATTTCTACATACGCAAAGTGGGCTGGGCTTGCATACGCCAGGCCAGCGTAGTGGTGTGAAAAATTATTCCAGGGACCTGGGCGTTATTCAGTTCCTGCATGGCCAGAAAGTGTACTTATGTGTGTGTCCCTGTTGCAGTTTTGACATCGCACAATCTGCAATTTACATTAATGTAGCATGTACCGGGAGGGTGGCAACTATCGGTAATGAGATGCTGTCCAAAAACATTGAATGGCCAACATCACATGTCGTTGTCAAGCTTGTGGATATGCGCAGACATGCATGTCAATGGTGTGAGGTATTATTGAAAGTGTTGCTATCGCGAAGCGCACACATGTGAATGTGCTCGGTTGGAGGGAGGATCAGCAGTGAGGCTACATCATACACAGTGATAACGCTCATTACAGTCAAGCAATGCATGTCAAACGTGAATCTGAAAGTCTCACATATGACACACTACTATACTGGTAAAGCCTGACAACAGAGCATACTGCAACACAAATGTACACATTACTCTTTACTGTTTGTCACATGTGATCTAGGATGTGCGCTCTGCCCATGGCTGATGATACCCCTTCGAGTCACCAATACCCAGGCCGAAAGGCAGCACAATAATGCACACACACACACACACCAGGGGCATCGTGTAACACACATTTGTTTTTTGATGTAACGTTTCAGATGCATGGCCATCACACGTGGAAGGCTACTGTACAGACCATGAATATTGACCAAGATGATCGTTGCATGTTGTGTGTAGTATAAGATATGTGTACACGGCAAAAACCTTTTCAAACAAGCTCTCTAAGCAGGAGAGGTGTCTCTCATCAAACGCTGTAGAGAGAATGACTAAAATGGGTGGGGTCCTCCAACTGTTACAATGGGAAATGTTATGAACCAATCAAATGCTTTTTTTTTAGGTCACATGGCAATTGCGCACCAAGCACGCAAGGAGGCCTCACCTGAAGCGATTTTGAGAAAATATATTTACCATAATATAAGTTTATTACAGTTAGAAATATATAAATGTTTAAAATATCACTACTGACATCACTGATGACATCATCCACGTAATAATCTGATGCACATACTGATGCCTTAATATAAAATTTTATACACCCACTCAGACTACTATTTTTGAAACCATACACACAACAATGCCAGATACTACATACCACCAACTATTTCCTAGGTGTACACACACATCCAGTCACTTAAACATGCAGTTACTCATCAATACAGTACTATAATTTGCATTCATACACCTATACATACAGTCACACTCTGCCACTCATCCATAGAGTTACTCACACACCTAGTCAGTCATGCAAAGAATCAATCACATACCCATTTACTCATGTATACAGTTATACACACCAACTCCGTTATTTATACACACACCATATCACGTATTTATGCAGATACTAACACATATACAATCACTGATACAAGCAGACACTCATTTATACATCCACTCTTCAAATAACTTACTCTCATGTATAGTCATTTATATACTCCAACACTCATATATACTGCCTTAAAACATATGTAGTTAGTCAAACATATACAACTGAGGCATTCATTCACTCACCAACACACCCATACACACACTAACTCACTCATACAGCCCTTCCCAGATGCACTTTTGAATCCATACGAAAAGTGGATCACCCACTCAGACATCTATGCACAGAGTCATCCCCACCCCCACCCACCCACACAGACACTCAGGCACCCATACAGATAATCAGACAACAAATCAATAACTCATATAGACACTCATGTAGCTACTCACCAACCCATGCAGTTGCTTACACACCAACTGAGAGACTAATACAGACTTTCACACAGTTTAGTCACTAACCCATGCATTCAGTAAGACACGTTCAATCACTCACTTATACAGCCAGTCACGCATCTACTAAATAATCCCTTCAGGCACTTGTAAATCCACTCATTCTTTAATACACCTTCACATAGATATATATGAAAAATATTTAAACATTACAGAAACACACATTCACTGGATGATGTCATCAGTGATGTCACTGACCATGTCATGAGTGATGTAATATGTGACATCATCAGCAGTGCATTGTGGGCATGCGAGTTATAGTTAGCTCAACTAACTATAACGGGGAATTTTCTATGGTTTTATATGAGTCAAATGTCCAACTAACTATAACGTCCCTGAAAACTATGCTTTTTTTGTGAATGTATATATATATTTATATATATATATATATATAATATATAGATAGTTAGATAGATAGTTAGATAGATAGATAGATAGATAGATAGATAGATAGATAGATAGATAGATAGATAGATAGATAGATAGATAGATAGATAGATAGATATGTATAGATAGATAGATAGATAGATAGATAGATAGATAGATAGATAGATAGATAGATAGATAGATAGATATAAATACCATAAAACTACAAAAATATAAGCAAATCAATAAAAAATAACATATTATTTAATGTAGACAATAAATAAAATATACGTTTAAAACCATAACAAAACACATTTACTAAAAATACAATAAACATTAAAATACATTTAAAAAAGAAAAGCAAATCATATAATATAATAATATAAATAATATAAAAACATAAACAATTAATGCTATAAAATCCATTTAACCAATTTTATTGAATGGTTATGCAACAGTAGGGAAAGATTTGGACTTCTGAAGGGTTACCTTTATTATTCCTACTCCAGTCACTGTATCAGTGGGGAAAACAATACACTTCAGAGGGGTTACAGTTACTATTCCCACTCCAGCCTAAACAACAGTAGGTAAAGCATTGGGTTTCACATGGATTAAATTGACTATTCACCCTTCAAACAGCACAGCCACCCAAGAAACAATTTAAAACTATGGTATACCTCACAAACAGCCTATCTCTGGGCATAAACAGAAATGTGACTCAATGTACTCACTTACCAGCAGGTGTCAAGCTTCATCATAGGACTCCCCACACTCTTCAAAAACCCATTTTGATGTAGAGTGGCCCTACCCCTAGAGATCAGGGAGGCACTTCTAACTAAGAATTGACCTGTGACATAATATAACTAAAAAACAATGTGCTATGCCAATTCAACCTTTATATTACATAGAAAACTACTTGGTATTAAAAAAAACAATGAGAAAAGGGTGACTAGTACCTCATTACGACTCAAATTATCAGCATGTTTCTGCCTGTGGCTCATGCAAGTCTGTGGCATTCTTTGGGATGGAAACACAGGATTTTCTTTTTTTTTTATATATAATATGAACCCTGCTTAAGACACACCTTGTGCATGCCACTATCAGTATAGGGCTGACCTTAGTTGACACTCTCAAATCTTACATTCGTCAAGTTGCGTTCCTCTCCATAAACCTGCAGGCATTGGCTCCTTCCTTGTACTAGTTCTTCGGGATGAAGGAATCAATGCCAATGTGTTTATGGAGAGGAACCCACCCTGACAAATGTGTGACTACAGGGGTTCCTGAGGCCTTCCTCCATGGTGCCCTATGCCAAAGGTTCAGCCCTATGCCAATAGTGGCACATTGGTTTTTAATACCAAGTGGTATTCAATTTCATATAAGTGTTTTTTTTGTTTTTAATCAGTCGTTTTTGTACAATTAAGGTTCAAAATAGCTGCATATGTCATGCTGCAGAGGGTCCGGGGATATCTAATTAGCTCCCACAGCATCAACCAGGAAGTGATTGCAGCCATCTTAGGACACTGGACTCAGTCCCGAGTCTTATAAAGACACCCCAGAGGGACCTAGTATGGGGACCAGAAATGTTTTTAAAACCTTTGCCTTGAATATGCAGCAGCAAAAAAAGTGTGGATACTGTGCTTGTTTAAAAAAGGATGGGGTGGACCAGGGCCTTGGGGGATGACAAATGTATTTACTTTGGGGAGATGGCATGTGGGCCCCTCCCTGAGTCTCTGAGAGGTCCTTGGGACCCCAACTCCTGGAGCGATCTAAAAAATAGGGGGTGGTGAATCACCCTTTTCCTGACCCTAATTAGCCCTACTGGGTCCCCATTTCCCCAAGCCAAAATGCATTAAAAAGAACAGGTTGGCAATGGGCCCCTAGCCTAAAAAGGACCCAGGGCCCCTATCTCCTTGACCCGAGTAATTAAATGAAGGAGGGGCATGCAGCCACCCACCTAGAGTCTAATTAGGCCCCAGGAACCCCATTCCATGGGCCTAAATTGTAAATAAAACGAGAATGGGTAATCTGGCCCTGCCTCACGGAGCCTCAAAAAGGCCCCGGGGACCCAGTCTTTTGGGCCATCAAACTAATTAAAAGGGAGGGAACCATGTGGCTTTCTCTCTGAGCTTTTAAAGGCCCGGGGATGCCATCTCCTGGGAACAGGTCAGTGACTGTATCCCGATGAGCCTACCAGTTGTAAGATGGAATATTATGTGGTATGGCTGGGAGGCTTTACCATGAAATATTCTCACAATACACAGAGATGATCCTTGTATTCAACAAGAATAATCTTCAGCTCAGTCCTGGTAGTGTGGCAAAGATCAGTCAGGTATTACTGGAGGAACACGTGCAAAGCATTTTACAGAACCATCAAGGTGCATAAGTAATTGAGATGATTCTATAGAAATCCAACACCATTGTATAAAAATTAAGTGTATTTTTATATAAACATAAACCTCAAAATGAACTTCGTATCATACATACAACCAGAGCTGTGGATTTTTAGAGCATTCAAAAACAAATGCAGAAAATCTGACAAACTGGTCCCACAGAAATTAATAGGGGAAAATACTAACCCTGGGCGGAGTGGAAAAATACTCTGCCATGCTACGCGGAGCTCCGCAATCTGCAGAGTGCGTTAGAAAAATGCAGTTTGCGGTGATTTGTGGTGCCGGATGCTTGTCCGCACTGTGCAATCATCGTGAACGGCACCATGCACAGCGCAGGCGGGCGCTGCTTTCCTTTCTGCCCCTCAGGTAGATTTCTCAACACGAATGGACAGTTTCTCAAAAGCGTACAGTCGCGAGCATATGCGGACTACTCGCAATGAGAAATCTGCCCCCCGCTTTGAGAAATGTCACCGGGAGGTTGATTTTCCATGCTCGCGCATGCCAACTTCATGTTGACAATCGCAAAGGAGAAAAAATTGCGCCAAGAGGTTGATTTTCCTCGCTCGCACTCACCAACATGATGTTGACGAATGCGAACGAGGAAAAAAACTCCACTCTGCAACGCGAAGAGGAGTTTTTGGGAACTCTGCGATCTCCGTGTATGGTGGAGTGTGTACAACTCCCCAAACTCTGCGAGAAGAGCGGAGTTCACCGCCCAGAGTTAGAAAATAAAGGTCACACTTGGTCACTTGCATGGTGAGTTCAAACAAACCCTCTTGTGGATAAGGTCATGTGGGTCCCTAGATCAAGTTCCAACAGTTGTTACTTCATTACTTTGTCCCAGGAGTCTGGATGCAGAGCTGACTTGGCTGTCCATGGTAATGAACAGGATCCACAGGAGTTGCCAAACGTGCAGCACTTGACAAAACCACACTTGGAGATGGACTTCCACTCTACCCACAGACTGTAGAGTCCATTGGGGTCCTAGACCCCAAGTTAAACAGCTGGATATCTTTTACTTTGTACTGTGGCTCCTGGTGCAGAGATAGCTGGCAGCTGTCAATCACTGGGGCAGGTTCTGCCAATGATGATTTACCACACACTCAATGACTCCAACTTCAGGATTCAGGAACACAGCAGCGGGGTTTTTGTGGACGTCAATCGCTGTGATGCCACTCAAGGGTTCAATAACCCAACTGGCGATCACCAAGCCTTGGCTGGGGCAAATGTATTCCACAGTGACCTCGGCGGCTGGATGTCGATAATAGTGGAGTAGCTGCTAGAAACTTGTTACAAGGTTAGCTACCACTCCTGGCTTGCAGGACACCACTTCTCTTTGATCTAAATCTTGGTAGGCCCAGTAGGTCACAATTCTTGTCATATAGCACATCAGTTTTCCTGCAGCTTGTAGGGGACTAGTCCCATCAATCCAAGGGAGTTTGCTTTAATTTCTGGTGTCCACTGCTGGGAAGCAAAGGGCGTTTGCCACATACAGACACAGTTACAGTGTATGGTCTCTTCAGGGCACTTAAGGGTCCTATATTTGCATTGCAGCAGAGTTGAAAGTCCTGTTGACAGTTACAGTGTCTTCTATGTGCCTCTGACTGAAAGTCAGAACCGAGGTTCTGGTGCCAGGGGAGACCTTTAAATCCTAGTTTAGGGGGCATTAAAGGTGTGAGGAACAGTAGCCAATGGGCACTGGTCCCTGTGGCTAACCGGCCCCTGAGGTGAAAACATTCTGTGGGTGTACATCACCTTTCTAACCAGAGTTCCTCTAATTTAGTGTCTCCAAACATGGCAGAAGGTTGGCGTGTATTAGCATGACACCGCTAATGGCCCGCAACTTGACCGTACCATAGGGATCAACACCTTTAGTATAATGGACTCCACCTCTTGGGCTTAGGAAGACAACCTTAGCAGTGACTTACTTACATTAAGGCAGTGGTTCGGCTCTGCAGCACATGCTGTGGGTAGAGTCACTCTTGAGCAGACATGACCATAGAATGATTAGGATAACAGTAGACCATCACAAACAACCATCATTGCACCCTCAAGCCTCAGAGTCAACAAGAACTAAAGTGTCTATCACCTCTGGCAAACTCTGAAAAAGTAAAGCAAGCAATTGGCAATGTTAAAGTGGCATACAGAGCATTTGTCACATGCAACCATACCCATACAGAAAAATTTTATTTAGCAAGGACACTGACAAAGCCGACAACAGAAGTAACTTTCTTTATTGCATATTACCCAGATAGGCATCAAAAGTAGAAAACAGCAAGGCCATGGCCAGTTCATAGTTAGGCCTGGACGAAAATTTCGTTCCGTTCGTGGAAATTGCGATAATTTGACATTTTCGCGTTCCGCGGAGAGCGCGAAAATGTCAAAAATTCCGGTTTCCGCAGCTTGGCGATAATTTGTTTCTTGCTCGCGCTGTAAAATAATACATTCTCGCACGCGCGCGATCGCCTTACCTGAATCCCTGCGTTCGCCGACAAGTTTTCTTGATCCGGTCGCGTTCTGCATGAGATGTTGTATTGTTTTTAGCCATTTGCGCTGTCTCGCGACAGTTCGCGCCCGCAGTGACGTCATGCGTCGCGCGATCACGTCTTTCTTCTCGCGATCATGCACCGCGAGACAACTCAAAACAAGATGGCCGCGCCCGCAAGCAACCACATGGGTAAGTTGGCGACCCGCAACCATGTAGAAAATCTCGCGAACATGCCGGAAAAAAACTTCCGCATCTTCGCGATATTTCCGCTTGTTTGCGATAATTTTAAACATTTTCGCGATAATTTGCGAAAGTTAATTTCGCAAATTCCGCCCACCCCTATTCATAGTTCAAATATGTACATGTGTGCATGAGAACCTGCACAGGGAATGGTCATACAAAGTGACAAGTAGTGAGGCCTTTGGCCAGTCCATAGTTCAAAGTGTGTACATGTGTGCTTGAGAACCTGCAAATCGAATAGGCATCCAAAGTGATAAACAGCAAGGCCATTCGCAAGTCCATAGTTCAAAGTATGTACATGTGTGCAATAGAACCTGCACAGGGAGTGGGCATCCAAAGTCACAAACAGCCAGGCCATTGGCCAGTCCATTGTTCAAAGTATGTACATGTGTGCATTAGAACCTGCACAGGGAATGGGCATCCAAAGTGACAAACAGCAAGGCCATTGGTGTCATGTTGTTCGATTTGAGAAATGCGACAACTGGTCCCTACTCCCCCAAAAGCCTGAGCCTGCCCAGATGCACTCAAAAATACCAAGACAGAATCAGACCCTCAGGGGAAGGGCAAAAGGGATAAAATAAAAAAAAGAAACAAAACACTGCTGTCTTCTTCTTGCCCAAAGAACGTCTGTGACACTGCGAACAGCCTCTGTGTGTTTCTGGTGAAAGGGAGTCTTGAATTTGAATATCTAAATACAACAAACAACAGAGTGCTATAAGATTCACCCTTGATCAAATTTGTATACACTTGTTATACTTTACACTATTGAACATTATACCTTTCCCTCTATGGAGCAACCTTTACTCAAAGGAAGTTCCTTCTCACTTATCTAAGCATGCAGACCTATGTCTCAGTTATTAGAGAAATACTTCTTTACCCTTCGTAACCTCTTTTGTTCAGCGTGGGATGCAGAAAATAATATGTAAAACACTAGGGGGCAGATTTATGAGCCCCTTGCGCCACTTTTGCGTCACTTTTAACATGGGAAAAGTGACGCAAAAGTGGCGCAAGGGGCTCATAAATCTGCCCCTAGGTACTTAGGCACTTATGTAAAGTCATGTTTGGATCAACTAGTTCAACACAAAATGCAGAACGCAGAAAATGTTACTTAATGTCTTTGCACAATCACTTAATCAAGTGTTCTTTTCCACCAACGAAGGAAAAGTCCTTTTGTTTTTAGCACACAACGTCTAAGAGAGTTTCTTTAAATAAAATTCAATGTCAAAGAGAGTTTCTTTAAATAAAGTTCAATGTCAAAAAGAGTTTCTTTAAATAAAGTTCAATGTCAAAAAGAGTTTCTTTAAATAAAGTTCAATGTCAAAGAGAGTTTCTTTAAATAAACTGAAATCAGACTACCTGAAATATCAGTAGTCTTTCTGCACGAAGCGTGCACTATGGAAATGCCTTACTTGATGTTTATCTTTCTATTTTCAGAGCGAAGGAAGTCCCGGCAGAATCAGGAGTCCCTTCAGTTGCCTGGAGACCATGGAGTACGGAATATTGAAGACATGTTGGAGCGTCTTCGGAGCTTGCTTGTGCTTCAGGTAAGCAGGAACAGAATGACGAGAGCAAGCGCGTCTCGTTGTTCCTGTTCCTCTTTTATGGCTCTCGTATGGGTGGGGCACACAAGGGGTTTTCAGGTATGCACGCTGCCAACTGTCAAAATGAACTCAGTTAATGACGTATGCTGTAAGGAAAGGAAAACAAAGTTTGGAACATGCTGACCCTGTAAACCATGTTAAAAGCAAGGAATGCAATAAAAGTGTTTTTTAAAGTATATTACTCATAAACACAGACATAAATAAGTGCTACAAAGATGTACTGACACATGTGAAGGACTAATTATAAAATGTGTTCACAGCACCATAAAATACACAATAACACCACCTAGTGGCCAAACTCAGTCTATAATATGAGTAATGGTTCAATGTATAATACAGGTGCTGGCCATGTTTAAAGCACATTTCCTAACAGTTGGCCAGTCCATAGTTTAAAGTATGTACATGTGGGCATGAGAACCTGCACAGGGAACAGGCATCCAAAGTGGCAAATAGCAAGGCCATTGGCCAGTCCATAGTACAAAATATGTACATGTGTGCATGAGAACCTGCACAGGGAATGGGTAACACCGTACACTGCCATGGGAATCACCACAGCTCGGGGGAGACAAATGGGCAGTCCAGGCACAACTGTGGGAGGGATGGGTTTGGGAGGGGGACTTTACCTCAGACTTAGCTGTCAGTTGAACTGGGAGGTGGCTGATTGTTGGGGCCAGTTGGAGGACTGGACCTGGGAGAGAGAGGACCAGCTGAGGCAGAGGCATCAGTGGCTTTGGGAGCCAGAGGGCTGCTCGGACCAGGTGGCGTGGTGGCACAGGGAGGCGGAGACA
The DNA here is from genome assembly GCF_964204655.1 of Triturus cristatus. Classification (NCBI taxonomy): domain Eukaryota; kingdom Metazoa; phylum Chordata; class Amphibia; order Caudata; family Salamandridae; genus Triturus; species Triturus cristatus. The sequence goes on from NC_140592.1 coordinate 1,117,131,611, forward strand.
TGCTGCCTTGAGACACAGTGTGTGAGGGTGAATCTGGAGGGCTGCCTCTCCACTTTTTGGGGATTGGATAGATAAGAATTGTCTTGCTAGGAGTGGGAAGTGTGGCGGGCACAACAGCCTAACTCTCCACCAAAGGTGCAGGTGGCTCTCCCCATGGGGAATTGCTGGATCTGGTGGTACGCTTGGGCTGGCCTTGCCTTTTCCCCTCCATCCCCTGTTGTTAGGGGTGGGCGGAATTTGCGAAAGTGACTTTCGCAAATTATCGCAAAAATGTTAAAAATCTCCGCAAACACGCAGAAATATCGCGAAGCTGCGGATGTTTATTTCCCGCCCGTTCGCGGTATTTTCTGCGTGGTCGCGGCTCGCCAACTTACCCATGCGGTTGCTCGCGGGCGCGGCCATCTTGTTTTCACTCTTCTCGCGGTGCATGATCGCGAGAAGAAAGACATGATCGCGCGACCAATGACATTACTGCGGGCGCGAACTGTCGCGAGACAGCGCAAATGGCTACCAACAATCCAACATCTCGTGGAGAACGCGACCGGATCGGGAAAACTTGTCGGCGAACGCGGGGATTCAGGTAAGGCGATCGCACGCGCGTGAGAATGTATTATTTTACAGCGCAAGCAAGAAACAAATTATCGCTAAGCTGCGGAATGCGGAAATTTTGACATTTTCACGCTCTCCGCGGAACGTGAAAATGTCAAATTATCGAAATTTCCACGAGCGGAATGGAAATTTAGCCCAGGCCTACCTGTTGTCCAGGTGACACCCCACATTGCTCTCATTTCTCAGCTTCACAGGGGTGTGGGTGGGAGTTGAGGTTGTGGGCGAATCTGCCATAAAGAGCTGTTTGTGAGGACTCTTTGCAGGCACCAGCTTCACAGCAGGCAGGGCAACTGTTTGTTTGTCTTTGGGAGCAGGTTTGGGGATGGGACTGTCCTTGGATGTGTGTGAGTTGGATGTATGTGAGCCTGAGGCCTGCTTCTTGGCCTGATGACCCTGAGTGTCACCTGAATGTTTTTTGTTTTGGGGATGGTGTCTGCTCTCTGGGCCTCTTGGAGTGCTGCTGTTGTTTGCTGCATGTTGAGTACTTGGAGCCTGATGGCTGTGGTGTGGTCACTGTCATCAGATGTTACCGCTGGCAGGGTGGTTGCTGAAGGGACTGGAGCTGGACTCTGAGCCTGTGACAACTGAATGGCTGCTGTCACTGTGGAGGACAAAGACTGGACAGTTCAGTGTAGCCCACCGATGTCAGAATTAATGACCTCCATGAATGCAGCTACCTGTACCAGCTTCTTGTCATGATCCTGGCAGGCATTCAGGAGAGTAGTCTGACTCATACACAGCTGGCACAAAAGGTTCACTGCCTCAACACTGAGGGCAGCAGTGTAGAAAGGGGTAGTACCAGCGGTGCCTGTGGGGAAGGACACTCTACCCTTCTTACTGCTGCGGGCACGGGCAGCACTAGTGGTAGTAGCAGGGAGGGTCGGCACTGGACGATGTGTAATGGAAGAAGAGGCAGATTTCCCACTTCCTGTGCCCGCCAACATCGAGGAGTCACCGGTGGAGTCAGATGATGCTGATGTTGGTGTTTCTGGGTGTGATTCTTCCAGTGCACTCCTGTCCCCCTCTGAGGTGCTGGTCACATCAGTGAGCTTATGTGTAGCAGTCATGCCAGATGCCTCACCACTGGTGTCCATCCCCTGTCCTTCCGTGCCCTCTGTAGATGCTGCAATAGATAGAGACGTAGGTTCAGTATAGTACGATACTCACAAACATCATATGCAAGCAAAGCAAAAAACTGGAATATGATACCCCCATGTTGCACACCACCCTGCACAGTCTGCATGTGCAACCTTAATGCAAAACTCAGAAGATGCATGGAAACATGCATAGTTGGCATTAATGACCCATGTGATGTTCACACAGCCAAATAGCTGGCCCGTGCCTCCTTGTAACCTGACATACTGCTTTCTGTAAGCACACCTATGTGCCTGTAGGTTGTCACAGTCACATACGGAGTTACTTTAAGGGGACAACACAGATACTAACTCAGAAATGTCCCTATACTATGGCCATGAGCAACTGATGTCCATCATGTTGTGCTTTGAAGCACAACAACCGTTGCACATTGGTGTCAGATGTGTAGTTCTCACAATTTCCAAGTCAGGCACTGCACACATCTACGAAAGCACACTAAGATGATGCACACTGCTGTTCACTTCCCAGTGATGTCTATGACACCCATGATGCAGCAGATGTCATAAGGCCACATCTCATCTTGCAATGTCAAGGGTCATTATATTAACCACATGAGAAAGTTCATGTAGCGAAAATGCATGACAGCTGCACTCAACACAGAGGCTACTTACAAACCATTGCATCACACTAGAAACATCACAGAGCTCCGCACTGGCCCAGGGTTGGAATACATGCAGTTACTCACACCCAAAGTCACCCTTTGCAGAATACTCATCCCCAACTTGCTGCTGATGAGCCCTATAACGTCCATCTGGCTCTGGCTGTGTCACGGTCAAGTTGCGGGCCATTAGCGGTGTCATGCTAATACACGCCAACCTTCCAGTCTGAGGGAGCAGCCCCAGCATCATCTCTGCCATGTTTTTGCTCAGCCAGCAGATGTCATCCCACCCTTTTGTGACAGTGTGTGTGTGCCGTCAGTTGGAGACACCCAGAGCCCACACCTTGCATGCAATGGCTCTCCATAAAGTCTTACTCAGGTGGACTTTAAGCTGCAGGTATGGGAGACAAGAAGAGGAAGTTTCAGTGACACTGGGTTATGTACTACTGTGTCTCAGTACAGGAGCATGCACCAACTTAGCACAGCCATACATATATGTTTAGCAGAGGCAATACTGCATGACACGTAGTACATTAGTATCAGATAATTGTGTAGAAATGCATGCAGGTATGAGGATGGACACAGTACCTGTCCATCTCTTACACATGCAGAATGCCAGCACAGAAAGCAATGTGAAGAAGGCCCTTGTCTGCGATGCAGGTTGTGAGGGTGCAAAACATACATTACATTAGAAATTATGTGTGGGGCAGACTCACTGTGACCAACACTACACACCCCTCAATGTCCTTGGTCTGTGAATAGCTCACTGTGTCATGGAGGTCACATTTATGGACATGATCTTACATTCTCACACCCCTCACATCACAAGGTCTGTCTTGTGCAATCAACAGGCCTAAGATAGCTCAATGATGAATAGGGTGGCAGACAACACATATATCTCACTCTGTCCATTTACTGATGGTTCCTTGTCAAATTGGGCAGTATCTGTGCAGGCCAGGGGGACTCACTGTGAGGTTAAACGTGGGCCATCAGAACATTCACATGCATGTACAATATGAGAGGTTAAACAGTGCCTACACATGTGAGTCAATACACATAATGAAAACTAGAGAAGGACGATGTTTCAGAAGTACATTAATATGATCTGTCATAGGTGCTTTTTTACCAAGAGTGTCACCCTCAGGCATTTCAATCTTGTGTATACTTACATAGCTATCGTGGCAATATCAAAAATGGACACACATCCTTCAGAACCCTCTGGACAAAACACATTTGTAATGTCACAAATGAACATGTGTAAACCTCATGGACTCTGACATCCATTAGCGCAGGCAATGTTTATTCTGACTTCAACTTTTTCCTAACCAGAAGTGTTACAGTATGGCTGCAAAAACACTGCATGTCCCTCCCATCCTAAAATGCAGCCATAGATCTGTGGAAAATAGGCTACAAACCCCATTTACCTAAAGTCAGCATGCTAGGTAGTGTATCATACAAACTTGTACTCACAGGCACATACTACAGCAGATAAACTTCATGTGTGCACTCTTTGCACTCTCCAACTTTCACTCTGACACACTTACCATTACATCAGGAGCACCAAATAGCCTCCCACACTGTGAAAGCACCTAGTCCACCAGGACCTCCAGCTCCTCTGTGGTGAAGGGACGAGCCCTGATGTTCTCAGTTCTCGCCATCACTGGGTCCAGGAGACAGGGACAGCAGCAGTTGGTGTCAAAGAATGTCAGGCAGCAGTGTCTGGATGCAGTGGAAATGTGTGGCTCTCTCCCAGACATATATAGCCCCCTGCAGTTCCCATTGGCTGTAAGGGAATGGGCATTGGTGGTGTCACACCGCGGGGGCCAGGCGGTTGCTACCACGATTTGGCATCTTTCAATTGCATCCATTGTACGGCCCGCGGAGGCGGTGCACGCCTACGGTGATTATCAAAAGTGCATTTCACTACTGCGATTGCGGTTTCCATAGGCTGTAAGGGCATGGGCATTGACGGTGTCACACCGCAGGCTCCAGGTGGTCGCTACCATGATTTGGCATTTTTCTATGGCATCTAATGACCGGCCATACAGTGGCGGTGCACGCCTACCGCGATGTTCAAAAGTGCATTTCACTACCGCGATTGTGGTTCCCATTGGCTGTAAGGGCATGGGCATTGGTGGTGTCACACAGCAGGGGCTAGGCAGTCGCTACTGCGATTTGGTATCTTTCAATTGCATCCAATGACTGGCCCCGCGGTGGTAGTGCACGCCTACCGCAATTTTCAAATGTGTATTTCACAACTACGATTGCGGTTCACATTGGCTGTGAGGACATGGGCATTGACGATGTCACACCGCGGGGCCCATGTGGTCGCTACCGCGATTTGGCTTCTTTTAATTGCATACAATGACCGGCCCCATAGTGGCAGTGCATGCCTACCGCGATTTTCAAAAGTGCATTTCACTACAGCGATTGCGGTTTCCATTGGCTGAAAGGGTAGGGGCATTGGCGGTGTTACACCGCAGGGACAAGGCGGTCGCTACTGCGAATTGGCATCTTGCAATTGGTGCAATGGCCATGATTGTGGTGGTGGTGCACGTTTGCAGCACCTATGGACACATCATGCTGTGGCAATGGCAATGACCAGTTCTTAGCATTGAACAGTAGACACTTACTATGAATCATGCCACCAGATAGTGTAATTCAATGCTAGTGTGACATCTAGATTGTCCATATGGACATTAAAGTCTTCTAGGACCAAGAAGTGTTTAAATATGGGGACTAACAGCGCGTTTGCATTGGGAACATTTCTCAAGAAAGTCCCTGCGTGCCCAGGGGGTCTATAAAATAGAACTCCTGCCAGAGATTGATTGGTGGAGAGTGTACAGTGAAAACTGAGACACTCTGCCCCATCTATCTCATCTATGGGGATTGTTTTGACTGAGATGTCATTTTTGGTGATTAATGCAACTCCCCCCCTTCCCCATGGTACGAGCCCTTCTCAGGATGGAGTAGCCAGGAGGTATAGCTATGGCTATAGTAGGATTAGATGTTTCGGTGAGCCATGTCTCAGTCAGGAATAGGATGTCTAACTTGGACTCTTGTATTAAGTCAAATATATATTGATCATTCTTATTTAGAAAGCGTACATTATGTAAGAAGGCTCTGATACTGTCTTGCCTTCGAGTCCCAGACATGAAGGTACTTGTGTCCATCCCCTTAGCATTGGCCGCAATATTCCTGTCTGAGCATGTTGTAGTAATCCAATTGCAACGGTTGCACGTCAGGGTGATACTGTCCCCAATTGGCTCAATACAGCTATGACAGTCCAATAGGGGAGCGCACCTCCTTAAATCTGCACTACTGTAAATGATATGCTCACCGTGAGGGACAGTGACACCGGCAGCATTTCCCACCCTGGCCGCCTCCTGGACGCTGACGGGCGCAAACAGGCTTGCCTTTAGCGCGCATTTGGCATGCCGCTGGCGCGTCTGCAGCGCGCATCCGCTGCGCTTTTGGCGGGCATCAGGTTTTATAGGGGCAGGGGGCCGCTAAAACACCAATGCCACGGTGGACCGGGGAGAGCAGCCTAATCTAAGGTAGGCTATGTAACAAACACAGTGCAAGAAAGCCATTTACATTATCAAGTTTTAAAAACAGTTACACCCAATTCTAATTAAAATATCAGCCATAGCAGTTGCACAGTTTTTTAAAAAGTCCTCGTTTCAATAGCGCATCCACTGTGTGTTTGGCCGGACATCCGGTTTTTTAGGGGCAGGGGCCGCTAAAGCGCCAACCTCCCAAAACCGGAAATCGCGCTGTTTTTCCTCCACTCAGAGCTCCAGAGCAGCCTAATCTAAGGTAGGCTATGTCGCAAACACAGTACAAGAAAGCAATTTAAATCATCAAGTTTTAAAAACAGTTACACCAAATTCTAATAAAAATTTACCCTGGGCGTAGTTCGCTAAAAAGCGCTACGCGTAGCTACGCAAAGTGCACTTCGCACTACGCGAGCTACGCGTAGCACTTTGCGAACTGCGTAGTAACCTATTCGCACTGTGCAAGATGTCGTTTTCAATGATTGCACAGTGCGGACAAGCAACCGGCACTGTGCAATCATTGAAAACGGCAACTTGCATAGTGCGAGCTGTAGTTTTCTGCCGCTCGAGTAGATTTTTACTCGAGCGTAAGCTTTCTCAACGCGGACTGGTAGTTTCTCATCGCGAGCGGTCGCAAGCATGCGCGACCACTGGCAATGAGAAACCTGACCTCCTCGCGTTGAGAATCTCGCTGGGAGGTTTATTTTCCATGCTCGCGATCGCCAACTTGATGTTGCTGATCGTGAACGAGGAAAAAGTCTTGCCGGGATGTCATTTTGCTTGCTCGCGGTCGCCAACTTGATGTTGAGGACGGAGACCAAGCAAAAAATGACCGCTGCACTACGCAACACTACGCTATGCGTGTTTGCACTGTGCTACATTCAATTTGCGTAGTGCGAAGTAGCACAAACTTCGCAAACTACGCGAGCGTAGCGTACTTCTTTTTCCAGGCTTAATTAAAATATCAGCCGTGGCAGTTGCACAGTTTTTTAAATAGCGCATCTGCTGCGTGTTTGGCCGGACATCTGGTTTCATAGGGGCCGCTAGAACGCCAACCTCCCAAAACTGGAAATCGCGCTGTTCTCCCTCCACTGAATCGACTAATGCTGCGGTGGACCGGGGAGAGCAGCCTAATCTAAGGTAGGCAAAGTGTGAAAGTGGTGGTGGTGATGTCTGTGGTGCGTGTGTGGTGTTGCGATGGCGTGATGTGTGTAGATTTGCCTCTCTTTTGTGCTGTGGGGTTGGTTCCTTCAGTAGTGGAGTAGTGCAAAGGATTCTGGTCATGGGAGGAGCTGGTTTTATACTCAGCTATGTGGGTGGGTCAAAATAGTATTTTCCTGTCAGGTGTGTTGTGTGGGTTGACCTGGGATTTGTATTTTTTAGTTGTCATGGGGCTGTGTCATTTGGGTGTGTTAGGTGTTTTATGAGGTTGAGTCAGGTAAATGGCCACACTCTGTAGCCTTGTTGTGTGTTTTTTATCGACCGCCATTACTGTTCTTGAGCGACCGAGGCAGTGGGTATACAACCGCCCTTCTGCCAGCTCTCCCATTCATCAATGGTTGCGATCGCAGCTGTCAGAAACAGTGAATTGTTCCGCTGTCACTGCAACGGTATCCTAATTTCACGTGCGGTCAATTTGCTGGCCGTGCAGCGGTTTTGGGTCGTTCCCCAGCAAATCCGACCACCGTGGACACATTTTCACCTGCTCCGCTCGCTCCCGGCAGTCTTTCGTGGAATCCGTCTGCCGCAGTCGGATTTTTCTGTTGGTTCATCCTAATCTGACTGCCTTTTTCCCGCCGTACCTGTGGACGGTTATTTTCCGCTATCACGGCAGTCGGAATAGTTTTCCACCCGCCCTTCTAATCGACCCCTCTATTTTGGAACCACTTATATTACTGAAAACAGTATTAAAAGCATTGATATAATTGAAAACGATATTCTAGTCAATGATATTCTTTGATCATAATATTTATGTATCACAATATTACATTTCTGATATTTCTCTCTCCCGATATTTACAACTCAATATTTTGTCCAAGCACCACCATTTCTGGCTTCTTATACTGACATGTTTTTAAGGTGTGAAGGAAATATTCGATGCAATGGAGTATTGTAACACTTTTTTAATTAACTGTACTGTACAATTTCATATTGTTATTTGTGTTTTTACATTTTTCTTTTCTTTCATATGTATTCTTTACTTAAATTTCTTTGATAAGTACCTGGCACACAGTGTTGTACAACACTTATTTTTATCTCCTAACACAAAGAAATAGTGAAAAGCATAGCTTCTACCTCTAGGGAATTATGCATTTCTACCTAAATAATAGAATAGACTATTCTATAAACCAGGAAATCTGGAGGAAATGAGTATTCTTCTCCAGTCCATTTTATTCTGGGACCTGATATGGGAACAAGAATACAAGACTCAAGACACTTAACAGCATGAACAGTACCTCCCTGACTCATTAGAGGTCCAAGTCATGAACGATTTGTAGTATGTAAAGCAGTACTACAGTAGTACTACAAAATCCAATTTGTAGATCTATAAGTGGATTACTCCAACTGAGCCTCTCTTAGCTTTCTATCTGCACCCACAATAAATAGTTTTAGGGATTTATTACAATGTCAGTCAGAGTTGCCTCTGACCAACACTGTCTCGGTCTTGGGACCGACTGACCTAAGGTCAGCGTTCCGACCTCTTGATTACGATGCAGCCAAACACTGTTTGGTTGGATTCCCAATGTTCTCCATAGGAGCTTGTATTACGGCCGTAAATAAGATGTAATACAGGCTCCTATAGAGAAATGGGAGTGTGTGGAAAACTGTGCACACTGTTGCAGGCACCTCATGGTGGAGGGTTTTACAGTGGGGTACCCTAGGTAACCCCTTGACCACCAACCGTAGGCCGTGGAGGCAAGGGGACCCTGCTATCCAAATATCGATATTCTACAGCCTTACCGTGCCGGAAAGGTCGGCACGGAAAAGATGTGTGAAACCGTCATCATAATCCTGACTCAGAGAGCTGGTCAGAACCAAGTCGAAATGACCGTCCGGTTTACATTCCAACCACTAATATCGTAATGGGGAGTTCAGACCGCAAACCGACCGAATCTCTGGCTAGGGGTCGGAGGATTTCCGACAAACATCGTAATCGGCCCCTTAGTTGTAGATATAGGAGGGACATGAAGGAGTGGTGAGAAAATAGGGAATAATTACTCACCAAAATGGGTGTGGTCAAGGAAAATTTAAGGATAGTCTTTGGGAAGAGCACGTTAATGCAATACGCACATCCACATATAAGATAAATGCTATTTGCAGTGCACAATTCTAGCGCTACTAAAAGTGATAACACAGGCTTAAATATACACCAACCCAGCCTATTTTACATTTTTATTTTACATTAAATTAATGTTTCTTTTGGTAATATCTGCCCAGGTGTCAGAGGTCTCCAAGAACAGGTAGAAACTTACTTATCATAACTTTAGGACCTTACATTTAATCCTCAATATCATCCCTTTATCATTTGAGAGGGCGGAGACTCTAAAGACTGTGTCTAAATTTAAACCCTCTACTTGAAACTTGTAAATAGAATGGCCAATAGAAAAAATTGTGGAGACTTGCACTTGGGTGTATGAATAGATTTACAAGTAAATCGATGTACATATGGAAAGGATGACTTAGCTTTGACAAGAAATGTTAGTAAAGCAATTAAATTATAGCTTTACTGGAGAACAATCAATCTAAAACTCTACTCCCATCTCTGGGACGCCTCAGGGTAGCCATCGCGCTTTACAAAAACTCCTTTCATCTCCTAGTTATTAAATAAAGGTGTTGTAGGAACTAAATAATTTTGGGGGAAGAAAAATGGCGGACTAGTGCCAACGCGTCTCACAGCTCCACAAAGCTCCCGGCTGGCTATCCTGACATTGGCGATATGAGGGACAAGACAAACAGACGCTTTCTCAACTACAGTCAAGGATGTTGCCTTCTCTATGTTGATTTGGATTCTGTCATAGACTCTGCAGATGCTCGGACCTGGCTGCAGTCTCTGACGGCACTGGCGGACATCGAGGAGGGTCTGCTGGCGAGTCTGCTGACTGATTAGCTTCCGCTACTCCTTCGAATCGAGGGTCTACTGGTCGCGCCTTCCTGAACAAGAGACACTGTTAAGGAGGTATATGGCGCCGGCGAAAACTGTCCATGCTAACCGGATAGTGGGGTTACAAGCACCCCTGCAGGGAGAGGATAACTTGAAGAGTGGAGCTAAAGCTGCTCCGACAAGAACCGGTAGACCTGCATTGCGACTCTTAGAAGCAGGTAAGGCGGCCGAGTTGATTTCGGATGGGGCACTCCGTGTTCAAATAGCGGATGCTATTGTATTTGCATCGCTACTTTGTAACGCGACTTGTAAAGAAACTTTTGAGACTGATCCTGAGAGCAAGTTATCGCCTGAGGCCTCTGTGAAGAGTGTATAAGAGGAGTCTGAAGCTGGGGACAAGTTGCTCGCGAGGCTGGAACAGGGGGCGAGCGCGGACTTGGGAAACCTGCGAGACTTGGGAGAGTCTTTGGTTATTCAAGAGGAGGACATTACAGAAACAGAAATGTCTGTTACGAGGAGCAGCAGCATTGATGGGGATGGACAGATGATTAATTGGGAGATTAGTGGAGAAAGCCCCTGTAGTATTTTCCAAAGCTGTGGTGTGATTAGTCCTGATGCCGACGGGTCCAAGGGTACCCAAATGAGTCAAGACAATACCTCTGGTCAATCAGAGGTGAGCGCCAAATTTAAAACAAAGCGGCAGTGGAGGCTGCAACTTCAAGGAGGATTCAAGATGACTCACAAAAATCCCTTAAAACTTTAGTGGGGAACCAAAAAAAGAATAATAGGGGAAAAAAACCTTAAAATTACTAAACCCCGTAAGAAATCTATTGACCAGCAAGGGGCTAGCTGGCATAATAGCCCTGGAGCTCGCCGAGGAGGAGGCTTGGAGAACAGTCCACTCATGAAATGGGTTCAGGCAAAGGGAGAGGTCAAGGCATTGCTTTCTTGCCTGTCTGGCTCTGGTTCTTGCTTGGTAATGGGTCAAGGTACAGGGAGTACAACCAGTAATGAAAATACTGAGGCTAGTGGGCAGCAAGAGATATCCCTGACCTATCCCCTAATTAATTCTCCAGGAAACTCTGTTCAGAGCAGTCTAGACAGTCTGCCCGGACCCAGTGAGGAACTAGCAGATAAAATACAGACAGATTCACTGGAGGATGAGTGCGAGACGGAGGGAGAACAGCTTATGGTGAGCCTTTACTGGCAGCAATATTGCAGACCTTGCAAGAACAACGGCGTGAAGCCCAGGACCACCATGCACAGATTGGAGCGGATTATCTCAGAATTAAGCTATCACTGGATGAAGTGACTGGCACGGTGGCTAGCATCACAAAGGATGTGACTGAGCTACAAAGTAGGGTAGCAGAGACAGAGGAGTCAGTCACTTCTATGGCGAAAACCATCCAGTCACAGGATTAACTGCTCCAGGTTTGTCAAGTTTAAATTGAGGACCTGGAAAACAGGTAAAGGCAGAATAACCTAAGATTACTTGGTGTCCCGGAGGGTAAGGAGGATGCAGATCCCCGAGCATTTGTGGTCCGACTACTTCAAAAGGCATTTCCGGAGCTATCGGACCGGGATTGGGATTGTCAAGTTCACAGAGCGCACAGGCTCCCCAGAACTACACAGAGGCCCAGTGCCCGGTACCCTGGCCCCATTTTGATTTTTTGGGGGAATTTTTTGCTGAGACAAGCATTGTCTTTTAAGGCACGCCCCGATTCACCAGTAACAGTAGATTCTCTATCAATATTTTTTAGGTCTGATCTAAGCCAAACTACTATGGAAAAAAGATGGAAAATGAGACAGCTCATTGACCCACTTAAAGCGACAGGGGCTCAAGTGTTTCTGCAGGAACCTGCCAGATTGAAAGTTATTAAAGATGGAAAGCCCCCATTTTTTGTTTCAGATTTGGAGGCTAAACTGGAATTAGCTAAATGGCAGATGGCTTGAACATTTGGCATGAGCATCTGGCGGGACCGCTTGGATTATGCCGAATCCCACAAATTTGTATTTTTTTGTTTTTTTTGTTTGACATTCTGTTTTGTGCCTTGGTAAAAGTGTTCGAGGATGAGCAGATTAGAGTTATATAGAGAATGGGCCTGGATGGCTCTTGGGGTAGTAAGGGTTTAAGTCTGCTCATATCCCTTTTTCTTTTTTTTATGGTTGTGAGGGGCCAGCTGGAGTCGGGTTTTGTGGGGCACTGAGACGTAAGCTGCCATATTCAGCGCCAGCTGTTGGGGGAGGGGGATTCCTTTTTTAGAAAAAGGGGACGGGCAGGTTGGTCTTGAGGGCGGGGGAAGGGTATTCTTGGGAGGGAGCAGGGTATAAAAAAGGAAAAAGTCCAAAAGAAGGTTTGCAGTTTTATCTTAGGTAAAGGGAATTCAGCGGCTAGTATCATTTTTGCTTTGAGGTTTGGTAATTTACTTAACCGGGTATGGCATTGATTAGGTGTTTATCTTGGAATGTGTCTTGGCTGAATAGGGGGCCTAAAGACAATTAGTGCGAGAGGAGCTTACGCATATAAACCTCATTTAGTACTTTTAACAGAAACACACTTAGCATATAAAGACCGGGGCTTTCTCGAACATTTCATAATATAATATGTACCTCTCAAAATGTGTCAATCAGAGGGACTGCCATCTTAGGGCATCATTAGGATGGCGAGTGGACTTTCGTAGAATGGGACCGCCCTCCATTGGTGCGGGGGACCCGTTGGTGACATTAGGATGCGCCCGTCACACTGGCAGGCACATCCTGCATACTTGACATTGCGGCGGGCGGTGCTCTCAGCACCGCCCACCGCAATGCCAAGAAGGCATGTTGTGCTGTTCAATGCACAACGTGGCAGACACCGCGCGTTGCCTGCCATGTTGTCCATTGTACTGCAGGGGGGTACCATAGGTACCCCCATGTGCACCCCCAACCCCCAGAATCCCTGGTGGCCCGCTACAGGCCCCCAATGGTGAGAAGCACCTGCCTTTCCATGGCAGAAAGGCAAGACCACGCACATGTGCTAGTATGGATGGCGGTGTCTCCCAGACACCGCCACCATGTTAACAGCTTTTGCCCCCGGTAGGCAATTGGGCTTTCCATCCGCCGAGGTCCCCCGCACCATGGTAATGTGGCTGGGGAAATTGCTATGCGGGCGGTGGTTTTTGGCGATCGGATCACCACCGCCATACAGGCGGTGGCGATCCGCCCGATATCCTAATGACCCTCTTAGTGTCTAAAACATTAGACTGTCAAGTCCACAGAGTGCTAGCAGATCAAAGAGGGAGATGGGCCATTGCTCATATTGAGATTAATACTGTGAGATATGTGTTCTGTGTTTTATATGGTCCCAATGTTGATGATCCAGCAATATTTGATGATATCTGTTCAGAATTAGTGGGATGGCAGGGGGTTGTTGTTTTGATGGGAGATTTTAATTGTGTTATCAACTATGGTACGGACTCTACTAGTCGTCCAATTGCCTGAAGAAGGATAAGGGTGAGTGCTTCTATTTTAGAACTAGGGCGATTACACTCAGGAAATAGCTAATCAGTTTTCTATTTTCTATCAGCAATTGTATTCCCCAGATTCAACACAAGATTTAACTGATATGCAGAGCTACTTACAAGGGAGTAATCTGCCGACTTTGACAGAAGAAGATTCTCTGTTACTAGAGCAAGAGATTACAGTTGAGTAGGTTTTGGAAGCGATTGGGGGGCTATCATCAGGGAAGGCGACTGGGGAGGATGCCCTCCCGGCAGAGCTTAATAGCTGTGGCAAAAGCCTCCTGGCCCCAGTGCTTCGGGATGTAATCTCTCAGGGATCATAGGACGAGTTCCGGATTCATGGAATATGGCTAATATCAATCTCTTTAATAAATGCAGACGCAAATGTGTTTGCTAAGATATTGGCCACCCGGTTAGCTCCAATGATGGCCAGCCTGGTTTCTCCCCAGCAGCATGGGTTTATTCATGGGGGAGATACTACTGCCCATGTTAACATGGCAATAGCAGCTTTTGACGCTGTGGGGAAGTTAAAAACTGAACTGAATGTGGTCTTATTGGATGCAGAAAAGGCATTCGACCGGGTGGCCTGGGAATATCTCTGGGCAACACTTATTGCATTTGGGGTTAAATAAAAGTTTCGGAAACTGGTTGAGGCTATGTATCACAATCCGATGGCTAGGCTACAGTATTCAAATGTTCAAACTATCCCTTGTTCCATCCGGTGCGGTACGAGGCAAGGCTGCCCCCTTTCCCCTCTTTTATTTGCTCTTTATATAGAGCCATTTATTTGGAAACTGCTGGTTAATAATCTGATTTGCCCGCTGAATATTGGACAGCGCCCCCTCAAACTTATGGCATATGCCGATGATATAGCCATTTTTTGGAATAGCCAAGGGAGGCTATAGAAAATATTAACGGAGAGGCTAAGCGGTTTGGACGCTTCTCCGTTTATAAGCTGAATAGCAACAAAACTCAAGTCCTTCTTAACTTCCAGTCAGAAGTCCTGATTGAAGGGGCCTGCCTGAGGGTTACATATCTCGGGGTACAAATTTTGTCTAAAATTGAGCTCATACATTCACTAAATTACGTTTCTCTATTAACCACAGTTACGAAACAACTGAAGCTGTGGCACAAGCTTTCATTAAGCATCTTAGGCAGATGTAATGTTATAAAAATGAAGATACTTCCCAAGTTTCTTTATCTTTTTAGGTCCATCCCATTATGAATTCCTAATGTGTCTTTTAAGAAGCCAGATGGGGTTTTGAATAGCTTCATTTGGGCCTATAAGAAGTCAAGACGCGCTATTGGATTGATGAAGCTCCCTTACAATCAGGGTGGCTTAGACCTCCCTGATTTTAAATTATATTTTTGGGCCGCTTTTGTTGGCCACCTATGCAGTCTCTTGAACCCCGAGCAAATGGACCTTTGGCATTGGTTGGTTCTTGGGGGGGAAAGCCAGATGTTCTTATATTGAATTAACAACCCTAACTATTTTGAACGTGTACGGTTCAAGACTATTAGAGATTGTGTACATATTTAGCAGGGCATTAAAATCAGACTTTCTCTATCTCTCATACACATCAGACTTCCTCTTTGGGGTAACCCAATGCTGCCCGGAATATTTCAGGGTGGTATGGCTTGGTTTTATGACATTTGAGTATCTCCAGCTGATGTTTGATATCCCTCAATGCTTGTTTTTCAAATATCTACAGGTTGGGGAATATTTTGTTAGAAACTTAGCAGTTCGGAGTATCAGTGGGTCAGATATGTGGGAGTGTATGTACGCTCAGACCCGGCAGGCTATCATCAGCAAGGCGTATCAAATTCTTTGTCAGAGCAGGGCAGAGGGCTGTGAGAATTTGGCTTCCAAGTGGAGTGAGATTCTGGGGGAAAATATTGCTATTGAAAATATGAAGATAGCTTTGGATACTATTGCCCGCTCCGTACACTCTGTGAACTTTTGGTTGCAGCTATTTCAGACGCTCTGCTTACTTTATTATACCCGTAAAGGATTGCAAAATGGTCTCAAGGTGGGGCTGGTTGGGAAGGGATTCATGGAGGGCCACGTCAGAACTGCCCTAAATGCGGACTATATGCGGCTGGCATTGTTCATATGTTTGTTATCTGTCCTGCCTTAAAGTTGTTTTGGGATAAGATATTAGTCGCAATTAAATGTAGACTTGGCGGGGACTTCGCGCTTTCGATAACCGAAAAGATGTTAGGGTACAAGGAAGATTGCGATCGGAATAGGCCCATATTGACAATTATGCTGGTTGCTGCTAGGTTGGCGATAGCTAGAGCCTGGATCTCTCCTAAACCCCCTACCGAGATGGAATGGTGGCTAATCCTTAAAGAAACTGGGGAAAAGGAAAAAGCGCTGGCTAAACCAAGGGTTATTCAGGCTCTGCGAAAGTATGGGTCCATATGGGGCTGTTTACAAGAGCCATAAAACACACGGTAAACGTTTCTTGAGTGCCTCATGGATATATGCATGTGAAATATTTCAGGAGAGTTCCCATCGCTTTGTTTTTCTTTTGCTTTGTTTTGGCTTTTTATTATTTCTTTTTCTTTTGGTTGATACGGACACGGAAATTAACGCACCATCATGGGTTAGATTTTCCGGGACTCCAGTAACCATAAGGCTTTGGGGCCAATTGACCCGCCCATCAGGAGGCGTATTTTGCATTTATGGATGGTGACCGGAACGTGCATCTATGACCGACTGCCTCTGAGGAAGAGGGAGATTCCTTCGAAACGCGTTGTGGCCGTGTGATCGTAACTGCCTCAATCTTTTGGGAAGGCTAAGAGCGAACATATATATATATATATATATCCACATCAATGGGGTCAGGACGCCAGATCACACAGCAGCGGGTGCAGGCTACGGGCCGGACCCAGGGCCAAAATTCAATTTTGCACAAAGTTCAGTCGCACACATCAATCCTTGATTTCTCTGATGTTTATTTATAAAAACAGAGCCAGTCTGTCAACCGACGCGTTTCGGCTTTGCAGCCTTTGTCACGGTAGGGAAACATTACTTTTGTCATCTGTTTTATAATCCCACTAATTAGGAAACAACCCCATTGGCTTCTGGGAGTTGTAGTTTTTCAATGTTCCAATGACAGTTACAACAGTATCATTATTTTGGGCTGTCTACATTTTAAATTAATGGCATTTGCTTATATGTTCACACTGATTAGTGTCTTTTGATCAGTATGAGAGTTCAAGTCTTTGTATAGTACATATACATGTTTATTCCGGTTAAGTAACTCCCTCTCACTCGTGATCCGTAGGTATTAGATTAGTATCTCGTCGCTTATTGCCATTCGTGGGGACAATTACTTGTACTGATTCATATATTTTTTTTTTTTTAATACTACAACTCCCAGAAGCCAATGGGGTTGTTTCCTAATTAGTGGGATTATAAAACAGATGACGAAAGTAATGTTTCCCTACCGTGACAAAGGCTGCAAAGCCGAAACGCGTCGGTTGACAGACTGGCTCTGTTTTTATAAATAAACATCAGAGAAATCAAGGATTGATGTGTGCGACTGAACTTTGTGCAAAATTGAATTTTGGCCCTGGGTCCGGCCCGTAGCCTGCACCCGCTGCTGTGTGATCTGGCGTCCTGACCCCATTGATGTGGATTCAATATTCAGCCAGAAGCACCCGAGCGAGAGAACGTGAAACAAGCGTGGAAGAAAAATCGAAGACTCACCAGGTAGAGCGCTGAACGGACGGAGCGGACCAGCCCCTCCCGGACAGGAGTCTCCCTGTGAGGTGAGTGAAGCCATCAAGCGTTCAATCTCTCTCCCGCTCGAAGCGACTTGATGGGGAATTAAAAGAAACCCGCAGTACAGCAATGAGCTGGATACGCGACTTTCTCCCCAAAGTATCAATCCTTGCTGCACTTAAAGATTAAAACAAAGAGCCAAACAACAAACAACGATAAATATTATAAAAATTCGGGGGATAAAATACAAGTACAAATACACGAGTAATGGAGGCACGCAAAGCTAAACAAGCTCAGAAACTTGCAAAAATGTTTCAGCCGACCACAAGTGAATGCACTGAAGCAACTGACAAAACAGAAAAACAACGCGATGAAAATTCCTCTCTAAAATATCTCTTCTTACAATTAGAAAAACAATATAAGAAAGAAATTAGTAAAAGCTGGGAAATTATGGCCCTAAACAAATATCTCGAAATAGACAGAATTCCGAGAGGTTTACGAATATTTACACTACCAACACATCCAGATACAAGAACGGAGATGTTGGAAGAATGGGGCCAAAATAACATGGAATGCTCAAAAAACATGTTACGAATCCTCGTTAAATATGCCGAAATTGACTTGGAAGCAGCACATGCTCAGATTAAAGAACTGGAAAATAAAATAGGAACATTAAACAAAGATGAAGTAACAAAATTGCGAAAAGATATGGACATACGACTAGAAAAATATGAAGATGAGGTGCAGGAACGTAAACACAGGAAGTTCATAAGAGACGAAAATGACTACAAGCAAGGAAAAATTCTTACATTTGCCAAACGCTTTGACAACCTAAAGCTAAATTATCAAACTAATCTACGCAAGACAACGGATACAACTAGTGAATCAGACATCAGTGAGAGCGAAACAGCCACTAATTTGGATACTACAAAAAAGATCAATTTTTTAGAGGAAATGCGTTTGGTAAACCTGGACCAAAGCTTGTCAAGGAATCGGGGCCAAGGAAGAGGCAGAGGGCGTGGCAGAGGCAATACAAAATCTACCCCAGCACCAGAAAGACAAGAAGATCTAACCGAAAAGAGAAAATATCCTCTAAGGAACAGAACCTTCAAGAAATAGAAGAAGCAAATACAGCAAAAGAGGAGAAAAATCTAATAGTTAACCTCTCGAATTATACCTTATCAAAAGATGAACATGCAGTACTAAATAAAGGACTCTCATTCTGCCCTGAAAGACATCTAAATTATACGGATACAAAAATCGACATATACAAATATGTACGAAAACTAAAATTAGCCAAAATACATGCTGGAAAGACCAAGGAAACAGCAGATGGAAACACAGCAACAAGCATTGAGAGGAGCATGACATCAAGCCCCGAAATAATCATAGATCAAATACAAGACATAAAAAATCTCTTCGATCTAGAACACAATCTGGATGAGGAGGAATACACAGAAAACCAAATTCTGGAAGAACTGGGAATAGAAACCTCACAGCATGTAAGAAGTGGACTCAAGAATAAATCTAAACACTGTACTCAACTAACTCCAGGAAATAAGATCGATTTATTCTCTGAAGCAGTTATGAAGGAACTAGAAGGAATTCAAAAAACAAGAAATGATAACAAAAATGAAAATCTTACGAGAAAAGAAAATCAAGCACTACCAAATCTAAAAAATAATCCCCTAATAATAATAAAACCTGCTGATAAAGGGGTAAATATAGTCATCCAAAACACATCGGACTATATTAAAGAAGCTCATAAACAATTGGACGACAATACGAAATACAAAAAACTAACTTCAAACCCTATCAACAAAATGATTGTGGACCTGAGAAAAAATCTAAATGAATGGCGGTCACAGAATCTGATTAATGATGAAGAACAACAATATCTGTTCAAAGAATTCCCAACCATAACAACCATCTACTTCTTGCCTAAAATTCATAAAACTCTATCTAACCCTCCAGGCAGGCCAATCGTATCATCCTGTGACTCTTTATATGAAAATATGTCAACCTACGTTGACCATTTCCTAGCACCCATTGTGAAAAATCTTAGTTCATATATAAAGGATACGGGAGATTTTTTAAAAACACTTGCTAACATTACCTGGAACCCAAATTTCATCATGGCCACCATTGATGTTGTATCATTGTACACTTCTATCCAGCACGACATAGGATTACAAGCATGTGCCTATTTTTTAAAACAAAGGAAAATTACAGAACTTCAACATTCTGCCATGCTATTAACAATGATCAGAACATGTCTCAGCAACAATATTTTTTTATTTGACAATGATTTATATCAACAACTCTGCGGCACTGCCATGGGCATTTCCTTTTCCCCAAATTTTGCCAACCTTACGATGGGATGGTGGGAGAAGGAAATAGCCTGGGGCCCAGATAATCATCTATCACTGGAAAAAATAGTACTATGGGTACGATTTATAGATGATTTATTTATCATTTGGGATAGAAAGAAGGAAGAATTCAAACAATACTTCAATACACTGAATGAAAATCAAATTGGATTATCCTTCACATGCACAATGAGCAAGACCAGGATTAATTTCCTAGATACCACTGTGTACATAGACGAAGGAAAAATACAAACCACCCTACACAGAAAGATAACAGCTACAAACAGTATATTACATGCCAAAAGCTTCCATCCCCAACCTCTAATCAACAGCATCTCCTATGGGGAATGTGTGAGGATCAAAAGAAATTGCTCAAAAGAATCTGATGCAACCACCGAAATACAAGCCAGTGCTGAGAGGCTAAAGAAGCGAGGATACAGACCTAGAATTCTAAACAAAGCTAAAGAAAAGGTGGAATTAAAAACACATGAGGAAATCCTAATGTCCAGAACAGACAAAAACCAACAAATGAGGACAGCAGAGAAGACATACATAGGAGAAAACAATGAATCAAAAAATGAACAAAATAAAAAGGCACCAAGACTCATCCTGACATACAGTAAGGAAAGTACAAAAATTACTAGAATTGTTCAAAAATATTGGCACCTGCTAATACAAGACAACGACATTGGAAAATTAATCGGGATGAAACCCAAAGTCACTTATAGAAAAGCAAGTTCGATTAAAGACCAAATTGTGCGAAGCCATTTCACAACATCGGCAAAAGAAACATGGCTAACACAACAACAGATGGGGTTCAAAAAATGTTCAAATTGCAAAGCATGCAAAATTGCCACAAACAAAAAAGAGATCTATGATCCTGAAGGCAGAAAATAACAATAAAACAAAGAATCACCTGCACAACACAATATGTTGTATATGTAATACAATGTGCATGCGGCAAAAAATACATTGGGAGCACCACATGCATGCTCAAAAAAAGAATACTAGAACACATCAGAGCGGTAAAGAATAAAGATACTAATTATGCAACAGCAAAACATCTCACCAAGTGTCAAAATAGTGATTGGAGGAAGATGGAATATTTTGGACTGGACACAATACCATCAAATTTGAGAGCAGGAGATAGAAAAAAGAAATTGCGCCAGTTGGAGTCAAAATACATAATACGACTACGTACAAAGATCCCTAAAGGATTGAACAACGATGAAGAGATGTACATTCATTTGTGAAGCAGAAACTGAGACAACTATGAACCGAAATAAAAATATGAATCAGTACAAGTAATTGTCCCCACGAATGGCAATAAGCGACGAGATACTAATCTAATACCTACGGATCACGAGTGAGAGGGAGTTACTTAACCGGAATAAACATGTATATGTACTATACAAAGACTTGAACTCTCATACTGATCAAAAGACACTAATCAGTGTGAACATATAAGCAAATGCCATTAATTTAAAATGTAGACAGCCCAAAATAATGATACTGTTGTAACTGTCATTGGAACATTGAAAAACTACAACTCCCAGAAGCCAATGGGGTTGTTTCCTAATTAGTGGGATTATAAAACAGATGACGAAAGTAATGTTTCCCTACCGTGACAAAGGCTGCAAAGCCGAAACGCGTCGGTTGACAGACTGGCTCTGTTTTTATAAATAAACATCAGAGAAATCAAGGATTGATGTGTGCGACTGAACTTTGTGCAAAAAAAGAAAAAAAAAATATATATATATATATATATATATTCCAAAA
Organism: Triturus cristatus; assembly: GCF_964204655.1. NCBI lineage: Eukaryota > Metazoa > Chordata > Amphibia > Caudata > Salamandridae > Triturus > Triturus cristatus. The sequence goes on from NC_140592.1 coordinate 1,117,153,013, forward strand.
CTCCTCGTACTTCCTTTCACGGCGAACAGAGAAGGACGGACCCAAACAGGTAAGGCAGTAGATGTAATTTATTAACTCCCTCTGCGACGCGTTTCGAGCACCCTGTGCCCTTGATCACACAAGAAAGCAAATGTCTGCCAGCTTTTTCAAATGCTATGTGTCCACCCATTGGTCAGTTACAATTTCATAGACATGGAAAAAACATTTATAAACAACAACTGGTATTCTGTTCTCGTTTGTTGTGGACATTATAAATATGTACTCTTGAATCATGTGTGAATATAAACATCGTTTTTGATCTGCATAATGCTTGGAACATAGAATAGAGACATACAAAGGAGAAATACCCATATAAATATGTTAAAAGTATTTAAAAATATAAATATTAATATTCTTTCTCCAAAGTGATCGGCTAAAACATTTATGATAAAAAAATATATATGTAAAACCATAAAAATGACTTGAAAATAGTTGCGCAAAAAACAATCACTTCCTGTGCAAATACGCAAAAAAAAATGATATATAGTTTTTTGATGATCACTTTTATCTTAAAAATTGTCATTTTGTTTTAGCTGTAGCAAAGTTAAATTCATTGCATCAATGCAATTTGCTGTTGTCACTATGTCTCTCAATGTTCATCTATAATTAAACCACAATCCATATGTCCTAATTGTTTTTATGATGTTCAAATTAGATCCAAAATTGTAATCTAAATAATGTTTTTTTCTCTATTCTGTTAATCCTAACTCGTGTAAAGTATACAATATCTATAAAGTGCATTAGTGCTTACGAAAAGAGATTTTTTTAGTGTGTGTGCCTAGAAAATCCTATGTATATCCTATGACCTATGGAAATAAAGAAGCCTCATGCATTTGGCCTCTTGAACAGTAGCGATAAACAAGAAATAATCTAATATAAAAAACACCCTAAAAAAGTGCTTTAATTAAAAAAAATTTGTGTATAAAAGGATACCCAACATTGCAAGGAAGTTTTATTAATTAGAATAAGTCCCTCTAATGAGTCATCTCTAAATAAATATCAGATATAAAACACCAGATAAAATCTGATAAAAAATATCCGATAAAAAAGTGTATATGTATAAATATATAAAAAATACATACAAGTATATAAATATATAAATAAACATATGTGGTGGTTATTTCATTCTGTTTTGACCTGATACACTGCAAACTAGGCATTACCCAATACCTATGACATATAACTGTAAAATTCAAGAAAAAACTGATGCTTATTTATAAAAAATTATGCATGTCTTCTGTAGTGTTGAGACCATGGGGTGCCTTACTGTCTAAATCTAGAATTACGCGTGTTTCCAGTCTTCTTAGTAATTTTTCCCTATTGCCCCCTCTTCTTAGTGGTGCAATAGCATTAATTACGTAGTATGTAAGGCAGTTTAAATCATTGTTATGTATGGCCTTGAAATGTCTGGCAACTGGATATGTGCTGTCATTATTGACAATTGCCCTGAGATGCTGTAGAATCCTGACGTGCACCTGTAGCTTAGTACTTCCCACATAACGTAAGCCACAGGTGCACGTCAAAACATACACCGCATATTCTGTTCTACAGCCAAAGCTGCCATTAATGGCTACTTTTGTCTCAGAAAAAGGGACTGCATAATGTGTCGTATTGATGCCAAATTTGCACGCACGACATGAGGAGCATTTATGGAAACCCTGCCTTGGTTTAAGCCATGTACCTGATGTGCCTAGTTCTGGGCTCATTTTGACTAGTGCACTTCTCATAGATTTAGACTTCCTATAAGTTATAGCGGGTATTTCAGGTAGCCTATTTCCTAATACTCCATCGGTGCAAATAATAGGCCAGTTTTTCTTAATGATAGATTTAATCTTTCTTTCCTGTTTGTTATATGTCATTATTAGGCGGGGATTTTCATCCTCCTTGATTTCATCATTTGATATATCTTTAGATGAAAGCAATGTTTCCCTTGGTCTTTCTTGTGCTTTGTTTAGTGCATTGGTTAGTACTTTTTCACTATAGCCTCTGATACGCATTCTATTCAGTGCATCCTGTGTGCATTTTTCCAGTTCATGAGGTGTGCTACAAATACGTTTTAATCTTAGTAGCTCACCGTAAGGTATGCTATCAATCAGGTGTTTCGGGTGTCCACTGCTTGCATGTAATGTGCTGTTACCCGCTGTTGATTTCCTGAAAAGTGATGTCTCTAGTTTATTATTGATCACCATGAGTTGTACATCTAAAAACTCAATCTTTGTATTGCTTATTTTGGAGGTGAAAATGAGGTTACTAGAATTGGCATTTAGAGCTATTATAAACTCTTGGGCTTCTTTCTCATCACCATCCCAAACAATGAAAACATCATCTATAAATCGTAACCATTGTCGCACATGATGCACATTATGGACCTTTTGTAGAACCTGTTCCTCCCACCAGCCTACATGTAAACAGGCATAGCTGGGGGAGAAACAGGAACCCATCGCTACACCTCTGACCTGTTTTAGGGTTTCTTTTCCAAACAAGAAATAATTATTATTTAAACACCATGAAATCAGTTCTAAAATCATTTTGTTGTGTCCATAATATTCAATGGGTCTTTTGTCAAGGAAAGATTTGACAGCATTGAGTCCTTGCACATGGTTGATACTCGTATATAATGACTCAATGTCCAAAGTTATTAAAATCAAACCTTCTTCCCATTGTATGCCACTGATCTTGTTCAGGAAATCTCCCGTGTCCTTGACATAACTTGGTAAATGTTTTACAAAATCCTGTAGATAAAAGTCTACAAATTGTGAAATATGCTCACCAATACTGTTTATGGCAGAGATGATTGGTCTACCTGGTGTTGGTGAAACCATTTTATGCACTTTGGGGATTAGATACATCACGGGAATAACTGGACTTTCAACATGTAGAAAATTGAATTCGGTTGATGACACCAACCCTTCACGTTTGTACTGTAATAATTGCTTTTTGAGTTCCTCTTTGGCCTTCTTGTATTCTCTTATGTTGGTCCGCATGTAACAATTTTCATCATTCAATTGTCTCATTGCTTCCGTAATGTACTCTTTTTTGGGCCATAAGACGATATTTCCACCTTTGTCTGATTTGTTTATAATTATTTCTTGGTTGTCACCCAACTTTTTCATTAATCTTGCATACTGTGATGCTCTGTGGTTGTTTTTGAAGTGATTTTTCTTTTTTGTTGCATGACACAATCGCTTCAAGTCCTCTACCACACATTCATGGAAAATATCGATTGCGTCTTTTGGCATCATAGGTATAAAAGTACTCTTTGGTTTGAATGGGCTTTCCCCTGCACCTTTTTGTGTGATATCAATTGTCTGTAATCTTGATTGAGTGTTTGTATTAATCATCTCATTTGGTTGCTGAATAGGGTCACTATCAGTGCTAAGGTCTTGAAGAGTGAGTAGAGTAGACACATCTGACGTCAATAGTGGTTGCACAATGTCTTTGCTGGTGTTTACAGTTGTTGTTGAGGTTTGTGCTCCAGCTTTAATAGTAAAGAATTTTTTCAATTTCAGTTTTCTTATGAAGCAGAATATGTCAATGCGTGTATTTGCATAATTGAATGTACTTTCAGGACAATAGTTGAGTCCTAATGTTAGAAGTTGTTTCTCTGCTTCATTCAGAGTAATGTCCGATAGGTTAATGATGGTTTGATCTATTAGCGCTGTTTCTTGAACCAATGTTGCTTTCTGTTTGGTTGTTTGTTTTTGTTTTTGTTTTTTGCGCCTGGCTCTTCTCCTTGCGTTTCTCTTTTTTCTTTTGGTTGTGTGTTCCGATTCCTCGGACGAAGGGTCTGGCGTCGTTCCTCCACTAAAAAATCTAATTCTTCACTCAGACTCAATACAGCGGTAGTGCTCTGGCCTCCCATACCGCTGTACTCCGAGCCTGATGTACTGGCAAGTGACTCTGTGTCTCCTTCTGATGTTTCCTCTGTATGGCTTTGTTGTGGTGGAACTACAGGCTTTTTGTTGGTGCGCTTCTCATCATATTTTAATTTCTTTGCATGATCGAATTTTCTTGAAAAGGTATAGATCCGCCCCTGTTCGTAATCGTCTTGATCTCTTGCAAATTTGTGTGCTTTGCGTACCTTAATTCTATCTTCATGCTTGCGTAGCCTTTCGGTCATTTCTTCACGAGATTTTGTTATCAAATCTATATATATATATATATATATATATATATTATCTACTGGCGGTCGCCAGTAGATAGTTATAGTTAGGACCGAGTTTCCATAGGAAATCTCAAAATTCTATTTTGAATAACTTTGGCGCCGATTGACGAATCCTCGCGAAATTTTCAAAACTAATGGGGCGCTCTGCTCCGCTCCTACCCTGAAAGTCTTGGGGTGATTCGTCAAGCGGGGGCCGAGAAAAAGGGGGGGTCCCAAAACGCGTTTTCCCCATGGATTTTTCCATAGGGACTTTAGTCGCAGCTACAGCCCGAACGGCTGAACAGAATTACGTGAAATTTGGCAGAGAGGTAGACATAAGGTCCATGAAGTGCCTTTTGCAGGTTTGGTGTAAATCTGCTCAGTATTTCCAGAGAAAATAGCATTTAAATCAATATATATATCTGTATGCGCGCTGGGTGCGCGCACCTTGCCGTGCGCAAGCGCAATTCTGATTGGTTGTTAGATCTTAGTAAACATTCGAATCGGTCGAAACCAGGAAGGGTCGGCCGCCATTTTGTCTCTCGCACTCTGAGGGGGTGAAAAACAAATGTGGAGAACGTGAAAAGGGGGCAGGGTGGACAGTTCCTGACCCCCTAGCCGTGGTCAGGGGGTCCCAGAAGGACCCCCAAGGGCAAAAAAATGTTTTTTATTTTTTTCGAAAAATCGCCGAGTGCGCGCACCCTGCGCGCACCACCCAAACGGAAAAAATTCTGCGAAGTTCGCGCAGCGTGCGCGCACTCCGCGATTTTTCGAAAAAAAAAAAAAAATTATTTGGCCCTTTGGGGCGAAGCGCTCCGTGCCCACCACGCATGCACGGTGCGCGAAGCGCACGGCACGAACTGCGTAAAGTGGGCGTGCGGTGCTTGCACCATGCGCGCGCCGTGAAAAAGTTTTGTTTAAAAAAATATATTAATAAATACATAACTTAGCATTTAAAAAACCGTACAAATTCACTGAAAAAACCCTAAGTTTCACACACGTTATAGTTAGGAATTAGCATTTAAAAAACCTTGCAAATTCACTAAAAAAACCATAGGTTTCACACATGTTATAGTTAGCTGGGCATTTCCCTCGTAAAAAAACAATGAAATTCCCCCGTAAACTATTGCTGCTTAAATGCAAGTAATGCGATATTGACTTATTGGAGAATCTGTTTAGAACCAATAATTAAATAATAGTATACATAGATATTGAATATGTTCTAAAAGCATATAAATATTCATATACATAGAATAAAATATGTGCAAATCAATCATGCAAAAATCACATTAAATGCTTGCAATATTCTTTTGAAAAGTTGTATTTTCGACGTTATATCAGCATGCATCATGTTTATATTCATATTTATTTATCTTGAATAACATCCTACATAGACTTACATAATGAGACCATGTGCAAATATTGCAATTAATGTGAGAACATAAGAATTATTGTTCTCTTCTAAGTAATCATATAGGACCCTTTGTCATCCAATATCAGCTTAAATGCTGTATACAGCTCAAGATAGTTCCATAGTTGAAATGTGCAAACCTCGCAGTGTATCATACCTGAGTATAAGTGCAAATTAATTGATCCTTAATGGATCCCCTTAAAGTGCTGGTGCTATAAATAATGTAAAAATGTGTTTGCGGTTAAAAACATCCGAGTAAAAGAAGGTTAAAAACCCTTATTCAACAAAGTTAAAACCAGGGCCAAAAACCTAGCAAAACTACAGGTGTTTTTGAAACAGTAGTCACTCTGGACAACTTCCACTAACCTTACATGTGATGGGAAAACTTGTCCTCCAATATAGTCTAAAGAAAATGGTACATCTCATCTGTATTATTAAGGCCATTGGGGGTTTTGCTGTCTAATTCTCAAATCATTTTAGATTCCAATTGTCTCAAACTTTTTTCTCTGTTCCCTCCTCGACGGGGTTTGGGAACAGCTGCCACGACAAAGTATTTTAAACAGCTCAGATCATTGCTTTGAATAACTTTGAAATGTCTAGCCACAGGATACGTGGAATCGTTATTCACAATGGTATATATATATATACATACATATATATATATTCACTTAAAAAACCATAGGTTTCACACACGTTATAGTTAGGAATTTGCATTTAAAAAACCTTGGAAATTCGCTTAAAAAACCATAGGTTTCACACATGTTATAGTTAGGTGGACATTTCACTCATAAAAAACCAATGAAATTCCCCCGTTATAGTTAGTTGAGATAACTATAACTCGCGCGCCCGCAATCCTCTGCTCATGACGTCACATATTACATCACTCATGACATGGTCAGTGGCATCACTCATGACATCACTGATGACATCATTCTTGTGATAGAGTGGCGGTCGCGCGAGTTATAGTTATCTCAACTAACTATGACGGGGGAATTTCATTGGTTTTTTACGAGTGAAATGTCCACCTAACTATAACATGTGTGAAACCTATGGTTTTTTAAGTGAATTTGCAAGTTTTTTAAAATGCTAATTCCTAACTATAACGTGTGTGAAACCTATGGTTTTTTAAATGAATTTGTACGTTTTTTTAAATGCTAAGTTATGTATGTATTATTATATATTTTTTTAAGGTTTTTCACCGTGCGCGCATGGTGCGCGCACCCCGGGATTTAAAAAAGGCTAGGGGGTCAGGAACTCTCTACCCTCCCCCCTTTTCACGTTCGCCACCTCTCTTTTTCATTGTCGCACCCAAAACAAACAAAATGGCGGACGACACTTCCTGATTTCGACCGATTCGAACGTTGACTGACATGTAACCACCAATCAGAATTACGCTCGCGCATGTTAGGGTGCGCACACGGTACGCGGCTATAGATATTTATGTACTTTTAACTGCAATTTTCTCAGGAAATACTGAACAGATTGACTCCATATATGCAAAAGGCACATGCCTGACCTGAGGACTACCTCTTTGCCAAATTTCAAGTAATTCTGTTCAGCCGTTCGGGCTGTACCTTCGACTAAAGGTCCTATGGGAAAATGCATGGGGAAAACGTGTTTTGGGACCCACCTTTTTTCTCAGCCCCCAATTGACGAATCACCCCGAGACTTTCAGGGTAGGAGCTGAGCGGAGCGCCCCATTAGTTTTGAAAATTTCGCGAGGATTCGTCAACCGGCGCCAAAGTTATTTAAAATAGAATTTTCAGATTTCCTATGGAAACACGATCCTAACTATAACTATCTACTGGCGACCGCCAGTAGATAATATATAGTACATATATATATATATATATATATTCCAAAACCAGTGTTGCCCTCTAGGAGATGCCACACACATCAGGGTACAAACACAAAACACCACAGGCAGCAGTCAGGTCAGCAGGCTGCAAGCGTTCCAAAGCCATACGCGTTTCGAGCTCTGGTTTCACTTCCGGTGAGAGAGTGGAAGAGTCGGTTTCGATCTGAAAGAGCTCTGTTGTTGAACGGGGTCGGCGCGACAAGTCATCAGAAAACACAGCTAATGGAAAGCGTCCTCCCCAAAGTGTGGAGCAGTGCCATTAGAGGTCAACGAGTGTGCGTCCCACCGCAGTTTGACCACATTGTGCCATTCTAGGTTACGGGAGGCAGAAGCGGCATCCATCACAGGTCATCTTGTACACTAAAAAAGGACCAAACAATGCTTGCCTTTTTTTTCTTCTTCTGCTGCACCATCTGTTCTTCCTCCTCTACTGCAAGTGGATCAACTTTGGCAAAACTAGAAGCCATAGTTGTATTAAAAATAAACAAACACACAAAAAAGGTATATCAATATAAAGAGAAGCAAGAAACAGGTCTTCTCTCTATCAAGGACAAAAAGTAAGGGAAATATCAGAACAATGGAAATTGATTTCAACCAATCAGATTCCTTTTTTCTTTTGCTGACATGAAGTCGTGTAGGGTGCACACACTTGTCACGCACAGTTCGCGCACCAGCGAAAATCATATATATCATTATATACCATAAATAAAAATTTCTATAAACTTTAACAGGTGTGAGGAGGTGCATCAGATTTTCACATGGATGATGTCATCAGTGATTTCATCAGTGATGTCATTTGAGATGTCATCAGTGATGTCATCAGTAATGTCACTGACCATGTCATGAATGATGTAATATGTGACGTCATCAGAAGTACATTGTGGGGGCGGGATTTATAGTTAGCTGAACTAACTATAACACCGGAATTTCTATGGTTTTGTACGAGTAAAATGTTCAACTAACTCTAACGATCATGAAACCTATGGTTTTTTCAGTGAATATATATATATACATATACCAATAAAATAAAATCTTTAAAAAGCAAACTGTTCTAATTAAATTAAAAAGTGAACAACTTAATGTTCTTCAAATTCAATAAAATTATTTAACACATTAAAAAATTTAAAAAATTAAGAATATATATATTTTTTAAAACATAATAATATAAATTATAACATTATAAAATACATTATAAAACATAAAATGTAATACATGTACTACTCCCACTACACACATAGCAAAAATAATGAAACTCGATAAAATTTACAAATCTCCATCCAGTAAATGCAACATTAATAAAAGTGTTTGAATGCAGATAGGTAATATTTACTATAGCCATTCCAGCCAGTACTGCAGTAGGGAAAATGTTGAGATGTGGAGGGGTAAAATGTACCATTCGCACTCCAGTCAGTACAACACTAGGGAATGTGTTGACTAGCGGAGGGGTACAATTTGCTTTTCCCACTCCAGCCAATGCAACAGTAGGGAAAGTGTTGTGGAGGGATAAAATGTACTATTCCTACGCAAATAATTACAACAGTAGGGAAAGTGTTGGATAGTGGAGGGGTAACATTTATTTTTCCCACTCCAGCCAATACTACAGTAGGGAAAGTGGTGGATTGTGGAGGGGTAAAATGTACTATTCCAACTCTAACCACTGCAACATTAAAAACAAACAAAATGAAGGGGTGTGGCTTGAGCTGCCACATGATGGCTGCGTCCGGCTGAGGCTCCGCCTTTCGTTCTCTTATCACAGAGCTGATTTTGTCAATTTTCAGTGCAATGGACCAATTCCTCTTGAGGAGTGGGCGCGGAGGCACAGGTAGCTATTTTTTTTCCTGCATCTTCAGCTGTTTTTCACCCTATTTCCTCCGCGCATCGCTCTCCTCGGAATTCCCGGCTGTGCCCGCCATTTTGCCAGTGGCGGGATGCCGCTCTGATTCATGGTTTTCCCTTTACCCCTTAAGGTACTGCTGTGTGTTTTTGAGAGCTGTTTGTGGCAGAATTATTGGCTATTACAGCAGTTTCTCCCACCTGCAATTCTATGAGGAGAAATTTTCAGTAGAGCCATTTATAATAACCTGGATTCACCTGATGGGATTAAAGTAGGCCTGGGCGTAGTTCTTAGAGTTTTGGTACGAAGAACTCTGTGAAGTTATGAAAAAACTCAGCGAAGTTCCACGAGTGGCAGAGTGCAGTGCGAACTGCAGTTTGTGCTGGTATTCCTGCAGCTCGGGTAGAAATTCAACCCAAGCAGTGGCTCGCGAACTTACCGTTTGCGATCACGAACTTATTGTTCACGATTGCGTGCGGGGAAAAAACTCCGCATATCGCAAATCGTAGTTTTCTGCACTCCGCGGAATGCGGAGTGCAGAAAACTCCGCAAACTTGGTGAAAGGAGCGAAGTTCACCACCCAGGCCTAGATTAAAGCTTAATCTAGTGTTGGGAGCAGCTTTAATCACAAGATGGCCTCTTCTAATTGCGGCTTCGCTCTTTGCATTGGTTAGCCTCTGCAGTGGGACTGTTGCAATTGTGTCTGGTCGTCACGCACCAAGTGTGCTCTCCATTTTTGTTCCAGCAACATTAGACACTCTTCGCAGTGGTCTGTGGCGGTGTTTCGTAGAATGTGCATGATTTTTTATATGCTTCAATCTGTATTAGCGGCCAGCTAGTAACTCTTATATGACATATTTTAACTGGTTTCGGATTCCTCTGGGCTGACCTTAAAACCTCCCAGCACCAATTTGATCATTGGAGACACCTCTGACTGTTCTGTATGTTCTTACAGTAAGATTATATGATAAAAATGTGCCTTGTTTTTTCTTTTTACAGATAGAGAAGTTATACATTCTATTCATATATATTGCCTGTCTCTCAAGTCTTCAACACCCTAATACACTTTTCTATAGGGTTCCCTCCCTTGGTCAGAAGAGTACCTCTGCAAGTATGTCTTCCCTCTGCAAGGACTCTAGCACTGCTGCTTCTTCCAAACGCCAAAAGAAGGAACCAAACTCTCGTACTAAATCTCCTCTCCCTATAATATCGGACGACCTCATGGAAGAGATAAAGCTCATTAAACCTTTTGTGATTGACACAAACGCTATCCTTCAGAGGCTAGAAGAGAAGTTGTCTAACTTAGACTCGAGAGTGTCTGTGGTGGAACCAAGGATTAGCGATACTTCAAGATGTGATCCCTCAAGTTGCAGCTATGTATACAGAGATTGCTTTCCTTAAATCGCAAACGGAATACTTAGAAAATCACAACAGGTGCAACAACCTTCGAATGTATGGTATTCCTGAGGGAGAGGAAGGGTCTGACATGCTCGCCTTTTTAAAAACTCACATCCCTAAATTTGTTGGTCTCGAGGATGGTACCACTCTCAACTTGTAACATGCACAACGCATCGGTCCTAAATCCAGAGGTTCATCTTCTACCTCATCAGTCAACTGCCCCAGAGGGATAATCGTTCTATTTCTGTAGTACACTGAGCGTTTAATGGTTCTCTTGGCTGCAAAGCTAAGAAAGCAGCTGGTATGGTAGGTCAAAGAGTTTTTTCTCTCAGGATGTGGCCCGCGCCACTGCTGCTCATTGCAAGGAATTCCTCTCTCTTCGCCCGGCTCTTCGATTCATGAATGCCAGATACGGCCTGGTGCATCCTTGCTTCTTTAAAGTCACCCATAAAGAACGGTCCTACTCTTTTGATCATCCTGAAGATCTAAGACAATTTATTTCTCGCCATAAAGGAGATGAGATGGACTTTGGCGGGTCCTGAGCAATGCCTCCTCTTGCTTTATCTTAAGTCCTCTGAGTAATCCTTTCTCATTCAAATGTTTTGAAGACCTCTTAATTTTTTGCTGTTGTTAGTTGTGGCCTGTTGGTGCTATTGCTGACTGTTGTTGTTTTCCGCCTTCCCCGGAGGCCATTTCTTATCATTACTTTGGTTTCTCTCCACAAATGTCTTTCTTCCCGTACAGACAAATTTACCTGACGGTCCTGCCTTCCCATCCCGCTCCTATTGTTCATTATTACTCCCCATGTTTGGTAAGTGTTAATGACTTCATCATATATCTATGTTGCAGTCATTTGCCTGGTTTACTTTTCATAATTTATGTTTTCCTTGTTGTCAATCTCTGTGTTACTTCTTATTTGGCTCCCTGTGTTTTACGTTTTTCTATCTATTGGCTCCTGTCGTTTCCCCGTATCCGCGCTGGCATTGCCATCTGTCTTCCTTCTGCGGCTCCCCGCCTCCTCATGATACTCTCTTTATTCTGGATATGTATCCCGTTATTCTTGACTGAAGTCCCCCGGCTTCCTGTCAATCTCACATTATCTATTATTTATCTCTTTCACCCTCTCTCTTTTCCTCTTCTCCCCCTTTCTTGTTTTCCTCACTCTGTTTTCCCTCTTTGTTTTCTGATCCCTTTTCTTCTTTCTCTACCTTAGTTTCACCATCTCCTATTCTTCTTTACCTTTTTGTAACCCCTACTTTTTATCATATTCACATCCTTTTTTCTTATTTGTTTTTACTTCAATGGTATAACCTTGTAGAATTTAAATATTGTCATATTGAGTTCTTAACTTTTTTCAATTTTATAATACTCATGGTGTTGCATAATCAGTTTTTTTAACTTTTTTTCAATTTTACAATACTTTTTTTTCCCCCTTGACTGATAATGTTCGAATTATCTCCTGGAATGTAAAGGGCTTACGTAATCTTGTCAAGAAGCAAAGGTTGCTTACTCATCTCTCCAAATTACAATGTAAATTTGCAATGTTACAAGAAACACACCTTAATGACAATGACGTTAATTCCCTTAAAAAACAAGGGGTTGGCTATGTATATCATTCCCCAGCTAAAGATAGGAAAAATGGAGTGGTGATACTATTTCAAAAATCCCTTTCCCTTATTATAGAGAGCAAGGAAAAGGATGCAGATGGACAATGGCTTCCTCAACATTTACAGTCCCACAGGTATTGACTCACAGTTTTGGCAATCCTGTCACACACCCTTCATTTATGTTCTGACTCTAATCTCATAGTGAGTGGAGACTGAAATCAGGTCATGGACTCGTTTACTGATAGGAAATCCTCCTCTAGATAAATTCCTAATAAAATGCAAAAGACCTTTGCTAGAACTTTACTTTCGAGAGGCCTGTTGATGCCTGGAGGATGTATAACCCTGACTTTTTAGAATTTACTTTTTATTCTCCCACCCATAACTCTTTATCGAGAATTGACTACATTTCTTGATCCCACAACTCCTTCCCAATTTGCAACATGTCCAGGTAGGTAGTCCAGGTATGTCCTTTCATAATATTTGGGACACTTTTAAGGTGACAGCCAGGGGCTTTATCATTTATTATGTTGCTATTAAAAAAGAAACAATATCGTAAGGCGTCTGTCTCCATTCTGTCTTCCATTGAAAATTCTCTTCTAGATCCTTTTGCCTCATCTTCTATCTCTTTTTCAATATTTTGTTTCTCATAATGAGGCTCTCACCACCGTCCCACGCATCCGTCGAACGACCACCGGCGGCAGGTCATTCTCCCACCTCACCGTCAAGACGTGGAACACCCTCCCCGCCCACCTAAGGCAGAACCAAGACCTTCAGGAGACTCCTCAAAACCTGGCTGTATGACCAGTAGCTGTTCCCCCCACTCCCTAGCGCCTTGAGACCCTCGTGGGTGAGTGGCGCGCTCTACAAATGTCTTAATTCATTGAGTTTTTTTTCTCCAGGCTATTTGTTTAATTCCAAAGAAAGACAAGGATCCCTCACTGTGTGCCAATTATCGCCTCATTTCATTGATCAATTTAGACTGTAAAATATTTGATAAAGTACTGGCCCTCTGTATCAATCAGGTGCTCCCAGAGTTGATTGGTTCTGAATAGACGGGATTTGCTAAGGGAAGGACTTTGGCTGAAAATTCTAGAACTTTTCTCAATATTATTCACCTAGCATCTAAGAGTTCCTCCCTTGTTGCAGCCATAACTCTCGACACAGAGAATGCTTTTGATCGTATTCATTGGCTTTTCATGATGCACGCCCTTCTTTCCTGTCCCTTATCAATTTACTATATTCCTCCCCAACTACTTCAGTTTTTGTTAACTGATCTCAATCTTCTTATTTTACTTTGCAGCAAGGTACTCATCAAGGCTGTCCTCTTTGTCCCTTCTGTTTATCCTCTATCTTGAACCTTTTCTCCATTCTCTGCATCATTCATACACTTTTCATGGTTTCAAACACGGCAATTGAAGTCAAATTCACCGTTTATGCGGATGATATCATGCTATACATTTCTGATCCCTCTACCTCGTTGCCCGCCTTCACAGATCTCCTATACTCTTACTCCGCCTTGTCTGGTTACAAGTTAAATTTGTCTAAACCCAAAGTGATTTCATTAAACAAATATTGTTTAAAACGCATTTCTGATGAGTCTGATTTCAAATGGAATATCAATAGCATCTCCTGCCTGGGAATTAAATATTCTTCTTCAATTGTGCTTAATTTGGAAGATGTTCTGTTAAAAGTAAATAACATGGCAGGAAGATGGTCTCCCCTTTTTTTGTCATAGTGGGGTAGACTGGACGTAATCAAAATGCAGCATACCCTCTTTATTCTTACATGGAACTCTATTTGGGCTCTCACCCCTGGGACATTGAAGTTTTCTATGGTATGGCGGGAGCACTCCTCCCGCCATGCCGTAGCAAACTCTGCTTCACGTCTTGGATGTATGAGCAGAAAAGATCCTGTCGCTTCCATTCAGTGAAGCAGAATTGCTTTTGGGCAAAGGGAGCTGCATGTTAGCAGCTCCCTTTGTCCAAAACCAATGCTGGCTCCTGCTGGATATGGGGAGCTGGCAGGGACCGCAGGGACCGCAGGGGCCTTGGGGCTTCCCCCACAGTCTCCAAAGTAGTGGCCAAGCCCCAGAGGATGGGGTCCGCAGGGCCAAACTTGGCCTGTGGAGGGGGCTGCGCTGCCTCCTCCAAATTTTATTAGTATTAGTGAGTGACTGGCTGTATGATTGCCTGTATGGGTGAGTGAGTGTATGTGATTGTAGATCTATGAATCAGTGAGTGGGTATGTACGTACTGGTATTGGTGTATTAATCATTTCAAGAATGGTTGTCTGAAATTTTTAGTGGGTGTATGAAAGGGTTTTTTGGGGTGTGAATAGGTGCATCAGAGATTATGTGATTCATTTAATCGGTGATATCATTTGAGATGTCATGAGTGATGTCATCAGTAATGTCACAGACCATGCCATGAGTGATGTAATATGTGCTGTCATCAGCAGTGCAATGCGGGGGCGTGAGTTATAGTTAGCTCAGCTAACTATAAAGGCTGAATTTCTCTGGTTTTGTACGAGGGAAATTTCAGCCTAATTATAACGTTCCTGTTACCTGTGATTTTTTTCAGTGAATATCTATATATACAGTATTACTATAAATATTTATCAACAAATCAATTACAATTAATTATTAATTAATTCTATTTAGGGGCCAATTCCGATCCGGGTCGGAAAGCTCTCTGACCGAGCTGGATCTGGAGTGTTTTCCGACCGAGCCGGAGTCCTGCAGTCCGACCGAGCGAATATGATGCGGCCGTATGCTGCCGGACTCGGTTCGGTTGGACTCCCATAGAAGTCAATGGGAGCCGGTCGTACGACGCGTACATGTTCAGGGAACAACTAATATGCCTAGTGGAACCTATAACTGCCCACACTGAACATCAGACCTTACCCTTTAAAGTACTTCACGAGGGTTTTACTATCTTAGCTGGTGCCGTTATTTACAACCCTCCCGGACAACAAGCTACTCTCGGTGCTAAATTACTGAATCAACTATCGCCACTCTGTCTGACACA
Source organism: Triturus cristatus (assembly GCF_964204655.1). Classification (NCBI taxonomy): domain Eukaryota; kingdom Metazoa; phylum Chordata; class Amphibia; order Caudata; family Salamandridae; genus Triturus; species Triturus cristatus. The sequence continues at coordinate 1,117,168,330 of NC_140592.1, forward strand.
CAAAAATTATTTAATAATTGGCGACTTCAACATCCATTATGAAAAAACTGACTCTCCGGTCGTTTCCCAGCTTGAATACGACATGGGAATTCTCAATCTTAAACAGCGGGTAGTGGGCCCCACTCATACAGCTGGCCATACTTTAGATTTACTCTTCACTAACTTTGAATCCACCAGCATAAGAGAGATTAAACCTCTGCCCTGGTCAGATCATTCCCTCATTACCTTTTCATTGGGCCTTCTCGTTAAACCTTTGAAACCTAAGGCTGTTTCTTATATTTCCAAACGAGCCTGGAAACTAATTAATGAATCCAGCTTTGAGAAACACTTCCAAGTGGCCAATGTCAAATCATCGGAAGATTCCTCTGTTTGCGATGACGCTGCCCTACTGGAGGCTGAAATATCACAAACCTTAAATAAATTAGCCCCAATACGGGAATCCAGAAAAAAAACCTTTAACAGAGAAATGGTATACCCCTCATTTAAAAAACCTCAAAAAGGAATGCAAAAAATCCGAACACTTATGGAGACAATCCAAAGATAATGAAACAAGATTAACCTACGTTCACAAACGAAATCAGTATATTCTTGCCATTAAAAACACAAAAAAGGATTACTTTACCAAGCGCATCCAAGAAAATAGCAACTCAGCGAAAGAGTTGTTTAGGATAGTGAAGGAGCTCAGTAAACCATCTAGCACTTCACAAACACTCACTCCCTCGACTGAGGTTTGTGAGCGTATCAATATTTTCTTTTCTGAAAAAATTAAGAAAATATACTCTTCCTTCACTCCTCAATACACCCATAATAACTCAGACAACTCATCCAAAATCGCGATGTCATCAGAAACATCTATGGCCCTACTAGACCCAGGAAACACACCTCGGCTAACCAGCTTTGAACCATTCTCAGAAGCTGAGGTTCTAGCAGTCTTAAACACGGTCAAATCAGGATCACCTTCAGACCCATGTCCGCACTTTGTGTTCGCAGAAATTGCGTCTACGCTTTGCCCCGTGATCACTCGACTCTTTAACAAATCACTTACCACTGCTACCTTTCCTGCTGTCTGGAAGCACGCCTCTGTGACCCCCCTATTGAAAAAAGCTGGGTCTGATATTTTCAATCCTGAAAATTACAGACCGATTTCCCAGCTCCCCTACCTCTCTAAGGCCTTGGAGAAACTGGTCAATAAGCAACTGACTAAATACCTGGAAGACAATTCCCTTCTAGATATTTCCCAGACCGGCTTTAGAGCCAATAACAGCACCGAGACAACGCTGCTGGCAGTATCAGACAGTATCAGATCCTCCACCGATCAAGGTGGAGCAGTGGCACTGATACTGCTGGATCTGTCAGCAGCGTTTGACACGGTATCACACAAGTGTCTGCTGAACATACTTCAGAATAAAGGAGTCCAATCTACAGCGTTGAACTGGATACACTCCTTCCTGAGCAATCGCACCCAGGCAGTACACATGGGCCAATTCCACTCACGGCCCAATCCCATCGACTGCGGGGTTCCTCAGGGCGCCTCACTGAGCCCCACCCTTTTCAATGTCTATATATCATCTCTTGCTGACATCGGAAGGAAGTGGGGTATTGGAATCTGCTCTTATGCTGATGATACGCAGTTGATGGTGACGATGGATGAGAGACCAGAGGCCTGCAAAACCAAACTACACGACTGTCTCTCTGAAATGGCACGATGGATGCACGATCACTGTTTAAAGCTGAATGCAGGCAAAACAGAGATTCTTTTGTTCGGAGGCGCCAAACGTATGTGGGATGATACCTGGTGGCCACCCTCATTGGGATCGGCCCCTCTTCCTAAACAACATGCCAGGAACCTAGGGATTATCATGGACGATACACCTTCCATGAAAGACCACGTTCGATCCCTTTTTGGCAAGGGCTTTGCCATACTAAAACTCCTTGCTAGGATATTTCCCGGGATACCCCTAGATTGCAGACGTTCGGTGACACAGGCCCTATTGGTTAGTCGTCTGGACTATGGCAATGCACTGTTCGTAGGGATGAACGAATATTTATTCTCCCGCCTACAGGTTCTGCAGAATCTGGCAGCTAAACTCATCTGCAATAAAGGCTATCGCGACTCAGCATCGGAATGCCTAATCAAACTTCACTGGCTTCCGATGCGCCAGAGGGCTGCTTTTAAGCTGCTTAGCCATGCCTATCGGGCCTTACACAAGACCGCCCCCTCAATTCTTCACGGAAAAATTGAATTCTATGTACCCAACAGGAACTTACGTTCCTGCCAATCAGCCTTGGCTAAAACGAAACGTATCTACAAAGTTAGAACAGGTGGTCGCTCCTTTTCATATCTAGCAGCAAAAAGATGGAACAAACTACCTTCTGACCTAAGACACACCACTAATTATCTCCAGTTTCGGAAAAAATTAAAAACCTATTTCTTCCCCAACCCTCAATGATCTCAGCACACGTCAGCAGTAGTTTCTTTGGTATATAGCGCCGTGATATCCCATGGGATGAGTGTTGCGCTCTATAAAAAAACCATAAATAAATGGGCTCCCATTGACTGAATGGGTACGTCTCGCACAAGGGTGCCCCCTACAGTGGGTACGCATTGGTGCAATCCGCACCGTACATGCCTGTGTATGTCCGAGTCGTAGAGCTGTGGGTGACAGATGGTCCGAGGCGGACCCCCAAAGGCAACTTCCCAGACGTTTTGCGAGCCGGACACTCTGGCTCGCACCAGCTGTCCGACGCGTACATCGTACTGGCTCGGTCGTAAATCGCATCCATTGCACACCACGGTTAGCTTATGGCCGAGACGTACGGAGTGGTTAGGACCTGGAAACGACTCGGTCGGTGAATTTCACGTAGATCGCATCGTACTTGCTCGCTCGTACAGTTGTACGAGTCAGGCAGGGCTTGTAGTTTTTCTGGCCGGATCGTGTTCGGTGCCCTTCCGACCCAGATCGCAATCGGCCCCTCAATGTACTTCCCACAATATACCCCTACAAAACAAACAACACACTCATAGAATTTAACAGAAAATTATTTACAGAATTATCACATTAATAATCATTATTAATTAAAACATAATTATAAATCACTTAAAATTAACTTACTTCCCACAGAAAAACTCCTAAAAACCCACAACCCACATCTAGAATCTACAAAAAAAGTTTTATTGCACAATTAACATAATTAATCATCAATAGAACAAACATTATTTATTAAAAACGAAATATAAATGAGTTAAAACTAATTAACTCCCCACCTTTTACCCCTATATACCCCACAACCCACACCTAAAATTAAATTTAATTACACAATTAAAATAATTATTAGACATTTAAATAATGAATACTATTTTACAACTAATTATTGATTAATTCAAATTATTTTTCTCCCTACCCTTTACCCCTGCAAACCCCACAACCCACAGCTAAAGGAAATTAAGAAAAACAATGAATACAATTGATTATCAATAAATTAATTAATATTAATTAACAAATAATTATTCATTACTTAAAATAAACTACTTCCCACTTTTGCCCATATAAACCCCACAACCCACACTGAAATAAACCGCACAATTAACATAATTAAGTATCAATGAATTAATGAATACTAATTAACAACAAATTATTCATTAATTACAAATAAAATAATTTTAACCCTTTAGTCCTATTGTGCCACAACTTGGACCTAATAAATAATTAAATGGCTCAATAGGCATTATCATTATTTAATACTAATTAACAACTTATTATTTATTAGTAAAAAATGAAGTACATCCTGTCCCTGACCCCTCTACACCCCACAACCTGCACCTAAAATTTACATTAAAAAAGTTAACTGCAAAATTAATATAATGAAATATCAATTAAATATATAGGTGCCGATTCCGATCCGGCAAAATAAATTTGCGTACGACTCGTATCCGTATATTTTCACGTACGAATCGTACAAGTACCGTACAAACTGCGAAGTACAATTCGTACGTGAAAAATACATACGAATTGCGTTGGGAAAAGGGTACGAGAGGGAGCCGGAAATTTTTACGTCCGAATAGTGTCGGTAAAAGTGTACAATAGGGAGCCGGACATTTGTACGTGCAAATCGTAAAACAGAAGTCCGAGCGCGCAAGTACGATCCGTACCGCCCGTCCGAATACACAACCGCATGTAAAAGGCCCCGTACGGAGCGAACACTGTAGCACACATGTAAACGGGTAAACTTGTGCCCGGATACGAGTCGTACAGCCCCCCCTCCCCCCGCATATGTCAGCACCGTACCCCCCTCTGCACCGTACCCCAGGACCGTACCCCAGCCCCGCACCTGTACGTGCCGCACCCCGGGCCCGTCTCCCAGCCCCGTACCTGTACGCACCGTACCCCAACACTGTAGCCCAGCCCCGCACCTGTACGCACCGTACCCCAACACCGTACCCCAGCCCCCCACCTGTACGCGCTGCACCCCAGGCCCGTACCCCAGCCCCGTACCTGTACGCACTGTACACCAACACCGTAGCCCAGCCCTGCACCTGTACGCACTGTACCCCAACACCGTACCCCAGCCCCGTACCTGTACGCACCGTACCCCAACACCATACTGCAGCCCCCCACATGTATGCACCGCACCCCAGGCCCATACCTCAGCCCCGTACCTGTACGCACCGTACCCCAGGCCCATACCCCAGCCCCGCACCTGTACGCACCATACCCCAACACCATACCCCGGCCCCCCACCTGTACACGCCGCACCCCAGGCACGTACCCCAGCCCCGCACCTGTACGCACCGTACCACAACACCGTACCCCAGCCCCCCACCTGTACACGCCGCACCCCAGGCCCGTACCCCAGCCCCGCACCTGTACGCACCGTACCCCAACACTGTACCCCAGCCCCCCACCTGTACACGCTGCACCCCAGGCCCGTACCCCAGTCCCGTACCTGTACGCACCGTACCCCAACACCCTCACCCAGCATCACGTATGTACGAACCTTACCTACGCGAAAAAGACTTGTAAAGAACCAGGACACTGTAAAACAGCACAAGGAGGGTCAATTCAACTCGCACAACACCACAAAACACGTCTACATGACAAAATACATCCCAATGACTGACCTGGCACATCCAAACAGGCAAACAGAGGCCCTAAATCACAACCACCTCTTATAACACACCCACCAAAATTTCAAACACAGCCACACCTACAAATGGACCAATAAAAAGGGCCCACACACACCACCCATGAGCCTTTGCAACAGACCCACTGCTGACACACCCCACAGACAAACAACTGCACCTTACTTATACCTTAACTACACCTTAACTTACACACCTTCACACAACCTCCTTCACAAACACCCCCTCTTCACATTCACACACACACCGTCACATTCACACCCACACACCCACAACCATCCACACCCACACCCCACACCATGCCCACAGACAAGAATCCAAAGTTCACAAGGGCGGAGCTGGACCTCCTTGTCAACGAAGTCATCAGAGTCGAGCCACAGCTGTTTGGAACATTGGTCAGACAGACCGGCATAGCCCAAAAAACTAGCCTGTGGCAGAGGATTTTCGATAAGGTGAATGCTGTTGCGCCCATCCGAAGGACCAGGAATGAATGCCAAGCCAGGTGGTACGATCTGCGCAGGGCAGTCAAGAGGAAAATGAACAAGGAATGCGCCCAGAGTAACATTACTGGAGGTGGGCTGCCCCGCAGACCCATACATTAACATCCCTGGGAGGAGAAGGTGATGGCCATGCTTCCGCCGGTGGGAGTACACAGAGTCGAAGGAGTCGCAGAGCCTGGTGAGTACACAAACAACTCACGTAACATGAGGGGAATGGCATCCACACCACAAATACACCAAATGCACGCAACTTCCCCCAAGCCCTCACCGCACACAACCACACTCAAAAACCACGCTCATGCCACTAACGTCTCCATACCCCATTCACAAATAAAGGCAATGACATGTCCCAGGCCACACCAACCACAAACCCAAGACTGGATGTCCGGGATGCTGGGAGGGTGGGGCTCACACAACCCATTGTGCAACTCAGAAGCAGACACCAATGCCCTCAGTCCATATGGCCTAGGTACATACCCATGCACCATGCCCAATGCACAGGGACTGGTAAAGTACTGACAAGGTAGCTGACACTTGGCCCTGCTGTATGCAGCACAAGGCCCTCCTGTGACCACTGCTGTACACTCAAACCCCAACTCCACAAGCTCAGATATCTAGCACAGGAACTCACACTCACTGTCATGCCAGCATGCACCATGAGGGGACAGACACATCACCTGGGAGACCCAATGACAAATCACACTACACCCAACAGCAGGCCCGGTCACACACACCCCCTTACACAAGCACACACCCCCGGGGCAGGCAACGGATTTACCCACTCTCACAATGGACATGTGACACAACAAGACCAAGCTATAGCCAAATAAGCATCCTAGCCAAAAATCTACTGGTCAAACACTCAGGAGAACATATCAATCTGTCCCCCGCAACATACCCATCCCCATGTGTACATTGAGAGGAATGCTAGGCACATCCAACTACCTTGAGGAACTGTGACAACTTGAATATGTATGAAACATGGATGTGGCATGAAACAGCATTAACATTGTCTCTCTCTCACACACAGGGAAACGTCATGGACCTCCCCCCAACAATGGGGGGGAACACTCACAGTCCCAGGCTCAGCGTGAAGATGATCCCACCGGCAGTGACGACTCTCACCACTCCGTGGATGACCCCGACCAACCTGGCCCCTCTGGTGCCCAAGCCCCTGCAGCACCTGTATCAGGTACATCTGTGCCAACCCCCACCCCCATTCCTGCCACATCCCAGGAGACACCCAGGAGCCCTGCTCACACTTAACAACAGAGCCAGTCTGACCAGGAGGGACAAGGTTCTCCGGGCACCCAGGAGGAGGCAGACAACCCCGCAAATGCCATCCCTCAGGGGTCCCGTAGACCCGATGTGCCCACAACGGCAGGCCAGGCTCGTGTGGTCAGGGGTGATGGGAGTGGAGGCAGGCGGAGGCGCGAACCTGACCAGCCAGCTGAGGGAACCGGTATGTCACACATACGCCACATCCTGGACACATACCGGTGTGACACCAGGGGCATCAGCCAGGTAGTGTTGAGCGTCACAGAGATGAAGGGGACCCTCGACAAGATGAAGAACCTGCAGGCCGAGCAACATGCCAGTCAACAACAACACCAAGGACGGATGGAGGCAAGACTGGCTGAGCTCCTGGCGGTGCAAACGGACATGAGCCATTCACTCCATCGGATCGCCGACAACATGGGCAACCCTCCCTGTGCCACCAGGCAAAGACCACCACCAGCCACAGGGAGGGAGGAGGAGGAGAAGAATTCCTCCGACAGAGCATCACTAGCATCGTCAAGGCCTGCATCTGAGGGTCCCCCCAGGAAGATGGGTCATCCACGAAAAAAGACCGTGAGAGTCAGCAGACCATCCACATCTCCCAGGTCACCTGGCCTGGCACCTGGCCCTCTGGCGCAACAGCAGCACCTCATCCAATGACATTTTCTGCCACATGGACTTGCTGGTCACAGTCTGACCAATGATGACCAACACTGTGGTCTGGACTCTGATGACTTCCAAAGCAAAGGATCCCATCTCCCCCTGTGAACTTTGGATTCTATGCACCCGGTAGAGCACCTTAGTTTATCTATCAAAACACGTGCCCCACCGTAAATAACAATCTTTATTTTTTTATGAGATGTTGCTGTCATTTTGCATTAGTCCACAACATATGTGTGTGTAAATGTCAAACTATGCCTGAGTGTTGAACTAACTACACCCATCCATACCCTGGGATCTGAGTCTGGTACAGGACACACATGGGTCACAATGTATCATTCAATGCAGACATGGAGCACAATACTCACCTGTGATGTCCTCAAGCTGCTGCGGGGAGGCTTGCAATAGTGTGCGGACAGACCTATTTGAAAGAGTATCATTAAGGCGCAGAGGTCATGGCTCATGTGGAGGTTCCCAGGGAGGGAGTCCCAGGTATGTGTGGCCAGATGGGAGGACTATGTCCTGCATGCTGGAGTAAGGTGGATGTGAAGAATGGTGTCCAGGGCAAAGTTGGATGCACGGAGATGGCCCAACGGGGTCTCGGATGACAGTGGTACAAGGTTGGTTTTGGCTCGGGGTTGTGGCCTGCCTCCTGAGTGTGGGTGTGTAGTGTGAAGGTCATCCTGCAGCAGACAGTGATCCATTGCAGCTATCTCTGCTGGACGTTGATGTGGCTGGTGCACCGGATTTTGAAGCTGAGGTGTACAGATGCACCCTGGATGTGGACAAGTTTCCCGGGAGTTTTGGATGTGCCTGCTCCGTAGAGGGCAGGGCAGTATTTGACAGGGATGTTGTCGTGGACCTGGGGGATGGTCCGTCTTTCCTTGGAGTGGATCTATCTGGGGAACATGTGTATAATGCAGAGGGTGTTGCAGTCTGAGGCACAGATGGCAAATGTGAGCAAGCAATCCATGATGCACACCATCTTGTGTGCGTGGACACTGGGTGCTTGTGCAGGGCTCTTGCGGGTGGGACACAAGCAGTTGACCCAGCTGTAAGGGGACAATCCTCAGATGTTGACCTCAGTCCTGTACAAGTCCTGCCTCAGGTGCCATTCATCAATGGATCTCATGCAATCTTGAATATTGGAACTGGCAATGTCTGCGTCCTTGGTGAGGATGAGGAGCACCTGGCTGTCAATGGCACAGTTGATGATGAGGTTGTGTACGCATGTGATGGTGAAGAGGGGGGTCCTGGACACATTGTAGATTGACACGCTGACAGATGATACCTGTGCCATGTGCCTGACGACGACACCATACTACATGCAGAAGCCTTGAGTCCCACTCCCATGGCCTTGCTGGGGTACAGAGCCAGTGGGGAGTAGGATGGACATGACCTGGTTGGTGTGACAGGGCCTGGAAGGCGTGGCAACGCTGTGTAGGCAGTCAGAATTGCACACTCATCATGCAAAGGTGTTGTGTGTGCGCTTAGTGTATGCCTGAAAGCAGGCGGGAGATTTGTGGATGGACTTTGCTTGGAGGGTGTCTGCAACATCACACTGTAGTGTGATGTGGGTCATGCAAGGACCTGAGGGTCGTGCATTGTGCATGTTGCATGTGCAGACGGTCCAGCCTTTGGCACCACGTGGCCGCAACTGTGGCACAGACAAGCTGATGACAGCCAAAAGAATGGGTTGAGGGAGAAAGGGAGGAGCATATTTGATGTGTGTGTGTTGCCAAATCCGGAAACTTCGTGTGCCCTTGCTGCATGGTCAGCAACAGCAGGCGGCATGTCCTGGAAACTATGCCACAAGTTCCACCCAAAGACTAGGATGTCAGAAAGGACCACTGCAACAGGTGCATGTAAAGGAAGGCGTGTCCGGTTTTCCATGGCACACCCAGAGACAAAGGATGCACAATCACCAAAGATGACTGACACCGGATCATGAAACTGAAGGGCGAGCTGCGCACAGGAAACACACCTTCAGCAGGTGTTGACGGCCCATTGTGGGGACCAACATGCCAAAACACATACATAGCCATGGACTCCATGCACAATAGAGATTCAAATACATGAAGAACAGCATGCAGGTTGCTAATCTACACCTAGACTCATATGCACAATCTTTGACAACTATGCCAGAGATGCCGCATGCACAGTGGCAAGAGACCTGCATTGACAGAGATGAGGCACCTTGGAGGGTGAGGAACACCTTTATTACTCAGCCTCACACCTATGGAAATGCATCAATATGAACAGACACACAGGTCTTTTGGATGAACATGTGGGACCTACACTGGACACCCCCTTCGCACCACAGATGCTGTAAATCAATTGGACTGGCACACAAGTGAAGGGGGTGAGCCAAACATCCCCTGCTGCACACGGAGAGGCTGCAATTCACCATTGAGCCTCTTATGGGGATGTCCCCCACTATGTCCACCCGTAGCATCCTGTATGTTTCATAGGGAAGCTTTACACACATTGATGCCTTCATTACAATCCACAATCCCATTACAGATGACTGTCACGAAGTGTGACTATCAATTCATGTGAGTCATGCTACATGTCATGTGCCCCATGGTGAGTCGACATGTATGCATAGTGACAAAACCTGCACAGGAGCAGTGCCCACACATTCCAAACAACTACCACACCCAAAATGGCTTGCTGCAATCCTTACCCAAAGGAGACATCTCGCCATGTCCGTGCATGTAACGCTGATTCAGCACACATTGCAATACTCATGAGGAATAGCAGGAGCACAACGATGCCACGAGCAGACAGCATGCGCAACTACCTGGGGATGACAGACACACAACAAGTCAGGAAAAAGATAGTCATCCGCATGCATGGTCATGTACTCTACATGAATAAGGTTGACACCATGCTAGTTGTAAACTGAGTGTGTCAGTTAAAATGTGTGGATTGACATCATCACTCAAGTGACACATCAGAACACACCTCTAAGTCACTTAGCATACAGTCAGCTGGACACACATATTGCAACACATGCCACACAAGGCTCCAAGCGTGCACACTCAGACCCAGGGACTCACCATTATGAGAAGAAGTTGCGCATGAGCTGACTCCGGATGTCCTCCTCCTCCTCCTCACTTGCCTCGTCGTGACCAAGACCTTCATCCTCCACGGGTGGATGTTCCTGCTCATCGGGATCCAGGATGAGTGGCACAGCTTTCTCCACTGGCATGATGTGCAGCATGCATCACACGAGGAACATTTTGCAGACCTTCACCGGTGCATATGGGAGGGACCCACCTGTCTTGTGGAGGCACCGGAATTTGCTCTTCAGGAGGCCAAACGTCCTCTCAATCACTCGCCTGGTCTGCCCATGGGCGTTGTTGTAACGGTGATCTGCAGCTGTTCTGGGGTTGCGGAGAGGCGTCACCAGCCATGGCATGTTGGGATAGCCAGAGTCCCCTACATGGAAACATCATGTAAAGAAGTGGGTCTGGAGATGCCGTAACATACAAAGATACCGCTAAATACAGCACAAACAGAGTATACCCACCAACAAGACATGCGCGTTCGTTGTGCAGCCGCAGCATCATTTCTGGCACCCTGCTACGCCTCATGAGGTAGGCATCGTGTGCTGACCCTGGAAAACGTGCACAGACATGGGAAATCAGCATGTTAGCAAGACACACCACAAGGGCATTGATGGAGTGATAATGTTTTCGGTTGCGATAGGCCACCTCCTGTGCCTGTGGTGGTACCAAAGCCACATATGTCCCATCAATGGACCCAATTACATGGGGCATCCCTCCCAGGGCATAGAACTCACCCTTGATACCTGTCAACTGCTCAGGAGTTGGAAAATGGATGAAATCATCCAGGTGCTCCAACATGGCTTCTAAAACATCATGCAGGACATGGCTGAACATGGTCTGGAACATGCCACCCACATCAGCTATGGTGAATTGAAAGGCAAATCAATGTAGGGCTGCCATCACCTTCATCTTGGGTGTCAGCGCAGTAGGATACCTGTGTCGCAGTTGGAGGTGTTGTTCAAGCTTTGCGGTCAAGTCCTCAATCAACTGTTGCGAAAAGCGCTAACGTCTTAGGCGTCACGTTTCTCATGGCAGCCAAGTCTGGCATTGGTCGGGGGAGAGGCGGTGCCCTGCAGATAATTGGAAGGAAGAACGAAGAGTGAGTACCTAACAACATCAATGTCAATGAACTGAGCACATGCTCAACTGCTAATACACATCAGCGAAATACAGAGTCAGGTCTGTGCTACACATCCAGGACACATATGGCAGCCAGGTGATACTCCTAGGACAAGCCAGCTACACCCGTTGATAGTCACGTTCTACATGACATGGCCCGGAACTAGCTGTGGGCCAGTGTAAGTGAACAGCCAGAGACATCACAGGAGTGACATACATCCACAAATCGGCATTGGAAGGATGTCATCTCATACAGACTGCTTGAGGCAAGCTAGACACACAGGTCACATGTCATTGGAAATGTACAGATCACACACATAGCAATGAAGGGGTACATGTGAAACACGAAAACACAGACATGGATATGGCGCAGATATGTCCTCATGTCATAAAATCATCTTTGAAGAATCCAGACACACGTAACGTGTGTATCCACATGTGGCATGGTGTGCATATATGTTTGCCATGCCCATCTACACACAGACACATGTTGGATGCAGCAACAGCAGATGCATTTGACGGAACAACACCAGCAAGCTGATGGGAACACATGACACACACAGGACATGTTCACATCGGGGCACGCTGTTACTTAGATGTCAGGTGTTAGTGTCCCTGTCCCTGGCATCAGGGGACATTTGCAGGTGTTGGTGACTGTGCCATATGAGGAACTTCGATTTCCGATCGCGATCGAATCGACCCGCCATTTTGTGCTCCGCCGCCATTTTTTGTTGCCATCACTCAGGCAGCAAGGCGAACAAAGTCTATTCTGCTTTTTCTGCAGCTTCGTGTTAACCCCTTCGATGCTGCGCAGATTCCGCCGCTGTGCTGACGGAATCTTGCGCGGGCGTGGTCATGACGGAATGGTTCCGTCATGAGCACAGCTCAACCGTGGGTCATGACGGAACCATTCCGTCATGAGCACCGAAGGGGTTAAAATGGCCCTTCTGCCTCTATTGGCAAAGCTGGTGTTAGGACTGGCCGAGTACACTAATCCCTGCCTGGTTTTTCTTATCCCCGTCTCAACTCTCTGTTGGTTCACACTATTCTTTCCTGACTTTATCTTATCGTCTGGCCTTCACTGTCCTCTGCTAGCATTCTCTGGTTTCACAACTGTCCTCCAACACACACAAACGTATCTCGCCACCTGCAAGTTTGTTATGAATCCGTTGATGAATTAGTTTGAGGGAGGGGTGACAAACACAGTTGGAGGAGAAGTTTCTTCGAGTCATCTGACACTTTTGTTTTCAAATCTTACCTATTGGTTCTGTCCTGTTTTCCAACTTTCCTTATTGGCTCTTTCTTGTATGTTCTGGGTGTATACTTGGTTAATGTATATGTTACTTATATGGTATATATGATTGTGTGCCACAGAGTGAAGTGGCAGTCTCCTGAGAACCTACCTTGTGTACTTCTGGGATAACTGTACTAGCTGCAGCTAATAAATCTGATCTTCTAACGCCTAACAGAGTGTCCCGTGTCTCTGTGTAGCTGAGCAGGAGAACCCAGGAGATTAAGGCGTACCATGCGCCGCCAGGCCCAAAAGGTTCTGATTCTTCACATACCAGTGATGCAGTGCGTGACACGTTTGTACTACATGCACACATGTGCATTGTGGGAAGGGGAAGTGTGCCACATACTGCGCCATCACACATGACATGTGTACACAGGTCATCACACATCTATTGTGCTAAAACATGAGGAGACATGTGCCACATCACTGCCTGATACACCTAAGCCCTGCACATGTAGGACTGGAATGACTATGACTTGATGTACAGCCGTGCACGAGTCTGACACCTCAATTACATTTGTGTGTGCCTCCTATCACCCGTGTAAGCTGTGAAGCGCACCGTACACAGGCTCTGAGGGCGTGTGAACGGTCCGTATCATCACACTGCTGTTCCCACCGGAGTACGGGTGTGTGTACGGACCGTACACACGTACGTGTACGACCAGTGTGCACATGTACGTTTACGCCCTGGTAGTCCATGTACGTGTACACACTGGTAGTCCACGTACGTGTTCACACTGTTAGTCCACGTATGTGTACGCCCTGTTAGTCCACGTATGTGTACACACTGGTCGTACACGTACGTGTTCACACTGTTCGTACACGTATGTGTACACCCTGGTAGTCCACGTACGTGTACACACTGGTCATACACGTACGTGTTCACAATGTTCGTACACGTATGTGTAGGCCCTGATAGTCCACGTACGTGTACACACTGTTCATACACGTACGTGTTCACACTGTTCGTACATGTACGTGTATGCCTTGGTAGTCCACGTATGTGTACACACTGGTCGTACACGTACGTGTTCACACTGTTCGTACATATACGTGTACGCCCTGGTTGTCCACGTATGTGTACACACTGGTCGTACACGTACGTGGACTACCAGGGCGTACACGTACGTGTATGACCAGTGTGTACACATACGTGGACTACCAGGGCGTCCACGTACCAGTACACACTGGTAGTCCACGTACGTGTACACACTAGTCGTACATGTACATGTACGCCCTGGTAGTCCAAGTACGGGTACGACCAGTGTGTACACGTACGTGGTCTACCAGTGTGTACACGTACGTGGACTACCTGGGCCTACACGTACGTGTACAACCAGTGTGTACACGTACGTGGACTATCAGTGTGTACACGTACGTGGACTACCAGGGCGTACACGTACGTGTACGACCAGTGTGTACACGTACGTGGACTACCAGGGCGTACACGTACGTGTAAGACCAGTGTGAACACGTACGTGTATGACCAGTGTGTACACGTACGTGGACTACCAGTGTGTACTCGTACGTGGACGCCCTGGTAGTCCACGTACGTGTACACACTGGTAGTCCATGTACGTGTACACACTGGTCGTCCACGTATGTGGACTACCAGGTCGTCCACGTACGAGTACACACTGGTAGTCCACGTACATGTACACAATGGTCGTACACGTACGTGGCTAACGCAATGTGCAACTGGTGCGGTAGGAGTACGTGTGATACGCACCGTACCTGTGTGTGGATAGCTAAATTACGTAGGGACACATGAGGGTCAAGTATTGGGGCCTAAATGCATGCTGGTTGTCATGGATACCGATTTTCAAGTTCAAATTTTCGATCATGTGGCCTGGAATAGGCAGTTGGCAACTAAATACAATGTTGCAAAGTGGTTGTTGACTTCACATCATGCTCAAATTTTGAACCATGCAAAGGCCCTCACTGGGGTATGTTTAAAGGGATTGGAGGAAATGTAGGATGCAAATGAGACTGACCAATCACTCTGTACTCCTGTAAATGAAACAGCCCAGCAAGGCAGATATAAGTCAGCCAGAACCTATGAGAGGGCACTTGCCTGCACTACCTTACACTCGACACCACTGCTGCTGCTTGTGATTCCTCTGGGAACATGTCAGGGACTGTGGAGAGGGCCCAGCCTTTCAGCCATGAGGAGAATGAGGCATTGCTGGATGTCATCCTCCCACAGTACACCAGCCTGTATGGGAGATCAGGGGAGCAGGTGAGTGCTGACTCCACTAGCTTTGACAGTGCCCCGGGGGGAATGGCTTATGTCTCCCATGCAGAGCATGATGTAGTTCCTGTGTGCACTCCTCACTTGCATTGTGCTTACTGTGACATTCACTGCATAGTGCATGGCACATTCAGCCTACCCAATCCTTATGCCGAATTTTGTCCTATTGTCCTGAGCTGATTCCCTGGTCCCCCCGGTGTGACAGGTGACTGTACCCACAGATGTGTGTGAGTTGAGTGGAGCTGTGTTGAGTGTCCAAATGATGTGTACGCCCCCTGGACATTGATGTGTGTGAATGTTTCTTTTCATGTGGGTGAGTGTCTATGTGGAGTGTTGCACCCCAGATGCATGGAGGAGGCAACAGCTCCACCCATCTGAGGGGTTTAAGTATGCCGTGCAGAGTATCTGACTTGCTGAGCTAGCACCACACCTGTGACACCCCACAGGCAAGTGGCACATGTGCAGAGTGAGGTTTGTATCCGCTGTTGCCAATGGCAGGTGATTGATCTGTGCCTGTGTGTGTCTGTGTACTCTGCTGAGGTTGCGTCAGTGGCCTGCGGCATGTGACTGCTTGGAGGTGCTGTCCATCAGCCTGGTGTTGCATGGTGTGCACAACGTGTGCCATGATCATGGAGTGTGTTGCACCCCTCATGCCACCTGTGTACTTTCAATGCCATGTCCTGCTTTGGGGCTTCCACATAGGCTAATGTCCCTATGAGAAAGGTGCAATTGGTTGCCAGCATAATATTCCCTGTTCTAAAGATCAAAGATGTTCAAATGTGTGTCTCTGTGACATGGAGCAGGTGTTGTGATGTTGTCTCACTTTGTCATCCTCACAGGTAACCACCTGCACCAAGGGGGAGATATGGAAGCAGGCCGTCAGGGCCGTGAGATCTGTGGAGGGTCGCAGTCGGCGCCTCGCCCAGGTGAGGAAACGCTGGCAGGACATCCAGTGCTGGACCCGGAGGATCACCCGCTGGCAGCTCAAGGACTCACCTCCACACAAGCACGGCGGGGGCCGACGACTGACCCAACAGATGAAGCGTGTCCTGGCGGTGGTCTTCCCTGAGTTGCATAGGTGGTTACAGGAGTTGCAGCAGCAGGAAGGGGGTAGGTACATGTGTGTTTGTTGTGTGTCACCAGCTTTTGGAAGTGCTCAGTTGCCTGGATACACAGCGAGGGTTAATTTGTGCAGTGCATATCATGTTCCCCAAAGTCAAACGGGGCTGTTCCTCCTCCCTTCCCCTAAATGACATGTGTTCCCTGGTCTGTGTGTAATCACTATTGCACATGGTCATCTAGGCTGCCAGTTAATCCAAGTGCACATTGCTTTCTGCATCATGTGGGGGGGGGGTCTGAGACATGTGTTGTTACCTTGCCTGCGCCCTGTCCTGTACAGTCATTTGGGTGTCCATGTTAGTTGGCACTGATACTGAGTCTCAACATAGGAGTGTGAGTTTTCAAATGAACAGACTTGCAGCATGCATTAACAATGTTGTGGCCATGATGTGCATGAGTGGGAGATATGCATAGTGCAGGGACGGTAGCTCAGGTTACAGTCAGATAATTCCAAGACAATGGAGTTGTGTTCCCACTACAGTCCCCTAAGACACCCTTGCCTCTGAATCATGTGTGTCATCCAACACTGTGCCCATTCATGTGTTTAGCATAGTTTGGCCTCTGTGGCATAGTTCCCTGCCCTCATTTGTATTTCTCTGAAGTGTGTTACATGTGCCCATTGTACATGCTGACCCAATTTAGCTTGTGCATTCTCACACTGGGCAGTGCCTGTGTGTCTATGTACAACTATCTGTTGATGGTTGTTGGTCACAAATATGTGTTGGCAGCCTCACAAGGTGATGTGGAGTACATTTAGGAATTTGTGATGCACATTGGAGTAAACCCAGATTAAGAGGTGTCACTTCTTGATCTGTCTCAATCACATTGTCTCAGGTATGGGGGGTTTGTGCGGGCAAGGCATACATGTCTAAACCTTATGTCTCCTTGCCGTGTCTGACCTGTGTGTGATAATCGTCTGGACAGACACTCAACATGCAGTGACCCAATCAGGTTTTGCTGGGTTTAATATTTGTGATTTGCAGCATGTGTCAAAAATGGAAATACATGGTTCATGCTCATCCATTTTTGCCACCAGTGTGTGGTCGAGATGCTATGTAGTTTGGTCTGTGTGTGCTGACATCAGTGTGGACATTCTTGCTTGCCATGAGGGTGTCTCCTCAGTGCAGGTGCTCCTTATCCAGACACATTGCAGGCCCATTAGCTAATGCATTGTCCTGTGTGTGGACATGTGTGCCACTCCACATGCCAGGCAGTGGGTCAGATGTGTATCCAACTGTGTCATCATGGTACGGATGGCCATGTGACAGGTGGCATGATTCAAGTGTTCAGTCAATAAGTATTGTACCTTGGCACTGACTACACTTGTCAACATGTCTGCATTTTTCCTATGCTTATTTTTGCTAGTTGGTTGTGAAGGGCAATATTGTGCCTGCATGACAGATGTCTCCCAGGGAAGTGCAAAAGAAAGTACTTTTACACTTTCCGTGGACACGCAGGCACATTTCACTGGAAGGCACAGTTTGATTACCACTTGTCTTCTGAATATACATATCCATGTTCACACAGTGTGTTTGCATGTGTGTAAGTCCTTGGCTGTTGCTGATACGAACTTACGAGTGTCAAGTCATCCAGACCACTGTGGTGCCATGTATATGTACTTACTTCTACACCATTTATTATTTACAGTGGTTTTTTAGAAATCGGCAGCCAGCTCATACAATGACTGTGTAAAAGTATTTTTGTGTGCACATCATTGTGTGACTTCTGTCATGCAGGCAGATGTGTCTTCTGTTCACAAAGTGGCACATTCACACATTCTAAACATGTACATTGTGTAAAGTGTTGTGAGTCCCAAGGGTTTCCAATGTTTTTGGCTATGGTTTCCTAAGTACTCACAGGTCTCAGAGTGTGGGGACACCTTCAGTATTGAGGTGTGTTATTTGGCCTTGGGTGCACCAATACTGTTTCGTTCACAGTGAACAAGAGGTGGCATGGATTAATATTCTGACTGTGCTCAACTGTCCCCAGACACTAGCTTCTCAGTATAATTCGATATCAAGTTATTTGCTGTTGTGTCATGATCTCCATTGTTTCCAAGTGTCATGGTGGGTCAACCAACTGGGGAGTGCAGGGTTACATATGTGCGGACTATTCTAGATGTTACTCATGATGCATTTCCTGATATGCACTGTGACATTTTAATTGTGACTCATGTGTCTGTTGTATACAGGTGACTGATTATTTTCTGTCTCTTCACCTTGCCCACAGCATCATCGGAGGACACCGGGGGAGACACCTTCACGGACGTGGAGGAGGGATCCAGCACCGCTGCCACCACTGCTGCGGAGTCTGCGGGAGCAAGTGGCACGGAGGGCGAGGGGAGTCAGGCGGAGGACCTGTCTAGTGACTACACTGACTACGACGCAGGCAGGTCCGATTCTGAACTCCTCGAGGGGGCGGAGGGTGCTACGACACCTGGCAGCAGCACTACATCTGTCACCACCCCCTCCATTCCCATCACCCAGTTGCTCTGGTCCCTTCTGTCCATGCTAGGCAACACCGTGTCTCCTTCGTGCCAGGCACCGCACCCCCTGCCCCTGTCCCCCCTGCTGCCCTCACTGCAGAGTCTGTGGACATTCTGCGACAGTTGCAGGTTGAACAGACATCGCTGCTGAAAGTCCTCCATGGCCAGAGCCGAATGATGACGCAGATGGTGTGGTACATGGAGGGCATGTCATCAGCAATGTCTGACCAACGGATGTTGCTGAGGTCCATGGACTCTTCACTGATGGCAGCAGTGAGTCTCCTGCAGCGCTTCGTCCCCCCCTACCCCTGCACCATCCACACTTCCCACTCCCATACCTGTCCCAAGCACACACAGACATTCACAAGCATGCACCCCACCAGACACAGCCAGCACACCACCACGTAAGGGCAAGCGCACTCCTCCTGGAATGCACACTCAGGGGGATGAGGGCACACCCACTGGGTCTGGCGCACACACGCATACACGCAGCCACAGTCCAAGGCCACATGGCCCACTAACCAGTCCCTCCAAAGGCACTCCCCTCGGCTCCCCTACCACACCTCCAGAGAAAGAGGCCTACTTGGCTGTGCTGGGCCTCAGCCCCTCTGTCTCTCCAGCCCACAAGCGGGAACATCACTCCACGGGTAGGGGAGTTGATCCCCCACCCTGTCCCCCCCTTCCCCCAGTAGCGCTGCACCCCATCACTCCGAACCCCCCTCCTTTGAGGCTGGGTCATCTTCGGATGAAGGGGAGATGCTTGACGACCTGGCAGCAGTGTGCAGCGCCGAGCTGACCTCCACCTTTGGTGCTGCACCACCCCCTGTGGTGGAGGCGTCCGTCCCTGCACCCACCACACCTACCCTTCCACCTCCTGTCCCTGCGGTGCCTGGTCCTTCCCCACATGATGCCCCCCCCCAGTCGAGGAACCTGCGGGTTTTAATGTGCAGGCAAGGTAGGGGAGACGCGTGGCCATGTGTCCCCCCCAATGACTTCTTATCTGGACTGGCCATGTGCCTTTGTTAATAGTGTTGTTAACTACTTTTTATTTCATTGCTGAATAAAGCATTTTATTTTCCGTTTGAACACATTTGCATTTCAGGTATTGATGTGGGTGCTGATGGTCCCGGAGTTGGGGTGGTGGTAATGTGTTATGTGTCAGGAGAAAGTTGTCGTCTGATGCTAATGGGGTGGACCATGGTATCTGCCTGCCATCACAATGTATCTGCAAGGTATATTTGGTCGTGTGTGCTATTTGTGTTTGGAGACATTGTCCCAAGGACTGTTCCTTCCTCTGTGGCACCTGACATCTACCCTGCAGAGAGTAGCACTTTTGTAGTGCTGACCTGTGTCTAAATTTCCTTTGTTGGTGACGGATCCCTTCAACTATGGCCATGCCTGCTCAGCAATGTCTCCGGCTGCATCCTCTGTGCCATCCTTGCTAGTCACTGTACTTGTGTATTGAGTATGTTGTCATGCCTTAATGGAGACAATCAGCATTTTCCACACTGTTCATGTGTGTTATCCCAGCCTAGCACACATTTGGTACTTGTTCTGCAGGGTATTTGAGCACCTGACTGACAATTGTGGGCATTGTATCTGTGGAAAGTCCACCCTATTCCTTCCATGAGAGGCAACATCTTGGTGGCTGCCCCGGCACCTGTACATTCCGATCAGTCCTGGGATGTGCGTGACAGTGTGTGTTCCCTTTGGCTCTCTTACTGTAGTGGGCATTGACATGAGTATACAGTCTTGTGGCATGATCTCTGTGTGTGTATTGTGCTGCATCCGCCAGGGGTGGGTATGCATGTGTCATTTGTCCTCATACCCAAATGTGTAGTGTCATGCAGTGGGGAAGG
Organism: Triturus cristatus; assembly: GCF_964204655.1. NCBI lineage: Eukaryota > Metazoa > Chordata > Amphibia > Caudata > Salamandridae > Triturus > Triturus cristatus. The sequence continues at coordinate 1,117,189,109 of NC_140592.1, forward strand.
ACATCCATCCTCATGGTAGTGGGACACTGCTGTCAGTGATGTGTTGTTATGAAACTATCAACATAGTTGAACATTAGGGATGCGTGCATACACCCATGGAGTTGTGCTCATCTGATCATGATGTACACACACCCATGACTCTGTCCACTGCTGGGAGTCCTCTGCACCCACCCCTCACATGTCTCTGTCCACTGCTGGGAGTGATATGCACCCACTCCTCATATTTCTGTCCACTGCTGAGAGTCCTCTGCACCCACCTTTCACATGTCTCTGTCCACTGCTGGGAGTGATATGCACCCACCCCTCATATGTCTGTCCACTGCTGGGAGTGATATGCACCCACCCCTCATATGTCTGGGCACTGCTGGGAGTCCTCTGCACCCACCCCTCATATGTCTGTGCACACCTGGTAGTGATATGCACCCACCCCTCATATGTCATTCCACTGCTGGTAGTGATATGCACCCACCCTTCATATGTATGTACACTGCTGGGAGTCCTCTGTACCCACCCCTCATATGTCTGTCCACTGCTGGGAGTCCCCTGCACCCACCCTTCATATGTCTGTCCACTGCTGGGAGTCCTCTGCACCCACCCCTCATATATCTGGGCACTGCTGGGAGTGATATGCACCCACCCCTCATGTCTCTGTCCACTGCTGGGAGTCCTCTGCACCCACCCCTCACATGTCTCTGTCCACTGCTGTGAGTGATATGCACCCACCCCTCATATGTCTGTCCACTGCTGGGCGTCCTCTGCACCCACCCCTCACATGTATCTGTCCACTGCTGGGAGTGATATGCACCTACCCCTCATCTGTCTGGGCTCTGCTGGGAGTCCTCTGCACCCACCCCTCATATGTCTGTCCACTGCTGGTAGTGATATGCACCCACCCCTCATATGTCTGTCCACTGCTGGTAGTGATATACACCCACCCCTCATATGTCTGTCCACTGCTGGGAGTGATATGCACCCACCCTTCATATGTCTGTCCACTGCTGGGAGTCCCCTGCACCCACCCTTCATATGTCTGTCCACTGCTGGGAGTCCTCTGCACCCACCCCTCATATATCTGGGCACTGCTGGGAGTGATATGCACCCACCCCTCATGTCTCTGTCCACTGCTGGGAGTCCTCTGCACCCACCCCTCACATGTCTCTGTCCACTGCTGGGAGTGATATGCACCCACCCCTCATATGTCTGTCCACTGCTGGGAGTCCTCTGCACCCACCCCTCACATGTCTCTGTCCACTGCTGGGAGTGATATGCAACTACCCCTCATATGTCTGGGCACTGCTGGGAGTCCTCTGCACCCACCCCTCATATGTCTGTCCACTGCTGGGAGTCCCCTGCACCCGCCCCTCATATATCTGGGCACTGCTGGGAGTGATATGAATCCACCCCTCATGTCTCTGTCCACTGCTGGGAATCCTCTGCACCCACCCCTCACATGTCTCTGTCCACTGCTGGGAGTGATATGCACCCACCCTCCGTATGTCTGTCCACTGCTGGGAGACCTCTGCACCCACCCCTCATATGTCTTTCCACTGCTGGGAGTCCCCTGCACCCATCCCTCATATATCTGGGCACTGCTGGGAGTGATATGCACCCACTCCTCATGTCTCTGACCACTGCTGGGAGTCCTCTGCACCTACCCCTCACATGTCTCTGTCCACTGCTGGGAGTGATATGCACCCACCCTTCATATGTCTGTCCACTGCTGGGAGTCCTCTGCACCCACCCCTCACATGTCTCTGTCCACTGCTGAGAGTCCCCTGCACCCACCCTTCATATGTCTGTCCACTGCTGGGAGTCCTCTGCACCCACCCCTCATATGTCTGTCCACTGCTGGGAGTCCCCAGCACCCGCCCCTCATATATCTGGGCACTGCTGGGAGTGATATACACCCACCCCTCATATGTCTGTCCACTGCTGGGAGTGATATGCACCCACCCTTCATATGTCTGTCCACTGCTGGGAGTCCCCTGCACCCACCCTTCATATGTCTGTCCACTGCTGGGAGTCCTCTGCACCCTCCCCTCATATATCTGGGCACTGCTGGGAGTGATATGCACCCACCCATCATGTCTCTGTCCACTGCTGGGAGTCCTCTGCACCCACCCCTCACATGTCTCTGTCCACTGCTAGGAGTGATATGCACCCACCCCTCATATGTCTGTCCACTACTGGGAGTCCTCTGCACCCACCCCTCACATGTCTCTGTCCACTGCTGGGAATGATATGCACCCACCCCTCATATGTCTGGGCACTGCTGGGAGTCCTCTGCACCCACCCCTCATATGTCTGTCCACTGCTGGTAGTGATATGTACCCACCCCTCATATGTCTGTCCACTGCTGGTAGTGATATACACCCACCCCTCTCATGCCTGTCCACTGCTGGGAGTCATATGCACCCACCCTTCATATGTCTGTCCACTGCTGGGAGTCCTCTGCACCCACCCCTCATATGTCTTTCCACTGCTGGGAGTCCCCTGCACCCACCCCTCATATATCTGGGCACTGCTGGGAGTGATATGCACCCACTCCTCATGTCTCTGTCCACTGCTGGGAGTCCTCTGCACCCACCCCTCACATGTCTCTGTCCACTGCTGGGAGTGATATGCACCCACCCCTCATATGTCTGTCCACTGCTGGGAGTCCTCTGCACCCACCCCTCACATGTCTCTGTCCACTTCTGGGAGTGATATGCACCTACCCCTCATATGTCTGGGCACTGCTGGGAGTCCTCTGCACCCACCCCTCATATGTCTGTCCACTGCTGGGAGTCCTCTGCACCCACCCCTCATATGTCTGTCCACTGCTGGGAGTCCCCTGCACCCGCCCCTCATATATCTGGGCACTGCTGGGAGTGATATGCACCCACTCCTCATGTCTCTGTCCACTGCTGGGAGTCCTCTGCACCTAACCCTCACATGTCTCTGTCCACTGCTGGGAGTGATATGCACCCACCCCTCATATGTCTGTCCACTGCTGGGAGTCCTCTGCACCCATCCCTCACATGTCTCTGTCCACTGCTGAGAGTCCCCTGCACCCACCCTTCATATGTCTGTCCACTGCTGGGAGTCCCCTGCACCCGACCCTCATATATCTGGGCACAGCTGGGAGTAATATGCACCCACCCCTCATGTCTCTGTCCACTGCTGGGAGTCCTCTGCACCCACCCCTCACATGTCTCTGTCCACTGCTGAGAGTGATATGCACCCACCCCTCATATGTCTGTCCACTGCTGGGAGTCCTCTGCACTCACCCCTCACATGTCTCTGTCCACTGCTGGGAGTGATATGCACCCACCCCTCATATGTCTGGGCACTGCTGGGAGTCCTCTGCACCCACCCCTCATATGTCTGTCCACTGCTGGTAGTGATATGCACCCACCCCTCATATGTCTGTCCACTGCTGGTAGTGAGGTTCTGGACTTTTAAGAGTCCAGAGGTGTCAGGGAAACAACACCCAAAGACCCCTGAGTTCCTCCTGTCTCGGTGCACAAATAAACAGAGACATGGGCTTCTCAATGGTGGCGTCAAAGACCAAGGTTTATTTACTGCAGGGACACAGAAGTCATAGGAACCACACAGAGGCAGAATCTACGAGACTGTTCGAATTGCATTAAGTGGGTTGTTCCTTAAATACACGGAAAATGTCTTTAGGCAACATTACACGAATATTTCTCATGCCCAACCCGGTATCCCAAATAAACAGTAAATAGACATCAAACAATAATTAGTCGTAGGTTTTCGGTATTCGATCAGGTCCCCATGTCAGTTTTCCATTCTTTACCCGATCCTCCCCATCATAAAAATCGTAACCTCCCCATTGTAAAAGTCCAGAAGGAGAGGAGCAGAGCCAGGTGCAAAGGATTGAAAAGTAGGATAAGAGGTGTTTATGGATCATAAAGGGGCATGGCTACCGTCTTCGGCCTTTCAGTCAGGACAATGGACACGAGAACCAGTATAGCAGGACTGGCCTCAGGCAAGGGAGGCAGCTTGATTCTGCCTAGTCATGCAGCGTCAGCCTTTCTCGGGGCTCGAGCTTACGTGTCCTTAACAAGGTGACTCTGTCGGGGTCATTGCCCGTTCATTGACTATGTGAGGGCAAGAAACAAAATGGATGCCGTAACTAAAATGGATGCCATGACTTTACAACAGAATGCCCTATTTCTGAGTGAATTCATGCTAGTTGCGTAGCGAAAACACTGTCATGTATGTAATGGATCATTTGCGGTTCATTGGTACCAAAATTGTGTCAGTACTACGATACCGATTTCACGGGTTCGGATCGCTACAGAACCTCAGACCGTCCTTTTGCCCTTACATAGGCAATAACTTACTCTATGTCGGAGTCCATTTCTATGTTCATCGGGTCACTGATATGTTGTTGAAGCATTACTCTATCCCGTGGCGTATCTCTAAAAACAGGTGGTCTTCTTACGCACGTTGAAATGCAGAGATTACATAAGGCAGGACCACACTGAACAATGAGACAGCACGAAAATAAAAATACCAACGCAACACCAGTGACTATCAGAACCTTCCATCCCCACGCAGACAACAGGCTCCAGAACCATCCCATTAATGACCAGTCACCTTCCTCTACATGAATAGAGTCAGAGATTTTGTGTAACTTAGAGATGGCCTTGTATACCGTTGGCGCATTATCTGGGATAAAAACACAACAACTCGATTGGATCATTTTACATACTCCACCTCGATCTGCAAGTAACACATCAAGAACCATACGGTTCTGTAACGTCATGAGGCGATCCGCTTGAAGCTCAGCTGTCAGGTTACTAAGGGCACCCGCAGTTTCGGTGATAGTGGATTCAACTACCCGTGTTAGTTGACGTAAGTTTCTACTGTTAACCATAGGCCCCCAGAACGGAAGGAAACCTTTGAAGAAGTCTCCTGCTTCTTGGCCAGCAGTATCTTCTTTACTGAAAACACCTCTCACAACTCTAGTTTTGTGATAGTCCGGTGCAGCAGTGTATGTCGGAGGTAGCAGTTGAGCGATATAACATGAGCCTGAGAAGTCAGCAGGCAGCCATGTGTATGCTCTGTCTTGGAAAACAAAATAGGTACCCTTAGCAGCTAAGAATGCAGGGGAAGACTGTGACGGGAAAACATATGTTTCGATACAGTCACTCTTTCCTAGTCGAGCTTTCGGATTCCTCCCATTTCCTTGCAAACAGACCTGACCTTGGTGGGGTACGACCCAGATCGGAGTAGAGCTTTTACGTTTGTTCTCACCCAGAGTAATGCCATATTCCGTAACATTCCAACCCATGTAAACTCGCAATTCATCCTTGGGAATGAACGGAGTGTTATTGACATCTCTAACCATGTCAGTGATTCCTTTTACCAAGGCTCTATTAGCAGAGTTATACCGAGTGGAACGCGGAGGTCGTGGAGGATAGGTCTCTAGGGCATAAGCGAACATGGTCTGAAATGCCCAGAATGATCCATTATAACTAAAGGGCAGAACCAGATAAGGGATGCCCTTGTCCATGGTATGTGGTATCAAGCCACACACCCAACAGTTTGTTGTGTTAACTACTAGTTGATGTTGGTGCAAGAGCTGAATGAAAGTGTTATTTATAAACTCAGAGCGTCGAGCTTGCTCGTGGGCAGGAAAAGGATGGAAAGAATGAAGAGAAACAACAGTCGGAGAAACAGGAACATGGGGAGATACTGTAGATGTAACAGGTGTAAAGATCAACTGAATACTAAAAATAATTCCGCCTACCAAAGTTATTAAAACAATTAGAAGTGTCAAAGTACATTGCATTAGAAAACATTTGCTATATAATATGTCATATAGCTTTGTCTTGTGCACATTTATGACATTAACCCGTTGCAGTTCAGGAAGCTCCATCTTCTACAACCGTTCGCAACGGATGGTTTGTACCTGTTAAAAACTTGCCTCTGTTTACCCTGGGAGTTCCCAAGATAGACAGAAGAAACCGACCTTATGTCTGATTCCCTGCAAATTAAAACAAGGCACACGTTACGACCCTACGGTAACCCAGATGGCAAGGTGAGAGAAACAATAAAAACAAAAAGATAAAAATTTAGAGCAAACTTCCTGACTGAATGGAATGCAGTAAGATCAAAACAGTTTTCAAACAGAAAGGTAATTATGCAATGTCATTAGTTCATAACATGAGAACGTAGATTATATCTGTACTTTCCGGGTCTTGTCTGATCTTGAAATAGCTGGTCTACAGGTGCGGAAATGTTCGACTCCACAGGTGACAAATGTTCACTTTGTACAATACTCGGTCCAAGATTCAAAGGAGCAGTTCCTGCTGAGGTGTCAGAGTTCTGTGTTTCAGTTCGTGGGTGGTCCGTTATATACTCTGCATCACTGAAAGGGATGTGCCTAGGAACAGGTTCTGTCTCGGATACGCCAAATCCCTGTCTAACCCAGTTGTCATAGGGGAGTGGGAGAGGGACACGTTTCATATGGCTAGCGTGCACCCAATTCTTCCTTCCAGCTAGGCGTACAGCAGTTCTTGTTGTGAGGAGTACCTGGAACGGACCCACGAATCTTGGCTGGAGGTTCCGAGTTCGTTCAAAGTTCCGTACTACTACTTGGTCGCCTGGTTTCAACGTGTGGCCTGGACTCTCTGGCAGTTTAGGCAAGGATTTGAATACCTGTTGATGAATAAGGCTTAATTTAGCAGTCAGATCATAGAGATAATCAATCAACATTGGGTATTCAATCTGTTTGAATTCCTTTGGCCTAGGGACTCCCCAAACATTAGCAGGACGACCGAACACAATCTCATATGGGCTAAGCCCTACTCGAGAGTGTACAGTCGCTCTGGTGGACAATAGAGCTAAAGGCAGTGCATCTGGCCAAGCTAGACCAGTGGAAGCTTGAATTTTAGCAAGTTTCAGTTTCAGGGTGCCATTGTACCCTTCAACCCGCTGACTGTGGGTGATTCGCACTGTGAAATTTTTGGGTAATACCCAAACCCGTACACACACTCTTCATAACTTTCCCTACAAACTCACTTCCATTGTCCGACCAAACAATCCGTGGCATACCATAACTGGGGAAGTACTCTTTAAGGAGGATTTTGGCAGTGGACATAGCAGTGTTATCCTTTAACGGATATGCCTCAATCCATCTTGAAAAGGCACAGACCACCACTAGGACATATTTAAGATTATTACACCTGTCCATGTGGATAAAATCCAATTGAATCACTTCAAAGGGACAAGAAGGGGGAGCAAAATGACCAGTTGGGGTTGGGTTCCCTTGCCAGGATTATGCATCAGGCATATCATGCAGTTTTTCACCACTCTTTCCGCACACTTAGTAATTCCATCGTTCTTCCATACTGGAGCTAACATTTTACAGATCCCTTTCGAACTGATGTGCGCCGCTCCATGCGCCATCGTGACTACTGCGAGCACATACGCATCAGGTAACATCCAACGCTGCTGTTCAGACAAATCAACCCAACATCCACTTGAATCCATTTTACCCGTTTTCTCCTTCCATTCATTCTTCTCATTTTCAGTTGCTTCATTCTGGATTGCCTTCACACTTTCAATCGTATTCTCACACATCCCTGACTCAGCAATCCATCTTGCAGACGTTGCAACGTACATTCGGCTCGTCATGTTCTTGGCCGTTTCTCTAGCGACCTCATCAGCAAACGCATTCCCACGGCCAACATCATCCGTAATCTTTCGATGTGCACTGCACTTCACAATCGCAACTTCATTCGGTAGGGTCAGGGATTCAAATAGATCGCTGACTAACTGTCCATGTTGGATCTTAGTTCCATGAGACGTGAGAAAACCTCTTTCTCTCCAGAGACGTCCAAAGCTATGTGCTACGCCGAAGGCGTATTGGCTATCAGTAAACACATTCACTCTCTTTCCCTCAGCTAAAACACACGCTCTTGTTAATGCAATTAATTCTGCAGCTTGGGCAGAATTCTGACTTACTCTTGCAGTCTCAACAATCGTACTCAAAGTCGTAACTGCATATGCGGCCGTCACATCACCATTCTGTAGTTTAAAACACGACCCATCGACATATAAAGTGCCGTCTGGATCTAGTAACGGAGTATCTTTCAAATCAATCCGACCTTTTGTCTCTTCCTCAGTTCTAAAACAGCAATCATGGGGCTCTGAATCACTCGACTCTAGAGTAGTCGGCAACAGCGTTGCTGGATTCAATATGTTGCATCGCTTAATCTGAATGTGGTTTGCCAAAAGCGTCAGCTCATAGCCTGATAGTCTAGCACTGGTGAGGTGCTGAGTTTTTGTTCGATTCATGAGTGTATCCACAGCATGTGGAACCATGACTACTAACATGTTGTTCATGACTAGTCCAGCAGACTGTCGAATAGACACTGCAGCTGCTGCTGCTGCTGTAGCTCTCAAACAACTTGGCAATGCTCTGGCTACCGGATCTAATGTAGATGAGAAATATGCACAAGGCCGCTGTTTGTCACCAAATTGTTGCGTTAAAACACTCAAAGCACAACCTTCTCTTTCATGGACATATAGTGTAAACGGCTTACTGTAGTCAGGAGTACCCAACACAGGAGCTGAACACAGCGCATCACGTAAGTTAGAGAAGCTATGTTGACATTCGTCGGACCATGGCAAAGGGCTCGGAACACCTTTTCCAGTCAGGGCTACCAATGGTTTTGCCATGAGAGAAAAATTTGGGATCCATTGCCTACAGTATGACGTAATACCCAAAAACGCACGCACTTCTCTCTGTGTGCTTGGTACAGTCATCTGCGAAATTGCTTTGATTCTCTCTGGGGTCAACCTTCTTCCCTCCTTTGACAAAAGATGACCTAAGTAGGTCACTTCTTGGCAACAATATTGCAGTTTAGAAGGTGACACCTTGTGATGTAAGTCTGACAAATGACGTAATAGAGAAATTGTAGCTGCTTTGCAAGTTTCCTTGTCATCAGCAGCCAGTAAAAGATCGTCTACGTACTGGATCAGAGCAACATCAGGAGGAAGTACAAGAGCATCTAATTGACTCTTCAATGCTTGGCTGTAAATTGAAGGGCTCTCACAATAACCTTGTGGAGCACGTTTGAATCTGAAACTGCGACCTCCTAAGGAGAAACCAAAAATGTCTCTACTTTCCTCTGCTATCGGAATGCTGAAAAATGCATTTTTCAAATCGATCACTGTAAACCATGAGGCTGAGGCAGGAATCAACGTTAATAATGCAGTGATATCTGGTACCACAGGAAACTGTGGAATCACTATTTTGTTAATTTCTCTGAGGTCAATCACAAACCGGTAGATTGGAGGTTTGGAAGGGTCAGTACGTTTCAAAATCGGTAGAACAGGACTATTGCAGACATTTCCTCTAGTTTCCTCAATCACATCTTTCTGTATCAAGTCTTTCACAATCAGTAGGAGTGCACGTTCCCCTTCATTCGAAATCCGATACTGTGGGATTCGTGGGAATTTAACATTCGCTTTCAGACTTACCACATAAGGGGGAATTTCCAAGAGGCCTACATCGTTAGGACCAGTTGCCCAAAGAGTATCAGGGAGAGAACGCAGCTCCGGTGGGAGCTTATCCATCGACATATACATTGGAGAGATTACTCTTTTGCCTAATGTGAGCTGTACTCCCGAAGGAGAACAGTACAGTATCGCATGTAGGCGTTTCAACAGATCTAAACCAAGCAAATTCTCATTACAACCGGTTGTTAGAATAAGGGGTGCTTCTAGTTCACATGGCCCAACAGATATTGATAAAGGACTAGAAACAGGATTGTGAACAGGGGCGCCTGAAAAACCTACTGAAGTGTTCGTTAAGCCAGACAAAGGTGCGCCAGGGAGTTTCGCATGCATAATTGAACTTTTTGCCGCACCAGTATCCAACAGAAACGGTTCGACCACGCCTGATGTAACTACTGCGACATAAGGTCCACTCTGATCAACTGGAACTGATACTACTCCCTCTCTTTGCCTGTGGCTGTCCTAGTACTCGCTTCTCTGAATCTCTTCATTATGATCATAATAATCTTCAACATGATACTGTGGAGATCTACCTGGTTGCGCAGATTGTGCATTTCGCTGATCGAAATAATTCGATTGGCGATCAGCCTGTGGTGTCATTGTACCACGTCCTCTACCCCTAGGAGTTTGCATAAACCCAACATTACCTCTCTGAGCTGGGACACCACTAGTCTGTGCGTGCAGTACCGGACACTCATTCTTATAATGACCCTCCTTTTTACAATAGGCACACTGATTCCATGCTAACTGTTGTCGGGAAAAACCATAATTAAATCTTTGGGACGTCCCTTGCTGGAATTGTGGCTGCTGCTGAAACTGGGGTCGCTGCTGTGAATCTGATTGATTCGAGCGAGGCGGATACGCCTGTTGCAAAAGAACTTTAGTCTTTAAATCTTTTGTTTTCTTTTCTGACTTTTCCTTCTCTTCCTTCTCTCTATTCTCGTAATACTGAGCAGTTGCAAGTATCTGTGCTGTCGTCGACACTGCCCATGCACTTTCAGAATCCTTTAACTTGTTACTAAGTTCAGGTAATAAATTAAACACGAACTTGTCGACAAACAATCTCTGGCCTCCCTCAGTACTCATATCTTGTCCACTGTGGTCTACGAAGGTCTCTTCAAATCTAGTGAAAAAGTCAGAGACGCTTTCGTCCTTCTTTTGCTTGCATGCCGATAGTTTATCCCAATTAACTCATAACGCTGGCATCAGCGTTTTCATCAGATTAATTATTCTGCCAGGTAGGGCAGCAATCAGAGGTTCAGGTTTAGCACCGCCAACTTGTTGCGCATCTGCTGCTACAATAGCCGGCCAATCACCTCCTAAGGCGACTGGGTGGTTCTCTTGCCGAATCTTGGCCCATATAGGCTGTGGCACTACATTACCAAATAACATTTCAATGTCTGCCAAATTCATGATGCACGCCTGAACTGTCTGCGTTAACTCTTTGTAATAACCAGCAGGATTTTTACGTGGGTCTGGCAACGCTTGTTTTACTGCTAATACTTCAGCCCGTTTCCAAGGGATGTGTATCCACACTCTCTGGAATTGTGCCGGGGCAGCTGCAATACCATTAGCCGCATCAGCTTGAACTGCATCACGCCATATCGGTGGAACTTCCCTCATCGGATATTGACCTCGTTTTTTCCTAGTAGTAATCGGTGAACCATCAGGGTCCCTTGTCGCTCGAAGAGGGAAATCATCCCTATAAGCTAAAATCAGTTCTATCGCTCCCCTTACTTCTGAACCTATCACCATTCCTGCGGCGAACTTCTGTTGAATATTTATCATATCAGAGGGGACGGAATCTAAGTCATCATCTTCCCATTCTTCACGCACAAGAGAACACATCACGTCAAAAACATAACGTTGAGTTGGTTCATTCCATTGCATAAAAGTATCTAACACTCTTTGTGCATCATACTTCACAGCTTTCGACATCCACCTAAGAGCTGTCGAATCTAACATGTCTCGTTCCTGAGGACCAGGAAGCTGGCTACGTCTCTGTATAGAGTCAGAAACGGGGGTCCCAATTAAAGACCTGTAGAGAGGAGTTAAGATATTAGTTACAGAGTCGGTTATTTTCCGACGAACGGAAAGCGGAGTCAGAATGTTCATAGGGTTCGGGGATAGGGCAGCTGGAGCAGATGAAATAGTAAGGGTGGGAGTAGCAGGTAAAGCAGTTTGCGTAACGACAGGCAAAGGCGGAGCAGGCGACCCAGGAAGAGGGGGTGCCAAAGGAACATTAACTACGGGAAGGACAGGAGCTGGAATCAAAGGAAGTGGAGCAACTATTCCAGGCAGACCAGCAGCTGGTTGTACAACAGGTAGTAACTGTGGTACTGTAATACCCTGTGCATACGGTGGAGGTGAATTCAACAGGTAAGACAACAGAGGATCCTTTTCATGATCCTCCATCGGCTTAGTAGGACAAGATGGCAATACAGGGTAACATTTATCAATTGCCAAATTATATTTTCTATTCGCCATCTCCATTGCTTTCTCAGTCTCGTTGACATGCAGCTGCCTAGCAGACTCCATTAAAGTCAACCCTTTCTCTTTCTGTTCTTTCTTCGTCTTCCTAATTTCTCTCTGTTTGGCTTCTTTGCGCCATACGCGAAAAGAATCAAACATTGCCGGCCGGGCTTTTCTCTTAAACAACTTCATTTCTAGATTGTCTAGTATTTCGGTTTCGAAGCTACCATGTGGTGGCCAACTAAGGACACCATCTTTTCTGGTGTAACGGACCCATACTTCATTATACGTAATAGGACCCACACCATGTTTACAATAGAGCTCATATGTAGGAGTTCCAATCGGAGGAACAGAAAAAGGAATCCTCCAACCGGGAATCCCCGTTGCAACGTAACCAGGACAGGAAACAATTACTACTGGTAGTCATGACAAACAAAGACAAATTCCAACCAAAATGCGCAAAGAACTTAGGCCTACCAAAATGAACTATTACCAAAACAAAGATTATCTAAACAAGAGCAACCAATGATAATCTACGAATTAAACCAGAGCAACAAAGAACAACCAAACTGAGCGTAACCCACTTAATACTTAACTGAAATGTGGAAGACGTCACCAAGGAGAACCCGTCTACGTCTCGCCGTACTAAGGTCTGCACCTCGGGTCCAAGACAGGGCGACAGTCAGGGCAGCGGTCCTCTGTAGCCGTCTGGGAACGGGAACCCTCGTGGAAGAGATCGTCGGGCCACTTTTACGACATGCAGGGATCGATGAAGCGGGGTACCTCCCTCCGGAATCTTCACACGAAACTTCTCGAACTTTTCAGGCTTTGGACCGGTACCGGATGACGTCGCCCCACGTAGGGCGCCAATTTGAGGTTCTGGACTTTTAAGAGTCCAGAGGTGTCAGGGAAACAACACCCAAAGACCCCTGAGTTCCTCCTGTCTCGGTGCACAAATAAACAGAGACACGGGCTTCTCGATGGTGGCGTCAAAGACCAAGGTTTATTTACTGCAGGGACACAGAAGTCATAGGAACCACACAGAGGCAGAATCTACGAGACTGTTCGAATTGCATTAAGTGGGTTGTTCCTTAAATACACGGAAAATGTCTTTAGGCAACATTACACAAATATTTCTCATGCCCAACCCGGTATCCCAAATAAACAGTAAATAGACATCAAACAATAATTAGTCGTAGGTTTTCGGTATTCGATCAGGTCCCCTTGTCAGTTTTCCATTCTTTACCCGATCCTCCCCATCATAAAAATCGTAACCTCCCCATTGTAAAAGTCCAGAAGGAGAGGAGCAGAGCCAGGTGCAAAGGATTGAAAAGTAGGATAAGAGGTGTTTATGGATCATAAACGGGCATGGCTACCGTCTTCGGCCTTTCAGTCAGGACAATGGACACGAGAACCAGTATAGCAGGACTGGCCTCAGGCAAGGGAGGCAGCTTGATTCTGCCTAGTCATGCAGCGTCAGCCTTTCTCGGGGCTCGAGCTTACGTGTCCTTAACAAGGTGACTCTGTTGGGGTCATTGCCCGTTCATTGACTATGTGAGGGCAAGAAACAAAATGGATGCCGTAACTAAAATGAATGCCATGTCTTTACAACAGAATGCCCTTTTTCTGAGTGAATTCATGCTAGTTGCGTAGCGAAAACACTGTCATGTATGTAATGGATCATTTGCGGTTCATTGGTACCAAAATCGTGTCAGTACTACGATACCGATTTCACGGGTTCGGATCGCTACAGAACCTCAGTAGTGATATACACCCACCCCTCATATGTCTGTCCACTGCTGGGAGTGAAATGCACCCACCCTTCATATGTCTGTCCACTGCTGGGAGTCCTCTGCACCCACCCCATATATTTCTGACCACTGCTGGGAGTCCCCTGCACCCACCCCTCATATATCTGGCCACTGCTGGGAGTGATATGCACCCACCCCTCATGTCTCTGTCCACTGCTGGAAGTCCTCTGCACCCACCCCTCACTTGTCTCTGTCCACTGCTGGGAGTGATATGCACCCACCCCTCATATGTCTGTCCACTGCTGGGAGTCCTCTGCACCCACCCCTCACATGTCTCTGTCCACTGCTGGGAGTCCCCTGCACCCACCCTTCACATGTCTGTCCACTGCTGTGAGTCCTCTGCACCCACCCCTCATATGTCTGTCCACTGCTGGGAGTCCACTGCACCCACCCCTCATTTATCTGGGCACTGCTGGGAGTGATATGCACCCACCCCTCATGTCTCTGTCCACTGCTGGGAGTCCTCTGCACCCAACCACTGCTGGGAGTGATATGCACCCACCCCTCATATGTCTGTCCACTGCTGGGAGTCCTCTGCACCCACCCCTCACATGTCTCTGTCCACTGCTGGGAGTCCTCTGTACCCACCCCTCATATGTCTTGGCACTGCTGGGAGTCCTCTGCACCCACCCCTCATATGTCTGTCCACTGCTGGGAGTCCTCTGCACCCTCCCCTCATATATCTGGGCACTGCTGGGAGTGATATGCACCCACCCCTCATATGTCTGTCCACTGCTGGGAGTCCTCTACACCCACCCCTCACATGTCTCTGTCCACTGCTGGGAGTGATATGCACCCACCCCTCACATGTCTATGTCCACTGCTGGGACTCCTTGGCAGACACCCACCCACCCACCCGCACCCTTGGTGCTGTACACTGCTGTCCTGGCCATGTACACACCCCAATATACTGGCTATATGCTGCACCAGGCCCTAAGCCAACATTCGTGGCGTGTGTATGCCTTGTATCACTCATGTACTGGTGCCCTAGAGGTACGCGTGATACGGGCCGTACCCATGCCCTCAGAGCGTGGGTACGGGTTTTAACACCATTGGAGTGGTGATGTAGGGGTACACGCCATACCCACGCCCTTAGAGCGTGGGTACGGCCCGTACCACGCATACACCTACTTCACCACTCCAATGGGGGTACGGCCTGTACCCACGCTCTGAGGGCGTGGGTACGGCCCATACCACGCGTACACCAACTTCACCACTCCAATGGTGGTACGGGCCGTACCCATGCTCTGAGGGCGTGGGTACGGCCCGTACCACCATTGGAGTGGCGATGTAGGGGTACACGCCATACCCACGCCCTCAGAGCATGGGTACGGCCCGTACCACCATTGGAGTGGTGAAGTAGGTGTACGCGTGATACGGGCCGTACCCACGCCCTCAGAGCGTGGGTACGGGTTTTAACACCATTGGAGTGGTGATGTAGGGGTACACGCCATACCCACGCCCTTAGAGCGTGGGTACGGCCCGTACCACGCATACACCTACTACACCACTCCAATGGTGGTACGGCCCGTACCACCATTGGAGTGGTGAAGTAGGTGTACGCGTGATACAGGCCGTACCCACGCCCTCAGAGCGTGAGTACGGGCCGTACCACCATTGGAGTGGTGATGTAGGGGTACGCACCGTACTCACGCCCTCAGAGCGTGGGTACAGCCAGTACCACACGTACACCTACTTCACCACTCCAATGGGGGTACAGCCCGTACCCACGCTCTGAGGGCGTGGGTATGGCACGTACCCCTACATCACCACTCCAATGGTGGTACGGCCCGTACCCATGCTCTGAGGGTGTGCGTACGGCCCGTACCACGCGTACACCTACTTTACCACTCCAATGGTGGTACGGGCCGTTCCCACGCTCTGAGGGCGTGGGTACGGCGTGTACCATGCGTACCCCTACATCGCCACTCCAATGGTGGTACAGGCCGTACCCACGCTCTGAGGGCGTGGGTACGGCACGTACCACGCATACCCCTACATCGCCACTCCAATGGTGGTACGGGCCCTACCCACGCTCTGAGGGTGTGGGTACGGCACGTACCACTCGTGCCCCTACATAGCCACTCCAATGGTGGTACGGGCCGTACCTATGCTCTGAGGGCGTGGGTGCGGCGCGTACCACGCGTACCCCTACATCGCCACTCCAATGGTGGTACGGGCCGTACCCATGCTCTGAGGGCGTGGTTAGGGGCCGTACCACCATTGTAGTGGTGACGGGTACGCGTTCGCGGGAATTGGTGGACACGCCCCCCGAAGTGACCAGACCCTGGAGGTAATGTTAGGACAGTATATGCCCCTGGGTGTTGTGCTGACCTTCTGCGGCATCTGCATCGGTTTCTGTGCACCAGGTCGTAGGCTAGGAGGGCCGGGATGACACGTAGGATGGGGTCCATGGCTGTCCGTCGCATCCCGCAGCTCCTTCTTCGCTTCGTCCTCACTTTCCCGGGAGTTTTTAGCTGCCGTAAATAATGGTCCGTGCGGAATGACGTAGGCACGAATCGTACTTGCTGGTCCGTAGAACGCTGCCTGACTCCGTCCGGACGTCACGTGCGCGATGTCCCGGATCGGGATTGTGAGTATTTTTTAGCCGGTCTGTGTTTTGTACGACTCGTACGGAAATTGTATTTCTGTACGAATCGTACTTGCGGGTTTGTAAGGTGGTTTTCCCGGGTATGAGTCGGACAGAGAATTCGCTCCGTACGACCATAATGTTAAATAAAAAAAATATCATTATATTTATTATAATTAAATTACTCCCCACCCTAAACCCCTATAAACCCTCAACCCGCTACAGAACTAAAAAACACAACATTTTATTCAATTATTTTTCATAGTTTAAAACATATATCTAATATATTAAGAAACATAAATAATATTTAAACAAAAAAATTAAATCATATACATTTAAAATATATACTAAAATACATAACAATAATTAAAAAACAATACTTTAAGTAACTATATTTTTTCAAACAATATTACTTACCTTAAAATCGATATTGTTCACATCAATATTCGCCTGACGATATTTCAATCTCTCGATATTTAAAACTCGCTATTTAGGTAGGACGATATTTTAAACTCGATATTTTGTCTCACTACCCAAATCTCTATTTCAGAAACCTTAGATCATTTCAGGGAATTAATTTTAAATCAATGTAGCACGAAAAAGCCACATAAATGGTGCTCACTTTTTCCAATTGGCCTGGTATTCCTCCAAGAAACTTGGCCCCCCAAGATTAGGTTACTGATTGTAAAGACTATTGGTAACTCTGCAGAGAGGAGTTATCACGGCATGAAAACATAGAAGAACCCTTTGGTCTTTTTAGGAATGAGGAATAACTAGGTGTATCAGTAATTTCATTCCCGGTTTACCCAGTACGTCTCATTAATCCAGAGTTTCACTGGGTGAAACTAAACTGGTCTACAGTTTTCCCATCGAACTCATAATTCTGATTGAAACTGGTAACTGCTGTTAATGGCCCCATGGGAAGTAACACACCATTTACAATGAGGTCATAATAGTGATTTGGGGGGATTTACAATATTTGTTATATGTAACTCGCATGTCAGTCCCACACAGAAGTGGTCTGTGAAGAACAATAGTGCATCATCTGTAGGAGTAAACTGCAATGGAAATTTCTAAATTTGCAGCACTTCTGGAAAAATGCAGTACAAAAAAAAAACACTGAGAACCTTTGCCTTCCACCCAACCTCACGCAATATGATAGACACCACACTGAAGGGAGCATTTGTCTAAAGAGAGTCCGAGCTACAACTCATGTTTCCAATGCATTAATGGAATTCGAAAAATATATATTATATACTTTGTTATCTACGTGTACAAGCGCTTGTCAATTGTTGAACGACGTATTAGTTGTGAGATATTCTATATTAAGTAACAGTTTTTTTCCTACTCAAGTGTGGATATTAAAGTGGCAGAGTGCACCAGTAGACAGAGGAAGTTAAAGTAAGTTACATCAGCATATCAGAGCTGCGGAAACCCTGAAGGGTGTGTTGTCATCATAACATCTATCAGACAATTTTCTGCAGAGCAGAGCGATCAATAACCCCCTTGATTTCCATTAGTGGGGAAATATTCTGACAAAAACCACAAGGGCCTGACGGACAGATTCCCCTTTGAATACCTCTTTATTCCTACACAGCAAACTTTCATTCTGAGGCCAAATCTGTTAGGACATTTAGCATGAAAAAGGAAAAAAAGGAACTCAGATTTTAGCCTTTAATTAAAACGGGTTGAAACCTGCATTAGTCATAACAATGCAAAGTAGCACTCTATGCTCACAAGGACTGCAACCGAGAACATCCTGACAAAATGCTAAGATTGAGTGAGAGGAAACGTGTTATCAAGAGCATAAGATTAAACACTTGTTAACATTTTATTGCAGTTGATGTTAGTTATGCAGGTCCTGAAACTTAATGATAGTTGAGATCACTGTAAATGCAATGTGTTGCATCATCTTTCAAAAGGCATTTTCGAATTTTAATGTAGACCTTTTCTTAAACAGGGATGGCTAACTGGCCAACATGGCGGACGCACCTTGAGAGTGCTCTGTTCTCTGGCCCCTCAATCTGACTAAATCCCTGTGCTCAAGCTGCCATCCTTTGCCCCAGTTGAGCTCTAAGATGCATATCAATTACGTGTTTGTTAAGCGCGACTACTCACCTGTAAGGGTCTCAAGGTGCTGGGGACGTGCAGGTTCCAGTCAAGGAGGGGGTCTGTCGAAGAGCCAAGTTTTGAGGTTTCTCGTGAAGATGGGGAGTGATATTGTCTGTCTGAGGTGGAGTGGTAGGGCGTTCCAGGCTCTGGCTGAGAGGAAGGAGAAGGAACGGCCTCCTGATCTGGTCTTTCTGGTGCGGGCGACCATGGCGTAGGAGAATTGGGCTAATCGAAGGGTCCTTTAGCGTGCGTGGAATTTGAGTCAGCTGTTCAGGTATGCTGGTCCGATGTTGTGGAGGGCTTTGTGTGCATGGGTGAGGATCTTGAAGGTGATTCTAGTTTCAATGGGGAGCCAGTGAAGTGAGCGCAAGTGCTGTGAGATATGGCAGTGTCTTTGTAGGTTGAGGACCAGTCTTGCGGCGGTGTTCTGGATATTTTGTAGCTTGCAGGTGAGGTTTTTGTTTATTCCAGTGTAGAGTGCAATGCCGTAGTCGAGTCTGCTGGTGACAAGGGCGTGAGTGATGGTCTTTCTGTGCTCGAGGGGGATCCATTTGAAGGTCTTGCATAGGAGGCAGAGGGTGTGGAAGCTGGAGGATGCGATGGAGATGATATGGCGGTCCACTTTGAGCTCTGAATCCAAGCTGATTCCAAGGTTGTGTGCGTGGTCCGGGGGGGTGGGTGGGTATCCAAGGGCGGGGGGTCACCAAGTGTCGTTCCAGGCATCGGGTTATGGGCTATTGATGAGTACTTCTGTTTTTTCGGTATTGAGTTGTAGGCAGCTGCTTTTCATCCATTTGGCAACAGCTTCCATGCCTTCTTGAAAGTTGTGTTTGGTTGCGTTGTGTTCGTTGGATAGGGAAAGGATGAGTTGGGTGTCATCTGCGTCTGAAACAATGTTGAGTCCGTGGGTTCTGACGATGGGGGCGAGCAGAGCCATGTAGATGCTGAAGAGCGTGGGGCTGAGGGAGGACCCCTGAGGGACTCTGCAGGTGGTTGGTGTAGGGTGCGAGAGGAAAGGAGGAGGTCTGACCTACTGCATTCTGCTGGAGAGGAAAGAGTGGATCCAGTCGATGGCCTTGTCCCTGCCCCCTGCATCGTGGAGTCTGCGTGTTAGGGTGCGGTGGGAGACTGTGTTGAAGGCCGCTGAGAGGTCGAGGAAGATGAGGGCTACTGTTTCTCCTTTGTCCAGTAGGGAGCGGATGACGTCTGTTGCGATGAGGAGGGTGGTTTCTCTGCTGTGGTTTTTTCTGAAGCCCGATTGGGAGGAGTTGAGGTTGTTGTGCTCTTCGATGAAGGTGGCGCGTTGGCTGTTGATGGCTTTCTTGATTACTTTTGCTGGGAACCGTAGCTGGGAGATGGGTCTGTAGTTTTTGAGGTCAGTGGATTCCACCGAGGGCTTCTTCAGGAGGGGGTTGACCTCGGCGCGTTTCCAGTCGTCAGGAAAGGACGCGGTCACCAGGGAGCGGTTGATGGTGTGGCGCAGCATGGGTGCAATGGTGTCGGCGGCTCTGTTGAAGATGTGGTGGGGGCAGGGGTCTGTGGGAGACCCGGAGTGGATTGACTTCATTGTCTTCATTGTGTCTTCGGTGGTGAGGGCTGTCCAGCTGCCAATCGTTGGTTTCAGGGTGTCGGGGAGTGGTTGGTGAGGGCTCAGTGTGTTGGTTGTCTTCGTCGAAGTTGTCATAGATGTTCTTGATTTTGTGGTGGAAGAAGGCGCTGAGTTTGTTGCAGAGGTCTTGTGAGGGAGGAATGTTTTTCTCGTATTTCTGATGAGTTTGTGGTGGGCGTTGGTGGCAGTTCTGAAGTTGTTGTGGGCCTCTGTGGATTTGGAGTTCCTCCAGGCCTTTTCTAGGCTTGATTTGATTTGATTTGATTAAGTACTTGTAAAGCACATATGTCACTCAGCAAGGAGTATTCTGGCGCTGAAATGGTTTGGAGGTGAGAGAGGACCATAAAGATACTAAATAAGAGCAAGGCATGATTCATCTGGGGCACTGAATACCCAAGTCTTCAGGGCCTTCCTGAATTGAGTTTCTGAATTAAATAGCTTTAGATGAGATGGAAGTAAATTCCAGGCTTTGGCCCCAAGGGAGGCCACTGTCTTCCCTCCTTTCAATTTATATCTGAAAGTGGGGGGTTTGTGCAGGTTCGCTGAGGATGACCTGAGAGATCTTATTGTGGTGTAAGGAGCAAATCGTGCTGCTAGATACTTGGTTCCCAAGTTGAGCCTGGCTCTATAGGTGATCAGTAGAATTTTGAAGAGAACTCTCCTGTGCACTGGGAGCCAATGAAGACTATTTAAAGCTGCGGAGGCTGAGGATCTTCGGGGGAGTTTAAGCACTAACCGCGCTGCCGCATGTTGAACCACCTGTAAGTTCCTTAAAATAGCTTAATTAGCTCCTGCGAGAAGACTATTACAATAATCTAAGCGCAAGAGAATCAAGGCCACTGTCACTCATTTCCTTGCGGCCATTGTGAGAAAGTTTTTTTTTTAAATGAGAGCCTTGATGAGGCTGAAGCATGTCCCTGCTACCGATGTGGCATGTGGTAAGAAAGAGAGTGTGGCATCAAATTGTACTCCCAAATTCTTGGTCACCTTTACCACATCTGGCGGAGGAGTAGCTCCCTCAGGCAACCATTTAGATGGCTGGAAAAGGACATCTTTCCCTATCGGGAGCATTTCTGTTTTGTCCGTTTTGCATCTGAGATGGTTATTCCTCATCCACTGGAGGACAGCAGATAGGCAACTTTTAAAATTGGACTCAGCATCTGTGGTAGTATTATCTATTGAAAGGATCATCTGGGTATCGTCTGTATATGAAGTGACTTCTATCCCAAATGATCCAATCAGGGAGATGAGCGGGGTCATATATATATTAAACAGTAATGGGCTTAATGAAGAGCCTTGAGGGACACCTGCTATTAAGTTGCATTCAGCTGAAAGGAACGTACCCAGGGACCACTTGTCTACGGTTAGAGAGAAATGATTTGATCCATTCCAACACAATACCCGAGATGCCGCTGCATTCGAGACGCTTCAAAAGAATATTGTGTGAAATGGTATCGAACGCAGCCGACAAATCTAAAAGAATCCAAACCGCTTTTCTGCCTTTGTCAGCAATCATTTTTAAAATATCAGTTATTTCCAAGAGCGCCGATTCTGTGGAGTGCTTTGGGCGAAATCCAGATTGTTGTGGGTGAAGGATATTGTAATCTTCGATGAATTTAGTTAGTTCCTTGTGGACAAATTTCTCTGCTATTCTACCTAGTAGGGGAAGTAGAGAAATAGGACGGAGGTTTGACAGTACCGAAGGATCTATATTGTGTTTCTTTTTTAATGGTTTTACCAGCGCAAGCACTATGCCTGTTCTTAAGGAGGAATTAACTATATGATTTATGATAGGATTAACCGTGTCTATGATTCTATGAAGCATCATCGGGGGCAGGCATCCAACGGTGAGCCTGACTTACATATTCCTATGGCCGCATGTGTCTGCTCCAGTGAGACTGGTTCAAAGATTCCAATAGAACAAGCGACGTTAATTGGAACAGGGTCAGAGGTGAGATCCTGAATATAGATGGGGGACACAAGAAATTCTTTTTGAATTTTATGGATTTTTTCCTCGAAAAATAGTGAGATATCACAGAGTTTTTGCGAGGCAGGAAGCTCTTTCTGTTGTGCTTTGGGGTTTGTAAACGACTTCACTATCGAAAAGATAGTTTTCTAGTCTTGATTAGCTTCATTTATTTTATTAGTGAAGTATTCTTTTTTAGCCAATTTAATCTGATGATGATAGAGCTTTTTACTCTTTTTGAACACTGTTTTTTTGTTCAATGTTATACAACTTTCTCCATTGCCGCTCGTGTTGTTTGCATAGCAAATGTGATTGTGCCAATGAGGTCGTGAACCAAGGGGCATTCTGAGTTTTTGATTTCTTATACTTACTCTGCTTCTCAGGAGGAGAAAGTTTCTTGCATATGTTGGTTATCCAAGACTGAAAAAGGCGTGAATCAAGCTCTGTGTTCCCTGTCAGAGGAGGGGTATTGGCCTGTGCAAAAGTAGCTAATTTGGGATTACCAGCTATTTGTGCCCATTTGTGCCCTCGTTGGGATTCGGTAGATGACTTGTCAGATTGGATCTTCTGAGGAATTCTAAGTATAAGGGGGACAAAGAAATGTTCAGACCACAGCTGTGGGGAGGGGGTATCGGCCGATAACCAGGCCAGATTAGAACAGACCCCATCTAAGGTATGGCCCGCCAGATGTGTTGGACCCTTCACCAGTTGGTTCTATAGTTTGGAGAAAGTTATCTGTTCCTGGATCAGATATGCCTTCTAAATGAATGTTAAAATCACCTAACAGGGTGAAATTGGCATATTTGAGCAAAAGATAACTCAAGATATCCCCAAGTGGTGGTGCTCTGACCTGGTGGGCGATAGATCAGGGCTCCTGAGAAAGACATGGAGGCATTGAGGGAGAGACAAAAGCCAAGACTTTCTGCTCCTTTAATAGTATCAAGATCAAAATAAGTACAAGAAAACGTGTCTCGTAAAATGATGGCCAGACCCCCTCCTCTGCCTACCATTCTATCTTTCCTATATATCGAGTACCCGGGTGGAAGAGTGACAGCGATGTTAGGGCTGCACCAGTCTTTTAGCCATGTTTAAGTGACAAATAACAAGTCCAGCTGGTGATCTATAATTAGGTCCCTGACATCTTGACTATGCTTGCTCATGGATCTGGCATTTCCGGTGGTACTGGTTAAGCTGGATTTGTTATCCATGGTAAGAGACTCAGTGGGAAGTTTAATCCTGCAATTGTAGCAAGAGCAGGCCCCCATTATTTTATCCGGTGGAATGAAACCTTTGCAGTCTTCCCTGCTATTAAGAAGCTTAAGAGCCTTAGATGTATATACCGTTTTTGTGGGAGTTTGGGCAGCATTTCCCACCCTTGTCCTGGCCTTGGCGCGGACGGGCGCAGACGGGCTTGCCTTTGGCGCCCCTTTGGCGCGCCCGCTGCGTGCGTCCGGCCCAGCATGGGATTAAGTAGCTGGCCGGGCGCGTAAAAGATCTGAGCTCCGCCCTCCTCCCCGGAAGTAAAACTATCCGAGAGACAGGCTGGGCCGGAAAAGGGTGTGTGTCCGCTTCCCTCCAATCGAACGGCAAAAATGCCGGCGTAGGACCGGGGGAAGCGGAGACCGAACAGAAAACACAGTAAGCAACCACAATTTAAAAATGTGCAAATTGCAGATTCAGTGCAAGTTCAGTGCAAATAACAAATGCGCAATATGCTTGAGGCCTATATTAATTTAAAAAAAAAATCAGAAGTAAAGCCCCAACTGCGGATAAAAGCAATTAAGATTGTCAAAGTAAAAAATTATGCCAAGGAATATAGAGTGAGGGCTCTTCTCACCTCACGCTCCTGGGCAGGCATGTGCGTCTGGACTGGTAAACTATCTGGCTTTATTTGCGTGTGTGTTGTTGTTCTTCTTGAGGGGGGCTAAGCGTGCCTGACCTGCGCTGCAGGTCCTGAAGCATCTGCTTGTTTGCCTCTGCTGGCCCCCCTCTCTGGCAACACCCTGCTGCCTACCCGGGGCCTCAGGCCCGCTCTGTGTTTCACTTTGACAACTGGGGTAGAGGAGGAAAAATAAAAGTAGATACACCTTTGGGCCCAGGGGCAGTATTGGGCCGAGGCTGACATCGGCTGCTGTGCCTGACTGTGGGAACCTCTGCCCAATCGGGTTGGTGCATCATCTTCCTCAAGCTTGGTGGCCTGTGCGGGAGCTATATGGTGCGGGTGTGTTACCGGGACTGGAGGCCATATCAGGCCTAGACCCATCCCCGCTCCTAAAAGGAGTTCCATTGGAGTGTTGCCCACATCCTTGGCAAGAGCTGTGTGCACTGCCACAGCTACACATGTCCCTCTTGCAGTCTTCTCTCCTTGTGATACCTCCCTATGACTTACCTCTCACCTCAGCTCCTCCCCGACATCCCTGGCAGCTGAAGGAGGAAGGAGCTGTGTCACTGGGTCTGGAGGTCTTGTCGGGCCCTGGCCTACCTTTCTGGTGGAGTGTGGCCACAGTGTCCTAGACTCACTTGGACTCTGCCACATCATGCGGGCAGGGGTGGGCCCTGTTGGACTAGTAGGAGCATTCCACTGTGGGCACCACCCATCCATTGTGCTACCGCCTCCTGCCTTTGCACCCCTTCCTTATGCCCGGTACGCTCCCGGGTGTAGGGCTGGGATCTACGGACAGACATCAACAATTGCAGCGCATAGGCATGAGTGACCACTTTGGTATGGGACAGACCCACACCTCACTCAAAGACTGGATCAATGTAATCACTGTGGACTTCACCCTACTGCAGGATGATCACTGCAAGCTCACAGACAAAGTGCGTGATATGGAACTTGCTCTTGCAGAGGACCGTCCTACTGGCACAGACACAGCCGCCATGGCGCGCAACCTGTCTAGACGAGTCCATCTTTTAGAATGCCAGGCTGAAAATGTGGAAGGGCACTCCTGCAGAAAGAATGTGCGCGTCATCATACTGCATGAGGGCATGGAGGAATCCGACACAGTGGGATGCACTGAGCAATGGTTGCATACACTGCTCCCATTGGGTTTTCTCTCTCCATTTTTCATGATTGAAAGGGCACACCATGTCTCAGGAAGGCACCCACCGCCTGGTTCGAGGCCCCGGCCTTTCCTCTTTCACCTCCTTAAGATCCGTGCTGAAGTTCTGCACAAGGTCCACAGGCTCTGGAGTGTGCGTGTCAACAATGCAGCCATTCTCTTCTTTCCTGACTACACCATGGGACTGCAGAAGAAAAGGGGACCCTTGCTAGAAATAAAAAGGCACCTACTCAAACTGGATAGCCTGTACTCCCTCCACTTTCTGTTCAGCCTTTAAATCACTGCTGACGGTGTCACACATTTTTACGATGAGCCTGAAGAAGCCTGGTCTTGACTGGAATCTGCTGCTACCTGGTAGCATACCCGAGACAGCACACAGCCCACACGACCCTGCACGAAAGCCCATGGGAGAAAACGCCAATACGTCCAGCCCACTCAGTCCTCCCAGCCTCGAACAGTACCAAACCTGGAGCAAGTGATCCAAGAGAACAGAGAAGCCCTTCAGGCTGTGACCACAGTGGGTACCCACGAAAAGGATTGAGAACTGGATGCCTCTCCTAAACCCTACCCCAGTGATGACAGCTCCCTGGCAGTTTGGCCCGTCAGAGAGAAAATTGGACTACCTCTAGATGTCCTTTCTCGAATGGCAGATGGACTGTTCTAGGACAATGACCTATCATAAACCAGACACAGCATTATTGTACTATGCACATCTCTTGCGCCCTAAAGCGACCTGCCCAACGGATCCTAGCTGGCCATTAGTTGTAGCATTCTATGGGCACCCAGGCATTGCTCCCCCTGCTCCAACTGCATATATGGCAATTGGTCTTGTGAGCACATCGCAGCAACATATAGGGGGGCGGCAGCACAAGCACACACAGTACACTCCCAGTCCCCCAGCGCATTACACTGCCAACTCTCCTGGCCAAATCAGCCTTTTTGTTGTATGGGACGTTCTCTCCACATTTTGGGAGAATACATATTGTCCCTCTAGTCTAATACATTTAACCCATGTTTTGCTCCCCCACCCTTTCTCTTCATATTCCTCTCTCTCCCTCTCTTCCTCTTTGCAACTGCTGCATTGAGTATTTCAATACTTCACTGCCCATGCCTGTGGGATGCATCTTCTAGCAGGTGTGACCTCCCACCTGCTCTCCCTGATTGCCACCCAGGCACAGACCATGCACACGCTCATGCTCATCTCCGTGAATAATGTCATCCATTTACATCCTCTCTTGGAACGTGAGGGGAATGCACACCCCCTTGTGTCACTACGACACATACGTCTATCTTAAACGTCAGTCAATACATGTAGAGTTGTTACAGGAAATGCACCTCACTTTGTTAGAGACACAGCATCTCCATCATAGGTGGGGTGGGCAGGTGGTCACCACAGTCCATTCATCACATGCCAGAGGGGTGTTGATATGGGTGAGGCCAGGTATCCAATTCCAAATTGAGGAATCACTGATGGACACTGATGGGCAATATATCTTTGTGCATGGCCATTTGGAAAGGTTTCACATTGTAATTGGAGTGATATACACTCCACACACATTCCCTACCAGCTACCCTAGCACACTGTAGTTCCCTCCCTTGGCTCACAGGAGGAGATTTTAATGGTGTCCTTGACACCACTCTAGATAGGTCCTTCCCTCCTCTGGGCTACACGGCAGCAACGTCCAATGCTCAATTACTAAGGAACTTGCTAAGTCACTGCCATCTAACAGATATCTTGCGTGCCCAGAACCCCGAGACTAAACTCTACTCCTTTTATTCTCACCCACAAAACCTGCACATCCATATCCACCGCTTCATAGGCTCAGCGGCGCTGCTTACCGGATGCCAGTACATAGATTACCTGGGGTGCACACACTCAGAGAGTAGTCCCCACCTTCTTCAGCTTAGGTGGCCAGGAGCCGACCAAACTACGCACTTATGGCACCATCAACCAGCAGCCATGGAAAACCCATCTTTTCGTGTGGCCTTGCGGGAAGCCATAAGTTCCTTCTTTGCCATTAATACAGGCATTGACATGGAGGTGTGCTCAGAATGGGAAGCACACATGGTGGTGATCCAAGGCCACTGTCTGGGCCTGAGCTTGAGCATCCGTAAACAGTTGGCTAAGGAAGTGAAGTAAATTGGATGGTCGCACCCCCAATTGGAAACTACTATGGTGTCTGGCTCCACGGGTGCCTAGTTTTTAATAGCAGCAATACATAAATATGCAGAACTCCTAGAAAAGCTTTGGTGCCTAAACTATGCTGCTCACTCTGCCCGCACTCACTCCTCTGCGGACAGGGATAGTTGCCTACTGGCATGGCTAATTAGACACGAGCAACCACATCAGCCAGTTCTCGTGCTGCACTCAAGTCTTGGCCACTTCCTTCATATCTATGCTGAGTTTGTTCGGCACTATGCAGCACTACATGGCTTGCGCACTGTGGCAGAATCATGCAACTTAGAAGACTTCCCCTCTCCCCTCCCTCTACCTGCTATCACATCACAGCAATGGGATGAACTAGATGAGCCGATCACTCTCTTTGAAGTGCAAGAGGCCATCAGAACGTTGCCCACCAGGAAAGCCCTGGGCCCAGATGGCCTGCCAGCTGAATATCATAAAGCATATGCCCTGGACCTGCCCCCATTTATTAGCCCTTTACGAGGCCTCGAAAGAGGTGTCTAAGCTATCGCAATCACTGTGTGAATCCCTCTTAGTCTCCTTGACAAAACCATTCAGAGCTGATGGGCTCAGATCACCCCCTTAAACTACTTAATACCGACTACAAAATCCTAGTGAAAATACTAGTGGAACGGTTGGCCTCCCTGCGCCCTCATTGGTCCATCATGACCAAAATGGGTTTGTCCGTCCCGCAGCACATCTCTAAACCTGTGCCGCTTCTTCCAAGTGACCAGGTACCTTCCAATGAAGTGCCCACACTCAGGGTGCCTGCTTCTGGACCAGGAGAAAGCATTTAATACGCTAGAATGGGAATATGTATTTGCTGTACTTTCCAGATGTGGCCTGGGCACTCGCTATCTCCACCTGGTAAAACTTTAATACACTCTACCTAAGGCAACAGTGAAAACAGGTCCCTACTTGTCCAGCCCAGTATCCATCGAACGCGGAACCAGGCAAGGCTGCCCCCTGTTACCGCTCTTGTTTTCTTTGGCCATGGAGTCATTAGTTATGGCTCTTAGGAGTGAAGGAGTAAAGTTGGGGATACCGCTCAAACTTTAACACACCAACATAACTGTGAAAAACACCACAATGGCACATTACTTTACCCTGGGCCAAATTTGCATACTTCACTTGTGTACAAAATAGTGTAATTGGATGAAATACATTTTACATCATAGCTTGCACCCCAGTCATGGCAGAAGCACGGAGTGGGTCCTATTCCCACTCCCATTGTGCATCTTACACGTGACACCCTGCAAAAATTTAATTAGAAAAGGCTTATAACACTCATATTTTGCCATCACAACTTCATGTTGGTGACTAGCAAAGACCCTGAATAGTCCACAGTGTACAGATATGCAAAACCCACTGAGAGAGTGTACTGCACAGTATTCAAAGCTACACCGGCATCACCCGTACACAATAATATGCACCAATGGCAGTATCAAGTGGTTACAGGACCTGCTCGGCGTTCAGCTTCTGGTGGAAGATGAGTAATGTTTACTCTTATTTAATTTTACATTAATCATTACTTGGCAGACGGCCTGGCATCACATGTAAGCATAAGTTAGTTTATAACTATCTATCTATATATTACCTACTGGCGGTCGCCAGTAGGTAGTTATAGTTAGGACCACGTTTCCATAGGAAAACCTCAACATTCTATTTTGAATAACTTTGGCGCCGGTCGACGAATCCTCGCGAATTTCTCAAAATAGGTGGGGCGCTACGCTCCGCTCCTACCCTGAAAGTCTCGGGGGGATCCGTCAAGCGGGGGCTGAGATAAAAGGGGGGTCCCAAAATGCGTTTTTCCCATGCATTTTTCCATAGGACCTTTAGAACGAGCTACAGCCCGAACGGCTGAACAGAATTACTCAAAATTTGGCAGAGAGGTAGTCCCTAGGTCAAGGAAGTGCCTTTTGTAGGTTTGGTGTAAATCTGTTCAGTAGATTCTGAGAAAATAGCCTTTAAATCAATATATATATCTGAGCCCGCTTACGGTACGCTTACCGTACGCTTACGGTAAGCGTACGGTGGCGTGCGCGAGCGCGATTCTGATTGGCTCTTAGATCTTAGTAAACATTCGAATCGGTCGAAACCAGGAAGCGGCGGCCGCCATTTTGTGTATTTCACTCTGAAAAAAAAGAGTGAAAACAAGGAAAGGGGGCAATGAGGAGAGTTACAGACCCCCTAACATTTGTAAGGGGGTCAAAGAAGGACAGAAAAGTACAAAAAAAACATTTATTGATTTTAAAAAAAATCACGGGGTACGCGTACGGTAAGCTTACGGTAAGCGTACGGTTAAAAAAAATAAAAATAAATAAATGAAAAGCATATTTAAGAGTTTAGATATTAGGGAGCTCTAAAAAGAGCTGTTGTGTTTATGAAGTCATTTTTTAAGTGGTACCTACAAGTAAGTACCGATGCAGAGTCTAAGGTTCAAGAGGAAGACTCTGTTCCCTTCATCATTGAAGTGCACACCATCTCCTCTATAAATGTCTTGCATGTCATAACGCAAGTTGTTGTGGTAAATGGCACCCATACCATAGTCACGGAGGAAAGCAGAAACAGATTTGTTGACGTGCTTTCTTGCTTTGTCAATCTGTGGACAGAAATGATTGGACCAGTTCCATTTTTGCCTTTGGCATATGTTGGAAAACACAAAGGCAGTTTTAGGGAAAAGTGTAAACAGTTGTGCAAAGGTGTCCTTCATAAGCATTTCCAGACCTACCCCAGTCAAAGTGCCTAGGTCATTGCCACCACAGTGCACTATTATGAGGTCAGGGTGTTGGATTTGAATGAAGGATTTCACCAATGGCATCAATTGGTGCCACTTTAACCCTCTCTGACCAATCCATTTAATGTCTACATTTGGCAAAGCAAGGTCTCTCACCATACCTGTTTTCTCTGCAAACTTTTCACTCCAGAAGACATAGCTGTGCCCTACAATCCACACTGTGAACATCTTCAAAGGAGAACTGGATGCACTCAGGAGGTGTCTTTCAGTAGAATGGCAATATGAAAAGAAAGACAGTTTGGAAATGGAGGCATACATATTTTTTACAAAACAAAAAGAACTGATTGGCTGTTTCATACCATTCTAGAATAAAAACTAGGCTGTATGTGTAAATTAATAGAAGCATGTTTTGTATTGGTAAAAAAAAATGTGTAACCAAAGAACAGTACTATGGATTTGCTGTTAGGTTTGAAAAGTCAAGCACTCTTGCTCTGTGGAATTGAAACATTGTTTGGTGAACTTCTGACCTAACTCAACACAGCAGTGTTCCATGAGCTGTTGCTATGGTAGCAGGCAGAAGTCAAGTTGGGGGAAGGGTACTAGGCAGAAGTCAAGTTGGGGGAAGGGTACTTTTGGAAAAGGGTTGGTTTTCAACCAATAGAAATGTGTGATTACATTTGAAAAAAAGGGGGAAGCACTGAGATTTGAAACTTACAAGTATATGTGTGGAAAAATAGAGGGAAAGTTTGCCATTATCTGGTTCTGCTGAGAGGAGAGAGGTGAACACAACAGAGATCCTGGCTCTGATAATCTGCTGTTTGAGTGTCACATTTCTTTCACAACTAACTAATTTTAAAGGTGAGTTTACAGTTTGAGAGGGGATGTATGTGGTAACTTAAGAAATGAATAATAGAAATGGAAATTGTTTTTGTTGTAGTTACACATGGTGGTTTCATAATGTGTCAGTCTGTAAAAGTGATTTTCACTTGCCCCAAAAAAAAAAAGAGCAGTAAGTGTGCTTTCAAATTGGCAAAGAAATTTCGTTTTGGGACTAATGTGAAAACATGACTCTGTGTGCAGAGAGGAATTATAGGCAGAGATTTATTGCGTCTTGCTCTGGTGATTTCACAGTTGCATTAGATGGAAAGGGGGAGCGAATTTTTAGGGGAAGAAGCAGAGTCTTAGCACACACCCATGTGCTTGCCATGTATAGTCATGCACAGTATTTACAAGCGAGTGGGGTTTTCAGGTTTCAGTCTGTAATGCAAATACATTCAGCATCACTAAGGCTGGTTGCCCTTGCTGGAGTGTAGGCAGTCACCGAGAATACACATGGTGGTGGTCTGAAAAAACAGTTTGGACATGTGCATTTAAATAAATCAAAAAAAGTGGTTTCATAATGTGTCAGTCTGTAAAAGTGATTTTCACTTGCCCCGAAAAAAAAAAGAGCAGTAAGTGTGCTTTCAAATTGGCAAAGAAATTTCGTTTTGGGACTAATGTGAAAACATGACTCTGTGTGCAGAGAGGAATTATAGGCAGAGATTTATTGCGTCTTGCTCTGGTGATTTCACAGTTGCATTAGATGGAAAGGGGGAGCGAATTTTTGGGGGAAGAAGCAGAGTCTTAGCACACACCCATGTGCTTGCCATGTATAGTCATGCACAGTATTTACAAGCGAGTGGGGTTTTCAGGTTTCAGTCTGTAATGCAAATACATTCAGCATCACTAAGGCTGGTTGCCCTTGCTGGAGTGTAGGCAGTCACCGAGAATACACATGGTGGTGGTCTGAAAAAACAGTTTGGACATGTGCATTTAAATAAATCAAAAAAAGTGGTTTCATAATGTGTCAGTCTGTAAAAGTGATTTTCACTTGCCCCGAAAAAAAAAAGAGCAGTAAGTGTGCTTTCAAATTGGCAAAGAAATTTCGTTTTGGGACTAATGTGAAAACATGACTCTGTGTGCAGAGAGGAATTATAGGCAGAGATTTATTGCGTCTTGCTCTGGTGATTTCACAGTTGCATTAGATGGAAAGGGGGAGCGAATTTTTGGGGGAAGAAGCAGAGTCTTAGCACACACCCATGTGCTTGCCATGTATAGTCATGCACAGTATTTACAAGTGAGTGGGGTTTTCAGGTTTCAGTCTGTAATGCAAATACATTCAGCATCACTAAGGCTGGTTGCCCTTGCTGTAGTGTAGCAGTCTGGACATGGGCTTTTTAAAAAATCTGAAAAGTGGTTTCATAATGTGACAGTTTGTAAAAGTGATTTTCACTTGCCCAAAAAAAAGAGCAGTTAGTGTGCATTCAAATTGGCATAGAAATTTCGTTTTGTGACTATTGTGAAAAGAAATGTAGTAATATATTTAAATACAATAAAGGAATTGTTACAGAGAATCGGTGAGATCTGTACAAATAAAACTTTAGAATTTTATTGGATTACCATTGGAAATTTAATCAAAAAAGAATTTTAAAATTACTATTTGGTCTAAAGGAAATGAAATCAGATGTATTTTGGAGTTATTTGAGATATAATATTGTGATTATACTTCTGAAACAAACATATCAGACGGTATTTTAAAGAAATAAGTATTGGTATTAGATGATATTTTTTTAGAATATTATGCATTTCTATAATGTTAAGTTTAAGTAAAAAAAGAATCAGGGCTTTTTTAATACAATCTTTGTGATTGTTATTTTTTTTTGCCCGCTGTAAAATGATGAATGCAATTGCTTTCACAATTTATAGTGAAATGCAATATATTCTGAAAACAGCAAAAATAAGGCAAAAATATTTTATGGAAAAAAATGTAAATATGTGTACTGTATTATAAAATGTTTTAAAAATATTAATACTTTTTTCTTTTTTTCCAGATAGATATAGAAAATTTTCGAAAACTACAAACATTTTTAAAACTATTTTTAAAAAAAACAAATGAATAAACATTTTTTCAGTGAGTATGGTAAGTCAATAATAATAATTGTAGTCTCTCAAGGACCTTGTAATGTGTTTATTGATTTTTAGTGTTTTTAAAAAAAAAAAAAAAAAAGTACGCGTACGGTAAAAAAAAATAAAAAAAAGTTTTTAAAAACATATGTAAAAAAAAGATGAAAGATAAGGTTGGCTCTTAAAAGAACCGTTGTGTTCATGCAGGGACAGAGGAAAGGAAGCATGGGAAAATTATTCAAAGCGACAAATGTGTTGATCTATTTTGTTGTTCACTAGGGAAACACTGGTCTCCCTATGGCAAATTAGATCTTTACAAAATGTGCAATGAATATCAACCTTCCGAAATCGAGGGTTCATTTCCAGAGGGCCAGCAAAAGGAGATTCTCCCCCCACAGATGAAGGGCTCACCTGACCTGCAGAAGAAGGAGTAAGCCCTGCAGGTGATGGTCCAGGCTGAGCTGCTGTGGATGTACTGGCTCGTCTTTCTGAAGAGTTACCTCCAAAAAGATGACCATGTGTCCTTCTGTGTACATCCTGGAGGTGTCTCTTCATGGTGTGATTCCCAAAGGAATACTTCCTGTTAGGATTACCTCTAGAAAGTACACGCTGACACAGCTTGCAAGTAACTAAGGGTGCATTCACCTTTTGCTGGCCTTCTGGAAAAGTAAAATAATCCCAAACATAAGAAGGCTTTTGTTTTCTCGATCTCTGCCTCAAGACAGTGCTGCTAGTGCTAGCCTCACTCTCAGAAGAGCTCTGCTGTTCTGCCATCGTATCCCAAAGACAAACCAGCTCCTTCTCCCAAGGGATCACAAGCAGAAATGAGGGGAATGGGTGTGGTGTAGGAGAGTTCTAGAACTGAAAGTAGTTTCAACCAATCAAAAGTTGTGTTTCAAGATCACATGACCTACCGTACGCTTACGGTACGCTTACGGTACGCTTACGGCAAAAAGTACGCGTGCGCGTAAAAAAGACACACGCTTGCGCGCATGCGCATAACAGTCACTCCCCGGCACTTCCGCGTAACGTGCGCGTGTGGCGTAAGCGCGCACGCGTCCCACGCGCAGTACGCGCGGCTACGCAAAGTGCGTAACTATACGCAAGCAGCGTAGATAGATTACGGACGTTGCGTAAACCGTACGCTTACCGTGAGCTTACGGTACGCGTACCAAAAAAAAAAAAAAAAAAAAAAAAAGAACTGGAAATAAATTTTACATGTTTATTTTAAAAAATATATTAAAAAAAAATATTTAAGGATTTTAAAAATTAAAGCATAGTCTTTATAAAAGGTAAGAAAATTAAATAAAAAATATGTTTGAAAAAATTGAAGAATAAAAAAAAAATTAGCATTTAAAAAACCTTGCAAATTCACTGAAAAAACCATGGGTTTCACACACGTTATAGTTAGGAATTAGCATTTAAAAAACCTTTGAAATTCAGTGAAAAAACCATAGGTTTCACACACGTTATAGTTAGGAATTAGCATTTAAAAAACCTTAGAAATTCAGTGAAAAAACCATAGGTTTCACACATGTTATAGTTAGCTGGACATTTTACTCGTAAAAAACCAATGAAATTGCCCCGTTATAGTTAGTTCAGCTAACTATAACTCGCGCGCCCGCAATGCACTGCTGATGACGTCACATATTACATCACTCATGACATGGTCAGTGACATCACTCATGACATCACTGATGACATCTCAAATGACATCACTGATGACATCACTGATGACATCATCCTTGTGATAGAGTGGCAGACCTCCTCTTCCCCTAATATAACCTTTGACACACACATTCAAAAATAGAAACTACAATGTTCAAAACAATGGACATACCAATACCAGTTAAAACAACCTTTTCAGTAATTCTAAGATCCACATACACATCCACTCATTCACCAACAGTCCAATTCAGTCACTCATACATGTACTCACTCATCATATGTACTCATACACCTATACATCCTGTTACACAATGCCACTCATCCATAGAGTTACTCACACACATAGTCACTCATGCTAACAAAGAATCAAACATACATTTACTTGCATATACAGTTATACACACACCATCACACTTACTTCTACGGAAACTTACACATACTTAGTCTTTTAAACAATCACTTATAGAAACACATACTTATTCATACAAGAACTCTTTCAATCTCTCACTCTCACATATACTCACATATATACACCAATAGTCACATATACTAGTTTAAAACATATGTAGTTACTCATAAAGACACTATTGAGACAGTCATTCACTCAATAACACATCCATGCACACACTCATCCACCCATACAGTCCTGCACACATGCTGTGTTCAACACATACAAACAGTGAGTCACTCATTCATACACCTATGCACTACGTAATACCCCCCACCGAACCATGCAGACACTCAGACTGATACTCAAAAAACCAACTAATAACCTATATAGACACCCATGTATCTACTCACCAACCCATGCAGCCACTTATACACAAAGTGAGAGACTGATACAGATATATACATATTTAAACATTACTCACTAAAACATGTATTCACTATGATACACTTAATCAGTCAGTTAAACAATCAATTTTTCAAAAACAAATCATCCATTTAGACACTTATATACCCATTTATTCTTCCATTGACCTTGAGATATACATATATAAAACATATTTAATTTTCAGAAAAACACACATTCACTGGATGATGTCACCAGTGAGGTCATCAGTGATGTCATTTGAGATGTCATCAGTGATGTCATGAGTGATGTCACTGACCATGTCATGAGTGATGTAATATGTGACGTCATCAGCAGTGCATTGCGGGCGCGCGAGTTATAGTTAGCTGAACTAACTATAACGGGGCAATTTCATTGGTTTTTTACGAGTAAAATGTCCAGCTAACTATAACATGTGTGAAACCTATGGTTTTTTCACTGAATATATATATATATATATTCACTGAAAAAACCATAGGTTTCACACACGTTATAGTTAGGAATTAGCATTTAAAAAACCTTGCAAATTCACTGAAAAAAACAGAGGTTTCACACACGTTATAGTTAGGACATTTCACTCGTACAAAACCATTGAAATTCCCCCGTTATAGTTAGTTCAGCTAACTATAACTCACGCGCCCGCAATCTACTGCTGATGACGTCACATATTACATCACTCATGACATGGTCAGTGACATCACTGATGACATCACTGATTACATCACTGATGACATCACTGATGATGTCATCCTTTGACTGTGTGTTTCTGAACAGTTTTAATATGTTTAATATTTTTAGGGAAAGGCCTGTTGAAGAGTAAGTGGGTGTAAAAGTGATTGAATGGATGATTTTGTGGGTGCGTAACTGACTCTATAAGTGAGTCATTAAATGTATCTTACTGCATACTAGTGACTAAACTGTGTGAATCTCTGTATGTGTCTGTGTGTTGGTGTAGAAGTGGCTGCATGGTTTTGTAAATAGCTATATGAGTGTCTATATGGGTTAATTATTGGTTGTCTAAGTATCTGTATGGGTGCCTGAGTGTATTAGTGGGTGAGGTGTGTGTAACTCTGTGCAAAGATGAATGAGTGGGTGATTCTATGGGTACATGGTTTTCAGAGTGCAACTGTGATTGACTGTATGGTTGGCTGAGGGTATGTAAGGGTGTGTTAGTGACTGAATGTATATCTCAGTTGTACATGTGACAGTAACTACATATATGAAACACAGTGAATATGTGTATAAGAGTATATAACTATCTATATCTGAGAGTGTGTGATTGCGGAACTGTCTGTATGGATGAGTCTGACCTTGTACTAGAAATTGAATAAGAGTGTCAAAATGTTTTAGTATTTATGTTAAGTGAACTTGAGTGTGTTTAACTGTATAGGTGAGTTAATTGGAGTGTGTTTATTTATTCGCACAACTGACTAGGTGTGTCAGTACCTCAATGGATGATTGTTAGTGTGTTAGTGTCTACATTTCTGTATAAATGCATATGATAGTCTTGTACGGAGTGACTGTAAGTATAAGTGACTGTACAGTTGAGTGAGTGGAGGTGCATGTAGATCTAAGAGTCAATGAGTGGGTATGTAGTTATTGGTATTGGAGTAGCTATGGTTTTCAAAATAGCCGTCTGAAATTTTGAGTTGGTGTATCAAAATTCATATTAGGGTGGGAGAAGGTGTACTAATTCATCACATATATGACGTCATCAGTGATGTCATCAGTGATGTCATTTGAGATGTCATCAGTGATGTCATCAGTGATGTCACTGACCATGTCATGAGTGATGTGATATGTGACGTCATCAGCAGTGGATTGCAGGCGCGCGAGTTATAGTTAGCTGAACTAACTATAACGGGGGAATTTCAATGGTTTTGTACGAGTGAAATGTCCAGCCAACTATAACGTGTGTGAAACCTCTGGTTTTTTCAGTGAATTTGCAAGGTTTTTTAAATGCTAATTCCTAACTATAACGTGTGTGAAACCTATGTTTTTTTCAGTGAATTTCAAAGGTTTTTTAAATCCAATTTTTTTTATTATTTCTTTTGAGCTTTTTTTTTAAACAATATGCTACCTATGTATATAATCATTGATTTACTGTACCCTGCAATATGGAATGGTTCACCTTTTTTAAATAAATGTATAGATATAGTTGAACAACATAGTTAATATCTTCTACAAACCTTTATTTTTTTTTTTTAGGATTTTTTACCGTGCGCGTACGGTAAGCTTACGGTACGCGCACGGTACGCTATAAGCTGATGTATGCTGAAATGTTCATACATTTCTTCTTCTTTTGACTTATCCATTTTTTCAATTTGCCCAGCTGGTATTCTTGAGTCTGGTAGTAAAACTTCTTCATCTTTATCCATATAAATTGTTTCATACCATTTATTATTTCTTTTCAAATATAAATTTGCTCTTTGTACTTTTCGTACATCTACCAGCTCCTGCCAAATTTTCTTATTCTTTGTTGGTACTCCATTAACCAGAATAACTAATGGTTCAGTTTCCAATCTATCTGCATCAATTGTTTCCATATTTTTTTTCAAATCCAATGGCAAATAGACAACTCTTCCTTTTAAACCTCTTGTAAATCTGAAGGAGGTAATTTATCTGTTTTTGGCTCCATACGCACTATGGACTGAAACAGATGGACACATTGAATGAGTATAGACTCATACGTATTTAAATCACTAAGTTCTGCAGGAATATCAACCAATTCTAAATTAATATGTACAGCTCTGGCTGGCATTCTATTTTCTTCTAACTTGTTATAACAGTATTTACAAATACGCTGATCTTCACCCAAATCAAAACTATTTTCCAGAAATATATATGTTGCAAAATCTTTCCACTTATAATTATCTTCATTTTCACTTTTTTTATACAGATCAACATTTCTTGTTTGAATTTTGTAATGGCTTCTCCGGCAACAAATACAAGTAATATTTGGTCTTTCATTAGAGATGATAGTAAATTTTGTCATTTGATCTTCAACATTTTTAGTAACAGTGGGTGCTACATTCTCTCCCACATTTTCTTCAATAACTGTGTCATTACCTGCACTTTCTTGTTCCGGACCAAAGTAACAAAACTGAATTTCATCAGTAACCTTCTGTACATCTGATACAGATCCACGGAACAAAGCCCTATCCAACTCATTTAACTTTTGTGCTGGACTTTTAGCAAAATACAATTTTCTCACAAACTTTCTCATTTCAGTATGATGAACTGCCAGCATCCTAAAATGGTGAAAAACACTTTGGCAAACTTTCCTAGAAAGACAAGCCAGAGAATGTCCTTGCAAACCAGTATTCTCTCTCACTCTACATGGATCTAGTCTTTGAAGCACCTTAATCTTCTGTTTAACACTTTTTATAGTCTCTTAGAAACTCACGTAATTTATCAATAGATTATTTTCATACAGTACAAATACTACTACAATTCCAAGTGTACACTGGGGCTTTAGGACGTCTCCCCAAAACCTCATCAGCTATCACTTCTTCCTCATTTCTTGGAACCATTTTCTCCTTTTCCATTACACAACCATCTTTCACTTCATAAGCATGACCTCTGGTGTCAACTGCATGCAGCAAACTATTACTTTGAAGATAACTCTCTTCATTAAAAAATGGTTCAGTACTTGAACTATGCATCCATTCTCCTAAAAACACTTTACAAAAGTTATTTCTTTTCACTACTCTTTTCGTTTTGCTTTGTGACTTCATTACATTGACCATTTTATCTAATGTACGGATCCTGTTCAAAATTAAAATGAATAGTTTTCTTTTCAAATCTAAAGCCTTAGCTACAATTGATTCAATTTCTTTCTTTCTCTTATAACATTTCGCTTTCTTCTTATATTTTTTCACATCCTTTAGCAAATTGGACATCACTCTTCTCTGAAACATTTTTCTACAAATGTCTTTAAATGCTGTTTTTCTTTTTAAGTCAATCTTTATTGCTTCTGATTGTACATTAGCATTTAGTAATTTCTCACTTTTGTCCTGTTGTTTTCTACTTGAAACACTATTTGCAGTGGGGACATTTTTCAAATTTTTTCTTTTTTTGAAGATATTTTTTAAAAACTCCTTAGTCTGCTTACTAGAAAACTTTTTCTTTTTTCCAACTTGAGGATCTTCAACTAATTTGGGTCCTCCAGTTGTCTTCAAATATAAATGTTTTTTCTGTTCTTTTCTCTTTCTTGATTTTATAGGCATCTTTAATTTATTTCACTGTTGTTCAGCAATACCTAAAAGAAACTAAAAAAAAAATACCTTTATATAATTTAAATATATTACTATATTTTTTTTTGAGCTTTTCAAATCTTATAATACTATCTACCCCTTTCCTACAAGTGAAAAACACAATAAAACCAACACGAATTAAAGCTTCCCCTTTATACGAATGCAATTCTATAAGAACCAGAGTAACACGAAGAATTAAATCTCTGACAACAATTTCTGTGTGCGCACAGACTCATGGTGTGATTCTAGGCAGAAAACGAAATTTACTCTAACAGTCTGACACATATTCATTATAGTTTTCAGAAACAGAAAAGAGCACATGTCCAAACAGCTTTTTGAGACCATGAACATGTGTAACCTGGATGACGTACTACACTCTAGCAAAGGAAATGAGCCTTGGTGATGTTCAATGTATTAGCGTTACTCACTGCTATCTGAAACACCACACAGCGCTGAATAGTAAGCATAAACACTGGAGACATGTATGTAAGACTACATGTGTGGTAAGGGTTAATAGGACTTTTGAACATGTACAAACTACATGACCCATTGCACGAGTGGAAGGAAAATCTACCATGTTGATTTCAAATGTGTTAGCATTGCCCTCTCATTTGTGACATATTAATTTGGGCTGAATGCTAACCAACACAGTTCATGAAAACAAGCTTCCCCTTTCCTACAAAGGCAATTCTAAAAGAACCAGAGTAACACGAATTGAATCTCTGACAACAATTCCTGTGTGCGCACAGACTCATGGTGTGATTCTAGGCAGAAAACAAAATTTGATTTGCAATTTGAAAGCACACTTACTACTGTGGTAGAGCAAGTGATAATTACTCTAACAGTCTGACACATTTTCATTATAGTTTTCAGAAACAGAAACTACACTCCAGCAAAGGAAATGAGCCTTGGTGATGTTGAATGTATTAGCGTTACTCACTACTATCTGAAACACCACACAGTTGTGAATACTAAGCATGATAGTACAGGATAAGCAGCTGGGTGTGTGGTAAGAGTCTGCTTCTGCAGACTGTGTATTTTCAGTTACAATAGACATGTGCATGGACGCTTCCACAACAGCATAAACATTGGAGTGATGTATATAAAAGTACATGTGTGGTAAGGGTTAATTGGAGTTTTGTACATGTAGGAACAACCTTACCCATTGCATGATTAAAACTAAAATCTACCATATCAATTTCAAATGTGTTAGCATTTGCCTCCCATTTGTGAGATACTGTTTTATGCTGAATACAAACCATCACAGTTCTAAAAAACAAGCTGCCTCTTTCCTACGAGTGCCATTCTTACAGAACCAGACCAACACAAATTAAATCTCTGACAACAATTCCTTTGTGCACACAGACTCATGGTGTGATTCTAGGCAGAAAACAGTATTCCTGGGTGATACCAGTACACCTTAACTTCTAGAGAAGACATACTCCATAATATCTTACAAGTTCAATGCACTTAAATATCTTCCTTAACATAAAATGTAAAACACAACTTTAAAAGTGGAAGGAAAATGTACCATGTTGATTTCAAATGTGTTAGCATTTGCCTCTCATTTGTGAGAAAGTGATTTCTGCTGAATGCTAACCATCACAGTTCAAGAAAACAAGCTGCCCCTTTCCTGCGAGTGCAAGGCTAACAGAGCAAGAGCAACACAAATTAAATCTCTGATAACAATTCCTGTGTCCACACAGACTCATGGTGTGATTCAAGGCAGAAAACAGTATTCCTGGGTGATACCAGTACACCTTAACTTATGGTGAAGACATACTCAATAATATCTTACAAGTTCAAGACAGTTAAATATCTCCCAAAACACAAAATGTGAAACACAACTTTAAAAGAAGAATCACATATCTATTATTTGTATCAAAATGCACCACATACATCCCCTCTCATATTCATAACTCACCTTTAAAAGTAGTTAGTTCAGAAAGAAATGTGGCACTCAAACAGCATATTATCACAGCAACAATCTCTGAGCTGTACACCTCTCACCAGAACCAGTTAATGGCAATGTTTCCCTCTCTTTTTTCACACATATACATGTTAACTCCAAATCATAGTGCTTCCCACATTTTTTTCAAATGGAAACACACATTTCTATTGGTTGGAAATTTCAACCCTTTCCAAATGAACCCTTCCCCCAACATGACTTCTGCCTGCTACCATAGCAACAGGTCATGGAACACTGGTGTGAGCAGAGAGGTCATAAGTTCAACACACAATGTTTCTAATCCTTAGAGCAAGAGTGCTTGACTTTTCAAACCTAACAGCAAATCCAAAGTAATGTTCTGTGGGTACACATTTTTCTGAACCAATACAAAACATGCTTGTAAAAATCTAAACATACAGCCTAGTTTTAACTGTAAAATGGTTTGAATCAGCCAATCAGTTCTTTTAAAAAAAACAAAAATATGTTAGCCTCCATTTTACAACTATCTTTCTTTTCATATTGCCATTCTACTGAAAGACACCTTCTGAGTGCATCCAGATCTCCTTGAAAGATGTTCACAGTGTGGATTGTAGGTCATAGCTATGTCTTCTGGAGTGAAAAGTTTGCAGAAAAAAAGAGGTATTGTGAAAGACCTTGCTTTGCCAAATGTAGACATTAAATGGATTGGTCAGAGAGGGTTAAAGTGGCACCAAGTAATGCCTTTGGTGAAAACCTTTCTACATCTTCCACAGCCTGACCTTATTATTGTGCACTGTGGTGGAAATGACCTAGGCACCTTAACTGGGGTAGGTCTGGAAATGCTTCTTAAGGACACCTTTGTGCAATTGATGTCACTTTTTCCACAAACTGCCTTTGTATATTCTAATATATGCCAAAGGCAAAAGTGGAACTGGTCCAACCAATTTTGTCCGCAGATTGACAAAGCAAGAAAGCACGTCAATAAGTCTGTTTCTGCTTTCCTCAGAGACTATGGTATGGGTTCTATATACTACAACAACTTGCGTTACAACATGCAAGACATTTATAGAGGAGACGATGTACATTTCAATGATGAAGGGAACAGAGTCTTCCTCTTGAACTTTAGACTCTGCATCGGTACTTACTTGTAGTTACCAAAAAAACACTTCATAAACACAACGGCTCTTTTTAGAGCCACCTAACATCTAAACATTTAATTTTGATTTTTAATTCTATTTTTTTTATTTATTTTTTTACCGCCGTACGAGTACCGTACGCGCACAGTACGCATACCCCGCGATTTAAAAAAAAAAAAAGTATTTTT
Source organism: Triturus cristatus (assembly GCF_964204655.1). Lineage (NCBI taxonomy): Eukaryota > Metazoa > Chordata > Amphibia > Caudata > Salamandridae > Triturus > Triturus cristatus. Next base: position 1,117,232,137 of record NC_140592.1, read on the forward strand.
CACACTTCTGGGTCCTTCTTGGACCCCCTGACAAAGGCTAGGGGGTCGGCAACTCTCTACCTTGCCCCCTTTTCACGTTCTTCACCTTTGTTTTTCAGTGCGCGACACACAAAATGGCGGCCGACACTTCCTGATTTCGACCGACTGGAATGTTTACTGTCATGTAACCACCAATCAGAATTATGCTCGCGCACGGCAGTGTGCGCATACGGTATGCGTACAGTGCGCGTACGGTACGCGGCTATAGATATGTATGTACTTTTAACTGCAATTTTCTCAGGAACTACTGAACAGATTGACTCCAGATATGCAAAAGGCACATCCCTGACCTGAGGACTTTCTCTTTGCCAAATTTCAAAAAATTCTGTTCAACCATTTGGGCTGTACCTTGGACTAAAGGTCCCTATGGAAAAATGCATGGGAAAAACGTGTTTTGGGACCCCCCTTTTTTCTCAGCCCCCACTTGACGAATCTCCCCGAGACTTTTAGGGTACGAGCGGAGCGGAGCGCCCCACCTATTTTGAAAATTTCGCGAGGATTCGTCAACCGGCGCCAAAGTTATTTCAAATAGAATGTTGCGGATTTCCTATGGAAACACGGTCCTAACTATAACTATCTACTGGCGACCGCCAGTAGATAATATATATATATATATTCACGAGCAAACAAAGCCGGTCCAGATTAGGCAATGGTGGCGCTCTTGTTGGTGGTGCGTCGCTCCTCGGCAGGACCAAGCCGAAAACACATCAACACAGTTCTCCCCACACGGAAAGAAGGTGAGCCGCACTCGTAATTTGCCGGATTTTCATTTTAATTCAATATTTGTGAAAACAGCATGGCAGTCCTGACGCGTTTCAGTCTCACATAGACCTTTATCAAAGGTAAGCCTGCACCTCAAATGCCGCTTGTCCCCACATCCAAATGTCCGCTTTTATGATTACAAGCTCTGGTGGCTCATTTTTATATTGCATTCTGGGGAATGTGGTTCGAACCAGCAGTTTCTTTATGTTTCCCTCCAGTGGGCGGTGCTTTTTTTGCTGTTTACATGGATCACTCTGCTTTACAAGTTATTCCCAGTTATCTGCATTCATTACCCCGCATCCAAGCCCAATTTTCAAGGCTGGAACGGGTCCAATACCGAAGCCAGTCTTCGGCGGCACCTCATTGACCCAATACGTCTTCACGAGGAAACAAAGCCGGTCCTATGGTTTTTTCAGTGAATTTGCAAGGTTTTTTAAATGCTAATTCCTAACTATAACGTGTGTGAAACCTATGGTTTTTTCAGTGAATTTGTACGTTTTTTTAAATGCTAAGTTACTTTACGCCATTCGTGGCGTGCGCGCCCACTTAACGCAGTTCGTTCCGTGCGCGCACGGTGCGCTTCGCGCACCGCGCGCCCACTTTACGCAGTTAGTGCCGTGCACACACGGTGGGCACGCGGTGCGCTACGCGCACCGCGTGCCCACGTTACGCTAGATGGGCCATGTACGCACGATGCGCTTCGCGCACCGTGCGCACATGGAGGACATATGATGCACTTCGTTTTGAAAGGTAATATTTAAATTTTTCACACCGCTTATAAGCCATGCACAAATGGTGCCCTTCTGGCACCATTTGCACACGGGGTGGGGAGAGTGTGGATAATTTTTTTTTTTTAATATTTTTTTACCGTACGCGTACGGTAAGCGTAATCGGCGAAATTAGCGAAAAAATAAAAATTCCGTTTTTGGCCTTGGGGGATCTTTGGGAACTCCCTCTACATGGCTAGGTGTTTTGGAGCTGTCCAAACAGCCCCTTTACATGTTTTTGTGCTTTGTATTTTAATCCACACTCTCAGTGCGAGAGAGAAAATGGCGGCCGCCGCTTCCTGGTTTCGGCCGATTCGAATGTTTACTAAGATCTAAGAGCCAATCAGAATCGCGCACGCCACCGTACGCGTACGGTAAGAGTACCGTAAGCGCACCGTAAGCTGGCTCAGATATATATATTGATTTAAAGGCTATTTTCTCAGAATCTACTGAACAGATTTACACCAAACCTACAAAAGGCACTTCCTTGACCTGAGGACTACCTCTCTGCCAAATTTCTAGTAATTCTGTTCAGCCGTTCGGGCTGTAGCTGTGTCTAAAGGTCCTATGGAAAAATGCATGGGAAAAACGCGTTTTGGGACCCCCCTTTTATCTCAGCCCCCGCTTGACGAATCCCCCCGAGACTTTCAGGGTAGGAGCGGAGCGTAGCGCCCCACCTATTTTGAAAGATTCGCGAGGATTCGTCGACCGGCGCCAAAGTTATTCAAAATAGAATGTTGCAGATTTCCTATGGAAACGTGGTCCTAACTATAACTACCTACTGGCGACCGCCAGTAGGTAATATATATATATATATATATATATCTATATATATATATATAATATATATATATATATATATATATAGTCGCAAAATTATCAAAATTAGTATGACGCTGACTTTAGCTGGTGTTTTGAACATTTCAGGGTGAGCCGTCACGTGAGGGCCAAGAAAAGGCGGGTGTCCCAAATTGCGTTTTCCCCATGCAAATTCCCATATGGATTTTGGACACGACTACTGCCTGAACTGCTAAACAGAATACACAATTACAAATTTGACAGAAAAATCAGAGTTGGTTCAGAAAGCCACCTTTTTGTGAATTGGTGTAAATCAGTTCAGTAGGGCAAAAAAGGATTTTGTTTTACATTTTTATCGAAAATCATGGGTGATCTGTGACTATGGCAAATATAAAAAAATAAACAAGATAGAGATCAGCATGTTTAGAAGCTCCCTGTCTGTGAAAGATATGCCAGCTCCCGCAGGAGGTAGGGAGCTGGCCAGAACCACCGGGGACTTGAATCTCCCCCACGGTCACCATGCTGTACACTGGGTGCCCTGGAGGCACCCAAGACATGGCCAGGCCCCGGGGGATGAGGTCCCTGGGGCAGATTTCAACCCAGGGAGGGGGTCTGCATGGCTCCCCTCCCCCACTGAGTTAAGGTCGGGCCCCTGGAGATGTGCTGCAGTTCACAGGTTTTTTTATGAGCAAAATCAGACCCTAAATATAATGTCCCCGTAACTTTTTTCCAGTGAATATAAATATATATTGGAGTGTTGGCAGCCAAACAGAAGTCAGCTCAAGCTCGGATATCGACAATTTTCAGTTTTTTAATTTTTCAAGAACTACTGAACGGATTTACACCATTTAATAAAAAGGTTGCTGCCTGAACCAAGAGCTACCATTTTGCCAAATTTAGTGTAATTCCGTTCAGCATTTCGGGTTGTAGCGTGTTCCAATTTTATCTATGGAAATTAACATGGGGAAAACGCGTTTGGGGACCCCCACATTTTTCTCAGCTCCCGCTTGACGAATCACCCCAAAACTTCCTGGACAGTAGCTGACTGGAGCGCGCCATTAGTTTGGAAAATGTTTCGCAGATTCGTCAAACGTCACCAAAGTTATTGGCAAAATAAAAAGCGCTTTGCCTATGGAAAATAGTTTCTAACTATAACTACCTACCTACATAATGTATGTATGTATGTATGTATATATACATATACATACATATATATGTGTGTATATATATTATCTACTGGCGGTCGCCAGTAGATAGTTATAGTTAGGACCGTGTTTCCATAGGAAATCTGAAAATTCTATTTTGAATAACTTTGGTGCCGGTTGATGAATCCTCACGAAATTTTCAAAACTAATGGGGCGCTCCACTCAGCTCCTACCCTGAAAGTCTTGGGGTGATTTGTCAAGCGGGGGCTGAGAAAAAAGATGGGTCCCAAAATGCGTTTTTCCCATGCATTTTCCCATTGGACCTTTAGTCGAAGGTACAGCCCGAAAGAGGTAGTCCTCAGGTCAGGGATGTGCCTTTTGCATATATGGAGTCAATCTGTTCAGTAGTTCATGAGAAAATTGCAGTTAAAAGTACATAAATATCTATAGGCGCGCACCGTGCGCGCACGGTGCTGTACGCAAGCGTAATTCTGATTGGTGGTTTCATGTCAGTCAACGTTCGAATCGGTCGAAATCAGGATGTGTCGGCCGCCATTTTGTGTGTTTTGTGTGCGACAGTGAAAAAGAAAGGTGGAGAACGTGAAAAGGGGGCAGGGTAGAGAGTTCCTGACCCCCTAGCCTTTGTCAGGGGGTCTCTGAAGGACCCCGAAGGGTGAAAACAAAATTATCAAAAAATCACGGGGTGCGCGCACCGCGCGCGCACGGTGAAAAACCTTAAAAAAAAATATATATATATTAAAAATATAATGAAACATACATAACTTAGCATTTAAAAAACCTTACAAATTCACTTACAAAACCATAGGTTTCACACGTGTTATAGTTAGGAATTAGCATTTAAAAAACCTTGCAAATTCACTTAAAAAACCATAGGTTTCACACATGTTATAGTTAGCTGGACATTTCACTCGTAAAAAACCATTGAAATTCCCCCGTTATAGTTAGTTCAGATAACTATAACTCGCGCGACCGCCACTCTATCACAAGGATGATGTTATCAGTGATGTCATGAGTGATGCTACTGACCATGTCATGAGTGATATAATATGTGACGTCATGAGCAGTGGATTGCGGGCGCGCGAGTTATAGTTATCTGAACTAACTATAACGGGGGAATTTCAATGGCTTTTTATGAGTGAAATGTCCAGCTAACTATAACATGTGTGAAACCTATGGTTTTTTAAGTGAATATATATATATATATATATATATATATATATATATATATATATATATATATATATATATATATATATGCTTTTCCACAGCGGTTCAAGTTTCCGGTTTGCCTGGCGCTTCAAAAAGGTGCATCACCCTCATGGTTTGAACCAAAACCGCTAAACATACAGCGATTTCTTCAATGAAGAGGAAAATAGGGTCGCTCTCCAGCTCGTGTAATCTATTTATTCTTGAATCATTGTTAGTCTAGTTTTGCTGACTAACAATGATTCAAGAATAAATTGATTATACGAGCTGGAGTGCGACCCTTTTTTCCTCTTCATTGAAGAAATCGCTGTATATATATATATATATATATATATATATATATATATATATATATATATATATCCAGACGAAACCTGCACCAAAATTGAGGCACCACACATGTGCGTCTTCAACCTTTTAATTTCGGCAAGTTGCAGGGAAATCAGGCTCACCATCACAGCATGAATCACCAAACATGTTTCGGGCTACCTTAGCCCTTGCTCACTGGTATTCTTCGGGAGGCACAGCACAAAGGTTTCCCGACGCATTTGCAGCATTTAAAGTACAGTCCCGCCCAGTGGGCGTGCCTCACAACGGCATGCTGGTCTCAGTAGTTTTAGGCTGATTGACATCACTCATGGATATATATACATATTTATTCACTGAAAAAAACATAGGTTTCAGGCCTGATATAGTTAGGAATTAGCATTTAAAAAACCTTAAAAATTCACAGAAAAAAAATAGGTTTTAGGGGTGTTATAGTTAGCTGGACATTTCACTCAGACAGAAACCATTGAAATTCCTACGATATGGTTAGTTGTACTAACTACATCTCGCGCGCCCGCAATCCACTGATGATGATGTCACATATTACATCATTCATAACATGGTGAGTGACATCACTGATGACATCTCAAATGACATCACTGATGACATCACTAATGACATCATCCATGTGACAATCAGATACACCTTATCATACACTACTAACCCTGGGGACCCCATCCCCCTGGGCTGGCCCTCTTTGTTGGGGGCCGTGGGGGGGTCCCCAATCCCCTCATGGTCCCAGCCGGCTCCCTGCATCCTGCGGGAGCCGGCCTTGCTTTTTCACATGGGGAGCAGCTAACATGCTGCTCACCCTGTGGAATAGCAATCTGCTTTCCTATTTAGAAGAGAGAGCAGGTTTCCTGCTCTCTCTTCCAAATAGGAAAGCAGTTTGCAACGACAGGGTGGGAGCCGCGAGGCTCCTGCCCTGTCATTGCAAACTACAGTGTCCCGGGGGTGGCCACTCTGGGACACTGCAGGAGCCGGCCCTGGGGGGTGGCGGTCCCCAGGGCCTATACAAGGCTCCAGGAGGGGTGCCAGAAGCCCCGGGGGTGGCGGTCCCCAGGGCTGGGGGGCCTGAGAGCCCCCTCATCCAATTTTAATAAGCCCCGGGAGGTGGCGGTCCCCGGGGCTGGGGGGGCTTGAGAGTTCCCCCACCCAATAATAATAAGCCCCGGGGGGGCAGTGTGGGGGGGATTGTGACCCCCACACTATTTTTTGAAAATGCCCCAGGGATTTGGCCCCCCCTCCGGGGGCCAATTACCAAAGAAGCGCGGGACCCCACGCTTCATTTTTATTTATTTTTCGGCCAAAATTCGCTCTGGGGTCAGGGTGTTTCTACCCAAAGTAGAAAGTAAAACACAGCGTGATTGGTTGCCTTCACCTACAATGGACATGGAAAAAATACATATTTTACCATATAAAAATAGATGGCCATTCGACATAGAGCACCGCAATAAATAGCTTAAAAATACTTTTTGTTTAAGAACACTTAATATATACAATTAATCTGTATTTTAAAGTACAAGCAGTAAAAAAGATTTATAAAAAACATTTAGTTATAAAAAATCTCATTTAGACATAGTCCAAACACTGTTGTGCAAAATATGCAAAGAAAAATACAACTCTAGTGGGTTAGGATTCCCATGAACGGAAAACTTAGGCTATTTGGTAACAAGACTAATGGCCCACCAGTCAACAATAGGACATCAAATGGTTGTCATCTATTTACAATGACCATGAGAGGGGACCACCATATCAAAGAGTTTACTAATACCTGATATAACGATTTGGTCACGGATCCTGTTTATGGACACTTATAAGCCTTGTGGACCACCACCTCCCCTGGGCTTTGCTCCAATAATTAGCAGTGAGCTACACAGACTCCTGTGACCACCACCTCAGTGGGTCTAGTTATTAAACTCCATGTGGGAGGGAGGCCTCCAGCCACCCTCCTGGGCCATATATCACCCACCGGAACACCTCCCCAGAGCCCGCCCATGAAAATAAAGGAGGAGACTGCACAGTCCCCCTCCTGGAGCCATTAATGGCACTGTGGACTGCCACCCCCAGGACTGGCTCCTGCTATGTCCCAGGGTGCCAATAAAGGGGCCATAACTGTTTGCTTTTAATTGGTGGGAGTTGACAGCTCCTGCCAGCAAGTGGGAGCTGCCAAAGTGCTCCTGGAAGCTGGGGTTTCATCTCTTTCTCTGCTGTGCAGCCGCCTCCCTATTCAGCAAAGTACAGGCCTGGAGGATGGTACCCCAGGGTCTGAAATTGGCCCAGGTAGGCGATTTTGTAGACTCCTCACCATACTATTTAGGCCAGGCCTCAGGGTATTGGGTCCCTGGGTCCAATATCGAACCAGGAGGGGTGTGGCATGCCTCCCTTCTCATTAAATTGCGGTGTGCCCCAGGGGAAAGGGTCACTGGGGCTGAAAATGGCCCAGGGAGAGGGGCCACGCAGCCCCCTGGCCTACAGTATTGTGGCAAAGACTCCATGGGTGGGGTCCCCAGGGCTCCCTCCCCCATTAAGCTGTAGCCGGGCCTCAGGGGATGGGGTACCCAGGCCATTTTGGCCCTTATTCTTAGTTCACAGAAATTAAACCTCAACAGGAAGCACTTACAAATATAAACATAGCGGGTGGCCCCGTTGAAGATCCACTTCTGTAAAGGACTCATGGTCCTAACTCCTTGGCTTGGTGAAGGCAAAGCAAGTGTGTTTATTGTCAATACCAAATAAAAAAATGGTCTGAAATCCTTTGTGGAGGTGACTGCATCATTGATCTATTGGAGCACAATCTATAGTGACTGTGACTAGTGGGTTCTTTGTTGTCCTGTCCTTGGGAGGGCAGAGTCCATGGTTCTCCCTTTAATTTGCTAGGAGTATGCAAATGTTGAAATCACTTGGATGCTTTCCTATTTGACACCCCCACATTAGCAGTATTCAAAATTCTTTCTACCTTTTGCCAGGATGATGGAGAGAGTAATAAGCTTCCTCACTGAGCGTTACCCACCAATTCAAAGATCAGACTACAGACCCCAAATGGGGCAAGGACGGCTGTGAGGTGGAGGAAATAATGAAGGGGAGACGAAGGAAGGAAAAGAACAATGAGGAGAATCCTCCAGGAAAACAATCAGATCCAACCACAAGTAATAAGTGAGAAAAAGGCCCTTGTAAATCTGAGCAATACCTCCCATCACAAAATAAGATACAGAGGATTTAGAATTAGGCCTTTTGCATTGTGATAAGAGTCAATTCAACTACCCCCAAAGTAGAATAGACTTGTACAAGTTCATATGCAAAATGAAACTTACCAAAGCTCACAAAATCAAAGAAATGATCCAATAGGAAACCAATTTGAATCAAAGGCCACTGGAGAATCAAAGTTCCACCAATCTTTTAGTATCGGATGTCGAACTCCAAAGGGTCTCTTGGAACTCAAAGAGGAATGAAAGTTGGAGACATTCTAAGAACCTATGGTTATATGGCTGGCCAAAGAACATGATGGACACAACCTTCCACCCCAAATCCAGGTATATTATTAGAGATTGTAATAAAAGTCTTACAGATATAAATACTGCATCTAGCAGAAAAAGGAAATTCATAGCTAATGAGGAGCAATTGATTTTTGCAAGTATAGATAAACTAATGAAATCAAGCAACGTCATTGTGAAACCCTCAGACAAGGGGGGAAATATTGTTTTATGGGACAAGGAAATGTACCTAAGAGAAGAACACTCAGAGTGTAATGACATGAACTGTTAAAAATGAATCAGTATAGAAGAGTTTTTACAAGTGAACGAGAAGTTCATGGATAGACTGGAACACTTGAGCTGAGATGAATACAACTTCCTTAAACAAGAATACCCCAAGCTACTGGCATTTTATTTAATACCAAACATTCATAATGATGCGGAAACACTGCTGAGAAGACCCATCATAGCTGCATAGAACAGTGTGTTTGAAAATGCATCTAAGTACATTGACTATTTTCAAAATCCAGTCGTAGCTACACTCCATTGATATATTAGTGATACCACAGATTTCTGGGATCTATATATAATGTAACATGGGAGAATGCCATGCTTCTAATGATGCTGGATGTATCTACCCTACACAAGCATTAGACACAAAAACAGTTTGGGAGCTACACAGCATTATCTCAGAATGAGACTCACAAAATTTACAGCACACAATAAATGCTGCTTGAAATGATGGAGTGGTGCTTGAACAAAAATATGTTCCTTTTTAACAAAAAGTGGTTTCAGCAGCTAAGAAGCACAGTCATGGGCACCTGCTCCACCCCCAGTTTTGTTAATTTGCATATTGGTTGATGGGAGGAGCAGATGCTCTGGGACTCCATCATGGAACATTGGTTTGTAAACATTGCATTACAACTAAGGTTTATAGATGAACTCTTTGTGCTATGGAAAGGCATGGGGAGGAAGGCCAACTACTCATGTCTGAAATAAATAACACTAATCCCAACTTGAAGTTTACGGGCAAATCCCCTTGGGGACCTCAGGACTAAAGTGGACTTCTTCCCCCAACCAGTAGTGTGACAAGAGGCATTTGCAGAGTGGTGGAGATAGGGGTGTGGCCTCTGACAACCTCTTAGCAATCCAGCTGTGTGGGATTTACTGGAATGAATAAGAACAAGGACCATTAAGAGCAGTGCACCAGGAAGTGCATTTGCAGAGTGGCAGAGAAAGGGGGCATGGTCACCGGAAACCTCTCAGCAATCCCACTGTGTGGGACATACTGGAAGTAACAGGAGTCAAAGGAATTTCATCCCCCAACTAGTAGTGTGCCATGAGGCCCGTTTGCAGAGAGGTGGAGGAAGGGAGAGTGACCTCCGACAACCTCTCAGCAATCCTACCACATTGGACTAATTGAAGGTTACAGTAGGGGTAATTTGCCCCCAAGAACATCCCTGGGGGCCAATTACCCCTTATGTTACTTCCAGTAAGTCCCACACAGCGGGATTGCTAAAGGGACTGCGGAAGCCACACACCCTTTCTCCACCACTCTGCAAATGCTGCTACTGGCATGCTATTGGTTGGGGGATGAAGTTCAGTTTACCCCTGAGGGACCTTGGGGGCCAAGAAGTCCTCCTGGTACTATTTTATTGCATTAAAACATTCAGACATGTAACCTGAAACATGCACTTTCAACACCAGCAGCAGACTGCCAGTTAACTCCCTGATAATCAGCAGTTTACTACAGTGTTCTGATGAGCAACTAGAATGCTAACATTCAGAATTTATGCCAAAAGTGTGGCTCATCTGACCACCATCTTGATGGAATCGAAGTTGAAAACTGAAAGCATTTTCTACTGAGGATACTGCATTAAATGAGGAGATTAGGAAGCTTCATAACAAATAGGTCTCCCAAGATGGCCGCCATAGATGAAAGAACCCAAATGTAGCACTTTGTCCTATGTGTGTAAAGTTTGTTTTTTATGTCCATGATGACGTTGTGTTGAAAGGGAACATAAATACCAATCACATTTATGCCTTTTGAAAAAGACTGCTCTGGTCGAAACACGTCATCCTGTGATTAAACTCTTCAAGGCTACGATCTTTGGGGTGTGCAAGCTTTTCTTCCTGTGTTGCATCCTGAACATAGGGTTTCCTATATTTATATATATCATTCTTTTCTGTTTAGCGATTTGGTTGTCATGCAACTGAGCAGGGGTATCGGCAAAAGCGTAGTTGGTTCCTTCGGTGTGTTTCACTCCCTTCCCACTTAAAAGAACCGGCATCAATATTTCCAGGAGCTTCATTTACAAAAACAAGTCTTTTTTTGCAGACTGCCATAATGCGTTTTGCTTGCACTAAGGACTTGTTCCCACATAGGAATGCCATTTTTCATTTCCCTTATAAGCGTTCACGTGATTTAAAAAATCATGAACATAAAAAACATCTTGTATGTTTCGGTATGTCACATGCCACATAATGTGCAGAGTGTTTAAATACATTCAACTGAAGACAGCTTAAGGCCTCACTTTGTATGAGATTGTTACTTAATGTTGAATATTGGTAAACAAAGGCATCTACTTCCCGCCAACACAGAAGTATAAGTTTAGATAATAACAATCCTAACAGAACTGAAAAGTCAAACTTGGAGGGAGACATTTTCAATGATCCTTAATTTCATTCACCCCACAGAATATACAACGCATCAATATGCACATAAATTACACAAAGCAAATGAATTCCCTATATTATATGCCCTTTTTAAATTCATTTATAAGTACCCATCACAATATAAAGAATGCAAAACATATATAAATACAAACATGCTCATATTGCTTTCTGATCAAACGATATAGGCATCGCTTTACTATTTCTCTATTTTTCCCAATAGGGAAAACTTTAGGTAATTGCCATCTGTTTAGTTTAGTATCTCAAGATATGAACCTAAAAATGTAATTTTCTACTAAATTTTACACGTTCACGTACATATAAGATATAAGACATAGTCACAGACACAATATGTTATTTTAGTTGTAGGAACAAACACAGAGTCACACAAACAGGCACATATAGACATAATTATTGATGCAGAGTCATTCTTGACATAATTCAAGCAATTGATAGTTGCTGGTACATTCAGATCATGGATAAGCAATAGAATACACAGTATTTGAATTAGAAAGTAAGCGACAGAGACTTATAGAAACAGAGTTTCTGTGCTAAAATATGCACAGTTGCAAATGCATTTTATAGTACCTGTATCGACTCTCGAAAGAACCATTTGGTATTTGCAGGTGAGGCCCCAACAAAAAAAAAAATATATAAAAAAAAGTCTGTGTGGTGGCTATGCTCATGTAGTTTCACAGCTAGAATGCATGTGGAGGTGAACGTTTCACTACAAGTCATCATCCGCACACATCTATTGAACGTTATTCCGAAGAACTGAAACACGGTTGCCAGTTCCCTCAAGGTCTAAGGAGCTGCAGATGCCAAAAAGTGTGTAGGGGAAACAGGGTGAACTACAGGTGGCATGAAGTCACGGCCGGGGCGTCAGGAGGTCATGCGGGGAGTGGATCGGGTGGGGAGAAGGGGGTTAATTTAATAAACAGGTTTTTTTTAAAACTCATCTTCACCTCTCGTCCCGCATTGCGTCTACTGCTCTCTCTCTGCTCACAGAAAGCAGAAGCAGGCAGCCTCCCTCTCCTCCACTAAGCCAATCCCAACGCTGTAATGGCAGCATTGTGATTGGATAGGGCGCCATCCATACAGGCATCTATGGGGTGGCCGTTTTCTCCATGCAGGCTGCAAGCAGCCTACATGGAGAAAACAAGAGAGTGCTCATGACTGGTTTGGTCGACCTTGGGGCCGACCAAACAGTCAGCGGCCATAACATTGGGATAGCCACTCTTCCCTGACCGCCCGCCCCAGCCAAACCCTTCTTCTGCTTCTTGCAGTGCAAGAAGCAGAAACATAAAATAGTATTTATACCATTTTAGTTTTTCTGCTTCTTGCACTGCGAAAAAGCAGTGGGGTGACGCTCTTCTACCCACATGGAGTAGCCGCCCCTGGTAGCATGTCTGCAGATGCTGCACACTGGTTTTTTGAAGCGGTGAATCCTTATCAGGCAGATGGCTAGTGTTGACTGGCAGTGCCCTGCATTGCTACATATATATATATTCAGTGCATTTCTCTATGGATTATACGCAGTGGAACCTGCAGAGCGGCTGCACATTGGAAATGGAGCACCCGTTATAGATTGCATATGAAAAAAGAGTTTTGCAGCCAAATCTCTGGGTTCACTTGGTTTAGTTGCTGTCTTTCAAAGTATTCCTCTTTTCCTGATGCATTTCAGCCCGCCATGGGGCCTTGGACACAGGTGCAAATGAGTGGTAAGTGTGATAACCAATCAGTTTTAATGCAGTCATGATGCGCTTTAGTAGCAGGGATAAACTGCAGGACCCAGCATGTATTGCAAGTTCTAATAAAATCACAGTATATATATATATAAGTAATGTGTTGCTCTAACATTAAGAGGCAGTAAATAATAGTCCCATACTCATGATGTTGCTGATGCCAGTTTCTTGGAGAAGGAACACTGAAATGGCCTGTGACTTCTTCGTCCTCCTCTCTTGCAACACACATCTCCTCCTTAGGACACATAGCAGAGCTGTAGTTGATTGTCCGGGTACAGCAGATGATGCAGGAGTAACTGCTGGGCTGGAGTAGATGGAAGGGCTCCACCTGTAACTGGCAGGCCTCAAGGTAATTAATAAATATGCAATAAAAAAGGATAAGCATAAAATGTCTCTAACAAATGGAGAATAAAAAGAAAGATGTGCCAAAAACCACACCACCCTTCACCCTATATTGTTCTTGATATGCTAGGTAGCAATTCACACACAATTGCTCAATGCACTACCCACGGTCATAGGCACAGTGACTCGGGCATATTCACTGAGTTGTGGCGCAAAGAAGGGCAGCAATCAAAGTTGCGTTGCTGCATTTATTTTCTCATTTTATGTGCTTTTAATTCATATTTTATGCACTAGACTTGTTTTTTAGAAATAAACTTTTTAAACATCCTGTTTCTTAATGCTATTTTGAGTGTGTTTTGAACTCGTCTAGTGGAACTGATTGTGACCAGAAAACACTACTTGTGCAGTACTGTTAATTGGGGTGTGGAAGGGTGCGATGCAGTAGGATTTATAATGTGTATTGGTGCATTGAACTAAGTCATTGCACCAGGGGGGTACGAAAACTACCCCTGCACTCTGGTTGGGAGCGGATAGTGACTGTATCCATCAAGCTGTCTCAAAGCCGCTCCATTTTGGAAAGAACTGACACACTGTTTTAAAGAACACTACATCACAAAGCATTAACTGCCCACAGACCGTTTACCTCTACTATCACCCACTGACTTTATGCTTGTCTTTGACCCCATACAGTGCCACACTGCCTTTTGCACAATTGAAAAAGCATACATACTTGCATATATACATGCATAGATGAAGGTAATATACACATTTAAAATTCTAGAGATGTGTTAATACCACTGTTTTCAGCAAACATACAAAGTTAGTGGCACCTACTATTACCAACGAACCACACCAAAGACTTCTTAGAATCCATAGACAGCACAGTAGCACCTCCTAATCAGACCGTCAAGAGAAACATATGAAAGAAATGTAAAGGAAGACATCTGTAAATGGCATCAGGGAAAGGCAAAATATGGTAGGAAGATGATAGACGGAAAAATACTAGCCTGTTAACTGTATAGGCTGCAGAGGACAAAGTAGAAAGCATGCTGTGAAAAACAGACATTATTATATCTGCTTAGATGTGTCGCTTTGTAAATAAGGTGCAACGTGGTGCATTTTTAAGGCCGGTGGTGCATCACTGACACAAAAAGTGACGCAACGGTGGCATAAAAGTGACGCAAGGCCTCATACATCCGGCCCTGAGAAACTACTATGAGAGAGACAACATGAGATTTTTAAAAGGCATTTACTACTGCCTTCGACTTATGAAATTTGGAAACTCTGACAAACTTCATCTGATGTACACAGATTTGAAAAAGTAAGAACATTTTTGTATTATGGTATCTGTAGATGTAGACCAAAATAAAGTTGTGGGATCCACTTATCGGAAACAAATAAGCAGTTCGAACTGTATGAAGGTATACAACTGCATTTATCTTCTTTCTGCCACAAAGTTGATTACTTTTATATAAATACATTTCTCTATCTCTTTCTCCAAGTAATCTTTCTCAATCCCCGTTTTCTTGACTATTTTCCATGTTCTCCCTGTTTTACATGCAGCTGCACCTTTTCATCATCCCTCTTTCTGTATCACTCTCCCGATGTCTCCTTCTGTACCTCAGTTTCTTGCCCTCTCTCTTTCCCTACCTATGTTTTGGCATGCCTCCCTGTCAACACTCTCATACTTAGAGGCAAAAAAGTGTCCCTTTCAATCCTCACAATCATTGTGTCTCGCTCACACATCAGCTCCTAGTGTGTCTTTGCTACATGTATTTTGGCCTACCTCACTTTGTATGTGTCCCTTTCATTTACTGTGGCTGTCTTTCTTCATTTTTGTGATTTTTCCACACATTCTTTCTCTATTTTAAAATCCCTTGAATTTCTTTAATTGTTTTCTCACACTCCATGGTATGTTACCTAAGGAACCACACTTACACCTGCACTATTAGTAGTCTATGTATTTGTCATGTTGCCTTTCATCACACGTTCTCCCTCTCTCGCTCTCTTTTACACCTCTTTACTCCATTACTTTTGTTTCTCTGTCTTGGTTTCACCTCTTTTAGGTGATTTATTTTCACTCACAGTGCTTGACTTTTTTGGAAGGCTGCTACCTCTCTCTCCACTTTCCCTGTTTCCCCTTTCAGTCTCTCCTACTCGAAATCTCTTGCTAGCTTACTTTCTTTCCTTCTGTTTTGCTTCTACTCTCTCTTTATCCTTTCAATGTGTTTCCTCATCCATTTCCTTCTGTCTCCAATCTATCACTCTTCCAACGTTGATGCCCCTCACCCTCCAACCTCTTGCTATTTTAACTGCTTTCTCTGTGCCCATGTCTCATTCCAGGTTTTTTTATATTTAGAAGAATTTGCAAAACCCTATCAATTTATCATATTACAAAATAGCTGCTGTCCCTTACTACATTTTCAATATTTCAAAAACCAAGTTGTGATACCACACTGACCCATCATAATTTCCTAATATAGCAACAATTTGTGCAAAATCAAAAGTTTTCAGATTTCACATGTGGCGGATTTGGCTTTCCAACATAGGACTATAGTCTCATATAATCATTGGTGACTACTTGTACAACAATTTCAATCCAATTAAAACACCACCAAATGCAGTCTCATAACTGTAGCGGCTAAGGGCCAAATGTATGAAAATGCTCATTTGCGCTTCTCAACTAGCGATTTTTTGCGAATCGCTATTTGAGAATCGCAAAACCCTATGTATGTAGGATTTGTAATACATTTTGCGAATCTTACATATTCCTTAATTGCGAATCGCAAATTGCGATTTGCAATTAAGGAATACCTTCCCATTCATTCCTATGGGCCTAGAGGCCCATAGGGATGAATGGGAAGACATTCTCAATTTGCGATTCCGAATTAGAGAATCGCAAATTGGGAATGCAATTTCAAGGGTGGCAGGGTGTCAAAAGGACACCCTGTTGCACCCCTGAAATGAGCATGGGTGCAGATGTGGCGCACATACATGCCCTAAGGGCATGTATGTGAGTCACATGCATAAAAGTGCATTTTTTAAAGAAATCGCAAACTACCAACTTGAAGTTGGTGGTAATTTGCGATTCCTTAAGTCCAAATTGCACTTTTTGTGTGCTTTTTACATTGCATTTAAGGAATCGCAATTTGCGATTCCTTAAATGCAATCGCAAAATAGGGAATTGCAAAATTTGCGATTCCTTATTTTGCATGGGATGGTTTGTGTCATACATATGACACTGCTGTTTTGCGATCGCAAATGCCGAAATTCTGCGAATTTCGGCATTTGCGATCGCAAAATTGCCTTCATACATATGGCCCTAAATCTCTTGCTTCTGCATTTCACAATGGCACCATTGCTCTCTTTATATCAATTCCTCTTATTATATTATAGCAACAAAATCAAACCTTTTCAAATTTCACATACAGATTTGACTCTCCAACATAGCACTATTTTTTCATAAAGGCCTTTTTGCTCGATTTACCTATACAAAAACTTCCCATAGCTTGAAAGATTTGCTGCATGAGCCTGACCTCAACGCATATCATTTTTCTAATTCCTTTATTATCAGGATTTTGGATCACCATTGCTGAAACGTAGGTATTAGCTTTATTTTCCAATTATGGAGGATTATAGACTTTGCAATAAGTTCAACCAGAAATAATATTTTCAGTGTTGTACTAAAATTGAACATCTGATGGATACCCCAATAATATCAGCTGAGTGTTATTTAGAAAATCGATATTGATTGCTTTCCGACAATAATTCCGTGTGGATGCCCAGTATTCTGCCATCATCGGGTATTTCCAAATACTCTGAGTCCAAAACATATTATCGACATTTGAGAATTGATTTTTGTCAGGATTGAATAAGTCCTATATAGCACTCATTTGGTACAGAATTGCATACAGCATATGTCCTTTTCAGTATGGAAAATGTATATAGATTTATCTTATTGCAAGACTCTGCTCTAATGGGAAATTCTTCCCCGTCTGTCCATTATGTTTAATTCTGATAAAAACATTGGCCTCATTATATTTTGAGAGTCTACCTTTCCAATTCTTTACGGATCTATACATACTTGTTTTTAACAGACCCTCCTATAAATCCGATCTATTCCCTGCAGAGCAGCCAGGCTTATCTCAGAGGCAATGTCTAAAGCATGTGTACCCATACAGTAACACGGTGAAAACACTACAAAAGAAGTCCACAGCAGTTCAGAAAAATAGGCAATGTTTATCTGAGAAAACTAGTCCAAAATGGTGAGAATAACACATACACAAGACAAAATATCACTTTTCAAATGTAAAGCAAGTTTAGTCCATAGAAATCAAGGGATGCGTTTGTTTAAGCACAAAGTACCTTGAATGCATCAAAAGTCAAAAATGGTGCAAGGCACAGGAGATGTGAGGCACCAGAAAAGCAAAGCGATGTGTGAGTTCCTTACTAAACAGGAGAGGTGATGTGTTGGTTCCTTACTGGCAAGTGAGGTGATGTGTTGGTTTCTTACTGCTGGGAAGGGGAGGTCATTCGTCGGTACTTAGTGGCAGGGGAGTTGATGCATCTGCTCCTTACTGGTAGGGGAGGTGGTGCATCTGTTTCCAGACATGGGTCCTAGGTTCCTTACTGCAGTGCAGTGTCGATGAAGAGGCAGCGTCGAGGGATGAATGGTCGAAAACCCAGACATGCAGTGTCAATGTAGCAGTAGCAATGCAAGTGCTGCGTTGATTTTATATCTGCGAGGCAGGCACTGCGTCAATTCTTCAGATGCGAGCAGGTGCTGCTTCGGAGTCGGAGCAGGTGCTATGGACGTCAGTGACACAGTGCTCAGAACTCCCTCTGTGGTAATGCTTCTGATGTGCTGCAACGGCGAGTTGGGCCTGCAGTGAAAGCCATGGTCGATGCTTCTAGCAGGAACCATGCTTTGGTTCAGGTAGCGTCGATGCGTCAAACGTTTGCTGTGGTGCATCATTAAAACAGTCGCTGAGAGTCGATGTGTGGATTTTCTCCTTAATACTACCATGTTACACTACTTAGGGCCCAGGAACTGGATTTGGAACTACTTGGCAAGTCAGGACTCTCAGCAGAAGAGCCGAGGCACTGGTAGGTGAAGTCTTTGATTACCCTGCGACTTCTTAACAGGAGGCAAGCACGCACAAGCCATTAAAGAACCTTGGAAGCAGTATGTAGAAACCAACGTCCGGTCCTTTCACTCCCAGGACAAAAGCAGCAGGCAGCATGCCAAAACAACAAAGCAGCATGCAGAGTGGCAGCCCCTTGTACAGCATCCAGCTCTTCTTCCAGGCAGAATGTCCTCAGTCCAGAAGTGTTCTGATTTTGAGGTGTCAGATGTTAAATACTTATACCCCTTTCTGCCTTTGAAGTCGGCAAACTTCAAAGGAAAGTATTGCACAAGACTGTCTTTCCCTGACCTGGCTCCAGACACACTACAGTGGGGTGGAGACAGTTTTGTGTCAGGTGTTACAACTCCTCCCAGCACTCTAGCTCAGGAAGGCCCAACAGCCTTGTAATGGGCCATCAAGATATGCAAGGCACACCTCAGCTCCCTTTGTGTGACTCTCTAGAGTGAATATTCTCGAGCTCAACTGTCAGCCAAACCCAGAAGTGTGTTCTACAGGCAGGCAGAATAATGGTTAAGCAAGAAAAGACCCACTTTCTAAAAGTGGCATTTCCAAACATTCAATTGAAAATCCGACTTCAACAAAAGGTGTATTTTTAAATTGTGAGTTCAGAGACCTCAAACTCCAGATCTCTGCTCCCAATGGGAAATTACACTTAAAAGGTATTTCAAGGCACTCCCCTTGTCACCCTCTGGGAGAGATAGTCCTTGCAATAGTGAAAAATGAAATAAGCAGTATTTCACTATTAGAACATTTAAAACACACCAGCATATGTCCTAACTTTTAAATACACTGGACCCTGCCCAGGGGGCTACCTTGGCTCTACTATAGGGGTGACATAGATGTAGTTGAAGAGAAGGTTTGCATCTGACATGTGGGTGCACTTGCCAGGTTGAAATGGCAGTTTAAAACTGCACACACAGACCTGTAGTGGCAGGTCTGAGACATGTTTGCAAGGCTACTCATATGGGTGGCATAATCAGTGCTGCAGGCCCACTAGTAGGATTTCATTTACAGGCTCGGGCCAATCATGGATAAACCAATCACTAATACAATTTAGACAGAGAGCATATGCACTTTAGCACTTGTTAGCAGTGCTAAAGTGCCCAGAGTCCTAAACAAAAACAGGTCAGGCAAAATAGGAAGAAGAAGGAACACGGTTTAGGGATAACGCTGCAAAAAGGGCCAGGTCCAACAGGCGCTCTTGGCTAATTTAGAGATTACAACAACAGTCAATTATGAATTAAATATACATTAAAATGACTATTGCCTGCTGCCCAAGCCATTCTTATACCTTTGGGGGCATGGTATAATCCGAAATGTCACACTTGTAGGAGTATGATGATTAGTAGTTGTGTTGTTACTATCATTGGCCGCTCTGGCAGGGAAAATGTGTGGTGCAAGTTGTATTGGTCTCCAGATGAGCACTCTGGCAGTTATGTTTTTTTTTTACAAATCAAGCACTGACTATGCTAGCCAGTAAAAAGAGATGTGTGGCTGAGAGACTTACCACTTATGTTTTTCACACAGGGCCACATAGTAATGCTGCAGAGCCTGCTGCAATGCAGAAAACATCCCCAGCAAAGTATAGCTTATTGCATTATGCATGACGTCTAGACAGGAATGTGTCAAAACAAACCCTATTCCATAATATAAATTTGACAGCAATTACATAATTAAATAACTCCTTGCCTTTAACTTCCAGTCACATACCTCTCATCTCTCTACATCATTCATCTTTCCTTTTGCTTATATGAGTTATAGAACTCCTTTGAAAATTGTTTGTCACCCTCTCATTATGTAACTAATGTCAGCTTCCCTCTACATATCTTTTTCTGCATAGCACATACCTGATGCCTATTTCTTTACAGCCTGCTGTGATTGGAGTTAAACTATTATTAAGCTCATTAGCCGAATGCTTGACATCAAAGCAATATCAAATGCATAATATAAATATGACAGTAATTTCATAATTGAATGACACCTTACTTTTATTTCCAGATTCATACCTTTTCAGTTACCTCTATCTCCCTCATATTATTACAGTTTGACACAATGCAGCACATCAATCAAAGCTGCTGCATTGCACTGCATTGCATCAAAGAGCGAATGACAAAACACACTATATTTAATACTTTTTTCTCCTGTTGTGCTGGCTCACTTTAGGCTGCAAAGTGCTAACGCACCCAACCTTGTACCACAGTGTAGGGGTTTATACATTAAGTCAATGAAAAGGGGTATGTGGTATTTAAGTAGTATATAGTATTTAGTAGGGAGCCTATTCTACAAACTTTGCATAGAATGTTCTGATTTCGCTGGAGCCAGTATTATGTTCATTGTAGTGTTTTGAATGTGTTGGGCAAGGGATTAGTAAACAACAGATTGGTGGTGATCCTGTGAGCCCTCATTACATGTATTCTGTTTTACCTTGACTACAACATTAAAACCTACATGAGACTTATGAAGACTGTTGGAAATTACTTCACAAGAATGGAGAGGAGGATGGGGCTGAGTATTTGGGTCACATACTTTCTAAGGATGGAGTTACAGAGCGGGAAGGAAGATGGCGCATTGAATCCGCCGTAGGAGAACACACAACCCCGGCTGCTCCCGCTGCGGCAATTATTGAACTTCTGTACCCGGAGCCATAACAAGGAGCACTCCAGGAGGATCTTTACAAGGGAAGAAGAAAGAAAAGAAAAAGGGGGAAAACTTTTTCTAAATGTTACTGTTACAAGCACAAACAGCACAGTGCTTTTTCCAGCTCCTCAGGTCCGTGAGGTGGATCGCGGGGCCGACCCACTCAGCACTCTACTGCAATCGTCTGATCTTTGCTACATGGGCTTCTTGAGGCTTGCAGACTCCACAGGCGGCTCTGTCTCCGCAACGGGCTCGAAGTCTGCGTACATCCATAGAAGCTCCTGCTACCGCCCTCGCCGGGAAGAAGGGAAGCAAACAGGCAGCTTACACAGAGACGGCAGGGTGTTGTGTCACAAACACCGTGAAAGGGAGCTTAAAATTTGGAAAGCCCATGCTCAAGCTCTTTCAGTCAAGGAAGGCAGCAGGCATTATTCAAACGTGTAGGAGTTCTCGGCTGGAACAAACATTGGCGGCAGCTTTCCTTGAGGCAGTACAACCTGACTTGGAATCTGATCGTAACATTTTTGCCGCTCCTGCCCCCGATGACTGCCAAAGAGAAGAGGGGGCAAGCGCTACACTGTTGCAAGGTAATTTATTAAATGTACAATCTGTTTAATCCCTGGAGGTCTCAAATAATGTGACTAATGTGTGCACATACTGGCTACTTACCTGTTCTGTTTTGCCATTTGGCTTTGACAAGACACATCTGTGTGTGTGTGGTGGGGGCTTGCATCCTGCTCAGGGGTGTGACTAGCAAGCATGATATGTCTACCTACCTGTTATTTTGTTTGTGGTGATACAATAGCTGACACGTGCATCTAGGTGGGAGGGGAGGCTCCATTGTGATGGTCTGGGGTACGAGTTGGCCTGGGGTGTGTTGTTGTTCAGGCCTCCCACCCCCAAACACCCTCCCATGGAAGATGGCTACCTACCAGTAAGTTTTCATTGGTGTACTGCAATGGCTTCCAACTGCTTCTGGGAGGGGGAGTGCTCCATCCTGCCCAGGTGTGGGACAGGGGGCATGGTTGGAGTAGTGGTACAGGCCTCCTACCCCCAAATACCCTCCCAGGGATGATGGCTACCTACCTGTAAGTTTGTTTGGTGTACTGCAATGGCTTCCAACTGCTTCTGGGTGGGGGAGTGCTCCATCCTGCTCAGGTGTGGTACAGGGTGCATGGTGGGAGTAGTGGTACAGGCCTCCCACCCCCAAACACCCTCCCAGGAAAGATGGCTACCTACCTGTAGGTTTTCATTGGTGTACTGCAATGGCTTCCAACTGCTTCTGGGTGGGGGAGTGCTCCATCCTGCTCAGGTGTGGGACAGGGGGCATGGTGGGAGTAGTGGTAAAGGCCTCCCACCCATAAACACCCTCCCAGTGAAGATGGCTACCTACCTGTAAGTTTTCATTGGTGTACTGCAATGGCTTCCAATTGCTTCTGGGAGGGGGGTGCTCCATCTTGCGGAGGTGTGGGACAGGGGGCATAGTGGGAGTAGTGGTACAGGCCTCCCACCCACAAACACCCTCCCAGGGAAGATGGCTACCTACTTGTCAGTTTGTTTGGTGCACTGCAATGTCTTCCAACTGCTTCTGGGTGGGGGAGTGCTCCATCCTTCTGAGGTGTGGGACAGGGGGCATTGTGGGAGTAGTGGTACAGGCCTCCCACCCACAAACACCCTCCCAGGGAAGATGGCTACTTGTCGGTAAGTTTTCATTGGTGTACTGTAATTGCTTCCAACTGCTTCTGGGTGAGGGAGTGCTCCATCCTGCTGAGGTGTGGGACAGGGGGCATGGTGGGAGAAGGGGTACAGGCCTCCCACCACCAAACACCCTCCCAGAGAAGATGGTTATCTACCTGTAAGTTTGTTTGGTGTACTGCAATGGCTTCCAACTGCTTCTGGGTGGGGTAGTGCTCCATCCTGCTGAGGAGTGGGACAGGGGGCATGGTGGGTGTAGTGGTACAGGCCTCCTACCCCCAAATACCCACCCAGAGAAGATGGCTACCTACCTGTAAGTTTGTTTGGTGTACTGCAATGGCTTACAACTGCTTCTGGGTGGGGGAGTGCTCCATCCTGCTGGGGTGTGGGACAGGGGGCATGGTGGGAGTAGTGCTACAGGCTTCCTACCCCCAAATACCCACCCAGAGAAGATGGCTACCTACCTGTAAGTTTGTTTGGTGTACTGCAATGGCTTCCAACTGCTTCTGGGTGGGGGAGTGCTCCATCCTGCTGGGGTATGGGACAGGGGGCATGGTGGGAGTAGTGGTACAGGCCTCAAACCCACAAACACCCTCCCAGGAAAGATGGCTACCTACCTGTAGTTTTTCATTGGTGTACTGCAATGGCTTCCAACTGCTTCTGGGTGGGGAAGTGCTCCATCCTGCTCAGGTGTGGGACAGGGGGCATGGTGGGAGTAATGGTAAAGGCCTCCCACCCACAAACACCCTCCCAAGGAAGATGGCTACCTACCGGTAAGTTTTCATTGGTGTACTGCAATGGCTTCCCACTGCTTCTGGGAGGGGGAGTGCTCCATCCTGCTCAGGTGTGGGACAGGGGGCATGGTTGGAGTAGTGGTACAGGCCTCCTACCCCCAAATACCCACCCAGAGAAGATGGCTGCTTACCTGTAAGTTTGTTTGGTGTACTGCAATGGCTTCCAACTGCTTCTGGGTCGGGGAGTGCTCCATCCTGCTGGGGTGTGGGACAGGGGGCATCGTGGGAGCAGTGGTACAGGCCTCCCACCCACAAACACCCTCCCAGGAAAGATGGCTACCTACCTGTAGTTTTTCATTGGTGTACTGCAATGGCTTCCAATTGCTCCTGGGTGGGGGAGTGCTCCATCTTGCTGAGGTGTGGGACAGGGGGCATAGTGGGAGTTGTAGTACAGGCCTCCCACCCACAAACACCCTCCCAGGGCAGATGGCTACCTATCAGTAAGTTTTCATTGGTGTACTGTAATTGCTTCCAACTGCTTCTGGGCGAGGGAGTGCTCCATCCTGCTGAGGTGTGGGACAGGGGGCATGGTGGGAGAAGTGGTACAGGCCTCCCACCACCAAACACCTGCCCAGAGAAGATGGTTATCTACCTGCAAGTTTGTTTGGTGTACTGCGATGGCTTCCAACTGCTTCTGGGTGGGGTAGTGCTCCATCCTGCTGATGTGTGGGACAGGGGGCATGGTGGGAGTAGTGGTACAGGCCTCTCACCCACAAACACCCTCCCAGGGAAGATGGCTACCTACCGGTAAGTTTTCATTGGTGTACTGCAATGGCGTCCAACTCCTTCTGGGTGGAGGAGTGCTCCATTTTGCTGAGGTGTGGGACAGGGGGCATGGTGGGAGTAGTGGTGCAGGCCTCCCAACCCCATACACCCGCCCAGAGAAGATGGCTACCTACCTGTAAGTTTGTTTGGTGTACTGCAATGGCTTCCAACTGCTTCTAGGTGGGGGAGTGCTCCATCCTGCTGGGTTGTGGGACAGGGGGCATGGTGGGAGTAGTGGTACGGGCCTCCCACCCACAAACACCCTCCCAGGAAAGATGGCTACCTACTGGTAAGTTTTCATTGGTGTACTGCAATGGCTTCCAACTGCTTCTGGGTGGGGGGTGCTCCATCCTGCTGAGGTGTGGGACAGGGGGCATGGTGGGAGTAGTGGTACAGGCCTCCCACCCACAAACACCCTCCCAGGGAAGATGGCTACCTACCTGTAAGTTTGATGAGGGTTATGTAATGGCTGACACATGCTTCTGGGCGGGGTGGTAGGAGGGCACCATCTTGCTGATGCAGTGGGACAAGGGACCCTGGTAGGAGTTGCAGTGCTGTCTGCCTGTACACACGGCCCCATGGTAATGTTGCTAGCTACGTTTGGGGTGTATGGGAGAGAGTGGATATTGGATCTGTGAGACATGTTTTTGTGAGTGTGTGGTGCAGATGAATGGAATTTATCCTAGGTGGTGTAGCTTTGTAGTTGTGAAAGACAGTACATAGCAGTGTGGTGGTAGTAATTTGTTTGTACTTACCAGCCTCCACTCCCCCGGGTACTCCTGTGAGACTCTCTGGATGCAGTATGGCAAGCACCTACTCCTCCCATGGTGTGTATGGTTTTGGTGGAATGGGAGGTTCTTGCTCCTCCTCTCTTTGTCAACCCTCTTCAAGTCATGCCACCGCTTCATGATTTCCTTTTTTGATCGCGGGTGGCCCCTACTGCATTGACCTTCTCGACTATCCTTGCCCACATTTGTGTTCTTGTAATGGTGTCTGTTGGACCAGGCTACCAAACAGTTGTGGTTCCACTCTGACTATCTCATCTACTATGACTGTCAACTCACTTTCTGTGAATTTGGGCATTGTATGTGTTGGCATGGTGTGTGGTGTGCAAAGTGGTTTTGGGTGCAGGGGTGTGAGTGGTGGTTGTGGTTGTGATGTGTATGATGTGTGATGTGCAGGGGGTTAGTTGTGCAGGTGTGGAAGTGGTGGTGATGCTGTGTGTGGTGTGGCTTGTTATGTTGTGGTATTTGCCTCTCCTTTAGGCTGGGGTGTATGTCCCTTCACTCCTGGAGTATTGCAAAGGATTGGGGTCCTGGAAGGGGCTAGTTTTATACTTAGCTATGTGGGTGTGTCCAAATGGGGTATTGCTGTCAGGGGTGTTGTGTGTGTTGTCCTGGGAATTGTATTTTTCTTTTTGCCATGTGGTTGGGTAATTGGGTGTGTTTTGTGTTTTTGGGGGGCATGGCAGTTTGCTGTGTGCACTTTTTGGACTTATTGTGGGTTTTTTCATTTGTCCGCCATATTTTTCACAGATCATCCGCAGCGGTGGCTATGCTGCAGCTCTTCCGCCGGCTCTCTCATTCATCACTGTTTGCAACCGCGGTGGTCGGAAACAGTGGAACGTACTGCGGGACCATCGGGGATATCCTAATTTCCCGTGCGATGTCTCCTCTATACTTGCGGCGGGTTGGTGTTTTTCCGCTGAATCTGACCGCCGTGGACGGATTTTGTCCATCTCTGCCCGCTATGGGTGGGTTTTTGGCCCCGGTCCACCTCGGTAGGTGTTTTTTGGCGGTTGATCCTAATTTCTCTGCCGGTTTTTCCACGGTGCCGGCGGGCGATGTTTTCCGCTTCCATGGCAGTCGGGGTGGTTTTCCGACCGCCATCCTAATAGACCCCTA
Source organism: Triturus cristatus (assembly GCF_964204655.1). NCBI lineage: Eukaryota > Metazoa > Chordata > Amphibia > Caudata > Salamandridae > Triturus > Triturus cristatus. The sequence goes on from NC_140592.1 coordinate 1,117,258,377, forward strand.
TGAAACACTATTTCTCATATATTGATATGAAGTTTCCATCTCACAGTAGGAAATGCAAACTTGTGGACAGCATAAATGGTTGGATGGTGCCAGACTGAGGGTAACACAGTGGGAATAATAGATCCTTTCAAGCTTGAGCTACCTACAGCCAATACATAGATGTTAACAACTCAGCTGAGGAGGATGGTGTCTAAAACCAAGGATGTCTCCGGTTGAAGGTAAGTAGGGGTCTTCGAGAAGGTATGATTGAACTACTCAGGGGAGCCATTAAATAAGTACATAACCAACGTTGGCGGCGCCATGTTGTGTAGTTTCCACATCACAGTAGGAAATGGTCATTTGTGGACAGCATAAACTTTGGAATGGTGCCAAACTGATTCTATTCACCCCCTGAGGCTATGTTGTCCTATAGACCAGCTAACTCACAGTACCACCATAAGCCCCTCTAAACCTAGTTTGGCAGCAAATGATTTCTAGCAACCACTGAGCATGACAACCATGTCCCACAGGAAGTGTGGTAGCAGATCTGGAACCCTTTTGCTCAGGCACTCATGCTCTGGTACTCTCAGAGAAACATACAAGGAATACACAGAGGGATGTTTTAACAATATTTATTAAACCAGTGTGATTCTTGTATAACATATAAGTACTGCAATGATCAATAGACAGGAGCAAATGAAAGTTACTAAGAGCACCAGTACGATTAACAAAATAAAAAGCTCCACCATAGTGGTAAAACAATGTGCATTTGCTGACCTAAAATACAATAGAACAAATTGGTTTTACTCCTACTATGCAGTACTGTTGGGAAAGGCCCTTTTGCAGGGTCATCCCCAAACTTTGTGCTTCTTCCTCCTATTTTTCCCTGACCTGTTTTTGCTAAAGTGCATATGCTCCCTGTGTTATTTGTGTTATGGATTGGTGTTCCATGATTGGCATATTTGATTTACTGGTGAGTCCCTAGTAAAGTTCACTGAGAGTGCCAGGGCTTGTAAATCAAATGCTACTCGTGCGCTTGCAGCACTGAGTGTGCCACCAACAGAAGTAGCCCTGAAAAGGTAACTCAGACCTGCCACCGCAGAGTCTCTGCGCAGTTTGGGACTTTGTACCTGCCATGTCAACATGGCAAGTGCACCCACTTGCCAGGCCCCAACCATCCCTTTTTCTACATGTCAGGCAGCCCTAAGTTAGGCCCAAGGTACCCCTGTGGGCAGGGTGCTGTGTATGTTAAAGGTAGGACATGTACTGATGTGTGTGACATGTCCTGGTGGTGAATTACAATGTATTTCATTTTTAATCATTGCAAGGCTGCCTGTTCCCAAAGGTACAGGATGGGGAGTGTGTTTATACTGTCTTATAAACCTAACTACCCCTGGGAACAAGGTAGAAAAATAAAGTTTAGTATGAATGTTAAAATGCATCTTTTAGTGAAGATGATTTTTTACATTCTGTGCTTGAAAATACCACTTTTAGAAAGTAGGTATTTGCTTACTTTGCCATCCGTTGTGCATCTGCCGGGGTTGTGGATTGACTGTCTGGCTTTGGGATGACAGGGGCTGAAGAGGGTCAGTGGCCTGATGTCAGGGCTGGGCTGAAAAGATCTGGGCTGCATTTAGAGTAGTGGGAGGAGATTTCCTTAAGGTGCCTGAGCTGCCTTGCACAGTGCCATCTCCACCCCTCCCAGTAAGCTGCACCAATGAGAACTGAACTAGTTCGGGCAGGGTACAGACACTCTCTGCCTTCAGAGAACAAATCATTTTGGTGGTTTAAATAGTGGGGCCCAGACCCCAGAAGTTTAGAACTCTTTTGGAACCAAGAAGCATGCCAAGAAGAAGAGTTGGAGAAGCTGTGAAGAAGAACAACCACTTTGCTGTGTGCCTTGCTGTGTTGGCCTGCAGTGGCTGCTTCTGTCTTGGGCAGTGAAAAGACTGGATTGAACTTTCTGCAACTTATTTTTGTGAGTTTCTCCAAGGGCTTGAGGTAGAGCTTGCCCCCTGTTCAAGAAGTCTCAGGAACAGCAAAGACTTCAAGCTCTTCTGCCATCAGCACTGGGTACTGCATGTTTCTGCGCTGAAATAGAAAAAAAGCAACTCGATGCCATCTACGACGCCGCAACCCTGGTCTCACCGATGCTGCCACCTGATGCCACCACCGAGGTGCTGCTTGCACCGTGACCACACTCCGCACCGCCTCACTTCACACCATCGCCCTGGTATCCCAGATGCCGCTGCTCCATGCCGACATCAACACCGGTGCTTGCACCGTGTTTCGAGGGCACCGCTTGTAAGTTACATGATGGACCGTCCTTATCTCGCACTGCAGCCTTGGCCTACCGATGCCGGCGCCATTGACTCCAATATATCAGCCGACGACAGCGCTTCAGCAATGTTGACACCGCTGCTTGCACCATGACCTGCCAGCTCTGCGACCAGCACTGCATCACCTCTCACCGCAGCCCTAGTCTCACTGACCCGCTGGACGACAGTAACCGAGCTGCTGCCTGCACTGCGATCTGAGGGCACCGCAAGCTGCACCACTGCACCTCGCACCACAGCACCCGACTCCTTCCGATGCCAGCGCTCCTTACTTCAACCGCAAGGAGTTCGATCTGCAACGTATCTGACTTCAAGTGCCCTACGACTCCTGCACCAACCTCCAGAATCGATGCCTGCGGACGCCGTGCTTTGGGAGCTCAATGAGAGGTCGCCGACAGTCGGCAATTCTAAAGTTACTGTTTTGCGAGTCTTCCCGACACCATAGCATGCCTGCGATGCCGCGGTCAGCCAGATCTGTTTAGGATTTGTTGATCACGAAGCTGTGATAGCCGCAAACGAAGCTATTGACTTCAAGGAACTTTATTTCAAGTTATTTTCGATAACTGACGATTTCTAAGTACTGTATTGTGGATTTTTATTGTTTATGGTCTTGTCTTAAGTATATAAAAATATTGGATATTTTTCTAAACTGGTGTGTTGTCCTTTTATAGTGCTTACATGGTATTACTGTTATGTGCAAAAGGTTTACACACTGCCTCTAAGATAAGCCTGACTGCTCGTGCCAAGCTACCAAAGGGGTGCGCAGGGGTTATTTTAGGAGTATAACTCCCTATCTTGACTAGAAGGAAGGGTCCCTACTTGGACAAAGGTGCAAACCCTTGCCAACTAGAGACCACCAATTCTAACAAGACCCTAACCTAAGTGTCTGGGGTGAGTGTGTTTCTGTACAGCCAGTATCCCCGTACTGGATGATCCAACCTTGGTTACCAGATGGGAAAGAATTTTAGTCCTTGTCTTGGTCATAGGCTGGACACCCTTGCAAGGAGAAGTCAGCAGGCTGCCTGGCCAAAACATCAGCATGTAGAGACTTTGACATCATCAGCAAAGGGCTTCTCTGCCTAAACCTGAAAATACTTGTTTATTTATCAAGAAAAGCTTCCTTGCAAGTCCTGCGCAAGCCAGCATTATTTTCGTCTATAGATAGCCATTTCAACCTGTGAATGAAAAATAGAATGAAATTTGCACCATGTGCATCGAGATCTTGTATGTGGTGTTTAAGGAATTGTGATAATTTTAGGCAAAGCAGGATCTGTAAGGGAAGCAGTTTAAAAAAAACTAATTTGGCACTGTCACACACGCAAATGTGTGTAAAAGATTATGGTGTAAAGGGGAAGGCAACTCAAGAAAATGTGTCCATGATGAAAGATGGCGCTGGTTCTATGTGGGCCTACCTCAGACACATGACAGTATGTTACCCACAAAAATACAGTGAAAACAAAGAGAATACTGTTATTTGTCTAGCGTTCAACAGTAAGCTAACTATCAGTAACCGGCATCTGTTTTTAATAAACATGCTGTAATGGACTTCAATGAAACGTCAGTTCATACCGGAACCAGAAGCTGCATTCATTTTAATTGTTTCTAAATAGGTTTTTCTGGCAGGTAGGACATTTCTTTCCTTGCAATACATAGAACCATCTCTTTTTTAGTGAAATAATAGCTGTAAACCCTGCAGTTATTGGCTCGTACTCGGAAATCCCAAAGGACTTGTTAAAGTGAGTGCAAGGCAACAATAACTTGGAAATTGTACTATCTCGACAACCTGATTCTGTAGCTTTGCCACAGTCTTGCCAGAATGTCTAACACTGTTTTCATGCATGGCGTTCCTAAGGAACAAGTGCATAAAACAATCCGCATGGAATGTGGAGCAGCGGCCATTAGAGCTTTTAGATGCTCATCATTCCATATCTGTCATTACCCCAGTCGATGGAGAGAAAAGGGAAAGGTCACTCTTCCCAAAGAAGACGCGTTATGATACTATCATGTAGTGAAAGGAATGAACTGTCAGCAATGGAAAATGTTTTATTGGCAGACCTGTGTTCCATCAAGCTTCTGAGCCTAACGAACCTAGCTGTTTCCAGGGGCTAGTGAAGTTTACCTCATCAAAGAAACCTTTTTGAAAAATGTAATCATAAACAGGATTTTACATTACGATGTATGAATATATAGACTGTAAAGAAATGTATTTAGTGGTTGTGTTGAAGCAGAACTTCTCAAGTAGCTCTTTAGCCAAGACAGTACCAAATCACTAGGCCAGGGCAACATTTAAATTATGCATATGTAATTAAAATAGTTTGAAGAATTTCATTTTATGCATGTTAAATAAAATTTCCAAAATTATGGCATTTGCCACATCGCATAATTACGCCATTAATGTTGTAAAAAAAATGATAGCACAGGAGTGCAGGAACTATGCAAACAATCAGAACGTGATTGGCTGTCGTTTGCGGCAATTGGGTTTTTTGCACTGCTTTTTAGCGTGTCAGTTTTCAGTGAGGATGCATTTTGCCCGATTGTGTAGTGCTTTTTAACATCCTGCCAGCTATGCAATTACTGTCACGAGTCCTGGTTCCATCTGCTGTGTTGCTGCCCCAACCTCACCAGCGACCGACATCGCCTGTCCGCCCCTCTATGCTGGGCTAATGGCCTCAGACATTGCAGAGAAGCTTCGGACCAGTGTTTCTGCACCAACACACCACAGACCCTGGCCTGTCTGGGGAAATTCACATACTTCATTCGATCCGCACTGCAAAATGCAACGACAGGGTGAGAACTGCCCATACACTGCAGAGAAGCACTGTTTCAAAGTCTCCCCCTCTTCTCAGCCCTCTGCCTCAGATTCTGGTCTGCCATGGCCAACCGCAGTCCTAACTCAAACCGCAGGGTGAGTGACTCTGACGTGTGAATACACATACCCCTTACAGCCTAAGCTCTTTACACCTGAAACCAAACCAGCAAAGGCGACAATGGACAAGCAATAGACATTTTAAATGTAATAATGCATGGACTTGCCTAGGCTCATAAAGCTCCCAGATGGCCAAGCTCAATAGCAAGAATATCATCTTTTAAAATCCTATAGATCATATTACCTTATTTCATGTAATTCATAAATACCTTCTAGAAAGGAATACAGGAAGCAGCAGACCCATGATGTCCACAAGCAATGATTTTTAGAATCAATGACAATGGACAAATCACAACACGTTTTAAATACTGTAAAACTCGGATTTGTTCCAAGCCCCCTCAGGCCCCCTCGCGGCCATGGTCAAGAACAATGAGGGCTTATGAACACCAGGGATAGAGTCATTGTCAGAGGATTGCTAAAGTCGTTCATCAATGCTGCTATAACCTTCCAAAACCTTATAGGTTGTTTTACTCAATGTATTTTATTCAGTGTTTAGTATAGTATACAGGAAACTGATGATTTTGTTTTGATGTTTACATTTAATGATATTAAGAAATCGAGCATGAATAAAAAATGACTTGTGCTTTTTGTGCAATTACGTATAATTTTCATGAAATTTCATATAATTACTCAAAAGCAAACTACGCAAATTGTGCCCACCCCCACATAACACACCAGCACTTACAAGCACCGTGCCAGGCCAGCTTCAGTATTACAGCAGAATGTGAAGCACCATAGCCATGATAGATGCAAACATTCCCCATGTGGAAAACACCACAGACAAGTTAATCTCCACAGTCCCCTATATTAAGCATAAGAGGCTGGTAAGTTTCCACAGCCCTCTGTATGTAAAGCATAATCCCCAGGCAAATATCAACCATCCTCCTGTATGTAAGCATGATAGCCAAATTGGTATTTCTCCAGTTTTGAGACCTCAATACCCAAGATTGTCTTGCTACATTGTGTGAATAACAGTTGCCAGCTTAGTATTCACAATAGCCCAGCATGTACATCACTACATCGAGCCAGCATCCAGAATAATACCCATATGACTGATGAATGCAAAGCATTATCCCTACAAGTGTAAAGCAGGATCCACAGTAATACATATGGAAGACAAAAACCAGCGGTCAAATATTAATTGAACAGTATGTGTTCATCTCTACACCTTTGGACCATCTCAATTTTACCCAATGAGCAAGAAGTGTGGGAATGGAAGGGTGTGTGGGAGGAGAGTGAAAGTAGATCCTAAGTTCATGTTTGAGAAATTCAGATGAAGGGGCTCCCGGAGACAATGTATTTCAGAAGGAGGATATGGTCCATTCTTGGTAAGTAGGTATGGGCCCTCTTGATGCCCATCTCCCTAAACAATAGCATAACGACTAAGAGCCAAGGTGTAACTGGGTAAATTACCTGCATCTCCCCTCGCTAAATCATTCCATCATTAATGAGCCCATGCTTAGTCAAATACAGCCAAATGATCATTTATTTTAAAGATAATCTTTTTATAGGATGCAACATCAAATATTTCTGAAGTCAATATTTCTATTGTCAGTACAGAGGGTAAACACCAAGTGCCACAAAATGTAAATCTTGGCCACTGCCAGTGAAGTCAAAATCCAACTATGATCTTGGGCGCTAGGGCCTGTAACATGTGTGGCATCATGCAGTTTAGCAAGATGGATCAAGGGTGGGTAATTTCAAACAATAGGCATCAGACTTCTATGTCCACTACCCAGCCCAGTAATGTTGTAGTGAGATTCAGTGTCAGTAATGTTGTATAGAGATCAGAATTAGTGTATGCGCTGTAAGTTACATCTTGGTGCATCACACCTCTCGCATTGGCCGGGGGAGACCATCTCTAATCTTTGTGTGTGGAAGAGCTCCAATACCAGTTATGTTGGGTATAAAAATATGAGAATTGTAGTCATGCCTCACTCAGAAATCTATTGTGGTGGTCAGCAGTGCAGTACAATCTTCGGGGCAAAATTCATCTACCACTGATTTGTGCCAGAACAGTCTAGAGGTAGAGTCAGAGGTATGGAGAACAAATTGTCTACCAGTATGATATCAAGACCTGAGATCACTCATTTAACTGTCCACAGTCTCATAATGCATTATCTAATTTGTGAAATAGGTAAAGTCAATGGTTTAGGGCCTTATTGTCTCTTCAGACAATGTGTCGATTTCTGGATTTCCCAGATGTAGTTTAAAGTCAATCTGAATTCCTCAGCAGGAGTCAGAAATGACTTATGTCTTGAAACCCTTAGTCTAGGAAGATACTATTTTTCCTGATGCAACATTTCCATGGTAAATTTGAACCCCCTATGCACTTGTCTGTGTAATGCTATATCAGGGCACCAGCATATAGGTCTGGGGTCACTCTAGATACTTATGACAAGAACTCCAATAGACGACCATGCTCTAGATATCATCTCAGTGGATTTCTTCTAAAGTGTTGTACGTGCTATATATAAGGTCAAATTCCTCAAGAGCTGCAGTGTTTCACTCTCTAGAGATCCCCATATGGGGATGATTGAGGTCGCAGCAGGAGGTACAACAGATGTAAAAGTCAATTAGTTAGGTTATGAATCTGCTTATGAGGAACAGAAATGCCCCTAGAAGTAATGTGGGTGTATAGCTTAAGAGGTTTCATTCTTTGATGGGTTTGCCCCCGGAAAAAGCTGTCATTATCTACTTGGAATAACAGATTCTTTAGGATAAGGGGAGGTAGCATCGCAAATAGATAACTGAAGCACAGTTACACCATTCATTTAATGACTTGAACACTACTCCATAATGAGAGGCTGAGATGGGTCCAACATGCAAAGTGATTTTGTGTGAACAATTTCAGATGGATATATATATCGCCAGTAGATAGTTATAGTTAGGACCAAGTTTCCATAGGAAATCTGAAAATTCGATTTTGAATAACTTTGGCGGCGGTTGACGAATCCTCGCGAAATTTTCAAAACTAATGGGACGCTCTGTTCAGCTCCTACCCTGAAAGTCTCGAGGTGATTCGTCAAGCGGAGGCCGAGAAAAAAGGGGGGACCCAAAACACGTTTTCGCCATGCATTTTTCCATAGGACCTTTAGTCGAAGGTACAGCCCGAACGGCTCAACAGAATTACTTGAAATTTGGCACAGAGGTAGTCCTCAGGTCAGGGAAGTGCCTTTTGCAGGTCTGGTGTCAATCTGTTCAGTAGTTCCTGAGAAAATAGCATTTAAAAGTATATAAATATCTATAAGCGCGCACCGTGCGCGCACTGTGCGTGCACCGTGCGCGCACCGTGCAAGCACCCTAACGTGCACGAGCGTAATTCTGATTGGTGGTTACATGTTAGTCAACGTTCGAATCGGTCGAAATCAGGAAGTGTCGGCCGCCATTTTGTTTGTTTTCAGTGCGAGAGTGAAAAAGGAAGGTGGCAAACGTCCTGAAGGATCCTGAAGGCAAAAAAAAATAATTTTATTTAAAAAAAAATAAAAAATCGCGGGGGTGCGCGCAAAGTTATTCAAAATCGAATTTTCAGATTTCCTATGGAAACACGGTCCTAACTATAACTATCTACTGGCGACCGCCAGTAGATAATATCTATATATGAATATATATATATATATATATATATATATATATATATATATATATATATATATATATTAATATATAAAGTTCCACAAGTTGCCTTTAGTAGAGAGCACTCACGGCAAGTAAAATTACCAGGAACAACCTCGGTGAAACAAATAACAGCATGCCTTTGCCTGACGCGTTTCAGATTCATTATCTTTCTTCAGAGGCAGCATGCAAAGCAATGTTCTTTCCATAGTGCCTCCAACTAAATAGCCCATTCAATCAAATTCAGCCCAGGTGGGCCTCTCAGTGCAAAGCATCTTGGGAGTTGGAGTCCCAATTTTTACCCATGTGGGTCGGAAAATAATGAACAAGCTTCCAATTTTAAACAGCATAATTTCTTTTTACTAAAATAGTGCATTCACCAAAAGTTATTCCAAATGAAAGCCCACTTGTCGTTCCAATGTGGCGCATTGCATCTGCGCGCCACAGGATTTGCTCAAATTTCTGCAATGGTGCTTTAATTGAATGGGCTATTTAGTTGGAGGCACTACGGAAAGAACATTGCTTTGCATGCTGCCTCTGAAGAAAGATAATGAATCTGAAACGCGTCAGGCAAAGGCATGCTGTTATTTGTTTCACCGAGGTTGTTCCTGGTAATTTTACTTGCCGTGAGTGCTCTCTACTAAAGGCAACTTGTGGAACTTTATCTATTACGGCCTGCCAGGTCGGGGAGAAGCACCATTGCAGAAATTTGAGCAAATCCTGTGGCGCGCAGATGCAATGTGCCACATTGGAACGACAAGTGGGCTTTCATTTGGAATAACTTTTGGTGAATGCACTATTTTAGTAAAAAGAAATTATGCTGTTTAAAATTGGAAGCTTGTTCATTATTTTCCGACCCACATGGGTAAAAATTGGGACTCCAACTCCCGAGATGCTTTGCACTGAGAGGCCCACCTGGGCTGAATTTGATTGAATGGGCTATTTAGTTGGAGGCACTACGGAAAGAACATTGCTTTGCATGCTGCCTCTGAAGAAAGATAATGAATCTGAAACGCGTCAGGCAAAGGCATGCTGTTATTTGTTTCACCGAGGTTGTTCCTGGTAATTTTACTTGCCGTGAGTGCTCTCTACTAAAGGCAACTTGTGGAACTTTATCTATTACGGCCTGCCAGGTCGGGGAGAAGCACCATTGCAGAAATTTGAGCAAATCCTGTGGCGCGCAGATGCAATGAGCCACATTGGAACGACAAGTGGGCTTTCATTTGGAATAACTTTTGGTGAATGCACTATTTTAGTAAAAAGAAATTATGCTGTTTAAAATTGGAAGCTTGTTCATTATTTTCCGACCCACATGGGTAAAAATTGGGACTCCAACTCCCGAGATGCTTTGCACTGAGAGGCCCACCTGGGCTGAATTTGATTGAATGGGCTATTTAGTTGGAGGCACTACGGAAAGAACATTGCTTTGCATGCTGCCTCTGAAGAAAGATAATGAATCTGAAACGCGTCAGGCAAAGGCATGCTGTTATTTGTTTCACCGAGGTTGTTCCTGGTAATTTTACTTGCCGTGAGTGCTCTCTACTAAAGGCAACTTGTGGAACTTTATATATATATATATATATATATGCGCCAAACTCCTTCCTTCATTTCACGAAAGAGAACAGCACTCGCGGGGAAAGTTAGCCGATGATTTTTATTTCAGTGCCACAACAAACGCATTTCAGAAGACTCCTTCTTCAGTGTTTACACTTCACACTGAGAGGAGCCATTTAAATCCTAGTTCAAAAGACACATAGACATTGAGAAAGAACCTGATTACCTTTGAAAAAATTGAGCGCCATCATGGAACGGCATTACCGCTCGAATTCCCAATTTGTATCAATGTGTATAAATATACACGCTTTCCACTACTTGTATTGCCGTGTATCGGTCTTAACAAATATATTTTTTCATGTATTAAAAGATTGCACAATCATAATAATCTCTGCCGTGCACCATATATAAATTAAATTTAGAAAGCGGACACGTTTTAAAGAAATTCAAATGAAGCCAAAAATCGGCATTTACACACCAGTCACCCTACTGTATATCACATTTGTCCTTCGTTTCAGGTCCACATCTAGCCATGTATTGGCATTATTGCAATCAAAATCAATAAACAAACTCAATTTATATGATCATTGAACTAAGCAAAAGAAAAAGAAGAAGAAAAAACGGAATCACCTAAAAATCTTCATTCTGTACAGGAAAAGTATTTGTCTGTCGCCCTGGATAATTAAGTTCCCAGGTGTACTGCCAACTCTTCTCCACTATTAAGGCCTTAGTTTGTAAATCAATGATATAGCGGGACTCTAGCATCCGCAATCTCAAAACTCTATCTCTACCCCTGCTAATTACTGGCACGTGATCAATGCTGAAGTATTGCAACAGGTCCCTATTGCTTTGATGTTTGATAGAGAAGAGCCTGGCAACTGGACAATTCAGATCTTTATTCATGATTGCGTGCATATGTTCTAGAACGCAAATCTTCACACTATGTATTGTGGTGCCTATATATCGAAGCCCGCATGAGCAGGTCAGACAATGGACAGAATGCGTTGTGTGCCATGTCATGAATTTGCTTATCAACTTCCGTTTTTTCATCCCTGCTACTTCATAGGTTAGTACCCCTTTGCTATTGGCACAGGCCTTGTACTTATCGCAGGGGAAAAAAGCAAGGCTTCACCACAATATTGGTCCCTGGTCATCAGGACAATGTTGCACCCCTTGTCTGAGGGCTTGCATATAATGGTGGTGTTCTTTTGTAGGTTCTCCAAGGTTCTTTCTTGGTCTTTTGTCATATTCATTCTCCTTTTTGAGAGTTTCATGTCCTGCTCAATGCCTAAGCACCTAGTTCTTTGCGCGATATCTTCATTATTTTCTTTTTCACCCTCTCGTTCTGAACGCAGTTCTTGTAGTATTTCTAGAGATGTTAAATCATCCACTGTTAGGATGTTAGTGTCCTTGAATTTGTGTTTGAGTTGCCTGGTTTCTTTGTTGGAAGGCTTGAGCTTGAAGTACTTGTGCAGTTTGAGGTTCCTCACAAATTTGAAAAGGTCTATCCTTGTTTGTGTAAACTCGAGTTGATCATTCGGACAAAAGGTTAACCCCAACTTTAGTGCTGTCTCCTCAGTTGATCTCAGGGTTCTAGATGTTGAATTCACTATCGTTAGGTTTTCTGCTTCAGTTACCATCTCCCTCCTCTCTTGCATCATGTTACTCTTGGTGTTGTATTTCCTCTCCCTCTTCCTCTTTCAGCCCCCCCTTCTGGTTTTTCAGTGGCTTCCGGTGGCTTGCTCTTGCCCCCCTCAGCCAGGACTGTCGGATGAGGTTGAATTCCTCGTGAAAAGGAGTTTTGTGTTTATCAAAAGGTGCACGGAAGCAGAAAAATATATATATATATAATACACATATATATTAACTACTGGCGGTTGCCAGTAGGTAGTTACAGTTAGGACCAAGTTTCCATAGGAAGAGCATTTTTTGTTTTGCTAATAACTTTGGCGTCGTTTGATGAATCTTCATGAAATTTTCCAAATTAATTCTTTGTTCATATCAGCTCCTAGGTGGGAAGTTTGGGGGTGATTCGTCAAGGGGGGCCGAGAAAAAAGGGGAGGTCCCTATACGTGTTTTCTCCATGTTAATTTCCATAGGAAACTTTTGACAAGGTTACAGGTCAAACGGAATTACCCCACATTTGGCAGGAAGAAGGGTCTTGGTCTAGAAAGCACGCTTTTGTTTATTTGGTGTAAATCCGTTCAACAGTTTTTGAGAAATACTGAAATTTACAGATATCGATATTTGGGAATTCTGCCATCTGATTGGCTGAGGCATTACGAGCATGAGCTTTCTGCTTATTGGTTGGGAGCGCTGTGAGCGGTTGCAACTAGGAGGTGTTGGCCGCCATTTTGTGATTCCGTCGAAGCGAGTAAGGGGAAAAAAAGGGTGAAAAAAGTAGGAAAGAGGATGGTTGGAGCACTGTAACCTTTGTGGGGGTATTAGGGTGTGCTATAGAGGGGGTGCGAAGCGAACTACTCATAGCTACCGGTCTGAAAGTGCTGGGTACGGAAATTAAGTGAGGTATTGCATAGATTCTGATGCTGCTAAGGTGAGCTGGTGCAGGAGTCGGGGATGAAAGCGTGAGCCTAAACTGTGTGTCTTATGATGTGAAGTCATGTGCCCTGGCCGCTGTGCCACACCTGTCTAAGAAGTGTCAGTAATATTTTATACGTAGTAGGAGGAAGTTTTGTTTGGAACACGGTAATTTGTATATGGTGCTTAGGTGGTGTTATACAGGGAGTGCGAAGGTAAATCAATACGGTATTTGTAAAGTGCAAACTACACAGAAAACGATAATAGAAGATAAGAAGCATTGGGTACTAAAAACTAGGGTGCATATTAGTTGCGTGAAAATTAATGTTTGTCATTGGTTAATAAAGAGCAGTCTAAACGTGGAGTACATACAATAGGATGAAATGTGCAAAGCTCAACCAGACGTGCTACTTGCATTTGGAAGGTACATTTGTAACTTAAAACAATGGTGAACTTTTAACCTGCAGGTGGTGTTAAATGTTTGAGAGTATGCTGAAAAAGAAGAGGTTACGTTTAAAAAATCATGAACTTTTAACCTGCATGTGTCGTAGAATGTTCCAGAAAGTGTAGTGATAAAATAGGTTGAACTTCTGACCTGTGTGTGGTGCGGAATATTAAGTAGCTTTTCAGAAACAAAATTCAAAAATAACCAATGGAGCTAAGTTTTGAAATGTTGATAAAGGAATGAAGTATTCTGATTTGTTGTTTACATGTATTTATATGTGGAGCGACAGAGAAATTGTGCCATTACTGGTTTCATTCTTGATGAAAGCTGTGCATTACATGTACTGTGTGAGAAAGAAAGAATTACATGCATGTGTGACATTTGAAATCTGCATACCAACTACAAAGTTGAGGTAGAAATGAACAAGGTGTGTTATGTGTTCTGTAGTAGTGATTAAGTATTGCAGGTGATATTTTTAAGTTTGAAAGTATTTTTTATTTCAAAATAATATCCTGTTAGTAATGTGCGGTGTTTCATATTGGTTATAAAATATGCATAACATTTGACCTGTTGTTATATAACTACTTCATATATGTTTAGGAATTTTTCACAAAGAAGAAATGTAGTTTGTCATCTTTAACCCCTTCACTGCTAGGCCTTTTCCCCTCCTGTGCTAAGCCTTTTTTGGGCTATTTGGGGTAGTGCACGCTTAGGCCCCTGTAACTTTTTGACCACATTAGGTATCCACGCCAAATTTGCGTCATTTTCTTCCAACATCTTGGGGATTCTAAAGGTACCCAGGGTTTGTGGATTCTCCTAGAGGGTTCCCAGAAATTCGTCAAAATACAGCAAAATGTTGTTTTTTTTGTGAAAAATGGGGAAAACGGGCTGCAAATGAAAGCTTCTGGGTTTTTCTCTGCAAATGGTAGCAAAAAAGGGTTTGTGGGGCTGAAATCACCATTTCTCCAGCTTTTAGGGAATGACAGAATTTTGTCAGAAAACCAACATTTTTTACACAGTTTTGGCATTTTTCTGGGACATACCCTATTTTTGCTATTTTTTGTGCTTTCAACCTCCTTCCAGTTAATGGTAGAAATGGGTACAAAAACAATAATGGATCCAAGAAAGCTATACATTTTTGAAAAGTACACAAAATTATGAATTCAGCAAGGGGTCATTTGTGTAGATCCATCAAGGTTTCTTTATAGAAACTACCAGTTAAATATAGGAAAAATTAAAAATTAGTTGAAAAAAGCAGCCTTTTGAGTCAACGTTTTCACCTGTAACTTCTTCTAATTATGACACCTCTTAGAAAGCAATGTACCGTTACATCCACTGGACCTTCCTGGTTGTGGGGATATATAGGACTTGTAGGTTCACCAAGAGCCCAACGAACCCAGAGTAAAAAACTGAGCAGCATTTTGTATTGGTTTTTATTTTAGTTCTGGGTATATAGCAATTTTAGTGTGAAAATGTATACATGGAAAAATTGGTATGAAAGACACCTTTGTATTTCTGAAATGGGAACAAATTACAGAGTTTAGAAACAGTGTATATTTGCACTTTTTCGAAATTGGGAATACTCATACTTGCATGACAATTATTGGTCATTTTTCAAAATGACTTTTTTTTTACACAATGTCTTTCATTTGGAAGGGAGAAATGCAACAAAAATCAATAGGTAATAACAGTTGCTTTACAAATCTGAACTACCCTAAGTCTCCCGATAAAAATGGTACCTCACTTGTGTGGGTATGCATAGTGCCCACGACAGGAAGTGGCTCAAAACCTAAGGTGAACACACCACATTTTCACACTGAAAATTTACACATTTTTTGCGAAGAGTCTAGCTGTAGTTTTTGAACCCTAGCTCTGCCGGCACCTAGGGAACCCTAGCAAACCTATACATTTTTGAAAACTAGACACCCAGGGGAATCCAGGATGGGGTGACTTGAGTGCCTCCCACCATGGTCTGTTACCCAGAATCCCTTGCAAACGTAAAAAATTGACAAAAAAACCACATTTTCCCCACATTTCTGTGGTGGAAAGTTCTGGAATCTGCGTGGATCCACAAATTTCCACCCACCCCGCATTCCCCAAAGTCCTACGAGAAAAATGGTACCTCACTTGTGCGGGTAGGCCTAGTGCCCGCGACAGGAAACGGCGCAAAACGCAACGTGGTCACACCTCAATTTTGCAGTGAAAAATTACCCTTTTTTGGCAAAGTGACTAGCTGTAGTTTTTGAACCCTAGTCCTGCCGGCACCTAGGGAAACCAAGCAAACCTATACATTTTTGAAAACTAGACACCCAGGGGAATCCAGGATGGGGTGACTTGAGTGCCTCCCACCATGGTCTGTTACCCAGAATCCCTTGCAAACGTAAAAAATTGACAAAAAAACCACATTTTCCCCACATTTCTGTGGTGGAAAGTTCTGGAATCTGCGTGGATCCACAAATTTCCACCCACCCCGCGTTCCCCAAAGTCCTACGAGAAAAATGGTACCTCACTTGTGCGGGTCGGCCTAGTGCCCGCGACAGGAAACGGCGCAAAACGCAACGTGGTCACACCTCAATTTTGCAGTGAAAAATGACCCTTTTTTGGCAAAGTGACTAGCTGTAGTTTTTTAACCCTAGCCCTGCCGGCACCTAGGGAAACCTAGCAAACCTATAAATTTTTGAAAACTAGACACCCAGGGGAATCCAGGATGGGGTGACTTGAGTGCCTCCCACCATGGTCTGTTACCCAGAATCCCTTGCAAACGTAAAAAATTGACAAAAAAAACACATTTTCCCCTCATTTCTGTGTTGGAAAGTTCTGGAATCTGCGTGGATCCACAAATTTCCACCCACCCCACGTTCCCCAAAGTCCTACGAGAAAAATGGTACCTCACTTGTGCGGGTCGACCTAGTTCCTGCGAGAGGAAACGGCGCAAAACGCAACGTGGTCACACCTCAATTTTGCAGTGAAAAATGACCCTTTTTTGGCTAGCTGTAGTTTTTTAACCCTAGTTCTGCCGGCACATAGGGAAACCTAGCAAACCCACGCATTTCTGAAAACTAGACACCCGGTGGCTTCCAGGGAGGTATGGCTTGCGTGGATCCCCCAACGTTTCCTTACCCATAATCCCCTGCAAACCTCAATTTTATCTGAAAAAAAATCACTTTTTTCACACATTTTGGTGTGGGAAAGTTGTGGCATCACCGGCCACACACAAATTTTCCACCACCCAGCGTTCCCCCAGGTCTCCCGGTAAAAATGGTGCCTCACTTGTGTGGGAGGCCCAAGTACCCGCGGCAGGCAAGGTCCCAAAACGTAGTGAGGCGACATCAAAATGGCCGATCGCAAAAACACCTGGTTTTACAAGGGGGGTCACTTGGGTTTTTGGCCCGGTGCTCGGTGGCCATCTAGGGAAACCTATCAAACCCATACATTTCTGAAAACTAGACACCCGGCGGCTTCCAGGGAGGTATGGCTTGCATGGATCCCCCAACGTTTCCTTACCCAGAATCCCCTGCAAACCTCAATTTTAGCTGAAAAAATAACTTTTTTCACACATTTTGGTGTGGGAAAGTTGTGGCATCACCGTGCTCACACAAATTTTGCACCACCAAGTGTTCCCCCAGGTCTCCCGGTAAAAATGGTGCCTCACTTGTGTGGGAGGCCCAAGTACCCGTGGCAGGCAAGGGCCCAAACATTTTTTTGATAGGCAATGTTGATTTCGCCTCAGAACGTTTTGAGCCCTTGCCTGCCGCGGGTACTTGGGCCTCCCACACAAGTGAGATACCATTTTTACCGGGAGACCTGGGGGAACGCTGGGTGGTGCAAAATTTGTGTGAGCACGGTAATGCCACAACTTTCCCACACCAAAATGTGATTTTTTCAGCTAAAATTGAGGTTTGCAGGGGATTCTGGGTAAGGAAACGTTGGGGGATGCACGCAAGCCATACCTCCCTGGAAGCCGCCGGGTGTCTAGTTTTCAGAAATGTATGGGTTTGGTAGGTTTCCCTAGATGGCCACCGAGCACCTGGCCAAAAACCCAAGTGACCCCCCTTGCAAAACCAGGTGGTTTTGCGATAGGCCATTTTGATGTCGCCTTACTATGTTTTGGGCCCTTGCCTGCTGCGGGTACTTGGGCCTCCCACACAAGTGAGGCACCATTTTTACCGGGAGACCTTGGGGAACGCTGGGTGGTGCAAAATTTGTGTGAGGCCCGTGATGCCACAACTTTCCCACACCAAAATGTGTGAAAAAAGTGATTTTTTCAGCTAAAATTGAGGTTTGCAGGGGATTCTGGGTAAGGAAACGTTGGGGGATCCACGCAAGCCATACCTCCCTGGAAGCCGCCGGGTGTCTAGTTTTCAGAAATGTATGGGTTTGGTAAGTTTCCCTAGATGGCCACCGAGCACCTGGCCAAAAACCCAAGTGACCCCCCTTGCAAAACCAGGTGTTTTTGCGATAGGCCATTTTGATGTCGCCTCACTACGTTTTGGGCCCTTGCCTGCCGCGGGTACTTGGGCCTCCCACACAAGTGAGGCACCATTTTTACCGGGAGACCTGGGGGAACGCTGGGTGGTGCAAAATTTGTGAGAGCCCGGTGATGCCACAACTTTCCCACACCAAAATGTGTGAAAAAAGTGATTTTTTCAGCTAAAATTGAGGTTTGCAGGGGATTCTGGGTAAGGAAACGTTGGGGGATCCACGCAAGCCATACCTCCCTGGAAGCCGCCGGGTGTCTAGTTTTCTGAAATGTATGGGTTTGGTAGGTTTCCCTAGATGGCCACCGAGCACCTGGCCAAAAACCCAAGTGACCCCCCTTGCAAAACCAGGTGTTTTTGCGATAGGCCATTTTGATGTCGCCTCACTATGTTTTGGGCCCTTGCCTGCTGCGGGTACTTGGGCCTCCCACACAAGTGAGGCACCATTTTTACCGTGAGACCTTCGGGAACGCTGGGTGGTGCAAAATTTGTGTGAGGCCGGTGTTGCCACAACTTTCCCACACCAAAATGTTTGAAAAAAGTGATTTTTTCAGCTAAAATTGAGGTTTGCAGGGGATTCTGGGTAAGGAAACGTTGGGGGATCCACGCAAGCCATACCTCCCTGGAAGCCGCCGGGTGTCTAGTTTTCAGAAATGTATGTGTTTGGTAGGTTTCCCTAGATGGCCACCGAGCACCGGGCCAAAAACCCAAGTGACCCCCTTGCAAAACCAGGTGGTTTTGCGATAGGCCATTTTGATGTCGCCTCACTACGTTTTGGGCCCTTGCCTGCCGCGGGTACTTGGGCCTCCCACACAAGTGAGGCACCATTTTTACCGGGAGACCTGGGGGAACGCTGGGTGGTGCAAAATTTGTGAGAGCCCGGTGATGCCACAACTTTCCCACACCAAAATGTGATTTTTTCAGCTAAAATTGAGGTTTGCAGGGGATTCTGGGTAAGGAAACGTTGGGGGATCCATGCAAGCCATACCTCTCTGGAAGCCGCCGGGTGTCTAGTTTTCAGAAATGAGTGGGTTTGGTAGGTTTCCCTATGTGCCGGCTGCGCTAGGGCCCAACATCCACAGGTAGGTATATTGCTAAAAACAAGTCTGTGCCCAGTTGGCTTTCTGCCACCCGGGGGGGCATCGGGGGGGAGGGGGTTGCCCTGATATGCCCCCAAGGGGGGCAGAAACACTGTGGCTATTTTTTGGGGGGTGTGGGCATTGGTATGCCCATTCTGGGCAGCCCCCACACATAAAAAAGCCATCTTAATCGTTGGCATCTAGTGAGCTTTTTGCCCCCCAAGAGGGGCAGATTGAGGACTACTGCCCCATCAGTCCCCCCCGGGGGGCAGAAGGTCCACTAGATGCCAGGGATTTTCTTGGGCAAATTTTAATTAGGGTGGGGGCTGTTCAAAACCGGCATGCCAATGCCCCCACCCTAATTAAAATTTGCCTAAAGATATCCCTGGTGTCTAGTGGGCTTTTTGACCCCCGGAGGGGCAAACAGGGGACTACTGCCCCATCTGTCACCCGGGGGGACAGGGAGGCTGTAATTTTTTCGGGGAGGGGGTGGGGGCATGGGCATGCCAGTTTTGGGCAACCCCCACCCTAATTAAAATTTACCCAAAACACTCCCTGGCGTCTAGTGGGCTTTTTGCCCCCCCCCCCGGTGGGGCAGATTGGGGGCTAATGCCCCCATCTGCCCCCCAGGGGAGGCAGAAAGTCCACTAGGTGCCAGAGAGTTTTTTTGGGTAAATTTTAATTAGGGTGGGGGTTGCCCAAAATGGGCATGCCGATGCCCCCACCCTAATTAAAATTTGCCCTGAAAAATCCCTGGCGTCTAGTGGGCTTTTTGCCCCCCAGGGGGGCTGATTGGGGGCTACTGCCCCATCTTTACCCCACGGGGGGCAGAAAGGCTGTAATTTTTGCAGGGACGGGGTGGGGGCATGGGCATGCCAGTTTTGGGCAACCCCCACCCCAATTCAAATTTTCTCCAAAACACTCCCTGGCGTCTAGTGGGCTTTTTGCCCCCCACGGTGGGGCAGATTTGGGGCTAATGCCCCATCTGCCCCCCAGGGGAGGCAGAAAGTCCACTAGGTGCCAGAGAGTTTTTTTGGGTAAATTTGAATTAGGGTGGGGGTTGCCCAAAATGGGCATGCCAATGCCCCCACCCTAATTAAAATTTGCCCTGAAAAATCCCTGGCGTCTAGTGGGCTTTTTGCCCCCCAGGGGGGCAGATTGGGGGCTACTGCCCCATATGTCCCCCACGGGGGGCAGGAAGGCTGTAACTTTTGCAGGGAGGGGGTGGGAGCATGGGCATGTCAGTTTTGGGCAACCCCCAACCTAATTAAAATTTGTCCCAAAATAATCCCTGGCGTCTAGTGGGCTTTTTACCCCCCCCAACAGGGCAGATTGGGGGCTGATGCCCCAATCTGCCCCCCAGGGGAGGTAGAAAATCCACTAGACGCCAGGGAGTTTTTGGGATAAATTTTAATTAGGGTGGGGTCTGCCCAAAACGGGCATGCCAATGCCCCCACCCTAATTAAATTTTGCCCAAAAAAATCCCTGGCATCTAATGGGCTTTTTGCCACCCGGGGGGGCAGATTGGGGGCTACTGCCCCATCTGTCCCCCACGGGGGGCAGAAAGGCTGTCATTTTTGCAGGGAGGGGGTGGGGGCATGGGCATGCCAGTTTTGGGCAACCCCCACCCCAATTCAAATTTTCTCCAAAACACTCCCTGGCGTCTAGTGGGCTTTTTGCCCCCCCCCCGGTGGGGCAGATTGGGGGCTAATGCCCCCATCTGCCCCCCAGGGGAGGCAGAAAGTCCACTAGGTGCCAGAGAGTTTTTTTGGGTAAATTTTAATTAGGGTGGGGGTTGCCCAAAACTGGCATGCCCATGCCCCCACCCCCTCCCTGCAAAAATGACAGCCTTTCTGCCCCCCGTGGGGGACAGATGGGGCAGTAGCCCCCAATCTGCCCCCCCGGGTGGCAAAAAGCCCATTAGATGCCAGGGATTTTTTTGGGCAAAATTTAATTAGGGTGGGGGCATTGGCATGCCCGTTTTGGGCAGCCCCCACCCTAATTAAAATTTATCCCAAAAACTCCCTGGCGTCTAGTGGATTTTCTACCTCCCCTGGGAGGGTCGGCCGAGGACAAGGGGAGAGGTCTCCGGGGAGAGCCGTCTCCAGCGATCGTACAGATGAATAACTTCCCCCCCCACAGATATACACCACACAAGGATAAGATTTAGCGTTCTTTATAGGTGATTTCTTAAGGTACGATGAAATGGTACAAGGAGGTCTGGACTCAGGGGTCCCCTCGATTCGAGTCTCTTGGTTTGGGGAAAGGGGGTAGCGGGACAGTCTGGTTACCAGTCTGGTAGCTGAGATGGTATGGTGGATAGCTCACAATCCTCGAGCTCGGTGTTCTAGCTTGGACGGGCCGCGGCAGCGCCAGCAGGTCCCGGTGAAGATGGTCGTTACACGGTCCGCGGCAGCGCCAGCAGGTCCCGATGAAGATGGTCGTTACACGGTCCGCGGCAGCGCCAGCAGGTCCCGACGAGGATGGATGTTGCAGAAGGCCGCGGCAGCGCCAGCAGGCAGGACGATAGTTCACAAGGCAGGGCTACGGCAGCGCCAGTAGTCCGTCAAGGCTGAGTTCTCTCGGTGTCTCTCGACTCCAGGATACAACTGCCTTCCTGCTCTGGAGCTGCCCTAGTTATAGGTCTGTCGCCCTTTGATGTCCGGACCCTCGCACTTGGAGGTCGGGGGGTCCGGGATGAGGGAGTCCAGACACCCAGCAGGGGGTGGAGCCAGCGCCTGGGGGAGCTGGAGGGTGATCGGCACCTGGCGGGGGAGAGCCCTCGACGCTTCTTTCTCCCATTGTCCTGCCAAGTGGTCCGTTCACCTCCTGGGTGGATGGTGGTGCCGGGATGTCGGGGCCGGCCAGGCCCAGGGTTAGGGTCGGGCTGAGGCCGCGCGGCCTCGTGGCGCAGTGTCCAAGATGGCGGCTGATCCGGCCGGGGGAGCCGGTAGTGGTTCGGCCCCATGACACATGGATGTCCGGGGGCAGGAGTTCCGTTGGGAGACGGGGTGCGGGTTGCCCCTGGGGGTAACACCTGGGAGTCCGGGGGTTGGGCCCTGTCGTGCGGGGAGGGAGCAAGCCCTTCATGTGGCCTGTCCAACATGCGTCCCCCCCAGCTGAAGGCGGGGAGAGTCACCCATCCTCTTGGGGACTCTCCTCGTCGAGGCGGAAAAAGCGTAACAGGCCATCTGCGTTGGCGTGGTCTTGGCCCGGTCGATGTTCCACAGTGAAGTCCATTCCCTGCAGGGAGATGGACCAGCGCAATAGTTTTGGGTTTTCCCCCCGCATCTGCATTAGCCACTGCAGGGGTCGATGATCGGTTTGCACCCGGAAGTGGGTACCGAAGAGATAGGGCCGGAGCTTTTTGAGGGCCCACACCACTGCGAAGGCCTCCCTCTCGATTGTGCTCCAGCGCTGTTCTCGGGCCAGGAGGCGTCTGCTGATGAAGGCCACCGGCTGGTCAAGACCCTCGGGGTTCAGCTGGGAAAGAACCGCCCCGATGCCGTGGTCGGAGGCGTCCGTTTGTACAATGAATTCCCGACTGTAATCGGGGGCCTGGAGCACAGGGGCGGTGCACAGGGCGGCCTTCAGCTTCTCGAAGGCCGCTTGACAGTCGGGGGTCCAGTTAATCTTCTTCGGGTGGTTTTTGGACGTGAGACCCGTGAGGGGCCCCACAATGCTGCCATAGTCCCTCACGAACCGCCGGTAGTAGCCGGTGAGTCCCAGGAAGGCTCGGACCTCGGTCTGCGTGACGGGGGGTTGCCAGGACTGGATGGCAGAAATTTTGAGTTGCAGAGGGGCCACCAGACCGCTTCCCACCTGGTGTCCGAGGTAGGTCACGGACCCTTGACCAATTTGGCACTTGCCGGCCTTAATCGTGAGGCCGGCCCGCAGGAGGCCCTGCAGGACCTCTTGGAGGTGGTGGAGGTGGTCGGACCAGTGGCGGCTGTACACAGCGATATCGTCCAGGTAGGCGGCGCTGAACTCTTCGAGCCCCGCCAAGACCTGGTTCACTAGACGTTGAAAAGTAGCTGGGGCATTCTTCATGCCGAAGGGCATGACCTTGAAGTGGTAGTGGCCATCGGGGGTAGAAAAGGCGGACCGTTCCTGGGCCCGGGGCGTGAGACCGATCTGCCAGTAGCCCGCTGTCAGGTCGAAGATGCTGAGGTAGCGGGCGGCCCCCAGGCGGTCGATCAATTCATCCGCTCGGGGGATAGGATGAGCGTCGGTCCGGGTGACAGCGTTCAAGCCCCGATAGTCGACGCAGAATCGGAGTTCGGGAGTGGTGCCGGGGGCAGCGGCTTTGGGGACCAGCACGACCGGGCTGGCCCAGGGGCTGTCCGAGGGTTCGATGACCCCGAGCGTGAGCATCTTGGATACTTCCTCTTGGATGCAGGCCCGCACCCGATCTGGTACGCGGTAGGCCCGGTGCCGGATAGGGGGACTGTCCCCGGTGTCCACGTCGTGCAAGCACCAAGGGGTGATCCCTGGGGTGAGGGAAAACAGTGTAGCAAACTGCAGCAGGAGGTCACGGCAGCCCTGGCATTGCTCTGGGGTGAGGGCATCGGAGAGCCGGACCCCGTCCACGGAACCGTCATTCTCCTGGGTCTTCAGGAGATCAGGGAGGGGCTCGGAGTCTTCTTCCGCCCCACTATCTGTAGCCATCAGGAGGCTGAGTTCCGAGCGCACAAAGTGGGGTTTGAGTCTGTTGGTGTGGAGGACCCGGAGGGGGTTCCGGGGGGACTCCATGTCGATGAGGTAGGTGACGGGGCTCTTGCGTTCGACCACTTTGAAGGGCCCCGTCCACTTATCTTGCAAGGCACATGGTTCGGTGGGGGACATCACTTACACTTGTTGACCAGGTTCGAATTCGACGGAGGAGGCATTCTGATCGTACCATTTTTTCATGTCCTCCTGACTGGCCTCGAGGTTCGCTTTTGCCATTTCCCTGAAGCGCCGGGTCTGATTGCGTAGTGCCAGGAGGTACTTGAAGACGTCTGGGGGGGTCTTTAGGGGTGCCATCTCCAAACCTTCTTTGACTAGGCTGAGGGGCCCTCGCACAGGGTGCCCGTACAGGAGTTCGAAAGGGCTAAAGCCGAGGGACTTCTGGGGAACTTCTCGATAGGCGAAGAGGAGGCACGGGAGTAGTACATCCCACTGGCGACGGAGGGGCTCTTCCAATCCCCCAATCATTCCCTTGAGTGTGCGGTTGAATCGTTCAACTAGTCCGTTCCCTTGAGGGTGATAGGGGGTCGTGAATCGGTAGGTGACCCCGCACTGTTGCCAGAGGGACTTCATATATTTCGAGATAAAGTTTGTGCCTCGGTCGCTGACGACTTCTCGGGGGAAGCCCACCCGGGAGAAGATCCCCATTAGGGCCCGGCCGACCACCGGAGCTGTTACAGTTCGCAGGGGCACAGCCTCGGGGTAGCGGGTGGCGTGGTCCACCAGCACCAGGATGAACCGATGTCCTTGTGCTGTGCGGGGGTCCAGGGGCCCCACAATGTCTATTCCTACCCTCTCGAACGGGGTGGTGACCACTGGGAAGGGTTGCAGAGGGGCTTTGAGCTTACGGCCGCTCTTCCCGCTGGCCTGGCACGTGGGGCAGGACCGGCAGTGGTTGAGGACGTCGTTCCGCATCTTCGGCCAGAAAAAGTGGGTCACCAGGCGACTGTAGGTTTTGTCCTGGCCCAGGTGTCCAGCCAGGGGAACATCGTGGGCCAAAGTTAGTAGGAAGTCTCTGAAACGGAGGGGCACCACCAGCACTCGACTGGCCCCTAGCTCTGCGATTCTTTGTTCACTGTATAGCAGGTCGTTATCCCAATAGACCCAATGGGTTCCGGTGGAGTCCCCTGCGCTCTGGGCGCTGGCTTGCTGGCGGAGTCCCTCGAGGGAGGGGCAGGTCTTCTGTTCCTGGCGGAACTGTTCCTGGGTGGGCCCCCCTTCTTGACGCCACTGAGCCAGGCCGGGAAGGTCCTGGGGCTGGGCGACCCCTTCGGGCGTTGGCTCGGGGGGGTCGGTATCACCGTTGTCCTCTACTGGAGCGACCGGGGGAGGAGGTGCTGGCCACTCTGGTTCTTCTGGTCGGGGGACGGCACGGGCGGCCATGGACCGGGTGGTTACGCAGGCCCAGTCCGGGAGGCCCAGCATCCCCAGGTGCTCTCTTCTTTCGACGGCAGCCCACGGGGAACTCTCAAGGTCATTCCCCAGGAGACAGTCCACGGGGGCATCATCCCGGACCGTCACCTTCAACATGCCGGAGACCCCTCCCCATTCGAAGGGGACGCAGGCCATCCGACACAGACTTTCGGAATTGTCGGCTGAGCGGACGGGGCAGAGAATGTTCGGCAGGATCTGCTCTGGTTTCACCAGGTGACAGCGGACGGCCGTCACACTGGCCCCTGTGTCACGTAGGGCTTCGGCCCGGTGCCCATTAATGTTCACCAACTGGCCATATTTCCGGGTGTTGGCGGGTAGGGGAGCCCGCGGGACCATGTCTTTTCCCCCTAGGCACGCTAGAACCATGGCGGCCGGTTCCCACTCTTGTTGTGCCTGCTCATATTCTTCCTGTTCCTCGGAGATTTGTTCTCCCCCCAGGGCGGCGGCAGCTACCTGGCGGGGCTTTGGCGTTTGGTTCTGCGGGCAGCTCGGGTCATTGGCGTACTGGCCGACTCGCTGGCATCGGTGACACGTGACGTTGGCTCGGAACCCCGGGCGCATCGGGGGGTTGCCCCGGCCGGCCGGGGGCGGGGTGCTGGCCGCGGGAGTGGCCGTGATGGTGTCTCTCCCTCGCCCCTGGCCTCCTCCTCCTCCTCGGGGACGGTGCTGACCTTGGTGGTTTCGGTTTTGCTCGTGTGGCCCTCTCCGGCCCACTCGGGTGCTTTCCCACCGGTCAGCTTCGGCAGCGAGTTGCCGTGGGTCAGTCAGTTTACTGTCGAGGAGGTGCTGCCTGAGCTCGACGAAGCAGTTGTTAGACAGGTGCTCCCACACCATAAGATTAAAGAGTTGCTCGTAGGTCGTTACGTGGCTTCCCTTGATCCAACCCTCGAAGGCTCGGCTGAAATAGTTGACGTATTCCACCCAAGTTGTACCTGGGATCCGGGTGCAGTCTCGGAACCTCTGGCGGTACATTTCGGGTGTGAGCCCATATCGGGTGAGGAGGGCAGCCTTCATGTGGTCATAGGATGACATCTGATGATCTGGGAGCTGTAGTAGGGCATCGCGGCCTTCGTTGACGAACCTCCCCCATAGGCCGGCTCCCCAGTCACTCCGATCGATCCGGTGGGAGGTCATGGCGATCTCGTAGGCTTTGAACCACTGTTGTATGTCGTCCTCTCGGACATACTCTCGGACAACATCCTTGGGGATGTGGACTTTCTTCTCGGTTGCTCCCGGGGTGTGCGGTCGCTCAGGCACCCCCGGTTCTTTGTTCTGTTTCCGAAGTTCTATTTCCGCCAGTTTGCGCTCGTGTTCGAATGTTAGTCTTTTTTCTTCGAGCTCTCTCTGCCTCTGTTTTTCTTCCCGTTCTTCTCGGAGCCGCAGATGTTCTAGATTTAGTTTTTGCTCGGCTAACTTTAGTTCACCGTCCATCTTGAGTCGTGCCATTTCCAACTCATGTAATCTGGTTCTTTCTCTTTCTTGGATCTCTCCCTGCGAGAGGCCCGTTCCTCGCTCCTCAGGAGCTGTGGCGTTCCCCTCTGGTGCTACACCGTTTTGGTCGGGGGATCCGGCGACCCCGGTTTCCGCCCACGACTCAAGGGCGTGCTTCAAATCGTCTTTGGTACTCAGGCCGGTGGTAGCAATGCCTAGTTCCATGCAGAATTGTTTAAGTTCGCGATGGCTATACTCTTCCAATTTATCCATCTGGAATTTCTCGGTGGAACCGCTCTCTTTGGTTGACATCGTGGTTTTGTCGTGGGGTGAGCTACTCTCTGTACGATTACGCGTTGATTCGGATCGCGCCGCTGGCCACCAATGTTAGACGGACCGGGAGGGTCGGCCGAGGACAAGGGGAGAGGTCTCCGGGGAGAGCCGTCTCCAGCGATCGTACAGATGAATAACTTCCCCCCCACAGATATACACCACACAAGGATAAGATTTAGCGTTCTTTATAGGTGATTCGATTCGATTCGAGTCTCTTGGTTTGGGGAAAGGGGGTAGCGGGACAGTCTGGTTACCAGTCTGGTAGCTGAGATGGTATGGTGGATAGTTCACAATCCTCGAGCTCGGTGTTCTAGCTTGGACGGGCCGCGGCAGCGCCAGCAGGTCCCGGTGAAGATGGTCGTTACACGGTCCGCGGCAGCGCCAGCAGGTCCCGATGAAGATGGTCGTTACACGGTCCGCGGCAGCGCCAGCAGGTCCCAATGAAGGTGGTCGTTACAACGGTCCGCGGCAGCGCCAGCAGGTCCCGATGAGGATGGATGTTGCAGAAGGCCGCGGCAGCGCCAGCAGGCAGGACGATAGTTCACAAGGCAGGGCTACGGCAGCGCCAGTAGTCCGTCAAGGATGAGTTCTCTCGGTGTCTCTCGACTCCAGGATACAACTGCCTTCCTGCTCTGGAGCTGCCCTAGTTATAGGTCTGTCGCCCTTTGATGTCCGGACCCTCGCACTTGGAGGTCGGGGGGTCCGGGATGAGGGAGTCCAGACACCCAGCAGGGGGTGGAGCCAGCGCCTGGGGGAGCTGGAGGGTGATCGGCACCTGGCGGGGGAGAGCCCTCGACGCTTCTTTCTCCCATTGTCCTGCCAAGTGGTCCGTTCACCTCCTGGGTGGATGGTGGTGCCGGGATGTCGGGGCCGGCCAGGCCCAGGGTTAGGGTCGGGCTGAGGCCGCGCGGCCTCGTGGCGCAGTGTCCAAGATGGCGGCTGATCCGGCCGGGGGAGCCGGTAGTGGTTCGGCCCCATGACACATGGATGTCCGGGGGCAGGAGTTCCGTTGGGAGACGGGGTGCGGGTTGCCCCTGGGGGTAACACCTGGGAGTCCGGGGGTTGGGCCCTGTCGTGCGGGGAGGGAGCAAGCCCTTCATGTGGCCTGTCCAACAGGGCTACTGCCCCATCTGCCCCCCAGGGGAGCAGGAATGCTGTTATTTTTGCGGGGGTTGGGGGTGGGGGCATGGGCATGCCCGTTTTGGGAGCCCCACCTTAATTCCAATTTGCCCCCAAAAAAACTCCCTGGCATCTATTGGGCTTTTTGCCCCCCTGGCATGGCAGATTGGGGGCTAATGCCCCCATCTGCCCGCAGGGGGGGCAGAAAGTCCACTAGACGCCAAGGAGTTTTTGGGCAAATTTTAATTAGGGTGGGGGCTGCCCAAAACAGGCAGGCCAATGCCCCCACACTAATTAAAATTTGCCTAAAAAATCCCTGGTGTCTACTGGGCTTTTTGCCCCCCCGGGGGGGCAGATTTGGGGCTAATGCCCCCATCTGCCCCCCAGGGGAGGCAGAAAGGCTGTCATTTTTGCGGAGGGTGGGTGGGGGCATGGGCATGCCCATATTGGGCAGCCCCCACCCCAATTTGCAAAAAAAAAAAAAAATCCCTGGCGTATAGTGGGCTTTCTGCCCCGGGGGGGGCAGATTTGGGGCTAATGCCCCCATCTGCCCTCCAGGGGGGGCAGAAAGGCTGTCACTTTTGCGGACGGTGGGTGGGGGCATGGGCATGCCCATATTGGGCAGCCCCCACCCCAATTTACATGAAAAAATAAATCCCTGGTGTCTAGTGGGCTTTTTGCCCCCCCGGGGGGGGCAGATTTGGGGCTAATGCCCCCATCTGCCCCCCAGGGGGGGCAGAAAGGCTGTCATTTTTGCGGAGGGTGGGTGGGGGCATGGGCATGCCCATATTGGGCAGCCCCCACCCAAATTCACATGAAAAAATACATCCCTGGTGTCTAGTGGGCTTTTTGCCCCCCGGGGGGGCAGATTGGGGGCTACTGCCCCCATCTGCCCCCCAGGGAGGACAAAAAGACTAAATGGCACTAAAATATTTTGGGGGAGCAAAAGCCCTTGCCTAAGGGGCCGCTCCCCCCTCCCTGGTGTCTAGTGGGTGGATCCCTGCTTGGGGATCGCCCTCCTGGGGCGATCCCCAAGCAGGGATCCACTGGGGAGGGGTCTTATTGGAAAGGGGAGATTCTCCCCTTTCCAATGATACCTCTCCCGTCTTTCTATGTGCCCGGGGGGCTGAGATAGCCCCCTGAGCACATACAAAGTGAAACTGAAATGAGCCTAAAGGCTCATTTCAGTTTCGGTTTCTATGCAATGAAGACAGCGCGACGTGCGCGCTGATCTTCATTGCACAGAAACCAGGGAGGGGGCCTCGGGAGCTGGGGAACCTCTTCCCCAGCTCCCAAGGTCAAAGCCATGAAATAGAAATCCCTCTGCTGTCTGCAGCAGAGGGATTTCGTGCCCCTGGCCTCATGACGGAATGGTTCCGTCATGAGCACAGGGGCACCGATGCTCATGACGGAACCATTCCGTCATGAGCATCGAAGGGGTTAAAGGACTGTATGGTTTTAAAAATGAGGTACAGCGTTAATTTGGGTTTGTTAATGTATTCAGGCGAGATATACAAAATGTCCCACGTTTGCAAATTATATTTTTGTGGAAGTAGTGGGGATGGGGGGGTAGGAGATGTATGTGTTATTAAGTTAAAAGCGATAAAACCAAACCCAGAAATGTTATGTGGACAGGTTGTGGTCTCATTTTTTACAGTGAGAGGTAGATTTGAATATAAGTCTAGGTAGGTTGTTGTACTGTGAGGCCGTCTACTGTGTTTGGAGATTACATGGAGAGGAGATGGAGATGGTAAAAGGGATACGTTCCTTTTATATGTACGCATAGTTTGAATAATTTGAATATAGGTTGAGATATAATATGAACATGGTTTCTGGTTTGCATTTGGGTATAGTTAATAGTTTTAGTAGTTTGTGACTAGTGAATAATAAAAAGGAAGTTATACTAAAATATATGGTAGTAAACGTATTAATTATTGTCTGTTATTATGAAATAGAAGTGGTTGGGGAGTGTTTCTTTAG
This sequence comes from Triturus cristatus, assembly GCF_964204655.1. Classification (NCBI taxonomy): domain Eukaryota; kingdom Metazoa; phylum Chordata; class Amphibia; order Caudata; family Salamandridae; genus Triturus; species Triturus cristatus. Next base: position 1,117,288,352 of record NC_140592.1, read on the forward strand.
AAGACATGTTTTATAAATGTGTGAGAGATAAAAAAGAAATGAAAATGTTCGGTATATTTTCTGTATGACTCTCTTGACATTAGTAAAGTACATGTCATTACAAGTGATAGTAATTGTCAGGCTGTGTTCCTGTGCTGAATATACGTAGGTGTTTAAGTGGTCCGGGTTTTACCGGTGCTCAGTTTCACTATCTCTTTTGAGACACTTGTCAATTTTTTCATTCAATTTAATGCACTTAATATACATATAGTAAAGGGACGGTATATCAAACGTTTGGGAATTACAACTTTGTTTACTCTCCCCATCCTCTTCTATACACTCTACAGAGTGTTTAAACGACTTTATTAACATACAGATGTATAGCTAGTAAAGGTGGTGTAGTGCCACTGGGCCCATTTATAAACTGTGCTATGGGATGGTTTATGTTTTACCCACCAATTTGCATGTTTGAATAATTTTGGATGATAAGCGTTACGGAAGACACCTTTAGAAATTAAGCCCGAGTTTGGGTATAGTGACGCTACTAGTAATGGTGGCGGTTTCTCTTTGATTTCGTACGGTTAAGCAAGGGCGGGGGTGGGGGTGGGGGAGGTTGGTATGTTGGTCATTAAAACACAGACTTTAGTAACGTGCAGATGTCTAGCTACTAAAGGTGATGTAGTACCACTGGGACAATTTATAAAGCGCCCAATGGCATGGTATACGTTTTACCACGCAAATTTGCATGTTTTAATACGTTTTGCTGATGAGTGTTTTGGTAGATATCTGTTGAAATTAAGCCTTTGTATGGCTATAGTGGCGCTTCCAGGTTTGCTTGGGCTCTTTGTTTTATTGCGTAAAGTTAAGCAAGGGTGGGGGTGGAGGTGGTGTAGTGGTACTGGCACTATTTATAAACCGCCTTATGATATGGTGTATGTTTTACTTGGAAAATTGCAGGTTTCAATACCTTTTTCTGACGAGCGTTCCGGCAGACTCTTGTTGAAATTAAGGCTATGTATGGCTATAGTGGCGCTAACGAGAGTGCTGGGGCTTGTTGTTTTGATTTCGGAAGTTTAAACAAGGGAAGGGGTGATGGTGGGAGAGATGGGTATTTTGCTGATTATAACACAGACATTTGTAACATGCATATGTGTAGCTAGTAAACGTGATGTAGTGCCACTGGGTCAATTTATTAAGCGCTCAATGGCATGGTACATGTTTTATCCAGAAAGTTGCATGTTTTAATACCTTTTGTTGCTGGGCGTTCCGGCAGAGACTTGTTCAAATTAAGTCCCTGTATTGCTATAGTGGCTCTACCAGGTTTGCTGGGGTCTTTCTTTGATTTCGTTAGGTTAAGCAAGAATGGGGATGAGGGTGGTGTAGTGGCACTGGGCCCATTTATGAAGTGGTTTATGGTATGGTATACGTTTTTCTCGCAAATTTGCATGTTTTAATACCTTTTGGTGATGAGTGTTCCAGCAGACAGCTATGCAAATCACACAACATTTCTGTGGATAACAAATCTTCGTGCTGATAGACACTCTTGCACTGTGGTAGAAGGCTGTCAGCCTTGATGGCAAATTAAGAAACTTGGTGCCATTGTATTTAAATGGAAGCTTGGACCATTTCTTTGTTACTATGGTGCAGTGAGGACTTTAAGTGGGAAAAAACTGAGGGTGCTCTAAAAGGGGCGGGGTTAACCTGTTAAAGGGGTGTGTGCTATCCAAGTAGGGGCATGGTCTACATGAAGATAACTAGCATTGTGTGCTTAGGAAAATCCCCTCGAATTATCCTACTTTCGGGAAACACGCTCTTTAAAGGATTGTTCTTCCTCCTACAATGTGGCTCAAGTAGCATGATTTCTCCACTTCTCAGTAGTGAGCAAAATGAGCATGCGCACATTGATGTGCATGCTCTGACTGTAGTCCAGTAAAAAAAAAAGAAAATTTGACTACCTTTGCGAGGGCTGAAAATAGAGCCCAATAGAGACCCGTTTCGAGTTTTTCTGAAAATAACTGCCGGTGCTCAGAGCCGGCCCACTTAAAGCCCTGCATCCATTCATCCTAAGAACAGTGCCATCCAACCATCTTTCAATTCATTGAGACATTTCTACCTACATACATACATACATATATACATCTGTCCCTGCAGTTATTCTAAGTATCTATCAGCCCACTCGCCTATGGTAAGCACTGTGCCATCCATCCAGTTTTACGCCCATATATTCATGCATACATCTGTCCCAGAACCAATCCTACGCATCTATCAGCCCACCCGTGTATCCTAAGTACTGGTTCATGCATCCATTTATCATTCCATTCATCCATATATCCATACATCCATCCATCTAGCTATCCATTCATCCATCTGGCCATCAATCCAGTCACCCTTTATTCAACTATATATTATTTCGTGCACTTTCCACTGCCGAACCTAAATACTGCATATTATACTCATCCACCCAGCCTCTTAAGGGGCCGAAAAGGCTGGCGATAATCATTGAGAGGCAGATGACGTTTCTGATAAAGAACAAGAAAGCTTTGAGTTGCTCTTTGTGGACCAGAGTTCACCACCCTTCTCTGGTGGTGTTTTAAACAAAGGTTAATGTAGGGAAAGAAATGTAAAGCAGCTTTTCGGTGTAAGACGTTAATTTAGAAAGATAACGGGGCATATTATCAAGAACGGCGTAAAAATTATTACCGCTTTAGCGACAGGAAACTCCTGCTAAAGCGGCGATAATGGGCTTGATAATATGCCCTTGTCAATTCCCATAGCCGGCCAGGTTGTGGTGTGAAGCTGGGCTTCTATGGGAATTAACAAGGGCATATTATCAAGCTCATTATCGCCGCTTTAGAGGCAGTTTCCTGCCGCTAAAGCTGCGATAATTTTAATGCTTGATAATATGCCCCTAAGTGAGCCAGGCAAAGCGTGTGTTTTCGTAGCACTACAACAACACCCTGTGAAAGGTGAGAGCAGGGTTGTGTTGGAGTTGGCTGCTTGTGGTCGTCTCCAAAGGTGCAACCAGAGCAAAATTTTGGGGGAGGCTAGTTCTTTCAGCAATAGGCAGAGTGGGGATGTAGAGGCTCTAAAAAGGGGTGGAAAAAAACAGAGCATCATTTACAAGCAAATGGTCTTTTGAAGACCTGTGAAGTACTCAGGTGCAGCTCTGTGTGTGCTATTGGGAAACTGTCTCAGGGAGTACAGGGCAATGGGCGTTGTGCGCCTGGTGGTCTCTCTGCTAATCACGCCACGATGATGTTGCTCATGCGCTGCAAAAAGAGAAGGGAAATCATGAGAGAAAATGGCTCTCTTTAAAGGATTTCTTTTCTCCTACAATGCGACTCACCTGGCATGATGTCTCCACTTTTTAGTAGTGAGCAATGTGCATGGTGTCACTGTCTCACTATAGTCCAATGAACAAAAAAACAACGGACTACCTTTGCGAGGCCCGAAAAAAGAGCCCCATAGAGATCCATTTTGAGGCCCCCAAAAATAAACTGCAGGTGCTCAGACTCCCTCCCCTCCAATTAAAGGTTTGGGTGCAGTGTTATGTTTGCGAAGTTGTAGATAAAATTGTTAGGCTAATAATGGTAATTCTTCTGTGTGCCGTTTGGTTGATAATATATTCCTAAGTATATAGATTACAATTTTTTAAAATATTATCTATAAAGTTGCCTGCCGTGGGTTGCAGAGGGATTGTGTGGGGTGGTGGGGTGCGGTGGAGAGGTGAAAAGTACGAGGTAGTGCAGTTACATGTAAATTGTAAAGGCGTATATAAATAATTAAATAAATACTTGCTGTATGTTCAATGGCACTACCCATCATCCTACGTGCTCCATCACGTTGCAGCACTGCCTCTGGAAGCCGTCAGTAGAATTTATGTAATTGTATGTTATCATTGTAATAATTGAATCTATTTTCTTTTTTTTCAGAAAATAATTTCGTTTGGATAAAAAATTGAAAATGCCTAGAAGAACTGAGAAAAAAAGACAAGAAAAGAAGCATTTATATTTGCAGAAAAGAAAAGATTTTCAATTACAAAAAAATGAGAGCAGTACACAAACAGTTTCTTCTGGTAAAAACACTAGACAATTTCTGAAAAAAATATTACGAACATTTAATGAAAATAACATCACACAAAGGAAAAAGAAGAATTTTTCAAGTAAGGAGAAGGAGACTTCAATTTCAAATACAAGGAAAAGAAAACATGATAAGGAAACAGTATCTGTTACCCGGAGACAAAAACTATTTCAAGAAATTCATCAGAGACTTTTTCGAACTAGAGTGATTCAGAATTTTATGAGAACATGCTGCAAATATAAAAAGAAAGTGCTGCAATTCAAACAGAAGCAGTGTATCGAAAGTATAGTGGATACTGCTTTTACTTTAAAACAGAAGTTATTCATTGTGATTTTCAAGAGGATCAAAGTATTAGATAAAGTAATCAAAGTGTTGAAAGAGAAAAGTAGAAGAAAAAGACTTGTGAACAGAACCAACTTTTGCAAAATCTTTTGTGGACATTTGAAACATACTTCTAGTAGTGAGCCTTTTTTAATGAGGAAAGTTACTTACAGGAAAATAGTTTACCATTTGCAGTTGATACTGGAGGTCATTGCTACGAAGTTCAGAATGGTTGTCCCCTTCCAAAAGAGGAATTGGTTGGTAAAAGTGCAGAAGAGTTAATAGTTGAAGAAGTGCAAGGGAAACGTACACAAACTCCTGTGTATAAGTGGGGTTATAGCAGTATTTGTAGTATTTGACAGAAATCTATTGATATAATGCGAAATTTGCTACAAGAATATACACAGAAAAGTATTAAACAGAAGATTAAGTTGTTGCAAGGACTAGATCCATGTAATATAAGAAAATATACGCACTTCTCTGTCTATTTTGAACTTCAGGAAACGGCTGAATCCTTGCCCCTGCACAGACCTCTCCTTTCCCAGGAGTACTTCAATCTATTGCCAAGTCATGAGGTGGAAGGTTTGGCATTGCCTACAACTCCCAGAGGTCTTCACGGTATCGTCGCGCCTGCTGACATCAGAGGGCAGGAAGCCCTCATAAGCGAGAGGCGACTCCCGCAGCGCGGGACGCACTTCTCTGTCTATTTTGAACTTCAGGAAACGGCTGAATCCTTGCCCCTGCACAGACCTCTCCTTTCCCAGGAGTACTTCGATCTATTGCCAAGTCATGAGGTGGAAGGTTCGACATTGCCTACAACTCCCAGAGGTCTTCACGGTATCGTCGCGCCTGCTGACATCAGAGGGCAGGAAGCCCTCATAAGCGAGAGGCGACTCCCGCAGCGCGGGACGCGCGTGGGCCAAGGGCGGGCCCGTCTCGCGCCCGTCATCGCCAGGAAGAGGCAGGGCTGGGCCCCCCCTCTAAGTCCTGATTTACATCGTTAAAGGTACTGTGACCGACACGGGGTGTGTTATCCCCATTTGCTGGGATTCTGGGACTCTGGGATTGTGTCCTATTGGTGTACTAAACTTGCAGAGGCTGTATGCCTGTTTCACCTATTAATTCGCTACTGTAAAGTTCATTTTGCGATCTCTTTGGGTTTTGCAATAGTGCATACAGGTGTATCCATTATCCTATTAATATAGTTATGTCAATGTTTTGTATTGTTTGGTTATTTTAACTTACATTATTTTTCATCATAGTCTGACATTTTAGTGTAGTATTTCGATTCCTATTTTAACTGCAAACGGGCTAATGGCAGGAAAGGGTAAACGCACGGGGGGGGTGGGACAGTTATCGGCACCCTAGACCAGTTCATAACGCGAGCTGCTTCAGTCTTAGAGCATGAAATCGCCATAACTGAGCGGCGACTCTCTACTGAACCAGCGCTGACAAGACGCTCATCTATTGGGCCTTTGGCATTAGCTAAATCCCCTACTAGATCAGACGTGCTTATGGTGGATAATCCCTCTCAGCTCGAGAATCTTGAGGCAAGTTCCATTGTGATTCAGAATAGTATAAGGATTTCTGAGGTCTCTGGTGAGGCCGCTTCTGTAGATGAAAACTCTATTAGACTCAATGAAATATACCCCCAGACACGAGCTAGTAAGAAACCTAAATCTAAAAGTACCACTAATCCCAAAAGGAAAAGAGCTGAGGATATCCAAGGTGGGAGGCAGTCAAAACTCCCTAAAAAGAGTGCCAATCTAAATAATGTTTCCAGCACTTCATCTACGAGGGATTGTGAAACTAATGTTGTGGGTAACAAGAACTCCCCTGTCCAGCTGAATCCTGATGAGTCGATCACCCACATTGAGCAGATGGTTCGTTCATTATTACTCCCTTTGGTCGAGAGGGTCAAATTGATTAATACAAAAGTTGAACGCCTCGAGCAGACAATGCTTGACAATTTCTGCTCTTTAAAAAATGTTATCAAACTTGCTACGCGAGAGAGAGATAATCCTAACCATAACCAAGCAGCTATGGCAGCACCCGTTACAAATACCATAACTATCCCTGCTGCTGACCCTGTTGTAGCCACTAGTGATAGGTTAGGGACTGACCCACCTATCGCCCCGGTTAACACTTGCCACCCCAAGCCTCAGACAAGCTTTTCTAGAAGCAAACAAGGGGATAATGACCCTGTGGAGACCCCTACCAGGGCAAGCAGGGGTGTGGAGGCAGGATCTAGTAGTTCAACTTACATTGATCCAGCGAAACCTCCAAATGTTCACATCCATCTTCCCCCAGCTTCTCTTCCTTACACAGCAGTATTAACTGGCGTCCCGGAATTAAAAGATGGCAAGTCTGAATCTTACCCTGAACTCAAAAATAAAGTGACCTTCTGGCTAAACAAAAACAGACCGATCCATGCTGGTCTGGATGGGAAGATCTTATTTGCCAGAAGGGTCTGTTGGGTCGGAACAAGACCAAAAGACGTTGAGGGTGATTGTATTCTTGTAAATTTTCGGGACAGACGCATAGTGCGTCTCATCTGTGATGATCCACTCTCTGGGGGCCAACCGGGGATAGGGGTGCGCGATCTGGACTATTTTTATAATTCAGGCATTAATTATGCCGAAAGACCCCTTTATCATCGGGGTGTGCCGAGGCTGCTCTCTGAGTCCACTATTCCTCATTTTGGTTATCACAATCCCAATTACAACCTAGGCCATTTTGACTGACCGGAATTCCAGTTCCCAAGGGAAGTTACGACAGAAGAAGCTGTTCCTATGGATAAAAGGGCTGAAGTCGAGTTCCCCCTAACCGGGACGCCAAACATAGTCAGGCACTCCCCTTTGCAAACGTGTTTAGAACAGTCAAAACATTATACCGATAGGACTAACATTATCTGTCAGGTCAATCTGCCAGGTACAGGGGTGGGAACAGTGATTTCGTGGAATATTGCTGGGCTGAAGTCAAAGATGGATTCACCAGAGTGGGTTCAATTTATCGGTAACTTTGATGTCTGTCTCCTTCAGGAGACCTGGTCCTGCGAGCCCCAGTTTCTCCCGGGTTTTCTGAATTTCCACGTTACCGCATCCAAGGGACCCAAAGGGCGCCCTATGGGCGGCTTAACAACATGGGCACGCCAAGAATTATTCTTGGCGGCCAATGAAATCCACACAGGGTCTCCTGACATTCAATTGGTCAGATTATCCTTGGGCCTAGTGGGTGACGTGGATATTTATAATTTGTACCTGAGAGGGACCAACGGGACAAAGTCCAGGACTTTGGTTGCATTGGATTCCCTTATCGTCCAGCACTCATGTGAGAGGGGAGTGCTTGTTGTGGGGGATCTGAATGTAACCTTTGAACCGCTTCTAAATTCAGACTCTTGTTGGGGACTTGACCCCGAGGAAGATCAGCTATGGGGTATCCCGGGCCTCGACATGGACCCAATAAAACGCTGGTCTGAGATTGCAGTGCAGGTCAACGCTCTCTGTTTTGAAAGAGGCTTGAGGGCTTTGAATGGAAGAACTCCAGGGGACAAGGAAGGGGCCAATACCTTTGACAATGGCCGTCACAGGAGCAGAATTGATTACGTCCTCTGTAGCATGAGGTTATGGCAGCATGTAAAAGACATGGTAGTTGAACCTAGACCTGAAAGTGATCACAACCCCCTATGCGTAACGCATTGCTGGTGGAAAAATGGTAATGCTGAAGTAGAGGAGATGATACTTAAGCCACCTGAAATATTTCCCTCCAATGATATGCGTAGGCTTAAGTGGAATATGGTAAAGACTAATGAAAAAGTTGTTGATATAATTGACAACTTGCTGTCCAAAGCAGTAGTGGAGTTTGAAAGCTGCAGATTTATCGATTCAGGTATCTCACTAATCACCGGTCTCTATGAAGCATTTTTTGAGGAACTACGACAGTTTTTTCTTAAACCTGCTAGGAAAAGTAATCGACTCCCCCCAAAGCACCTACGGTGGTATGACAAGGATTGCAAGAGTGCCAGAATTAATCTTACCACAGCCCTTTCCAGCGGTGGTATTGATTGCGTGAGGGAAGCCCGCCAATCGTACAAAAAATGTATAGCTCAGGCTAAAAAGAACTGGGACGAGCTTTATTGGTCTGATTTAAAGGATGCTAGCGATGCGAGGGACTCACGGCTATTCTGGAACATTATTAAGTGGGGCAGGGGAGGGTTACCTGACCGACCCCCAAACCATGTTTCACAAGAAGACTGGGTAAATTACTTCAGACCCCAATATGCATGCGAGTCCCAGATAAATCTTGCAGGGGAGATACCCCTTGTTTTTTTTCTTTCGCTAGTGGTCCTTTCAGCACCAAAGATACCCTATTGGCTCTGCGATCTATAGCAGCTGGGCGAGCTCCAGGACCGGATGGGATCCCATCTGATCTTTTCCTCTACAACAAAAAGACCTGGAGCGAATACATCACCTTACTGGCAAATGCTATTGCTGTAGGCGCCCCTGTTCCAAAATCCTGGGGGGGGGCTGTTATAATTCCCGTGTTCAAGAAGGGTGATAGAACCCTCCCTCTGAATTACCGACCAATTAGCCTAATCGATACTATGCAGAAGGTCATTGGGAGAATGATACTGAACCAGTTGTTAACATGGGTTGATGATAATCAGATTCTCTCTCTCTTTCAAGCTGGTTTCCGCAAGTCAATCAGTACATTGGATCAGGTCTTTCGATTTGTACAACTCCACTGGAAAGTAGTTACCTTGGGGAAAGGCAGTCTCTATGTAGCCTTTGTGGACCTAAGAGCTGCCTTTGACCTTGTCCCTCGCCATCGGTTGTGGGTGGTACTTGAAAAACTAGGGCTCCCAGTGGAAATTTTGACCCTGATTAAGAGACTCCATGACTCGAACTTTGCTAAAATCCAGTGGGGAGGAGCGGGCGAAGTCACCCCAGAATTCCCGGTTGAACGAGGTGTGCGGCAAGGCTGCACTATGGCCCCTACCCTCTTCTCCCTGTATATTAATGGGATAGCTCAATCTATGCTCAGCGCCATTACTGATGCTCCAAAGCTTGCCGGAGTTACTACCCCGATATTAATGTTTGCGGATGATACGCTCATCGTATCAAAAACCCCAAGTGGCTTACAGAGAGCTTTACTAGTCTTTGAGGATTTCTGCCTTGGCCACGGATTGGAGGTAAACGTGGCCCAGACGAAACTCATGGCCTTCAATCCGCATCCAAGTTTTAGAGGGAGAAAGTTATTTTTGGACGGGCAACCAATAGAAATGGTCCCCAATTTTGTTTATTTGGGCATACATATAACCAGTAGTAACAAATGGGATAAGCATATTGAGGTAGCCGCCCTGAAATTCAGGCAAATCTCGGGAACCTTAATTAGAGAACATAAAAAATCTTTCACTAAGCCCGTAAAACCTGTGCTTCAAGTTTATGAGGCGAAGGGCTTGGGTTCAGCTTTGTATGGGGTAGAACTATGGGGGTTTAATCGGCTGGTCCCTTTAGTCTTAGCCGAAAACTCATTCCTCCGCAGCATAACAAACCTCCCCCAGAGCTCCGCTATGGTTCCTGTAAGGTATGAGTTGGGTAAGAGGGCTATCGTGGATATTGCTAGACTTCGCCCGGTTTTATACTGGTGAAGGCTCTGGACTACTCCTGAGCTCTCCCTGTATGCCCAAGGGCTCATGGATGTCGTTGTGTCAGATGTTTTTCACAAGATCGATTGGCTGAGGCAGCTCCGCCAGACCCTGACACTTATGGGCATGGTGGGGTTATGGAGCGACCCAGCAACTGCTCAGTTTCCCACAAAGAAAACCATAAAAGTTATTTATTGGGAATGTGTCGACCGTCAGGTGTGGAGTCGAGCTAACCCCAATGGGATGGCTGGCCGTTATCTAGAGGTCAAGACCACGCCTGTTCTTGAACAATATTGGGACTTGATCGCGCATCCCAGAGACAGGAAACTCTACTTCCAGCTTAGAGCAGGTTCTCTACCGCTTAAGTCCCTCACAGGCAGGTGGTCTAGCCCCCGAGATGTAACTTGCCCTGCCTGCGGGTTATAGGCAGAATCTATTGCCCATTTCTTGTTTGTTTGCCCTGTGCTAGCTCCTCCTAGACGAGTGTGGTTGTCACCACTGTGTAGAAATCTGGGCACTAGGAGTAGTGATGTTGCTTTAAGAATCTTATGCACCAACACTTCCCCAACTATTTCTATACCGATAGCTAAATTCTTGGGTTGGGCATGGTCCCTAAGGGCGAAAGCTTGTGCCAAACCACTGAAAATTCCACACCACACAACCCAACTTGCTGTTACCTAGTGTAAATCATAATTAATTGTTCCTTCAAATTATTATAGTTGAAGGGGTTTTTTTAATTATGTATTTTCATATTTGTTGTCATTCTGACTAGTTTAATGTCTTTTTAAAAAAGAATTTGTAAACTATTTATTCAAAATATTTTAATGTATTTCACATGTAATGTCTGTATTTATGTTTGTCTTTTATGATTTTTCTCTTAAATCGAATAAAGACTTATGATGATGATATGATGATGAAGAAAATATACTGAGAAACATGGGTATTCTCTGGCTTGTCTTTCAAGAAAAGTGGTAAAAGTGTTTTTCATCACTTGAGGATGTTAGCAGTACACCATTCAGAAATGCGGAAGTTTGTAAGGAAATTAACTGTACTATGTAAAAAGTCCTGCATTATGTTTAAGTGAACTGAATACAGCTCTTTTATATGGTTCTTTATTAGATGTTCAAAAAAAGTGTGATGATATTGAAATGCGATATTTTGGTTCAGAAGAGCAGTCAATAGAAAGTGAAAGTTTGACAATTACAGATGTTGAAGGAGATGGGAGAGTGATTAGCACTGATCAGTTTGAAGAAGAAATTGGAAGGTTTAATGTAGTGTGCTCTGAAATACCAAACTATGTTTGTGTTTGTTGTCGACGTACTCATTATAAAAGTCAAACTAGGAATGTTGATTTGTATTTGAAAAATGAAAAGGAGAACAATAGTAGGTGGGAAGAATTTGCAACTTACTTGTTGGTGGAAGGTCGATTTGAGTTAGGTAGTGATCAACGTATATGTAAATACTGTTACAACAAATTAGAAGAGAACAAAATGCCTGCTAGAGCAGTACATAATAACTTAGAATTAGTAGCTATTCCAGAGGAACTGGCAGAATTGAATACATATGAGTCGGTTCTAATTCCATCTGTTCATCCTTTTCAAAATATAATTTGGATGGAGCCTAAAAAAGGTAAACTGCCACCAACAGACTTGCAAAGAGGGCTGAAAGGAAGTGTGGTGTACTTACCTTTGGATTTTAAGAACAATATTGAAACTATTGCTGGAGAGAAAGAGGAAAATTAGGCAGTAGTCATTCTAGTAAATGGTGTACCAACAAAGAGTCTGAAAATATGGCAAGAATTTGTGGATGTTAATAAAGTTGAAAAGGCTACCTTATATCTTATAGAGAACAATATTTATTAAAAAACTGTCGATGTGGATGAACAGGTACTAAGTTTAGAAGATGAATGTGAAATTTCAAGTGGTCAAATAGAGAAAGTGGACAAGTCAAGGACTGAATCGAGTTATGAACATTACACAATATGTCCTTTGCATTCAAAAGAAGTAATAGGAAGCAGCATTGAGTTATTTCAAATGAAAAAAGCACAGGGAATTCCAATGAGTGTATGGGAGAAGAGCTTGGAAGCTCATTGTTTTCCACAGCTGTTTCGTACTGGAGAAGTTTGACAATATGATGACTAACCCGTACATATTCAAGCTTCAGAATATCGGTCAACAAGATTATATTCTGAAGATCCTAGATTTCGACAGTGCATTCCATACATTTTTCACCTTTTGTTTGAAAGTGATCTGTCTTCTCTCTCGTATGCAGTGAATCATATACTTAAAACTGGAGTTAATGAATCACTTCTTTCCGCGAAAGAATTTGTGGAGAAAGTTCAAGAAACAGATGAAAATTTAGAAGCACAGTTAATCAATTTGATGGCATGTCAATGTGGAACAAATGAGTATTGGTATCGTCGTCATGGAGAACTCAAAGTGTATGTTACGGAACTTAGGTACACCAACATGGTTTGTCACACTTAGCTGTGCAGAGTATGCATGGGAATATTTGCTTGAGTTTCTAAGAGAAGTGAATTCCAATATTAAAAATGTTGAAATAAATACTCCTGGTGAACTGTGTTCATTGGATCCCGTAAATGTGTGCAGATATTTTAATCATAGGTTTCGAGCTATGATGTCTTTTATCTGCAATAAAAATAATCCACCTCTCGGGGAAGTTACCGATTTTTTTGGAGAAAGGAGTGCCAAGCAAGAGGTACACCTCATATACATATGCTACTATGGGTCAAGGAAGCACCTAAATTTGGAACTGATTCTGATGAAACAGTATTGTCTTTCATCGAACAGTATGTGACATGTGAGATTCCGAGACAAGAAGGAGATAGGAGCTTGAGACAGCAAGTTTTACGTTTCTAAAGTCACCGTTGTGGAAATTACTGCAGAAGAAAATACAAGTCTAAAGGAAAATTTTACCCCAAATGTTGGTTTGGTTTTCCACATCCAGTCATTTTTAAAGGAAGAGTAAATTCTTTTTTTTCTTCTGTAAGGCACACAATAACTCGGAAATCTCCAAAGAATACCAACAACTTAAAAAGAACAAAAGTGTCAAAGTATATCAATGACTACAATCCAGTCATTTTAAAAATGTGGAATGTGAACATGGACATCCAGTATGTTGCAGATAACTCAATTGCTGTTGCCCATTATATTACATCGTACATAACAAAATCAGAAAAATAGAGATGAAACAAATGTGGGAAGAAATTGCCCAAGAGAAAAGCGTTAGCAAAACATTGTACAGCTTTACTTTGAAAATGCTTTTCCACCGAGAAATTGGATCCTATGAATGTTCAGACCGCTTGTGCTCATCAAGTTTATATTCAAAGTCTCGAGGAATCATTTGGGAAGATTTAGGTCTTGCCTGGTCACGGAATAGAGTGTTGAAATCATTAAAAGAAATTGAAAACTTAGCAGCAAATGAACCAGACAGTACAGGCATTCTTGAAACTAATATGTTGCACACATACTATCTGAAACGGAGTCGACATCTGGAACAGCTATGTCTGTATGAAGTACTTCAACATTACAGCTTCAAAAGAAATGTTAAACAGAATTTAAAAGAAGGAAAATATGCAGTAGTTGGATGTCATAGTTGTTTCGTAAAACATGCAAAGGGTAATCTTATAAACCACAAGAAACTCAGCTGTGAAACTCCAGATAAGCGAGAATTTTACTGTTTAGCACTTCTCCAACTCATTAAACCATGGCATAGCGAAAGTGAATTACTTGGAGACTTTGACTGCTATGAAGATTCTTTTAATGCATGTAAAGATAGCATTACATTTACAATTTTCCCTATATATTTTAAAATGTTGAATGATGAAGTTGAACAGGGAAAGACTATTACAGCTGAAATAGCTAATGAAAGTTCTCAAGATAGTCAAAGTAGTGGTCAATGTAGTCAAGATCCTCTTGGATAACCAATACTGGAAAATGAAGCAGCGATTGCTATGCATGAAGTCGAAATTGCAATGCAACAAGCACACGAGGAGAATATTACATTGGAAAAGTTAGAAGAACAACTAAATGTTGAACAGAAAGAAATATATGTACAAGTGAGAGAAGAGATAGAACATGGTTTGTTGCATGAAAAAAACAACGTGTGTGCTCATCTTTTAAACCTCTTCTGATGTACATCAGTGGTCAAGCTGGCAAAGGTAAAAGTTTTTTAATTAAAGTTTTGACCAATTATCTTCAAAAAACTACTGGTTCACATTTATGTTCTCTGGTAACAGCTCCAACTGGATTAGCTGCACACAATGCTAAAGGAGTTACTTTGCATAAATTACTGATGTTACCAGTTGAGCATGATAGTAAATTACAATATTAGAAGCTGTCTGGAGAAGCTTCTCATGAAGTGTCAAGAGTGCTGAAGAAAGTTAAACTATTAATTATTGATGAGGTGAGTATGGTCCCAAACGTAATGCTTGCTTTTGTACACTTAAGATTGCAACAAGTGTTAAAAACAGATTATGACATTCTCTTTGGAGTAAAACATTTAATTGTATTTGGAGATCTGCTACAACTGACACCTGTAAAAGGAGAACCAGTGTTTAAAACTCTTCTACATGAAGACGCAAAGAAATCTCTGGGAAGTATTGGAAATGTGAATTTGTGGTTACATTTTTAATATAAAGTACTCACTCAGAATATGCGACAAGCAAGAGATGAAGATTATGGAAATATTCTAAAAGATGTAAGAATTGGTGTTCTAAGCAAACATGGTAAAGAAGCTTTTCAAAGTTATCTACTAAAGAACTTGTTTACAAATGAAAACACACCAGTAGAAGTAATGTACAAGAAAATGAAAGCAAAAAAGTCTATAGTTTGCTTAATGCCTACAGCGGAAGAGTGTTATATATTTAATAGAGAGCTTATGAAATTGGAAAATGAAGAAATAGTTCACATTGAAGCTATTGACAAAATCGAGCATCAAGGAATAACAATTCTTCTTTCAGGAAAACTACAGACTAAATTGGATTCTTTGGAAAAGTCTGTATCAAAAACTGCTGGCTTAGAAAAAGTTTAGATGTATGTTTAAACTGTCGGGTAATTTTGAGGCGTGATCTGAATATAGAAGAAGGTTTAGTGAATGGAGCAATGGGGAAAGTTGTTGATTTTGTGAAATATCAAAATAGAAATGGAATTGAATTCTTGAAAGATAAATTTGATCAGATTACAGAGGTAAAACAGATTGTGCGTTGTGCCGTACATTTTTTGCTTGTAAAAGACTTGTATGTTCGTAGAAAACAGCTTCCCTTCTGTTTAGCATATGCAATAACTATTCATAAATCTCACGGTTTAAGTGTAGATAATGCTTTGATAAATGTAAGAAGAACTGTTTTTAAAGAGGGAATGGTATATGTTGCATTATCTCGAGTTAGAACGTTGTCTTGTTTGTATTTAATTGATTTTGATGAGAACAAGGTTAGTGCTGATGTTAATTGTGTAAGAGAATACAATCGTTTGAGAAGGCGTTATGCTCCAAGTTTAGGTGAATATCCAATTTATGAGAAACGTGTTGTGTGTTCAATACGCAAACATGGTGAAGAATCAACTATGGTTGGAAAGCAGAAACAAAATCAAGAGAAAAGAAAAGATGTAAAGAAGCAGAAAATACAAACAAGTGATGATGTTATCGGATTCCAATTAGAAAATGCTTCTGGTGTCAACTGCTATGGTAATGTTATTCTAAACATTATATTTTATCTTGAAGATGTTTATGGTGAAATTATGGAAACTCAGGAAAAAAGATTATGTTTGGCACTTTATACTTTATTTCAAGAATTGAGAACTGATAGAAGTAAGATCCATTCTGCTTCTGGTATTTGCCAACTGTTGGATACATGTACTGGATCTTTAACGTTCAGTGCTAATATACAACAAGATGCACAAGAATTTTTGTAGTTATGCTTGAAGTACTAGAAGATGAAGAAATTCAGATTGAGAGTTTATTTGGACTCAGTTACAAATGGGAACATAAATTTGAACAGTGTTCGTTAACTTCAAGCACCATAGTTGACAGAGACCGATTTCTATATTTGACAATACCTGACTGCAAATCTGTACCATTTTCCAAATTACTAAAAGAAGCAGATAACGAGATGACCTGTTCTCATTGTAAATCAACAATGCTATATACATTATGCCTACAAAGATATGGAAAATATTTGATTATAATGCTACAACGCTGTAGACCAAATGGAAGAAAAGTGGAAACCAAAATTAAAAATGTTGTTGCTATTCAAGTATCTATTTCTGGAAGAACTTTTGCAACAGTTGCTATTGTTTTCCATGCTGGAAGTACTACCACAAGTGGGCATTATACAGTTTATTTAAAGTGTAATAATGGTTGGAGTCACTGCAACGATACACACTTGGAAATGAAACCGAGATTGCCTTATGAATTACCCAACTCATACTTGATATTTCTGAAACAAAGATTTTAGATACACCATTCAGCTTTGTGGAAGGTGTAAAGATACTTTAAGGAATTCATACTGGATAATTTCAAAGCGAAATTTTTGATACAATATTTGGTTTATTGGGAAAATGTTCTCAGAAACTACGAAGTAAAGGTAAGATTTGAAGATTGGAAATAGTATTGGCTGTTTTATTTGTGTTGATTTTGTATTATATTTGTGAGAATTAGGGATTTGATATTTTTTTAACAATCTAGTTGATTGTTTTTTTCCCCCTGCTGTATCTGATGAAACTACTCTGACATCACTGTGAATAGTGAAGTTAAGAAGTAGCTGATGACAGCAAAAAAAGGGAGAAAAATTGTTTTCTGAATGTTAAATTATTTTGTATTATTTAAAAACTCACTGTAATTTGTGAAATATATTATATTACATAGTAGTTTTGCAGTTTTTTTATGTAGTTGAAAAGTTAGAAAAAACAGTAGTAATGACAAATAGCACAATAGTAGTTCGATATTTAAAAAACCTTTGAAATTCACTGAAAAAAACATAGGTTTTACAGACGGTATAGTTAGCAATTTGCATTTAAAAAACCTTAGAAATTCACTGAAAAATCTATAGGTTTCAGGGACGTTATAGTTAGAAATTAGCATTTAAAAAACCTTAGAAATTCACTGAAAAAAACATAGGTTTCAGAGACGTTATAGTTAGTTGGACATTTGACTCATATAAAACCAGAGAAATTCGACATCAGTGATGTCATTTGAGATGTCATCAGTGATGTCATGAGTGATGTCACTGACCATGTCATGAGTGATGTAATATGTGACGTCATCAGCAGTGCATTATGAGCGCGCGAGTTATAGTTAGCTCAACTAACTATAACAGGCGAATTTCTCTGGTTTTATATGAGTCAAATGTCCAGCTAACTATAACGTCTCTGAAACCTATGGTTTTTTCAGTGAATTTCTAAGGTTTTTTTAATGCTAATTTCTAACTATAACGTCCTTGAAACCTATGTGTTTTTCAGTGAATTATTATATATATGTATGTATAAATGTGTATGCATGTATGTATGTGTATATTTATATATATATACATACATATATATGTATATATATATTATCTACTGGCGATAGTTATAGTTAGGACCGAGTTTCCATAGGAAATCTCAAAATTCTATTTTTATTAACTTTGGCACCGGTTGATGAATCCTCGCGAAATTTTCATAACTAATGGGGCGCTCCGCTCAGCTCCTACCCTGAAAGTCTCGGGGTGATTCATCAAGCGGGGGCTGAGAAAAAAGGGGGGTCCCAAAACGCGTTTTCTCCATGCATTTTCCCATAGGACCTTTAGTCGAAGGTACAGCCCAATCTGTTCAGTAGTTCCTGAGAAAATTGCATTTAAAAGTACATAAATATCTATAAGCACGCACCGTGCGCGCACCCTTACGTGCGCGAGTGTAATTCTGATTGGTGGTTACATGTCAGTCAACATTCGAATCGGTCGAAATCAGGAAGTGTCGGCCGCCATTTTGTTTGTTTTGGGTGCGACACTGAAAAAGAGAGGTGGCGAACGTGAAAAGGGGGCAGGGTAGAGAGTTCCTGACCCCCTAGCCTTTGTCAGGGGGTCCCTGAAGGATCCCGAAGGATGAAAAAAACATTTTTTTTTTTTTCTTTTTAAATCGCGGGGTGCGCGCACGGTGCACGCACGGTGCGCGCACGGTGAAAAACCTTAAAAAAAAAATATAATAATGCATACATAACTTAGCATTTAAAAAAACGTACAAATTCACTTAAAAAACCATAGGTTTCACACACGTTATAGTTAGGAATTAGCATTTAAAAAACCTTGCAAATTCACTTAAAAAACCATAGGTTTCACACATGTTATACTTAGGTGGACATTTCACTCATAAAAAACCAATGAAATTCCCCCGTTATAGTTAGTTCAGATAACTTGCGCGACCGCCACTCTATCACAAGGATGATGTCATCAGTGATGTCATGAGTGATGCCACTGACCATGTTATGAGTGATGTAATATGTGAAGTTATCAGCAGTGGATTGCGGGCGCGCGAGTTATAGTTATCTGAACTAACTATAACGGGGGAATTTCATTGGTTTTTTACAAATGAAATGTCCACCTAACTATAACATGTGTGAAACCTATGGTTTTTTTAAGTGAATATATATATATATATATATATATATATATATATATATATACATATATATATATATTTTTTTTATATTAAGATGCCAAGATATAGTGGGTCCTTGAGAGATCAGTGTATATATTATTCACAGAGACTGACTCAATGGTGGAGTGAGTCATAGGTAATGATGCATATTAGACCCTCTATCTTTAGAAAGCTTTATTAAAATAGGTAGAGAAAATGTGGTACAGAAATATAATAAAGAGCACAAATCCAAAGGGTAATAAGGAATAAAAAGTGAAAATCAAATGGTGAAAAAACTAACACATTATACAATTACAAGATTACAAAAACAATATAAGAGGAGACTAAAATCATAGTGTATCATAATAAAAAAAATTGCAATTTTCTTTTGCTTTAGAGTTTCAAGAGAAGAAAAGAGAGGAAAGAGAAAGGAAGAGGGAAGAGAAAGGGGGAGAAAGGAAGAGAGAGAAGAGAAAAAGGAGGGGAAAAGAAAGGAAGGAAGGAAAGGAGATAAAAGAGAGAAAAAAGAGAAATATCAGCAATCCTATCATATAAACTGATAAAGCTTTTCAATGACTCAAAGAACAAAAATGCAATTGGCAATAAACAATCATTGCGTATGAACGTTATAAAAAGAAAAGGATAAACACAGCATTCGTGGTGGCTGAAAAACAAAGTTACTGTCCTTGGCACGAAAGGCAGAGGAAGGAGTATGAGAGGTGACCAGAAGGCCTCTTTATGAATAAGCTGCTGAGAGGTGGTAACAAAGGCTGTATCTAGCCTGTGGTGATGACATAAAAGATTCCACCAGGCAGAAAAGGAGACTTTGGAGGCATCTTTCCAATTTGAAGTTATAACCTGAAAGGCAATGGCAATGGATAAATCTATAAATGCTTCAAGTTTACGAGCACGCAACTAGTGTATAGAATTACTACCCAAAAATATAGAATGAATATCAAAAGGGAGATTGGAGGAACAAATAGAAGCAAGAAACTTGCATAACTTTGTCCAAAAAATAGAAATGTTGGGGCAGAGAAAAAAGGAATGAAGATATATTCCAGGAGTGTTTTTACAGGACCAACAATTAGGAGAAGGGCAGGGCTGAATTTAGAAACAGCTAATGGAGTTAAAAAAAGTCTCTGATAAAAATAGTAAAGTGTTTGGGTGATACTGGCGTTGCATGAAGTGTGGTGTATCCGAGCCCAAATGGAGGTCCAAGTGTGTATAGAGAAAGTATGTTGCAAATCCGTTTCCCATAAAAGTTCAATCTTGCTTTTGGGACGAGTAGGTAGGGAAAAAAAGAGGAACTTGTAAATATGAGAGGGCTGGACAGAGGGGGAAGAAGGTAACGGTTGAATAGAAGGGTCAAATTAAGAAGAGGGGACATCAGAGAGAAGAGAGTGGTGCCGAGTTACGATCAGTCTCAAAGAATCAAACTTAGAAAGAGACGTAACGGGTAAATTATATTTAGATTGAAGTTTCTGGAAAGATAGGAGCTGCTTATTATAAGTGTTTAACCTGTCTAATACCTTTGATAATCTAGTCCTTCCAGAAGATAGTACGACTAAAGATTTTAATGGATTTATTATGCCAAAAATAGCTGAAGTGGAGAACGCGATTTAGTAAGAATCAGATAAAGAGAAGATATAAGATAAGGGATATTAGGAGATTTGAAGGAGCGGGGAGGGTGAGCAAGGTTGGCTAATGAGGAGAAGAGAAATAGATGAATAATTGATTCCTCTAATTTAAACCAAACTGATAAGGAAGGATCAACTGAAGAGGAAAGATAGGGCAAAACTTGTTGAATTTGGAAAGAGGAATGATATTAGCAAAAGTCGGGAAAATTAAACCCTCCCCTATCTTTAGGAGCGGATAGAGCAGAAAGAGAGATACGAGCTTCCCGATTATTCCAGAGGAATTTACTCAAGATACTATTAAGATTCTTAAAATTTCTCAAAGGGAGTAGTACCGTTAACATGGAAATGCAAAAATGAACTACTAGAGGCATCATCATCTTGGTGGTATCCAACCTACCCCACCAGGACAGAAATAAAGGGGACCATTTCTCTGCCATATCAGAAATGTTTGATAAAACATCATCCAAGTTCAGTTGAACTATCTTAGCAATTGAAGAAGAGTATTTTATCCCTAGACACGTAATGCAATTATTATTACATTTAAAGTCCATCCCTTCAGACATACTTCTAAGGCAATGTTTATTTAGCGGAAGAACTTCAGATTTGGAAAAATGTAACTTGTAACCAGAAATGGCAGCATACGAGGACAAAAGATCAACAAAAGTGGGTAAGGGGGTAGAAGGATCGAACATATATCAAAAAATATCATCAGCATAAGCAGTAAACTTTACTTCAATAGATTTATGAGTAAAACCTCGAAAGGTAGGAGAGTTCCTAAGAGAATGAAGAAAAGGCTCAAGAGACAGAATGAAAAGCAAAGGAGACAGGGGGCAACCTTGACGAGTGCCTCGTTGAAGAGTAAAATACGGAGATTGAAAACCATTTACAAAGACTGAAGTGATGGGGAGGAATGCAACAAACTAATAAGGGATAAAATAGCAGGACCGAATCCATGCCACTTAAGGGCACGCATCATGAAAAGCCAATGAACTTGGTCAAAAACATTCTCCGCATCTAGGGTGATAGCTGCGAACGGGGTAGAGCTTTTGGAGGCAAGGTGTATGATTTTCAAAAAGGTTCTAGAGTTGTCCACAATCGTTTTACCCTTAACAAAACCCGTTTGCTCGTAACCAATTAAATCAGGAATGACATTGTTAATACGAAGAGCGAGGACCTTAGCGAAAATCTTACAGTCTAAATTGATTAAAGAAATAGGACGATAATTAGCCCAAGAAGAAGGGTTGTTGCCTTTCTTAGGAGTGAGACAATTCACGTCTTCAAGAAAGGAACCACTAGCCTCTTTACAAGACAAAAAATGTTGGAATAAAGATAAAAGTTGAGAAAGTAAAAAATGGGAAAAACAAGAGTAAAATTCGGCAGTGAAGCCGTCCGGGCCAGGGGATTTATCCTTTGGTAATTGGGCTAGGGCAGACTTAAGTTCAGAAAGGGAAAGATCCTCTTCTAATACTGAGCAATCGGGGAGCGTGGAGGAACGTGGAGGACATGCTTCAAAAAAAGAATCCAATGCCTCTTCGAAAGGAGAGGATTCTGGAGTGTATAGCGTCTTGTAAAAATCTGTGAAACAATTTAATATTTCATCGACTTTGAAATGATCAACCCCACCGTTATCAGTAAATTTAACTACCTTAGAACGTTGGGACTTCACCTTTAGATAATTCGCAAGTAGCTTGCCAGCTCTGTTGGGACCCCCGTAGAATTTGGAGTTGACCTTGAGTAGGGTGCCAGAGGCCTCCTCAGTTGATTTCTTATTAAAGGATAACTTAACTTGAATTAACTTTTTTAAGGTATCCTCATTATTGAAAGTAAAGTAGGCATGTTTGAGATGTTTAATGGAGGCTAACAGAGAAGCAGAATCATTCCTAAACTGCTTCTTTTTTGCCACAACATAATCAATAATAAATCCTCTGGCTGTCGCCTCCCATATGGTGGGAAAGGGAATATCCAGAGAAGCATTCCTAAGGAAGAACTCTGGCAAGAACTCTTTAAAACACTCCAAAAACGTATGATTCTTGAGTAAATATTTATTGAAGCGCCATCTGCGTGACTTGGAGGGTTCAGAAGGAAGATCTAGACTAAAAAAAACTGGAGCATTATCGGATATACGAATGGACCCAATATCGGCATGAATTAGATTAGAAAGGAGATCAGGACTAAAAAATATATACTCTATTCTAGAGGAAGATTCATGAGTAGGAGAATAGAAAGTGTATTATAACATGTCAGGATGAGATATTCTCCATGAATCAACCAGACCCCTCGAATGAATTGTCATAAAGGATTTTTGCATTTTGTTGGGAATGTACCTAGCATTGGACTTCCTATCCGTGAAAGGATCCATGACCTTATTGCAATCCCCGCCCATTAGTAAATTGATGTCAGGACAAGAATGAAGGGTGTGCGACATATATTTCCAAAATTGTACATCAACACCAGTAGGGCCATAAATGGTAAGAAGGGAGATATGGGAACCATTTATATTAATTTGTAAATGGAGCCATCTGCCATCACCATCTCTCTTCTCCCTCTCCACAACAAGAGAAAGAGACTTATGAATTAAAGTGATCACTAATTTTTTTCTATCCTTGGATGGGGAACAAAAAACATGGCCTTTTAAGAGAATTAATCTCATTGTCAGTAAGATGAGTCTCCTGGAGAATTGCTATTTTACATTGCAGTCTAGACAGATGAGTGAGAACCTTAACAGGGTTGCGTAATCCCTTAACATTCCATGAAATAATGTGAACATTATCAGTCATGATAACCAGAGAGTAACAAAATTAAGCAACAAGATAAGCAAAAGGTAACAAGCTGTATACCTATAGAGTGAACACAAAGAAACATGTAATGCATAGTGCTGAAGAATACATAGTGGAGAGAATCGAAAGAAATGAGAAGCAAAATGATGACAGAAAAAACGGAGAAGAAAGGAGAGAGAGAAAGGGCGAAAGAAATAAGTGAAAGACGTGTAAAAGTTGACGAGAAGCCGAGGGACTTCAGTCAAGAAAAACAGGGTAAATATAAAAAGTAGAAGAAATAGCATGAGGAAGCGGGAAGCTGCAAAGGAAGGACAGACAGCCAAGCCAGCCAAGACAAAGGAGAGCAACCGGAACCAATGATTAGAAAAAAAAATACATACGAAAACAAGGAGCCGATAAGATAAGACACAACAGGAGAGATTAACTATCAAAATCAAACCTGAGTCAATCAAAATAAAACAAGCAAGCAAGAAAAACAAGGACACGTGAACGAGTACTAAACACTTACCTAACATGAGGGTAACTGTGAACATTAGGATTAAGGTGGAAAAGCAGGGAGTGGGGAAACATCTGGGGAAAGGGTCTGCACAAGAGGAGAGAACATCTGTGGAGAAAGACGAAGAGAAACAATAATGTGATATGACCATCCTAGACAACAAACTAGCCACATTGATACAAAAAGAGCAACAGCAACAAACCAAACCAATAAAAACTGAACCTCATAGAACATAAGACAGAGCAAAAATAATAAAGTTGATCAAGACCCTCCAAAGTCCATCTCGTCCCCTTTATGATGAGAAATGAATTGTCTTAGATCTTCGGGACGATCAAAGGAGTAGGACCTCTCCTTATATGTAACTTTGAAGAAACAAGGATGTACCAGGCCACATCTGGCATTCATGGAGCGAAGAGCTGGTCGAAGAGAAGGAAATTCCTTGCGATATGCAGCAGTGGCATGGGCAACGTCCTAAGGGAAGAAAACTTTATGACCAGACCATAACATCTGCTTTCTTTGTTTTGCTGCCGATAGGACCATCAAAAAGTCAGTATATTCCAAAAATAAGACGATTATCCCTCTGGGACGGTTGACAGACGACGAAGAAGATAAGCCTCCGGGTTTAGGACCAATGCGGTGAGCATGTTGCAGATTGAGAATGGTGGCATCCTTAAGGCCAACAATTTTGGGTATGTGAGATTTTAAGAAGGCAAGCATGTCAGACTCTTCCACACCCTCAGGAATGCCATAAATGCGAAGATTGTTGCGTCTATTGCGATTTTCTAAGTCCTCCGTTTGCGTCTTGAGAAGAGCAATCTCTTTAGACATGGCCGCAAGGGTGCACATCTTGGGTACCGCTGATCTTCTGTTCCACCGCCAACATTCTTGAGTCCAAGTTCGACCATTTTTCATCCAGTTTCTGAAGGGTGGTGTTGGTTTCAATAACAAAAGGTTTGATCAACTTTATCTCTTCAATGAGATCTTCCAGTGTAATAGGTAGTGGAGACTTAGTAGGCGAGTTAGGTTCTTTCTTGTGATGTTTAGGAGGAGCAGTAGAATCCTTGCGAAGAGAAGACATACTTGACAGAGTATTTTTCTGTCCAAAGGAGGAAGCAGGATCTATACGAGTATATAAAATATTGTGTTAAAATGTACAGTAGATAAGAACGTAAATGAGTAAAATAAGACACCAGTAAGAGGCAGCAAAAAGCAACCATAAGGAAAAGTTCCAGTCTTTGCTTCACTAGGTATGCAGCAGGACGTCAAGTATTACTCTCACCCAAACACAGAATTTTTTTTTATCCAGCATCAAGGCTTAGTAACAGCCTCCATGCGATTAAATATATCCGCACATTGACATAGAAGGCATGTGTAGCATGACAGTTTGGCGCAGAATATGCAGTCTTGGAAAATTGAGAAGTTGGTCACCCTGACGACATGGATATATGTATAGGAAGCAATTACTGAGGAGTGATGTGACAGAAGCAAAAGAGTCTCCACATCGTTGTATAAAACCAAAGACTTCCTCAGTCAGAAAAACACAGTTGGAGGGCAGAAAGCACTATCTCAGCTGCAACTTCCTCCATGTACAGCCAAAGACACAGAATGCAAAAAGCACCAGCACCGCAACTCCAGCGACGCTGGAAAAAACCAAAATTAAAGCAGCGTCCCGCCGAAAACAAAATGGCGGACGCTGCCGATATTACTGAGAGGAGCATAGCGCAGCGGGAACAGGGCGATAGGCAGCGTTAAATGAAAATAGCAAAACAGCTACCTGATCCCCGCGCTCGTTCCTCATCTGCCGGTCATTTCCATCTCCCTGAGGTCGGAAGTGCGGCTCCGGGATAAAAAAAGTGCTCTGCCCGATGCTCGGAGCCTCAGCCGGATACAGCCATCTTGGTGGCGGCTCAAGCCACGCCCCTCACATTTGCCCCTCTTTATTGTATATCTAGCAAACCAGGAGAAGGAGCTAATTAGAGACAGCTGCGGCCGCTGCAGGTAAGAGCGGTGGGGTGGTGGGACGGGGTGGGGGGATTTTGAGATGATCACAAGGGACAATTAAATAAATAATTAATTTTCCCTCGTGGACGTCTCTCGAAATACCCGCCGACCCAGCCCCACCGCCCCTCTGCTCCTACCTGCCGTGGCTGATTAGAGACATCTGTTTGGGTCAGTCTCAGTAAGATGTAATCAGTATATTAGAAAGGCTTGACCTCATCCACCAATGCATGCATTCACTGGATGTCTGGATATGGTTTTATAGTCTGAGGGCTGGGAGAAAAAGCAGTGGTGACAGAGAGCAGTCCTAGTGCTGCCTGTCCTCCTCTCTAGAATAGAACCTCCGCAGTTGACCTGTGCCATAGAGTCTTCATACACCTGCTTAACCTTCAGGATAAGATCCCACTGCAGTCCTGCTATGTCCATGATCCTAAAAGGATACTACCATGCAATTGCACTTTTTCGCTGATCGCATATTTTGCACTTTGGTTTTTAAAACATCCACTTTTATCCCAACACTAGTAGCGCTTGCCGCTTCACTCACCTGGCTTCCCCTGACTTCCTGACGCTCACCGGACCCGAGCAGGCTCCACCTGTGGATCGGGCTCCTGGAAACGGCGGCCATCTTGGATAGGCAAGGGCGGTTAAGGCGGTCTAGTTCTTTTTTATGGCTATATCAGGGGCACTAGCGCGACCGCGCCGCTGGCGCGCCTAAGGCAAGCCCGTCTGCGCCCGTCTGCGACGGGCCGGGACCAGGGGCCACATCCCCTACCCAAACGAGTAGCAATACCCCAGGAGAGACAAGCTGCCTTATCTCTTACTCCAGTAGTGAGCTTAGGAGTCTCAACAGTATAAGGGTAAGCAAGTCTGCCCTATGTGCACGATTGGGACCATTAAACACCATGGGCCCTTTCTGCTGCCATAACTGCAGATGGGAGAGTGACACCTGGCATGATCCCACTCCGACAAACACCCCAAATCTTGCCCTCAAATGCATCTACCTTAATGCTAGATCTCTACCCAAACACGTGACGGAGATATGGGACATACTGACCGATCTTAAACCCGACTTGGCCTTTATAACAGAGACCTGGCTTGACAACCATAGCACCCCCGATGTCGCAATAGCCCTTCCAGCTGATTACAAAATACTTCATTTAAATAGAGTGAAGAAAAGAGTTGGAGGGGTAGCTTTGCTATTTAAGGACTCCCTCACCTGTAGACAAGAGGTGATCACACAGGCCAATAGCCATGAAGCAATGGCATTTTCAGTGTCTATAAACACCAACATTCTATTTGGTGGAGTGATAATTTATAACCCCCCGGGCAGTACGTTAGACTTTAGTGCCCAGCTTCTTGTACAAATCATGCCAGTCTGTCTTAAAAACAAAAATATCCTGCTGATAGGGGATTTCAATATACACTACGACAATAGCAACAACCCCCTAACTAAACAGCTACTGGAGGATATGGAAATCCTACAGCTGACTCAGAGAATTGATCAGCCTACACACATGGCAGGACACATTTTAGATCTGATGTTCTCTAACATAGGAGCCATTGACATCGACGAGATAAAACCAATGATATGGACAGATCATTTTATGATTGTGTTTTCTATTAACCTATTTACTAAACACTCCAAACTACCGGCCTCGGCAGCAGTAAAAACAAGGAGCTGGAAAAACTTTTCTGTAGAAAAATTCCAGCAACATTTCACACATGTAAACACAGGAATTACTAACACTAACGACGAAATAGAACTACTCCAGAAGAACATTAGGAGTGCACTGGAACATTGTTCAGCACCACACTCCAAACACAAACGTAGATCCACAATATCAGAGAAATGGTACGGATCAGAACTAAAGTCATTGAAAAGGAAATGCACATTATGTGAACATAAATGGAGACTCAATAAAACCCAAGAAACTAGAGCCACATATAAAAGAGAACTTATACTTTAAAGCAAAGCTATTAGGAAAGCGAAGAAAGAATATTTCTCAAGTAGAATAACAGAAAATAAAAACTCATCGAAAGAACTATTTAAAATAGTCAAAGAACTATGTAGCCCTGCGAGTCTCTCATTAGAATTCACTCCTTCGCAAGAAGGCTGCAATAAAATAAATGAATACTTTTGCGAGAAAATAGACACAATTTATGCCTCTTTGTCCAATATCAAACTGGAACATACAGAACCCCATGTGCCATTCACAATTCAGGCTAGCTGTCCCAGGTGTGGCCCCTTCTCAGAGGAGGAGGTGGGCAAAGTTATGTTAGAAGTAAAATCAGGCTCTCCATTGGACCCATGTCCACATCATATCCTCTCGCAACTAACTCCAATAATCTGCCCGGCCGTAACAAAAGCATTTAACATCTCTCTAAACTCCGCTGAATTTCCAAAAATCTGGAAAAATGCCACAGTCACCCCTTTATTAAAAAAAGCAGGTTCTGATGTTAATAACCCGGCAAACTATCGGCCTAAATCACAATTACCCTATTTATCTAAAGTATTAGAAAAACTAGTCAACAGGCAGTTGTCCAATTTCCTGGAAGCCAATGATCTACTAGATATCTCTCAAACAGGGTTCCGGACCAATAACAGCACCGAGACAACACTCCTGGCAGTGATGGATAACATCAGAACCCAGGTAGATCGGGGGAAAACGGTCGCCCTGATATTATTGGACCTCTCGGCGGCATTTGATACCGTACCACACAATCGGTTACTGGAAATTCTTGCAGCAAAAGGCATCTGGGAAAATGCTTTAGGGTGGCTACAGTCTTTTATGCAAGATAGGACACAATCAGTACGGATGGGTGATTTTTCATCCCCTCCCTGGAACATCAAGTATGGGGTCCCACAAGGGGACTCACTGAGTCCGACTTTGTTCAATGTGTTTGTCTCCTCGCTGGCTGAAACAGGAAGAAAGTGGGGTGTTGATATCTGTTCCTATGCAGACGACACCCAACTGATGATCACATTGGATGAGGAGGATGACCCAAAGGACAGGTTACTAAATTGCCTCACGGAACTAGCCAATTGGATGCATAGCCACTGTCTTAAGCTAAATGCAGATAAGTCCGAAATACTGTTGCTCGGCAGACATACACAGCTATGGGACAGAAGCTGGTGGCCCACAACCTTGGGCACCCCCCCCCAGCCCGACAATGACGGCTAAGAATCTAGGTGTGACACTAGACAACACTCTGAGTATGAAAACCCATGTATCAATAATCTGTGGTAAAGGCTTTGCATTACTGAAAATGATCAGAAGAGTCTTTCCATGGATTCCTACTGAGTGCAGAAAGATCCTGGTCCAGTCTCTACTAATGAGCAGGCTGGACTATGGAAACTCCCTGTTCGTGGGAATGGCTGACTATCTCTTTTCCAAATTACAGGTCGTACAGAACGCTGCGGCAAAGGCAATCTGCAACAAAAGAAAATACGACCAAGCCAAGAGCTGCATGAGAGAGCTGCACTGGCTGCCAATGAGACAAAGAGCTACCTTTAAGCTACTGTGCATAACGCATAGAGCACTGCACAATACAGGCCCACGTATTTTAAAAAACAAAATCAAATTCTACGCCCCATCCAGGAATCTACGCTCCCAAACAACAGCAAGAGCAAGAACTACCCGTGTGAAAACAGCAAGGATGGGTGGACGGGCCTTCTCTCACCTGGCAGCGACCAGTTGGAACGAGCTGCCTGTGAATCTTAGATTAACGAACAGTCACCTGTCCTTCAGGAAGCAATTGAAAACATTTCTCTTCCCCAAGCCTGATTAAAATAATGACCCTGCCATCTGCCTACCACTCACTATTGACACTATAGCGCCGTGATATCCTACTCAGGATGATTGTTCGCGCTTTATAAGCACTATTAACATTAACATTAACAATCTGGCTGAATGCCTGTTTAATTTTGAGCACTAGTCCTATGGCATTCCATGACTCATCTCTTGATGACCAGAAGTGAGGCACCAGCATCCGCATGTTGTTTCTACAAGTGTGGCCTGGCACAAAGCCCACCTCTGTGTAATGTATAAGAGACAGAAACACTGTCCATACCCTGGAGACCAAGACTTTGCCCAGTCTTATCATATCTACATTAATTTAGAAGATTGGGCAGTACCTGTCACAGTGAAGTGGATCCTTGCTAACTTTGGGGACGAGAGATATAATTGCCTTGTCAGATATATGCATTTGGGTGTCTGTCAATTAAATTCCTCTTTAAAGATTGCCTAAAGCGTAGGTATGGTGATCAAGGCCATTATTTTATATAGTCATCCTAACCAGGTGTCTCGTAGGTAGGTAGGTTCTTAAATGCTGCTGTTATGTCCTTTACCCTTCCAGGGTTGCTTTTCATCTGGAGAGGATTATGGCAAACTGAGCTGCTGCAGAAAGTCTTCCTCTTCCTCTGAGGTGCCTATTCATCCCGAACAGTATAAATTCTCACAGAATAATACAAATGTTTCCACTATCTCATCTGAATGCTTCCTAATGCAGCCTTTGGCATCACATGTAGCAGGTTCTGCTAATTGACACTCCCTTTGAGCAATTCTAAGGCTAGTAAAAGTGTATCTCTCCCATAGCGTAGTCACTTCAGTTTTAAAAATGTGCATTTAGCATTAGATGAGAAAAGGACTTCTACACAAACCTTTTAATTTTCCTGACTCTTCCTCAGAGCAGGGGACAGCTGATTCGGGAACAGGGCAGCTAACAATTCTACCAAAGCCTCCAGTCTGTTCTGCTCTTCCTGAGTTTCCACTGTTCAATGACAAACTCACACACCAGTTTTCCACTCTGAGTAGCCTTCTCTCCAGACCACAATAAACTGTTCATTGTAGAAGGGGAATCGTTCTCTGTCTTGTCTAGACTCACATGAAAGTGGAGGTTTTTGTCTGTTGATGACCTATATTTGTGTGTATGCCTGTGCCATGAGACAGGGGTGGTGGTATGTGTCTAATTCCAATCCAAATTGTAACAGGGTATAATCTTTTTTGCCTCCCTCTTGTATTACACTATGTTCCAAGATGGTCAGCAAAGAATGGTGAGGAGAATGTAATCAGTAAATAATACACTGCACTGGGGGATAGAGAGGAAAGCGGTTTCCCTATCCTGTGGATGCAATAAGCACCAACTATCTGTACAGGTGTGGTCTGGACAATTGTCTGCATAGATACCTCAGACAACATTTTTACTGCTGTCCAAGGGGCCTGTCTTGTCCATGGCAAAAAGGCATGCATGACCATGTTGGGGACATATATGGATCGCACTACAAGTCTGACTATCTGGGTCAGTCCATGTTTGTAGGAGTCTGTAAAGCAAGGATTTCCAAATAGGAATGGCTACTCAGCAACGTTTGGTGGATGGTTTACAGCCAATGGTCGCAGAACCTGGACCCGCTTAATTATGCCACTACTGATCATCAAATCTACAAATTCTTATTTCATTTTTAAGGACTTATGTTAGGTTAGCTGTGTCTCCTGTTTGTAGTTAGTGCAGTATAGTTTTTCCTTTATTTAGGAGTCAATTCTAATGACGTTTAGCTATTGAGATTGTCACAGACTTAGTTCTGTGTCAAAGAGTCATGGTCAAAATCAAAGGATTGGTATTTTAAGGAGCGAAAGAGAGATAGGAAAATACACATTTTAAGGATTTCCTTTTAAAAAAATACCCGTTACCGGATTGAACTGTCAGAAGGCCAATTAGCATAATCATCTTCCAGCACCCAACGTATGCTCAAGACCGGAATATGTGCGAAAGAGGTATGAAATGTCTCCCCATTACAAAAATAGTTTGAACAGAATGGGTATTCGTGTCTTCTCTGAACTCCACAGAAAATTCCAGGGGATATTCTCAAGAACGTGTGATAATTATTGCAAAATTAGCTTAACGCAACTTTCAACATCGCAGCCCATCACCGGAAAATAATGCTGTGTTAACGTGGAATTCTCAGCAAGGTGGTACCATGTGATATTCATGATAATGAGTCAAATGACCGCGTTAAAATCAACGCAACACAGCAAAAATGCGAAACACGAATACGAAAAAAGTTGCAATGAGGCCAATCGCGATACAAAAATCAGTGATAACCAGTGACAGGCCTGCAATCCCCATGCCTCATGCGGGTAAATGCACTATAAAAGCAGTTTTAAAAAAATATAAAAATAAATAAACTACATAGCACCATGGATGCACCCGGACCGAGTGCAGAGGACAACGCGAAACACAAAAACCCCACAGATGACCAGCAAGGAACCTCAAGGTCGGGGGAGGCCAAGGAGAAGAGGAAGAGGAAGACGCAGTTCAGTCCACAGACAAACAGGATCATCATCTCGGAGGTGATAGAACACTACCAACAACTGTTCGTCACCTCCAACGTCTCATTGGCAACAAAGACGCAAATATGGAAGACTAACTTGGACCATGTGAATGCAGATGCAGCGTTGAGGTGGACATTGGAAGAGGTCAAGAGGCACAGGAAGGATGTGAAGGCCAAAACCAAGAAGAAACCCGATGCCAACATGAAAGCAGCAACACAGATTGAAGGTGATGGTCCAGCGGCACACCAGGAGCTGGATGACATGGAGAAAATGGTGGCCACAGTCAGCAGTCAGGATACGGCGCTAGGAGTTGTGGCACCGGACACTGCTCAACATGACCTGACACAACATCAACAGGGTGAGTACCGACCAGGGAGTGGGGGAACAGGGGGAGATGGGCACAATGGCACACATGCACAATTAAGCAGAGCACACTGCACACCCACAATGACTCTGGATCATGTCCCTGACCCCCATGGCACACTGCAGCACACATACAAACACCAAGTAGGCCCCCATCCACAATGTGCCCAAAGGGGAACCCACCCCACACATCACCAATAACACAACCAACGCATGCACACATGCATAGCCCAGCAAAGAATCATGGGGCATATCAAGAAACGGCGTTGGAATTATCGCCGCTTTAGCGTCAGAAAACTGGTGCTAAAGCAGCGATAATGGGCATGAAAATATGCCCTTGAGAATTCCAATAGAATCCCATGTTCTGGTGTCATGGGCTTCTATTGGAATTCTCACAGGCATATTATCAAGCCCATTATCGCCGCTTTAGCTGCAGTTTTCTGCCACTAAAGCGGTGATCATTTTAACGCCATGCTTGATAATATGCCCCCATATTTGTGAGCCACACTGACAATGCAAGTGACACTACACGATGATTAGCATGGCTGCAGTCCATTCATCATGACATTGTGCACTCCACGACACTGAGGTGGCTGAGTGTGGGCCACATCTGGAAAGGAGCAGGCCACACTCTGACACAGCCATGTGTACAAAACACCCCAGACGCAACAAAACATTTGCGGACAAACCATGCCGAAGAGTCACAACTCGACCAAGAGCCCAATATACCCAAGTCCGAAATGCCCCAGCACTATCGAAGCACAGAAGTCAAAGGCACACTGCCTGAAAGGGATAAGGAGCAGCCAAATCTGAGCAGCAGGGGTGACTCACCCACAATGCAGCACACACACATAGCAATAGCAGCACATCAACATTGACGACAATGTGGTACAAAGTGCAACACCCCCATGACAGAACAGAGGACACAACTGATACTGCTGGTGCGTGGAAACTGGCCAATCACATCTGGCATAGCAGGAAACTGTGAGATGAAAATGTACGTGTACAACCTCCTATCCGTGATGTAGTGGAAATGTCCACTGTCCCGTATCAAATAGTCAGCTCCTCCCAAACAGACACAATGTTCATTGTCATGCAGTCCTGATGTTAACATGAACAATACGTCAACATACATGTCAACACAATGTCAAAATGCATCTCCCCTTCACATAGCAGAGGGACAATCAACACCTCCTGCAGAGCAGACC
This sequence comes from Triturus cristatus, assembly GCF_964204655.1. Lineage (NCBI taxonomy): Eukaryota > Metazoa > Chordata > Amphibia > Caudata > Salamandridae > Triturus > Triturus cristatus. The sequence goes on from NC_140592.1 coordinate 1,117,321,814, forward strand.
AGACAACTCATCAGTGATGATGAAGAGGACCTCTACACCTTCGACACCGATACCCTACAACAGCTCATGGACATCTTAACCCACCTCCAGGAGCAGGGATGCCCACCTGCATCCAGGAGACCCCACCCCCTGCACAGACCACACAGCAGGAATCACACACCACCACGGATGCCGCCCAGCACCTCACAGAAGTACGCATCGCATTCCAATGCCAGGTGTTAGATTGTCAGAAGGAGGTGGCTGGACAGGTGCAGGTGGGGTTCCACTGTCCACTGCAGTCCAGACACCAGCAGCATATGTCGACATGGACATGTCTGTGGTCTGCTTACTGCAGTCTGTCCAGCACATCTACGCCACACTTGGCATTGTGTACATTCTCATTCATGGGTCACTTGCCTCCTTCGCACATGCCTGGTTCCCACCTCTTCCCACAATATGCTATTGTGTGGCAGAGGTGACCTGTTGTTGATGGCTCATGTACATGGCTAGCCCAGGTTACCAGTCAGTTGTGCTGTTGTGTATGGTGGGTGGGTATGTTGTTTGGCATGTTGTATGTGAGTTTGTATCATGTACATTCTCACATTTGTGAGTTGCATGATTGTGGAGTTGGAGTGTGTGGTGTGTTCATTTGGAGCCATCCTGGTAGCGCTGGTTGACAATGGACCGTCAGAAGATGTAGGAATCATGCACACTGCCTGGGTAGTTGGCGACAACGTTGCTGAAGAGTCCCCGGTGGTCCACTATTGCCTGCACATTGATGGAATGCGTGTGCTTTCTGTTGCGGTAATTGTGTGCAGTGTCGGCAGGGGGCACAAGTAGGACATGTGTGCAGTCAATTGCCCCAACATGTGCGGGAAGCCAGCTATGGCGTAGATGCATGGCTTGGTCTCCAGTTGTTCCTGCTCAGTGTGGAGGAAGTGAAGGTGCTTCGGTACTGAGCTGATGATGGCATCCAAGACAGTTGTGATGAACTTTGATAGGGCTCGCTGTGAGACTCCTCCAAGTCTGGCAGTTGTTGGTAGGGAGGTACCAGAGGCCAATAGATGCAGCACAGCCAGCAGCTTTGTCTGCGGAGGGATGTTGTTTGTCCGCTGTGTTAGTACCATCAGCCTGTGGGCTATGGTGTTCAGTATGCAGAGAATGGTTGTCCTTTTGAGCCTGTAATGGCATCTGTTGTTCTTCAGGTGTGGCTCTGGGCTGGCCCCCTTTTATGGTGCAGGGTGTCGTCCGACTTTACACCAGGTCAGAGCAGGGGTTAAATCTCTGCTGCCAACGCACCTTATCGCCTGTTTTGTGATCTCATCGCCGATCTGGCTGGTCGTTGAGAATGTTGCGGAGTATTGTTTTCACTGCTTTTTGCACGGGAACGCATACTCTGCATCTCATTAGCATTAGTTACCAGGGTCATCTGTTGTGATGTTTTTTGTGGCTGCTGTTGCAGGTAAACTGGTGTTATTGGCTGTTAGCACCAGCTTGCGAATGGGGCAATACATTTATCGCCACTTTGGCTGCGGTAAAGGGCCGATAACTCAGCAATAAGTCCTTGAGAATATGCCCCTCAGAGTTGTGGCTACGGCATCCAGTTGACAACATACTGTCAGAGAATGCTTGGCAGATATGCTATGCCACTTGTAACATTTTGGGTGCACTTCAAAGGGAGGCAACAGGATGCCAAGACAATTTGTGTGTATTCCTTGTCTGTTTGCTGAAGGACATCGCTTCTGTTATATCAGACTTCCGTCTCTGCATTTCTTGTGGGTACATTGCATGCTTAAAACTGGATTTTAGTGTCAGATATGGGAAGACACTGATGACATCTTTGTAACATTTTCACACACTCCCAGCTCACAGAGCCCACATCTAGAGTGGCCGAAGAATTTCACAATCTTAAAAAGGCCCTGACACATTGCATTTTAGGCCTGATTACACTAAGGCAAATAGGGACAACTGAAAAATTGGGTAGTGTTTCCCCTGGGAACTTTTAACCCATTGGTTATGGAGTGCCCAGAAGTTACCCCATCCACAGGCTTATGCTAAGCATAGATGCGGTAACCCACGGCACAACAAATTCAAAAGAGTCACCCCAAATACAAAGAAAGGGGGCGAGATGTATTTATACTCGTAACAACAAAAGTTTCCTTTTCAATTAAAACCTTGATTTTTTCAAACCGGTAGAAATGGAACCCAGAAAATGATCCAGAAAATGATCCAAAACAAAACAAAACAAAACAATATATTAAGCTTTAAGAAATGAATCATTATAATCAATTAAGAATAAACATATTAAAAACAAACTTTTCTCATTCAGAAAACCTAGAAAGCCCCTTAGCCAAAGCAAGCAAATTACCTACTGGCGGTCGCCAGTAGGTAGTTATAGTTAGGACATTGTTTCTATTCAAAAAGCGTTTTTCTTTTCCCAATAACTTTGGCGCCGGTTGACGAATCTTCGCAAAATTTTTAAAATGTTGGTCCTGCTCCGGTCAGCTCCTACCCTGAGAGTTTCGGGGTGATTCGCAAAGCAGGGGTCGAGAAAAAAGGGGGGTCCCAAAAAGCATTTTCTCTATGTTATTTCCCATAGGAAACTTTATACACGACTACAGCCCGAACTGCTGAACGGAATTCCACCAAATTTGGCAAAAATTAAGCCCTAAGTTTAGAAAGAGACCTTTTGTTTAAATAGTGTAAATCCGTTCAGTAGTTCCTGAGAAATTCAAAAAATAGAGGTCAAAAAATACATTTTCCATAGGAAACTTTAGACACGGTTACAGCTGAAACTGCCCGAACACCACTGCACTGCCCTAAACCCTGAAACACCACCCCCTGCAAGACCCCCTACACTGTCCGAACACCACTGCACTGCCATAAACCATGAAACACCAGCCCCAGCATGACACCCTACACTGCCCGAAAACCTGAAACACCAGCCCCAGCACGGGCACCTACACTGCTCGAAGGCCACTACACTGCCCATAACCCTGAAACACCAGCCCCAGCACGACCCGCTACACTGCCTGAACACCACTGCACTGCCCTAAACCCTGAAACACCAGCCCCAGCACGACCCACTACTCTGCCCGAATACCACTGCACTGCCCTAAACCCTGAAACACCAGCCCCAGCACAACCCCCTACACTGCCCGAACACCACTGCACTGCCCTAAACCCTGAAACACCAGCCCCAGCATGACCCCCTACACTGCCAGAACACAACTGAACTGCCCTAAACCATGAACCACCAGCCCCAGCATGACCCCCTACACTGCCCGAATACCACTGCACTGCCCTAAACCCTTAAAACCCCAACCCCAGCACGACCCCCTACACTGCCCGAACACCACTGCACAGCCCTAACCCTGAAACAACAGCCCCAGCATGAGCCCCTACACTGCCGAACACCACTGCACTGCCCTGAACCCTGAAACACCAGCCCCAGCAAGACCCCCTACAGTGCCCTAACACCACTGCCCTAAACCCTGAAACACCACCCCCAGCAAAACAACCTACACTGCCTGAACACCACTACCCTTAACCCTAAAACACCACCCCCAGAAAAAACCCCTACACTGGCCGAACACCACTGCACTGCCCTAAACCCTGAAACACCACCCCCTGCACGACCCCCTACACTGCCAGAACACCACTGCACTGCCCTAAACCCTGAAATACCTGCCCCAGCATGACCCCCTACACTGCCCGAACACACCTGCACTGCCCTAAACCCTGAAACACCAGCCCCAGCATGACCCCCTACACTGGCCAAACACCACTCCACTGCCCTAAACCCTGAAACACCACCCCCAGCAAGAGCCCCTACACTGCCCGAATACCACTGACCTAAATCCTGAAACACCACCACCAGCAACATCCCCTACACTGACCGAATACCACTGTACTGCCCTAAACCCTGAAACACCACCCCCTGCACGACCCCCTACACTGCCCGAACACCACTGCACTGCCCTAAACCGTGACACACTACCCCCAGTATGACCGCTACACTGACCGAACACCACTGCTCTGCCCTAAACCCTGAAACACCACCCCCTGCACGACCCCCTACACTGCCCGAACACCACTGCACTGCCCTAAACCGTGACACACTACCCCCAGTATGACCGCTACACTGACCGAACACCACTGCTCTGCCCTAAACCCTGAAAACTACCCCCAGCATGTCCCCCCAAACTGCCCGAACACCACTGCACTGCCCTAAACCCTGAAACACTAGCCCCAGCACGACCCCCTACACTGCCCAAACACCACTGCACTGCCCTAAATCCTGAAACACCACCCCCTGTACAACACCCTACACTGCCCGAAAACCACTGCACTGCCCTAAACCATAAAACACTACCCCTACATGACCCCTACACTGCCTGACCACCATTGCACTGCCCTAAACACTGAAACACTAGCCACAGCACAACCCCCTACACTGCCGAACACCACTGCACTGCCCTAAACCCTGAAACACCAGCCCCAGCAAGACCCCCTACACTGCCCAAACACCACTGCCCTAAACCCTGAAACACCACCCCCAGCAAAAACCCCTACACTGCCCGAACACCACTGCACTGCCCTAAACCCTGAAACACCACTCCCTGCACGACCCCCTACACTGCCCGAACACAACTATACTGCCCTAAACCCTGAAATACCAGCCACAGCATGACCCCCTACACTGCCCGAACACCACTGCACTGCCCTAAACCCCTGAAACACCAGCCTCAGCATGACCCCCTACACTGCCCAAACACCACTGCAGTGCCCTAAACCCTAAAACACCACCCCCAGCAAAAGCCCCTACACTGCCCGAATACCACTGACCTAAACCCTGAAACACCAAACCCAGCAAGACCCCTTACAATGCCCGAACACCACTGCACTGCCCTAAACCCTGAAACACCACCCCCTGCACGACCCCCTACACTTCCCGAACACCACTGCATTGCCCTGAACCCTGAAACACTGCCCCCAGTATGACCACTACACTGCCCGAACACCACTGCTCTGCCCTAAACCCTGAAACACTACCCCCAGCACGTCCCCCTACACTACTCAAACACCACTGCACTACCCTAAATCCTAAATCTACCCTCATAACGACCCCCTACACTACCCAAACATCACTGAACTACCCTAAACCCTAAAACACTGCCCCCAGCACGACCCCCTACACTACCCAAACATGACTGCACTACCCTAAACCCTAAAACACTACCCCATCACGACCCTCTACACTACACAAACACCACTGCACTGCCCTAAACCATTAATCTACCCCAAGCACAACCCCCTACACTGCACAAACATCCCTGCAGTGCCCTAAACCCTAAAACACCACCCCCAGCAAAAGCCCCTACACTGCCCGAATACCACTGACCTAAACCCTGAAACACCAAACCCAGCAAGACCCCTTACAATGCCCGAACACCACTGCACTGCCCTAAACCCTGAAACACCACCCCCTGCACGACCCCCTACACTTCCCGAACACCACTGCATTGCCCTGATCCCTGAAACACTGCCCCCAGTATGACCACTACACTGCCCGAACACCACTGCTCTGCCCTAAACCCTGAAACACTACCCCCAGCACGTCCCCCTACACTGCCCGAACACCACTGCACTACCCTAAACCCTGAAACACTAGCCCCTGCACGACCCCCTACACTGCCCAAACACCACTGCACTGCCCTAAATCCTGAAACACCACCCCCTGCACAACACCCTACACTGCCCAAACACCCCTGTACTGCCCTAAACCCTAAAACACTAACCCCAACATGACCCCTACACTGCCTGACCACTACTGCAATGCCCTAAACACTGAAACACTAGCCCCAGCACAACCCCCTACACTGCCCAAACACCACTGCACTGCCATAAACCCTGAAACACAAGCCACAGCACAACCCCCTACACTGCCCGAACACCACTGCACTGCCCTAAACCCTGAAACACCAACCCCAGCACGACCCCCTACACTGTCCGAACACCACTGCACTGCCCTAAACCTTGAAACACCAGCCCCAGCACGAACTCCTACACTGCCAGAACAACACTGCACTGCCCTAATCCCTGAAACACCACCCCAGCACGATCCCCTACACTATTCGAATACCACTGCACTGCCCTAAACCCTGAAACACCACCCCCAGCAAGAGCCCCTACACTGCCCGAATACCACTGACCTAAATCCTGAAACACCAAACCCAGCAAGACACCCTACACTGCCCGAACACCACTACACTGCCTAAACCCTGAAACACCACCCCCTGCATGACCCCCTACACTGCCCAAACACCACTGCACTGCCCTAAACCCTGAAACACCACCCCCAGTATGACCGCTACACTGCCTGAACACCACTGCACTGCCCTAAACCCTGAAACACTAGCCCCAGCATGACCCCCTACAATGCCCGAACACCACTGCACTGCCCTAAATCCTGGAACACCACACCCTGCACAACACCCTACACTGCCCGAACACCACTGCACTGCCCTAAACCCGAAAACACTACCCCCAACATGACCCCTACACTGCCCGACCACCACTGCAATGCCCTAAACACTGAAACACTAGCCCGAGCACGACCCCCTACACTGCCTGAACACCACTGCACTGCCCTAAACCCTAAAACACTAGCCACAGCACAACCCCCTACACTGCCCGAACACCACTGCACTGCCCTAAACCCTGAAACACCAGCCCCAGCACGACCCCCTACTCTGTACGAACACCACTGCACTGCCCTAAACCTTGAAACACCTGCCCCAGCACGGCCTCCTACACTGCCCGAACAACACTGACCTAAATCCTGAAACACCAAACCCAGCAAGACACCCTACACTGCCCGAACACCACTACACTGCCTAAACCCTGAAACACCACCCCCTGCATGACCCCCTACACTGCCCAAACACCACTGCACTGCCCTAAACCCTGAAACACCACCCCCAGTATGACCGCTACACTGCCTGAACACCACTGCACTGCCCTAAACCCTGAAACACTAGCCCCAGCATGACCCCCTACAATGCCCGAACACCACTGCACTGCCCTAAATCCTGAAACACCACACCCTGCACAACACCCTACACTGCCCGAACACCACTGCACTGCCCTAAACCCGAAAACACTACCCCCAACATGACCCCTACACTGCCCGACCACCACTGCAATGCCCTAAACACTGAAACACTAGCCCGAGCACGACCCCCTACACTGCCTGAACACCACTGCACTGCCCTAAACCCTAAAACACTAGCCACAGCACAACCCCCTACACTGCCCGAACACCACTGCACTGCCCTAAACCCTGAAACACCAGCCCCAGCACGACCCCCTACTCTGTACGAACACCACTGCACTGCCCTAAACCTTGAAACACCTGCCCCAGCACGGCCTCCTACACTGCCCGAACAACACTGCACTGCCCTAAACCCTGAAACACCACCCCCAGCACGATCCCCTACACTATTCGAATACCAATGCACTGCCCTAAACCCTGAAACACAACCCCCGCATGACCCATTACAACACCCGAGCACCACTGCACTGCCCTAAACCCTGAAACACCACCCCCAGCACGACCTTCTACACTACCCAAACACAACTGCACTACCCTAAACCCTAAATCTACCCCAGCACAACGCCCTACACTACTCAAACACCACTGCACTACCCTAAATCCTAAATCTACCCTCATAACGACCCCCTACACTACCCAAACATCACTGAACTACCCTAAACCCTAAAACACTGCCCCCAGCACGACCCCCTACACTACCCAAACATGACTGCACTACCCTAAACCCTAAAACACTACCCCATCACGACCCTCTACACTACACAAACACCACTGCACTGCCCTAAACCATTAATTTACCCCAAGCACAACCCCCTACACTGCACAAACACCACTGCAGTGCCCTAAACCCTAAAACACCACCCCCAGCAAAAGCCCCTACACTGCCCGAATACCACTGACCTAAACCCTGAAGCACCAAACCCAGCAAGACCCCTTACAATGCCCGAACACCACTGCACTGCCCTAAACCCTGAAACACCACCCCCTGCACGACCCCCTACACTTCCCGAACACCACTGCATTGCCCTGAACCCTGAAACACTGCCCCCAGTATGACCACTACACTGCCCGAACACCACTGCTCTGCCCTAAACCCTGAAACACTACCCCCAGCACGTCCCCCTACACTGCCCGAACACCACTGCACTACCCTAAACCCTGAAACACTAGCCCCTGCACGACCCCCTACACTGCCCAAACACCACTGCACTGCCCTAAATCCTGAAACACCACCCCCTGCACAACACCCTACACTGCCCAAACACCCCTGTACTGCCCTAAACCCTAAAACACTAACCCCAACATGACCCCTACACTGCCTGACCACTACTGCAATGCCCTAAACACTGAAACACTAGCCCCAGCACAACCCCCTACACTGCCCAAACACCACTGCACTGCCATAAACCCTGAAACACAAGCCACAGCACAACCCCCTACACTGCCCGAACACCACTGCACTGCCCTAAACCCTGAAACACCAACCCCAGCACGACCCCCTACACTGTCCGAACACCACTGCACTGCCCTAAACCTTGAAACACCAGCCCCAGCACGAACTCCTACACTGCCAGAACAACACTGCACTGCCCTAATCCCTGAAACACCACCCCAGCACGATCCCCTACACTATTCGAATACCACTGCACTGCCCTAAACCCTGAAACACCACCCCCAGCAAGAGCCCCTACACTGCCCGAATACCACTGACCTAAATCCTGAAACACCAAACCCAGCAAGACACCCTACACTGCCCGAACACCACTACACTGCCTAAACCCTGAAACACCACCCCCTGCATGACCCCCTACACTGCCCAAACACCACTGCACTGCCCTAAACCCTGAAACACCACCCCCAGTATGACCGCTACACTGCCTGAACACCACTGCACTGCCCTAAACCCTGAAACACTAGCCCCAGCATGACCCCCTACAATGCCCGAACACCACTGCACTGCCCTAAATCCTGAAACACCACACCCTGCACAACACCCTACACTGCCCGAACACCACTGCACTGCCCTAAACCCGAAAACACTACCCCCAACATGACCCCTACACTGCCCGACCACCACTGCAATGCCCTAAACACTGAAACACTAGCCCGAGCACGACCCCCTACACTGCCTGAACACCACTGCACTGCCCTAAACCCTAAAACACTAGCCACAGCACAACCCCCTACACTGCCCGAACACCACTGCACTGCCCTAAACCCTGAAACACCAGCCCCAGCACGACCCCCTACTCTGTACGAACACCACTGCACTGCCCTAAACCTTGAAACACCTGCCCCAGCACGGCCTCCTACACTGCCCGAACAACACTGCACTGCCCTAAACCCTGAAACACCACCCCCAGCACGATCCCCTACACTATTCGAATACCAATGCACTGCCCTAAACCCTGAAACACAACCCCCGCATGACCCATTACAACACCCGAGCACCACTGCACTGCCCTAAACCCTGAAACACCACCCCCAGCACGACCCTCTACACTACCCAAACACAACTGCACTACCCTAAACCCTAAATCTACCCCAGCACAACGTCCTACACTACTCAAACACCACTGCACTACCCTAAATCCTAAATCTACCCTCATAACGACCCCCTACACTACCCAAACACCACTGCACTACTCTAAACCCTAAAACACTACCCCAGCATGACCCCTACACTACCCAAACATCACTGAACTACCCTAAACCCTAAAACACTGCCCCCAGCACGACCCACTACACTACCCAAACATGACTTCACTACCCTAAACCCTAAAACACTACCCCATCACGACCCTCTACACTACACAAACACCACTGCACTGCCCTAAACCATTAATCTACCCCAAGCACAACCCCCTACACTGCACAAACATCCCTGCACTACCCTAAACCCCAAAAACACTACCACCAGCAAGACCCCCTACACTACACAAACACCACTGCACTACCCTAAACCCTGAAACACCAGCCCCAGCACGACCCCCTACAGTGCCCAAAAACCACTGCACTGCCCAAAACCATGAAACACCAGCCCCAGCGCAACCCCCTACACTGCCCTAACACCACTGCACTGCCCTAGTCCCTGAAACACCACCCCCAGCAAGACCCCCTACACTGCCCAAACACCACTGCACTGCCCTAAACCTTAAAACACCACCCCCAGCACGACCCACTACACTGCCCAAACAGCACTGCACTGCCTTAAATCCTAAAACACCACTCCCAGCATGACTCCCTATACTACCAAAACACAACTGCACTACCCTAAACACTAAATCTACCCCCAGCATGACCCCCTACACTACCCAAACACCACTGCACTACCCTAATCCCTATATCTACCCCCAGCATGATGCCCTACACTACTCAAACACCACTGCACTACCCTAAATCCTAAATCTACTGTCATAACGACCCCCTACACTACCCAAACACCACTGCACTACCCTAAACCCTAAAACACCACCCCCTGCATGACCCCCTACACTGCCCGAACACCACTGCACTGCCCTAAACCCTAAAATACCAGCCACAGCACGACCCCCTACACTGCCCGAACACCACTGCACTGCCCTAAACCCTGAAACACCAGCCCCAGCATGACACCCTACACTGCCCAAACACCACTGCACTGCCCTAAACCCTGAAACACCACCCCCAGCAAGAGCCCCTACACTGCCCGAATACCACTGACCTAAACCCTGAAACACCAAACCCAGCAAGACACCCTACAATGCCCGAACACCACTACACTGCCCTAAACCCTGAAACACCACCCCCTGCATGACCCCCTACACTGCCCGAACACCACTGCACTGCCCTAAACCCTGAACCACAAGCCCCAGCACGACCCCCTACTCTGTCCGAACACCACTGCACTGCCCTAAACCTTGAAACACCTGCCTCAGCACAACCTCCTACACTGCCCGAACAACACTGCACTGCCCTAAACCCTGAAACACCACCCCAGCACGATCCCCTACACTATTCGAATACCACTGCACTGCCCTAAACCCTGAAACACAACCCCCGCATGACCCAATACAACACCCGAACACCACTGCACTGCCCTAAACCCTGAAACACCACCCCCAGCACGACCCCCTACACTGCCCAAACAGCACTGCACTGCCTTAAACCCTAAAACACCACTCCCAACATGACTCCCTACACTACCAAAACACAACTGCACTACCCTAAACCCTAAATCTACCCCAGCACGACGCCCTACACTACTCAAACACCACTGCACTACCATAAATCCTAAATCTACCCTCATAACAACACCCTACACTACCCAAACACCACTGCACTACCCTAAACCCTAAGACACTACCCCAGCACAACCCCTACATTACCCAAACACCACTGCACTACCCTAAACCCTAAAACACTGCCCCCAGCACGACCCCCTACACTACCCAAACACGACTGCACTACCCTAAAGTCTAAAAAACTACCCCCATCACGACCCCTACACTACACAAACACCACTGCACTGCCCTAAACCCTAAAACACTACCCCAGCACGACCCCCGATACTACATAAACACCACTGCACTACCCTAAACCCTAAATCTACCCCAAGCACAACACCCTACACTACACAAACATCCCTGCACTACCCTAAACCCTAAAACACTACCATCAGCACGACCCCCTACACTACAAAAACACCACTGCACTACCCTAAACCCTGAAACACCAGCCCCAGCATGACCCCCTAAACTGTATGAACACCACTACACTGCCCTAAACCATGGAACACCAGCCCCAGCAAGACCCCTACACTGTCCGAACACCACTACACTGCCCTAAACCCTGAAACACCAGCCACAGCACGACCCCCCACACTGCCCGAACACCAGCGCACTGCCCAGAACCATGAAACACCAGCCCCAGCACAACCCCCTACACTGCCCGAACACCACTGCACTGCCCTAGTCCCTGAAACACCACCCCCAGCAAGACCCCTACACTGCCCAAACACCACTGCCCAAAGCCAGGAAACACCACCCCCAGCAAGACCCCCTACACTGCCTGAACACCACTGCCCTAAACCCTGAAACACCACCCCAAGCAAGACCCCCTACACTGCCCGAACACCACTGCACTCCCCTAAACCCTGAAACACTAGCCCCAGCACGACCCTCTACACTGCCCGAACACCACTGTACTGCCCTAAATCCTGAAACACTACCCCCTGTACAACACCCTACACTGCCCGAACACTACTGCACTGCCCTAAACTCTAAAACACTACCCGCTACATGACCCCTACACTGCCCGACCACCACTGCACTGCCCTGAACACTGAAACACTAGCCACAGCACAACCGCCTACACTGCCGAACACCACTGCACTGCCCTAAACCCTGAAACACCAGCCCCAGCAAGACCCCCTACACTGCCCGAACACCACTGCCCTAAACCCTGAAACACCACCCCCAGCAAGACACCCTACACTGCCCGAACACCACTGCTCTAAACCCTGAAACACCACCCCCAGCAAAACCCGCTACACTGCCCGAACACCACTGCACTGGCCTAAACCCTGAAACACCACCCCCTGCATGACATCCTACACTGCCCGAACACCACTGCACTGCCCTAAACCCTGAAATACCAGCCACAGCACGACCCCCTACACTGCCCGAGCACCACTGCACTGCCCTAAACCCTGAAACACCAGCCCCAGCATGACCCCCTACACTGCCCAAATACCACTGCACTGCCCTAAATCCTGAAACACCACCCCCAGCAAGAGCCCCTACACTGCCCGAATACCACTGACCTAAACCCTGAAACACCAAACCCAGCAAGACACCCTACACTGCCCGAACACCACTACACTGCCTAAACCCTGAAACACCACCCCCTGCATGACCCCCTACACTGCCCAAACTCCACTGCACTGCCCTCAACCCTGAAACACCACCCCCAGTATGACCGCTACACTGACTGAACACCACAGCTTTGCCCTAAACCCTGAAACACTACCCCCAGCACGTCCCCCTACACTGCCCGAACACCACTGCACTGCCCTAAACCCTGAAACACTAGCCCCGCGCATGACCCCCTACAATGCCCGAACACCACTGCACTGCCCTAAATCCTGAAACACCACACCCTGCACAACACCCTACACTGCCCGAACACCACTGCACTGCCCTAAACCCAAAAACACTACCCCCAACATGACCCCTACACTGCCCGACCACCACTGCAATGCCCTAAACACTGAAACACTAGCCCCAGCACGACCCCAAACACTGCCCGAACACCACTGCACTGCCCTAAACCCTGAAACACTAGCCACAGCACAACCCCCTACACTGCCCAAACACCACTGCACTGCCCTAAACCCTGAAACACCAGCCCCAGCACAACCTCCTACACTGTCCGACTCCACTGCACTGCCCTAAACCTTGAAACACCACCCCCAGCACAACCTCCTACACTGCCCGAACAACACTGCACTGCCCTAAACCCTGAAACACCACCCCAGCACGATCCCCTACACTATTCAAATACCACTGCACTGCCCTAAACCCTGAAACACCACCCCCGCATGACCCAATACAACGCCCGAACACCACTGCACTGCCCTAAACCCTGAAACACCACCCCCGGCACGACCCCCTACACTGCCCAAACACCACTGCACTGCCCTAAACCTTAAAACACCACCCCCAGCACGACACCCTACACTGCCCAAACAGCACTGCACTGCCTTAAACCCTAAAACACCACTCCCAGCATGACTCCCTACATTACCAAAACACAACTGCACTACCCTATACACTAAATCTACCCCCAGCATGACCCCCTACACTACCCAAACACCACTGCACTACCCTAAACCCTAAATCTACCCCACACAACGCCCTACACTACTCAAACACCACTGCACTACCCTAAATCCTAAATCTACCCTCATAACGACCCCCTACACTACCCAAACACCACTGCACTACTCTAAACCCTAAAACAAGAGAAGCAGAATCATTCCTAAACTGCTTCTTTTTTGCCACAACATAATCAATAATAAATCCTCTGGCTGTCGCCTCCCATATGGTGGGAAAGGGAATATCCAGAGAAGCATTCCTAAGGAAGAACTCTGGCAAGAACTCTTTAAAACACTCCAAAAACGTATGATTCTTGAGTAAATATTTATTGAAGCGCCATCTGCGTGACTTGGAGGGTTCAGAAGGAAGATCTAGACTAAAAAATACTGGAGCATTATCGGATATACGAATGGACCCAATATCGGCATGAATTAGATTAGAAAGGAGATCAGGACTAAAAAATATATACTCTATTCTAGAGGAAGATTCATGAGTAGGAGAATAGAAAGTGTATTATAACATGTCAGGATGAGATATTCTACATGAATCAACCAGACCCCTCGAATGAATTGTCATAAAGGATTTTTGCATTTTGTTGGGAATGTACCTAGCATTGGACTTCCTATCCGTGAAAGGATCCATGACCTTATTGCAATCCCCGCCCATTAGTAAATTGATGTCAGGACAAGAATGAAGGGTGTGCGACATATATTTCCAAAATTGTACATCAACACCAGTAGGGCCATAAATGGTAAGAAGGGAGATATGGGAACCATTTATATTAATTTGTAAATGGAGCCATCTGCCATCACCATCTCTCTTCTCCCTCTCCACAACAAGAGAAAGAGACTTATGAATTAAAGTGATCACTAATTTTTTTCTATCCTTGGATGGGGAACAAAAAACATGGCCTTTTAAGAGAATTGATCTCATTGTCAGTAAGATGAGTCTCCTGGAGAATTGCTATTTTACATTGCAGTCTAGACAGATGAGTGAGAACCTTAACAGGGTTGCGTAATCCCTTAACATTCCATGAAATAATGTGAACATTATCAGTCATGATAACCAGAGAGTAACAAAATTAAGCAACAAGATATGCAAAAGGTAACAAGCTGTATACCTATAGAGTGAACACAAAGAAACATGTAATGCATAGTGCTGAAGAATACATAGTGGAGAGAATCGAAAGAAATGAGAAGCAAAATGATGACAGAAAAAACGAAGAAGAAAGGAGAGAGAGAAAGGGCGAAAGAAATAAGTGAAAGACGTGTAAAAGTTGACGAGAAGCCGAGGGATTCATTCAAGAAAAACAGGGTAAATATAAAAAGTAGAAGAAATAGCATGAGGAAGCGGGAAGCTGCAAAGGAAGGACAGACAGCCAAGCCAGCCAAGACAAAGGAGAGCAACCGGAACCAATGATTAGAAAAAAAATACATACGAAAACAAGGAGCCGATAAGATAAGACACAACAGGAGAGATTAACTATCAAAATCAAACCTGAGTCAATCAAAATAAAACAAGCAAGCAAGAAAAACAAGGATACGTGAACGAGTACTAAACACTTATCTAACATGAGGGTAACTGTGAACATTAGGATTAAGGTGGAAAAGCAGAGAGTAGGGAAACATCTGGGGAAAGGGTCTGCACAAGAGGAGAGAACATCTGTGGAGAAAGACGAAGAGAAACAATAATGTGATATGACCATCCTAGACAACAAACTAGCCACATTGATACAAAAAGAGCAACAGCAACAAACCAAACCAATAAAAACTGAACCTCATAGAACATAAGACAGAGCAAAAATAATAAAGTTGATCAAGACCCTCCAGACCATAACATCTGCTTTCTTTGTTTTGCTGCCGATAGGACCATCAAAAAGTCAGTATATTCCAAAAATAAGACGATTATCCCTCTGGGATGGTTGACAGACGACGAAGAAGATAAGCCTCCGGGTTTAGGACCAATGCGGTGAGCATGTTGCAGCATGTTGCAGATTGAGAATGGTGGCATCCTTAAGGCCAACAATTTTGGGTATGTGAGATTTTAAGAAGGCAAGCATGTCAGACTCTTCCACACCCTCAGGAATGCCATAAATGCGAAGATTGTTGCGTCTATTGCGATTTTCTAAGTCCTCCGTTTGCGTCTTGAGAAGAGCAATCTCTTTAGACATGGCCGCAAGGGTGCACATCTTGGGTACCGCTGATCTTCTGTTCCACCGCCAACATTCTTGAGTCCAAGTTCGACCATTTTTCATCCAGTTTCTGAAGGGTGGTGTTGGTTTCAATAACAAAAGGTTTGATCAACTTTATCTCTTCAATGGGATCTTCCAGTGTAATAGGTAGTGGAGACTTAGTAGGCGAGTTAGGTTCTTTCTTGTGATGTTTAGGAGGAGCAGTAGAATCCTTGCGAAGAGAAGACATACTTGACAGAGTATTTTTCTGTCCAAAGGGAAAGCAGGATCTATACGAGTATATAAAATATTGTGTTAAAATGTACAGTAGATAAGAACGTAAATGAGTAAAATAAGACACCAGTAAGAGGCAGCAAAAAGCAACCATAAGGAAAAGTTCCAGTCTTTGCTTCACTAGGTATGCAGCAGGACGTCAAGTATTACTCTCACCCAAACACAGAATTTTTTTTAACCAGCATCAAGGCTTAGTAACAGCCTCCATGCGATTAAATATATCCGCACATTGACATAGAAGGCATGTGTAGCATGACAGTTTGGCGCAGAATATGCAGTCTTGGAAAATTGAGGAGTTGGTCACCCTGACGACATGGATATATGTATAGGAAGCAATTACTGAGGAGTGATGTGACAGAAGCAAAAGAGTCTCCACATCGTTGTATAAAACCAAAGACTTCCTCAGTCAGAAAAACCCAGTTGGAGGGCAGAAAGCACTATCTCAGCTGCAACTTCCTCCATGTACAGCCAAAGACACAGAATGCAAAAAGCACCAGCGCCGCAACTCCAGCGACGCTGGAAAAAACAAAAATTAAAGCAGCGTCCCGCCGAAAACAAAATGGCGGACGCTGCCGATATTACTGAGAGGAGCATAGCGCAGCGGGAACAGGGCGATAGGCAGCGTTAAATGAAAATAGCAAAACAGCTACCTGATCCCCGCGCTCGTTCCTCATCTGCCGGTCATTTCCATCTCCCTGAGGTCGGAAGTGCGGCTCCGGGATAAAAAAGTGCTCTGCCCGATGCTCGGAGCCTCAGCCAGATACAGCCATCTTGGTGGCGGCTCAAGCCACGCCCCTCACATTTGCCCCTCTTTATTGTATATCTAGCAAACCAGGAGAAGGAGCTAGTTAGAGACAGCTGCGGCCGCTGCAGGTAAGAGCGGTGGGGTGGTGGGACGGGGTGGGGGGATTTTGAGATGATCACAAGGGACAATTAAATAAATAATTAATTTTCCCTCGTGGACGTCTCTCGAAATACCCGCCGACCCAGCCCCACCGCCCCTCTGCTCCTACCTGCCGTGGCTGATTAGAGACGTCTGTTTGGGTCAGTCTCAGTAAGATGTAATCAGTATATTAGAAAGGCTTGACCTCATCCACCAATGCATGCATTCACTGGATGTCTGGATATGGTTTTATAGTCTGAGGGCTGGGAGAAAAAGCAGTGGTGACAGAGAGCAGTCCTAGTGCTGCCTGTCCTCCTCTCTAGAATAGAACCTCCGCAGTTGACCTGTGCCATAGAGTCTTCATACACCTGCTTAACCTTCAGGATAAGATCCCACTGCAGTCCTGCTATGTCCATGATCCTTAAAGGATACTACCATGCAATTGCACTTTTTCGCTGATCGCATATTTTGCACTTTGGTTTTTAAAACATCCACTTTTATCCCAACACTAGTAGCGCTTGCCGCTTCACTCACCTGGCTTCCCCTGACTTCCTGACGCTCACCGGACCCGAGCAGGCTCCACCTGTGGATCGGGCTCCTGGAAACGGCGGCCATCTTGGATAGGCAAGGGCGGTTAAGGCGGTCTAGTTCTTTTTTATGGCTATATCAGGGGCACTAGCACGACCGCGCCGCTGGAGCGCCTAAGGCAAGCCCGTCTGCGCCCGTCTGCGACGGGCCGGGACCAGGGGCCACATCCCCTACCCAAACGAGTAGCAATACCCCAGGAGAGACAAGCTGCCTTATCTCTTACTCCAGTAGTGAGCTTAGGAGTCTCAACAGTATAAGGGTAAGCAAGTCTGCACTATGTGCACGATTGGGACCATTAAACACCATGGGCCCTTTCTGCTGCCATAACTGCTGATGGGAGAGTGACACCTGGCATGATCCCACTCCGACAAACACCCCAAATCTTGCCCTCAAATGCATCTACCTTAATGCTAGATCTCTACCCAAACACGTGATGGAGATATGGGAAATACTGACCGATCTTAAACCCGACTTGGCCTTTATAACAGAGACCTGGCTTGACAACCATAGCACCCCCGATGTCGCAATAGCCCTTCCAGCTGATTACAAAATACTTCATTTAAATAGAGTGAAGAAAAGAGTTGGAGGGGTAGCTTTGCTATTTAAGGACTCCCTCACCTGTAGACAAGAGGTGATCACACAGGCCAATAGCCATGAAGCAATGGCATTTTCAGTGTCTATAAACACCAACATTCTATTTGGTGGAGTGATAATTTATAACCCCCCGGGCAGTACGTTAGACTTTAGTGCCCAGCTTCTTGTACAAATCATGCCAGTCTGTCTTAAAAACAAAAATATCCTGCTGATAGGGGATTTCAATATACACTACGACAATAGCAACAACCCCCTAACTAAACAGCTACTGGAGGATATGGAAATCCTACAGCTGACTCAGAGAATTGATCAGCCTACACACATGGCAGGACACATATTAGATCTGATGTTCTCTAACATAGGAGCCATTGACATCGATGAGATAAAACCAATGATATGGACAGATCATTTTATGATTGTGTTTTCTATTAACCTATTTACTAAACACTCCAAACTACCGGCCTCGGCAGCAGTAAAAACAAGGAGCTGGAAAAACTTTTCTGTAGAAAAATTCCAGCAACATTTCACACATGTAAACACAGGAATTACTAACACTAACGACGAAATAGAACTACTCCAGAAGAACATTAGGAGTGCACTGGAACATTGTTCAGCACCACACTGAAACACAAACGTAGATCCACAATATCAGAGAAATGGTACGGATCAGAACTAAAGTCATTGAAAAGGAAATGCACATTATGTGAACATAAATGGAGACTCAATAAAACCCAAGAAACTAGAGCCACATATAAAAGAGAACTTATACTTTATAGCAAAGCTATTAGGAAAGCGAAGAAAGAATATTTCTCACGTAGAATAACAGAAAATAAAAACTCATCGAAAGAACTATTTAAAATAGTCAAAGAACTATGTAGCCCTGCGAGTCTCTCATTAGAATTCACTCCTTCGCAAGAAGGCTGCAATAAAATAAATGAATACTTTTGCGAGAAAATAGACACAATTTATGCCTCTTTCTCCAATATCAAACTGGAACATACAGAACCCCATGTGCCATTCACAATTCAGGCTAGCTGTCCCAGGTGTGGCCCCTTCTCAGAGGAGGAGGTGGGCAAAGTTATGTTAGAAGTAAAATCAGGCTCTCCATTGGACCCATGTCCACATCATATCTTCTCGCAAATAACTCCAATAATCTGCCCGGCCGTAACAAAAGCATTTAACATCTCTCTAAACTCCGCTGAATTTCCAAAAATCTGGAAAAATGCCACAGTCACCCCTTTATTAAAAAAAAGCAGGTTCTGATGTTAATAACCCGGCAAACTATCGGCCTAAATCACAATTACCCTATTTATCTAAAGTATTAGAAAAACTAGTCAACAGGCAGTTGTCCAATTTCCTGGAAGCCAATGATCTACTAGATATCTCTCAAACAGGGTTCCGGACCAATAACAGCACCGAGACAACACTCCTGGCAGTGATGGATAACATCAGAACCCAGGTAGATCGGGGGAAAACGGTCGCCCTGATATTATTGGACCTCTCGGCGGCATTTGATACCGTACCACACAATTGGTTACTGGAAATTCTTGCAGCAAAAGGCATCCGGGAAAATGCTTTAGGGTGGCTACAGTCTTTTATGCAAGATAGGACACAATCAGTACGGATGGGTGATTTTTCATCCCCTCCCTGGAACATCAAGTATGGGGTCCCACAAGGGGCCTCACTGAGTCCGACTTTGTTCAATGTGTTTGTCTCCTCGCTGGCTGAAACAGGAAGAAAGTGGGGTGTTGATATCTGTTCCTATGCAGACGACACCCAACTGATGATCACATTGGATGAGGAGGATGACCCAAAGGACAGGTTACTAAATTGCCTCACGGAACTAGCCAATTGGATGCATAGCCACTGTCTTAAGCTAAATGCAGATAAGTCCGAAATACTGTTGCTCGGCAGACATACACAGCTATGGGACAGAAGCTGGTGGCCCACAACCTTGGGCACCCCCCCCAGCCCGACAATGACGGCTAAGAATCTAGGTGTGACACTAGACAACACTCTGAGTATGAAAACCCATGTATCAATAATCTGTGATAAAGGCTTTGCATTACTGAAAATGATCAGAAGAGTCTTTCCATGGATTCCTACTGAGTGCAGAAAGATCCTGGTCCAGTCTCTACTAATGAGCAGGCTGGACTATGGAAACTCCCTGTTCATGGGAATGGCTGACTATCTCTTTTCCAAATTACAGGTCGTACAGAACGCTGCGGCAAAGGCAATCTGCAACAAAAGAAAATACGACCAAGCCAAGAGCTGCATGAGAGAGCTGCACTGGCTGCCAATGAGACAAAGAGCTACCTTTAAGCTACTGTGCATAACGCATAGAGCACTGCACAATACAGGCCCACGTATTTTAAAAAACAAAATCAAATTCTACGCCCCATCCAGGAATCTACGCTCCCAAACAACAGCAAGAGCAAGAACTACCCGTGTGAAAACAGCAAGGATGGGTGGACGGGCCTTCTCTCACCTGGCAGCGACCAGTTGGAACGAGCTGCCTGTGAATCTTAGATTAACGAACAGTCACCTGTCCTTCAGGAAGCAATTGAAAACATTTCTCTTCCCCAAGCCTGATTACAATAATGACCCTGCCATCTGCCTACCACTCACTATTGACACTATAGCGCCGTGATATCCTACTCAGGATGATTGTTCGCGCTTTATAAGCACTATTAACATTAACATTAACAATCAGGCTGAATGCCTGTTTAATTTTGAGCACTAGTCCTATGGCATTCCATGACTCATCTCTTGATGACCAGAAGTGAGGCACCAGCATCCGCATGTTGTTTCTACAAGTGTGGCCTGGCACAAAGCCCACCTCTGTGTAATGTATAAGAGACAGAAACACTGTCCATACCCTGGAAACCAAGACTTTGCCCAGTCTTATCATATCTACATTAATTTAGAAGATTGGGCAGTACCTGTCACAGTGAAGTGGATCCTTGCTAACTTTGGGGACGAGAGATATAATTGCCTTGTCAGATATGCATTTGGGTGTCTGTCAATTAAATTCCTCTTTAAAGATTGCCTAAAGCGTAGGTATGGTGATCAAGGCCATTATTTTATATAGTCATCCTAACCAGGTGTCTCGCAGGTAGGTAGGTTCTTAAATGCTGCTGTTATGTCCTTTACCCTTCCAGGGTTGCTTTTCATCTGGAGAGGATTATGGCAAACTGAGCTGCTGCAGAAAGTCTTCCTCTTCCTCTGAGGTGCCTATTCATCCCGAACAGTATAAATTCTCACAGAATAATACAAATGTTTCCACTATCTCATCTGAATGCTTCCTAATGCAGCCTTTGGCATCACATGTAGCAGGTTCTGCTAATTGACACTCCCTTTGTGCAATTCTAAGGCTAGTAAAAGTGTATCTCTCCCATAGCGTAGTCACTTCAGTTTTAAAAATGTGCATTTAGCATTAGATGAGAAAAGGACTTCTACACAAACCTTTTAATTTTCCTGACTCTTCCTCAGAGCAGGGGACAGCTGATTCGGGAACAGGGCAGCTAACAATTCTACCAAAGCCTCCAGTCTGTTCTGCTCTTCCTGAGTTTCCACTGTTCAATGACAAACTCACACACCAGTTTTCCACTCCGAGTAGCCTTCTCTCCAGACCACAATAAACTGTTCATTGTAGAAGGGGAATCGTTCTCTGTCTTGTCTAGACTCACATGAAAGTGGAGGTTTTTGTCTGTTGATGACCTATATTTGTGTGTATGCCTGTGCCATGAGACAGGGGTGGTGGTATGTGTCTAATTCCAATCCAAATTGTAACAGGGTATAATCTTTTTTGCCTCCCTCTTGTATTACACTATGTTCCAAGATGGTCAGCAAAGAATGGTGAGGAGGAAGTAATCAGTAAATAATACACTGCACTGGGGGATAGAGAGGAAAGCGGTTTCCCTATCCTGTGGATGCAATAAGCACCAACTATCTGTACAGGTGTGGTCTGGACAATTGTCTGCATAGATACCTCAGACAACATTTTTACTGCCGTCCAAGGGGCCTGTCTTGTCCATGGCAAAAAGGCATGCATGACCATGTTGGGGACATATATGGATCGCACTACAAGTCTGACTATCTGTGTCAGTCCATGTTTGTAGGAGTCTGTAAAGCAAGGATTTCCAAATAGGAATGGCTACTCAGCAACGTTTGGTGGATGGTTTACAGCCGATGGTCGCAGAACCTGGACCCGCTTATTTATGCCACAACTGATCATCAAATCTACAAATTCTTATTTCATTTTTAAGGACTTATGTTAGGTTAGCTGTGTCTCCTGTTTGTAGTTAGTGCAGTATAGTTTTTCCTTTATTTAGGAGTCAATTCTAATGACGTTTAGCTATTGAGATTGTCACAGACTTAGTTCTGTGTCAAAGAGTCATGGTCAAAATCAAAGGATTGGTATTTTAAGGAGCGAAAGAGAGATAGGAAAATACACATTTTAAGGATTTCCTTTTAAAAAAATACCCGTTACCGGATTGAACTGTCAGAAGGCCAATTAGCATAATCATCTTCCAGCACCCAACGTATGCTCAAGACCGGAATATGTGCGAAAGAGGTATGAAATGTCTCCCCATTACAAAAATAGTCTGAACAGAATGGGTATTCGTGTCTTCTCTGAACTCCACAGAAAATTCCAGGGGATATTCTCAAGAACGTGTGATAATTATTGCAAAATTAGCTTAACGCAACTTTCAACATCGCAGCCCATCACCGGAAAATAATGCTGTGTTAACGTGGAATTCTCAGCAAGGCGGTACCATGTGATATTCATGATAATGAGTCAAATGACCGCGTTAAAATCAACGCAACACAGCAAAAATGCGAAACACGAATACGAAAAAAGTTGCAATGAGGCCAATCGCGATACAAAAATCAGTGATAACCAGTGACAGGCCTGCAATCCCCATGCCTCATGCGGGTAAATGCACTATAAAAGCAGTTTTAAAAAAATATAAAAATAAATAAACTACATAGCACCATGGATGCACCCGGACCGAGTGCAGAGGACAACGCGAAACACAAAAACCCCACAGATGACCAGCAAGGAACCTCAAGGTCGGGGGAGGCCAAGGAGAAGAGGAAGAGGAAGACGCAGTTCAGTCCATAGACAAACAGGATCATCATCTCGGAGGTGATAGAACACTACCAACAACTGTTCGTCACCTCCAACGTCTCATTGGCAACAAAGACGCAAATATGGAAGACTAACTTGGACCATGTGAATGCAGATGCAGCGTTGAGGTGGACATTGGAAGAGGTCAAGAGGCACAGGAAGGATGTGAAGGCCAAAACCAAGAAGAAACCCGATGCCAACATGAAAGCAGCAACACAGATTGAAGGTGATGGTCCAGCGGCACACCAGGAGCTGGATGACATGGAGAAAATGGTGGCCACAGTCAGCAGTCAGGATACGGCGCTAGGAGTTGTGGCACCGGACACTGCTCAACATGACCTGACACAACATCAACAGGGTGAGTACCGACCAGGGAGTGGGGGAACAGGGGGAGATGGGCACAATGGCACACATGCACAATTAAGCAGAGCACACTGCACACCCACAATGACTCTGGATCATGTCCCTGACCCGCATGGCACACTGCAGCACACATACAAACACCAAGTAGGCCCCCATCCACAATGTGCCCAAAGGGGAACCCACCCCACACATCACCAATAACACAACCAACGCATGCACACATGCATAGCCCAGCAAAGAATCATGGGGCATATCAAGAAACGGCGTTGGAATTATCGCCGCTTTAGCGTCAGAAAACTAGTGCTAAAGCAGCGATAATGGGCATGAAAATATGCCCTTGAGAATTCCAATAGAATCCCATGTTCTGGTGTCATGGGCTTCTATTGGAATTCTCACAGGCATATTATCAAGCTCATTATCGCCGCTTTAGCTGCAGTTTTCTGCCACTAAAGCGGTGATCATTTTAACGCCGTGCTTGATAATATGCCCCCATATTTGTGAGCCACACTGACAATGCAAGTGACACTACACGATGATTAGCATGGCTGCAGTCCATTCATCATGACATTGTGCACTCCACGACACTGAGGTGGCTGGGTGTGGCCCACATCTGGAAAGGAGCAGGCCACACTCTGACACAGCCATGTGTACAAACCACCCCAGATGCAACAAAACATTTGCGGACAAACCATGCCGAAGAGTCACAACTCGACCAAGAGCCCAATATACCCAAGTCCGAAATGCCCCAGCACTATCGAAGCACAGAAGTCAAAGGCACACTGCCTGAAAGGGATAAGGGGCAGCCAAATCTGAGCAGCAGGGTTGACTCACCCACAATGCAGCACACACACATAGCAATAGCAGCACATCAACATTGACGACAATGTGGTACAAAGTGCAACACCCCCATGACAGAACAGAGGACACAACTGATACTGCTGGTGCGTGGAAACTGGCCAATCACATCTGGCATAGCAGGAAACTGTGAGATGAAAATGTACGTGTACAACCTCCTATCCGTGATGTAGTGGAAATGTCCACTGTCCCGTATCAAATAGTCAGCTCCTCCCAAACAGACACAATGTTCATTGTCATGCAGTCCTGATGTTAACATGAACAATACGTCAACATACATGTCAACACAATGTCAAAATGCATCTCCCCTTCACATAGCAGAGGGACAATCAACACCTCCTGCAGAGCAGACCAGACAACTCATCAGTGATGATGAAGAGGACCTCTACACCTTCGACACCGATACCCTACAACAGCTCATGAACATCTTAACCCACCTCCAGTAGCAGGGATGCCCACCTGCATCCAGGAGACCCCACCCCCTGCACAGACCACACAGCAGGAATCACACACCACCACGGATGCCGCCCAGCACCTCACAGAAGTACGCATCGCATTCCAATGCCAGGTGTTAGATTGTCAGAAGGAGGTGGCTGGACAGGTGCAGGTGGGGTTCCACTGTCCACTGCAGTCCAGACACCAGCAGCATATGTCGACATGGACATGTCTGTGGTCTGCTTACTGCAGTCTGTCCAGCACATCTACGCCACACTTGGCATTGTGTACATTCTCATTCATGGGTCACTTGCCTCCTTCGCACATGCCTGGTTCCCACCTCTTCCCACAATATGCTATTGTGTGGCAGAGGTGACCTGTTGTTGATGGCTCATGTACATGGCTAGCCCAGGTTACCAGTCAGTTGTGCTGTCGTGTATGGTGGGTGGGTATGTTGTTTGGCATGTTGTATGTGAGTTTGTATCATGTACATTCTCACATTTGTGAGTTGCATGATTGTGGAGTTGGAGTGTGTGGTGTGTTCATTTGGAGCCATCCTGGTAGCGCTGGTTGACAATGGACCGTCAGAAGATGTAGGAATCATGCACACTGCCTGGGTAGTTGGCGACAACGTTGCTGAAGAGTCCCCGGTGGTCCACTATTGCCTGCACATTGATGGAATGCGTGTGCTTTCTGTTGCGGTAATTGTGTGCAGTGTCGGCAGGGGGCACAAGTAGGACATGTGTGCAGTCAATTGCCCCAACATGTGCGGGAAGCCAGCTATGGCGTAGATGCATGGCTTGGTCTCCAGTTGTTCCTGCTCAGTGTGGAGGAAGTGAAGGTGCTTCGGTACTGAGCTGATGATGGCATCCAAGACAGTTGTGATGAACTTTGATAGGGCTCGCTGTGAGACTCCTCCAACTCTGGCAGTTGTTGGTAGGAAGGTACCAGAGGCCAACAGATGCAGCACAGCCAGCAGCTTTGTCTGCGGAGGGATGTTGTTTGTCCGCTGTGTTAGTACCATCAGCCTGTGGGCTATGGTGTTCAGTATGCAGAGGATGGTTGTCCTTTTGAGCCTGTAATGGCATCTGTTGTTCTTCAGGTGTGGCTCTGGGCTGGCCCCCTTTTATGGTGCAGGGTGTCGTCCGACTTTACACCAGGTCAGAGCAGGGGTTAAATCTCTGCTGCCAACGCACCTTATCGCCTGTTTTGTGATCTCATCGCCGATCTGGCTGGTCATTGAGAATGTTGCGGAGTATTGTTTTCACTGCTTTTTGCACGGGAACGCCTACTCTGCATCTCATTAGCATTAGTTACCAGGGTCATCTGTTGTGATGTTTTTTGTGGCTGCTATTGCAGGTAAACTGGTGTTATTGGCTGTTAGCACCAGCTTGCGAATGGGGCAATACATTTATCGCCACTTTGGCTGCGGTAAAGGGCCGATAACTCAGCAATAAGTCCTTGAGAATATGCCCCTCAGAGTTGTGGCTACGGCATCCAGTTGACAACATACTGTCAGAGAATGCTTGGCAGATATGCTATGCCACTTTTAACATTTTGGGTGCACTTCAAAGGGAGGCAACAGGATGCCAAGACAATTTGTGTGTATTCCTTGTCTGTTTGCTGAAGGACATCGCTTCTGTTATATCAGACTTCCGTCTCTGCATTTCTTGTGGGTACATTGCATGCTTAAAACTGGATTTTAGTGTCAGATATGGGAAGACACTGATGACATCTTTGTAACATTTTCACACACTACCAGCTCACAGAGCCCACATCTAGAGTGGCCGAAGAATTTCACAATCTTAAAAAGGCCCTGACACATTGCATTTTAGGCCTGATTACACTAAGGCAAATAGGGACAACTGTAAAATTGGGTAGTGTTTCCCCTGGGAACTTTTAACCCATTGGTTATGGAGTGCCCAGAAGTTACCCCATCCACAGGCTTATGCTAAGCATAGATGCGGTAACCCACGGCACAACAAATTCAAAAGAGTCACCCCAAATACAAAGAAAGGGGGCGAGATGTATTTATACTCGTAACAACAAAAGTTTCCTTTTCAATTAAATCCTTGATTTTTTCAAACCGGTAGAAATGGAACCCAGAAAATGATCCAAAACAAAACAAAACAATATATTAAGCTTTAAGAAATGAATCATTATAATCAATTAAGAATAAACATATTAAAAACAAACTTTTCTCATTCAGAAAACCTAGAAAGCCCCTTAGCCAAAGCAAGCAAATTACCTACTGGTGGTCGCCAGTAGGTAGTTATAGTTAGGACATTGTTTCTCTTCAAAAAGCGTTTTTCTTTTCCCAATAACTTTGGCGCAGGTTGACGAATCTTCGCAAAATTTTCAAAACGTTGGTCCTGCTCCGGTCAGCTCCTATCCTGAGAGTTTCGGGGTGATTCGCAAAGCAGGGGTCGAGAAAAAAGGGGGGTCCCAAAAAGCATTTTGTCTATGTTATTTCCCATAGGAAACTTTATACACGACTACAGCCCGAACTGCTGAACGGAATTCCACCAAATTTGGCAAAAATTAAGCCCTAAGTTTAGAAAGAGACCTTTTGTTTAAATGGTGTAAATCCGTTCAGTAGTTCCTGAGAAATTCAAAAAATAGAGGTCAAAAATACATTTTCCATAGGAAACTTTAGACACGGTTACAGCTGAAACTGCCCGAACACCACTGCACTGCCCTAAACCCTGAAACACCACCCCCTGCAAGACCCCCTACACTGCCCGAAAACCACTGCCCTAAACCCTGAAACACCACCCCCAGCAAGACCCCCTACACTGTCCGAACACCACTGCACTGCCATAAACCATGAAACACCAGCCCCAGCATGACACCCTACACTGCCCGAAAACCTGAAACACCAGCCCCAGCACGGGCACCTACACTGCTCGAACGCCACTACACTGCCCATAACCCTGAAACACCAGCCCCAGCACGACCCACTACACTGCCTGAACACCACTGCACTGCCCTAAACCCTGAAACACCAGCCCCAGCACGACCCACTACTCTGCCCGAATACCACTGCACTGCCCTAAACCCTGAAACACCAGCCCCAGCACAACCCCCTACACTGCCCGAACACCACTGCACTGCCTTAAACCCTGAAACACCAGCCCCAGCATGACCCCCTACACTGCCAGAACACAACTGAACTGCCCTAAACCATGAACCACCAGCCCCAGCATGACCCCCTACACTGCCCGAATACCACTGCACTGCCCTAAACCCTTAAAACACCAACCCCAGCACGACCCCCTACACTGCCCGAACACCACTGCACAGCCCTAACCCTGAAACAACAGCCCCAGCACGACCCCTACACTGCCGAACACCACTGCACTGCCCTGAACCCTGAAACACCAGCCCCAGCAAGACCCCCTACAGTGCCCGAACACCACTGCCCTAAACCCTGAAACACCACCCCCAGCAAAACAACCTACACTGCCTTAACACCACTACTCTTAACCCTAAAACACCACCCCCAGAAAAAACCCCTACACTGGCCGAACACCACTGCACTGCCCTAAACCCTGAAACACCACCCCCTGCACGACCCCCTACACTGCCAGAACACCACTGCACTGCCCTAAACCCTGAAATACCTGCCCCAGCACGACCCCCTACACTGCCCGAACACACCTGCACTGCCCTAAACCCTGAAACACCAGCCCCAGCATGACCCCCTACACTGGCCAAACACCACTCCACTGCCCTAAACCCTGAAACACCACCCCCAGCAAGAGCCCCTACACTGCCCGAATACCACTGACCTAAATCCTGAAACACCACCACCAGCAACATCCCCTACACTGACCGAACACCACTGTACTGCCCTAAACCCTGAAACACCACCCCCTGCACGACCCCTACACTGCCCGAACACCACTGCACTGCCCTAAACCGTGACACACTACCCCCAGTATGACCGCTACACTGACCGAACACCACTGCTCTGCCCTAAACCCTGAAAAACTACCCCCAGCATCTCCCCCTACACTGCCCGAACACCACTGCACTGCCCTAAACCCTGAAACACTAGCCCCAGCACGACCCCCTACACTGCCCAAACACCACTGCACTGCCCTAAATCCTGAAACACCACCCCCTGTACAACACCCTACACTGCCCGAAAACCACTGCACTGCCCTAAACCATAAAACACTACCCCTACATGACCCCTACACTGCCTGACCACCATTGCACTGCCCTAAACACTGAAACACTAGCCACAGCAAAACCCCCTACACTGCCGAACACCACTGCACTGCCCTAAACCCTGAAACACCGGCCCCAGCAAGACCCCCTACACTGCCCAAACACCACTGCCCTAAACCCTGAAACACCACCCCCAGCAAAAACCCCTACACTGCCCTAACACCACTGCACTGCCCTAAACCCTGAAACACCACTCCCTGCACGACCCCCTACACTGCCCGAACACAACTATACTGCCCTAAACCCTGAAATACCAGCCACAGCATGACCCCCTCCACTGCCCGAACACCACTGCACTGCCCTAAACCCTGAAACACCAGCCTCAGCATGACCCCCTACACTGCCCAAACACCACTGCAGTGCCCTAAACCCTAAAACACCACCCCCAGCAAAAGCCCCTACACTGCCCGAATACCACTGACCTAAACCCTGAAACACCAAACCCAGCAAGACCCCCTACACTGCCCGAACACCACTGCACTGCCCTAAACCCTGAAACACCACCCCCTGCACGACCCCCTACACTGCCCGAACACCACTGCATTGCCCTGAACCCTGAAACACTGCCCCCAGTATGACCACTACACTGCCCGAACACCACTGCTATGCCCTAAACCCTGAAACACTACCCCAGCACGTCCCCCTACACTGCCCGAACACCACTGCACTACCCTAAACCCTGAAACACTAGCCCCTGCACGACCCCCTACACTGCCCAAACACCACTGCACTGCCCTAAATCCTGAAACACCACCCCCTGCACAGCACCCTACACTGCCCAAACACCCCTGTACTGCCCTAAACCCTAAAACACTAACCCCAACATGACCCCTACACTGCCTGACCACTACTGCAATGCCCTAAACACTGAAACACTAGCCCCAGCACGACCCCCTACACTGCCCAAACACCACTGCACTGCCATAAACCCTGAAAAACAAGCCACAGCACAACCCCCTACACTGCCCGAACACCACTGCACTGCCCTAAACCCTGAAACACCAACCCCAGCACGACCCCCTACACTGTCCGAACACCACTGCACTGCCCTAAACCTTGAAACACCAGCCCCAGCACGAACTCCTACACTGCCAGAACAACACTGCACTGCCCTAAACCCTGAAACACCACCCCAGCACGATCCCCTACACTATTCGAATATCACTGCACTGCCCTAATCCCTGAAACACAACCCCCGCATGACCCAATACAACCCCTGAACACCACTGCACTGCCCTAAACCCTGAAACACCACCCCCAGCACGACCCCCTACACTGCCCAAACACCACTGCACTACCCTAGACCTTAAAACACCACCCCCAGCATGACCCCCTACACTGCCCAAACAGCACTGCACTGCCCTAAATCCTGAAACATCACCCCCTACACAACACCCTACACTGCCCAAACACCACTGCACTGCCCTAAACCCTAAAACACTACCCCCAACATGACCCCTACACTGCCCGACCACCACTGCAATGCCCTAAACACTGAAACACTAGCCCCAGCACGACCCCCTACACTGCCCGAACACCCCTGCACTGCCCTAAACCCTGAAACACTAGCCACAGCACAACCCCCTACACTGCCCGAACACCACTGCACTGCCCTAAACCCTGAAACACCAGCCCAGCACGATCCCCTACACTATTCGAATACCACTGCACTGCCCTAAACCCTGAAACACAACCCCCGCATGACCCAATACAACACGCGAACACCACTGCACTGCCCTAAACCCTGAAACACTACCCCAGCATGACCCCCTACACTGCCCAAACACCACTGCACTACCCTAAACCTTAAAACACCACCCCCAGCACGACCCCCTACACTGCCCAAACAGCACTGCACTGCCTTAAACCCTAAAACACCTCTCCAAGCATGACTCCCTACACTACCAAAACACAACTGCACTACCCTATACACTAAATCTACCCCCAGCATTACCCCCTACACTACCCAAACACCACTGCACTACCCTAAACCCTAAATCTACCCCCAGCACGACGCCCTACACTACTCAAACACCACTGCACTACCCTAAATCCTAAATCTACCCTCATAACGACCCCTACACTACCCAAATACCACTGCACTACCCTAAACCCTAAAACACTACCCCAGCACAACCCCTACACTACCCAAACACCACTGCACTACCCTAAACCCTAAAACACTGCCCCCAGCATGACCCCCTACACTACCCAAACACGACTGCACTACCCTAAACTCTAAAACACTACCCCATCACGACCCCCTACACTACACAAACACCACTGCACTGCCCTAAACCCTAAAACACTACCCCAGCACGACCCCCAACACTACACAAACACCACTGCACTACCCTAAACCCTAAATCTACCCCAAGCACAACCCCCTACACTACACACACATCCCTGCACTACCCTAAACCCTAAAACAGTACCACCAGCACGACCCCCTACACTACAAAAACACCACTGCACTACCCTAACCCCTGAAACACCAGCCCCAGCACGACCACCTACACTGCATGAACACCACTACACTGCCCTAAACCATGGAACACCAGCCCCAGCAAGACCCCTACACTGTCCGAACACCACTACACTGCCCTAAACCCTAAAACACCAGCCACAGCACGACTCCCTACACTGTCCGAACACCAGTGCACTGCCCAAAACCATGAAACACCAGCCCCAGCACAACCCCCTACACTGCCCGAACACCACTGCACTGCCCTAGTCCCTGAAACACCACCCCCAGCAAGACCCCTACACTGCCCGAACACCACTGCCCAAAGCCAGGAAACACCACCCCCAGCAAGACCCCCTACACTGCCTGAACACCACGGCCCTAAAAACTGAAACATCACCCCCAGCACGACCCCCTACACTGCCCAAACAGCACTGCACTGCCTTAAACCCTAAAACACCACTCCAAGCATGACTCCCTACACTACCAAAACACAACTGCACTACTCTATATACTAAATCTACCCCCAGCATTACCCCCTACACTACCCAAACACCACTGCACTACCCTAAACCCTAAATCTACCCCCAGCACGACGCCCTACACTATTCAAACACCACTGCACTACCCTAAATCCTAAATCTACCCTCATAACGACCCCTACACTACCCAAATACCACTGCACTACCCTAAACCCTAAAACATTACCCAAGCACAACCCCTACACTACCCAAACACCACTGCACTACCCTAAACCCTAAAACACTGCCTCCAGCACGACCCCCTACACTACCAAACACGACTGCAATACCCGAAACCCTAAAACACTACCCCCATCACGACCCCCTACACTACACAAACACCACTGCACTGCCCTAAACCCTAAAACACTACCCTAGCATAACCCCCGACACTACACAAACACCACTGCACTACCCTAAACCCTAAATCTACCCCAAGCACAACCCCCTACACTACACAAACATCCCTGCACTACCCTAAACCTTAAAACACTACCACAAGCACGACCCCCTACACTACAAAACACCACTGCACTACCCTAAACCCTGAAACACCAGCCCCAGCACGACCAGCTACACTGCATGAACACCACTCCACTGCCCTAAACCATGGAACACCAGCCCCAGCAAGACCCCTACACTGTCCGAACACCACTACACTGCCCTAGACCCTAAAACACAAGCCACAGCACGACCCCCTACACTGCCCGAACACCAGTGCACTGCCCAAAACCATGAAACACCAGCCCCAGCACAACCCCCTACACTGCCCGAACACCATTGCACTGCCCTAGTCCCTGAAACACCACCCCCAGCAAGACCCCAACACTGCCCGAATACCACTGCCCAAAGCCAGGAAACACCACCCCCAGCAAGACCCCCTACACTGCCTGAACACCACTGCCCTAAAAACTGAAACATCACCCCAAGCAAGACCCCCTACACTGCCCGAACACCACTGCACTTCCCTAAACCCTGAAACGCTAGCCCCAGCACGACCCCCTACACTGCCCGAAAACCACTGCACTGCCCTAAATCCTTAAACACCACCCCCTGTACAACACCCTACACTGCCCGAACACTACTGCACTGCCCTAAACCCTAATACACTACCCCCTACATGACCTCTACACTGCACGACCACCACTGCACTGCCCTAAACACTGAAACACTAGCCACAGCACAACCCCCTACACTGCCGAACACCACTGCACTGCCCTAAACCCTGAAACACCAGCCCCAGCAAGACTCTCTACACTGCCCGAACACCACTGCCCTAAACCCTGAAACACCACCCCCTGCACGACCCCCGTATACTGCCCAAACACCACTGCACTGCCCTAAACCCTGAAATAACAGCCACAGCACGACCCCCTACACTGCCCGAACACCACTGCACTGCCCTAAACCCTGAAACACCAGCCCCAGCATGACCCCCTACACTGCCCAAACACCACTGCACTGCCCTAAACCCTGAAACACCACCCCCAGCAAGAGCCCCTACACTGCCCGAATACCACTGACCTAAACCCTGAAACACCAAACACAGCAAGACACCCTACACTGCCCGAACAACACTACACTGCCCTAAACCCTGAAACACCACCCCCTGCATGACCCCCTACACTGCCCGAACACCACTGCACTGCCCTAAATCCTGAAACACTACCCACAGTATGACCGCTACACTGACTGAACTCCACTGCTCTGCCCTAAACCCTTAAACACTACCCCAGCACGTCCCCCTACACTGCCCGAACACCACTGCACTGCCCTAAACCCTGAAACACTAGCCCCAGCACGACCCCCTACAATGCCCGAACACCACTGCACTGCCCTAAATCCTGAAACACCACCCCCTGCACAACACCCGAGACTGCCCGAACACCACTGCACTGCCCTAAACCCTAAAACACTACCCCCAACATGACCCCTACACTGCCCGACCACCACTGCAATGCCCTAAACACTGAAACACTAGCCCGAGCACGACCCCCTACACTGCCCGAACACCACTGCACTGCCCTAAACCCTAAAACACTAGCCACAGCACAACCCCCTACACTGCCCGAACACCACTGCACTGCCCTAAACCCTGAAACACCAGCCCCAGCACGACCCCCTACTCTGTACGAACACCACTGCACTGCCCTAAACCTTGAAACACCTGCCCCAGCACGGCCTCCTACACTGCCCGAACAACACTGCACTGCCCTAAACCCTGAAACACCACCCCCAGCACGATCCCCTACACTATTCGAATACCAATGCACTGCCCTAAACCCTGAAACACAACCCCCGCATGACCCATTACAACACCCGAGCACCACTGCACTGCCCTAAACCCTGAAACACCACCCCTAGCACGACCCTCTACACTACCCAAACACAACTGCACTACCCTAAACCCTAAATCTACCCCAGCACAACGCCCTACACTACTCAAACACCACTGCACTACCCTAAATCCTAAATCTACCCTCATAACGACCCCCTACACTACCCAAACATCACTGAACTACCCTAAACCCTAAAACACTGCCCCCAGCACGACCCCCTACACTACCCAAACATGACTGCACTACCCTAAACCCTAAAACACTACCCCATCACGACCCTCTACACTACACAAACACCACTGCACTGCCCTAAACCATTAATCTACCCCAAGCACAACCCCCTACACTGCACAAACATCCCTGCACTACCCTAAACCCCAAAAACACTACCACCAGCACGACCCCCTACACTACACAAACACCACTGCACTACCCTAAACCCTGAAACACCAGCCCCAGCACGACCCCCTACAGTGCCCAAAAACCACTGCACTGCCCAAAACCATGAAACACCAGCCCCAGCGCAACCCCCTACACTGCCCTAACACCACTGCACTGCCCTAGTCCCTGAAACACCACCCCCAGCAAGACCCCCGACACTGCCCAAACACCACTGCACTGCCCTAAACCTTAAAACACCACTCCCAGCATGACTCCCTATACTACCAAAACACAACTGCTCCACCCTAAACACTAAATCTACCCCCAGCATGACCCCCTACACTACTCAAACACCACTGCACTACACTAATCCCTAAATCTACCCTCAGCATGATGCCCTACACTACTCAAACACCACTGCACTACCCTAAATCCTAAATCTACTGTCATAACGACCCCCTACACTACCCAAACACCACTGCACTACCCTAAACCCTAAAACACCACCCCCTGCATGACCCCCTACACTGCCTGAACACCACTGCACTGCCCTAAACCCTAAAATACCAGCCACAGCACGACCCCCTACACTGCCCGAACACCACTGCACTGCCCTAAACCCTGAAACACCAGCCCCAGCATGACACCCTACACTGCCCAAACACCACTGCACTGCCCTAAACCCTGAAACACCACCCCCAGCAAGAGCCCCTACACTGCCCGAATACCACTGACCTAAACCCTGAAACACCAAACCCAGCAAGACACCCTACAATGCCCGAACACCACTACACTGCCCTAAACCCTGAAACACCACCCCCTGCATGACCCCCTACACTGCCCGAACACCACTGCACTGCCCTAAACCCTGAACCACAAGCCCCAGCACGACCCCCTACTCTGTCCGAACACCACTGCACTGCCCTAAACCTTGACACACCTGCCTCAGCACAACCTCCTACACTGCCCGAACAACACTGCACTGCCCTAAACCCTGAAACACCACCCCAGCACGATCCCCTACACTATTCGAATACCATTGCACTGCCCTAAACCCTGAAACACAACCCCCGTATGACCCAATACAACACCCGAACACCACTGCACTGCCCTAAACCCTGAAACACCACCCCCAGCACGACCCCCTACACTGCCCAAACAGCACTGCACTGCCTTAAACCCTAAAACACCACTCCCAGCATGACTCCCTACACTACCAAAACACAACTGCACTACCCTAAACCCTAAATCTACCCCAGCACGACGCCCTACACTACTCAAACACCACTGCACTACCATAAATCCTAAATCTACCCTCATAACAACACCCTACACTACCCAAACACCACTGCACTACCCTAAACCCTAAGACACTACCCCAGCACAACCCCTACATTACCCAAACACCACTGCACTACCCTAAACCCTAAAACACTGTCCCCAGCATGACCCCTGACACTACATAAACACCACTGCACTACCCTAAACCCTAAAACACTACCACCAGCACGACCCCCTACACTACAAAAACACCACTGCACTACCCTAAACCCTGAAACACCAGCCCCAGCATGACCCCCTAAACTGCATGAACACCACTACACTGCCATAAACCATGGAACACCAGCCCCAGCAAGACCCCTACACTGTCCGAACACCACTACACTGCCCTAAACCCTGAAACACCAGCCACAGCACGACCCCCCACACTGCCCGAACACCAGTGCACTGCCCAGAACCATGAAACACCAGCCCCAGCACAACCCCCTACACTGCCCGAACACCACTGCACTGCCCTAGTCCCTGAAACACCACCCCAAGCAAGACCCCCTACACTGCCCGAACACCACTGCACTCCCCTAAACCCTGAAACACTAGCCCCAGCACGACCCTCTACACTGCTCGAACACCACTGTACTGCCCTAAA
This sequence comes from Triturus cristatus, assembly GCF_964204655.1. Classification (NCBI taxonomy): domain Eukaryota; kingdom Metazoa; phylum Chordata; class Amphibia; order Caudata; family Salamandridae; genus Triturus; species Triturus cristatus. The sequence goes on from NC_140592.1 coordinate 1,117,358,951, forward strand.
TCCTGAAACACTACCCCCTGCACAACACCCTACACTGCCCGAACACTACTGCACTGCCCCAAACTCTAAAACACTACCCGCTACATGACCCCTACACTGCCCGACCACCACTGCACTGCCCTAAACACTGAAACACTAGCCACAGCACAACCCCCTACACTGCCGAACACCACTGCACTGCCCTAAACCCTGAAACACCAGCCCCAGCAAGACCCCCTACACTGCCCAAACACCACTGCCCTAAACCCTGAAACACCACCCCCAGCAAGACACCCTACACTGCCCGAACACCACTGCTCTAAACCCTGAAACACCACCCCCAGCAAAACCCGCTACACTGCCCGAACACCACTGCACTGCCCTAAACCCTGAAACACCACCCCCTGCACGACATCCTACACTGCCCGAACACCACTGCACTGCCCTAAACCCTGAAATACCAGCCACAGCACGACCCCTTACACTGCCCGAGCACCACTGCACTGCCCTAAACCCTGAAACACCAGCCCCAGCATGACCCCCTACACTGCCCAAATACCACTGCACTGCCCTAAACCCTGAAACACCACCCCCAGCAAGAGCCCCTACACTGCCCGAATACCACTGACCTAAACCCTGAAACACCAAACCCAGCAAGACACCCTACACTGCCCGAACACCACTACACTGCCTAAACCCTGAAACACCACCCCCTTCATGACCCCCTACACTGCCCGAACACCACTGCACTGCCCTAAACCCTGAAACACCACCCCCAGTATGACCGCTACACTGACTGAACACCACAGCTTTGCCCTAAACCCTGAAACACTACCCCCAGCACGTCCCCCTACACTGCCCGAACACCACTGCACTGCCCTAAACCCTGAAACACTAGCCCCAGCATGACCCCCTACAATGCCCGAACACCACTGCACTGCCCTAAATCCTGAAACACCACCCCCTGCACAACACCCTACACTGCCCGAACACCACTGCACTGCCCTAAACCTGAAAACACTAGCCCCAGCACGACCCCAAACACTGCCCGAACACCACTGCACTGCCCTAAACCCTGAAACACTAGCCACAGCACAACCCCCTACACTGCCCAAACACCACTGCACTGCCCTAAACCCTGAAACACTAGCCCCAGCACAACCTGCTACACTGTCCGACTCCACTGCACTGCCCTAAACCTTGAAACACCACCCCCAGCACAACCTCCTACACTGCCCGAACAACACTGCACTGCCCTAAACCCTGAAACACCACCCCAGCACGATCCCCTACACTATTCAAATACCACTGCACTGCCCTTAACCCTGAAATACCACCCCCGCATGACCCAATACAATGCCCGAACACCACTGCACTGCCCTAAACCCTGAAACACCACCCCCAGCACGACCCCCTACACTGCCCAAACACCACTGCACTGCCCTAAACCTTAAAACACCACCCCCAGCACGACACCCTACACTGCCCAAACAGCACTGCACTGCCTTAAACCCTAAAACACCACTCCCAGCATGACTCCCTATATTACCAAAACACAACTGCACTACCCTATACACTAAATCTACCCCCAGCATGACCCCCTACACTACCCAAACACCACTGAACTACCCTAAACCCTAAATCTACCCCACACAACGCCCTACACTACTCGAACACCACTGCACTACCCTAAATCCTAAATCTACCCTCATAACGACCCCCTACACTAACCAAACACCACTGCACTACTCTAAACCCTAAAACACTACCCCAGCACGACCCCTACACTACCCAAACATCACTGAACTCCCCTAAACCCTAAAACACTGCCCCCAGCACGACCCCCTACACTACCCAAACATGACTGCACTACCCTAAACCGTAAAATACTACCCCCATCAAGACCCCCTACACTACACAAACACCACTGCACTGCCCTAAACCATTAATGTACCCCAAGCACAACCCCCTACACTACACAAACATCCCTGCACTACCCTAAACCCAAAACACTACCACCAGCACGACCCCCTACACTACACAAACACCACTGCACTACCCTACACCCTGAAACACCAGCCCCAGCATGACCCCCTACAGTGTCCGAACACCACTACACTGCCCTAAACCCTGAAACACCAGCCACCGCACGACCCCCTACACTGCCCAAACACCACTGCACTGCCCAAAACCATGAAACACCAGCCCCAGCACAACCCCCTACACTGCCCTAACACCACTGCACTGCCCTAGTCCCTGAAACACCACCCCCAGCAACACCCCCTACACTGCCAAACACCATTGCACTGCCCTAAACCTTAAAACATCACCCCCAGCACGACCCACTACACTGCCCAAACAGCAATGCACTGCCTTAAATCCTAAAACACCACTCCCAGCATGACTCCCTACACTACCAAAACACAACTGCACTACCCTATACACTAAATCTACCCCCAGCATGACCCCCTACACTACCCAAACACCACTGCACTACCCTAATCCCTAAATCTACCCCCAGCATGACGCCCTACACTACTCAAACACCACTGCACTACCCTAAATCCTAAATCTACCCTCATAACAACCCCCTACACTACCCAAACATCACTGCACTACCCTAAACCCTAAACCACCACCCCCTGCACGACCCCCTACACTGCCCGAACACCACTGCACTGCCCTAAACCCTGAAATACCAGCCACAGCACAACCCCCTACACTGCCCGAACACCACTGCACTGCCCTAAACCCTGAAACACCAGCCCCAGCATGACCCCCTACACTGCCCAAACACCACTGCACTGCCCTAAACCCTGAAACACCAACCCCAGCAAGAGCCCCTACACTACCCGAATACCACTGACCTAAACCCTGAAACACCAAACCCAGCAAGACACCCTACAATGCCTGAACACCACTACACTGCCCTAAACCCTGAAACACCACCCCCTGCATGACCCCCTACACTGCCCGAACACCACTGCACTGCCCTAAACCCTGAAACACTACCCCCAGTATGACCGCTACACTGACTGAACACCACTGCTCTGCCCTAAACCCTGAAACACTACCCCCAGCACGTCCCCCTACACTGCCCGAACACCACTGCACTGCCCTAAACCCTGAAACACTAGCCCCAGCACGACCCCCTACAATGCCCGAACACCACTGCACTGCCCTAAATCCTGAAACACCACCCCCTGCACAACACCCTACACTGCCCGAACACCACTGCACTGCCCTAAACCCTAAAACACTACCCCCAACATGACCCCTACACTGCCCGACCACCACTGCAATGCCCTAAACACTGAAACACTAGCCCCAGCACGACCCCGAACACTGCCCGAACACCACTGCACTGCCCTAAACCCTGAAACACTAGCCACAGCACAACCCCCTACACTGCCCAAACACCACTGCACTGCCCTAAACCCTGAAACACCAGCCACAGCATGACCTCCTACACTGTCCGACTCCACTGCACTGCCCTAAACCTTGAAACACCACCCCCAGCACAACCTCCTACACTGCCCGAACAACACTGCACTGCCCTAAACCCTGAAACACCACCCCAGCACAATCCCCTACACTATTCAAATACCACTGCACTGCCCTAAGCCCTGAAACACCACCCCGCATGACCCAATACAACGCCCGAACACCAATGCACTGCCCTAAACCCTGAAACACCACCCCCAGCACGACCCCCTACACTGCCCAAACACCACTGCACTGCCCTAAACCTTAAAGCACCACCCCCAGCACGACACCCTACACTGCCCAAACAGCACAGCACTGCCTTAAACCCTAAAACACCACTCCCAGCATGACTCCCTACATTACCAAAACACAACTGCACTACCCTATACACTAAATCTACCCCCAGCATGACCCCCTACACTACCCAAACACCACTGCACTACCCTAAACCCTAAATCTACCCCACACAACGCCCTACACTACTCAAACACCACTGCACTACCCTAAATCCTAAATCTACCCTCATAACGACCCCCTACACTACCCAAACACCACTGCACTACTTTAAACCCTAAAACACTACCCCAGCACGACCCCTACACTACCCAAACATCACTGAACTACCCTAAACCCTAAAACACTGCCCCCAGCACGACCCCCTACACTACCCAAACATGACTGCACTACCCTAAACCATTAATGTACCCCAAGCACAACCCCCTACACTACACAAACATCCCTGCACTACCCTAAACCCTAAAACACTTCCACCAGCACGACCCCCTACACTACACAAACACCACTGCACTACCCTAAACCCTGAAACACCAGCCCCAGCACGACCCCCTACAGTGTCCGAACACCACTGCACTGCCCTAAACCCTGAAACACCAGCCACAGCACGACCCCCTACACTGCCCAAACACCACTGCACTGCCCAACACCATGAAACACCAGCCCCAGCACAACCCCCTACATTGCCCTAACACCACTGCACTGCCCTAGTCCCTGAAACACCACCCCCAGCAACACCCCCTACACTGCCCAAACACCACTGCACTGCCCTAAACCTTAAAACATCACCCCAGCACGACCCCTTACACTGCCCGAGCACCACTGCACTGCCCTAAACCCTGAAACACCAGCCCCAGCATGACCCCCTACACTGCCCAAATACCACTGCACTGCCCTAAACCCTGAAACACCACCCCCAGCAAGAGCCCCTACACTGCCCGAATACCACTGACCTAAACCCTGAAACACCAAACCCAGCAAGACACCCTACACTGCCCGAACACCACTACACTGCCTAAACCCTGAAACACCACCCCCTTCATGACCCCCTACACTGCCCGAACACCACTGCACTGCCCTAAACCCTGAAACACCACCCCCAGTATGACCGCTACACTGACTGAACACCACAGCTTTGCCCTAAACCCTGAAACACTACCCCCAGCACGTCCCCCTACACTGCCCGAACACCACTGCACTGCCCTAAACCCTGAAACACTAGCCCCAGCATGACCCACTACAATGCCCGAACACCACTGCACTGCCCTAAATCCTGAAACACCACCCCCTGCACAACACCCTACACTGCCCGAACACCACTGCACTGCCCTAAACCTGAAAACACTAGCCCCAGCACGACCCCAAACACTGCCCGAACACCACTGCACTGCCCTAAACCCTGAAACACTAGCCACAGCACAACCCCCTACACTGCCCAAACACCACTGCACTGCCCTAAACCTTGAAACACCACCCCCAGCACAACCTCCTACACTGCCCGAACAACACTGCACTGCCCTAAACCCTGAAACACCACCCCAGCACGATCCCCTACACTATTCAAATACCACTGCACTGCCCTTAACCCTGAAATACCACCCCCGCATGACCCAATACAATGCCCGAACACCACTGCACTGCCCTAAACCCTGAAACACCACCCCCAGCACGACCCCCTACACTGCCCAAACACCACTGCACTGCCCTAAACCTTAAAACACCACCCCCAGCACGACACCCTACACTGCCCAAACAGCACTGCACTGCCTTAAACCCTAAAACACCACTCCCAGCATGACTCCCTACATTACCAAAACACAACTGCACTACCCTATACACTAAATCTACCCCCAGCATGACCCCCTACACTACCCAAACACCACTGAACTACCCTAAACCCTAAATCTACCCCACCCAACGCCCTACACTACTCGAACACCACTGCTTACCCTAAATCCTAAATCTACCCTCATAACGACCCCCTACACTACCCAAACACCACTGCACTACTCTAAACCCTAAAACACTACCCCAGCACGACCCCTACACTACCCAAACATCACTGAACTCCCCTAAACCCTAAAACACTGCCCCCAGCACGTCCCCCTACACTACCCAAACATGACTGCACTACCCTAAACCGTAAAATACTACCCCCATCAAGACCCCCTACACTACACAAACACCACTGCACTGCCCTAAACCATTAATGTACCCCAAGCACAACCCCCTACACTACACAAACATCCCTGCACTACCCTAAACCCAAAACACTACCACCAGCACGACCCCCTACACTACACAAACACCACTGCACTACCCTACACCCTGAAACACCAGCCCCAGCATGACCCCCTACAGTGTCCGAACACCACTACACTGCCCTAAACCCTGAAACACCAGCCACCGCACGACCCCCTACACTGCCCAAACACCACTGCACTGCCCAAAACCATGAAACACCAGCCCCAGCACAACCCCCTACACTGCCCTAACACCACTGCACTGCCCTAGTCCCTGAAACACCACCCCCAGCAACACCCCCTACACTGCCAAACACCATTGCACTGCCCTAAACCTTAAAACATCACCCCCAGCACGACCCACTACACTGCCCAAACAGCAATGCACTGCCTTAAATCCTAAAACACCACTCCCAGCATGACTCCCTACACTACCAAAACACAACTGCACTACCCTATACACTAAATCTACCCCCAGCATGACCCCCTACACTACCCAAACACCACTGCACTACCCTAATCCCTAAATCTACCCCCAGCATGACGCCCTACACTACTCAAACACCACTGCACTACCCTAAATCCTAAATCTACCCTCATAACAACCCCCTACACTACCCAAACATCACTGCACTACCCTAAACCACCACCCCCTGCACGACCCCCTACACTGCCCGAACACCACTGCACTGCCCTAAACCCTGAAATACCAGCCACAGCACAACCCCCTACACTGCCCGAACACCACTGCACTGCCCTAAACCCTGAAACACCAGCCCCAGCATGACCCCCTACACTGCCCAAACACCACTGCACTGCCCTAAACCCTGAAACACCAACCCCAGCAAGAGCCCCTACACTACCCGAATACCACTGACCTAAACCCTGAAACACCAAACCCAGCAAGACACCCTACAATGCCCGAACACCACTACACTGCCCTAAACCCTGAAACACCACCCCCTGCATGACCCCCTACACTGCCCGAACACCACTGCACTGCCCTAAACCCTGAAACACTACCCCCAGTATGACCGCTACACTGACTGAACACCACTGCTCTGCCCTAAACCCTGAAACACTACCCCCAGCACGTCCCCCTACACTGCCCGAACACCACTGCACTGCCCTAAACCCTGAAACACTAGCCCCAGCAAGACCCCCTACAATGCCCGAACACCACTGCACTGCCCTAAATCCTGAAACACCACCCCCTGCACAACACCCTACACTGCCCGAACACCACTGCACTGCCCTAAACCCTAAAACACTACCCCCAACATGACCCCTACACTGCCCGACCACCACTGCAATGCCCTAAACACTGAAACACTAGCCCCAGCACGACCCCGAACACTGCCCGAACACCACTGCACTGCCCTAAACCCTGAAACACTAGCCACAGCACAACCCCCTACACTGCCCAAACACCACTGCACTGCCCTAAACCCTGAAACACCAGCCACAGCATGACCTCCTACACTGTCCGACTCCACTGCACTGCCCTAAACCTTGAAACACCACCCCCAGCACAACCTCCTACACTGCCCGAACAACACTGCACTGCCCTAAACCCTGAAACACCACCCCAGCACAATCCCCTACACTATTCAAATACCACTGCCCTAAGCCCTGAAACACCACCCCGCATGACTCAATACAACGCCCGAACACCAATGCACTGCCCTAAACCCTGAAACACCACCCCCAGCACGACCCCCTACACTGCCCAAACACCACTGCACTGCCCTAAACCTTAAAGCACCACCCCCAGCACGACACCCTACACTGCCCAAACAGCACAGCACTGCCTTAAACCCTAAAACACCACTCCCAGCATGACTCCCTACATTACCAAAACACAACTGCACTACCCTATACACTAAATCTACCCCCAGCATGACCCCCTACACTACCCAAACACCACTGCACTACCCTAAACCCTAAATCTACCCCACACAACGCCCTACACTACTCAAACACCACTGCACTACCCTAAATCCTAAATCTACCCTCATAACGACCCCCTACACTACCCAAACACCACTGCACTACTTTAAACCCTAAAACACTACCCCAGCACGACCTCTACACTACCCAAACATCACTGAACTACCCTAAACCCTAAAACACTGCCCCCAGCACGACCCCCTACACTACCCAAACATGACTGCACTACCCTAAACCATTAATGTACCCCAAGCACAACCCCCTACACTACACAAACATCCCTGCACTACCCTAAACCCTAAAACACTTCCACCAGCACGACCCCCTACACTACACAAACACCACTGCACTACCCTAAACCCTGAAACACCAGCCCCAGCACGACCCCCTACAGTGTCCGAACACCACTGCACTGCCCTAAACCCTGAAACACCAGCCACAGCACGACCCCCTACACTGCCCAAACACCACTGCACTGCCCAACACCATGAAACACCAGCCCCAGCACAACCCCCTACATTGCCCTAACACCACTGCACTGCCCTAGTCCCTGAAACACCACCCCCAGCAACACCCCCTACACTGCCCAAACACCACTGCACTGCCCTAAACCTTAAAACATCACCCCAGCACGACCCACTACACTGCCCAAACAGCACTGCACTGCCTTAAATCCTAAAACACCACTCCCAGCATGACTCCCTACACTACCAAAACACAACTGCACTACCCTATACACTAAATCTACCCCCCAGCATGACCCCCTACACTACCCAAACACCACTGCACTACCCTAATCCCTAAATCTACCCCCAGCATGACGCCCTACACTTCTCAAACACCACTGCACTACCCTAAATCCTAAATCTACCCTCATAACGACCCCCTACACAACCCAAACACCACTGCACTACCCTAAACCCTAAAACACCCCCCCCTGCACGACCCCCTACACTGCCTGAACACCACTGCACTGCCCTAAACCCTGAAATACCAGCCACAGCACGACCCCCTATACTGCCCGAACACCACTGCACTGCCCTAAACCCGGAAACACCAGCCCCAGCATGACCCCCTACACTGCCCAAACACCACTGCACTGCCCTAAACCCTGAAACACCACCCCCAGCAAGAGCCCCTACACTACCCGAATACCACTGACCTAAACCCTGAAACACCAAACCCAGCAAGACACCCTACAATGCCCGAACACCACTACACTGTCCTAAACCCTGAAACACCACCCCCTGCATGACCCCCTACACTGCCCGAACACCACTGCACTGCCCTAAACCCTGAAACACTACCCCCAGTATGACCGCTACACTGACTGAACACCACTGCTCTGCCCTAAACCCTGAAACACTACGCCCAGCACGTCCCCATACACTGCCCGAACACCACTGCACTGCCCTAAACCCTGAAACACTAGCCCCAGCATGACCCCCTACAATGCCCGAACACCACTGCACTGCCCTAAATCCTGAAACACCACCCCCTGCACAACACCCTACACTGCCCGAACACCACTGCACTGCCCTAAACCCAAAAACACTACCCCCAACATGACCCCTACACTGCCCGACCACCACTGCAATGCCCTAAACACTGAAACACTAGCCCCAGCACGACCCCCTACACTGCCCGAACACCACTGCACTGCCCTAAACCCTGAAACACTAGCCACAGCACAACCCCCTACACTGCCGGAACACCACAGCACTGCCCTAAACCCTGAAACACCAGCCCCAGCACGACCTCCTACACTGTCCGAACACCACTGCACTGCCCTAAACCTTGAAACACCACCCCCAGCACAACCTCCTACACTGCCCAAACAACACTGCACTGCCCTAAACCCTGAAACACCACCCCCGCATGACCCAATACAACGCCCGAACACCACTGCACTGCCCTAATCCCTGAAACACCACCCCCAGCATGACCCCCTACACTGCCCAAACACCACTGCACTGCCCTAAACCTTAAATCACCACCCCCAGCACAAAACACTACACTGCCCAAACACCACTGCACTGCCCTAAACCCTGAATCACCACCCCAGCACGACCCCCTACACTACACAAACACCACTGCACTACCCCAAACCCTGAAACACCAGCCCCAGCACGACCCCCTACAGTGTCCGAACACTACTACACTGCCCTGAACCCTGAAACACCAGCCACAGCACGACCCCTACACTGCCCAAACACTACTGCACTGCCCAAAACCATGAAACACCAGCCCCAGCACAACCCCCTACACTGCCCTAACACCACTGCACTGCCCTAGTCCCTGAAACACCACCCCCAGCAAAACCCACTACACTGCCCAAACACCACTGCACTGCCCTAAACCTTAAAACACCACCCCCAGCACGACCCCCTACACTGCCCAAACAGCACTGCACTGCCTTAAACCCTAAAACACTACCCCCAACATGACCCATACACTGCCCGACCACCACTGCAATTCCTTAAACACTGAAACACTAGCCCCAGCACGACCCCCTACACTGCCCGAACACCACTGCACTGCCTTAAACCCTGAAACAGTAGCCACAGCACAACCCCCTACACTACACAAACAACACTGCACTACCCTAATCCCTAAATCTACCCCCAGCATGACGCCCTACACTACTCAAACACCACTGCACTACCCTAAATCCTAAATCTACCCTCATAACGACCCCCTACACTACCCAAACACCACTGCACTACCCTAAACCTTAAAACTCTACCCCAGCACGACCCCTACACTACCCAAACATCACTGCACTACCCTAAACCCTAAAACACTGCCCCAGCACGACCCCCTATACTACCCAAACACGACTGCACTACCCTAAACCCTAAAACACTACCCCCATCACGACCCCCTAAACTACACAAACACCACTGCACTGCCCTAAACCCTAAATCTACCCCAAGCACAACCCCTACACTACACAAACATCCCTGCACTACCCTAAACCCTAAAACACTACCACCAGCACGACCCCCTACACTACACAAACACCACTGCACTACCCTAAACCCTGAAACACCAGCCCCAGCACGACCCCCTATACTGCATGAACACCACTACACTGCCCCAAACCATGGAACACCAGCCCCAGCAAGACCCCCTACACTGTCCGAACACCACTACACTGCCCTAAACCCTGAAACACCAGCCACAGCACGACCCCCTACACTGCCCGAACACCACTGCACTGCCCAAAACCATGAAACACCAGCCCCAGCACAACCCCCTACACTGCACGAACACCACTTCACTGCCCTAGTCCCTGAAACACCACCCCCAGCAAGACCCCCTACACTGCCCGAACACCACTGCCCAAAGGCAGGAAACACCACCCCCAGCAAGACCCTCTACACTGCCTAAACACCACTGCCCTAAACCCTGAAACACCACCCCCAGCAAGACCCCCAAGAATGCCCGAACAAAACTGCACTTCCCTAAACCACCCCCCCAGCACGACCCATTACACTGCCCGAACACAACTGCACTGCCCTAAACCATGAAACACCACCCCCAGCATGACCACCTACACTGCCCGAACACCACTGCAATGCCCTAAACCCTGAAACAGTACCCCAAGCACGACCCCGTACACTGCCTGAACACCACTGCACTGCCTTAAACCGTGAAACACCACCACCAGCAGGACCCCCTACACTGCCCGAGCACCACTGCACTGCCTTTAACCCTAAACACTACCCCGAGCACGACCTCCTACGCTGCCCGAACACCTCTACACTGCTCTAAACCCTGGAACACCAGCCCCAGCACAACCCCTACACTGCCCGAACAACAATGAACTGCCCTAAACCCTGAAACACCAGCCCCAGCATGACCCCCTACACTGCCCAAATACCACTGTCCTAAACCCTGAAACACCACAACCAGCAAGACCCCCTACACTGCCCGAACACCACTGCCCTAAACCCTGAAACACCACCCCCAGCAAGACCCCCTACACTGCGCGAACAATACTGCCCTAAACCCTGAAACACCACCCCCAGCATGACCCCCTACACTGCCCGAACACCACTGCACTGCCCTAAACCCTGAAAGACCACCCCAAGCACGACCCCCTACAATGCCCAAACACCACTACACTGCCCTAAACCCTGGAACACCACCCCCTGCATGACCCCCTACACTGCCCGAACACCACTGCACTGCCCTAAACCCTGAAACACTAGCCACAGCACAACCCCCTACACTACACAAACACCACTGCACTACCCTAATCCCTAAATCTACCCCCAGCATGACGCCCAACACTACTCAAACACCACTGCACTACCCTAAATCCTAAATCTACCCTCATAACGACCCCCTACACTACCCAAACACCACTGCACTACCCTAAACCCTAAAACTCTACCCCAGCATGACCCCTACACTACCCAAACATCACTGCACTACCCTAAACCCTAAAACACTGCCCCAGCACGACCCCCTACACTACCCAAACACAACTGCACTACCCTAAACCCTAAAACACTACCCCCATCACGACCCCCTACACTACACAAACACCACTGCACTGCCCTAAACCCTAAATCTACCCCAAGCACAACCACTACACTACACAAACATCCCTGCACTACCCTAAACCCTAAAAAACTACCACCAGCACGACCCCCTACACTACACAAACACCACTGCACTACCCTAAATCCTGAAACCCCAGCCCCAGCACGACCCCCTATACTGCATGAACACCACTACAGTGCCCCAAACCATGGAGCACCAGCCCCAGCAAGACCCCCTACACTGTCCGAACACCACTACACTGCCCTAAACCCTGAAACACAAGCCACAGCACGACCCCCTACACTGCCCGAACACCACTGCACTGCCCAAAACCATGAAACACCAGCCCCAGCACAACCCCCTACACTGCCCGAACACCACTGCACTGCCCTAGTCCCTGAAACACCACCCCCAGCAAGACCCCCTACACTGCCCGAACACCACTGCCCAAAGGCAGGAAACACCACCCCCAGCAAGACCCTCTACACTGCCTGAACACCACTGCCCTAAACCCTGAAACACCACCCTCAGCAAGACCCCCAAGAATGCCCGAACAACACTGCACTGCCCTAAACCACCACCCCAGCACGACCCATTACACTGCCCGAACACAACTGCACTGCCCTAAACTCTGAAACACCACCCCCAGCATGACCACCTACACTGCCCGAACACCACTGCACTGCCCTAAACCCTGAAACAGTACCCCAAGCACGACCCCGTACACTGCCAGAACACCACTGCACTTCCCTAAACCCTAAACACTACCCGAGCACGACCCCCTACACTGCCCGAACACCACTACACTGCCCTAAACCCTGGAACACCAGCCCCAGCACAACCCCTACACTGCCCGAACAACAATGAACTGCCCTAAACCCTGAAACACCAGCCCCAGCATGACCCACTACACTGCCCAAATACCACTGCTCTAAACCCTGAAACACCACAACCAGCAAGACCCCCTACACTGCCTGAACACCACTGCCCTAAACCCTGAAACACCACCCCCAGCAAGACCCCCTACACTGCCCGAACAATACTGCCCTAAACCCTGAAACACCACCCCCAGCCTGACCCCCTACACTGCCCGAACACCACTACACTGCCCTAAACCTTGAAACACCACCCTCTGCATGACCCCCTACACTGCCCGAGCATGACTGCACTGCCCTAAACCCTGAAACACCACCCTTGCATGACCCCCTATACTGCCCGAACACCACTGCACTGCCCTAAACCCTGAAACACCACCCCCACCATGACCCCCTACACTGCCCGAGCACCACGGCACTATCCTAAACCATAAACAACACCCCAAGCATGACCTCCTGCATTGCCCGAACACCACTGCTCTGCCCTAAACCCTGAAACACCACCCCCAGCATTACGCCTTACACTGCCCGAACACCACTGCACTGCCCTAAAACCTGAAACACCACCCCCAGCATGACCATTACACTGCTCAAACACCACTGCACTGCCCTAAACCCTGAAACACCACCCCCTACATGACCCCCTACACTACCTGAACACCACTGCACTGCCCTAAAGCCTGAAACACCACCCCCAGCACGACCCCCTACACTGCCTGAACACCATTGCACTGACCTAAACCCTGAAACACAACCCCCAGCAAGAACCCTTACACTGCCCGAACACCACTGCACTGCCCTAAACCCTGAAAAACCACCCCCAGCACGACCACCTACACTGCCCGAACACCACTGCACTGCCCTAAACCCTGAAATATCACCCCCAGCACGACCCCCTACACTGCCAGTACACCACTGCACTGCCCTAAACCCTGAAACTCCACCCCAAGCATGACCCCCTGCACTGCCCGAACACCACTGCACTGCCCTAAACTCTGAAAGGCTACCCCCAGCATGAACTCCTACACTGCCCGAACAACACTGCACTGCCCTAAACCCTGAAACACCACCCCCAGCATGACCCCCTACACTGCCCGAACACCACTGCACTGACCTAAACCCTAAAACCCCACCCTCAGAAGGACCCCCTTCACTACACGAACACCAATGTACTGCCCTTAACCCTAAAACACCACCCTCAGCACAGCCCCCTACACTGCTCGAACACCACTGCACTACCCTACGCCCTAAAACACCACCCCTGCACGACCCCTTTCACTGCCTGAACACCACTGCACTGCCCTAAACCCTGAATCACCACCCCCAGCATGACCCATTACACTGCCGGAACATCACTGCACCCCCTAAACCCTGAAACACCACCCCCAGCATGACCCCTACACTGCCCGAACACCACTGCACCCCCCTAAACCCTGAAACACCACCCCCAGCATGACCCCTCCACTCCCCGAACACCACTGCACTGCCCTAAACCTTGAAACACCACCCCAGCACGACCCCCTAATCTGCCCGAACACCACTGCACTGACCTAAACCCTGAAACACCACCCTCAGCCTGACCCCCTACACTGCCCAAACTACGCTGCACTGCCCTAAACCCTAAACACCACCCTGAGCACGACCCCTTACACAGCCCGAACAACACTGCACTGCCCTAAACCCTGGAACACCACCCCCAACACGACCACCTACACTGCCCGAACACCACAGCACTGCCCTAAACCCTGAAACACCAGCCCCAGCTTGACCCCTTACACTGCCTGAACACCACTGCCCTAAACCCTAAAACATTACCCCCAGCAAGACCCCCTACACTGCCCGAACACCACTGCCCTAAACCCTGAAACACCACCCCCAGCAAGACCCCTACACTGGCACTGCACTGCCCTAAACCCTGAAACACCACCCCCAGCATGACCCCCTACACTGCCCGAACACCACTGCACTGCCCTAAACCCTGAAAGACCACCCCAAGCACGACCCCCTACAATGCCCAAACACCACTGCACTGACCTAAACCCTGAAACACCACCCCCAGCATGACCCCCTACACTGCCAGAACACCACTGCACTGACCTAAACCCTGAAACACCACTCCCAGCACAGCACCCTGCACTTTCAGAAAACCACTGCACTGCTCTAAACCCTGAAACACAACCCCCAGCATGACCCCCTACACTACACAAACACCACTGCACTACCCTAAACCCTAAAACACTACCCCCTACACTACACAAACACCACTACACTACACTAAACCCTAAAACACTACCCCAGCACGACCCCCTACACGACCCAAACACCACTGCACTACCCTAATCCCTTAAACACTGCCCCCAGCAGTACCCCCTACACTACCCACACACCACTGCACTACCCGAAACCCTAAAACACTACCCCCAGGAGTACCCCCTACACTACCCAAACACCACTGTACTACCCTAAACCCTAAAACACTACCCCCAGCAGTACCCCCTTCACTACCCAAACACCACTGCACTACCCTAAACCCTAAACAACTACCCCAAGCATGACCTCCTTCACTACCCAAACACCACTGCTCTACCCTAAACCCTAAAACACTACCCCAGCACGACCCCCTACATGACCCAAACACCACTGCACTACCCTAAAACCTAAAACACTCCCCCAGCACGACTCTCTACACTACCCAAACACCACTGCACTACCCTAAACACTAAATCTACCCCAGCACGGCCCCCTACTCTACCCAAACACCACTGCACTACCCTAAACCCTAAATCTACCCTCAGCATAACCCCTACACTACCCAAAACACCACTGCCTTACCCTAAACCCTAAAACACTACCCCCAGCACTACCCCCTACACTACACCAACACCACTTCACTACCCTTAGCCCTAAAACACTCCCAGCACGACCCAATACACTACCCAAAAACCACTGCCTACCTTAAACCCTAAAACACTACCCCCAGCACGACCCCCTACATTACCCAAACACCACTGCACTGCCCTAAACCCTAAAACACTACCCCCAGCACGACCCCTACATTACCCAAACACCATTGCACTGCCCTAAACCCTAAAACACTACCCCCAGCAGGACCCCCTACACTACACAAACACCACTGCACTACCATAAACCCTAAATCTACCCCAGGCTCGACCTCCTACACTACAGAAACATCGCTGCACTACCCTAATTCCTAAAACACTACCACCAGCATGACCTCCTACACTTCACAAACACCACTGCACTACCCTAAACCCTAAAACACTACCCCCAGCATGACCCCTACCCTACACAAACACCACTGCACTAAACCTAAACCCTAAAACACTACCCTCAGCACAACCCCCTACACTACCCAAACACCACTGCACTACCCTAAACCATAAAAATATAACCACCACCCCATGCCCAATCCCCCTTACCTTTCACTCCTCATGGTTCCCTCTCCTCATGGTTGCTGCTTCATGTCGTCTCTGAGGGGCGGTGCTCGTCGTTGTGAGGAAACGGACCAGCCTCTGTTTCCTTACAACGACGTGGATTGTCTACATTTTTTTAGAACTCATGGTCATTTCCCATACATACCTTTACAACAAAATTAGTTGTAAAGGCATGCGTTCTTAAAAAATGCGTAGTAATGACTTTGCGTTTTACAACAGATGGGTGTTAATGCATGCGTTGTAATGGTATCGCAAAGTAAAAAAGTCCTTGTAATAGCTGTTTACCGATCGAAGCTGGCCTCTGTTCTTCAGTGAGTCATTTATTTGATAAATTAGGAGGAAGGAATGTGTTTTTGTTACCGAAAAGTGCAGTCCCGACTGTTGTATTGTGAAAGTGTCCGCGTGGCCTGGTTTCACTTCCGGTGAGAGAGTGAAAGAGTCTGTTTGGATCTAAAGGGGTTCTGCTGTTGGACAGGGCCGGCGCAACATGTCATCAGAAAACACAGCTAATGGAAAGCGTTGTCCCCGAAGTGTGGAGCAGTGCCATGAGAAGTCAACGAGTGTGCGTTCCACTGCAGTATGACCGTACTGCGTGACCCCTGTGCCACCTCCAGTGTACGGAAGGCAGAAGCAACATCCATCGCAGGTCCCTTTCAAGACCGTTGAAGCACTAATTCTACTTTTTTTAACTAGGGCATTTAACCTTGTTGTTCCTGCCGGATACAAAGAGAAGATCCTGTGTTATTCAGTGCCCTTGTTACCTTTTCTGTGGGTAGTGGTGCTTGTCACTTCGCTGCCCCACAGGAGCACACGACTGGGCTGCCCACCTCGTGTGCCATCTGTAGGGCCTCTGCCCTCGGATCACTGGTTTCGGTTTCTGGAGTGGCAACATAAACAGTTGCTCCCAAAGGACGAGACTGAACACTTAGGTGAATATCCCCTGCGCCAGCATTCCATGGAAATTCATTCCTAGGTCTCCCACGTCGACGACGATGTCATAATAGCACGGCTGCTCTCGCGACACCGTATGACGTCATAGGAGCCATAAGAGGACCTCGTCGGCGTGCTGACATCAGTTCCACCCATTTTTTCCATTCCACTTAGGTAAACAGGTGGACCGTCATATTTTCACATGTATACATAGTATACTAAATAAATATATATCGGGGCTTTGGTAAACAAAATGAAGAACACGGCTGCCCATCCGTGGGAGGCTGCACCATTCCCGTCTAATGCAGGGAAGGTTACGCGGTATAGGAACCATGCCGCCACCGCGAAAAGCACATCAGCTGTGTGTTAATAAGCCAGCATGGCATTTGGGGGCCCACTGAAGGGTGAAAAATCGCTTTTACAATTGATGACTGCACAGAGCCCACTGGGGGCAATCCTGTACTCCAATTAACACTTCGTGTCCCAGCATGCTTCATAGTATACAAAGGCACTAACCGTGATCCACTGCGGGTCTTTGCAAGTTCTTTAAAAGACTGATTGGAGCCGTTTGCGCAGTCATCCGAGCTGTCCATGAAGAAGAGGCTGCCTGCCTCGAAACGTGTCGACAAAGAAGAATTCTAACCCCATGCGGAAGATGCTGGCTCTCTGTTTTAATAAACCCTCTGGTTCTACAACTGCTGTCGAGTGCGCCTCTAAAACCCTCGGGGCTTTGGTAAACAAAATGAAGAACACAGTTGCCCAGCAGTGGGAGGCTGCACCATTCCCGTCTAATGCAGGGAAGGCTACGCAGTATAGGAACCATGCCGCCACTGCGAAAAGCACATCAGCTGTGGGTTAATAAGCCAGCATGGCATTTGGGGGCCCACTGAAGGGTGAAAAATCGTTTTTATAATTGATGACTGCACAGAGCCCGCTGGGGGCAATACAGTACTCCAATTAGGACTTCGTGTCCGAGCATGCTTTGTACTATACGAAGGCACTAACCGTGATCCAATGCGGATCTTTGCATGTTCTTTAAAAGACTGATTGGAGCCGTCTGCGCAGTCATCCGAGCTGTCCATGAAGAAGAGGCTGCCTGCCTCGAAACGCGTAGACAAAAAAGAATTCTAACCCCATGTAGAAGATGCTGGCTCTCTGTTTTAAAAAAACCTTCTGGTTTTACAACTGCTGTCGAGTGCGCCTCTAAAACCCTCGGGGCTTTGGTAAACAAAATGAAGAACACGGCTGCCCAGCCGTGGGAGGCTGCACCATTCCCGTCTAATGCAGGGAAAGCTACGCGGTATAGGAACCATGCCGCCACTGCGAAAAGCACATCAGCTGTGGGTTAATAAGCCAGCATGGCATTTGGGGGCCCACTGAAGGGTGAAAAATCACTTTTATAATTGATGACTGCACAGAGCCCACTGGGGGCAATACTGTACTCCAATTAGGACTTCGTGTCCCAGCATGCTTCGTACTCTACGAAGGCACTAACCGTGATCCACTGCGGGTCTTTGCATGTTCTTTAAAAGACTGATTGGAGCCGTCTTCGCAGTCATCCGAGCTGTCCATGAACAAGAGGCTGCCTGCCTCAAAACGCGTCGACAAAGAAGAATTCTAACCCCATGTGGAAGATGCTGGCTCTCTGTTTTAATAAAACCTTCTGGTTTTACAACTGCTGTCAAGTGCGCCTCTAAAATCCTCGGGGCTTTGGTAAACAAAATGAAGAACACGGCTGCCCAGCCGTGGGAGGCTGAACCATTCCCGTCTAATGCAGGGAAGGCTACGCGGTATAGGAACCATGCCGCCACCGCGAAAAGCACATCAGCTGTGGGTTAATAAGCCAGCATGGCATTTGGGGGCCCACTGAAGGGTGAAAAATCGCTTTTATAATTGATGACTGCACAGAGCCCACTGGGGGCAATACTGTACTCCAATTAGGACTTCGTGTCCGAGCATGCTTCGTACTATACAAAGGCACTAACTGTGATCCACTGCGGGTCTTTGCATGTTCTTTAAAATACTGATTGGAGCCGTCTGCGCAGTCATCCGAGCTGTCCATGAAGAAGAGGCTGCCTGCCTCGAAACGCGTCACCAAAAAATAATTCTAACCCCATGCGGAAGATGCTGGCTCTCTGTCTTAAAAAATCCTTCTGGTTTTACAACTGCTGTCGAGTGCGCCTCTAAAACCCTCGGGGCTTTGGTAAACAAAATGAAGAACACGGCTGCCCAGCCGTGGGAGGCTGCACCATTCCCGTCTAATGCAGGGAAAGCTACGCGGTATAGGAACCATGCCGCCACTGCGAAAAGCACATCAGCTGTGGGTTAATAAGCCAGCATGGCATTTGGGGGCCCACTGAAGGGTTAAAAATCGCTTTTATAATTGATGACTGCACAGAGCCCACTGGGGGCAATACTGTTCTCCAATTAGGACTTTGTGTCCCAGCATGCTTCGTACTATACGAAGGCACTAACCGTTATCCACTCCGGGTCTTTGCATGTTCTTTAAAAGACTGATTGGAGCCGTCTTCGCAGTCATCCGAGCTGTCCATGAAGAAGAGGCTGCCTGCCTCGAAACGCGTCGACAAAGAAGAATTCTACCCCCATGTGGAAGATGCTGGCTCTCTGTTTTAATAAAACCTTCTGGTTTTACAACTGCTGTCAAGTGCGCCTCTAAAATCCTCGGGCTTTGGTAAACAAAATGAAGAACACGGCTGCCCAGCCGTGGGAGGCTGCACCATTCCCGTCTAATGCAGGGAAGGTTACGCGGTATAGGAACCATGCCGCCACCGCGAAAAGCACATCAGCTGTGGGTTAATAAGCCAGCATGGCATTTGGGGGCGCACTGAAGGGTGAAAAATCGCTTTTATAATTGATCACTGCACAGAGCCCACTGGGGGCAATACTGTACTCCAATTAGGACTTCGTGTCCGAGCATGCTTCGTACTATACAAAGGCACTAACCGTGATCCACTGCGGGTCTTTGCATGTTCTTTAAAAGACTGATTGGAGCCGTCTGCGCAGTCATCCGAGCTGTCCATGAAGAAGAGGCTGCCTGCCTCGAAACACGTCGACAAAAAAGAATTCTAACCCCATGTGGAAGATGCTGGCTCTCTGTCTTAAAAAATCCTTCTGGTTTTACAACTGCTGTTGAGTGTGCCTCTAAAACCCTCGGGGCTTTGGTAAACAAAATGAAGAACACGGCTGCCCAGCCGTGGGAGGCTGCACCATTCCCGTCTAATGCAGGGAAAGCTACGCGGTATAGGAACCATGCCGACACTGCGAAAAGCACATCAGCTGTGGGTTAATAAGCCAGCATGGCATTTGGGGGCCCACTGAAGGGTGAAAAATCGCTTTTATGATTGATGACTGCACAGAGCCCACTGGGGGCAATACTGTTCTCCAATTAGGACTTTGTGTCCCAGCATGCTTCGTACTATACAAAGGCACTAACCGTTATCCACTGAGGGTCTTTGCATGTTCTTTAAAAGACTGATTGGAGCCGTCTTCACAGTCATCCGAGTTGTCCATGAAGAAGAGGCTGCCTGCCTCGAAACGCGTAGAAAAAGAAGAATTCTAACCCCATGTGGAAGATGCTGGCTCTCTGTTTTAATAAAACCTTCTGGTTTTACAACTGCTGTCGAGTGCGCCTCTAAAACCCTCTGGGCTTTGGTAAACAAAATGAAGAACACGGCTGCCCAGCCGTGGGAGGCTGCACCATTCCCGTCTAATGCAGGGAAGGCTACGCAGTATAGGAACCATGCCGCCACTGCGAAAAGCACATCAGCTGTGGGTTAATAAGCCAGCATGGCATTTGGGGGCCCACTGAAGGGTGAAAAATCGCTTTCATAATTGATGACTGCACAGAGCCCACTCGGGGCAATACTGTACTCCAATTAGGACTTCGTGTCCCAGCATGCTTCATACTATACGAAGGGACTAACCGTGATCCACTGCGGGTCTTTGCATGTTCTTTAAAAGACTGATTGGAGCCGTCTGCGCAGTCATCTGAGCTGTCCACGAAGAAGAGGCTGCCTGCCTCGAAACGCGTCGACAAAGAAGAATTCTATCCCCATGTGGAAGATGCTGGCTCTCTGTTTTAATGAAACCTTCTGGTCTTACAACTGCTGTCGAGTGCGCCTCTAAAACCCTCGGGGCTTTGGTAAACAACATATATATATATATATATTCACTGAAAAAACCATAGGTTTCACACACGTTATAGTTAGGAATTAGCATTTAAAAAACCTTGCAAATTCACTGAAAAAACCATAGGTTTCACACATGTTATAGTTAGTGGAAATTTTACTGATAAAAAACCAATGAAATTGCCCCGTTATAGTTAGCGCAGGCAACTATAACTCACGCGACCACAATCCTCTGCTGATGCTAATACTGTATTTAGACACTTATTTGCCCATGCCTTCTTCCATACATTTTTAGCTATACATATATTACAAATATTTTTTTTTCATAAAGACACATATGTCATCAGCAGAGGATTGCGGTCGCGTGAGTTATAGTTGCCTGCGCTAACTATAACGGGGCAATTTCATTGGTTTTTTATCAGTAAAATTTCCACTAACTATAACATGTGTGAAACCTATGGTTTTTTCAGTGAATTTGCAAGGTTTTTTAAATGCTAATTCCTAACTATAACGTGTGTGAAACCTATGGTTTTTTCAGTGAATTAGTACGGTTTTTTAAATGCTAAGTTTTTTTCCCTTATAATAAGCCCTGTACATTTGGTGGCCTACGGCCACCAAAAGCACAGGGGGTGGGGTAAGTGTGGATAGTGTTTTTTTCCATTGTAAGAAGCCCAGCACATTTGGTGGCCTTCGGCCACCAAAAGCACAGGGGGTGGGGTAAGTGTGGATAGTGTTTTTTTTATTTTTATTTTTTTACCGTACGCTTACCGTAAGCGTACGGTAAGCGTACCCCGCGAAATTGCCGAAAAAAAAATAAAACCGTTTTTGCACTTGGGGGATGTTTGGGGACTCCCTCAACATGACTATGTGGAAGGGAGTTGTCAAAACAGCCCCTTTACATGTTTTTGGGCTTCCGATTTTAAAAATCTCTCTCAGTGCGAGAGACAAAATGGCGGCCGCCGCTTCCTGGTTTCGGCTGATTCGAATGTTTACTAAGATCTAAGAGCCAATCAGAATCGCGCTCGCGCACGCCACCGTACGCTTACCGTAAGCGTACGGTAAGCGTACCGTAAGCTGGCTCAGATATATATATTGATTTAAAGGCTATTTTCTCAGAATCTACTGAACAGATTTACACCAAACCTACAAAAGGCACTTCCTTGACCTAGGGACTACCTCTCTGCCAAATTTTGAGTAATTCTGTTCAGCCATTCGGGCTGTAGCTCGTTCTAAAGGTCCTATGGAAAAATGCATGGGAAAAACGCGTTTTGGGACCCCCCTTTTATCTCAGCCCCCGCTTGACGAATCCCCCCGAGACTTTCAGGGTAGGAGCGGAGCGTAGCGCCCCACCTATTTTGAGAAATTCGCGAGGATTCGTCGACCGGCGCCAAAGTTATTCAAAATAGAATGTTGAGGTTTTCCTATGGAAACGTGGTCCTAACTATAACTACCTACTGGCTATCGCCAGTAGGTAATATATATATATATATATATATATATATATATATATATATATATATATATATCTACACATACACAAATGCGTAACCAATAAAGGCAGAAAGAAATAGCAACAGGTCAAGCATTTCTCACTATTAAAACATAAGCATGATTAAGACATATTAAAAACATTCATGCCAAACAGTAAAAGCATCTTTTTGGTAGAAACAGGTGGACAACAGGAGGCGGGTGGGACAGTGAGGAATCCACAGGTAGATACTGTATCCACCAGAAAAAGCACTACCGAAGGTAAGTAACTTGCTCTTCTGATGGATACTTCTGCCTGTTGATTCCTCACCTTTTGAATAGAATCCTCAAGCCGTAACTCAACCGGAGGAGGGTGTCCACCTGACTAGACCAAAAAATCTTGCAAAACAGATCGAGCAAAATGGCCATCCCTCCTAACCTCCGAATCCAATAATAATCGAATAATTTTTAGTCGAAATTATATTGAAAATAATACTTTTATTAATGCGTTTAGACAAACACTTAAAGGAAAACTTTTATTTATAATTAATTTAAAGATATTTCATACTTAACAAATTACACCGAAGTCGCGACTCCAGCATGACTTTTTAAAATGCCTTCCGGAATGCCCGCAGCCATCGTGCAGGGTGCGCGACAGGTGTGCGACTTCTGTATAATATATTTTTTTTAAAGAATGAATATATTTTTCCTAACTAAAAATTATTCATAATTTTTTTAAATATATATATGTGTATATATATATATATATATATATATGTATATATATATTCAGTGAAAAAACCATAGGTTTCACACACGTTATAGTTAGGAATTAGCATTTAAAAAACCTTAGAAATTCAGTGAAAAAACCATAGGTTTCACACATGTTATAGTTAGCTGGACATTTTACTCGTAAAAAACCAATGAAATTGCCCCGTTATAGTTAGTTCAGCTAACTATAACTCGCGCGCCCACAATGCACTGCTGATGACGTCACATATTACATCACTCATGACATGGTCAGTGACATCACTCATGACATCACTGATGACATCTCAAATGACATCACTGATGACATCACTGATGACATCATCCAGTGAATGTGTGTTTTTCTGAAAATTAAATATGTTTTATATATGTATATCTCAAGGTCGATGGAAGAATAAATGGGTATATAAGTGTCTAAATGGATGATTTGTTTTTGAAAAATTGATTGTGTAACTGACTGATTAAGTGTATCTCTCACTTTGTGTATAAGTGGCTGCATGGGTTGGTGAGTAGCTACATGGGTGTCTATATAGGTTATTAGTTGTTTTTTTGAGTATCAGTCTGAGTGTCTGCATGGTACGGTGGGGGGTATTACGTAGTGCATAGATGCATGAATGAGTGACTCACTGTTTGTATGTGTTGAAGACAGCATGTGTGCAGGACTGTATGGGTGGATGAGTGTGTGTATGGGTGTGTTAGTGAGTGAATGACTGTCTCAATAGTGTCTTCAGGAGTAACTACATATGTTTTAAACTAGTATATGTGAGTATTGGTGTATATATGTGAGTATATATGAGAGGGAGAGATTGAAAGAGTTCCTGTATGAATAAGTATGTGTTTCTATAAGTGATTGTTTAAAAGACTAAGTATGTGTAAGTTTCCGTAGAAGTAAGTATGGTGGTGTGTGTATTACTGTATATGCAAGTAAATGTATGTTTTATTCTTTTTTAGCATGAGTGACTATGTGTGTGAGTAACTCTATGGATGAGTGGCATTGTGTAACAGGATGTATAGATGTATGAGTACATATGATGAGTGAGTACATGTATGAGTGACTGTGTAGGACTGTTGGTGAATGAGTGGATGTGTATGTGGATCTTTGAATTACTGAAGAGGTTGTTGTAACTGGTATTGGTATGTCCATTGTTTTGAAATTTTTAGTCTCTATTTTTGAATGTGTGTATCAAAGCTTATATTAAGGTGAGAGGAGGTCTGCCACTCTATCACAAGGATGATGTCATCAGTGATGTCATCAGTGATGTCATTTGAGATGTCATCAGTGATGTCATGAGTGATGTCACTGACCATGTCATGAGTGATGTAATATGTGACGTCATCAGCAGTGCATTGCGGGCGCGCGAGTTATAGTTAGCTGAACTAACTATAACAGGGCAATTTCATTGGTTTTTTACGAGTAAAATGTCCAGCTAACTATAACATGTGTGAAACCTATGGTTTTTTCACTGAATTTCTAAGGTTTTTTAAATGCTAATTCCTAACTATAACGTGTGTGAAACCTATGGTTTTTTCACTGAATTTCTAAGGTTTTTTAAATGCTAATTCCTAACTATAACGTGTGTGAAACCTATGGTTTTTTCAGTGAATTTCTAAGGTTTTTTAAATGCTAATTCCTAACTATAACGTGTGTGAAACCCATGTTTTTTTCAGTGAATTTGCAAGGTTTTTTAAATGCTATTTTTTTTTTTTTTCTTCATGTTTTTCTAACATATTTTTAATTTAATTTTTTACCTTTTATAAAGACTATGCTTAATTTTTTAAAATCATTAAATATTTATTTTATATAAATTTTTTAAAATAAACAAGTAAAATTTATTTCTAGATTATTTTTTTTTTTTTTTTTTTTTTTTTTATAGTACGCGTACCGTAAGCTCACGGTAAGCGTACGGTTTACGCAACGTCCGTAATCTATCTACGCTGCTTGCGTATAGTTACGTACTTTGCGTAGCGCGCGTACTGCGCGTGGGACGCGTGCGCGCTTACGCAACACGCGCACGTTACGCGGAAGTGCCGGGAAATGACTGTTATGCGCATGCGCGCAAGCGCGTGTCTTTTTTACGCGCACGCGTACTTTTTGCCGTAAGCGTACCGTAAGCGTACCGTAAGCGTACGGTTGGTCATGTGATCATGAAACACAACTTTTGATTGGTTGAAACTACTTTCAGTTCTAGAACTCTCCTACACCACACCCATTCCCCTCATTTCTGCTTGTGATCCCTTGGGAGAAGGAGCTGGTTTGTCTTTGGGATACGATGGCAGAACAGCAGAGCTCTTCTGAGAGTGAGGCTAGCACCAGCCGCACTGTCTTGAGGCAGAGAGCGAGGAAAGTAAAGCCTTCTTATGTTTGGGATTATTTTACTTTTCCAGAAGGCCAGCAAAAGGTGAATGCACCCTTAGTTACTTGCAAGCTGTGTCAGCGTGTACTTTCTAGAGGTAATCCTGACAGGAAGTATTCCTTTGGGAATCACACCATGATGAGGCACCTCAAGGATGTACACAAAAGGACACATGCTCAACTTTTTGGAGGTAACTCTTCAGAAAGACGAGCCAGTACATCCACAGCAGCTCAGCCTGGACCATCACCTGCAGAGCTTACTCCTTCTTCTGCAGCTCAGGTGAGCCCTTCATCTGTGGGGGGAGAATCTCCTTTTGCTGGCCCTCTGGAAATGAACCCTCGATTTCGGAAGGTTGATATTCATTGCACATTTTGTAAAGCTCTAATTTGTTATAGGGAGACCAGTGTTTCCCTAGTGAATAACAAAATAGATCAGCACATTTGTAGCTTTGAATGATTTTCCCATGGTTCCTTTCCTCTGTCCCTGCATGAACACAACGGTTCTTTTAAGAGCCAACCTTATCTTTCATCTTTTTTTTACATTTTTTTTAAAAAACTTTTTTTTTTTTTTTTACCGTACGCGTACGGTAAGCGTACCTTTTTTTTTATTTTTTAAAAAAAACACTAAAAATCATTTTTCACATTACAAGGTCCTTGAGAGACTACAATTATTACTATTGACTTACCATACTCACTGAAAAAAATATTTATTCATTTGTTTTTTTAAAAAATAGTTTTTTAAATGGTTGTAGTTTACGAAAATTTTCTATATCGATCTGAAAAAAAAGAAAAAAGTATTAATATTTTTAAACCATTTTATAATACAGTACACATATTTACATTTTTTACCCAAAAATATTTTTGCCTTATTTTTGCTGTTTTCAGAATATATTGCATTTCACTATAAATTGTGAAAGCAATTGCATTCATCATTTTACAGCGGGCAAAAAAAAATAACAATCTCAAAGATTGTATTAAAAAAGCCCAGAATCTCTTCTCACTTAAACTTATCATTACAGAAATGCATATTATTCTAAAAAAATATCATCTAAAAACAATACTTTTTTCTTTAAAATACCGTCTGATATTTTTGTTTCAGGAGTATAATCACAATATTATATCTCAAATAACTCCAAAATACATCTGATTTTATTTCCTTTAGGCCAAATTGTATTTTTTTTTTTACCCTGGAATAAATTTCCAAGGGAAAACCATTAAAATTCTAAAGTTTAATCTGTCCAGATCTCACCGATTCTCTGTAACATTTTGGTTCACAAAAATTTTTTGAATAATTTATTTAGTCCACAATAGAATTGGTTACTTTTCCACATGGCCAAATAGTAATTTTTTAAATCATTTTTGTAAAAATTTCCAATGGCAGTCCAATAGCATTCCAAAATTTAAAATGTGCAGAAGTTACCGATTATCTCTAAATTATTGGTTTTTCAAAATTGCATTAAAAATTTAAAAAGTCCACATTACAATTGGTTATCTTTCCTTTAGGTCCAAATGATAATTTTAAAAAATATTTTTTCTACAAAATTGCAATGGTAATCCAGTAAAATGGTAAAATTATTTTGTCCAGATCTTGCCAAGTCTCTCTAAAATTTAGGTTTCAGAAAGATTAGATAGGAATTTGCTAAATCAAAAGGCAAACGTTGTTTGAAAATCAATTGGGAATCATTACACAGTGTCCAGCCTTTTTCACATTTAAGATAAACTGTGTAATGTCCAGAAGTAACAGTAGGTCCATCATGGAAAATTATTGCAACAGTTACAAAAGTTTTTCCTGAAATTGATAATTGCTGTCCTGTAAACTTCTTTATTAAAGTATCCAATTTTGAACCATCAGCTCTACATCGTTGCATCATTAAAATTACATACTGTCCGTATTCCCTTAAAATTAATGTTGAAAACATGTCAGAATTACACTCACCACATTTCATGCTATGATTAGCATCTTTAACTAATTTTGCAAAAGTGACTGTTTTACTCTCTGGCAATGTCAAATAAATAAACCTTTCATTATCAACAATAGAGCCACATATATTATAACAATTTTCACAACTATGTTCCCATTTATAAGAGAGACCAAAAAAAATGTCAATGGGAACTCCTTCTTCTTCCACTACCTGAAGAAAAAACAACAAGAATTCCTGTGCGTCTTGCTGTACATTTTGAGAAAACTGTGTTCGTCCTGAACATACATCTAAAAGTTTTCTAATGTCAGTAGCACTTTCTATTTGAGTTTTATCTTTACTCAGCTTTTGAAAAAGGAGACTGAGCTCTGAACAGAATCTTTTTCCCTGATTTACTATTATCTGCTCTTGCAAACTTTCCAGATAAAATACAACATTCAGCACTACATTAGCGTAGCAGTTGACACCAGAGCTATTTTCAAAATGACATCCTACAACCTGTTCTTCATTTTCCTTATTCTTTTTGCTTGCAATTACATCACTCCTCTTTTTTTTCCTCTTCTCTACATCTTCATTACAGATATTCTCATTTCTCCTTTTACGAGAAACTACACGTTTCTCCAACACAGGATACTGACCTAAATGAGGAGCATAGGTTCTTCTTAATCTATTATACTCCTTTACACAGTTTGTATCAGCACTAACTTTTGAATCATCAAAGTCAATCATGAATAAACCTGATAATGTTTTGACTCGTGACAAAGCTACATATGCCATACCTTCTTTGAACACAGTTGAACCAATGTTCACAAATGCACAATCTACAGTCAATCCTTGAGACTTGTGGATAGTTACAGCATATGCTAGTGAAAACGGAAACTGCTTCCTACGTACATATAAGTCTTTCACAAGCATGAAACGAACTGAACAACGACAAATGTCTTTAACTTCCTCTATCTGATCAAATTTTATTTTTAAACATTCAATTCCATCTTTTTTCTGATAATTAATAAAACCCACAACTCTTCCCATCGCTCCATTCACTAAGCCTTTTTCAACATCCAAATTTCTCCTTAAAAACACTCTACAGTTCATGCAAACATATAGATTTTTTTCTAATCCTGCTGTTTTGGAGATATTCTTCTCTAGTGAGTCCAATTTATTTTTCAGTTTGCCTGTTACTGTGACAGTAATTCTTCCATCCTCAATTTTGTCCACTGCTTCCAATTTCATGATGTCTTCATTTTCCAATTTCAAAAGCTCCTCATTAAATATTGAGCATTCACGTAGAGTTGGCATTAAGCAGATGACACTTTTGTTTTCTGCAATATTCTTGTATATTTTCTCTGCAACTATTTCTTCCTTTGGAAATAAGTTATGTAACAGCCGACTCTGTAATGCTTTTTTGCCAACTTCTGTGAGTAGTCCAATTCTGATATCTTTCAGAATACTTCCATATTCTTCATCGTTTGCTTGCCTCATATTAGTTGTAAGTTCCTTGTACTCAAAGAAGGACCAAATATTTGTATTTCCAATGCTTCCCAATGACTTCTTCGTGTCTTCATGTGTCACAGTATTAAACACTGGTTGTCCTTTAACTGGAGTAAGTTGCAAAAGATCCCCAAAAACTATGACGTGTTTTCCACCAAATAACACGTCATAGTCTGTCTTCAAAATTTGCTGCATTCTTAAATGCACAAAGGCAAGCATTAAGTTTGATACCATGCTCACCTCATCAATAATGAGAACTTGCATCTTCTTCAATACTCTTGACACTTCTAAGGATGCTTCTCCAGTTAGCTTGTTGAATTGTATTTTGTTCTCATGCTCCACTGGTAACATTAGCAAACGATGTAAGGTGATTCCTTTTATGTTATATGCTGCTAACCCAGTTGGAGCAGTAACCACACAAGACAAAGTAGAATCCGTTTTTTGCTTTAGGTAGCTTCTGATGACTTTAATTAGGAAACTTTTTCCAGTGCCAGCTTGTCCGCTTACATACATCCTGATTGGATGAAATGATGTGCATGAGCACTCTTTTTTGATATGTAGAAATCCGTGATCAATTTTGTTTTTGATCTCTTCATAAATTTGTTGCTGCTCTTGATTCAGTTGTCTTTCCAAATTTTCTAAGTCTATAAATTCTTCTTGAGCTTGATTCATAGCCGTTTCCACTTCATTCATGGCTATTGATGCTTCATTTTCAACGATTGGTTGTCCTAGGGGATCTTGACTGTATGTTCCTGAACTTTGGCTGTCCTGAGAACTGTCTCTAGCTATTTCTGCTGCAATTGTAGTTTCCTGTTCAATTTCTTCATTTAACATTTGCAGATAAGTTGAGAATGTACTGCATTGTATGCTGTCTTTGCAAGCATTAAAAGAATCTTCATAGCTCTGGAATTCTCCCAGTAGTTCATCCTCTGTACGCCATGGTTTAAACAACTGTAAAAGAGCCAAGTAGTAAAATTCTTTCTTGTCGGTAGTGTCGCAACTCAGCTTCCGGTGATTTATCAAACTTCCTTTGGTTTGCTTCACCAAACATCCTTCTTCACCAACAACTTTATATTTTCCACTGTTGATGTCTTCTGCAGCTTTCCGTGAATAAATGTAGTTCTGCAGCACTTCATAGAGACACATGTTCTCCAGATGATGACTTCTCTTGGGATAATATGTGTCCAACATGTTTGTTTTCAATATGTCTGTACTTTCTGGGTCATTCTCAGCCAAATATTCAATTTCTCCAACAGATTTCAGTACCCGATTTCTCATTGCTGCAAGGCCTAAACTTGCCCAAATTATTCTTCTTGACTTCGAGTAGAGACTTGCAGAAGATAACCTATCTGAACATTCGTAGGATCCAATTTCTCGATGCGATAACATCTTCAAACTGAAACTGTACAGCTTCTTACTGACAGTCTTCTCGTGAGAAATCTCTTCCCACATTTCCTTCAATTCTGTTTTTTCTGATTTCGTAATGTAAGACGTTACATATCGAGCAACAGCAATGGAATTGTCAGCAACATACTGTATATCCATGTTAGCGTTCCACATGGATAAAATGACTGGGTTGTAGTCATTTATATTTTTTGATTCTTCTTTTCTTTTAAGGTTGTAGGTATTCTTAGGTGATTTTCTTGTGATAGTATGTCTCACAGCTGACATAAAACTGTTGACTCTTCCATTTGTAAGAACAGGTCTAGGAAATCCAAATCGACATTTAGTGTAGTATTTTTCTTTGCTCTTGTATTTCCGTCGACAGTATTTTCCACACCGATGACTTTGGAAACGTAGAACTTGCTCCTTTAACTTGTTCTCTTCTGTGCTTTTAGGTATAGCACATGTTGCATATTCTTCAATGTAAGATAACACTGCTTCATCAGTATCTGTTCCAAACTTTGGGGCATCCTTGATCCACAGCAGCATATGAATATGAGGAGCACCTCTTGCCTGGTACTCTTTTCTCCAAAAGAAATCCACTACTTCTCCAAGGGGTGGATTTTTTTTATTGCAGATGAAGGACATCATAGCCTCAAATCTATGATTGAAATATCTGCAAACATTAACCGGATCCAATGAGCACAGTTCTCCTGCTGTCTTGTATTCGATGTTTTCAATGTTTGAATTGGCCTCTCGTAGAAAATCCAGTAAATCATCCCAAGCGTACTCGGCGCAGCTTAGGGTAAGGAACCATGTTGGTGTTCCTAAGTTGCGTAACATGCATTTTAGTTCACCATGGCGTCGGTACCAATATTCA
Organism: Triturus cristatus; assembly: GCF_964204655.1. Taxonomy (NCBI): domain Eukaryota; kingdom Metazoa; phylum Chordata; class Amphibia; order Caudata; family Salamandridae; genus Triturus; species Triturus cristatus. The sequence goes on from NC_140592.1 coordinate 1,117,391,126, forward strand.
TTTGTCCCACGCTGACAAGCCATCAGATTGATCAGTTGTGTTTCCAAATGATCATCTCGGTGCTGCACTTTCTCCATAAAATCCTTAGCAGACACATTTTGTAAATGTACTCCACTTTTTAAAATGTGATTTACTGCATAAGACAGTGCAGACAAGTCGCTTTCAAATAAAAGATGGAACAAATAAGGGATACTTTGTCGAAATCTGGGATCTTCAGCATATAGTCTTGTAGTCCGATACTCAGAAGCTGGAATCTGTTCTGGACGTTCATCGTATCGTCCTCCTTTTCCTGTAGGAAACAGCTGGGGAAAACATCGAGCTTCCAAGCTCTCCTCCCATACACTCACGGGATTTCCTTTTGCTTTCTTCATCTGAAAGAGATCAATATTGTCTCCCATAACTTCTTTCGAATGGAGAGGATGTATGCTAAAATGTTCATAAATTTCTTCTTCCTTTGACTTGTCCACTTTTTCAATTTGTCCAGTTGGTGTTTCTGTGTCTCCTTGTAAATCTTCTTCTTCTTCTTCTTCTTCTTGTATATAAATTGATTCATACCATTTGTTATTTTTTTTCAAATACAAATTTGCTCTTTGTACTTTCCGCACATCTACCAGCTCCTGCCAAATCTTCTTATTCTTTGTAGGGACACCATTAACCAGAATAATTAATGGTTCAGTTTCCAAAGTATCTGCATCAATAGTTTCCATATTTTTTTTCAACTCCAAGGGCAAATACACCACTCTACCTTTTAAACCTCTCAGTAAATCTGAAGGAGGTAATTTACCAGTTTTGGGCTCCATACGTACTATGGTCTGGAACGGATGAACACATTGAATGAGTATAGACTCATATGTATTTAATTCAGAAAGTTCAGCAGGAATAGCATCCAATTCTAAATTATTATGTACAGCTCTGGTCGGCATTCTATTTTCCTCTAACTTGTTGTAGCAGTATTTACAAATACGCTGATCTTCACCCAATTCAAAACAATTTTCAAGAAATATATATGTGGCAAAATCCATCCACTTATAATTATCTTCATTTTCACTCTTTCTGTAGAGATCAACATTCCTAGTTTGTTTTCTATAATGAGTTCTGCGGCAACAAATACAAGTAACATTTGGTCTTTCATTAGAGACTATTGCAAATTTTGTTATGTGATCATTAAATGTGTTACTTACAGAGGGTTCTACATTCTCTTCCACTTCTGCCTCATTTACTGTGTCCTTCTCTGCACTGTTTTCTTCAGGACCAAAGTAACAAAACTGAATTTCATCAACAACCTTCTCTACATCTGATACCGTTCCTCGGAACAGAGCCCTATTCAATTCATTTAACTTTATTGCTGGACTTTTGGCAAAATACAACCGTCTCACAAACTTTCTCATTTCAGTATGATGAACAGCCAGCATCCTAAAATGATGGAAAACACTATTGCACACTTTTCTAGATAGACAAGCAAGAGAATGACCCTGCAAACCAGTATTCTCTCTCACTCTGCATGGATCCAGACTTTGAAGCACCTTAATCTTTTGTTTTACACTTTTTTTACTATATTCTCTTAGAAACTCTCGAAATCTGTCAATAGATTCCTGACGCACAGTGCAAATACTACTACAATTCCAAGTGTACACTGGGGCTTTAGGACGTCTCCCCATTGCCTCATCTGCCATCACTTGTACCTCATCTCTTGGAACCATTATCTCCTTCTCCATTATGCAACCATTTTTTACTTCGTATGAACGACCTCTGGTGTCAACTGCATGCAGCAAACTATTACTTTGAAAATAGCTTTCTTCATTAAAAAAAGGTTCACTACTTGAACTATGCATCCACTTTCCTAAAAACACTTTACAAAAGTTTGTTCTGTTCACTACTCTTTTGCTTTTGCTTTGTGATTTCAGTACATTAACCATTTTATCTAATGTACGCATCCTATTCAAAATTAATATGAATAGTTTCCTTTTTAATTCTAATGCTTTTGCTGCAATGGCTTCAATTTCTTTTTTTCTCTTATAATATTTAGCCTTTTGCTTATATTTCTTTATATCCTTTATCAAATTGGACATAACTCTTCTCTGAAACATTTTTCTACGTATCTCTTTAAATGCTGTTTTTCTGTTTATGTTAAACTTTTCAATTGCAGAAGGTATATTTGCATTAACTAAATCCTCAATTTTTTGCTGTTCTGTAGGTTTTGTTACATTTTTCCGAGAACAGACATTTTGTACATTTTTGTTTGTTTTCAATATTTTGTTTAGGAATTGTTTTTTTTGCTTACCAGAAGATTTTTTCTTTTTCCCAACATCAGCATCTTCTACTAACTTTGGTCCTCCAGTTGTCCTCAAATATAGTTTTTTTTTTAGCGTTTTTTGAACTCGAGATTTTGTAGGCATCTTAAATTTTGTTCACTGTTCTTCAGCAATACCTGAAAAAAACTAAAAAAAAAAATCCTTTATTGTATTTAAATATATTACTACATTTCTTTTCACAACAGTCACAAAACGAAATTTCTTTGCCATTTTGAATGCACACAAACTGCTCTTTTTTTAAAATTTATTTAAATGCACATGTCCAAGCTTTTTTTTTTTTTCAGATCACCACCGTGTGTATTCTCTGTGACTGCCTACACTCCAGCAGGGGCAACCAGCCTTAGTGATGCTGAATATATTTGCATTACAGACTTAAACCTGAAAACCCCACTCGCTTCTAATTACTGTGCATGACTATACATGGCAAGCACATGGGTGTGTGCTAAGCCTCTGCTTTTTCCCCCAAAAATTCGCTCCTCTTTTCCATCTACTGCAACTGTGAAATCACCAGAGGAAGACGCAATAAATTTCTGCCTATAATTCTTCTATGCACACAGAGTCATGTTATCACATTAGTGCCAAAACGAAATTTCTTTGCCAATTTGAAAGCACACTTACTGCACTTTTTTTTTCGGGCCAAGTGAAAATCTCTTTTTACACTTTGAAATCACTTTTACAGACTGACACATTCTGAAACCTTTTTTTTAAATTTATTTAAATGCACATGTCCAACCTGTTTTTTTTTTTCATTCCACCACCGTGTGTATTCTCTGTGACTGCCTACACTCCAGCAGGGGCAACCAGCCTTAGTGATGCTGAATATATTTGCATTACAGACTTAAACCTGAAAACCCCACTCGCTTCTAATTACTGTGCATGACTATACATGGCAAGCACATGGGTGTGTGCTAAGCCTCTGCTTCTTCCCCCAAAAATTCGCTCCTCTTTTCCATCTACTGCAACTGTGAAATCACCAGAGCAAAACGCAATAAATTTCTGCCTATAATTCTTCTATGCACACAGAGTCATGTTTTCACATTAGTGCCAAAACGAAATTTCTTTGCCAATTTGAAAGCACACTTACTGCTCTTTTTTTTTCGGGCCAAGTGATAATCTCTTTTTACACTTTGAAATCACTTTTACAGACTGACACATTCTGAAACCTTTTTTTTAAATTTATTTAAATGCACATGTCCAAGCTGTTTTTTTTTCAGACCACCACCGTGTGTATTCTCTGTGACTGCCTACACTCCAGCAGGGGCAACCAGCCTTAGTGATGCTGAATATATTTGCATTACAGACTTAAACCTGAAAACCCCACTCGCTTCTAATTACTGTGCATGACTATACATGGCAAGCACATGGGTGTGTGCTAAGCCTCTGCTTCTTCCCCCAAAAATTCGCTCCTCTTTTCCATCTACTGCAACTGTGAAATCACCAGAGCAAAACGCAATAAATTTCTGCCTATAATTCCTCTATGCACACAGAGTCATGTTTTCACATTAGTGCCAAAACGAAATTTCTTTGCCAATTTGAAAGCACACTTACTGCTCTTTTTTTTTTGGGCCAAGTGAAAATCTCTTTTTACACTTTGAAATCACTTTTACAGACTGACACATTCTGAAACCTTTTTTTTAAATTTATTTAAATGCACATGTCCAAGCTGTTTTTTTTTCAGACCACCACCGTGTGTATTCTCTGTGACTGCCTACACTCCAGCAGGGGCAACCAGCCTTAGTGATGCTGAATGTATTTGCATTACAGACTTAAACCTGAAAACCCCACTCGCTTCTAATTACTGTGCATGACTATACATGGCAAGCACATGGGTGTGTGCTAACCCTCTGCTTCTTCCCCCAAAAATTCGCTCCTCTTTTCCATCTACTGCAACTGTGAAATCACCAGAGCAAGACGCAATAAATTTCTGCCTATAATTCTTCTATGCACACAGAGTCATGTTTTCACATTAGTGCCAAAACGAAATTTCTTTGCCAATTTGAAAGCACACTTACTGCTCTTTTTTTTTTGGGCCAAGTGAAAATCTCTTTTTACACTTTGAAATCACTTTTACAGACTGACACATTCTGAAACCTTTTTTTTAAATTTATTTAAATGCACATGTCCAAGCTGTTTTTTTTTCAGACCACCACCGTGTGTATTCTCTGTGACTGCCTACACTCCAGCAGGGGCAACCAGCCTTAGTGATGCTGAATGTATTTGCATTACAGACTTAAACCTGAAAACCCCACTCGCTTCTAATTACTGTGCATGACTATACACGGCAAGCACATGGGTGTGTGCTAACCCTCTGCTTCTTCCCCCAAAAATTCGCTCCTCTTTTCCATCTACTGCAACTGTGAAATCACCAGAGCAAGACGCAATAAATTTCTGCCTATAATTCTTCTATGCACACAGAGTCATGTTTTCACATTAGTGCCAAAACGAAATTTCTTTGCCAATTTGAAAGCACACTTACTGCTCTTTTTTTTTTGGGCCAAGTGAAAATCTCTTTTTACACTTTGAAATCACTTTTACAGACTGACACATTCTGAAACCTTTTTTTTAAATTTATTTAAATGCACATGTCCAAGCTGTTTTTTTTTCAGACCACCACCGTGTGTATTCTCTGTGACTGCCTACACTCCAGCAGGAGCAACCAGCCTTAGTGATGCTGAATGTATTTGCATTACAGACTTAAACCTGAAAACCACACTCGCTTCTAATTACTGTGCATGACTATACATGGCAAGCACATGGGTGTGTGCTAAGCCTCTGCTTCTTCCCCCAAAAATTCGCTCCTCTTTTCCATCTACTGCAACTGTGAAATCACCAGAGCAAGACGCAATAAATTTCTGCCTATAATTCTTCTATGCACACAGAGTCATGTTTTCACATTAGTGCCAAAACGAAATTTCATTGCCAATTTGAAAGCACACTTACTGCTCTTTTTTTTTTGGGCCAAGTGAAAATCTCTTTTTACACTTTGAAATCACTTTTACAGACTGACACATTCTGAAACCTTTTTTTTAAATTTATTTAAATGCACATGTCCAAGCTGTTTTTTTTTCAGACCACCACCGTGTGTATTCTCTGTGACTGCCTACACTCCAGCAGGGGCAACCAGCCTTAGTGATGCTGAATGTATTTGCATTACAGACTTAAACCTGAAAACCCCACTCGCTTCTAATTACTGTGCATGACTATACATGGCAAGCACATGGGTGTGTGCTAACCCTCTGCTTCTTCCCCCAAAAATTCGCTCCTCTTTTCCATCTACTGCAACTGTGAAATCACCAGAGCAAGACGCAATAAATTTCTGCCTATAATTCTTCTATGCACACAGAGTCATGTTTTCACATTAGTGCCAAAACGAAATTTCTTTGCCAATTTGAAAGCACACTTACTGCTCTTTTTTTTTTGGGCCAAGTGAAAATCTCTTTTTACACTTTGAAATCACTTTTACAGACTGACACATTCTGAAACCTTTTTTTTAAATTTATTTAAATGCACATGTCCAAGCTGTTTTTTTTTCAGACCACCACCGTGTGTATTCTCTGTGACTGCCTACACTCCAGCAGGGGCAACCAGCCTTAGTGATGCTGAATGTATTTGCATTACAGACTTAAACCTGAAAACCCCACTCGCTTCTAATTACTGTGCATGACTATACATGGCAAGCACATGGGTGTGTGCTAACCCTCTGCTTCTTCCCCCAAAAATTCGCTCCTCTTTTCCATCTACTGCAACTGTGAAATCACCAGAGCAAGACGCAATAAATTTCTGCCTATAATTCTTCTATGCACACAGTCATGTTTTCACATTAGTGCCAAAACGAAATTTCTTTGCCAATTTGAAAGCACACTTACTGCTCTTTTTTTTTTGGGCCAAGTGAAAATCTCTTTTTACACTTTGAAATCACTTTTACAGACTGACACATTCTGAAACCTTTTTTTTAAATTTTTTCAAATGCACATGTCCAAGCTGTTTTTTTTTCAGACCACCACCGTGTGTATTCTCTGTGACTGCCTACACTCCAGCAGGGGCAACCAGCCTTAGTGATGCTGAATGTATTTGCATTACAGACTTAAACCTGAAAACCCCACTCGCTTCTAATTACTGTGCATGACTATACATGGCAAGCACATGGGTGTGTGCTAACCCTCTGCTTCTTCCCCCAAAAATTCGCTCCTCTTTTCCATCTACTGCAACTGTGAAATCACCAGAGCAAGACGCAATAAATTTCTGCCTATAATTCTTCTATGCACACAGAGTCATGTTTTCACATTAGTGCCAAAACGAAATTTCTTTGCCAATTTGAAAGCACACTTACTGCTCTTTTTTTTTTTGGGCCAAGTGAAAATCTCTTTTTACACTTTGAAATCACTTTTACAGACTGACACATTCTGAAACCTTTTTTTTAAATTTATTTAAATGCACATGTCCAACCTGTTTTTTTTTTTCATTCCACCACCGTGTGTATTCTCTGTGACTGCCTACACTCCAGCAGGGGCAACCAGCCTTAGTGATGCTGAATATATTTGCATTACAGACTTAAACCTGAAAACCCCACTCGCTTCTAATTACTGTGCATGACTATACATGGCAAGCACATGGGTGTGTGCTAACCCTCTGCTTCTTCCCCCAAAAATTCGCTCCTCTTTTCCATCTACTGCAACTGTGAAATCACCAGAGCAAGACGCAATAAATTTCTGCCTATAATTCTTCTATGCACACAGAGTCATGTTTTCACATTAGTGCCAAAACGAAATTTCTTTGCCAATTTGAAAGCACACTTACTGCTCTTTTTTTTTTGGGCCAAGTGAAAATCTCTTTTTACACTTTGAAATCACTTTTACAGACTGACACATTCTGAAACCTTTTTTTTAAATTTATTTAAATGCACATGTCCAAGCTGTTTTTTTTTCAGACCACCACCGTGTGTATTCTCTGTGACTGCCTACACTCCAGCAGGGGCAACCAGCCTTAGTGATGCTGAATGTATTTGCATTACAGACTTAAACCTGAAAACCCCACTCGCTTCTAATTACTGTGCATGACTATACATGGCAAGCACATGGGTGTGTGCTAACCCTCTGCTTCTTCCCCCAAAAATTCGCTCCTCTTTTCCATCTACTGCAACTGTGAAATCACCAGAGCAAGACGCAATAAATTTCTGCCTATAATTCTTCTATGCACACAGTCATGTTTTCACATTAGTGCCAAAACGAAATTTCTTTGCCAATTTGAAAGCACACTTACTGCTCTTTTTTTTTTGGGCCAAGTGAAAATCTCTTTTTACACTTTGAAATCACTTTTACAGACTGACACATTCTGAAACCTTTTTTTTAAATTTTTTCAAATGCACATGTCCAAGCTGTTTTTTTTTCAGACCACCACCGTGTGTATTCTCTGTGACTGCCTACACTCCAGCAGGGGCAACCAGCCTTAGTGATGCTGAATGTATTTGCATTACAGACTTAAACCTGAAAACCCCACTCGCTTCTAATTACTGTGCATGACTATACATGGCAAGCACATGGGTGTGTGCTAACCCTCTGCTTCTTCCCCCAAAAATTCGCTCCTCTTTTCCATCTACTGCAACTGTGAAATCACCAGAGCAAGACGCAATAAATTTCTGCCTATAATTCTTCTATGCACACAGAGTCATGTTTTCACATTAGTGCCAAAACGAAATTTCTTTGCCAATTTGAAAGCACACTTACTGCTCTTTTTTTTTTTGGGCCAAGTGAAAATCTCTTTTTACACTTTGAAATCACTTTTACAGACTGACACATTCTGAAACCTTTTTTTTAAATTTATTTAAATGCACATGTCCAAGCTGTTTTTTTTTCAGACCACCACCGTGTGTATTCTCTGTGACTGCCTACACTCCAGCAGGAGCAACCAGCCTTAGTGATGCTGAATGTATTTGCATTACAGACTTAAACCTGAAAACCCCACTCGCTTCTAATTACTGTGCATGACTATACATGGCAAGCACATGGGTGTGTGCTAAGCCTCTGCTTCTTCCCCCAAAAATTCGCTCCTCTTTTCCATCTACTGCAACTGTGAAATCACCAGAGCAAGACGCAATAAATTTCTGCCTATAATTCTTCTATGCACACAGAGTCATGTTTTCACATTAGTGCCAAAACGAAATTTCTTTGCCAATTTGAAAGCACACTTACTGCTCTTTTTTTTTCGGGCCAAGTGAAAATCTCTTTTACAGACTGACACATTATGAATCCACCATGTGTAACTACAACAAAAACAATTCCCATTTCTATTATTCATTTCTTAAGTTACCACATACATCCCCTCTCAAACTGTAAACTCACCTTTAAAATTAGTTAGTTGTGAAAGAAATGTGTCACTCAAACAGCAGATTATCAGAGCCAGGATCTCTGTTCTGTACACCTCTCTCCTCTCAGCAGAACCAGATAATGGCAAACTTTCCCTCTATTTTTCCACACATATACATGTAAGTTTCAAATCTCAGTGCTTCCCCCTTTTTTTCAAATGTAATGACACATTTCTATTGGTTGAAAACCAACCCTTTTCCAAAAGTACCCTGCCCCCAACTTGACTTCTGCCTAGTACCCTTCCCCCAACTTGACTGCTTGCATGCTGGGACAATGCTTCATCAAGTGCTCGGATAATAGTTATTCACGAAAGGGACTCACTACGAGGAATGACTTTACTTAAATTGGACTCAATGTCCCAGCATGCAAGCAGGCACTGAGCACAACCCACTGGGGGTTGCGGCATGCACTTAAAGTAATGAATTCAGCACCTGTGTGATTAACCAGAGCAGCCCAGGAAGAAGAGGCTGTGTCCTCGAAACGCGTTGGCAGAAGAAAATGAAAAGTTACCTGAAATGCAAAATGCCGGTTTTTGAAGTGAATAAAGCCTGTTGGTGACAGCTGCTGGGAGTGCATCTTTAAGCTTTCGGGCCATTTAAAAACAAATATATATATATATATATATATATATATATATATATATATATATATATATATATAAAATTAAAAAAACATAGGTTTGAGGTACATTCGACTTACAAATTTTCATCTAAAAAACCTTTGAAATTCACTTGAAAAACCATAGGTTTTAGACACATTATAGTTAGAAAATAGCATTTAAAAAACCATAGACATTCACTGAAAAAACCATAGGTTTCAGGGACGTTATAGTTAGAAATTAGCAATTAAAATACCATAGAACTTAACTGAAAAAAACATAGGTTTCAGGAACGTCATAGTTATTTGGACATTTCAATCATACAAAACCATAGAAATTCCGGCGTTATAGTTAGTTCAGCTAACTATAACTCACGCCCCCGCAATGCGCTGCTGATGACATCACATATTACATCATTCATGACATGGTCAGTGAGATCACTGATGACATCTCAAATGACATCACTGATGACATCACTGATGACATCATCCACGTGAAAATCTGATGCACCTCCTCACACCTGAATATAACCTTTGGTACACCCACTCTAAAATACAGACTACCATTTTCGAAAAAATAGACACATCAATACCAGTTACTAAATACGCACTGACTGATTCCTAGGTCTACACTCACATCCACTCATTCACCCATACAGTCACTCATACATGCAGTCACTCATCAATACAACAATATCATATGCACTCATACACCTATACAGAAACTCACACACTGCCACATATCCAGAGTTACTCACACACTTAGTCAGTCATGCAAAGAATCAATCATACTTCCATTTACTCACCTATACAGTTATACAGACACAACCTCACTTATTCATACAGATACTAACAAATAATTACTCTCTTATAGAATCACTGATACAAATACACACTCATCCATGCAGCCACTCTCACAATTACTGACTCTCACATATAGTTATTTATATACACCATCACTCACATATACTGCCTTTTACATATGTAGTTACTTGCACATGTACCACTGAGACATCCATTCACTCACCAACAGACCCATAAACACACTCATCCACCCATACAGTTGTTTCCACATGCACTCTTGAACCCATACACCCAGTGAATCAACCACTCACAGATCTATGCACAGAGTCACTCACCTCCCACCGACCCCCTCACACACTCAGGCAGCCATACAAATACTCTGGCAAGCAAGCAATAACCCATATAGACACTCATGCAGCTACTCACCAACCCATGCAGCAGCTTACACAACAACAGACAGACTGATACAGACTTTCACACAGTTTTGTCAGTAACCCATGCATTCAGTAAGACACATTTAATCACTCACTTATACAGTCAGTCACATACCTACTAAATCCTCTATAGAGACACTTATACACCCACTCATTCATCAATACAGCTTGGCATATATATAAAACAAAATTACACTTTACAGAAACACACAGTCACGGGATGATGTCATCAGTGATGTCATCAGTGATATCATCAGTGATGTCACTGACCTTGTCATGAATGATGTAATATGAGACGTAATTAACAGTGCATTGCAGGGGCGCGAGTTATAGTTAGCTGAACTAACTATAAAACTGGAATTTCTATGGTTTTGTACGAGTGAAATGACCAACTAACTATAACTTTCCTGAAACCTATGGTTTTTTCAGTTAATATATATAAATCTACAATCGTTATAAATCTTTTATTATCGTTCTTATTACATTTTGCACATAATAAAAACAATTGAGTACATAAAGAACACAACATGTGTGTGGGTAACAATGTACTCTACGTACACAGTTTATACACAGGATACAGATTAATAGTTTAATTTATACATCAAATATCCAGCAATCTTTAAAACACATTTATAATTTCACAAAGTTCTCATTTTTAAAAATAATAAAGAAATAATCAAAAGCAGTTAATATATTAAAATGTATTCCTTTGGGCTTGATATGCTCAATATATCTGTTAACGTGGCGTTTCGGTGAAACACTCAAATTATCATCACCTTCTACAGGACAACTTAGGTTTATTCAAATATGATCACTATAAAACAAACAAAAATCTTTTAGCAATATATTCGCTGTGGCTTTTATATTAGGACTTCCTGTCTTTAAATACTTGTATATTAAACTAATCTAGGCACATTATCATAATAAAACATTAAAAATGTAATTCGTTAAAAACCCTAAAAGAACAGTAATATATTTACATATAGGTCCAGTTCTACCGTTTATCCATTAACATAATGTTCATGCCCGGGACTAGCTCACAGGGAAACGTATAAGTATTTATTAGAGAGTATACTGAATCTCCAAATGAAAGAATCATACCTTTCTAAAACACAAATAGTGTAATGATGAAGATAATACTCTCTGTTTTTATTTTTGGAGTATCGATATTATCCACTACTAGAAAACACCTTTTACACCCACTTTCTCAATAATGGCTGCTTGAGAGTCTGGAAGTAAGGTAATGTCCTTATATTAGTATCATTTAGTGAGATGTATTGGCTACTACGTATTATATTGGTTTGCCATATTAATTACTGCATGAAAATATTTTCCCAACAATTTTGTTAAATTTAGTTAGTGTGTACAGGGATAATAGTTATGACATACTGGAATTATTATCTCGTATATTAATGCCTGAAATATAGAACAGAGTCTTGAAAACCTTTTCTATTGGAGTCATGAAACCACTGATAATATGTGTAACTATTGTCTCGCCTTTTATTTCCAATATATTGTCAAACTGGATTGGCCTTTCTATCACCAAGCTTTGTTGAGAATTAAAAAAACACTTTAAATATTAGTTGGATTAACTTTCTCTTTCGAGGTATTGTTCTGTAATCTATAAACAAAACAGAAAGCACCTTAGTACAACTGGGAGACTAATTGGCCATCTATATTTTCTTTATTGCAAGTAGTAAATCCCTATCAGATTATTCTCTCCTCCCTGACCTAATCATCACAGAGAACTGCTGTGTTATTAACACTTTTTTTTTAAAAAGTATTTGGGGATTCACTTTTTATCCTTGAGGCACTATTCTATGATTAATTAAGTAAAACAGAAAACACCTTAGCACAATTGGGAAACTAAAAGGCCATCCATGATTACCTTATTACAAGTGGTAAAGCCAAACAGATGTCTCTCTTCTCCGACCTAATCACCATAAAAAACTGGTACATATTTGGCTGCCTACGTACTTCACATGAAACTCATCTAATGACATTCCATAAACACCTGTGCAGCGGTATCCAGATTACAGCTCTTACCGTGTTTCCAATTCCAGCACGCCCAAACAAATACGGATCACTGTGTCGGCACAAATTTCCTACCACCCAGCATTCCCCTTGTTCTCCTGAGTAAAATGATGCCTCACTTGTGGGGGTGGGCCTAATGCCTGTGACTGGGAAGAGCCCAAAGCATAGGGATTAAAGGTAAAGAACTGCAAATTTTAAGCGCTACATTTAAAAAAAATATGTTTTTACGGGATACTGCATTGGACAGCTGCACTAGTGAGGTATCATTTTACTTTGGAGACCAAGGGGACCACTAGGTGGTGGGATATTTGTGCCGGCACAGTGATCCCACACAAAAATGTGTGGAAAAAGTGATTTTTATAGCTAAATTTGAAGTTTGTAGGGGAATCTCAGTAAGAAAACGTTGGGGGACCCATGCAAGCAATTCCTCATTGGACTCCCCACGGTGACTAGTTTTCAGAAATGTGCAGCTTTGTTAGGTTTTCCTAGATAGCCGTGAGCCTGGGGCAAAAAAAACAGGTGCACCCCTGCAGATACAGGTAGTTTTATGATAGGGAATTGTGTAGTCTCCACAGAACTATTTGGGCTATTTCCTGTTGCAGACACAAGTGAGGTATCACTTTTATCGGGAGACCTGGGGGAATGCTAGGTGGTAGGAAATTTGTGTCAACCCGGTGATCTCACACCATTCCCACACAGAAAATTTGAGGTTTGCAGGGGATTCTGGATAAGGTAACGTTGGGGGATCCACGCACGCCATACCTCCCTGGACTCCCCAGGGTACCTACTTTTCAGAAATGTGTGAGGTTGGTAGGTTCCCCTATATGGCTGCCGAGCCCGGGGCCAAAAACCCAGGTGCCCACCCTTGCAAAACCAGGCCATTTTATGATTTTGATGTCTCCACAATATGTTTTGGGCTCTTGTCTGTCGCGGGTACTTGACCCACCCACACGAGTGAGGTATCATTTTTATCAGAAGATTTTGGGGAATGCGGGGTGGGTGGAATTTTGTGGATCCATGAAGATTCCAGAATTTCCATCACAGAAATGTGAGGAAAATGTTTTTTTTTTTACAAAGTTTGAGGATTGCAAGGGATTCTGGGTAAGAGAACCTGGTGAGAGCCACACAGGTCACCCCATCCTGGATTCCCCTGGGTGTCTAGTTTTAAAAATGTATAGGTTTCCTAGGTTTCCCTTGGTGCCGGCAGAGCTAGGGTTCAAAATCTACAGCTAGGCACTTTGCAAAAAAAGGGTCAGTTTTCACTGTAAAAATGTGGTGTGTCCACATTGTGTTTTGTGCTGTTTCCTGTCGTAGGCACTAGGTCTACCCACACAAGTGTGGTACTTTTTTTTATCAGAAGACTTTGGAGAATTTTCCATCACAGAAATGTGGAGAAAATGTGTTTTTTTTTTTTTTACAAAGTTTGAGGTTTGCAGGGGATTCTGGGTAACAGAACCTGGTGAGAGCCTCAGAAGTCACCCCATCCTGGATTCCCCTGGGTGTCTAGATTAAAAAATGCATAGGTTAGCTAGGTTTCCCTAGCTGCCGGTGCCGGAGCGGGTTTTATTTTAAAAATGTTTGTATACCCTCTCCATTTTGCATGTTTTTACTAATAAGAATAATTAACTAATCATAATTGTATTAATTGGATTGCTGTGGAATTTAACCAACCTTACTAATAGGAATACATGTGGGAATTGCATTTGCATGGCCTAACTAATACGTAAACTAAATTGTAGATGCATATTGATCATAGATCATTTGAATTTTGCATGAATATATGTTGCTCTCGTGATGTATTTGTGATTTGTGCTTTATTAATGTAAATATAATCCGCATTAAGTGTTGCTTCTGCTAGAATAAATACACACACATATGGGTATTAGTAAGGGGATAACATTTTATTAGTCATTTCCATGTATTAATTACGTTTTTGTGTTTCTTTGCTTAAGTTGACCATTTGATGGCCACAAAATGGCTGACATTGTGAAAGTCTCTGGGTGAAGTGCGCATGCGTCACCATCAGTAGCAGTGGCCTTCCAGTGACCCTAAACTCAACTGTACCCACCAAGGACACTCTGGGCTAACAGCCAGCTGCCCCGAAAAGAAACAATAAAAGTTACTTCAACATGAAATTATGAACTATATCTAAAGAAACATTTTCCGGGTGAGAACTTGGTGGAACTGATCTCATCAACCAATCACGAACATTCAAAAATATTACTCGTTACTTATTGGAATGTAATTTTACTATAAAAGATGGTAGAATAGAAAGGTTGAGAGCGAGACCCTTCAGAAGATTTTCGATTTCCTGACGTTATGCTGACGGAGAGGACGGTGACACTGCAGGACAGCTGTTTCCTAAGACTCTGACAGTATGAACTGATGACCAAGATTTTGACTTAGAGGACGACTTTTAGCCAGAATAGGTAAATATGATGGTCTTCTGCTTGATTAAACAAAAGATTCGATTTTCAATTATTTAGATTAGGATTTATTACAAGAACTGTGTTAGGTCGTTATTATGAAAAGTGTATTTATGTAAATAAATTATAGATTTAGTTATCACTTCAACCAGCAGTTAGCTGATTCATGGGCTATTCATGGGAGGAGTACTAAAAGGTGAAGTTTAGGCCTTAATAAATAGAGAAAGGTAGTGAAATCTATTAGGGAGAAATGAGTACTTCTTTCCATTACAGCGAGTGGAACAATCGCCTCTTTGGAAACAGGTTAATAGAGGATGAATGTTGGTGTTATGGGCCCCACCAGCGAATGTAGTGATTGAGTGTGTCTGTGCGATCTATGACCTGTGACGAATAGAGGGATTTTGCATTCCGTGCTGCATCAGTTTTCTTGGTAGCAGAGATATGGTTAGCTATTGTTTTGGTTTAGTGATCATTGCTTGTAAATAGCTTATTGATTATTGATTGGTATTGATTTATGTACTAACACTATATGTTGAGTTACGTTGAGTCATATGTTGTTAGCACGGCTTCTGGGATGTAGGAAGTCGGAAGTTTGGAACAGTTCCGTAGCAGAGCAGAGGTAAGCGCTGCTCTCAGGAAAGACGGAATTGTTGTTGCCCTGTAGGTACACAGGGGAAACGTGTGACAAGTGAAGTTGCACGGCGCATTGTCTGGGTTCGATTCGACAGCATCGTTGTGTGTTGCCATTAGAAATATTCTCTGTGTGAGAGAAGTGTGTATGATAGCGAAGGTTACCTGTGAAATTTTGGTCTTTAAGTACCAGGAAACCAAATGGCATACCGATAACGCTTATCACTGAAAAGGTAGCAGGTGTTCTCTGAGCTTGTTAGAAGGACAAAGGAGAGGTATGTGCTGCTTTGTTAACGAATGTTATAATTCTGTAGTAGGACAGACTGTTCGCTGTTCTCGGGAAAGACAGGATTCTGTGCATATGTACTACATTTTCTTGTGTGAACGAGTGTGAATGTAAAGGCATTCAGGTTGATTGCAAAACTCTAGGTTTATTTCTCAGGAGCATTGGGTCTCCAACTATGTGTCTTAAATGCTAGAGAAACAATTAGCTAATGCTTGTTAGAAGGGTGAAGTAGAGGGATGTGCTACTTTATCAACGGAAGTAATGATTCCGTAGTAGGGCAGAGGTAAGCGCTGTTCTCGAGAAAGACGGAATTCTCGTGAGAAAGGTCTATTGCTGTTCTTTGGTTAGCGAAGCGGACAATGGAGATGTTTATGTGTTGTTACTAATGGAATTGTAAAAGTTGCAATAAAATTTCACTGAGTGGACTTGTAAAGGAGGGGTGGACAGGAGCAGAATTGCCGCAGCGGCTGCTGATGTCAAAACGACCGTGCTGGGATTGGACAGTCGGTCAAAAGTGTAAAACGCCCCGGATTGGTGCGTTAGTGTAAAGCCGCGCTAGGATTGGAGAAGTACAGGGTGACGTAAACGCTCCTCATTGGTGCGTTAGTGTGAGTCGAGCTGGGATTAGAGAACTGTGACAGTGACGTAGACGCTCTTGATTGGTGTGTTAGCGTGAAGTCGCGCTGTAAGTGGACAGAATAGCGGTACAGTTGTAAAAGACTAGCGATACATAGAAACCAAGAAAATGTATTACCAGCCACCAGATAGGGAAAAGAAGTCCTGGTTTGGTAAAGTTACGAAGTGGTTTAAGAAAGATAAACAGGTCAAAACGAGGGAAGGACAGTTACTTCCTCCACCGAAAACTCCTGCACCTTTAATGATTGCGAAATATGGATATCATACTTGTATTTGGTTAGATAATTGGGTAAAACATACCAAGGACGATGGAGTCCTGGCATTTCCAGAACACGGTTCCTTTAATATGGCAGTTTTAAGGAATTTACGAGAGAGAATGATGTATTTAGAACCAAGACCTAGACCGACGCAGTTTGAAACATTGACGGAGTGGGAATACGAAATGCATGAGCGAGAAAAGCAAACAAATGGTAGAAGTTACAGATATTTGTTTGGCAGGTCATATGGACATGAAACACATGATGATCGAATGAAAAGATGGCGGAATGCAAGTATGACTGAGGGTATGTTTTCTGTAAGAGCGGTAGGAGAGAATGAAGGAAGAAAATGTGTGGAAAAAAGGAATAATGTGGAATCAAGAGGTTACGGAGCAAATTAATCAGATGATGATGTGATGGATGATGTGTTTTATAAAAATCCACCACCGTACCGACCAGAACCAGAAATGTTGACACCAAACGCCCCAATGAGAGAAACATTACGAATTATCAAGACTGAGACTATGTCACCAGATTTAGAAAAAAGAAACTCCATTAGAGAAGTAGAAAATAAGTCGGAGAATAGAATAAATAGTGAAAATTCAGCGGAATTGGCCAAAACAACCCTAGAATTAACGGAGAAAATAAGAGAATTAACTAAGAATCTAGAAGCTGTAACAGTTCCAGTGACCATAGGTCCAGTAATGCCCATTTTTGAGAAGCAAAAGGATAGTGAACATTGCTTGACGGTACCATACCGGAACCATAATTTGGTTGAGAGTCCAGAATGGAGTCAAATTGAGAATCCATGGGGACCGACAATAAATATGGTTGAACCAAATGTTTCAAGTAATCCCTTTATAAATCAGAATTATGCTGAAAAGAGTAGAACAACAGTAGAAACTTTGTTGGAACCCCAGAGAAATTCAGAACAGGGTAGCATAGAAAACCCGATAGGACCTTCTGTGGAAGAGCTAAGTGAATGGTTAAGAGGGTTACAGAAACAAGATAAAGAATCCTAGTCAATAGATGTGGATAAATTACGGATGGTTTGGAAGAATTAATTGTAGGGACTATTCCCGTAGAAAAATTGAAAATTTATCAGGATGAGGAGTTGTTATTCCTATGCAAAAGCGTGACATGGAGAGCGAAAAATTTGCATGAAAGACTAGAAGTTGCGAACGAAATGGGTATAGATATTGATAAGGTAAAAGCCTTACAGAAACCCTATCGAGTTGATTTTACTGAAAAAGACATTGAAAATCTGAACACCACAGGACAGATAGGTCAGATTAAGGACATAATCATTTTATTAAGAAAATGGGGAGACGTGGATAAATGGAGAAGTAAATGGTATAGAAAACGTAATGATACCTCAGAAAAGACAGTTTCGGCATTCCCTGTTAGAGATAAAGAAACGGCAGTAACTGAATACCCCATGAGGGAGACTCCAGGAGGAGGATATGTACATGTCCCATGGACAAGACAGGACATTTTGTCATTTACGAATGATTTCCCTCGACTGCGCGAAAAGCCCGTCGAGTGGTACCGGCAGGTAGACAGATTTGTAAAATTGTCGAAAGTACTAGGGATAGATTTGAATAGTCTATTTGATATAATAGTACCGGCAGATTTGTGGACAGAGTGCAAGTTGATGATCAACTGGCCAACTCAAGAGTACCCTAGGGATCCTAAGACAGGAGCTCCGGACCCTGAGGTAATGAAGAAGTACGAACAGGTTATGGTATTTTTGAAAAACAAAGTGCCCCCTAAAGAGACAGATTGGGTAAAAATTGATCGAAGACATCAGGAAGGAAAATAATCAGTACATGCATACTATGAGAGGCTAATCCAAGCTTTTAAGCAGTTCAGTGGAGATGAGAACCTGAGTGATAAGGATTTGAGTCATTTCGTATACAGATTTGTACATGGTTTACGCCCAGAAATTGGTGACATGATAAAACAGCATACGGTTGATTGGCAGAATAAGAAAATAGATGAAGTATTGAGACATGCTAAATATTTCAGTGACGAAATTGAGGCCAGACAGCGAAAATTAAAAGAAAAGGCAATGTGGGCGCAAGTAAAGGTAGCTGAAAGGCAGGAAGCTCAGTTGGTCGAACAAGCAAATAACCCAGGAACTAGACCGAGATTTGG
Organism: Triturus cristatus; assembly: GCF_964204655.1. Lineage (NCBI taxonomy): Eukaryota > Metazoa > Chordata > Amphibia > Caudata > Salamandridae > Triturus > Triturus cristatus. Next base: position 1,117,410,061 of record NC_140592.1, read on the forward strand.
CCCAGGAAATGGGAAAGGTAATATAGAAGAAGCTAAAAAGAAATTCCCATGCATAATTGCGGTAGGTTAGGGCATTGGAAATCCCAGTGTAAATTTCCTCCAAGTACTAATAATGAAAATGCATCATTGAATCCGCAGGTGCAGAATGAGGTGAGTGGTCAACTGCAGCAACAGCAGCAGGTGGTTACCTCACAGAATCAGGTGCCAAAACCACCTTTCCCGCAGAGAAGAAACACTCAGAAGTATAGTAATGAATCGGGATTCTACAATGAAGAACAGGTAAATAAACCGCCACGCACTCGCACTGTTTCACAGTATTGGCTGCAACGCGATGAGAGTGACTCAGAAGAAAGCTATTGACGGTGCCGAAAGGAGGAAGAAGAGTGCGTACTTGGTGCAACTCTAGAAGTAGACCAGACAGGACCATTTGTAGATGGGAAGGTTAATGATGAATATATTACTTTCCTAGTGGACACTGGTGCTACTCGATCAACTGTTAGATCAGCTGATGTTTAGAATCTTCCTCTTTCGGATGAAACAATCCAAGGGATTGGTGTGTCCAACAGACAGATAAAGACATTTCTGACAGAACCAGTGAAAGTTAGTATAGGGAAATTTTCAGAGATGCACCGCTTTGTTGTGTGCGACACCAGTCCAGTGAATTTATAAGGTAGGGACCTGTTGTGCAAAATGAATTGCACTATATTCTGTACTCCAGATGGAATAGCATTTGAAACACCAGATGAGGATGTACTGTATAAAATGACTATAGCTAACAGAGAAAATGAGGTTACTGAGACTTATGCAATATTCAACCCTGATGAATTACCTAAAGAACTAAAGCAGTCTGTGAAGGCAGAAGTATGGGATTTTACTGGAGAAGATGTAGGGTTAATGAGAAACCTAGATCCAGTTAAAATAACTGTGAAGGAAGGAATAAGCTATCCAAATGTTCCACAGTACAGATTGACACCTGAGATAATTGAAGGAGTAACCCCAATAATTGAGAAAATGATCAAGCAAGGAATTCTAAGAGAAATAATGAGTAGTCCATGTAATTCACCGATAATGGGACTGAAAAAGCCTAATGGGAAATTCAGGATAGTGCAGGATTTGAGAAAGGTAAACAAAATTGTGGTATCATGTTGTCCCATTGTACCAAATCCATCAGTGATTTTGTATCAGATTCCCCATGATGCGGAGTGGTATACAGTAATTGATCTATGCCATACTTTCTTTTCTATCCCATTGCATCATGACAGTCAGCAAATTTTTGCATTTCATTTTGGAGAGCGGATTTTGGCATGGTGCCGAATCCCACAGGGGTATACAGAAAGCCCCTCAATATTCAATCAAATGTTGAAGAAATCTTTGGAAAGTCTGCAAATGCCTGAAAGTTCAGTACTAGTGCAATATATCGACGACCTTTTGGTGGCGTCGAAAACACGTGAAGCTTGCGAGGTAGACACAATAGCATTACTAAATCATTTGGCAGATGGAGGATTGAAAGTGTCACCAGCAAAATCACAGTATTGTAAGAAGGAAGTACAGTATTTGGGACATAAAATCGAGAAAGGACTAAGAAAAATAACAATAGACAGAATCAGAATTATAAAAGGAATGAGAGCCCCCATGACCCAAAGAGAGGTGAGAATGTTTCTGGGAATGGCGGGGTATTGCCGTCAGTGGATACGTAATTTTTCCCTGATCGCAAAACCTTTGGTGCGTTTGACCAGAAGTGATGTAAAAGATCCCCTTGAATTGAACAAGGAAGAATTGGCAGCATTCAAACGATTGAAAGAGGGTTTGTGTGAAGCACCAGCACTGGGCATGCCAGATTATGAGAAAGAGTTTGAGTTGTAGTGCAGTCAGAGAAATGGATGTGTACTTTCTGTGTTGATCCAGAAACATGGAGGGTTGAGGAGACCAATTGCATATTTTTCATCAATGCTTGACCCAGTTGCTGCAGCTTTACCTGGGTGTCTGAAAGCAGTGGCTGCAACATGTCGAAGTTTGGAGCAGAGTGAAGGTTTTGTGATGGGATATCCGTTGAAAGTGTTTGTACCACATGATGTGGCGATCCTCTTGACAAGGAGTCGTACTCAGTATATGACACATAGTCGGCTGACTAAGTATGAAAAGGTCATATTAGGTGCAACAAATGTGAGCCTTGCGAGATGTTTGAATGTGAATCCTGCCACATTGTTACCAGATGCTGAAAATGTGGAAGTGAGAGATGAAGCAGATCATGATTGTTTGGACGTGCTTGAGTATTGCACAAAGCCACGACCAGATATAAAAGATGTACCTTTGCCAGAAAGTGATTTTGTGTTGTTTGTTGATGGGTCATGTTTGAGAACAGATGAAGGAGTGCTAAGCGCAGCATATGCAGTATGCACGGTTGCGGCAGTGATGGAAGCATCTTATTTGAAAGGAGTGAGGTCAGCCCAAGTAGCTGAACTTGTTGCTTTGACCAGAGCATGCAAAGTTGGGAAAAGTGTGAGAGTGACTGTGATAACTGACAGCCAGTATGGCTTCGGGGTTGTCCATGATTTTGGCCAACTTTGGCTACAAAGAGGTTTCCTGATCTCGAGTGGAACCCCTATTAAGAATGCTGAAGTGGTTGGAAAATTGATTGAGGCGATACAGATGCCTAGACAATTGGCTGTGGTGAAATGTGCTTCTCATAGTCAAGGTAGTGATTACATCACTACTGGAAATAGGTACGCCAACGATATGGCACAGTATTGTGCACGGAATCAGAATTCGGTCAATCGGGCCAAGGAAAGAGAAATGTCTTCTTTTTCAATAATGTTTACTAACGTTGTGGGAACTTGGGAAGAAGTGAGACAATTGCAGGAAGAGTCAGGAGATGAGGAAATGAAACAGTGGATAAAAGCAGGGTGTGCACCAAGAGAAAAGGACCGTGTGTGGGTCTATTGAGATGGAAGACCAGTGATGCCTGATAGCATGATGTCTACCATGGCACGGATGTATCATGGCCAGGGACACATAGGGAGAGACGCCATGATTAGGTCCTTTAAGCAGACCTGGTACAATCCAAAATTCAGACTTGTAGCAGAAAGTCTATGTCAGAGATGCCTAATATGTCAGCAATACAATCCCGGGAGAAAGACAGTGGTGAGTCTAGGAACCACAGGCCGAGAAGGAGGGCCTTTTACCAGAATGCAGGTTGACTTCATTGAAATGCCTCCATGTAACAGACTGAGGTATGTTCTGGTTATAGTCTGCCTATTTTCCAGGTGGGTGGAAGCATTCCCAACAAGAAGAAATGATGGGATGACAGTGGCTAAGCTACTTTTGAGAGAATTCATCCCCAGGTTTGGGTTTCCAGTGACTCTTGAATCAGACAGAGGAGGCCATTTTCATAACGAGATTGTAAAATTGATTAGTGAAGCATTGAATGTACAACAGAAACTACATTGTGCCTACCGACCAGAGGCTTCTGGTGTGGTTGAACAGATGAATGGTACCATCAAAAACAGAATTGGGAAAATGTGTTTAGCCACTGGTATGAAATGGCCTGATGTCTTGCCTCTAGTATTAATGACAATTTGAGCAATACCAGACAGAACCACAGGGTTAAGTCCTCATGAAATAGTCATGGGACGAGCGATGAGGCATGTGTACATTCCAGTCAACAAGCTGATGACAATAACTGATGACATGGTGTTGGAATACTGTAAAGGCCTGGCTGACGCAGTTCATTCTGTGTTTCATCAGGTTGGAGCGGATGCCACCACTCTTCAAAGGAAGCCAGCCCATGATCTGAGCCCAGGAGACTGGGTAAGGATAAAAGTCCACAGAAGAAGAAATTGTTTTGTTCCAAGGTGGGGAGAACCAAGACAAGTCATTCTGACCACAACAGCTGTGAAGTGTGCTGGAGTGAAAAACTACTGGATCCAAATAGAGAAAGGTAGGGAAATCTATTAGAGATAAATGAGTACTTCCTTCCATTACAGTGAGTGGAACAATCGCCTCTTTGGAAACAGGTTAATAGAGGATGAATGTTGGTGTTATGGGCCCCACCAGCGAATGTAGTGATTTATGACCTGTGACGAATAGAGGGATTTTGCATTCCGCGCTGCATCACCGGCACAGATAGGGTTCAAAATCTACAGCTAGGCACTTTGCAAAAAAGGGGTCAGTTTTCACTGTAAAAATGTGGTGTGTCCATGCTGCATTTTGGGCCATTTCCTGTCACAGGTGCCTCCCCACACAAGTGAGGTTCCATGAGAATGCGGAGTGTGTGTGGAATTTTTATATCCACGCAGATTCCAGAACTTTCCATCACAGAAATGTGAGGAAAATGTGTTTTGTTTGACAAAGTTTGAGGTTTGTAAGGGATTCTGTGTAAGAGAAGCTGGTGAGAGCCACACAAGTCACCCCATCCTGGATTCCCCTGGTGGTCTATTTTCAAAAATGTATAGTTTTGCTAGATTTCCCTAGGTGCCGGCAGAGCTAGGGTTCAAAATCTACAGCTAGGCACTTTGCATAAAAAGGTTCAGTTTTCCATGTTGCGTTTCGTCCCGTTTCCTGATGCGGGCACTAGGCTAACCCACACAAGTGAGGTATCATTTTTATCAGAAGACTTTGGGGAATGTATTGTGGGTGGAATTGTGTGGGTCCACGGAGATTCCAGAACTTTCCTTCACAGAAATGTGGGGAAAATGTGGGGTTCTTTTACAACGTTTGAGGTTTGCAAGGGATTCTGGGTAAGAGAACCTGGTGCAAGGCACAAAACTCACCCCATGCTGGATTCCACTGGGTGTCTAGTTTTCAAACATTGATAGGTTTGCTAGGTTTGCCTAGATGCCAGCAGAGCTAGGGTTCAAAACCTACAGTAAGTCACCCCGGAAAAAAGGGTCAGTTTTCACAGTAAAAATGTAGTGTGTCCACGTTGCGTTTTGGGCCGTTTCGTGTCACGGGCACTAGGCCTACCCACACAAGTGAGGTACCATTTTTATCGGAAGACCTACGGGAACACAGAATTGTAGAGCATCTGTTATTACCTATTGACTTTCAATGCATTTCTCCCTTCCAAATGTAAGACAATGTGTAAAAAAGAAACCACTTTGAAAAATGTCCTATAATTCACATGATAGTATGGGTGCCCACAATTTCAGAGATGTGCAAATAGCTACTGTTTCTAAACTAAATATTTTGTTTTCATTTCAGAAATACATCGGTGTCTTTCATACCGATTTTCCACTGTTTATTCTTTTCCAAATGAATTTCTATATTCCGGGTACACAATAAAAAAACATTGCAAGACGCTGCTCAGTTATTGGCTCCGGGTTCGTCGGGTTCTTGGTGCATCTACAATTCCTATATATCCCCACAACCAGAAGGGGCCAGCAGATTTAACGGTATATTGCTTTAAAGAATCTGTCACACTTAGAAGAAGTTACAGGTGAAAACGTTGGCAGAAATGACTGTTTTTTTTCAACTCATTTAAAATTTTTCCTATTTTCAACTGTTAGTTTCTATTAAAAAAAAACCTTGAAGGATCTACACAAATGACCCCTTGCTGAATTCAGAATTCTGTCTACTTTTTTAAAAATGTATAGCTTTCCTGTTCCATTATTGCTTTCAAACCCATTTCTACCATTAACTGGAAGGAGGTTGAAAGCATCAAAAATAGCAAAAATAGGCTGTGTCCCAGTAAAACGCCAAAACTGTTTTAAACTTTTTGGTATTCTGACAAACGTCAGTCTGTCCCTGAAAGCTGGGAAGATGGTGATTTCAGCACCACAAACCCTTTGTTGATACCATGTGCAGGGAAAAAAACAGAAGCTTTCATCTTTAGCACTTTTTTCAACTTTTCCCCTCAAAAACACAATTTGGCTGTATTTTGGCTAATTTCTGGGTCCCCTCCAAGGGAATCAACAAACTCTGGGTACGTTTAAAATCCACATGATGTTGGAAGAAAAGGATGCAGATTCGGCTTGGATACCTTATGTGGTCAAAACGTTACAGGGCCCCCAAAAAGCCCAAAATGGCTAAGCACGGGGGAAAAGGCCTAGCAGCGAAGGTGTTAAACCAAAACCAACAGACCTTTCTAAATGCAAGACATATATTATTATTTCATAGATTTGGTTAATGTCATACTTTGTAGGAGTGCAGACGCTGCAATGCTAATAGGTTTAAGGTATATATACAATAAAAGATGATACAGATATATATCTGGATGTCCCTAATTTTCATAAAGTTCAAAGTGAAATCTCAGTAGTGCCCCTTGTTTTTTAATTAAATTCCAGGAAGGGCAATCCCTAAGTTAATGTTGACGTTTCAACATAAACTATGACTCCAACTGGTATCATCAGGAAAAAACAGCTACCATTTAGAACCACACCTAAGAAGTAAAAATATAGATAGGTCATTTTAAACAAATGTATGACTAATTGGTTCTCACGACCGGGCCCAATCGCCATGTTCAACGTACTTCCGTGCTGCAGACCTTTAATTCTACCTGCCGATTTTAGCAAACGACAGGATCACCTTAATGGTTCATCCCAGGTTAAACTAGGGTTAAACGTGACACAACTCCGATAAGAGCCAGTCCAGTGTCTCAATATCAGCTTAAAAATCTGTACACTTCTCGTTTCAACCAGGCGTATTCCATTATGTTTTCTTGTACATTATAGCAAGACAATTTACCTAAACTGAGGTGAAAATATACCCTTAAGCAAAGCGCTACTTGCATCTAATGCATCTAGTGACTATGGAATCATCATGTGTGCCACTCCCGCTTCACAGGCGATGTCATTTAGAAATACATTCATGGATCTATTATACTGTCTGCAGTGTCTCATATGCAACAATGTATTGACATCCTCCATTCAATAGTTACACCATGCGTAAATTAGAGGTGAAAACATCCACTCCTCCCACCCCCCCCCCGTGTCACCCAAGGCATCCGACATATTTTTGTACAAATGTACGCAATAATCCTTTCTCAAAAAGTGCAATCTCTGCCAATTTCCTTCACAGTGGTTCCAGTGGGGATTGTCTCTCCGATCGCTGCCCCATTCTCAAGGGAAATAGCTTTGTAACATTGAGTGATAGTCAACATAAAGAGCAGCACAGACTCAAGGATTCTAGCAAATATGTTTACATTATACCACATTTATAGAAGTGTATCATGCTCAGTGCTCAAAGTGATTACACATAAAGTGATGAGAGGGAGGCATGTGTATAAACAAAAGATGCAATTTACCAGGAAATCATTTCAGAAAGCAGCCCAAACTCGGCAATGTGTACATGCCAATTTTGATGTTGCAATCCCTTTCAGAAATAGTTGGCTCATTGTCAGGACAGAATTGAATGCAAGACTCTTTTCTGGAGCTCAGTATGTTAAACAAATAAGGTGAAGGGGGCAAGGCTTGCCCGATCAAGGTAGGGGAGGCACCTTGAGCGCATTCTAAGCCATCCTCACCATTCTCCATATTGCTGCCTGCTGAATACTGCAGGATCACGGAGGGGTCTGGCTGGAGGCACCCCGAAGTTGACCGACAGTAGCTGAGCTGGTCTGGAACCGCACAAGGGCTGCGGATGCGCTCCAGTTGGCCTGCTGCCCTATCGGTGTCCTAGCTCGTGGCCTTGCATCCTGCCCTCCCTCCCTGAGCAGGGGGGCATCTGTGACACCTAAGGAGCCACAATGAAGGAACAATAATGTCGGGTGACCCTCCCCTTTCATGGCACTGGAGGCCTTAGTGGACCACTGGAGCCGGGCAGAGGTTGAGCAGCCTGGTAACTATTGGACCCCCATGGCTCTTGCCAGCACACTCAGCCACAAGGAGACACAGTGGCACTGTCCCCCTGCCCTGGAGATAGCAGTGATCGCAGAGGGAGGTGGGCTGGTGACAGGGAGGGACCAGAGGGAGGAGACCTGGGATATGTGCAATGTCAGCAGAATGGCTGGAAAACACCCCCTGGTTGCAATTTAACATGTCCATAACTAGGCCCTTGCACTGAAATACGGGTTGCAGTTTCAGTTCTGTTGACTTCCTCTTGGAGGGGAATTGCCTCCAAGTTAACTACCTTTTCCCTGAAATCCCAATGGCACTGGAATCCTTGCGTGCCCTGTGTTGGATCTGCAAACACCAAAGCATGCTAAAGCAACTCTTGTATATTTCCAAGTGAGAAATCAACCAGCGCCTGCATGCAGGCACCCTCATTAGGTACCACAAAGATCAAAGGATCCCGAGAGGATTACGAATCGCACTGAAGCCCACATTTTGCAGGAACAATCCCAAATTCACTGAACGGTGGTACGCAATTTTGAACAAGTGCTCACTCGATTTAATCTTGCTGATTGTAGAGGAATTATCTAGGGTCATTGAAGACTTAGACAAAGAAATCAAACAACTGCAACGTTACTTAAGCAGCAATTTACCCAAGGATGTACTTGACAAAGCCTTAAACGATATCAATATACAATTGGATAAGTATGCCAAAGAAATAATGAAAGAAAAATAAGAAAATATAAGCACGACACGATTGATTACAAGCTGGGCGAAGTTTATAACTGGGCGGAAGTGTACGCCCAACGCAGGCAACAAAGACCCTTCAACAACCCTTCCTCAGATGAAGGCAGCACTACTTCTAATGAATCTTCATAAAGAGGAGGTCCTAGAAGTGAGAGACAAAGAAGAGATCTTCCAATAAGAACCAAAATCACACCTGGCACATCAACCAGCACCACCACTGTTGTGCATTTCTTTAGAGAGTGGCCAAACTCCAGACGTCGAACCCGGAGGGGCAATGGCAACCAAAGAAACAAGCTTACCCATTGCCAAATCAACACGGAGCCAAAGAGTCTGATCATCAACATCTCTAACAGCACTTTGTCCAACCTCCAACTGGCTACATTACAAAAAGGCACATCATTTGTACCTACTTACCATTCTAATGAACTTGAAATGGAAGTTAGCTTGTTTAGATTCATGAGAAATCTCCGTTTAAATTTTTTTTTTCAATAACATAGCGACACAGACGACAACAGTTTCAGATGATACCCTAATGGGTTTAAGAAGCAAAAGTTCATTTATGGCACCAATCAGCCACTAAACCCCTATTGTTTCGATTACATCTCAATTTCACCTTCATGGATAAATGGTACGCCATTCTCAATAAATGTTCTCTTGATCTTATTTGATTAATCCTTGAGGAATTATCCAAAACTATCAAAGATCTTGAGGAAGAAATATATACTCTTAGAAGCGAATTACAAACACGCATGGAATCTAATGCTTGGATATTACAATTGGAAGTTTTGAACCAAAAACTTGATAAATATGAAAAAGAATTACAAGAGGGCAAACTCCGGAAATACAAGAGGGATACAATAGACTATAAATTAAACGAAGTCAATACTTGGGCGGATATATACACCAGAAGATGATTTGACAACCGAAAAACACCAACATCAGCAGATGAGACTTCAGTCTCTGATAAAGAAACTACCGTGAACAGAACACCGGCACAACAAATATCTCAGGAACCTAGTACAGGCCCATCAACCTCTTCAGGTATAACTCCACAATCATCATCTACTAGGTCTTTTTTGTCACAGGTCTCAGATCAAGGTCGCCCGCCAGCCCTCTCAGATCAAATAACGTCATCACACCACGAAAAACACGGAGGGGACTGAGAAAAAAGCGGCAAGTCACTGCGCAGTGGAAAAACAGTTATTTAGTTATGAACATCTCCACTAAAACACTCAATCCACAAGAAATATCTTTATTAAGTCGTGGTATGTCATTTGTACCAACCCAAACCACCACTCCCTTACAAGTACAAGCAGAATTCTACAAATTCATGCGCTTATTAAGACTAAGACACTTCTTCACTAATGTTTTACCATCGGAACAACAAACATCAGTTCAAACAGCATCAATCTTTAAACCTATAAGCACCTTTATGCCTCCAGTTTCACATAAAACATTGGATACCTTTGAAACCATGGTCAACAAGGACATTCAAAAGTTACAATTTCAATCTATAAAATGTGACAACCTGACTAAACATGAGCGGAACATCATAAGATCACTAGCAAATGATTCCACCATTACTTTGCAAACGGCAGATAAAGGGGGAGCGATTGTTGTTATGGACACAACATATTACCATCTGCAAGTATCTTCTCACATTTCCGACACTAATACCTGTATGAAACTCACCTACGATCCTACTAGTCAACTTCAAGACATACTAAACAAACTCTTGGAAGAGGCCTGTGAAAAGGACTGGATTAATGAAACAACTCAACTTTTTTTGAATACTACTAATCCACGAAGACCCAAAAGTTATATGATTCCAAAAATGCACAAAGACCCTTGCAATCCACCATTCCGCCCTATAGTTTCCGGTTGCGGATCCATTTTTGATCCAGTGGGCAAATTTCTGGATTTCTATTTGCAAAAGTTTGTTCAGCATTGGAGAACATACCTCAAAGACACTACACACTTCCTTCAGAAATTGCAAAATGTGGAAATTGATCAACAAACAATGATTCTACTATGCACCATCGATGTTACAGCTCTATATACCTCAATACCTCATGCCGCTGGCCTGGAAGCTACAGAGTGGGCGCTTTGAAAACAGATTCTATTGATATGGAAAAGGTCTTCCTTCTTCAACTTCTCAAATTCTGCCTCCATAACAGTTATTTTGAATGGCAACAGCAATTTTACGCTCAACTTACAGGTACTTCCATGAGTTATAAGGGAGCCCCCTCGTACGCTAACATCTTCATGTCCCAGTATGAGCACGAGAACATGTCTAATGCCTTATGGTGGCAAAAAATCCTATTATATTGTCGCTACATTGATGATATTGTTCTAATTTGGAATGACACTGAATCATCCTTTATATCTATGGTCGATTCCTTGAACAACAATAATCCACACATACAACTCACTTACAATATCCACAAGGAAACCATCCATTTTCTGGAATGTGCAGATTTTCAAAACTTCGTCCAATAAGTTTGTGACATAAATTTATTACAAGCCCACAGATCGTAATAGTCTACTGGCATACACAAGTTTTCATCCTAGAAGCTTACTTAGAAATCTACCTCTTTCTCAATTCATCCGGATTCGTAGGATATGTTCAGATACTCAAACCTGCATCACTAAGCTTGAAGAATTTCGACAACGATTCCAGGTTCGAAGTTATCCGGATGACGTCATACAGAACTGTCTTGATAAGGCTTTAACAAAACCGCTGACTGAACTATTCATGCAACAAACTCTCAAAGCTGAGCAAAGATCTGTTTTCGTATCAAGATTTTCTACAGTATCACACTCAATTAAAAAAATTATCAATACCCATTGGGAATTATTGCAAAATGAAATGGACTTCAATGGTCTATTCCAAACTAAACCCCTCTTTGCTTACACCAAAGGGAAAATCTCCGATCCCTATTGTCATTACGACATCCAACTCGAAACATGAAAATTACCTAGGTACTAAAAAATGCACAACCTGCATACACTGTAATAATGTTATAACCGGCAATGTGCTTACACACCCTGTATCAGGCTCTAAAATTACGTTAAAGCATACCACTGATTGCAATTCATCCCATGTTATCTACTGTATAAAATGCCCCTGTGGGAAAGCCTACGTGGGCAAAACCGAACGTAAAATAAAAATTAGAATAACTGAACACAAAAGTAAAATTAGAAATAAAAACAACACATCCAGTATAGCCACCCACTGAGATGAAGCTAAACACTCAATATCTCAGTTGCGGTTCCAAGTTATTGAAAAAATCAATGTACGACCAGGCATGGATATTACCAAATTATTGCTCCAAAGAGAAATATTTTGGATTCAAAAACTTAAAACCATGTCCCCTACGGGGTTGAATGACCGGTTTGATATGAGTTGTTTTTTGTAAAGGTTATTCTAATGGTTCCTGTTGTTATAAATATGGTCAGACTGTTATCCACATATATCACAGGAGGTTTTCTCGCAATGTTTGTTTGCTGTGATCAGTATGTTAAGTTAGTTACCAACTTTTGTCACTGGTGGTGAAGGTTATTTTCTATTCTTATACTTCTTTTAGCAACTACATCACATTCCTATCGTCACATGACCTTTTTTATTTTATTTTTTCGATGCACACATTAGTTTCCTATGTGCATATTCATATGTACTCATTTCATAATCAATCTCCCTTTGGAGTATCTTTTCTTACATCCAATATTTTCATAATCTTTGTAGGAGGGTTTATATACCCTCGTTGGTCGGTTTCACATCCAGATACACTAGTCGATTGAGTTTTTTACTTGCATCTTCAATTTTCGTGGTCATTACACCCTTTCGAGATGGCCACCGAAGTCGACTTCATTCAGTCCTGTTTCTCTGTTTATCGCACTACGCGCGTACTTTAACTGTCGAACCTTGCCCTCGCCAAACATTTTATCTATCAGCACCACAGCCAACACGTTAATTCAAAGCTTCTTGCATATCTGTAAGCACACTTTATTTATCCTTCCCTTTATCTGTTACTTTCCAACTTTTTGGTTTACTGTGATCAGTTATATTTTATCGCTCATTTCCTTATAGATTTCCACATTGTCATCCTTCACCATTTGATTTCTGAGTCTGTTACGCCCGCTGGGGTGAGTCATCACTCTTTTCAGGATCTCTGATTAGTCATTACAATATCTTGATATCTTATTCGTGTTTACAATTTACATTGTGCATTTTTTCAGCCTGCGTGGGTTTCCGTACCCGCCTGTCGTACTTTGGTATTCGGAACCGCGTAGGGGACAGGACCCTACCTCTGTCTATTTTGGTATTAGCGAACCGCAAATGGTAAATGCGGCACGTACGAGTGCTTTATGTGCCGTTCTAGCTACGAATGCACTGTGTACACGTATTCTGCTCAACTACGCGGGTTCCATTTTGGAAGCAGTGGCCATCTTGTCATTGCCCTCACATAGGCTATGATGGAGTTAATACGGGCCTCACAGTACACGGGCTTTCCCTCTGACTTCTCTGTGACCTGGGCAGCTGGCTCTGCTGCCCCGGGTCAAACCGGTCTCACGAGCTCCCCTTCCTCCTTCCACCTGTGATTCGTATCAGGGCCTGACCCGTCATAAAACCCTTTCATTCTACACAATCCCCCGGCTAATCTCTTCCACACCTGCTTGTTCTTGCTTTATGACTTGTTTCCCAAAACAGGAGATGCTCATATTTATTGGGGGGTCTATTTACTTCAAACATGGGATCTGAACCTTCCTGTGTAAATCATTGTGGGCTGGCCGAACTGGAATGTGGGATGGTCATCATGACTCTGCCTTTTCTTTGTAATGTACACTTATATATTGCCGTATCATAAAACCTAGGAATGTATGCTTGAGGCCAGAAAAAGGGTATTTAAGATGAAGTCCGTTTCTATGATTTTCAGCAGTCTCCTGAGAACATACACGCTGTTGTACTTCTAGGATACCTGTCATTGGTCTGCAGCCAATAAACGATTCTTTGACTTCACCCAGAAGACTCTGTGTTTCTGTAGGTCCGGAACAGGGTGAAACCCCGAAGTCATAGGGTGTGTGCCCCTGCACCGCTGGGACTAAAATACCCAGTACTTCAGTTTGGCGCCCAACTCGGGCCGATTTCAGCGGTACCAGTCCAAGCCAGAGGTTCGTGAGGAGCTTCGTGTGGAAATTCCGGAGGAAGGCCGCCACTTCATCGACCCCTGCATGTCGACGTGGTCCGAAAGTCTTTTCTGCGAGGTTCTCCGCGTCCCGACGGCTACGAAGGACTGCTGCCCTGATTAATCAACCTGTTTTGGACCCTTGACGAGTTTGAGAGAGCGAAACAATCGAGAGAGTCTTCTGGTGACGTCATCGATCAGCAATATTCAGTTAAGTATAAGTGGAGCGTCTCCCATTTGTTTTGGTATCCCTCGGGATCGTTTGATTTGATTTGGTAATTGGTGATTTGGTGTTTGCAAACCCCAAAGCCAGAGGACTCGTGTATTCACGAGAATATCATAATCGATAATCCTTTGACGTTTGGATCTAGACTAGTGAGCGAAGATGCCTGGTTCTGGACTATTTGGTAGATTATTCTGTTTGGGTTGTGGAAAAGATTTCCAGCTGGAAGAATCATGTCCGGTTCCTCCGGTTGGAACTCCAACTTATGAGCTCTATGTGAAACATGGCGTAGGCCCCATTGCATATAACGAAGTGTGGATCCACTACACCAGGAAAGACGGTGTTTTAAAATGGCCCCAAAATGGTAGTTTTGATACTGATATTTTAGATAATCTGGAAATTAAATTGTTTAAGAAGAAAGCCCGGCCGGCGATGTTTGACTCTTTCCGCTTATGGCGAAAGGAAGCCAAACAGAAGGAAATTAAGCTAGCGAAAAAGAATAAGAGAGAGAGAGGTATGTCAGTAATGCAAGCAGCTGTACAATTTAAAGATAATGAAGAGGAGCAAATGAATGAGCAATTGCACAGGCAGCGTAAGTTAGGGATTGACAAATGTTACCCAGCTTTGCCACATTCTAAGCAGGATGAGTCAGAAGAAAAGGAGAAAGATCCCTTAATGTCGCATTTGTTGAGTTCGCCACCCCCCGTATGCTCAAACTGCCACGGCGCCTCCCCAGCTTGTAAATATGCCACCTCCAGTGCATATACTGCAAGCCTTGCCGCAACCGCCAGTTGCTTTGCAACCAGTTCCTATTCCTGTAGCGCAGTCTTCTCAAGCGCCTCCGGTAGTGCTTCCAACTACCCCCGCACTTCCTGCGACTTTGCCTAATCCAGTAACTGCCTCCCCTAACGCTCTTCCTTCTACCACTCCAGTACCTGTCTCTACATCCTCTTTTCTTCCCTCTGTTTTTCCCCCTGTTCTCGCCTCAGCTTCTCCTTCAGCGCGACAGCGTTTAGCCAATGTGGTTACTACATTAATGTCGCCTCTCTTTGGGTCATCTGGTGCAACTCCTGGTGTACAGCGTAAGCAGTTGCGCAGCCAATTGCCTAACCCCGATGAGAAAAAGGTAATAGATCACATGGCGCGTAGATGGATCGTTTTTCCTTCACTGTATGATGTGGAATCGGTTGTTAACACTTTCCATCAATGGGATGCCCCGAAACAGAGATATGTATTTGAGAAAATGTGCGAAATTCTCTGTGAAGAATTGGAGGATAGTGGTAGAAATCCGAACCCGCAGGAATTGTGTAGAGTGAGGTTCGATTTTGGAACTGGTATAATTGTGGACCGCGAAGTAGATAAAGCAGTTGCGGTTGTATTGTCCTTAAGGAATGACGATTGCCAACAGTCATTGTTTGAACAAGAGGTCCTTGTGGGGAAAAAGGCAAAAGCGCGACAATACCCTATGAGAGAAGTTCCCCCGGTATGGAAGGAAGCAGTTGCAGCTGTCGGCAATAACCCCGCTGTGCCAGCGCATTTCCAACGTGTTTGGGTGCATGTTCCATGGAAGCGCTCTGAGGTGTTAGCACTTAAGCAGACATTGCCTGATCCCCGTAAAAACCCAGCAGGTTATTATAAAGAGTTGTCACAGACGGCAGGGTCATGCATTATGAATCTGGCCGACATAGACATGTTGTTTGGTAATGTTGTTCCACAGCCTCTATGGGGATCAATTCGTAATGTAGATCACAATGCAGAACTAGGGGATACCTGGGCTAACATTGTTGCTGCTGATGCTAGACAAACGGGTGGTGCGAAACCAGAACCTTTAGTAGCTGAATTGCCTGGTAGAATCATCACGTATATGAAGACAATAATGCCTGCGATGCGCGTAAATTGGGACAAGTTATCTGCATGTAAGCAAAAGAAAGATGAGACAGTGTCAGACTTCTTTACTAGGTTTGAGGAAACGTTTATTGACCACAGTGGGCAAGATATGAGTACTGAGGGTGGCCAACGGTTGTTTGTGGATAAGTTTGTGCAGAATTTACTCCCTGACCTGTGTAAAAAGTTGAAAGATTCAGAGAGTTCTTGGGCTGTTTCTTCTTCAGCGCAAATACTGGCTACTGCACAGTATTATGAGAACAGAGATAAAGACGAGAAAGATAGGACAGAAAAGAAAACGAAGGAACTAAAGACAAAGGTCCTTTTACAGCAGGCCTATCCACCACGTGGCGGCGGTAATAATTATAGACAACCCCAAGGTGTCTATCACCAACCCCAACAATTTCAGACTAATCAGCAAATGAATGGGTATTATCACCCACGTGTCCCTGTAGGTCCCAACCAATGTTCATACTGCAAAGAGGAAGGTCATTTTAAATATAGTTGCCCTAAATTAATGCAACGGAATGGTAATGCGTATGGCGCAAGAGGTAGAGGTGGTCAGCAAGCTCCTAGAGGCAGAGGGCGTGGAAGTGTTCCCCAAAACGCGCGTCCTCTTCCGCCCCAAAACGCCATTAATAGTTTTGATCAGCAAGCTAATGCGACTAGTAATACGGCTCAGTATTACAATAATGATTATTATGCAGAAGATGGTGATGCAGAGAATAATGATTACTAGGACAGCCATAGACAGAGAGAGGGAGTTGTTTCAGTGCCAGTGGATCAGAGCGGACCATATGTTGAGGTGACTACAGCAAATGTAACGGAGCCTTTTCTGCTAGACACTGGTGCTGCAAAGAGTTCAATCATGCATTCCAAACTCCCTGGCGCACCTTTGTCTGGCGATATAAATGTTTCAGTAGGTTTTTCTGGCGCCCCGGTTAGGAACCCGATTTCCAGTCCCATGTCACTTTCCGTTGGACCTTGCGAGCTGAAAGCGCCCCTGATCCTGACAACAGGTTGTGGTGAGAATTTGCTGGGATTAGATTTGTTGAAAAGATTGCACGCTACACTGTATTGTTCTCCTTCAGGAGTACAACTTACATTAGGCAAGCAAGTGGTTTCTCCAATGTATTTGTCTAAAAACACGATGCCACCTGAATTGTCATCCCTTCCGGATGCCCTTTGGGCTACTGGTCCCAATGATGTGGGCCTCTTGGAAATACCACCATATGTGGTGACTTTAAAGGCTAATGTCAGACTGCCACGTATTCCCCAGTACAAGATCTCTAATGAAGGCCAGAAAGCATTGTTAGACATTGTCAGCGACTTGATTAATAAGGGTGTGATTGAAGAGACAAGAGGCAACGTTTGCAATAGTCCGATTTTACCTGTCTTAAAACGAACGGAACCTTCACAGCCACCTGTTTACAGATTTGTGATTGATCTTAGAGAGGTTAATAAGATTGTTGTGCCTCAGTTTCCGGTTGTCCCTGATATAACTGCCTTGTTAACGATGATTCCAGCCTCTGCTGCATGGTTTTCAGTGATCGATTTAAAGAATGCTTTCTTTAGTATCCCAATTGCAGAAGAGAGCAGAGACATTTTTGGTTTTAGTCTGGGAGGCCGAAGCTTCCGCTTCAAACGCGCTCCCCAAGGCTACTGCGAGAGTCCATCCATATACAGTCAAGCTTTGAAAGCGCAGCTTGATGCACTTGTTTTACCTAGTGGCGCTATCCTGATCCAGTACGTGGACGATTTACTGATCGCTGCGGATACTGAGAAGATCTGTAAAGAAGCCACATTGTCACTGTTGCACCATTTATCCGCTTACCATCACAAAGTGTCTCTCTCTAAGCTGCAATATTGTCGACAAGAAGTGACCTATTTAGGTCATCTCTTATCGAAGGAGGGAAGGAGATTGACCCCAGAAAGAATTCAAGCCATTGCACAGTTGAGTGTGCCAAAGACACAGAGAGAAGTGCGTGCTTTCTTGGGCATCACCTCATACTGTAGGCATTGGATCCCTAGTTTTTCTTTGTTGGCAAAACCTTTATTAGCATTAACATGCAAAGACACACCGAATCCTATCCCATGGTCTGAAGAGTGTCAGAAAAGTTTTGTGGAATTACGCAATGCATTATGTTCAGCTCCTGTGTTGGGCACTCCTGACTATAGCAAGCCTTTTACATTGTATGTTCACGAGAAAGATGGATGTGCGTTGTCAGTGTTAACACAGCCTTTTGGCGACAGACCGCGCCCATGCGCGTATTTTTCATCCACCTTGGACCCTGTAGCGAGGGCATTGCCAAGCTGTCTGAGAGCGACAGCTGCTGCAGCGATGTCTATCCGACAATCTGCTGGTCTGGTAATGGACAACACATTGATTGTCATGGTTCCACACGCTGTAGACACATTATTAAATAGAACCAAGACACAACACTTGACTAGTGCGCGATTATCAGGGTATGAACTCACACTGTTAGCGAATCACATACACATAAAAAGATGCAATACGCTGAATTCAGCCACATTATTGCCGATTCCAGCAGACTCAGATGAGATTGAGCAACATGACTGTCTGTTCAGGACAGAAGAAGAGACGAAAGGGAGAGTAGATCTCAAAGATACTCCCCTGACTGAGTGTGATGGCACTTTATGGGTAGATGGGTCATGTTTCAAACTCCCTAATGGTGACACGACTGCTGCATATGCTATCACGACTTTACATACGGTCGTGGAAACTGCACGAGTGCCACATAATTCGGCCCAAGCAGCAGAATTGATCGCCCTCACGAGAGCATGTGTGTTGTCTGAAGGAATGAGAGTGAACATATACACA
This sequence comes from Triturus cristatus, assembly GCF_964204655.1. NCBI lineage: Eukaryota > Metazoa > Chordata > Amphibia > Caudata > Salamandridae > Triturus > Triturus cristatus. The sequence goes on from NC_140592.1 coordinate 1,117,428,709, forward strand.
GATAGCCAGTACGCCTTTGGCGTGGCTCATAATTTTGGGCGTTTGTGGAAAGAGCGTGGGTTCCTGACGTCGCATGGAGCTAAAATTCAGAATGGCAAGTTGGTGAATGATCTCCTTGAGTCACTGACCCTACCTTTGCAAGTTGCGATCATGAAATGCAGTGCGCATAGGAAAGTCACAGATGATGTTGGACGTGGGAATGCGTTTGCTGATGAGACCGCGAGAGAGACAGCACAGAATGTGAAGACTAGAATGTATGTTGCAGGCCCCGCAAGATGGGTTAATGATGTGGGAATGTGTGAGAACACAATAGAGAGTGTGAAGTCGCTTCAGGCTGAAGCTACAGAAGAAGAGTTAAGCAAGTGGAGAGAGAGTGTGGGTAAGTTGGATGAGAATGGTTGTTGGGTTGACCTGACAGAACATAGACGATGGTTGTTGCCTGATGCATATGTGCTTCCAGTGGTTACTATGGCACATGGAATGGCGCATATCAGTACGAAAGGTATCTGTAAGTTGTTGGCTCCAGTATGGCAGAATGTTGGGATTCCCAAGTGTGCAGAGAATGTGGTCAAGAATTGCATAGTATGCTTGAAGTACAACCCTGGTAGGGGAACCCCAACTCCGGCCGGTCATTTTGCACCCCCATCATGTCCATTCGAAGTTTTGCAGCTGGACTTTATTCACATGGAAAGATGCAACAACCTGAAATATGTATTGGTGGTTGTTTGTGCTTTCTCCAAATGGATTGAGGCTTATCCTCTGAAAGATAACACTGCCCTATCCACAGCCAAAGCCCTTGTGAAGGAGTTTTTCCCCAGGTTTGGGATGCCGAGAATGGTATGGTGTGATAATGGTAGTGAGTTTGTGGGTAAAGTGATGAAGAATGTATGTGAAGGGCTAGGGATAAAGCAGAAGTTCCACGCTGCAAATCACCCCCAATCAGCTGGACTAGTTGAACGCTACAATGGAGCCTTAAAGCTCAAGCTGGCCAAAATCCAGGCGAGCACTGGTCTTAAATGGCCTGACGCTCTGCCTCTAGCACTCTTGTCCACCAGAATGACGATACACTCACGAGTGGGACTTAGTCCCTATGAAGTAGTCTTTGGCCGCCCGGCCAACGTATGGGGTGTGCCAAGGCCTACGAAGTTCAGTGAGATTGAGCATCCAGTACTGCTCGATTACCTGTATGATTTGACTGTTAAACTGCGTGTTTTGCACCAACAGGTACATGATACTCTTCCCCAAGCCTCTGAACCTCCTGGACACCCTATCAACCCTGGCTCGTGGGTCCTGGTCCGGAATTTCCAGCGTAAGGGCAACGACGAACCTCGCTGGATCGGCCCCCATCTTGTTCTTCTTTCGACAAGATCAGCAGTGCGAGTGAAGGGGAAGAAGCACTGGATTCATGGTACTCACTGCAAGGTAGTTCCCTTGCCTCTGCCATATGACCAGTGGGTCAACGAGGGTATCGCCGACTCAGAGACAGACATTGTACCTCGCTTTGTACCATTCAGTGACGCACGCCTAAAAGACACAGCTTCAGTCCAAGAGAGTGACAATATTCTGCAGGAAGCTGTGCCGCCATCAAATCGACTGGACACTACTGAGCCTGAACTTTTGTTTCAAGACCAAACAGCACCTGGCCATCTCCGCTATAACTTGAGACCTAGGCCCATGGACAAATAAAGATTTCCTCATTATTTCCCTTTTGACATTTTTTGCTCTCCCATCTGAAGGACTTTCTTGATTTTTGTTTTTCGAACCACCATCCGGGTTCTGCCGCAGGGTCGCGGTGCCAAGACTTTGGGGTACAGGCCGAAGACGCTAGGTCAACGGTTCTGGTTGGTCTAGGGCGTTTCCCTGGACTGACAGGCGTACTCCTTAGCAGAAGAAACTCATCCACCGCGAGCGGCCCGAGTAGAGGATGGAGTTTTGTAGGATGGAGAGACCGATTGAGGAAATGAACTCTCAAACAAGGATGTGTAGAATTGTAAAAAGTAAATGTTTTGTCTTTTTGTGCTTTGTTACACTGTGTAGTATCATGATGTTTATTGTAGGATGTGTGTTTTTCTCTGCTCCAAAACCCATTGCACCCACTCAACAGCCTATATCTCTTTCTACTGCCTCCTCTCACTCTTTTCACCCTTTGCCTGAGCACGAACAGACCCGACGATCAGAGTTCGTAAATAACTCGTTTATCCAACTCTTGCACCAGCACCAACTGGTAATGAATACGACCAATTGCTGGGTCTGTGGGTTAATGCCCCATACCACTAACAAGGGTATTCCCTACCTGGTGCTACCGTACAGTTACAATGGATCGTCATGGGCATTCCAAACCATGTTTCTCTACGCCCTAGATACATACTCCCCTCGCCCACCGCGTTCCATCAGACCCATCACCAATAATAAGGCTTTGATGAAAGGAGTTGCCGATATGAGTAGGGATATTAATGCATACTCGTCCATTCCCAAAGAAGAGCTGAGACCTTATGTAGGATGGAACGCGACGGGGTATAGTATTAGTCTGGGTGAAAGACAGCGAAAAATCTCATCTCCAATCTGGGTCGTACCCCACCTGGGTCGGTTCTGCTTACAGGGTAATGGTCAGAATCCTAGGGCTCAACTGGGAAGAAGTGACTGTACTGAAACGTACACTTTCCCGTCACAGTTTTCCCCTGCGTTTTTGGCTGCTAAGGGCACATATTTCATCTGTCATGACCGAGCATATACATGGTTGCCCCCTGATTTCTCGGGCACATGTTATATTGCGAACTTGCTACCGCCGACATTTACTGCCGCCTCCGACTATCACAAGACCAGAGTTGTGAGAGGCGTGATTAGTAAGGAGGACACTGCCGGTCAGGAAGCAGGAGACTTTTTCCTGGGTTTCCTGCCGTTTTGGGGACCTATGGTCAATAGTAGGAACCTGAGACAGCTGACTCGTGTGGTTGAATCCACCGTCAATGTAACGGCTGGTGCCCTTAGTAATTTGACAGCTGAGCTCCAAGCGGATCGCCTTATGACTTTGCAGAACCGCATGGTTCTAGACGTTATTCTTGCAGACCGCGGTGGGGTATGCAAGGTCATCCAATCCAGTTGCTGCATTTTCATACCAGATAATGCTCCAACAGTGTATCAAGCCATCTCCAAACTCCATAAAATATCTGAAGCCATACACGTGGATAAGGGAGATTGGTCACTGATGGGATGGTTCTGGGAATTGATATCTGCCTGGGGTTGGAAAGTTCTGATGGTCATTGGAATGATCTTAGCCATTCTTTTCCTGTTCTGTCTGTGTATACAGTGTGCTCCCGCGATATGTGGCCTCTGTGCTACCTTATGTGTAAGGAAACCTGTATCGAGGGACGAGCTAAGTAATAGGATGATGCTACAGCAACATCTCCATGACTTCGTGAACATTGACCTAGACTCGGATTAAGATGAGTATAGTGATTGCCTATGTAAGGGCAAAAGGAGGGTCTGTCGTACTTTGGTATTCGGAACCGCGTAGGGGACAGGACCCTACCTCTGTCTATTTTGGTATTAGCGAACCGCAAATGGTAAATGCGGCACGTACGAGTGCTTTATGTGCCGTTCTAGCTACGAATGCACTGTGTACACGTATTCTGCTCAACTACGCGGGTTCCATTTTGGAAGCAGTGGCCATCTTGTCATTGCCCTCACATAGGCTATGATGGAGTTAATACGGGCCTCACAGTACACGGGCTTTCCCTCTGACTTCTCTGTGACCTGGGCAGCTGGCTCTGCTGCCCCGGGTCAAACCGGTCTCACGAGCTCCCCTTCCTCCTTCCACCTGTGATTCGTATCAGGGCCTGACCCGTCATAAAACCCTTTCATTCTACACAATCCCCCGGCTAATCTCTTCCACACCTGCTTGTTCTTGCTTTATGACTTGTTTCCCAAAACAGGAGATGCTCATATTTATTGGGGGGTCTATTTACTTCAAACATGGGATCTGAACCTTCCTGTGTAAATCATTGTGGGCTGGCCGAACTGGAATGTGGGATGGTCATCATGACTCTGCCTTTTCTTTGTAATGTACACTTATATATTGCCGTATCATAAAACCTAGGAATGTATGCTTGAGGCCAGAAAAAGGGTATTTAAGATGAAGTCCGTTTCTATGATTTTCAGCAGTCTCCTGAGAACATACACGCTGTTGTACTTCTAGGATACCTGTCATTGGTCTGCAGCCAATAAACGATTCTTTGACTTCACCCAGAAGACTCTGTGTTTCTGTAGGTCCGGAACAGGGTGAAACCCCGAAGTCATAGGGTGTGTGCCCCTGCACCGCTGGGACTAAAATACCCAGTACTTCACGCCTTAAACCTAACTGCCTATTCGTATTAGAGGTGAGTCTACATCTCCTCATTAACACACATTTCCATCTAGGATTTAACCTCACCTTTCACTTGTTTAATATTTGTCCATTATCAATGAGCACAGCTGAGCTAATGTCTCTCCACCTTTTCTTTGTATTTTAGCCACACTGGTGATTCTTGCAAGGATTTCTTTTTACACTATTTTCTCGCTAACAACATCATGAATAGTCAGCACGTTTTAGACGATTTACATGTTGCTGCTAAAACACACTGGTGGTTATCACAGTTGAGAGTTGGCTTCAATTTCAACTTACTTTATTGACCATGTTAACTAGAATGGTTTCCATATGTGATGTGTCCATAAACAGACTTATAGAAGGTCAGTTTGTAACTTAGTAATTTTCGTTTACCCTGAAGAAGGGACGTACCAGTCCCGAAATGCATCGGGCATTTTTTACAAGATGTTCAAGTTTCAGTTTTTCAAACAATGATTATATTGTAATATTGTGATGGCATGTTGATTTAGGTCAAATATGTATTGTGACACAAATAAGTTTTTCTGTTGGCTTTGATAAACAGTTCTTCAGTAGGTTTAATAAAATCTATGTACAATTCAATATAAACAATCTATGTTTATTTCTAATATTTTTTTTGGCTTAACTTGCCTAACATTGGGTTCTAAAATTAGTGTATATATAATTTGGGTTCTTTAGTAACCCACAGTATTGTGCACAGTGACACTACCCTTTTGGTTCGTTTTTTCTTTTCAGTAACATAGCGACACAGACGACAACAGTTTCAGATGATACCCTAATGGGTTTAAGAAGCAAAAGTTCATTAGTGGCACCAATCAGCCACAAATTGTTTGATTTTTTATGAAACTATCACCATGAACGAAATTAAAGAACTGTTCAAAAGATCCAACCCAAAAGGTACCAATTTCAGCATCAAAGAAAAACAAGCTATCAGCCAAATAACCAACAACCAAGATATTAGATGTTGTAAAGCAGACCAAGGTGGCGCACTCGTGTTGGACTCCGCATTTTACAACCAAAGTGTCAATGACCATGTCCACGACACTAAACTATATGTAAAACTATCCACAAATCCGACAGAAGAGTTTGCGAAGATCTTAAAATCCATCATTGATAACGCATGTACAAATGGCGTAATCACGGAAAAGGACAACAAATATCTGATTCAGGAACATCCCAAGAGCCCTTATTTACACATGCTGCCCAAGGTCCATAAAACTTTACACAAACCTCCATTCCGTCCAATTGTTTCAACAAAGAAATCCATTCAGAAACCCATTGGCAAATACTTAGACAGGCACTTACAACCAATCGTTAAACAGATGACAACATATTTACGTGACACAACGGATTTTTTAAACAAGCTAAATGACGTATCCTTGGACCCAGATATGATGATCACTTTGTGCACCATAGACGTGTGTGCACTTTACACATACATTCCCCACAATAGGGGTATCGAAGGAATAGAATCATTCTTGATTGATCATGACATGAAACAAGATTTAAAAATCTTTTTGCTAGAACTTCTTCAATACACTTTGTACCACGGCTACTTTAGATGGAACGACGAGTTATTTTTGCAACTGGCTGGTACTTCTATGGGCAATTGCGCAGCCCCCACCTACGCAAATCTGTTCATGAACTTGACAACATTTTAACCAATCCCAGATGGCTTAATAAAATCTTGAAATATTGGCGGTATATCAACAACATTTTTCTCAATAGGAAGGGCCCGCCTGATGAAATAAGAGAATTCATTGAATTGAAGATTCTCACATTCAGTCAGAGGACTTCTAAAGGTTTGACAACTCAGATGGCTTTTATAAATAATAGCCACTCCACCTCCTACTCCTGTCAGCCCATCCAACCTTTTTAACAAATAATCAGATGGAAGGTTTTGGACAATATCAGGTTCAGAATCAGAGTTAGTCCATGTTTCAGTAAGAAACAAAATATCTGAGTTTTCGTCAGTCAACAATATGTACAGCTCTGTGGAATGCTTTGGTAAAGATCTGCAATTAAGTGAAAGAATTTTAAATGTTTTGGCGGGCAGTTCCACGAGCGGCAGAGGAGGGAGAAGTGTCCATAGCCTAAAAAGGCAATGCTGGCAAGTTGGAGCAGAGTTGTGGGGGTTGAGGGAATGGAAGCATTTCAACTCAGGGTTGCTCACTGTTGTGTATTGCTGTTTGTCTGCTCACTGTTGTGCTTTTTGACAGCATCCAACCAACCCCTGAGTGGTGGAGATGTGTCCCTGACAATAAAAGGGGCTGGGGGCACATGTCCTTAGCCAGTCCTACAAAGTCACTCACTCAGTGTGTCTGTGAGGTTATTATGTATGCATGAGGGGCCCAGGTCATTCCACATGACATTGGGCTCTGTACAGTGTGCGCATCCATGTCACCGCAGGCAGTGGTGTAGACCTGGGACACAACACCGTGTTGTACCTCCCTGTGAGCGGAAGCAGGGTGGACTGGTGTACAACAGTACTGTGTAGGGGTGTGGCTACTCCACACGTGGATCTGGGTGTGGTGTAGTGTAGGCCATGCCAATGATGTGGCTGATGTGTGTGTCTCTGTTGTAATGTCTGCGCCACCCATCCTACAATCGACGATGTTGCTATGTTGCATGCCCCCGGTGTGCGTGCTCGGACAAAGGGGTACATGGGGGAGTGCATGCCCGCTCGGGGTCAGGGTTCACACATGCCAACTGTTGTGTGTGTTGCTATTAGCGCAGCATGAGCCAAAGATGTACCCTCAACTGCATGTCGAGTTCAGCCAGGCCAGTGCTCTACATCTGTCAGCCATGTCCTTGCAATGGGCCCACACACAGGTGGCCAGACACATTCTGCGCAGTATCATCAATGTGTCATAGTCAGGCTGGAGGACATGTGCAGACAGGCATGACAATGGTATGCCATAGGGGTGCATGTGATGCTATCTCTCTGCGCACACAGGTGTATGTGCAGCAGTGAGGCTACGTGATACACAGTGATGCCGCCCATTTGCAACACGCAATTCATGTCACAGAGGAATTTCAGATGCACACATGTCACACACCAAGGAACCAGTGAGACTGCCAACACATCATGCAGTGTGTTGTCTTGACTCATGTCTCTCTGCACTTTCACAGGTGACCAAGGATATGCACTCTGCACTTGGATGATAACACCCCCCCGAGACATGAACACATAGGTCCAGAGGCAGTACAATTTGGCCCACAAACGCACCAGGGGCATCGTGGAGCGCACATTTGGCATGTTGAAGTCACGGACTTCACAGGTGGAAGGCTCCTGTGCAGCCCAGAGCTTGTGTGCAAGATGATCGTTTCATTTTGTGTGTTGCAAATCATATGTGTACGCAGCAATGCCACATGGATATGGGTGCCAGATGCACCGGAAGATGATGTTGGAGATGAGGCAGGTGGACCACACCCCACTGCTGCCACAGCAGGAATTGCCCGCAGGAACTACATCATTGACAATTTCTTCTCTTGTTGATGTCAGATTGTGACGGTCCTTGGCAGTAATGGGACAGTGCGTTGACTGACCACAGGCACAGCATGTGCTAATAAATGCATTCAAATACACATTCCCTGCATGCATGTCACTCATCTGTACAGGCACGTCACTCAGATGAGTGTGGGTGCGACATGTTGTGCTGACAATTTTGTAATTTGTTGCTGGATGGTGGGTGTGTCACCTCTGGGCAGTGAGGCTGTTTGGGGTGTCAACTGCCAGTTCTGTGTGTCACAGTTGTTACGGTGTCCCACTCTTCGGCATTTCACATGTGTCCCAATTCATTCCATTTTGGCTGTCATTTGTGGCCTACTGGTGTCAACAGGGATTCTTTTGGGCTCTGATACATGCCGGAATGTTTCAGGGATGCACCCTGTGACTCAAGTCCTATGACATGGGCGACATGTATGTAGGGGGATTCACTGCCCCTGCATTGGTCCATGCTTTCATTATTGTTTGTTCATGGACATGGCACGTCGGTGAGCAGGGGGTGTTCATCCCTCTGCAATGTGAAGAGGTGATGCGGTTTCACAGTGTGTTCCATGTTTGTTTCAGCATTGGTGCAGGTGACATACTGGATGCATGTCCATGTACCTTGCGGCTGTTTGTGGGGAAATGCCTATCTGATTTGGACAATGGTCATTTGTTGTGCGTCACAGCTGTGGGGGTTGTGCTCATACGTTGTCATCTCACAGTTTTTTAACTCTGCTTTTATGGTGCATTTTCCCACAAGACGCATGGGATTTGCAGGCCTGTCGCTGGTTTTCTCTGATTTTGGTATCGCGCTTTGGGGCATTGCAGCTTGTTTTGCGTTAGTGTTTCGCATGTTTGCGGAGTGGTGTTGATTTTAACGCGGTCAGTTGATGCATTATCTGGAGACTATCACATGGTACCGCGGTGAAGTGAATACTTGGTTAACACAGCGTAAATTACCCGCGATGGACTGCGATGTTGAAGGTTGTGTTAAGTAACTTTTGCGATGGTTATCACACGTTCCAGTACAGGTTGTGTTAGAGAAAATATGTGTGTGGCACTTAATCAGATGGAGGAAGCAACATCTGTAGCTCCCAGCCCCCAAATGGCTTTTCAAAGTTTTTATTTCAAAATGTCATTGGAGGTTTAGAGAGACACAAGATTCACTTAGCTACTACAGGTGAGATAACTAATTACCAAATTAGAAGTGTAAATGCCTTTTTTTAGGTGCTAATAAACCCTGCCTTAAAACAAACACAACAAATACATGTGCACTCCTTTAAATTTTTTCAAAATAGAAAATGTTTGTACATTAATTTGAATCTTCGCAGTTTCCCAGACAAAGTCTGCAGCATGGTTTGGCAGAAGTGTAAATATTATATTGCTGTATTTTATGGTGCTTCCTTCCAGCATGAAGAAACTGAAAAAGAATATTGAGCAAAGAAGCAAATTAATTAAATACATTTGCAATTTGTAGGCCTGATTCCGTAAGGTAAACTTACACTTTTGTGTAAGTTTCTGATTGTTTGCAGTTCAGGATACGAGGAGCATCTTTATGACTGTGGAGTCTCCGCACATAAAAAAGACAGGACAGTTCTATTTTTGAATGTGCAGAGACTCTGCATCCATAAAGATATAAAGTTACTACTCATAAAATACCTTTGTAAAAAGCAGTTGCAAACTGACACAAAACTGTAGGTTTACCTTTGTGAATTGGGCCCTGTGATTTTACATGAGATGGAAAGATTATGTGAATATAATGAATGATTTCACAGAAAATCAGTATATTTGTTTTTCAAAGATAGGAATGTCTGTACAGAACGCAAGAGGAAATGTTTTTGTCTTCCTGTTGCTGGCAGAATGTTATGTATCCAATGTGTCACAATTAGCTCTGTGTATAAGAATTGTTTGTATTGTTTAAAACCCTATAAGAAGACTCACATTTATTGCCCTTTTGATCAGTTTTAGAAAGCTGATTTCTAGCAGCACAGTTTTACAGAGCAAATGTAATTACTTTTTTGAAGGTTTACTTTATTGGCACAGTTTTTGAGGGATGCATATTTTACCAGCACTAGCTCACTTTCACCTTGTCCTGCAGAGCACTCTGTTGCTCACTCTAATGATTCTGCTATTTAATTTTGCTCTTTTAATTTGGTTTGCCCATTGTTTTCCTATGCACCTTACATGTCTTGAGCATTTTATTTTACTGATTATTGGTACTCTTTTTTCTGATCAAAATACTACTGGAATGTCAATTATATTTACTAAATAAATCCAATATTTGAAAAGATCAGGTAAGTGCCTTTGGTGGAATACTTTGAGGTGGAGTTTCTGAAACCACTGTGCCTGCATTGAAACTGCGGATCAATCCTTCTTGGTAGAAGACAAGCATCCACACAATAGTACTCTGTAAAGATTTCAACAAGCCAGCTTTTTTTTTTTTTAATGATTTTTCAAAAACCTTTATTGGGAAAAATTGCACAGCACAGATACAGAATTCCACAGTAGCAAGAGATTAAGCACAGCAATACAATGCAACACAGCATAGGCAATCGCAAACTTGTGACTCTTGGGGACGATCTCTGGGAGAGTTGTCATATAACCACTTGAAAGGTGAGAACATACGACAGGGAGAGGCGCCATGAGTAAAGGAGAGAGGGGGTGGAGGGGAGTGTGAGCAGAGGGGAAGCAGCTCATGGACATACACCGGTGGCCGCCGCGGGCGGGGTGGCGGCGGGGAGCGCGGGAGAAGTCGCAGGGTGCTGGGAATCATGGCTTGAAAGGTAGGTGATGAGTGGGCCCCATATGTGAATTGGGTGGGATTTGGCTGGAAGAAGGTCCCAGAATTCAGACAGAAGGGTTTGGCAGCGGGACGCAGCCTCGAGCCAGAGGGCAACCTTAGGCGCAGGCCTGCAGCCCAAAGCACATGGAGACCCTGCGCCGCGCGAGGACCAGCTGCATGGCAGTCAAACGACGGGAGGTGTCCGGACAGAATTTAACAAAGCCTAAGAGACAGAGCACGGGGTCAGGTTGAAACAGTGACAAAGTGAATTCTGAGAAAATAGCGCAAACCTCACATCAGTATGCCGTGACCCGACAGCACAGCCAAGCGAGATGAGAGAAATCAGCCGTGGGCGCAGAGCAGCGCAGGCAACTGTCACTTGCTATAAGACCTAACTTATGAAGTTGGGCAGGAGTTTGATACAGCCTGAGTATGTACTTGAAATGTATACGGTGCAAACAATAGTTTGGGGAGAGGCATTTGATCTGAGTACAGCAATACAGCCAATCTGCTTGAGAAATCTTAACTCCCAGGTCTTCGCCCCATGCAACGCGTGCCCGATCTGTGGAGGTGGAAGATGCTGCTTGCATGTAAACATAGATTTTAGTAACCAATTTCTTAGGAGAGGAGGAGGCATAGAGAAAATCTAAAGTGATCATCGAGGGAGGAGGCTAGGGAAAGGTGGAGTGGAGCTTCCTGCAAACAGCCCAGAGTTGATAATATAACCGGGTATCCATGGTTCCAGAATCGGTGGCAAGCGAGAAGAAAGTGTCCCCTGGGTACAGGTTCGATACTGTGGAGAGGCCGAGACGAGCAGCGTGTTTAACCATCCCAGAAGACTGGAGAGGAAGAAAGGCAGGGTGGTGAGCGAATCGCATCTTGTTCGCGGAGAGCATATCAGAGCCAGAAACTTTGCGAAGCCCGTACCAAGCACAGCGCAAGGTTTCAACCATGTCGATTTCAGAGCGTAGGAGTTTTGCAGGGGCGAATAAAGCAGTAGTGAGCGGCTATTGTTCGGCGAGGTTGGCCTTCACCGAGGTTGAAATGAAGTGGAGCCAGAAATAAAGAAAACTGTCCTGAGCGCTGAGAGCATAGAGCTTGAAGTCCGGGGCGCCAAGTCCGCCACACGACATCAGGAGAGTAAGGATGTTATATGTGATCCTGGGTTGCCGTCCGGCCCAAATCAGGGTGATGAGCAGAGAGCGAATCTTATGGAAAAAATGAGCAGTGAGAGGGATTGGGATATTAACAAATAGATATAAGCACTTCGGAAGTACCACCATTTTGGCGATGGCTATGTGCCCGGCTAAAGAGAGAGTTATATATCAATGGGGTAACCCGGTAGACCACTGGACTCGGGTATATATATTGGTACATAAAAAGAGAGTCACAGTGGAGTAATTTGACTCAATTAGAACACACGTTTGTTGTGTAAACTTAAACAAAAATTATGACAGCACCTATTGAGATACATAAATGTCTGGATTTATTCATTTGAGCATGGAAAAAGGTCAACATATCAACCTGATCAATAGACAAAAGCATGTCAAAATCATCATTTTCAATTTATAAGGGTGTAAGTAAATTGATAAGTGCAACATAAAATAGGGACAAGTGCAAACGATGTGAAGGGGAAGGTCGTGTGTTTAAGAACATCCAAAATCAATTTGAAGACCTAACCTGCCACTTAAATGGCAATACACACAAATGCAATAACATGAACAACGAAAGCAGTTGTATAATCACTGTCAGTCTCATGTATTGGAAACAAACAAGGAGATAGCTTTTGTCTATTGATCAGGTTGATATGTTGACCTTTTTCCATGCTCAAATGAATAAATCCAGACATTTATGTATCTCAATAGGTGCTGTCATAATTTTTGTTTAAGTTTACACAACAAACGTGTGTTCTAATTGAGTCAAATTACTCCACTGTGACCGGCTAAAGAGAGAGGCAGCCGATTCCAAACAGGGATCTTGGACTCAAACCAGTCCACAGCGCAGCAAAAGTTAACTTTCCAAAGTTCATCCATGTCCTTGCTCAGCCAAATGCCCAGGTATCTAGTGGGCTCCGAAGCCCACACAAAGGGATAGTCGTTGCGTCTGTAAGGGGGAATAATACTGACTTATTCCAATTGACCTGAATGCCGAAGTAGCCACCAAAATGTATCTCCTCACGGACCAGTGGACTGAGGATGACACCCGTAAAGAGTGATGTCGTCCACATACATGGAAACTAACATAGAGCGAGCCGTGAAACCAATGCTTCTCTGGGTATGATGTTGTCGAAGACGAGCTGCGAGAGGTTCCATTGCGACAGCGGAAAGCATAGGTGACAGTGGGCAGCTCTGCTGAGTGCCACGCCCGATAGGAATGGGCTCGGAGATCTGTCCATTGATGCGGAGACGGGCGGTAGGGAGAGTGTACAAGAGTAGCACCTTGCGTATGAAGACCTGACTGAAGCCCAAGCGGGGAAGAAGATAAAACAGGAAGGGCCACTCCAAGGTATCAAAGGCCTTGGTGGCATCGAGTAGAGCCGTCATTGAGGGAAGCAACGGGTTAATTTGATGGACGACGGAAAAGATGGTCCGGACGTTGTTGGAAGTCGCGCGACCGGGGATAAAACTGGACTGGTCTGGGCGGGCAATATGCGGCATGAGAGGAAGGAGACAGGAAGCGAGAAACTTAGCGAAAATTTCATTGTGTGTGTTAATGAGGGATAGGGGACGTTAGGAGTCACGCTACTCGGGTGACTTGTCTGGCTTGAAAAGTAGGGTTAACAATGCCTCACGCAGCGATGGGGGGAACTGACCCATTTCAAAGGACTTGTTATACATGCCAGCTAAATGAGGGATCAGAAGCAGGGCGAAGGCATTGTAGAAGGAGGCCGGCAGGCCGGCAGAACTGGGGGCCTTGTCACCGGGCATGCTGTTGATTGCCACTAGAATCTCCTCTTTAGAGAAGGGCTCATCCAGGAACTCCCGATATGGATTGCCAAGCCAGAAGAGTTGAAGAGTATCGAAATATTGGTCGAAAATCTCCCTCGACAATACCGACCCGGCCGTATATAGTTGTGTATAAAAAGTAGTGAAGCGTGCCTTAATTTCTTTAGGGGAGGTGGTGCGAGCAGGTCCGCCGTCCTGGAGGGCAGTGATATACGATGCCACCCGAAGCTGGCGAAGGAGATTAGCGAGGGTTTTTCCAGGACGAATGCCCTCACCGAAGCGGCGCGCCCGTGCCTCTCTGCAGAGAAATGCTGGTTGTCTGTTAGCCTCTTTGGCAAAGGCAGTCAGTTTCTCGCGTATCTGAGCAAGCGCATCAGGGTGCGGGTTCTAGGCGTGGGAAGCGTTGAGCACCTTAATCTCCCTTTCAAGTCTGTCCACGGTGCCGCGGATGGAGCGTAGGACACCGAACTGTTTGCAGATACATTCCCCACAGATGACGGTTTTAAACCCCTCCCAAAGCGTGGATGGAGAGTTCACCGAACCATCGTTGAGCTCAAAATAGTTCACGATTGCGGTTTGTATCTCATCGCAAAAGACCGAGTCGCGGAGTGCATTAGGGGGAAGTCGCCAGGAGAAGGCTCATCAGGGAGAGTGTAGGAGGCGGAGGGATAGGCGAACAGGAGCATGATCCGAGAGAGTGCGCTCCATATGGTCCACAGAGGTGAGCCAGATCAAAATGTCCGGAGTGGTGATCCATAAGTCCAGTCAAGACCAGCAGCTGCGGGAACCAGTGACACATGTGCCCTCTCTCGCAGCGGGGTGAGCATTACGCCATGCGTCATACAGGGAATTTTCCAGGAGAATAGAGCTAAGGAGTGAAGCCGCGCGTGGGTGGGAGACATGGGAGCCAGACCGGTCCAAAGTGGTGGACAGTGTCACATTAAAATCACCCCCCAGAGGAGAGTAGCAGGGCCAAAGGAAGAGATGTGGTGCCAGACTTGTGCAAAGAAGTCCGGGTCGTCGCAGTTGGGGCCATACAGCGCAGCAAGCGTCAGAGGCTGGGCCTGTAGGGTGAAGTGAAGGAGTACGAAACGGTCCCCAAGTTCAGAGAACACTTGGGAGGTCTGCCATGGGAGTCCTTTGCGCAGCAATATGGACACCCCGCATGAGTAGTTGGAGTAAAAGGAAGAGTGGATTTCACCCCAATGTCGGGAAATGAGTCTGGAGGTGGTAGCTGGTAGAAGATGGGTCTCTTGTAAAAAACAGATATCCACTTTGTGCCGGGAGAGGTGAGCATGGACCAAATGTGACTTGCGGTGATCATTGAGCTCACGGACGTTCCAGGTCCAGAGTGTGGTGTCAGTCATGGCGCTGTGACGGAGGAAGGAGTGTCCAGAAAAAGTTAAAAAAGGGACAGGAGCTGTTTGCGACTGTAATGAGCAGTGCAATGAATAATAAGGAGGGAAGGCAGTGCAATAATCGTGGAGTCACATTGACATGACAGAATCTGAAATGCAATGTGGTCCCCAAGAGAAGGCAGCACATCAATCAATACAATCTCCTCAATAGGAATCTGGATAGTAGAGGAGAGAAACCTGGTCATGGAAGGGCCCGATACATGAGCCTGTGCAAAGAGAACAACGAGGCCTCATAAGGAGGCCACGAACCACAAACCCCCAACATCCAACCACCCGAGCCCACCCCCAAAACAAAAAAAAAACAGGAAGTCCCACCACCCCACACCCACACCAACCCCCAATCAGGCTGAGATACCACCCATTCCCATCCCAGGGACCCACAACTAGGAAGGAGAAAGTCCATGTCCGTGAGGGGAATTATCCTGTGGGGGCATGGCGACGCCCAGCATACACCCGTGCCAGATAGACAGGGTGGCCAACCCTTCTGTGACAGCAGACAACAAAATATGGACATCAAGAAGTAAAGAGCACCACGCCAAAGGTGAAGAGATGAACAGAGATGACCTAGGAGACAACGTGAAACCAGGGGTCTCAACACAAATTACAAGCCTTAGTGACAAGCAGTACACATAGCATAACATCAGAACTGTATAACAAGTGAAGGGCGCCAGGGGAATAGGGGCATCCAGCCCGAGGCGCACTCATGGGCAACAGGAGCCCTGTGCGGAAGGGAAATACTACGTAGGCCAATAACAATCAGGTGCACGAGCAACATGAGAGAGAGGCAGCAGGTAAATTAATGGTGCACTTTGTATCAGTTATTGTCGCTTAGGTTACATTCTGCAGTATCATGTGAGTCGCAGGAGAGCGACGATGTGACTAGTCCAGTTTCTTTGCAAAGGCCAAAGCGTCCTTGGGATCTGGGAAGACGAGCACCTTCACGCCCTGCCTGATGCGTAGCATAGCGGGATACGCCAGGGAATAGGAATCTTCATGATTTTGGAGAATCCGTTTGTCGGAAGGAACTCACGGTGAGCAGCCTGCACCGCCAGGGTATAATCAGGGTAGAAGGACAAGGAGCTACCCTGATGTCAGATCTTGCCCTTCTCCCTGGCCGCTCGGAGAAAAGCATCAAGGTCCCTAAAATTAAGGATTTTGGCAATGATTGGGCGAGGAAGCGATGGGCATGCTCAGCAATAAAAACAGGGGAAAGGACTTCTCCAAAAAGATCACGGATGAGTTGTTCGACAAAGTCCTCCATACGTGAGATATTGGTGGATTCAGGCACGCCTGTGATGCGAAGGTTGCTCATACGGCAACGCACCTCCAAATCCTCGTTTTTTGTTCCAAATCAGTTCCAGAATCTTGTCCATCTGGAGGAGTTTTTGATGATCCTGAGTGGCGGCATCCTCAGCATCAGAGACCCTGGTTTCTACGTGCATCAGGCGAGCATCATGAGAATCAACATGGGCCTCGACAGTGTCCAGGCAGGATGACAATTGTTCAAGCTGGGCCGCTATACCGGTGACAGCGGATTTGACCTCCAGCATGATGAACTTAGGTCATCCTCCCGTGACAAGGCCATCTCCGAGGGAGCAGCCGTGTCACCCTCCTCCGCGACCGTGCCATCCTGATGCATTTGTCAGCGCTGGTGATCTTCAGCCGTTTGGCGTCAGTCATCCCCATGGTCGGGCGGGGGGCAGGTGGGAGAGTCTGCCACCCAGCAGGAGGGGCCAATGCAGGGAAGGCAGTTAGGCAGAGGCCTCAGGCGCGGGGAGAACGACCAAGTGAAAGCCAGGAGGATCCAGCCGGTAAGACAAAGAGGCAGTGATGCAGGCCAACAGGAGGCAGGCCACGGCCAGGCCAGGAGTAGGGAGCTGGGAGGAAGCTGTGGGCAGAGCCGCCCGCGATGAAAAGCTGCCGCGAATGTCCCAGCAGGCCCGCCGACTCCAGCAGATGGGTGACAGGGGAGGCAGCTGAGTAGCGGCTCTGGGCCGTAGAGGACGTGCAGAGAGCGTGTGAAAAAGGTGCCGTCTGGTAAGCAGTTCTTTCAGCAGAGGCAGCCAAGATGTAGTCACCACAGAGGGTGGTGTATCCATGGGGGTAGTGGCAGCGGGGAAGCGTGGGGGACGTGCGGCCTGCGGCACGGGCCCAGAGCAGCAGGACCAGCGGGTGTGGGCACAGATGCGGTGATCCAGAGATCGTGCTGGAGAGTAGGCCCCGTGGTGTGGCACGCACAAACCCAACACTGCCCCGCAGCCCCCACAGCAGCAGAACATACCCGAGGTGACAGGAGGGGTGCGGGAGGTGAGCCGTCCGAGGAGCAATCATGGAAAATGAAGCAAGGACTCCTAATGGCCGCCGAGGGCACAGACAGCTGGCCGAGGACCAGGAGGCCCACCAGGTCGGCCCCAGCCAGCACCGGAACCAGGAGGAGAGCCGCGTGGACAGCAGGATCGGGCGCCAGGCCAGGAAGTGGCAGATGGGGCCCTGCTGTGATGAGGAGGCAGCAGTAAGGCAGCTGGGAGGCCTGGTCGCAGAGAGGGCTGAGACGCCCTCGCAGGATACCACAGAAAGCCGTGGGAAGCCAGGAGGCCGTGCGGGAGGGGGCCGGCAGGCAGCAGGGAGTCATGGAGGGCGTGCCGCCCACGTCACCAGGCCTGGTGGAGGAGAGACACCGTGGCGGGCACCCATAGCAAGGAAACAGCACCTGCACAAAGGGAAGGACTGTGCCGGACGGTACGGTGCGCACACCCTCAATCCTGCCGTGAACCGACCCCAAAAGTGGCAGCACTCACCGGCATCAGCAAACAGGAGGTGGCGGCAGTCCACAGGCCGGGGATACAAGTGCGGTAGGCCATAGTGCAGGAGGATCCGGCGGGCCGGGCCGCGCCAGCCGACACGCCCAGTCTCGGGCTTAGGCCAGGCGGCAGATCTCGGCCCAGCAGTGGCGTGAGAGTCCCGAAGTTGAAGCCGGCGGTGCCCCAGAGCAAGGTGGATCAGGATGGCGTAGAAACAGGTGATTGCGATAGTAAAGTCTGCAGGATTTCTTACAGATTGTAGGCTTGCCCGGCAGAGCCCACTTAAAGTGTGGCCATCTTGCAGCCGGCTAAGCCGCGCCCCACAAGCCAGCTTTATGTAGCCTCGCATAGCACCAAACTGCCTCTCATAGGTTAACACATCCTAATAATAGGGGGAGGAGAGAGAGAGAGAGAGAGACAGAGAGAGAGAGAAAGAGAGAGAGAGAATAGCTAGAGAAGCAGATTGATGTATCGATGAAGAGAGGGAAAAACAGTGGAGGAATACAAAGAAGTTAAGATTGGAAAGAGAGAGATGCTGGAAAACAGTGCAAAAAGGCAGGTGGGATATCAAGTAAAGAAAGAAACTTAAAGGGCTAGAGGAGTGAATGGCAAAGTGAAGGATGGAGAGAGGAAGGAAAGTGTATCCGTAGTTTCTAGGTCTAAAACAAAAAGAGGACAGATAGTGCCTCACAAAAAGTATCTTAATTTAGCCATGTAAGCGTCTGATTTAAAGGTGGGAGGGATAGGAGAATTCTGATTCCTAAAGGATGTGCTAAACCCCAGGGATAACCTACTAATGGATTTTGTTTACCATGCACATAGTATGGCAAAGAAAATACTTCTGGTGGATTCTACTCAGATCCCTAGGAAATAAAGAGGATTTTTTCACAAAACTCTCAACTAGGCCATAACCCTGCCGACCTCCAAAGGCAAAGCATGGCTTCTTCACTACTGTGGCTCACCTTTGAAGCATGTGGAGCTCAATAGATGCACAACATCAGAAATACAAGCCATGAAAAGTCTAGGGGAATAGTCAAATTTGCAAATGTCAGTGTTGACTGCAGAAGACAGTTATTGATTGCTACAGTAGGGTTCTATTAAGGACAGGTCAATCACCATCAACCTTGGTATGAACTCTTTCCCCAGCACAGGACCCAGAGTTACACAGTAGAGAGAACATATGTGGATGCCATAACAGTTCCGGTGGCAATCACCCCAGGCACATTAGTACTTGTGCCATTCATTATAAGTGGAGATGAACCATCTAAATAGACAGAAAAAATAACATAAAGAATGCTGGTCCCCCCACACCACCCCCACCCACCACGAGTACTTAACGAGTATGTAACCATCATCTGTTCTGTTTTTTTTTCTGTCTACTGACAGAATGGGACAAGGGACTTGCTGGGAGCTTTTCTTGCTGGGTGGGAATGACGGTATCCTCTTGGGCCATCCTGCCTGCTGGGCTGCGGGACAGTGGTGGTTCTCATGCCTCCCGGTCTGATGGGATTGAGTGGAGGCACCCGGCCCTTTGAGGCTGGGGCAGAGAATTCAGATGAAGCTGCAGGTCTGAGGATGCTGCACATCTTCCTGGAGGCTGGGCCAAGAGGAGTATGAGCTGTGTCTGTGGCAGTCGATTGGCTCAAGGAGCAGGCACCAGGATGGGCTTCTGGGTTGCCTGGCTTCCGGCGAGGATGGACGGCAGGAGTTCATGTGCACCGGGAGCAGAGTACGCACCTGGGCTTCCCTGAGTGGCATGTTAGGCTGGGATATGAGGGGGAAGAAAGGAGTCTTTTTGTTGTCCCTAGGGGTAAGTACCGCATACCACTTTTGGAAGCAGTTTCACTGACTGTTGTGTTCCTGTTATGGGAAGCCTTGTATTTGCTGCAGAACTTGGGGTAATTCCACATTCGTGCACTGTATGCTGTGAAGAGAGTGCACATTGGGCAATCACTCTAGGTTGAGAAAGCATGTGGCAGAGTCTGCCTCTTCTTCCTCTTCTTCTCCTTCTCCTCTGGCCTCTAAGCATCGCAGGGAGTGTGAATATGCCTAGCTGAGGCATTTGATCAAGGAAACATTAATGGAGATGGGAGACTCTAATAGACCAGAAGGGGCAGTTCTTGTCCCTTCTTCACCTTCTTCAGGTTCAGAGGAAGAGAGCCAGGTTGGAGGAGCAGAAGGGCAAATATGTTTTAAAGAGATGTTGCCTGACTTAATTAGGCATGTAAAGGCAAACATGGTTTCCAGATGGGGAAGTGCCTGAATCTTCTTCTGATGTCCTCTGGGACAGTGTCAGAGTGTTGCGCCTCTGAATGTGCTGCTGCACCCTTATATTAAGGAGGTCCTAAAGTGTGAATGAAGGGATCCGGATAAGATTATGTTGCTGCACTTTAGGGCCGAATGGTATCCTTTCAGGATATGCAGAAGGAGTTGCCAGATTCCATTCCCATTGACTCTTTTGTGGCCAGTCTGGGAGGACATTCTTGGCAGAGGATGCAGTACTCAAGGATAGAGTAGATAAGAAGGGGGATGCCACCCTTTGTAAATTATATACTGGATTTCAAGGAGAAGAAGCATTCATCTTCCCTAAAAGTAGCAGGAGGAAACAGATGTCCTTTAAGCCGAAGTCTCCTTTTCACCTATCCTCCAGGAGACCGTTTCCTCTGTCTCAGGGGAGGTTCTCTGTAGGAAGGGGTTGAGATTGGAAAGCCAAAGTTCCCCCTCAGAATCCCCGTTCCTCACTATATGGTGGAGCAGGAATTTGTGATTGGTGTTCACCTTTGGCACTTCCTCCAGGCATGGGAGGAATCTACTTCAGACGCCTGGGTGTTGGACATTGTCAGACATGGGTAACGGAAGGAGTTTGGAACGGCCCTTCAGTGTTTGCCCTACTCAATGGCCCTACAGGAAGGAGAAGCAGCTGGCCTTAGCCCAGGGAATGTGTTCCTTGTTGCTAAATATGGCCATTCAGGAGGCTCCCCCTTTCAAGAGAGGCGGAAGGTTCTACTCCATGATTTTTTTGATAGCAAAGGCTACAGGTGGCTTTCAATTGGTTTTGGATTTGAAGACCCTGAACCAGTATGTGTTATGGCTTCCCTTCAAGGTGGAAATGCTGAAGAAAGTTATTCCTCTGGTGCAGCTGGGGCATCTGATGTACGCCTAGGATCTGCAGAATGTGTATTACCATGTGCCCACGCATCTGAAGTTCCAGACGTTTCTGTGGTTTTGCATCCGGGGGCTTCTTCAACAGTTCCTGGTGCTTCTATTTGGCCTGGGGTCAGCCTCCAGTGTCTTTACAGTGGTGTTGGCCCTACTCGTGGCATCCCTGCATCTACAGGGGATTCACCTCTACCCATATCTGGTTGATTAACTGATCCATCCTCTATCGGAGGAGCAGTTTCTTTCCCATCTGAAGGTGGTGTGTGCATCCCTCAAGGCACATGAATTTCTCCTGAACCAGGAGAAGTGTCAGATGGTGCCTTCTCAGGATATGTCATTGGTTGCGGCTCGATTTTGGACCGACCTCAACAAGAGTGTTCCTTCCTATATCAGGATTCAGGTGTTACAGTCTTTGGTCTGGGATGTGATGAGAAAGGCCTGCCTGACTGTCCGTCAGTGGTTTTGCCTGTTGAGGTACATGACGGCTTTGGATTTATCTCTGTCTGTGTGGAATCCTCAATCCAGCGACTTCGATCAGATGGTGCCAGTTTTCTAGGAGGTTCTCCCGCACCTGAACTGGTGGACTGTGCTGGACAATTTGTCTCTGGGTATGCCTTTGCAGCCAGACCCTCCGCTGGTATTGACAATAGATGCCAGTGCCTTTGGTTGAGAGGCAACTCTGGGGAACAGGTCCCTGCAAGCACGTTAGCATCTTCCAAACGGGAGACATTCTTCCAATTGGAGGGAAGTGATGGCAGTATCCAGGGCTGTTCTGGGTTTTCAGAATCTGCCGGGGGGCACAGCTTGGTGGTTTGTTCCAACAACCAAGTGACTGTGGCTTATCCGAACAATTAGGGGGGAATTCAGTCCAGGTTTCCCAATGCTTGTGTTCTACCCTTGCTCCAGTGGAGGGAGTGACATCTTCACTCCTTGGTGGTGGTTCATATCCGAGGGTTGGACAATGGGGTGGCAGATTCCCTCATATGTTTTTTTCCTCCCTCTCACGAGCTGGCTCCTACCCAGGAGGTCTTTTGTCAGGTATGCAAGAGGTTTAGTGTGCCTTTCCTGGACTTATTTGCTTCCTGGCACAATGCTCAGGTTCCACAGTTTTGTTCTTGTTCTCTTCAAGGAAGGGTACTGGGGGGTGGATACTCTGACAATTCCTTGGCCGTACTGCCTTTTGTATGCCTTCCCACTGATTGCTCTGGTTCCCAGGTTTCCAGTTCATCTGTGGAGGGAGTGCAGTGTGGTGGTGTTGGTCTCTGGATGATAGCTTGCTTGCCCTCGCTTCTACAGGCTGTCCAATCTCCAACTCTCCTGCGGCTTTGGCTGTCGATTTGGAAGTTGAATGGAGGAGGTTGCAAAGCAGGGGGCTTCCGCAACAGCTATCTGTGACTATCCAGCATTCTCGTCTGCCTTTCACTTTAAAAACCAATGAGAGGTATTGGGGGATTTTTCAGTGGTGATGTGGATCCCTTCAACTATCTCCCCTGGAGTGTTCCTTGATGGATGTGTAGCAGTTCTTATGGTATGGGGTTGAGAAGAGCTTGGCAGTCTCTACCTTGCGGACCCAGTGGGTGGCTAGTAAGGCATTTCGGGCCCCTTGGGGAAACATGGCTGATGTGGATTATGTGGTGGCTGGGCTGCTGTGCAGCTTCTCTCTTTCCCATTCATTGCGGAAGCCCTTGTTTCCGTTATGGGATTTGCCTTTGATTTTGAAGGCTCTGGTGTCTACCCCCCCTTGAGCCTTTGGAGTTGGTGGAGATTAGGTTTCTCACCCGCAAGTTGTTTTTGGTGGCCATCACTTCCCCCTGGTGGATTGACAAATTAGAGTCTCTAATGGCAAACAAGCCCTATTTGTCATTTTTTGGAAGATGGGTTGGTTCTGCGGTTTCAATTACATACATCTCAGAAGCTTCTTATACCTGCTTTGGTGGTTGTCGGAGGAGAGGTTGGATTGGGCACGATTGGGTATAAAGAGAGCATTACAGGTTTATTTGGAGCGGACTATGTATTTCCTTAAGTCGGAGTCTTTTTTGTTTCTTTGGGTTCTTCCTCTAAGGTGGATGAGGCGTCCTCGTTGTCCATCAGCCGGTGTCTCAAGCAAGTAATTGAGTTTGCTTATTCGCTGGCAGGGGCTCCTTCTCTGGCTGGGGTGCAGGGTTGCTTGACAAGGGGATGGCTGCATCCTGGGCTGAGTTGCGGGGGTTCGACTATTGTGAAGTTTTGTCGGGCAGCCACCGGGGCGTCCTCTGATACTGTTATGCGTCATTACCGGCTCCAAAATACCTTGGGAGATTATGTTAATTTTGGAAGTGTTGCAGGCTGTGTGCTCCTAACTGTTTTGCTCCTGTACTGCTCTGGATAAATCATTTTGGGTGCTGCTAAATATTGTGGTGTCCTTAGTGTTTTATATTGCAGCTATGAAGGCTGGGTCTCTGGTTTGGGTTGTCTCCACTTATAATGAATGGGACGAGGACTACAGGACATGGGGGTAATGTCCTATTACTTACCAGTAATCTTCATCACTCCTGGTCTTATTGTGGTCTTATTGTTCTCGCCATCTTCATTACCCTGCCCCCCCCCCCACCCTCCCTCCCCAACAGCCATCCTTGTTATGCAGGGGTTGGTAGTTCAGAACAGATGCTCGGTAAGTACTGTTTAAATTCTCCGGGAGGGAGGGGGTGGCGTAGGGGGACCAGCATTCCTTATGTTCTTTTTCTATCTGGGAGATTGATCATCTCAACTTGTAATGAACACGACAAGAACAACACGGCCAGGCGCAATGAAGATTACCGGTAAGTAGTAGGACATTATCATAATATTGAAGGGATAAGTTAGTGACCCTGCATGAGCACTTCAGTAGCGATGCAACACATTTGTAGGCTAGTACATTCCTCAGACTTGGCTATTTCTGATACTTAACTAATTATATTAACTTAACTGCTTTTTTCTAATAACTACAAAGTGTCATGCTAAGTGTCACATATAAAGGCCTTGAATATAGCACATAAGCATGCTAAAAACATGGAAATCTCACACATAAGCAGACTGAAAACTAGACAGCTATGCTAAAGCTATTTTCATTATGAAGTAGTTTCCTTTAAAATCAAACGGTAAGCATCATGCAACAGAAACATTTTTCAGTATTGTGAAAAAAAAACTGAGGGAAAAAAATGCCAAAACCGTCCAACGTGAAAATTATCTTTGCTCTTCCGCCCCCATGTTCTTTTCTTGAACACAATCGTACTCTGAGAGTAAATGAATTTTTCAGAAATCACTTTCATGGTTTGTTAGTTTTAGGCAGGTGCTCTTGTCCAATAATTGTTTTTGCTTTATGAAGCAGGTAATATACCCACTTCTTCTGCATATTATGTAAACCTTTTCAGAGCTTTGGCGGCAAATTACAGTAGCTGTGGATGATTTAACACATCTCCTTTCTAGGGTGTCCATTTTCTTTACGCTGGCAGCCAGGACAATACCAACCAAGCTCCCGAAGGCGATTATTGTCACCTTTTAAATAGCTCTGCACCATTATATAATATGCACAGCTCTGATTCTGGCTTCCTTTTTCTCCCTTTGCTAATTTTGTATGTTTCTATCTTAGGACCTGCTCATCTGAATGACTCTCTTGCTGTTGTAATGCAGATCGCCATACACAATGAAGCATTAACATTGAGTCCAAATGAGCCAGGGAGAGCGTCATAAATGTAACGGGAAAAGCATTTAAAAGGCAAAACTTCATGACTGATGCTTCATGACACATGCACTAAGGAAATGCACAGGGGAAACTAAAGAATATATTGTGCATGTTAGAAATTGTTCATGTGGAGTTTTGCACATCATTTACTTACAACAACAGAGCTGAGCAAAACAGTGTTTCCATGACCTCTCAGGAAAGAGTGATCTGCACAGAGCAAGATTTTGCATTCAGTTACTCCGGTGAAAATACATTTCCTGATCTTTTTTGCATCTCATTAGTGCCAGAGACTGCAAATTGGCCATGGATGTATACTAATGCTTAGTATAATGGTATTTGCTAAAGTTAAACAACAAAATGCTAATCAGATTGTTACTCCTGAACTTGGTCCACGCTCAGCGAGAGGTAAACTATGATAGTAATTAAATTCATCCACAATAGCTAGTCATTAAGGAAAAAGCAAAGAGCACATTTTAAAGAGCCATGATTCTAGAATGACAAATGGTAATATATTTGTATTAACTTTAAGGCATGTTTTTACAAAATAATCGCTGTGCAGTAAATTGAATACTACATTTTATATTTTTAAAAGAAACTAGTTCGGTGAATGTATGTTGCAATGATCGGTTTTTGAGCCACTGCATTATTAACCCTATGCAAGCCAATTACAGAGAAACTATCACTTAGTCAACTCTCATGCTTTGGAGCCAACGAGATCTGTCAATTTTAACAAACTAGAGCCCTCACAGAGAACCTTCTGATTAGTAAATCCATGAGCTGCATTTTGTAAAAAAACAAAACGGTTCTTTTAAATATAAACTATTTGACTTGAACATGCACTATTTTAGGATGTATCAAGATCACATCGTGCTAACCATCATTAGCACAACTGCCGGTCTGCCTTCAGATCATGCTGTAGTATGGAGACTGCTACTTTACGCCTTGTAGTCAATGCCCTTTTGAATACATGTGAAGATAGCCTGGTATGATAGAAAGGCATCCAGTTCCAAGGTGGATTGTGTGAGTTGGTTTAAAAGTAAGATGTTAAGATAAAGAGCCCACCAGGAACAACCTTCCTGCTGCTCAGCCCATCCTCCAACTGACACCACACTCATCCAACATTCCCCAGCATCACCACACCAACATTCACCAACTCAGTCACAACTGAGCAGCAGGTATAACATGGCCCCTGTCTCCAGATACTGCTGAACCTCTCAGCTGGCTTAAATACAGTTGACCATTCCACCCTCATATGCACTCTGGAGTCCCAAATATGATTTGCCAATAGTGTCCTTCACTGGTTCGCCACCTGACTTTCTAACACCAGTTTGTTCACATGGACCCTTCAGGTCAAAAAGTATCCCAATTACTTTTGAAGTCCTCCAAAGTTTCACATTATCTATTGTCATCTTCAACCTTCACATGGAGTCGCTTGGTGTCTACTCACAGATAATGGTATTGAGATTCACTAATATGCCTATGATCTTCAACACTGCTTGGAAGTCTCCTCTGCTTCAGACTTTCAATGCATCAGACACTGCTTGAACATCATCCAGACCTGGATATCGAGCACCTACCTGAAGCTCAAGCCAAACAAGACTGAATTGTTATTTTTTGCCAAGAACAACAAACAAGATGCCTGGCTCTATGACATGAACCTACATGGCTTCAAACCTCAACTTTCACCAATTGCCAAGTCACTTAGATTTAACCTAGACACCAACCTCAACTTCAAGGAACACATTACCCAAAAAAAAATGAATACAGCCTGGTAGCAGATCTCTTCTAATCTTTCACAGGATTATGCTAAAGGTACAGCTGATAGATGCAATACATTTCTGAACATGAGACTGGCGCTCTGCTTTCTTGGTGCTCGATTTGAAATTTTTCATCCATCTCTATTTAAAGTTACTCACAAAAACAAAACAATGTCATATGAAGACCCACATCATTGAAAGCTTTTCCTGAGTAATGTAAAGTTGAAACTATGGAAGTTTCAGGATCCACTAAACATTGATACCTGTTCATGAATATACATGTTTCTTTTCAATGGTGTTTCATCCAACTGTAAAAACTGGTTATTTTATAGTAATGTTGCATTAATATCATTTTGTTGAGTTCTCAGATATATCTCGTATAATATGTTATTTTCTTAAATTACTTGATTTTTTTTTTTACAGTTATTGTCTTCCCATTTGTACCTCTGCTTGTTCCTCATTCTATGTTCCGCAGTCTTCCTCATGCCCTTTCCACTGTAGCCCATATTGTCATCTTTTCCATGTGGCCTCAACTCCCCCACATTTTTGACATATTGTTTCTCTTCCTCCTTGTGTTTACCTTATTATTTCCTTTTTTACGCATACAAGATGTTCTTTTTTGTCTTTTCTACTTTTTTCTTTTTTTTCGTTTCCTCTTTCCCCGTCACTTTGCCCTTCAAACCTCCCCCTTGTTCAATATATACCACTTATCTCTTTTTCCTTCTTATTTCAATACCACATACGCTCGCTCCACCCAACTGGCCCTGGCCACCATCTCACAGATTTACAGGACCAAAACCGGAGGAAGATCCTCCTCCCACCTCGCCGCCAAGAACTGGAACACACTGCCTCTCTACCCCAGGCAATCCCCGTCGCTGGCCCAATTCAGGAAGGATCTCAAATCCTGGCTCTTTGAATGAACCCCTACATCCAGATGAATCGGCAGCCCCGCAGCGCCTTGAGACCCTTACGGGTGAGTAGTCGTGCTATATATACACCTGATTGGTTGATTTATTGATTGAATAATCATCATCTTATACATGATTCTTGTTATCTTTCTTAACTACTATGTCTGATTTACTTTTGACTATTTTCTTCTCTTGTCTGAAAATCTTGTCCTTGAATGTCAAGGAACAGGGTTCTCCAAATAAGGAACAATGGGCCTCATGTAGGTAGCTAAATACTGGTCGGTAATGGCCGAAATTTGGTAAATATCCCGTTACCGACCGGTATTTAGGCCTTTCCAATGTAGGAGGCAGGTTTTGAGGATTCGTTAATTTACCGATCCGGTATTTCAAGAAATCGGTAAAATACCGATTCGGTAAATTACCGAATCTTCAAATCCTATGTAGAGAGCACTCAAGTGAGTGCTTTTTTGTGTCAAGGATTCGTTATTTACCACCAACTACAGGTTGGTGGTAAATACTGAATACCTGTTAAAAAGCACTTTTGTGCTTTTCTAGATATGCCATGTGGCAGACATACATGCCTTTAGGGCAGGGGTCTCCAACCGGTCGATCGCGAGCTACCGGTAGCTCGCCAAACCCCCATGAGTAGCTCGCGCCTCGCATCTCAGTTGTGTAGCCTGTTCTCATCATTTATAGTTCTTAGGCCTTTTTTCATGGCCATTGCCTGCCATCACAAAAACTAGCTGCTCCGATTGGCCTAACGGAGTTTAGCTGGGGTGGGCAGAGCAAAGATGATGACACTGTTTCTCCACGCCACCTGCCTTTCATAGCCTGGCACCGCAGTCTTGATTGTGCAAGTCAAGACATGTGCCGGAGCAAGCACCAGGTGGATTGGATTGGAGCTGCAAGTCCTGGAAAGCCTCCTGGTGGCGCAAGCAGTATTGAACTGCTACGAACCCCACCAGCCGCCTTTTTCTGCCTGCAACATATTTCAGCAGCAGATCAAACGGTAAGCGCTGGCCTCGCCAGTAAACATCATAATAATGCATTGTTCTCTAGACTCGAGCTGCGATGTGCGTCTTCTATCCTTAGCCACTGGTATGTCACGGGCTCTTGAAAGACTGGGAATATCTTTCTCCCGCTTTCCAGCTTGGTTATAAACAGGACAGCAGTGTGTTGCCACGTTCCAGTTTCCTTTACTGAAGGCACACGATAAATCTGCACTAATGAAAACAATGAAATTGTTCCTCTCTTCAGAACAGCTACGATTTTATGATCCAGATTTAACTCTTTCATAACCTCTGTGGCCAGGTCATTTACAGAGCACAGGCACGCTCATCGAAATTATGCATGTGTTTTAGACTATTTCTACCCACTAGCTGTGAAGATTGCCATCATTTGCAGAGATTGGCAAAGTTTCTATAACTCCGTTAACCCTTTTCTTTCTTACTCGTTTTCATACTCTATGTTCCTACGTTTTCTCACTAGAATTAACATAGCAAAGTACAGCGAACACCCTGCTACTGGTAGGTGTTTCGTGGTTTGTATGCAAAGATTATTGTTGCCTTTATTTGGCTAATCCAAGTAGGAGTCGTGACACTTGGAGATTGTTGTAATGCTTTTTTTAGTGGTAAAAGCTAATCTGCATTACTTGTAGTTTATATGTGTGCTTTTTAAAGGGATTTTACCATTCTAAGGCTAGTTGTCATTCACAATTGGCAGAGAAGAACGTACAGCTTTTACGTCTGCAGGATCTGCTGGCCATTTAAGACATCAGCCTTTTTGCATTGATTTCCGAGAGCTGGTTCTTGACCCCGTACATTTGGATATTTATACCAGCCCTCAATGTAGGTGGCTTCCTTGAGCAGAGTGTGATCTTGCCCAGTGCCTGTTCTAAGTGGTTGCACATAACTGGGAGTTGGATGGCTGATGTTGGCATGCAAGTCAGCCTCCTGCCTTGAAACTTTAGTTTCTAGTGGTGCCATTGACGCCATTTCCTTCTAACAATTGGTCTGTATAAGAGGGCTGCTGGTAGTGCATTGCTGCTTTCAAATTCTTAAGCAGTTGGGATCTGCGATTGTTGTCCGAGTCTAATGGCAGTCTTAATGTCCTATATCCAATATTCAGGGATAGGGATGTGTGTTTTCAATATTTGACACAGCAGCAGCTCACTTACTGCAAATAGTCTCTGTGATGCTGTCGCATTTCTAATATGTGATGTGTTTCGATCAAAATAAACTTTTTTATGGATATTGCATGAACATTAACACAACATTTCTCTGCAAAAGGTCTGTAGCAGACTCTCACATGTCATCCACATTCATAATAAATTAAATGAAAATGATATTTAAAATGATTTGTTTAAAAATTAAAGGTGTATCGGGCAAGGCTCTCTGCAGAACTGAGCTGGCTCTATCGGGCCCCCTGAAAGGGTGAGGCTCCGGGCCAGAGCCCACTTTGCCCATGCCTTTAAACTTCTCTGTTCCTAGTGCATGTGGTAATCAACACCAACACTACAATTTTCTCTGGGTAGCAAAATTCCGGACCATGGACAGATCTGAATATTCCAGTTAAATCTTCAGTTGAGTTTGACTGCCTCTTAAGAACAGAGCATAATTGTTAAGAGTGTTTTGACGCCAATTTAGTAATGAAAATAGCCAGCCCTTCTCTTTATTCAATAAAAGCAGTTAAAAAACGATAGATGTTTTCCACACTTTCATAAAGAGTCAGGTCCCAAACTTGTTATACAGATGCATTGTGAGCCACTGCCCAGGCCTAGTAGCTGTATTGGTGAGGCGGCTTTGCAGATTTTACTTGCACACTAAATGCTGTCTAAAAAAAAAACAGTGTTAAACTCTGCTTTATTAATGATTACATCTATTCATTGAAATAAAACAGTGTTTCAAGCTCTTTTTTTCTCAAAAAGAATAGCATCTATCTTAGAAGTTATCTTGTTTACAAAGGAAGCTATGGGAGGGTACCTACCTGTCTAAACAGAATAGCCACATTAAGAACTGGAAACCTTCCCATTGGCCCCAGGCATAGAGCATCTGTGACTGTTGAAATTCTATTTTTTCACAAGCTCAGTGAAGCTTGTGCTTGATGGGGCCATGTATTATGTCGAAAAATATGTATTCTACATAAAGAAAAATCCCTTTTCACTCCTACAAAAAACATGGTAGAAAATAAAATTCTTAATAAATCAAATGGTTCAAAAATTATTTTAATCTGAACCAGGATGGGAGATTTTAAAACTTTACAAAAACAAGAGTATGTGGTGAAGGGGAAATAATTGAGGTTCTTACTAAAATTAGTCTCTTTTTTTAAAACTAATGACTGTACATCTAAGCTAGACTTCAACAAATCACATTTGGTACGGAATATATATGTTGAGGTTTAACTTTTGCAGTGTGTGAACAAGTTGATTGAGGATTACAAAAGGAGGTCATAGGCTTGTATCCCACATAGATCGTTATACTTTTCAGCAATGCTTCCAAGCAAGATAAGCTTTTGCTACGGCTGTCTGTCACTTCAAAAGAGGTAGTGTGGCCCCATTTGTTTACTTTAAACAAAAGTAACAGTTCCGAAGAAATTAGGCTTAAAGTCAATGAAAATGGGCGTGCAGCGACTCTCGAAAAGATGCGCGAGTTGCTTGGCCTTAAGTAGCTCACGACGATTTTCACTGACCAGAAGTAGCTCTCACTACAGAAAAGGTTGGAGACCCCTGCTTTAGGGCATGTATGTGCGCCACATGTGCACACATGCACGAATCAGGGGTGCAACAGGGTGTCAATGTGACACCCTGCCACCCATGATTATGCTTCCCCTATTACCGATTCGGTATTTACCGAATCGGTAATAGTAAATGGCTTCCCATTCATTCCTATGGGCCTCCAGGCCCATAGGAATGAATGGGAAGGGATGCATTATTACCGATTCGGTAAATACCGATTCATAAATACCGATATTTACCGAATCGGTAATAATTACCGATTGTTTACCTACATAATATTTACCGATTCATAAATACCGAATCGGTAAAATTCGGTATTTATGAATCGGTAAATAGTATGCTACCTACATATGGCCCAATGTGTTTTAACTCACTTACCAACTTCCTCTAGGAAATGGTCACAAGAATGGTGTTGTAACCCCATGGCAAAAATCTCTCAAAATTCCTTTGATATCACAAGAGACAGATAATGAGGGGGGATGGCTACTTATGAGATATCTAATTGATAAACACCTAGGTCCCACAGACCACTGCCTGCTCTTAACAAATGAAAGGAAAACTTTTCTTTTTTTTTTGCAAAGCATCCTGTTTTCCTTTAAGGAAAGTGGGCTGCTTTACAGAAAAAAGATTGCTTTATTTAAAAGCAATCATGGACGTGGTGGTCTGCTGACCCCAGCAGGCCGCCATCCCTGTGATTTTTGCGATTCCTAGGGGGTCTCAATTTTCGACCTACCTCATTACTATTCATGAGGATGGTCATTTGCAATCCCATAGGATCCTCAGAAAGTGTTCAACACACTTTGATACATAACGTTTTGCAATTTCCTAATTGTGAATTGCAAGGATTTGCAATTAGGAAATCGCAAAACAGGGCCTTCATACATCTGGCCCCAAGATTTTATTTCCAATATTTACAGCCCAACTGCTGCAGATTGCCACTTTTGGTCTAAAATGTCCAAAACGGTTATTCATTGCTGAGAATAAAACTTAATTTTTGCAGGAGATTGCAACTAAATTGTCGACCCATTTAGAGATAGAAATTCTACCTCCACTTTTGTGCCAAGCAAATCACAGAAATTATTAATTCATGCCCTTAAACAAAACGCATTAATTGATGCGTTGAGGTTATGTTATCCTACACTAAGAGAGTTCACATGTTTTTCACCAACTCATCACATACAGTAGTGAATAGATCACATCTTTATTTCACATGATTTATCTAAAAATTTACATTCTGCAGCAATAGGATCAATTTTATTATCTGACGATGCACCTGTCTCTTTACAGTTAGATATTCTTCCTCAAAACACTACACCCAAACCACACTATCTGGATTGCTTCCAATACCTCTGCTATTAACTATGTTTTGAGAAAGAGGAAAACATCCATTGTTAAAACTATAAAAGGCTTTTCAACAATTATACAGGTTTAACACACAGAATACACAAATTATTCATCTAAATCAAAGGATTGTTTACAAAAACTAATCAATGCCAACCTTAAATTTAATAAATTATCAACTGACAATGCATCTGTGTATCTCCTTGCTGGTTGTTGTTTGGCCATGTGGCCAGTGGCCATTTTTGCAGCAAGCTAGTGTGCTTTTGTAATAGGCCTGCATGTGTTCTTTATTGTGGCCATGCCTCCTTGCTGGTTGTTGTTGTTTTAGCACGTGGCCGGTGGCCAATTTGTGTTACCAGCCTATGTGTTTTGGTCCTATGCCTGCATGTGATTTTTGTTGTGGCCATGTCTCCTTGCTGGTTGTTTTTGTATGACCATGTGGCCAGTGGCCATTTAGCGTAGCCGGTCAGTGTGCTTTTGCCATAGGCCTGCATGTGTTCTTTTTTGTAGCCATGCTTCCTTGCTGGTTGTTGTCATTAGACCATGTGGTCGTTGTCCAGTTTGTGTAACCAGCAGGTGTGCTTTTGGCCATAGGCATGCTTGTATTCTTTGTTGTGGCCATGCCTCCTTGCTGGTTGATGTTGTTTGCCCATGTGGCAGGTGGCCATTTTGTGTAGCCAGCCAGTGTGCCTTGGCCATAGGCCTACATCTTTTCTCTCCTGTGGGTATTTCACCTTGCTGGTTGTTGTTGGTTGACGATGTGGCCGGCAGCCATTTTGTGCAGCCACCCTTAGTTTACTATTTTCCAGTTTTTTTTCAAAGCTATTTTCTAGGCAAATTAATAGGAGAATGCTATGCCTTTTTGTTTTTGTCCATTTTCTAACTTTTCTCTAATATTGTTATGTACCCCAATGTACCCCAATCTAGGGCTAGGTAGCTACATGACCTTTTACCTACATTTGTCCCACCTTGCTCTGCATAATGGTTCTAGCACTGAACTTTTACCCAGTTATGTGCTGAATAAATGTCGATCGGTTTGCTTGCAACTAGCCTCATTTATTATGCATGAGATTTTTTTGAAAAGTCCCTGCACATGATATACATAACAGGATTAACATACTCTGTATAAAAGTCATGGTCATCTTCATACTAGGGCGAAAGAGTTACTTTGCATAATTGCAGGTATTGATTTAGGCTCATTTACATAATTGTACTCACAACAGGTACCCAAGGCTATTTTTATGGTATAAAAGAACCATACCAACACTAGATAGACAGAGGAGAAGCTTCCACACTGACACAAGACGCTGAGGTCCCTGCACGTAGAAGCTGCAGTGTCAGTGGGATGACATCCCTTGCGGGGTTCCAACTCAAGACCAAGACGGTGTCCATTGTTCTCTCCATCAGGTAATGGGGTTGGCTCTTTCCTAGGGAATTCTTGGCTTTACACCCACATACATGCTAAGTATATTTAGATACACTTAGGTAGGGTTGCATCGAGTATGGTTGATTACTGTCATGTATATATGCCTGCATAAATTCACTGTTTTAGCACAATGGTAGAATTCTACATTTTATTTACTCTGTTGGTGCTTGTATTCCTATATATCTATTTCTGTATAATGGTTGTTGCTGCAAACATATTTTATACTAGAATGAGGCTGGTTCAATAAATGCTGATAGAAAACGCCCCCATCGTTTATACTGCGTATCTCTCTGAGACAAAGAGCATGATTGACTGAGCAAATAGAACTGCACTGTTTCCACGATCCCCGAAGGATCAAGGGTTGTCATGTTCGATAGCTGCCAGAAACTATTCACTCCTTGGTAAGGTTATGGGGCGTATGGTGGCACTGTGAGCTAGCTGGTCTAAAGGCTAACATATCCTTTGAGGGTGACTGGAAGCAGTCTGGACACCAATCCCTTAGTTTATATTGTCTAAATGTGCAGATCCTATTTATTTTTAAGAACTATATGACATGGTGCCACCAATGTTGGCTTAGTTCTTATTTAACTGTCACATCTGAGTAGTTTAGTTGTGCTTTCTCATAGACCCCTACTCATATCTAATCAGAGAAGTGTGGAGAGGGAAGGACAAATCCACCTTAGCTGAGTAGGTATATCCTATGTATTGTCTGTAGGTTTGTTCAAGCTTGAAGGATAATAGTTCCCCACATTGTGCACAATCTTATCTCTTTTCCTTATAACTTCCTTTCACAATGTCCGTCCAAGACGGCGCTGCGAGTACAGTAGAAGAAAAGCTAGAAGGTGCTCTTAACATTACGGAAAATTGAAGACATGCAATTACTATGAAATTAATAGATTAGGCCTCCCAGCAGTGGGTTAAAATGTTACCTTCGTGATTGAGGCACACAAGGTATTTAGGATAGAGGTATTCTATTCTTGGATCAAATTCCTACCTGCAATTGTACGCACAAATTTGTTTCATACTTACATTCCAGATGAGAAAGAGGACATAGAAATCCCATGAACTTACCAAGAACATATTAATTGGATTAAAGGCGCCCTCCCTCCCCCACACCACAGTGAATGTGAGATTCGGTCCGCTCAGCAGAGAAGGAGCAACCTGGCCGGTCCTAGCAGCTTATACATGCATCCAGAAATTGATACATTCCCAGCAGCTGATTTACGTACACTTTACAAAGAGATAGTAAAACTATATAGAAGCCTTACATAGTTAGTAGTGCGAACACTTACAATTCAACCTACATGGGTCACTCAAGCTGGTCAACCGCAAGAGACTTCATCAAAAATCTGCCCACAAGAAGGGAATGCCACAGAGCTACAAACGTTGACACGTAAATTGGTGTAAAAGGTTAAACAATTAGTCCACCAACATCGAGAAATGGCACTGCACCTGGATGATCAAGAGGGACGAGCCCGTCGCAACAACATACGGGTGGTGGGGGTACCTGAGGGGGCAGAGGGGCCCAGTGTAGACCTCTTCCACGAAGATCTTATCCTACATCACCTTAAGCCCAAGAGACTATCCCCACTATTCTCTATTGAAAGAGAACACAGAGCCCCGATCCCGAAGCCAAAGCCAGGAGCTCCACCTCGCACTATCATAGCATGCATTTTGAACTTTTGAGACCGTGATGCGATCCTGCGAGCGGCGAGGGTTACTGGAGACCTTCCTTATGACAATGCAATGACTCGTTTTTTTCCAGGCTTCACCCTTAAGGTACAACGAGAAAGACGCTCCTTCGAGAGCATCAAAAGGGCCCTGAGGGACAAGGGATTTAAGTATATGATGTTCTTCCCTGCCAAGTTGAAAGTCATCGATGGTAACATATCCTGGTTCTTCACAACGCCTGAAGAGGTACAATGCTAGCTTGAGGAGGGTCCACCCAAGTCCCAACACCGCAAGGGAGAATTGAATTGCGGAGATGCTAAACATCACCCTGGGGACTCTCCCCACGGGCACAGGAGCGGGCGGCGTTCGCCATCGAAATCCAGAAGCTCACGCTCCGCCAGTGCTGGCAGGGAGTAAGAGACTACCGGGCGCCAACACCACACGACCCCACGTTAATTGGTTTGTTTTCGGGGACTATAAGCACTCTGCTATTGGAGTGGTGGGTAGTTTTAAACCTACTAGGCAGGGATGCAGGGAGGGGGGTTGAGTTTTTCAGTGGAACAGGGGATGGGAGGGTATGGACCTTAATTGAATGTATAATGATCGCTGCAGCAACTATCCCCAATGTAGATAGAAGAAGTGTTAATCGATATGTGAAGATGTATAGACTATGTGGGGTGGTGGAATACAGGCTTCGACTACAAGAGACGCTTATTTGAGATATGGGAATGTGTTATTTGTTGATGTTTTATTAGTTCTTCATCTGCGACTTTCGATATACAGTCACGATGATGCATGGTTCACACTGACCTCTACTGTTCAATATGCCACAAAGACTTATATACCCAATGTCTTTATCTGATCTCATGACACAACACACCAAAGTGCCGGCGCTGTCCCTCCTCTCATGGAATGGCAATGGTTTGGGAGACAAGCTAAAACGGGGATTAGTGCTCCAACACTTAAAACGCATTTCTCCGGCGGATACACTACCGCAAGAGACACACCTGATGGGCTCCATGTGTAAGGCCCTTGACCGCTGGGGGTTTCAATTAGTGGTCCATTCGGAATTCTCCACAGGGTCACGGGGAGTGGGGATTCTAGTACAAAAGCGATTTCCCCTCATTATTCACCGTACATTTAAAGATGACCAGGGCCGATTCGTGGCTATTTCGCTTCAATGGGAGGGTCGAATGTTTAATGTTATAACTGTCTACGTCCCGCCTGCTTCACACTCCCCCACCTTCCAGGATTTGGGCAAATTCCTCATAACACTACCAGATGGAGACATAATAATGGGGGGAGATTTTAACATGATTGTAACCGATGCATTGGACCGCACGCCTAGCCGCCTGCAACATCACACCAGCTCCCCCTTGGCGGATTTCATAGAGGCGCAGGGCCTACTGGACATCTGGAGACTCCAAAACCTGACAGAGAGACTATACATATTCCACTCTGGAGCACATAATAGCCTCTCCAGCATTGACTATATACTCACGGCCACGGACGGTCTGGGAAGGATGGGGGCAAACACACACTTACCTAGAGGGATCTTTGATCACTCCCCGATGCAGACAGAAATCCGAGCGCACTGCACAGTTCAGAGACGTGTTTATCCCATATATCCAGGATTCCTCATGAATTCTAAGATCAGGAAAACTCTAATAAGGGCAACCTCACAATACTTCCAAGAAAATGAAGAGTCAGTCTCCTCCCCTCTGACGCTGTGGGAAGCTTACAAGCCAGTCATAAGAGGTCAGGCTATCTCCCTTATAGAAGGGTATAAATGGGAAACAAAGAAAGAAATAGAGACGTTAGAGCAGGAGGTACAGCATATAGAATCCCAACACGCAATCTTACCCACTGACGAAACTGCACATGCATTATGCGTGAAAACACAAGAATACAAAGAACACCTCTGGGCTGCTGCTCAGTCCCGACTGCAAGTGGTCCAACATCGGATTTATGAGTCTGTAGACAAAGCCGGGAAACTTCTGGCCTGGCTCGACAAGAAAGAAGTGAGCGCGCAAATGGATAGCGTAGATCAAAACCAACAATGGTGCACTCACATCAGACCCGCAACACATTGTAGATACACTGGCACGACACTATGAGCAAGTATACACTTCCACAAACCCTACCTCCATACCAGAAGCGCTTGCGTTTCTTCGAGATATCCATATGCCACGGCTAGCTCCGCAGGAAGCTGCAAGTCTAGAAGCCAATATTACAGTAGACAAACTCAAAATGGCCATTTCCAAAATACAGTCGGGCAAAGCTACAGGTCCTAATGGAATTCCAATAAAATTATATAAACACACAGCAGACAAGATAGCCCCATATATGTTACAAATGTTTGAAACTAGTCGCGACATAGGGACGCTCCCTAGAGATCAACGGTTAGCAACTATTGTTGCCATCCATAAACCTGGCAAGCCAGCGGAGGAATCCACATCCTATCGCCCAATATCATTAATTAATGTCGAAGGGAAAATTTTAGCCAAAACGCTGGCGCTCAGACTCACCCCCTATCTCCGCACCTTGATCCACCCAGAACAATCCGGTTCTATGCCTTCCAGAAATACGGTACACAAAACAAGACCTGCCCGGGGAGAGGACTTTTTATTTTTATTTTTATTAGCACAGTGAGCACGGTATAGTCAATGACCCTAGCTCTTTCAAAGCTGTTGTGTTTTATACCACATGCACGGCAAGTTATTGCCATTCACCAAACGGGTCTGATATCACTGGCTAATTGAATGAAAACACCTATGTGTCTAAGTGTTTGTGAAAGTGTTTCCCTGGTAATCTGTCTCCCAAATAATATATACAAGGAAGATAGCTAGACAGAACCCAATAGTGTGGTACCTGTTCAAACACCGCAGAGATGGAAAAAAAGGTGAGGGGGGGCAGGCAGTGCCTCACGGAAGTAACCCCAACGAGGATACGCAGACAGGTACTCACCTGCTACCTCACGTTCTCATCATAGGCAACTGCCGCCTAAAAGGAAAAAAAGGAATAAATCAAGAAACCTCATATCAATCCTAGTGACTGGTGTCTAGTGAAACTTATATTCTAATTTGTGTCTATGTTCAAAAAATATAATGGAAGTGTCGACCCACAAAAAGGAAGACTGAGTCTGATCAGGACCCACGTCACTCCAAATTAAAACTGAGCAAGACTACACTGGCTGTATGATGCTTTATTCTGTGCTGTGTGTCTGCTCATTAAAACCAACATGTTTCGTTGCCTGTTTAAATTAGCGGCAACTTCTTCAGAGCTAGTGTCGCCTGGCCTCTCTGCGTTGCTGGTTCAGACCAGTAATCTCTCTGTCTGCACCGTAAGGGTTGCTCTCATTCAGCATACCTCAACCCTTGGTATAGGTAGATGTGTGCTACATCAAATGGTCCTGGACTGCTTGCCCAATGGCTGCGGATTCGCGTTTCTCGTCAGCCCTGCAGTTTGGATTCTACTCGACCTTCACTGCGGTCATCTCCTTAGATGCGCGAATGGCCTTCGATTCGGTAGAATGGGCCTTTTTATTTGCGGTCCTTCAACACCTGGGGTTCGGACCGAAGTTCTGCTCCTTGGTACGTCTACTCTATACTGATCCGATAGCACATGTAGTCGCTAATGGCCACATAGCAAGGGAGTTTACCCTAGGCAAAGGAACGAGATAGGGCTGCCCATTGTCGCCCCTATTATTTGCATTGGTTCTAGAACCGCTGGTGGTGTGGATTAGATGGGACCCCATGATTAGTGGGCTAAAATGGAGGGAGGAAAGGGAAAATCGTATTTCGCTATACGCGGACGATGTATTATTATATATCGCCTCGCCTACGAGATCACTGAAGGCGATCCTTAATATTTGCGAGGTGTATGGCTCCGTCTCTGGATATACTATCAATTGGGATAAGTCAGTGCTCTACATATTATATGGACCACCCCCCCATCTCCCACAAGGCTACAAGGTCCAAATAGCCACCAACAGTTTTAAGTATCTTGGTATATACGTAACCACGGACAGCGACGCATTCCTCACACTCAATTTACAAGCCCCACTGCAACAATTGAAACGTGATATTCGACATTGGAAGGCGCTTCCTCTCACCCTACTAGGTAGAGTGGCTCTTTTTAAAATGATGGCCCTTCCTAGATTTTTATATGTCCTGCATAACACCCCCTATCCAGTTCCTGACTCGTATTTTAAGGCTGTTAACTCTGAGGTGGCGGCTCTCATATGGGACAATAAACCTGCAAGGGTGGCAACGGCTAAATTGGTGAGGAGCTGGTACGATGGCGGGATAGCCCTTCCTGATGTCAAAGCATACTACTGGGCCTCACAACTCACGGTTATCAATCAATGGCTTCATGTGCCAGATACAGACCCAACCTGTTATCAATCAATGGCTTCATGTGCCAGATACAGACCCAACCTTCCACCTTGACAGAATGACTTTAGGGAAAGGCGGTATCAATAGAGCGCTCTATAATACTCAGAAAACCCATAACCTCATAGGCTCAGCATCACACACCATTTGCATATGGCACACAGTAAACAGACACTTGGGCTGGACTGACAAAACTTACGAAACATACACCCTTGTGGGTAACATGTAAACTTGGAACACTAGACAATAGTAAAGGGTTTCAAAAGTGGGATCTGATCGGCATATCCCAACTAGGGGATCTATGGCATAACAGGAAAGTCGTCAGCTTTACTCACCTGCAAGAACAGTATTCAATGGCTCCAAACGAACAGTTCAGATATTTGCAGATTCAACATGCGATTGAAACTGCCCTCCCCACGATGGAGACACTCCCGGAATCCTCCCCCTTAGAGGACCAATTACTCACCGACTATCTCCACAAAAGAGCAACCTCCCTGACATATAAAAAAATCATTAACAACCGACCAGACCCACTTGCTCGCCTTAGGGAACTTTGGCAGGCTGACGTTGGAGATATGGATGATCCAGACTGGCGCAACGCGATTGCCTCGCCCAAAGAAGTAGCAATCTCCTCAAGACTACGACTGGTGCAGTTTAAAATACTACACAGGCCCTATTACACACAGACAGTACTACACAAGATGGGAAGGGCCCCGACCCAAGCTGTCTGCGCCTCTGTGGCGACATAGGTACCTATTATCACACCATATGGGAATGCCCCAAACTGGCGCCATACTGGGACGAAGTTGTAAGAGTAATAACAGACGTCACTGAGAAACAGGTCCCACTTGAGTCCCAGTGTTGTATTGTTAATATATGGGGCCCAACAGATCTGACGCACCCTGAACGCCTCTGGGCCACGACAGGCATGATCATAGCGAAACGGAACATAGCGCAAAAATGGGGGGTGGGGACAGTGCCAACAATAACGCAATGGAGTAGAGACATGGATATGATCATGGTAGCAGAGAAGGCCACATTTCTGCATAGGAAATGCTCTCTCAAATGGGCTAAGGTGTGGGTAAAGTGAAACGTGTACAGAGGGAATATTTGTTCCCTCCCAGAAGATGACAGTGATTCAGGTGAGGACATGTAGTGGTATGAACTTAACTGTGTAATAAGGCAGAAATGTGTAACAGCTTACTGTATAAAAATGTTATTGAGACTGTGTAGTATCATCTGCAGATCTGAAATATTGTAATATTAACTTCAATAAAAAAATAAAAAATAAAAAATCTGCCCACAAACACTGAACGAGATTATGGGAAGAATGCACTCTAAAAGTGAGCAAATGCCATTCTGGATAGCACAGAAAATAGCACAGCTTGAAGCCATATTTCCCCTAGTGAGCCCGCAGAAATAACACAGAATACTAACAATTTGCTTTTCAAAGGGGATAGCTCCCCCGATAGAGGATTGTACCACTAGGGTACAGTTTTTGCTGCTGTTTATATCAGAACTCATGATACCCCCTCAATAGCAGTCATCACACAAGTATTGAAACAAATATAGAATGAGTATGGGGCAGAAATCTTAGGTAGTTCTCACTCCTGTTGCGCAGGAGTGACTTCCCTCAGGTGCTGGAAAAGGTGGTCTGAGCGGGGGCAGCAGTGGTGGTTTGACGGCCAGCTGCCAGACGTGCTGTCGATGTTGTTGCCGGGAGGCTGGAGGTGCTGGCAACAGGCTGGAGGAACTTGGGCCCTGGCAGCAGCAGATGCCTCTGCCTCCTCCTCCTCCAGAGCCACAAGCCATTGGAATTCTATGCAGATGGCCTCCAACCTCTGCCGCCGCAGCAGGGTGCTATCTCCTGATGTGTAGGTAGATCAGGAAAAGTAGCTATATCAAAAAAGAAAGAAAAGTAAAAAGACAAATTATAAACAGTGCTCTGTGCAAACGCCTGTTTAAAATTATAGTCACACAGTAGCAGTACATTGCTGGTCCCCTAGGACCATTGGGATTTTATGTGAATACAAGCCAAAGGGACATTTTTTACCCACACATGCCTCACATAAAAGCACTAACTGTCTGAAAGGAATTAAGGCAGAATAACAGCACGCCAGATTAAGAACAATGTTCTTTTCCTTTTAAAGGATTTCCTAGCAAAAACTAAACAGATGATTTGTTTGGAAAAATAAAAATAAAGTACCTCTCATTAATCAGTAAGGCATTGTGCACAATGGAGTACAAGTATTATTGGGCTAAATTAATGGAGGCATGCTAGCAGGTGTGTCGGGTACTTTGCTACTCTCTGCAGTCTGCAGCTGTAGTGGACAATGATCTTACTTTAATTCCAATGGGTCCGCTCTTCTCCAAATGCTTTTTCTCTTCTACCCTCACACCACAGAGGGGGATGAATAATAATGATAGTAAGTCACACATGTCATGTAAAAATGTAGATATCCTGTATGCCATAAGTAGATGGTGAGAAAAATTATACATTACAGTACAGGGAAAGAAACGGGATATAGAGATTGTATTTGGCACGTTCATCAGAGAGTATTCCATCTTCAAAACTCGGAAATCAGGCACTTAGTCCTACTTTACTCACTGACCTCACCCTCCACCACAAATTATTTCCAGCAGATATATTCGCTCGTCAGTAAGGAAAGGAAACTTAATTCTCTCTCTATTGCAGGGTACGTTAGAGTGATTAAGCCGGGTAGATAGAAGCTTGCTATAGAATAGTGGGTTTCCTTGATCATCATCATGTGCTCAAGCTTTGCCTTATTCAGTCACTGTAGTTGATGAATGTCAAAAGGGAAACATTTTAACTGGTGTAAATCAATTATGGAAGCCATGAAATATATGAATCACATGGCCAGAAAAATGTGGGACATGTCAGGGATGGATTTTTCAATTTTTTGAGTAGGATAGGAAAGAATAAGGGTGATAGGTACTAGGAGGTGACGGCTTGGACACTGAGATGGAAAGGAAATACACTGTGCTTTCAGTTTGCAATTAATTGAAAACTTTGTAAATGCTGCATTAACTGAAGCAGATGCACACTGTACAGTCAACACTGTAATGCCGAGTAGAACCTTAAAGCAGTTAAGTCATGGTTGTGAAATGCAATGTGCAGGGAGGTGATGAATGATGATGGGTGGGATAAATATCTTAACAAATCCAGTGAGTGAAGGAAGTAAACAGAAAATTAAAATACCACCTATTTTGAACCAAACTTTGATAAAACCAAGCATGCAAAGTAGGTGAGCATGCCCCTCTCCAGAAGAGCTTACTTGTTCCTTTATCCAAGCAAATATCCATTGATCCTTTTATTGTTCTATTCACAATTTGATACCTACCATTTAAGCTTCACTTTCTCTCATCTAGTCTTTCACCATTCCAGTCCATCCATCCATATGTCCACCCATCCATCCATATATCCATCAATCTCTATCCATTCACCTATCCATGCTTTCAATCATTGTTTTACCCATCCACCTATTTACCGACCCCGGCATCCTTTCACCCACATACATTTTCATCCATCCTTTCACCCAACCCTGCATCCTATCACGCACCTTCCCATCCTTTCACCCATCCATGCATCCTTCCACTCACATAACATTTTACCCTTTCTTTCTTTTAATCTTCCACCCTTCTGTCATTTTTCAATCAACCCATCATTTTTTGCGTTCATTATGAACTTTTTTTCTGCTGAGTTGCAGAAGAATTATGCCATTAGAACTCTAACCCTGCTGTAAATGGTAAAGCGGAGGGTTCACAATGTCCTTGCAGAGTATAATAGTAATTTCTAAGAAGTAAGCAATGTGACTTACATCTGGCCATCCCTGCCACCACTGGAACTCCCCCTCTGGCTGTGTCTGCCGCACAGGCAATGCCACTGGTCCCGGCAC
This sequence comes from Triturus cristatus, assembly GCF_964204655.1. Classification (NCBI taxonomy): domain Eukaryota; kingdom Metazoa; phylum Chordata; class Amphibia; order Caudata; family Salamandridae; genus Triturus; species Triturus cristatus. The sequence continues at coordinate 1,117,472,532 of NC_140592.1, forward strand.
TGGCGGTCTGTGTGGCTAGAAAAAACATTACACATTTTTAGATGCCAGATGCGCCTCACAATATTATTTTTTTTAGCAAAATAGTATAACCACAATACATCACTACAGTTCGTTTAGCTGTATCTGCTATCGAAAATATTACTTTGGCCATTCTGTTGGTTAACAATGTTAGGAAAGCCAGGTAGTCAAGCCAACCAAAAACATTTCATAGTGGAGGGGCAGAACTATGATGACTTGGTGTCATTGAAGTGCAATGAAGGGGTGGAATAACTGGTTAATGAGGGACATACTGTCTTGGATGGCATATGCAATGGAGCCATCCTCATTCTACTTTCCAGCCATGCTTCACTGCCATCAAAACTGCGGGTATGCTATTGTGTAAATGAATGATCCTAGATAATACATACAGCACTATTGTTTAGTTCCTATAAAACCTATATAGGATCTGCGCGTTTAGACAACATACACTGCAGGATTGGTGTCAGACTGATTCTAGACACCCCCACTGGGTATGTTGGCCTGTGTACCAGCTAGCTCCCAGTGCCACTAGAAACTCCTCTTACCAAGGAGAGAATAGTTCTTGGCAACTATCGAACATGATAACCCTGATCCCTCGGAACTGTGGAAACAGTGTACTACTTTTCGCTCAGTCACTCATGCTCACTTACTCTCAGAGAGTTACACAGAATAAGCAATAGGGACGTTTTTCAATAAGTATTTATTGAACAGTCATTATTCTAGTGTAAAATGGGTGCACTGAAACAATCACTAGACAGTAAAAGATATAAATGATTAGAAGCACTAAGAAAGTAAAAGGATAGTAGATGTCTTCACCAGGCAAAATCCCACATTCTGTGCGCAGTGTTGTATCTAGGTGCAAGGTCAGTCCCTAAGAACCGTTATGTATATAATGTAGAGAAGAATATAGGTGAAGGGTTAGGATGTTACCTGAGCTTATATTGGGGTACCTATATGGAATATAACACCCACTCCCCATCCGACTGGACAACATAATTAAATTCTAACGTACAACTAGGCTGTCTAGGCACTGGTACGCAAATAACTACAATAAAAATATTGTTTGTCAAAAAATGTAAATTTCTTTGTTCTAAAAACATGGAAAAAAGGAATACTTGTCACCCAAGCAATAGCTCTAATATGTCTGTATATATAGTTCGAACAACTACAAGCATTGGAAAGTCATGCAGGTCATACAAAAATGTCTTAGTGGGTCACCAATGACCATGGCCACTCTCTCGAATGCCTTTTCAACAAACATGCATGGAACAGTATAATTGGGCATGCAATCTTCACAGTAGAGTACCTGTCTTAAAATCTGTTCTCTTAGTCTTACAGTGCTAGTCCACAAGATATTTAAGGGGAGATGGAAAACTTACTAACAAAGCAGAAAAAATCTACAGACTAGTACAGACAGGAAGAGGTCAGCTAAAGACACATGAAATATGGAAAAAAACTAGGATAATGCAGGGATAACAAGAATTTAACAAATATTAGATAGAACAAAGAGGAGTTGAAAAAAAGGAGACAGACACATTCAAGGAAAAAAAAGAAATAAATTATTCTAAATGGGGAGAGGTAAACATTAGGGAAATAAGAATGACATTAACACGAGGACCTACTGGGGCCAGCAGATTGGTCAGCCCCTTCATTGGTGGTGGCACACTTGGCTTCCTGACCTGCCTCCAAAGCTCTCTTTTTTTAACCCTTGGGTGATCAAGTAAGAAATAAAGAAGATAAAAAAGATTAGTGGTACAGTTAATCTCCCCAAAAATATTTTGACAGGGAAATGTAGTAACATTGTATTTTTCAAAATCAGATCACCTATAGTACTATTATAGAGTTTACCCATTCCTAATTTCCTAAGCCTATGGCCCATTCCAAATTTTCAAAACTTAAACTACATTTGGAACTACTAATGCATTGCGATGAATAATCTTTGCTTCTTATCTCATTCTCAACCTCCTTTAATAGGCCAACTTAGTCTCCTTTTCTTTCAATTCATAGATGCACATGGCAAACGTCACTGGGAGACTGCTTGTGACTGTGTGAGCTACATTAATAAAGGCACAGAGAAAGCAAACTCACTAATATTACCTACTACTACCGCTATCTAGTGACAGGGGACAGAGGAGTCTGCATGGCTTCTTAAACAAGCGAGCGCCAATGAGTATGATTAGGAAACGTTGAGTACCTGGCTATTCATAACGTAAACTTAAGTTATGCCTGAGTGTGAGCAGCATGCTATTTTAAAAAATATATTAGCATTGTAAATGTAAATGTAAATGTAATTGAGCCTATATAGCGCACAGCTACCACAAAGGGTTTCCCGGCGCTTGCTTAGGGAACCCGTCCTGGTATTCCCCTGTGAGATAGCAGGGTATCCACAAGGTGAAAGTCAGGCATCCCGCCGCGAGGGGCCGTTGTGGAGATTAAGCAAGCTATTGCCCAGAGTCGCAGAGTGTGAACCCGTGAGTCGAGGAGGCACCGGGGCGAGAATTATCGAGTCCGTGGAGTTTTTTGCCCAAGACCCGCCGAGGCGGGGAAAAGAACCCTGGTCCAGGACCGATCTCAGCTTCTGGGTCTGCCGCCTCTAACCCCTGAGCCACACTTCTCCACATTGTAGAACACAACACAACAAATAAATAATTACTCACCAAGCCTCACATCCTTGACACCCAGCACGTCGAGCAGGTCCTGCTCCAATATGTCCACCCAGCACTGTGTCAACTGCTGTTCGGTATGGTGGATCCCACTGTTCCGATGGACACATCAGTGCACCCACCCCTAAAGCAGTAGAACCTCCGGCAGGGCATACTCACTCCCATGTCTGCCACCTCCTGCCAGCATGGAAGGGAGGTGGCACTGCATGTAGAAAGGTGCAGCCACCTCCACCTCTGACAAAATGGCACAGGGATGCACCTCTTGGTGGCACCTTTGACTGCAAGGTAGGCAGTAGCAGCGCACTGGCGCAGCCACTACCTGCCGTGCCCTACTCTGCCATGGTACTGGGTGGTAAAAAAAAAGAAGAAATAAGAAGAGGAAGGAATTTAGAAGAAGAAAGGAAAAACTAAGGAAGTAAAGGGAAAACCAATACAAAGTACAAAAACTCACAGGAAAAAAAAAACAAAAAATCTAAAATAGACAAACATAAAGACATACTAATGAAGTAAAGGTAAATGAGGAGTAGATGAGAGATGAGTTGCATAGAGGAAGGATGGCAAACATTTAATTTAGCTCCAAAAATCAGGCCCATCACATGAACAGGTATGCAGGTAAAACAACATGGCTGCGTCTATGCGGACCGTCTGGTGGAGTTTGGGCTGCTTTTGCAGCAGTGGAGCTCGCATCTTGCTACCGGCCTGTAGCGTGAATGGGTGGAATCCCGCAGAGTTTTTGGGGCACTCTATTCTGCAGAACAGAACTCTGTGAGTTCTTCTTACCTCTTGATTTTACCCCTAAATACATTTACCTTTAAGCAAGGTTTTCTGACTGCTAATTTCTCACGAAATATGACTAAAATTAAATAACTACGTCTATGGTTCACTCAGTCTATCAAAACTTCCATTTCATTAAATCTAGATATTTGTACAACTGAACTATTTAATCTCTGGCACCCTTTGCATCTTTCTTGGTGGGGGTGTTCTTGATACCATCAAGATGATATTAGTACACATTGTCCTATACATTAAATGTTGTAACCCAATAAAATTCCTTTCCAAGGTTTTAAAGGAAATTAACTCCATATTCTCTTCTTTTCTATGGAAACCCAAAAAATCTTGTATGTCCCTGTTGAAATCGAAACGTCCTAAATCTGGGGTGGCATTTATTTCTCAGATTTTTAAAATATCACACAACTATTTTATTAAAATTGGAATTAAAATTCTCCACACTACCACTCATTATGGACAGCTTTGAAAAAAAGATTTTTATTTCCTTTTTCTTTTTGTGAATATCTGACTTTGTCATGAAAATCACGGAATAATTCCACTTCCATTTTTAAACACATATGTAAAATGTTAGGAGCTATATTGTTGTCTACTCCCACAGACATTAATGCCTGTTTCAGGGACCCAGTTAGGCCAGCTGGTCAAGAGTACCTTCTTAAATCCTAGTTGCAGAGTCGAAGAAGTGTTGCACAGTGGGGATTCCTAGGAGCTGTGATAGTCCTATGTTGTCAGCAAGGATGTTGGTGAAGAGAGGCTTGCGATTTGGTAGGAGACTGCCAAGGGTGTCGATTGGGGACCCCTGTTGATGCTGAGGCTCCCTCTTTGACTGTGAGAGTGTGTGCTCCTCGAGATACCCTGAATATGGGAGAGACAACGAGTGTTGATTAGATCCTAGCTGCCTGACCTAAAGATGGCAGCTGGCAGAGCCAGGCAGTGCATGGAAAACAAGCCTGAATGAGGGGAGCACAATGGGAGACATGAGACTCGGTGCCCTGCTAGCAATGCACAGGAAGGAATGACGCAAGGGCCCTGGCATACAGAAAGACACGGCCCAGAATAGTGGTTAAGCATGGGGAAGCTGGTTACCACTGCATTATGGTGACCTATCGTTGATTAGGCAGCAAGGGGTACCCCGGGGAACCGTTTAATGCCTGGAAGGGCATCTATTGGAAGAGCTGTTCAGTCTGCGACCAGAAGGGGGCCACCAAAGGAGAGAAGGGACTGAGGAACTGAGAGGCGGCAAGAAGCTGTTGAAGCCGGGCGCCCGACTTTAAAATGGCGCCCGGTAGAGACGCTTCATAAAAACGCAACAACACCCGGCCTGGCGGCCCCCAGAGCAGTGGCAACCGGTAAAGGCCTCTGCAGCACGAATGTGGACTATCCTGTAATCTGCTGAGACACAAGGGGAGAAAGTACAGGCACAAAAAAAAAACAGAACAAAAAGGAGTGACCTGGTGCTGCGTAATATCTACTCCCTATCCATCCCCCATCTGGCCCACCCATCAGGATACTTAATCTACAAACTTACCTCTGACCTTGGAGACCTAGCTTTTAGACCGGTGCCCGGTGGAGCTACCTGATAGCTAAAGAGGAGATGGGCTGAGGACTTCCCCCTCGGCCGTCACCTACCCAGCTGGACTTTGGACATCTCTCCATCGCATTCTCACTCCTACCCCTTTACCCTACCCCCTTTATCCCCCTATGCACCATTTATCTTGTCCACTATGCTCTCTAAATGTTTTCCCGTTGAGACCTTGCTATTTGACCGATGACCGGTGGAGCTACCTGATAGCTATAGAGGAGATGGGCTGTGGACTTCCCCTCGACCGTCACCTACCCAGCGGCCTCTGGGCAGACTCACCTTTGTCTCTCTATCCTATTTCCCTCCTACCCCTTTACCCTACACCCTTTCCCTTCTAAACTCCACTTATCTCATCTTCTACATTTGTCAAATGTTTTTCTAGTAACTGATGTAACTTGTAATTTTGTAACTTTGTGGAACCTTATGTAAAGCGCTGTGATACCTCCGGGTCTAGCCAGCGCTATATAAAACACAAATAAATAAATAAAAAGATGCGAAGTCATGCACTGAGATGCATCAAACACCTGTTGGTTCAGAGGAAGCAGCGTGGCTGGGGATGTGGGGTACTGCATCATCGTCAACAATGCAGTCAATGAGGGGCTTGCAAAGCAAAGCACTGTGTTGAGGATGCATCACACAGCAGGGGTTCCTGGAAGGCTGTGGGTGTTGATGTGCAGTCCTGCTCTGGAAAGAAACCATGCAGCAGTCCCGATGCAGAGTTTGGTGAGACAATATGCTGCGAAGTGGCTCTGATGCATCAGTTCTGCTAGGACCGCATTTGGGACGAGTAGAACACCTTAAGCCCCACTTCCAATGCTCCAGGACTGGGGTGGCATCACTTGGGATGGTAGGACTTACAGCCGCCAGAGTTCAAGTGCTGGGTAGAAGATGAAGGTTCTGTCTCTGAGGCTTCTGATTAGTCGGCCAACCAACTAACCCTTGCAGTCACTTTTCTGGTCCTTCTTTCAAGATGCACATCTAGTCCTTCGCTCAGGCAGGTTGGCAGCACAGCAGGACAGCAGAGTGACAGTCCTTTTCACAGCAACAAAGCAGTCCTTCTTCTGAGTCTTTCACAGGTCCAGATGTGCACTGAAGAATCAGGTCTGAGTTCCAATATTTATACGAAGCCCACTTTGAAGTAGGAGAAGCTCCTAGAGGTTTCCACACTCCAGAGGTACTTGGAATTTCCTACCTCCCTGCCCTGGGCCCTGATCATCTGGGATCACAATAAACTAGTCAAACCCTTTATGAGAGTATCTGGGCAGGGCCTTTGTGATGTGCAACTGTGCAGGTGATAGTTCCTTCCCCTTTTTTACTCAAAGTGGCTCATCCTGCCAACACCTAGCTTCTCTTTGTTCCACTATCTCAGAGCAATACACAAAGACCAACAGGAAACTACACCTAATCATGTGATCCAGGATACAAGCAACAGACAGCAAATGGATGGGACATAAAATACCAACCTACTAAAAGTGGCATTTTCAGAATTGTGACTAAAGATCTACCTTTACAATTAAAACGTTTTTTTAATGACAATTCTTTATACACCAAACTCAACCTCTCAATCTGCTCCCAATTGAATGTTACCACTTATTAAATATTACATGGTAATCCAAGGTTATCCTGTTGGAGAGGTAGGCATTGCAGCCCTGAAAAAGAAATGTAAGAGTTTTTAACTACCAGGACAAATAAAATGTAAAAGTACATATGCCTTCTTTTAAATACACTGCACCCTTCCCTCTGGGCTGTGTAGGTCCTACCTTAGAGGTGACATATGTTTTAAAAATGAAGGTTTTGGTCTGACAAGAGTTTTATTTTGCCGGGATGAATTGGCAGTTTACAACAGCACACACAGGTTGCAGTGAAAGGCCTGAGACATGTTTGGAAGTAGGTGGCACAATAAGAACTGCAGCCCCATTAGTAGAATTTAATTTACAGGCCTTTGGTACATATAGTACCACAATCATAGGGACTTACACCTACATTAAATATGCATAAACTTGACCATGTTTTAGGGAATGAGCACAAGCACTTTTGCACTTGTTAGCAGTAGTAAAGTCCTAAGACCAACAAAATCGAATTCAGCAAAAATAGGAGGGTTGAAGTCAAGGTTTGGGGGTGACACTGCATAGATGGCCTGGCCTAACAGCATGCATGTAATCCATTTTATTTTCACATTCAAAAATGTCAACCTCCACTACTCGATCAGGTAATCTTCTACATACCGCTATAAAAGCATCTATTATTTATAATAATTTACAATTAATTCTTGTTGACAGAAGTAAAACTGATTTTGAAACATTCTGGGAAGAGATTTGGGAGTAACATGCCCTTTTTTAATATGAAGAAAAATCTGAACAAAATGTCAAATATCCTACTGTGTTGCAAAAACCACACAAACACTTTCTTTATATTTACAATAGACCCTAACTATCCCTCTCAACTTTACACAAAGTTACCCACACCTTCCTGAAATTTGGCGGTAATGTCGATCACAGCACGATGATATTAAACTGTATTAGTCGTGTGCCCTTTCATTTATAGCTTTGGGTATCAATCTGGATTCAAATTAATTCCATCTTCAATTCAAATGTACCTTTATCTCTTATTAATTATTTCTGAGGAAGTTTATCTGGCGATTGTAAAAACGTTTCTATGAATGTACAAGTATTGGATCTATAATTGGCAGTTACATTTCAGCAAGTAACAAAAAATTAGAAGGACATCATTCAATTGTCTTTTCAAACATGGTGGTATGCAATGAGGTATGATGATAGATTAGATACAGCATATATTCGCCCTATGTCACTTGTTTTGAAACCTACTGTTTTGTGGTCCCTAATCAGAAATTTTCAAGATAAATAAGTAAAACTTTCCTTTGAATGCCAAACTAATGTAGAAGAAGTTCATCAACCTCTTTTAATTTCTTCTTGATTGCATTAACTCCCATGTAATTATCAGACTGATTTTATCATAAACCATACATGATTTTCTTACAACATTTTTGTTATACTCACTTCTCCCTTTTCCTCCCTTTTCTTATTGTTTCTCTTTTTCTAGATTTTTAAATATTTTCATATCCTTAAATGTAATCCTATTTTAGATTATCAATGCAGTATCGTACTTTATTTTGTTGAATTATAATAAACTTACTTTGAAACTGAAAGAGAAGCAGTTTAGCAGAGATGCATATTTGCATGACAATAAAAAGCTGTCATACACACTGCATGACCAGATACTCAAGCAGGAGTATATACACCAGAAATATACTAAGAGCATTTTTTTGTTTATTTGATTCTGATGGAAGATATGTCCGCATTAAAGCACACAAATAGAAACAATGCAATGGAGAATGAAGCCAAAAAGCTCAATTAAAACATATATATGTTAGGGCCTGATTACAAGTTCAGCGGTCTTACCGCTATATCGCCGCAGTGGCAGTCTCCTTCCCACAGCATTACTATGTCACCCTTAGGCAAGCGGCAGTGTTTCTGATGGCGGGGAATACTTTTTCATATGTGTTGATGCATGTATGTATATTTTGACTGAACATGTGTTAAATGTACACATATGCAAGACACGTGAAAAAATACCTACTGCCAGTACTTTTGCTTTGCTGTAGTCTGGACCATATGTGCCCAGTCCAGTCAATGGGTAAAAACTGCAAAACTGACTCATCTGGATTTAGGGGCCAACAGGGTTGTTTTCTTCGGGGTCAAGATGCTGTTGTGAAGTTGGCATCTGGAGAAAGGGATCCATATGGGAGACTGAAGGTAAGAAAAGGAAATGGGTGAATATGCACCCCAATTCCTTTGATTTCGCTGACTTGAAGCAGGTGGTCTTCCCACCATGGTCGGCTAGATGGAAAGGCAACTCGTAATTCTGACTTTGGTGAACTTGTCTGTACTGTCCTCTGACAGCTGCTTTCTCCATGTCGCCGTCAAGGCAGTCAGTGGCTGTCTGGCGGTGAAGGCGGTGCTCCGGCAGTCTTTTGTTCTGCAAACTGCCAACATCGTGGTGCAGCGGGCAGGCCACCAACAAGGTGGCATGATTTCTGATGTTGTTTTAATGGTGGTTTCCTTTCCACCAAACTCATAATCAGGCCCTTAATGTCAGGCATGGTTGCAGATCAGAAGTAAAATACATGGACTGGTAGTACTAGGGAATGATAGTGTGTTGTTGTAACACCAAATGCATATGTGTAACTTGTTTAGGAAATGAGCTGCTTGATGGATTACAAGCCATGCCAATGTCTGTCTTTTGCAGTCAGTGGTACATAATATATACTCAATTGTTCTGGCAGACTCCATGCTTTCATTTGATGAAACTTACATTCTACATCAAGGAGCGTCCCAAAATACATGTTTTTTTTACCAAGTCCTGCTCTGCAATACATTTCAAAATCATTTGGAACTCTCTTGTAGTGAACATTTGTTCCCAATGTGTTTCGTGTAAAGATTTCAGAATGTAGTATTCAGTGCCAGTATGTGTTTGACTATTATGCGAAACTGGTAATACTGGCAGCATGCCAGCTGTAGACTTCCTACTCAGGCATAATTTCGAAATATTTTTTGAGAGTACTTCACAAAACTAGTTTACAAATACATAGCCAATGAGGATAAACACTGCTCTTTTATTAACTTATCAGCGATTTGAAGTCCTTTTGGGAACATGACTCAGAATCAGTAGTTTACAGACTAGCTCAAGAACTAGGGTGACTCCCATGTTTCCTGGGTATGATCACAGGCTTTAGATAATGTGAGGACTTGGGGACTAACTAGTTAGTCGAGGAGGGAACCAGTTAGTAAAAGAAATGTGCCCTGCTGGCACGAGTAAAACTTCATCTTGATTTAGAATAACTTAGAAGATTTGTAATGTTACTGTCAATGCCTTTCTTGAAATTGCATAATGTTGCTGTCAATGCTTTTCTTGAAATTGCATATATCGTTTCTGCATCACATTTCTTTTAGAACCCAATAAACATTTCCAGTAAATTCAGTTTAAAATTGTGGTCCAGCTGGAACAATGGTATAGAATGCATATTTGCATTGTTACTAGTCGCTATAGAATGATTTTTGTATGTCTTGTGACTGCATGCTAGTCAAACTGGTGGTACTATCCTTAAAGATAACAAGCACTTGCTTATTATATAGTGATACATGTGACACTTCTGATGTCTGTATGCACTTTAGATAGCAGGTATTATTATAGCCATTTAAATGATGCGCAAGCTGACCAAGATTGGAAGGATCGAAGTTTGCATGGACCTTGTATAGTTGCAAAGCTTCAAACACATGCTCTATAGATTTAATGTCTAAATTCAAGTGCAATATTATACACTCGTGCAAAGTGCACATCATTGTACTAAATAAAGAACAATATGTATTCAATACTGTGGAATCTTGTTGAAGAAAAATAAAAATGATCAAAATGACATAAGTTCTTGAAATGAAAATGTGAAAGTAATACAGAGTTAAAATGAGCAATAGGTCAATCACTACTATTCCCATAGCTCTTTGTACATTTCACTGAAGACGTAGCACCCCAAAAACCACAGACATTCATAGGTATGCTAAACCTGAACGTATAGCATGTCATCATTAGCTTTATCTGAGTGGATTGGTTGGTGGTTGACGTTATCCTTCCTAAGAATTGAACATCTGAAATTAATTTAGGATTTCTTAAGTGGTTTACTGTTTGTTTCAACAGAGTTAGCTCTGGACATCACCACTGAGTCCTGAATTTACGTGATCTTATTTTAAAAAACATGACAGATTTGGTTGATTCCTAATTGCCATATTTAATCTTCCAATAAGGTCAAAGTATGTGGTACAGAAAATACAACAATGGCATGAAAGATTTAATGTCACTTGTGGACTGAAGCAGATAGTACGACATCCACTCGGCTAACATGGAAAACTCAGGTAAGCAAACCTGTCAAAGTAACCCTTTTTCACAGGAAGAAAGCTTACTTTTAAATATTAAGTAAGTCACCCCTAAGTAGCCACAAACTCTACTTTCAAAGAATAGTTCTGTGACTGTTTTGATGAGAAACATTAATGTACAATTAATGCTATTTTTTAAATATTTGTTTAGAATAAGCTACAGAGCCAATCTATTCTTTATTTTAATTATTTATTAAAATCCAGTTGAATGGCAAAGTTGCATTTTGATAAATCTATGGGAAAAATAAATTCTGTAAAATTATACTTCTATGCCTGAAGCTTCAGTAACTAATTAGGATTAACCTGCCTGAAGCTACCTTCCATGCCAGTGCTTTCCCCTTGATGAGATGCAAAAACCGACCCTGGAGCAGAGGTCACGGCTTGGAACTTTGTGGGAGGTATGTGACTCATTCCCACTTAGAAAAGGCAGCTAGGGAGGGTTCACAAACGTATTTAATTTGAAATGAATAGTGAGACCTGGGAAGGGTGGCCGTTTTATCCCAGGTCACACAGTACCCATCCTGGCTCCATCCAGTGGGAGTGGGAACTGGTCCCAGAGCCTGTTTAGTGTGGTTGAGGAGGAAGAGACTGCTCATTTTCCAAGATACACCCCTGAGTGGGCCACCTGTCTCCCTCAGGGGCAGAAATGTTCTGCCATTTTGGATATCAGTAGTTATAATGCAATGTGGGACAGTTTACACTAAGACAAACATGTTGTAGGGTAACAGAGGGAGGGTTCAGGACATTCCCTAACCAATGGGTTGTGCCCAATGGTTGAGGAATGTCTAGGAACCATCCCACCCACTGGCTAGTGAATTATACAAAAATGACACCTCACATCCCACTAATCAGAACATATCTGGGCCTGTGGAAGATTAGTAAGGTATTAGGCTTGCTGCCTGTGAATTGTGTGGATTCCTTTTAATTTTTTTTTTTTGGGCGGAGGGTACATCACAATCAGAAAATTAGATAAGAGGTCATAACAAAAATTCAGTAAAACTAGACATATAGATATAAACAATAGTAACTATACTTTAAAATGCGTCCAAAAGAAGAACATTAAAATAACATGCAAGTACATTCTAGATATTATCTTGATTCTTAAAGTATTTCCATATTCATCCAACTTTTTGGAATGAGCTAATAGATCTATTTTTAGTCAATGCCCGTTCTCTTTCGTAGATATCATACATAATAGATAGCCACCCTGATAAAGTGGGAGAATTAGACGTGATCCATTCTCTCGTAATACAAAGATGGGCAGTTACTAATACAATGGACAAGAAGCTCCTGATCCCGGGATTTTCACACACCTTAAGCCCCAACATAATCTCTTTAGCAGTAAAAAAAAGATCAAATCCCAGGCATTGACCAACATATTGCGTAATGTTCTCCCAAAAAACTAATTGCTTAGGACAAGTATAAAACATATGAAGAATATCGGCTGCCCTCTGGCAACACTTAGGACAGCATGTTCTATCCCCACCAACTCGAACAGATACCTGCAATAGTTGCTGCCATCTGCTGATTTTCTCCAGGGTATAATATAACATACAAATAGTATGAAATTGTTGTAGTTTTAAGTTGATAGAATGTATAGAATTATCTAATGTATCAAGTGCCAATGCAATTTCAGATATATCCGTAGCAGTAGCAAGCGTCCAACTCCATTTATTAGCTAAATGGCTGAAATCAGCACTTCTTAGATTGCGAAGCTGTAAGTACATTGAACTAATTCTAGCTTTAAGCGCTACATTTAAAAAGTGTATAAGTAGTGGATGAGAGTGTGGAACTTGCAGCCCTTTCCATAAGAAGTAATCCCTAAGTTGTAAATATTTAAAAAATGACTGATGTGGGAGAGCAAAAGATCGTTGGAGATATGCAAAAGTAGAAAAACTACAATGATCATATAACTGACCCAATCTTTCAATTCCATATCTTGTCCAGCTACAAGCTATAGACTCATGAAATATACTCGGGTGAGATGGAATACTCCATAAATCAAGGTGTTCATGATTAGTCAGATCTTCAGAAGTAAGTGAAGAATAGTTAGGAATTTAATTCCATATACAAACCATATCTCTTATGGTCTTAAACCGCACTCTTTTGTAATAATTGGGATCATTAACCCTGTACAAAAACATTCAGCTATCTGTATCGAGCGCCAGAATTAGCCCAAAGTATAGCTGTTTATCGATTAATAAACTTTGTAATCGCCCAGTGAATGCAGCCCAAAAGTAAAGTTTAAAATCAGGAAGTTGTAAACCTCCAAACTTATAAGGAAACTTAAATAAATGCAACTCCTGACGTGCCTGCTTATAGCCCAAAATGAAACTACTGATTGCACCCTTTAATTCTTTTAAGAAATAGTTGGGAACCCGTATAGGAATAGCACGAAATAGGTATTAAAATTTCGGTAGGATTGTCATTTTGATTATATTAATCTGGCCAATGATAGTTATGGGAAGTATATTCCAGCTCTTAAATTTCTTTATAACTGATTCTAATAACGTTTCATAATTAATTCTCAAATTTGATCTATATTGGCAGCAATCCGGACCCCTACATGCGTTACAGTAGTGCAAGCTTCAATTATAGGTGTTATAGATTCTAAATTATGCAAAAGTTGTGTTTTGTGCAAATTTAATTTATAGCCCGAAAAGTCGCCAAAGATTTCTGCTTCTTCCTGAACAATATTCAGAGCTGTTGCTGGATCAGATGTAAATACCGCAATATCATCCGCATACGCGACAGCCTTAAGTTGGTGCATACCATGTCGAAATGGGATGATATAAGTATTCAGATTTAATGCTAGGATAAATGGCTCTATAAATAAAGCAAAAAGCAAGGGGGAAAGTGGACACCAATGCCTTGTGCCGCGCTGTATCTGAAATGTAGCATAGTGCATATTGGCATATATAAGTTTAGCCTGTGGCTTGATGTATAGTGCCTGAATCCAAATCATAAATTGGCCATGTAAGCCGTTCCTAATCAGTATTTTTATAATCCATCCCATACCGAATATTTTAGCGTTGGTATTGATAAGAGAAATTGGGCGATAAGACCCACAGTCATCCGCCACCTTCCCTTTTTTGAGAAAAAAACGATGTTTGTCATATCACAAGATTTAGGAACTTCCATATATTCCCCAACCTTATGCATAACCTGCCCAAGAAGCGGAAGGATAAGGCTTTTAAAAGTTGTATAGAATTCTATTGGTAAAGCGTCATCTCCAGCAGCCTTACCTGATGGTAGCGAAACTATTGCAGATATAATTTCTTCGTCAGTTATATCTTGTTGAAGATATTCAGTTACCTTCAGGCTAAGATGACAGGGATCCCGTAGCTGTAAATATTCTTCCACCAAAGTTGCATCCACCTGACCGGACAGAGTATATAGTTCAAGATAAAATTGAAAAAATTGATCTAAAATTGAATTACTAGAGTTATATATCTGACCGTCTCTACCCCTGATTGAGTTGATCCAAGTTCTAGCTTTTGTATCTGCGATCTGATAAGCTAATATCCTCCCAACCTGATCCCCATACTCATACTGATTTGTTCAATTTTTATTATAAGCAGCAGCAGCTTTCTCTTTAAACATCTGAGTCAGAAGCGCCCTTGTGTTTAATAGAGGTCAATAGATTGCCTCGCTATTCAGCCCATTGGACATAATCTTCTCAGCATGGGCAAGCTCTATGTTTTTTTTAAAGTATCACAGACCTCATTCAAACTCTTTTGAGCAGTCTTATTTAAATGATAAATATATTGCTGTTTAGAACCACGTATCAAAGCTTTCATTGTATCCCATACAATAAAAGGAGAAGCAGTCTCCATATTAAGTTGCAAGATATCTATAAGAGCCCCTTGGATATGTGTGATATACTGTAAATCAGACAGAAAATATCTTGGAAATGAGAAAGACCGGCTACTCTTATCCTCAGCTGAAAGTTGAAAACAAGTGAAGAGCGGGTTATGATCATATGTTATCCGTGAGCAAACCTCTATTTGTGATGTTCCCGGAAGGCTATTTCTCACAAAGATTAGATCTATTCTTGAGTAGTGTCGATGTGGCCCAGAATGATACGTGAAGCCTGACAAAGTAAGATGTAATGTACGCCATAGATCTGATAGCCCATGGATTCGAGCTAGTTCATGAATTGACTTCTGGACCCTACTCATTATCGGAAGAGCAAAACAATTTGTTGAGTTAATAGCATAGTTCAAAGCGCAATTAAAATCCCCCATAATGACTATTTCTCCCTGCCAATCAAGCAGTTCCAACATTAGCTTATTAAAAAAGATTGGGTCATCCTGATTTGTCCGATACACCGCACATAGAACTAGCTTCCTATTGAAGATTTCAAGCTGTAATATGACCCATCTGCCACCTGGGTTAGAAGCTTTTTTAAGTTTCTTACGGAGTAAATGCTTATCCTTAAGGATTGCTACCCCCCTAATTGCAAAAAGAACTGTTGATGGACAGAATGCAGAACAATGTCATACATTCACCCCAGTACGGAGATCTGGGCCTAAATCCATCGTTTTTTTGCTCACCATGCCATTCCAGTTTGGACCCAGCCATATGCAAATCAGTCTTGACCCTGTGCCCCATGGGAACAGTCCAGCCCGAACTGCCAGGCCAGGTCCTCCCTGAACTGAAAACAAGCATCCTAGGACCGGTTTCGAGGTTTCACCCCTCTTCAGCCAGGATAGCTTGATTCCAGTGGCATGGAGAGCACGGGACTCACGTCTGAGCATACCCGTCCCACTCGGGGTGACAAATGAAAAAAGAACTGTTGATGGACAGAATGCAGAACAATGTCATACATTCCCCCCAGTACACTAAACTGGGGTGGCATGGTGAGCAAAAGAATGATGGATTTAACCCAGATCTCTTGACTGGGGGTGAATGTTTTAATTTGTTCTGCATTCTGTCCATCAATTGTGTATCTTTTGCTTTCTCACCCTAAGTGAGCCAGGTATGCCCAGACGTGGGTGCTGGGCTCACTGTGCCACTGGAATCAAGCTATCCTGGCTGAAGAGGGGTGAAACCCCGAAACCGGTCCTAGGATGCTTGTTTCCGGTCCAGGGAGAGCCTGGCTTGGCAGTTCGGGCTTGACTATTCCCATGAGGCACAGGGTCAAGACTGATTTGCATATGGCCAGGTCTAAAATGGGGTGGCATGGTGAGCAAAAGAATGATGGATTTAACCCAGATCTCTTGACTGGGGGTGAATGGTTTGATTTGTTCTGCATTCCGTCCATCAATTGTGTATCTTTTGCTTTCTCGCCCTAAGTGCGCCAGGTATGCCCAGATGTGGGTCCTGGGCTCACTGTGCCACTGGAATCAAGCTATCCTGGCTGAAGAGGGGTGAAACCCCGAAACTGGTCCTAGGATGCTTGTTTCCGGTCCAGGGAGGACCTGGCTTGGCAGTTCGGGCTGGACTGTTCCCATGAGGCACAGGGTCAAGACTGATTTGCATAAGGCCAGGTCTAAACTGGGGTGGCATGGTGAGCAAAAGAATTATGGATTTAACCCAGATCTCTTGACTGGGGGTGAATGTTTTGATTTGTTCTGCATTACGTCCATCAATTGTGTATCTTTTGCTTTCTCGCCCTAAGTGCACCAGATATGCCCAGATGTGGGTCCTGGGCTCAGTGTGCCACTGGAATCAAGCTATCCTGGCTGAAGAGGGGTGAAACCCCGAAACTGGTCCTAGGATGCTTGTTTCCGGTCCAGGGAGGACCTGGCTTGGCAGTTCGGGCTGGACTGTTCCCATGAGGCACAGGGTCAAGACTGATTTGCATAAGGCCAGGTCTAAACTGGGGTGGCATGGTGAGCAAAAGAATGATGGATTTAACCAAGATCTCTTGACTGGGGGTGAATGTTTTGATTTGTTCTGCATTACGTCCATCAATTGTGTATCTTTTGCTTTCTCGCCCTAAGTGCGCCAGGTATGCCCAGACGTAGGTTCTGGGCTCACTGTGCCACTGGAATCAAGCTATCCTGGCTGAAGAGGGGTGAAACCCCGAAACCGGTCCTAGGATGCTTGTTTCCGGTCCAGGGAGGGCCTGGCTTGGCAGTTCGGGCTGGACTGTTCCCATGAGGCTCAGGGTCAAGACTGATTTGCATATGGCCAGGTCTAAACTGGGGTGGCATGGTGAGCAAAATAATTATGGATTTAACCCAGATCTCTGGACTGGGGGTGAATGTTTTGATTTGTTCTGCTTTCCATCCATCAATTGTGTATCTTTTGCTTTCTTGCCCTAAGTCTGCCAGGTATGCCCAGACGTAGGTCCTGGGCTCAGTGTGCCTGTGGAATCAAGCTATCCTGGCTGAAGAGGGTTGAAACCCCAAAACCGGTCTTAGGATGCTTGTTTCCAGTCCAGGGAGGGCCTGGCTTGGCAGTTCGGGCTGGACTGTTCCCATGAGGCACAGGGTCAAGACTGATTTGCATATGGCCAGGTAAACTGGGGTGGCATGGTGAGCAAAAGAATGATGGATTTAACCCAGAACTCTTGACTGGGGGTGAATGTTTTGATTTGTTCTGCATTCCGTCCATCAATTGTGTATCTTTTACCCCCCTAATTGCAGCCCCTTGTGAAGTACATTCTAACATTTCTAAGTCCAGTTGTTTAAACAGACCCCTATCCTTATGTGCCAAGTGTGTCTCTACCAGGACAGCCAGATGTGGTTTGTACAACTTAAGTTCTTCTCTAACCAACTGTCGCGTAGTAGATGAATTTAACCCAGCAACATTCCAGCTGATACATCTAATTGTCCCCATTATGTTGCACAAAATATTGTGGATTCGCTCCTAATTTTTGTCTACACCGGACATTCCTCCTCAATACATCTAAAGCAATTGTAAAAAACATAGGACTTTTGGACACATTCAAATCAAAAATATACTTATTACTCTTACACATGTTATAATTTCTCTCCCATCTAAATTTTAGTCTAATTTGTACCCCCGTCTTTTATACCCCCGATACCAATGCTTTTCAATATATCGCCCATCATTCAGCTGATAGTCACCCCTCCCCTCTAAACCAAAAACAGTTCCCCACCCATCCACCCCATGACCTGGAAAAGGAATCACCCCCACCAACCTGCCGTCATTCAAAGACAGCATAAAGAAGCAGTGCCCTCCGAGGATCTCCTAACATTATTTAGTAAGACATAAGTTGTATAACCCATTGAAGAGGCAGAAAAATATAATAAAAAGATAACACCCCAGATGTCATAATTCAGAAAAAGGCCATACAACTGTGTCCAATGTCCTGACTATTCCTATTGAGTGATTAATGTTTATTTAGTGTTTTCCGATCATAATACTCTTTAAAGCTCTGTTAAAGTTTAGTAAGTGCCAATTTTGCCTCCTGATCTGTGTAGTAGACTGCGATCTGGAATCCTTGATAACCTTCAGTCGAGCTGGCTCTTGCAAGTAAACCAAGGCGCCAAGAGCCTTCCAAGGTCAATAAGTTGTCTCAGTCTCCATCTCTTATCCATCGTAATTTTGCATAGATCAGAAATTGCGATGATAGAGAGCGAATCAACTGAGACTGGTGTAGTAAGGAATTAGGCTGATCTGCTTGGTTCAGAAAGATTGGTAGCTGGTGAGCTCGCTGTATTTGGGAGTCCCAATCCCCTTCTGAAAGATTTGAACTATAAATGCTTGTGGATCCGACCCTTCTCTGCCTTCCGGAATCCCAAATATTCACAGGTTATTCCGGCGCTGCCGGTTCTCAAGGTCTTCGACCTTTCCCCGTAGAGAATTAAGTTGTATATCGTGCTCCTGAAGTAGCTTAGTAGAGTGTGACACAGCATCCTCATTATCTGATAGCCTTTGCTGCAGAGTAGTCAGTTCAGTTGTGAGTTCTGCCACCTTATCAGTTACTGCCACCAGTGATTGCTGGATACTAGCGTAGCGTTGTCCGCCCTGAGCTGTGTATAGTGCTCCTGTGCTTCAGATCTCTGCACTAATAATGCCTGCATGATTGAGGTTAATGAAGGTTCAGATGTTGATGCCGCTCCTTATGTATTTGCAATGGCTGGGACGCTCAGCGAATCGTAAGCATCCCTCATCAGGTGTCCAGTATCAGACAGATCAGCGGCATAAGAACTCTGAGCAGTACTAACGCTTTTGGATGAATGATTCGTCATATGTTGAGATGAAGGAAGAGACTGATCACCAGTAGCAACCGGATTTTGCCCAGGACCAGAGCCAGATAGCCTCGATATAATCGCTTTGACTTTCCCCTTCGAAGTCACCCATTTACGCAGGGGGCTATCTTGGTTTTTAGTTTTTGCTTTTGCATGTGCTAAAGACATTGCGCCGACTTGCTGTTGAAATATATTGCTATTACAATTAAATTCAGTAGTTTCCTGACCAGTTTTGGCTTGTTTGGCTTGCTTGCCAGCTTTAAAATTTCACTCCTTCTTTTTAGCTGACTGAAGGTTATTAGTCTCGTCTAATGAGTGGTTGAATGAGTCGTCAATATTTATTGAAGATGGAGAAGAAGATAGCCCAACTACAGTGCTGCCCTGTGATTCAGCATGCCCACTGCTCTGTTGAGCGGCCGTCGATATAGGTAGTTCCAACATTTTCCTCGTTCCCTGAGCCAATAAACATGGAGGTTCTATCAGATCTATATCTCCCTGCCGTGACAGTTCCAATTCCGGATTTACCATCACAGCTGGTAAGTCACTCGTAGGCTGAGAATTGGTTTTCCTAATTTCAATTATGTCGGCAGAAGCAAGATCTGCCATTACTGCAGACTGATCTGTTGACGGCATAGACATAGGCGTAGTAACATTGGTTGAATCAATTAAGTGCCCGCTATCTGATAATAATGAGACAGAGAAACCTCCTGTAGCGGTGCTGGTGTCATTGCTCCCCTCAATTGGAATCGATTGAGAATGTCCATCCATTACCGGTTACCTGCGGTGAAGATGCTGGAGATCTGATTTCAGAACCGCCATCAGGTTGTAGCTCAGGAGCCTTTCCCGGAGTAATCTCCGTCTCTATTCCTTTCAGAGATTCAAACCTCGCCTCAAGTGATTCTCACAGCCCGCGCTGCACCACCTCCAACACCAACTCTGCCATGGCAGCTTCGGGCGCGGCTGCGAGGACGTCCATATCTCTTCCAGAGCTAAGCAGTTTAATTATCGGTCTGCCCACTCGGGGTACCCCCTTCCTCAGTGCGCTATCAGTCATCATATCCACGACAGGTTGAACAGCAGAGACCGCTAAAGAGTTACGGGTTAAACGCCCAACCCGTGGAACATTCAATTTAGGAGGAGCCATAGGCGGCCAAGCCGATAAGTCGGGGCAGTAAAACACAGAGCACTGCTGACCACTCCGACGATGCACGCAGCTCTGGGTATTTCCAAAAAGGAGTAGATACCGGGATTCTTGTTGAAGCATTAAAGCCTTAAAGGTAAGCTGTGTTGCTTTTTTCCACTGACTGCCAGTATCTCCTGATAACTGCAGCTCAAAGTTGCATATTCTGCATTCGAAATACAGCACGCAGTACTCAGCAATTTCATCATTTAAGTACCTATCAGAAAGTCAGGAGCCGGTTTAAACGGAAAGTTGATTATTATAGTCCAAAGATCAATCTGCCATTTCCCCTTGTTTTTCATTTTTCAATGCGGGGTTCGGCATTTAACATTCAGCATTTTGCGATATAGATCTAAAGCCATCTTTTAGGAGCACTCGTTGAGCACGGCTTCTCACGGCGGAGTCAATCCGCCATCTTCCTTTCCCATCCGACTTGTGTGGATTCCTAAAAGGAGATTCCTCTTCCACTTGTACCCAAGACAGCGAAGTGGACCTCACAGGTGAGTTTGCAGACCTACTGTGTGGCAGGACAAAAGCTACAAGAGACATTTTCCTGGAGTGATCAGTTAACCAGTGGTATGTGGATCATCTGTGGTGTCTCTGAAATTCTGGAAACTTTAGAAGTGACCAAGATGGACTGTTCCTCAAAGATGAAAAATCACGATGTAGGAAACTTTTGACCACTGTAGGACCAGGACTAACCATCAAAGGTTACAAATACAAAGTAAGGTAGTAGTGTTCCCAATAGGGAAAAAACCGCCCATCAAAGAAACAAATATCATATAAATCCAATAATGGCGTAATACATATATTGATGATATCAATGTAGCGGGGTGCTGGGACAGCTGTAAGCACTTACTACCAAAAAGTGCCACTGGCAGGTTGACAAGTCAGATTATCAGGTTTGCACCACTGGAGGTTTTCAAGCTCCACTAAATCTCAGCGAAGAAATATTGAACAGGCAAAGGTGTAAAAAGTATCCAGTAAATTAGTGGACTTCCACTGGGCTGAAATTTCCACTCTTTCTTAGCGGTGGTGCACTTTTGGCTGCCTCGGATCAAGGTAGGCAACCTTGCGTCATTGTGCAAGGGTGCCTGCATTGTGAAAAGGATTATGTTTATGCAGGAAGCGGTATTTTCCCGCACAAAACTAGGCTAATTCCTCTTTGCGTGTGTGCTGCAGAATGCAAAGATGAAATAACGAGGGTAAATAAGGCATTTTTCTTTCTTATTCTAGCCTCAGGTAGGGGCACCATTTTGGGGCAAATCCCTGTTTACAAGCATTTGCAAATATGGGTTTGCATGAAAATATATGGTTGGAACGCTCATGCCCCACTCATATAACGCCTACCTGAAGCAAGGCAGCGCAAAGCAGTGCTTAGCCTTCCTTTTTTTAACAAAGCCATGCAAATTGACGTTTGTGTGGCTTTGCAAATCCCACAATGGATTTTGCATTTGGGCTGCACGGAAACAGTGACAGAATCCTGGCACAAATCTGGGCCTGTGCTTGTAAATGAAGTTGTCTTAAACCTCTCAGTTTTCCTAATTCCTGGAAAGTGTTGCTCATAATCTGAAAAGGTCATGAAATTCTATTCTATCATAATCCCTAGGTTTTGATATTTAGTATTCCATTTTTATGGGATTTAATTTTCAGTATGTCTTAGTAGACTCAAAGTATAATTATGAAAATGGTGAACATTTAAAACAATTATCAAATTAAGTTTCTTAGCGTGGAATCCTAAACCATGCCCTCATTCTTCAACGTACAATTAACATAATTATATTAAATTGATTTACTACGCCCGAACAATAATTGAATGCAATTATGTGGTAAAATGTGTTTAATGAATAACATTTTTGTAAATGTTGTGATTTAATAATTTCTATGAAGTTCTTTGCTAATTGAAAAAAAAAATTGTACTCCGTCTTGCATACATAAATCTATCACTTCTATTTCCCATCAGTGGGAAAATTAAATGTTTGTCTGTATGATGCATGCCAACTCACTATAAATCTTACGTTCCTGTCCATGTGCTATAAAAACGCAGTCCGACTTCTGTCGTGTGGGCCAATCAATGCCCATAGGCAGAGTTTCAGTAATCTGCAGAATGCTTTTCAAACTCTTCTTCTGCCTCATCTCTTGAAAATCCTATTTCAAAACCAATAAAACAGCGCCGTGCTAAATGGTTGCAGAAAAATACTTCATAGATTTGATGCAACATCATAAAAATCTATATTTTTCCATGGCCCAAAAAAGAATGAATAACAGAGGTATCGCTAAAGGGTATTTATCATACACATTTCATTCAGAATGTTTCACGGGAGATAGTTTGGCCCACGGTTACTTTTCTTTTTAACTCCAAGTTCTAGTCTTTTTTGCTTCAGTCATTATAAGAAAAGCAATTAGAGAGACCCATTCGACAGTACATTGTTAATGGATGCGTCTAAGAAAAGAGGGACATTCATTTCGTTGCTCACGAGTCTCTGAGCATCTCACAGGCAAGTTCAAAAGTACATGGGGGCAGATTTATGTTGCACTTGCACCTCATTTACGCCGCCGTTGCGTCACTTTTGTGACGCAGCAGCGGCGCAAATCCTGCGCCATGGTGCGGGGTATTGACAAACGTGACGCATCTCCCAGATGCGTCACGTTGTAAAGCCCTGCGCCACATGTAGGCGTTCCAGGGCAGGTGGGGGCATTCCGGCGCAGGAACGCCTCCTAAAAGTGGCTGAGTGAAATCTACAAGATTTCACTCAGTCACTTTTAGGCCCATGCTGCGTCAAAACCCTGCGCCTGCTTGAAGTAGGCGTAAGGATTGACGCAGCATTGTATAGATAGGGCCCCCCAGATCATTGCTGGAGCTGCGTCGCGCTTGCGACGCAACTCCAGCAATGCGCCACTTTTCGACACAGATGCGTCACGCATCTGTGCCGTTTTTGCCCCATGGTGCGCCGCATTATAAATGCGGCGCATCCATGGTGGCGCAGCTGTGGCGCATAATAACTGGCGCATCCCTGCTGATATGCAGGGATGCGCCAGTCGTCATAAATCTGCCCCATGGTCTTTTAGGAGAGCCATAGGCCTGTAAAGCACAGTGCTCTAATTCAAAATATGAGCATCAAACGGCCACCCTGTGAATAACAGGCCAGCACACTATGGGGGATATTCTCAAGAACGTGTGATAACTATCGCAAAATTTGCTTAACGCAACTTTGCACATCGCAGTCTATCGCGGGAAAATAATGCTGCGTTAACGTTGTATTCTCAACCCGGTGGCACCATGCGATAGTCTCAAGATAACGCGCCAAATGATCACGTTAAAACTAACGTGACACAGGAAGAACACGAAACCCGAACGCGAAAAAAGTTTTGATGTGGCCAATCGCATTACAAATAACCAGCGACAGGCCTGCAACTCCCACGCGTCATGAGGGAAAATGCACTATAAAAGAAAAAAAAAATAGGCCGAAAAAAATGAACTGCGTAGCACCATGGATGCACCCGGACCGAGTGCAGAGGACAACGTGAACCCCACAAGCCCCACCGACGACCAGCAAGGAACCTCGGGGTCGCGGAAGGCCAAGGAGAAGAGGAAGAGGAAGACGCGGTTCAGTCTGCAGGAAAACAGGATCATCGTCACGGAGGTGAAAGAACACTAACAGCAGCTGTAAATGTGTCATTGGCAACAAAGACGCAAATATGGCAGACTATCTTGGACCATGTTCATGCAGTTGCAGCGTTGCGGAAGACAATGGAAGAGGTCAAGAGGCGCTGGAATGATGTGAAGGCCAAAACCAAGAAGAAACTCGATGCCAACATGAAAGTAGCAATGCTCATTGGGGGTCCAGCGGCACACCAGGAGCTGGATGACATGGAGAAAATGGTGGCCACAGTCATCAGTCGGGACATGGTGCCAGGAGTTGGGGATCCGAACACTGCTCAACATGACCTGACACAACATCAATAGGGTGAGTACCGACCAGGGATTGGGGGACGGGGGAGAGATGGGCACAATGGCACACGTACACACCCACAATGACTCTGGATCATGTCCCTGATCCCCGTGGCACACTGCAGTACACACACAAACACCAAGGAGGCCCCAGTACCCCATGTCCCCAAAGGGGTCCCACACCACACATCACCAATCTCACCACCAACACATGCACACGTGCGAAACCCAGCAAAGATTCCCATTTGTGAGCCACATTGACAAAGCAAGTGACACTACATGACGATCAGCATGGCTGCAGGCCAATCATCATGACATTGTGGACACCACAACACTGAGGTGGCTGAGTGTGGACCACATCCCGAAAGGAGCAGGTCACACCCTGACACATCCATGTGCACAAACAACCCCTGACATCAACAACACATCTGCGGACAAACCATGTCCAAGAGTCACAACTCGACCAACAGCCCTAAACAACCCAGTCCAGTACATCTCAGCACTGTAGAGGCATAGAAAGCAAAGGCACACCACCTGAGCTGCAGGGGCGACTCACCCACAATTCTGCACACACACATAAGAATAAGAGCACCTCAACATTGACAACAATGTGGTACAAACTGCAACACTTTCACAACAGTACACAGGACACAACCGGTGCCGCATGGGTGTACAAAATGGCCAATCACTCCTGGCATAGCAGGAAACTGTGAGATGACAAGGTACGAGTACAACCTCACATCCCTGATGTCGTACAAATGTCCACTGTCCCACATCAAATAGGCAACTCACCACAAACAGTCACAATGTACATTGTCATGCAGTCTGTATGTAAACTTCACCAATGCGTCAACATACATGGAACACACTGTGAAACTGCATCTCCCCTTTACATTGCAGAGGGACAATCAACACCTCCTACAGAGCAGACCCTAAATCACGTCAGTGATGATGGAGACAACAACCAGGACATCGACCTGGATGAACTCCAACAGTTCATGGATACCCTCCGCACCCCACCTCCAGTAGCAGGTCAGCCCAGCACCATCGAGGTGAGCCCACCCCCTGCACAGACCACACAGCAGGAAGCACCCACCACAATGTCTGGCTCCCAGCACCCCACTGAAGAAGACATGGCGTTCCAACGCCATGTGTTAGACTGCCAGAGGGGCTGGCTGAACAGGTGCAGCTGTGGTTCCAACTCATGGCAACCAAACTGGATGCCATACTTGGGAGTCTAAGTGTCATCAGGGACCACTTACACTCCCTAACGGTCACCCACAGTCTGACCCATGTCCTCCAGCAATCCATATCTGGCGTCGCTGGAGTCATGACTCGGGATGACAACAACTGTCCAGTCAGAGTGGCTACAGCGATGTCATCCGTGATTTGGGAAACATGAGGAGGGTCATGGAGAACATGGAGCGGATGCAGGTGCAAAGAATGGCTACCACGACTGCACACTAGAAAGCTGTAGATGGGATCTTCCATGCCCTGCAGATCCTCATCATGGGAGTGATGCCACAAGACATTGCGCAGATGGATGCTGCTGCTACTTCTTCATCCACATCTCCGACCCCTGATGTGCCAGTGTCACACACTGCTGCAGACCAAACACCACCACCCACATGTGAGGCACATGAAACGTCAGAGGCCGAAGATGAGGATGAATCTGCCTCAGTGGTACTAGGAAGCAGTAGCATTCATCTCCGCCATGTGGCATTTCACTGCTTGGTTCTGCACTCTGCATCGTGCCCTGGAATAACACCTTCCACTGTCCCCCGATACACCAAGCCACACTAACCTTGCACCTCGACAGGGACTGCCACTTTTCGTTTGCAAAGCAATGACACAGCAATCAGCCTGCGGACTGGACTCTTTCCCTTCCCAGTAACTTGTCAATCCCCATAGGACTATGGCTGGCCCTCCATGGAGCAACATTGTAAAGTGTTGTCTGCATGGCCCAGTACTAAGACAGCATCAACACTCCACTACACCTGAATATTGCCTTCCAATACACACAGATTTGTCATGTACATGATTAATCCATTATGAAAGCATGTACAAATGTAGGGTCAGTGATTCCCCCTGATGTCCATGTTGCACATGTTGTGGGGCTTGAGTCACAGGGTGTATACCTGCACCATGGTGGTACATATCTGACCCCAAAAGAAGCCTTGTTGTCAATTGTAGGTCACATATGACAGCCTATATGCAATTAAGTGGGACACATGTGAGACGCTGATGTGTGGTATTCCGTACTATCCCTGACACACAGAAATGGCATTTTGACTACGTGACATCCCAAACAGCCTCTCTGTAAAGAGGTGACACCCCCAAAACCTATTCCAAATTTTCAAAATTGTTAGCACTACTTGTTGCATGTACACTTGTCAGAGTGAAGTCCCTGTACACAGGAGTGACATGCACTCGGGGAATGTGTGTATGAAAGATTTTCTTTGCCATGCTGTGCCTGTGCACATTTTGTACTGTCCCATGTCTGCTAAGGACTGTGACAATGTGACGTGCTCATGTGAAGAAATTGTCAAAGATGATGTTCCTATGAGCTGTTCCTGCTGCAGATAAAGTGGGGTGTAGTCCTCATGTCTCATCTTCCTCATCATCATCCGGTGCATCTGGCACTTGTAGCCATGGGGCATTGGTGCGTACACATATGTTGTGCAACACACAACATGCAACGATCATCTTGCACACAATGTCTGGGCTGTACAGGAGCCTTCCACCTGTGATTTCCAGGCACCTGAAACGTGACTTCAACATGCCAAATGTGCGTTCCACGATGCCCCTGGTGCTTTTGTGGGCCGCATTGTACTGCCTCTGGGCCTGTGTGTTTGGGGCTCGGAGGGGTGTCATCATCCAAGGGCATAGTGCATATCCTTGGTCACCTGTGACAGTGCAGAGAGACATGAGACAATAGTTGGTTCAGCATGATGTGTTGGCAGGCTCACTGGTTCATTGGTGTATGATATGTGTGTCTTAGTGATTCCTGTTTGACATGTACTGCTTGTAGCAAATGAGTGGCATTAATGTGTATTACGTAGCCTCACTGCTGCTCCTCCCTCTCCCGAGCCTATTTACTACAGTGCGCAGCACAGTTTCATCACTTGCACTCCTACGGCACACCATTGTCATGCCTGTCTGCGCATGTCCACAAGCCTGATTACGACACTGTGATTTTGTGCGTTGAAGGTGGGTGGCCACGTGTGTGTAGGCCTATGGTAAGGACAGGGCGGAAACAGATGTAGAGTTCATGGCTGGCTGAACTCTCGATGCAGTTGAGGGTAGACCTTTGGCTTATGCTGCGGTAATGGCGACACACAACAAGAGTTGGCATGTATGATCCCGGACCCCAAGCGGTCTTGCGCTCCCTCATTTACCCCTTTGTCCGAGCCCGCACTCCGGGGGCATGATACATTGCAACATTGGGGTGGCGCCGACACCACAACAGAGACACACGCATTAGTTACTGCCTTGGCAAGACCATAAGTTAACCACGCCCAGAGCCCCGGTGTCCCTCATGCATACATAATGACCACACAGACACACTTAGATAGTTTGCGGAACTGGCTAGGGACACGTGTGCCCAGCCCCTTTTATTGCCAAGGTCACATGTACATTGACACCTGTGCTGGATGGGTGTGGGGAGAGTGTAAACCAGCCCTCATGAAGTGGTTGCTGATGGCAACAACTTGGGCAGTGATGACTATTTAAGCAGGAACAGAAAACACCAACATAACAAAACAAATGCGAAGCATCATGGTGGTAGCCGGAGCAAGTACAGAGGTCACCCAATATGCAATCAGAAGGGTCCGTGAGTCGAAGTGCATTAATGTTGTGGCACCAGAGCTGAGAGTGCTCATGTTATGTGATTGTCTAGGGTTGTGTCCCTTCGGGATATTCCTGCTGCAGATGCAGTAAGGTGTGTTACACCTGCCTTATCTTCCCCATCATCGTCCCAGGTCTTCCCTCCTGCCTGAGGTGACATTGCTGCGTGAGCTTTCCACAGCACAAAACTCAATCAGAAAGGGTCCATGAGTTGTGGTGCACTGAGTCAGTGGCACATGAAGAGCTGAACAGAGTATCAAGCTGATGATGGCATCCACAACAGGTGTGAGCAACTCTGGTTGTCTGGGTGTGGGACACTTTCGACTCTGGCAGCTGTTGGTTGGAGGTGGTCCTGGCAGTAGTGGCATGTGCCTCCTGCGGTGATGTGTTGGCCGGGCCGGTCAGGATTTTATTTGATGTGTGAACCCTGGTGGACCGCAGTTGAGGCCTGTGGCAGTGGTCAGCCCAGGGCCACAGACAGATGGCGTTGAGGACACCCGGGCCATCGGCCCAGAGGCCATCCAATATTCAATCAGACAGGGTCTATGATTTGAGCTGCACAGAGTTAGTGGACCCGGATGCGGTGCAGCCAGCACAGGCAGTACGCAAGGGACGGTGACTTGCGGTGCACTGAGGTAGGGTCCTCATCGCTGTCCAAGGTGAATGCCGCGGAGTGTTTCGGGGAACAGTGGAAGCTGTTCTTCCAGGGCCTGATGCAGAGGGCAGTACCAAACAGAAACAGGCAATATGGAGGAGATGAATACTTAAGAATCATTCTCAACGCCAAGTCAGTTTCAGCTACATTATGATGAAGACAACCCCAGGCCATATACTCAGATGCCATCAAAGTCCAACCAGAAAGTATCCATGACTTACGGGGCACAGAGTCGGTGGCACCAGAGCTGGAAGGGGATGCTGTATGCGATGATGCCTGTACAATAATGTAAACTCTGCAATGGACAAATCAGGACTCAGTTCCAAATGTGTGACCTACAGGATCGCAGTGTAGGCCGGAGGCAGTGGTCAGCATGGGCCCACAGCCACGTGTTGTTGGCTTGCGATGCACAGAGTTAGTGGCACCAGAGCAGTTATTGGTAGTGTTCGATCACCTCCGTAATGAGGATTCTTTTTTCCTCCGGACTGAACCACGTCTTCCTCTTAATTCGCTCCTTGCGTACAATGATGTGAAGTCTGCCATACAGAAATCAAGACTCAGTTCCAAATGTGTGACCTATTCGACCTCAGTGTATGCCGAAGGCAGTAGTCAGCAAGGGACCACAGACAGGTGTCGTTCGGATGCTATGCACAGAGTTGCTGGCATCGAAGGGAGTATAGTGATATAAACTCAGCCATAAAGTGTGTACTCGGCCATTGCATAATGAAGACTCAGTTCCAAATGTGTGACCTACTTGACCGCTGTGTAGGCCGGTGGAGTACGTCAACGAGAAAGGAGTGCTGCGGGCCTGTCTTGGGGAGGACAGCGATGTCCTGAGGAGGCTGCCAAGGTCGCGTGCCTCCGGCTTGGAGCTTGCACAGGCATGTGGTAGGCCCTCTTCGACACACGCCGGTGTCGGAAGGTGAGCGGTGTGGCCTGGTTGCGCAGGGGCAGCTAAGGCGGGTATGGGGACCTGTGGCCTGGGGTGCAGCAGGTGCACATGGTCGCAGGCACTGCCGCTAATGACTTAGGCCTCGGGGCGTGCTGGGAGGTGCTGCCCTGGTAGACACATTGGCCATTCTAGAAGAGAACTATGCCCAGAGCTACAGGCTTTTTATTCACACCCGTACTCTGGCCTGGGGTACGCCGGGTCAGCCCACTCCGCTCATGCTTACAGGGGGGAATGTAATGAGCTACTTTCCATGCTCTTCCCCACTGCCTGGGTTAACATGGTTGCATCCACTGTTCACTACACTCCAAATACCAACAGTATATGTCAACGTCACACTTGACATTGTGTACATTCTCATTCATGGGTCACTTGCCTCCTTCGCACATACATGGTTCCTACCTCTCCCCACATTCTGCTACTGTGTGGCTGAGGTGCCATGCCGTTGATGGCTCATGTTCATGGCTTGCCCAGGTCACCACAGTAAGTTGTGCTGTTGTGTCTGGTAGGTGGGCATGTTATCGGGCATGTTGTGTGTGAGTTTGCACTATGTGTGAAACCACGCACACCAAAAAGTTACTTGGATGATTTGAAAAATTGAGGCGTGCTGAAGAGGAGTCGTCCTCTAAACCAGGACGTGAATGAACAGACTGCAGTTGCACCAATCAAAGTTGAGTGGTGTCCCCCTTATAGCACAGCCCGTGTGGGCAACAATGTTGCAAAATTTTAATCAACATCGAAGTCGTCGTTTGATACTGAAATGTTTATTGATGATTATTCATCTGTGTTTAAATCTTCATTTTAATCATGAGATTCTTGATTTGCAAAAGTAAAAATAATTCAATAGAACCAAGAGTATATGATGTAATCCTCAATGCATTTCGGGTATAATTTTACCCTTCATCAGGAGGAATCCTGTAAAGACATGATAAATAGGAGAGATGTAGCGACATATTCAACTAAATGATAATCACAAAAACTTAGTGAAAATATCGGTGCCTAAAACACCTAAAACCAGAAACAACGAATGTGAAAAGCAGTGACCAGAAGAATCATGCGACGTAGCGACGTATTCAACTAAATGATAATCACAAAAACTTAGTGAAAATATCGGTGCCTAAAACACCTGAACCCAGAAAACAACGAATGTGAAAAGCAGTGATCAGAAGAATCATGCAAACCATAATAGCGCAAGGGTGTGAGGCGGTCAAATGAAAAGATTGTGTGTTAAGCGCCGATTGTATGAAACAACATCCCAAAGGAAATGTGTAAACTCGCCATAAGGAACGTGCCGGGATTACGTCGTGCACGAGATAACAGGAAAGGTGTGTGAAGTTAAAGACTCTGTGACTAACAATAAATCCCCGTATAAAATTATATGCCCTTGGGGCAATGTAAGTAGAAATATTGTGCTGACAACCCGTGATACGACGTACCTTGGTGAAAAGTTAATGAAAAAGTCAGCGTTTCCCCGCGAGCAGGAACACTCAGCGTGTCTCCGTGAAACGAACCTCAGAAGGCGTGATTAGTTGTGGTGATCGAAAGTGAAAAGGGAATTACTAATATAGACGACCGACATGGCGGCCATATTGGACTGGGAAAGTAGTGTCAATAAAAAGCATTCAACAAATTATTGGTAATTACCAACGAGCACTGCATTCCCATAGGTGCCAGCCTCGAAGCGCTGGTTGATGATGGACTGTCGGAAGTTGAAGGAATCATGCACACTGCTTGGGTAGTTGACGATATTTGTGAAGAGTCCACGGTGATTCACTAAAATCTCACTGATCCACCCATGAGACCGATTGTTTCCACCCGGGGTTCTCTCCATGAACCCGTAGGTAAATACCTTGACTGTCAAGACTTCCTGTCATGCGAGGGGAGGAAAACGGTAACCAGCGAAAACGGACTACATCTCCCAGGATGCTTAGCGGTTGAGAGGTTATGTAAACAGGAGAGCTGTTACATAACCCAAGGAAAACACGCCCTTATGTAAACAGGAGAGCTGTTACATAACTCAAGGAAAACACGCCCTTATGTAAACAGGAGAGCTGTTACATAACTCAAGGAAAACACGCCCTATAAAGGGAGGAACCGGGAGGTACAACGCTGTCGGATATTGTGTTTACACCGACGTACCTGCTTAGTGAAGAGCAGTGTTCCGGAGTGGTGCTCCAGTAAGGCAAGAACGGAGGTAGGTCGAGTCGTTACTCCCTGGGCCGTGTCTTGCCCCATCGTCACCTGTGAAGGACCCGGAAGCTCTACCGGATAACCATTGAGCTTCGCTTTTTGACTCGGATGAGTCAAAGCGCAGTGGCGCTTTTGCTGGTTGGAGTCGTAACTCCCAGCCCGACCAGAGATACAGGGACTGCCAGCTGTAACGCACACCAGGAGGTGTTTGCCGCGTTACAGACTCGGAAGTCCACAGGATCGATCGAGCGGCTGCTCTCGGTTCAGTCTTCATTGCTTGTGATTGGGGTATCGGTGACGCATCACCAGGAGGTGACTCCGCGTCCCGGTGCAGTCTGAGGAAGAGGTTGAGCGGCTGCTCCCTTCAGGTAGAGACCCCGGCTGGGTGTTTCCCTGACTCCTCGATTCTCCCCAACACTCTTCGTGCCCCTCACAGCATACCGATTGGCATTGTCGGCCATTTCATTCCTGCCCTCTGTTGGCATACGCCGGGATCGGCGTATATGCAGAGGACGGCTAGGACCATCCGTGCTGTGGGCTGGTAACGTACTTAGCCTGGAGGATTCCAGTGACTATAACCTTTGTTTATTCCTTGTATTACTTTTGCCTTCATTAAAATAACTAAACCTTCACAAGTGGTTGCGTTCTCATTATCGTGTCTGTTAAACGATCCTGAGACGTTCAGGGCGTTACAAAATATCCGACCCTAATAACACTAACTGTCTCCTGGTCGATAACAGACATGGCAACACTTGATGATGTGCTGGCTGCTTTAGCGACCGTGCAAATTGAATTGGCTGCCTCCAGGCAAGAAACAGCCGATGTAAAAGCCAGACTGGATGCTATCCAATTGGACCCGCTCACGCCCAGCACCTCCCTCACGAACCAGACCCCTGCGGTAGTAGTGGAAATGCCGGTAGCCGTCCCCTTGGCAACACCAGAGAGGTACAGTGGGGATCCTAACACAGTGCAGGTATTCCTCACACAAGTGGCGCTACATTTATCGTGCAAACCAAGGGCGTTCCCCACGAGTCAGGCTCGTGTGGCTTTCCTTATATCCTATTTGGCTGGAAACGCGGCACAATGGGCCGTACCTCTGGTGAGCAGGGACGACCCCATCTTATGTGATTGGGGTGCTTTTCGCGAGGAATTCCTGAAAGTCTTCGACAGAAGGGCGGACTCGTACACGGCGGACCGTGAAATGCTTGAGTTGAGACAGGGATCCAACGACTTGGTGCAGTATCTCAACGCGTTCCGAAGGCTGGTTGCGGAAACCAAGTGGCCTGTTGCTAAACAGACGGCGCTCTTCCATCACGGGCTGTGCGATGAGCTCAAGGACGCCGTGGCTCATATTGACCCACAACCCAAGACATGTGAGGGCCTTATCAACCTGGTATTACGGCTGGAACATAGGCTAAGTGAAAGAAAGAGGGATCATGGGAGAAAAGGAAACTCCCTTCCATCCTATGTGACAGTGGGAAGTCCTGAAACTACCACCGCATCCAAGGGAGAACCCATGGACATCGGCGCAATACGAGCGAGCCTCACAGCTACGGAGAAAGAGTCACGCCGTAAACAAGGATTGTGCCTATATTGTGGCAAAAAAGGCCACTACGTACGTGAATGCCCTGCCAAACCGAAGACGTCACGTTATCGGGCCAACCGGTCGGTAACAGCCGTGGTGGACGTACCGGCGGAAAAACTAGAGGACTCCCAGACCAAAGAAGAGGCATCTCGGAGTCACTCATCCATCCCTTCACTTTCCAACTCGGTCACTAAGGGACAACGACACCTGTTTCTCACGGTGCACGTGGGAGTGCATGACCAGTGGATACCCGTTGTGGCCATGGTGGATTCAGGGGCCACTGGCATGTTTATGGACCACAACGAGGCATGCAGGCTAGGGCTAGTGCTTCTTCCCAAAGCTGTACCCGAAGACGTCTATGCTGTAGACGGAAGGCGATTGGTGACGGGGCCCATCGGGCAGCACACGGGGGTCCTTCCGATGAGATGTGGGAGGAACCATTTGGAACAAATCGATTTTAACATCATCCGAGCGCCCCAATATGGCGTCATATTGGGATTGCCGTGGCTACAGAAACACAACCCCTCTGTGGATTGGCCAACACATCGCATCGAACTGACGTCACCATATTGCATCCTGCATTGTGGAATAAGAACGGAATCCCTTGACGCAGATGAGAGCGGGAGTCAGACGGTGGCTACAGCGGCAGAAAAAGATGTGGCTCTCCCCCAGGCTTATCACAGTTTTGAGGATGTATTTGATGAGGTGAAGGCGGAAGTGCTACCACCACATAGACAGTTTGACTGCCAGATCGACCTGGTGCCAGGGGCCAGCGTTCCCAGCGGCAGGCTGTATGCCCTGACGGAGCCTGAAAACGTGCATCTCCGGGGGTACCTGGATAAACTCCTCAAGCTAGGATTCATCCGCCCGTCCAAGTCTCCGGCCGCCTCGCCACTCTTCTTCATCCCGAAGGCTAATGGGGAGCTGAGAGCCTGTGTGGACTTTAGGGCATTGAATGCGATAACCGTAAAGAATCGGTACCCCTTGCCTCTCATCAGTGTACTTCTGGAACAGGTCAAGAAAGCTCGTATCTACACCAAGTTGGATTTGAAAGGGGCATACCATCTGGTGCGCATGAGGGACGGAGACGAGTGGAAGACCGCCTTTAAGACCAGGTTCGGCCTTTTTGAGTACCTCGTCATGCCGTTCGGTCTGTGCAACGCCCCGGCAGCCTTTCAGTACTTTTTGAATGAGGTATTCAGAGAGGAGATGGATATCTACGTGGTCGTATATATCGACGACATCCTCATCTATTCGTCCAGTGTGGAGGAGCACGTACACCACGTCAAAGCTGTGCTCCAAAAGCTGAGGGAAAACATGCTGTTTTGTAAACTCAGCAAGTGTGACTTCCACGTCACATCCGTGGAATTCCTCTGAGTGATGCTGAGTCCAGAGGGACAGGAGATGGCAGAACGAAAGATCAAGGCGGTGAAAGAATGGCCGGTGCCCCAAAGCGTGAAGGACGTCCAAAGTTTCATTGGCTTCGCCAACTTTTACAGGCGGTTTATAGATGGATTTTCAGGATTGGTGGCCCCAATCACACAGCTACTGAGGAAGTCCAAGGAGTTTGTCTGGTCCCCTGAAGCGAACAAAGCCTTTGAGGCCCTGAAAAGCGCCTTTGGTAAGGCGCCGGTGTTGGCTCACCCCGATCCGGATCTCCCCTACGTGGTGGAAGCGGACGCATCGGATGTGGCGCTGGGGGCTATCTTGTCCCAACGCAACCACGACACAGGGGTGCTTCATCCCGTTGCGTACATGTCCCGCAAACTCAACGACGCCGAACGCAACTACCATATTGCGGAGAAGGAGCTTCTCGCAATCAAGGACGCCTTCACCGAATGGAGGCATTGGTTGATGGGGGCAAGACATGTGGTATCGGTGTACACGGACCATCGGAACCTACAGTTCATGACGGCCACAAGACACCTTTCTCCCAGACAGCTGCGGTGGATGATCTTCTTTGCGGGGTTCAACTTCCGCATCACATATCGGCCGGGGACGGAAAACCGGAAGGCGGACGCCCTGTCCCGTCAATCTGCAGTTAAGGAACCATTGCCTGCGACCGAGCATTCCATCATTTCCCCGAGGATGGTATTGGGGGTTATCCAACCGGATACTTTCCTGAGGGGAATAAAGAGAGGGATCAGGTCATTCGCATGGCGGAGGTGGCTCCTCAGTCACAGAGAATGGCAGCTGAAGGACGGGATACCCCTGAAGGGCAGGTGCCTATTGATACCCACGTCTAGGCTAAGGAAACAAGCATTCATCTGGTGCCATGACTCTCCATGCGCAGGTCATTTGGGCTTTGAAAAAACGGTGGCTAGCATGGGACGGCATTTCTGGTGGCCAACCATGAGAGTGGATGTCAGGAGGTGGGGACAGGAGTGTCCTACGTGTGCTACCATGAAGGCCGACCATGGCCGAACCCAAGGGCTCTTACATCCACTTCCGACCCCAGATAGACCATGGGATAGCATATCACTGGACTTCGTGGTGGGCCTACCGGTAGACCAGGGGATGACGGCAATACTGGTGGTGGTGGATTACTTGACGAAAATGGGGCACTTCATCCCCTGCAAGAGAGTCCCTACGGCCGGGGAATTGGCGTCACTACTCCTAAAGAATGTGGTACGACTGCATGGATTACCTGGGGTGATCGTGTCGGACCGGGGGTCGCAGTTTACTGCGCAATTCTGGAAAACTTGGTGCACTGCGCTGCATGTTAAGACGGCCCTGTCCACCAGCTACCACCCTCAAACGGACGGCCAAACCGAGCGCCTGAACCAAACGCTCAAACAGTATCTGCGATGTTTTGTGGACCAGGGCAGGGAAGAATGGGTCGACTTGCTATGGGTTGCGGAGATAGCCTATAACAACGCCACTCACAGTTCCACACAGGCATCTCCGTTCTATAGCAACTATGGCCAACATCCCAGGTTCTTGCCATTTCTACATCCGTTCAGAGAGGACAGGATTCCCGCCACAGCGGACAGGGTGGCACACATAAAAGACACGTTGATGCGCTCAAGGGCTGTCCTAATAGAGGCCAAGAGAAGATGCAAGGCTGCGGCAGACAGGAAGAGAAGGCCCGGGCCACTGTACCGCACTGGAGACTACGTCTGGATATCCACAAGAAACATGAGGTTTCGAAAGAACAGTGTGTTCCATCCCAAGTACATGGGCCCCTATCGAATTACCAAGTGTATGGGTCCCGTGAACGTGAAGGTGTGCTTGCCCCAGTCATTGCGGATACACCCTGTCTTTCATGTATCATTGCTCAAACCAGCGCCCTCCAAGCCGTCTGGGACACCTAGGCCGGTATGCGTGGAGTCGGAGGTGGAGTATGAAGTGTCGGGCATACGGGCGTCCAAATGGCGCAGGGGGAAGCTGTGGTACCTGGTTGCATGGAAAGGCTATGGCCCGGAGGAGCAGTCATGGGAACCGGCTGAAGGGGTTCATGCTCCGCGCTTGGTCTCCTTGTTCCATCGGCGTTTTCCTGCCAGCGCTGGACCCGTGGGGAGCCGCTGAGAGGGAGGATGTACTGTCAAGACTTCCTGTCATGCGAGGGGAGGAAAACGGTAACCAGCGAAAACGGACTACATCTCCCAGGATGCTTAGCGGTTGAGAGGTTATGTAAACAGGAGAGCTGTTACATAACCCAAGGAAAACACGCCCTTATGTAAACAGGAGAGCTGTTACATAACTCAAGGAAAACACGCCCTTATGTAAACAGGAGAGCTGTTACATAACTCAAGGAAAACACGCCCTATAAAGGGAGGAACCGGGAGGTACAACGCTGTCGGATATTGTGTTTACACCGACGTACCTGCTTAGTGAAGAGCAGTGTTCCGGAGTGGTGCTCCAGTAAGGCAAGAACGGAGGTAGGTCGAGTCGTTACTCCCTGGGCCGTGTCTTGCCCCATCGTCACCTGTGAAGGACCCGGAAGCTCTACCGGATAACCATTGAGCTTCGCTTTTTGACTCGGCTGAGTCAAAGCGCAGTGGCGCTTTTGCTGGTTGGAGTCGTAACTCCCAGCCCGACCAGAGATACAGGGACTGCCAGCTGTAACGCACACCAGGAGGTGTTTGCCGCGTTACAGACTCGGAAGTCCACAGGATCGATCGAGCGGCTGCTCTCGGTTCAGTCTTCATTGCTTGTGATTGGGGTATCGGTGACGCATCACCAGGAGGTGACTCCGCGTCCCGGTGCAGTCTGAGGAAGAGGTTGAGCGGCTGCTCCCTTCAGGTAGAGACCCCGGCTGGGTGTTTCCCTGACTCCTCGATTCTCCCCAACACTCTTCGTGCCCCTCACAGCCTACCGATTGGCATTGTCGGCCATTTCATTCCTGCCCTCTGTTGGCATACGCCGGGATCGGCGTATATGCAGAGGACGGCTAGGACCATCCGTGCTGTGGGCTGGTAACGTACTTAGCCTGGAGGATTCCAGTGACTATAACCTTTGTTTATTCCTTGTATTACTTTTGCCTTCATTAAAATAACTAAACCTTCACAAGTGGTTGCGTTCTCATTATCGTGTCTGTTAAACGATCCTGAGACGTTCAGGGCGTTACATTGACAGACATCTCCAATCATTGGTACAGAAAATGTCCACCTACATCAGGGACACCACTAACTTTTTGAACATTATTCATGAATGCAACATCAAATGGGATACAGATTTTTATTTTTGTACCATTGATGTGACATCGTTGTATACCTCCATTCCACACAATCTCGGCATGGAAGCCATTGAATTTTTTCTTTTACAGTCACCAACACCTGAAGATCACAAAATACTGTTACTTGAATTACTTCAT
The DNA here is from genome assembly GCF_964204655.1 of Triturus cristatus. NCBI lineage: Eukaryota > Metazoa > Chordata > Amphibia > Caudata > Salamandridae > Triturus > Triturus cristatus. Next base: position 1,117,510,867 of record NC_140592.1, read on the forward strand.
TTTTCTTTGTATCACAGTTACTTTTGCTATAACAACCAATTCTACTTGCAACTTAACGGTACATCTATGGGCAATTGTGCAGCTCCCAGCTACGCACAATTGTTCATGCACAAGTTTGAACTTGATCACATCATTAATACAGATCCATGGAAATCTTACTCACTGTTATTTTTACGTTACATTGATGACATTTTTTGATTTGGAAAGGTTCTGAACAACTGCTAATTGATGCAATCGACCTACTCAACAAAATTGATGAACGTTTGAAGTTCACCTTCAACATTCACAAAACCGAAATCAACTACTTGGATGTATTGTTGTATATCAAGGATTATCGGATTGAAACGAATTTATACAGGAAAGACACAGACAGAAACAATTTACTACATTTCTCTAGCTTCCATCAACCATCTCTCAAAAATCATCTACCGTACTCACAATTCCTAAGAATCAAAAGAATCATTTCAGAACCCTCTCAATTGGTGCAACAAATTTCCATCATGGAGAACCGTTTTATTGACCGTGGATATCCAAAAGATACACTGGCAACTTCCATTAAACGAGATTCTGTCAAATCCAGATCACAATTGTTGAACACCATAAACAGCAGTAAATCATCATCCAGATCTGTCATGGTCACCAAATTCTCCACTGAAAGCTTTAGCATCAAGAAGGCCGTCTTGAAACACTGGCCCATGTTACAGGTTGAACCTGATTTTAAAGATGTTTTTGTGGATAGACCACTTTTTGCGTATGAAAGAAGCAAGAACTTAATGGAATTTTTGAGGTCCAGCTCCACTTTTGATTTTGTTTCACCATACAAAGGTACTGTACCCTGCCACAATTGTGGCAATTGCAACAATATCATTAAAGGAAACTTCACTCAACATCCCACACATGGGTTCAAAATCAAACTACATGTCACTGCTACCTGCGATTCCAAAAATCTGGTATACATGCTCAAGTGCCCGTGTGGCCTTGCCTATATTGGCAAAACAGAGAGGAAAATCAAGGTTTGTTTAAACGAACATAAGAGCAACATTCGTAATAAGAATTTGAAATCCACAGTAGCAGCACATTTTCAAGACAAGAACCATAACATCAGCCAATTGAGATTTTTGATATGTGAAATCGTACCAATAAAAGATGGCAGAGACAATCGAAAATTTCTACTCCAGAGAGAGACAGCATGGATTTATAAAATGAACTCGTTGGTGCCACACGGACTCAATGACCGCGTTGAACTTAGCTGCTTTTTGTAATTTTTGTAATCAATGTTCTTTGTGCCTTGCTCCTGTTTCCCTCATATTCACTTACAGTCTATTTTCTAATCCTGCTCATTCTTCTTACATTACTCCTTCCTTTTCATTTATCTTTTTAACACAGTTTTGACCTTTATCACGCTTTATTCTCAGTTCCTACCTTAACTTCTGTCTTATTTTATTCATAGTTCCCACATTTCATTTCAACTTCAGTCTTATTTCTTTTTCCACATCTCATTCTTATCTCTATGTTTTGACTTGAGTCTCATTTTATGTTTTGCTTAACGCATGTAAACACATACACTGGTTGTATCCATTATTCGTGATTTTTTACACCATCGCTCATAATTTGTTGAATGCTTTTTATTGACACTACTTTCCCAGTCCAATATGGCCGCCATGTCGGTCGTCTATATTAGTAATTCCCTTTTCACTTTCGATCACCACAACTAATCACGCCTTCTGAGGTTCGTTTCACGGAGACACGCTGAGTGTTCCTGCTCGCGGGGAAACGCTGACTTTTTCGTTAACTTTTCACCAGGGTACGTCGTATCACGGGTTGTCAGCACAATATTTCTACTTACATTGCCCCAAGGGCATATAATTTTATACGGGGATTTATTGTTAGTCACAGAGTCTTTAACTTCACACACCTTTCCTGTTATCTCGTGCACGACGTAATCCCGGCACGTTCCTTATGGCGAGTTTGCACATTTCCTTTGGGATGTTGTTTCATACAATCGGCGCTTAACACACAATCTTTTCATTTGACCGCCTCACACCCTTGCGCTATCATGGTTTGCATGATTCTTCTGATCACTGCTTTTCACATTCGTTGTTTTCTGGGTTCAGGTGTTTTAGGCACCGATATTTTCACTAAGTTTTTGTGATTATCATTTAGTTGAATACGTCGCTACGTCGCATGATTCTTCTGGTCACTGCTTTTCACATTCGTTGTTTCTGGTTTTAGGTGTTTTAGGCACCAATATTTTCACTAAGTTTTTGTGATTATCATTTAGTTGAATATGTCGCTACATCTCTCCTATTTATCATGTCTTTACAGGATTCCTCCTGATGAAGGGTAAAATTATACCCGAAATGCATTGAGGATTACATCATATACTCTTGGTTCTATTGAATTATTTTTACTTTTGCAAATCAAGAATCTCATGATTAAAATGAAGATTTAAACACAGATGAATAATCATCAATAAACATTTCAGTATCAAACGACGACTTCGATGTTGATTAAAATTTTGCAACATTGTTGCCCACACGGGCTGTGCTATAAGGGGGACACCACTCAACTTTGATTGGTGCAACTGCAGTGTGTGAGTTTGTAACATGTGCATTCCCAGGGTTGTGAGTTGCATGATTGTGGAGTTGAGGTGTGTGGTGTGTTCATTTGGTACTTACCAACGAGCACTGCATTCCCATAGGTGCCAGCCTCGAAGCGCTGGTTGATGATGGACTGTCGGAAGTTGAAGGAATCATGCACACTGCCTGGGTAGTTGACGATATTTGTGAAGAGTCCACGGTGGTCCACTATTGCCTGCAGATTGATGGAATGCGTATGCTTCCTGTTGCAGTAATTGTGTGCAGCCGCGACAGGTGGCATGAGGAGTACATGTGTGAAGTCAATTGCCCCCAACACTTGTGGGAAGGCAGCTATGGTGTAGAAGCCTTGCTTGGTTTCCAGTTGTTCCTGCACAGTGTGTGGGAAGTGAAGGTACTGGGGTACCAAGCTGATGATGGCATCCAAGACAGGTGTGAGGATCTTGGATAGGGCTGGCTGTGAGACTCCTCCGACTTTGGCAGTTGTTGGTTGTAAGGTCCCAGAAGCCAACATGTGCAGCACAGCCAGCAGCTTTGTCTGTGGAGGGATGTTGGTTGTCCGCTGTGTTGATACCGTCAGCCTGTGAGGAATGATGGTTAGGATGCGTAGGATGGTTGTCCTTTTGAGCCTGTAATGGGCAATGACATCCTCTGGTGTTAAGTCTGTGAGGCTGGTGCATTTTCTGAAGGTCCGCTGTCTTTGTCTGTGCTGCCTCTGTGGTGGTCCGTGGGGTATCGGGACAGGGGTGGCGGGCCTGCGGTTGGTGGGTGTTGTGGCCTTCGTGGGGTCCAAGCTGCATGATGCGTAGCTCCATGGCATCTGTTGTTCTTCAGGTATGGCTCTGGGCTGGGCTCAGTTTGTCTTCCCACTTAACACCAGGTCGGAGCAGGTGTTAAATCCCTGCTGCTAATGCACCTTATCACCTGTTTTGTGGACTTATTGCTGATCTGGATGGTCGTTGAGAATGTTGCCAAGTGGTGTTGTCGTGGCTTTTTGCACGGGAACGCCTACTCTGCATCTCCTTAGCGTTAGTTGCCGGTGTCATCTGTGGCGTTGTTTTTTGCGGCTGCTATCACCGGAAAACTGGCGATATCGGCTGTTAGCACCAGCTTGCGAATAGTGCGATGAGTTTCTCCCCACTTTGGCGGCGATAAAGTGCCGCTAACTCGGCGATAGGTCCTTGAGAATATGCCCCTATGTTTTAGCATTGAAAAGCTTATCCATAAATTATCGCTTTCCAAATCCAGCAGAGCACCTCGATGGGAGATGCAAGGTTCTATGCCAAAACTGTAGTAACACCTTTCCAGTACATCATGGTGAGTGAGAAGAAAAGGCAACTTCTCTTATATTGCATGGAATCGACACAGGGTACATAGAAATTAATTGAAAATTATGACGATTACACACTTTTGAGATTCTATTAGTTTCGAAGTGAGTGTGTCACTGGTATAAAAACATTGTATTATCGAAATCTTTCTTCCTGTTTTCAAGGGAAAATTACCAAAGAAAGTGGCAATATTCAGAGCCATGTATTCTTAAAAAAGTTATGGGAAACAGTACGAATCCAATGAGGTGGTATAATGAAAAACAAAAGACATATACATGCAACTATGCTTTATACGCAAACTGTCATGTCACATATGAATAAAGTTTAGTATAGAACTGTGACTAGCCATGAGAACAAATAGCCATATTTGTAGCCTGGCAATAGATGGAGAAAAATGCTGCTAAAGGATGTCTGTCTCTATGAAACATTAAGTGCACTTTACAATGAGCTGAAAGCATAGCAGACGGCTAATACTGTGGGCCTCGGAAGGATGACAAGGACATCTGTATACCTTTCCAAACATTTAATGGTGGGCACTTGTCTGTTTCCTTGTTTTGAAACATAGAGTAGTCTGAAATTGATTGTGTCACTTTAAAAAAAAAAAAAAAGTAAATATTTTTTATTAGTGATTTCCAACTTTTGCTTCAGCAATACAATAAATAAACGCAGGGAGAGAGGGTGCACATCCAGCATGAATAGAATCTAATTAATTAATTCATCGCAAAAATAGCACCAAACGAGGCACTCAGTAAACGAGAGCAAAATTACAAAAACACATATGAGCAAAATTCATACCCTATTAAAATAAATATAGGCGCCATTATAATTCAGATTTCAAGTACGTAGCTTGGACCTTTGGGGCTGCATAAATAAAAGTTGTGAGCCACATTAGCACGGTCGTAGAGAGCTATGCCAGACATGCCGCACGCACAGTGGCAACAGGCCACCATTGACAGGGAAGAGGCACCTTGGAGACAGAGGGACAAATTTATTAGTCATGTGTGTTGGAATGACAATGATACTCTGTCAACACATACACAGGTCATGTGGATGAACATGTGGGAGCAACACTGGCACCCCCCATTGCAACACAGATGCTGGTATTCCATTGAACTGGCACACAAGTGACGGATAACAGCTAAACACCCCCTGCTGCCACGGAGAGGCTGCCATACACCATTGAGGCCCTGATGGGGCAATCACACACCATGTGAACCCGGTGCAACCTGTATGTTTCCGAGGCCAGTGTTACACACATTGATGGCCTCATCACAATCCCCAATCCCCTGACACATGACAGTCACCAAGTCTGACCATGGCTCCAGGTGAAGCCTGCCCCATGTCATGTTCCCCATGTAGGATCCACATGTATGCAAATGGAACACACATGAACCGGAGAAGTGCACACAGACTACAAACAATTTACACACCCAAAACGCCGTGAGGCATCCCTTACCCTAAGGAGATTTCGAAACTTGCCCGTGCATGTGACGCAGAATCAGCACATGTTGCTGTGTTCATGAGGAGTAGCAGGAGCACAACAATGCCACCAGCAGACAGCATGCCCATGGACCTGTGGAAGGGAGACACACAAGGAGTCAACCCAAAGGAGCACATCCGCAAGCATGTACTCAACACGTATCATGTTGTCAACATGACAGGTGACAATGATGACTCTCTGACAACATCCTTCCATTGCGCCATCACTCGAGTGACACTTCAATACACACCACTGACTCACTTGGCAGACATGCAGATGGACACACACATTGCAACACATGCCACACACGGCCCAATGCGTGCACACTCAGACACTGGAACTCACCACTAAGCAAAAAAGTTGCGTATGAGCCGACTCCGCATGTCCTCCACAGCCTCCTCCTCCTCCACATCACTTGCCCCGTCACCAAGGCCTTCATCCTCCACGGGTGGATGGTCCTGGTCATCTTGATCCAGTATGAGTGGAACAGCTTCCTCCACTGCCATGTTGTACAGCATGCAGCAGACGATGATGATCTTGCACACCTTCACCGGGGCATATGGGAGTGCTCCGCCGGTCTTGTGGAGGCACCGGAATCGGCTCTTCAGAAGTCCAAACGTCCTCTCAATGACTCTCCTGGTCCGCCCATGGGCGTTGTTGTAGCGGTGCTCGGCAGCCGTGCTGGGGTTGCGGACAGGCGTCATCAGCCATGGCATGTTGGGATAGCCAGCGTCCCCTACAAGGAAACATCATGGACAGAAGTGTGTCAGCACAGGCAGTGAGATTGGAAGATGACGCCAAACACTGAACTGCCAGAGTCTACCCACCAACAATACATGCTCGCTCGTTCCGCAGCTGCAGGATCATTTCAGGCAGCCTGCTACGCCTCATGATGAAGGCATCGTGTGCTGATCCTGGAAAGCGAACACAGACATGTGAAATCACCATGTTGGACAGACACACCACAAGGGCATTAATGGAGTGATAATGTTTGCGATTCCTATACACCACCTCCTGTGCCTGTGGTGGTACCAACGCAACATGTGTCCCATCTATGGACCCAATGACATGGGGCATCCCTCCCAGGGCATAGAACTCACGCTTGACATCTGTCAACTGCTCACGAATTGGGAATTTAATGTACTCATCCAGGTGAACCAACATGGCCTCTAAGAAATCATGCAGAACACGGCTGAACATCGTCTGGGACATGCCCCCGACGTCAGCAATGGTATGTTGGAACGTACCCGTGGCAAGGAAATGTAGGGCTGCCATCACCTTCAACTTGGGTGTCAGTGCACTGGGATACCTGTGGCGCGGGAGGAGTTGTGCTTCCAGCCGGCCTGTCAACTCATCAATCAACCGTTGGCTGAATCTGTAGCGGCGTATACAGTCCCGTTCATGCAGGGCAGCCATGTCTGGCATACGTCGAGGGAGAGGCAGAGCCCTGCAGTGAAATGGAAGGAACACCGAAGAGTGAGCACTGTACAACGACATTGTCAATGCACTGAGCACATGTTACACAGCCAATACACAAAGGGCACATTCTGAGTCAGGTCTGTGCCACATTTCCTGGACACGTACGCCAGTCAGGTGACACTCCTACCAAGGGACAGCCACTAACGGAGTGGGGCAAGCTCACGATGACATGGCATGAGACTAGCTGTGGGCCAGTGTAAGTGAACATGCACACGCATCACCGGATTCACAGACATCCACACATGTGCAGAAGTAGTATGCGTATGGTACAGACAGGTTGGTGGATGCGATATGCACTGGTCACATGTCATAGGAAAAGGACAGGCCACACACATTGCCTTGGAGGAGTACATGTCGAGACAGAACATACATAGAGTGCATGTGGATATGTACTTGTTTTGATACTCCGTGTAGTTGCATACATACACACCTCATGGCAGATCACATATGTGGGCTGGTGTGCGGAACAGTGTGCCATGGCCATCTACACACAGACACATGTTGGCAGCAGCAACTGCTGATGCATTGGACCACACACCTACAGCAAAATCATGGAAACACATGCCACACACATGACATGTTTGCAGTGTGCAACGCAGCCCTACACATGTCATGTGTAATATTGCGTGTACCTGGCATCAGGGGACAGGTGCGGGTGTCCGTGACATGCAAGTGACTCATGGCTCCACTAGTGTGTACGACATGCACACATGTCAAAGTAGTGCAGGGGACGTGTGGTACAATGCGCACCATCACACACGACATGTGTACACAGCTAATCGTACATATGCTTTGCCCACACCTCAGGGGTAAAGTGCCACATCACATCCTGACACACCTGTGTCACACACATGTGGTATTGCACAGACAATGCATTGGTGTCCACCCTTGGCAAAATCTGACCGGTCCATTCCTGTCTGTGTGCCGCCTGTCACCACTGACAGGTGTGAAACGCACCGTACATACGCTCTGAGTGCGTGTATAGGGTCCCTGGGCCAATATGTGCGCTGGCGTATGCGTACGCCACAGTGATACGGACCGTACACGCGCTTGTAGGGTCCGGATCACAATATGGGCGCTGGCGTATGCGTACGCCACAGTGATACGGACCGTACACGCGCTTGTAGGGTCCGGATCACAATATGGGCGCTGGCGTATGCGTACGCCACACTGATACGGACCGTACACGCGCTTGTAGGGTCCGGATCACAATATGGGCACTGGCGTATGCGTACGCCACAGTAGTACGGACCGTACAAGCGCTTGTATGGTCCGTATCACTGTGGCGTACGCATACGCCAGCGCCCATGTTGTGATCCGGACCGTACAAGCGCGTGTACGGTCCGTATCACTGTGGCGTACGCATACGCCAGCGCCCATATTGTGATCCGGACCCTACAAGCGCGTGTACGGTCCGTATCACTGCTTGTGGGGTGCCCTAGGGCGTGGAACGCACCGTACCTGTGTGTAAATGTATGAAATCACATAGGGGACACATGAGGGACAAGTATAAGGGCCTAAATGCATGATGGTTGCCATGGAGACTGAGTTAGAATTTTGAATTTGAGCACCAGGTGCCCAGCAGAAGTCAGTTTGAAAGAATCTACATTGTTGCAAAGTGGATGTTGACTTGACATCATCATCAAAACTGAAACCATGCAAAGCCACACACTGGGGTAGGTTTGAAGGGATTGGATGAAACGTAGGATGCAAATGTGACTGACCAATCAATCTGTACTCCTGTACATGAACAGGCCAGCCAGGCATATATAAGGCAGCCAGGTCCCATGAGAGAGCACTTGCCTGCACATCCATTCATCCATGACCACTGCTGCTGATAGTGATTCCTCTGGCACCATGTCCAGGACTGTGGAGAGGTCACAGCCATTCACCCAGGAGGAGAACCTTGCCCTGATAGATGTGATCCTCCCACAGTTCCAGAGCCTGTATGGTCGACCAGGGGTTCAGGTGAGTGCAGACTCCACTAGCTTAGACTGTGCCCCTTTTGTGTGACAGTGACTTCTGGCATTGTGTCCATGTGTGACAGACATGCACTGTTGTTTAGAGTGGGTCCCAGGGTGTGGAAGGCCTCATGTCACCCATGCAGAGCATGCTGGGTTTCCTGTGTGCACTCCTCACTTGCATAGTGCCTACTGTGACAATGAATGCATGGTGCATGCCACATTCTGCCTGCATACTCCTCCTGGAGATGTTGTTTCCACAGTCCTGATGTGATCCTGCGTTCCCCCCAGTGTGACAGGTGACAGTACCCATGGATGTGTGTTTGTTCAGTGTACCTGTGCTGTGAGTGTCCACAGGCCGTGTTCGTCCCCTGCACATTGGTGTGTGTGTAAGTCCCGTGTCATGTGGGTGAGTGCATATGGGGAGTGTTGCACACAAGCAGCATGAGGGATGGATATAGCCTGGCCATCCGATGTGAGCAGGGAGCAGTGCTGTGTGCATGCCGTGCTGAGCCAGCCCCACACCTGCGACACCCCCCGTCTACTGGCACATGGGCAGAGTGAGGTGTGTACCCACAGTTGGCAATGCCATGGGATTGTCCTGTACCTGTGTGTGTCTGTGTACTCTGCTGAGGTAGCATCAGTGTGCTGGGGCAGGTGACTGCTGTGAGGTGCTGTACATAATCCTGGTGTAGCCTGTGAGGCACAGTGTGATCCCTGGTCAGTGAGTGTGTGGTACCCCTCATGCCACCCGTGTACTTTCAATGGCACGTAGTGCATTTGGCCTTCCACAGTGGATAATGTCCCTATGACAAAGGTGCAATCAGTTGCATGCATACCATGGCCTGTTCATAAAGAGGATTGTTCTATATGTGTGTCTCTGTGTCTTTGCTCATGTGGATTAATGTATTCTCACTTTTGCATCCTCACAGGTAGGCGCCATTGCCAAGGGGGTGATCTGGAGGGAAGCCGTCAGTGCCGTGAGGGGTACAGAGGGTCGGAGGCGGAGCCTGTCTCAGGTGAGGAAACGCTGGCAGGACATCCGGTGCTGGACGAGGAGGATTGTACGGCTCCTGCTGGGGGACTCACCTGAGAGCCGTAAGAACCGTGGGCGCCGTCGTCTGACCCACATCCAGAAGCGTGTGCTGGCGGTGGTCTTCCCCGATATGGACAGGCGCCTACAGGAGAAGCAGCAGCAGGAAGGGGGTAGGTACATGTGTGTCAGTTGTGTGTCCCCAGCCAATGTAAGTGCGCAGTTGCATGGATACACTGCCAGGGTTTGATTGCGCAGTGCGTCAACTTCTCCCCAAAGTAGCCCGGTGCTGTTCTCACTCCCTCCCTTCCCCTCCTTGCCATGTGTTCCCTGTTCTGTGTGTAGCCACTCTTGCACAAGGTTATTTAGGCAGGCAGTTTATGCTGGTGCCCAATGCTAGCAGCATCATGTGTGGGGGTGATGTGTCACAGGTCTGGGGACCTTGCGTGTGCCATGGCCAATTTCAGTCATTGTGGGGTCCATGTCACTTGGCAATGATTGTGAATCACGACATAGGGGTGTGTCTCCAAAGTGTAGAGCCTTCCAGCATGCATGTCCAATTGTGTGCCCTCTGACATGATGTGCCTGGGTGGGAGGCCTGCTAGGTGCAGGGACGGTAGCATATTTTGCAGTCATGTCCATCCTGGACCATGGAGGAGTTTGGGCACTACTGTGCCCTGGGGCACCTCTTCCTAGGTATCATGTGCGTCATCCAACAATATGGACATTCACTGTGTCTTCGCCAGGGGTTGGGTAGGGTGGCATTGTACCCTGGGCTCAACTGTTATGACCTACAGGTTGCTACATGTGTCCACTGTACAGGGGGACCCATTTTGCTTGTGCATACTCACAGTGGGCATTACCTGTGTGTGTTGTAAAGACAATCTGATGATGTTTGCTTGTCAATGATGTGTGGACAGGCGCACCAGGGGCAGTGTGTGTACAGTCATGAATTAGTGGAGGCCATGTGTTTTCATCCCAGAGTAAGAGGTGTACATACTTTCTCCGTCTCCATGAGACTTTCTCAGGTGTGGGTGGTTTGTGCGTACAAGGCCTACATGTCAAGAGCTCCATCCTCCTTGCTGGGTTTGGCCTGTGTGTGATGTTTGACTGGACATACGCTCAAGGTGCAGTGACCCAGTCATGTTTGGCATGGTTACATGTATTGCCTTTGCAGCATGTGCCAAGAGTAAATGGATATGATTCCTGCTCATCCCTTTTTGACGACGCAGTGTGGTGCAGATGCTGTGCACATTTGTCCCCAGAGGCTGGCTCCTCTGTAAAATTTGAAGTGCAGTGATTTGCTGTTGTGTCATGCTCTCCATTGTTTCTCAGTGGCATGGTGGGTCGACAAACTGTGTGTTCCATGGCCTACATGTGTACATTGTTTTGTAGGTGTAACTCCTGTTGCTTTTCAGGCTATGCAATGTGACCTATGTATATTTGACTCATGTGACATATGTGTACAGGTGTCTGATTATCTCCTGTCTCTTCACCTTGCCCACAGCATCGCCGGGGGACACGGAAGGAGACACTAGCACGGACCGGGAGGAGGGATTGAGCACCAGTGCCAGTAGTGCTGTCCTGTCTGGCACATGGAGTGGCACGGAGGCCGAGGGGAGTGAGGCAGAGGACCTGTTGACTGCCAACACAGACTATGACGTAGACGGGTCCGAGGCTGAGCTCCCAGAGGTGGCGGAGTCTGCCCACCCAGCTGAAGGCAGCCCTCCACATCCCCCCGCCACCTCAGTTTCCATCACCGGCCTCCCACATGCTCGTGGCCCTTCCCTCCGTGCTCGGTCCCCACATGTCTCCTTCCTGCCAGGCACCGCACCCCCTGCCCCTGTCACCACTGCTGCGGTGAGTGCGGAGTCTGTGGACATCCTGAGGCAGTTGCAGGTTGGTCAGACTGCGATGCTACATGTCCTCCATGCCCACACCCAGGTGCTGACCCAGATGGAGGCATACATGGAGGGCATGTCGGCTGCGCAGTCTGACCAACGGCAGTTGCTGAGGTCCATAGACTCCACACTGACTGCAGGACTGGATCTCCTGCAACGCTGCCTACCCCCCCCTACCCCTGCCCCATCCACAATTCCCACTCCCGTGCCTGTCCCACGCACATCCAGACGTCAGCGTGCACGCACCCCAACAGACACAGGCACCACACCACCAGGGAAGTCGAAGCGCACACCTCCTGTCACGCACACACAGGGTGAGGTAGGCACACCCACTGGGTCGGGGGGGAAACGTACAACACGCAGCCACAGTGGGAGTCCGCAGTCCACACAACCCACTCCCTCCAAATCCACTCCCCTTAGCTCTCCTGGCCAACAGTCGGTGACAGCATCACCCACTGCAAGTGTGCCCCCCAGGATGACACCACCCCGCAAGCGGTGGAGGCGGGACCCGGCCAGGGGAGTTGAGTCCCCCACCCTGTCCACACCCTCCCCCAGTGGCGCTGCGACCCATCCCTCTTCCCCCCCCCTCCTTGGGGCCTGTGGTTGGATTGGGTGCGGGGGAGTCGCTGGGGGAACTTGCCGACGTGTGCAGCGCCATTCTGTCCTACACCTTTGGCGCTGGCACCCCCCCTGTGGCAGAATCATCCCTCCCTGCACCCACAACACCTACCCTTGCCCCTCCTGTCCCTGCGGTGCCTGTTTCCACCCTACCCCCTGATGCGCCCTCTTCTGTGGATGACATGGACATGTGAACTGTGCAGGCAAGCTAGGGGACACACGTCCCGATGTGTACCCCCCCCGGACTTTGCTGCTGGCCTGGCCCATGGCCCTTGTACATAGTGGACATTTTCTCAGAGATATTTTCCTGCTGAATAAAGCCTTTTCTTTTGGTTTTGCACACTGATGCTTTCCTGGACTTGCTGTTGGTGCTGGTGCTCCCTGAGTTGGGGTGGTGATAATGTGTTAGGGGTCTGTGAAATGTTGGAGTGTGCTGCTCATGGGGTGTACCCTGCCATCTGCGTGCCATCACAAAGGTCTCTGCCAATGGTATTTGGTCATGTTTGCTCTCACTGTATGGTGACATTGTCCCAAGGTGTGTTCCATCCTCTGTGGAGCAGGCCATTTTCCCTGCAGGGTGTCTCCCAAATGCTGTGCTGTGCTGTGTCTACATTTCCTTGATGTGTGAGGGTTGCCTTTCAATATAGCCATGCTGGCTCAGCAAAGGCTCCACCTGCATCTGGGGTATCACCCTTGTTGGTCACTTGACTTGTTGATGGGGTATATTGTCCTATGTCTGGGCACTGCTGGGAGGACTCTGCACACACCCCTCCTGTCTCCGGGCACTGCTGGGAGGACTCTGCACACACCCCTCCTGTCTCTGGGCACTGCTGGGGGTGTTAGGCACACACCATTCTTATTGGAGGTTAGGTGCGTCCATACACGGGTGGGGGTTCGGGGCGTACATACACGGGTGGTGGTTCGGTACGTACATACACGGGTGGTGGTTGGGTGCGAACATACACGGGTGGGGGTTTGGGGCGTACATACACGGGTGGTGGTTCTGTACGTACATACACGGGTGGTGGTTGGGTGCGAACATACACGGGTGGGGGTTCGGGGCGTACATACACGGGTGGTGGTTGGGTGCGTACATACACTGCTGGGGTGGGGGTTGGGTGCGAACATACACGGGTGGGGGTTCGGGGCGTACATACACGGGTGGTGGTTCGGTACGTACATACACGGGTGGTGGTTGGGTGCGAACATACACGGGTGGGGGTTCGGGGCGTACATACACGGGTGGTGGTTGGGTGCGTACATACACTGCTGGGTGGGGGTTGGGTGCGTCCATACATGGGTGGGGGTTCGGTGCGTACATACACGGGTGGTGGTTCGGTACGTACATACACGGGTGGTGGTTGGGTGCGTCCATACACGGGTGGGGGTTCGGGGCGTACATACACGGGTGGTGGTTCGTTACGTACATACACGGGTGGTGGTTGGGTGTGAACATACACGGGTGGGGGTTCGGGGCGTACATACACGGGTGGTGGTTCGGTACGTACATACACGGGTGGTGGTTGGGTGCGAACATACACGGGTGGGGGTTCGGGGCGTACATACACGGGTGGGGGTTCGGGGCGTACATACACTGCTGGGGTGGGGGTTGGGTGCGTACATACACGGGTGGTGGTTGGGTGCGTCCATACACGGGTGGGGGTTCGGGGCGTACATACACGGGTGGTGGTTCGGTACGTACATACACGGGTGGTGGTTGGGTGCGAACATACACGGGTGGGGGTTCGGGGCGTACATACACGGGTGGGGGTTCGGGGCGTACATACACTGCTGGGGTGGGGGTTGGGTGCGTACATACACGGGTGGTGGTTGGGTGCGTCCATACACGGGTGGGGGTTCGGGGCGTACATACACGGGTGGTGGTTCGGTACGTACATACACGGGTGGTGGTTGGGTGCGAACATACACGGGTGGGGGTTCGGGGCGTACATACACGGGTGGTGGTTCGGTACGTACATACACGGGTGGTGGTTGGGTGCGAACATACACGGGTGGGGGTTCGGGGCGTACATACACGGGTGGGGGTTCGGGGCGTACATACACTGCTGGGGTGGGGGTTGGGTGCGTACATACACGGGTGGTGGTTGGGTGCGAACATACACGGGTGGGGGTTGGGTGCGTACATACACGGGTGGTGGTTGGGTGCGTCCATACACGGGTGGGGGTTCGGGGCGTACATACACTGCTGGGGTGGGGGTTGGGTGTGTACATACACGGGTGGGGGTTCGGGGCGTACATACACGGGTGGGGGTTCGGGGCGTACATACACTGCTGGGGTGGTGGTTCGGTGCGTACATACACGGGTGGGGGTACGGGCCGTACTTCCACGGGTGGGGGTGCGGTCCGTACATACCCCTACCCACGCTCTGCGTGCCTGGGTACGGCCCGTACCCATGCGTTTGGTGGGTGGGTACGGTGCGTCCCCCCATTGTTGCAGTGCCGTGGGGTCCGCACCGTACACAGGCCTTGGGGGCTCGGCTACGGGTCATACCACGCGTACCCCTACATGAGCCCAGCAATGCTGTTACGAGCCGTACCAAGGCCTTTCTGACGTGGGTACGGGCCGTACCGCCATTGTTGGAGTGACGTAGGGGGACGCGTGGTACGTTCCGTACCCACGCTCTTGCGGCCTGGGTAGGGTACGTACCGGTTCGCGTGACCATCCACTTCCGTTGTGGCGGACGCTTGCGTTGCTGGCCTCGCCCCCACCCCCTGGAAGTGACCAGGCCCTGATGGTCAGGTATGTCCAGGCCATGTGTGATTTGGTACCATGTGTTGGTGTTGTGTGTCCTGCCCCTGCCCCCCCCTTTGCCCCTGGTTGTTGTGCTGACCTTCTGCGGCGTCTGCGTCGGTTCCTGTACGCCAGGTGGACTGCTAGGAGGGCAGGGATGGCACGTAGGTTCGGGTCCATGTCTGTTCGTCGCGTCCAGCTGCTCCTTGCGTGTGTCGTCCTGATTTCCCGGCAGTTTTTGGCAGCCGGTAAATATTTTCCGTGCGGGATGACGTCGGTTCGATTCGTACTTCCTGGTTCGTGAAACGTAGGCTGGATGCGTACCGACGTCAGGTCGGCGCCTTTCAGGATCGGAATTGTGTTTGGATTCTGTTCGGTCGGTGTTTTGTTCGATTCGTACAGAAATGGTGTTTCCGTGCGAATCGTACTTGCATTATAGGATGGATTTCGCACCGGGTACGAGTCGGACCGAGAAAAGGCTCCGTCCGACGGTTCGTACCAGGTTTTTACCGGATCGGAATTGGCACCATGGTCGGTGGTTCATCTGCAGGGGATAAAGCCATGTTGTTTGGTTGAGACCAGTTCAGAAATAATTCAGCCCAACCAAGTAGCCAGAATCTTTGAATATAGCTTTGCATCACTATTTATTAGCATGAACGGCCTGTAAAAGCTGGAATCGTTCGAGACCTCCCTTTCTTCAAAAGTACAATGATATTCGGTATGGCCCACGAGTCAGGGGGCTGGTGGCTTTTCTTAACATAGAGAAACAGCTTATGTAAATCCGACAGTAACAGCACAAAAAGTACTTGATCAAATTTGATTCGAATTTAATCAGTCTCCACCGCCTTCCCAGAGGGGATTTCCTGAAGTGCTGCCTGAATTGGTTCTGCTGAGAAATCCACCTCCAGGAAATCACAGTTATCCTGCGTGGCTTTTCTTAAGAACACCAGGTTAAAAAATTGCTCCACACTTTCTTCCCCTGTGGGGGGGGTTGAGCTTGATATAGCTTGCTGTAATACCCACAAAACACTTCCCGTATATCATCGGGATCCAAGACTAAGTCTCCACGATAATTTTTTGACTCACTAATGTAGCCAGTCGTCACCTTTTGCCAGGCCTGAACTCAGAGGATGTGCCCTACACATTCATTAAATTCATAGCATTCCTGTCTCCTGGCCAGGAATTTTTCTGCAGTCTTTTTGGCTTTAATTTCATTCAAAGCGGACTTTTTTTTATAGCTATCAGAGATTGAACAGGGGAGGGGTCAACCCTAGAGTTATTGCTGCCACGAGCTGGGCCTCAGCATTGCTTAATTGTTGATGTAACTATTTATTACAGGATTGAATCTGTTTCTGTCGGTTCAGGCTAAACCTAAGAGTTTCTCCCCTGACTCTAGCTTTGAAGGCGTCCCAGAACATCCCTGTGGGAGAACTTCCTCTGTTTAATTTGAAAAAATCTGTGATCCATAAAATCATGTTTTCCCCATAGGCTGGACCAGTTAAGAGACCTCACTCGGAGGATCATCTTCTAGGGCCCCTTGTAAACCCTTCCAGAGACAGCTCTATTACCAGCGGGTTATGATCTGACATTATCTTGGAAATAGCTCTATTTGGCACCCCTTTAGCAAGTCTGGTGTTACATACAAATAATCAAGCCTCGCTAGAAAGCCATGGGGAGCACACTAATATGTATTCCCGGGGTTAGGAGCTTTTAGTTTTGCCCAAATATCAACAAGACCTATATCTCTCTCAAGACTCTTGATGGCTCTTGCCTGGCATACCTGCTTAAATTGCCCCTTGACGTGCCCCTTGATCTGTTAAAATTTAAATCACCACATAGCACATAGGGTGCCGGCCAACGCATGTACCCTGTTGACTTAAAATCAAAGATACCTGGATCTTCCAGAATTGGACCATACAATGAGCATAGGGTGAAAGATCCTGGCTGATACTGGCATTCTGTAATTGGCCACCTACCATGTTTGTCTATATCCAAAAGCACAGGTCTTACTTCTAGAAAGGGCTGCGATCCCCTTAATCTTCATATCCTGTGTAGTGAAAGTAACTAAACTTCGGCTTAAGGTTTCCAACAAAGTTCTACTAGCCCTGTCAATGTGAGTTTCTTGGAGACAATAGATTTTAGCCTTACTGGCTTTCAGATCCTCAGCTACTATCCTTCTTTTAGTGCCCATCAATCAAGCCACAAATGTTGACAGTAGCTATACGTAGTTTAGACATAATCATGCAGTTTTCAATGGCCAGCCCTATTGAACCGACCACTGCACTTCTCTTAGAGATCCCTAATGGGCCTAGACTGATTGTGCATATGCTCAACCCAACCATCTCACATCTATTGTCTTGTGGTAAATAATTTAATTACCTGTACTATTTTTGATACGGGAAATATAATAAGAATAACTCAGTAAAATGAGAGGCAGAATCCGTGGTATTAGAGGGTCTGAAAGGCTTTATTCCTTACAAAGGAAATAGGATGGGTCGACCCATGGCAATCATATTCCATCACCACGAAGGTTCAGGAAGGATAGGCAATACATTATTGACAAGTAACCATATATATATGAAAAGCATTACATTAAGACAGATGCAGGAGGCGTAACAGCTGATAAGACAGATAATAATATGCATGCGTAACTAAAATAGGCGTAACTGGGTGTAACTAAAAAAACGTCATTACATATGATGTCACAAATAGGTGGATCCATGAAAGAATTTTGCAATGTCAGCAGGAATATTTGGCAGAGATGCGCGCGCAGCCGCATGACGTGTGATTGACGTGCAACTAGGGGGTGAAGGGGACTTGACATTTAGCTCTACATGTGGAGACAGAAGTCTGGGGGGTCAAGTCAACCTAATCCCAAATCATATCTAACATCCTATGTTTAAAGAACTATGTTATCCAATAGGAAAGGTTTCTCGGGCGGAATCTATTCTATACTGACTGTGAGTGCGTGTACAAGCGTCTAAGTGTCTACATGAGATGCGAGGGCAGAAATCTTCCATAGTAACAGGGCTATGAATCACTTGCACAAGGACAGCAAGGCCGGGCTCTTCGCTCGGTAGCTGGAAAAATGTTTACCTAAACTACTAGACAGGAATGCATTGGATGAGGAGCGGAGCAGATAATCTTTGAAGGTGAAATACAGTTTTTGGCAGGCAGACAGGCCGAAGTCAGGCACCGTTAGCCGCGCAGGGAGTAGGACAAAGTTCATGGATGCAGATGCGAGCTCAGACTGGAGCTGTCAGAGGTAGGAAGCAGGAAAAGGCTTGATGGCAGCATTCAGGGCCTACTCGCCTGAACTGCAAAATAGGGTAACTGAGCCATATAAAGTCGGTGGCCTTTCATACTTAGGAATAGAATATCTGACCCATTCATGGCGGATCTGAAAGAGGACATGTTGACGGTGGACGCACATATGTTTGCGTCTTCATAACTGGAACTGGAGGGAACATACATGTACTTGTAACTTATACATGGAGCCGTTGGGGTCTAAGATAGGGGACATAACTGATCATAAAATTCATATTTCCTCATTCCCTCCTTGTCCCCTACTGACCTCAGGAGATATCGATCTTCATCAATCCATCAATTTGTTCATATAGTATCATTTGTTCTTCTTTCTTTATCCGGGATCTTGAACGAAAACTTTGATGTGGAATACACGATGTGGCACACAGACCACAAATCGCTGGCCCACATTGTAAACATAAGCAACAACTGAATAGTATGAGAAAGCCAATACCTAGGAAGGATAGTATTCTCCATCCCCAGGCTGACAACGCGCTCCAAAACCAACTGGACCAAGTCCAGGTGCCTGGATTCTGGTGTATCTGGCTTACAATCTTATGAAGGCGAGTTATAGCTTTATATGCAGATGGTGAGTTTTCTGGGATGAATATGCAGCAACTTGATCCGATGACCCTACAAGCTCCGCCCCTATCGGCCATGATGACGTCAAGGACAAGACGATTTTGAAGAACAACAATCCGCATCGCAGACTGCTCCTCTGTTAAGTTGCCTAAGGCGGAAATAGTTTCATTTACTACGGCTTCAAGGGTCCTAGTTAATCTACGTATCAGCTTACTATTGGTGACTGTACCTATATAGGGAAAGAGACCTTTATTGAAATCTGTATATTTTTCCCATGCCGTCTCAGTGTAATCGACAATTGGGAGATCTCTCTGCTGTCTAGTGTGTACTAAATGGATGTTCCTATGATAATCAGGTGGGGCTAGGAAAACAGGTGGCAGAAGGAATGCTATGTAACAGGTACCATCCCAATCTAGAGGTAAGCGTGTATATGCGGTCTGGCCACATATAAAATAGGAATGATGAGAAGCTCTAAATGTAGATTTGCCTTGATCACTGAATTTTATTACAGTGGTGCATTTACTATGGCCCATATGTATGGAGCCATTCTTTCTCACACATAATTCCCCTTTTACTGGGAATACTGACATGGCGGGCAGGATTGGTGTAGCTTCGGATTCAACGTTCAGGATCATGAGATTAAGTGTAAAATTACCTAATCCATATACTTCATTTTCTAGATCAGTTCCTGTTCTTTTGGGAAGTCCCTCCTTGTTGGGGTAGCAGACTTTGAGTAAAACTAGGTTCAGGTTTCCCCATACCCAATTGTCTTGATAAACTAATGAATTTGAATCTAGGGATTTGATCAAACTAAACCATGCTCCACAGGAGCCATTGTGTGTGAACGGATATGGAAAAAGAGGCAGAACTCCCTTGTATTTCTGATAGGGGGGGAGTCGGCCACATATCCAACAATTGGTAGCATTGCTGGTCTGATGAGAATGATGTAACATACTAATGAAAGTGTTATTACGCAGCGCAAATCTATAGGACAATTCATGCGGTGGTAATTCGCTAAAAGAATGTTCAGCAGTTACATTGTGATTATGCTTGAAGATAGGATAATACATGTGTAATAGTATGCTGACAATGATGATCAGAAGACTTAGAAAAAACAAAATTAATAACGTTACTGTGCAATGACTACGCAGTGATTTACAATACGCATGCTTCTTCAACTGTATTAGACTTTTTCTTTCTCTATTCAGGTCTAGAGGATACATGTCAGGGACAAATTCAACCGCTTCACCTTGGAGAGGACTTATACAATCAAATTGTCTGACTTTTTAGACCGTAATTTTAGTTTATAGAGTTCAGAGTTTGTAAATTCAGTCTTTTCAACCAAAGGGAGTTTTGAATCAGTCTGTGAGGGAATGCAGGGCTGATTTTTTACATCAGATGGTAGTCCATAAAATTTCTTGATATGACTCGAGTGTAACCATCCTTTTCTACCTTCGATCTTCACGGCTGTCCTCGTCGTCAGTAGCACGAGTTGCGGCGATTTCCACCTAGGATCCAGCTGAGACTTCCGGTCAAAATTTCTCACTAGCACCAGGTCCCCGGGAACTACGTCATGGGGTTTTACCTTGGTGTTATCGGGAAAGGCTGCAGCTACCTGTGAACGACAAGATTGTAGTGCAGACATCAAGGAAGCCAGGTAATCTGTCAGCATATTACAGTCAACATCCGTGATTTTGCGAGGTATAGGCGTCCCCCACATATTTGGTGGTCTACCGAAGATCACCTCATACGGGGATAGCCCTGTTCGAGAATGTGCTACCATTCTCATGTAAAAGAGTGCAACTGGTAAGGCTACTATCCAATCGACACCTTTTTCTCTACATATTTTGGACAATCTAATTTTCAGAGTTTGATTATGGCGTTCCACGAGACCTGCTGCCTCTGGATGTCGGACACAGTGAAACTTCCATTGATAGCCTAACAAGAGTGAAACGTGTTTCATTAATTCGGATGAGAACGGCTGGCCGTTATCTGAGTATACCACACGTGGTAAACCATACCGTGGGAAGAATTCTCGAACTAACTGTTTGGCAGTAGTCGGGGCAGTGTAATCGGAGACGGGATACGCCTCTGTCCAACGGGAAAGAGCGCATACAACTACGAGAACATATTTGAATCCTCGACAACGTTCCATCTGGATATAATCCATCTGGAGGACTTCAAAAGGGTGATCAGGAGGCTGAAATCCACCCTGTTCTACGGGGATGCTTTTACCTGGATTAAACTGACAACATACCATACAGGTACGGACTTTTTGTTTAGCTGCTGCTCGTAAATGTTTGTTGAACCAAATGTGTTGAATACTATCTAGCATAGCTTTTTCTCCTAGGTGCGCTGGACTATGTATTGTATTAATGACGACTTGAACCATGGAATCAGGAAGAAACCATATAGATTTTTCTTTCGTCATCCATCCTTGATCTGTTTGGATCCCTCCTAATTCAGTCCATTTCTTTATTTCATCTGGTGTAGCATGTGTCTGTATGTCAATTACGTCAAGAGCGGGATCCTTAACTGTCATGCAATGTGTTGGTGTCGGAACTATTGTCTTTGTCGTGTCAGTTGTATGAGTCTGATTCTGAGCAGTCTGTTTGGCTGTTCTGTCAGCTAAATCATTACCCTGAGAAATGATATCGGTAACTTTCGTATGGGCTTTGCATTTCATAATCGATATTGCAGTTGGTAGATGTATTGTATCTAATAGGGCATGAATGAGTGGTCCGTGCTGAATGTGGGCACCGTGAGAAGTTAAATAACCTCTCTCTCGCCACAGCACGCCGAAGTCATGAACGACTCCGAATGCATAACGTGAATCTGTGTATATGTTAACTTTCTTATTTGTGGCTTGAATACAGGCTTGTGTCAGAGCGATGAGCTCTGCTGCTTGAGCTGACAAAGTGTTAATACAATTTGTTTCGATGACTTCAGTGTCTGTTGTGACTGCATAAGCGGCCACTAACTCTCCTGTACTTGTTCTCATACATGAACCATCTACATACAACGTCAGGTCTGGATCTGACAATGGGACATCTGTCAAGTCTTGTCTGGGTTTCGTCGTGATAGTAATAACTTCACTACAATCATGTGCTAGTGGGTCTATTCCGTTTACTGGCAAAAGTGTGGCAGGATTTAATGTATTACAACGTCTGATTTCTATGTGTGGCTGAAACAATGTCAATTCATAACCAGTAAGTCTTGCTATAGTCAAGTGTTGTGTTTGTGTTCGGTTCAAGAGAACCTCTACTGCATGTGGTACTTGTACTGTCAATTGATGTCCTAATACTATAGAATCGCTTTGTCTGATTGCTAAAGCTGTTGCTGCCACTGATTTCAGGCACGCAGGAAGAGCTTGAGCTACGGGATCTAATGTGCTAGAAAAATAAGCGCATGGTTTGTGTGATCCTGCTTGTTCCTGTGTGAGTACTGACAAGGCAGTACCTTCGCGTTCTGTAACAAAGAGTGTAAACTGTTTACTGTAACATGGTGTTGCTAAAACTGGTGCTTGACATAAAGCTTTCTTCAAGCTTTCAAAAGCTTGTGTATGTTCCTGAGTCCAAGGAAGGACAGTCGGTGTGGCTGCCTCCTGTGCTGTCAACTGAATGAGTGGTTTTGCTAGAAATGCATATTGAGGGATCCACTGCCTACAGTATGAAGTGAGGCCTATAAAAGCCCGCACCTCCTTCTGTGTCTTGGGTATTGGCATGTTAGCAATTAACTGGATGCGGTCGGGTGTAAGCTGCCTTCCCTCCTTGGACAGCGAGTGCCCAAGGTAAACAACTCGCTGGACACAGAATTGCAGCTTAGAAGGGGACACCTTGTGCCCCTTTTCAGCCAGAAATTGTAAAACCGTCAGTGATGCCTTTTCACATTCAGGTTCGCTTCGAGCGGTGATCAACAGATCATCGACATATTGAAGCAGTGCAGTGTTAACTGGCATGTGGATACTGTCAAGTTCTCGTTTTAATGCTTGGCTATAGATGCTGGGGCTTTCTGTGAATCCTTGAGGTGCGCGTGTGAATTTAAAACTTCGTCCATTCAAACTGAATCCGAATAAGTATTGGCTTTCCGGATCTATTGGGACGCTGAAAAAGGCATTCTTGAGATCAACTACAGTAAAGAACGTGGCTTCTGAATCTATAGCTGTTAGTAATGAGGAGATGTCTGGGACCACGGGGTATTGTGGTACAATGCATTTATTTAATTCGCGCAGATCAATAACTAATCGATATACTGGCGGAGCTTTTGCATCAGTTCGTTTGAGAATCGGAATTATCGGGGAATTACATACATTGGAGTTGGTTTCCACAACCACTCCTTGGGAAATAAGCTCGTCAATGATTTGCAGTAAAGCCACTACAGCATCTGGGGGTAACTTATATTGTCGTATTCGTGGTAATACTACTCCTGTTTTAAGTGTGACTCGATATGGTGTAATGTTTATGCAACCAACATCAGTGGGGCCTTGTGCCCATAAATGTGTAGGCAAATTCTGTAGTCGGTGATCCATGTCTCGGGACACATAGTGTCCTTTGAAATCACGTAAAAATAATCTTACTCCTTCCGGAGAACAACATATTATAGCTCCTAGCGCTTTCAATGTTTTTATTCCTAACAGGTTTTCTGGACATGATTTAGTAAGCAATAAGTCTGTAGTCCGTGTCAACGGACCAACCGTGAGTGGAAGAGGTTGTGATACTTCATTTATGATAGGTTTTCCTGAAAAACCAAGGGAAATATTCTGTGAGCCTGAGAGGGGTGCCCCTGGAACTTCACTACGTCGTATTGTTGTCCTGCTTGCCCCTGTATCAAGTAAAAATTTTCTATCTTGACCTAATAGTTCACTATGTACATAAGGACCTTCCTGATCTACAGGAACCTCAATAAGGGGTAAGCCAACTTCCTTCTCTAGGCTATGTCATGCGTATCGTTGATATTCAGGATAGTCATATTGTGCATACTGGTACATCTGTTGCGTGGCTGCTTGTGTGGCAGCAATAGGCTGTTGCTGTGATGCAGCTATGGTCAGTTGTGGAGCTGCCTGTTGCGGAGCTGGCCTAGATTGTGCATGCTGAGGGAGTTGCGTTTGGTCCACCTGTCTAGGTGGACGTGGTCTTTCCTTTGTTGCACCTGTGGCGATATTGTGTTTTAAGACTGGACAATTGTGTATATAATGACCTGGCTGTTTACAATAGTTGCATGTCCCTTTCACAGGACCTGCTGAATCACTAGACTGTGTCATACCCTTTTTATGACCGTCAACTGGAACTGACTGGGCAACAAGCATTTTCATTTTCGTGTCTTTCATACGTCTATGTTCATGTTCTTGTTCCTCTCTAATTCTATTGTGGTGATATTGTAACATTTGTAACATTTGTGACGGGGTGTTACCTTGCCAGGTACTCTCAAATTTCAATACTCTATTCTTAACTTGGGGCAGAGAATTTTCAACTAATTTTGTCACAAACAGATGTGGATAAGATTCGCTACTTGCTTTTATGCCACTATTAATACCAAAACATTTTTCAAATCGGGAATAGAAATCACTAGTGTCTTCATCTTGCTTTTGTTTACAGGCTGAGATTGCACCCCAGTCTTCCTTTCTCGTACTTAATAAACGTGGCAGTACCTGTACTAGTAAACCTGGTAACACTTTAGTCTTGTCCCCAAGCCCTGAACCTGGGGCTCGGGCCTTCTCTTCTGTTTCTAATGCCGTCCAATCTATTTTTTGGTCTCCCACCTCCCAATCTTTTTCCTTGAGTTTTTCGTAAATGCCAGCAGGCATTAATACTTTCAATATTTTCATAATATCGGGGTAGGTATATTCTCCCATGAGTAACATGTCTTTAATTTCACGGTGGAATCCCGCTGGATCTTTGTCATGACTGGGTACTACTTTCTTCATTTCTAATAATTCAATTTTAGTTATAGGCGTGTACACAAACACGCGTGTAAAGTTATTATCATCACCCCTGATTGGGTGTACTTCGCGTAAGGGATTCTGTCTATCCATATAATACGTCGTTCTTTCCTTGATGGGTAGTGAGACATGTTCAGGGCATACAAAAAGAATATACTGGTTTCTGAATTCTAATATTTCTTTGATTAAATCAGTACCTGAACCTCTCCATTTATTCGTGAGGTAGGGGACCAGGATCGGAGTGTTGGCTTTTATATAATATGAGGAGTTGTTGAATCATGTATATGCCAGCTAAACGCTGTTCGTCTGGGGTAAGGTTCAAAAACGTGTGTGCTAGTGCATCATCACTATATTTTCCGGGACTGTCAGCCCATAGTACTGCTGACCTGGCTAATTCTTGTTCATCCATAGAATCGAGCATATGATACCCCCTTCGGTCTCGGAGTAATTTATCCGCGGCTTGGAACAAGTGTTCAGGAGACCTTATATTTATTATAGGTGTTTGGAAATTTCTGTTACTTTCTGGACATATCGGACGTATCGGGTCATTAAAGCCTCTAGTATTATTATGAGGTCTTCCTCTACCTACGTAAGCAATCGTTTCTACGTGTCCTGTTGGCATTCTTGATTCTTCCCCCTCCTCTCTGTTTAGTTCGTGCTCGTCTACCTCTGATCTTTCTTCGTGTATTCGTTCTATTTCTTTGCGGATCTTTCAGGACATAGCTACTATACATAACTGTCTATCATGTCTTCCTTCTGATATATTTTGTCCCCAAGTGACAAGTTTTTGCATTTCTTCCGGATTTACCCCCGGTCGGTCTTGATTTCTGATTACACAGTTTATAAGGAAACGTAACAGTTGCCCTTGTACCTCTGCTTTCTGGTTCTCTATGGCTCTGCCAATACTTTCAGGACCTCGTCCTGACTGGACAAAGTGATATATATTTTCTAAATGTGTAGTCATTCCTGGTAGCTTCGCTAAATATATTGCAGCTCGTCGGATGCGTAATGATGATAGCAGCATTTCGTCCCGTTTACCGGGCACAGGATCATATCCACAATCTACTAGAAGTTCCTTAAGCATGTCGGGATTTGCTAGTTTGGGCGTACGTTGGTGTGCTAATTCTCTAAGCGAAAGTTTATTTCCTCTGGGTGGCGTAGAAAAAATGTCTGTCGTACCTCCTGTAGCACCATCTGAGGTGCTGGGCGTGAAAGGATTTGTTGGATGTAAAATAGAAACCGTGGATGCGGGAAGAGCGGTAGAAACAGATGTGCTTGTCGGAACGTGCGTCGGAGTTTGTTGTTGTGGAGGTACAGACGGATGATCTTGACGTTGTGTATCATCGGCAAGCGGTCTATGTGGTGCAGTGTTAACATACTCGGGAGCTGCGTCATCTAAATAAGAGGAAAGGAAAACATCTTCTGCGGTTTTGGGATGCCCTTTGGGATGTACTTTTATCGGAAACAATGGGGGTGGCAAGTCTTTCGGTATTTCTGGGGTGGCCTTAGGTAACCCTTCGGCTAGTAGAGGATACATACCATTCATAAGGGCGTTTCTTTGTCTGTCTACTTGTTCTGATTTTACTCGGGTACCTTCCTCAATTAAGAGATTTTCTTGGGCTCTATTTGAATTCTCCTTACCTTTCTCTTCTAGTCTGAGTGCTTTTTCTGTACGTCTATAGGATTCTTTACGCCATAATTCAATGGCATCTTTCTGTGATTGTCTAGCTTTCTTTTTCCATAATTCTTCTTCTACTCTCATGATGCAATCCGCATCCCAGGTCCCAGCTGCGGGCCACCTCTGACTTTCCGGTAATTCTTTGGTGTAGTCCACCCATAAATCAAGAAATAATACGGCGTCTAGGCCATGTTTATGATACATGAAGTACCCTGGAGTGTCCCTAGGAGGAATGGGAACAGCTTCTTCGAGTACCCCTTTTCTAGTTTTGATCTGTCTTAATTTCGAGAAGAGCGGCATTTTGAGAACTGGTTACTTAATCTTGAACACACTTAATACAATAAACACAATAATGAACAATCATTCATACCACAATCTTCAAAACATATTAATACATTTAACATTTATCATTTAATATTTGACGAACAATAATGATTAGAAGAAAACTGGTTACCGGCATAATACTGAATACTAGATAATACTGAATTATATACGAGACATACTTGATATACTGCTAAACAGTACAGATACACTGCTGAAACAGTGCAGACCGGATTTGTGTACCCAAACCCGTCTTGACCGGCACAACCTATGTGCACGTCAGAACGCCTCCCCGGCAACGGTACTCACCGGGTAGCTCGGAACGGAAGGCCTCGGAACTGAACTGGACTGGACTGGACCGGACTGGACTCGACGCGGAACTTCGGAACTTCGGAACTTCGGAACTTCGGAACCTGGTGGGCCTCTGTATACCTCGGATCTTGCTCTCTCAGCTAGGCTCTGGTCGGGATACTTCGCACTTCTCACCGCCTCGTCTGGGTGTTAATCGCAGCCTCAGTCGCCCCCGCTTGGCCGGAGGGAGATACAGGAAATCCTGCAGGTACGTGTTTTTGTCCGTTCAGCTGTGGCAGGAGACCGGGCCTGCAACGCACCTCCGGCGCGTGAGATGAGAAAGTGTCCCTATTCGGGCGCCAATTTATGTGGTAAATAATTTAATTACCTGTACTATTTTTGATACGGGAAATATAATAAGAATAACTCAGTAAAATGAGAGGCAGAATCCGTGGTATTAGAGGGTCTGAAAGGCTTTATTCCTTACAAAGGAAATAGGATGGGTCGACCCATGGCAATCATATTCCATCACCACGAAGGTTCAGGAAGGATAGGCAATACATTATTGACAAGTAACCATATATATATGAAAAGCATTACATTAAGACAGATGCAGGAGGCGTAACAGCTGATAAGACAGATAATAATATGCATGCGTAACTAAAATAGGCGTAACTGGGTGTAACTAAAAAAACGTCATTACATATGATGTCACAAATAGGTGGATCCATGAAAGAATTTTGCAATGTCAGCAGGAATATTTGGCAGAGATGCGCGCGCAGCCGCATGACGTGTGATTGACGTGCAACTAGGGGGTGAAGGGGACTTGACATTTAGCTCTACATGTGGAGACAGAAGTCTGGGGGGTCAAGTCAACCTAATCCCAAATCATATCTAACATCCTATGTTTAAAGAACTATGTTATCCAATAGGAAAGGTTTCTCGGGCGGAATCTATTCTATACTGACTGTGAGTGCGTGTACAAGCGTCTAAGTGTCTACATGAGATGCGAGGGCAGAAATCTTCCATAGTAACAGGGCTATGAATCACTTGCACAAGGACAGCAAGGCCGGGCTCTTCGCTCGGTAGCTGGAAAAATGTTTACCTAAACTACTAGACAGGAATGCATTGGATGAGGAGCGGAGCAGATAATCTTTGAAGGTGAAATACAGTTTTTGGCAGGCAGACAGGCCGAAGTCAGGCACCGTTAGCCGCGCAGGGAGTAGGACAAAGTTCATGGATGCAGATGCGAGCTCAGACTGGAGCTGTCAGAGGTAGGAAGCAGGAAAAGGCTTGATGGCAGCATTCAGGGCCTACTCGCCTGAACTGCAAAATAGGGTAACTGAGCCATATAAAGTCGGTGGCCTTTCATACTTAGGAATAGAATATCTGACCCATTCATGGCGGATCTGAAAGAGGACATGTTGACGGTGGACGCACATATGTTTGCGTCTTCATAACTGGAACTGGAGGGAACATACATGTACTTGTAACTTATACATGGAGCCGTTGGGGTCTAAGATAGGGGACATAACTGATCATAAAATTCATATTTCCTCAGTCTTGTCCTGAAAGTTCCCTGCTAGTGCGCGCCAACCTCCTCCCTCCATTTTTTAGTCCAACCCCACAACTACTTCCACCTAAAGACTGGTCCCCCAAACCCTCTGACCCTCTCCCCTCCATCACCCAACTTCCTCATCCCCCACCCCCACTCTCCACCAACTGGGTGAGGCTAACCGGACAGCAATGGCCTGGGTAATGGCTCCTGTGCGTACCAACTGCCATCTCTCCCCATGCCCTGCACAAAGCTAACATAGACCTATGAACAGCTAAGGTAAGAGAAGAAATATGGAGAGCATAAACCCCACCCAAGAAAAAAAAAATAGAAACCCCCAAATGGAAAAAATGTCCTGATTTACAAAATAATTCAGAAAACAAGAGCAACAGGTCCCCTTTTACTATGTGAATTTAGCCACCTCCCCAAGGTTTACAGACTTCCTAAAGCATACATCATTTAGTACTCAGTGTCATAATTAAGAGAGGAAAAAAAAACATCCTCAACTATTTTCTGACCCCTCATTCAGAGAGCAAATGATCATACCACTCAGTCCACCCCCTACTGGTGCTTTCTTTAGTGCCCTGGGGAGTTAATTTAGGTATTCTTTGGCTCTGAGGTGAAAGTTCTGATCTTGCCCTTGTTGATTGTTTTAAAACGGGCTAGGGTTAATAAAAATGCTTTTACTCCTGCCTCCTGGAAAGACTTAATCATTAGTCTTAAGCGCCACATGTACGCCACCGTGGTGTGGCAAAAATCAGGGCACACAAAAAATGATATGTTGTTATAGCATCTCTGGGAGTCCGGATGAACATGCTCAGAGATAGCCTGTTGGGGCAATACATTTGCAACATAAACCAGGACTGCCCTGAGTCTATTTTCCATAGCATTGTTTGAGTGCCCCTTCTTTCTCATCATTACTGGAAACCTGTGGACTCGCTGGACCTCAGTCTGCCAGTTCCAAGCCTAAAAGGAAAGCACTTTTGAGGAGATTCAACATATATCTTCTAATGTCGCTGCCTTTAACCCCCTCTTTTATCCCAAGAAAGCATAAGTTATTCTGTCTCTGGCGGTTTTCAAAGTCTTCAATTTTCCACATTATATTGGTTATTTGTGACTCCTGGGATTCTGCGTGACCCTTCAGAAACTCAATTTCAGCTGTGACTATGGCAGTTCTATCCTCAATGTCACTAAGCTTTTCTTCAATCTTGGTGCAAGATTTTCCAACTTTTTTTAAGATGCCTTGTAGCTGTTCTGCCACCAGCGAGGACAGTCGACTTTCAGCTCTGGTCTCCGCTAGGCCTGGGTGGTAAATTCCGTTCCGCTCGCGGAATTTGCAGAATTTGGGTAAATTCGCGTTCCGCAGACAACTCAAAATAGCCAAAAATCCGCAATCCGCGGCTTCGCGGAATTTTTTGCTTGTTCGTGCTTTCAAAGTGCGTATTCGTGAGATATTTCCCCTGAGCACGCAAACAGCGTTCGCGAACAGGAAAAAATCATTGAGAACAAGCAATTCCGTGTGTTCGCGGAATTTTTGCATGTTCGCGGAGATTTGTTACCATTTCGCAGAGCTTTGCTTAGTGCGACTATGCAAATTCCGCCCACCCCTAGTCTCCGCTTGATGTTCTTTTATCGAGCCGTAGATCTGTTTTAATTAGGGCTCCCTGGCTTCATCAGTAGTGTTTGAGTGGCAGGCATTGTCAGATGGTATGATACTCCCTTTCCCCCCTTCTTGATACATCAAATGAGTATCTGAGTAATCCCAGTTCAGTGCTGTTGGCACTTTTGGTTCTTTTTCATTCTTTGATGCAGGGGGGCCGGCTCTATCCTTTGATCATCTCTGTTGCTTCTGCCATTTAACCGTTGCCCTCAACGCCATGGAAGGGCTGGTTTAACTAGACTTAGGGAGGGAGGCACTGGCTTCAGCCTCACTGGAGATGGGGCTAAAGCAAGTAAACTCTGACCCATCCACAAGGGAGTAGAACGTCTCCCCCTCCCATGGGAGATATCCCAAATGTGGCTGATATTAAAGCCATCAGCTCTGGGGATATTTTCTTCTGAGCCCTTTATATCTAGGCATGATCGTTTACCCACACGACTTGCAGTTGTGATCTCCCTGCACTGAATGTCTTGACTGATGAGGTGTGGTTAAATACCTTCATCCCCCAGCTGGTTGTTATGATTTGCATTTTGCTGGTTTTGATGATTTTGCTGGCTTGAGAGATTCAGGCTTGTGCTTGTGCCTTGATGCCTGTCCATACCCACAGAAAAATTACTTTGGTCCAACTAAAAGTAGGGCCATATACAAGCAACTGATCTTCCTCTTTTTTTTTTTTTAAACATTTTTTTATTAAATAAATAACAAAGGTCCTGGCAGTGTGTCAGTTAACGGATACGTTACATACATTTTCGGAAGGGTATCCAACTTAACAGCCATGGGTTTGTTATGTCACAATGCAGAAAATTATCAATAAAATCGTTCTTGGGTACATTTCAATGTGTTACAGTGTACAGTCGTTTCCCCCCCTCCCATTACCGTTATAGTTACCTCAAAGCCCTCTGTAATGTGTCCATTTTCCCCAGATTTTGTCCCACTTCCTTGGGCATCCCCTACTGTGGACCACCACTTTTTCAGCAGTGCAGCACCAGTCTTAGTCTTCCTTCCACTTTCCTATGCTTGGTAGTTGATTTACACCCCACTCCCTTGCTATATTTTGTTTTAATCTTCATCTTTAAAGCGAATAATAGCAAAGCCCCAAACATGTTTCCAAAATACTAATGTGTAACCTGCAGTCTACTTATGAAAGCTTTTTGTTTCCAACTAACCTACATTGGGTCGCATTAAGCTTTGCTCCTTGCACCTCCTGTGCTCTTCAACTAAAACATCACTTTAGTCTGACCTCTATGCTATCCCTTTCATACATGTACTAAAGATTCACCTACTTTTTGAAGATCGCATAAAATATTGATTGACTTCCTCACTTAGCCTTTTGTCATGATAACCCCACCAGTTCACTGAATTATGTACTTGTGCATTATATCTAATATTAGTAAAAGTACATTTTATCAATGTGCTGTAACACTTATCAACTATCGCACCATGCATACGTTTGCACTGTTTTTGGCTAAGTACAATGGGGCATACTCAAGACCCAGGTTGCGTCGCTCTTGAACAATGTGGTGCAAGAGGGATGCAAACCTTGAGTCAGATTTTGAAGCCACGCAAAGCCACTTTGCATAGATCTGAGTGCTTCCAAAAATCTGGAATTCACACATGCAGCACAAATAGCTGCCTTGCATTACTCTGCCTCTGGGACGGCTTTCCAAGGGTGTTGCCTGGTTGCTCCCACGCAGCTCTCATAGTTTTTGATGCATTCCCAGATTTACCAGAACTGTTACAAATATTACAGACAATTCTGTACATACATATCTCACTTCCAATGTGGGCAAAACCCACTTTTGAAGAAATAAAAGGAGAAAAGAAGAATCCAGCATTTCTTAGAATGCATTCTTGTAGTGTGAATGACCTTGAACGTATTGACTAACACATGAGGATTAACTGTTTGTGTACGAATAGAACTCCATTGATAAGTGAGCATTAATAATAACTACTTTCAACTTAGGTCTCATTGCAAGTGTTCTGAGGCAAGCTGTGCACCCAAAACTTACCAGGACAACTAATTGAAATACTTTCCAGGTGCCATTACATCATTGGACCTCAGGCCTTGGAATTGGGGAATATCATGTGCCCATTTTGCTGTTTTCACGGGAGCCTACATTTTAAAAAAAAAATGACAATTTGTACACATAATGTGGTCCAGGTTCTACCTGACACAAAAGCATGGAGAGAAAGCAATTTGCCTGGACTCATAACCTTGTTTTAGATGCAAGTGGCATTTAGGTTTGTGAGAAACCAGAGCTTTTTGCAATGTCCCCCTACTGTTTGTCCCCATTTTAAGTACAAGATGCCGGTATTCTGATTCTGATTGTGCCCTGGGCTCCGCTTATCAGACCCCGGGCCTGTACTCTGATTAAAGGTACATGGTAATTAGGTGTAATTACAATTGGTACTGACAACCTACCTAAGGGGGTCTAACAAGAGACTTGGCCCCTCCCCCTGTAGCTGTGCTCGTACTCACCCACAGGCATCACACACACCGCAGAGCTTAATTGTAATTGTAAAATCACTTATATAGCGCATGGCTACCCGTAGGCTTATGTGGACTTACCGACCTCTGCTGCTGTTTTCTCGATCCCCGGATCCTGATGCTCAGACCCTCAGTCCCCTTGAGGTTTCATAACTGGGCAGCTGGGCTACTGTATGCTACCAATTGCTATCTGACAGCTCCTGGCACCACTACTGCTATCACTGACCTCTGCCACTGTAACTGGCCTGTTTGCAGAGACGGCCAGGCAGAGGCGTATGGCAGGGCACTTAGGGTGGCGGCTGTGCTACGCGCAGTGTCACGTTTTGGGCAGTGTTGTGGTATTAGGCCTCTGTTAGCGCTTTTATTGACAAAAGGGGTTACCTACAATTTGTCTTACACCCCTAGGGCCCCACCAACCAAGCAACCCCAGCAAGTTTGTTGAGCAAGTGGATTCCCAGCTTAAAGAGCAGAGATTTCCAAAGGGATTTTACAGCCCTAACTGTTGCCTGTCCTGCCTGACTGTTCCATGACCATTCTTTATGTGGGTGGAGGCTATGGCTTCAGCATGACCGGGGGTAGGAGGTAAGTTGGTGTTGGAGCTACGGGCTTTGCCTGACTGCTATACTGCTGTTGTGCTCCGACGTGCTCTGCTGGCCTCGTCACCGACATGTTTGTCTTGTCGTTTTTTCCTACATTTTGCCTTATCTTATCAATAGGGGTGGTGTCCACTGAAACCCATACTTGGCAATTCTGTTAGGAGTACCTGCATTGTGGAAAGGTCATAGGGAAACACAAGAGAAACTGGCCAAGAAATGTCTGAACTGGCTTGTGAAAGAACTTTCTGATGTCATTGGCATATAACATTCTCCTAACATACAGAGTTGGGTGGATTGCATCAATATTAACTTTG
Organism: Triturus cristatus; assembly: GCF_964204655.1. Taxonomy (NCBI): domain Eukaryota; kingdom Metazoa; phylum Chordata; class Amphibia; order Caudata; family Salamandridae; genus Triturus; species Triturus cristatus. The sequence goes on from NC_140592.1 coordinate 1,117,544,745, forward strand.
AAGATCCCAATTTGGCTCAAAGGCTTTTATTTGAAAATGTGCACAGACAGGTAGGGGAGCCAAATATTGTCTTTCTATCTCTGGACTATTTCTACAAAACTAACCTCTATCCTAGATGTGAGCGCCCTAGGCCACTGCTTTTTCCATCATACTCGATTCACCTCCTTCTCCTGATGTCTGTGGATCTGGTAATTCGAAACAAAGTCTGCATTTCTAACAGCTTAGGTGCTCCCATTTCTGCAACCGCTAGCCCTCACAGTGGGTCTGTTGATATCTGGCTTATGACCTGGAACCTAGCAGGCATTAATTCCAAGCTGATGGATGCAGATTCAGGCCGATTTTTGCTAGAGATTTCAAATCTGCATTGTTCAAGAACCTTCAGCAGTTGACAAGCTTTATAAGTAAGGCTATAAAATTAGGAAAATCCTTAATACAGTATTAGAAGAATATGGGTCAGGCATTTACAAGGTTATTTACAGACAATTCTAACTGCTGCTTTGAGCCCAATTAACCCCTGCTAGCGTTGTTTTGGTTAGAGAAATATGGTTGGGCGATTCCCACCTACTAAGCAGCCAAAAAGAGTATCAAGATGAGTGCAACTGCCATCCCAACTGAATCCTTCTGCCAAGCCAACCTTTAAGAGGGAAGACTGCTCTAGAAATATTGATTACATATTGCTCAACCTTACGACCTGGCATGAGATGATAGATATGGAGATCATTGATCGCCTGGAGAAGCAAACACTTTACCCTTGCACTTATAGTAAAAGGGACCCACATCAAGGATAAAACTTGTATAGGGTGAACATCCCTAAATACCGTGTCCCTGAGCAACAATAGGGGCAAAGTAAAGTGGATGGATATAGCAAGCAATGATGCTTCATTGAAAGAGATGTATGGTGGTGTCTACAGCGCATTAACTAATTGCATAGATCAGGCTTGCACTCCCCTTCAGATATTGGCCACGCAAAAATCTTTGTTTAGGTAATTGAAATCTTTTTTTTAGAGAAAAATCCTACCTCATAGAGTGTCCACTAGAACACATGAATGATTTAACAAACAATGTAGGGTGAATAAAACAGCCCTGGTGGAAGCATTAAAAAGCAATATGAGGCCAGATATTTTACAAGCCGACGGAATTATGCCCAGTAAGTCCCAGTGGGAAGCCAAGGTCTTGGATGATCTGTTTGAAGCTGCTGAGGGGAGGGATGCTAGGTTACTCTAGCATTTGGTTAAACACAATAGTCTCAATCAATCAGGGATTTATAGAGTGCACAACTCACCCCTGCGGGTCTCAAGGCTCAAAGAGTATGCTTACCCTGAATGCCACATCCCCGAGGCCGACTGTGTGAAGCACTTCATTACCCTCTATGCAGAGCCTCTCTATGAAACACCTCCATCTAACCCTGATACCCTGTGCCCTAGAATTTCTCAAATGGAGGAGGTAGTATATTTTACCATCGAAGAACTCTTCAATGCATTGAAGGAGCAAAAAGTAGGGAAAGCTCCTGGCATTGACGGGATCCCTTCGGACTTGTTCTGTGCCGAACCTCTGATATGGGCTCCCTATATTAATATCCTGACTAATGCAATCACAGTGGGTGCCCCATCCCTAACTCATAGATAGGGGCATAAATAATACCTATTTATAAAAAGAGTTCAAGGCAAGAACCTGGACATTATAACACCATATCCCTGATCGATAACATAATAAAAAAAATGTACTTCATACAACTCCTGATGAGAGTGTTGGGATTTGATTAGATACAATGACCTTTAAGCTGGCTTAATTCACAAAACAAGCACTGTAGACCTGATTTTTTGTTTTTGGCATTAAAATGGAAAGTTGTCGGCCTTGAATGAGAGGCACTCTTTGTCACCTTCATTGATCTAAGTGTGGCATTCGACCTTGTTCCAAGGGCAAACCTTTGGGAGGTCCTCATGAAAGTCAGGGTACCTTCAGGGCTATTGTTATGTTGGATCGGAATCAGTACATTGATAATTTTGCCAGCGTCAGATGGGGCCCAGTGGGGGAAACCACAGAGAAGTTTCCAGTAGCCATTGGTGTTTGGCAAGGGTGTGTCCTTGCCCCCACATTATTTGTATTATTGAAAAATGAAAGTATACCCTATTTCATGAATTGTGTGAATGATGCTCCCAAAGTTGCGGGCTCCAAAATCCAAGACTGCAATTTGCAGATGACACACTTCTCTTATCCAAAACTGCCATAGGTCTTAACATTCTTTTGGGGAAGTTCACCAAATTTTGTAAAGACCACAGCCATCAAAAAAACAAGTCCAAAACACAATAGGTGATATTTACACATAGCAAGAAAACTAAAGGGAATGCGGTTCTTGATGCAGCCAAATTGGATAGGGTGGCAGTATTTGACTATCTAGGGGTGAGGTTGTCTGACTCCACTAGTTGGTTAGCGCAGGAAGGAAAAAAGATCTCTGTCCCTTAACCACAGGCTGGGAGTATTGTCAGATTTGCATATAAAGCCTCTTCCTATCCCATTTCACCAACACTGGAAATATATAGGGCCCCAGCATTCAGTGCTGCTCTCTATGGGTCATATTTGTGGCGATATTGCAATCTTGATGTGCTAGATAAAGGTGACAATTCCTTCTTAAGATCTCCACTGCGGCTACCAAAAAGTACAACACTACTTCCCTTAAGCTTTGACCTAAATGTAAGGCAAATTTCAGACGCAGCCCATCTTAAGCCTATTTTATTTTGGGCAATGATATGGACATCTGAGCAACTTGCACTATACAGAGAGTGCCTTATGGGCATCTTAGCTCACCAATTGGCCCGTAGGATCCTGTGGATAGTCTGTGAATAGCCCATGTTAAACTAGGGCTGGTTAAGCTAGGATTGACTGAAGTTTGGCTTCAACCAACATCAATGACCTGCAGCTTCCATGGTCTTATTTAAGAGCACTACTGGAATGTTGTTCTTAGCTCTAAAAGTTCTGCTATTCCCTCGGGCGGTCTAACGGACCAGTACCTGCTTTTTAAATGTGGTTTTATTTTCAAGGACTTTATGGACTATGTGAATATGCCATTGTCTAGGCCTGCTTATATTGCATTTAGACTGGGGATTTTGCCAACTGTTTCTTTTACCTCCTCTTGGAGGAGTAATGTTAACTCCGCTAGAATATCCCTCCATGCCACTTCCTTGGGCTTGATAATAGGCATTATGCCTTGAGAATATACTAGGCAGACACTGGGAGCTGTTGTTGCCAGGCTACTTAAACTCTACATGGCATCTCAGAAAAAGAGGTGTCATTACCCTAATGCACCATACACTTCCTGTTTAATTGGGTTTATGGATCCTTCTAAGGAAATTTAAGTGACGTTTATGCTTTTGTACTCAAACAGCTGCTAGATAAGAGGATTTTGTTGAAAGGCCCTATCAAGTTTCTTGTTAGTTGGAAATATAACTTTCTGTAATTTAATGCGGTTTGTTGAATGGAAGTGTTTATACTCCATCATGTCTTTAAACCTTTGCTGCTATGTGTGCTTTTATGTTTTTTATAACTATAAAAAAGTCAAATGATGATGATGTCAACCTACCTTTAAGTCCCTAGTATATGGTCGGGCATGTAGCTTTAGAGGGCCAATAGATTTATTGCACTGAAGTGTGCACTGCTGTATTACCTGCTGTCATGCCCTGATTCGCAGGCTGCTTTTAAAGTAAAATGATATGCAAATTCTACTTTGGAAGTAAAGGTTCTTCCAAAGTCTTAAACTGGCAGGCTGAGCCAAAGTGCTCTGATGAGGTGTGAAGTAGCCTTCATAAAGACAAAGGAAATCTAGTGGGAGGAAATATGCAGCAGCAGGGCAAAAGGCAGAATGGGGGTGAAGTAGTCAAACTGGTCTTCAAAGAGGGAAATAACAGTTAGGACCATACACAGGTTCCACCCCACATCTCGCACTCCCAGACAGACAGGAGCCCCAGTAATTAAATTAACAGAGGAGCTGGGCGGGGAGTGTTAGGGAAACTTAGTCACACCAGTGAATTGGCTTAGCCAGCTCTTAAGTTTCTCCATTTTGGATTTTAAAGTAAAAGAGCTTTCTGGGAATATGCCACACTTTGGCTGAATTTGTTATACCCTGCGCCACATTGGTCAGGGGTACCCCCGTTTTTGTCACCCAAGGACACGGAATAAAAATGGGAGAGTTGCCTAGCAACTCATATCGCTGCATGAAACTACAAGAAGAAGGACTGCCATGATGGAACCCTGGCCTGAACCAAGAGGATTGCACTCTGAATTACTGCACATGCTGCACCCTTAGGAACTACAGCCCTAAGAATGTTGTCTTACTTTGAAAAGTGATGGAGTGGACTCCCTGAAAGCAACAGTTTAAAAGAGCTCCACATGCATCATCTCTAGCACGAAGAGATCAGCTGACCACCCTCAGCTTGACTTTAAAGGATTTGGCCAGGTGCATTGTGGGAGACATAGTCCCAACATCCCATTTAGCAACTCAGAGCTCTTGGAACCTTTGATTTGTGTTCTGGACACTATGGTACCTCAAAAGGACCTTCTGAAAGAAGATCCAGAAGTTTGTGAAGTTTTGGAGAATTTTTGTCAAAAAGCTCTATTAGGTGACTGTGAGAAGTTTGCCTGGTATATGCTGTCCACTAACTAAAGTGGGCACCCTGTACCAGTCCAAACAACCCTTACTGATGATTAGGTTAAAGACATCCTTTATAGAAAGCTATCCTAGCGGTAGCTATGGAGAGCAGCCTTAGGGCTAAGTCTCGAAGGAATGTAAAGCAGCTTGTTTTATCAGATCAGAACCTCCTGAATGACCAAATGAAAGGAGAACCACACAAGTGTTATATCAATTATATGTATTTATTACTAAACACTCTCTTTACGAGATTAGAGCACAAGGCACACAATACTGAATCAATAGAATGACAGTAAATAGCACAATACACAGCAGGCTCCAGGGGAGACCAAACCATATACAAAAAAAATGGTATAACAACAACGACTTCACTAGACACAGTGCCTAGAGCACGTAGAATCGCTGGGACCCCAAGTAACCACCCAAAGAAGTCACACAGGGACCCCACGGAGGACAGGTGCAGTGTGAGAACATAGACGCGAGCTCCGTACAACTCTATGGGAATGTCGCAGTTGGAAAATTACAGTTTAAGGACACTTTGGAGAGGACTTCAAGCAAACCCTTTGGAACATGGAAGGTTCTAAGGCCAGCACCCTTGTGAGTACCGAGGTACCCGTGTTACCTATCCCAGGGGAGCCGGGTGCATAGGGGTCAAGTGGTGTCGTTGTTTTCAATGGCGTGATGCGAAGAAGTGCTGCTGCCACTTCAGGGTGACCAGGGGTTTGGTAGACGAATGCCCACTACTGTTGGGCGCTTCAGGTGAGAAGATAGGATGCTTGACTCTGCAGTCACGGGGACCAGGAGATGTCAACATTTACCAAAGTCTGGAGGTGAGCTGTCCCACGAAGGATGTCGAGTGCTGGGGGGGTCAGTGTCCGGATTGAACACCAACAAGCCTTGGCAGCTGCAACCCACGCGGGCAGAGGAAACAAGTTACGGTGAGGACCAGCAAAGTCCTGGGGAACCTCCAAGCAATGGAGAGTCAGGGCACATCTGGAGCAACCAGGGAAGCCCACTGGAAATCAAAGTTACCTACACAGGAACCCACAGGCCAACAGACCAGGGATCGCGAAGGGACCTTGACTTGAAACACAAAATACCAGCCCACGGAACACTTGTTGAGTGTAGGCCGGAAATCTTCAGTGGAAATACTGCTCGGTTTCAGGACTACATGTAGCCCAAAGCACAGCCTCAGGAATCACCAAAAATCATATGTTGCTGCAAAAGTACACGGTGCACAGAGCTTCGGGTTGCACAGTCCCCATGACGGATACTGGTCTCAGGATTGCTGAGAGGTCAGATCAACCTTGGGGACGCTCAGGAACCCACCTCCTGTGTTGCAGAAATCTTCTGAGTCCTCAGGAGCTCAGGAGATGCAAACCAGTCAGATTTGTTGAGGTGCCTGCTGTGACAGAGGAGTAACTCCTTTACTTTACTTCCTACTTTATACCCAAGGAAGGGGTTGGACAAACCCTGGGGACCCACCTATGGGAGCGTCAGGACAGAGGGGTGCCCACACCCATGCCCTTTTTCCAGTTTCACGCCAGAGCGGGAGCAAATGGCTCCTGCAACCGGTTTGAGCTGGACTATGCACAGGGACACCAAATGTGCCCCCAGTGCAGACTTTCTGGCACTCTCAGAGTGCACCCACCCAGCCCCAATACACTAAAGCCTGTCTGGGATGTGGTTACACCTCCCAGTGACAGGAAACCTATTGTCAGGCCTTCCTCTGCTAGAGCTTGGCTCAGCAGCAAGAGGGCAGACTTGTGTCTGTGGCTGGTAGCATCCATTTTGTGATGCCCAGGTTGAGGAAGCTGGTACCGGGTGTACCGGTGTTTCACATAGGTCCCTCTAGAAGGGTGGAATCACACCTCCCCCACCAGTTACTGGCAGGGAGGTATGATTCCAAGGTGTTTGACACCAAACACAACATGTTTCTAAGCAGCCGTTTTAAAGTCAGCATTTACCGCAAGGTTATAATGCACCTAAATATATATGGTTGGCTGCATTACAGACAGCCCCGGAAAATAGGTTCCGAAAGCTGCAGAGGGGCTCTGCTCATGCAGGAGCACCCTCTCATGCAAAATCCAGCACAACGCCTTCAGGATTGATGAGGCCTGCCATAGGGGTGACTAATAGGTTTATATGTGCAGTGATTTAGAATAGATATAGGTAACCTATATCTAAGTAAGGGGTGCATGCGCCACCTTACACATGCTGCAGTAGCAGACCTGTGGTGCCATTTTGAATTTTCTCTCAGGGGTGGCATAATTAGCGGCGTCACTAGGGTTGGTGCCACCCAGTGCGGTAACTCATGTTGACGTGCGGTCCGCACCCCCTGCACTCCCATAGCGACGCCACTGGCTGTTGAGAGAAGGCTGCCGCTGGAATAAGAGAGGTCTGACTGTAGTATGCTGGCGCGCGCAGAGTGGTCTGTGGAGACACAGAAGTGTATGCAACCGCACAGAGCCGTCTGTAAGGAAACGGAAATATATGGTGTAACACAGGAGGTCTGCACGGAAGCCAAGTTACATGCATGAAAGCGTTTTAAATTGGTCTCTAGGGGAGCATACGTATGCAACAGCGAGTGGTATATGTGAGCACCTGGAGACACATGCAGCACCACAGGAGGGTCTGTAGGGACCTGGAGCCCCAAGCCGAAGTACATAGGGATCTAGGAACGGAGATATGCATAAGCTAAAGGGGATCTGCAGGGAGACCTACGCAGAGCACAGAGGAGTCCTGTAGGAACAGAGAACAGATATGCATGATGCTGTGGGATATTCTCGCCACAAGGAGGTGCACCAGCAGAGAGGAGTCTGCAACAGAAAGAGTACTGGAGCAAGAGAGACAGAAGAAGGAAGGGTGTGTCTGCTCTGCAGCCGGGGCGGAGAGGGGTGTGCAGGGATGGGTCTGGAGCTGGACGGAGGTTCTGTAGTGGAAGCATTATACAGTGAATGGGAAAGGGTCTGTACCAGATGGCAGGTGGACTTCGGCGGAAGGGTGGGGTCTATACTCGAGCACGCGATGATATACAGGACTGTAGGGGGGTTCGGTGAAGGGCAATATCAAAAAGAAAGCAGGGCGCGGGAACAGTCTGCACCAGGTATAGGGGCTTCCGTAGGGGCGGGACTATCAAGCAGTTAAGTGACTCCAGGGCCCCCTTCTAACCAACAAGATGGTATAGAACCCCTTGCCCATGACAACCATATTACGTCACTGGGCTACAGACACAGAGAGAGGTCTGTGGCAGCGGATATGGGAATGCGGGGAGGGCTTTAAAAGCAGGGGCACCTGCATGGACAAGGTCAGGTGTGAGTGCAAGGGAGCTACAAGGATGATTTTATTTATCAACAAAAATGTTTTGAGAAGAAACATTTATATAAAAGTGCCGCCCGCTACTGGTACCTACATAGATGACCGAAAAAGTGTAAAATAAAAATGGTAGTGCACAGGTAATGCAGAGTGGTTGGCACACCTTACAGAAACACCAGTTCAGGTTTGGGTTTATTGAGCCTCTGTATGATTGTCATTGATGATGACAAACACATACGTAGGGCCATGCCCAAAGAAACCTACCAGAACATAAAGTTACAACTAAGTGGGTTCCTTTCAGGGCACAAGTCGAAGAGGGTACACGCGGATAAACGGCGCCTACCCAATATTTTCACAGGGTGGACGCCAAAGCTCCGTGTCAAGCTGTCATGTCAGCTGCTGCTCCTCACCCTCAGCGCATCTGCTCCCTTCTCTCCCTCACTCTCTCGTTAGCTTTTCGTTCCCTTCCCTCCTTCGCCATACTCGGAGTTTACTCCTATAAAACCTCATCAAGTCCTAGCCTTCTTTTACCTTTACTGTATAAACTCCATCTACGCACTCCTCCGTGCCCCGTACCTCCACATTTTCCCTGTGCCACATACCTTCGCACTCACCCGTACCTACGCACCCTCTGCGTGTCACCCCATGTGATGGTGTCACCCGGTACGGTCCGGACCCCCCGCACCCCCCTAGTGACGCCACTGGGCATAATACATGTTTCAGCCCCTGGGAGGCCTCTGGAGTACCTATGCCCTGGGTACATGGTGTACCATATACTAGGGACTGATAAGGGTACCCCAGTATCCAATCTGGAGTGTACGTAAAGTACATGCAATCAATTTAGAGGAGAAAGCAGATAGACTGGGGTCCTGAATAGCAGGATCCCAGTCAGACTAGTCAAAAACCAGCAAAACACCAGGCAAAAAGTGGGTGTAACCATGCAGTCAGATTCCACCTTCCTACAGTGACCAACCTGTCAATGAGAGTCAAGCCAGGGAGGACGAACTGCGACTCGACCTGAGATTCTGGTTTGCCCCACTGAAGCTCCAGAGCGTTTTGTCATAGAAGAGACTTTAAAGAGTTGACCTAGGCACCTCGCTGAGCCAAGCAGCATCATCGAACCCAAAGCCTGCCTGATGAGGAACCTCGTTTCACACTGCTAGAAAAAGTCCCAAAAAAGTGACTATGTCAGAAGGTAAAAACTTGACTCGGCCCTACCGCTAAGTGTATCCGACCCGCGCTTCATAGCGGTTGGCCTTAAACTTTGACTTTGGTCTGGTCAAGCATGACCAGGTGTTCCAAAGTGACACTTTTGGCTTTTAGGCAGTAGACAGTGTTTATTCTTTAAAAACATTAATCCCTTCAATGGGTTCTTGTTGTTTTGGTGTAATTCAAATTATAAACATATTTCCTATTTTTATAAATTGGTGTTGGATTTTTATTGTGTGTTGTGTCTTATTTATTTAATGTATTGGTGTTTTTAAATGCTTTACACACCTGTCTCCCAAGTTAAGCCTGCCTGCTCACACCCAACTACCAATGGCTGAGCAAGGGAATCATTCTTCGAAACCTTGACTGGAACTTATATTGTGATTGTGGCCTTATTACTAGTCGTCAGTACCTACTTTCCCCTAATAATAAACCACATTTCAACATGGTTCTTTATCATGGTTAGTGCACAACTTTATTTTTTAACTTATCTGCTACCTACTATTGTATTTGTAGCACATTTGTACCAGAACTGCAATGCAAGAACTTAATATTTTAGAATTATGGTGAATTCAAAGTTCACAATGCAGCAAGCTCTTTCTGAGCCCTCTTGTCTTTCTGACATTTTCTTCCGGTTATTGTATACTTTGCTAGACCCCTAATCCTTTCATTACACATTCTGGTTCATTGCAGATGCCCTGTCTTTATTGTGTTGGCCACAGGACCAATTTAGCAAACAGAGAATGTTGATTCTCATATGGGATGCTTTGATCGATAATGTCACATGGCACATATTATTTACCTTTGGAATGCAATAAAAAAAATAAACAAGAAATATTTGCCAGAGATTGAAAAAGAACACTCTTTCTATATTATTATATATTCCCTGTGCAGTTTATAGGTCGTATATGCCAAATATAGAAACATGTTTTGCACCTATTCCTGTGCACTCAACATACTATCATACGCTTGAAACTAGCAAAAGAGGGAAATAAACAGCTGGAGGTTTAAAAGTCATTACAAAAAAAATACAGGAAATACAGTCTTATGTTAGATGGCACCGATGGATGAAAGAGATTTAACAAAGAAATAGCAATTATCAATAAGCAGTGTTAAAATATGAAAGTGCCAACGACGAGAAAAGGGAGTACGCAGTAAGTTAGCAGTGTTTATGCAGTTTTGATTTAGCCATGAAGGGTGACTCGCCAGTGAAAGGTCATGTTTCGCTGTTGGTATACACGTTTTCGTTTTGGCAGTATGCTGTTTTAGAAGCAGGGATAGTTTCCATGTTCTGATATGTTTTTGGTCACTTAACGCTGGAGTATTTACAATGTCGGTACTTCGGTAGGTGTGTTAAACCGACGGAATAACTAGGTGAGGAAGAGGCTTTGTTATTGATGTGATGCCGATCTTCATTGGTTACCTGTCCCGCAACGAGTCATCTTTAAAGCACTTTGCTTAGTGTTCAGAGGACTTCATGGACAAGGACCTGTTCCGTTGCAAGAATTGTTCCAGTGGTATGTGCCCACTCGCTCCCTTCGGTCGCTCTCAGCACATCTTGTGGTAATTCCTAAGGTAATGAGAGCTCGGATGGGTGGGCGAGCTTTTGGATTTGTGGCAGCTAAACAGTGGAATACTCTTCCCTTGTCGCTGAGAAGCTCCGGGGACTTTTTCTCTTTTAAGAGGGAACTCAAAACATTTCTCTTTCCTAGGTCTGATTAATTTCTTTGACTGCTCTGTGTGGTGTTGGTATAATTGTCTGAAGCGCCAGGATACCCTTCGGGTGACAGTCTGCGCTATACAAATACGCCATACATACATACATACATACATACATGTGAATAGTGGCAGAGTTACAACAAAATTAAACACAATGGGGCAGATTTATGTTAGACTTGCGCCACTTTTACGCCGCCGTTGCATCACTTTTGTGACGCAGCGGCGGCGTAAACCCTGCGCCACGTTGCGCCCTATTTACATTGTGACGCATCTATAGAGATGCGTCACGGTGTAAAGCCCTGCGCCACATTAAACCTGCGTCAGGTTTAATGTATGCAGGGTGGGCGTTCCATCGGAAAAAGCCTCGCAAAAGTGACGCAGTGAAATCTACAAGATTTCACTCAGTCACTTTTCCGACGCTGCTGCGTCAAAACCTTGCGCCTGCTTGAAGCAGGCGTAAGGCATGACATAGCATGTTAGGTATGGGCAGCCCCTAAACATTGCTGGAGTTGCGTCGTGCTTGCGACACGACTCCAGCAATGCGCCGCCCTTACGCCATCAGATGCGTCACGCATCTGTTTATCCTTGCGCCACGATGCGCTGCATTGTAAATACGGCGCATCTGTGGTGGCACAAGGGTAAACTTGTGTGACGCATCTTTCCTGGCGCATCCCTGCTGATTTGCAGGGATGCGCCAGGAAACATAAATCTGCCCCAATTTTGCCTAAATGTAGGAGCATGCCTCAATGAAGAATCCTAGTTTTACCTTTGTGTTTTGGGCAGATGTGGGCAGGCTTTCAACAGAGAAAATGCCTGTGTCCTGTGAACAGCAACACGTAAAAAGCATTATATTTAAGAAGCATATACAATACAATTCCTAAACCAATTAAAACCATTATATTCAACAACTGAACTAGGATGCTTGTGCATTTAAAGCAGTTTCTGAAAGGGAAAAAATGACCATTTGGAGACAACAGTGTATTCATTTGCTACAATGAATCAAATGATTGTCTCCCGGAGAATGGCTTTCAAGCAAGTTTTGTTCATAGGCAAAAAAATCGTCTTTCTAAAACTCAGCATAGGTGCAGTGAAAGTGCTCGTTTAGAAAGCTACTGGGGAAATACTTTTTAGAGTCTGTTGTCAGTGGCATCTTACATCAGGCCTGGTGTTTCAAATGACTCCAAAATCATCAGGGACTGTTCTTCGAGTATTAAGCCGCAAGACAGTTTCACTGGGAAACAGGCTACAGAAATATTGGCAGAGCCGAAGTAGGTCTTGCGGTGAACGCCGTTCTGTGTCTGTTATGCTAATTAGCGCTCACTTTGCCTTCACTTGCAGGGTCATTACCTACACCCTAATTGGGACGGTTTTTACCTACTCTGAGGTCATAGAATTACCACTTTTTGGTTGAGTAATTGGTTATCTCCTCTTGAGAATACACACCTAGCCATTCAAGCCACTGTGTAGATTAGGTTAGTTTTAGGATCTTAAGAATTGCCACATAATCAAGTTTGACAACAATAGGTGAGAAACATGTTGACCCATTACCGCATACTAAACTATCTAGGACCATTCTATTCTCATTGAACTAATTCAATCAAATGTCTTATCTCTGAGGATTACTTAATCTTTTTGAATGCACTGTTCCATTTCACATCATTTTTTACCAATCTACGCTACTAGGCCACATACCCTCACTTCATCAAACGGCAGTTCTATAAATTGATCTCTGGCAAGGCCCCCTTGTGGGCGCCCTTCGGACACTGCAGCAGCGGCCCGACAAGGAGCTAGCCTAATGATGAAGCATGACACCCACCAAGGTATGTGTGGGCATTTGCTCCTATTGGCGCATATTCCCCCTCTAATAAACTCTACCTTTATACACGTATTCTAGTGTTAGTTGAATCATAAGATATAGTAAGGAGCTCATGTGCGGGACTTAACACTATTGGTCCCCACGCTCTTTGATACACAAATATTCCTTCAGGTCCAACAAACCAGTTGAATTCCTAGCTTGCTTTCAAGAAAGATGTTATAGATAGACCCTGTCCCTTGGACCCTGCTCTCCCTCAATGGAGTAGGAAGTGATGATTAACTGCAGTTGACACTCATGGATGAATGATGGATCCACTTTGTCCTGAGAGTCAGTAAGTGGCCATTTTATAATTTTCCCTGGGGACCTAAAGCAATCAAGGCAAATTGGCCCTAACCACGTGTTCTGGTAGTGAAACCCTTGAGCCTTGATGCCACACCACCTGCTGCACTATTGATAACTACAGAGCTTCCTGGCTGTCAAAGTAGATTTTCAGATTCCAAGATACTAGGGAGAACAGGGGTCATTCTCAGTCCTCTTCCAGGATGAATGGAATTATCTCCATCATCATTCTACCTCTTCGGTTATTTTTATCGTTCAAATTCCAAGCATCACTCTGGGCCTGATTATGAGTCTGGCGTTCCATGGACCGCCAGACTCAAGGTGGTGTGCCGGTCCAGCCACCGCCGAACAAGCAGTCTGACCACCCCATTATGAGTTGGGCAGTCAGAATGCCATTACACCGCTGCAACCCCCAGGGATCAGAGATCCCTAGTGGTAGCGCAGTAGTCTTGAAGCCGCAATATGCTTGGAGGCACCGCTGCTGTCCCGGGAAGCATATTACAAGTTTCTTCTCCACCACTGTTTTCATGGCAGTTCCTCCTCCATGAAAACCGTGCCAGAGAGAAAACAAAGGGGCCCTATAGGACCCCCTTTTGCATCTAGGCTATGGGGTGCATCCCTGTGTGCATGTACCCCAGTTCCTGCACGGCATGGACGGCATCAGTCCACACTGTGCAGGAACTGCCTTTGACGCTCCCACTGCTGTGCTTATTTCATAGCCACCACTGTGGTAACACCAAAGAACCTCCTGCTAGTGACTAAAAAAGTGCGCACACAGGTTTGGTGGTCCTGGAGCGGGGCGGTGGTGTGGCGGCCCACTCCAGGACTTCTAAACTCACAATCGGAACCTCTGGGTTTTAATAGCCTTGCTTCATACTGGTAACTTAAAAAACTATAATTGATTTGTGATAAGCCTATCAAAATAAAATTTCCATGCTGTCTCTACCTAACTTTTGCAGCACTTACTGCTTTTGTGCAGTTGTTTATTTACACAAAACACGATTTTTTGGCTTTCTAAAATGGCAGCAATGAGGGTCCAGCATGTCGTTCCCCATGGGCTCCCTAAGCTAACCTCCAAGTTTGCCCATGCTAATCTTGTCCAGTCCTCTCCTGATCAAGTCCTAATCCACCACTTATGGTCAATATTATACCCCATTAGTGTAAGGAGGCAGGAGGTCTTCCACACGTCCATGTTTCAAAGACATTCTTTAGGGTGTTGTCATTTTTAGGTCGAGCCTATAGCGGCAGCACGCATGCGATGCTCGCTTTGCGAGGCATGCAGTATTCAGTATGGCGTGGAAGCTCCGCCCACTCTCTGCCCATCTTTTTCATTGGCTTAGGTCCGAAATGCTGCCTTTCGATTGGTTTTAGGCTTGTTAGTCCCTCCTCATGATGGCCATGTTGCCATTTGTATCCTTCCATAGCTACTGGCCCCTTTACTTCGAAAACTATTTTCTTCCCGTGCCTCCCCACCCCCTCCCGCAGTCCGTGACTTCTCGACCCTCACAACCACCGCAATACCGTTCGTGCCTTCTCGTCCGCCTGCACTCCCATTTCCAATGCAATAGGTCTTGCGTAAATGCGAGTCCTGTTGCATTGCAAATGCTAGTTTTCTTTTGCCGCGGCTTTCCTGTTCCGAGCACTGATGCTATCATGGAGGCTGTTTGTGTTGACTTTGTTGCCGCCCCCATCCGCCGTAGATTGTGCTGCCCTTAGTCCTACACCCTTTGTCAGTGTTAACTTTCTTCATTGTCCGTGTTAACTTTGTTCCTGCCCCCGCTCCCATTGTCCGTGTAAACTTTTTTCCCGCGCCTCCCGTTGTCCGTGTTAACTTTGTCCCCCCGTTGTCCGTGATAATGTTTTTCCAGCCCCCCTCCGGTTGTCCGTGTTAACTTTGTTCCCACACGCATCCCGTTTTCCATATTAAGTCCCAGGCCATTCGCTTAAATGGGGCTGCTAAATTCCTGTCAGCTTGCGCAGCAGGCTACCTGGAAGACACCGAAGCCAGGCTGCAGGGCAAAAGCAAGAATGACCTACTAAACAACACCAACATTAATGGCATCAGCGCACTTCATCAGGTAAGGGACGTCATGACCTGAAAAACCTAGTGCCAACCCACAACAGATGAGAAATCATTCCATGAGCAACCATTTTCCTGTTTTCCTGCACATATGGATGTGTAATAAAGTTAGCAAGAAACAATCCCCGCTCCCGTTATGTTTTCTGGTCTTTGTTGTCTTGCAGGCAAACATTTTAGTTTCAGGGTCCAAGTGACGTGGCCAGGCCCCTGGGCTTCCCATTTATTTACCAACATTTGTAAGCGCGGAATAGGCACAGGTCACAGAAATTATGTGCTTCATTGATCTTTCAAACTTGGGATACTTTTTGATTATTTTTTATCCTTTTGTTCTGTTGATGCATGCAATTTGTCCCGAGAAGTGCATTGTACCATTTCGCTGGGAAATATAAATAAACCAAGCTTCTACTTATTTTACCCTTTTAACAAAAATACTCTGTGTGTATGTACAGAGGAATCCGCAAGCATTTTACAGTCCCGGCAGGCTCAGTCTCTGCGTGTGTTGGTCGCCTGCAGACTTAAGCTGCCACGCATCATGCTATTGATACATTATTTTTTTCTAAAAGTGTCTACAGAAAGCTTTTATCTTGGAACAATAGTCGTTCCTATTACTTTCTTTTGATCCTTGAATGTTTTTCGAGGTTCTGAAAACGGAATCTCCTGAGGCGCAGCATCCAGAGCGCTAATGTTTTCTCCAGCACCTCAACTTGTTCAGGCTTTTCTGTTATTTTTCTCTCTTCATTTTTAGTTTCATTTCTGAAGATGTCTGGACGCCATTGATGACATCCCAGCAGAAAATGTGCGCACAATTTAAACGCAATACCCTTTCTAAAACAGTGTAGTGAAACCTTTATTTCCTTGGTATTGTAACATAACTACCATTGTTTTACAATTCGTGCACTGTGGCAAGGCCTTCTGTTCTCTGTCCTGTTACAAATAAAGACAGATGGTGGAAAAAAGCGAGCATGATTTCAAGAAAGTATGGTTTTCCATCACACTTTTATTGTTCAGTTGTAAGTTCCAGTGGGATATCCTAGGCTACAGGCAGGAGCGTTGGAATTATGCAGCAGGAGATGACCACATTATGCGGGAGGGTTGACTATATTATGCAGCAATAAAAGCAAACCATTCCTCAGATTTCGTTAGTATTACTTAGTTATTTTATTATTTTTGCACATGTTAACACTATCTGAGTAAAGCTTTCACATAATTAGTACCAGTTTAACACCCAAGTACATTAACAAGCAACGGAAAGGTGACCAGTAAACCTTTGTTAAGGGCCTTCCACTGTGCAAAACACTACGTTTGCACGAGAAACAAAACATTTCTTGTCAAAATCTGCAGATGATGGTTTATGTGGCAAATACAGCAAATATATAATTGTGTGGAAAAACACCCTGGCTGCAGAATTGCTACAGGTAATGAGTGAAGGCATTCTCACTATGATGGAGAAAATAGCCCAAGGGTAGGCCTGCAACCTCAATCACATTTTTGGGCGTTCTATTTGCTGGCTCTATTTGTATTCCTAAATCAGACTACTTGACCCAGTGATGAGTACAGGCCCCAGCTAGGCCCGCAGGACACAAGGGTTCGCTCTCCTGTAATGGAATCTACAAGGAAGTTGGCACGGAAACTGCAAAGTACAACAACAACGTTTATTAACCCTTAAGGGTGGTCCTACAATCCATACAACACCCTTCAGTATTGCATAGAGTAGCACAAAGAACTGGCGTACACGGTCCCCTTTTATACACAACAGAGGGGCTCATAAGTGGGTGGATACAACATGAGGCAAGGAGAATTACCTTTTATGGACATTTTCGATACAGAATCGATATGTGGGCGGAGTTAACACATCTCTAAGCCCGCGAAAACATGGTCAAGCAAAGACTAACTGATAACAGATGCGGTCAAGTCTGGGCATGCGCCAGACGGACAAATGAGTTATTTATAGACTGTTACTAGGCAGATTGCAAGAGCAACTAACACGAAGATAGGACCCTTCTCGTGCTGAGCACGTGGAGACATGACAATACAAAATGGAGTCCAGACTTTAGTCAACATAACGGAGAAAACTCGGTCATAAAAGGGGAATCCATGTCTTTAGTGAATGCTTAATCACATCGTTGTTTCAATTTTCAACAGACGACCCTTTCAGCATTTACTGAAGACATCCGGTCTATTAGAATAATCATCATATATGTCAATTTTCATCATTTCTTCTATTTCTTTAGTTAAATGTTTCTGATAAGTGACATTGGCAATAGCTTTCTTATCGGGAATACAGAATGACACACATAGGGAACAGAGTAAAGGACCACATTGGACACAAATGCAACAAGAAAACAGAACTGCCACGATAATGCAAAGACCAGTTAAAACCTTCCACCCCCATGTGGTGATCAATGCCCAAAACCATCCAGAAAAGGTCCAAGTGCCGTTTTCTGTATGGATTTCAGCTGCAATTTTATGCAACCTGTTGATAGCATTATAGACTGACGGCGTGTGGTCAGGGATGAACACACAACAACTACTTCCGATAATTTTACATGCTCCACCTTGGTCAGCTAACATAACATCTAACACCATACGATTCTGTAATGCAACAATTCTAGTAATTTGTAATTCTTCCGTAAGATTTCCAAGAGCAGCAGCGGTTTGATTTGTCACAGCCTCTACAACTCTTGTTAATCTTCGAACTTTCCTACTATTGAGGGCAGCTCCAACAAAGAAAAATAATCCTAGGTTAAAATCAATATACTGTTGCAAACTAGTATCAGTTTGGTCGACATCATCAATAGATAGAGTACGTTTATACCTATTTACAGTCACATTATTCAACAACTTCAGATCTTTATGATAAGATGCAGGTGCCAAGAATACAGGAGGTAATAGGAATGCTACATAACATACTCCAGACCAACCGGCTGGCAAACGATAATAACCTTTATTCCCACATACGAAATATGTATTATGGGATGCTAAGAAGGTACTATTATTCAATCCGTCAATGTTCAAGATAGTGATACAGTCACTAACACCAACAGGAATATAACCCACACTCTGGACGCACAGGTCCGCTTGAGCCTGTGCCACTTGAATCACGAATCGGTCTTTCCCCACAGTGTCTCTAGTGTTCGTGAAAATATAAGGAATCGATTCATTGTCTGGTCGATACTCTTCCCATTCCCAAATTGTCCCATTCGCTTGTGGATAATCATCTTTATCTTGATGACATTCCCTATTAAGTCTGAAGAGTAATCGTCCCACTGTAGGTTTCCGTGTGGCAAAAAGCAAAGTGTACCATGCTCTACAAGAGCCATTATGAGAAAAAGGAAGAGGTATAAACGGAGTTCCTCCTTTCTTCTGGTGAGCTGGCAACATGCCACATATCCAACAATTCGTAGCATTAGTGGCAACATGGGTATGATGCAACATCTGGATGAAAGTGTTATTCAAATAAGACTGGCGATGCTTCAATTCTTGATACGGAAGGGTATAAAAGTAGTGCTCCTCAGGCACTGGAGTAGTCAAAACAAACAACTCTCGAGCAGGAGTCACATCTTCAACAAACCATGTGGTTATCCCAACAATAGCTATTGTAACAATAAAACCTATTGCGCAAAGAATCTTCTTCTTCTCCATTTTAAAATGAAAAATCAATATCTTCCTGAAACTAAAAGGTTGTCAGAACTCTTCCCCTTAGGCAGTGGTTGATTTCTTCACCAGCGGGCCAAGACGGGTGTCGCTACACTAATGCAGGGCTGATCCCCCCCCTTGCCACATTGGCTCTCCGTTTCACTAACCTAAGGGCCGTTCTGACAACTTTGGATACAGCAATCACTTCCTTGGTCTAAGGTGATATCTTTTCCTCCAGAAATCACTTGGTCCGGGAAGAGCTCCTCAGTGTCGTTCGGTTCCACAGCACGGCCTTTCTCCGCAGTCAGGATTTCCCGATGGTCGGTCAACACAGCAGGCTCCACCAATCCAGGCGGCAATTTACGACAGTGCAAGGAGTGGATCCAGTTCTTCCGATTGGAGACTCGCACAGCTGTCCTCGTCGCAAGCAAGACTTGCTCAGGACCAACCCATCTCGGCTCCAGACTATTCGTCCTTTCGAAGACTTTGATCATAACATGATCACCAGGCCGGAGGTTATGTCCTTCACCTGTGGACCGGTCAGGGAGCGCCTCTCGAACCTGTTGATGAATAGAAACCAAATTATCCGTTAACTGTGCCAGATAGTCATTCATCATTACACAAGGTACATCATATACAGACTTAGGCCTTGGTGGACCCCAAATATTCATTGGGCGTCCAAAAACGATCTCATAAGGCGTGAGACCGGTTCGAGAATGCGGTATCGATCTAATTGACAATAATGCCAGCGGTAAAGCATCTGGCCAAGTCAAAGAAGTCGAAGCTTGGATCTTAGCAATCTTGAGCTTCAGAGTACCGTTATATTTCTCAACCAATCCCGCAGACTGAGGGTGAAACACAGCGTGGAACTTCTGGGTAATGCCTAGACCCTTCAGGACATACTTTATAACGTCCGCTATAAAGTGAGGTCCGTTATCACTCCACAACAATCTGCAAACCCCGTATCGAGGGAAGAACTCCTTCAATAGCATCTTGGCTGTAGTCATTGCAGTATTGTCTTTCGTAGGGTATGCCTCAACCCATTTTCTGAAGGCACAAACCACCACTAAAACATACTTCAAATTGTTACAGCGTTCAAGCTGGATGTAATCCATCTGCAAAACCTCGAAGGGTGCAGTAGGTGTCGCAAATCCTCCTGCTGGGGTTCGAGTACCCTTTCCTGGGTTATACCTCAGACAAATCATACAGGTCTGCACTACCCTCTTTGCCGTGCTAGCAATCTCTGGATGCTCCCAGACTTGAGTAAGCAATTTTACAATTGCGGAAGCTCCAACATGTACTAGCCCATGTGCCATCTGAACCATGGGTTGTACAAAAGCTGTGGGTAACTTCCATCTATCCATCTGCTTATTTCTCCAACAACCCTCATCATCCAATTCTCCATCACTAGACCATTGCTCCCGTTCTTTATCAGAAGCGGTCCTCTGTATTTCCAGCACTTCTCTCCTTGCATCGTGCCATCTTTCTACCTGCGACTTCACTACGTACATGGCAGTGGCACCAGGCTGCATCGCAGTCTCCCGTGCCACCCGGTCTGCCAAAGCATTCCCTTCTCCAACTTTATCAACCACTTTCTTATGGGCACTACATTTAATTATAGCAATCTTCTTCGGATATGTTAATGCAGTCAAAAGGTTGTGAACTAACTCTCCATGCATTATCTGTGCTCCATGTGACGTTAGAAACCCTCTCTCCTTCCAGAGTAGGCCGAAATCGTGCGCTACCCCGAAGGCATAACGGCTATCTGTATAAATATTCACACACAATCCTGTACTGAGCTCACATGCTCGTGTTAATGCTATCAGTTCCGCTGCTTGAGCTGATTTCTGTGGTATGCACGCTGTCTCCACTGTTGTTTGCAGTTTGGTAATTGCATACGCTGCTGAAGTCGTACCATCTGGTAGCTTCAGGCATGATCCATCCACCCACAGTTCTCCATCTACCTCTGGAAAGGGCGTATCCTGGAGATCAATACGACCCTTTGTCTGTTCCTCAGTCACCAGAATACAATCGTGTGCTTTTCGTGCTTCAGACTGAGTTTCCGGGAACGGCAAGAATGTGACCGGATTTAACGTTACACACCTCTTTAACGTAATATGAGGAGCCAAAAGCGTCAACTCATATCCCGTTAAACGAGCACTGGTCAAATGCTGCGTCTTTGTCTGATTAAGCAGAGCATCAACAGCATGGGGGACTAATACCAACAGTTTGTGAGATAACACAATTCCCTCGCTTTGGCGTATTGACACAGCTGTTGCCGCAACCGAGCGAAAACAACCAGGTAATGCTCGGGCAACAGGATCAAGTACAGCCGAAAAATATGCACAAGGGCACTGCTTGCCGCCATGCATCTGCACTAAAACTGATAATGCACATCCATCTTTCTCATGCACATACAATGAAAAGGACTTTGTGTAATCAGGGGTCCCTAACACTGGTGCTGAACAAAGAGCCTGTCGCAATTGCTGGAAGGCAATTTCACACTCATTTGACCAGGGAAGAGGAATTGGTGTGTCTTTTGTCAAAAGGGCTAATAATGGCTTAGCTATGTGTGAAAACCCTAATATCCATTGCCTACAAAAAGAAACAAGACCCAAAAATGCGCGCACGTCCTTCTGTGTGGAAGGCACTGGCGTGTCCAAAATTGCTTGAATACGATCTGGTGTGAGTGCACGCCCCTCCTTAGACAAAAGGTGACCCAAATAAGTCACCTTTGGTCTACAGAATTGCAATTTCTTCCTCGACACTTTGTGATTGTGGGATGCCAAAAAGGAAAGCAAGGACAACGTGCTCTTCTCACACAGCTCAGGAGTGTCAGCTGCCATCAAGATGTCATCGACATATTGTATAAGGGCGACGCCCTCGAGCAGAACAAAGGAATCCAATTGCCGTTTCAATGCTTGACTCTAAATGCTAGGGCTTTCTGTGTAGCCCTGAGGGACTCTACAGAATCGATAAGACCTATTATTCAAAGTAAAACCAAAAAGGTATCGGCTATCAGGATGAATAGGGATCGAAAAGAAGGCCTTTTTCAAATCAATAACTGAAAACGTGGTCGCCGTTGGCGGGACCAAAGTGAGCAACGTCGTGATATCAGAAACCACTGGATACTGAGGCATCACGATCTTGTTCACTTCCCTCAAATCAATGATAAACCGATAAACTTTGGCATCCGTATCTTTCTTCAAGATGGGTAAAATAGGACTGTTGCAGATGTTGTAGGGGACTTCCTCCACTAATCCCACCTTAATCAAATCCCACACAATCTGTATAAGGGCCTCCTCCCCCTCCTGGGAAATACGATACTGAGGTAGGCGTGGTAACACCGCCCCCTCCTGGACACTAATATGGACGGGCGGAATCACCATCTGTCCCACATCAGTATCCGAAGTGGCCCACAAAGTACGAGGGAGAGAAGCTAACACAGTATCCTCTGCAACCACACACATCCGTTCTGTCAGAGGGTGATTGTCATTCAATATCACACGTACTCCAGCGGGGGAGCAGCGGATCGTAGCTCTGAAGTGCTTGAGCATATCAAGACCCATAATGTTGTCAGGCGTGTTCGGGGCAAGCAAAAATGGACAGGGTGCAGAAAAGGGATCAACATGGAATGCAAGGGGTCGAGAAAGAGGGCTTCGAGAGAGTGTACCATCAAACCCTACCGATGTAACCATTAAGCCAGATGGGGGAGCCCTCGGAACCAATTGTTTGGACAGCGCACTACGAGTCGCTCCTGTATCAACTAGGAACCGATCAGTAGAACCCAAAACCTTCGCTGAGACATAAGGACCCTTCTGATCAACCGGCACCTCAACTGATTCTAACCCCCATCCAACGCATTCCTATGCATGCTGCGAATCATGGTATCCAGAGCGGTCAGTCCCTGACACTTGATACTGGTGCTGTCGATCAAATACATTGGGTCTATCTCGTTGCTGCACAGTAGGTACAAAACGAGCACGATCATTAGAATTCCCTCTGAAATTCGAGAAACCCCCTCTACCTCTCGGTGGGCCTTGATTACGCCCCTGACGAGACGCATACAACGCCGGACAATCTCTGGCCCAATGACCCGATTGTTTACAATACGCACATTGATTCCTATTTACATCTGATCGACCCGAAGGGGGACCATAGAATCCTCCCCTACCTCTATCGGCACCCCGACGAGGCGGACCATACACTTGCGCTAACATCACCTTTGTTTTTAAATCTTTCGACTTCTTCTCCTCCTGCCCCTTCGCTTCTTGTTCCTGACGCTCATAATACTGAGCTATAGTCAGGAGGGATGTCGGAGACGCGGTGGACCAAGAACTTTCACTCGCTTTTAAACGAGCTGCTATTTCCGGCTATAAATTCGCCACATATTTATCAGCAAAAAGGTGTCGGCCCGTATCATCCGTAAGTGACTGACCACTAAAATCATGAAATGTCTCCTCAAAGCGCGTAAAGAAATCTGCGACTGATTCATCAACCTTCTGTTTACACAAGGCTAACATGTTCCAGTCAATCTTTTTAGGGGGGATAATTGTTTTCAACTTGGTCAAGATAGCGGCAGGAAGATCTAAAATAAGCTGCGGTGGTTTTTGCGCGGGTTTTCTCTCCCTATCCTCATCCTCAATCTCAGACCACTTGGCCTTAAAAGCGGCTTGATCATCCACCTTCCGCACAGATCGCCACATATCCGGTGGTAAGATAAGCCCAAAGAACAGATCTATATCTGCTAAGGTCATAGTACAAGAATTCAAGGCCCCCTCGACTTCTTCATAAAAAGCCGCTGGATTCTTGCGGGGGTCAGGCAATGCATTCTTTAATGCCATAACATCAGCCCTATGCCAGGGAGTATAGACCCAATTATACACAAAATATCCCTTAGCATCGGCGGAAGTAATATTCAAACTAGTTCCCACTCCTTTTCGAGGAACATACAAAGGTGCCGCCTCTCGCATGGGTTTAGCATGCACTAGTTCGCCCTTATCTGGCTGGGAGGAAGACGGCTGCTGGTCGTCCCCTCCAAGGTCAAGCTCTCCTCCTCCTTGTTCCGGCGCGCTTTGTCCCGCAGTTGAAGCATCTCATCCCGTAGCGCGAACAGTCGTCGGACCGCATCAGGCACCTGAGAGGGAGAGAAAGTACCATTACGTAGTGCTCTAGAATCCGACACTATCTCCTGTGGCTCAAAAACATCAGAATATTTTCGAAAGGCAGCAACCACTTCATCAGAGAAAATGGCAGCAAAATACAACTTCTCCCTATCCTGCCATCCCTCCAGAATCGGTAATAACTCTGCAGAAGATATCTTATTCGAGACTGCACGATAAGAAAGTTTCCGAAGCTCACCCGAGCGCTCAAGAGATAACATGGATCGCGTGTCTATCTTATCTTTACCCGATCCAGAATCCTGAACGGCCGGAGCAGACGCACCTACATAAGGTGGCGGGGAACGATCTTATAGGAAAAAATCATCATCAAGATTAGTAAGGACAGTATAAAGAGGCTGCCGAACAGCATATTGACCCGAGACTTGCAACCTACGCTCTTTCTCTTGTCTCTCCGTCTGTTCTCTTTCCTCCCGACGCTTCGCTTCCTGTGCTCGCACATGATCATTCTTCCGTTGCTCTTTATCAAACAGCGCTTTCTCACGTTTTTCTCGCTCCCGCACTTCCTTCACCCATAATCGCACACACTCAAACATATCTTGACGAGCACGCCGTTTACACATACACTGTTCCACATACTCAATCTTACGCATATCAAATGATCCATACAAAGGCCAGCGCAACTCAGGATCCTTTTTGGTGTATTTCCTCCATACTGTGCTGTACATTATAGAAGAAAGACCATGCTTCACATACATATCCCTATTAGGAGTCCCCTCTGGGGGGGCTGGAGCAGATTCCTCGAGGTTTAACCGGTTTCCAAAGCAGCAGCACCACTTACGGAGTGCGCTAAAGGCAGGCATGCTCAAAAATAATGCAAATATGCAGTATTATAAAAAAAAAATGGCACTTAAACTTTGCGCCGTTCAAATTTACACAGCTCCGGAGAAATATCTCCACATTACCTGCCTATATGTGTTGCAACGCATATATTCTCACAGTAATCAATACAAGATATGACCGGTCATCACAAATCAAACTCAAATAGCCAACCCAGGCTTCAAAACTCGGAGCAAGTACCGTACAACGGTTCTTACCAATCAAGAGTGTCCAGATTCCAACTGCCAAGCTCCAAAATTCGCCCAAACGGCTATCACGGCAAAACCGACAGAAGAGGTCTCAGTCGAGGACCGGCGCCACCCAGAAGGTCAGTTCAGAAGGGAAGGAAGAAACCTCGGGATGCCAGGACTAAAATGCCTCTGGCAGTGATCACATCCCCGGCCAAATTCCTCACCTCCGTCACGACCAGTCTTTCGAGCATCTGAGTCGCCGATGAGCCCCACGTGACGGGCGCCAATTGATGAGTACAGGCCCCAGCTAGGACCGCAGGACACAAGGGTTCGCTCTCCTGTAATGGAATCTACAAGGAAGTTGGCACGGAAACTGCAAAGTACAAAAACAAAGTTTATTAACCCTTAAGGGTGGTCCTACAATCCATACAACACCCTTCAGTATTGCATAGAGTAGCACAAAGAACTGGCGTACACGGTCCCCTTTTATACACAACAGAGGGGCTCATAAGTGGGTGGATACAACATGAGGCAAGGAGAATTACCTTTTATGGACATTTTCGATACAGAATCAATATGTGGGCGGAGTTAACACATCTCTAAGCCCGTGAAAACATGGTCAAGCAAAGACTAACTGATAACAGATGCGGTCAAGTCTGGGCATGCGCCAGACGGACAAAGGAGTTATTTATAGACTGTTACTAGGCAGATTGCAAGAGCAACTAACACGAAGATAGGACTCTTCTCGTGCTGAGCACGTGGAGACATGACAATACAAAATGGAGTCCAGACTTTAGTCAACATAACGGAGAAAACTCGGTCATAAAAGGGGAATCCATGACTTTAATGAATGCTTAATCACATCGTTGTTTCAATTTTCAACACCAGTGTATAGTAATTATATAGCTATTCAAACCATGGAGGCACAACACCCAGGATAGTGTGCTGCATGGCTAAAAGCTTATAAGGTCCCAAAGGCAAGACCTATTGACTATGCCAATGCTTGTTCCATATGTATACCATGTCAGAGGGCAGGATCTTTTTTTTATATATTTGACCTGTCAAACACATCTCTTTTTTCTCAACTATTTATTAATGACTCAGTTCATGTAACCTGTCAGTCCAACGTCCACTGAGGAGCGTTGCTTTCCTTTTAGAAGCTTTTACTCAAAGGGAGGCACTTCGGACTAAAAGCCCTTTTGTCTTTTGCCTTAATTGTCAGTTTGCATCTCATCAGACCTTCCAGGGCTGGAAAGGAGTGAATAGTAGTGAGGAGACATATACATATGGTTATATGACGGAATATTGCTGACGAAAAATTGTGGGAAACAACATCATCAACAAAAATGTCTCTAATAAAATATTGAGGACACAAACTTTGCATTTAATGAACCTCCTGAGGCATTTTTTTCTTTTTTAATGTATTGACGATCACGCACATGGCGCGCTGAAATCAATACATTGGAATTGAAACTGAAACTTAGTTTCCGTTTTCCTGTTTCTGTACTCGTGGGGCTATCTCAGCCCCCCATTACCCCCGATCTGCCCCCCCACCCAGGGCGGCAGAAAGCCCACTATGCACTGACCTTTTTTTTGCAATGTGCCTAGCTGTGGATTTTGGGCCCTAGTGCAGCCAGCATCTCGGGAAATCTAGCAAACTTGTACATTTGTTAACACTAGACACCCAGGGGAATCCAGGATGGGGTGACTTGTGTGCCTCTCACCAGGTTCTGTTACCCAGAATCCCTTGCAAACCTCAAACTTGGTAAAAAAAGAAAAGAAAAACTTTTCCTCATATTTTTGTGATAGAACGTTCTGGAATTAGTGGGGAGCCACAAACTTCCACCCATCCAGAATTCTACCAAGTCTCCCGATAACAATGGTACCTCACTTGTGTGGTTAGGCCTATTGCTCACGACAGGAAACGTCCCAAAAACGCAACATGGACACATTCAATTTTTCCACTGAAAACTGACCCTTTTTTTGCAATGTGCCTAATTGTGAATTTTGGACCCTAGCTTAGCTGGCACCTAAGGAAACCTAGTAAGCCTGTACATTTTTGCAAACTAGACACCTAGGGGAATCCAGGATGGGGGGACTTGTGTGGCTCTCACTAGGTTCTGTTGCCCAGAATCCCTTGCAAACCTCGAACTTTGTAAAAGAAACACATTTTTCTCACATATCTGTGATGGAAAGTTTTAGAATCTGTGGGGAGCCACAACCTTTCATGCACCCAGCCTCCCTCCAAGTCTCCCCGTAAAAAAATGGTACCTCACTTGTGTGGTTAGTATTAGTGCCCAAGACAGGAAATGGCCCAAAATGCGCTGTGGAGACTTCAAAATTATCGCTCACAAAAAGACTGGGTTTTGCAAGGGAGTCACTTGCGTTTTTGCTCTCGGATTCGGTGAGCATCTAGGGAAAACCTACCAAACCCAGACATTTCAGAAAACTAGACTCCCTGATGAGACCAAGGAGGTGTGGCTTGCATGGATCCCTCCAACATTTTCTTACTCAGAATCCCCTGCAAACCTCACATTTTCTGAAAAAATCTAATTTTTCCACATTTCTGATTGGGAAAGTTGTGGGATTACTGGCGTGAGACAAAGTTCCTACCACCACCGATCCCCCAGGTCTCCCAATAAAAATGGTACCTCACTTGTGTGTGTGGGACAAGTACCCATGGCAGGGTAGGGCCCAAATTGTATTATAGACACACCAAAATTATCCATCACAAAACAACCTGGTTTTGCAAGAGGGGCACCTGCGTTTTGGCCCTGAGTTTGGCGGCCATCTAGGGAAACATACCAAACCCACACATTTCTGAAAACGAGACACTGGGGGGAGTACAGGGAAGTGTGACCTGCGTGGATCCCCCAATGTTTTCCCAACCAGAGTCTGCAAACCTCAAATTAAGCTGAAAAAAACATTCTCACATTTCTGTTTGGGAAAGTTTTGGTATCAACTGTCTGGCACAAATTTCCTACCACTCATTGTTCCCCCAGGTCTCCCGACAAAAACTGTACATCACTGATAATCTGCGCTATAGTACATGTGATCTTTCCCCTAAAACATTGTATTTTTGGTTTCTCCATGAGTGGGATGTTTGATTTACTAATAAGTTCAGAGTACAGTGCACTGTGTGTGCCCATGGTCTGGTAATCAAATGCTACAAACCGACCCTCAAAAGATGATGGACAGAATGCAGAGCAAATCAAACATTCACCCCCAGTCAAGAGCTCTGGGTTAAATCCATTGTTCTTTTGCTCACCATGCCACCCCAGTTTAGACCCAGCCATATGCAAATCAGTCTTGACCCTGTTCCTCATGGGAACAGTCCAGCCCAAACTAACAAACCAGGTCCTCCCTGGACTGGATACAAGCTTCCTGGGACCAGTTTCGGGGAATCACCTCTCATCAGCCAGGCTAGCTTGAATTCAGTGAAACAGTGCTCATCAGTGCTGTAGAGCAAATGCTCTCTCCCATAAATGATGGCATGTTTGGTTTCTCCATGAATGGCATATTTGATTTACTAATAATAAGTCCTTAGTAAAGTGCACTGTGTGTGTGCTCATGACATGTAAATCAAATGCTACTAGTGGACCTGCAGCCCAGATTGTGCCACCCACATGAGTAGCCCTTCAAACATGTCTCAGACCTGCCCCTGCAGAGCCTGTGTGCGCAGTTTTTAACTGCCATGTTGACCTGGCAAGTATACCTACTTGCTAGGCCCAAACCTTCCCTTTCATTACATGCAAGGCACCACTAAGGGAGATCCTAGATAGCCCGTGGGCAAGATGCAGTATATTCTAAAGGTAGGATATGTGGTTTTAGGTTTTATATTTCCTGGCAGTTAGAAACTGTTAAATTTGTTTTTTACTGCAGCAAGGCCTATCCCTCCCGTAGGTTAGCATTAGAACAGCTTTTTGACATTTCACAAGTATAGCTTCCGATTGGGAGCTGATAGAAAATTGGAGTTTGGTGTCTCTGAACTCAATTAAAAAATGCATAGATGTTTTTTAAATTGCAGGTCTGAAAATGCCACTTTTAGAAAGTTGGCCTTTTCTTGCTTAACCATTCTGTGCCTCTGCCTGTCCCTAGAATACACGTCTGGGTTGGATGACAGTTGGGCTTTGTGAATTCACTCTAAACAGTTACACACAAAGGGAGTTGAGGTGTGCCCTGCATATCCTAAAGGCCTATCACCAGGCTGATGAGTCTTCCTGAGCTAGAGTGTTGGGAAGAGGAGACACTGGCACCTGAATAGGGCTGTGCCTTTCCTTTCCCAAAGCAGGGTATATTTCTGAGATTTCTGACAGAATATTGCCAGAACACTTCTGGATAGAGGCTATTCTGCCAGGAAGAAGAACTTTGTTGCTGTCAGGAGGGACTGTCGCTTTGCTGTTTGCTTTGCTGTGCTGTCCTGCTGCTTGCTGCTTCTGTCCTGGGAGTGAAGGGACTCGACGTTGCTTTCTACATCCTGCTTACAAGTGTCTCCAAGGGCTAGAGTTGCAAAGAAAATCATGCATTGACTCTTAGCGTCACTTCAGAATCAGTGCAACCCTGCAAGAATCGCTGCATCCCCGCTGGCTGCACCAATGCCATGGTTCCCAAAAGCTGAGTGCGAGAAGCACCGACCACTGTTTATAATGCAATCTCTGACTTTGCCGCAGGGCCCCAAAGAATCACCACTGTGTGAGTTGCGTGCACTGCATCACAACGTTTGATTTACCTGCTCTGGTGTGTCCGGGTGCAGAGGTGCTGGTCATGTTGGTAGCTGTGAGTGCTACACATTAAAGTCTATGGGCAAGTACCTGTAAAAGAAAGGCTGCACTTGGGATTTTAAGACAAGTCCAGTGGAACCAATTGGTGGGCTCTGCTCTTGATGGTCACTGTCAGATTACTTAAACTCAGGCTGTTAGGCTCAGGCGCAGAGGTGTTTTGGCCAGTGTGGTTCTTGTTTTATAGACTCTCACTTTTTGGGTTGACCCGAAGAGGGGAAGAAAACAAGACTGCAGGGCCACTCTTTGTGAGGTTCTCATTGGTCCTGAAGTCTATCATAGGCAGGTCGTCGGTTGGCCTCAGTGGTGTTCAGTCTGAACAGTCAACAAGCCTTGTTTGCTACAAGTGTTCCGGTACCCAGGATATTGGTGCTCCTGGGCAGCTCCTGGAGGGCCTGGTGACTTCAAACTTGGCAGGGAGACAGAGCTGACCTCCTGAAACCATGGTGACTCATTCCTGTTGTGGTGAACCCTCTGTGGACTCGATGGTCAGCAGTATGATGCACTGGACAAGTGCAGTCGGTGCCTGCAGCTGCAGTGCAGTGGCTCCTCCATCTCAAAGGAGATGGTGCTTGGTGGTTGAGGTGTAGGGCAGTCCTAGTAGGATTTGGGAGGCAGTTCAGTGGTGGTAGCAGTCATTTCTGGCAATTGCCGGGAGAGCAGCAGCCAGGCAGGATTTTATGCCAATTTTGATGCTTGTCCACAGTTCATCATTATTGGCTCTTCTTTCTTTGTCCTTCTCCTCCCAGGTAAATACATCTGAGTTCCTGATGGCAGGGGGCCCCCTGAATACTGAATTTAGAGGGACATTAAGGGGAGTGTGAGGTAGTAGCCAGTGGATTGACTACTGCAATATGAACACTTCCTGTGGAAAGTGGGCATAAACCTGACCCAGATTTGATAGCTTCACCAAAAACAAGATGGTGAAACCCTTTTTCAAGTGTTCACTTCAGGTGGCCCACCTTAAAAGTGTTCATAGCCTGATAACGTGACCCGCCTACTGACTAGATAATTTTCTCACCTGCTCTGGTACAAAATGGGCCCGAGGGCAGAAGTGGCATTCTGCAGGTCTGGAGGAAGCCAGGGTCACATATCAAAGGCAGCAGAGGCTTTGACGCCTCTGGCATTGATATGCTAAATAACTAGCCATCCTGATGGAGGAAGTGTGAACGCATTCCTCTAGAGCAGGCATTGTTTCTGGCATGGGCTTCCATCTCCAGGGAGTCAGAAATTGTCTGTGGTGGCAGATTGAATGATACTAGTCAGCCAGCACACTAGAGTGCCTCTAAGATGCAGGACATAATACATTGAACACTGGCATCAGTGAGGATTTAATAAGACAAGGTGTTTGACACCAAATACCATTTTTTTCAGTGAAGCCATTATGCAGCTGTGTAACTCGTAATTACTAGGGCACACTACATATGGTTGAGATGGCTGCCTGATCACTTGCAATCTTGTGGCAGTGGAAGCACAGGGGCATATATGCTCATGCATATATGTCCTCACATATCATAGAATACAGCCTGCCTTAGGGCTTTAAGGCCTGTTGTAGGGGTGACTTACATATAGTATGAGCAGTGTGCATTAGCATGGCACACAGGGAATGAGCGATGTCATGTGGTTAAAATGGTTTGCACCATTTCACTGCACTGCCAGACTGCATGCAACTTTTGTGTGGGTCCCTTTGGGTGGCATAATACATTCTGCAGCCATTAGGAACCCTCTATAGTACCCATGCCCTGGGTACTAGAGGTGCCATTTACTAGGGACTTACAGGGATCCTAAAGTCATTGCCATTGGGTTACAATTAGACATTTTCCTTGTTTTAAGTGAAAGAGCACTGGCACTGGGGGCCTGGTTACCAGGCTACCAGGGACCCCGTGCAACTTCAGTCATTCAGTCATTAGGCATCAGTAGTAAGGCGAAAAGTGGGGGTGACCATGTCAAAATGAGACACTTACCCCCACACGTAGATAAAAGACTCTTAACTCATCTAAAAAGTAGAGGCTGATATCATTATTTAATGTTGAATATAAGATAGTCCATGATTTACACTTGAATCCCTTGGATAATTGGTCCAGAACAAGCTGGTCTCATAAGGAGGCAACTTGTCTCTAAAACAACCTGTTTTTTTTTTAAAGTCTCTAATCTTAGACCTCCTTTAGTTGACATCACCATTGATGCAGAAAAAGCTTTTGACGGGCTAGACTGGAATAAAATGTTTAAAGCCCTACATTGACATGATATTGGCTACAAAGTAGTCTCATTAATTTCCTTGTTACATGATTCCGTTAAAGCTTCAATATTAATTATTTGGGAAAGCTTCAAACTATTTCACTCTCCAAAGAGGGGTACGACAAGGCTGCCCCTTGTCTCTGTTAGTGGGTTTTTTGGGATCAGAACCATTTCTGTCTAAAATATGGGAAAATCTGTTAATTTCAGGTTTTCAATTTTATACACATCATTTGAAGCTAGGCGGCTTATGACATTCTTCTTTCCAATTCAAACCCTAAAATATGTTTGCCAGCCCTGTCAAATGACATTTTTTAATTTTTAGAAGTTTCTGGATTCCAAATTGATACAGATAATACTGAAATGTTATCCTTAATGAGACACTGTAATATACAATTATTTAATTTTTAGGTTTCACTTGGAGTTCCACAAAAAACTAAATATTTTGGGATTTGGTTTGCTACCTCAATTACTAATTCAATGCATAAAAATCTCAATAATCTTCCTTTTGTATCTGAATATTTGATATCCCATGGGAACCCCCTCTTTTTGACTTGCTCCTGACCTTCAGATTCAATTAAGATGCTGATTTCCCCTATCATTTGTTAAAGTACCTCCATGATCCAAGTTCATATTCCTCAGACAAAAATTATTCACTCTTTTTAAAGTTTATGCAGATTAAAAAAGTCCTGTATATCTTTATCCATACTGTAAGCAATTAAAAGTGAAGGTGACGTCAACTTTCCTAACCTCAAGCAATATCACAAGGCCTTCTGCCTTTAACAAGCATCTCTTTCGGTTTATCAAAGTTATGTCTCAGTTTTCTCTGCTTTGGTTTGATATAGAAAAATCTCTATTTCAATAATTTGCTTGTCAATAATTTATTTACCTTTCCTCTCATCCTCCTAAATTATTGTCACCTATTTTTAAATATGTTTGCAAAATATTGCGACCACTGTTATCTTGAAACCCATTACATTGTATCACTTTCCTTCAGATGCCTATTTGGAATAATTATCATATTAAGCTTGGCAATAGGCCTATCTTTTGGAAATCATGGAGAGAGAAATGTTTATTTTGTTTTAGTGATTATTTTGATTATTGGGCTCCTATTTCCTTTTCTCAATTCCACCAAAATTTCAATTGGCCTAAATCCTTTCAAATGTTAAGGGCCTTG
The DNA here is from genome assembly GCF_964204655.1 of Triturus cristatus. NCBI lineage: Eukaryota > Metazoa > Chordata > Amphibia > Caudata > Salamandridae > Triturus > Triturus cristatus. The sequence goes on from NC_140592.1 coordinate 1,117,577,881, forward strand.
TTACGAGTTTGGCGGTCCGACCGCTGTGGGATTGCCCCACCCCCACCAGCAGCCCACAGTACTGGTGGTCCAAAGACTGCTGTATTACAAGTCGACTAGGGGGCCGGCGGTGTGAATGCAGGGATCTTGCAGCAGTGGTGAGTACTTTTCACAAATGTATTGATGCATGAGTGTGCATTTCGACTGCAGATGTGTCAGATGCACACATATGCATGATATATATGGAAAGGTACCATATACCCATTATTGGTGGTCATCCCATATGTGGGCAATCCTGGCAATGGGTATATGGTTCAAACAGGACTCACCTGTAGATCGCCACAAACAGGGTTTGTTACCCTTGGCAGGAAAGTCCTGCTGTGAAGGGGAACCTGGAGAAAGGTATCAACATTGGAATCTGCCTGGAGGAAGAAGAAACGGGTGAGTATGCACCCCAAATCCCTCGTCACCACCACCTTGAAGCAGGCAGTCAGACTGCCATGGTCAGCTCATTGAACAGGCAACTTGTAATACGGACAGCAGTGCAACTCCCCTGTACCGCCTTATGGTGGCTGCGTTTCCCCAACGGTGAACTCGGGACTCGGCAGGCTGCTGGTAGCCTTGGCGGTTAATCGGTATTCTTCACAAAGCTGATTCGCCCAACTCATAATACAGCAGTTGGACCGCCAAGCTCACCACGCTCGGACCAACACCACCAATACTGCGGTCCGCAGGACCATCAAACTCGTAATTAGGAACTACATGTTGTCTTCTAATCCTCCAGCTTCCCTTATTTACAAATATGGATCCTCCTCCAGACTTTTAAGAACTAAAACATAATTAGAAACTCTATGGGGAAATTATTCAGGTTACACATGTTCAATTCCCCCTTGAAGAAATTATGCCTCAAAATTCATAAAACTTCAAGAGCTGCTAATCATAATTTTTTAATGTATCATAGGTTGCATTTTACTCCCCTTTCATTGACAAGTTTTCCAACGTTACTGAAGCTATTTACTGATCTTATAATTGTACTAATTTTGATTTAATGTATACATTGTTTTTATTCCCTAAGACTTTTTTGGTATAAAATCTAAAATCAATTTAATCTCATTTTTCAATCTTCCATTCTGTTTCTATGTTCTTGGACTGATTGGTTGACAATTGGTCTTCCCGTTCTTTAAAAAAAAAACAAATTGATTGACATTTTGTTAACCACTGCTTTCCAAAAGATTACTACTAATTGGAAAAGTACCTCGAACATTTTGTTAAAGGCTTGGTGAAATGCAGTCTGCTACAACCACAGACTACATCAAGCATTTGCCGACTCCTCACTTGCTTCCCTCTATATGTATATATATTATTGCTACCTCTCACCTTATTCCATGAGAAAACCATTGAACTTTCTACTACTAGACCAACATTGAAACCAAAAATGTTAAACCGCCTTGAATGTTTGAATTCTCTGTTATGACTATATATTGTTCTATTATATATACCACTGTTACATTATGTTACCCTTTATTAACTCAATTTCTTGATCTGCATTGGTTACTAATTATTATATTACACTAACGATAATAGTGCCTTTTTACTACTCCCCTCTTTCCTTTTCCTGTTTGCAAAAATATTTAAAAAGAAGATTCTACTATATAATTAGCTCTGTTTTATCTAGTTCTTCAAAGTTTAGATATATCTCCTTATTTGTATTTGTGACTGTTATATATTGTATTGTTTAACATTGTAATTTCCTCATATCGCAATATTATTCTTAACGTACTGGTATTACCTAGTTGCTGATTTTTGACTGTATCGTTCTTACTGATTTGTTTTGAATAAACATTTTGAACAGTGTGAAGGTTCACACTTTCACTTGCTACTTCCGATTAACTCCGAACCAAATGCCAGATTAATAAAAGCGCATTGATGCAGCAGAAAAGTGCAATACAAGAATGTGCCCATGTTTTAGGGACTTCACCCAAAATCTTAATGTCAACATGGACAAAATTGTGTTCAGAACAAAATGGGCATATACCAGTTTGAGAATTGTTTATACAGGATGCAGCTTGGTAATAGTTACAGTTCCAAGGTTTCAGCTCGTACTGTGTTATTGACATGTCCTATAAGAACATACTACGGAACATACCTACAGCCAAAAGAAACGTATAAAAATAACAGCGACGTTCTTCTTTACAAGGAAAACGTATGAAAAGGGGTCAAATAAAGCAGGGCACATGGCACACAATTTAAAAATAATAATAATATAATAAAGTAAAACATAATAAAATAAAACATGGGCACATAATTTGCTTTTATTTTGTGAAAAAACAATCACGCTTATTGTTTTTGCAGAGTTATTGATGTTTATGTCATTCACACTGCCTTTATTACACAAATCAAACGTCCATAACATGCACATTATATTATTCCCCTGCACCTTTAACACCCACCTGTTACATTCATATAAACTTTGGGAATGAGCAAGCTGCCGATAGGCCACACAATGTAAATAGGACTGAGTGCATCTTTCACTTTCTAGACATTGTGAATCTCTGCAATTCGTTTTTAGGCACATAGGGGCAGATTTACAAGAAAGTGACGCATCTGTACAGATGCATCACTTTCCCTGCGCCACCCTTAGAAACCCTTGTGCCACCATAGATGCGCCACAATTCTGACGCATCTGTTGGCAGAAAAGTCACGCATTTGCTGGAGTCGTGTCGCAAGCACAGCGCAACTCCAGCAATGCGTGTTGAGGCCTATTCCCACTACATTACGTCACTACTTACTCCTGCTTGAAGCAGGCGTAAGGTTTTGACGCAGAGGCGTCCTAAAAGTGGCGCAGTGAAATCTTGTAGATTTCACTGAGTCACTTTTTTTTAGGCCTTCCTGCGTGGGAACGCCCACCATGCATACATTATACCTGACGCAGGTATAATGTGATGCAGGGCTTTACAACGTGACGCATCTCCCTAGATGCGTCACGTTGTAAATAGGCTGCATTGTTTGCGCCGCTGTTGCGTCAAAAAAGTGACGCAACTGCAGCGCAAAAGTCACGCAAGGAGCTTGTAAATCTGCCCCATTACACTTAATTAATGGCGCAGAAAATCTGAGAAGGGCAGAGCATTAAATAGTAAAGGAAATAGATGTGCCATTTGTTTTCCGTATCCTAAGCTCGCATAGAGGCTACTAAAACATTATGCCATCCATAGCAGGTCCCTCTTTTCTAAACTCAATTAAGAAAGGACAAAACCATAGTTATTAAAAAGGCTACATTGACAACAACCTGCCGATTTCAAGAAAAGCTTATAAAATAGAATTCCACCTACTTTATTATTCTAAGGAAAGATGGATCAATTCATCCTTTAAGTGACTGACTATCATTGTCATTGAAGGGTGTTTGCTTATTGTAGAGGGAAAAAAATGCAAAGCTGCCCCAGTCAATTTATTTTTTTCAACATTTTAAAATCAATACATGACTTGTGCATCCCTGCGTTGTATTTGATTGAAATAGTCTGAGGTGACTCAGGCCTACCTCTTGTAAAGCCAATGGGGATCGTAAACGTCGTGGGCTGCCAGGCTCGGCTTTGACACCTGAGCCCATATTTACTGAGGGTTTCGGTTTAGATTGTGTCCTTTCTGTGGCTCGGCCCAGAGGCAAAATGGACTCGGGGATTTGTAAGGCCACTCAAATCCTGATTTGTGTGCTTTGTTAAAACAAAAAGTGATGCTGTGCAGCATATAGCAATTGTGGCTAATTTGGTATCTAAAGGGTCCACAATGTGCAACCCTTTCTGATTTATACAATACAGAACAGGAAATAACATGCTAATTTGGCATATCAATCTTCTTACAGAGGTTCACAAACAGTGCACTTCACTGTCCTTTTTGATCCTGGTTGGACCTGCTAAAAAAGAGCTGGACAAAATACCCCTGGTTACTGCAATTTTCAAGTTGTAATACTGAAGTTGGTTCAAAAAAGTTTGCACTGGCCGGTAGCCAGTCAGTTTGTGATTATTCTTGTTTTTCTGATAAATATTCTTTTGTATTAAATGTTGGTCTCCCCAATCTATTTTAAATGCTAGAAATCAAGCGAAAATATCCATTAACCACATGCTAAGAGGACCTACAAGTGTTCTATGTAACTGGATGCTAATTATGGACCTAATTCATAAATTATTTTGCAGAGCAAAGTTTCAATTAGGTGCCGAAATACAACATCTGTAGGTGCTTACCAAACTCTACATCTGGCACAGCTTTCCATGACTGCGCCTGTGGATTTTTGGGAATTGCCTAAGGGTTAGAAATGTACTCAGAGCATTGTTGAAATCTTATTAAATTGTGTTACTCTCAAAAGCCGCGGTTTGTGATATGTATGGAGAGAATGGTACAATCACAGGAGGTCAATGACAAACGTTTAGAATAATCGTAAGAAGAGAGGGGAGAGGCAAACCCACTGAACTCATAGAAGTGATGAACACTGTAGCTACTCAATGTGCGAGCAGCACGCTCACCACTTATTAGAAAGACCCTTTAATGTTTAGCTAGAGTCACACAGATTCAGTACAACTTTTAATTAGGTGGGCTATCTGTACCTATAAAGAAAATAGAAGATTATATCAATTCAACCCGATGGGGCTAGACTAGAATAGACCAGATTTGGAAATACAACATCAGACTAGATCAGGTGACATGACAGAAAAACAGACCACATGAAAGCACCACAGACTAGAGACCACACCACACCTTCCTGATTCAAACAATCAGAAAAGGCCAGGTCACATCACAAACAGGCCAGACAACGTAATATCAAAGCTATCACCTCACCCCAACAGGACTAAGGGCCGGATCTTGGCGGAACTACTGCCACCCTGGCACTACGGCGGTCCCAAGTAGTGAGTCAAGCTCAAGGCAGTCCACCAGCCATATTGAGATGTTGCAGCAATAGACAGGAGACCACAGCGGTCTTCTCTGCTAGCTAACAGTACTCCATTGCCATCATGCTGGTGGGTTTGCGCCGAGCAGAGTTAGATGTTCTCATTATGCTGGCGGTGTCCTGACAAAGTGAGGCAATTGTTGTGTGGAGACAGGTAAGTGCTACTCATTATTATCTTACTGCACTTATGTTGAGAATGTGTCATAATGTACACATAGGTAATGTGTTATGGCCATTTTTGGTACATATTGCATGCCACACAAACAACATATTTACACCAATCAATGCACACCCATTGGCACCACAGGCACAACACCCACAAGTACACAACAGCAATATATTTTTTTAAGTGTCAATGCAGGTGTGTTTATTTTACCTTGATGATTAGGAAAATGAACACTACAGCATTACACCTAAGAAAATTGTTGCATATAAAAGCAATGCAGAAGTACCCGAGACTACAGCATGTGTCAATGCACAATACATAGGACAAATGTACAAGTAGCTTACTGTAGATCTCAGCGACAACGGGGTCCTTGGACATCGTGGTGGAGTAGGTGCAGGAAAGGACAGAAATTGGCAATGGGGTACAAGACGGAAACATAAGTGGAAACCATTTTTACCTAATTTTCTTTTTTTCCGCCAACTTAAACTAGGAGAGATTCCCGCCACAGTTCCCATGGTGGAAAGGTACATTGTAATCAGGATGGTGGGAATCGGGGTTGGAGTCCTGCCAACAGCCGCTTCAGCTTGTACCGCTGTCAAACTGGTTGTGAATTCCTGGCGGAGTCTGAGGGTCTCTGGCTGTCTTTCATAAATGGACTAGCCGACATCTAAATACGGTGGGTGGACCGCCAAGTCAGCAGGCTGGAAACGGTCAAAAAAGTGACGGCGTAAATTGATCTGCCAAGATCTAAATTAGGCCCTAAGTACAATTTCTGCCAGAGATCATAATGGGGTGACATAAAAAACACAAAACATAAGCAGCGAACCAAACTGTTTTATTTCTTTTTTTTTGCCCTTGAGAATACCACTTCAAATTAAAATCTGTTTGCAGAAAGGTAAAGTTTATTTAACATGGAAAGGTTACTGCATTAATACTTTACGCTGTTTTAACCAAAGTGCTGGCTATATGCGGATGCAATTTTTGTGTGCAATGACACAAAACACGTAAATAAGCAATTTTTCAACTTTGTACATGTTTTGCAAAACATTCCTGTTGTTCTCCATTGTTACATGAAAGAAACAGACATGTTACACACACTATTGGTATTGGGATGCATAATGGACTGTTTCTGTCGTTATTGCCATTATATGGAATACATCAGGGAATTAAACATGATCCGGTGTAGTGACAATGTAAACATTACCGTAGGTGCATTTAATTTGTTTCCATGGCAACATACACCACCGTTTCTAAGATTAATATTAACATAGAAAAACAGGTTCATGATTTCTTTGTAGCTTCAAATAAAAATATAAGACACTGTGATTTCATGGCTTATGCCTTGATAGTAATGATGCTTTTCTGTAGCATACTCCTGTGGCTAGTTTTCTCAGTCAACAGTAGGACTATAGTTCTTCTGGGTAAAACGTAGGTAGACTTTAGATAAATTATTTGCCTGGTTGCTCATGTTGATGTTCCAGGCTGTGCAAGTGCAGTGGCGTAGCTAAAGCTTTTGGCGCCCGGGGCTATCCCTCAGATTGCCGCCCATGGCAGGTAGCGGGGGGGGGGTTTGCTGGGGTAAAAGTACGTATTTGCTCTGGAGCCCAATGGAGTCAACCATGCAGCTTGGCTCTATCGCGCCAAAAACCTGCAGCTGATTATTGATATATAGAAGTTCATTTCACACAAGTGCCATGGCAACCCTTTTATGGGCAATAACAGAAGTTATGAGCACCATCGGAACTACAAGATCTAGGGTAGACCCACAGATCATGCATATTTCTCTGGGGATTTCCAATGAAAGCAACGGAAATCTCATAGTGAAAAAGCTAGGAGTAATGAGGAAAACCCAGGGGACTCAGGTCATGAATTACAGATTCTTCCGGTAATTCCTTCATGTGCCATCAGGGTCCCACTTGTAATACTTGTTCACCCCGACCTAAAGAGATACCTTGCCCCAGTAGTGGTAAATTTGAGGGGGCAGAATTAACAACTCCGGCAATGGGCACTTGGAATAAGTCCATGCACGGGGATTGGAAGGCTGATGTGTCCACGGAAAAGAAAGGCATGCTGAATGAGGTGATAATTGTAAAATAGCAGAGGGCTGTAACCTTGTCACTCCTCTCTCTTTATCCAAAGAGGACCTTTATTAAATATTAGCAAGTAGTCTCAAACTTAGAAGGTCTGGGTTTTTATTTGTAGAACTTGGTAATATATGGACAATTTTGTCCCTCAGAGAAAACCCCATAAAGAAGCATCCTGGGATACCACAACATGAAAGCTTTAAATAGCCCCTCTTTGCTGAACAGACTGCATTGCAAAGTTCAGCTGTTCCCTCAAAGAAGAGTGCTCTGAAAAGGAGTGCAAATGTGATGTTTGTGTTGTAGATGGTAAGCTCAAAATGCTTCATAGCATTATATTGGAAATTAAATACCTTTGAGAAATGACTATTATTTTTGTTGTATCTCTATATACATAAAAGCAGTAAATCCAACGTGCTACCATGATAGTAAAGTAAAATAAATAAATACAGAAGGGTTCTTAGTGCAAGCGATTTCATTATGACAGGTTGAAAGCACCCAACCAGCAGAAACGTCCTGAATATAGAAATCACAAACCAACCACAAAAATATCTTTGTATTTTATTTTGTGCTTTAAAAAAAATATTTCTGTGTTTGTAATTTACCTTTAGATACAATATTACAGATGAAGGTAAAGAGATATCATTGGTAATGAAATCACTGTGATAAATGTCTTTAATCATTGGGTTTTTAAATGTCTGGTTCACAACCAATAGTGTTTTTAATAAAATTATTGGAATTGAAGCACATTATTGTTTATTGTTTATTGTAATTTAAGGAATTGCTTGTTTGGAATCACTGTTATAAGATCTCAACTACCTCAACACTGATTATTTTCTCTCAATTCCTTGCATTAACTATAGATGCTATTGCTTGCTTATATGTATGTTAAATACCTATACCACATGGTTTGCATCTGAAGAAGGTTATAATATGTACTCGTATATCCATCACGGTTACAAAAATTCTAGTTGAAAAGGGATTTCTTTGTTTTTGTGCTTGACAAACCCAGTCCCTTTTCTTAGCATTAGGGTTTCTCCCTTATATTTTTGCATCTTAATTAAAAGCTATAGACCATGTTGCATCTGTAATCCTACTAATGGTCTACTTTATGTTCCATCATCACACCTCAATGGGAGCATAAATGGAACAATGGAACATTTATGAAATGCCTTGGTCTTGATGGGCAGACATCCATGCAAAGGCAAATCATAACGAACACACACAAGTGAATACATGACTCTTGCTTCTTACTTCTAATTACATTTCTTAAAACATTGAGAACATAATGTACTCCAGACATGTTGCATTTCAGAAGCACACTGAACAACGAGAGTGATATTATGGGAACACAGGATCCCTGACCTAAAGTTGGAAGAGGGATGTTTATAACATGCTTAGAGGAAGGCCAAATTCTCATTTAGGGGAGATCGCTGTAGCCTTATTGTGAGAGGGACAGTCAGGGGCTCTACATTGACCCACAATTCACATAACTAGTGGGACACAGACGGATGGGTAAAATGGAAAGGAAAGAATGTAAAGATCACCATAGGCACAACATAAATCACATCTCTGAGCTAAAGCAAAAAGAACAGATATTGGACAGAAAAATGACCAGGACAATCACAGAACAAAAGCAGAACCTTGAAGCTGAATGAAATGTATTATTAAAAAAGGGAAATATTCCTACAGAATTAAAAGAGATAAACACAGAACATGGGGGCCAGGGTAAACATACAATGGTGCACATGGATTGTCTAGGGAAGGAGTACAGAAAAAAGTTAGCATAACAGGGCTCTGACTGCAATCCTCTTATAAGAATTTGCAAGCATGTTGAGCTGAGACAAAGCTCCAGATCCAGTCGGAAAGTGTCGCACATCTTTCTTATCTGCATGGTCACCCTTGATATTTCACCTTTGTCAGGGCACTATTTTTGCTGGATTCTATGTGCTTTAATGTCGCTAAACAGTAGTAAAGTGCCTGGGCTTCCCCTCTAAAACATTCACCATTTCAATGTTTCCAGAAGTCCATTCTGGATGGTGTCTAAAGTGTGCCTATGATATGAGAAGCTAAATGTCATATTTGACTGCAGTGAATATTTACACCAACCACATATGTGAAAAAAAAATATTTTTTCCAGTAGCACCACTCTGCTCTGGTTGGCCTGCACTTTAAATGCACTGCAGTAAACAGGGACAAATGCCTTTAGGCAAATGCTACTTCATATATTCATAAGTCACTCCTACATTGTGGCTTATAAGCCCCAGGGTAGGGTGCTTATATATAACGAAATAGGACACACTACATATTTGAGGTAGCGTTCCCTTGCAGGGAAATCAAACCCAAAAGCTATTTCACCTTCTAGTCCTGGCTAGACTTTTCAGTACTAGGTCTGGGCAGGATTAAAATCTTTATTAATGGTGAAATCAGATTTTGATTGCTTAAGAGGGAGAGTAACTGTACTTTCAGCTTGCTGAGCCAGATCTGGCTTAAAACCAATCTTGACACCCATCACACTTTCAGAGCTGTAATGCACATTCTTGTTGGGGAGTATGAATGACCCTCACATGAAGTTCAATGGTCTGCCACTAAGCCCATGAAAGCCCAATGGGTGTTAATTGCTGACCAGTTAGGAGGGACTTTCTATTTGGGAGTGGACAGAAGCAGTTGGCAGAATTAAAAGACAGTTTAGCAAATAAATCCTTTGACTTAAAAAGGCCTGAGACAAATTCTCCTATTCATTCCCAATGTCCTCCAACACATCCAGTCTTCAGTCACAATTGGAGAGAGAACCAGTTCTAGCCCTCTAGCACAACTCCAGAGCTGGAGTAGACATCTCTTGATAGGAGGAGAGTTAAGAACTCTGGTCTGGGCCAGCAAAAGCCAGTAGGTGTTAACCGATGAACACTTAGCAGGGATTAGTCACCTGGGGATGGGCACGACCAGTTAACAGAACAGAGGAAAGGTTAACACTACCTATTTTGACATGGACATGCCAGCAAATTCTCCTATTCACCCCCAAACCTGGCTTAGATGGCAAGGCTCAATATAGTGTACAGTGAAAACCAGTCTTGACCATGCCAGATATGGGAGTGGTCAAGAAGCTTAAGTCAAGCTGTCTGGTGGCAGCTGAGTTCCCGCCTCTTGAAACAGGGGATCCAGGGAAATTTATAGTAAGAGAAAGACCTGCAAAAGGAGATGGAGAGACTGTGAGAGAATTGTTAGGAATAGGTGGTAGAATTTCTCCTACCACTGGTTAGTGTACAGGATAAATCAAATACCTTCTCAGAAAATTCCTGGACCTTCCATCTGAAGAAGAAGAGTCCTGACTTCTGACTCCTGAATCCAGACTCCTGCGTTTGACGCCTGTTTTGGCATTGTGTGGTGGGGGCTGCCAAGACTACAGGCCCCAGAGACGCCCGCTTCCAAGCGTCACTAAACACGTGCCAGAAGGTTACATCAAGTACCGGTCGGGGCTCCCACTGCACTGGGCGTGCCCGTGCGTGCGCCCAGGTGAAGACCGGGCCAAGAGCAGACCTGTCTTTGCCCATCAGCACCTGAACGAGGTCAGGCCAGATCCGTTCCCTTTGCCGGAGTAGGCCGGAGTTGGCCCCTGGGACTAACTGCATCTTCTTTGTTTGGTTGGCAACAAGAAAAGGGTTTTGCGTTTGGAGAAGTGCCTTGACACACAGTAACACAGTGGGTATATATTTCCGCCAGCCTCCTAATCAGTGGCCTGACCCCTAAGCATTTCCAAATTTGGTGGTTATCTGTGAGTAGACAGTTATGGGGGAAAGAAGGCAAAGCCCATGGCAATATGCCCCATTGCTACAAGAAAGCCCCTATTGACTCTTTTCTGGCAAAAGCGGTGGGGGCCATTTCAAAGGAGATAGAACAGAGAGGAGACTGTCCCTGTATCGTGACTGCCCTCCATCATCCCTGTTTGCAACCCCCAAACTTCCAGGAAAGTTGGGATCCCGTGTCAGGAGTTTCAATTTTCCCCATCATCTGCCCCCATAGACGTGAATTCCAGTAAACATCCCCCGGGCCCTCCTGGTGTTGCAATGGTGGCAGGGCGACACCAGTTGCCAAACAAGGATTGCCGTCCAGGGCCTCTCCAGATATGAAGAGGGTGCAAAGAACTAAAAAGCAAAATGAGCCCCAAAGAAAAGGGGAGGAACATGTCATAACAAATAACTGGTCAGACATGAGGGATCATTGGGATTCTCTAAAGCAAAAAATGCTATTGTGTTTGTTGTCTCAGTGATGGGAAAGATTTTATAAGACACTGTCTGACTCCCAAGATACCTTTGCAAGAATGGAAGGAATATTGAATACTATCAATGAACTCACACCCATCCCAGACCCCCTGGTACAGACGGTACAATCTGGAACGCCTTTGATTTCCAATTTAAATTCTGCTTTATTAACTAATAAACATCTGAGGGGTGATGGGGATCAGGTACACAAAGTAGACCATGGGAGGGATCCTTTTTCCTTAGCTAATCCCCAAGTTAGGGGTGAGATTAGGGATTTTGGTGATCCGGGTTATGGTGACTGACGCACTTTTTCCAAGTGTGTGTGAGACACCCAGAGAAAGTCCATCTATTAAAAATAGCCCTGGATTACCAGTTATTTATCTTCCCCCAACCTGCTGCCCCAATACTGTGGTTTTGTCAGGAGGTCCTTTGGTTAGGTACTCATAGTGATGAACCCACAAATAAATTAATTAACCCCTTCGCTGCTAGACCTTTTCCACCCCCTGTGCTGAGGCCTTTATTTGGCTATTTGGGGTAGTTCAAGCTTAGGCCCCTGTAACTTTTTGACCACATAGGGTATCCATGCCAAATTTCCGTCCTTTTCTCCTAACATCATGGGGATTTTAAAGGTACCCCGGGTTTGTGGATTTCCCTGGAGGGGACCCAGACATTAGCCAAAATGCCACTAAATTATGTTTTCGGGGGGAAAAATGGGAAAAAAGGGCTACAGATGAAAGCGTCTGTTTTTTTCCCCTGCAAATGGTATCAACAAAAGGTTGGTGGTGCTGAAATCACCATTTTCCCAGCTTTCAGGGACAAGCAGGCTTTTGTCAGAAAACCAAAAATATTTACACAGTTGTTGCATTTTACTGGTACATAGCCTATTTTTTCTATTTGTTGTGCTTTCAACCTCCTTCCAGTTAATGGTAAAAATGGGTAGTAAACCAATTATGGATCCTGGAAAGCTATACATTTCTGAAAAGTAGATAAAGTTCTGAATGTAGCAAGGGGTCATTTGTGTAGATCCTTCAAGGTTTTGTTATAGAAACTAACAGTTAAAAATAGGAAAAAATTCAAATGATTTAAAAAAAACTACCATTTGTGCCAACGTTTTCACCTGTAACTTCTTCTAAGTATGACAGATTTTTTAAAGCAATATATCGTTACATCTGCTTAACCCTTCTGATTGTAGGGATATACAGGACTTGTCGGTTCACCAAGAAACCGAGGAACCCAGAGCCAATAACTGAGCAGCATCTTGCAATGGTTTTTTATATTTTACTGGGTAAATCGCAATTAATTTGGGAAATATAAACAGGGAAAAGTCGGCATGAAAGCCACCTATGTTTTTCTGAAATGGGAACAAAATGTAGAGTTTAGAAACAGTAGCTATTTGCACATCTCCGAAAGTATGGGTACCCATACCAGCATGTGAATTATTGGCCATTTTTCAAAGTGAATTCTTTTTTACACATTATCTTACCTTTGGAAGGCAGAAATGCATTGAAAGACAATAGGTAATAACAGTTACTCTACAATTCTGTGTTTCCATAAGTATCCTGATAAAAATGGTACCTCACTTGAGTGGGTAGGTGCAGTGCCCACGACAGGATACGGCCCAAAACACATTGTGGACACACCACATTTTTACAGTGAAAACTGACCCTTTTTTTGCAAAGTAACTAGCTGTATATTTTGAACCCTAGCTCTGCCTGCACCTAGGGAAACCTAGCAAACCTATACATTTTTTAAAAAAAGACTTCCAGGGGAATCCCGGATGGGGTGACTTGTCTGGCTCTCAACAGGTTCTGTTACCCAGAATCCCTTGTAAACCTCAAACTTTGTAAAGCAAAAAACACATTTTCCTCACATTTGTGTGGTGGAAAGTTCCACAAAATTCCACCCACCCTGCATTCCTCAAAGTCTTCCAAGAAGAATGGTACCTCACTTGTGTGGGTAGGCCCAGTGCCCGCGACAGTACACGACCCAAAACACATTGTGGACACACCACATTTTCACAGTGAAAACTGACCCTTTTTTTGCAAAGTGCCTAGCTGAAGATTTTGAACCCTAGCTCTGCCGGCACCTAGGAAAACCTAGCAAACCTATACATTTTTGAAAACTAGACACCCAGGGGAATCCAGGAGGCGGTGATTTGACTGGCTCTCAGCAGGTTCTGCTACCCAGAATCCCTTGCAAACCTCAACTGCAGTAATCCTCGACGGATTCAAGATCCAGAGGAAGGACCGCCTACACCGCCCAGGAGGAGGACTCGCCATCGCACACAAGACCTCCCTCTGACTCTCTACCTCCAGCACAAGTGACCCCTACTCCAGCACAGAACACCTCCACTTCCAGATCCAGACCTCCCCCAGGACAACGCTCCGTGGCACCCTTGCCTACAGACTCCGGGACCACGCTCCCTTGCCACAAAAGTAATCACTGACCTCATCGAACCCCATGCCATCACTTTCAAATACTACATCCTACTCGGAGACCTGAATTTCCACCTCGACAACAGCAGCGACCCCGACTCAACCGCCCTCCTCGATAACCTCTTCAACCTCAGACTGAAGCAGCTCGTCCACACACAGAGCAGCACAGACCCTTGCCCCCATCTTCACAGGAGGATCAAACGTCCACTTCAGCCACACCTCGCAGCCCCCCTTGACTGACCACCACTGCGTACATTTCAACTTCAACACCACCACCGCACCCAAACCGGCTTCCCCGCCCGCAATCAAGGAACTGAAGCAAAATCACAGAGGAACACCTAAACTCCACCCTCCTCCTAGACCCCCCCACCACCTCGACCGAACCCAACTCCGCTGCCAAAGAACTCCATTGATGGATCTCCAGATGCGCTGATTAGATCACCCCCTCTGCCACCCTGCCAAACAATGCCCCCTGAAGGCCACCTGGTTCACCACCGAACTCCAAATCACCAGACGTACCCGCAGATGCCTTGAGAAAATATGGCAAAGCCGAAAACCACAGAATACCTAAACAACCCCAGGAGTGCCCCGAAGTACTACCACCAGCTCATAAGGGACACCAAACGGACCTTCATCAGGAATAAAATCGACACCAATGCAACGAACACCAAATAACTCTTCAACGTCATACAGCAATTCACCAAACCCCCCAGCGAGGCCACGGACATCACATCATTCCAGGAACTCTACAACAAGCTCAGCGCCTATTTCCATCAGAAGATCAAGACCCTCTACGACCACTTCAGCGGCCAGACGCCGTTCACCAATCCTTCCACCTCCGCTGACCACAAGCCAACCATCTCAACCTGGACCCCCACCACGGTGGAACTCATCACCAGGACGATGATGAAACCCCAGTCTGGGGCCCTGAAGGACCCCTGCTCACCACACATATGCCCGAAGGCCGCCACCGCCATCGCCCCCGAACTAGGATCGACCATCAACACCTCCCTCCAATCCGGCACCTTTCCTGACAACTGTAAGCAGGCCGAAGTCAAGCCCCGCCTCAAGAGGCCCACGGTCAACCCGACGGACCTGAAGAACTACCGGCCCATCTCTCCGCTCCCGTTCACAGCTAAGATCAGCCAAATGAGTCGTAAACGCCCTGCTGACCGCATTCATAGAAGAGCACTCCATCCTACACCACTCCCAGTCCGGATTCCGCAGCAACCACAGCACCGAAACCACCCTTCTCACCACCACTGATGACATCCGCATGCTACTGGACCAGGGACACACCACAGCCCTCATCCTACTAGACCTCTTCGCGGACCTCGACACCATCTCACACCATACCCTCGCAGCCAGAATGCACAAAGTGGGGGTACAAGGAACCACCCTCAACTGGATCTGATCCTTTCTCTTTGGCAGAACCCAGAGGATCAGACTTCCCCCTTACATCTCCAAAACCCACAGAGATCAACTGCAGAGTACCACAGGGATCATTGCCCTTCAACATCCACATGGCCCCCCTAGCCGCCATTGTCAGACAGCATGGGCTCAACATCGTACCTTACGCCGATGATACCCAACTCATCCTCTCCCTCACGAAGGATCCCGAAGACACCAGGCTCAGCTTCCAGGAAGGAATGAGGGATGTCGCGGCCGGGATGAAGGACAGCTGCCTGAAGCTCAACACTGAGAAAACAGAGGTCCTCATCCTAGGACCCTCAACCTCTGCCTGGGACAACACATCGTGGCCCCCCGCCCTAGGGAGTCCTCCCACCCTGACAGACCACACTCAGAACCTTGGCATCATCCTTGACTCCTCTTTCACCAAGACACGCCAGATCAACGCCGTCGCATCCACCAGTTTCAACTGCCTCTTCATCCTCCGAAAGACCTTCAAATTGATTTCCCGAACACAGAAACACCATCACCCATGCACTCATAACCAACAGACTGGACTACAGAAACAGCCTCTACGCCGGCATCAACAGGACTCTTCCACACAAGCTCTAAACCATCCGAAATGCCATGACAATACTCGTCCTCAGGACCCCATGGCATGAACGCATGACGCAACACCTTCGAGACCTACACAGGCTCCCAGTCAAGAAGAGAATAACCTACAAGCTTCTCACCCACACCTACAAATCCCTCCACAACATCGGATCGAAATACCTCAACGATAGAGTCTGTTTCCACGCACCCAAAAAAACTCTCTGATCCACCGACCTCACCCTAGCAGAGACCCCCCGCATCTGCAGAGGGCCTTCTCCTACATCGCAGTCAAAACCTGGAACGAGCTCCCGGTCAACATCAGACGCTCCACCAACAGCATATCTTGAGGAAGAACCTCAAGACCTTGCTCTTTGACCGAGACTGAGCTGTAGTTGCATGCCCACCCACCCCCAGTGCCTTGAGACCCTCACAGGTGAGTAGCGCACTTTATAAACCCCTGATTTATTGATTGATTGATTGAAAATTTGTCAAAAACCCACATTTTCCTCACATTTCTTTGGTGGAAAGATCTGGAATTGCGTGGATCCACAAAATTCCACCCACCCCGCATTTCCCAAAGTCTTCAGAGAAAAATGATACCTCACTTGTGTGAGTAGGGTCAGTGCCCGTGACAGTGCATGGCCCAAAACACAATGTGGACACACCACATTTTCACAGTGAAAACTGACCCTTTTTTTGCAAAGTTCCTTGCTGGAGATTTTGAACCCTAGTTCTGCCTGCACCTAGGGAAACCTAGCAAACCTATATATTTTTAAAAACTAGAGACCCAGAGGAATACAGGATGGGGTGACTTTTCTGGCTCTTACCAGATTCTGTTACCCAGAATCCCTTGCAAACCTCAAACTTTGTAAAAAAACACATTTTCCTCACATTTCTGTGATTGAAAGTTCTAGAATCTGTGTGGATCCCCAAATTTGCTACTAACCATCATTCTCTCAGGTCTCCTGATAAAAATGGTACCTTAGTCACGTGGGTGGGTCAAAATGTATTGAGGAGACATAAAAATGACCTATCACAAAACAGCCTGGCTTTGCAAGGGGGGTCACCTGGGTTTTTGGTCCCGGGCTAGGCGGTCATTTTGGGAAAACAACCAAACCCACACATTTCAGAAAACTAGACATGCGTGGGAGTCCAGCGAGGTATGGCTTGTGAGGGCCTCCCAAAGTTTCCCTACCCAGAATCCCCTGCAAACTACAAATTTAGCAGAAAAATCACTTTTTTCTCAAGTTGTGGTATCACCGGGCTGACAAAAATTTCCTACCACCCAGCGTTCCCCCAGGTCTCCCAATAGACATTGTACCTCACAAATGCAAAAACAACAGTTGATGTACAGAATGCAGAACAATGTCATACATTCACCCCAGTACAGAGATCTGGGCCTAAATCCATAGTTTTATTGCTCACCATGCCATTCCAGTTTGAACCCAGCCATATGCAAATCAGTCTTGACCCTGTGCCTCATGGGAAAAGTCCAGCCAGAACTGCCAAGTCAGGTCCTCCCTGGACTGGAAACAAAAATGGTACAGTCTTTCTGCCCCACCTGGGAGGCAGATGGGGCCTTATCTTCCCCCCGGGGGGGGGGGCAGAACGCCCACTAGGCACAAGGGATTCTTTTTCCAAAGTTCGGGGTGGGAGCTGCCCAGAATGAGCAAAGGCCCTTGCCCAAGGGGCTGCTATACCCCTCCTTGGTGCAAGTGGGTGGATCCCTGCTTGGGGATCACCCTCCTGGGGTGAGCCCCAAGTGGGAATCCAGTAGGGATATATACCATTGGAAAGGGTAGATTCTCCCCTTTCCAACGATACCTCTCCCATGTGTTTCAGAGCTCGGGAGGCTGACATAGACCCACAAGCCCCGAACTGTGAAACTGAAACTAAGTTTCAGTTTTGGTTTTGTTGTAATGACGCTCGCGTGCCATGCGCGCTATCGTCATTTCAAGGAAAACCAAAAAACAGGCCTCGGGAGGTAAGCTCTTCCCCACCTCCCAAGGCAAAAAAATATAAAATGGGAAATTTCTGCGCCTGTACTCATGACGGAATGGTTCCATCAGGAGCACAGGAGAACTCGTGCTCATGACTACACAATTCCGTCATGAGCACCCAAGGAGTTAACAAAGTGACGCATCGGCTAGGTAAACACAGCAGATTCAATGTGGCAGATCACAGCCAAATTTTGATGTCAAGGAGGGTCTCTTGATTCAGTTGTTCTAAGAAAACGTTTGAGTGAGAGTATGCGATTATCTCATTTAGATCTCCAGAGCTTGCACACAACATCCTGAGACAATCTGCCCAGTTTATTTTTTATGTTTGCATCCTATGCACGTACACTCCGCGATACGAGCTGAATCCACTGGGACTTTTTTATAGATCTTTATCATATGCTGTAAATAATAGCCCAGTTCTTGGCCTTTGAGGGAGTGTCTTTACCGGGGGGGGGGGTATAGAGGCTACATCCATGATCCGATCCCTGTGCCCCCTGTCAGATCTCAAAAGTTCAGACTGACATGAGGCAGGCGATTGCAATAACAAAGTACAGGTTACGCCCGCCAAATTATCAACATGTAAAAGTAAGTGCAGTGAGCAAGGGTTAGGTGCAATGGAAGGACAGCTTGATAGCTGCCCTATTCCCATTAGTATTCCAGATCCCCAGGTGGAAGCCACTGCATGTCACACATCCTTTGAGCAGGAACATGAGGGCGACCCAAATGTAATCTCCTGGAATGTGGCAGGCTTAGCCTCCAAATTTGAAGATGTTGGGTGGATCCAATTACTTAGGGAATTTAATATTTTCTGTATCCAAGAGAAATGGGAGATTGTAATAAACTCTTCCTTGAAGGATATAAGAAATGTTTCCTTCCTGTAGTGAGCTCCATGTCGGACAGAGCGAGGGGAGGATTAGTTATTTTTATATCCCTTAGGCTCGGGGAGTCTGTGAAGTTGGTGAACTGGGGTCCAAAAGTGGCACAAGGCCTCCAATTAGTGATTGGGAGACAGATGAGGCTAACAGTCATTAATGTTTACAATGCCGAAACAACCAAGCAGAACCGTTCTAGTCTGACGGAGATAAGTGGCTTATGGAAATGCTCCAGGGAGATGATCTACCCATAGAGAACCTTATGCTGTTAGGAGATTTCAATTGCCACTTATGCCCTAATAAGAGTCAGTCTGTGGAAGATCCCCCCATATGTAGGGCAATAGAAGGCCTGTATATGCAGCATTCTTCAGATGGTCGTGAACTAAATACAATCTTAGATAACTTTGTGCTATTATTTACACTTGATACGGCATCTAAACCCCCAAATTGCTTATAGCCACCATCTTATAAAGGGAGAGTTTGTGCAACAACTATTGATTTTAAATTTGTTTCTCCATTCTTAGAATGCTACATATGCTTTTTTAACATACCCTTTTAGTGACCACAACCCCCTGGTCTTATCACTTGTGATGCAGGGTATTCAGGTAGTGTCAGATGGTAGGAACATGGGTACACTAGCAGCTCCAGATCAGAGGAGGCGCCTATGATGGTCACTGGTGGATATTAATGTTTTTCATCACTCACTTTTTAAATTGCAGCAACATGAGATAATAAAGTGTTTAGACATGTCATCCTCAGAAGAAGAAATAGTTAGCTTATTTATTGTTATTGCTCAGTCAGTTGTAAGTTAGTTAACCGCCTCAGGAGCTTCTACCTGTTTGGATAAGCCGAGATGGTTTGACAGTGAGTGTTCCAAGGCATACAGGTACCTTAAATTGGCCCTGAAAGAGTCTCCTCATAATAGATCCTGGGTGGCCAGTTGTCGACGGAATTATAAAAGGACCAACAACGAACGGAGGAGAAAGTTACAAAAACAAGCATGGGAGGAGTTGCTACAAGCTAGCGATTTAAAAGAAAGCACTCTTTTCTGGAAGGTCATTAACAGACCCTGTTTTTCTGAACCAGACGTGCCAAACTCATGTCATCATATCACTGCTGCTGAAGGGAAGGCTCACTTCCAGACTGTTTACAATTTTGGTCATGAAGAGAGAGTTATTATTGATACACAGCCCCTTCCCTGTGTGGCCCCTATTAATTTCCTTCTTGATGAGGTTAGGTTAGGTATCGAGGGACTGTCTCAGAACAATGCTTCATGACTGGACGGGATCCCTCCAGACCTGTTCCTGAACAATATTGATTGAGGTGTGGGCCTCGGTTCTGACAAGGGTATTAAATGCTGCAGTCTTGGTCTTGGCAGCTATGCAACCTTTATGATCCATGTTAGAACTGGGGGTCTCTAGGTGGCTGAGGTAGTTACCTTAGGCCAAATAGGCACCCTTGCTTCCACATCAGGGAAAGGAAGGACACCTTCTCAGATAGCCCCTGCTCATCCCCTCGGTAGCTTGGCATGAGCAGCCAGGCTTATCTTCAAGGCAAGTGTGTAAAGTATTTGCAACCACGTAACCCAATGATGACACCACAAATGGTTTCAAGACAAGTATATGTTTATATAAAAAGATATACGATGAGACCACACTATATAATTCCAACATATGTATATTTGTAATATTCCTCCTGGCCGGTTATTAGGCCAGCCAGCCCTTGTAGGTTCTGGCAATATTAATGAGCAATTCTAGATGATCCAATGCAGTCCTAATGCAATGCTATGCAGTTCGTGATGCAAGAATCAGGCACTTCGCAATGTAAAAATAATGCAGTTCGTTATGCAACAATCAAGCAGTTCGTAATGCCAAAATAATGCAATGCTTAATGCAACAATCAGGCCGTTTGTAATGCATAAATAATGCAATGCATAATACACTCCAGCACCGTTCATGGTGCTTTAGACGGTATCTCCGCCACTCGTACTGACTCGCGGGCAGCTTACACCAACATATGCCCCCAACACGGGTATGGTGTAAACCAAACTGCAGCTCCGCACTTCGGCCACGGTACTGACCTCCTATGCACGTACACTCCGCGATACGAGCTGAAGCAGAGGCTCGCGCTACAAGTATGGGAGAGGCCGAGAGCGTCTCTCTCTGAGCCCGCACCCCGCCCCAGGCGGCGACACACATTACCTGAGGGGTGCGACCTCGCTCTCCTCTCCTGTTCTCGCGACTTGGGCCTCCGATGCGACTTTGTGGATTCCGGGCAGTGGCGGTAACGAAGATCTCAGGCTGCAACAGGGCACACGCACACAGCGTCGCTGAGACTCACTTGAGTTCCGGGTGCACACAATCACAGGGCAATCCTCACAATGGTGGCAGCCTGCAAGAAGCACACGCACACAGTGTCGCTAAGACTCACTTGAGTTCTGGGTGCACACGGTCACAGGGCAATCCCCATGAAGGTCTCAGGTTGCACAAAGCACACGCACACAGCGTCGTTGAGACTCGCTTGGACTCCAGGGGAAAGCAGCATTTACAACGCTGCTGTTACCACGCAGGTTGGTAACAACGCGGTCGTTACAATGACCGCATTGTTACCACACATGGCTTTACATCGCAAGTCGTTTCTACGACTTGCGCTAGGTGGCGTGCAACACCAGGGAATGTGTTGGATTTTAAATCCAACACCTTCCCTGCTGTCGTGCTAACTGGAGTAGGAATAGTAATTTATACTATTCCTAAGTTCAGCGTGCCATCTAGCGCAAGTCATTGAAACGACTTGTGATGTAATGCAACGCATTGTAACAACGCGGTCATTGTAACGACCGCGTTGTTATCTACCGTGTGGTAACACCATGCATTGTGACATCATACTTTCGACTCCAGGTACCCACGATGACAGGGCAGTTCTTACGAGGGTCTCAGGCTGCAAAAAGCACACACACACAGCATTGCTGAGACACACATGGAAACTTTTGTGTTCCTGAGTTTCCACAACAGGGAGCCAGCTCTTCCTGTGCCCTTGGAGACAAGTTACTTCAGGACACAGCACACAGCAAAGTCCTTTCAAGCCGGGGGATACAGCACACAGCAAAGTCCCTTAGCCTCTCCTTGGTTAAATCAGCAAATTGCAGGTCAGCCCCAGAACACACAGCAAGGGTCAGTCCTTTCTGTCAGTCTCTTCGGCTGTTTCTTCCTTGGCAGAGGTTCCTCTTGACCACGAAGTAGTTTCAATCCTTTTCAGTCTTGATCAATCCAATGTTCAGGGGTTTCAGCTCTCATACTTATACCCCTCAAAGTCTTTGAAGCCTTTGTGTTCAGGGGGGCACTGACCCCTGTCTAAACCAGTATGAGTGTCTCCCTGCCAGTGACACCTTCTTCCTTTGACAGTAAGAGTCTGTATCCTTAATCACTCAGCAGGAGATGGAGACATTGTTTTATGGCAGCAACCCAGGCCTCTTCACCTCCAGGGTCTACTCCTGTACACTCTAGATGCAGGTCAGCCTGTTGCTGTCTCACCTCCTCCCCTGGGTCAAGACATTCCCCAGATCCTATCACTTTCAAAGACAGACAGTCAATCCACAACCAAGCAGAGACACACAGAATTGTTAGAACACAAAAACCCAGCCACTTCTAAAAGAGTGGTTTCTAAACACACAATGCAAAAAACACCTTCACAAAAATATGTATTATTGAATTGTGAGTTAAGGCACGCTAAACTTCCCTTCTCCATCTTAATCTTTTGGGAAGATTGGCTGGAAACATATTACACAGCCTCCCCATTCTGTCCTATGGACAAGATAGCCTTTCAACAGTGAAAAACGAAATGGAGAGTATTTCACTGTCAGGACATGGTACACACCTCAGTACTTGTCCTACCTTTCACAAACACTGCACCCTGCCCAGGGGGTACCTTGGACCTACCATAGGGGGTGTCTGATGTGCATAGAAAGGGAAGGGTAGGGTAAGGCCTGACAAGTGGGTGCACTTGTCAGGACAGCATGACAGTTTAACAAACTGCGCGCAGGCACTGCAGTGGCAGGCCTGAGTTCTCTCTTTAAGGCTACTTGTGTGGGTGGCACAATTAGTGCTGCAGGCCAACTAGTAGCATTTGCATTACCAGCCCTGGCACACATAGTCCAACAGTCCACTGCCACTATAGTGCTGATTTTCAAAAAGGAAGAGAGGGATAACCCCCATTGTTATTGGCCCATCTCCATTATAGACCCTATGGTGAAGGTTTTGAGGAGTGTTATTAGATAGGCTTGCTGAGTGGACAGATAATAATCAAATTTTATCGGAGATGCAATATGCCTTTCATATAGGTACATCTACAGTAGACCAGTGTCTGAATCTTTATCTCTTAATTTCTAAATATATGATTGCCAAAGAGGAATCACTTTTTCTGGGTTTTATGGACCTGACCACACCATTCGATCGAGTAAACAGGAACACACTGTGGATGATATTAGTTGGTTTGGGAGTACACCATGCAATCATAAATATTTTAATGACTCTTTATGCTGACACCACTGCTAAAGTTAGGAACACTACAGAAGGACTCACTTACAATTTGACTTGCATGAGAGGGGTGCGTCAAGGGTGTATCCTTGCTCCTTATCTTTTCATGTTATATATAAATGGATTAGAATCTGACCTGAAGTCCTTATATACAGATATACCAAGAATAGGCAAGAGACCAGTGCCTGTTTTGTTGTACGCGGATGACGCCATTCTCTTAGCGCCTACACCGCAGGCGTTGCAAGCCCTAATAGAAGGGTTTGTCTCCTTTATGAATGGGTGGGACCTGTCCCCTAATTTTACAAAATCATTTGTGATGGAGATAGGCAATGGAGGGTCCAGATCAAAAATCTAGAAGGCAGGCTAATTTAGTTTAGCTAAGGTCCAATCATTTTCTTACCTTGGCATTCGGTTTGATAATAAATTAAATTTGAAAGTCCTGAAAGAGAGAAAGCTAAGAGATATGAAAAATCTCTTGGGGCAATTGCTATTTACGCACACAGAATAGGAACATGGTCACCAGGAGTGATTTTAAAATTGTATCAGTCCTTTTGGACCTCTAGGGTTTTGTATGGTGGAGAGTTCCGGTGGTACATGGAGGTTGAAAAATTCAGACGGTGCAAAACAAATTTTTAAGGCAGATGCTGAAAGTTCCTCAGGGCACTCCTTCTTACAGAGTACATGAGGAATTAGGCATTAAGTATATATCCGTCCTAGTTTCTGTTAAGCCCCTGTTGTGCTGGGTGAATCTGTGGTCTTACGAAGATGCATCTTTTAACCAGGCTGTAATCCGGGATTGCCTTTCATTTGATAACGCTCTTAAAATTCCATGGTTAAGGTATATAAAGGAAATTTCATCGGCTCTGTGAAGAGCCGATATTTATATAAAATATGACCAACTAAGGAAACAGGATAAAAATCTGGTCACCGCCATTGTAGATCGTGAGAGCATGGTATTAAGAAAACCTATGGTGAAAGGATTCACCCTAGCTAAGTCAGTACATGGCATAGAGACTTATCTCTCCATTTTAACCAGTGCCCATGATAGATTTTTAATCACCCGTTTTAGACTAAATCTGTTACATCGTTTATTGGCATCCACACCAGGTTTCATTCTGCGAATAGAAGATAGAAGTCCCTGTGGTTGCAACAATAGGTCTCCGCAGAATACCTTACATTTTGTATTTCTATGGAAATATTATACCTATCCTAGGCGTCTGTATCTCAAGGCCCAACTTAAAGAAATGGGGTTCAAGCTAGCTTGTTTTGCACTTTTACACTTTCACAAATCTTTTAAGAGAAGTATTCAAATCAAGAATTTCAAGACATGACTGATGTTTAGAGGGATTTTAATGAATCTGAAACAGTTTTTACTTTTTGTATGTGTATTTTTATGAACACATTTTAACAGAATTGTATTGAGGCCAAAGATAACCCAAGATTTTGTACACCTGGATGACATGTTGATAACAAATGTACTGGATGTTGTTTTTAACTGTGTTTCTTTTATGGTTGTGATTACTGCTGAATAAAGATTATTACCTCCTGCTGGAAGAAGAGGATTCATAAATGGACTCCTAATTCCTGCTCGCACCAAGGGACTGGAACTTTTTTTCAGCAGTGAAGTGGTTGGCTTCCTAATTACCTGCTTTAGGGACACAAAAAGACAAAGGACTGCTGACTCCAAGGAGGTCCAACTGACTACAGAGGACCAGATCCATTTGGATACGTGGCCCCTGGATGCCTATTTTACGGGCTACAGGAGGGGTCAGAAGATGCTTTCCCAGAAGTTTGAGACACATTCTGAAAGTAAAACCTTTAACTTGTACACCCAACTTGACGTGTCCAACTTCCAATCCATCATGGTCACCCTGAAACTGCACCTGCATCCCAGTCCACCACAAACTTTTATTTTTTATGTTTTTTTTTACATTTTCTAGGTGCTTCGTGCCAATACATTTTTAAAATTCACTGCTGTTGATCGCCTAAACCTATTTTGATCATCTTCATGTCATTGTGCTCATTAAAACCTTTCTCTATTGTCCTAGCTTTTTTTTGCAATTTTATTGTCTTAAGTTAAAATTGTTAATGTTGTTTGAACTTAGAACACCCTCCTCTGTGGAATGCCTGCTGTTTGTTCCATAGAACCCAGAGATATGGGCAAAGATTCTCTCAGAACCTAACAAGAGAATGGTTATTGAGTGGGTAGGGGGACCCTTCTAGCTCATTGGCCTTGTGTATACCATACAGATAAAAAATAAACCAGCTTAAAGAGCTACCACAATGTTAAAAAAAAGTCTGCTAATGCATGCCATAGAAATAAGAATGAATGAGCCATTCCCTCCACCCCTGCAGCACAAAAACAGAATTACAGATACAAGGAAGTAAGAAACAAGACTCCCAGTATGGCAGCTAGATAGATGAGAGCCAAGCAATCCATCAGTGGACGTATCAATGACAAAATCATGTATCAGAACTTCAAGTGGAACATAGGGCACTAATGTCAGCAAAAAGCATAGGAAAATTTCATTCAAGCACCACAGAGAAATTGGATAATATGGAAAAGAATGTAAACCCTGCTGACACCCAGAGAATATTATTATGGTCAATGGTATATCATCATCAAAAACTGCACATCATAAAACAGTTAAAATTCGAGGGATTCAGTTCAGACATGTTTACATATAGTAGAATCTGACATGACCGGTAGGTGAGAACAGGAATTTGAATTAGTACTATAGAGTACAGAGCATAGTCTTCTTTGACATATGTCAACTAATTAGTGGGAAGTTTGATGATTCTCTCAGATTCTGGAACATCTCCTTTCAGACATATGA
Source organism: Triturus cristatus (assembly GCF_964204655.1). NCBI lineage: Eukaryota > Metazoa > Chordata > Amphibia > Caudata > Salamandridae > Triturus > Triturus cristatus. Next base: position 1,117,603,982 of record NC_140592.1, read on the forward strand.
GGAAGATCAGTGATTTTAGCCACAGTTTGACATTTGCAGGGCATTCTGGTAAGAAAAGTTTGTAATTTCACCATGGAATCTTCTTGGTGCTTGGTTTTCAGAAATGCCAGGGTTCAGTAGATTTTTCATGAATGATGGTCTGGGTCCAAATTCTCAAATCTCTAGATCTACCCTCATCTCCAGAATGGATCAATTTGCATGTAAAAACCTAGATTTTTCTTTTTTGCGTTTTGAAGCTTTCTCGGGTTGCGAGCAATAGGCCCAGACCAAAATATGGTAGCTTTTTTTTATCAGAATGAGCTTGGGAACGTCAATTGGTAGGAATTGTCTGAATCCTCATAGAGTATAGAAATTCCCTCACAGAAAGGCGAGGGAAAAGGGGATATTTTAAGAACAAATTGACATTTGCAGGGCATTTCAGGTTTTTGACTGTTGTTGTAATGACACCCTGGACTCAACTGGTTGTCTCGTTTTCAAAAGATGTCTGGGCTTGGCAGGTTTCCTTGATGGTTGGGTAAGCCTAGGATAAAATACTATAGCTATCCTCAAAGCCAGAATGGATCGATCTGTAATGCGAACTATGGATCGGATGCTTTCTTGTGTTTTTTTGTGCTTTTTTGGTCATGAGCAATAGGTCCAGCCACACACTTTGGGTACCTTTTTTATTAGGTGAAGTGTACGAACAATGGATGGTAGGAATTTTGTGTATCCTACAGATTCCAGAACTTTGTGTCAAAGAAATATGTTAAAATGCATTATTGTATCCAGTAATTTAGAGTTTCAGGAAGGACATTCTGAGTTAGAATATCTAGTGGGATCCATGCAATGCATGCCACCATGGACAGCCTCTGGGATTCCCGTTTTAAGAAGTAGGTTTCCCTGCGTGACAGCTGAGCAGGGGCACAAATACGGCAGCTACTCACATACCAGAATGGGTCAATTTCCAAAGCAAAATCTTGATGTTTTCTTTCTGCATTTTGGAGCTTTTCCCTCTTGAAGGCAAAAGGTCCAGCTACAAAAGGGGATTAGCATTATCATCAATAAAAATGTACAGATGCTGTGAGGACATTCTGAAAATCCTAATGGAATCTACTCAGGTACCTCCATGCTGGACTCCACTAGGCCCTAGTTTTAAAACATTTTCCAGGTTTGGCCGGATTCCCTGGGTGGCGCTTGAATCGGGACCCAAATACCACAGCTACCCAGAATGGCTAATTTCAAGGTGAATTTTTGATGATATCTTATTGAGTTTAGGTGATTTCTTTGTTGTGGGTAATAGGCCTAAGTCATAAGATGAAACAACAAATTAGTCAGTAGAATGTGAAGTAGGCCGAATTTCTCCCAAAATAAGCATACAATGATGATACCAAGCCCTCTTAAATCACACACTTGAAACACCCCCCAAACAAAACAAATGGAAAGAACACAGCATAAGGATGTGTCCCCCTCCAAGCATTAGTACAGCCAAGTAATAGTTAGGCAAAGCATGCATTCAGCTGAAAGAAATACACAATATAATTTATAGGTGATATGGGTTAAGAGCAATTTGAGATTACAACATGAAAATGTATAAGGGGATAATATGGGAACAGAGATGAGGCAAGAGAACATAAAATCTAACATTATGGTAAAAAGACAGGAGAAGCTAATTATGTAATTTTGTATTCCCCAAGATTTCGTTCTCCTGTAGTATAACTCTCTTTGTTTATTTCGAAAAACACCTACTTAGTGTTAGCATTGGACTTTGGCATGCCCTCCACACATGTTAAGGTATATGCTAACCTTAAAAGACTATAATGAAAATATAAATGTTTAAAAACAGACCCAGAAAGTTATAATTATGGAGCTGGTGTAAACTCCTATTTAGGATATGGACCTTTTTGCTTACATGCCTGCTGTTGTGCCTACACTAGTTTCCACAGAAAGGAGTTAAATTCACCTCTCTGCGTTCTTGTTCAGGTCTCCTTTGAAGAGCTAATTGACTCTTGAAAATCATGGGTGGGAGAAAGCACTCCTAAAATCCTCCCAAGTTGTTGCAGAACATGTGCTGGAGCAGAGACCCATGTTGGCCCAGTATCTAAAGACGCCCATGATAAAACTGGAGGCCAGTCAAGTGATGACCAAATAATGGTATAATCAAAAGGTGACTTAATCACTATCGACCTGTTCAGCAAGTTTGGGCAGTAAGGCATGTGGAGCCCTAAGCACTCTAAGACCAGTGGAGCAGATTATACATTGTGCTTAAGTGTATAATCCATAATCATGCCATTATGCTGTGTTGCTTAACTCAGATGTCCATTCAGGGAAAATGCATATCGATGTAGAACAAAATAAACTTGAATGCAAGAATTCGTTGTTTAACAGGGGCACTGGTAAAACGAACTTGAAAATCCATGTTGATGTGATTTTTGTTTACCTAATAGGATCATCTGGTTAAATGTTGCTTTTCTCAAAATACATCTTTATTTACTTGTTTTCGTTTACATAGGAAGTGCCATAAAGTTTCTTTACATACAGTACAACTTCCTCTACCTGTACTGAAAACTCTTCCACATGCTTCTTTCAGCCCTTGTTCAATTTGGATTGTGCTTGCAAACATTACTCATCCATTGCCAGCAATCTCTGTTGCATCATTCAACCTTTGAGTCTTTACTTTTTTTTAATATCACCTTAGTTCAGTGCAGTACTTTGTGAAGGTACTACTATCCTTGTTCATTTTAATGTATTTGCAGGTTGATGGCCTTGAATTTGAGTAGGGGGTGCAGGCAGACATGTGTGGGGTTATGGAATCAGGATGTCAGGGAAATGGGCATTTTGAAGTTGTTTCTGTGAATTTTATCAAGGTTTGTCTGATAACTGAATACTGTGTCATTTTAGTTATGGGCCTAGTCTGCTACAGGACATGGCTGTATTTTGTACAGAATGTTTCATATTTTCACTTCACCGAATCTTTTAAAAATTATTTTAGGGGCTTGTGATTTTAAAAAAAACTTATTTTATGGGCTTGTGATAAAATTGAGTTTCGTTGTCTTCATGTGCCTTTTAGTGGCTGGGTCCAAGAGTCCAGGTCCCTCTAGCCTGACATTTTACTTTGTTCTATGCCAGCTTCTTCCCCATGGGCCTTTCTACGATTTTGCATTTAAGTTTGTGCCTATGTGACATAGGTGGCTGGTTTTTCTACAACTTGTAAAGTCTCTTGTAGGAGTTATTTTTCATTTGGGCTGTTAGGATCATTATTTTAAAGTTTCTTTTCTGACAGTGCTGAGTTATTAGTGCTATCGAAAAGGCAGGCACATAGGTGAGGCTACGCACATTTTGAGGCTATATTTATGCAGGTCATTGCCTGCAATGCTGCAAGTTTTTGTTGGGGGAAGACAGGGCTCCAGCCAGGGTAAAGTAGGATTTTCTCGTTGTTCACTATTTTGCTTGCAAATATACCATGATCTTTTTGTAAAGCCATTGTTTGTGTGTATGTGTGTCACAAGTGAACATTTTGCCATGTGGGCATACTATTAAATGCTAATAATTAACGTAAAGGAGGGATTGAAGAACCAGAACCTTTTGGGCCTGGCGGCGCAGGGTACGCCCAAAGTCTCCGGAGTTCACCTGCTTCGCTACACAGAGACACGGGATACTCTGTCGGCATTAGAAGATCAGATTTATTTAGCTGCAGCTAGTACAGTTATCCTAGAAGTACACAGAGTAGGTTCTCAGGAGACTACCACTTCACTCTGTGGCGCACAGGGTTTTATACTGTATAGAGTTTGTGCACTTTGTTCAAAAGCACTCCCAAAACACACAGAAAGAGCCAATAAGAAAAGTTAGAAAACAGGACAGAATCAATAGGAAAGGTTTGAAAACAGAAGTGTCGGATGACTCGAAGAGACCTCTCCTCCAACTATGTTTGTCACCCCACCCTCAATCTAATTCATTAACAGACTCATAACTAACTTGCAGGTGGCGAGATACGTTTGTGTGTGTTGGAGGAGTTGTGAAACGAGAGAATGCTAGCAGGAGACAGTGAAGGCCAATCGATAAGATATGGTCAGGAAAGAATAGTGTGAGCCAACAGATAGTTGAGACGCAGATTAGAAAAGCCAGACAGGGATTAGTGTACTCGGCTAGTTCTAACACCAGCTTTGCAAATAGAGGCCAAAGGCGTATTTCGACACCAGGCTACAGAAAAAGCAGAATAGACTTTGTTCGCCGTGCTGCCTGAGTGATGGCAACACAAAATGGCGGCGGGCCACAAAATGGCGGGTTGATTCAATCGTGATCGAAAATCGAAGTTCCTATGGATTTAGGGAGAAATAACTAGGGGTTAACACAGGTGTTAGAAATGGGGTTTTTGGTTGGCCAAGGTATGCACCTAAGCCAAGCAGAACCCATCACTCCCATCAGGGTAAGGGAGTTACACACCCAAGATAACCCCTGCTCACCCCCTTGGTAGCTTGGCATGAGCAGTTAGGCTTATGCTAGAGACAATGTGTAAAGCATTTGTGCAACCCACACACACACACATCACACAATAAATACACCAATTGGCCTGCAGTAGCTGTTTCAGTGTGTATCCTGCTTGACAAAGCATCTCCAAGGGCTTGAGGCAGAGCTTGTTCCCTGTTCAAGAAGTCTCAGGAACAGCAAAGACTTCACATTCCTTCTGGGCACCGTCTCTGAAACTGCTGGTTTCATCCACCCCGGAAGAAAAGAGCAGGCAACTCTGTCACTGAGTCTGTCGCTGGTTCCGTGTCCTGAAGGCACTGCAGAAGGCACCGCCGTGCTTTGTACTGCATCCTTGGTCTCACCGAAGCTGCTGGGCGACAGTCACTGAGCCGTTGCTTGTACCGTGTCCTTTGGGCACCACACTCCACACCGCTGCCCTTCCCAAACATCGACCGACTCCATCGCCTGCACCATGACCTGCCAGCACCTCATCGAGCACCGCCTCACTCTGCATCGTAAGCCTTGGCCTCACCTATGCCGCTGGATGACCATCACCGAGCTGCTGCCTGCACCATGCTATGAGGGCACCACATGCTGCACCGCTTCCACTTCACATCGCAACCGCAATGGTTGCCCCGACTGACCCACACCAACTTGTCAGCTGCAACAAGAAAGGTACTGTCTACGAGTCTGTCAATCCTACAGCTGACCTGTACCAATGCAGTTGGCTGGAACTGTTAGACTCTGTCATTTTCAGCATTGCGGTAGCCCCAGACTGAGCTACCGACTCGGAAGAACTGTGTTTTTGGGATATTTGTGAAATTTAAAGGTTATCTTGCAAAGTACCTATTTTTCAGTATTGTATGTTGGATTCTTGTTGTTTTTGGTCTTATTGGTTTAGATAAAGACTTGCTATTTTTCTAAACTGGTATGGCGTCCATTTGTAGTGTTTTCACTGTGTTACTGTATGCATGTACAAATGCTTTACACACTGCCTCTGAGATAAGCCTGTCTGCTCATGCCAAGCTACCAAGGGGGTGAGCAGAGAGCACATGTGCTTTAGCACGGATCAGCAGTGGGAAAGTGCCTATAGACCTAAAGCCAACAAATACAGGTCAGAAACAATACAGGAGGAAGGAACAACGTTTTGGGGATAACCCTGCAAAAATGGTGAGGGACAACAACAGGGCACTAAAGGTGTTTGGGGTGGGGCATGCACCCGCTCAAAAAAAGATTTACCCTATTGCTTTTCACAAACTTCACTTTCATAGTTAGCACAGCTGAATCAGACCCATAGAATTCGTAATTGTACTCTAGCTCACATCTGTCTTGTGCTAAACATGGTCAACCACTGGCACTGCAACCCCATACAAAATAATGTTAAAATAAATCGTGTTGCTATGGAGAGGCCTGTCATGTAAGGATGTAAATGGCTTATAAATATATTGTATCTGTGATTTCTTTTTAAAATGTAAGCACTTTTATGGCTTTGCGCCGAAATAAAGTTTTTACTGACTGACTAAAATAAATGAATATATTTTACCATTTTAAAATATATATCAATATAAATTAATGTTGAAAATATATATGAATTGTGATTGAATAGTGTTTTATATTTAAAATGTTAAAATTACCCTTTCGGAGTTAAAAATATATAAAATTATTTTTTAAATAAATAATGAAATAATTAAAATGATTAATTCTATACATTTTAGTACCATTAGATATACAATAAAATATCTTCAAAAAATTATTTTAGGAGGAGGATTTTTTTTTTACTATACTTAAATTGATTCAATATTTAATTAAGAGTTAAGTGAAATCTATTGCAACATTTTTTAAATTGTCCCACTTAAATCTCTCTCTCTCTCTCTCTCTCTCTCTCTGTATATATATATATATATATATATATATATATATTCAGTGAAAAAACCATAGGTTTCACAGACGTTATAGTTAGCTGGACATTTCACTCGTAAAAAACCAATGAAATTCCCCCGTTATAGTTAGTTAAGCTAACTATAACTCGCGCACCCGCAATCCACTGCTGATGACGTCACATATAACATCACTCATGACATGGTCACTGACATCACTCATGACATCACTGATGACATCTCAAATGACATCACTGATGACATCACTGATTACATCATCCAGTGAATGTGTGTTTTTCTGAAAATTAAATAGGTTTTATATATGTATATCTCAAGGTCGATGGAAGAATAAATGGGTATATAAGTGTCTAAATGGATGATTTTTTGGGGAAAAATTTATTGTGTAACTGATTGATAAAGTGTATCATAGTGAATACATGGCTTAGAGAGTAATGTTTAAATATGTAAATATCTGTTTCAGTCTCTCACTTTGTGTATAAGTGGCTGCATGGGTTGGTGAGTAGGTACATGGGTGTCTATATAGGTTATTAGTTGGTTTTTTGAGTATCAGTCTGAGTGTCTGCATGGTTCGGTGGGGGGTATTACGTAGTGCATAGGTGCATGAATGATTGACTCACTGTATGTGTTGAAGACAGCATGTGTGCAGGACTGTATTGGTGGATGAGTATGTGTAAAGGTGTGTTAGTGAGTGAATGACTGTCTCAATAGTGTCTTTATGAGTAACTACTTATGTTTTAAACTAGTATATGTGACTATTGGTGTATATAAGTGAGTATATGTGAGAGTGAGAGATTGAAATTGTTCCTGTATGAATAAGTATGTGTTTCTATAAGTGATTGTTTAAAAGACTAAGTATGTGTAAGTTTCCGTAAAAGTAAGTGTGGTGGTGTGTGTATAAGTGTATATGCAAGTAAATGTATGTTTGATTCTTTATTAGCATGAGTGACTATGTGTGTGAGTAACTCTATGGATGAGTGGCATTGTGTAACAGGATGTATAGGTGTATAAGTACATATGAGTGAGTACATGTATGAGTGACTGTATAAGACTGTTGGTGAATGAGTGGATGTGTATGTGGATCTTAGAATTTCAGAAGAGATTGTTGTAACTGGTATTGGTATTTCCAATATTTTGTTAATTGTTAGTCTCTATTTTTGAATGTGTTTATCAATTGTTATATTAGGGTGAGAGGAGGACTGCCACTCTATCACAAGGATGATGTCATCAGTGATGTCATCAGTGATGTCATTTGAGATGTCATCAGTGATGTCATGAGTGATGTCAGTGACCATGTCATGAGTGATGTTATATGTGACGTCATCAGCAGTGGATTGCGGGTGCGCGAGTTAAAGTTAGCTTAACTAACTATAACAGGGGAATTTCATTGGTTTTTTACGAGTGAAATGTCCAGCTAACTATAACGTCTGTGAAACCTATGGTTTTTTCACTGAATTTGCAAGGTTTTTTAAATGCTAATTCCTAACTATAACGTGTGTGAAACCCATGGTTTTTTCAGTGAATTTGTATGGTTTTTAAATGCTAATTCTTATACTTAACGTGTGTGAAACATTTCTTTTTTTTCTATCTTTGCAAGGTATTTTACATCTTTTTTTTAAACTTTTTTACCCTTTAAACACTATGGTAAAATTTAATGCATTCTGCAATTCTGCAATATATAAATTTTCACCTTTTTTAAAAAAAAACAGGTAAGATATAGTAATATAACATAGTGAATCTTTTTTACACTTGTTTTTTTTTTGTAAAATTTTTTTTTACCGTGCGCGTACGGTAAGCCTATCGTAAGTGCACGTTTTGCTTTATGTATGTAATATTTCTACTCTGTTTGCGTATGGTTACGCAATTTGCGTAGACGTCCGTACTTCCTACGCGATGCATAAGCGCATACTTTACACGCGAACGCGCGCGCGCACGTTACGTGGAAGTGTTCGAGCGTGCCTGTTATGCGCATGCGCGCATGCGCGTGTCTTTCGTACGCGCATGCGTACTTTTACCGTAAGCGCTCCGTAAGCGCTCCGTAAGCGTAACGTACGCGCACGGTTGGTCATGTGATCAAGAAACAACACTTTTGATTGGTTTAAACTACTTTCAGTTCTAGAATCTTCCTACACCACACCCATTCCCCTCATTACTGCTTGTGACCCCTTAGGAGAGGGAGCTGAGTTGTCTTTGTGATACGATGGCAGAACCGCAGTCCTCTTCTGAGAGTGAGCCTGGTAGCAGCATCATCAGAGAGAGAAGGAGGAAACGAAAGACTTCTTTTGTATGGGAATATTTTACCTATCCAGAGGGGCAGAAAAAGGTAAATGCTCCTTTAGTCACCTGCTCACTTTGTGAGCGTGTCTTATCTAGAGGGAATCCAAGGAAGAAGTATTCCTTTAGAAATCACTCTATGGTTAGACACATTAAGGATAAACATCCCAGGACTTATGCTCGACATACTGGAGAAACATCTCCAGTAAGTCACCCGAGCACACCTGCAAAAGCTCAGCCGAGTACATCTTCGGCAGCTCAGCTGAGCCCTTCCTCTGCGGTGGGAGCATCACCCTTTTCTGCTCCTCTGGATATAAACCCTCGTTTTGGGAGGGTTACAATGAGGTGCACAAGATGTCATGGCCTTATTGTTCATGCGGAGACCAGTGTTTCCCTCATAAACAATAGGATAGACCAGCACACCTGTGGTCCTTGTTAGTATTCCCATTCTTTCTTTCCTCTTTCCCTTTATGAACACAACGGTTCTTTTAAGAGCCAACCTTACCTCTTAACTCTTTGAAAAAATTTTTAAATGACTTTTTTTTTTTTTTTTTTACTGTACGCGTACGGTACGCGCATTTTTTTTATTTTTTTTTTAAACCAAAAAATTTTAATCACCCTACAAGGTCCTTGAGGGACTACTACAGAAATGAGAAAAGCATAGAGAAGAGTAGTGAAAAAAAGTGAGCATTAAAGTAAATGTGTGATAATTCCAGAAATTTCACACTTACCTGACAATGAAAATAACTTTATTAAAAATAAGTGATTTATTTAACTTTATATAAAGAAGTTTATTTTTCATATTTTTCCTTTCTCAATCTGTAAAAAAAGAAAAAGGTATTAATATTTAACAATACATTTTAGAATACAGTGCACATATTTTCATATATCAACACACATTTTTTTGCCCTTTTTTTGCTGTTTTCAGAATATATTGCATTTCACTGTAAATCGTAAAAGCAGTTGCATTCATCACTTAACAGCGGGCAAAAAAAAAAAAACAATCTGAAAGATTGTTTAAAAAAAACCCAGAATCTCTTCTCACTAAAACATACCGTAATAGAAATGTAACATTTGCAATAAAAATCTCGCCTAAGAACAATAACTAATTCCAGTAAATATCGTCTGAAAATTGTGTTGCATAAGCATAATCACCAAAATAATTTGTGTCAAAGAAGTCCACAATGCAAATTATTACCTTTCCTTTAGGTCAAATGGTAATTTTAAAAATATTTTTTTATGACATTTCCAATGGTAATCCAATTAAATTGTAATAATGTTTTGTACAGATGTTGCAATTTCTGTCTAAAATTTTGGTTTCAGAAAAATTAAATAGGAATTTGCTAAATCAAAAGGCAAACGTTGCTTGAAAACCAATTGAGAATCATTACACAGTGTCCAGCCTTTTTCACATTTAAGAAAAACTGTGTAATGACCAGAAGTTACAATAGGCCCATCATGGAAAATTATTGCAACTGTGACAAAAGTTTTTCCAGAAATTGATAATTGCTGTCCTGTAAATTTCTTTATTAAAGTGTCCAATTTTGTTCCATCAGCTCTACAACGTTGCATCATTAAAATTACATACTGTCCATATTTCTTTAAAAATAACGTTGAAAACATGTCTGATTTACATTTAGAACATTCCATGTTGTGATTGGCATCTTTAACTAATTTACTAAAAGTCACTGATTTAGTCTCTGGCAATGTTAAATAGATAAACCTTTCTGAATCAACATTAGAGCTGCATGTGTAGAAACAGTTTTCACAACTATGTTCCCATTTATAACAGAGACCAAACACATTTTCAATTTCTATCCCTTCATCTTCAAGTACCAAAAGGATGTACATCAAGAATTCTTGTGCATTTTGCTGGACATTTTGAGAAAACTGTGTTCGTCCTGAACAAACATCTAATAGATTTCTAATTTCAGTCGCACTTTCTATTTTAGCTTTATCAACACTCAGCTTCTCATAAAGAAGACTTAGCACAGAACAGAATCTTATTTCATGATTTTCTATTATCTGCTCTTGCAAACTTTCAAGATAAAATACACCATTCAGCACTACATTTGCGTAGCAGTTGACACCAGAGCTATTTTCAAAATGGCAACCAACAACCTCTTCAACATTGTCCTTTTTCTTTTTGCTTGCAATCACATGACTCTCTTTTTGTTTTCTCTTCTGTACATCCTCATTACAGATATTCTCAATTCTCCTTTTCCGACAAACAACACGTTTCTCCAACACAGGATACTGACCTAAATGAGGAGCATAGGTTCTTCTTAATCTATTATACTCCTTAACACAATTTGCATCAGCACTAACTTTTGAGTCATCAAAGTCTATCATGAATAAACCAGATAATGTTTTCACTTGTGACAAAGCAACATATGCCATACCTTCTTTGAACACAGTAGATCCAATGTTTACAAATGCACTATCAACAGTTAATCCTTGACACTTGTGAATAGTTACAGCATATGCTAGAGAAAATGGAAACTGCTTCCTACGTACATATAAGTCTTTCACAAGCAAAAAATGGACTGAACAACGACTAATGTCTTTTACCTCTTCAATCTGATCAAATTTTATTTTTAAAAACTCAATTCCTTCTTTTTTCTGGTAGTTAACAAAACCCACAACTTTACCCATAGCTCCATTTACTAAACCTTTTTCAACATCCAAATTTCTCCTTAAAAATACTCGACAGTTCATGCAAAGATATAGATTTTTTTCTAATCCAGCTGTTTTCGAAATGTTCTTCTCTAGAGAATCCAATTTATTTTTCAGTTCGCCTGTTAATGTAATAGTAATTCTTTCATGTTGGATTTTGTCCACTGCTTCCATTTTCTTAATCTCTTCCTTTTCCAATTTCAAAAGTTCCTCATTGAATATTGAGCATTCACGTAGTGTTGGTATTAAGCAGATTACAGTATTTTTTTCTGCAATGTTCTTGTATATTTTCTCTGCAACTATTTCTTCACTTGGAAATAAATTATGTAGCAACCGACTCTGTAATGCTTTTCTGCCAACTTCTGTGAGTAGTCCAATTCTGATATCTTTCAGAATACTTCCATATTCTTCATCATTTGCTTGCCTCATATTGGTAGTGAGTTCTTTGTACTCAAAGAATGACCAAATATTCGCATTACCAATGCTTCCTAATGACTTCTTCGTGTCCTCATGTGTCACAGTATTAAACACTGGTTGTCCTTTAACTGGAGTGAGCTGCAGTAGATCCCCAAAAACTATAACATGTTTTCCACCAAATAACACGTCATAGTCTCTTTTTAAAATTTAAAGCATTAAGTTTGATACCATGCTTACCTCATCAATAATGAGAACTTGCATCTTCTTCAACACTCTTGAAACTTCGAAACATGCTTCGCCAGTTAGCTTGTGATATTCTATTTTGTTCTCATGCTCCACTGGTAACATTAGCAAGCGATGGAGAGTAAGTCCTTTAATATTATATGCTGCTAACCCAGTTGGAGCAGTAACAACACAAGATAAAGTTGAATCAGTTTTTTGCTGTAGGTAGCTTCTGATGACTTTAATTAAGAAACTTTTCCCAGTTCCAGCTTGTCCACTCACATACAACCTAATTGGTTCAAATGATGTGCATGTGCACTCTTTATTTTCATGTAGTAATCCGTGATCAATTTTTTTTCTGACTTCTTCATAAATTTGTTGTTGTTCTTCATTCAGTTGCCGTTCCAAATCTGGTGAGTCTATTAAATCTTCCTGAGCTTGATTCATAGCCGTTTCCACTTCAGTCATGGCTATTGCAGCTTCATTTTCTAAGATTGGCTGTCCTAGTGGATTTTGACTGAGCGTTCCAGAACTTTGGCTGTCTTGAGAACTGTCTCTAGCTACTTCAGCTGCAATTGTAGCTTCCTGTTCAATTTCTTCGTTTAACATTTGGACATAATTCCTGAAAATACTGCATTCAATGGTATCTTTACATGCATTAAATGAATCCTCATAGCTTTGAAATTCTCCAAGTAGTTCATCCTCTGAACGCCATGGTTTAAACAGCTGTAAAAGTGCCAAGTAGTAAAATTCCTTTTTGTCAGTAGTGTCACAACTCAGCTTCCTGTGATTAATCAAACTTCCTTTTGTTTGCTTCACTAAACATCCTTCCTCACCAATGACTTTATATTTTCCATTGTTGATGTCTTCTGTGGCTTTCCGTGAAAAAATGTAGTTCTGCAGCACTTCATAGAGACACATGTTCTCAAGATGATGACTTCTTTTTGGGTAATATGTGTCCAACATGTTTGTTTTCAAAATATCTGTACTTTCTGGGTCATTCTCGGCCAAATATTCAATTTCTCCAACAGATTTCAGTACCCGATTTCGCATTCCTGCAAGGCCTAAACTGACCCAAATTATTCTTCTTGATTTCGACTACAGACTTGCAGATGATAACCTATCTGAGCATTCGTAGGATCCAATTTCTCGATGTGATAACATCTTTAAACTGAAACTGTACAGCTTCTTACTGACAGTCTTCTCGTGAGAAATCTCTTCCCACATTTCCTTCAATTCTGTTTTCTCAGATTTAGTGATGTAAGATGTGACATACCGAGCAACAGCAATAGAATTGTCTGCCACATACTGAATATCCATGTTAGCATTCCACATGGATAAAATGACTGGGTTGTAGTCATTTATATATTTTGACTCTTCTTTTCTTCTTAGGTTGTACGTATTTTGGGGAGATTTTCTTGTAATAGTATGTCGCACAGCTGACATAAAACTGTTGACTCTTCCTTTTGAAAGAACAGGTCTAGGAAATCCAAATCGACATTTTGTGTAGAATTTATCTTTGGTCTTGTACTTCCGTCGACAGTATTTTCCACACCGATGACTTTGGAAACGTAAAACTTGCTCTTTTAACTTTTACTCTTCTGTGCTTTTAGGTATAGCACATGTTGCATATTCTTCAATGAAAGATAACACTGCTTCATCAGCATCTGTTCCAAATTTTGGAGCATCCTTGATCCACAACAGCATATGAATGTGAGGAGCACCTCTTGCTTGGTACTCTTTTCTCCAAAAGAAATCCACAACTTCTCCAAGTGGTGGATTTGTTTTATTGCAGATGAAGGACATCATAGCCTCAAATCTATGACTTAAATATCTGCAAACATTAACCGGATCCAATATGCACAGTTCTCCTGCTGTCTTGTATTCGATGTTTTTAATGTTTGAATTTGCCTCTCGTAGAAAATCCAGTAAATCATCCCAAGCGTACTCGGCACAGCTTAGGGTTAGGAACCATGTTGGAGTTCCTAAATTCCGTAACATACATTTCAATTCTCCATGGCGTCGGTACCAATATTAATTCGTCCCACGCTGACAAGCCATCAAATTGATCAATTATGATTCCAAATGATCATCTCGCTGCTGCACTTTGTTCATAAAATCCTTAGCAGACACATTATGTAGATGTGTTCCACTTTTAAAAATGTGGTTTACTGCATAAGATAGTGCAGACAAGTCACTTTCAAATAACAGATGGAACAAATAAGGAATACTTTGACGAAATCTGGGATCTTCTGCATATAATCTTGTAGTCCGATACTCAGAAGCAGGAATCTGGACTGGACGTTCATCATATCGTCCACCTTCTCCTGTAGGAAACAGCTGGGGAAAACAAGGAGCTTCCAAGCTCTCCTCCCTTACACTCACGTTAGTTCCTTGTGCTTTTTTCTTTTGAAACAGATCAATTGTCTTTGCCATTACTTCTTTTGAATGAAGAGGATGTATGCTGAAATGTTCATAAATTTCTTCTTCTTTTGACTAGTCAACTTTTTCAATTTGCCCAGTTGGTATTTCTGTGTCTCCTAGTACATCTTCTTCATCTTCATCTATATAAATTGATTCATACCATTTATTATTTTTTTTCAAATACAAATTTGCTCTTTGTACTTTTCGTTCATCTACCAGCTCCTGCCAAATTTTCTTACTCTTTGTAGGTACACCATTAACCAGAATAACTAATGGTTCAGTTTCCAAAGTATCTGTATCAATAGTTTCCATATTTTTTTCAAATCCAACGGCAAATAGACAACTCTTCCTTTTAAACCTCTCTGTAAATCTGAAGGAGGTAATTTGCCTGTTTTGGCTCCATACGTACTATGGTCTGGAACGGATGAACACATTGAATGAGTATAGACTCATACGTATTTAAATCAGAAAGTTCTGCAGGAACTTCAACCAATTCTAAATTATTATGTACAGCTCTAGCTGGCATTTTATTTTCTTCTAACTTGTTGTAACAGTATTTACAAATACGATGATCTTCACCCAAATCAAAACAATTTTCAAGAAATATATATGTTGCAAAATCCTTCCACTTATAATTATCTTCTTCTTCACTTTTTTTGTAGAGATCAACATTCCATGTTTGGATTTTATAATGGCTTCTCCGGCAACAAATACAAGTAATATTTGGTCTTTTATTAGAGATGATAGCAAATGTTGTTATTTGATCTTCAAATTTCTTATTTACGGAGGGTTCTACATTCTCTTCCACATTTTCCTCAATAACTGTGTCATTCCCTGCACTTTCTTGTTCTGGACCAAAGTAACAAAACTGAATCTCATCAGTAACCTTCTCAACATCTGATACAGATCCACGAAACAGAGCCTTATTCAACTCATTTAACTTTAGTGCTGGACTTTTAGCAAAATACAATCTTCTCACAAATTTTCTAATTTCAGTATGATGAACTGCCAGCATCCTAAAATGGTGAAAAACACTTTGACAAACTTTCCTAGATAGACAAGCCAGAGAGTGTCCTTGCAAACCAGTGTTCTCTCTCACTCTGCATGGATCTAGTCCTTGAAGCACCTTAATCTTCTGTTTAACACTCTTTTTACTATATTCTCTTAAAAACTCACGTAATTTATCAATAGATTCCTGTCGCAAAGTACAAATACTACTACAATTCCAAGTATACACTGGGGCTTTAGGACGTCTCCCCATAACCTCATCCGCAATCACTTCTTCCTCATTTCTTGGAACCATTTTCTCCTTTTCCATTATACAACCATCTTTTACTTCATATGCTCGTCCACTGGTGTCAACTGCATGCAGCAAACTATTACTTTGACGATAACTCTCTTCATTAAAAAATGGTTCAGTACTTGAACTATGCATCCATTCTCCTAAAAACACTTTACAAAAGTTATTTCTTTTTACTACTCTTTTCGTTTTGCTTTGTGACTTCATTACATTAACTATTTTTTCTAATGTATGCATCCTGTTCAAAATTAAAATGAATAGTTTTCTTTTTAAATCTAAAGCCTTAGCTACAATGGCTTCAATATCTTTTTTTCTCTTGTAAAATTTAGCACTTTTCTTATATTTTTTCACATCCTTTAGCAAATTGGACATCACTCTTCTCTGAAACATTTTCCTACGGATCTCTTTAAATGCTGATTTTATTTTCAAGTTAATTTTTATAGCTTCTGCTTGTACATTAGCGTTTAGTAAATTCTCACTATTCTCCTGTTGTTTTCTACTTGAAACAGTTTTTCCAATGGGGGCATTTTTAAAATTTTTCATTTTTTTGAATATTTTTTAAAAGAATTCCTTTGTCTGCTTACCAGAAGACTTTTTCTTTTTCCCAACATGAGCATCTTCAACTAACTTGGGTCCTCCAGTTGTCTTCAAATATACATTTTTTTTCTGTTTTTTTCGCTGTCTTGATTTTATAGGCATCTTATATTTCCTTCACTGCTCTGCTGCAATACCTGAAAGTAAGTAAAAAAAAATACCTTTTTGTAATTTTAATATATTACTATATTTGTTAGGATCTTTTCTTTTCTTATAACACTATCTACCCCTTTCCTACAAGTGAAAAACTCAAGAAAACCAACACAAATTTAATCTCTAAGAACAATTCCTGTGTGCACACAGACTCTTGGTGTGATTCTAGGCAGAACACGATATTTCATTTGCAAATCAAAAGCACACTTATTTTTTTTTTTTGCAACTGTTAATTACTCTAACAGTCTGACACATTTTCTTTATAGTTTAGAGAGGCAGAAAAGAGCACATGTCCAATCAGCTTTTTTAGAGCATGTACATGTGTAACCTGGCTGACTGACTACACTCCAGCAAAGATAAAGATCCTTGGTGATGTTCAATGCATTAGCGTTCCTCACTCCTACCTAAAACACCACACAGTGCTGATTAGTAAGCATGAGTGTACAGGAAAAACAGCTACCTCTCTGCTAAGAGTGTGGTTCTGAAGACTGTCTACTGTCAGGTGCAAGAGAGACTTGAATGGACCCTTACATAACTGCATAAACACTGTAAACATGTATGTAAGACTACATGTGTGGTAAGGGTTAATATGAGTTTTTAGCATGTAGCAACTACATGACCCATTGCAAGAGTGGAAGAAAAATCTACCATGTTGATTTCAAATATGTTAGCATTTGCCTCTTATTTGAGAAACTGTTTTGGGCTGAATGCTAACCACCACATTTCCAGAAAACAAGCTTCCCCTTTCACACAAAATACATCTCTGACAGCAATTCCTCTGTGCTCACAGACTCATGCTGTGATTTTACGCAGAAAATGAAATTTGCTTGCCAATTTCAAAGCACACTTACTACTGTTTTCTGTGATTTTAGGCAGAAAATGAAATTTGCTTGCCAATTTCAAAGCACACTTACTACTGTTTTTTCCTCCAAGTGTTAATTACTCTAACAGTCGCATACATTTTCATTACAGTTTTCAGATACAGAAAACAGCACATGTGCAAACAGCTTTTTAAGACCATGAACATGTGTGACCTTGGTGACTGACTACACTCCAGCAAAAGAAATCAGCCTTAGTGATGTTGAATGTATTAGCGTTACTCACTGCTACCTGAAACACCACTCACTTGTGAATACTAAGTATGATTCTACAGGATAAACTGCTGGGTGTGTGCTAACAGTCTGCTTATGCAGACTGTGTATTTTCAGTTGCAAGAGACATATGCATGGTTACTTCCAAAAAGAACCAGAGAGACACGAAATACATCTCTGTCAGCAATTCCTCTGTGCTCACAGACTCATGCCAAAATCACCACATACATCCCCTCTCAAACTCATAACTCACCTTTAAAATTAGTTAGTTGAGAAAGAAATGTGGCACTCAAACAGCAGACTATCAGAGTCAGAATATCAGAGCTGTACACCTCTCTCCTCTGAGCAGAACCAATTAATGGCAATGTTTTCCTCTCTTTTTTCACACATATACATGTTAATTACAAATCTCAGTGCTTCCAACTTTTTTTCAAATGAAATCATACATTTCTATTGGTTGAAAACTTCAACCCTTTTCCAAATGTACCCTTCCCCCAACTTGACTTCTGCCTGCTACCATAGCAACAGCTCATGGAACACTGCTGTGAGGAGAGAGGTCAGAAGTTCACCACACAATGTTTCAAATCGAAAGACCAAGAGTGTTTCACCTGTCCAACCTAACAGCAAATCCAAACTATTCTTCTGTGGGAACACAATTTTCTGAACCAATACAAAACATGCCTCTAAAAATGTACACATACAGCCTACTTTTTACTGTTAAAAGATTTGAATCAGCCAATGAGTTCTTTTTATTTAAAAAAAATATGTATGCCTCCATTTTCAAACTGTCTTTCATTTCATATTGCCATTCTACTGAAAGACACCTTCTGAGTGCATCCAGATCTCCTTGAAAGATGTTCACAGTGTGGATTGTAGGTCACAGCTATGTCTTCTGGAGTGAAAAGTATGCAGAAAACAGAGGTATGGTGAGAGACCTTGCTTTGCCAAATGTAGACATTAAATGGATTGGTCAGAGAGGGTTAAAATGGCACCAATTATTGCCTTTAGTGAAAACCTTTCAACATCTCCCACAGCCTAACCTTATTATTGTGCACTGTGGTGGAAATGACCTAGGCACTTTAACTGGTGTAGGTCTCGAAATGCTTATTAAGGACACCTTTGTGCAATTGATGTCGCTTTTTCCTCAATCTGCCTTTGTATATTCTAACATATGCCAAAGGCAAAAGTGGAACTGGTCCAACCAATTTTTTTTCCGCAGATTGACAAAGCAAGAAAGCACGTCAACAAATCTGTTTTTGCTTTCCTCAGAGACTATGGTATGAGTTATATATACCACAACAACTTGCGTTACAACATGCAAGACATTTATAGAGGAGACGGTGTACATTTCAATGATGAAGGGAACAGAGTCTTCCTCTTGAACTTTAGACTCTGCATCGGTATTTACTTGTAGGTACCAAAAAACACTCAATGAACACAACGGCTCTTTTTAGAGCCCCCTAATATCTTAACCATTAAATTTGTTTTTTTCTTCTTATTTTTTTATTTTCTACCGTACGCGTACGGTGAGCTTACCGTACGCGCACCCCGCGATTTGTTTTTAAAAAATTTAAATGTATTTTTCATACTTTTATGGCCTTCTTGGACCCCCTGACAAATGCTAGGGGGTCTGCAACTCTCTTCGTTGCCCCCTTTCCACGTTCTCCTCCTTTGTTTATCAGTGTGAGACACACAAAATGGAGGCCGACACTTCCTGATTTCGACTGAATTGAATATTTACAGTCATGTAACCACCAATCAGAATTAACCTCGCGCATGGCAGCGTGCGTGTACGGTAAGCTTACAGTACGCGCTCGGAGCGCGCCTATAGATATATATATTGATTTAAATGCTATTTTCTCAGCAAATACTGAACACATTTACACCAGACCTACAAAAGGCACATCCCTGACCTGAGGACTACCTCTCTGCCAAATTTCAAGTAATTCTGTTCAGCCGTTCGGGCTGTAGCTTGGACTAAAGGTCCTATGGAAAAATGCATGGGGAAAACACGTTTTGGGACCCCCCATTTTTCTCAGCCCCCGCTTGACGAATCCCCCCGAGACTTTCAGGGTAGGAGCGGAGCGGAGCACCCCACCTATTTTGAGAATTTCCCCAGGATTCGTCAATCTGCGCCAAAGTTATTCAAAATAGAATGTTGCGGATTTCCTATGGAAACACGGTCCTAACTATAACTACCTACTGGCGACCGCCAGTAGGTAATATATATATATATATATATATATATATATATATATATATATATTCACTGAAAAAACCATAGGTTTCACACATGTTATAGTTAGCTGTACATTTCACTCGTAAAAAACCAATGAAATTCCCCCGTTATAGTTAGTGCAGGCAACTATAACTCACGCGACCACAATCCTCTGCTGATGCTAATACTGTATTTAGACACTTATTTGCCTATGTCTTCTTCCATTAAATTTTAGCTATACACATATTACAAATATTTTTTTTTCATAAAGACACATATGTCATCAGCAGAAGATTGCGGTCGCGTGAGTTATAGTTGCCTGCACTAACTATAACGGGGGAATTTCATTGGTTTTTTTACGAGTGAAATGTACAGCTAACTATAACATGTGTGAAACCTATGGTTTTTTCAGTGAATTTGCCAGGTTTTTTAAATGCTAATTCCTAACTATAACGTGTGTGAAACCTATGGTTTTTTCAGTGAATTTGTACGTTTTTTTAAATGGTAAGTTACTTTACGCCATTCGTGGCATGCGCGCCCAGTTAACGCAGTTCGTCTAACGAGACTTTCAGGGTGGGAGCGGAGCTCAACGCCCCAGCTATTTTGAAAATTTCGCGAGGATTCGTCGACCGGCGCTAAAGTTATTCAAAATAGAATGTTGCGGATTTCCTATGGTAAGAGGGTCCTAACTATAACTACCTACTGGCGACTGCCAGTAGGTAATATATATATATATATATATATATATATATATATATATTCACTGAAAAAACCATAGGTTTCAGGGGTGTTATAGTTAGCTGGACTTTTCACTTGTACAAAACCATTGAAATTCCCCCGTTATAGTTAGTTCAGCTAACTATAACTCGCGCGCCCGCAATGCACTGCTGATGACGTCACATATTACATCACTCATGACATGGTCAGTGACATCACTCATGACATCACTGATGACATCTCAAATGACATCACTGATGACATCACTGATGACATCATCCAGTGAATGTGTGTTTTTCTGAAAATTAAATATGTTTTATATATGTATATCTCAAGGTCGATGGAAGAATAAATGGGTATATAAGTGTCTAAATGGATGATTTGTTTTTGAAAAATTGATTGTGTAACTGACTGATTAAGTGTATCATAGTGAATACATGGCTTAGTGAGTAATGTTTAAATATGTAAATATCTGTATCAGTCTCTCACTTTGTGTATAAGTGGCTGCATGGGTTGGTGAGTAGCTACATGGGTGTCTATATAGGTTATTAGTTGGTTTTTTGAGTATCAGTCTGAGTGTCTGCATGGTTCGGTGGGGGGTATTACGCAGTGCATAGGTGCATGAATGAGTGACTCACTGTTTGTATGTGTTGAACACAGCATGTGTGCAGGACTGTATGGGTGGATGAGTGTGTGTATGGGTGTGTTAGTGAGTGAATGACTGTCTCAATAGTGTCTTTATGAGTAACTACATATGTTTTAAACTAGTATATGTGACTATTGGTGTATATATGTGAGTATATGTGAGAGTGAGAGATTGAAAGAGTTCCTGTATGAATAAGTATGTGTTTCTATAAGTGATTGTTTAAAAGACTAAGTATGTGTAAGTTTCCGTAGAAGTAAGTATGGTGGTGTGTGTATAACTGTATATGCAAGTAAATGTATGTTTGATTCTTTATTAGCATGAGTGACTATGTGTGTGAGTAACTCTATGGATGAGTGGCATTGTGTAACAGGATGTATAGGTGTATGAGTACATATGATGAGTGAGTACATGTATGAGTGACTGTATAGGACTGTTGGTGAATGAGTGGATGTGTATGTGGATCTTAGAATTACTGAAGAGGTTGTTGTAACTGGTATTGGTATGTCCATTGTTTTGAAAATTTTAGTCTCTATTTTTGAATGTGTGTATCAAAGGTTATATTAGGGTGAGAGGAGGTCTGCCACTCTATCACAAGGATGATGTCATCAGTGATGTCATCAGTGATGTCATCAGTGATGTCATTTGAGATGTCATCAGTGATGTCATGAGTGATGTCACTGACCATGTCATGAGTGATGTAATATGTGACGTCATCAGCAGTGCATTGCGGGCGCGCGAGTTATAGTTAGCTGAACTAACTATAACGGGGGAATTTCAATGGTTTTGTACAAGTGAAAAGTCCAGCTAACTATAACACCCCTGAAACCTATGGTTTTTTCAGTGAATTTCTGAGGTTTTTTAAATGCTAATTCCTAACTATAACGTGCCTGAAACCTATGTTTTTTTCTGTGAATTTCAAAGCTTTTTTAAATGCTAATTTCTAACTATGCCTACAGAGATAGGACATGTGAAGAAAGAAGAAAAAATGCACAGAAAGAAACAAAAGAAGTGCAGAAAGAGGCAACAGAAGTCCTCAAATACGAAGATAAGTGCAGGAAGAAGGATAACGTGCAGAAAGAACAAAAAGAAGAGCAGAAAGAAGCCTTGTTGCAAAATCATCCTGTACCCTCAACTTTTTCAGACGGATACTGGTGGTAACTGAGTCTGACTAACCAGTCCTAGAGCCAGTGCTATGTTAAAAGACACTTAGAATACAGTGAAAACACCTACATACACTAGGGAACATTTTGCGTTGGGGTCCCCCTGTGATTAGCATGACCTCCTCTGTAAGCCCCTAGTGTATAATAGGGCATGGGGATTAAAACTACCTCTTAAAACAGGCCACAGGGCGTTTTTGCACACGTTAACTCAGGCCCCGTCCCCTCCCTTCACCACTGTGTAAACACGCCCTGTGTCCATTTTTAGTTGGGAGATTAAGTTCATTTGAATCCTGAGGGTCCCTAGGGTCCAACTAGCCCACTAGGTACCTCCAGTAAGTGCCACAGAGCTGCGTTGCAGAGAGGTGTAAAAAGTGGCACGGCCTGGACCACCTCTCTGCAATGCAGCTCAGTGGCGCTTACTGGAAGCACTTGGTGGGCTAGTTAGCCCCCAGGGGCCCTCAGTATTGAAGGGAAATTATATCCCCAATTTAAAACGTGCCATAGTGCGTGTTTGCACACGTCACCTCAGGCCCCGTCCCCTCCCTTCACCACTGTGTAAACGCGCCCTGTGGCTGTTCTAAGTTGAGAGATTAAGTCCCCCTGAATCCTAAGGGTCCCTAGGGTCAAACTAGACCACTAGGTACCTCCAGTAAGCGCCACAGAGCTGCGTTGCAGAGAGGTGTAAAAAGGGGCTTGGCCTCAGAACACCTGGCTGCAGCGCAGCTCCCTGGCGCATACTGGAGATGCCTGTTGGGGGCGCGTTTGCAGAGTGCTGCACGGAGGGGGCATGGCCTCCGGCACGATGCCAGTCTTTTATTTATTTTAGTTTTTTAAGAAGGGGGGCTGTTTGGTTCCCCTTCTTATTCGAATTTATTGGCCCTGATGACCCGATCCCCCAGGGCCAGTCTCCTAATTATATTTTTTTGACCCCAATCCCCAGGGCCGGCCACTGTTTTTTATTATTTAAAAAAAATATATATTTATAGACACACCTAGGACATGCTGGACAAACCGTACGTACCTATCACCATGACGATTTGCGTGATATTCATTAAAAGGCGACTATGCGTGCAATGAATCCACGTGGAATGTATTTACACCACTAGTGAAGCTCTGACATGTCTGATGCCCTACCGTGCCTAATCCTGGTAGACACCCTTGTCGTTTATTTATACAAACATGGGTAGCTATTGACGGGCACATTTAATACACATGCACACCAAGCCATTCAAAGGGGATTCGACAAAAATTCGACCAAAACTATGCAAGAAACCCCCCTCACGGTTAATAAAACACACATCCACTGCCGGATGTGTAATACTTTTTATTTTACTCTCTGGAAAGGGGACGAACATCACTTGAGAGTCACAGCGTGCTCCTGACAGAGCCCAATGCTGTGTTACACCCACCATTGCCTGCCGAGTGCCACACACCTCTGTGTTGTATTCCACTAGCTAGTGCATATGCTATGACACTCTCTAGCCCATGTGCACTGTAACACCACCCCGTGAATATGTCATGCCACACTTGTCTTCGCACGGGTTATATTGCCCCATCTAACGTGCCTTTCTCGATGCCTATGTTATAACGCACAGTGCTATGCCATACATATTACAATCTGGGATCCATATCTTTGTCACAGTGCATATGCAACGTTACACTCCCCAGCACATATTTTATATTACAACTTTAGAGACTAGTTAGGTTACACAACACTGCCCTGTGCATATTACACTCCAAGGCGCATATCGCATAGCACGCGCTAGTGCCTGTGCTATCTCGCGCTCTCCAATGAATCTGTCATTGCGCACAATGTATTGCATATTATATTTCACGCCCGGTTCATCTTATATCACACTTTTTGGTGCATAGTTTATACCATACACTATATCTAGTTTTCATTTTCAATCGTGCTCTCAGGACTATGTTCTATATAACACTGTGTTCACCTACCCTTTTCACGGGCATTACATTTTGCGATATGGGGTGGAGGGTCAGGGGGTGTTTCTGCCAAGTGAGCCCGGAGTCACAGTCACAAACGTCCTCTTCTTCCTGAATAAAAGTGAGATTATGCTGCATACTTGTTCATATTTTAAGTAGTTCGCACAGACGCAATGTTTTAAAAACAATAAAGTTCCTAATACCCGCCTTCTCTGAACAGTTAGCTTGCTGCCCCATCCCCTTCCTCCCTATCCTCTGTTGTGTGAATCCATGGACTAGCCTCCTCCCTCCTGCCATGCATGGTCTGATGTGCTGCCACTGCCCTCAATTTAGTATGATGTACCAGTCCACTCCTCCTGCCCTCCATTGCCCAATTCTATGCCCCATCATTGACCTCCTGCTTAAACTCTGTGCTTAGCTTGCTGCCCCTATTCTCCTTCCCCCTGCCCTCCGATGTCTTTGTGCATGCCCCTGCTCCATCCTTTTTGCCCACCATGTCCCATTGACCTGCCACTCCTATCTACTCTGAGTGTTCTGTTGAGCTGCCACTCCCCTCCCACCTGCCTAGCATTGTCAGATGACTGTACCCTGTCCCTGCCACCTCCACCCTGCCTGTCCACATGCCATGCCCCTATCCTCTTCCTCCTGTCCTACATGGTCCATTGTACTGCCACACCCTTCTGCCCTCCCTGGTCTGTTGTGCTGCAACTGCTCCTCCTGCCTGCCCCGTGTGGTCTGTTGTGAGGTCCCTTCCCCTGAACTTTCTTGTCTGTGCACAGGTCCTGACCCTTCCTTCTATCCTCCATCGTCCTTTGTGCATGCCCCTCCACCCTCCTTCTTGCCCATCATAGCCATTGTGCTGCCACTAACCCTCCCACTTGCCATGCATGGTCTTCTGTGCTGCCATGGCCCCTCCCACCTTCCCTGTGTGGTCAGTTAGCTGCCCCTGACCCCCTCCCACCTTCCCTCCATGGTCTGTGTGTATGCCATCACAGTCTCACTGTTGCTCTTCATGGTGTGTCTTGCTTCTAGTGCCCATCCTGCCTGACCTCCATGGCTATCTTGCTGCTCCTGCCCTGCCCCCTTGCCCCCAGCCCTACTCCCTCCCTCCTGGCTTGTCTGTTCCATTGTAATGCCCCTGATCCGTCCCTCCTGCCCTTTATGGTCTGTTATACTGCAGCTTTCTCTCCTGTCTGTCCATTATGGTCAGCTAGCTACCATTGCCTCTTGCCCCTCTGTTCTCTGTTGTCCATGTTCATTGGTCCTGTCCCCTCCCTCTTGCTTTCTATGGATTGTTGTGCTGCACTCCCGTCCTGCATGCCCTGTGTGGTGTATTGTGCTGCGGCAAACCCTGATGCCTGCCCTGCAGGGTCAGTTTGGTGCACCTCTCCATGTCCCTCCTGTCCTCTGTTATCCAAGTCCATGTCCCTATCCCATTTCCTTCCATGATCCAATGTACCATACTTGCGAACATTTTGAACTTGGTAAGAGGGAGATTTTGAAAAAAAACTGGGGTATTGATTTTCCCCTTTGAGTTACATTGAAAAAGAGGATATTGTAGACAGGAGACAGATCAAATAAAGCCCATTTGAGCTTAAAAACATTGGACGTTTCCTGGCTGAATCGGGTCTGTTGGCATGTATGGTTGTACTACCATTGCCTCTTCCTTCTGCCCACAATGGTCTATTACATTGCCACAGCCTTGAAGGAGGGTAGATTTTGTATCACAGGGGGCCCCTGGCCCGTTCTGTCCACACCTGAAGTATGAGACCCTTGTCCTTGCCCTGCCAGCTGCATTTGTAGGCCGTATTAAATTGACCAGCGGGTCCTGTGTTGCTATATAATTATCCTGAGACATCCTTACCACTCAGCCAGCATAAAACCCCTGTGTAGGCCCTTCTGTTCAATATGTTGGCCTCTTTGTTAAATTGACCATAGCTCTGCAATTTTAGTGTATAGCAGTCTGAAGGCAGGTCTGCGAGGCCTTCTGATCCAAACTAGTAGCCCCCACCCTACCCAAGTGCTCCGTGCTTGGTATCAAAGTTCAACATCCCCCTGAAGCTGTCGACATACAGTAGGCTGCATCCTGGACTGGTACTTGCTTCCTGGGCAGGTTTCCCGCTTTTAAGGAAGTGGCAACCGCAGAGCGTCAAGTTAGGAGAACTGAGGAGATTTTATACATGAATATATTGAATTCCCGTACAATACCCATTATTTTCTGCTTGCTCTATGGAACTTACGATAAGCGATTGGCCTGAGAGACTGACCTTTTCACCCAGTCCATTGTCAGCATTAAGTGGGTAAATGACGAAATGTCTGGTAAAATCTGCAGACGAAGCTTTTGGGTAGCATACGTAGGTAGATGTAGCGTGCAAAGGAGCCCACAAAATGATATAAAAAGGGAGCACCCACAGATATCGACGGACTACCTCGCCGTCTGTATGTAGGTTAACAGGCAGTGCAGGTTTTCCCCAAGAGCTGGGAGCTCTTGTCTTCCTTTGTTTAAAATGTCTTGCTCTGCTTTGCTTGAAGTATCTTATTCTATTTTACCTATATGAAATGTCATGTTATGTTTAACCATTGTTCTCTTTACTTTTGCATTTAAAAGATTTTGTATTGTAATTGCAGGAATGCTTGCTCTAAGAGTAAACGTGAGTGTTCCTAGGTAACATTTTCCTTGGTGTAACTTGTTTCTCATGATGCATTTATAGATGTGTTTTCTCTCTCTCTCTGTCAGTACATTAATTGAGATACAGAGAATATTATGACAGCTGTATGATTATCTGGATTCTGTATTTTGTACTTTATGTCTCTATTCTGCGGTTTCTTTGAAGTTGCATCTTCTCATTAAACTGCCATTGTATTCTGCCTCCAATTCCATGTCTCATATGTCTGTTTTCTTCATTTTTGGAGCAAGCGTTCCTAGGCACCCCGGCTCAAATTAAGGTGCCCCTTTTGTCCCTGACTCACTCTCCTGCTCAGTTCTGTGGTGGCTCCCGGGGATCTGGGGACCGCCCCTAGCTTCCTTGACCCGTAATAGATCTTCCCTCCAACAGCCTCTCTTGCAAGTCCTGTATTGTTGGTTTGTTGCCCCTGCCCCCCTTTCCACTGCCCTCCATAGTCTGTTGTGCTTCCACGGCCCTTCCTGCCTGCTCAGTGTGGTTAAATTGTTGCCTTTGCACCCTCCTACCTGCCTTCAATTTTCAGAGTCCGTGCCCCTGGCCTCTGCCTCTCAACAGTATCCTAATGAACAACTAGATTGCTAACATTCTATATTTATTACAAAAGTGTGGAACGCCTGACATCATCTTGATGTAATCAAAACTGTAATACCTAGAGCATTTCCTTTAGAAATTACATATATGAGAGGGTCTTATTGGCATCAAAATTATGGTTAGTGCTCTAAAAGACTAAAATAAGGACATATTTTCTGAGTTTTCAAATAGCGACAAAGCACTTTTAAATTATTTGTTATCTTTATGTTTTTTTATCCAGTTGACCACTTGATTAAATGTTGCACTTAGGGGAGAGGATGTGGTGTTACTTCCAGAACTGCAGACTTTGCAACTGGGGAACCAGGTTGAATTTTCTGCTTCAGCTCGACATTCTGTGATTCTGGTCAAATCACTTAGTCTCCCCATGTCTACAACCAAAATGAATTTGTTCTTGTGTGATGTAACCAATGCTCATGTAAAGCACTCCAATACCTGACAAGTCTGCACTATATAACACTGCAAAAACACAAAATAATAAGTGTTTTGCACACTTCTGTCATTGGGCTATATTTGGGCTACATCTGGGTGATTTTGGGCTACATTTGGGCTCTTTTGTCTCCGGTGGCCATCTTGGGAGATTTATTTGTTATGAAGTTTCCTAATTTCCTCATGTACTGCAGTCTCCTCAGTAGGAAATGCTTTCAGTTTTTTACTTTGATTCCATCATGAAGGTATTCAGATATGTCACACATTTGCCATAAATTCTGAATGTTAGCACTCTAGTTGCTCATTAGATCACTGTAGTAAAACTACTGCACCATGGAAGTCTGCTCCTGGTATTAAAAGTGCATGTTTCAGTCTGCATGTCAGAATTTTTTAATGAAATAGAAGAGGATTTGAGAAGTCACTCAAAATGTGCCCTCATTTTCTTTCTTCAGCATTAATCATAATTTCTATGGCAAAATGAACCTCCTCATTGTGTTCCTTTTTAAATTAAATGTTTTAAGTGTTACCAGTTTATTCCAATCAAGATGGCTTCAGGTGTGCCTTACTTTTGTCATAATGAAGACAGTAAGCGCTCTAGTTGTTTTTAAGAACATTCTGGGACATTCTGTCATTGGGCTATACTTGGGCTACATCTGGGTGATATTTGGGCTACATTTGGGCTCTTTTGTCTCTGGTGGCCATCTTGGGAGACTTATTTGTTATGAAGTTTCCTAATTTCCTCATTTACTGCAGTCTCCTCAGTAGGAAATACTTTCAGTTTTTTACTTTGATTCCATCAAGAAGGCATTCAGATGTGTCACACATTTGCCATAAATTCAGAATGTTAGCACTCTTTTTGCTCATTAGATCACTGTAGTAAAGCTACTGCTCACCAGGGAAAACTGCTGCTGGTATTGAAAGTGCATGTTTCAGTCTGCATGTCAGAATTTTTTAATGAAATAGAAGAGGATTTGAGAAGTCACTAAAAATGTGCCCTAATTTTTCTTTCTGCAACACTAATCATACTTTTTATGGAAAAATGAACCCCCTCATTTTGTTCCTTTTTAAATTAAATGTTTTAAGAGTTACCACTTTAATCCAAGCAAGATGGCTTCAGGTGTGCCATACGTTTATCATAAGTAGGACTGTTAGCGCTCTAGTAGTTCTTTGGAACACTCTGGGAAGCTGCAGTAGAACACAAAGGAATCAACTGACAGTCTCTGCCCTTGTTGGATGTACATGTTTTACTGAGAATGTCAGTCTTCACATGACTGAGAAAGATAATGTGAATTTACAGAAAATAAGCTCTCAGTTTAGCCTATAGATCACCTTCCAAACCTCTGTGGTAAAAGCATGAGAAAATATTTTTCTCTCAATCATGATATCCCAGCAGAAGGCTTTTTCACATGGTGAAATCACCTTAGAACATACCACAATTCCTAAAATGAGTATGGTACCATCAACAAATGATTTATAATGTAACTAAAGTCTTAAAACCTTCTATTAACTGCAATGCTTTTTAATGAGGTGCTATCATGTATATTGGTCCCAAGATGGCTGCCAACACTTCTTGGATGAAGTGCTGACAGCCAATCAGATCTCAGGATGAGATGTGTGGTTAGGCTCCGCCCACATATATATATGCTTTTAAATGCTATTTTCTCAGGAAATACTGAACAGATTTACACCAGACCTGCAAAAGGCACTTCCTTGACCTTATGGCTACCTCTCTGCCAACTTTCAAGTAATTCTGTTCAGCCGTTCGGGCTGTAGCTGTGTCTAAAGGTCCTATGGAAAAATGCATGGGGAAAACGCGTTTTGGGACCCCCCCTTTTTTCTCGGCCCCTGCTTGACGAATCCCCCCGAGACTTTCAGGGTAGGAGCGGAGCGTAGCGCCCCACCTATTTTGAAAATTTCGCGAGGATTCGTCGACCGGCGCCAAAGTTATTCCAAATAGAATGTTGCTGATTTCCTATGGAAACAGGGTCCTAACTATAACTACCTACTGGCGACCGCCAGTAGGTAATATATATATATATATATATATATATATATATGTATATATATATATACATATATATATATATATATATATATATATATATACCCAAGGACCCATGCAGCCCCCCTTCCTAAAACAGAAAAAAAGAAAAATCTGGCATCTGACCGGAGGCCCCGCCCCCCTTTGTCTAACACACCTCCTGGTGGGCTGCTGGTTGGGGGATGAGGGCTGCTGAGTGTCCTTTGGGGCCAAGAACACCTCCTGTTACCTCCAGCAAGCCCCACACAGTGGGATTGCTGAGAGGTGGCGGGAGTCCATGCCCCCTTTCTTGACCACCCTGCACACGCGCCTCCTGGTGCACTGCGGGTGGGTGGATGAGGTTCACTTGCCTCCTGAGGGCCTCAGGACTATGTTGACTTCCTTCCCAAAGCAGTAATGCCCCAGTAGCTGTGTTTGAAGAGTGGTGGAGAAAGGGGGCATGTCTTCTGATGACCTCTTAGCAATGCAGCTGTGTGGTCTTACTGGAGGCAACAGTAGGGATAGTTGGTCTCCAAGGACTCTTCATCCCTTAACTAGTAGTGTGCTAGGAGGTGCATTTGCAGAGTGGTGGGGAAAGGGGGTGTGGCCAACTAAAACCTCTCAGCAAACCCACTGTGTGGGACTTACTGGAGGGAACAGGAGGACTTGTTGGTCGCCAAGAACCCTCTGGAGCCTAGAGGACTTCAACCCCCAACTAGTAAAGCACTGGGAGGCACGTTAGCAGAGTGGCGGAGAAAGGAGGCATGGCCTTTGACAACTTCTCAGCAATCCTATTGTGTGGGACTTACGAAGGTAACAGGAGGGGTAGTTGGCCCCCAAGGACGTCCTTGGGGGCTAACTACCCCTCCTGTTACCTCTAGTACGTCCAATACATTGGGATTGCCAAGAGGTCTTCGGAGGAAACGCACCCTTTCTCCACCCCTCTGTAAACTCCGCTCCTGATGCACTACTGGTTGCGGGATGAAATACACTTTACTCCTGAGGGACCTAGGGGGCCAAGAAGCCCTCCTGGTACGTCTGTAAGTCCAACACAGCAGAATTCCTGAGAGCTGGTCGGGGTCCTCATACCCTTTTCCACCACTCTGCAAATGTGACTTCTATGTTAAAAACCTTAGAAATTCACTGAAAAGAAACCAAAGGTTACAGGGACATTATAGTTAGGAAATATAATTTTTACAAACCTTAGAAATTCACTGAAAATACAAAAGGTTACTGGGACTTTATATTTAGGCAGACATTTCACTCATACAAAACCAGAGAAATTCAGCAGTTATAGTTAGCTGAGCTAATTATAACTCTCGCCGCTGCAATGCACTGCTTATGACCTCACATATTACATCACTCATGCCATGATCAGTGACATCACTCATGACATTACTGACGACATCCAAAATGAGGTACAAAAGGCCCACTAGACACCAGGAAAAGTTTAGGACTGCCCAAGAAGTAGGATGGATGGGGTAATTAACTCTATCTGCCTCCCACCCCCCAAAAAAGTGCTGCCAGCCTTTTTGCTTCCCTGGGGGGGATGGATGGTTGTGATCACCCCCAATCGCCTCTGTTTATATTGCTTTGATATCGTGTTGATTTTATGTGTTTTACAAATTCAAAATTCAGTCAGACCCCACGTGGGGCAGAAACCCCACTAAACAGCACAGACTGCATTTTTGCAGTATTTGTGGGGGCGAGAGAGGTCCCCAGGGCATGGGGCTGTGCTCTTCCCCATCACATGACCCAATAGATATTTTGCTCCCCCTCGGGGTGGATAGGGGTATTCACACCCAATCTGCCTCCCAGAGTGGCAGAAAGCCCACAAAACATCAGGGATTTCAAAACACCCCATTTGGGTTGAGGATGTGGCCAATGGAGTAACCGTGGGTGGAGAGCTCCGCTCCACCCTTGGAGTGTGTGGAGTTGTGCCTACTTTGCGGAGAATGCTGTGTAGGCACAACTCGGCACACTCCACGGCAGAGCGGAGTTGCCCAGCCCCCGCCTCCATCCCCCCAGGAAGAATTACATTAAATATACTCTAAAGGTTAAAAAAAATCAACACTTACCTTAATTGAGACGTCCCCGGGCTGCTGTCCTCCTCTTCCTTGGTTTCATGATGAGTTGAACATGCGCATGCACGCCCTTGCACATGCGCACGCTTGCGTATGTGCATTCATTGCATAAAATGCGCATGTGCGGGTGAGGAAGAGGAGGATGGCAGCCCAGGGACGCCGCAGTTAAGGTAAGTGTTGATGTTTTTGACCTTTAAATTATATTTAATGTAATTCTTCCTAGGGGACATGGAGGCGGGCGGAGGAGCGGAGTGGCGTTTCCACGGAGTTGGGGACCTCCGCATAGTGCCACTCCGCCAGCTCCTCCAAGGCTTACAATGGAGGTTCTTCTACCCCCTCCCCTCAGCCAGACATTTTTAAAAATACTCTCTAAATCATATGCTAGTACAGGTATCCACAAATTGTGAGATGTACAACTAGCCACTACTCATAAACTCCATATCTTATTACAATTTCAATAAATAAGTATCCTTGATACCCATTTTTCATGCTACATATTTCACCATATTAATTGGTCTATACTCAAGTGAACCATGAAAAACCATTGTATGGTGCAGCTCAGTTGTTTTTTGCTCTGCGTACCTTAGGCTCTTAAAGAACCTACAAACCCTATATATTCCTGCAACCAGAATCATCTAGCAGATGTAATGCTAAATTGCTTTTGTAAATCAGCCATCATGACAAAAGGTGATAGATGAAAACCTTGTCACAAATGGCAGTTTGTTCCTACTCATTTTCAATATATATTTCAACATTTAGTTCTTTTGAGAAAATCTTGAGGGATCTACACATATGACCCCTTGCAGAATTTGAACTTTTCTCTGCTTTTCAGGAGTCCATAGCTTTTTTGGATCACCCATTGGTTTCAGACTGGTTTCCACCACAAACAAGAATAGGTTGAGCACACATAAAATAGGAAAAATGTAGCACCTGTTTGCAAAATGCCAAAATGGTGATTTAAAATGGGTTTATTCTTCAGATTTGCACGTTCTTGAAAGCTGGGAAGATGGTGACTTTAGCATAGCAAACTGCTCATTGATGACACTTTTTATGAAAAAAACAGACACTTTTATCTGGAGCATTTTTTTCCTATTTTTATCAAAAACCTAAAATTGTAGCTATATTTTGTCTATTTTCTCAGTCCCCTCTAGGGCAATTCACAAACCCTGGATACATTTAGAACTCCCAGGAAGTTGGGAAAAAAGGATTTGTATTTTGTGTGAGTACCTTATGTGGAAAAACATTTATCGAGTCCCAAGCACAAACTACCCCAATTATCAAAGAAAACATTCAGCACTTAAGTCTCAGCAGTTAAGGGGTTACCTACAAATGAAATTGCTCCTCTACTAGCTTCATGCATTTTTGCTATTATAAAACCAAAATATGTACAAAGCCAGTCACCAATCTTGCACTGCATCTCAGAGATGAGACTAAGCAGTGACAGAAGAGACCCCCCAGACTTCACATCAGACAGTCTGCCTCATTCCTCTCATCCTAAGTAACTTCCACTCACCCACCAACTCAGCAACACAATTCCAATGCTAGGAAGTATGACTCCCTTGATATCCAATGTCAGTCTTCCTGACACCCTCCCCAATATGCTCTACTAGTCTCCCTGTAAGCTGGGATACAAGCACTCCCCACTTGAAACTATAATGTGCAATACATATCTTACTGTAGAAACACTAATGTATGCATACAAAAAAGGTGCATCCTAATAAGTGTATACAAAATTATTTTGACATTATATGAGGTTTAGCACAGTAGAAAGGATATCTATTATCTTGCTATGTGTGATATACTGCCTCCTGCAAAATAGTAGATATAAAATGACCACCTGAACAGGTTTAGCAGTCCTTGCTCATGGTCCAGGATGCGGACTGAGAGGTATATGACCTGCAGCTAGGTTTGGGAGCCTCTAGTGTGGCGGCCCATGCTGTGCCACACTTTCTCATGAGGCAAATTCTGCTCAGCCAGGCTGAAAGCCTTGTCAGGTGCTGGAAAAAAAAGTTCGGCCAACACTCAGAAAACATATTGTGCATCATTACATCCATTCATCACCTTCGGGAGTCAGTGGTGGTGGTGCCCTGGTGATTTCCTGCCTCACTCATGACTGTGGTGGGGAAAGGGGTGACAAAAACAAAACACAGACAAATAGGGAATACTAAAAGTGCAAGGGCAGGGAAAGCGGGCAAAAAGTTACAATTAAGTAGGAAATTTGGGAGAGGTGGACAAGAAAATGTCCAGATTGGCATGTGCAGGGAACATAAGGAAATAGTTAGGCATGAGCAGGCCGGTGTTAGGGACACCACAACCGCATCAAAATTGCTGCTCTCATGTTTTACACACTTTTGCACAATGCCTTTTTTTCTGCAATATGCTTCATCAAGTAATTTTTTAGTATGTGGAAGGCTGAGCTGCATTTGCTGTAATAATGCATAATTTCTCATACATTTTGATATTTTTTGCATAACTCTAATAAAGAAATGCTGTGAGTTATGTCCACCTCCACTTACCTTGTGAAACTTGCCAACCCAGGAAATACCTGCAGACTGCTCCATGTACAATGCTTTAAATCCTACAATGAAACAAATTACATTGTTAGAGTGATGCTGACCAATAGAGGTGAGGATTAGGAAAATTACCCTTTCCCTGATCCCCAGACCCAAAATTAATAGGATGGCTCCATGGAGGGAATAATTCTCTCTGTTGCATTGACTAAACCAGGGCCAGTTATTAGGTCTGGTAACTTGACTGTTGTTGTTGACATATTTGTTCACTAACTGATGTGACCATGACACATGTCAAAAACATGATCTATGGACTCTGAGGTAATGTGAGTTCCAAATTATACAGGGCATCTCTAAAATGTCCCTATTGTTATTCAAGCATAAAAGGTGGAAACCTCAAAATGTTGTTTGTTGTGGACTATACGGAGCTTAATTAATTCGTTTTGACTGATGTCTATATCCCATTATTCAAGAGTATGAGCTTGCTGGCCACTTAGGTTCTGCCAACTTTCTTATTACATTTGGTTTGACCTGTCAGATTGCATTGACTCAGTGTACAAAGAAGAGGTTGGAATTCTCTGCACTAGAGGGCACAGAAAAGGTTTGCATTGTTTTATTCATAGTGCTCCAGCCACCGTCCATATGTTTGCTAAATGAACCCTGGCTGAGAGATACAGCTTCACTGCCACCTCCCTGCAAAATGTGACAGTTCAGTCATTCCAGTAACTAATAATAATCATTCTTCTGCTATCCCATCCAGGGTAACATACCAATTGCTTGTATCTATTTTATCGTTATTCCGTTTCCTCATGGGCATTTCCATCGTAGATCATCTTATAGTTCACTAGCATATTGTAAGTTATATAAATGTAAAAACAATTTTGTAAGACAGTTGATTAGTAACTGGGGTGGATAGGAGTCCATCCTAAGGAATTAAGCCTCAGAAAGGTTGAGGTTAAATGCAGCTTCCATAATATAAACCTTGGCTTAGCCCTTGGCAGCTATGGTACAGAGCAGAAAGGCTTAACTTAGAAAATGTATAAAGTATTTAGCAGTAACAAAACTGTTACACAGTCACAACACATGCAATAAATATCTCACAATCAATTTAGAAAATAGAGGAAATCTAATAAATGACACCTAAATGACAAAAATCCAATAAGTTAAACCGGAGAAATGCATTTTTAAAGATATAAGGAAGTAGGTATTAAGAAAAGTAAAGCGTCAATCAGTGTTCACGGTTGACTGGGACCTAGGAGTACATTTAGGCTGACCATGATGGAGCGCAGGTTGGATATAACAAGCAGGCCATACCAGATTTTACCTACTGAATAAGTTTCGGAAATGGGAGTCAAAATCCTCCATTAGACTGTATCCAGTGAAACCCTGCTAGAGCTGGATAGCCACTACACAAGTTCCCACTGTAGCAGCTGGCTTTGGTGAGAAAAGGTTTGAACAGCGGAAATTAAACTTTTTCAACCACCAAACTCCTCACATCTGCCAGATGTATATTGCACCTTCTCCTGGCCAAGATTTCTACCTTCGGACTAAGGGCCTTATTACGAGTTCGGAGGTCCAATTGACCACTGAGCCCGTGGTGGCGGTCCACGGACTGCCACATTTATTTATTTTATTTATTTGTTTATTTTATTTATTTGATTAGTTTTATATAGCGCTGGCTAGACCCATAGGTATCAGAGTGCTTTACAGGAGGATCGGCGAGTTTCAAGTTACAAAAACTAACATTAGGTACACAGAGTTACACAGTGAAACGAGAGTTCATAGACAATGGTAAATAAAGACACTTAAATAGGACGAAGGTACACCATATTATGCAATTACTAGAGCATGGCGCCACAGAAACAAAACATCTTAAGGGACAAATAAGGTAAGGGGGAAAAGTGAAAAGGGGTAAGGAAAGCAGGTCGGGATAGGAAAGGGAAAGATAGACAAACCGGTATTGGAACCAGAAATCTCCCAACCCAGGAATTGGAGACTGTAATAGGTACAAAGAGAGTAGGAGACATAAGGGGGTTAGAGGTACAGGTCAGTCATGCAAAAAAGTGGAGGAGTCCAGCGAAAAAGAAAAATGTTCGAAAGGTCACCAAGATGGAGTCCAGCGGGAACGAGGATCAGACAAAGGTTGCCAGGTCATGGGTACCAATAGAAATTTCCCAAAATGGCAGGATACACATAAAAACAAAGCCTAAAACTAAGAGCGTTGATTCCACGGAGAGGAGCTGGAGATAATCGAACCTCAATGGGGTGTCCGCGAGCACAGGTTCAGGGCTGCGGGGAGGCAGTGAAGTCAATGAACCGTATGCCGCAGGTCAGGGGAGGTCTGTTTTGGTGCCACGGCAGTAGTCCCAGAGAATGGGAGGCAGCAGCGTGGACCAGGAGGGCACGCCTCCCAGGCTCGGAAAGGAAAGACCATCTCAGGGGCACCGTACCGCAGTGCCATGATTCTCACCGCCGCTACACCCCCAGATTTGGCAAACAAGTCTTATGCGTCCCAGTCATCAATTATGGAAGGCGAAGCGGGAGGGATGGCTGTGGGGCAAGAATCAGCAGTCCAACCCGGCAGGCAGGGGGGCGGTCAGGAGGGGTGAAGCTCCTTGACCGCCATACGGAGAACTCCACCTGGAATCAGCATCGCTGAGAGTGGCTTCGTCGACAGCAGGACGTTTGTGGGAAGGCGGGGGAGTAGCGGAGACTGCAGCGTAGAGAAGAGGAGAACAGTGCCCGATGTCTGGCTGGTTAGGTGACAGCCGAGGTGAAGAACTGGGGCCAATCTCCTCTATAGCTGTACGATGCAGCTCCACTGGACATCGGCCATGTTGCTCAGTCTCCGCATTCAAAACAACGATCCAGTTTTCATCGGAGGATCTCAGGCCCAGAATAAGGGAGATCGGAGAGACGAGGACCGCTGTCTAGGCATGACCAGGCGAGTCACAGGGTCAAAGGAGGGGGTGGAAATTAGGGGATTTGGGCCAAAAAGGTAATCCCTGGCCAGGAGCTCCAGGCCGGAGCTCCTTACCTGTCAGCAACAAGCATTTTAGGAATTTCCTTACCACCACACTTTTCATGGTGGTACGACCGCCATCAAAAGTGAAGTGTGGGGTGAGGGCCATTGCACCATGGGGTGCATGCAGGTGGGTTCATGGGTGCCCCAATATCTGAATGCATCCCTTTGTTCTTGCACATACCAAAATGCACAACATTGTGCATTTTGGTCCATGCAGGAACATGTTTTGATGTTCCCATTGCGGTACCTATTTCAAAGGCACTGCTGAGGGAATGCCAAAGAACTGCCTGCCAGCGACTTAAAAAGTCGTAATTTGGCAAGCGGTCTGTTTTGGCTTGGGCAGTGTGGGAGCGTGGTGGTCCCACTCTAACACCGCCAAAGTCATAATAAGGCCCATAGTCTTTTTTATGGAGCTCAAAAAGTTCCAGCAGGGAAAACTGAAGCTTTATCTAATAAAGTTGCCTTGAAATCGGGCACCTTACCTGCAAGCTCTGGCTGACACTCCGGATGTCTTAAAAGTCCAAAAACATTCTAAGTCCCAACTCTTCAGACTTTCTGGAGCAGCTCCACTTTGTCAATTCTAAGACTCCCAGGATATCAACGAAATCATCTACGGGTCCCGACTTACTCCAGCCGATGACACCTGCAGTGCCCAGTTCAGCTTCTGTTGCTATTAATCAGCTGGGTACTTCAGGAAAATGGCCTCTTGCAGCTTGCTATGTGCCTGTAGCTGCTCAGGATGTCAGCCAACTGACTCTCGTAGCCCACTTCACAGACCTGGGTACAAGTGGGAGCAGAACAAGTCCTTCAGATTTTCCCACAGGTCACAGAAAACAGATCCAGTTCTCTTCTGCTCTCCTTCAGGCCCAGATGTGTTCTGATGAGCTGTAGGTGAGGCACTACTTTTGTAGGTTTCACCAGACAATGAGTGGGATGACTCTTAGATACTCCCTAAACAACAACAAAAAAGATCTCATGGGCAAACCTTCTCTGTTTTGCAGCTCATCTTGTTTGCTTTAATATGAACTTTCCCAAACTACAGTATTCTCAGTAAAATCCAAGATGGTACAACCTTTCTTCCCTTGGACATATTTGAGGTGCCAGCCAGGGGGATGTTTAGGGATATGAGCAGTCCACTTCTCTGTGACTAAACCAAACTGTTTCTAGGACCCAGCAGGCTACAAAGAGCCCAGGACATAAAAGGTTTCTTTTCTCCAGTTCCCCTTTTCTTAACTATGTATGGGCAAGTCTTACCCTAGTCCCTTTAAAGCTAATGATGTTCGTGATCCCTCCCCAGCTGCCTTTCTTGAATTGATATGAGTCACATATCTCATACCTAGGCCTTCTTGCCAAAAGACATAAGCCATAGTTTCTGCTTTGGAGGCAGTCTTCACACCTCATTAAAGGAAAACACTGGTAGAGCTGTCTATCAGCATGTCAATGCAAATTAGCCAAGTAGAGGCTTTGACAAACAAACTCAAGCTTTGTAAAAGTTAGTTTCCCTTTGAATAAATATTAATAATAGTTTCTGAATTATTCTGGCAGCTTCTCTCAAACCCAAGCTAAGAGAGTTTATTCTGAACTATAATTTTTCTTGTAGGACAGCTGAAGCCCTTCACATGGAAAGTAGCTTTTGAGGGCTAGAAACTGCGGGCACATGCAAACACTAAATTATTGTATGTATCGCTTTTAAAAACGAGGCCACCTGCATGGTGAGATGCAAGGCCTACTTAAGGGTGATGTATTCAATATTTAAATGCTTGGTTCTATCCTGCCTAAAACGCTCAGTTTGACATGTTCACCTGCGGATTTAGAAGCTGCAGGAGACTGCAGAGGTATACCTGAAGCCATGTTTTCTTTGTGGCCTAGTGGATGGTACAACATTTTTTGCAGTTCCACCGCTGACATTTAATACTTCCATGCAATTGGTGTACATCACATACTATGCCTATACTGAAAAGTTAAGTAGACCTATTAGAAATTACCAATTTTAACATGTCTTAAGGTTCAGAGCAGATACACTGGGACCTGGACAACAGTGTCCCAAGTGTGCAGGGTAAAAAAAGAAACTAGCAATAGCACTCAGCACAAATCTGGTGTGACCTAGCGAAAAGAGTCACTTTTTACAAATATTATGTGGATAATATTTTTAGGACACAGCTAAGAGGCAAAGGCCAATTGGGTAAGGATTTTTGCACTACAGGCTGCAGTAGCAGGCCTGGGACAGGTTTTAAAGTGCTACTTAAGTGAGTGGCACAATGAGTGCTGCAGACCCACAAGTAGCATTTAATTTACAGGCCGTGGGTACATGTTGTACCATATACTAGGGACTTATAAGTATATCAAATATTACAATTAATTGTAAGCCAATTGTATCTTGTTTTAAGGAGCGGGCACAAGAACTTTAGTACTGGTTATCAGCGATAACGTGCACAGAGTCCTAACATCAATAAAAACGAAATTTAGAAAAGAGCTGTGGTGAAAGAAAAAAAGTTTGGCGGAAGACGACACCAAAGATTACAGGTTTGACATCTTATGCCATTTCAAAATTGATTAGTTGATCAAGTATACAAAGTTATATGTTTATGAATGTTGATAAAGTCCTCCAATGTGTTCCATTTAATTTATGCACGTTTACAGTCTCATAAAAAAATTGAAGTATGTTTGTAACTAGGGTGGAAAATATCCACAAACAGCTCCATATACTCAATCAATCAGTCACAAGATTTGTAAAGCTCACTACTTACCCGTGAGGGTCTCAAGGCGCTGAGGGAGAGGAGGGGGATGTTTGCCACTACTGGTCGAATAGCCAGGTCTTGAGGCGTCTCCTGAAGGTCAGCAGGTCTTGGGTCTGTCGTAGGTTCAGGGGAAGGGTGTTCCAGATCTTGGCGGCGCGGTGGGAGAAGGATATACTCAGTGAAAAATAATTTTATTTTGGAGAGCAGAATAGAAAAATTATTTAAAATTGAAATGCACTCATGTTCAACATCTAATCCTGTGCATTTTCTATAGTAAAGTTCACCGGGTTAGCGAAGAAGGAGAAATAAATCATGCTTAGATTTCAATTACTATTCCTGGGAATTTATTTGAATTCCCAAAAATGATTTTAGCGATTCCGATGGAAAGGAACCCCACGGACATTTTTAAGTATGTATAGGACTTGTCTCGACCATCGGGGCAAATTAACAATGGCCAGCGATAATCATCGCTGGCCGTGCTTAGAGATAATTATATTATCGCAGGCTATCTCTGACATTTATTGCGCTGGTAGTGCGTTATCAACAACGCATTACTCCAGGGCGATTAAAATTCCAGAGATAGCGAGGTTATCGCCCTTTTGCAGGGAACATCACTGGTTTTCCAGCGATGTTCCCTGCAAAAGGGCGATAACCTTGCTGATACGACCCACAGGGTCGTATCAGCACAATCCACCCCCTATGTTAGGGATGGCTAAGTCAGGATTTTGAATAACTAAGAGGAAAAAACAGCTGTGATGCACTCAAAAAGAATCAATTTACAAACAATACCCAAGACTTTGACTTGTAAATAAGTTAATACAATCGTGTGTGCACCAGGTTAAGTGGCTCTGCGAACCACTGAATACAACAGTACAAATGAGACCCAGAAGTGTATCTGGGGATCCCCAGTGCACTACAGAAAAACACTATCCAGTGTGAGT
Organism: Triturus cristatus; assembly: GCF_964204655.1. Classification (NCBI taxonomy): domain Eukaryota; kingdom Metazoa; phylum Chordata; class Amphibia; order Caudata; family Salamandridae; genus Triturus; species Triturus cristatus. The sequence goes on from NC_140592.1 coordinate 1,117,645,172, forward strand.
CCAACACATTCATAAACATTAGGTAACGATATACTTCTCATGGAACACATTTCAATATTGTGAGTCCAAAGATATTCTCTGTATCAAGCAGAATCAAATCGGAGTCATATGTTGATTGCACGACAATTCTTCTTTATTATTGAAGAATAACGATGTTCATGGTTGCTGTAGCGTAAAACAGCATTAACAAATGTTCAAAATAACCGTCTCAATGTGTGAGTTTCCCAATGCATTTCGGGCTGATAAAGCAAAGCCCTTCATCAGGGGAATCTGTAAAGCATAAACAATAACGGTCTGTATAATTGTCATTACAGCATGTGTATACATTGATCTTTGCAATATGATTCATGCGAGGACAGGACTAGCGAAATGCCAAAAAGAGCGTGATGGTGGTGGAGAGAAGCTGAAAATAGAAATGAAAAAGGAAGAAACCGTGAAGGACAAATGACTGAGAAACAAAATCTAAAGCCGTGATTACAAGCACCACGAGTACCAGTAGTGAACGAGCCATCACCCTAAACCGTGATTGAAAAAATCCAAAAGGTCTAAAACAAAATGACCTACCAATGAACGGTCAGCGAATAAATGTCGGGTGAAATGAATACCGGACAAACGTCTGACGGGTTATGAAACCTAATCAATGAATGAAGATTGAAGTGAGCAGACCCATAGTATTAACAAAAAATTACCATCACCAAATAACATGCTGAAGTCTTACCACGTAATGAATTACTGAGCGCGACAGTGGTCCAAAGAAGAAGAATTCAAAAAGTTGCTGCAAAATATGAAACCACGCCATGGAAATGGGTAAGCTAAGAACTATGAACTATGAGCTATAAGTAGTCAAAAAAATGCACAAAGAAAAACCGTCAAACCGCTTACCCGTGAAAATGAAACGGACGTCTCTAGACCCACTGCGCCAACTCTCGCAAATGGGAGGGGAGTAGCTAGCATAATAAGAAGCATGCACGTCTAGGAAAGAATCACCAGAGTGAAAAGAGGACTACGTGAAAAACAATGGTGGCCATGATGAAAAGTGCATCGTGTAATGAAACGTGTGTGAATAAAGACATGAAAACCAGTAAAAGGTGATCAATACCATCTGTGTGAGAGCAAAACAGTATCGTTGCACGACATTAAACTTAATTAACATAGCAGAAAAACCACAAAATGAAATATGTATACAATGGTTAAAAACGTTCAGAATAGAGTACCAGGCAGAGAGATCCTAAGTGAAACATAATGATTACAATGTACTTAGAATGCTATAAGAAATATGATAATTCAAATTTATCATTCAACCCCAACGGGGAAAGTGTTCGCAAAAACCATATCCAGTGAGTCTCACGTTGTGATAACATTTTCGACATATTTCTTCCCGGGAAAGCCTCAATAATTTCAAGAACCCCAAATCTAAGCTGAGCTATGGTATGTTTAGCTGCTGCCCAATGTTGTGCGAGCGGAGAACTGATGGTCTTGGTTCGAATCCGACTCTTATGTTCGGTGATTCTGGTACGTAGGGCACGTTCAGTTTTTCCAACATAGCATAAATCGCAAGGGCATTTGATGATGTAAACTACATGATGACTATTACAGTTCGCGTTGAAATGCAGATTAATCTTCTTCCCAGTGCGAGGATGAGGTAGACTCTTACCTACCATTACATTGTTACAGTGGGAGCAATTCATGCATTTGGACATGCCCTTGTTAACCAGTTTGGTTTTGTTACAGGACTTGTTCAAAATTTCTTTTAAATTCAAAGATCTTTTGTAAGCGAACAGTGGGACATCAACAAATAGACCTTGGAAATCAGGCTCACATTTGAGTAAATCCCATCTCTGCAATATGCTTTTTTTCAACAACTGGGAATCAGTGGAGTAAATGGAAACAAAAACCTCTCTCTTTTTGTCAATGAGCGATGTTTTCATTTGCAGTAGGTCTTCGCGATTGAGGGATGAGGCCCTTATAGCTGCCTGATCTACAATGTGTGAGGGATATCCCCTGTCTAAAAACTTGTTTTTGGAAGCTTCAATTGCCTGCATGCCGACCACTGGATCGGAAGTAATGCGTTTAATCCTGAGGAACTGTGAGTAAGGGAGGTGGCGTTTTAGGGGCCATGGATGAAAACTTTGGAACAACAATGAGTTGTTGCGGTCTGTGGATTTGGTAAAGACTGTGGTCTGGATGGAAGAGCCAGACAGAGTAATTTGTACATCCAGAAATGCTATGCTGGAGGGTTCAATCAAATGTGTAAATTGGATGCGAGGATTTATGTGATTAAGTGACAGAATCTGAGTTTCAAGGCTGCTACGTGACCCATTCCAAATAATAAGTATATCGTCGATGTATCGGCGGTATATAATAAGACTTGAGGTCCATGCAATATCAGCTAGGATGTGTTCAATTTCAAACTTGAACATAAAAATGTTCGCGTAACTGGGGGCCCCAGAAAAACCCATCGATGTACCATTGGATTGTAAGAAAAAATGACCCTTCCACTGAAAGTAGCTGTGAAACAGACAAAAATTCAAAATTTCAACAAGAAAAATTTTATTGGCTCTGACATCATCTTGACGCAATAAGGCCCATTCAATGGCTTCAATGCCGTCCATATGGGGGATCGATGTGTACAAGGACACAACATCTATTGTACATAACCAGAGTTGTTCAGTCTCAGGAATGTTAATGTCCTGAAGAATAGTCAATAGATGAGTCGTATCTTGCACATATGACGGGCAACTTTGAACTATGGGTTGAAGAAAAGTGTCAAGATAATGGCCAAGCGGGTCGTGGATAGAACCACACCCCGAGACAATGGGCCTCAAGGGGGAGTCATTAAGATTTTTATGAATTTTTGGGAGCATATATAAACTCGGTCTTCGTGGAAATCGAGTGAATAAATACTCTCTGGTTTTGGTAGTTATCCATTGCATTTCGACTGCATGTGACAGAATAGAATCCAAAGTGCTTGAAAATTCATCCGTGGGATCTGAATCTAGTGGCAAGTACGTTGACCGATCTTGTAGCATCTGATCAATCTTAAGCTCATATTTACTGCGATCCATGACCACTAATGCACCACCTTTATCGGCTTTAGTGAAATGTAAAGAGTCTTGAGATTGCAAAGATTTCAAGGCAAAACTCTCACTTTTGGATAAATTAGAAGTACCCGAAGGCCCAGATGGAAACTTTGATATATCTTGTTTAACCAAAGTTTCAAATAGGTCAATAGCCTTATGTGTGATGGGAGATAAGAAGGTGCTACGTGGCTTAAATTCAAGGTATTCTACATCAATGTTTGAGTGAGATTCGGTCTCAATAGTTGAAAAAAAATATCTCAAACGTAATTTTCTGGTGAACTTGTGTAGAGCAACCAGGGAGTCTAAGCTTCTGGACTGCAAGGTGAGTACGAATGAACAGCCTTTGTCCAATACTGCAACCTGCTTATCAGTCAATGGCTTGTGATCACGGCTTTAGATTTTGTTTCTCAGTCATTTGTCCTTCACGGTTTCTTCCTTTTTCATTTCTATTTTCAGCTTCTCTCCACCACCATCACGCTCTTTTTGGCATTTCGCTAGTCCTGTCCTCGCATGAACCATATTGCAAAGATCAATGTATACACATGCTGTAATGACAATTATACAGACCGTTATTGTTTATGCTTTACAGATTCCCCTGATGAAGGGCTTTGCTTTATCAGCCCGAAATGCATTGGGAAACTCACACATTGAGACGGTTATTTTGAACATTTGTTAATGCTGTTTTACGCTACAGCAACCATGAACATCGTTATTCTTCGATAATAAAGAAGAATTGTCGTGCAATCAACATATGACTCCGATTTGATTCTGCTTGATACAGAGAATATCTTTGGACTCACAATATTGAAATGTGTTTCATGAGAAATATATTGTTACCTAATGTTTATGAATGTGTTGGACTCACACTGGATAGTGTTTTTCTGTAGTGCACTGGGGATCCCCAGATACACTTCTGGGTCTCATTTGTAAGTCAGGATTTTAGCAGTTTTCGCCAAAATCTAATGTGTGCTAAAATCATGTGGGCTGCCTTGTAAATATCGCGATGTAACCATCAGCGATATTTGCAAGGTAGTCCATCTTGGGTACGCGAAGTAACGCCCACTTTGCATCTCATTGGAGATGCAAAGTCAGGCGTTAGGAAAAAGGGTTCCAACATGCGATTATGCATGTTAGCACCCTCTTGTAAATAGGGCGCTGGTTTTATCTCCGCTCCGATAAAGCCCTTGTAAATATGCCCCATCATTTGTTCTCTGGACAGTGTACTGGATCGCTTGAATGCAGCCATTTTGCTCTTATATTTTCTTTTATTCAGTGTCAGTTTAACCTTATCTTTAAAGCAGCATTTCCGCAGCAGGGAAAAATATTTCATGAACTGAGCATTGCTGCAGTGTAACTGAAGGTAGACATTAATCAAAAGGCTTTGTATTTTTGTCCAGTAGTACTGGATGTTTGCCAAAGTGCCCTTGGGCTCAGTTATATCTGGTTTGTTCGCACCTACTGCACTTGACCACTCTGTAAATCATTGCTAAATTGATGAAAGTGTTCACTATCATTAACCTCTCACAAGGTCATTGACAATGTCTAGTGACTTGCTCAAAAAGCAGGTAAACACGTGGAGAGGCCCTTCTCAAAGGAGACTGTGCCATGATAGTCATAACTTTCACAAGTGATGGTCACTATAAAATCATTCTGCTTAAATGGAATACATTTATATTTTACCATTTTTGCATGGATTCTTTTTTAGTAGGGTCTGAACAATACAGCCACAATGCAACAAATATTAATAAAACAAGTGTAATACATGGTAGATTTACACTTTTACTCAATAGATTATTGTTCAGGTTTTTTCAAAAATGTGGGGGATTTTCACAAGGATCTATCGCAGAGTTAACAGCACTTCATCGCAGCCAAAGTAGCAATAAACTGATTGCATCATTCACAAGCTGGTGTTAACAGCCCACAGCACCAGTTTACCCACGATAGCAGCCGCAAAAAACATCGCCACAGAAGACCCACGGAACTATCGCTAATGAGATGCAGAGTAGGTATTCCCGTGCCCAAAGTTACGACAACACCACTCCACAACATTCACAACTGCGATATGAACACAAAACAGGCGATAAGTACGGGAACCCAGTCCTTACGACTTTAGATTACCCTGGACGAAACTCTGCAATATATATCCTGGACCTTCGACCTTCTACTTTGCTTAGAAGACTGAAGAATTCTCCCTTGGGGTGAAGGAGTGACTCCCCTGCTTGGCAGGCACCAAAAAAGCAACTTGCCAGTCTGCATCGCTGAAGCTCCCGCTGGACACCAAAGTCTTTGCATCACCAGAGGTGGATTTCCAGACTTCCCCGAGGCTACCCTGAGTCCACAGCAAAGCTGAGGCCCGTGGCTATCGTGGGTGATGTGGAACCGTGACCCCTGGACACTGTGATCTTTTGCTGATCCATCATCTTCCTGGTCTTCCTTGAAGTTGTGATTTTGGCTCCGAGTAGCCCCAGCCTTGAGTACCTTCTGCACCGAAGATTACTGGCCTCCACTCCACGAGTGACCCGTGGGCCAGTTTCCAGTGCGACTGCTCAAGGCTCCTTCGCGATCGCTAGCCCATTGGCTAGTAGGTCCCCATGAAGGCAACTCCTCTTCTGATTGGGCTTTCCTGATTGCTCCAGATGTGCCCCAACTTACCCATGCTGGGTGAGTCCCCCAGACCTTGCTGGTCTGCACCGATGTCCTTTCTCTGATTCCAAGTGACTTGCCGTTGCCAAGGCTTCTTGAGTCCAATCTGGTCGCCGATATCGCAGCACTTGACAAATTTTGTGGGACAGCTCAAATCCAGCTCCTGGTTGTCAGCGGCACCTCCTGGACTTCGTGGCTGAAGAGTCAAGACACCAGTCAACTCACCTGAAGAACCCGACATCTGTGGGCATTGGTCTATCGTGCCCTTGGTCACTGGTAAGTGACCCAGACTCTGTCCCCTCTGCTTTCAGGTTCCTTCCATCCTAGAACCAGGCTTGGATCACTTTGGACACTTCTCCTCTTCACGGCAGCAGCACTTCTTTGCCAGCTTCCATTGAAAGTGACGACGTGACCCGACACCAAAAGACACCTATGCATCCGGCTTCCCTGGGTGAGGTAACCCGAGTACTCCGGAGCTCCCATGGGTGCTAGCCCTAGAACTTCCTAAGTCCAAAAGGGTTTGTTCCAGACTCGATTAGAAGTGTCCCTAATCTTTAAATTTCCAACCGCGACATTACTCATAGAAGATAACGGGAACCCGCGGTTGTGTTATCACACTGCAAACAGTCCCTGTGTGTCCCCTGTGTCACTACCTTGGGTGGTTCCTTGGGGTCCCACGATTCTACAGGCTATAGGCCTAGTGTCTATCCCAGTCGTGGTTCTTATACCACTTTTTTGGTATATGGTTTAGTACGCCCCTAGGGCCCAAACGTGTATTTGTGCTATTACTGATGCTTGCTCACTTGTAAACTAAGTACTTCAGACTCCAGTCTCATAAAGAGACTAGAGGGGTGTGTTTTATCTTAAATACATATATTTTGAATATATACCTGGTGTGGTTGTCCTTTCATTTGATCACTCAAGAGATTATAGACTGGTAAAACAAGCTGCTTTACATTCCTTCAAGACTTAGCCTGAAGGCTGCTCTCCATAGCTACCACTCGGATAGCTTTCAATAAAGGTTGTCTTTTAACGTATCACCATAAGGGGTTGTTTGGACTGATACAAGGTGCCCACTAGAACTAGTGGACAGCATATATCAGGCCAACTTTTAACAATGATGATCAGCAGGGCATGGTAGATCCCAGCTACATTTCGCTGATGTACAGCGGTGGCTGCCATCCTTTCCGCCTTCATCCGCACCATGTCCTCCATGAGCCTCCGCATGTGTGCCAGCTCACGGCTGATATCGCTGGTGCCCCTCTGAGCGGATAGGTGTTCTTCTCTCTGCATCGGGACTCCCGTGATGTCAGTCAGGGCTTGTTGGAGACCATGGAGCAGGCCTAGACACCCATGGATGGTGTCCAGTTTGGTGCTCATGAGGTCGAACCCCACCCGCACCTGCTCAGCCGTCTCCCTCTGGGCCTCCAGCACATTTAGTTGGAAGGCCGTGTGTTGTTCCTGGGGGTCTTGAACGACTGCTGGAGCCGTGGGTGCCTCCTGCTGGGTGGTTTGGGTGGTGGGTGGGGTCTCCTCTATGCAGCTGGTCAGCGGATGATGTCAATGATATCTAGGAGGGTTTGTGCGTCGATGCTGGGGTTGTCCTCCTCATCATCAGTGAAGATTGGCAGGGACTGCTCTGCAGGGGGTGTTGACGGTGGCCCTGCAATGTGAAGTGGAGATGGCGTATTGAAATGTGTCCACATGTATGTAGCCGCATGGTACATGTTGACATTCAGACAGCATGGAATTGTACATTGTGACAGTGTATAGATGAACCAGAGTCATTGAGGGTGTGCACTGTGCTCTGCTTGATTGTGCATGTGTGCCATCGTGTCCATCTCCACCCGGTACCTGGTGGTCACTCACCCTGTTGCGGTTGTGTTGTGTCCTGTTGAGCAGTGTCCGGTCCCCCGACTCCGGCCACAGTATCCACACTGATGACTGTCGACACCAGCTCCTCCATGTCATCCAGCACAAGCTATGGCACTGGGCCCCAACCTCCAGTCTGCATTGCTGTCTTCTGGTTGGCTGCGAGTTTCTCTTTGGTCTTTCTCTTGATGTCATTCCATAGCCTTTTGACCTCGTCCATTGTCCTCTTGTGCTCTCTGATGGCATTCACCTTGTCCACGATGTCCCACCATATTCCAGTTTTGGTGCCCAATGACACGTTGGAGGTGACGAGCAGTTGTTGATGGTGTTCCATCTCCTCTGTGACTAAGATCCTGTTCGCTTGCGAACTGAACTTTGTCTTCCTCTTCTTGTCCTTGCCCTTCCCTGTCCCCGAGGTCCCAGGCTGGTCGTCCGGTGTGCTTATGGTGTTGCGCTCGTCCTCTGCGCCTGCTCCGGTTGCCTCCATGGTGCTTAGTTGTTGGTCAGTTTGTGTTTTGGTGTTTTTTCTACTTTTATGGTGATTTTTCCTGCCTGCCATATGTGTCGCAAGGTTTCTGGTGTTGTGGTTTGTGTTTTTATCTCCGTCGGGGTGGTTGTATCGTGGACATTGGCCGCGTTTTCGGGAGACGATCGCATGCTACCGCCGTGTTGTGAATTCCCCGTTAACATGGCGTTATTTTCCCGCGATGGGCTGCAATGTGTAAAGTTGTGTTAGCACTTTTTGGTGATGTTTAGCACACGTTCTTGTGAACATACCCTTGAGTGTTGTAGATATTCATTTTTACAATGCCCTGTAGAGACAGTACAACCTACCACCAACTGGAGGAAAAATCCTCTTCCATAGTCCACACACTTATTCAGCGGGAGGCACCTTACTGCATCAATTTTTATCTAGTGCCCCAGCCTGACATAATGTAATGATCCTAGGAAATATATCAGCTTTCGCTTTATCCCATTTTTAAATAAACGCATGTGCAGTGGCGGCTCCCCCATTGAGGCGTGGGGGCGTAGGGTGGCACAGGACGGTAAGTTTTAATTTATAATTTTTTTAATTAAACGCCTCCCACCTCCACCCCATCCCCTCCTGCGACGACCCCATTTCCACCCCTCCACCCGCCCGTCATGCCGGCCGTGACTGGTTCCCAAGTATTGCTTTATGCACACTTCACTGAGTTTCCTGTTTTTTCTGCGTCTAATGCAGTAGTGTCATTTTTTTCCAAACAAATTGTGTGAATATTTTCGCATGAGTGCAAGGTGGTGCTGAAAGTGGATTTGCAGCAGTGTCATAAGTTCATTTACAAACACTTTTCCTCACGACTTTGAAGTGCATGGATGCGGTCAATCTTTTTCTCTAAATGACTTAAAGGGACGTAAAGGTTCTGATTTTAAAGTGACAACCCATATGCCGAAAACGTCATAGAATACTAGCTCTAGTAGTAATCAAATCAAGATATTTGTGTGAATCATGGATTACTTGCATGAGAAATATGTGCGTGTGTGTGTATGTGTGCGTATGTGCTTGTGTGTGTGTGTGCGCACATGGTTCTGTGTGTGTGTGTTTTCATGCTTGCCAGCAAAGGAATCTACTGCTATTCAAGGGTATGGGAGTAAGCAGCAGTTAGAAGCCAGGCATGTACATGCAATAATGTGGAGTGTGACTTTCTGTTGTATGGGTTCTGACAGAATGTAGAATTTCTTCATCTCCGAAAAGGCATTGGATGATGGAGTCAGTTGCAAATCAAGGAAGGTACACCCTATATGTACTTTAAGGTCCAAGAGTGAGGGGGAAGAAACACAGTTACTGTAAAAATACTCTTATCAGACCTACATTTCTTTTCTGATGGCCTACAATAGACTCATAACCAGGGCAGTTCCACAACACAACACTTTACAACAATCAACTATACAAAATTCATTTATTTAAAAAAAATGTAAATTAATTTTGTATAGTTGATTGTTGTAAAGTAGGCCATCAGAAAATAAATGTAGGTCTGACAAGAGTATTTTTACAGTAACTGATGGAGTGAGTTGTACTGACAGAAGCAGGAAGTGGAGGTGAGTTTACAGGAATGATACCCTGGTGGAGAAATGCACAACCATACTCCACCTCTCGCGATGGCTCTTCCTCGAGGAGCCAGGCATTTCTCCGATACGTGAGATATGAGGGAAGGACCGCCATGAGTCAGCTCTGACCAGAACTATCCTGAGTTAATAGAAAGGCGAAGCCAGCCTAGGAATGTGTTTTTTTTTAACTGTCTTGGGTACAAGACTGTATGCTGAAGCCTTACTTTCAGAAGAGCACTAGTCCCAGGCAAAATTGTGATTACTCAGGCATCATTTTGGTGATTTTGTGTTATGCTTGTTAAATGAAATTACTGAAATGGCGCGTTAATTATGCTTCGTTAGCGGCAAAAATTTAGCAAGAACACGCATAAATTAAGCAAATGAATAGAATGCGAGCAGTGATATGTGAATTCGTTCTCACGCCTTAGAATTTCCCAAACTTGAGAATGCTGACCCTGGTAAAGATGCTGTGGGTGTTGTGTGTGTCGCAGTGTGCACAAGGATGTGTCCACGGTTTGTGAGGGTTGGTTTTTCGTGCCTCGACGGCAGTATCAGCTTGGCACAGATTAAACCAGTGACCATGATGGTGGTAAGAGTTCCTGTGAACGCCTTTAATTTCATTTTACTCCCTCCTCACATACCCGCTAGTGCGAGGTGGGGGCGCCATGTGCCACTAACACCCCTTGCCCCGCCCCTGTCTTTCTTTGCCCTTTGAGTGCGTCGTATTTTTATTATCTTTGTCATTTGTTTACTTTTCTGAGTCGATGCATTTTCTGTCCTGCCGCTTCCCTCCAGATTCCGTTACTCATATGTAGATGGTGTAAGCTAGCTCAGCGGGTTCACGGAAGCGTTTGCGAGATCTCCATATTTACTGTAGGTCATGTATTTGAAACTGGGTGGTCAACTCACCCATTCATACTCCCGAGACCGCTAAAAGGAGCAACTAGTAATCTCTGCAGTGTGCTCTCAGCCCAATGAAATGTTCTATTCTGAGTTATTTTAGTTTCCAATGCATGAAAATGGCAGCAAAGCACCTGTGCTCCACTACCACACAAAAACATATATCGAATGCAAACATTAGCAAGCATTGGCAAAGTCTGTAGTTCTGGCTTGTATTGAGTCCTGTGTAAAACAATAAAAAAAAGCCTGTTGCAGTGAAAGAATAAAATGACTGCAATGTATACATAATGCATCTATGAGTTAAATAATTTAATGTGTGATGATTCTGACAACTTCCGCCTTATAAAATTGTTCATCAGACGTTGTAATGCAAACACTGAAAGCGTAGTGAAACATTAAAGAACCAAGAGCAGGAAGGGGCGGGAGAAATACTCCTGAGTGGAGCCAAAGTCCAGTCTTTTTTTTTTTTTAAGGAATTTGTAAGGACAGTCGTTGCACACGACTGTGCAGTCAGTCAACTCAGATGTAAAAAAGTTGAAAGCGTAAGTGGTCAGCCTCCAGCAGGTAAAATGATGAAAGGTGCGTTAGGGTAGCAGCTGCATCCAATAAGCAGTTAACCTGGTTTAAGTTTTAGCCTCCAGCGAGGTCAGTGTAGGGCCTTAGTACAGCTGTGATGTGGTAATAAGAATTGGGTCCATGGATTTACCTGGCCTGCAGCAGGAGGTCCTGCCTTTATAAGAGTCGAGGCTGATGCAGGAAGGTAAACAAAACTGAGTACCTACCTGATCAATACAGCGCCATGAGACGCTGAGGATGTTCACAAGGAGCTGTTTCTAAGAGGTGTCACAATGTTTTAGAGCATTTCGCCGCTGTATTGTGGCAACAGGTCTCGCCTCTTCCATCCACAGGTTCCTGGGTTGTACCTTGATGATGTGTTAATCCCAGCATTTTATCCTTGTGCCCGTTCTTGCGTTTACCCGTAGAAGTTCAAGCATAATACCCCTACCTGTGCTGGTTCAGCTACTAGACTTTTACCACTAGGTGTGCTGGATCTAGCATCTTACCTCTGCTTGTGCCGCTTCTCATAGGTTTCTGCTCCATGTGCTGGCTACAGAATCTTACATTTACTCCTGTAAAGCCTTAGGGTTACAGTGCCTGGACCCCTCACATCTTAACTCTACAGCTTCAAGGAGGTTTAGCATCTTACCTCTCTCGTGTGCCAGTTTGCAGTGTGCCTGTTACTGGGGCGAGGTAGAGTCAGAAGGGGACAGGCAGAGGAGATTGGATAAAAGTGAACTTGTGAAGATCTACTTAAAAGCCCACAACTTACAGAACAGCAAGGCAGTCACTAAACTAAAAGAGACCCGGCAAATTTGTGCCATACTGCTGGCAAAACAACAGACACCGGGCAAGTGTCCTTTCGCCACATCCGCTTCTTTTCTTTACTCTGAAATATCCTTTCATACTAATAATGGAATGTGGAAATTGTTTGGGAAGTAATTCTAGAAGGCCAGGAGATTCCTCCTTTTGTGACCTGGGAGCAACAAGGGTCTCAAGGGTCTCTGAAACTATAACCAGCATTGGGCTCACACATGGAGGTTTATCGCTGCATTTATTTGCTTTAAAATGCGCCATTTGCCAATCTTTATTAAATTTCTTTCTCAGGAGAGGGACTCTCCTTAGACCCCAGGGTTGCCCATTGAACTTGTTCACATCGCTAACTAGTTGTGTTTTCTATTGGAAAGGGTAGAGCCAAAGTGGTCTTGCTTAGTACCTTAGCCCTCTTCAGAAGTCAGACTTGCTTGGCAACCCAGAAATTCTCTGAAATAATGTAGGAGTTTTCTTTTATGAATGCCTAGAAGAACTGAATTTTTAGTTCATTTATCACAGAAATAGTGCTGAAAATCGCACCAAAAAGATGTCAATTTTTAAAAAATTTCTTCACAGGGGAGAACCCCCCGAATTCCCCTTATTGCCGTCGGGCTCGCTCGCTGAGCTCGCTTGCATACGTTGATTCGTTCTGCATATGCCTCACCAGTTTCAAATTCCACCAGCCGCCACTGCGCATGTGAGTATTTATAATGAAAATAAATTAAAATGTTTGTGTGCACTATGATTTGGGTCCACATAGAAGATAAATACAAATATAAAGGTAAATGTGATAGAGCAGGAATGGGCAGTGTACTGGGATTCGGGATCATGGCAAAGGTTCTGTGCTACATTTAGTATCCACATGAAAGTGTACTTTATCCCTTGTATGCAGCTCACCAAGGGAGACATGCCCTGCGTGTGAAACCTACGGTAATTGACAACCTGCAATTTTATGTAGTTCTTATACCAGTGTATAATGTAGATACAGGGTACGGCCAAGCTCTGTGCATGCTGCATATTCATGCCACAGCCAGATACCTAGAGATCTTCCTCACACAGAAAAATGACCTCACACAGAACATATCCTGTGTGTGCAAAATACAGGGCCTGGCCACAGACTATGTCCTGCATGACCTATGCTCTGATATATATAGAGTTCACAGTGCATATTCAAAGGCCAGGGCATTGCCTTGACCCATTCCCTACAAATGCCATATTTTCAGTAATGTCATCAAATACGTCATTTGAGACATCAGTTGTGTCAATGAAGATGACATTTCAGATGCCATGACTGATGTCAAGTATGTGGTCGAGTGTACTGTATACTAGGGCATAAGTGGGGGTTCACCTAGCTAACCTAAGAGGGGTATTTAAGGGAATTTTTTAGGTTTTGCTTTAGAACCATATAGCTAAGTTAGCTAGGGTTTTTTTAGGAAAAGTGAGTCACCAGATGGTGATTTGCATTTAAATTGGATTTAGTATCATCCAGATCATGCTAATCCCAGCACCGTCTACTGCCAAATATTCAGAATAGGATGCATCTGGAGCAATGGGCACTCTTGTACGGTCCATCTGCAGACACTTGTAAAAATACAGTAAAACTAATACAACTATGTGGTCATCCTTTGCATCCCTGCAGCAACAAATTGGTCCATATTGGCAGAAAGCTAACAGCAGAAATAAACAAAAATTGAATCCTAAATATTGGAGACTATCCTTCAGCAGCACCTAAGTACAGAAACAAAAAAATAAAACAAACCTCTTAATGGTTACTTTTGAAAAATCATAAAAGAACTTTCCAAACCCATAAAGCCATTGCTTATGTCAGATCGTTTCATTTACTGGATATTATCGTGAAGGGCATTTACAGGTTTGAAGCTTAAAGCTGAATCACATTTGAATACATTTTACAGACATCATCAGTCATACATTTTGTTATACAAACAAAGTCTTCCGTGCTGATCAAATTGTATCTTTCTTATGAATCAATGCCAATAAAAGCTCCATGGAAGCCATATTTAACCAAGGCAGTAAGTGACCTTTGTACAGTCTTCAACAATCCCAAACCAGCAGCACTTAGCATGAAACTTGAGCAGAGTGCAGTCCGTCACGGAGTCCATTGCTGAGGAACTTTCCTCTATGCATGCTTTGAAGACCACACTACTGGACTCCAGGAGAAAACCTCTGGCTATAGCACGCGGGATCATTGCAAGCATGTGTCAACAGTCAGTGAAAATACCACATTATGACTTCATCTCTCAACATATCTCAGGGCTGCACAGATAACATCTTCCAAGTGGATGCTTCAATGAGGATGCTTTTTTTATTTATTTATTTAAATGTCAGCACTGCCAGATGAGCAGTCACTCAGAAACCAATTTCGTGCAACCTGATGACAGCAGAGACTGAAACGTCGCAGTGGAAATATATATTTTGTGTTCTTCCATAAGTTCATCTGCTTGAGTGATTTCTTTCTTGGATATTTAATTCCTTTAAAACTATGTGTATCCTTTTGAATCCAGCCTTTAGTCCAGGCGGAATGTTCTTTTCATTTTGTTCTACATCTCCTTGAATATATACACACAGAATCTTCTGATAGAAGGACTCGCACTCGGAAGGATACACATGAAGTTTTAATTAACACTCGTAACGCGTTTCGTCAGTGAAACTGACTTGATCACACCTTGAATATATATGACAGAATGATTTATTTGCAGGCTTTCAGGATCAAATATCACTTTATCAGGCTATATGTAATTGAGGCTTTGAAACAAATTTGCACAATTTATCTTCAACGAGTCTTAGCTCTGTCTCCCACCACCCCAAGCCTCTGGAAAAAATATTAAAGTAATTCTCGTGAGCAAAGTCTGGACTAACAGAAAAACATTCCGCTTTGCAGTTTGCAACTCACTCCACTACGTACAGACACAGTTAAAAATAATGCATAGTTCATTTCAAATAAGCTTGATCCCGAAAACTAATAGTCAATATCTACTCCAGTTTTACGGTTTTATGTTCACGATACAATGATCTTGTTATGCAGACATTTCAAAGAACAGATATGCATATCATTCACTGAAAGAGGACATGTGGGAAGACGCACATTTGGGCACTGTGGGCACCTCTGTGAAACGCTGGTGAGTTTGTGGTAGTCCGCAGCATACTGTGCTCGACTCTGAGTGTATCACATGCCAGGCATAATGTAGAAGAATGATTCTAGGGGCAGTAAATGTTTGTTTCCCCTTTAAGAGATGGGTCTAAAGGGGGCAGATTGAATCATAGTCTTAGAAGTGATTAGGAGGCTATTCATTCTGGTTGGGAGTTGCGAAATTCACTTTTGCAAATTATCGTGAAAATGTTAAAAATCTCCGCAAACACGCGGAAATATCGTGATGATGCGAAAGTTTTTTTCCCGCCCGTTCGCGGTATTTTCTGCGTGGTCGCGGCTCGCCAACTTACCCATGCGGTTGCTCGCGGGTGCGGCCATCTTGTTTTCACTTGTCTCGCGGTGCATGTTTGTGAGAAGAAAAACGTTATCGCGCGACGAATGACGTTACTGCGGGCGCGAACTGTCGCGAGACAGCGCAAATGGCTACCAACAATCCAACATCTTGTGGAGAATGCGACCGGATCGGGAAAACTTGTCGGCGATTCAGGTAAGGCGATCGCGCGCACGCGAGAATGTATTATTTTACAGCGCTAGCAAGCAAAAAAATTTCTGTAAAATGCGGATTGCGGAAATTTTGAAATTTTCGCACTCTCCGCGGAACGCGAAAATGTCAAATTATCGCAATTTCCGCGAGCGGAACGGAATTTTAGCCCAGGCCTAGTTGGGAGCTGATAAAATTAGAGACTGATCTCCCCAAGAGGTCATCGCATCAAGCATTCGGACATTCTGATATGATGCAAGTGCCTCTGCTCCAGGGAAGGTCTGCAGGCTGGGGTTAAAGCACTTCTGCTAGATTTGTGCCTCTGGAAGGTCTGTAAGTCTAAAGTCTAGGCAGAGTGGGCTACATTCTAGCCTCACCCATAGTAGAGTGAATCACCTGTCACCACATATGGCTTATCACAGTGTTGAAAAATTGGTGTTAAATGTTATTGCTGCCCAATTCTGGTGATAATAGGCTTTGGTGTCTACGTAAAGTCAGTGTTGTTGCCAATTCCACCCAAAATAATCATCCCAGAAAGGCACCTCAGAGTCACAGGTCCGCAGTTTCCCTTGAGTCCCTAGTTTATGGCCTTCTATCAGGAGTGCATAGATGTAGTTATCCTCCCAGCAGCCAGATGCAAATTAGACAGGTCGGCAGGCATACAGACCACAAGAATTAAAAATGTCCACTTTGCCAAAGGGCTAATTCCACACATGTAATGTCGGATCCACTCGCACTACAGAGAGGATTCACCATTACAAACTCATCGATATCAAACACTATACGGCTATCTTGCACATAGGAAATACTGCTGAATAGCCTTTCCCTACATTCCCCATGCTAATCCAATGCGAGAAGCAGGCACCATCGCACCAAACACACCATCCAGTGCCATTCACAATCCTTGCATGTAACGCCCATGTGCTCTTGCCCCACCACTTCCCAACACCACACCCTGTCCCCAGGGAGAACTCCGAGATAGCAAGGGACATGCAGAATCTTGGCATGTAGCTTTATCAAATGCCAAGCGAAGTAACAGTAACCTGTGCACACAGGTCCCACCAGGCCAAACCTGTGGCACGATCGATGAGCTACCTTAGTGGATGGCACAACCAGTGCTGCAGGCCCACGGCGCAGCATTCGAGATACATGCCCTGGGTATATGTCTTACCCCTTGACAATGGACTTACAGCTAACTCAAACCAGCCAATCATTTATACACCAATCACCAGTATGTACATGGCAAGGACAGCGCTTTGGCACTGAAGGGTAGTGTCAAATGTGCTCAAATTCCTAAGCCAGCAAAACAAGGTCCAAACATGAGGTTCGCATCCAAAAAGGGTTAGGGGAGACCACGTCAAACGATGCCAGGTCTAACAATGATCATGTTTTCTTCTTCTGGATTTGAAGAGAATGGGAAGGATGAACGAGGCATATCACAGTTCTATCCCTTCAAAGTCCCCCCCTACTCAGCACAGAAGACAAGTAGTGAGGTGAATTGCAATTGACCAGCAGCTAAATGTACTTCCAACAGATTCCAGAGGAAACAAAATATTCTGAATTCACTTTAGTTTAATTTGCTTACACATTTTAAAGATAGTTTCAACTGAAATCGACTTCCAGATAAGGAAGTCCCCTAACCTAGTGTTCGTATTGTCTGACATGTAAAGGTTGGAGGGTATAGATTGAGATTTGTAAATGTTCATAACCCTGGAGTTTCCAGTTTGGCATCATGGATGTAATCCCTATGTCTAACATGAGTAAATAATACTACAATGCCAGTGATTATAGAATGTCCACGCTTGGGCAGGCTGTCTTTCACATGAGAGCTGCTGACGGCTTCTGGCCCGCATAAATATTCCGGGCTCTTTTTTGGAGACAGATATTCGCATCCCCTATGAATGAATTTCTAAATTAGGTTATTGGGCATGGGGTGTGGTGATTTAATGTTCCGACTGCCCCACTTTTAAATCGCATTGCTGTGTTTTGCAGTTGAAATGAATTGTATTGCTACAGACGGGAATTATACTGAATGTTAACCAAACAACATTTTGATTTTGAGAATAATTACTTCAGGTGCGGCATAAAAGAAACATCATATACCCCTGGTTAGGTTCTGAAGTGCAATGCTGCACAACAGCTCCTTGTTTTATAAAAGCCCCACTACGCAGAAGATGCACCAATAGGTCTCCAAATACCCTTCTTTGTGTTTCCTAAAATCCCCTTTTAAAGTACCCTAAACATTTCTGAGCCCATGTCTTACCCTTGCTAAAACCAGCTTTGCAGATCAAGTGTGGCACTGACTTGCACCGGCAGTAATTTGCCGGAGGCCAGCATGTCTGTAGGAACACTACTGAAAAGAAGTTTAAAATCGAATGGCTATTTGCAGGGAAGGGGATGAATTCAGAATGCAATGCTGTTGCCTTTAATTCTTTGACCAATCATGCACATTTAGGGCACCATGGCACTCTGAGTGTTGATGTAACTTCAATGTTGGTGGAAGCTGAAGTTTCTGTCGAGATTGGGATTGTATTTGTTGTGGTCATATTTTTTGCAGTAGCACCTTATGTGGTAATACCCAATGCAGCAATATCCAATGTGATAATAACTCATGAATAAATGCTCCATCACATTTCGTCGGGTGAGATTTAGAAAACAATCGTAAATCAAGGCGGAACAACTGATTTGCCAGGTTATTCTGTACACACAGTTGCAATGATAATGAGCTAATACCACAAAGGTGTTATAAATATTGAAAAAATTGCCCTGTTGAACTGGTAATTCCAGAAGCAGTATTTCTTCAAATTGTCTCTGTTCAACTAGTAAAATAGGGCCAAAGTTTGCATCCTGAATGGTGGACACATTACGTCACGTTTTACCCTCACTATTAGTTACTTACTTACAGAGGGTAAACAATACAAACATTGCTTCCTTTAAACAGCTGTGTCCAGTGCTCTGGACCAGGATGTGACTTGTACACTGCTGTAGAAAGCCTCCCATGCCCTTCCGTGAGCCCGACTCGTGAAACTGATGAATTGAGCAATCTCTGCAAACAGTCTGCTTGTTGACTTGCAGCAATTGCACCATTAGGTAGCCCTACTGACAGCGAACCTAAGCCTGTAATTCACTTTAATACACAGAGGGACAATGGGTTCACCCAGCTAACACAAAATGAGGTAGTTCCTCTCTTGGGCATTTTAGTTACAAACTTTAAAAGCCACTCCGCACTGAACAACGCACGGAGCGCGAGCGAATGTTGTGCTGAGGAGAGTTTGTATCGGGGCTATTTGCAAAACCATTGCATAGAGCAATAAGCACCCCTGGGGATGTGCCACCGCACACTGCTATTCTTTTACATTACTTTAGCCCCTCAGGTGAGAAATGCTTCTTATTAAGCGATACCTCAATGGTCCTATTCCAGATTGCCTCTACTTCAAGGGCTCTACGTGTCTAATGCCACAAACGACTGCCTGGTGCTGCATGAAAGAAACCTGACCGAGCGTTCAAGGCTGAAACGCAGACTAAATTTGCCGTCTAAAAAAGAAACACTTTAAAATGATTTGCAAAGTTTGCAAATTGAAAAGTCATGTTAAAAATCTAGCATTTGCCCTCACTTTGCAACAAAGCCTGCCCTAGTTCTGACATCAAATGTGGAAAGTGTAAGAATACTCTCTCCTCGTAGGTGCCACATTTTTCAATGAGATGAAACTTTCGTTGGAATGGTCATGTGTATGGCTATCATATCTTTAAATAGGCACGCTTATTAAAATATAACTACTTTAGCTATGGTGCTAGCATTACACTATTCATTATTTTCTGAGCAGTACACATTTACTGAAGTCACATGTTACTGTCTACTAGGCAAGGCTCTCGATATTGTCCGTGTTTCATTGTGCTGTGTTACGATAAGTCTGTCCGCGTGCTACAAGAGTTTATGTTCACATGTCCTATTTAAAGAGAAGCAATGTCATTGAAGCGAAAAGTGTTGAACCAATACTGAGTGATCCTTCGCAAATTGTTCATACAATCCAGCCATTTCAAGTCCACCCGCAGAGCGGATTTTAGTGTTTTTTTTAAACTTAATTCCACTTTGCAAGTGCCAATTTCAAATTTCGGCAACATTTTTATTCAAGTTTAATCCTAAAATCTGGGCCTCAAACCTCTTTACAGATGGTAGAGGAAATAAGCGTTTTTGCGGCACATGGTGAGCACGATTGTGGGTTACAGTGCCAACAGTAAGCACGGGTATTTGGTAGTCACCGCGAGGTCGGGTGATTCCGGGCAATTCGCATGCACAGAGCGAAAGGCAAATGCCAGTGGATGAATAATTTATATCAGAGAGTTTGTTGAATCACGATTTCTGAAAACATTGTTTTGTGTGTAAGCTCAACAAGGAGGAGCGCGCGCAAGTTGAGAAAATTGTAAAAGATAATTTCATTTATGTGGGACATGAAATATGCGTTTACTATTTAGTAGTGTTACCGGGTGGCTTTAGGTAACGGAGATCCAAACCGGGTCTTTTATTTTACTACTAAATGCACCCTGTGACTGACAGTCCTGGCGCTCGTTGATTTAATTTGAGCGAAATTGTCCCTCATTGCAAACCCCCATGTGAACACTAAAGACAGACCCCCGTCTTTGGCCATTGCTTATTGCCAATAAATGGGGGAGTCTCTAGATTATCAATTATGTCCCCAATATTCTGTGAACAGCTCCTGCTGCTGGTGCTGGCACAATCAGGCCAGTGCGCTGACAAAGTGTTTATCTGCTTTAACACAGCCCTGTCACAGCTTTGAAGCTAAGGGTGTGTGTGGGGTCACGGTTGGGCAACCCCACCGAGAATGGGGCACGGCTCAGTAGAATACACAATAGCATAGCCACAAGGAGCCTGCAGATCGTATCTCTGTCATCCTACAGGCAAGGTTTGACGTTTAAAAAAAAAAGTCCCTGCAAGAAATTTAGGGGCCGATTCCAATCCTGGAAAATGGCTGTACGAATCGTTGTACGGAGCGTTTTCTCTGTACGACTCGTACCCGGTAAACTTTCCATTCAACCTAGGAAGTACGATTCGTACAGAAAGCCAATTTCCGTACGAATCGTACAAAAGACCGTACGGGTAAAAAAACACTACGAATCGTATCCGGAACAACCTGTACGCGATGTCCGTACGTATTTAAGCAGCGGTTTCCGGCCCAGCAAGTACGATTTGTCCCTACCGCACTCCGTACGGCTCTTTACTTACGGGAGCCAAAAACAGCCGTAAAAGCAGAGTCCCCAGGGGTACGAGTCATACAAGCATACACCCCCGTGCGTTGTGTATGTACGGTGCGTACCCCCAGTGCGTATGTACGGTGCGTACCCCCAGTGCATACGTACGGTGTGTACCCCCAGTGCGTATGTACGGTGCGTACATACGTGATGTTGTTGTAAGGTGCATACATACGCACTGGGGTACGCACCATACATACGCACTGGGGGTACGCACCATGCATACGCACTGGGGTACACACCGTACATACGCACTGTTGGGGTACGCACCATGCATACGCGATGTTGTTGTAAGGTGCGTATATATGCATGGGGGCCTGTACGACTCGTACCCCTGTACGACACGCACCCCGGGAACAACTTTTCCCGGGAAACGAGTCATACAAAGTTCGCTTCGTAGCGGGTAAAGGCATTCCCCGTGTACGGGACGTTTTCCGTACGAATCGTAAATCGGAAAGCCGGTCCGGATCGTACTTGTACGGTCGGACTGTATTTTTACGATTCGTACGGAAAAGTGTCGGGTCCGTCTCATACAACTTTTCCCGATCCGATTTGTACGGATCGGGCCGATCCGTATGTATTTTTCCCGTACGAATCGTACTTCACAGGTCGGACGGGACTTGTACGATTCGTACAGAAAAAATTACGGATACGAGTCGTACGGAAAAAAAAAACCAGGATCGGAATCGACCCCTTAATGTTAATAATGTGCCAGCCTTGCGGGTGTTCAGGGAGCATAACATTTAAGGGTGCTGGATATCATTTTGTAAGGAACAACAAAGCATCACGGCAGAGGCCAGCGCTTGACCCACGATCACAGGTTAAAAAGCCCGGCCAGGCACCTCGGTCGTGCATCCGTATGAGGTCAATAAGATCCGTACCATAGAGTGGGGGGATAACATTAAACATCTGTGATTCAGCACCAAGATATCCTTGGGGAACGTGCGCCTCACAATGATGTCTGTTATGTTTCCTGCTAACCGGGAGGGGCCAACTCGGGTTGCCATCCTTCCAAGTACGGAATAAGTACAGTCAGCAAACCTACATAAGTAGGTGAGCTGACTATACATAAGTACAGTCAGCTGCCTGTACATAAGTACATACATTGCTTAGGCCGGGCAGCCCACAGTTCCAGAGGTTACATAGCAAGCTACAGAGAAAGCATGCTTAGGCACGATCGGAGCGAGTGTGTCAGCAAAGGGGGCCCGTCTGTTTTAACCATGCAGCTAGTTGGCCTTAGAGTGAATTGACGATCAGGGCACACTTTGATAGTGTGCGGACAGGCCCTGCGCAGATAGACCAGCCCACAGCGCCTTGCTCACAGCAGGCATGTTAATGCTCGTATTTCTATGTTTTGCTGCCAGGTGCGAGCACCATGGCGTGACTGTTCCGAACTAGGGGGCATATTATCAAGCCAGGCGATAAAATTATCGCCGCTTTAGCGGCAGGAAACTGCGGCGATAGTTTTATCACTTCGCTTGATAATATGCCCCTAGGGGTGTCTGTCTGGAGGTCCCAGGCGCAGATGGACGGCTCCTTTTTTGTCACGCGCATGGGAAAGAGCAGCGCCACACGTAAATTGCACCAGTTGGCTGCAATTTCAGGGCATATTTACAAGCTTATTTTCGCCACGGCGAAATAAACATCTCTCTATTTTCAAGGACACGCTAACGTGTGTTTCCTTGATGCATTAGCTGTTTCCCCTTCATTTTGCATGTCAGCGATTATTATCGCTAATAATATGCAAAATTGGCGTTCCTCACAATGTCTGCATGAATTAGGTGGCAGAGAGACCTTCGCACTATTTACAATGCAGCCCCAGCGATGTAAAAAAACACGCTAAGCGCGGTTATCGCATGTATTTTACGTCTGCTTTTTCTTCTACCGAGGTATGCTGATAATGGGAGGTGGATCGCCATGTTACGACCACACTCCCCCATCAGCAAGCATCTCCAATATTATCGCTGCATTTCAGGCGATGTTTCTGTTTCTCGCCATCTATCGCTGGAATTACATCGCCAGTTTGCAAAGCGTTGATAATACGCCGCTAACACGGCGATGTAATTCAGCGTTAGGCGGCGATAAACAGACTCGCGCTAAGTGCGCTTAGCGATGTTTACCGCTCTTCCTCGATGATATGCCCCTTCGTTTGTCGAATAGAGTGAGATTGACGAAGCCTTCACCCAGTTGCAGTGGGAGAAATTACTAATACAACCCCCAAGTGATAGATAAAAGCAAAAAAAAAGAGGAACAGCTTAACGTTGGCTGGGCGAGTGTGCATCTCTGAATCAGTGTAATGCACTTCTCAGCCATTTTAGCACATATATGTGCAAGAAGGGCGGCGAAGGGCTCTGGGGGTGTTACCCGAATTCTAACAAGAAGCCCCAGTCCAGCCAGTAAGGAACATAGATACAGATGCCCAAATAATTAGCGGGCCAATGGAATGAGGAGAGTTTGTTGCAGTGACATCTCCTGCAAAGTATAGATCTTCCGCATCTGCCTAAGAAGCCATCATATGCATCTGTATAATTTGCCCCCTGCATTAGCTGTTACTGCCAATTGAACAAAGTGAGCCGCAGCTAAGAGCGTGGCTGAGGAGGAAGGGCGTTAATTAGGTAAGGAAGTTTGTTGTGATTCTGGGCAGACCACTCAGGATCCTTGGGCTCTCCAAACAATAACAAATGTGTCCTGGTGTAACGTAACTGGTGCTCAGGTAAGGCGCAGACACCGAGGCGAGGGGGAAAGAATTGGACACAAGCACCTCTTGAAATAAGAGGTGGGGCGGGTGGAAGGCTGGGAAGCTAAGGCGAAAAGAGCCAGGATTCCCGCCAGACTTGTGAATCGCCACAGTCCTAGGCAGCAGGTTAATATCCCAGGACTTGTAAGTTGAGGGCGTTATGTAAGTAATGTATATGGTCGTGAGTCTGGGCAGATCACTTGGGGCTCCCCGGGCCCAGAGAAATAAGGAAAGTGTCCTTGGGTAACGTAACCAATGCTCAGGTACAGCGCTCCAATACCTTCAGGCCAAGTTTGCACCATATAAATCAGCAAAACATAAATAATTATATGAATAAATAAAAAGGGATACAGTTGTTAGTTTAACAAAGCCCAGAATAAGAAAAAGTACAGTGGAGGGGGTAGTGCAAGCGCCATACAGAGATGACAACAAAAACAAAAGTTGGTTAACACTTGCCAATACAAGGAGAGGAAACGATTGAGGATGTTGTTTAAACAATGTATTGTGAATCATGCATCCACGAGTGGTATCTGACTGTCTCCCAATTTTTGATTTCATGTATGACTCATGGTGAGAGGAGGCAGTGCTGTTAGACTCCAATCAGGACACAAGCGTGTCACGACATGATGACAAGAACGGAGCGGAGCACACCATTGCGTTGGTGCGAAAATTGCCATCAGAGCTTACCAGACGTCAGCCTCCCGGAGTTACAGCTAGAGGTGGGTATCCTAGCGCTCGAGTGGAACGATGGCATGGGCAGGTACACAGAATGAGCAGCAGGATGCGCAAAAGGGCGACACAGGGTACGGGGAGCCGCAGGAAGATGGAAGCCTCCCTGGTGGTGTGGCAGAAACAAAAGGGGTATGGAAACACACCGACAGGGCGGTGTGTAGAAGGAGGGCCACACACTCTGGGATGACTTACGGCTGGGTGAGTGCGCCTGACAAAAAATCAGGGTAGCAAACGGAGACGGCATTCGCAGCCCAGCCCCTCCAGATGGCAGGGCGCAGGAGAGACTAGCAAGGTAGCGAGTTGGGGCCTGGCTCCTGGGGAAAGGCTACCCCACACACGCAAAGGGGCATGGAAAACAACAAAGAACAATATACGAGCTGTCAGGGTGATTTACAACCCGAGGATATGCAAATGAGCAAAAGACTAACCAGTGATATATGGCCAGCCGATGATTTATGGCTGGTGATTTATGATGCCCATGCAGAATGATTTATGACAACAAAATGATGACAGAATGATTTATGACATCCCGATGATTTATGACCATGACTTAGGGCTGCTGATGTATGATGATCAGGCAGAGTGATTTAAGACAACGAACAATAGCCAGTTGGCTAATGATTTATGATGCTCATGCAGAATGATTTATGACAACGCAATTATGACAGATTTGTGACAGAATGATTTATGATACCCGATGATTTATGACCCTTGATTTATGATGTCCGAATGACACTGAGTGATACCCAATCTTGTGATAATGTATGCTAATGATTTATGACCCCGGCTCCGAGAAGGTGTCCAGGGGAGTAGTACAAATATGACGTATGTAATGAGTAATGAAACTGCGACCAACAACCACCACCAAAAAACAATGACTGTTGGCTGTGTGTAGTAATACAGATACATAATTCGGGTACGGTTACTAGAATGGGCGCAGTGCGGCTGTTATGTGTTTTGTTCCACAGAAAACTACATTATTCTAGGGGGTTACTTTGCAATAGAGATACTGCTTTTCTTTTTGAATGTTGCTTCGGGGAAAGTTCTTTACAGTAACATTTAGATTATATTTACATTAACAGTATCGGTTCAACTCAGCCTCTATTCCCTCCATATTGTATTTTCTAGCATCATTCATTTTAACTCCCTTAAGGTAAAGTCGTTTAATGCTTAAAAAATGATGTTGACAGGTTTGTCAGTGAAAGAAATTTAGCTAAATGTGCTAGGCCATTCTCTTCCCCAGAACAAAAGTTGAATACCATTGACTCTTCTGTGCATTTAGGGGCAGATGTATTAACACAAATTGCACAAAGAAGCTTTGCGCTTCACTGTGTGCAAGGGGGGAAAAAGTGAACAGCCACATTACAAAGATATGGCACTGCTGCTGTCGTCTGCTGTGCTGGTGCTCATAAAGGCTGCCTAGCACCCAGTGACGGCTCCTCTACTTAGGCGAAGGAGCATCGTCACACTGCTTTTAGCAGTAAAGAAAGGAAAAATAAAATAATAATAACTCAACTTTATTCTGACTTTATTTGTTCCTGCTATGGTGTCTTGGGGGCAGATCTGCTCTGCTCTCAGAGCAGGGGGCGGAGTGGTGAGCACTCTGTAAGTGTGCATGAATGTTGGGCCGGCCTTTTTGACCCAGCCTAACATTCATGTGCACTTTGCAAGTTCTCCACCCAGGCTGCATTACAGCCTGGTGGAGAACATGCCCAGGCTCCCAATGCCCGGCTGAGTGCCGAACCACGGCGCTCAGACCAATCACAATGCTGGCTATGGGGAGCCTGGGAGCCCGGGTGCTTCCTGCTTCCTGTTTGCAGAGAAAAAGCCAGGAAGAGGACGGAGAGGATGGAGGAGAGGCGTTGAGATATTTTTTATTTTTAACCCTCCTCCACCTCTTCCCTCCTCCCCACCCACCCCAAAGCTGCTTCCCGGGAGCAACCGCCACTGCTAGCACCATGAACACACTAAAGTGCACAGGTGTGTCTTATGTCTAGTTGAAGTTTTTTTCTTGATGGTTATGATTTCAATACAAAAAATCTATGCTAAGGTATAATTTTCAAACATTATGGGGCTCATTACGATGTTGGGCAGAAAGCCTCCGCCCAAAACCATCATGGATTCCAGACTGGCTGATTTGCAGTCGGCGGTTCCGACCGCCGGATTACGATGCGACCCAACACTGTTCGGTCGGAATCCCATTGTTTCCTATGGGAGCTCATGTTACGTCTGACAACTGTCCATAACACAGGTTCCTATGGGGAAAAGTGATGTTGGAAAACCCTGCACTCTGTCGCAGGCACCCAGATTTGGAATGGCCAAGCAGTTTACCTCCCGACTGTGAATATCGTAATCGAGCGGTTGGAATGTAAACTGAACAAGTCACTCGGAAGGGCTCCTACGCTTTCAAGAAAATTCCGACTGTCGAGAGGAGACTTTCTGCTCGACATCGTAATGAGCCCCTAAATGTGTACTGTACAGCAACGCACATATGCAAAGTTAAAAAAGTTTGGAAAAATAAAAACACTTCTCCAAAGTTAATGCCTGCCTCGAGGAGGAGTTATTTTTTGGGAGATGGATCTTTGCTTCAAAATACATGGGTGGCAGCATTGGGATGCCCATGTACCCATGTACGCATGGGGTGCCCTGTTAGTGCAATGTAATGGAAAGCAGTGCAAAGCACTACTTTGAAATACTTTTAGGCAACTTTCCAGTGGAAGAAAAGTTTGATGCTGGAAAGTGATTAAAAAATGTTTGAGTCAGTTTTCCTCACATTTTGTGAATATGCACCAGCACAAAATGTGTATAAATCTACCCTTACATATCTTCTATAATACCACTGGTGATGAATTCTGGGCTCTTCCAGCCTAGTGACATTAAGAAAGTCTTACCCCAACATAGATTTCTGTATGAATGGAATTAGTGTAAGACAATTGTCTTTTTGTTGGGGAGAATGTAAGTTTTCCTATATAATAACTCCTAAAGTCCTGTCAGAATAAATGCACAATTTCAGTAATTTATACCTGGGGTCAACCGTGGTAGCTAAGGCACAGACCAGGCATTAGACAGCCCTCCCTTATAAAAAGTGTGTAAAATATTTTGCGCTACAAAAACAAACCAAATGTTACAACACAATACAATGAAAATCCCACAAGCAATTTATAGAAATTCTCAAAAAATGAATAAGAAATATGAATCGAACATTATCAAAAATCCAATTAGGAGAACTGGAGAAATTATTTTTGTAATGGTTTAATGTTAAAGAGTGCTACAAAACAGCATAACACGTATGGCTGCTGTAAACAATGACCTAGGGACAAGTTTAGGCTGACTACAATGCACCTGAGGCTGGCTAAACCTAGTACAAAGACCTGGTCAAGGAAGTTAACTTCTGGTTTAGTTTGTTTTCTGAAGTCAGAGTCCTCAAGCAAGCAAAGGCTGCACTGACGAGCACAGGAACATGAAAATTTCACCCAGCTTAAGTGCTTCATCTGTTAAACTTTAAATAAAGTTAATAGTCTCTTTTTTGGAGCTTGGAAACCTTTGGGAGCACAAGCCTGAAAGCTGTAGTTGGGTAGTTCACAATAAAACCATATACCTTATCCTCAAGGGTCCACTGAAGGCATTTGTTGGACAGCAAAAAAGCTTTTAACTGGACCAACCTGATTGTTGCCTCTGTCAGGGTTGCACTTTTGGCAGACAGCCATCGATGGTTAGTTTTGGTCCTTTGGAGGTAAAAAAACTGATAAGTTCAAAAATGGTATTCTTTTGGAGCTGTTCCCTTGGTCATTCCATAGAGTCCTTGACCAGGCCCAACAGGTTCCACCAGCACTGTCCAGTCAGGGTCCACCTGCCAGTGGTCAATCGGTCAATTCAGTAAAAAGGATTGTTGCATCTTTTGGTATCCTGGTAAATGCACAAAAAAACAGCCAACTGAACCAATCCAAATACAAGTGGGAACGGGTCCAGCCCTTCAGGTCTCCACACAGTTTACAGAGATCAAGCTTATTCTGCTTCTGTTTTCCGACAGTCCAAGATGAGTCTGAGCCACTAGGAGAGATATGTACCCTTTGTGCAGTTCACTTGACAGTTTCTCGGGGTGACTCCTGGGACACATCTTAACCAATGGGCACCAAGTTCCCAAGGGCAACCACTCCCTCCTTTGCAGCAAATTGTATTTACCTTTGCTGTAAACTACCCATGGTGCATCATGCACAGTGAAATCCAACAAGGCAGAACTTTTCTTCCCTCAGAGGAGGCTGGTGGCCCACCCTATGGTGTGCCTAGGAAAATGAGCTGTTCACTCTTCTTCAATTACACTTCTGGTACCAGCTCCCTCCCACTCAGATTGAGTCAGGATCACTACATTGCATCCTGGAATCAAGAGAGTTTTCTTACTTAATGTTTAAATGTGAATGGAAAGGTTTTTCCCTGGTACCTTACAAGGTTTCTCCGTGGTACCCTTTCATATTTCTAGTGAAGTTTCTGAAGAACTACAGTGAGTTGGAGGAGTAGCTAAGCTACAGCCGCATCTGGTGTTCCTGCCACAATGTTAGCCACAAAAGGATTACAGTGAGTTGGAGGATTAGTCAAACTACAACTGAATATGGTGTTTCAGCCACAGAAAGAAGAAAAAGTCAATTTAAAAGATGTAAAAACGAAAAGTGTGCAGTGGCTGTACACATGGTGTATATCTTGTTCAAAAGGGTCCTTAATTGACAGTTGCAGCGATTTGGAAGGCCTCCAAAACCACAGTGACAGTTGCAGCGATTTAAGGGGCCTCCAAAACTACAGTGTCTCACTTTGTCTTACTTGGACCACAGTGACATTAAGGAAAATGGCATATATGGTGGTACACTTTTGGAGAATCACATGTTTTGGGCTTAGCGGTCTTGTTTTATGCTCAATCAAGGTCTCACAGGAATTGGAGTGTAATAATGATCTACGTGCAGTTGTTCTGTCTGGGTTGTTATACCAAGTGCTACGATGCGACAAGCTGCTAGATGGATCTATGGTATTGTCCAGTTTTCGCCAACTTTGAGGATGTCTATGCTTGGGGCTCTCCGGGTCGTGTTGACTGTGAGTTGTGTCTGCTTTGGTGCGGAGATCCACTCGGATCGGGACTTGCTCAGCAGTTTGCAAGCGCAGTATGGGTAGCGTGGTGGGGTTGCCGCACTGTTGTGGGAGAGCATTGGAGTGTGCACACTGCTCTGCGGGTGACACAACACCTCACTACATTGACTTTGTGATTGCCGAGTTGGCGTACCGTTTAGCTCTACAGTTCTTATTGCTTGGTTCAACTCGTTATGCGGCAAATTACTGAGGCAATTACCTGGCAGCGCTTCACAGTTAACTTATCTGCAGATTTGAATTTCAAAAAACTGGGCACGAGAATCTAACAGCGCGCGCTAACCTACTTCATGTTCTCTCGTGGGATCCCGCATGACGCGTTCTTCATCGTGGGATCCTCTGTGATGTTCGATCTTCGTACAGTATGCTTTTCGAGCATATACGCACCGTGAGCCACTCTGCATCGACGTAAACTGCGTGCCGCCATTTTGTGGTTGGCGGCCGCTATTGTGTGTTTCCTTTTTGGTAGTTCCTGTTTGCGGCAGACTATGTGCCTTCGTTAGTGCCAACCATTCTAAATAAAGTTTTTCCTATCTACAGTGGGTCGGGAGCAACGCGGTGTTCGTGAGGGAAATTTAAGTTGAAGGATCTACTGACTACCTGGATTTCGCCAGTACTAGTTGAGGAATACACCGTGAGGAATGGTGAAAACCCAATTTTGTTGCACACTGTATATATTTATGTATGTACTTACAATGATTCAGGTACAAAGGTGACCTGTAACTCTCACATGTTTTCTATTGAACATTTGGTTTTGTCATAGCTCTGGGTTTATGGTGGTTGTAATGGTTTATCATTCTTTTTGGTGGAGCTTGTGTTTTTTTTGGGTTCTCTTACATAAGGGAAGTGCTGTCCAAGCACAACTCGGGTGAGAGGGTGCATACTAGCATGTGTGATGTGGGCATATTACTTTCTTCAAAGACATATGTGTAGTGTGTTGTTTATTAAAGCTACAGTGTTCTCATTTGTTAGAGGTTAAGTTAGTGAGATTAGCACATCTTTTGTCGTGATGCCACAGATTTTCGTTTTGTTTTGGATGGGGGGTCTAAGGTCCTGTGTGTGGCCATCACATGCTTCCCGTACACGAGGGAAGGTTATGGGTAACAGCCCTAAGTTATACGTTTGTTACTCCCATAGGGGTACGTAACCTCCACAAGGGGGTCTAGAGCTCTTTTCGAATTAATGTTTGGTTACTCCTTCTTGGGGGTATGTAACCTCTATAAGGGGTTTGTAGTACCTAGGTTAACCCTCACACAGGGTTGAGTTATTGTTGCACACAGGGTTGAGTTATAGTTGCGCGCAGTACTAATGTATATCCCTTCACGGGAGTTGTTATGGGTGACGATCCATTTACATATTTGTTTCCCTTTCTCTGTGGATTGTAGTAGTAGAGTATGCTATCTTTAGTGCTACTCTAGGTTATTACTTTGGGCATTGGTTGGGTGGGGTATTTTACCCTTTCCGTTGTAGTGCATTATGTCACAGTGTTTAATGCAAAATGCTTCAAATGTATTTCGGGTAATGTTATTCTTGCTTCATAATGTTTTTTGTTGCTTTAAGGAAGGGATGGGAGATATTGTTTATCAAATGTATTTATCTTATCCGTTCTTTGTATAATGGTTCTTTCTCCTGCGATGTTTTAATTTTGGTTCTTTCTCCTGCGTTGTTTTAATTTTATGTTTGCATCCGTGGCACTTGTACCATTATTCATTTTTCTTGTGGATAGTTCTTCCTTGATGTTTTATCACTTGCATGTTTGTTTTCGTTGAAGAAAAAGGGATAATGTTATATCCTATTTAATTGAATAACTTGTAGTCCAGCCCTGCTGCCACTAGCTGCTCAGCCAGAGCGTGAGATGGTCATAGAATGTTGGTGTGCCTGTGATGCATGGAATGCCTGGGTGTCTAACTGGATGAGTGTTGGCAGTTGAAGATGGGCTGAGCAGCTAGGGAGGCTGCTCCTGGTGGGGCTGGTACCAAACTAGGCTGGCTGGAGTAGAGACAGATGTAACCTGAACTGGAGACTGAATAAAGATGGCTTAAGAATACCTCCTGGCTCCAGGTGTCTTTCTACAGAGATCACAACACCCTTCCTGAGAGAGGATGAGTAACACACCTCCCACTTAGGTCTTGCTGCCAAAAGGACCGATCCATTGTCTATAGTCTGAGAGCTGTTAATACGCTTCATCAAGGGGATTAAACAAACATACTGATACCTTTTCTGGATTTCTCTCCAGTATATGGTTTTAAAATGAGTATTCTAAACCCTAAAGCACTAAAAACGTAGTCCATAAACCAATTTGAGACAGAGAAGCCAGTGGACTGCAACCTCAACCCACTGAGCATTACTTGAGTAAGGTGCATATTAGGTGACAATCAGTCCTGTGAGACTCACAGCAATAGTTATTGAACTCAAAACCCTCCTGGATCATGAATGGACACAATATCTAGTGCACATATTATAAATAATGATTATAATAAAAATTTACAAGATGGTGACAATGATATTTTTCAATAGGCAGAACAAAAGAAAATAATGTAAATGTATGATTGTATTTTATGGTTTCTCAACTTCCACCATCCCTTCATTCTCTCAACTAACTATGCTTACCATAGAACCAATTATGTCTCTACACCCACATACCTTTTCCACACAACAGTAGAAATGTTTAATAAGGAAACCACTGCTATTCTTGTCTCTGCAGTTCAGCGACAAGGTTGTCCTCGAGCAGTTAGAAAAGCCTGTTGTAGGACTCGAGACTCCTTTCAGGCAGCCTTCAAAATCAAATGATGGTTATATCTACTGTGTGGCCCTCTCTATCAAACAATGCTTTGTTCCAATTCATATGCTCTGCCTGAACATTACTGAATATTTTAAAACTAAACACTCAATAAAAAGGTCCTTCCATTCCTTCACCTACTTAAGATCTGTGAAACATTACTCACTGTTTTATAACAACAACTGTGAAAATCAAACTATCAAGTTCTATGAAACATTGTTGATCGCATAGGAATAATAAGTAAAAACTCAAAATGTCAAGCCATGCTAAAAAAACAATATATTTGAACACACTGAATTATCACATTGCAATGAATAAAATATCTCTTCAATTGTGTACTTTAAAATGCACTCCTGAATAAATTAACATATATACTTCACAGGAGGTGGGCATCAAAAACCAAATAAATATGAAGATTATTTAAAAAGTTGTAAGCACATTAATGCTAATTATCCTAGTGGCACTTCAGGCCAAAAACGCATATTTTTATAAAAGTGACTCTTTCAGTAGCTTTGTTAAAAATCCAGCTTCACTATTTCGTAATAAATACTAAAAACATGGCTTCAGTGGATTTTGTAGCTTATTTTAAACAGAAGTTTAAAAAAAAGCATGTTAATAATATTTTTGCTTTTGTCACAGAAATAGCACCAGAGCCGCAGATTAACAATCCGCTTCAGTAGTGAAGTTTTATTTTCTAAACCATGCAGCCAAAGTAACGTTAGACATTGCTGGTCTCAGGCTCCAGTGGGTTAATTAGCATTAGTCTGTCTGTAGCTGCTGTCCCTGTCAGTGTTCTCCTTTTGATGATTTGTACAAACTGGTCCTTGAGCAGACAATGACTTCAGTCTTTTGTCAAAAAGATCTGGGAGTGTACTTGCATGGGAAGAGGATCCATTCATAGTTAAATGCAAAGTGAGACCAGGGGAGGAGGTCAAACTCTAGCCAGTCTGGCTCCATTCTAATGGGATGGGGGAGGCTAGTCCTAGAATCAGTTTGGAATGGTGCACTTTGGGTAGTTTGCACTAAGATAGCCAGGATGCCCTGCATAATGACTGTTAGACCTGGCATCAACGCTTTAAACCATTGGCTAATATCTTCATTCTTACTGTAATCTTTGATCACAATGACACATCAACCCCCAGCTTGTCTGAACACATCTGAAACTGTAGAGGAAGAGAAGAGGAAGAAGCCTGTTCTTTGAGACAGGTGTGGAAGCTTGAAGGACTGGACCTGCTCCCAACGTGTACCCTCGAATTTGATGTGGAATTCGAGGGTCAGTTCGCTGACCTCCTGTATGGCTACAGTTCCATCAAAAGTTGCAACAGCCTTTTTCCTGGAGTGACCATGTTACCAGTAGCAAGTAGACCTGGATTGGACTGTACTGGGGTTTGCTGTTGAAGTGTGTCCTGGACTCATAATGCTGGCCCATTGGGCCTAGAAGTCTTAAAAGTGACCAAGAGGAGCTCTACCAGAAGTAGTTTCTAAATGTTGAGTTGTATTTATGGGTATTGAATTCTCGATAATTTTTCTGTGGAAGGCAAAAATAACTAAGGGCTGAAACACGCCGACTATTTATTAAAAGGATTTAGCTTGAAAAAATAACAGTAATATATAAGAAGAAATTAGCAGCATTAAGAGTAGTGGATAAAAGCTCTTTCCTATGTTGAAAAATCGCCTTGGAAAGCCAACTCAGATATTGAAATTGAGGGGTTAGACCTTTAAAATAGAATTCAATGACTCTTTGAAATTTACTTTTGTACAGGCAAAACGCTAACTAAATAAAAATGTTAATGATCATAGAAAACATTTATTAGATCATTTGTGGTGTATATATGAAATCAGACAGTTGGTTTCTTTTTAAAAATCCAAGCAATACTTATCAAAATAGACCATCACTCTCAATAGTACAAGCCATCGAGCACCTTGCAAACTCACTCTAAATGAGTAAGTAACTGCTTCCTCAAAAACCTTTAAAAAAAACACAAACTATAGTTAACAATAATACTCATTTGAAAAAAATGCAATACATAATTGTTTTACTATATTTACAATACAGAATAAACTTGAAAAGACTGTTAAATTCCACAAAAAGAAAAAAAACTGTGATACATTGCACATATCACCATAATTCCACAAAACAAGTAAACGCATATAAAGAGCATGAGTATTAAGTGCAAAATGTTTAAAATTGTTAACCTTAAGCATTATAAACCTAGAACTTTTTCTATTTAACCCCTTAACTGCTGGTTCTTTCCCACCCCAATGCTGCGCCCTTTTTTTGATATTTGGTGCTTAGGGATTCATAACTTTTTTTCCCCATTAGGTATCCACGCCAAATTTGCGTTCTTTTTTCAAACATCCTGGTGATTCTAAACGTATTCAATTATCAAGAGGAGAGGGAGGATTAGATAACTAGTCCTTATCCCCATATTATATATGCATAATCAGGAAGAACTAGTTTCAGTGTACATGATAAAGAGGGGCTGTATGTTTAAGGTAAAAAGAAAAAGATTTTTTCTTTTTTATGAAGCCCTCACCCACCAACCTAGTTGATGGCATGCTTCATCATCGGGCCCACCTGGTGACACAGAGTGTGTCCCTGGTGTGCTACAACACCTGTTTACAGTGGAGCGGGTATTTTACTGAGTGTGCTGTGAGGTGGTGTGAAAGTGACATTTAAAAACTGTACAGTGGTCCCATTACCCGCAGGGGTTTATTTTAATTTTTGGGCCACTGGCAGTAGTAAAAGCAAGGTGGTGGATGTGGGTGGAGTAAAGATTACGAACTCCTACACCCAACAGACGGTCTACATGTTTCAGCCAGGCCTTGTGTATGTACTGGCTTTCCTCAGGACCTTAAAGTGAAAGTGTGGGATCTTACCTTAAGTGTAGTATTAGACCAAGAAATGGGATGCACGCTCTAAGGTGCACTAAGTGTAAGAGGGGGATTCCCTCTCAGAACATTCCTATAAGGCAAAGACATGGAAGTGAGAAATTTAACATTGTGCTGAAAATCACATACATAGTGATACTGCCACGGTGACCTGCAAGGATGCGGAAAAAACAGCAGTATAATGCCAAGGTGAAGGGAATATGTGGCATTTACCGAGTTATGCGCTACTGTGTTAACGGTTGTGCATCTTGGCGGGTAACTGGGCTGTAACTCTTACATTTGCGATTAGCAGGGAATGCCTCATGAGATCCCGGCAGGGGTTTCAGGCACTTGGTTAAATCTGAAAAAAGAAAAGGAAAAAACGGACGGCATGGTGGCCGTGGTGAAGCGCTGGAAGAGAAGGGCTTACCCGGGTAGTAGCAGAAGAGCGATCTCGGTGGCCCCACTTACTACATTTCAGCTCTGCACCCGTGTGAAAACCTAGTCGGCTGCTGCGGGTCTCCGTCGGTAGTACGGCCATGTCTGTTGCATCCTTAAAATATGCCCCATGATTGGCCGGTATGGCAGGTGTGCTCAATTCCCACTGGGTTCTGTGAACGAGAGGGGAGGGGGAGAAGGACATAGACGACAGACTATCAGGAGCCCTCGTGGTGAGTGCGGCCATGTAAGATGACCTGGGTCGGATGTGCCCGGTCGTCATGGAAACGTAGTAAACTATTCTGAAGATGGGCGTGGCCATGTTTCAAGGCTGTTCGGCGTATTTCGCCTGGTCGGAGCATTTGTGTGTAACGAAGCCCTATATGGAGGGAGTGACTGAGAAAAAGCATAGGGAATTAAAACCATTGGGAGAAGTATTTCTGGAGGCAGAGCATTTGGCATTATGTGCGTGTCAATCATGCATATCGTCCGGTCAGGTTGACTGGGACTAAGGGTGTTATATGCCTTCTTGGGACGGGAACAAGGTGCGGTGCTGGACACAGAGTGTCTGAAGGGGTAAATGCATCATACGTTTAGTGGGGAATGGAACTTGGTGCCCCTGTGTCCAGTCAGGGTGACTGGGACTTGGAAAGTGATATGCCCTCTTGGGACGGGGGAACAAGGTTTGATGCTGGGCATGCAGTGTCTTAAGGAATCAATGCATCATACGTTTAGTCAGGAATGGGTCTTGAGGCCCCTATGTCCAGTGTATATAGGGGGGGCCAAGTAGAGGTGGGGGATCTACCGTGCTTTTAATGATCCCAACTCGCCACCCCTTGTTTAGGTAGTTACTGGTCAATATTTAAGGCTGTGCCAAGGGATGGAGTTGTTTAAACCATGTAGCTGGGTGGATGGGCGGTAAATCCACCGTTGTTCCTTGTTGAGTTGGAACTTTTCATTGTTAGTGTTGTTATAGTCAAAGTGTTCGATCACTGTCCAGGACATGTCATTTGTGTTCTGTCCCAGTTGTAAGTAGAGATCTGTTAAGCGACTGATGTTTTTCTTACACCGGATTGTGCTGCGGGGCTCTACTATTCTAGTCCTGATTTTGCGTGTCGTCATGCCCACATAGCGCAGGCCGCATGGACATTCAATCAGATAGACCACGTTTGTAGAGTTGCAGTTGGCGTGTCATAACTGCTTCCAGGTGGCTCCAGGTTCCAGATCAAGTGTCTTGGTTAGTCGTGTGAGATGGCACATGCTGCAATTGTTGCTTGGGTAGTGTCCTGTGACATTGGGCAAACCCCAACTGTTCAGTACAGTGTTTTCGGCTGATTTTCGAGTTGGACTGGGCCGTGTGGATACTAGTCGATCCTTGAGGTTGCTGACACGCTTATAAGCAAAGAGTGGAGATTCCCAGTTTCTGCTGCCTGAGTTAAGGATCCGCCAGTGCTTGTGGATGATGTTTGTCACTTTGTTGGAGGCCTCATTGTAGGTAGTGACACATGTCAAGGGTTGGGTGAGCTTTTCACGTGTTGTGTCTTCTAAGAGGGCCTCTCGATTTTGGTTGTGGGCTCTTTTTTCATTTTTTGCACAATCTTGCATGGGTAGATTCTAAAGGTACCCAGGGTTTGTGGATTCCACTGGAGAAAACCGAAATATATCCAAAATACAGCAACATTTTGGTTTTTGGGGTAAAAATGAGAAAAAAGTTCTGCAGAAGAAAGCATCAGTTTTTTCCCTGCAAATTGGATCAACAAAGGGTTTGCAATGCTAAATTCACCCTCTTCCCAGCTTTCAGGAACAGGCAGCCTTTTGTCAGAAAACAAGATTTTCTACACAGTTTTAACATTTTAGTGGGACATAGCCTATTTATCCTATTTTTTGTGCTTTCAACCTCCTTCCAGTTAGTAGTTGAAATGGGTGCAAAATCAATAATGGATCCCTAAAAGCTATACATCTCTGAAAAGTGGACAAAATTAGCTGAATTCAGCAAGAGATCATTTGTGTAGATCCTTCAAGGTTTTCTAATAAAAAGTACCAGTTGAAATAAAAGAATATTGAAAATGAGTTGAAAAAAACAGCATTTGTGCCTGCATTTTCACCTGTAGCCTCATCTACCTATGGTAGATTTTTAAAAGCAATACACGTTATGTCTGCTGGACCTACTTGGTTGTGGGGATAAATAGGACTTGAAGGTTCACCAAGAACCCATGGTGCCCAGAGCCAATAACTGAGCTGCGCCTTGCAATGATTTTACATTCTGTACCTGGTATATGCCAATTCATAACATATAAACAGTGGAAAATAGGTATCGAGGAAAATGACATATTTACGAAATGGAAACAAAATATGGAGTTTAGACGCAGTGGTTATTTGAACATCTCTGAGAATGTCGGTACCCTTACTTGCATGTGAATTGCAGGGCATTTTTTAAAATGTCTTACATTTGGAAGACAGAAATGCATGGGACGTCAGTTGGCAATAACACATGTTCAACTATTTTGTGTTTCTCTAATTCTCCGGACAAAAATGATACCACACTAGTGTGTGTAGGCCTAGTGCCTGCGACAGGAAATGACCCAAAGCCTAATCATGGACATATCACATTATTTCAGTGAAAACTGACCCTTTTTTTCGCAACGTGCTTATCTGTGGATTTTGGAGCGTAGCTCAGCTGGCACCTAGGGAAACCTAGCAAACCTGCACATTTTTAAAAATTAGACACCCAGGGGAATCCAGGATGGGGTGACTTGTGTGGCTCTCAACAGGTTATGTTTCCCAGAATCCGTTGAAAACCACAAACTTTCTAAAAAAAACAATTCTCCCCATATTTCTGTAATGGAAAGTTCTGGAATCTGAGAGGAACCACAAACTTCCACCCACTTAGGATTCCTCCAAGTCCCCTGATAAAATGCTGGGTGGAAGGAAGCTTGATACTCTGCAAAGATTCCAGAACATTCCATCACTTAAAAGTTCAGAAAATGCAATTTTATACCAAAATGCACTTGCAGGAGTTCCGGAGTAGGAAACATTGGGGCATCCACACAAGCCAAATCTCCCTATACTTCCCTAGGTATCTAGTTTTCAGAAATTTCTGGGTTTGGTAGGTTTCCCAAGATTGCTGCCGAGCCCACGGCCAAAAATGCAGGTAATCCCCTTGTAAAGACAGGTAGCTTTGCGATTTGTATCGGGATGTTCCAGGGAACACTGGGTGGACAGAGGTTTGTGGGTCTCCATAGATACTGGAACTTCTATCACTTAAATCTGAGGAAAATTAGATTTTTTAGCTAAATTTGAGGTTTGAAAGTGATTCCAGGTGAAAAGAAACCACACCCCTGTAATCCCCTCATTGTCTACTTGTCAAAAATGTGCAGGTTTGCCTAGGTAACGGCTGTGCTAGGGCACAAAAGCCTCCGCTACCCATATGGACTAATCGCCACAAATATAAATCTGGTTGTAATTTGATAAAGTTAATCCACCACTTACGCTGGTTGGTTTTAGCACCTCCAGAAACGTTGGCTTCAAAGCTCAAATACATATCAAAGTATCTAAATATTGAAACCAAGCCTTCTGGAGGTGAGCCATAAAGCCTCTTCATGACACCAACCGTGTTATGGTCCATTCACACGTCATTCACGTACCACACAAAAGACTTTCATACTGCCAGCCAGAGGTCCACTCAAACAGATAACTTCCACTCACATCAACACACTGCCGCTATGCAAGGGCCCATCACATGCATATGCCACAAGATTGAATGAGATTGACTACATTTTACCACCTGTCAAGTATTCACCGCCTTCTTTCTGAACATTACCAAACGCATGCCTAGTGAACCTTCACTAATGACTCCCATGACAGCCACATATGGCTCAGGAAGTCATGTCTTTCAAGCGCTTTAGGCACACTCACTGTGCTAAAGCCATCTCCTTCCAGTTTATGGATGCAAGTTGGGGGGTGTCCGATTAGGCTGCAAAGCCATTCCTCGAACTGAGTGAGCATATCTACCTTATATAATAAGGCAAACATGCTGGAATTTTCCAATGTGTTCTAAAGAAAGTATCATAAACTATGAAGAATGGTAGAATGTGAAACACGGGAAGTCCGTAACAACATAGCATATGTCCCATTCACCGTTTTGTGCAGTGCTGTGACTATAATGCATCATACAGCAAACTGAACATCTACTACATTCTGACAGAGGATGAACATGGCAAGGAGGTCAACAATTGACCCATACGTAATATAGTAATTCAATGAGAGTGTGACGCCAATGAATTTGAATCCATAGGTGAAGATGAAGCCATGACATGTATCTGTACTACCTTTACAATATGCCTTCTACCTATGTGATATTCCTGGGAAAGCACACGTATCATAAGATTTTCTTGTCAAATTGTCAAGTGAACCTATACTAATGCTTTCCATCCCTAGTTACATGAAGCTGGAGAAAAAGTTTCTGTTATTCACCATCAACGCAGTCACTGTGCTAAATCCAACTCCTTCCTTATGTGGGTGCAAGTTGGGGGGTGTCTGAGTATGCTGAAAAGCCATCCCTTTTCAATAACATGGTTATGATACAAGTTAATAAATGATTTTGCACACTTTCAAAGCAAGTAGAAATGTGGGTGAATAAGTCCCATTGGATAATTGTTTGACTTAATACGCGAACTCCGGTTGTTGATGGTAATAAGGGTGGTCCTTGTGTAGTATGCATAAATTCCCTAACACGCACTTCAAAATCCAGTCAAGCCTTTAACATTTTCCTAATCAGGTTATTCCGTGACAACGTGACACATGTTCTGTCCACCATTATGTGCAGTGTGGGGACTATAACACACTTGTCAATGGGTGAACAGAACACCTATCAAGTTCTGAGAGCAGACAAAGGTGTACAGAAGTCCATGATTTCCTGAAGTAGATGAGCTAAAATTCTGTGCCTCCTTGCATAGTGAAGAAGTGGACCACAGACAGTAGGTATCCATTCACAGCAATTGAAAGGTTTACCTAATGGCAGCTCTGCCTCAGTCAATTTCCTAGTACTTTGCTTTAGTATGATGCAACATAAAGCAAGCAGGAAAACTCAAGGCAAGCTGGAATGGGCACTGGGCATGTTGCAGGGATGAATATGCGCAGGAAAACAGGACCTCAGTGAATTGCGGTGTACCAAAAACTCACCTCAGTACCCAGAACCCCTATCCGACCAGCATCAGTGTCTCATTCGCTCTTCATACCATACAGAAGCTACCAATGATTAGACAACCCAGAACATGCGACTTCGAGTACTCTCAGGAATGGTGGGAATCAGAAATACATGTTCATTATTATTCTCATATCAGTCCACAACAAGAGTATTCAGAGACACAGTAAAGTTTAAAATGTTTATTTTATAAACTACATGTCCGAAGATGCAGTACTTGGCTAACATAAGCAGACAAATGATTAAAATTAAAACCATCAGCACTGTTACAATACCATAGAAAATGA
Source organism: Triturus cristatus (assembly GCF_964204655.1). Lineage (NCBI taxonomy): Eukaryota > Metazoa > Chordata > Amphibia > Caudata > Salamandridae > Triturus > Triturus cristatus. The sequence continues at coordinate 1,117,686,218 of NC_140592.1, forward strand.
AAGGAGAAATCATGTTACAAATGACAGTGGAATACAACCACCCTCCCTTCGCTAGTAAGCTAGTATTATTAGACTAATTGAAGGTCTCTAGGTTTGAATGGGGAACCCTATACCGTAAAGATCAGCCTAGGTGAATCACATCACAGGATCAGCTTTACTCTGCGCCTGGAAAAGTTCCTCTCCAGTATGTGTGTCTAGTGCATGCAAACTGCAGTATTAAAAGCTCTCGACTTTCAGCTATTTGCAGCTGTATGCGTGTTATGGCTAGAGTGTGGGCGGATCAACCTGAACTCAAAAACATACATTGTTTGGTGGCTCACACTGTTTCTGCACACAATGTTCAGACCAAGGTTGCAGTGCACGTCTAGGGATGTGAACAACAGACAGTTCTCATGTGAAGAAAAGGCAAGCAAGCAGTTTTCAAATAATAACATCTATTTGCAGTGTTGTGTGCAAAAGCAGCAAAAGTGGCTAGATGGCGTTTCTAACATCTAAGACGCTTATGCTAACATAGCAATGTGTGTCATCTAAAACTCCGCCTCCACTACAGGGACACTTTTTGGGTGTTGATGGAATTTTAGCAGCAAAGTGTCTTCCAGAACACATGAAGAGGAGCCTATTGCTTCTGTAGCAGTGAGACTTTTAAACAGAGACAACTGAAATTCAAGGAAAGACATGAGTCTTCCTGTGGTTGTCTGACAATAATCAACATATGTATTGTATGTTGCCATTTGGATCATGTGGGTAAACAGTTTCTGTAAGACCTGGCATTCTCGGCTGGGTTTCCCCTGTATTTTTGCTTTTACCTCCTGTGTTTTAACTGTGTGTTGGACTTGGTTTTTGCTGGTCTGGGGGTTTGAGCACTTTGCCACTGCTGTTCAGTGCCAAAGTGCAAGTGCTCCCTCTGTAAATAGTTGTCATGGCTTAGTGTTTCCATAATTGACTTATTTGATATACTATTAAGTCCCTAGGGCAGTGCACTGTGTGAGCCCAGGGCCTGTAAACCAGATGCTGCTAATGGACATGCAACATTGATTGTGCCACCCACCCAAGCAGCCTTGCAAAAGGGTCTCAGGCCTTTCATTGCAGTGTCTGTGTGCGGTCTAGTACTGCCATGCCGACATGGCAAGTGCACACACTTGCCAGGCCCTAACCTTCCTTTTTCTTAAATGTGAGTCACCCCTAATGTAGACCCAAGATACCACTGTGGGCAGGGTGCAGTGAAAGGTAGGACATACCTTGGTATGTGTGGCATATCCTGATTGTGGAATACTGCAATTTCGTTTTTCACTATGGAAAAGCTATCTGTCCCATAGGATAGAATGGGGGTTTACTTATAACATCTTGTAAGTATATCTGCCCATGGGAACAAGATAGGAAAATGGAGTTTATTATGCCTGAACTCAGAATATACAAATGCATCTTTAAGTAAGGATGATTTTTTTATGCTGGGTTTGGAAATACCACTTTTAGAAAGTGGATATTTTCTTGCTTAGACATCCAGTGTGCCTCTGCTTGCTTTGTGTATTGACTATCTGACTTTGTAGTGACAAGGGCTAGGGATGTGCATTCTGTTCAGACAACCACTTGGGGGTGGGGGAGGGTGAGGTGTATCCTACCTTTCCAGAGTGAGTCAGGGCTGGGCTGAATAGACCTAGGCTGCATTCAGAGTATTGGGATGACATTTGTTTCACACCTGAATGGGCCTGGTCTGCCTTGGACAATGCTGTCTCCACCTCCTGCCAGGAAGCTTCACCAGAGAGGACAAAACTGGTTTTGGCTGGGTAAAAAGATTCTCTGTCACCAGAGAACAAAGGAATTTGTGTTAGAAAAAGTGTGGTCCAGACCCCAGACATTTAGATAATTTCTGGAATTTAAGAGGAACCCCTGCAAGGAGAAGAGCTGTGAAGACTGAAGGAAAAGTACTGCCCCTTTACTGTGTGCTGTCTGATGTTGGCATGAAATGGTTGTTTTCTGCCAAGGAGAGGAGAAAAGACTTTGCTGTGTGCCGTGTCTCCTGCTTGAGGAAGATTTTCAAGGGTTTGAAGTGGAGCTTGCCTACTGTTCTGAACTCCCAGGAGCACAAACACTTAATCACCAGTTCTCCTGAACTTCCTTGCTTGGAATTCTGGCCTGCCAGGAGGTGCATGTTGCTGTATTGGGCCTCTGGAGGCTGTTCCTGCTGTTGAGAGTAGGGGTGGGTGGAATTTGCGAAATCCACTTTCGCAAATTATCGCAAAAATGTTAAAAATTATCGCAAAAATGCGGAAATATCGCGAAGATGCGGAAGTTTTTTTCCCGCATGTTTGCGAGATTTTCTGCATGGTTGCGGCTCGCCAACTTACCCATGTGGTTGCTCGCGGGCGCGGCCATCTTGTTTTCAGTTGTCTTGCGGTGCATGATCGTGAGAAGAAAGACGTGATCGCGAGACGCATGATGTCACTGCGGGCGCGAACTGTCGCGAGACAGCGCAAATGGCTAAAAACAATACAACATCTCATGGAGAACGCGACCGGATCAAGAAAACTTGTCGGCGAACGCAGGGATTCAGGTAAGGCGATCGCACGCGCGCGAGAATGTATTATTTTACAGCGCGAGCAAGAAACAAATTATCGCCAAGCTGCGGAATGTGGAAATATTGACATTTTCGCGCTTTCCGCGGAACGCGAAAATGTCAAATTATCGCAATTTCCGCGAACGGAACGAAATTTTAGCCCAGGCCTAGTTGAGAGCTGGAAAATACCTGCAACTTCAAGAAGCACGATGCATCTGCACCTGATTCCGATGCAGCGCCTAAGAAACTGACACAGCACCTGCCCGCGGCTCAAGAAATCCCTTGCACTAATCTCCAAAGTTAGAGATCACCGCACTGATTCCGACGCAGGCCCCGTGGTGTGGCTGGAAGAACCAACACATCGTGGGACCGCGGCTGAAGAGATCAATGCAGCATTGCCGTCGCACCACATCGAGAACCGACATACCCCCAATCCTCATGCATCGCATCTGGGCACCATACCTACAAGAACGCTGGGGCCGCAGTAATAAACTGACTTATCACCTCCCCACACAGTAAGAATCCGACGCATCACCTCCCCACACAGTAAGTACTAATGCATCACCTCTCCTTCGTGACAGTAAGGCACCAACGCATCACCTCCCCTGGAGTAAGGAACCAAAACATCACCTTTCCTGGGCATAAGGAACTGACGCCTTACCTTCCCTGTGGCAGTTTTTGTTTGTGAGCGTGATGCATCCAAGGTATTTTGTGTGAAAAGTTTCACATCTGCTATTTGCCTTGAACAGAACTGTTTCTACCTTTTAAAAGTCATATTTTGATTACTGCATTGTGGATTTGTGTCATTTTCATCTTCTTTGGTTTAGAAAAGGATTACATAGTTTTCTAAACTGGTGTGGTGTCCATTTATAGTGTTTTCACTGTATTACTGGATATGTGCACAAATGCATTACACACTGCCTCCGTGATAAGCCTATCTGCTCGTGCCAATCTACCAAGAGGCGAGCCGGAGTTATTTTAGACATGTATTCCCCTTACCCTGACTAGGAAGCAGGGTCCCAACTTGGACAAAGGTAAAAACCATTGTCTAACCTGCTACTGTTGTCCCGCTGCACAGACTCTGCTTGCGAAGGGATAGCACAACTGTCATCATCTCCTCGAGAATTGCTGGAAGATGTGTTGCCGGATGGAACTACGCTGACTGAAAAATCACTCCCAGATTCTGATCCATTGTCATCTCCCTCAGTCTCTGATCCTACCCCAGAGCAGGACTCCAGAACCAGATTTAGGGCCTGGGCAGCATTCAGCCAACAATACGCCATCTCTGCTAGTGCCTAAAACCTTCCTTCTATTATCCTATGTACAAGGAAAATAGCATGTTGATTTGAAAGCGTGGTGTCTGTGTGCATGAGTGATGTGTGAAACAGTCAATAATGAGGAAATCACCTTACCTTGCCTTTCCAAAATTAGCCTGCTCTCCGAAGACAATAAAAAAGACTAAAAAAGACACAGTATTACTTCACCTTGCCACATACCCATCATCGCAGCCTTTAGTGCTGGTGGAACCCAGTGCAACAATCATTTTGGAGCTCCCTCCCATGACTTCCAATAAACATCTGATATTCATTACCAAGATGCCCAGGGGTGAACGTGGGCCTTACAAATGCATCTTATGACCTCCTCATGTCATCAGTGATGTCATCGGTGATGTCATGAATGATGTAATATGTGACATCATCTGCAGTGGATTGCGGGCGCCCGAGTTATAGTTAGCAGAACTAACTATAACAGAGGAATTTCAATGGTTTTGTATGAGTGAAATGTCCAGCTAACTAAAACACCCCTGAAACCTATGGTTTTTTCAGTGAATTTCTAAGGTTTTTTAAATTGTAATTCCTAAATATAACGTGTCTGAAACCTATGTTTTTTTCAGTGAATTTCAATGTTTTTTTAAATGCTAATTTGTAACTATAATGTGCCTGAAACCTATGTTTTTTTCAGTTAATTTCTAAGGTGTTTTAAATGCTAGTTTCTAACTACGCCTACAGAGGTAGGACATGTGAAGAAAGAAGAAAAAACACAAAGAAAGAAGAAAAAGAAATGCAGAAAGAAGCAAACGAAGTCCACAAAGACGAAGAAAAGTGCAGGAAGAAGGAAGACATGCAGAAAGAACAAACAGAGGAGCAGAAAGAGGCCTTGTTGCAAAATCATCCAGCACTCTCAACTTTTTCAGATGGGTACTGGTGGTAACTGACTCTGACTAACTAGTCCTAGAGCCAGTGCTATGCTAAAAGACACTTAGAATACAGTTAAAACACCTACATACAGTAGGGAACACTATGCGTTGGGGTACCCCAGTAATTAGAATGAGCTCCTCTGTAAGCCCCTAGTACATAATAGGGCAGGGGGATTTAAATTAGCTGTACACTGGTGAAGGGAGGGGGTGGGCTGAAATGATGTGTGCAAACACGCCCTGTGGCCGTTTTAATTTGGGGATAAAGTCCCCTTGAATCCTGAGTGTCCCTTGGGTCCAACTAGCTCACCAGGTATCTCCAGTTAGCGCCATAGAGCTGCGTTGCAGAGAGGTGTAAAAAGTGGCACGGCCTGGACCACCTCTCTGCAACGCAGTGCAGTGGTGCTTACTGGAAGCCCCTGTTGGGCTAGTTGGCCCCCAGGGGCCCTCAGGATTGAAGGGGAATTAATTCCCCAACTTAAAACAGGCCACAGGGCGTATTTGCACACCTCACCTCAGGCCCCGTTCCCTCCCTTCACCACTGTGTAAACGCGCCCTGTGTCCATTCTAAGTTGGGAAATTAAGTCCCCTTCAATCCTGAGGGTCCCTGGGGACCAACTAGCCCACCAGGTACGTCCAGTATGCGCCAGGGAGCTGCATTGCAGAGAGGTGTTCGGAGGCCACACCCCTTTTTACAACACTCAGCAACGCAGCTCTGTGGCGCTTACTGGAGGTACCTGATGGGCCTTTTTTGTCATTTATTTTAATGGGGGAGGGGGACCGCATGGCCCTCCTCCCGGGCCACTCCTGGCCCCGGGGATCCCATCCCCCGGGGCCTGGCCACCTTCTTGGGGACCGTGGGAGGGTCACCAATCCCCCCACGGTCCCAGCCAGCTCTCCGCCTCCTGTGGGAGCCGGCATTGCTTTTCCACATGGGGAGCAGCTCACACGCTGCTCCCCATGTGGAAAAGCAATCTGCTTTGCTTCATTGAAGCGAGAGCAGGATTCCCTGCTCTCGCTTCAATGAAGCAAAGCAGTTTGCAATGAAAGAATGAAAGGTTGGGAGCCGCGAGGCTCCCGCCCTGTCATTGCAAACCACAGTGTCCCGGGAGTGGACACCCCGGGACACTGCAGGAGCTGGCCCTGGGGGGTGGCGGTCCCCAGGGCCATGATAAGGCTCCAGGAGGGGACCACGTGGCCCCCCTCCCACTTAATTTAAAGCCCCATGGGTTGGGGGTCCCCGGGGCTTGGGGGTCTGTAACAGATCTCCTATGTTAAATATTTAGTGCCCTGGGGAGGTGGCGGTCTCCGGGGTGTGTGGGGGGGCTCAAGCCCCCCACACAGGTTTATTTTTTTTAAAAGCCACGGGGGTGGCGGCCCCAGGGGCTGCGGGGGGCAGTGACAAAGTCCTGGGGGGTGGTGGTCCCCGGGGCTTGGGGGGGCCTTTGAGCCCCCACCTATGTATATTAAAGCCTTGGGGTGGCAGTCCCCAGGGCTGCGGGGGAGCTGAAAGCCCCCCCCATAATTCAGTAAAGCCCCAGGGGTGGTAGTCCCTGGGGCTGGGGGGCCCCTCTGATCCCTATTCAAATATGCATATTGCCCCCGGGACTTAGCCCCCCGGGGGCTAATTAAAAACGAAGCGCGGAAGCGCGTGCTTCGTTTTATTTTACAGCAGGATGCGCGGATCCTAAGCGCATCCCGCGATTTAAAAAATATATATATATATATAATTTTTGGGCCTTGGGGGTTCTTGTGGGACCCCCTGAGCAGGCCTAGGGGGTCAGGGTGTTTCTACCCTGCCCCCTTTGTGTGTGTTTTGCATTTTTTTCACTGCTTTCATGTGCCTCGGTTACAGAGGCAGAAGATGGCTGCCAACACTTCCTGGTTTGAAGGGTTGACAGCCAATTAGCATAAAGCTCGTGCTCGGGAGGATCCGCGGCCCTAGATATATCTATTTTTTTACTTTTGAATATCTCAGGAACTACTGAACAGATGTACACCATTTAACCAAAAGGCACGAGTGTGAACCAAGGGCTACCTCTTTGCCAAATTTGGTGTAATTTCGTTCAGCAGTTCGGGCTGTAGCTGCGACTAACGGTCCCTATGGAATATTGCATGGGGAAAACACGTTTTGGGACCCCCATTTTTTTCTCAGCCCCCGCTTGACGAATCACCCCGAGACTTTCAGGATAGGAGCGGACCGGAGTGGGCCACGAGTTTTGAAAATGTCGTGAAGATTCGTTAACCGGCGCCAAAGTTATTTCAAATAGAATGTTGCGGATTTCCTATGGCTAATAGGTCCTAACTATAACTACCTACTGGCGACCGCCAGTAGGTAATAGCTATATAGATATATATACATATGTATATATATATGTGTGTGTGTACTGTATGTGTGTGTATGTGTGTGTGTGTATATATATATATATATATATATATATTACCTACTGGCATTCGCCAGTAGGTAGTTATAGTTACGACCTATTTTCCATAGGAAATCCGCAACATTCTATTTGGAATAACGTTAGCGCCGATTGATGAATCTTCGCAAAATTTTCCAAACTTTTGGCCAGCTCCGGTCCGCTCCTATCCTTAAAATTTCACGGTGATTCGTCAAGCGGGAGCCGAGAAAAAAGGGGGGTCCCAAAACGCGTTTTCCCAATGCATTTTCCCATAGGACCTGTTGACGCAGCTACAGCCCGAACTGCTGAACGGCATTACACCAAATTTGGCAAAGAGGTAGTCCTCATTTCAGACTCATGCCTTTTGCTTAAATAGTGTAAATACGTTCAGTAGTTCCTGAGAAAATTATAGTTAAAAAGATAGATATATCTGGCGAAGCCTAACCACACATCTTATCGTGAGATCTGATTGGCTGTCAGTACTTCATCCAAGAAATGTTGGCAGCCATCTTGGGACCAATATACATGATAGCACCTCATTAAAAAGCATTGCAGTTAATAGAAGGTTTTAAGACTTTAGTTACATTATAAATCATTTGTTGATGGTACCATACTCATTTTAGGAATTGTGGTGTGTTCTAAGGTGATTTTACCATGTGAAAAAGCCTTCTGCTGTGATATCATGAATCATGTTTGAGAGAAAACTATTTTCTCATGCTTTTCCCACAGAGGTTTGGAAGGTGATCTATAAGCTAAACTGAGAGCATATTTTCTGTAAATTCACATTATCTTTCTCAGTCATGTGAGAATGAAGTCTGACATTCTCAGTAAAACATGTACATCCAACAAGGGCAGAGACTGTCAGTTGATTCCTTTGTGTTCTTCTGCAGCTTCCCAGAGTGTTCTAAAGAACAACTAGAGCACTAACAGTCCTAATTATGACAAACGTATTGCACACCTGAAGCCATCTTGATTGGAATAAAGTGGTAACACTTAAAACATTTAATTTAAAAAGGAACAAAATGAGGGGGTTCATTTTGCCATAGAAAGTATGATTAGTGCTGCAGAAAGAAAAATTAGGGCACATTTTGAATGACTTCTCAAATCCTCTTCTATTTCATGAAAAAGTTCTGGCATGTAGACTGAAACATGCACTTTCAATACCAGCAGCAGACTTCCCTTGGTGAGCAGTAGCTTTACTACAGTGATCTAATAAGCAACTAGAGTGCTAACATTCTGAATTTATGACAAATGTGTGACACATCTGAATGCCTTCTTGATGGAACCAAAGTAAAAAACTGAAAGTATTTCCTACTGAGGAGACTGCAGTAAATGAGGAAATTCGGAAACTTCATAACAAATAAGTCTCCCAAAATGGCCACCAGAGACAATAGAGCCCAAATGTAGCACAAATATCACCCAGATGTAGCCCAAGTATAGCCCAATGACAGAATGTGCCAGAGTGTTCTAACGAACAACTAGAGCGCTAACAGTCTTACTTATGACAAATGTATGGCACATCTGAAGCCATCTTGATTAGAATAAAGTGGTAACACTTAAAACATTTAATTTACAAAGGTACAACATGAGGGGGTTCATTTTGCCATAGAAATTATGATTAGTGCTGCAGAAAGAAAAATTAGGGCACATTTTGACTTCTCAAATCCTCTTCTATTTCATAAAAAAATTCTGACATGCAGACTGAAACATGCACTTTGAATACCAGCAGCAGAGTTCCCTGGTGAGCAGTAGCTTTACTACAGTGATCTAATGAGCAACTAGAGTGCTAGCATTCCGAATTTATGGCAAATGTGTGACACATCTGAATGCCTTCTTGATGGAACCAAAGTAAAAAACTGAAAGTATTTCCTACTGAGGAGACTGCAGTAAATGAGGAAATTAGAAAACTTCATAACAAATAAATCTCCCAAGATGGCCACCAGAGACAAAAGAGCCCAATTATAGCCCAAATATCACCCAGAGGTAGCCCAAGTATAGCCCACTGACAGAATGCCCCAGAGTTTTCTTAAGAACAACTAGAGCGCTTACTGTCTTACTTATGACAAAAGTATGGCACACCTGAAGCCATCTTGATTGGAATAAACTGGTAACACTTAAAACATTTAATTTAAAAAGGAACACAATGAGGGGGTTCATTTTGCCATAGAAATTATGATTAGTGCTGAAGAAAGAAAAATTAGGGCACATTTTGAGTGACTTCTCAAATCCTCTTCTATTTCATTAAAAAAAATCTGATGTGCAGACTGAAACATGCACTTTTAATACCAGCAGCAGACTTCCGTGGTGCGCAGTAGCTTTACTACAGTGATCTAATGAGCAACTAGAGTGCTAACATTCAGAATTTATGGGAAATGTGTGACATATCTGAATACCTTCTTGATGGAATCAAAGTAAAAAACTGAAAGCATTTCCTACTGAGGAGACTGCAGTAAATGAGGAAATTAGGAAACTTCATAACAAATAAATCTCCCAAGATGGCCACCAGAGACAAAAGAGCCCAAATGCAGCACAAATATCACCCAGATGTAGCCCACATGTAGCCCAATGACAGAAGTGTGCAAAACACTTAATTTTTTGTGTATTTGCAGTTTTATATAGTGCAGACTTGTCAGGTATTGGAGTGCTTTACATGAGCATTGGTTACATCACACAAGATCAAATTCATTTTGGTTGTAGACATGGGGAGATTAAGTGATTTGACCAGAATCACAGAATGTTGAGCTGAAGCAGAAACTCCAACCTGTTTCCCCAGTTGTAAAGTCTGCAACTCTGGAAGTAACACCACATCCTCTCCCCTAGGTGCAACATTTAATCAAGTGGTCAACTGGATAAAAAAACATAAAGATTGCAAATAATTTAAAAGTTCTTGGTCGCTATTTGAAAATTCAGAAAATATGTCCTCATTTTAGATTTTTAGAGCACTAACCATAATTTTGATGCAAATAAGACCCTCTCATATATGTAATTTCTAAAGGAAATGCTCTAGGTATTACAGTTTTGATTACATCAAGATGACGTCAGGCGTTCCACACTTTTGTAATAAATATAGAATGTTAGCAATCTAGTTGTTCATTGGGATTCTGTTGAGAGGCAGAGGCCAGGGGCACGGACTCTGAAAATTGAAGGCAGGTAGGAGAGTGCAAAGGCAACAATTTGACCACACTGGGCAGGCAGGAAGGGCAGTGGCAGCACAACAGACTATGGAGGGCAGTGGAAAGGGGGGCAGGGGCAACAAACCAACAATACAGGACTGGCAAGAGAGGCTGTGGCACTATAATAGACCATTGTGGGCAGAAGGAAGAGGCAGTGGTAGTACAACCATACATGCCAACACACCCGTTTCAGCCAGGAAACTTCCAATGTTTTTAAGCTCAAATGGGCTTTAGTTGATCTGTCTCCTGTCTACAATCTCCTCTTATTCAATGTAACTCAAAGGGGGAAATCAATACCCCAGTTTTTTTTCAAAATCTCCCTCTTACCAAGTTCAAAATGTTCGCAAGTAATGTACATTGGATCATGGTAGGCAGGAGGAATTGGGGTAGGGACATGGACTCCGATAACAGAGGACAGGAGGGACATGGAGAGGTGCACCAAACTGACCCTACAGGGCAGGCATCAGGGTTTGCAGCAGCACAATACACCACACAGGGCATGCGGGACGGGATTGCAGCACAACAATCCATAGAAAGCAATAGGGAGGGGACAGGACCATGCACATGGACAACAGAGAACAGAGGGGAAAGAGGCAAAGGTAGCTAGCTGACCATAATGGACAGACAGGAGAGAAAGCTGTAGCATGACAGACCTTAAAGGGCAGGAGGGACAGATCAGGGGCATTACAATGGAACAGACAAGCCAGGAGGGAGGGAATAGGGGTCTGCACATGGAAACAGAGGGCTTGGGGCAAGGGGGTAGGGCAGGAGCAGCAAGATGACCATGGAGGTCAGGCAGGATGGGTACTAGAAGCAAGACACACCATGGAGAGCAACAGTGAGACTATGATGGCATACACACAGACCATGGAGGGAAGGTGGGAGGGGGTCAGGGGCAGCTAGCTGACCACACAGGGAAGGTGGGAAGGGTCATGGCAGCACAGAAGACCATGCATGGCAAGTGGGAGGGTTAGCGGCAGCACAATGGCTATGATGGGCAAGAAGGAGGGTGCTGGGGCATGCACAAAGGACCATGGAGGATAGAAGGGAGGGTCAGGACCTGGGCACAGACAAGAGAGTGTAGGGGAAGGGGCCTCACAACAGACTGCGCGGGGCAGGCAGGAGGAGCAGTTGCAGCACAACAGACCAGGGAGGGCAGAAGGGTGTGGCAGTAAAATGGACTATGGAGGACAGGAGGAAGGGGATAGGGGCATGGCATGTGGACAGGCAGGGTGGAGGTGGCAGGGACAGGTTACAGTCATCTGACAAAGCTAGGCTGGTGGGAGGGGAGTGGCAGCTCAACAGAACACTCAGAGTAGATGGGAGTGGCAGGTCCATGAACATGGTGGGCAAAAAGGATGGAGCAGGGGCATGCACAAAGACATTGGAGGGCAGGGGGAAGGATAATAGGGGCAGCAAGCTAAGCACAGAGGCTAAGCAGGAGGTCAATGATGGGCCATAGAATTGGGCAATGGAGGGCAGGAGGAGTGGACTGGTACATCATGCTAAATAGAGGGCAGTGGCAGCACATCAGACCATGCATGGCAGGAGGGAGGAGGCTAGTCCATGGATTCAGACAACAGGTGATAGGGAGGAGGTGGATGGGGCAGCAAGCTAACTGTTCAGAGAAGGTGGGTATTAGAAACTTTATTGCTTTTAAAATGTGTGTCTGTGCGAACTACTTAAAATATGGACAAGTGTGCAGCAGAATCCCACTTTTATTCATGAAGAAGAGGACGTTTGTGACTGTGACTCCGGGCTCACTTGGCAGAGACACCCCCTGACCCTCCACCCCCCATCGCAAAATGTAATGCCCGTGAAAAGAGTAGGTGGACGCAGTGTTATATAGAACATAGTCCTGAGAGCACGATTGAAAATGAAAACTAGATATAGTATATGGTATAAACTATGCACCAAAAAGTGTGATGTAAGATGAACCGGGGCGTGAAATATAATATGCAATACATTGTGCGCAATGACAGATTCATTGGAGAGCGCGAGATAGCACAGGCACTAGCGCGTGCTATGCGATATGCGCCTTGGAGTGTAATATGCACAGGGCAGTGTTGTGTAACCTAACTAGTCTCTAAAGTTGTCATATAAAATATGTGCTGGGGAGTGTAACGTTGCATATGCACTGTGACAAAGATATGGATCCCAGATTGTAATATGTATGGCATAGCACTGTGCGTTATAACATAGGCATCGAGGAAGGCACGTTAGATGGGGCAATATAACCCGTGCGAAGGCAAGTGTGGCATGATATATTCACGGGGTGGTGTTACTGTGCACATGGGCTAGAGAGTGTCATAGTATACGCATTAGCTGGTGGAATACAACATAGAGGTGTGCGGAACTCGGCGGGCACTGGTGAGTGTAACACAGCATTAGGCTCAGCCAGGAGCACGCTGTGACTCTCAAGTGAGGTTCGTCTCCTTTCCAGAGAGTACAATAAAAAGTATTACACATCCGGCGGTGGATGTGTGTTTTATTAACCGTGAGGGGGGTTTCTTGCATAGTTTGGTCGAATTTTGGTCGAATCCCCTTTGAATGGCTTGGTGTATGTGTGTATTAAATGTGCCCGTCAATAGCCACCCATGTTTGTATAAATAAACGACAAGGGTGTCTACTTGAAGAGTACCCACCGGTGGGGGTGCCAGGATTAGGCATGGTAGGGCATCAGACACGTCAGAGCTTCACTAGCGGTGTAAATACATTCCACGTGGATTCATTGTATGCATAGTTGCCTTTCAATGAATATCACGCAAATCGTCATGGTGATAGGTACATACGGTTTGTCAAGCATGTCCTAGGTGTTTCTATAAATATATATATTTTTTAAATAATAAAAAACAAAGGCCAGCCCCGGGGGATGGGGTCCCCGGGGCCATAAGTGGCCTGAGGAGGGGGGCAACGCAGCCCCTCTCCTAAAGAATAAACATTTTAAAAAAAGGCCATGACCCGGGGGTTGGGGTCCTCGGGGACGATTAAGGCCTTTGGGAGGGCCAAATCTTTTTTTTTCAACAAAAAAAAGCCACACAGCCCTCCTTCTTAAAGAAATAAAATAAATAAAAGACCGGCATCGCGCTGGAGGCCACGCCCCTCCTTGCAGCACTCTGCAAATGCGCCCCCTGGCCAGATGTAAGTAGGGGAATTAATTCCCCTTCAATACTGAGGGTCCCTGAGGGCCAACTAGCCCAACAGGTATCTCCAGTATGCGCCAGGGAGCTGCGTTGCAGATAGGTGTTCTGAGGCCACGCCCCTTTTTACACCTCTATGCAACGCAGCTCTGTGGTGCTTACTGGAGGTACCTAGTGGGCTAGTTTGACCCGAGGGACCCTTAGGATTCAAGGGTACTTAATCTTTCAACTCAGAACAGCCACAGGGCGTGTTTACACAGTGGTGAAGGGAGGGGACGGGGCCTGAGGTGACATGTGCAAACACGCCCTGTGGCGCGTTTTAAGTTGGGGAAATAATTACCTTTCAATCCTGAGGGACCCTGGGGGCCAACTAGCCCACCAGGTGCTTCCAGTAAGCGCCACTGCTCTGCGTTGCAGAGAGGTGGTGCAGGCCGTGCCCTTTTTACACCTCTCTGCAATGGCGCTTACTGGACGTACCTAGTGGGCTATTTTGCCCCTAGGGACCCTCAGGATTCAAGGGGACTTAATCTCCCAACTTAAAAAATGGCCACAGTGTGTGTTTACACAGTGGGGAAGAGAGGGGACAGGGCCTGAGGTGAGGTGTGCAAACACGCCCTATGGCGCGTTTTAAGTTGGGGAAATATTTCCCCTTCAATCCTGAGGGCCCCTGGGGGCTAACCAGCCCACCAGGTGCTTCCAGTAAGCGCCACTGAGCTGCGTTGCAGAGAGAGGTCCAGGCGTGCCACTTTTTACACCTCTCTGCAACGCAGCTCTGGGGCGCTTACTGGAGGTACCTAGTGGGCTAGTTGGACCCTAGGAACCCTCAGGATTCAAATGAATTTAATCTCCCAACTAAAAACGGCCACTGGGTGTGTTTACACAGTGGTAAATGGAGGGGACGGGGCCTGAGTTAACATGTGCAAGCACGCCCTGTGGCGCATTTTAAGAGGTAGTTTCAATCCCCTGCCTTATTATATACTAGGGGCTTACAGAGGAGGTCATGCTAATCACAGGGGGACCCCAACGCATAGTGTTCCCTAGTGTATGTAGGTGTTTTCACTGTATTCTGAGTGTCTTTTAACATAGCACTGGCTCTAGGACTGATTAGTCAGACTCAGTTACCACCAGTATCCATCTGAAAAAGTTGAGGGTACAGGATGATTTTGCAACAAGGCTTCTTTCTGCTCTTCTGTTTGTTCTTTCTGCACGTTATCCTTCTTCCTGTACTTTTCTTCATCTTTGAGGACTTCTGTTGCTTCTTTCTGCATTTCTTTTTTTCCTTTCTGTGCGTTTCTTCTTCTTTCTTCACATGTCCTATCTCTGTAGGCATAGTTAGAAATTAGCATTTAAAAAACCTTTGAAATTCACTGAAAAACCATAGGTTTTAGGCACGTTATAGTTAGGAATTAGCATTTAAACAACCTTAGAAATTCACTGAAAAAAACATAGGTTTCAGGGGCGTTATAGTTAGCTGGTCTTTTCACTCGTACAAAACCATTGAGATTCCCCCGTTATAGTTAGTTCGGCTAACTATAACTCGCGCGCCCGCAATGCACTGCTGATGACGTGACATATTACATCACTCATGACATGGTCAGTGACATCACTCATGACATCACTCATGACATCTCAAATGACATCACTGATGACATCACTGATGACATCATCCTTGTGATAGAGTGGCAGACCTCCTCTCCCCCTTATATAACCTTTGATACATACATTCAAAAATAGAAACTAATATTTTCAAAACAATGGACATACCAATACCAGTTACAACAACCTATTCAGTAATTCTAAGATCCACATACACATCCACTCATTCACCAACAGTCCTATACAGTCACTCATACATGTACTCACTCATCATATGTACTCATACACCTATACATCCTGTTACACAACGCCACTCATCCATAGAGTTACTCACACACATAGTCACTCATGCTAATAAAGAATCAAACATCCATTTACTTGCATATACAGTTATACATACACCACCACACTTACTTCTACAGAAACTTACACATACTTAGTCTTTTAAACAATCACTTATAGAAACACATACTTATTCATACAGGAACTCTTTCAATCTCTCACTCTCACATATACGCACTTATATACACCAATAGTCACATATACTAGTTTAAAACATATGTAGTTACTCATAAAGATAATATTGCGACAGTCATTCACTCACTAACACACCCATGCACACACTCATCCACCCATACAGTCCTGCACACATGCTGTCTTCAACACATACAAACAGTGAGTCACTCATTCATGCACCTATGCACTACGTAATACCCCCACCGAACCATACAGAAACTCAGACACTCATACTGATACTCAAAAAATCAACTAATAACTATATAGACACTCATGTAGCTACTCACCAACCCATGCAGCCACTTATACACAAAGTGAGAGACTGGTACAGATGTTTACATATTGAAACATTACTCACTAAGTCATGTATTCACTAAAATACACTTAATCAGTCATTATACAATCAATTTTTCAAAAACAAATCATCCATTTAGACACTTATATACCTATTTATTCTTCCATCGACCTTGAGATATACATATATAAAACATATGTAATTTTCAGAAAAACACACATTCACTGGATGATGTCATCAGTGATGTCATCAGTGATGTCATTTGAAATGTCATCAGTGATGTCATGAATGATGTCACTGACCATGTCATGAGTGATGTAATATGTGACGTCATCAGCAGTGCATTGCGGGCGCGCAAGTTATAGTTAGCTGAACTAACTATAATGGGGGAATATCAATGGTTTTGTACAAGTGAAAGACAAGAAGTCTTTTGGCCCCTGTGACTTCAGAAAACAGTATTCTAGCCAGCAAGCCCTTGGAGATCACTTGAAGGGAAGGCAGAGTCCAGCTCTCCTTCAGCAGAGTCAGGTAGCAGTAGGCATAAGGAAAACAAGCAGAAAAGCAGTCCTTCCACAAAAGCAGTCCAGTTAAGTCCATTAAGCAGCACAGCAGTCCTTCTGACAGAGGTTCAATTCTAGATCCAGAAGTGTCTGATTTCAGAAGATTTCAAAAGTGCATTTGAGGTAGGAGATGACTTCAAAGCACCTCTTTGAAATGCACAAGGATCCCTTTCAACCCAGTCCTGTCTGTCTGGCTATCTTTAACTCGATGCTTTGTGTGTATACAGGACAATGCCCATTGAAGTGCATCAGCCCCTCCCATCGCTGTGTTTGTGGCTGTATAGAGGGAATGCAAAAAGTGTAGCTATCACTCAACCCACACGTGTATGAGAAAGGGCTGTCAGGCACAAAGAGCAGCAAGTACAGAGAAAGTCGACTTTCTAAAAGTGTTGTTTCTAAAACAGTAATGTTAAATCCAACATCACCAGTAAGGAGGATTTATCAATACCATTCCATATGAAACATGAAAAAGCTACTCCTCTCTGACCAGGAATTACACCTTAAAAGTGTATTAAGGAATTCCCAATGCTGGCATATAAGAGGGGTAGGCCTCACAGTAGTGATAAACAAAATAGTCAGTCAGTCAAAGTTGCTTTATTTCGATAACAAGTATCATAAAAGCATCAAACTAGCCTTTTAAAAATAAACTATATACAGATAAAAGATACCATTAAAAGCCGCATGAAGCACATAATATTTGATCAATCAGAACATGATAACACATCAGTTCATCATAATAAAATGTTCATTTTGATAAAACATGAGTTAAAAGAATTTGTTATTTAAGAGAGTAAAGCTAGTTGAACATTATATGAGTGACAGAGCGTAGGTATTAATTCAAGCGATATTTGGTGATTCATCTTGTGCTATAGTGTATTCTCTATCGGGCTTAAAAAGTGAAGTTAAATCACCCTTTGTAAAGCTTTATGCCTGACTATCCAGGCACAACTCAAGAATTTGGCCACTCCGCAAACAAAGAAGGTTCTCGCATCAGATTTTAAGATGCGTAATGCAGTGCGATGGTCGTGAGTACACAATTGTTTGCAGATCGGTGTTAACCATCTAGACCTTGTCTTTTCGCACACTGGACAAGCAAACATTTAGTGGGCGATGCTCTCCTTTGGCGCTCTACAGCAAGCACAAACTTCAGTTGTCTGTTTCGGGGGGCGCCATTTAGCAGTTAACACATGGACTGGAAGCGACCCAAATCTGAATTGCCAATAGAGCGCCCTATTTCTTGGTATCTGGATTACGTCCAAATATGGTTCGAGGCTTCTACGTTGTTTATGCTGGAAAAATTCTTCGATTAGCTCTCCCACATTTGGATTACTAAGCTCCCTCATGTCAACCAAGTCCCAATAAATGCGTTTAAGTTCAGCCTTACTCGGGGGATTTTGATTGTCCCAACAATCCTTAAGGCCGAGAGTTGACATTAGTTTTTTGACATTAGATAACCACTTAACCCCATGGTTGACATCTAGACTCATGGCTTCAGCAAATCCTTTTGCATAGGCCATGAGTTCAGTGGTCCGTCTAAGGCGGGCCCAAAAAAGCAAAGTTTGGCGATATCGCTAAATGAGCGTTTGCCCATATCGTACATCCAGTGAGTTAGTGAAACGTTCCGGGGTAACATGACCAAATCCCTCAGGAACTTGTTCTCTGACCTGCAGATCACATCAACATTGTGGAATCCCCATAGCTTGGCTCCGGAAAGTGCCGAACTGACTGCCTTTGCATCATAAACACTGCCTGCTTTGAGAAGAGCGATGTTCTTTGCTTAGTGCCCCGACCGCACGTTTATGGTTCAGGAGCATTTTATCAAGATGGGACCTCGATTGCATTTTTTCCGATAGACGTATGCAGAGATAGTCAAATGTGCTGACACTCTTCAGTTGTGTCCCATCTTGGGTAAGATTATTTTTGAAGGATTTGTGGGGGTTTAGTGTCATAAACTTGGTCTTAGAAGTATTTATAACCAACCCCCGGGAATTGCAAAAATGTTGGAACCTGTCCAGTAATTTCTGTAGCCCAGCTGGGGTCTTGGAGATCAGTAGTGTATTGTCCGCAAACAGGAGGCTGTTTGTCACTACAAGGAAATGCAATACATACATGTTTATGTCCTACCTTTTACTTACAAAGCACCCTGCCCTTAGGGTTACTTAGAGTCTACCTTAGGATTGACCTATATGTAATTAAAGGATAGTTTAAGGCTTAGTAAGCAGTTTATACTGCCAAGACGGTGTGTAAACTGCACACACAGGCACTGCAGTGGCAGGCCTGAGACAGGATGGAAAGGATACTAGTGTGGGTGGCAAAATTAGTGTTGCAGCCCACTGTAGCATTTGAAGTACAAGTCCTAGATATATGATATAACACTTTACAATGGACTTACGTACACAACAATTCCATCACACAGGTATACACCAATCTAATCATGATTAGGGAAAGAAGCACATGCACTTTAGCACCGGTCAGTAGTGGTAAAGTGTTCAGAGTCCTAAGGCCAACAAAAAGAAACAGCAAACTGTGGGAGCAAAAGGCAAAAAGACAAGAGGAATACCACCCTATGGATGCCAGGTCTAACAAATTGAATTAATACTATAAAATGTATATAGTTCACAGATTCCAAAATGTTAAATATAGTTAAAATAAAGATAGATAAACATAGATGCCTACATTATTTCACAGAGGAGAAACCCCAAACTAAAATATATGGACTATTCCTACATTATGGAAAGCACTATCAAGAAACTGACTCAATGTAAACGTTCAGTAAATGTTATTCAAATGTCCGCTATTGGTAATACAACTACCAAAAATGATACTGTTGACAATGTAAAACAACCCAATAATGTGAATAATATTAGGCCGGGGCAGTAAACTCTGCTGGCGGAGTCTGCAGAATTCAGGCAATCCTCACTTCACGAAGGAGTGTGGGGTTCCTGAGTTCTATATCCCAGGGCGCAAAGCTGATTTCTTTTCTGTTCATGCCTGAGATTTTTTTGGGCACTCATGCATGAGCGACACAATATTTTAGAGCCATTGGTGAGCTCGCGCACTACTTCACACTCGCTTGCTTTGTTTCTGGCCACGATGGCACCAGTGCAGTGCCGATCCTGACCAGAAACAGCTTTAGTGCTTGAGAAGAACTAGTTTTTTCCAACAGAAAGTTGGTGCCTCAGAGACTCCAACTTCCTGTTCCTGCCCAGCAGACTCCTCCCAGTGCTTGTCCATCTCCTGGTCATTTTCTATACGCCATCTCTGCTAGTGCCTAAAACCTTCCTTCTATTATCCTATGTACAAGGAAAATAGCATGTTGATTTGAAAGCGTGGTGTCTGTGTGCATGAGTGATGTGTGAAACAGTCAATAATGAGGAAATCACCTTACCTTGCCTTTCCAAAATTAGCCTGCTCTCCGAAGACAATAAAAAAGACTAAAAAAGACACAGTATTACTTCACCTTGCCACATACCCATCATCGCAGCCTTTAGTGCTGGTGGAACCCAGTGCAACAATCATTTTGGAGCTCCCTCCCATGACTTCCAATAAACATCTGATATTCATTACCAAGATGCCCAGGGGTGAACGTGGGCCTTACAAATGCATCTTATGACCTCCTCATGTCATCAGTGATGTCATCGGTGATGTCATGAATGATGTAATATGTGACATCATCTGCAGTGGATTGCGGGCGCCCGAGTTATAGTTAGCAGAACTAACTATAACAGAGGAATTTCAATGGTTTTGTATGAGTGAAATGTCCAGCTAACTAAAACACCCCTGAAACCTATGGTTTTTTCAGTGAATTTCTAAGGTTTTTTAAATTGTAATTCCTAAATATAACGTGTCTGAAACCTATGTTTTTTTCAGTGAATTTCAATGTTTTTTTAAATGCTAATTTGTAACTATAATGTGCCTGAAACCTATGTTTTTTTCAGTTAATTTCTAAGGTGTTTTAAATGCTAGTTTCTAACTACGCCTACAGAGGTAGGACATGTGAAGAAAGAAGAAAAAACACAAAGAAAGAAGAAAAAGAAATGCAGAAAGAAGCAAACGAAGTCCACAAAGACGAAGAAAAGTGCAGGAAGAAGGAAGACATGCAGAAAGAACAAACAGAGGAGCAGAAAGAGGCCTTGTTGCAAAATCATCCAGCACTCTCAACTTTTTCAGATGGGTACTGGTGGTAACTGACTCTGACTAACTAGTCCTAGAGCCAGTGCTATGCTAAAAGACACTTAGAATACAGTTAAAACACCTACATACAGTAGGGAACACTATGCGTTGGGGTACCCCAGTAATTAGAATGAGCTCCTCTGTAAGCCCCTAGTACATAATAGGGCAGGGGGATTTAAATTAGCTGTACACTGGTGAAGGGAGGGGGTGGGCTGAAATGATGTGTGCAAACACGCCCTGTGGCCGTTTTAATTTGGGGATAAAGTCCCCTTGAATCCTGAGTGTCCCTTGGGTCCAACTAGCTCACCAGGTATCTCCAGTTAGCGCCATAGAGCTGCGTTGCAGAGAGGTGTAAAAAGTGGCACGGCCTGGACCACCTCTCTGCAACGCAGTGCAGTGGTGCTTACTGGAAGCCCCTGTTGGGCTAGTTGGCCCCCAGGGGCCCTCAGGATTGAAGGGGAATTAATTCCCCAACTTAAAACAGGCCACAGGGCGTATTTGCACACCTCACCTCAGGCCCCGTTCCCTCCCTTCACCACTGTGTAAACGCGCCCTGTGTCCATTCTAAGTTGGGAAATTAAGTCCCCTTCAATCCTGAGGGTCCCTGGGGACCAACTAGCCCACCAGGTACGTCCAGTATGCGCCAGGGAGCTGCATTGCAGAGAGGTGTTCGGAGGCCACACCCCTTTTTACAACACTCAGCAACGCAGCTCTGTGGCGCTTACTGGAGGTACCTGATGGGCCTTTTTTGTCATTTATTTTAATGGGGGAGGGGGACCGCATGGCCCTCCTCCCGGGCCACTCCTGGCCCCGGGGATCCCATCCCCCGGGGCCTGGCCACCTTCTTGGGGACCGTGGGAGGGTCACCAATCCCCCCACGGTCCCAGCCAGCTCTCCGCCTCCTGTGGGAGCCGGCATTGCTTTTCCACATGGGGAGCAGCTCACACGCTGCTCCCCATGTGGAAAAGCAATCTGCTTTGCTTCATTGAAGCGAGAGCAGGATTCCCTGCTCTCGCTTCAATGAAGCAAAGCAGTTTGCAATGAAAGAATGAAAGGTTGGGAGCCGCGAGGCTCCCGCCCTGTCATTGCAAACCACAGTGTCCCGGGAGTGGACACCCCGGGACACTGCAGGAGCTGGCCCTGGGGGGTGGCGGTCCCCAGGGCCATGATAAGGCTCCAGGAGGGGACCACGTGGCCCCCCTCCCACTTAATTTAAAGCCCCATGGGTTGGGGGTCCCCGGGGCTTGGGGGTCTGTAACAGATCTCCTATGTTAAATATTTAGTGCCCTGGGGAGGTGGCGGTCTCCGGGGTGTGTGGGGGGGCTCAAGCCCCCCACACAGGTTTATTTCTTTTAAAAGCCACGGGGGTGGCGGCCCCAGGGGCTGCGGGGGGCAGTGACAAAGTCCTGGGGGGTGGTGGTCCCCGGGGCTTGGGGGGGCCTTTGAGCCCCCACCTATGTATATTAAAGCCTTGGGGTGGCAGTCCCCAGGGCTGCGGGGGAGCTGAAAGCCCCCCCCATAATTCAGTAAAGCGCCAGGGGTGGTAGTCCCTGGGGCTGGGGGGCCCCTCTGATCCCTATTCAAATATGCATATTGCCCCCGGGACTTAGCCCCCCGGGGGCTAATTAAAAACGAAGCGCGGAAGCGCGTGCTTCGTTTTATTTTACAGCAGGATGCGCGGATCCTAAGCGCATCCCGCGATTTAAAAAATATATATATATATATAATTTTTGGGCCTTGGGGGTTCTTGTGGGACCCCCTGAGCAGGCCTAGGGGGTCAGGGTGTTTCTACCCTGCCCCCTTTGTGTGTGTTTTGCATTTTTTTCACTGCTTTCATGTGCCTCGGTTACAGAGGCAGAAGATGGCTGCCAACACTTCCTGGTTTGAAGGGTTGACAGCCAATTAGCATAAAGCTCGTGCTCGGGAGGATCCGCGGCCCTAGATATATCTATTTTTTTACTTTTGAATATCTCAGGAACTACTGAACAGATGTACACCATTTAACCAAAAGGCACGAGTGTGAACCAAGGGCTACCTCTTTGCCAAATTTGGTGTAATTTCGTTCAGCAGTTCGGGCTGTAGCTGCGACTAACGGTCCCTATGGAATATTGCATGGGGAAAACACGTTTTGGGACCCCCATTTTTTTCTCAGCCCCCGCTTGACGAATCACCCCGAGACTTTCAGGATAGGAGCGGACCGGAGTGGGCCACGAGTTTTGAAAATGTCGTGAAGATTCGTTAACCGGCGCCAAAGTTATTTCAAATAGAATGTTGCGGATTTCCTATGGCTAATAGGTCCTAACTATAACTACCTACTGGCGACCGCCAGTAGGTAATAGCTATATAGATATATATACATATGTATATATATATGTGTGTGTGTACTGTATGTGTGTGTATGTGTGTGTGTGTATATATATATATATATATATATATATTACCTACTGGCATTCGCCAGTAGGTAGTTATAGTTACGACCTATTTTCCATAGGAAATCCGCAACATTCTATTTGGAATAACGTTAGCGCCGATTGATGAATCTTCGCAAAATTTTCCAAACTTTTGGCCAGCTCCGGTCCGCTCCTATCCTTAAAATTTCACGGTGATTCGTCAAGCGGGAGCCGAGAAAAAAGGGGGGTCCCAAAACGCGTTTTCCCAATGCATTTTCCCATAGGACCTGTTGACGCAGCTACAGCCCGAACTGCTGAACGGCATTACACCAAATTTGGCAAAGAGGTAGTCCTCATTTCAGACTCATGCCTTTTGCTTAAATAGTGTAAATACGTTCAGTAGTTCCTGAGAAAATTATAGTTAAAAAGATAGATATATCTGGCGAAGCCTAACCACACATCTTATCGTGAGATCTGATTGGCTGTCAGTACTTCATCCAAGAAATGTTGGCAGCCATCTTGGGACCAATATACATGATAGCACCTCATTAAAAAGCATTGCAGTTAATAGAAGGTTTTAAGACTTTAGTTACATTATAAATCATTTGTTGATGGTACCATACTCATTTTAGGAATTGTGGTGTGTTCTAAGGTGATTTTACCATGTGAAAAAGCCTTCTGCTGTGATATCATGAATCATGTTTGAGAGAAAACTATTTTCTCATGCTTTTCCCACAGAGGTTTGGAAGGTGATCTATAAGCTAAACTGAGAGCATATTTTCTGTAAATTCACATTATCTTTCTCAGTCATGTGAGAATGAAGTCTGACATTCTCAGTAAAACATGTACATCCAACAAGGGCAGAGACTGTCAGTTGATTCCTTTGTGTTCTTCTGCAGCTTCCCAGAGTGTTCTAAAGAACAACTAGAGCACTAACAGTCCTAATTATGACAAACGTATTGCACACCTGAAGCCATCTTGATTGGAATAAAGTGGTAACACTTAAAACATTTAATTTAAAAAGGAACAAAATGAGGGGGTTCATTTTGCCATAGAAAGTATGATTAGTGCTGCAGAAAGAAAAATTAGGGCACATTTTGAATGACTTCTCAAATCCTCTTCTATTTCATGAAAAAGTTCTGGCATGTAGACTGAAACATGCACTTTCAATACCAGCAGCAGACTTCCCTTGGTGAGCAGTAGCTTTACTACAGTGATCTAATAAGCAACTAGAGTGCTAACATTCTGAATTTATGACAAATGTGTGACACATCTGAATGCCTTCTTGATGGAACCAAAGTAAAAAACTGAAAGTATTTCCTACTGAGGAGACTGCAGTAAATGAGGAAATTCGGAAACTTCATAACAAATAAGTCTCCCAAAATGGCCACCAGAGACAATAGAGCCCAAATGTAGCACAAATATCACCCAGATGTAGCCCAAGTATAGCCCAATGACAGAATGTGCCAGAGTGTTCTAACGAACAACTAGAGCGCTAACAGTCTTACTTATGACAAATGTATGGCACATCTGAAGCCATCTTGATTAGAATAAAGTGGTAACACTTAAAACATTTAATTTACAAAGGTACAACATGAGGGGGTTCATTTTGCCATAGAAATTATGATTAGTGCTGCAGAAAGAAAAATTAGGGCACATTTTGACTTCTCAAATCCTCTTCTATTTCATAAAAAAATTCTGACATGCAGACTGAAACATGCACTTTGAATACCAGCAGCAGAGTTCCCTGGTGAGCAGTAGCTTTACTACAGTGATCTAATGAGCAACTAGAGTGCTAGCATTCCGAATTTATGGCAAATGTGTGACACATCTGAATGCCTTCTTGATGGAACCAAAGTAAAAAACTGAAAGTATTTCCTACTGAGGAGACTGCAGTAAATGAGGAAATTAGAAAACTTCATAACAAATAAATCTCCCAAGATGGCCACCAGAGACAAAAGAGCCCAATTATAGCCCAAATATCACCCAGAGGTAGCCCAAGTATAGCCCACTGACAGAATGCCCCAGAGTTTTCTTAAGAACAACTAGAGCGCTTACTGTCTTACTTATGACAAAAGTATGGCACACCTGAAGCCATCTTGATTGGAATAAACTGGTAACACTTAAAACATTTAATTTAAAAAGGAACACAATGAGGGGGTTCATTTTGCCATAGAAATTATGATTAGTGCTGAAGAAAGAAAAATTAGGGCACATTTTGAGTGACTTCTCAAATCCTCTTCTATTTCATTAAAAAAAATCTGATGTGCAGACTGAAACATGCACTTTTAATACCAGCAGCAGACTTCCGTGGTGCGCAGTAGCTTTACTACAGTGATCTAATGAGCAACTAGAGTGCTAACATTCAGAATTTATGGGAAATGTGTGACATATCTGAATACCTTCTTGATGGAATCAAAGTAAAAAACTGAAAGCATTTCCTACTGAGGAGACTGCAGTAAATGAGGAAATTAGGAAACTTCATAACAAATAAATCTCCCAAGATGGCCACCAGAGACAAAAGAGCCCAAATGCAGCACAAATATCACCCAGATGTAGCCCACATGTAGCCCAATGACAGAAGTGTGCAAAACACTTAATTTTTTGTGTATTTGCAGTTTTATATAGTGCAGACTTGTCAGGTATTGGAGTGCTTTACATGAGCATTGGTTACATCACACAAGATCAAATTCATTTTGGTTGTAGACATGGGGAGATTAAGTGATTTGACCAGAATCACAGAATGTTGAGCTGAAGCAGAAACTCCAACCTGTTTCCCCAGTTGTAAAGTCTGCAACTCTGGAAGTAACACCACATCCTCTCCCCTAGGTGCAACATTTAATCAAGTGGTCAACTGGATAAAAAAACATAAAGATTGCAAATAATTTAAAAGTTCTTGGTCGCTATTTGAAAATTCAGAAAATATGTCCTCATTTTAGATTTTTAGAGCACTAACCATAATTTTGATGCAAATAAGACCCTCTCATATATGTAATTTCTAAAGGAAATGCTCTAGGTATTACAGTTTTGATTACATCAAGATGACGTCAGGCGTTCCACACTTTTGTAATAAATATAGAATGTTAGCAATCTAGTTGTTCATTGGGATTCTGTTGAGAGGCAGAGGCCAGGGGCACGGACTCTGAAAATTGAAGGCAGGTAGGAGAGTGCAAAGGCAACAATTTGACCACACTGGGCAGGCAGGAAGGGCAGTGGCAGCACAACAGACTATGGAGGGCAGTGGAAAGGGGGGCAGGGGCAACAAACCAACAATACAGGACTGGCAAGAGAGGCTGTGGCACTATAATAGACCATTGTGGGCAGAAGGAAGAGGCAGTGGTAGTACAACCATACATGCCAACACACCCGTTTCAGCCAGGAAACTTCCAATGTTTTTAAGCTCAAATGGGCTTTAGTTGATCTGTCTCCTGTCTACAATCTCCTCTTATTCAATGTAACTCAAAGGGGGAAATCAATACCCCAGTTTTTTTTCAAAATCTCCCTCTTACCAAGTTCAAAATGTTCGCAAGTAATGTACATTGGATCATGGTAGGCAGGAGGAATTGGGGTAGGGACATGGACTCCGATAACAGAGGACAGGAGGGACATGGAGAGGTGCACCAAACTGACCCTACAGGGCAGGCATCAGGGTTTGCAGCAGCACAATACACCACACAGGGCATGCGGGACGGGATTGCAGCACAACAATCCATAGAAAGCAATAGGGAGGGGACAGGACCATGCACATGGACAACAGAGAACAGAGGGGAAAGAGGCAAAGGTAGCTAGCTGACCATAATGGACAGACAGGAGAGAAAGCTGTAGCATGACAGACCTTAAAGGGCAGGAGGGACAGATCAGGGGCATTACAATGGAACAGACAAGCCAGGAGGGAGGGAATAGGGGTCTGCACATGGAAACAGAGGGCTTGGGGCAAGGGGGTAGGGCAGGAGCAGCAAGATGACCATGGAGGTCAGGCAGGATGGGTACTAGAAGCAAGACACACCATGGAGAGCAACAGTGAGACTATGATGGCATACACACAGACCATGGAGGGAAGGTGGGAGGGGGTCAGGGGCAGCTAGCTGACCACACAGGGAAGGTGGGAAGGGTCATGGCAGCACAGAAGACCATGCATGGCAAGTGGGAGGGTTAGCGGCAGCACAATGGCTATGATGGGCAAGAAGGAGGGTGCTGGGGCATGCACAAAGGACCATGGAGGATAGAAGGGAGGGTCAGGACCTGGGCACAGACAAGAGAGTGTAGGGGAAGGGGCCTCACAACAGACTGCGCGGGGCAGGCAGGAGGAGCAGTTGCAGCACAACAGACCAGGGAGGGCAGAAGGGTGTGGCAGTAAAATGGACTATGGAGGACAGGAGGAAGGGGATAGGGGCATGGCATGTGGACAGGCAGGGTGGAGGTGGCAGGGACAGGTTACAGTCATCTGACAAAGCTAGGCTGGTGGGAGGGGAGTGGCAGCTCAACAGAACACTCAGAGTAGATGGGAGTGGCAGGTCCATGAACATGGTGGGCAAAAAGGATGGAGCAGGGGCATGCACAAAGACATTGGAGGGCAGGGGGAAGGATAATAGGGGCAGCAAGCTAAGCACAGAGGCTAAGCAGGAGGTCAATGATGGGCCATAGAATTGGGCAATGGAGGGCAGGAGGAGTGGACTGGTACATCATGCTAAATAGAGGGCAGTGGCAGCACATCAGACCATGCATGGCAGGAGGGAGGAGGCTAGTCCATGGATTCAGACAACAGGTGATAGGGAGGAGGTGGATGGGGCAGCAAGCTAACTGTTCAGAGAAGGTGGGTATTAGAAACTTTATTGCTTTTAAAATGTGTGTCTGTGCGAACTACTTAAAATATGGACAAGTGTGCAGCAGAATCCCACTTTTATTCATGAAGAAGAGGACGTTTGTGACTGTGACTCCGGGCTCACTTGGCAGAGACACCCCCTGACCCTCCACCCCCCATCGCAAAATGTAATGCCCGTGAAAAGAGTAGGTGGACGCAGTGTTATATAGAACATAGTCCTGAGAGCACGATTGAAAATGAAAACTAGATATAGTATATGGTATAAACTATGCACCAAAAAGTGTGATGTAAGATGAACCGGGGCGTGAAATATAATATGCAATACATTGTGCGCAATGACAGATTCATTGGAGAGCGCGAGATAGCACAGGCACTAGCGCGTGCTATGCGATATGCGCCTTGGAGTGTAATATGCACAGGGCAGTGTTGTGTAACCTAACTAGTCTCTAAAGTTGTCATATAAAATATGTGCTGGGGAGTGTAACGTTGCATATGCACTGTGACAAAGATATGGATCCCAGATTGTAATATGTATGGCATAGCACTGTGCGTTATAACATAGGCATCGAGGAAGGCACGTTAGATGGGGCAATATAACCCGTGCGAAGGCAAGTGTGGCATGATATATTCACGGGGTGGTGTTACTGTGCACATGGGCTAGAGAGTGTCATAGTATACGCATTAGCTGGTGGAATACAACATAGAGGTGTGCGGAACTCGGCGGGCACTGGTGAGTGTAACACAGCATTAGGCTCAGCCAGGAGCACGCTGTGACTCTCAAGTGAGGTTCGTCTCCTTTCCAGAGAGTACAATAAAAAGTATTACACATCCGGCGGTGGATGTGTGTTTTATTAACCGTGAGGGGGGTTTCTTGCATAGTTTGGTCGAATTTTGGTCGAATCCCCTTTGAATGGCTTGGTGTATGTGTGTATTAAATGTGCCCGTCAATAGCCACCCATGTTTGTATAAATAAACGACAAGGGTGTCTACTTGAAGAGTACCCACCGGTGGGGGTGCCAGGATTAGGCATGGTAGGGCATCAGACACGTCAGAGCTTCACTAGCGGTGTAAATACATTCCACGTGGATTCATTGTATGCATAGTTGCCTTTCAATGAATATCACGCAAATCGTCATGGTGATAGGTACATACGGTTTGTCAAGCATGTCCTAGGTGTTTCTATAAATATATATATTTTTTAAATAATAAAAAACAAAGGCCAGCCCCGGGGGATGGGGTCCCCGGGGCCATAAGTGGCCTGAGGAGGGGGGCAACGCAGCCCCTCTCCTAAAGAATAAACATTTTAAAAAAAGGCCATGACCCGGGGGTTGGGGTCCTCGGGGACGATTAAGGCCTTTGGGAGGGCCAAATCTTTTTTTTTCAACAAAAAAAAGCCACACAGCCCTCCTTCTTAAAGAAATAAAATAAATAAAAGACCGGCATCGCGCCGGAGGCCACGCCCCTCCTTGCAGCACTCTGCAAATGCGCCCCCTGGCCAGATGTAAGTAGGGGAATTAATTCCCCTTCAATACTGAGGGTCCCTGAGGGCCAACTAGCCCAACAGGTATCTCCAGTATGCGCCAGGGAGCTGCGTTGCAGATAGGTGTTCTGAGGCCACGCCCCTTTTTACACCTCTATGCAACGCAGCTCTGTGGTGCTTACTGGAGGTACCTAGTGGGCTAGTTTGACCCGAGGGACCCTTAGGATTCAAGGGTACTTAATCTTTCAACTCAGAACAGCCACAGGGCGTGTTTACACAGTGGTGAAGGGAGGGGACGGGGCCTGAGGTGACATGTGCAAACACGCCCTGTGGCGCGTTTTAAGTTGGGGAAATAATTACCTTTCAATCCTGAGGGACCCTGGGGGCCAACTAGCCCACCAGGTGCTTCCAGTAAGCGCCACTGCTCTGCGTTGCAGAGAGGTGGTGCAGGCCGTGCCCTTTTTACACCTCTCTGCAATGGCGCTTACTGGACGTACCTAGTGGGCTATTTTGCCCCTAGGGACCCTCAGGATTCAAGGGGACTTAATCTCCCAACTTAAAAAATGGCCACAGTGTGTGTTTACACAGTGGGGAAGAGAGGGGACAGGGCCTGAGGTGAGGTGTGCAAACACGCCCTATGGCGCGTTTTAAGTTGGGGAAATATTTCCCCTTCAATCCTGAGGGCCCCTGGGGGCTAACCAGCCCACCAGGTGCTTCCAGTAAGCGCCACTGAGCTGCGTTGCAGAGAGAGGTCCAGGCGTGCCACTTTTTACACCTCTCTGCAACGCAGCTCTGGGGCGCTTACTGGAGGTACCTAGTGGGCTAGTTGGACCCTAGGAACCCTCAGGATTCAAATGAATTTAATCTCCCAACTAAAAACGGCCACTGGGTGTGTTTACACAGTGGTAAATGGAGGGGACGGGGCCTGAGTTAACATGTGCAAGCACGCCCTGTGGCGCATTTTAAGAGGTAGTTTCAATCCCCTGCCTTATTATATACTAGGGGCTTACAGAGGAGGTCATGCTAATCACAGGGGGACCCCAACGCATAGTGTTCCCTAGTGTATGTAGGTGTTTTCACTGTATTCTGAGTGTCTTTTAACATAGCACTGGCTCTAGGACTGATTAGTCAGACTCAGTTACCACCAGTATCCATCTGAAAAAGTTGAGGGTACAGGATGATTTTGCAACAAGGCTTCTTTCTGCTCTTCTGTTTGTTCTTTCTGCACGTTATCCTTCTTCCTGTACTTTTCTTCATCTTTGAGGACTTCTGTTGCTTCTTTCTGCATTTCTTTTTTTCCTTTCTGTGCGTTTCTTCTTCTTTCTTCACATGTCCTATCTCTGTAGGCATAGTTAGAAATTAGCATTTAAAAAACCTTTGAAATTCACTGAAAAACCATAGGTTTTAGGCACGTTATAGTTAGGAATTAGCATTTAAACAACCTTAGAAATTCACTGAAAAAAACATAGGTTTCAGGGGCGTTATAGTTAGCTGGTCTTTTCACTCGTACAAAACCATTGAGATTCCCCCGTTATAGTTAGTTCGGCTAACTATAACTCGCGCGCCCGCAATGCACTGCTGATGACGTGACATATTACATCACTCATGACATGGTCAGTGACATCACTCATGACATCACTCATGACATCTCAAATGACATCACTGATGACATCACTGATGACATCATCCTTGTGATAGAGTGGCAGACCTCCTCTCCCCCTTATATAACCTTTGATACATACATTCAAAAATAGAAACTAATATTTTCAAAACAATGGACATACCAATACCAGTTACAACAACCTATTCAGTAATTCTAAGATCCACATACACATCCACTCATTCACCAACAGTCCTATACAGTCACTCATACATGTACTCACTCATCATATGTACTCATACACCTATACATCCTGTTACACAACGCCACTCATCCATAGAGTTACTCACACACATAGTCACTCATGCTAATAAAGAATCAAACATCCATTTACTTGCATATACAGTTATACATACACCACCACACTTACTTCTACAGAAACTTACACATACTTAGTCTTTTAAACAATCACTTATAGAAACACATACTTATTCATACAGGAACTCTTTCAATCTCTCACTCTCACATATACGCACTTATATACACCAATAGTCACATATACTAGTTTAAAACATATGTAGTTACTCATAAAGATAATATTGCGACAGTCATTCACTCACTAACACACCCATGCACACACTCATCCACCCATACAGTCCTGCACACATGCTGTCTTCAACACATACAAACAGTGAGTCACTCATTCATGCACCTATGCACTACGTAATACCCCCACCGAACCATACAGAAACTCAGACACTCATACTGATACTCAAAAAATCAACTAATAACTATATAGACACTCATGTAGCTACTCACCAACCCATGCAGCCACTTATACACAAAGTGAGAGACTGGTACAGATGTTTACATATTGAAACATTACTCACTAAGTCATGTATTCACTAAAATACACTTAATCAGTCATTATACAATCAATTTTTCAAAAACAAATCATCCATTTAGACACTTATATACCTATTTATTCTTCCATCGACCTTGAGATATACATATATAAAACATATGTAATTTTCAGAAAAACACACATTCACTGGATGATGTCATCAGTGATGTCATCAGTGATGTCATTTGAAATGTCATCAGTGATGTCATGAATGATGTCACTGACCATGTCATGAGTGATGTAATATGTGACGTCATCAGCAGTGCATTGCGGGCGCGCAAGTTATAGTTAGCTGAACTAACTATAATGGGGGAATATCAATGGTTTTGTACAAGTGAAAGACAAGAAGTCTTTTGGCCCCTGTGACTTCAGAAAACAGTATTCTAGCCAGCAAGCCCTTGGAGATCACTTGAAGGGAAGGCAGAGTCCAGCTCTCCTTCAGCAGAGTCAGGTAGCAGTAGGCATAAGGAAAACAAGCAGAAAAGCAGTCCTTCCACAAAAGCAGTCCAGTTAAGTCCATTAAGCAGCACAGCAGTCCTTCTGACAGAGGTTCAATTCTAGATCCAGAAGTGTCTGATTTCAGAAGATTTCAAAAGTGCATTTGAGGTAGGAGATGACTTCAAAGCACCTCTTTGAAATGCACAAGGATCCCTTTCAACCCAGTCCTGTCTGTCTGGCTATCTTTAACTCGATGCTTTGTGTGTATACAGGACAATGCCCATTGAAGTGCATCAGCCCCTCCCATCGCTGTGTTTGTGGCTGTATAGAGGGAATGCAAAAAGTGTAGCTATCACTCAACCCACACGTGTATGAGAAAGGGCTGTCAGGCACAAAGAGCAGCAAGTACAGAGAAAGTCGACTTTCTAAAAGTGTTGTTTCTAAAACAGTAATGTTAAATCCAACATCACCAGTAAGGAGGATTTATCAATACCATTCCATATGAAACATGAAAAAGCTACTCCTCTCTGACCAGGAATTACACCTTAAAAGTGTATTAAGGAATTCCCAATGCTGGCATATAAGAGGGGTAGGCCTCACAGTAGTGATAAACAAAATAGTCAGTCAGTCAAAGTTGCTTTATTTCGATAACAAGTATCATAAAAGCATCAAACTAGCCTTTTAAAAATAAACTATATACAGATAAAAGATACCATTAAAAGCCGCATGAAGCACATAATATTTGATCAATCAGAACATGATAACACATCAGTTCATCATAATAAAATGTTCATTTTGATAAAACATGAGTTAAAAGAATTTGTTATTTAAGAGAGTAAAGCTAGTTGAACATTATATGAGTGACAGAGCGTAGGTATTAATTCAAGCGATATTTGGTGATTCATCTTGTGCTATAGTGTATTCTCTATCGGGCTTAAAAAGTGAAGTTAAATCACCCTTTGTAAAGCTTTATGCCTGACTATCCAGGCACAACTCAAGAATTTGGCCACTCCGCAAACAAAGAAGGTTCTCGCATCAGATTTTAAGATGCGTAATGCAGTGCGATGGTCGTGAGTACACAATTGTTTGCAGATCGGTGTTAACCATCTAGACCTTGTCTTTTCGCACACTGGACAAGCAAACATTTAGTGGGCGATGCTCTCCTTTGGCGCTCTACAGCAAGCACAAACTTCAGTTGTCTGTTTCGGGGGGCGCCATTTAGCAGTTAACACATGGACTGGAAGCGACCCAAATCTGAATTGCCAATAGAGCGCCCTATTTCTTGGTATCTGGATTACGTCCAAATATGGTTCGAGGCTTCTACGTTGTTTATGCTGGAAAAATTCTTCGATTAGCTCTCCCACATTTGGATTACTAAGCTCCCTCATGTCAACCAAGTCCCAATAAATGCGTTTAAGTTCAGCCTTACTCGGGGGATTTTGATTGTCCCAACAATCCTTAAGGCCGAGAGTTGACATTAGTTTTTTGACATTAGATAACCACTTAACCCCATGGTTGACATCTAGACTCATGGCTTCAGCAAATCCTTTTGCATAGGCCATGAGTTCAGTGGTCCGTCTAAGGCGGGCCCAAAAAAGCAAAGTTTGGCGATATCGCTAAATGAGCGTTTGCCCATATCGTACATCCAGTGAGTTAGTGAAACGTTCCGGGGTAACATGACCAAATCCCTCAGGAACTTGTTCTCTGACCTGCAGATCACATCAACATTGTGGAATCCCCATAGCTTGGCTCCGGAAAGTGCCGAACTGACTGCCTTTGCATCATAAACACTGCCTGCTTTGAGAAGAGCGATGTTCTTTGCTTAGTGCCCCGACCGCACGTTTATGGTTCAGGAGCATTTTATCAAGATGGGACCTCGATTGCATTTTTTCCGATAGACGTATGCAGAGATAGTCAAATGTGCTGACACTCTTCAGTTGTGTCCCATCTTGGGTAAGATTATTTTTGAAGGATTTGTGGGGGTTTAGTGTCATAAACTTGGTCTTAGAAGTATTTATAACCAACCCCCGGGAATTGCAAAAATGTTGGAACCTGTCCAGTAATTTCTGTAGCCCAGCTGGGGTCTTGGAGATCAGTAGTGTATTGTCCGCAAACAGGAGGCTGTTTGTCACTACAAGGAAATGCAATACATACATGTTTATGTCCTACCTTTTACTTACAAAGCACCCTGCCCTTAGGGTTACTTAGAGTCTACCTTAGGATTGACCTATATGTAATTAAAGGATAGTTTAAGGCTTAGTAAGCAGTTTATACTGCCAAGACGGTGTGTAAACTGCACACACAGGCACTGCAGTGGCAGGCCTGAGACAGGATGGAAAGGATACTAGTGTGGGTGGCAAAATTAGTGTTGCAGCCCACTGTAGCATTTGAAGTACAAGTCCTAGATATATGATATAACACTTTACAATGGACTTACGTACACAACAATTCCATCACACAGGTATACACCAATCTAATCATGATTAGGGAAAGAAGCACATGCACTTTAGCACCGGTCAGTAGTGGTAAAGTGTTCAGAGTCCTAAGGCCAACAAAAAGAAACAGCAAACTGTGGGAGCAAAAGGCAAAAAGACAAGAGGAATACC
The DNA here is from genome assembly GCF_964204655.1 of Triturus cristatus. Taxonomy (NCBI): domain Eukaryota; kingdom Metazoa; phylum Chordata; class Amphibia; order Caudata; family Salamandridae; genus Triturus; species Triturus cristatus. The sequence continues at coordinate 1,117,721,061 of NC_140592.1, forward strand.
ACCCTATGGATGCCAGGTCTAACAAATTGAATTAATACTATAAAATGTATATAGTTCACAGGTTCCAAAATGTTAAATATAGTTAAAATAAAGATAGATAAACATAGATGCCTACATTATTTCACAGAGGAGAAACCCCAAACTAAAATATATGGACTATTCCTACATTATGGAAAGCACTATCAAGAAACTGACTCAATGTAAACGTTCAGTAAATGTTATTCAAATGTCCGCTATTGGTAATACAACTACCAAAAATGATACTGTTGACAATGTAAAACAACCCAATAATGTGAATAATATTAGGCCGGGGCAGTAAACTCTGCTGGCGGAGTCTGCAGAATTCAGGCAATCCTCACTTCACGAAGGAGTGTGGGGTTCCTGAGTTCTATATCCCAGGGCGCAAAGCTGATTTCTTTTCTGTTCATGCCTGAGATTTTTTTGGGCACTCATGCATGAGCGACACAATATTTTAGAGCCATTGGTGAGCTCGCGCACTACTTCACACTCGCTTGCTTTGTTTCTGGCCACGATGGCACCAGTGCAGTGCCGATCCTGACCAGAAACAGCTTTAGTGCTTGAGAAGAACTAGTTTTTTCCAACAGAAAGTTGGTGCCTCAGAGACTCCAACTTCCTGTTCCTGCCCAGCAGACTCCTCCCAGTGCTTGTCCATCTCCTGGTCATTTTCTATACGCCATCTCTGCTAGTGCCTAAAACCTTCCTTCTATTATCCTATGTACAAGGAAAATAGCATGTTGATTTGAAAGCGTGGTGTCTGTGTGCATGAGTGATGTGTGAAACAGTCAATAATGAGGAAATCACCTTACCTTGCCTTTCCAAAATTAGCCTGCTCTCCGAAGACAATAAAAAAGACTAAAAAAGACACAGTATTACTTCACCTTGCCACATACCCATCATCGCAGCCTTTAGTGCTGGTGGAACCCAGTGCAACAATCATTTTGGAGCTCCCTCCCATGACTTCCAATAAACATCTGATATTCATTACCAAGATGCCCAGGGGTGAACGTGGGCCTTACAAATGCTTCTTATGACCTCCTCCTGTCATCAGTGATGTCATCGGTGATGTCATGAATGATGTAATATGTGACATCATCTGCAGTGGATTGCGGGCGCCCGAGTTATAGTTAGCAGAACTAACTATAACATAGGAATTTCAATGGTTTTGTACGAGTGAAATGTCCAGCTAACTAAAACACCCCTGAAACCTATGTTTTTTTCAGTGAATTTCTAAGGTTTTTTAAATTGTAATTCCTAAATATAACGTGTCTGAAACCTATGTTTTTTTCAGTGAATTTCAATGTTTTTTTAAATGCTAATTTGTAACTATAATGTGCCTGAAACCTATGTTTTTTTCAGTTAATTTCTAAGGTGTTTTAAATGCTAGTTTCTAACTACGCCTACAGAGGTAGGACATGTGAAGAAAGAAGAAAAAACACAAAGAAAGAAGAAAAAGAAATGCAGAAAGAAGCAAACGAAGTCCACAAAGACGAAGAAAAGTGCAGGAAGAAGGAAGACATGCAGAAAGAACAAACAGAGGAGCAGAAAGAGGCCTTGTTGCAAAATCATCCAGCACTCTCAACTTTTTCAGATGGGTACTGGTGGTAACTGACTCTGACTAACTATTCCTAGAGCCAGTGCTATGCTAAAAGACACTTAGAATACAGTTAAAACACCTACATACAGTAGGGAACACTATGCGTTGGGGTACCCCTGTAATTAGAATGACCTCCTCTGTAAGCCCCTAGTACATAATAGGGCAGGGGGATTTAAATTAGCTGTACACTGGTGAAGGGAGGGGGTGGGCTGAAATTAGGCCTGGGCAAAAATTTCGTTCCGTTCGCGGAAATTGCGATAATTTGACATTTTTGCGTTCCGCGGAGAGCGCGAAAATGTCAAAAATTCCGGTTTCCGCAGCTTGGCGATAATTTGTTTCTTGCTCGCGCTGTAAAATGATACATTCTCGCGCGCGCGCGATCGCCTTACCTGAATCCCTGCGTTCGCCGACAAGTTTTCTTGATCCGGTCGCGTTCTCCATGAGATGTTGTATTGTTTTTAGCCATTTGCGCTGTCTCGCGACAGTTCGCGCCCGCAGTGACGTCATGCGTCGCGCGATCACGTCTTTCTTCTCGCGATCATGCACCGCGAGAACAACTCAAAACAAGATGGCCGCGCCCGCAAGCAACCACATGGGTAAGTTGGCGACCCGCAACCATGCAGAAAATCTCGCGAACATGCCGGAAAAAAACTTCCGCATCTTCGCGATATTTCTGCTTGTTTGCGATAATTTTAAACATTCTCGCGATAATTTGCGAAGGTTAATTCCGCAAATTCCGCCCACCCCTAGCTGAAATGATGTGTGCAAACACGCCCTGTGGCCGTTTTAATTTGGGGATAAAGTCCCCTTGAATCCTGAGTGTCCCTTGGGTCCAACTAGCTCACCAGGTATCTCCAGTTAGCGCCATAGAGCTGCGTTGCAGAGAGGTGTAAAAAGTGGCACGGCCTGGACCACCTCTCTGCAACGCAGTGCAGTGGTGCTTACTGGAAGCCCCTGTTGGGCTAGTTGGCCCCCAGGGGCCCTCAGGATTGAAGGGGAATTAATTCCCCAACTTAAAACAGGCCACAGGGCGTATTTGCACACCTCACCTCAGGCCCCGTTCCCTCCCTTCACCACTGTGTAAACGCGCCCTGTGTCCATTCTAAGTTGGGAAATTAAGTCCCCTTCAATCCTGAGGGTCCCTGGGGACCAACTAGCCCACCAGGTACGTCCAGTATGCGCCAGGGAGCTGCATTGCAGAGAGGTGTTCGGAGGCCACACCCCTTTTTACAACACTCAGCAACGCAGCTCTGTGGCGCTTACTGGAGGTACCTGATGGGCCTTTTTTGTCATTTATTTTAATGGGGGAGGGGGACCGCATGGCCCTCCTCCCGGGCCACTCCTGGCCCCGGGGATCCCATCCCCCGGGGCCTGGCCACCTTCTTGGGGACCGTGGGAGGGTCACCAATCCCCCCACGGTCCCAGCCAGCTCTCCGCCTCCTGTGGGAGCCGGCATTGCTTTTCCACATGGGGAGCAGCTCACACGCTGCTCCCCATGTGGAAAAGCAATCTGCTTTGCTTCATTGAAGCGAGAGCAGGATTCCCTGCTCTCGCTTCAATGAAGCAAAGCAGTTTGCAATGAAAGAATGAAAGGTTGGGAGCCGCGAGGCTCCCGCCCTGTCATTGCAAACCACAGTGTCCCGGGAGTGGACACCCCGGGACACTGCAGGAGCTGGCCCTGGGGGGTGGCGGTCCCCAGGGCCATGATAAGGCTCCAGGAGGGGACCACGTGGCCCCCCTCCCACTTAATTTAAAGCCCCATGGGTTGGGGGTCCCCGGGGCTTGGGGGTCTGTAACAGATCTCCTATGTTAAATATTTAGTGCCCTGGGGAGGTGGCGGTCTCCGGGGTGTGTGGGGGGGCTCAAGCCCCCCACACAGGTTTATTTTTTTTAAAAGCCACGGGGGTGGCGGCCCCAGGGGCTGCGGGGGGCAGTGACAAAGTCCTGGGGGGTGGTGGTCCCCGGGGCTTGGGGGGGCCTTTGAGCCCCCACCTATGTATATTAAAGCCTTGGGGTGGCAGTCCCCAGGGCTGCGGGGGAGCTGAAAGCCCCCCCCATAATTCAGTAAAGCCCCAGGGGTGGTGGTCCCTGGGGCTGGGGGGCCCCTCTGATCCCTATTCAAATATGCATATTGCCCCCGGGACTTAGCCCCCCGGGGGCTAATTAAAAACGAAGCGCGGAAGCGCGTGCTTCGTTTTATTTTACAGGAGGATGCGCGGATCCTAAGCGCATCCCGCGATTTAAAAAATATATATATATATATAATTTTTGGGCCTTGGGGGTTCTTGTGGGACCCCCTGAGCAGGCCTAGGGGGTCAGGGTATTTCTACCCTGCCCCCTTTGTGTGTGTTTTGCATTTTTTTCACTGCTTTCATGTGCCTCGGTTACAGAGGCAGAAGATGGCTGCCAACACTTCCTGGTTTGAACGGTTGACAGCCAATTAGCATAAAGCTCGCGCTCGGGAGGATCCGCGGCCCTAGATATATCTATTTTTTTACTTTTGAATATCTCAGGAACTACTGAACAGATGTACACCATTTAACCAAAAGGCACGAGTGTGAACCAAGGGCTACCTCTTTGCCAAATTTGGTGTAATTTCGTTCAGCAGTTCGGGCTGTAGCTGCGACTAACGGTCCCTATGGAATATTGCATGGGGAAAACACGTTTTGGGACCCCCATTTTTTTCTCAGCCCCCGCTTGACGAATCACCCCGAGACTTTCAGGATAGGAGCGGACCGGAGTGGGCCACGAGTTTTGAAAATGTCGTGAAGATTCGTCAACCGGCGCCAAAGTTATTTCAAATAGAATGTTGCGGATTTCCTATGGCTAATAGGTCCTAACTATAACTACCTACTGGCGACCGCCAGTAGGTAATAGCTATATAGATATATATACATATGTATATATATATGTGTGTGTGTACTGTATGTGTGTGTATGTGTGTGTGTGTATATATATATATATATATATTACCTACTGGCATTCGCCAGTAGGTAGTTATAGTTACGACCTATTTTCCATAGGAAATCCGCAACATTCTATTTGGAATAACGTTAGCGCCGATTGATGAATCTTCGCAAAATTTTCCAAACTTTTGGCCAGCTCCGGTCCGCTCCTATCCTTAAAATTTCACGGTGATTCGTCAAGCGGGAGCCGAGAAAAAAGGGGGGTTTCAAAACGCGTTTTCCCAATGCATTTTCCCATAGGACCTGTTGACGCAGCTACAGCCCGAACTGCTGAATGGCATTACACCAAATTTGGCAAAGAGGTAGTCCTCATTTCAGACTCATGCCTTTTGCTTAAATAGTGTAAATACGTTCAGTAGTTCCTGAGAAAATTAGAGTTAAAAAGATAGATATATCTGGCGAAGCCTAACCACACATCTTATCGTGAGATCTGATTGGCTGTCAGTACTTCATCCAAGAAATGTTGGCAGCCATCTTGGGACCAATATACATGATAGCACCTCATTAAAAAGCATTGCAGTTAATAGAAGGTTTTAAGACTTTAGTTACATTATAAATCATTTGTTGATGGTACCATACTCATTTTAGGAATTGTGGTGTGTTCTAAGGTGATTTTACCATGTGAAAAAGCCTTCTGCTGTGATATCATGAATCATGTTTGAGAGAAAACTATTTTCTCATGCTTTTCCCACAGAGGTTTGGAAGGTGATCTATAAGCTAAACTGAGAGCATATTTTCTGTAAATTCACATTATCTTTCTCAGTCATGTGAGAATGAAGTCTGACATTCTCAGTAAAACATGTACATCCAACAAGGGCAGAGACTGTCAGTTGATTCCTTTGTGTTCTTCTGCAGCTTCCCAGAGTGTTCTAAAGAACAACTAGAGCACTAACAGTCCTACTTATGACAAACGTATTGCACACCTGAAGCCATCTTGATTGGAATAAAGTGGTAAAACTTAAAACATTTAATTTAAAAACGAACAAAATGAGGGGGTTCATTTTGCCATAGAAAGTATGATTAGTGCTGCAGAAAGAAAAATTAGGGCACATTTTGAATGACTTCTCAAATCCTCTTCTATTTCATGAAAAAGTTCTGGCATGTAGACTGAAACATGCACTTTCAATACCAGCAGCAGACTTCCCTTGGTGAGCAGTAGCTTTACTACAGTGATCTAATAAGCAACTAGAGTGCTAACATTCTGAATTTATGACAAATGTGTGACACATCTGAATGCCTTCTTGATGGAACCAAAGTAAAAAACTGAAAGTATTTCCTACTGAGGAGACTGCAGTAAATGAGGAAATTCGGAAACTTCATAACAAATAAGTCTCCCAAAATGGCCACCAGAGACAATAGAGCCCAAATGTAGCACAAATATCACCCAGATGTAGCCCAAGTATAGCCCAATGACAGAATGTGCCAGAGCGTTCTAACGAACAACTAGAGCGCTAACAGTCTTACTTATGACAAATGTATGGCACATCTGAAGCCATCTTGATTAGAATAAAGTGGTAACACTTAAAACATTTAATTTACAAAGGTACAACATGAGGGGGTTCATTTTGCCATAGAAATTATGATTAGTGCTGCAGAAAGAAAAATTAGGGCACATTTTGACTTCTCAAATCCTCTTCTATTTCATAAAAAAATTCTGACATGCAGACTGAAACATGCACTTTGAATACCAGCAGCAGAGTTCCCTGGTGAGCAGTAGCTTTACTACAGTGATCTAATGAGCAACTAGAGTGCTAGCATTCCGAATTTATGGCAAATGTGTGACACATCTGAATGCCTTCTTGATGGAACCAAAGTAAAAAACTGAAAGTATTTCCTACTGAGGAGACTGCAGTAAATGAGGAAATTAGAAAACTTCATAACAAATAAATCTCCCAAGATGGCCACCAGAGACAAAAGAGCCCAATTATAGCCCAAATATCACCCAGATGTAGCCCAAGTATAGCCCACTGACAGAATGCCCCAGAGTTTTCTTAAGAACAACTAGAGCGCTTACTGTCTTACTTATGACAAAAGTATGGCACACCTGAAGCCATCTTGATTGGAATAAACTGGTAACACTTAAAACATTTAATTTAAAAAGGAACACAATGAGGGGGTTCATTTTGCCATAGAAATTATGATTAGTGCTGAAGAAAGAAAAATTAGGGCACATTTTGAGTGACTTCTCAAATCCTCTTCTATTTCATTAAAAAAAATCTGATGTGCAGACTGAAACATGCACTTTTAATACCAGCAGCAGACTTCCGTGGTGCGCAGTAGCTTTACTACAGTGATCTAATGAGCAACTAGAGTGCTAACATTCAGAATTTATGGGAAATGTGTGACATATCTGAATACCTTCTTGATGGAATCAAAGTAAAAAACTGAAAGCATTTCCTACTGAGGAGACTGCAGTAAATGAGGAAATTAGGAAACTTCATAACAAATAAATCTCCCAAGATGGCCACCAGAGACAAAAGAGCCCAAATGCAGCACAAATATCACCCAGATGTAGCCCACATGTAGCCCAATGACAGAAGTGTGCAAAACACTTAATTTTTTGTGTATTTGCAGTTTTATATAGTGCAGACTTGTCAGGTATTGGAGTGCTTTACATGAGCATTGGTTACATCACACAAGATCAAATTCATTTTGGTTGTAGACATGGGGAGATTAAGTGATTTGACCAGAATCACAGAATGTTGAGCTGAAGCAGAAACTCCAACCTGTTTCCCCAGTTGTAAAGTCTGCAACTCTGGAAGTAACACCACATCCTCTCCCCTAGGTGCAACATTTAATCAAGTGGTCAACTGGATAAAAAAACATAAAGATTGCAAATAATTTAAAAGTTCTTGGTCGCTATTTGAAAATTCAGAAAATATGTCCTCATTTTAGATTTTTAGAGCACTAACCATAATTTTGATGCAAATAAGACCCTCTCATATATGTAATTTCTAAAGGAAATGCTCTAGGTATTACAGTTTTGATTACATCAAGATGACGTCAGGCGTTCCACACTTTTGTAATAAATATAGAATGTTAGCAATCTAGTTGTTCATTGGGATTCTGTTGAGAGGCAGAGGCCAGGGGCACGGACTCTGAAAATTGAAGGCAGGTAGGAGAGTGCAAAGGCAACAATTTGACCACACTGGGCAGGCAGGAAGGGCAGTGGCAGCACAACAGACTATGGAGGGCAGTGGAAAGGGGGGCAGGGGCAACAAACCAACAATACAGGACTGGCAAGAGAGGCTGTGGCACTATAATAGACCATTGTGGGCAGAAGGAAGAGGCAGTGGTAGTACAACCATACATGCCAACACACCCGTTTCAGCCAGGAAACTTCCAATGTTTTTAAGCTCAAATGGGCTTTAGTTGATCTGTCTCCTGTCTACAATCTCCTCCTATTCAATGTAACTCAAAGGGGGAAATCAATACCCCAGTTTTTTTTCAAAATCTCCCTCTTACCAAGTTCAAAATGTTCGCAAGTAATGTACATTGGATCATGGTAGGCAGGAGGAATTGGGGTAGGGACATGGACTCCGATAACAGAGGACAGGAGGGACATGGAGAGGTGCACCAAACTGACCCTACAGGGCAGGCATCAGGGTTTGCAGCAGCACAATACACCACACAGGGCATGCGGGACGGGAGTGCAGCACAACAATCCATAGAAAGCAATAGGGAGGGGACAGGACCATGCACATGGACAACAGAGAACAGAGGGGAAAGAGGCAAAGGTAGCTAGCTGACCATAATGGACAGACAGGAGAGAAAGCTGTAGCATGACAGACCTTAAAGGGCAGGAGGGACGGATCAGGGGCATTACAATGGAACAGACAAGCCAGGAGGGAGGGAATAGGGGTCTGCACATGGAAACAGAGGGCTTGGGGCAAGGGGGTAGGGCAGGAGCAGCAAGATGACCATGGAGGTCAGGCAGGATGGGTACTAGAAGCAAGACACACCATGGAGAGCAACAGTGAGACTATGATGGCATACACACAGACCATGGAGGGAAGGTGGGAGGGGGTCAGGGGCAGCTAGCTGACCACACAGGGAAGGTGGGAAGGGTCATGGCAGCACAGAAGACCATGCATGGCAAGTGGGAGGGTTAGCGGCAGCACAATGGCTATGATGGGCAAGAAGGAGGGTGCTGGGGCATGCACAAAGGACCATGGAGGATAGAAGGGAGGGTCAGGACCTGGGCACAGACAAGAGAGTGTAGGGGAAGGGGCCTCACAACAGACTGCACGGGGCAGGCAGGAGGAGCAGTTGCAGCACAACAGACCAGGGAGGGCAGAAGGGTGTGGCAGTAAAATGGACTATGGAGGACAGGAGGAAGGGGATAGGGGCATGGCATGTGGACAGGCAGGGTGGAGGTGGCAGGGACAGGTTACAGTCATCTGACAAAGCTAGGCTGGTGGGAGGGGAGTGGCAGCTCAACAGAACACTCAGAGTAGATGGGAGTGGCAGGTCCATGAACATGGTGGGCAAAAAGGATGGAGCAGGGGCATGCACAAAGACATTGGAGGGCAGGGGGAAGGAGAATAGGGGCAGCAAGCTAAGCACAGAGGCTAAGCAGGAGGTCAATGATGGGCCATAGAATTGGGCAATGGAGGGCAGGAGGAGTGGACTGGTACATCATGCTAAATAGAGGGCAGTGGCAGCACATCAGACCATGCATGGCAGGAGGGAGGAGGCTAGTCCATGGATTCAGACAACAGATGATAGGGAGGAGGTGGATGGGGCAGCAAGCTAACTGTTCAGAGAAGGTGGGTATTAGAAACTTTATTGCTTTTAAAATGTGTGTCTGTGCGAACTACTTAAAATATGGACAAGTGTGCAGCAGAATCCCACTTTTATTCATGAAGAAGAGGACGTTTGTGACTGTGACTCCGGGCTCACTTGGCAGAGACACCCCCTGACCCTCCACCCCCCATCGCAAAATGTAATGCCCGTGAAAAGAGTAGGTGGACGCAGTGTTATATAGAACATAGTCCTGAGAGCACGATTGAAAATGAAAACTAGATATAGTATATGGTATAAACTATGAACCGGGGCGTGAAATATAATATGCAATACATTGTGCGCAATGACAGATTCATTGGAGAGCGCGAGATAGCACAGGCACTAGCGCGTGCTATGCGATATGCACCTTGGAGTGTAATATGCACAGGGCAGTGTTGTGTAACCTAACTAGTCTCTAAAGTTGTCATATAAAATATGTGCTGGGGAGTGTAACGTTGCATATGCACTGTGACAAAGATATGGATCCCAGATTGTAATATGTATGGCATAGCACTGTGCGTTATAACATAGGCATCGAGGAAGGCACGTTAGATGGGGCAATATAACCCGTGCGAAGGCAAGTGTGGCATGATATATTCACGGGGTGGTGTTACTGTGCACATGGGCTAGAGAGGGTCATAGTATACGCATTAGCTGGTGGAATACAACATAGAGGTGTGCGGAACTCGGCGGGCACTGGTGAGTGTAACACAGCATTAGGCTCAGCCAGGAGCACGCTGTGACTCTCAAGTGAGGTTTGTCTCCTTTCCAGAGAGTACAATAAAAAGTATTACACATCCGGCGGTGGATGTGTGTTTTATTAACCGTGAGGGGGGTTTCTTGCATAGTTTGGTCGAATTTTGGTCGAATCCCCTTTGAATGGCTTGGTGTGTGTGTGTATTAAATGTGCCCGTCAATAGCCACCCATGTTTGTATAAATAAACGACAAGGGTGTCTACTTGAAGAGTACCCACCGGTGGGGGTGCCAGGATTAGGCATGGTAGGGCATCAGACACGTCAGAGCTTCACTAGCGGTGTAAATACATTCCACGTGGATTCATTGTATGCATAGTTGCCTTTCAATGAATATCACGCAAATCGTCATGGTGATAGGTACATACGGTTTGTCAAGCATGTCCTAGGTGTTTCTATCAATATATATTTTTTTTAAATAATAAAAAACAAAGGCCAGCCCCGGGGGATGGGGTCCCCGGGGCCATAAGTGGCCTGAGGAGGGGGGCAACGCAGCCCCTCTCCTAAAGAATAAAAATTTTAAAAAAAGGCCATGACCCGGGGGTTGGGGTCCTCGGGGACGATTAAGGCCTTTGGGAGGGCCAAATCTTTTTTTTTCAACAAAAAAAGCCACACAGCCCTCCTTCTTAAAGAAATAAAATAAATAAAAGACCGGCATCGCGCCGGAGGCCACGCCCCCTCCTTGCAGCACTCTGCAAATGCGCCCCCTGGCCAGTTGTAAGTAGGGGAATTAATTCCCCTTCAATACTGAGGGTCCCTGAGGGCCAACTAGCCCAACAGGTATCTCCAGTATGCGCCAGGGAGCTGCGTTGCAGATAGGTGTTCTGAGGCCACGCCCCTTTTTACACCTCTATGCAACGCAGCTCTGTGGTGCTTACTGGAGGTACCTAGTGGGCTAGTTTGACCCGAGGGACCCTTAGGATTCAAGGGTACTTAATCTTTCAACTCAGAACAGCCACAGGGCGTGTTTACACAGTGGTGAAGGGAGGGGACGGGGCCTGAGGTGACATGTGCAAACACGCCCTGTGGCGCGTTTTAAGTTGGGGAAATAATTACCTTTCAATCCTGAGGGACCCTGGGGGCCAACTAGCCCACCAGGTGCTTCCAGTAAGCGCCACTGCTCTGCGTTGCAGAGATGTGGTGCAGGCCGTGCCCTTTTTACACCTCTCTGCAATGGCGCTTACTGGACGTACCTAGTGGGCTATTTTGCCCCTAGGGACCCTCAGGATTCAAGGGGACTTAATCTCCCAACTTAAAAAATGGCCACAGTGTGTGTTTACACAGTGGGGAAGAGAGGGGACAGGGCCTGAGGTGAGGTGTGCAAACACGCCCTATGGCGCGTTTTAAGTTGGGGAAATATTTCCCCTTCAATCCTGAGGGCCCCTGGGGGCTAACCAGCCCACCAGGTGCTTCCAGTAAGCGCCACTGAGCTGCGTTGCAGAGAGAGGTCCAGGCGTGCCACTTTTTACACCTCTCTGCAACGCAGCTCTGGGGCGCTTACTGGAGGTACCTAGTGGGCTAGTTGGACCCTAGGAACCCTCAGGATTCAAATGAATTTAATCTCCCAACTAAAAACGGCCACTGGGTGTGTTTACACAGTGGTAAATGGAGGGGACGGGGCCTGAGTTAACATGTGCAAGCACGCCCTGTGGCGCATTTTAAGAGGTAGTTTCAATCCCCTGCCTTATTATATACTAGGGGCTTACAGAGGAGGTCATGCTAATCACAGGGGGACCCCAACGCATAGTGTTCCCTAGTGTATGTAGGTGTTTTCACTGTATTCTGAGTGTCTTTTAACATAGCACTGGCTCTAGGACTGATTAGTCAGACTCAGTTACCACCAGTATCCATCTGAAAAAGTTGAGGGTACAGGATGATTTTGCAACAAGGCTTCTTTCTGCTCTTCTGTTTGTTCTTTCTGCACGTTATCCTTCTTCCTGTACTTTTCTTCATCTTTGAGGACTTCTGTTGCTTCTTTCTGCATTTCTTTTTTTCCTTTCTGTGCGTTTCTTCTTCTTTCTTCACATGTCCTATCTCTGTAGGCATAGTTAGAAATTAGCATTTAAAAAACCTTTGAAATTAACTGAAAAACCATAGGTTTTAGGCACGTTATAGTTAGGAATTAGCATTTAAACAACCTTAGAAATTCACTGAAAAAAACATAGGTTTCAGGGGCGTTATAGTTAGCTGGTCTTTTCACTCGTACAAAACCATTGAGATTCCCCCGTTATAGTTAGTTCGGCTAACTATAACTCGCGCGCCCGCAATGCACTGCTGATGACGTGACATATTACATCACTCATGACATGGTCAGTGACATCACTCATGACATCACTCATGACATCTCAAATGACATCACTGATGACATCACTGATGACATCATCCTTGTGATAGAGTGGCAGACCTCCTCTCCCCCTTATATAACCTTTGATACATACATTCAAAAATAGAAACTAATATTTTCAAAACAATGGACATACCAATACCAGTTACAACAACCTATTCAGTAATTCTAAGATCCACATACACATCCACTCATTCACCAACAGTCCTATACAGTCACTCATACATGTACTCACTCATCATATGTACTCATACACCTATACATCCTGTTACACAACGCCACTCATCCATAGAGTTACTCACACACATAGTCACTCATGCTAATAAAGAATCAAACATCCATTTACTTGCATATACAGTTATACATACACCACCACACTTACTTCTACAGAAACTTACACATACTTAGTCTTTTAAACAATCACTTATAGAAACACATACTTATTCATACAGGAACTCTTTCAATCTCTCACTCTCACATATACTCACTTATATACACCAATAGTCACATATACTAGTTTAAAACATATGTAGTTACTCATAAAGATAATATTGTGACAGTCATTCACTCACTAACACACCCATGCACACACTCATCCACCCATACAGTCCTGCACACATGCTGTCTTCAACACATACAAACAGTGAGTCACTCATTCATGCACCTATGCACTACGTAATACCCCCACCGAACCATACAGAAACTCAGACACTCATACTGATACTCAAAAAACCAACTAATAACTATATAGACACTCATGTAGCTACTCACCAACCCATGCAGCCACTTATACACAAAGTGAGAGACTGGTACAGATGTTTACATATTGAAACATTACTCACTAAGTCATGTATTCACTAAAATACACTTAATCAGTCATTATACAATCAATTTTTCAAAAACAAATCATCCATTTAGACACTTATATACCTATTTATTCTTCCATCGACCTTGAGATATACATATATAAAACATATGTAATTTTCAGAAAAACACACATTCACTGGATGATGTCATCAGTGATGTCATCAGTGATGTCATTTGAAATGTCATCAGTGATGTCATGAATGATGTCACTGACCATGTCATGAGTGATGTAATATGTGACGTCATCAGCAGTGCATTGCGGGCGCGCAAGTTATAGTTAGCTGAACTAACTATAATGGGGGAATATCAATGGTTTTGTACAAGTGAAAGACAAGAAGTCTTTTGTCCCCTGTGACTTCAGAAAACAGTATTCTAGCCAGCAAGCCCTTGGAGATCACTTGAAGGGAAGGCAGAGTCCAGCTCTCCTTCAGCAGAGTCAGGTAGCAGTAGGCATAAGGAAAACAAGCAGAAAAGCAGTCCTTCCACAAAAGCAGTCCAGGTAAGTCCATTAAGCAGCACAGCAGTCCTTCTGACAGAGGTTCAATTCTAGATCCAGAAGTGTCTGATTTCAGAAGATTTCAAAAGTGCATTTGAGGTAGGAGATGACTTCAAAGCACCTCTTTGAAATGCACAAGGATCCCTTTCAACCCAGTCCTGTCTGTCTGGCTATCTTTAACTCGATGCTTTGTGTGTATACAGGACAATGCCCATTGAAGTGCATCAGCCCCTCCCATCGCTGTGTTTGTGGCTGTATAGAGGGAATGCAAAAAGTGTAGCTATCACTCAACCCACACGTGTATGAGAAAGGGCTGTCAGGCACAAAGAGCAGCAAGTACAGAGAAAGTCGACTTTCTAAAAGTGTCGTTTCTAAAACAGTAATGTTAAATCCAACATCACCAGTAGGGAGGATTTATCAATACCATTCCATATGAAACATGAAAAAGCTACTCCTCTCTGACCAGGAATTACATCTTAAAAGTGTATTAAGGAATTCCCAATGCTGGCAAATAAGAGGGGTAGGCCTCACAGTAGTGATAAACAAAATAGTCAGTCAGTCAAAGTTGCTTTATTTCGATAACAAGTATCATAAAAGCATCAAACTAGCCTTTTAAAAATAAACTATATACAGATAAAAGATACCATTAAAAGCCGCATGAAGCACATAATATTTGATCAATCAGAACATGATAACACATCAGTTCATCATAATAAAATGTTCATTTTGATAAAACATGAGTTAAAAGAATTTGTTATTTAAGAGAGTAAAGCTAGTTGAACATTATATGAGTGACAGAGCGTAGGTATTAATTCAAGCGATATTTGGTGATTCATCTTGTGCTATAGTGTATTCTCTATCGGGCTTAAAAAGTGAAGTTAAATCACCCTTTGTAAAGCTTTATGCCTGACTATCCAGGCGCAACTCAAGAATTTGGCCACTCCGCAAACAAAGAAGGTTCTCGCATCAGATTTTAAGATGCGTAATGCAGTGCGATGGTCGCGAGTACACAATTGTTTGCAGATCGGTGTTAACCATCTAGACCTTGTCTTTTCGCACACTGGACAAGCAAACATTTAGTGGGCGATGCTCTCCTTTGGCGCTCTACAGCAAGCACAAACTTCAGTTGTCTGTTTCGGGGGGCGCCATTTAGCAGTTAACACATGGACTGGAAGCGACCCAAATCTGAATTGCCAATAGAGCGCCCTATTTCTTGGTATCTGGATTACGTCCAAATATGGTTCGAGGCTTCTACGTTGTTTATGCTGGAAAAATTCTTCGATTAGCCCTCCCACATTTGGATTACTAAGCTTCCTCATGTCAACCAAGTCCCAATAAATGCGTTTAAGTTCAGCCTTACTCGGGGGATTTTGATTGTCCCAACAATCCTTAAGGCCGAGAGTTGACATTAGTTTTTTGACATTAGATAACCACTTAACCCCATGGTTGACATCTAGACTCATGGCTTCAGCAAATCCTTTTGCATAGGCCATGAGTTCAGTGGTCCGTCTAAGGCGGGCCCAAAAAAGCAAAGTTTGGCGATATCGCTAAATGAGCGTTTGCCCATATCGTACATCAAGGGAGTTAGTGAAACGTTCCGGGGTAACATGACCAAATCCCTCAGGAACTTGTTCTCTGACCTGCAGATCACATCAACATTGTGGAATCCCCATAGCTTGGCTCCGGAAAGTGCCGATCTACTGCCTTTGCATCATAAACACTGCCTGCTTTGAGAAGAGCGATGTTCTTTGCTTAGTGCCCCGACCGCACGTTTATGGTTCAGGAGCATTTTATCAAGATGGGACCTCGATTGCATTTTTTCCGATAGACGTATGCAGAGATAGTCAAATGTGCTGACACTCTTCAGTTGTGTCCCATCTTGGGTAAGATTATTTTTGAAGGATTTGTGGGGGTTTAGTGTCATAAACTTGGTTCTTAGAAGTATTTATAACCAACCCCCGGGAATTGCAAAAATGTTGGAACCTGTCCAGTAATTTCTGTAGCCCAGCTGGGGTCTTGGAGATCAGTAGTGTATTGTCCGCAAACAGGAGGCTGTTTGTCACTACAAGGAAATGCAATACATACATGTTTATGTCCTACCTTTTACTTACAAAGCACCCTGCCCTTAGGGTTACTTAGAGTCTACCTTAGGATTGACCTATATGTAATTAAAGGATAGTTTAAGGCTTAGTAAGCAGTTTATACTGCCAAGACGGTGTGTAAACTGCACACACAGGCACTGCAGTGGCAGGCCTGAGACAGGATGGAAAGGATACTAGTGTGGGTGGCAAAATTAGTGTTGCAGCCCACTGTAGCATTTGAAGTACAAGTCCTAGATATATGATATAACACTTTACAATGGACTTACGTACACAACAATTCCATCACACAGGTATACACCAATCTAATCATGATTAGGGAAAGAAGCACATGCACTTTAGCACCGGTCAGTAGTGGTAAAGTGTTCAGAGTCCTAAGGCCAACAAAAAGAAACAGCAAACTGTGGGAGCAAAAGGCAAAAAGACAAGAGGAATACCACCCTATGGATGCCAGGTCTAACAAATTGAATTAATACTATAAAATGTATATAGTTCACAGATTCCAAAATGTTAAATATAGTTAAAATAAAGATAGATAAACATAGATGCCTACATTATTTCACAGAGGAGAAACCCCAAACTAAAATATATGGACTATTCCTACATTATGGAAAGCACTATCAAGAAACTGACTCAATGTAAACGTTCAGTAAATGTTATTCAAATGTCCGCTATTGGTAATACAACTACCAAAAATGATACTGTTGACAATGTAAAACAACCCAATAATGTGAATAATATTAGGCCGGGGCAGTAAACTCTGCTGGCGGAGTCTGCAGAATTCAGGCAATCCTCACTTCACGAAGGAGTGTGGGGTTCCTGAGTTCTATATCCCAGGGCGCAAAGCTGATTTCTTTTCTGTTCATGCCTGAGATTTTTTTGGGCACTCATGCATGAGCGACACAATATTTTAGAGCCATTGGTGAGCTCGCGCACTACTTCACACTCGCTTGCTTTGTTTCTGGCCACGATGGCACCAGTGCAGTGCCGATCCTGACCAGAAACAGCTTTAGTGCTTGAGAAGAACTAATTTTTTCCAACAGAAAGTTGGTGCCTCAGAGACTCCAACTTCCTGTTCCTGCCCAGCAGACTCCTCCCAGTGCTTGTCCATCTCCTGGTCATTTTCTATTTGGATTTGGAAGGATCACTCTCCTGTCTGCTGCATATATACTATTGGATTTAAGTACGCTGTATTTGAGATTTCACAAATAAATTAAAAATTGTTGCATAAGGGTGTTGTTTTATTGGGGGGCATGCATCAGGATTTATTAATACTTTTTTTTGATTTTATAAAATGTATTTTGGTGGATGGCCTGCAGTTTCAGAAGGGGCCTAGTTATTTTTTGCATTAATCATTTTCCTCTTTTGTAAAGGAAAATTGTTGCAAAATGTTGTACATTTTCTATATTTTTTAAAAATAAATATGCAATATTAATTTAATTCACTATATGACCTAGTCCGCCAATGGGCCTTCCAGCTAGTGGGCCCTGTACTTGTCATGGGTGCATGAAAACATTGTTTCTGTGTTGTCTGTTGAATTGAAATATGATTTAGGCCAGGGATGACATTGGTTTCTATTACAAAATGTTATTTTTGGGGTATTTCATTTTTTTTCTGCAAACAGTGTAAAGGTGGAGTAATATATTTGATGCTTTTGGAGGATGTGTGTCATTGTACATTTGTTTGCCAAGGTATTTTTTGTTTTGGGCATTGATGAATTAATGCTGTTTTCCCCTGTGTTACCATGTCTCCTTTGTCTGGCCAGTGTGTTGGTGTGTTTGCCATAGGCCACCATTTGAAATCACAAAAATGCAATAAGAACAGGACCTAAAAAGGATAACTCAATCCAGATATCTGTAATGGAAGCTAAAATTGCACACTGTAAGGCGACTATAACAGGGGTGTGGGCTGAAGAGATTGCTCGGAAATATCTTGTAAATAGAAGACATATTCACGAATATGGAGAATCTATTGGCCTTTCTCTGGCATTAAGATTGAAAATGAAGGCGACTTCTCGATTGATTCCGAAATTACAGGATCAATCTGGGGTGGTCCGGGAAGCTCCATCAGCAACTTTACACTCAGCAATTAAATTCTACCACAGTTCAGATACCGGATGCCGCCATATTAAATCAATTAACTGATATCGAGGCAGATGTTTTGGATAGTCCTTTCACTATGGAAGAATTAGAGAGGGCTGTCAGAAATACACTGAATGGAAAAGCAGCTGGTCCTGATTTTATTCCTGGGGAAGTTTACAAATATTTCTTTGAGCCATTGAAGAATGTGATGTTAGAAACATTCAGGATGGCACAAACTGGAACAGCTCCAAATACATGGAATGACGCCTCTATTGTTGTATTTAGTAAAAAAAGGGAAGCCCCCGGAGCTACCCGGATCCTATCGGCCAATATCTTTGCTTAATTGCTATAGTAAGCTATACTCCAAAATGATTGCGAATCGTTTATCTAAGGTTATATCTTCATTAGCAACAACAAGTCAGCATGGTTTCATACCAAAAAGAGGTACGGTCTCTCATATTAACAAAGTTATTACTTTATTTGATTTTGCAGACGCGGAAAAGAGGGACTTAGCATTGATACTGCTTGATGCAGAAAAAGCTTTTGACCGCGTAGAGTGGGTCTATTTATGGGAAGTGATGAGAAGGATGGGTTTTGGAAAAGCTTTTTTAACGGCAATCCAGGTTTTATATAATGCTCCAAATGCCAGGATCGCTGCTATGGGTCTAAAATCTGAAAAGATTAATATAACCAGAGGCACACGACAAGGGTGTCCCTGTTCTCCTCTGCTTTTTGCATTATATATTCATCCTTTTATTATTAGTTTACAGAACTCTCCTCATATTAAACCTTTTTTTGTTACAGGTATTTCATATACAGTATTTGCATATGCGGATGACATAGCTATAGTGACAATTGATCCTAGGGAGGCAATAGGGGAGATTGAATTATTAGCTAGAGATTTTGGAGCTATGTCTGGGTATATATTAAATTCTGCAAAAACCCAAGTTTTGTGCTCAAAGAATATACAATTTAATGATTTTCGGGTTACAGAGGAGGTTACTTTTTTAGGTATTAAAATTAAAACTCAAATGCAAGAGATCATTGATAGTAATTGGAAGGAGATTATATTTCAAATTAAGCACTCACTAGATAGATGGAGCAGACTTCAACTATCAATAATAGGAAGGGGGAATATCATTAAGATGATTATCCTTGCCAAGATTCTATATTTATTTCGAAGTATCCCATTGGAATTTTCATTCAAACATATACAGCAATTACAAGATATTTGTGGGAAATTTTTTTGGGCTCCGGGTAAAGTTCGAAGAGCTATGAAATGGTTGACGCTACCGGATGAAAGAGGAGGTCGTGGCCTGCCTGACTTTTTAAGTTATTATTATATATGTTTTTTACAAAAAATGAGTTATATATTGACAGGGGAGCCTCCAAAAAATGAAGCGGATGCCCCATCTTTTTTTTTTCTACTATTGGGAGAACAGGCAAAAGGCTGTTTATTAAAGGAACTTGAGGGAAATTATTACAAGCATACCCGATTTAAGGTATTGGCCTCAGCATTCAAAGTATGGAGAAACGTTAAGAAATTGATTAAATTGGGTAAAATTACATATTATACCCCTTTTGAGGCTGATAAAATACTCCCTTCTGTTTTTTGGGACAATAATGCAAAGTTATGGATTAGAAAAGGGATCTCAAAAATTGGTGATCTATATGATAATAAAGCAACGTTGGTAACATATGCAGAATTGGTAGAAAAATATCAGTTGCCACAGGCGTCGTTTTTTAAATATCTTCAAGTTCGAGATTTTTGCCTGAAAAATCAGATTGAGGCTCTCCCTAATAATTTAATAGAGGGGATCCGTATTCAAAAAAGGATTGGCCCACTCTATTCGATTTTGATGGAATATAGACATGATGATATTCAAAAAAATAATCAGTATTGGATAAATCAGCCAGGAGACCCCCAAATCGATATTTTGGAATCTTTATCTTTTGCTAAAAAGATTTGCTTGGCCGCTAATTTAAAAGCTCAAGTTTATAAAACGGTCTTCAGGCTATACTATACTCCTAAACGTATGGCAACCTGGGGAGATAAACATAATGGGAAATGCTTTTGATGTGGGGATCCGGAAGCTGATATGTTGCATATTTTTTTCAATTGTACAAAATTGTTGCATTTTTTGAATAATGTTGAAATATTTATGTCACTGGTATTGCTATGCCCTTTTAAGATCTCCTCTACACTTATGTTATTGGGAATTTGTCAAAAAACATATAGTCATTCTGTTTTAAAAGAACATAGGTACTTCCTATTCCTTGCAATGACTGTTGCTCGTTTATGTATCGCTACGGAATGGCTATCACCTGAGCCCTCGACTTTTGAATTCTGGAGAGCCAAGCTGTATCGTATTTATGAAATTGAATCGAATTTGTATGCGCTGAAGGGGGCTCGGAAGAAACGTATTGGATTGTTAATCTGGGGAGCGCTTACAAATTTCTTGGAGGTGGATGAATACCGCAGTATTTGAGATTCGGTCCTTTTTCTTCTTTTCTTCTTTTCTTTTTAAATGATTTATGTATTCTGATTTTTAATTTTACCTTTTATGGCTAAGATATGTAAGATGTAAGATTGAGGTTTGCAGGTCATTGTGGGTAAGATAACTTGTTGGGATCCACAAGAGAGATATCACCAAGTACTCCCTTGGGTGTTTAGTTCATCACAAAATGTACAGTTGGTAGGTTATTCTTGGATGAAATGCACACCTTGGCAGAGAGACTAAAAAGACAAAGATTACTGCACAGCCATCTATTCCTCAAGCACACACACATGCTGGTTGGATTTGGCATGATGGCGAGTGATGGTTCAGTATATAAAATTTTATTAACAAGAGATTTCACAAAAATGAAATGCACTGTCAATAATAGAAAGGACAAAAACTGAACCAATGACTCGCAGCTCGTGAGCTGTAAAGCCACGTCAAGGCACCAACCGCTTTACAGCCCATTCACACACCTTTCATACATGATACACACAAGACCGTTCACACCACCAGGCACAAAACCAACACATTACAACATTCACAAAAAGGGACAAGGTACACCCTGCTTGACAAAAACAGAATAGACATTTTTTCCTACACAACCACCTATTCCTCAAGCACACATACATACTGGTTGGATTTGGCACGAGGGTGAGCGATGGTTCAGTATATATAGTTATTAACCAGAGATTTCACAAAAAAGAAATGCACAGTTAATAATTGAAAGTATGAGAAACTGAACCATTGACTCACAGCTCGTGAGCTGTAAAGCCATGACAAGGCACCAACCTCTTTACAGGCCATTCATATACCTTTCATGCGTGTGACACATACAAAACCATTCACACCGCCAGCCGTGGGCCCAGCACATTACAACACTCACACCAGCAGACAGCGCCATTCAAGGGCCCATCACTTTCACACACTCACATTCCTGACACAGCAACCACATCAGCTCAAGGATTGCGTGGAGTGGCGTTTAGCTAGAAGTGTGTGTAGTGACCAGCAGCTAGTCACCACTCACACACCACCAGCCAAGTGCCAGCCCACTCACCACCAGCCAAGCTCTATTCCACGCACACTGCCAGCCAAGCACCAGTCCATGTACACCGCCAGCCATGCACCCATCCACGCACACTGCCAGCTAAGGGCCAGTCCACTCACCGCCAGCCAAGCGCCAGTCTAAACACACCGCCAGCCAAGCGCCAGTCCAAACACACCACCAGCCAAGCGCCAATCCATGCACACTGCCAGCCAAGTGCCAGTCCACTCACTGCCAGTCAAGCACCAGTCCACGCACACTGCCAGCCAAGCGCCAGTCCATGTACACCACCAGCCAAGTGCCCATCCACGCACACTGCAAGCCAAGCGCCATTCCACTCACTGCCAGCCAAGTGCCAGTCCACTCACACCACCAGCCAAGCGCCAGTCCACACACACCGCCAGCCAAGCGCCAGTCCACGCACACTGCCAGCCAAGCGCCAGTCCAAGCACACCGTCTTACTTTTTTTTAAACAAGAAAGAAAACACAAACCAATTGCAACTAGATACCAAACTATAACTACAAAAACAACAGCAGTAACTAAAGACATCATTCTATTGCCAAACGTGAAACTGAACAACTATATCAAACCATACAGACTAGGCAGTACACTATTAGACTCACAGTTGCTCACAAAAACTCTTTTTAGTGGGATACAATCTGAAACATGATGCCACACACAGCCCAGGATTAGAAGGACAATCGGCACAGTGCATACGACTCTGCTTCCGCACACCTCTTCGCAAGCAGACTCTACATCCCTTACAGGGATTGTTTTTTTGGGGCGTGGGAGGCATTAAATTAGGAAAGTGGCGATCTTTTAATCTAGCCACATCCTCCACCACTCCAACTCTAGGAACACTTGCCTGTTCCACAACAACAAGTCTTCCTATCACAGACTGCTGAAACTGAACAAAAGTCAACTTTGACTCAGGAGAACATTTCTTGTACACAACAAAGGCATTGAAAGTTGCTAAATTGAAGAGATGGATGGCCAACTTTTTGTACCAAATGTACGCCTTACGAATAGCAGTGTACGGTTCCAACCTCTTATCTACTCTATCAACACCACCCATGTGCTTATTGTAATCTAAAATGCACACCGGTTTGCTTACTTCAGCAAACTGACCCCAAACAGCCACAGGTGAAGTACTCTCATCATGGATGGTAGTCAGCATGTACACATCCCTCCTGTCCACAAATTTCACAGCTAGTAGTTCATCACTACTCAAGGAACTGCACTGTCCCCTCTGAAGTTTTTTGGAAACAAGCTCTTTTCGATAACCTTTACGGTTAGAGCCGATTGTGCCACAAGCAAAAGTGTCCACTTTGAACAATTCCTTAAACAATTGCACAGCAGTGTAGAATTTATCAAGGTACAAATGGTGGCCTCTGTTAAACAGTCCTCTAGCAAGATCCCACACAATTTTCTCTGAAACTCCAAAAGTGGACGGACAACCAGGGGGGTCAATAGTGGAATCTCTAACAGTGTACACACGGAAATTAAAAACATATCCTGTCCTACTCTCAGACAACATATACAGCTTAATTCCATAACGTGCCCCCTTGCTAGGGATGTACTGCCTTAAAACCAAACGTCCCTTGAAAAGACTCATCAATAGATATTTCTTTCCCTGGAGTAGAAATCTCTGAAAATCGATCTACAAAGTGATCAAGAACAGGCCGAATCTTAAAAAGACGTTCACAGTCAGAGTGATCTTGTGGCATCGCCAAAGTATTATCAACAAAATGCAGCATCCGAAGCAAAAGTAAATACCGATCACAGGTCATAATCGCAGGAAATATGGTCGTTGCCATCAAGGGATTGGTAGACCAATATGAAGCCATGGACGGCTTCCTTATCAAGTCCATCAAAAAAGTAAAGCCCAAAAACTTCTTCATCTCATCCAGATTTGTGGGAGTCCACCGGGCAGCTCTAGAGTGGGGCTTAAGTGTGGCACTGTGGTCCCTCAAAAACTGTTCAGCATACAAATTAGTCTGCTCAACAATCTCAGCCAAAAATAAATCATCCATAAACAACTGAAAGAACTGTATAGGCAACAAAAAAATCGCAATCCACTCTACACCCTGCATCCACACTAAAGTCAGGCAACACCGGCTGCACCATGTTTGGATCAGCCCAGAGTCCAGCACTTCCAGTAGGAAGCCTTGCAGCCTCAGGCTGCAATACCGATGTCTCTTACTTCCCCATTGGCACAACAGTGTCCCCCTCTAAAACAGGCACTTCATCTGCACCGAGTACCTTCATCCGCACTGAGAGTATCTGTATCATCCGATGATTCCATGCGGAGAGAAAACTCACTGACTGAATCTTCCCCTCCCTCCTCTCCCTCAGACGCACTGTCAGTCTCATAATCCTGCTCAGAGGAAGATTCAAGCAGCATACCAACAACCTGCTGAGCAGTCATTCTACAGCTAGCATTAATCCTTACTAATAAAGGTAACTTGTCAAACAAGTCAACAACTACAAACACTTTGTAAAATAAGTAATAGACAAAATGCGTCTTTATCAGAAAGACCTATATACTCCAAAACGATACCACTCACTTGCCAGAAGCAGCTAGACTCACCACCACCTACTCTGCACAGACCCAGTAAGGATCAACAATATCCCACTAAAAAAGAAAAAGAAAAGAAAATTACACATAAGAGAATGCAAAACACATCGCAAAGAATTTCATGCTCAAAACACTAACTATATATGCTGCCATTATGACACCACTTGCAAAAAAATTAATTCATGCATGACAGTAATACGCATTTGGAGTAAATACAACAAAAAAGTTTTCTTACCAGAAAAATGCAACTACGCAAAACTGCAGAACAACCACTGCCGAAACCGCAAACAGGAATCAAAAGCTTTACACTCGAATAAAAAGGAGAAATAAAACATTACACTCACATATGCAAATATTGCACTAGTCCACATACTATCCACCAGCCAAGCAAAGGTGGTAGGTGGGCCTAAAAGAATAAGGCTGATCTGCCCCACAGGGAGCAGAAACAGCCAAAAAATTCACCCTCATAAAGGGGGAGCTACCCTTGTCCAAGGGGTCACTCCCCAACACCACATCTAAAAAGCTCTGATGTCTACTGGCTTCTGCCTCCCTAGGGGACAGATGAGCCTGAAAACATATGGCCGATCTTTCCCCCAAAGGGGCAGAAAGGACCACAATAAATACCCAATAAAGGGGAGCGACCCTTGCCCAAGGGGCCACTCCCAACAACACAAAAACAATCCCTGGTGGCCTAGTGGGCCTACCATAAAATTAGTTGTTTATTTGGATCGATCTGCCCTTCCAAGGGGTCAGAAACGGCCTAAATAAATGCTCCCCAAAAACATATTGCTCCCCCAAGGGGAGCGACCTTTGTCCAAGGGGCCCCTCCCCAACAACACTAAAACAATCCCCGGCGTCTAATGGCTTCTGCCCCCCTTGGGAGTGGATGGGCCTAGACTCACAAGGCCGATCTGCCCCCAAATGGGGCAGAAACGTTCGAAAATAAATGATCTCCAAGGGGGAGCGATCCTTGCCTAAGGGGCCGCTCCCCAAAAACATAATTTAATTTGAAAAAGAATCCCTGGTGGCCTATTGGGCACAGGGGGCAGACCTCCCTAAACAAATTGCTCCCCAAGGGGAGTGACCCTTGCCCAAGGGGCCACTCCCCGACACAAAAGGGCATTTACACAAAAAAAAACATCCCTGGTGGCACACACCTACTTGTTTTTTTTAATAGGATCTGCCCCCCCCAAGGGGGGCAGACCCAACTAAACAAATTGCTCCCCCAAGGGAGCGCCCCTTGCCCAAGGGGCCGCTCCCCAATACACACACATTTCCAAAAAATAATATAAATATAAAATAATAACGATCTGCCCCCCCAAAGGTGGGCAGACACAACTGCATACATTCCTCCCCCAAGTCGAGCGACCCTTGCCCAAGGGGCCGCTCCCCTACACAATTTGGGCATTTAAAAAAAAAAAATCCCTGGTGGCCCAGTGGAGGCACACACACCTTTTTTATATAAAAATGAATAATGATCAACCCCCCCAAAGTGGGGCAGACCCAACTGCATATATTTCTCTCCCAAGGGGAGCAACCCTGCCGCTCCCCGACACAATTTGGGCTTTAAAAACAAAAAATCCCTGGTGGCGCAGTGGGGGCACACACACCTTTTTAATATTAAAATTAATAATGATCTGCCCCTCCCCAAGGGGGGCAGACCCAACTACATAAATTGCTCCCCGACACACACAGGGCATTAAAAAAAGAATCCCTGGTGGCCCAGTGGGGGCACACACACCTTTTTTTAATATAAAATAATAACGATCTGCCCCCCCAAAGGCGGACAGGTCCAACTGCATACATTTCTCCCCCAAGGGGAGCGACCCTTGCCCAATAGGCCGCTCCCCGACACAATTTGGGCATTTAAAAAAAAAATCCCAGGTGGCCCAGTGGGGGCACACACACCCTTTTTATATAAAAATTAATAATGATCTGCCACTACATACATTTCTCAGGAATGCTTTTTAAAAAGACATCGGAGGAAAGGAAAACCCTTTTCCGTACTTCCGATGCCTTTTTAAAAATACCCCTCACCCTCCACGGCGAGAATCTCACCTTTCTTTCCCAACGCGCTGGAAACAAATGGCTTCCAGCGTGTCGGGGAAACAAAGGGAAACCCTCCATGATGTCAGCGTGCCTTGCGCGCTGACGTAATTGATGACGTGGCAGGGGGGGCAGGGGGAGGCAGGGTAAGGGCTTCCCCGGCCTTCCCCGGTGCAGGCAGCACGATCGGTGTCCCACGGGGCGAGGGCCAGCGCTTCCCCCGTGGGTGGGTGTCACGACGGCGGGGAGCCGTCATGAGCACAGCCCCACTGTGACACATGATGGCTCCCGGCCGTCGTGAGCACCAAAGGGGTTAAAAGATGTTTGAATTAACATTTCTCTTTAAACTGTGCCATTTCCATGGCCTGATGCACTGAACTTGGACACGTTTGCAAATGTTGCTAGTTTGTTCTGATCATGCCACATTCTTTAAAGAACAAACATTACACTTTCCTTGATTCGCCTTCGTGTGGATTTCACCAGAACCTAACCTTTTGAAAGCATCTATGGAAAGCAACAATGTTAAAACTTTTTGTCAACAAACCTTTAAGGATGCAATGCATTGTGCTTCTCGTGATTGATATGGAAAAATAAACTGGAGTATCAATTTGTACCTGGAGAACGGAAGGTTGGTCATATGGTGATCAGATCATAGTGGACTGACAACAATGTCACTATGACAAATATGCACCATAAAGACTATTCAATTTAGGAGGAGCCACCTCCTGCTTCCCTATCTATCTCTTCCATTACCGGTTTTGGCTGAGGACTCTGTTGGCGATGTGTTGAGAACTGTAGCCATTGCCATCATTCCATCACTTCCTTGACTCTATCTTGCCTGCTGAACCTTCTTGTCTTTGCCATTTCCTTATGCTAATGAATTTAACAGCTTGACTATTTGAAGTTGTCCACTAAGAATCCTGATGTGGGGGAGGAGCCAAGATGGCGACCGGAGCAGACGCTTGAGCGCCCGGCTCCGCCGGCCCTCGGCCTCGGACTATCATCCTGATTCCTATCCTCGCCGATTTTCGAGGTGCAACGTGCGCGACGACGCGCTGACCGCACCGCCGCTTTCCCGGAGTCTGAGCCCGCCCGGATGCCGGAGTTCTTGGTGCCTTTGTTCTCCGCGCTGGACCCCTGCTCTATTGTGGCCTTGGCCGGCCCCCTGGAAGCTCCGCAGTCACTGGACCCCCGGCGCAAATCTGAGCCCCGCGGCCCCGATCCCGCCTCATACCACGGATTGTCGCCAGATGAGCCGGGGGAGAGACGCCCGGACACCTCCTTCACCTTTCACCTGACGGGCTGGAGTTATAGGGTAAGCCCCGGTGAGGCGGGTCGCCTGCTTCGCTCTGTGGCCCGCGCTGTGGAAGGCTGCGGACCCCCTTCTTCTATTGCCTAGTCGGCTGCAAAGAGAGTCCGAGGGAGGGGAAGCGACTGTTGGCTTTCACCTGTTGCGGCGCAGACCTGCGTGGAATTGCCTCCTTGTTACGACCCCCCCCCTGGCCACTGTACTGTTCAGCGGTAACACATGGCGTTGATTGCCTGCTCGCTGCTGGGGGGCGATGCTCCGGTCTCGCCCGCTGCCCGCTTCGCCCTCCCTCTATCAGACTCCAGCTCCACAGTGCCGTCCCGGATTGCTGCCGATGTGGGGGCGCAGCTTCCGCTGACATGCGGCTCCGTTCTGGCTGCCCTCCGGGACCTTCGTCTGCAATTGTGTGTTGGCTTGCCAACGCTGAGTGAGCGGTTCGACTCCATACTGTCGGCTGCGGGTCGTGAGCGCCCCGTTTGTTCTCAACAAGACGTGGGTCTGCCAGTGCTTCGGTCCTCTTGCGGGGACGCAACGACTGTGTATAACCGTGTTACACTGGTGTCTGCATCTGGCTTTCCCGGCACCCAGGATCAATCGATCTCCTGCTCAATTGTGGACACTTTGTTTCCCCGTTCATTGCTGCCTGCTTTGTTGTTGCCTGCCTCACCGCGTCCGCAAGAGTATCCAGCTGAGCGACACCTGACGTCCTCGAGGAACCGTTCACGGTGGCCTACGGCTTCTTTTATGTGGAACTCCTGTACTTTACAGGCCAGGTCTGGATTTTATATGGTGCACAAGGGGACCTCAATGGATGATCGGCGGCCATTTTGTGACTCTACTTCTCCATCTTCTCCCAAGCGGCCATATTGTCTTTATCTGCACGGGCTGCGGGGCCTTCATGTGGGGGCTAGTCTAATCTTACGCCCGCGATCGGGCCAGGGCTAGATTGATTTCTAACACCATGGTGTCACGGATGGGCTGGATTGGGACTGGAACTGTCTGCATACGTTGTGCGCACTCGTCGCGATTTGTCTGCCTTCATTTATATGGTTGTCACACGTTATCTTCACACGACCGCCTTTGAGTGTGGTGGGTTCTTAGTGTGTGGAGACGTAGTTGGCCGGTGGTTTCGGGCGCTCCGAGGTTACGTGGGCTCCTCCCCGCTTTCTTCTTTGATTTCTTATTTTCTTTACTCTATTCCTACTTTCTCTCTTGTCTATATTTCGGGTTCATTGGGCGACAGGCACTATGCCGGGGGGGGGGCAGGCCGTAGCCTCCGCATTGGTGTAGGGTGGGGGGGTAAATTACCTTTTCTTTTTGGTTCTATGGGCCTCTTTCTTCTATGACTCTGCGCTATACTTGTTTCCGATTCGGGGTCCGGGTGTGGGGTGGATTGAGTGAGGGCGGCTTTGGAGGGGTGCGTATTTACTCGTGTGACTATCCTGTTCTATAACTGCATCGCCTCACTGTCTGAGATTTTCTATGGCTGTTTTAATGATGCTGCTGCTCTCCCGTGTGATGAAGCCATCTTGCGGACTCGAATCTCCTTGGTTCTATCCTCTACTGACTTTTTCCTCGATAAAATTTTGAAAACCTTAAAATTAACCTTTACTTCTCCTTCCCCTGGTGTCAAGGATCTCTCCAGTGTATAACTCCTGAATCGTTGCTAATCTTGACCATTGACGCACAGGGGTTGTAATGTGTGTCTCAGTGCTTAACCGTTTTGTGGCCGGCCTGATGGTTGTAGGCCCGTATTTGTCTTTTTCATAAGCACAAATAAAGGTTTTTAAAAAAAAAAAAAAAAGAATCCTGATGTGAACTTTCTGATTAATGCTCCATTCTCCTTAGCCGATACGGACTTTCCCCTAGTGGATTTTAACTTGAATCATGTGCCCCTTTGAGAGATTTCCAATGAAAGCACCCTGCTACCTTTGAAACCATCCTTTGCATTCTTTGATTTAATTTGACTGAATGTTTGGATTTTTGCTGCATGCATTAGTAGGCATGACAGAATTGTTAAAGATGTTACTTGTATTAATTTTGAATCTCCAATACAATAATTTGTTTATTTTAAAGAACGATAGTAGGTCATTTATTTCAGATTTAATTTACTTTATTTAAAACTGTGCTTGGGAGTTGGAGAACTTCCTCTGGTAAGGTAAAGTACAGGGGAAACTAAAAATGCAGCAGGTTGGCCACTGATCCAGGCTGGAGCGACAAATTGAATTTGCTTTCAAGCTGATAATATTGCTTTTCTTTTGTTTAACTTACAAATGCACAAATAGCTCGATACTGAAAGAAAACGCCAAGCCTTTAGACAAGATGCTGTGCTTGCCAGCAATACAAAATATCGCATGTTCTCCTAGAGTGAAGTAATTCTCCTGAAGTATTAGAACAATATGTTATTACTTTAAAATACAGCGAATAGTGCACTCACAGAAAAACCCTACTTCGTTTTTGTCTAATTGAGACAATGTGGGTTTAATGTCCTCAATAAACTTCTGTCTGTGGCTGGCCACTGTGGAAATATCTTAGAGCAGTAGGCATGCTTCAGCCACTGACTGTTACTTTCTACCTGTCACAATGAACCAAATCAAATCTAATAAGGGGAAAAGCTGAAAAATAAATGTTGTGATCGACCAATATGAGCATTTTCCTCCAGTGCACAAAGCTAACATCGAAAAGATGTATAGTTAAACTTAAAAAGTGCTATTAATTGTCATCAATTGCCCATAAAACTCTTTCCCTTGGAGTGTGTTTGCTTACTGCGTTGTTTTTTTTATATGTTTCACCATAGCATTTTTTTAACGTATACACCTTGTTGTATTTGCTAGAAAAGTTATGCAAAGCATGCTATTTGTCGACACAATCCCCTGACATTTGAATGATTTCATCCCACAAATTGTAAAGCAAGATATGACAATTACATGATTTTAGAAAGCTTTGTGAATGCACTTATTTTGATCTCCTAGCTTAACTGTAAGTGGCTTCCTGTACTGTGGAGGACAAGTTCTTTAATGCGTTTGGGAAAGTAATATATGGATGAGCAGAGGCACTGTAGAAATTACAATGTGCTCCATACGAACATCACTTGAGAATGAAGGCCTATCAAATAGTAAAAATAGAAATTATGGCAGGACATTGGTTAGATGACCCGAAGACCTAGCAGGGACACATCGCCTGCTATTTTTTGCAATGCAAATGGATAGGGTCATGATGAACACGTTTTACATTCTGCATTGTCTGAATATACTTCCAGATACAAATAAATAAATTCAGAAGTTCAATGTGCACTTTTAAAATACAAAATACAATTTAGAACAAATCTGAAACATACACATTTTTTAAACTTGCTGGCATGTTTGATGTTTTTTTTTTGTTCAAACAGAACCTCAGCAGTTTAATAATTCTGTACAAATGATTATAAATCAAAACATATTAACATGATAAATAGTAGATCAAGACAATAACGTATTGTATGTGCAATATATTGTCCATATAAATTAGTACCAGTGGATCTAACCACTATTTTGTTTTGTAAATCTCTTGTTTTTCCCTTTGTGATTTAGCAATACAGTTTCTCTTCGAGGTCAACAGTAGGCTTCAGTGACCGTGATGTCATCAAAATCATACTCTTGTAGCATAACTTGCAGGGGCTCAGTGACAAAGGTCATACAATGTAACTTCTCATTGAGGTAAAGGGGCATGTGATTTTACTTAGCTACCATTGACGCCCATGTGAGTATCTGGCATTAAACAGCATTTGCCATTGGGTTGAACCATGACTTTGCTGAACCATAGAATTACATATAAACACTAAGGGCCTTATTTGGATATTGGTGGGATCGCCACCGGCAGGGCATCGGTGGTGGTCCCTCTGACATACAGGCCATCAGTCTGACCGCTGTGATGCGGATGTTTGAACCGCAGCGTGTTTTGGGACAGACCACAGCCTCCGACAGGATCAAGGATCCTGTCGAGTGGCGGTCAGACTCCTACCCCGACCATGAGGGCGCCGCGATAGAGAATAGGCTGTCCCTTACCAACTGTCTTTTCATGATGGTCCGGCCACCATGGAAAGGCAGTTGAAAAGGGACTTTGGGGGGCCCAAGCAAGGCCCACGTCCCGGGTGTGCCACTGGTAAGTGACCTGGGGGCACATGTTGTGCACCCCCACCCATCCATGCACCATGTACCAGGCACCACACAGTGCATGCACATGATTCATGAATGTGCACTAAGTGTTTTTACTAATGCCATTGTGCTGCAGCCTTTTTCCTGGGCCGCGGCACAAACCTCAGTAGAAAAAGACACTTTCCAACCGCCTGCATGGTGGTCCTTTCATAATAGGGCATGAGGGACCGCCGACTCATTGTCGAAACGTCACCTGCCTGTCATGATCGCCATCATAATCAGGGCATAACTGTCAAATTAACAGTGTGAAGGGTAACCTGCAGAAAATAATGTAATGGCCTGTTGACTTTTAGCAATACATCATGGACATCATTTAAGGGTCACCAGGAATGACTACTACGGCCCCTTGCTTACATCTTGCTGCCCCTGGCATTGCTTTGGCTTACAGGTTGTAACAGCCAGTATGAATCACAAGGGTCTTTGACATTTGGTAGCAGTAAAAAAAAAAAAAAACTTCTAATCAATTCTCTCTCATTTCTGGCAGGTACTCAATGCGGTGCCCCATGCTGCTTTGTGCTTGGGACGGGGAAATGTTAAAACTTGCTACTTTATCAACTAAGTCAGCAATGTGTCGCCTTGCAACACACAAGGCCTTGCAGGCCTTGGTTTCTCTAAGCACCCTGGATGTTTGCCCCACAGGTTAGGGATTTTGACATTTTCTTGACCTTTTTCTACTGAAAATGGAAGGAACTAGAAGGAGATTTATCTTCTTTAGTAGGATTTCCTGGTTTGCCCATTCAGCTGGGACCTAATGTGTCATTGTCGGCCTGTGAGCTGTTATCGGACAACCTAACACCAAATTATGCAATGTGTCATCATCGAGAAGCGCATCGTGTCGATGTCCGGCCGTGCATTCTGTGGAACTGCTGTTGTCAAACAGCCTCTGTGTCGTAGATCGATGCTTCATTTCTGATCGGCAAAAAGGCAATGATGCATCGTTTTTGCAGAACACTACTTCAGAACCAACTTCTGAGGCCCAGGACTGGAAGGGGCACCTCAGGCAAGGATAACACTCACAGATGACAGAGTCCAGCAGCTCCAGGAGAGTTGCAAGCAGTCATTTGTGACACTTCAGAAAACAGGAGGCATGCCATTAAGTCCTTAGAGAAACTTGGGTTCAAGGACGTAGGAGCAGGTCAGTCGCTCGCACTCCCAGGCAAGAAGCAGCATGTCAACACAGCATGGCAGGTAGCAAAGTGGCAGTCCTGACTACAGCACAGCAGCTCTTCTTCTAGGCGGAATGTTCTTGGTTCCAGAAAGGTTCTGATTTAGTGGTGTTAGGGGTCCAGCATGTATACCCAAATGTGCCTTTGAAATGGGGGAGACATGAGAGAGGACTTTTAAGATCACAAGGTCTCTGCCTTTCCTGCCCTGGCTCCAGACTCACTGCAAGGGGTTATGCAGCCCTTTCTGTGGTGACAGGCACAGCTCAATTCAGGTACAAGTGTCAGATCCTCCCTCCCAATCTACCTCAGGGAGGGCCATCAACCTGGTGGTGGACCATCAAGATGCAAACATCATACCCCATCTCCCTTTGTCTGACTGTCAAGAGAGAATGCACAATATCCAGCTGTCACCCAACCCAGACGTGTATTCAGAGACAGGCAGAGGCACAGAATGGTTAAAGTAAGACAGTGCCAACTTTCTTAATGTGGCGTTTTCAGACTTACGAGTTAAAATCCGACTGCACCATTAATTGTGATTTTAGATTGTGATTCCCAAGACACCAAACTCCAGACCTCTATCTCTTCCCAATTGGAAATTGCACTTAAAATATGTTTTATGGCAATCCCTATGTTAATCGAATGGGAGAGAAAGGTCTGACAGTAGTGAAAAATAAATGTAGCAGTTTTGCACTACCAGGTAATGTAAAACTCAAAAGTATATGTTCTACCTTTTAAATAGACTGCACCCTGTCCATAGGGCTGCTGCCTAGGGCCTACCTTAGGGGTAACTTATATGTAATAAAAGGGAAGGTTTGAGCCTGGCAAATAGGTTGACTTGACAGGTCTAAATGGCAGTTTAAAGCCTCACACACAGACTGCAGTGGCAGTCCTGAGCCATGTTGAAAGGCTACTAAAGTGGGTGGCACAATCAGTGCTGCAAGCCCCCTAGTAACATTTAATTTACAGGCCCTTGGGCACATATAGTGCACTTTACTAGGGACTTATAAGTAAATTAAATATACCAATTGTGGATAAGCCAATATTACCACAATTTAGGGAGAGAGCACTTTTGAACTTGTTAGCAGTGGTAAAGTGCTCAGAGTCCCATAGCCAACAAAATATATTTAAAAAAAATGGGAGGAGGAAGGAAAAACATTTGGGGGTGACCCTTTAGAAAGGGCCATTTCCAAGTTATGTATTAGACAACTGATAGTAAGATTCTCATCAGAAGAAGAGGAGATGACAGTAAACATGACTCATGGGAAGAACTCTCTAAACCACAAGATGTGGCTAGTGTAAGAATTCAAGTCTATTCTGTACTTCATTGTGAAAATGTGACACATTTACCTGCTCCCAGAGTTTGCTGAGGAATCATTGGTTGGTGGGAATGGGGACTTCTAGATTAAATGCAAATAACATTTTAGAAGGATTATAGTAGTGTTCATTCCTTTGTTTTGTCAAGAAGACTAGATAGGAGAGACCCCATCTGAGCCCTTCCCTTTTTCATTCAGAGACTGGCTATGCCTGCAGATTTATAACTGGGAATGCATTCCAGCGTTGCAATTTCCTATTGCTTAAGTACTAAGGTTTCATGCCTATGCATTTTTAATCTCTCATCCAAATTATTCAATTGGGTTCCTGAAACTGACAGCATACCTTGCTTATTGAAGAAATTGCCTTTTTATGCCTAATCCCCAATTAATTTAGACTAAGGACATCCTTTATGGAACACATTTGCTATATTTACTCTATTTTGTTTGTAATTCTTACAAATGTAGTAATTTATCTTGTTTAGAAATTTCGACTAATGGATTACTTGAATCTGTAATGATGGCAACTGACTTTTAATATTTACTAAATGAATAAATACATTTCGAATTAATTTGTTAATAAAACCCTTTAACACACACCAACTCTCTTTATTGATTTTTTGTGAAGCCCTCATTGGACTTTACTGTGTACGGTGTTTGATGTAACTAATTGCTCCTTATCATCTTTCTTTGTGGACGAACAAAGGTCCATACGAACCATAGCAGGGGTAATATAATGATTATAGTCGAAGAATAATATGCAAAAACCCACACTCCAGCAAGTGAATATAGCAAAACAGTTTGTAAGGACAAAAAGGAAGAAAATAAATCATATCAAAATTAAGGGTGGGCATAACTTGTGTAATTCCGTACAGAGTAATCCAGCAGAATTATCTGAGAATTCAACAAAATTACGCAAGAAGAGTCATTCTGCATTTCACACTACTTATTATCGCAACAATGCTCTCTCACATCCATTTTAGATGTGAGGGGGCATTTTTCAGAAAAGAACTAGAGCTAAATACCAGATAACACAAATAGTGAATACGAGCAGCCAATCAGTCTTGCTTAATATACTTTTGGGATAGGATTTTTCTCCACTATTATCTTACCGCAAAATCCATCCTCACATCCAAAATGGACTTGAGGATACATTTGTGCACTATAAAATAGAGCTAAATGCAGCGGAAAATGAATGGCGAGTACTGCTCGTTTTTGCAAAATGTGCTTTTGCGGTACGATTTTTTCCTCCAGATTGCATGAGGAAGAGTAATTGTGTAATTATCAGTGATTCTGCATCAAAGAGTAATGCAGAATTACTAAAATTACACTGATTATTCTGGCGTAATTCAAATCCCGCCCAGGTCTAATCAAAATAGGAGGGCATATCCATAAATAGTGTTGCAGGTGCAGTGACACAAGGGCCTAGGGATTTGAGGGGGACACATCACCCCATTTAGTTGCAGATGTATTAACAGGTGTGGTTATAAAAGACCAGTTTACTTGCTTGCTGTATGGCCCTTGGTGCTAGTGTGGGTGCACTGCACCCCTAGAAAATCTGCATCTCAATGGCGCTCCCTGATCTTTGGTGGATTAGGGAAAATGTTCAACTCATCATGAGACAAGTTTAATAACAGAATTTGAAAATGCAGTCAATAAAGAAAGAATGTCTCAAAAAGTGAGTTCTAGAGTGGAATTTTGAAAAACTGTGAATGTTTATTACAACTACTGAAAGGTACAACACAGAAAAGTATAGTGCAAATGCAGCAATAGTCTCATTTACATGCATAAAGGCATTAACATAAAGACCCTTATTAATAGGTACTATGATGAATATGAGGCAAAATCAGAAATAGGCAGGAAAATCAGGAAGAATCAGGAAGCATCCCTAGTAAGAGATAAAACGTGTCTAGCTCACCCTCAAATTCAAGGTTTTTGATAGCTAGTTTCACCATAAGAAAGCATTAAACTTGCAAAGTCAGCATGGTGTGAGCAAAGAATTACATTTTCAACAAAATATTACAGTATCATGAATTGTCAGAAAACCCTATCAGCTTAGCACTAACCCACTACCTGAATATTGATTAGGCGATTCTGACATAATGTCATCTGGAAGGGTCAGAACAAACTGGCTACATAAACAACAGTGAACCATTGTGAATGCATGCAATACCATGTGCAAGCAGAAAGTCCTTCGGAATTCCTATTAAAGCTTATCCTAACAGCTCTCTTCAAGTACAGGGTCATTCAGAAATAAACAATCTGCATCTTGCTCCATGTAGTGCCAGGCAAAAGTATAAGCAGAAAATAAACATGATGATACAGCATCCATTGTGAACCAACATGGCATCAAGGCGTAGTTACCCTAAGTCAGAAAATCACACTTTCAGATGGAATAGCTCAATGTCAGTATGAATATGTAAGTTAAAATGTAGACTAATTGCTTTACATCCTATTATTATGCACATTTTAATGTACATGCACAAAAGCTCCAGCACTAGTGTGCCACCACAGAGGTTGCCACGTCCTAGGGCTCCAGTAAGGGTACATTTCACTGCACATGGCTGCTCCCACTTCCTTGCACGAATATGACATATACACTGATTCCTTGATCGCAGCATCTGGGAGAAACAAAGTTTGGCAAGGTGATAATGTGCATCCATTTGCTTCATGTACCCACCTGGACTTTTAAAGCTCGAGAGGTATCGGAATCCGAACCTGTGATACAGTATGTGCGAGCAAATGACTCACTGCAACACTGCACTATTCCCTTAAAATAAGGATTTGTACTCAGCTGTGAACTAAACTCATTACCAGATATAGTAAAGGCTACTCTTGTTCTTCGGAGCTATTTGGTCAATTGAAACCTGAAGTGAAGATCAAGTTAGCTGTGGAAATTGTGCTTGGGACCAGAACACCAGCCACTTGAGTCCCATTTAAAATATCTACCTGCACATCCTCTCCTCCTTTCCGGTCTGTGGGACCCCTGGTCAGTGCAACATTTTCCAATATCCAGTCACTAATGTCTCTGGTATAGGTGCAGCCGTTCACCGTAGACTGATTTAGCGAGGTAGTATGTATTTGTATAGCTAGGTACAAAAGTATGCATTACGATAAGTATGCAGCTTTCAAAAATGTTTGTTTATAATTAGTTGTCTTGTTTTGTATTAAATTGCATTCATTATGTAATGGCATACTGATTCATCCAGAAAAATGAGTATTACCTCGCTAAATGAGTCAAGGGTGATGGTCTATTTCCCCTAGGGTTCTCAGGTGTACTAACTCTATGGAGTCTGTGCAGTGGGGCAGCACATTTCATGCGGTCAGTGAGGCTGCAATGAGTGGTGAAAGAGTGGTGTGGCATCATGCCTTCACTCCATGATTGATGTGAAGCTGCTGCGATTACAGTGCTTCCTTCTGAACACTGAGGGTTAAATTGTACCTCACCAATCATCAGGAGGTGGAGCTTTTGCAAAAGTCTAGGGCTTTGCCAAGCTGATGATCTCACAGACCTCATGGCTCTGAGACCATCAGCCTTCATCAGCCTGGCAAAGGATTGAGGAACGCCTGGGCACCCAGCTGAACATAAGCAACAGCACATGCAAAGAAGTACAAGAAAGAGACTGCAGTGAAGGGGAAGTGTGAGCTTAAAGTACAGTACCAGCAAAGTCATTGTTTCTTTATTTCATTATTTAATTTGTAAATGTTAAGTTCAAAGCAATTAGGGAGAAAACCAAGAGGGCCAAGCCGCAACAACCCCATGTGTGAGCCACCACTGCACTCTAATCTCTTGTGTTTAGATTATTGTATTGCAAGTAATGATTCATTCACACATGTAAACCAAACAGTGAAGTGGACATGTGGAACTGGTAGTAGAAACTAACTGCACCACACCCATTACCACCTGTGCGTCATCAGGCTAACAGCTGATCACAAACAGTGTGGCCACATAAGGAAACAATTCAGATGCATAACACATGAAATTAAATGAAATGAAAGAGACATTTATAAAGGGCATGGCTACCCGGGAGCATCCAGGCGCTGGACCAGACACTAGAGAGGCAGAGAGAACTTAGGGGAACATTAATGTCTTCAGTTGTTTTCGAAAGACAAGATGACTGGGTTCCCTGCAAAGACACAGTGGCAGGGAGTTCCAGAGTTTGGTATGTAAAAGAAAACAGACGTTATAGGGCATAGAATCCTTACACCTGGGTAATGCAAAAATAGTCATCAAGCATCAAACTTAATAAAGAGAAAAACGTCAAATCAATGGGCCAAGCTTTGTCCCCTGGTCAGTTGTTACATGTAACACTAAAATCCATACATATCAGTGCAGCATTTTTACTCATTTACTCAATGCAAATGAATGAAAGCAGGGTCATGTGATGGACTGAGACTGGAGATATGTGGTAATGAGCATATGCCAGGCTTTTATTTCTGAAAAAATGTGAGAAAGACCTCAAAGTCTGATACAAGTTTCTAATGTAAAAGGCTGACTTCACTAATTTATGCATTTCTAGCTTCATTGTACCAATTTAGAATAATGCTAAGCATACTACGATAGTGGAGCCAAAATGTGCAATGTATAACACTGGAAAACACAATAGCAGTGCATTAAAATATGTGCAAAAGTGAAAATATGTTTACATGTTAGTGGGCTTGAAGCAGGCATAAAATGAAACTGCAATTGCTATTAAAAACAGTGTGGTATATATTTATGAAAGTTGTGTTCTCAAACCCCCCTTTTAGCCAAGAGGTAGAACCCTTACAACAAATGAATACCATAAAATCAGATGATTTCAATTTTGAATTCGTCATTATCACAGCCTTCATCATACTCAATAGAATCAAGCAGATAAGCATGGGCAGCGCCTTTAATAATGCAGGCTATTTGGATGACATACACTCTTAGTTCAATCAGAACATATAGGGGCCGATTTCAATGTGGTCGGAAATGGCTCCGATCGTTGGGTGGAGCTCTTCCGACCACATCGAAATGTCCCGTTCGGCTTCCTTTCCGACCGACCCATTATGATGTGGTTGGTCGGAAAGGAATCTGGAGGGGCTATCCAAATGGGTTCCGATGGGCTCTGTGAGCCCGTTTGCCATTCAGAAAGAGGCCAGCTATCCCAAGGTCGGCTCTTTGCAACTGATGGATTACGATGGCAGATTCCTACAGCCTTTCTGTGCCAGCCTTCCCAACACAGAAAGACTGTCAGAATCTGACTTTGATGGCCCCCAGCAGGGCCCCCATGGTTGCAAGGCCTCCAGAAGGCAGCAGAGGGGGCACCATGATCCCTGCACACCGTGGCACCTCAAGGTGCCTTCCACGGGGTGCAAGGATGAACTGCACCTCAGCTCTTTACAATGAGAGCATGCATTCCATTTGGAATATATCATCCCATTGTAAATAATAGGATTGTTCGGTCGCATCCTAATTGCTGGTTCGGTTTGCCGACAGGATATTGGTCAGTCGATCCCAGTTCCATATCGCGTCTGTCCAACATCGAAATCGGCCCCATAATATTATCATGAAAAGAATAACTGTGATCACTATTTCAAAGATCTTTATTCCCTACTCTCCGAATGTCCCGACAAAAAAGCCATATTGCATTCAGATTGAAGTCTGAGCCACCTTGAATCTCATGTAATTTCTTCACACTAGGCTTAATATGATCTATTTGTGAGTAGATGCTAAGAGAGGTGCTGGGAAGATGAGTACAACATGCTGACTCTATTAAAGCACACATTTCTCCTTTTGT
This sequence comes from Triturus cristatus, assembly GCF_964204655.1. Lineage (NCBI taxonomy): Eukaryota > Metazoa > Chordata > Amphibia > Caudata > Salamandridae > Triturus > Triturus cristatus. Next base: position 1,117,760,975 of record NC_140592.1, read on the forward strand.
CCTCGAGCTGAGTGGATTAATGTGGAATTGGCTACTTCCTTCAGTATCTGAGTATTGTGCTTAGTGTCTCGAATTGCGTGTTCAATGCCATAGTTAGGAAGCAGGATACTGAATAATCTGTTAATTTCAGTGATGCCTTCACTTTTGAAGGGTTTGTATGTCAGAGTGCCAGATTGCAGGGACAAAGAGCCCGGCATAGCAGACCCCAACCCATTCTGGGGCAGCAAGGGATGAGTTTTCTTGCTGCAAATTAAATGTCGTTTAGATACTGATGTTTGTGAAACAGCATGCCAGTGAGAAAACGATGTTCATAGTGGGTAACTTAGTGATGTACAATCTCAACAACATTGTACCATTAACTTTGACCTTCAAAAACACTCCTGTTATTGGTTTATCAATACAAATCAACCCCTTTTCGGAAAAAGCAAGATAAGTAACTACAGGTTTATAACATCAGTGGGATTGTTATAATCTGCATGGCCATACAAAGACACAGGGGAGTCACCATCACAATCTGGCAGTTGTTGTCCTTGTAAGAACAGAGGAAGGCAAGTGTTGGTTTATTGAGGGGCTCTCCAATCAATGTCACACCCTGGAGGATGCCTGCAGAGAACTGCATGCAGATCCAACATGAAGAAAGGTATACTGCTTGGTGATATATATCAAGCAACAGAAAGCAGGCATTATGCTCATACACACATCAGTGAAACAGCTCAAGGACTAGTGAAATACAGCTTGGGTCTCTGACAACTCCCCATTCGACAGCAATGTAGAACCCCATCAGATGCCAGATGCCAGAAGCTGATGGCAGCAGCAAACATAGCAGGCCAGACCTACTGGGGGATTATATATCCAAGAGGAAGCTGCTTTTCTTGGGAAGAGGAGGTAACAATGAGGGATACTAGGAAAGCCTTTGTGCAGCTGTGGATGGTCAGATGAGGAAATCTGGCCCTAGAGATTCGGCCTCCTGGCAGGCAGCAAAGCAGCAACAGATCCAGCCACAGCAACAGGCCATGGACGGGGGGCTTGGTGCAGATCCAAAGACGGGCACCAATGTCAGACACCAATGTCAGACACCTCAGAGAGGTACAGCATGCTTGCACTGGGAGGAGTTCACTAAGGGTGGGCAGAACATTCCATACCGCTAGGTGAATTGGCAGAATTTGTTCATTCTGTGTTACTCTTGTGATGCAGAGCTCCAGCCCAAATTCTGGCACTCGCCGCATGGCCGAAATTTGATCCCATGAAAGCAACACAATGACAATAGGAAGAATGCGAGGCTCCAGCAAGCGAGCTGGCAAGTACAAGCGAGATTTGTCATCATCCTAGTGCCAATTCCAGCTGCAAGGAAGCCTTCCAGAGCCATTTTCTAATGTGGGCAGTCACGAACAGCAGGTTTCAGAAGGATGCTTCTTGCATAGCTTTTCTACTTGAGAAGCAGCAAAATCAACTCAAAATTGAATTTTCGAGCAACTATTCTAACGAATTGGACACTCGAGGTAGACTTTTAGTGCAAAACTATCTTTTTTGTTTCTATTTTTATTTCAACAGGAAGGGAGTGCAACAGGGACTCCAATTTCCTCTTCCTGTCCAGAAGACTCCTCCCAGTTCTTTTTCCATCACTTGGATTTTAAGGGGAAAGGATCACTCTCTTTGTCTATAATCCCTGCTGCATATACAATTGGATTTTTAAGGATTTTGTTTGTGAGAAATCAAGTAAGATAAAGAACTTTTGGATACATTTGTCATTTGATAGAGGGCATGCACCAGTATTTTTTTTTACCTTTTTAGTTTTTTTCTTCCATTTTAAATTTGATTGTGGGTCGCCTGAATTTGAAGTAGGAGCCTATTTGCATTGGCATTTTTTTTTTTTTCTAACAGAAAAGGTTTGCACAGGTTTGGGAGGAATGGGGCCCAGTTTTAAAACTTCAAATGTACTTTTTCTCCATTTTCTTGTGTGTTGTTTGTGAAATTTTCCCTATTATTTTGCTTATTTTTCTATGGGGCCTAATTTGCACCTCGGCCGTAATATGTTTTTTTTTAAACATCCAGTGATTTTTTTTTGTATTTTGCGGGGCTAATGTTTGATGCCATGGGATGTTTGTGGTCGGTGAAATTTAAAGTTGACATAATTTTTATTGTTGGCATTTCTGAATTAATGGTAGTTTTTCATTTTTCTTTACCATGCCTCCTTTTTCTGCTGGCCAACTGGCCATTTTTTTGTGTGGCCAGTGTGTGTGTTTAGCATCGGCCGCTATTTTGTCTTTGTTCTCGATGCCATTGACAGAATTGCTATTTTCTTTTGTGTAGGCATTGTGCGTTTTCCCATATGCCTGAAAGTGTTCTTCATTGTCCATGCCTAGGCCCTTGGGAACCATGTGGCTGGCAGCCATTTTGTAGTCACTGAGCTCTGATTTTGCCATAGGCTTGCATGTACTCTTTGTTGTCCATGCCTTTCACCCTTGGTGGCCTTATGCCAGGGTGGCCATTTTTTCTAGCCGGTGTGTTCCTTTTCTTCTAATTTTCAAAGCCATTTTCTGGGGACATTGACAGAAGAGGCCTATGAATTTTTGTTTTGCGTTGTTTTTTTCTTTTTTCCCTGATGTGAGTTTAATGTGCTTGAGGAGGATTGTAGTAACATAACATGTATATTTGTAAAGCGCACGTTCACCCAAGGGTATCCAGAAACACATTTGATTTCAATTATTAGATTTTTCCTAGTAGGCCCGGCCTGCCATTGGCAGACACCCACAATAATTTTGGTAACAATTAATATATTTACCCCGCGCACCCTACCTGAGGTGTCTCATCATAAGTGCACACCAGGAATATTTTTATAACGATTATTCAATTTTCTCCCTGCACCCCCTGCCTGCCATGGGTGCACACGAGCAATACATTTTTCATGGATTATTTCATTTTCCCTCTGCACTCTCTGCCTGCATTAGGCATCTCATAGGTGAACACCTGGAATATTGTTTTTTAAATCATTCTATTTCCCCCTGCACCCCCTGCACCCCCTGCCTGCAACAGACATCTCATAGGCCTTAGAGGCACATAAAGCAACTTTTTCAATTTGTATATTATTGAAATATTATGTTATGATTTGGAATCAATACACTATTGTAAATTAATTGTGATGTGACATCACTAAATAATATTGTCTGTAGATTCGAACTGCAAATGCCTTACTCCACAGATTTTTCTTTCTTGTTTGTTACTTTTAGTGAACAAGAGACATCATCACACACAGTTCAGCCAGACAGGGGGCCGGCAGTGAGACACACCACTTGAGTCCACTTCTGCTTTCCTTTGTACAGCTAAGTGGCAACTTCTGGAGCTGAGAAAGAACTCATAGATGGCCCTAAAGAATGGTGTTCATGGCAAGAAAATGGCCAGCGAGGAGGAAAAGAAGCCCTCCACCTTTTTCAGAAAATGTTGTGTACCTGCTGTACCTTCCTCTGGACAGCAACATTTTGGTAAAAGCACTTCCACATCATCAACAGCATAACCCTAACCTAAGGCTAAGCCCAAGCCCTTGTCCCTCAGCAATGCAGCCACATCAACTGGATCTTTCTCAGCCGCAAATTACTCAATCACGAAGGAAAACTGACAACAGGAGCTGCAGCCATCAATAGTTCTTTCTGAAGTAGGAGTCCAACAGGAGGTTGAGCTTCCTGCTGAGCAATATGTTGCTCTTAAATCATTGACTTCACTATCTCCAGCAAGAAAAAGAAAGGGGACTCCATCATCTTCTCTGAGCCGCATTCCTGATGAAATGGACATGGATTGGACTCCGGTTGAGTCAAATACTCACCACGAGAGACAAGGGAAAAGGGAAGTTTCTGAAAGCCACTGAGATGATCCTTGCTTCTCAACCTTCTCAGAAGGATATGGATCTCACAACACCAGCCGGGTTCTATATTTTTAAGACCTCTGAGACCTGTATCCATCAGTACCACAGTAGATGTATGCACTCCAAAGAGGAAAACAGAGAGAGTTTTTATATTAGAGATTTTGACCTTACAATGAACTCTATAATGTATCACATACATCAATTAATACATCTTAAAAAAGAGCTAATTTTTAACAAAAATATTACAACACATTAATTCATTGACAGGAAGATTTATCATCTCTATAGCAGCTTTAGCTGCTGTAATGCTGTATGGTTTTTAAAAAGTGGTTTTACAAATCTCTGTTGGTAGACCCATAAAACAGGACATACAAATATAGAATGTTAAATAGTCTGTACACTATTATAACATAAAGTGCAAATTCTTTTCTCCCAAACTACATTCTGTCATGCATCTGTCACAGTTTCTAGCAGTAACAATTTCAACCTACAAACCATTATACACACTTGTACAGTGTTCCAGTTTCCATTTCAAATACGCTTGAGTAACTGCTGCCTGACATGATTGAGTGACACACTAGAATCAAGCTGGCCTGGCTGATGAGGGGTGATACCCTGAAACTAGTCCCAGGATGCATGTTTCCGATCCAGGGAGGACCAGGCCTGGCAGTTCAGGATGGATTGTTCCCATGGGGAGCAGGGTCAAGACTGATTTGCACATGGCTGGGTCTAAACTGGAAGGGCATGGTGTGCAAAGAAATAATGGATTTAGATCCAGATCTCTGTAGTGAGGGTGAACGTTTGACATTATTCATCTTTCCATCCATCAATTGTACTTTTTGCATTTGTTGCCCTAAGTGGAAAGGGTATGCAAAGACACGGGTCCCTTGCTCACCATGCCACTGGAGTAAAGCTAGGCTGGTTGATGAGTGGTGATATCCTGAAACCGGTCTCTGAATGCTTGTTTCTGGTCCAGGGAGGACCTGGCCTGGCAGTTCTGGCTGGACTGTTACCATGGGGAGCAGGGTCAAGACTGATTTGCATATGGCTGGGTCTAAACTGAAAAGGCATGGTGTGCAAAAAAACAATGGATTTAGGTCCAGATCTCTGTACTGGGGTGAATGTTTGACATTGTTCAGCATTCTGTCCATCCAGTTTTGCAATGGTATACTTTAAAGCGTTTCTAATGTGCACATAACTCATATTCTGAATATCTAATCTAGATAAGGAAAAGTGCAGATAAAATATTAGGTTTTTGTAGCAGGAAGGAGACATTCAGTGGCCATAAGACTTCTTAAAGACTTTTCTTTGGTGTGTAGAATACAATGATACCATCGTAAAATAGCAGCTAGTCCTCTTATATAAGTGCTCACAATTCTAATTCTAGCCCTTAGCACTTCTATTGAAACTATGGAATTTAAAGTGGAAATAGTGCGAAGAATCTTCCCCTCCACCTTATGCAAAATGTGCAATGTATTAATATCTATTGTCTCTATAGCATTTAAAAGGGTCAACAGAATCTTCATTTTATATACTGTTAGGAGATTATTAAAGTGCCAATGACGTGTTGCTCCATAAAATGACTTTTGTGTGTTTCCATGAGCATATGCCTTATTTGATATGTGTGCAAATGTTCATTATCGGGCAAGTTTGCAAACATAATTCTTCTGAGATAAGGGGAACAACTTTACTATTTCTATGGTAGAATTATTATAGAATCACTTATACTTTGTATTGGCCCAACACCCCTTTGAACAAAACCTCAGTTTCTGGAGGCCTTTGGGCGTCAGGTCTAGCAGAGCAATATCGTCCGCATAAAGGAGTCTCCCTAAAGGATAAGACCCTAATTTTGGGGAATTGGCAAGAACCTTGCTTAATACATTGGGCAGATCCGCCACATACAGAGGAAAAAAAAACAGGGGTGCCCACAGGCAACCCTACTACAAATCATTTCTTGTCAGAACCTAGCCTGCCTCCTAATATAACCTGACACCAGGTAGCTGTGTGGCGAACAATAATGAGTTTTAGGAGACCCCCTAGTATTCCCTAGACACTCAACTTTTTCCATAGAGTCTACCTGTCCACACTAAAAGCAGTTGAAAAATCTATGAAGGCCTCATAAACAGTCATCCTCCTTTGTTTCAGATATTTTTCCAATGCAAGATGAATTACCGTTACATTATCCGAGTGACCAGCTCTAAACCCGGTCTGCTCCAAAGGTATAATATTTTTTTCCTCCACCCATTCTAGTAGATTTTATAAAACACATATGGAAAAAAAATTCTTGTGGCGTCCAACAAGGTAATCTGCCTAAATTTTCTAGGTAGGTTAGAAGGGCAAGACAATACTGCACCTCCTTGAACTAGGGACCACCCTAGTGAAGCAACAATAAAGAAAAAGTACCACTAAATAAGTGTCCCAAAGGTCCAGGTCTAATTTTAGGCAGCTGGTCTGGACTTCCTAACCCGGTACTTCGGACATTGGCAGTGGTACACTAAAAAAGTTCCTCCTACTTTGAGACTTCTTTATGATTTGCAAGCAGGAGGATAATATTGCAAAATTCTCTATCGGTCACACAAGCATTCTTCAAGGTAAGCCAGGTTCACACTATGGTACTGGAGGACATGCATAACCTCTGACAAAACATCACACAATCCGGTGCGCAGATCATCTTAAAAGATAGGTGCTTATAGTGAAGGGAAGCAGCTGAGTGCACAGTGATAGAAGATGAAGGTGGTCTTGAGGAAGAAAACAATGGCAGCAGTACACAAAGCAGCCATGTCCTCTGTAGTGTGCCCGTATCAGCAACCTCCAAATGGCACAAGACTCAGATGCAAACATGTCTCCCACATACAGTGATTCCCCCAAAAAGCACATTGAGTCTACCACCTCCTGGTTCTCTATGCAAGTTGCCTGTGTAAGTGGCACAACAAAAGAAAAAGAACTAAGGTACTATTACAGGCATGTTTAGGTATGTTTGTACAATGGGAAGCAGGAGAAATTGTTAGCGCTGCACCTCCTCCCTTTTATTTTTGTGGATTGAGCCAGACCTATTTTGCCAGAGTTGCTCTTCCAGTACTCCATCATGATGTGCTGCAATTGGTTGGCCAAGCAGCAGAGTGGTGTTCACACTATCCAGCTGATGACTGCCATGTGGACCAGTTGTCAAGCAAGTAATTACGTTTATCGCTGCACACTGATCACTTTTGTGGGGATTAGACAACAGCCAGCTGCAGGTCTCAACACTGAAAAAGGTTTTAAGGGCACTTGGTGGCATGCAACAGTAGCGATTTTTGTCATGAAGAAATACAATGCATCTGCAAACATCTTGGAGGAGTTTAACAGCAAGGAGTTTGAATGGCTTCGACCCAGAGGTCTCAGAATTGGATTTGTTGCCAAATGCAAGGCAAATGGTCTCTATTTCAGGATTCTGTGTTCGGTGCATTGCATCAACCTGATTGTGTAGGACCTTCTCAAAATAGAAGACATAGTCACAAACATACTGACTACCTGCCAAAAAATCAACACTCATTTCAGTCATTCCTTTAAAGCACAAATGCAGTTGAGGATAATTCAGTGTGCTAATAGAGTTCCAGTTAAAGCCCTCATACAGGAGGTGCCTACACACTGGAACTCAACCTACAACATGTTGCAATGTCTGTTCAAGCAGTACAGACCTATCACTGACTATGTCCTTTGATGAGAAGGGGATGCAAATAGGAAAAGCATGATGATGGAGGTGGAAAAATGGGGGCTAATCAAGTGCTTGACACAAATTATGCTTCCTTTTGAGGTTTTTGCATTGGGTAGTCAACAAGGAGGACATTAAGATGGTCTAGCAATCCCATTGTTGAATCTGCCACAGGACCAGTTGAAAAAGGCGGTGCAAAGGTTTGCTGGTGAGAACAGAGAAGCATATGAGTTGGTGCAGTGCTTAATCCTTAGCTTGGATGTTAATCCAAGGCTGTAAAGAGAGACTGTGTCCACAGAAGAGTACATATGTGCCATAATACTTGATCCATGGTTCAGAAAAATACCAGCCACTTTCATTCCTTTTTCAGAAGGGGATATTTCACTTCACAAGACTTGGATTATTCTTTTTGCTTTTTTTTTGGTTAGATTGCCTGGCCAGTTGTCATTAGTTCCCCCGATTGTTTCTCGGACCAAGACTTCTGACGTTGCTGCACAATTTAAGGAGGAAAAACAATAGAACCAAAGAACTGCTGCTTCCTTAACATCTTATCTAGGATGTACATTGTGAGGTTTTACCTTTGTGCCCTTGTATCTCAACATCTTTCCCATAGATTTAGTAGTAGATGTTTTAATGATCGGACCAGTTTTTCCTTGTCCCCTTGTTTCAATTATCCTTCACTACAGACCCTCACCGGATGTCCCATAACTCCCAGAAATTAACTCTTTTACCCAATGAAATATTACTTTCTAGGTCTCTAATTCTCTGGACAGAAAAAACCCATTCTAAACTTTTAGATTGAATCGGTTTAACCCATGTTAGGCATATCTCTCTTTTTGCCATCGATAACAGTTCAAACAACAGGGATTTTTGCTTTTTAGATAGATTCACCATTTTATCACCTCCCTCAATAACCCCAAATATTGCCTTTACAAGGCCTACCTTGATGCCATTGTCTATAACCTTGTTAATTGTCTTACCTTCTCCTTGCCAGATCTCCAAAAGGTGGCACTACCAAAACATGTTGATGTCATCTGCCTTCTTCTCCCCACATTTAGGGCACTTTTTCTCCTCTTTTTTCCCCAACTTGGATAATCTCTTAGGTGTCCAATATGTCCTTTGCACTGTGAAAAGATGGTTTCTCCTTAGGGGAGTGGACTTTATGGCAGACCAAAAAGTAGTCATCGATACTTGCCATAACTCTTCCGTCTGTATGTTCGGCAGGTCCCTCTTCCAGATCTCTTCCAGTTCAAAGTAGAGTTCTTCTCCTGCTTTTATCAGCACTCAATACCATTTTGCAAGTTCCTTGGCATGTGGGGGTTTTAGTAGCTGCTGTATCTCATAGTCTGACCTCCCTTCACCCGCTTCCCCCAGATCTCTTGCCCAACTTGTTAATTGGTAATATTTCAACTTTGAAAGATGACCTGCTGTTAGTCCATTCATGATGTCCCATGAGACTACTGATCTGCCATGCAAAATTTGACCACAGTGATTTACCCCAGCTTCTGACAAGGGGGTTGCTAATTTATACTGCAGGCAGATAGGAGTACCTGGGTAATCCCAGATTGGGGCCAAAGAGCAATATTATTCCCAATGTTTGCCTTATTTGGTACCAAGTCTTACATGCGGCCTTCAAAGACTTCAGCCTCACCTTTTTAACGTATTTGGAATGACCAAATTTAAACAAAACAAAAATCAACATACTCAGCATGTTCTTTTGTTAAGGCATTAAACAATTGAGAGTGAAATTTCTAACAGAAGCGGTCTAAAGGTTTTAAAATGGAATGCTGATAGTAAATAAGGAGGTCTGGACTTGCTATCCCCCATATATCTTTTTCCGAGGGATCTTTTTCCAGGCAATCCTTACTCCTTTATAAGACTAGTTCAAACTGCCTAAATCTCCTTGCAGTTTCGTAATGGCATTCTGGTTAAAGTCTAAAGCAATTGCATTGAACATAAAAGTACATTTTGGTAGTATAGACATTTTAAGAAGAGTTGATCTTCTTAGAAATGAAAGCGGGAGGTTGCTCCATTTCTTAAGTAGTCTTTTAGTTTCAGCCTTTACAATATTAAAATTCATTTGAGCCACTTTATCAAGGCCCTGCATCAATTGGATCCCTAGGTATCTGTTTCCCTGTTTCACTAGAGGACTATAGCATTGCGTGTTCCACTCCATGATTTCAGTTTTTTCGCTACTTACTAAACAACCTGCCACCTTTCCAAACTCCTCTATTGTTTTCAATTTCTCTGGAAGGTAACTCCCAACATCATTTGTATTTATTATCAAATTAACTGCTTAGAGGTCCATTTTTTGCCAGCCTCTACATTTGAATAGGAAGATATTTACACTTCATCTTATTTTGTTTGCCAAAGATTAAAAATACAAATCAAAGAATAAGGGCGACAAGGGGCAACCCTGACAAGTTCCTCTTTCTATTGATATCCGCCCTGTTAGTTTACCATTTACCAGAATTCTCGCAGCCAGATTTCAATAAATAGCTGATATCGCCCTAGAAAAGTTCTCCCCCAGATCATGTTGTCTAATTGCTAAGTGTAAAAAAGGCCATCTAACCCTATCGATAGGTTTGGCAGCATCCAAGGTGAGAGCCGTCAGGGGATTTTATCTCCTACTGCTGGATCTATTGCTCCAATCAGCTTATAGGGCAGGTCATGTAATTGTCTCCCTCTATGGAAAGCCTTTTGATCAGTATGTATTACATTTCCTACAATCTTCACCAGTCATTTAGCTAACATCTGAGTATAGATCTTATAATCACAGTTTAAAAGGGATATCGGTCTGTACGACTCACATAACTTTGGGTTCTTGTTTGGTTTTAAAATAATACTGAGCGTGGTCTCCTCCCAGGATTGCGGGAGCTCTTTTCCTTCAAAGAAGACTGTGTTTATCATCTCCCTGTACCAAGGTGCCAGTTCTTTCTTTAAGACCTTATATACTTTATTAGGCAACCTGTCTGGGCCGGCTGCATTGCCTTTTTAGTTTATCCATCTTATGGGTACTTGGGGGACAACTAGCCTTCCTGTTACCTCTTGTAAAGCCCGCACAGCTGGATTGCTAAGAGGTGGCCAGAGGCCACCCCCCCCCCCCCACCCCCCTTCTCCACCACCTCCAGGCACCTTGCTGCTTGGGGGGCGAAGTAAGTCCACTTTAGTCCTGAGTCCCAAAGTATGCAAGGGGATGTCATCCCCCCACCAGCAGTGCAGAAAGGGGCGTGGCCTCTGACCACCTCTCAGCAACACTGATGTGTGGGGCTTACTTGTGGTAACAAGAGGTCTTCTTGGCCCCTAAGGACCCTCAGAAGCAATGGAAACCTCATCCCCTAACCAGGATTGCACCACAAATGTGGCATACGGTGTAATAGCGTACAGTGGAGTGGCATAGAGTGGGGTGAGGTACAGTGTAGTGGGTAGAGTGGAATTTCATAACAGTGGGTGGAGTGCTATAAAATGGACTGTCAAAAAGTGGAATAGCATAGGGTGTAGGGTTGCAGATTGGAATTGTGTCTGGTGTAATAGCATAGAGTAGAGTAGCATACAATGAAGTGCCTTACAGTGGAGGTGCATACAGTGGAGTGTCATAGAATGGAGTGGTTCAGAATGGAGTGGTGTAGAGAAGAATAGCGCTGGCCAGGGTTCTCCAAAGTCGGTCCTGAAGGGCAGGATCCATGCCAGATTTTTAAGATAAATACATTTATTTAAATGGGGATCTGCTAAACATCTGGCATGGATCCAGTCCTACAGGACTGACTTTAGAGAAGCTTGGCACAGAATGTAGTGGTGTAGACTGTATGCCATATATTGGAGTGGCATACAGTGGAGTAGCGTACAGTGGAGTGGTGTAGAGTACAATAACTTTGAGTGCAGTAGCGTGCACTGGACTGGCGTACACTGAAGTGCAATATAGTGGAATAATGTACAAGGAGGGGCATAGAGTGGAGTGTTGTACAGGGGAATAGATACATTGGAGTGGTTTGCTTTGTAGTGGTGTAGAGTGAAATGGTGTACAGTGTAATACCGTACAGTGGAGTGTCAGACAGTGGAGTTGCGTAAACTGAAGTGGCATCCAGTTGTGTGGTATAGAGTGGAGTGGTGTACAGTGGAATAACTGTAGTGCACGGGTGTACAAACAAGTAGCATAGAGTAGAGTGGCATATAGTGGAATAGCATACAGTATAGTGTCATACAGTGGAGTTGCATAAAGTGGAATAGTGGAGAGTGGAGTAGTGTATAGTGGAGAGTGTACAGTGTAGTGGTGTACACTACAGCCACTACACTGTACGCCCTCCACTCTACACTACTCCACTCTACACTATTCCACTCTATGCAACTTCACTGTAGATATAGAATGGAGTGGCATAGAGTGTAATAATGTACACCGGAGTGGTTTGGAGTGTAGAAGCATAGAGTTGAGTGTTGTAGAGTGGAATGGTGTACAGTGGATTAGCATACAGTGGAGTGACATGCACTGAAGTAGTCTACAGTCAAGTTGTGTAGAGTGGGGTGTTGTACAGTGGAGTGGCATTGAGTGTAGTAGTGCCCAGTGGAGTGGCATACAGTGAAATAGTGTACAGTGCCATGGCCTATATTGGAGTGAGGTACAGTGGGGTAGGAACAAGTGGAATAGCATAGAGCGCAGTGGCTTACAGTATAGTTGTGTACTGTGGAATAGCGCAAAGTGGAGTGGCGTATAGTGGAGTGGCATACAGTGGAGGGGCATAGAGTGGCTTGGCATAGACTGGAGTAGGGTGTAGTGGAGAGTTTGTAGAGATGAGTGGCATATAGTGGAGTGTGGTAGAGTGTAGTGACATACAGTGAAATAGAACACAGTAGAGTGGCATAGAGTGGAATGAGGTACAGTGTAATGGTATAGAGTGGAACTGTATAAGGTTGAGTGAAGTGTCATGGAATGGAGTATCAAAGAGTGGAATAGCATAGGGTGTAGTGTTGTAGAGTTGGCTTTAGACCCCACTTCAGCAGTGAAACTGCTTTGCTAGAAGTTGTAGAATTCATAAGGAGTCCCCTGGCCAAAGGAGGCAAGGCCATCTTGATCATGTTGGACTTGCTTACAGCCTTCAATACTGTCCCCCATCGAAGACTCCTTGATTGCCTCCAATCAATTGGGATTAAGGAAATGTGTTTTAGTGGCTGGCAATTGATCATCTAAAATGTAATTGGGATAAGACAGAGATCATGGTCTTGAGCTCATCTGCACCTGACACATTGAAGATCTTTCTGGCTTGAGGACACTTCCCTCCCAGGCCCTCAACAGGGTACAATAAAGAACTTAAGCATTACATTCGATAGTGCCCTCTACTTCCAACTACAGATCCAGGCGCAGACAGACTCCTGCTTCGGGCTGCAATGGATCCTGAAAACATTTCTGCCCTTTTTGTCAGAGTGTTCCAGAAGAACTGTGATCCAAGCATTAATACATTCTCAACTGGATTACAAGAATGCTCTCTAACTGGTCTCCTGGAGTACCTCCTTGGCAGACTTCAGGTGGTACAGAACTCGGCCACCCAGATGCTTCTCAATGTTCCCCAGAGAATACACATGTCCACTTATCTGAATTCCCTCCATTGTCTTCCCATAAAAGAAAAATCTTTTTTTAAATCCATGATCTTGGTACACAAACCTCTGCACAGCTCACAAGCCAGCTATCTGAGGGAGAGGATTCAAGATTATGTACAACACCAGAACCCTACGTTTGTCTTCTGAACATCTGGCTAAAGTTCCTAAATTCCGTCGGCTCAGAATAGGCAGTAGTTGCTTCTCCTATCTTGGTCCGGTTACATGGAACAAACTCCCTTCGTAGCTGTGTACTACTTTCGATCTCCCCACTTTCAAGAAAAACTTAAAGACATGGCTCGTTCAACAATCTTCATAGGCCAAACTCTGTGGATACAGTTATGTATGTTTTGTGCTAGTAGCTGCGTGCTGTGTAAAACTCATTAACATAACACAACAATATTATCTGGTGGAAATGCATTGAGTGGAGTAGCATACAATGGAGGGTCCAACAGTGGAGGTGCATACAGTGGAGAGTCGTAGAATCAAGTGGTGTAGAGTAGAGTGGCGTATAGCAGCATAGTGTAGACTGTAGTGGCATAGAGTGGAGCGGCCTACAGTGGAGAGTCATACATTGGAGTAGTGCGCAGTGGAGTGGTATAGAGTGCAAAACTAGGAGAGTAGTGGTGTACAGTGGAGTGGCATTCATTGAAGTGCAAGATAGTGGAATAGTCTAGAGTGGAGGGGCATAGAGTGAAGTGTGGTTCAGTGTGATAGCATACTTTAGAGTGGTGTACTTTGTAGTGGTGTAGAATGGAGTGCTGATCAGTGTAAATCCATACAGTGGAGTGTCATACAGTGGAGTGGCACATACTGAAGTGGCATCCAGTGGAGTGGTATAGAGTGGAGTGGTGTACAGTGGAATTGCATACAGTGCAGGCAATGTACACTAAAGTGGCGTAGAGTGGAGTTGCATAGAGTGGAATAGTGTAGAGTGGAGGGGCGTACAGTGTGGTTGTGTACACTGCATTTTCATAGAATGGACTGGCACAGAGTGTAATAGTGTGCAGTGGAGTGTTGTAGAGGCATCGAGTGGAGTGTGGTAGAGTGGAATGGTGTACAGTGGATTACCATACAGTGGAGTGGTTTAGTCAATTAGCATAGAATGGAGTGAGACCTAGTATAGTGACATAGAGTGGAGTGGCGTAGGGTGTAATAGCATACAGTGGAATGGCCTACAGTGGAGTGGCATAGAGAGGAGTGTGGTACTTGAAACAGATGTAGTGTGAAAGTGGGTGAACAGATGGGATGTAATGTGCAAGGAATATAGATTTTGAGATGTAAATGCTACTTTATGGTAGTAGGTGTTGTTGCAGGGATTCTACACATGTACAGAACTATGCGCAGGAAACCAGGACCTCAGTGTATAGTGGTATACCAACTACCCACCTTAGTGCCCAGAACCCTAATCCGACTAGCTATAGTGTTCTCCGTACTACAGCGATGTTCTGGGTTGTCAATGATTAGACAACCCAGAACATGTAACTCCGACTCTCTCAGGAATCGTGGGAGCAAGAACAATCTTTCGCTCACTCACTCATACTTGTCCACAACATGAGTAATCAGAGACACGGTATAGTTTAAAATGTTTATTTTAACTAACCTGCTCTAAAATGCAGTACATGTGCCAGCACTATCAGCATAATGCATAAATACAATATAGTCAGCATTGTTACAATCCCAATGAAAATAAATGGGGATATAATTTTATTGAGCTACTGGAAATGGCCAACTGTGCCTTGCCACCCTCCCCATGATAGGTACTAGTTTATTATTAAAAAGAAGACCTCTGGGCTTTGTCAGGGGGACCCCATACCTCCAAGTCTAGATGCAAAGGTTTACATCTCCGGACAAGCACAGAGCTGCTCTCTGGAAAGGTTTTTCTCCAAGTGTCTGTAACCTGCAGGCCTGCAATATTAAAAACACTCGATTTTCAGCAGTACAGCTGTGCTTTCATGTTATGACTAAGTGCTGGGGACTGACCAAAGCAGAGTAACAAGGGACGAGGGCGCATATTATCAAGACAGGCGATAAAATTATCGCCGCTTTAGCGGCAGAAAACTGCCGCTAAAACGGCGATAATGGGCTTGATAATATGCTCTATGGAATTCCAATTGAAGCCCATGTTAGATGTGAAGGACATCTAACCTGAGCTTCAATTGGAATTCCGTAGAGCATATTATCAAGCCCATTATCACCGTTTTAGCGGCAGTTTTCTGTCGCTAAAGCGGCGATAATTTTATCGCCTGTCTTGATAATATGCCCCATTGTTTTTTGACCTTGAACATCATATGCAGACGAAAACCACAGAGTACAGCAAGGAACGTGGAAAGCAGACAGTTCTCATGTGAACACGCACAAGCAGAGGCTTTGCGAAAACAAAGTCATGTAGAAACGTGCGCAACAGCAGCAACATGGCAGCCAAGCTTGTGCTAACCTATGCTAACTTAGCAATGTCCGCTGTGAATCTAGCAGCCTCACTACACCCTCCCCTGGTAAGTCCATTGGATGTAGACATAGGATGAACACAGAGTTCAACAAGTGATAGCAGAGTTCAAGAGCGTCTAGAATTTAATGAATTTTTGGAAGAAAAAAAAAATTGTAAATAGGGGCCGGGCAAAAAAAAATATTTTAATAAAAAGTCCGGCACTGAAGTGTACGGCGAGCCAGCCATCCTAATCCATCAGAGTGTATGCGCAATAAACCACAACAGCCTCCAAAAGGAAATCATTGTCATCAGTAGCAAAAAGTGATGCCATCCAATTCAGCAAGCTGAATGAGCATTCATGTTCCTCACAATAGGGTGTGTCCAATAGCATCGCAGGACAACTTGCGTGATATTCAATGAAGCTGTGTTGTAGGAGATTCTGCGCAGCCACACAGACATCCCATAGTGCCAACACTCCAAGTGCAGCTGCACACACCAATGGGCAGCTCAGGAACATTCTGGCTCGTGGGCCATTAAGGGACCCATTAACAAGTCGTAATCCGGGTCCGAACATGACGTATTGGAGAGGCAGACATCCAACGCCCATGAGAAGGAGCATCGTAGACATGAGAAGACGGGTTGCATGCAAGTGTAGTACACAAAGTGGAAAGACAATGCATAAGCCACGCTGAGTGTAGCCTGGGGCAGTGTGCCAAAGCATTCAAGCAAACGGTTACAGAGCATTTGCAGCTGGTCTGGGCTGTGTAGGGCCACAAGAGGTGCAGCCATTGCGTAGCAGGCAAATCAATAGAAGTATTCCAGCAGCTATGGTGAGTATTAGAGGCAAGCCACCAAAGACCCTGGAAAAAATAGAATGAATAAAGGCCGGTATTACACCAAATATAACCGAATGTGTATTTGTAAAACGTGGATCAGGTCTATCCTGTTTGTAACCAGGGACTGCATTATGGAAACGTAATTGGCAGGCATCAGAAGTCGTCTGCCAAACCAACAATCCAACTGGATCTAAACCAGAGACATTTAGGGCCATATTATCAAGAACGGCGATACCATTATCGCCGGTTTAGCAGCACGTAACTGCCGCTAAAGCGGCGATAAGGGGCTTGATAATATGCCCTTGTGAATTCCAATAGACGCCCAGGTTCTGGTGTCAAGAAGATAATGTTATTGCCGTTCCTGATAATATGGCCCTTAATGTTATATTTTGAAATAAAACTAGCAATTTCTTAATGGAATAATTGGTATGCAAGCTCCAGTTATGAAATGGAGCCAGAGTAGGAATGGTAGGGGCATTCATCTGTTTTGCAGTCGCCAAACCAAAACATGTAGTTTGATAAATCGAATCATTTAAAAATAGAAATTGTGTTTGGATGAGGCACGCGCGATGTAAAGCTTCAGTGCCGTGAACCTGCCAGGATCTAGAACCCCAAACAGATTTTAAATCAAGGGTGGCCTTCCAATGTTCATAGCCATTGACTGACAATTTACGAATAAACAAATTGGAATATAATGGTTTTGTGTGGGTTAACATTACCTTGGGAGTAGATGAAATGTTTAATTTAAAATAATGGGAATCCGGGTTGGACATATCAACATCTGTAAAATATGTTCATTTCTTTAACAGAGTTTTTGAGCTACCTTCTAATGGAGTTGGGCAATGTTCCCACTGTGTGTAATTAAAAACATTTCTAAATGTATTAGCTTTATGCAGGTAATGGTGTCCATAATGCTGGTAACAATATAAATCAGCATAATTAGCAGTATTTAAATACAAATCTTCACCATCAAAGGCAGCATAATACTTCAAATTAGAAAACAAAGATTGTATTGCCTGCACATCCTAAACTTCTGAACGTATGTTCTGTTTCACTACATCACCCATTGAAACACAAAGTACATTTGGTACATTGATTATCTCTATTGGGCCATGAATTTAGAAATCCACGGCATCGCAGGCTATGCCATCAGCAACTGGAAAGGCGGAAATGTTAACAAGAGTCTGGTCTTGTTTCATTATGTGAGAAGACGAGTGTGGAGCCAAAGTTCCAGTAACCAACTGAACAGTTGAGTGTTCTGGCAAGTAGTGACCATTGATGAGTAAGAAAAAACCTGTCACAAAACCAATGGACATGACCAGAAAAATGAGGATCAGCTCCATCCAGATGTATGTCCAAGGAGGGACCAAATAAGTCTATTTAAACCAGGAGACAAAAATACTGAATTTTTTAGGGTTAAATGATGAGATGGAAGTCGAGTCAAAAGAAAAACGTGACTGGTTGAGTGTAGTTGTTTGCAAACCAGGCAAAGAATCGCTTGTGGGATAAGCATATTCAGATTCCTTGTTACAGGGGGAAGCTGGCGGGATTAGCAAGGGATTAGTAACAGAGTCCATTTCGATGACAGTGTCGTTTTGCGTGGTGTCAGATGCGCCAATCACAGGATTCCTTGAAATGACTGGACATGATAAAGCAGGTGCCACACCATTCAGAAACGGCCAGATGTTGTTGCTTGATATTATCCACTGAGATGTATCTGTTGTCTTTGCGACTGGGAAGCGGTGGTAAAATGACTGTACGAGTACCCTTCACACCAAGCACTGAAACTAGTGCATGGTAAGAGGGGCCAAACTCCTTTTTGTTCTCCACCTTCTCTTGGACCAGATCTCCAACTTTGGGTAGCCAGCCGGCCACCAGAATCTGCAGTGCCTCATCAGTGGCAGAGGGCAAATGTTCAGTAGCAAGGCTGTCACTGGTCTCTTGTAAGTCCTGTAACATAGTTGAATGACTATGTCAAAGGTTGTGGCAGTCGCCACCATGTCTAGACCCTCAAGGTCTTGCACAAACATTTTTATGCCAAAGAGCATTTGGTATGGCATCCGCCCGCCCAGAGAGCTTCTAGGGAGGTTATTAGGTGCACGTTGCACGCTATACAAGTGGGCCAACGAGTTCCTGCCAGTACCTAAGACTCTAGCTGTCAAGGATTGCTTTAAGTCACGGTTCATTCGCTCCACAATTGAGTTGCCCTCAGGCCTGTATGGAGATGAAAACTGCACTAGCACCCCCAAAGACTTCATTGCATCCTTGTATGCCTTAGAGGCAAACGCTGGACCTGGACCTGGTCAGAATGGAAGGTACCAGAGGCAAAAAATCCCACAAAGACACGCAAATCCCTGATGACATTTTGAGCGCCAGCACTGCATTGTGACCAAACCCAAATGAAACGTGTGCACGAATCAACTGCAAATAAAATGTATTTATAATCAGTATCTGAAGAAAATGGACCACAGTGATCAAGATATACCCAGCCAAAAGGCTTATTAGAAATTAATAGCTGAGTTTGTGGTGGAGGTGTAACTGTAGAAGGTTTAATCTGCTGACAAATGTCACAAGGTAGTACATAATTACGAGTCTGTTTATATAAACCACACCACCAGTAACATTGCTGCAATATAGAAACTGTTGCAGATACGCCAGCATGGGCCGAGCCAAGTCTTCGTGTGCAGCTGTTATTAAGGAAAGTCTGCGGTCTGCGTTGGGAATCAGCCGATCTCCAAAGTCATTGATTCTTACATATGGAACTTTGTCAGGACTTAAATGATAAGAGTACTTTGAAGGGAACCCTTGTGGGTAGCAGCAATAGCTGCCAAAATTTCATTATCATTCTGAGTCATTGATCTTGTAACAGCTGCAACTAAACACGTGGCTACTGCTGATTTGGCTGCTTCATCAGCAAAACTGTTACCGACAGCGTGTGCTCCCACACGCTGGTGGCCAAGGGTATGTATAATGTATAACATGTGTGAGTTGCATACGTTGTTTAAGATCTGCCACTCAAACCCAAAGCATTTTATGCATAATTGCGCTGCCTTTGGAATCACGATAGTCATTCTGAGACCAAAAGAACAAGTTGTCATTGAAAGACTGAACACAGTAATAAGAATCACTTGCAATGAGAGTAGTCACATTAGGATCTGCAAAGTCGAGAGCAAGCACAAAGCGCGCTGCTCGGCCAATTGGGCGGTACAGTCACCTAGCGCCTGCGTATGAACAACACTGGACTTGAACTCACCGTTCACTATGGTACCTGCCACAAAAGCACAAGCCGCCGAATAAGCATGCTTAGACCCGGTGGCTGGTTGCGCCGAACCATCGGTGTAAATGATACAATCGTACTCCTCAAGCGGGCTCATTGACAGAGGAGGAGGATGAACTAATTCATACTGCAAGAATTCTTGAGTCTAATGAGAGTAGTCAAAGATAAACGTGACATCCGGAGGCATCAAAGAAGTCTCCCATTGTATCCAACGAGGATGCAAAGCCTTAGAGTTTGGTACACTTGCCTTTGTCACTGCCTCAAGTGCAGGGTAAGGTGTTATAACCAAAATGCGTTTCCCCGGTGCCAGTGCGCATTCCTTCAGGATCGCCATCTGTACAGCTGTGAAGACTTTTTCAACAGTGGAAAACCGCAACTCGGCAGAAGTATATAAATGGGATTTGTAAGCAATAGGTACTGTGTAACCTTCATTAAACGTCAAGTAAGTGAAACCCACTGTGCCTGGCACTATTCGTACCACCAGGTTTGTGTGGTTATCACGTGTTAGCAAGTATTTTGATTCAAGAAGATCAGATTGCAAAGATTGCAGGATAGCTGAATGTTCCGGAAGACAGCGGCTTTTGAAAATGTAGTTTGTATCAAAGCATAATGCGCCTTGATATGCTGGGCATATTCGGGAATGTAAGAGCGCCCGAAGTTAAAAATTCCCAGCAATGATTGAAGTTTTTTCAGGGTTGTCAGAGGCCGCAAACGTGCGCATTTCTCCAGGAAGTGTGGCACCAAGCCTCACTACCTTCATTACTGAGCTCATAGCCCAAAAACAACAGTGTGTACTCTGCAATGTGTGATTTAGCAAAGTTAAATTTGTAACCGTAGTCCGCATACAAAATAATGATGCTTTCACAACTCGTCCTCTGTGAGATAAATATCATCAATGTACGAGTACACATCTGGGTCTATGCTGTCTAACAAAGAGACAGCACGGGCGGCGAAAACCCCGGGGCTGTTTTTGTGGCCCATTGCTAATCGCCGAAATTGTTTTTGTTTTCCGCCAGCTGTGAATGCTGTCTATTGACTGCATGCAGGGGACAGATTTTGACTGAAGAAGCCGTTTGAAATGTCTAGTGTCGTTTAATACCTTTTATGAACATTTCTGTCTACAAGAGCAGGACTATGGGTATTTTGTACCGCAAAAGTGCGACAATGAGAGTTCAAATGCCGGTAATCTAAAACTTTGGGGTACGACCCATCGGGTTTGGTAATGGTAAAAAGAGGGTTATTCATCGGTGATACATGTTTCAATGACTCCTTGATACTCTAACTGCGTTAGAATCTCAGAAACGGGACCTTTTGCTTCCCGCCAGAGGAGCTATTGGTGTTGAGGATGTGGTATAGACCGCAATGGTATCTCATGGGGTGGAGAATCTTTATCCCAGCCCACATAAGTACGGTACAGTGCCAGTGCAAGCACCAAAGCCCATCCTTCTGCAAAAGCCTCTGCATGCTCCTGGGGGACGTTACATGAAAAACACAGAAGTATCACCTCCTCCCCTTTCGGAGCATTGAAAACCAAAAGGTAGGGCCAATCTGCCTCCGCCAACATAATGTCATAAGAAGATTATAGATTCTCCCTAAAAATTCCTTTAATGACACGTTGAATGTCACCTTTAATTAGAAGAATTATATCATATAGTCTGTCAGGGGGAGCCACTGGAGTGTCAGCTGTTCCAACTGTAATGAAAGTTTCAGTCGCTGTCACCTCCATAAATGGACATAGTGCCTGCCGCACTATGGTAACTTCTGCGGCGCTGTCAAGCAGAGTCACAGCCCATGTTAAATTCAGGAGCCGGGTTCTCACCGTCCGTGGCATATCTGGCTGTTAAAGCCGCAACTTTCTTTTTCTGAAACTGAGGGCGCTGATGAGGAAATTTGTCTTGTTTTCCCTTTCCTTCAGTCTGCCAAGGCATCTCACGTCTTTGTGGTGCACCCCAACCTCTGCTGCGATCCTGGCGTTCCCCTCCACCATCTTGTGAGCCTGATGTTTCCTGCAAAGAATGAGGAGAACGCTGATCAGGAACCTGAAACCTGTCAGGAGACCTAATTCTTGTACAGTCGCGCAAATCACAAGTGCGCTCAGAAGACTCGGGTGTTGGTGACACAGCACACAACCCTTGTTTCTGTTGTTGCTTTCACTGTTTCTTAGTTCTCCAATTCTTTTTAGAAATGACTGGACACTCATCTTTATCAGACTGAGACTTCCGTTGTTTTTGCATTTGAGGTGGTATGTTAGCAAAAGGCTTAACACCCAAACTATTGCGGCCAATGGTGTTAGAAGCTTGTGCAAAAAAGTTTGGAAATCGTGTGGCTTTTCACCCTTTGGGATGAGAGCCAAAGCATTAGCTACTTGAAAGTTCACTGCATCTCCCTTCACGTTTGCAAGGATGAGATCAACAACCATGTCGAACACTCCTACCAACCTCATCCCCAATTCAAGTGCAGCTTCAGGGCCGTGCTCATCTTGAACAAGCTTAATCACGGAGGGGGTTACGGTCATTGAGGGAGTGCAGAAACACTTCGCATATACTGCTGCGAACACCTTACCCCAATTGTTACAATCGGTTAACTCTGGGATTAAGTGTTTCTGCAAACTAATAGTCAAAATCCTGTGTTTCTCCACAGGAGAAGTATTCGGAAATACCGCCTCCAGCTGGTCAAATTTCTCAGCAAGCCTATAAGGTAAATCATCCTTATTCTGAGGACGCTTGCCCATTACCGAATTAACCATGACGGGACTGATAGTCACACCGCCAGGTCCAGCCGGTGGTGCAGCAACTCCAGGTGGTCCCACCTGAACGTTGCATAGGACGTATCGTACAACAGCTCTATGCACTCACATTAAAGAGGTGTGCATCACATGGAGCTCATCTACTTGAACTGCCAGATAACATGGGTGTGGGGTGTGCCCAGCCAAAATGGGCCAAGTGGCCCCATCTAGTGATATAGGGCCTAAACGGATCGGAGTCACTGGGTGGGGCACGGCGCCATTAAACCAAATCAGGTATTGCCATGCTGTTAGCAGAACTTCAAGATTTCTATAGGGTCAATAAACATTAGTAAGGGCCAATGCAGTGTAGTGATGGAACAAACCATAGTCTCCATCCACCGCCGGAAAAGTGACCCAAGAGTAAAATACTTCAAAATGTTGAGCTGGATCAGCTTTCACCACAAAGATAAGAGCGACACCCGCATCTGGCACTCCATATGCAGTCAAATGTCAGCGGAGTGCTGCACGGCTATGTGCTGCAGTATCTATATCAGCCATTAAGACAAAGGACGTATAACAACCTAATGCGTGGCAGCGCAATAAAGGGTTAACAATTAAGAGAAAACACCTTTAAATAACATCAAGCTTGAAAAAATCTATAAAAACATCAATATAGGAGGTACACCGTCACAGCTGTTTCTGGAAACAGAAGTGAAGGTATTGTGGACAAGCATTAGCACTACTCAAGCATCTCGCAGGTAAGAACCAGACCAAAAAAGTTGGTGGCGCCATATTGCAGGGATCTGCACATATACAGAACTATGCACAGGAAACCAGGACCTTGGTGTATAGTGGTGTACCAACTACCCACCTTAGTGCCCAGAACCCCAATCTAACTAGCTATAGTGTCTCATTCATTCTCCGTACTACCGCGAAGCTACCGATGAGTAAGCAACCCAGAACATGTAACTCCAACTCTCTCAGGAATCGCGGGAGCAAGAACACTCTTTCGCTCCCTCATTCATACTTGTCCACAACATGAGTAATCAGAGACACAGTATAGTTTAAAATGTTTTTTATAACTAACATGCTCTAAAATGCAGTACACGTGCCAGTACTAACAGCATAATGCATAAACATAATATAGTCAGCATTGTTACAATTTCATAGAAAATAAACGATGATATAATTTTATTGAGCCAGTGGAAAACGGCCTACTGTGCCTTGCCACCCTCCTCATGCTAGGAACTAGTTTATTATAAAAAAGAAGACCTCTGGGATTTGTCAGGGGGACCCAATACCTCCAAGTCTAGATACATAGGTTTACATCTCCAGACAAGCACAGCTCTTCTCTCTGGAAAGGTTTTTCTCCAAGTGTCTGTAACCTGCATGCCTGCAACATTAAAAGCACTCGATTTTCAGCAGTACAGCTGTGCTTTCGTGGTATGTCTAAGTGCGGGGGACTGACCAAAGAAGAGTAACAAGGGACATTGTTTTTCGACCTTGAACATCATGTGCAGACGAAAACCACAGACAACAACAAGGAACGTGAAAATCCGACAGTTCTCATGTGAACACGCACAAGCAGAGGTTTCGCGAAAACAAAGTCATGTAGTTACGTGCGCAACAGCAGCAACATGGCAGCCAAGCTTGTGCTAACCTATGCTAACTTAGCAATGTCCGCAGTTAATCCAGCAGCCTCACTACAGTGTAAATAGTGTAGTAGTGTTAAAATACTTAATAACATATTGTGCCATGGCATACCACTGTAACTTTGTGGTATACTGCAGTACATGTCGATAACAAGGCAGTATCTGATTGACTAATGACTGTGGTGTCAAAAAGTTAAAGGCAGCCAAGTCGTTTTTACCACACTTACGCTGTGTTCTGGGTTAGGGCCCTACAGAAAGGTAAGCATTAGGTTTTGTTGTTGTTCCCTACGTATTACCATTTTTTAAAAGTAATAATAATTAGACAATTGTATTTACAATTCTCCATATATTTTTGACGCAGTTTTGGAAGAATTGCACATTTAAAAAGTAAATAAATTATGTTGCACAGTAATTTGTAGGTATTACTGCTGCAGTCTGTAGACTTTTTTGTGAATATTTAAACATGTAAAAATTAATATAGTGCCGTACATTGTCTTTTTAAGTTTTTTCACATGTTTTTATGAAAATGTATTACTCCCTAGGAAGTCCCACAGTACTCAGTCCGTTTTTTTAAATATAAACTTATACATATTTTCCCTACCTAATGCCAACATATATGTATAATTAGAATATGAAAATAATGTTAAATTACATCAGAGTACTTAGTACTGATAAATATATAAATAAATATAATGTCATGCTAATTTATTATTTAATTATAAAATATTTTAATACCACATTTAGAATTCTAAAAATTAATGTCGCAAAGTAACCATGTTTTCATTCAAATATAACTAAATAATTGTTTAATATGGTCCTGGTGTGAGGTGTGTGATTGTGGTCAGTTGTGAATTGATATTTGTTCCTTTGTAAAGCAGCATTAGTGGGATTAAGTGCAGTTGGTTGAAAACCACATGATTTACAACAATGCTGCTTGTAGTAACTGTACTGTCACACATTAAGGCATACGTTTAGTCTTATCTTTTAAATAGTTGCACGAGGGGGACGATTTATATCTACTACTGTTCTTAAACATCTTCGAGAATTTTGTAAATGGCTTACATTTGGAAAATTTCACCCAGAAATAGGTGTTATACTAATGTGTGCAGATTTCTGAATGTAAACGGAATTTTGAGAAACTGGAGGATTATCTTTGCAACAAGTTTAAAAGTATAATCGAGCCTTAAATCAAAGACATTTAGGGGCATATTATCAAGCCCCCATCGCCACCACAACGTCACTTTCAGTGACGTTGTTGTGGCGATAGGGGCTTAGCCCTATTCACAAGGCAGAGTTGAGCCACTTTAAGTGGCTTAACGTGGCTTAACACTGCCTTGTGAATAGGGCCCCTTCACACTGTTTTTAGCGTGAAATGGGCGTGCAGAGGGTGTTGCGGTGGGCATTCCACCGCAACACCCATTGAGTTTGACACTACCTCCTATTCACAAGGGCAGCGTAAATAGGAGGTAGCGCCAAACTGAAGACCAGGAAAAATCTGGTCTTAAGGTGGCGAAATGAGGAGAAATGCTTTATTTCTTCTCGTTTTTGCATTTTTCGTGTGTGCTGCCTTGTGCAGCACACATGGAAAAAGCAAAATGCCATGGTTTGTTTATGTACAGGAAGGTGTCCCTTATGCGATAAACTTACCACCTCATTCAAAAGCTGGTGCAAACAGCCCATACCACCAGTTTTCCAGTGATAGCAGCCTCAAAACACATCACCAAGGATGACCCCGGCAACTATCGCTAATGAGATGCAGAGTAGGCATTCCCGAGCAAAAAGCCGCGACAACACCACACCACAACATTCTCAATGACCAGCCTGATCTGCGATAAGATCACAAAACATGCGATAAGGCACGTTAGCACCAGGAAACTAACACCTGCTCTGACCTGGTGCAAAGTCGGACTACAGCCTGCACCACAAAAGAGAGCCCAGCCCAGAGCCACACCTGAATAACAACAGATGCCATGGAGCCACAGAACATGCATCCCAGAGCCCCAAGAGTGCAGCAACACCCGCCGCCATCAACCCCAGGACCCCACCTCTCCCCCCCTGGGGGCCCCACTCCGGGCAACCACCACCCACCCCCTGACAAAGATATGTCACATCAACCACACAGAAACATATAACAAATAACCCGCATGATGTCGCGCAATCACATCTGGTGACATGCATGTGTCATCACAAAAAAGAGCATCACACATTCCCCTTCAAAGCAACAAATGAAAATGTATTAAAATAAACACAGAACAGAAATGATGAAACATCTCGGCTCCCCTCGGGAAAATCCATAGGACACAGTCTGCAAGAGAAAAATCATGAGGAGAAGGTGTGTCCTGTGCACATCAAAGGACAGAGAGAGAGCGAAGGAGGGAGAGAGCGAAGGAGAGCGAGAGCAAAGGAGAGAGAGAGCGAGGGACGAACAGAGAGGGAGAGAGAGAGAAAGACGGACAGAGAGGGGGAGAGAGAGCTAGAGAAAAGAAGAGAGGGACATGGAGAGAGAGTGCCGACACTGCGCACCCAGGCCACATTGCCCACCTGCTGCCACCGCTGTGTCTCCAACCACGTGCCGGTATGTAGTGCAGTTCACCAGGTCCCACATCTAAGACAGACCTGCCATCTGAAACAGAGTCCAGATACCTGAATGGCAAAGTACATACAATTGCACAAGTCATCATCGCCTGACCACCCCTGCGCACCCAGGCAGATGCACCCAAGCCCCTCATGCCTCCCAGTGGTGCATGCCCACCCTTGCGCACTCAAGCCTCACTGCTCACCTTCCGCCACTGGTGTGTAGAAAAGAGAGCCCACCATGTGCCGCTGCAAGCCACAAGCCCGGGGCCCGCAGACATGGCACCCTCCACATCATCCAGCCCCGCTCCGCAGGCCACCAGGTCTCACATTTGGTGCTGGGTCCTGATTACTCCATGGCAGAGGACATACCAGTGCACCCGGCCTCATCGCAGGCTGCACACCCGCTCAGCCTCATAGGTGCCACTATATCTGTGATCCAGGAGGCCACACCACGTGGCGGTATACTCAGGCCTACACTGCGGTCCAGCAGGACACACATAACCTGAGCTGTCCGAACCACCGGGAAGGGGCATCATCGCAGGCTGCAAACCCGCTCAGCACTTAAGGTGCCCCTACCTCAGTGCACCGAAAGTCACTGTCCCATGGCGGTGTGCCTGTGCCGGCCGCAGTGTATCTGATGCCACCAAGTCTGTGCCCTCACGGTCATGGACCCTCTATGATTGGGTATCGTGGTCCGGGCGCCATCATGTCCCCTCTGGGCCTGCGGAATGTGATGTCACAGGCCCCTGGGCCCCCATGCCTACATGCACACCACACGGATGCACCCCGAGAGAGGTTGAAAATTGCATTGTGCACGTGCGCCCGACCCTTTTTATTGGCAGGGTCACATGTGCTGTGACGTGTATGCTGGATGGGTGTGTTGTGGGTGTAAACCAGCCTTGAGGGAGTGGCCGTGGCATGCTGACACCTAGGTCTGTGAGCAGCAGATCACTACAGGGCAGTCCTGGCACATGTGGCGTTGTTGTCCCCCCCTGGAGCGTAAGTGTAGTGGGCTGGCCTGGCGTATGCCACTCCATCATAAGGGTTTGAATAATGACCCCGGGGGTCTGTGCATGGTTAAGTATGGGGCTGGACAAGGAAGTAACAAATGTGTGTGTCGCTGTTGTTGCATCGGCGCCACCCGGACGACAATCGGCAATGACATGAGCCACATGGATGTAGGGGGAAATCACTGACCCCACATCCATCCATGCTACCACACTTGAAAGACCATAGAAACAACACATCTGTGTGATTCGGAATGTTTAATGCACACTCAGTGGAGTGTTGCATCTGGGGCAGTACAGGGCCATGAAAACCCCACTTTCAAATGTCGGCCCGTGGAGGGCCAGCCAGAGTCATTCAGGGAATGACCAGTCCAAAGGAAGTGGAAGAGTTCAGTCCGCAGTCTGATAGCAGTGTCATTGGCGATCAAACAGGATATGGCAGTCCATGTCGAGGTCCAAGGTCAGTGTCGCAGAGTGTATCGGGGGATAGTGGAAGGTGATGATGCAGAGGGCAGAACCAAGCTGAAACTGCCCATGAGGCGAAGATGAATGCTACCGCTTCCTTCTGACCATCTTCGTTCTCTGCTGTCTCATGTGCCTCAGGTGTGGGTGGTGCTGGCCTCTCTCCAGCACTGTGTGGCAGTGACACCTCAGGGGCTGGAGGTGGAATGTCTGCCACACTGTGTGGCACTGACACTTCAGAGGGCAGAGATGTGGATGTAGTGGTAGTAGCAGCATGCATTGGTGCAGGCCTTGTGGCATAAATGCCATGAGGATGGTTTTGAGGTAATTGTGAAACCCAGCTACCTCTCGCCGGTGGGCAGCCGTGGCAGCCACTCTATTCGCATTGGCCTGCCCATGTTCCTCATGAGCCTCCGCATGAGTCCCAACTCACGGGCGAGGTCGCTGGAGCCACTCTGACTAGACAGTTGTTCTTGTCTCACAGTCAGGACTCTAGTGATGTTAGCCATGGTTCATTGGAGAGCATGGAGCGGACTGTGGGTGTCCGTTAGGGACTGTGAGTGGTCCCTGATGGGATTTAGTTACCCACGTATGGTATCTAGTTTGTCTGCAATGCGGTCGAAGCCCACCCGCACCTGTTCAGCCAGCTGCTCCTGGCATCCCAACTCACGGCGTTGGAAGGCCATGTGTTCTTCATGCGGGTCCTGGGAGGGAGCCGTGGTGGTGGGTGCTGCCTGCAGTGTGGTCTGTGCTGGGGGTGAGTTCTCCTCATTGCAGCTGGGCTGCCCTTCTCCTGGAGGTGTGCTGCGGAGACTGTCAATGAACTCTTGGAGGGTGTCAGAGTCAAAGGTGTCGTGGTCATCTTCATCATTAGAGAAGAGAGGTTGGGACTGCTCTGCAGGAGGTGGTGATTGTCCCTCTGCAATGTGGAGGGGAGATGCAGTTTAATAATGTGTTCATATGTGTGTTGTCACATTGTACATGTTTACATACAGACTGTATGACTGTGTACATCATGGCTGTTTCGGAGGAGCTGCCCATTTGGTGCTGGACAGTGGACAATTCGACAACATCACGGCTGTGTGTTTGTACTTGTACATTATCAACTCACATTTGCCTGCAATGCCACTTGTGATTGGTCAGTGTCTACACCCAGTGGGCACCAGTTGTGACCTCTGTTCTGTGGTGAATGTGTTGCGGTTTGTGCCACTTCATTGTCAATGTTGATGTGCTGTGCACGTGATGTGTGTGAGACGCATTTTGGGGGAGTCGCCCCTGCAGCTCTGATTTGCCCTTACATGCGGTGTGCCTCTGACGTCTGTGCTCATACAGTGCTGAAATGTTGCATACTTGGGTACATAGTTCTCTTGGTGGGAGTTGGGGTCTGGGGCATGGTTTGTCCACAGCTGTGCTCTACTTACTTGTGCATGTGTGACATTGTGAACATCTCCCCCGTCCCCCCAGCCCCTGGTTGTTACTCACCCTGTTGCTGTTGTGTCTGGTCCTGTTGAGCAGTGTCCGGTCTGCATTCACCTTGTCCACGATGGCCTGCCATAGTCAATTTTTTGTCGTCAATGACACAGTGGAGGGGATGAACAGTTGTTGATGGTGCTCGACAACCTCCGTTATCAGGATCCTGTTCTCCTGTGGACTGAAGCGCTTCTTCCTACTCTTCTTTTCCTTGCCCTTCCCTGACCCCGAGGTCCCAGGCAGGTCCTCCAGGGGGCTTGTGGGGTTCTGGTTCTCCTCCGTACTTGCTTCAGCAACATCCATTGTGCTTGGCTGTTGTTTGGCATTTGTTTGTCATTTTTTTTTCTACTTTTATGGTGATTGTTCCTGCCTGACGCATGTGAATTGCAGGTCTGTAGCTGGTTTTCAGTGATTTTTGTATCTCGATTGGCTTCATCGAAGCTTTTTTTGCGTTCGTGTTTTTGCGGCGTGGCGTTTATTTTATCACAGTCAGTTCACGCGTTATCTGGTGACTATCGCATGGTACCGCGTTGTTGTGAATGCCTGGTTAACGTGGTGTAAATTTAACGCGATAGACTGTGATGTTGTAGGTTGCGTTGAGTTACTTTTGTGATGATTATCACCGGTTCTTGATAATATGCCCTAATGTATCGTTTTGCACTACCGCCTTTTGCATATTGTTTAAAAGCATTGCAAGGAAAAGAAGTATAAGATTTTTTTTTCTTAGTGAGTTTAGCAGCTGACACCTTCAATACATTTAAATGGCAGCCCAGCTCACATAGACACCCCTTTGTGTTAGACTTTGTAAATCTGGAAAGGGTGGTGTAAGCTTACCACAAAGAGAAAACATTCTCCAGCCATTCAGATATATCCATCAAGTGACATTCAGCTAAGACAGCATTTTATAAATTCCTCTAGAGCTGACAGATATCACTTCATCACTAAAAGTTTTACAGTTTGAAAAAGCAATAAGAATTACAGTAAAACATGTTATTATCCATAGCTACTCTGCATAAAGGGAAGGTCAATATATATATATTTTTTAAATTGCCACGTGATTATGTATACTGTTACTATGAAATAAGACTCTAGACTTGAAAGGGCATGCTTGTGCTAGTACATATAAACTTGTAATCCTGAAGTCTGTTGACTACCATGATAATAGTTTTAAGTGGCATATTCATGCCTACACTTTTCCATTAATTCCTCTTAATATACAGTTAAATGCATCTGGACCCATCAAACCTGAGGCAATAATAGTGTCACAAATGATTTTTTTTATGACTATGCCTTCAAGCACTTTGATTGGTACTGTAAACAGTAAATATTAAATGTACACATTTTGGAAATAAGCTTTAACATACATTAATATCAAAAGTATAAAGTTGTGAGGGGGCATGGTTTGACTACCCACAAGATGGCTGCTTAGATCTAGTCCTTTAAACTAGAAAAAATGGCAGCTAGGGATAATTAAAGCCTCACTAACCCTATAATTACTATATGTATTTTAAAAAGATTTGTAGTAGAGTGCGTGCCCTCCTCTGAGGTCCGATGCCACAAGACCCAGATAAAACAAAGCAAGAGAGGCACACAACAAATAGCATATAATATGCCAGGAATGATGAATCTTCACAGTCTTCGAGGTGGAGACTTCTTCTTTATTTTTTCAAAAGGATGAGGGATACACACAGCCACAGCCAACGCGTTTCACTCCAACGGGCTTCCTCAGGGCTAAATCCAAAACAAATCCCACGATAGATCACAGACTGGTTTGCACAAACGCAAACACCGAGCTCAGGCTGTCGTCACCGAGTAAAGCAAAATATCAAACTAACGAGTAATCAGGTCCTTGTAGATCTAATCCTGCAAGACGGTCGTCTCCATCATAGGAGATCATGATGATTTAAAGCTTTAGTCTATTCCTCTCTTAATCGGTCCTCTCAACGCGGGAGTGGGTAGGTGAGGTTTTCAACTGCTTTTAGTCAATAGGTTGGGAGAAATCTGCCGCTCGTGCTTTTCAGGAATGGCCACACCACTTTGTTTTCTGTACTTTTAATGTTGTGAAAATTACAAATTCAAACGACTTGACGTCTCCCTGGATTTTACTCATTCACATTCATACTTTTTCGGTAATTTTTCCACAAGCTTATGATCTCAGTTTGTAACAACGAATTGAAGTAACGGATAACATTATATGCATTTTATTACTGGCTCTTGAGGTTATTGTGGCAAACTTTTACTGATTTGAGTCATAATTGTGGTTATGTCACTAGTTATAATCTTGCTTCAAGCATGTGGCCACAATATAACACAACAATTTGAAGTAATGGATATTTTCATACATTTGAAAATGTTATGGAAGAACTTGAAAAATTAGCCATTTGTTGATCATACTAACGCTACACTCCTGACAGTTCAGGGAAAGTAGTTAAATCACTGACATTAAGCGAAGGGTTAGTGATACTCAAGTTGCAGTGGCGCAAATAGATAAATTGGCTAAGGAGATTGAAGTCCTTCAAAAAATAAACAGAGGAAAAAGAAAAAAGAATTTGACTAAGTTATCTGTGTACTTAATGAATTCATGAAGGTGCTGAAGGAATAGATATGATATCTTCCTTGTAAACAAAGAGAACGTGTGATAACTATCGCCAAATTTGCTTAACGCAACTTTTCACATCGCAGTCTATCATGGGAAAATAACACCGTGGCAACATTGTATTCTCAAGCCGGTGCACCATGCGATAGTCTCACGATAAGGCGCCAAATGACCACGTTAAAACAAACGTGCAGCCAAAAAACGCGAAACATGAACGCAAAAAAAGTTGGGATGTGGCCAATCGCGTTACAAAAATCAGCGATTACCAGTGACAGGCCTGCAATTCCCACGCATCATGCGGGAAAATGCACTATAAAAACACCGAAAAACACAAACAAAATAATACAAACTGCGTAGCACCATGGAGGAAGCAGGAGCAAGAATAAAGGACAACCAGAACCCCACAAGCCCCCAGGAAGAAAACAGGATCATCATCTCGGAGGTGATAGAACACCACCAACAACTGTTCATCACAACCAACGTGCCATTGGCAGACAAAAATGGAATATGGCAGGACATCCTGGACAAGGTGAATGCAGTCGGAGTGAGAAAGAGGACAATTGGAGAGGTCAAGAGGTGCTGGAATGATGCGAAGCGCAAAACCAAGAAGAAACTCGCTGACAACCATCAGATAGCAATGCAGACGGGAAGTGGCAGTCCAGCGGAACACCAGGAGCTGGATGAGATGGAAAGAATGGAGTCCACAGTCATCAGTGGGGAGACTGTTGCAGGACTTGGGGGTCCGGACACTGCTCGACATGACCTGACACAACAGCACCAGGGTGAGTACCGAACAGGGACTGGGGACGGGGAGATGGGCACAATGGCACACATGCACAATTAAGTAGAGCACACTGCACTCCCACAATGACTCTAGGGCATGTCCCTGATCCCCTTGGCACACTCCAGCACACATAGAAACAGCAAGTAGGCCCACTTCCACCATGGGCATAAATGGTTACCCCACCACCAATCCTACAACCAACCCATGCACACGTATGAAAACCAGCAAATCTGTGTGTCTGTGAGCCACAGGCGAGCCCGTCTGCGCCCGTCCGCGACCGACCGGGACCAGGGGCCACGTACCCTGCACTGGTCTCTGTTTACACTTCTGCTCAACTGATGTCCCTAAACTCGATTCACTCTATTGCCCCCTCCTTGTTCCAGCATATAGCCGCTCTGGGCATTTCTGCCCCCTCGCCCCCTTCGTTTGGTTCTGTTTTTCATGCTCCTTCGTTAAATGCTCCCTCTCTCTTTGTTCCACCTTCTCCTCTTTCACCCACTGTGGCCACCGCCTACCTTCTAAATACTCGCTCAGCAGGCAGGCATCAGTTTGAGCTTTTCAATCTCCTGGACACTGAAGCCCCTGATTTTCTGTTTCTTACAGAGACTTGGTTCTCTGTTGATTCCCTCCCTGATCTATTATCCACCCTCCCTGACTCTTACTATGCCCTTCGGGTGGATCGCCCTGATGGCGAAATCGGTGGAGGTGTGGCTATGATCACCCGCTCCAGTTTCCAGTTTCACCCTCTTCCTCATTCTCCTATGCCTGGTGTTGATTTTTTTGTTGCTCGCTCAGTCAATCTCTTGGTTCCCCTTACAATAGTTCTGGTGTATCGTCCTCCTCAGAATATGCCTTCCTTTGTCCCCGCTTTGCAGGAACTCCTGGCTACGCTTGTGGTCAACAATTCGTCCGTGCTCCTCTTGGGCGACTTTAATTATTGGCCAGGCGATCCTAGAGAAGACCAGTTCTATAAGGATTTCTCAGCTACTCTTCAGTGTCTCAATTTCTTTTTTCATGTCCACTCCCCTACTCATGCTCATGGTCATATTTTAGATCAAATATGGTCAGCTAGCCGCACTATTCTCTCTCCCTCTATTCTTCCATGCACATGGTCCGATCATTCTCTGATCTCCTTCTCCATTGAGCTCGGCGTACCAGAGAAACCTCTCCTACCCAAGAATGTTTCTGCTCGTAATTGGAACCGGGTGGATTTTAATTCTCTCCGTGTTTCCCTCATTTCCACTTCTCCTGATCTCTCTAATCTCCCTATTGATCTCCAAGTTGACGCCGTGAATCATTGGCTGTCCTCCTCTTGTGACTTAGTTGCCCCCCTCAGAAAAGTTAAGGCTTGCCGCCCCCATGATGCCCATAAGTGGTTTACGGACCAGCTGAAAATTCTTAAATTAGATCTTAGGCACTCCGAACGCCTTTGGAGACGTAACTACTGCCCTCTTTTGCGAGATAAATATAAGTCTCTTTTAGCTAATTATAAGAAGGCTCTTCTTACAGCCAAAACCATCTACTTTTCGGAAAAAATTACATCATCCGTCAATAAGCCTAAAGAGATTTTTTCTATAGTTCGGAATTTAGTTGCCTCTGATAGGGCCAACCCTAATCTCATCCCATCCCAAGCTCTCTGTTTATCTTTGAACGATTTCTTTATAGAGAAGATTGCGAAGATTATATCTAACATTCCTTCAGTTCCTTCGCCATCTTTTTCTTCTGTCCCTCCTCCGCCCTCTTCCTTCCTTGATCAGTTTTCCCCTATTCCCCTGGATTCCTTCCTTGCTCTACTCCAAAAAGTGAAGTCAGGCTCCCCAGCTGATTGCGTTCCAGCTCGCATTCTGAGAGAGCTCTTCACTCACTGTCCTGACCCTCCTCTCTCCCTCCTTAATGCCTCTATTGCTTTAGGCCTAGTCCCGAAATTCTTCAAATCGGCCATGGTCTTCCCCATTTTGAAGAAATCTGGATTAGACCCCTCTCTTCCGGTTAACTTTCGACCTGTTTCGCTTCTTCTATACTTAGGGAAGATTTTGGAGAGTCACGTCACTTCTTGTCTCTCCACTTTCATTGAGGACAACCATCGATTGGCCTCCCACCAAGCGGGTTTCCGCCCGGCCCACTCTACTGAGTCGGTAGTCTTGTCCGTCCTAGATGAGCTCAAGAGTAAAGCTGATTCCAACCTTCCCAAAGCCCTGGTGCTCCTTGATTTGTCCGCTGCATTTGACACGGTCAATCACTCCATCCTTCTTGGCCGTGTCAGTGCAGCGGCCGTTCGGGGCACTGCCCTCTCTTGGCTCGCCTCCTTTGTTAAAGAACGGACTCAGGCGGTCCATCTTTCTGGCTTCTCATCCCCTACCCACTTGGTTTCATGCGGGGTTCCCCAGGGTTCCTCCCTATCTCCTCTTCTTTTTAATCTTTATATTTATCCTCTTATTCTCTCTCTCCTCGATATGGGGGTCTCCGTATATAATTATGCAGATGACCTCCAGCTGGTCTTTGATCTTTCCTCTCCTTCGGACTCTCTGCCTAAATTTCACTCTACTTTAGTTTTTATTTCCGAGTGGATGAATACTAACCAACTTAAACTTAATCTGGACAAGACGGAGTTAGTCCTGACTGGCCCTATCAGCTCCCCTTGGTCTGCCGCCTTCTGGCCTTCCACCCTCGGCCCCTCGCCTATATCGGCGGCTTCTGCAAAGACCCTGGGAATTAAAGTCAGTCGGGACCTCTCCATGCATGCCCAGATTAGCTCAGTTGTCTCCTCTTGTTTTCTTTCCCTCCGGATCATTCAGAAGGTGTCCCGTGTTTTCTCCCCCGATGCTCTTAAACTCGACTACGAGAATAGCCTCTATGCGGGCATTCCGGCCTATGAACTACGTCGTCTTCAGTCTATTCAGAATCAGGCAGCCCGCCTTATTTATCACCTTCCCAAGCTCCACCACATCACCCCTGTTTTGAAGTCCGTTCATTGGCTCGCCATTTGCCAGAGATCCCTCTTTAAGTTGGGATGCCTGGCTTTTAAGGCCCGTGCCCGCACCGCTCCGGCTTTCATTAATTCTCTGATTAACTCCTACATTCCCAGTCGCGCCCTCCGCTCTTCCAATCAGGCTCTTCTCACTGTCCCTCGTTTTCGTAGATGTAAGACCTGTGGGACCAGATTCTCTGTACTGGCCCCCCGTTTCTGGAACAGTCTCCCTCTGCTCATTAGATCTACACCAGATTACTTGCATTTCCGCAGGGCCCTTAAGACCTTCCTGTTCTCTCAGGTGTACTCCTGCTGATTCTCTTTCGGCAGACTCTCTTTGCTCCTCAGTGCCACTTTAGCGCCAGGAAGCCGTTTGGTCACAGTGCGCTTTATCAAATATTTTCTAACTAACTAACTAACTAACTGACAATGCAAGTGACACTGCATGACGAATAGTATGGCTGCAGTCCTATTATCATTGTATTGTATTGTATATTCACATGTATAGTGCAAAACTGTCACCCTACGGGTATCCTGGCGCTCTGACAAAACAATCAATTGCTTATGCTACAGGAGAAAAAACAGCTTCGACGGCAATCAGGCTTCTGGGAAGAGCCAGGTCTTAAGGCTCTTTCTAAATTCCAGTAAGGAGTCTAGCTGTCTGATGTTCCAAGGAAGCTCATTCCACAGTCGGGCCCCTACCACACTGAAGGCCCTCCCGCCCATCCTGGCACGTTTGAATCTGAGTTGTGTCAGTAGGTTGGCGTTAGAGGAGCGCAACTGTCTTGGAGGGGAATAGCGTGAAAATCTTTCCTGCAAAGGGACCGGGCCCTCCCCATGTATTGCTTTGTGAACCAGGCAGAGGGACTTGAAGTGAATCCTTTCTCTGACCGGTAGCCAGTGAAGCTCTCGCAGCGCCTGTGTGGAAGAGGAGTCGCATCTACGATTAAGCGCCAGCTTTGCTGCAGCAGATTGGACTCTCTGCAATCCCTGCAAAATATATTGGGGGGCTCCTAAGTACAGGGAATTTCAGTAGTCCAATCTGCTGAGCACTGTGCTCCTTACGATCAAGGCACGCGAGTTGCCTGGCAAAAACGGGAGAATCCGGCGGAGTACTCGTAATAGCCCAAAGCACACGCTGGCTGTCTTGTTCGCTTGCAAATCTAATTGAAGATTGCTATCAAACATGACGCCGAGGTTCCGGATAGTATTTGCTGGTACCAATGGAGCCTCTTCCGGGGTCAACCTGAACTCTGTTGACAGATGATGACTCTGCCCAGGTGGCGAGTAGAACAACACCTCAGTTTTTGCTCCATTAAACTGCAGGGAATTATTCCGCAGCCAGTCTGTGGTCAAGCGCATGCAGTTTTGAAACTGTTCTAAGGGCATCGCCTGTTTTCCTTCCAGCAAAAACACCAGTTGTGTGTCGTCTGCATAATTTACTAGTTCAACCCCAAACGCCTTAATAACCGCAAATAATGGTTGCAGATAAATATTAAAAAGAATGGAGCTGATACTAGAGCCCTGTGGCACTCCGTAGGCTACGGGAGATTTTCCTGAAGAGAAAGGTCCCAGCGTTACCACCTGCTGTCTCTCCGTGAGATAGGAGCGGAGCCACTGTAATGCTCGGCCTTTTATTCCTATCTCCTCCAGTCACTCCAATAAAATAGGATGACTTACTGTGTCGAATGCGGCTGACATATCCAGGAGCACCAGCACAGCGGTGCTCCCGGTGTCAGCCCGCATTCGCAGATTGTCTAGCACGGTGACCAGAGCACACTCCGTCCCATGGCCAGGGCGGAAACCGAACTGGTTTGTGTCTAACAGATGATGCTCTTCAAGGAATTCCGAAAGAGATCTGCTCACAACCTTTTCCAGGATCTTAATAGGGAAAGGGAGCAAAGAAATAGGTTGAACATTGGCCGGATTGGTAGGGTTCAGGGAGGGCTTTTTGATAAGAGGGGAAACCACAGCCTGCTTCCATCTATCCGGGACCAGTCCGGCTTCCAGTGATTGGTTGCAGATCTGGCGCAGCCAAGGGAAGGTTAAATGGCCGTATGTTTTCCACACATTCTGGGGCAGGGGGTCAAGGGGTGAGCCGGAGGAGATGCTCCTGACCAAGGAATCGAAGGTAAAGACCGACATAATGGGAAAGGCAATCAGAGGGTTGTGCTGGTCTAAGGTCCCATTAATTGCTGTTTTTTTACCGGGATTCTGGGCAGTCGCCTCGTTGTCCTTAAAGCGGTCGACAATTTTAGCCACTTTATCTTGAAAGTGAGTGGCGATCTCATCACAAAGCTTTTG
The DNA here is from genome assembly GCF_964204655.1 of Triturus cristatus. Classification (NCBI taxonomy): domain Eukaryota; kingdom Metazoa; phylum Chordata; class Amphibia; order Caudata; family Salamandridae; genus Triturus; species Triturus cristatus. The sequence continues at coordinate 1,117,799,194 of NC_140592.1, forward strand.
TGAGGGTTCTACTCTATTCTCCAGGCAGGTTGGAGCTGAGATAGTTTTTGATATTCTGAAGAGCTCCGTAATCCCATTTGGGGCTTGCAGAATAGATTGAGCATAAAATTGAGCCTTACTTTCCAGAATAAGTAGTTTGTATCTGCCTAATGCTAAGTTCAAAGTAGCCTTATCCCTATCCGAATACCCCTTCCACCATGCCCTTTCCGCTTTCTTACATTGTGATCTTAGTTGTCTCAGATCATCGGTGTACCAGGGTGCTGAAATTTTCTTTCTGATTTTCACTTTTTTCATGGGGATCAAATTATCCAATGCAGACGTGATATACTCCTGGTATGTGTTATAATTATCCTCCACAGTACTGGAGCTCTGGAAAGGGCTCATCGTAGGCGGTGTGAGGAGGGCGTCTATCCTTGCTAATTTAGCCCAGTTTCTCCATTCCCGATACAGCCCGGCCATGTTGACATCATGACATGCTGCACGCCACGACACTGAGGTGGGCGAGTGTGGAACACATCCGGAAAGGAGCAGGTCACACCCTGACACATCCACGTGCACACACAACCCCTGATGGCACCAACACATCTGCGGTTAAACCAACTGGTCAATCACATTTGGCACAGCAGGAAACTGTGAGATGATAATGTACGTGTACAACCTCACATCCCTGAAGTAGTACAAATGTCCACTGTCCAGCATGAAATAGTCAGCTACTCCAAAACAGTCACAATGCACTTTGTCATGCAGTCTGTATGTAAACATGTACAATGCGTCAACATACAACATACATGGAACACACTGTCAACCAGCATCTCAGGGACAATCAACACCTCCTGCAGAGCAGAGCAGACATCTCTTCAGTGATGATGAAGAGGACCCCCTAGACATTTGACCCGACACCCTCCAATGGCTCGTGGACATCCTCTGCACCCCTCCCCCAGGAGCAGTGCAGGCCAGCTGCATCGAGGTGACCCACTCCCCTGCACAGGCCACACAGCAGGAAGCACCCACCACCAGGGCTGGCTCTCAGCACCTCACCCAAGAACACTTGGCATTCCAAGGCCAGGTGTTACACTGCCAGAAGGAGGTGGCTGAACATGTGTGGGTGGGCTTTGCCAACATGACAGCCAAACTTGATGACATACATGGGTGTCTGAGTCACATCAGGGACCACTTACACTCACTAACGGACACCCACAGTTCGCACCATGATGTCCAACAATCCATGCCCGACCCCGCTGGAGTCATGCTTCTGAGAGAACAACTGCTTACTCAGAGTGGCCTCAACGATGTCAGCCGAGAGTTGGCACAGATGATGAGGATAATGGAGAACATGGAGCATATGCATGCAGAAAGAATGGCTGCCACGGATGCACACCAGCGAAAAGTTGTTGGGATCTTCCATGCCCTGTAGATACTCATCATGGCATTGCTGCCACTAAAGCAGTCGCAGATAAATGCTGCTGGTACTTTCACACACCCATCTCCGGCCCCTGATGTGCCAGTGGCACACAGTGCTGCACACCAAACATCCGAACCCACATTTCAGACAGATGACATAGAGGACGAAGATGCGGGTGATTCCACCTGTGTAGTGATAAGAAGGAGGCAGAAGCAATTCTCTCCGCCATATGCCCTGTCTCATCATGCTGCTGCCCTCTGCATCATGCCCTGTAACAGCACCTCCCACTGTCCCCCAAAACACTCTGTGACACATACTTTGGACCTCGACATGGACTGCCATATTCTGTTTGCTCAACAATGACACATCAATCACACTGCGGACTGTCCTCTACCTCTTCCAATGTACTTGTCAATCCCTAAATGACTCTGGCTGGCTAAACCCTGGTCTACAATTTAATGTAGTGTTTGCATGGCCATGTACTGCTCCAGCTCCGACTACCCCAACAAATGTGAATAAAGCATTCAAAATGACACAGATGTGTCATGTCCATAATCGATCAAGTCTGAAAGTATTAATGAATGTAAGGATATTGATTGAACAAAAAAGGACACCCTGGGAAATGAAAGCAATGTGCATGTGTGACTGTGACACACATAGGCAGTGATATGACTTGGAATGTATGCACTAGCTGTGGCCTCAATGCACAGAAACAACACTCGTGAACTTTCATGACTTGGCCCCACGCAATGTTAGGAAATGGGGCTGTGTATGTAATGTCTAAGTCGTTGGCAGGTCTAAAGTAGTGTCCCCCATCACATTTGACAACAGAACATCTCTTCGCATACCTACTCACATTTAAATGGGTGGACACAACCTGTAGTGATGGGTCACATTGATTCACATGGCAAGAAGTTGGACACCATGCTCACATTGCTGAAGACACGTAAGAGCACAGGTATCCCAACCACAATGTCTGGCTCACAGAGGTTGAGCTGGCAATAGGAACTCACCCCTCAGTGAAATGCGTCAGTCAGTCCCTCACTGTGTACGGACAAGGCTCATTGAGGCACAAGATTTGTCATTCTAACCAACACTCATCACAATGGGACACAAGTGAAGTTGCGTAGACTTATTTTGCATGTGGGTGTTAGTACGGGCAGATCAAGGGCCACAACATGCAGACCAATGCATCAGACACTAACAGGCAGCATTCGGTCACGGTGCAGCTCCACGTGACAGCCATTGTGCCTGTGCCTGGGATGTCCTGCCATTGCGTTGGTGGCTCTCATAGTACCGGCACTCTTCTGACATACGCAGTTATGTGGATGACACATCACAGCTTGGAGCAATGAGTCATATGTGTGTGCAACGTTTGGACGCATGGGTAGTTGTGTACTTAAGGGTCAACGGCATTCAATGCAAGAGTACCTCGATCCAGGACTTCTGTGTCTGTGGTGTGGATACGTTACTCTTTCATTTGCACTGTGCGTAGTGTGGCAGTTGACATCAACTGCTATGGTATCTCTCTCAGGGGGTGCTGGCAGAATGCAAGACCAAGGTCGGAGGTGCTTCTACATTATGTATTGAGACAAAGGTGTTTTTATTCCTGATGTTAGTCCGACAACTGCTTGCATTATGGAAATGTGATGTTGCTTTCGCTCTGGACATGAGGCTAGGCCTTAGGCTTTTGGTGCACCACTGGCAAAACACACACAACAGTTGGCATGTATGATCCAGAAGCCCGAGTGATCATGCGCTCCTTGTACAATCCCTTAGTGCGTGACCGCCCTCCTGGTGAATGCTAAATTGCAACATTGTCGATTGCGGGCCGTGTGGCACCAACACGGCAACAGAGACACATGCATCAGTTCGTTTCCTGTTCAGCCCCAAAAATGAACCACGCCCAGAGCCCAGGGATAATTATTCACACCCCTATGCTGGTCTGACGTACGCCGACCCAGCCCACTCAGCTTACATAAGAGGGGATGATGTTGCTACGTGTCCCAGTTCTTCCCCACTGCCGGAGGTGACATGGCTGTATCTGCATGGCATATCACGGGACTTAATCATAGAGGGTCCATGACTTGCGTTGCACTGAGTTGGTGGCTCCGGATGCACTCCGGCTGGCTCAGGCCTACCGCCATGGGACGGTGACTTTCCATGCACTGAGGCAGGGGCACCATAGGTGCTGAGCGGGTGTGCAGCCTGCGATGATGCGCGGTCTTGGTGGTCCGGACTTGTAGGGATTTGTGTGAGCCCTGCTGGACCGCAATGTAGGCCTGAGCCAGGGGGCAGCGCTGGCCTCCCGCCACGTGGCGTTGCCTCACAGTTCACAGAGTTGGTGGCACCGAAAGAGCTGGGAGGGTGTGCAGCCTGCGATGATGCCCTGTGCACTGATGTGATTTCTGCCATTGTTTAATCAAGACCCAGAATCAGGTGGGTGACCTTGTGGCACACGGTGTGGGGCTGCATGAAGTGGAGGCTGCCATGGTCGCAGGACCCAGGCTTGGAGCTTGCACCGGCACGTGGTGGGCCCTCTTGGAGACACACCATTGGTGGAAGGTGAGCAGTGAGGGCTGGTTGCCCAGGGGTAGCCAATCACCGCTGGGCAGTGGGAGGGGCGGGTGTGCAGCAGACTGTGTGCACAGGTGCAGGCAAGCGCTGATGGCGTGTGCAATGATGTAGACTCCGCCATTCATGATTCTGTAATCTGTTTCAGATGAGGGACCTGGTGGACTACAGTGTGTACCAGCACGTGGTTGGAAACACAATGGTGGCAACAAGTGAGCAGTGAGGCCTGGGTCCGCAGTGTTGGCACACTCTCGCCCTCTCCCCCTTTCGCTGTCTTGCTCTTTCTCGCTCTTTCGCTCTCTCTTTCTCTCTCTCCTTCTCTTTCTATCTCTTTCTCACTCTCTTTCTCTCTCTCTTTCTCTCTCTCTCTCTCTCTCTCTCTCTACCTCTCTTCCTTTCACTCTCTCTCTCTCCCTTTCATGCTCTCTCTCTGTCCTTGGATGAGCGCATGACACACCGTCTTATCTTTAAATTTTGTCTTGCAGGCTGTGACTTACAGATTGTCCAGAGAAAACACTCCATGACTCTTCCACATAGTTGTATTTGGTTTAATTTGAATAAATTGTTTTGTTTTTAAATTAAAAGATGAATGACTAATTCGCCTTTTTCTGACCACACCTGATTGTTGATTGTTGTGATTGTGCGACATCAGGCAAATTGTTTTGTTCAGGATTTTTTCGTACAGTTGATGTGATATCTCTTTGTCCTGGGGGTGGTTGCAGTGGGTGTTGTGGTCCTCTTGGGGCTCCGAGCTGCATGATCAGTGGCTCCCTGGCATCTGTAGTTCTGCAGGTGTGGCTCTGGGCTGGGCTTCCCTTCATGGTGCAGGTTGTCGTCTGACATTACATCAGGTAAGAACAGGTGTTAAATCCCTGCTGCTAACACGCCTTATCGCAAATTTTGTGAACTTATCGCCGATCTGGCTGGTCATTGAGAATGTTGCAAAGTGGTGTTATCGCTGCTTTTTGCATGGGAACGCCTACTCTGCATCTCATTAGCGTTCGTTGCCGGTGTCATCTGTGGCGATGATTTTGCGGCTGCTATCGCAGGAAAAGTGGTGATATGGGCTGTTAGCACCAGCTTGTGAATAGTGCGATGGATTTATCGCCACTTTGACGGCGATCAGGTAGCGCTAACTCGGCAATAGGTCCTTAAGAATATGCCCCTATCATTCGAAAAATAGTCTGTCTGTCTGATGCCTGTGCACTCAATACACAAAGAGCTCACGAAATTGGCCCAAGACCTTTTTCCCTGCAAATCAGTTTTTTTCTTAGAGGCATTTTTACTTTGCCTTCACAACATACAGATTTTATGAAAATTGTTGATGATGACAAACAACATAAACAATTGATGTGGATGGGTCAAAAAATAAATTCTCTTGAGTTTTCTCCAGGGCTATGGCAAATAGAGAAAATAACTTTTAATGATGCAATGCATCTTGCTATTTATGTCCTAAATGCGAAATATGAGTTAGTTCATCCATGTTTATTTAAGGTTGCATTAAAGGACAAAACAATTACATTCTCCAACCAAACTAATTGAATCTCGACACTCATAGAATGGAGAAGAGAGGGACATTAATAGGACTGTTTTTTAACTAATTGTTTACTAATAAAACTCTTTCATCTACTTCAGCTTATTTTCTGAAGCATAAATCTGTTTTTTTGTTCGTATTTCTCAGTTTTTCGTTGAATGTTTGTTAAAATACGTGTAACATTCCTTTTTTATCCTTCTTTTTCCTGTTTTCTACATCGGCATAGACGCTGTTATTCAGGATAAGAGGATTGTAATTTTTTCTCTTCCTATCAAATCTTATATGTTTGGTTTTGATCCCTTGTAAACCCCAAGATCTGTAGTCGCAAACTACTATCAACTGTTGGTCTTTGTAAAAATGAGTTTTCATGTTTAATATATATATTATTTCTCATTGTTCTACTTTTTACATAGCTTTTCTTCACATATTTTCTTGGAGATGTCGCTGTCTCTTTCTCAAGGTGTTTCACCACTCTCTGCATTTATTACGCTATCTTAACAACTACTATTCTAGGGTAGAGGTAATCTGGGCCTTTCACCATATTTTTTTGTTTATTCTATAGTAACTTCCCCTTCCTTTTTACCTTTCTCTTCAGTTCCTTAAGCATTTCTTATTGACATTTTTACCCTTCTTAGGTGATCTCTATTTTCACACCTTTTATGTCTGTTGCTATAATATGCTCTTTTTATGCTTATAATTTTGACACATAGGTGCCGATTACGATCCTGGAAAAACTGGGTACGAACCGTCTGTCGGAGCGTTTTCTCCGTCCGACTCGTACCCGGTCGTAAAACTTTACAAACATGGAATTACGATTCGCACGGAAACACCGACCGACGAAAATATACATACGAATGTGATCCGGGAATGCTGCGACGTGACGTCGGGACGCTTTCAGGCAGCGTTTCACGACCCAGGAAGTACGATTCGAACCGACAGCAGTCAGGACGGCGATATTTTCACGGCACCCAAAAAGTGCCGGAAAAGCGAAGTACTGCGCGAAACGACCAGAGTAGGTGGCCCGGTACGCGCCGCACCCCCCCAGCCCCCGTATGTACGCGCCGACCCCCCCAGCCCCCGTATGTATGTGTTGAACCCCCCCAGCCCCCGTATGTACGCGCCGACCCCCCCCAGCCCCCGTATGTACGCGCTGACCCCCCCCAGCCCCCGTATGTACGTGTCGAACCCCCCCAGCCCCCGTGTGTATGTGTTGAACCCCCCCCAGCCCCCGTATGTATGTGTCGAACCCCCCCCAGCCCCCGTATGTACGTGTCGAACCCCCCCATCCCCCGTATGTACGTGTCGAACCCCCCCAGCCCTCGTATGTACGCGCCGACCCCCCCAGCCCCCGTACGTACATGTCGAACCCCCCCAGCCCCCGTACGTACGTGTCGACCCCCCCGTGTATGTACACCTGTGTACGTGCCGAACCCCCCCGTGTATGTACACCCGTGTACGTGTCATACCCCCCGTGTATGTACACCCGTGTACGTGTCGTACCCCCCGTGTATGTACACCCGTGTACGTTCGAGTCGTACCCCCACCCGTGTATGTACACCCGTGTACGTGTCATACCCCCGTGTATGTTCACCCGTGTACGTGTCGTACCCCCCGTGTATGTACACCCGTGTACGTGTCGTACCCACCGTGTATGTACACCCGTGTACGTGTTGTACCCCCCGTGTATGTACACCCGTGTACGTGTCGTACCCCCCGTGTATGTACACCCGTGTACGTTCGAGTCGTACCCCCACCCGTGTATGTACACCCGTGTACGTTCGAGTTGTACCCCCACCCCTGTATGTACACCCATGTACGTGTCGTACCCCTCCGTGTATGTACACCCATGTACGTGTCGAACCCCCCGTGTATGTACTACGCGCTGGGGGTACGCACCGTACATACACGGGTGGGGGTACAACTCGAACGTACACGGGTGTACATACACGGGGGTTCAACACGTACACGGGTGTACATACACGGGGGGTACGACACGTACACGGGTGTACATACACGGGGGGTTCAACACATACACGGGTGTACATACACGGGTGAGGGTACGACTCGAACATACACGGGTGTACATACACGGGGGTTCGACACGTACACGGGTGTACATATACGGGGGTTCGACACGTACACGGGTGTACATACACGGGGGTTTGACACATACACGGGTGTACATACACGGGTGGGGGTACGACTCGAATGTACACGGGTGTACATACACTGAGGAAAATAAAAAATTATGAGGCCTATGTGTCCCCATGTGCCCCCCAACGCTTATGTGCACATGCATGTAACCTATGCATTTCCCCTCCATGGCTTTTCTATCATGATGCTTATGCTATAAACGTGGCCTGCCATCATCCAGTCTCCCATGAGAGAAACGACAAATCTGTATTGAGGCCTACACGTTTTGCATCATGTTTTCCTGCACCACATGAAAACCCGTGTTTTGTGGCTCAGCCAGACCCGAAAAGAGGTTTCAGGCCTCAGACGTTCAGAAAGCTGCAGCTGCGTATCCTTGGCCTTGCACACTTGGGCCTCATCCAAAGGGGCCCTGTCACAAGGTGCCGAGACAGTATTGAGCACGGTTATCTGCTTACTCCTACAGAGCCGCATTCCTGCCTGGAGAAGGAGGGATAAACATAACCCATCTGCAAAGGAGAAAGCCTAGCCTTTCTGTCTCTTTCTGTGAGATTGCAACGCTCACGTCAGTAAAAAGCCCATAGCCCCCATGTAAGGCCTCTGCAGTAAATGAAGTAAATGAAGAAATAGATGCCTCATCGGCTCTTGGTGATGGGCAACCTATGTCACAAATCAGTCCCTGCTCCAGACATCGGATATCAGATAAAACAAGATGTGCTGGTCGTCCTGACACTGAAGGCTTCACTGAAGGCCTCACTTCCAGACTCCCCGGTTGCACAGCAACCCTTCCCCACGTCAGTTACACGTCATGCTCGAGTTGAGCACAAGTAAGGCAAAGTTCCAGTACAATTCCAGCTGATCACGCAACCCCCTCCAGGTATCCACCCACCTATGACAAATTGCCTATTATCATCAAGTGGATGCCCACATGGACGCCCACCTTCACGCCTACTTACACGCCCACATGCTCTTATCTCATTTCCTCTTGCTCTTCTGCTTACGTATATTATAGAAATGTATATATACTGTACTCTGTGAATAATGTTTTGAGAATACTTTGAGACCCTTCCTGATCCCTTGTGGTGATGGTACTATTCTCCCTATGACTCGAGTTATTGGAATAAAGCCCTTTTGAACCTGATACCACGGACTCAGCCTCTTGCTTTATGCATGATCATATTGATATTATAGAAAATCCGAGTTCGTAATATTTTATTTACGACATAATGGCGCCCGACAAGGGACAAATCTCCTTCCCCATGTTCCGGAGATGAAGGTCCAGTTTTGCCCCCTTCCACAGCCGTGACAGACTTCAAGTGTACACGCCGCGGGATTTCCCCGCCAACTCCCTCAGGCCAACGAAGGAGACGGACTGCGACCAGGCATCCATACGAGGCGATGTGGATTGCGGATTGTCCCGACCCAGAGCCCACCCTACGAGAGAGCTGTGTCCGAGGTGTCTAGAGATCCACCTAAGATACGCCATTCCCTGCGCAGCGTCAAGTGTCCGAGGCCTTCAAGTTCAAGTTCAAGTTCCGCTTCCCGGTGAGTTTCTCATGGGGGTTGCAATACAGACGGGTTCATTTAATGAACACGGTAAAGACGTGTCTCTCTTGTGAGACCGGTATGTTCAAGAGCATGCATTCAAGAAGTAAGTCCAAGTTTCCAGGTGCACCGATTTAACTGTATGAATGTTATTGTCTTAGTCAGGTTCAGTTAGGTTTGAATGTGTCAGGGTTTTTATGTAGGTTTGTTTCATTGTGATTTTTGTTTTTGGTCCATTGTGATTTTTGTTTTCGGTTACATTCCAACATGCCGTTGTTTTCAAAACTGCGTAAGATATGTACCAGGAAAGGTGTACTAGAGGAACCAGTTAACATTCCGACTAGGGACACACCTGGACATTTTATGTACTGTAAGCATGGTTTAGATGCCGTGTTGTTTTTAGAACTATGGGTGGATTACACGAAGGATTTAGAGACAAAGTATAGATGGCCTATCACGGGAACGTGGGATGCGGAAAGCATTATGAAAGTAGAGGAGGAAATACGGAAGAGAAAATCTAGACCTGCTCAGAAGGACGCCATTGAGTTGTGGCGCAAGGAGTCACATAGAAGAACAGAAAAAGAGTTCCACAAAATAGAGAGAAGTAAAAATGAGTCTGAAAAGGCCAAAGAAAAGAAATTACAGGAGGAAGGGGAACGGGTAAAAAGAGAGCAGATAGAACGAAAAAAGAATACTGTCGTTGCTGGTATTTACCCCGTCCTTTCAGAGGAACTAGCAAAAGTGACCCCAGTAGAAAGTTCCATTAGAGAGCCACCACCAGTACCCCGAAAAATAAAACAAACAGCATCCGAAAGGTTTATTAACACCTACCTAGAGGAATCCCCACCAGCATACGTGGACGGATCTTTCCCTGCACCCCCAACGCAAGAACAGCTCCAGGAGCTCGAGGACGGCGGGGAGGGAGGATCCGGAATAGCGTCAGGAGGGGGGCCGATAGTACAAGTAGGCATCCCCGAATGTATATACGATCCCGATCCAGGAAAGGACAGAATGCTCGTATTTTCACTACGGCTTAGACAAGCAGTAACAGATTTGGAAAGGTTACCGGATATGGATAAACATCTAAAGAAAATGTACACATTCATAAGAACAGGGGAAGGCTCGGAGAGCATAGCAGACGCTGTACAAAATAGAAAAGTGATTGTTAAGAACCATATCCTTCGCTTCCTAGTTAACTGTCTGATCAGGGAAAAAGACGAAGGCAACGGGGATGTAGACCGTCGCTATATCGGTTGGAGTGACCGCATAGATGCCGGTCAGCATGATAAATCAGGACAGACAGACAACATGTTGGCCAAAATCAGAAAGGCAATAATAGCGTCACACGAAGCAGGACCGAATGAAACAGCTGCGATATCGTCTGATGATGAAGTAGGGGACCAAGATAAAATACAATATGTGGGCCATGCCCGACGATTCGAAAGACCCAAGGGCCTAAATCACCGTAAACAGGGAACGGCTATAAAGAAAAGATATTCCCTTGAAAGTCTGTTCCAAATCACCGACAAAGCGGTGAATGAATGGTTAGGTAACGAACAGCCCTTCACCCCGACCGAAAAGGAACTAGCACGGTCAGCCACTCTGTGGGTATCCCAATATGATTTATATAATAATGATATCGTAGCCCAGACGTTCTTGAGCCTTCCACCAAACGAACAGCGCATAGCTGGTGTTTACATGGTCCAACATTTAATAACATTGTATGAGAGCCAATATTCTGGTCCTGGTCTATTGTATAGGTTGCTGGACGACATAATACTAGACAGATGGATGAACTTGGGTACAGAATTGATTAATGTCATCTTGGATCAGCGACACAAATACATAGTATACGTAACTAGGTCTCTCCTTCCCGCTCCACCCCAGGTTAAAGGCCAGGTGTATGACAAGTTGAACCCCCTACGGGAGGTTCATCCTGTAAAAGGTTCCAATAACGAACTGCAACGGGTATATGTCTACACCCCTTTGTCAAAATTAGAGGTACTGGAAATGAAAAAAATGTTACCGTCCCATGATAAAGATCCAGGGGGTTTTCACAGGGAACTAAAAGACATTCTCCGCCTAGGGGAATATACATATGCAGACATTCTAAAGTTATTAAAAGTACTATTGCCTGCTGGTATTTACGAGAAGCTTAAAGAAAAGGACTGGGAGGTGGGAGAGAAAAAGATCGGCTGGGAAGTTTTGCAAGGAGAAGAAGACGCCAGAGGCCCGGGGGTTGGTCTGGGTCCCCGAGCTAAAGAATTACCTGAACTCCTTGTGCAAGTTTTGCCGAGATTATTGACTACCAAGAAAGAGGACTGGGATGCTATTTCAGCTTGTAAACAAAAACCAGACGAGGACACTAGTGATTTCTACTCTAGGTTTGAGAAATGTTTCACTATCAATAGTGGCCTTAAGCCCGGTAGCGATTCATATCCCCATCTTTTTGTGAGCAAATTAGTAGAAAATTCCATACCTGAAGTAAAGTGTAGGGTACTGAAGGTTGAGAGCACTTGGCAAGCAAACAGCCCTTCCCAAATGTTACAGATGTTACAGTATCACCAGAACAGAATTAGAGAGGAACATGACCAAGAAAAGAGACGCATGAAAGACACAAAAATGAAGATGCTGGTGGCCCAATCAACACTGGCAAACACAAACACGAACAAGAATAGCACAAAACAAACTAATGGGACTTGTAATTATTGCAAGAAACCGGGCCACTTTGTAAATGAATGTGCTGTGCTTAAACACAATATAGCCATAGGTAAAACAAAGCCTCGCCAGTATCCTCCCAAGGGCAGTAACACACATCAGGAATCAAATCCGTTTCCACCGCCGCCACCGCCTGTCCATGCACCTGCACCAGCCCGAGCCACAACACAAATGTACGAGCACGCCCAAACTACCTATACAGAATACCAAGCATATTCATGAAGCAGCCCAGAGAGGGAATTCGACTTGCCCCTTATTCCAGTTCCTGTGGACCAAGCGGGTCCCTATGTACATGCACGATTACTAGGACAAGATAAAAAGTTTTTGATTGATACAGGGGCGAGTAGAACAACTATCAGTCATTCTGAGGTGCCAGGGGCACCCCTCTCGGGCTCAAAGAGTGTATCCCTGGGATTTTCAGGTAGACCTATTATTAATGAGGTTTCGGAACCAATCTCCTTAGGAGTTGGTCCACTAATACATACTACAGACTTACTGCTCACTAAATCATGTCCAGAAAACTTACTTGGTATAAAAACATTAAAGGGACTGGGAGCGATTATCTGTTGCTCACCAGAAGGAGTACGACTGTATTTATGGGATTTTAAGGGACATTTTGTGATGAAAGATATTGACAGCAGACTCCAAAATGTACCACAGCGCCTATGGGCACAAAGCCCGACAGAGTGGGTTACATGAACATTACACCGCACCAGGTCACCCTCAAGGAAGGTGTAGTGCTGCCACGGATTAGACAATACAAAATACCACCTGAAGCTGAAGTAGGGTTGCTGAAAATAATAGATGACCTTATTGCACAAGGGGTGGTGATTGAGACTGATTCAAATATATGCAATTCGCCAGTTCTTCCTATTCTTAAAAGAACTGATCCCAATTCACCACCTGTATATAGATTAGTTGTGGACCTGCGAGAATTAAACAAATGTGTGGTGCCACAGTACCCTGTGGTCCCGGACATCTCTTCATTATTGACTGCCATTGATGCACACGCTACGTTCTTTACAGTTATTGATCTGAAAAACGCTTTCTTCAGTGTCCCAATACATCCAGACAGCCAATATCTTTTCGGTTTCAGTTTAAAAGGCCGCAGCTTCAGATTCACAAGAGCACCACAGGGCTTCACGGAAAGTCCTAGCATCTATAGTCAAGCACTCAAAAGACAACTAGACAGTATTCACATGCCTAGCTCTACAGCACTGATACAGTATGTCGATGACATTCTCATCACTGCAAGATCGGAGCATGATTGTGAGGTTGCTTCACTGACGGTTTTACACTTTCTGGCTGACAAGGGGCACAAAGTGTCCCCTTCGAAGTTACAATTCTGTGAACAGCAAGTGGCGTACCTTGGGCACTTGCTCTCCAAGGAGGGTAGGAGGCTGACACCAGAACGTATTCAATTGATTTCTGGCCTTTCACAGCCCAAGACGCAAAAGGAGGTACGTGCATTCATAGGCCTCACTTCATATTGCAGGCAGTGGATTCCCCAGTATGCTTATATAGCCAAGCCCCTCATACAGTTGACGACACAGGAGGCAGCTTCTACTAATGTCCTCCCTTGGACACAGGAACACACTGTAGCATTTGAAGAATTAAAAAGAGCTTTATGTCAAGCTCCAGTTTTAGCGATCCCTGATTACAACAAATCTTTTATGCTTTTTGTGACAGAAAGGGATGGAACAGCACTATCTGTCCTCACACAAGATCATGCAGGAAAACACAAGCCTTGTGCTTATTTCTCTAGTACATTGGATCCAGTAGCCCAGGCCTTGCCTGCGTGCCTAAAATCTGTTGCAGCAACGGCCTTAGCCATAAGACAAAGTGACTCGATAGTGCTGGGCCACCCCCTGACAGTACAAGTACCGCACGCAGTAGAGGTTCTCTTGAACCGAACACAAACCCAACACCTGACTGTAGCAAGACTGATAGGTTATGAGCTGACGTTATTTCAACCACACATAGAGATCAGACGATGCAACATACTGAATCCTGCTACTCTTTTGCCCTCCAGTACAGAAAACGTTTCCCCACATGACTGTGTTGAAGTAATACATACCGTGACTAAACCAAGACAAGACTTGACAGATGTTGCACTCCCAGATCCTGACCTCACACGATATGTTGACGGCTCATGCATGAGGACGGGGACGGGAGAATTAGTGGCAGCGTATGCAGTGACCACTGCTACTGAAATCATAGAGACTAAAAGAATAGACATACTGTCAGCACAAGCAGCAGAGCTCATCACCCTGACACAAGCGTGCATAAGAGCTAAGCACCTGAGAGTAAACATTTACACCGACTCACAATACGCATATGGGGTAGTTCATGATTTCGGTGTGCTATGGAGAGAAAGAGGTTTCTTGACCTCTCACGGGGCCAAGATACAGCATGGCCCCCTTATTCAAGCCCTTCTGGAAGCAATACATTTACCAACAGCCATAGCTATCCTGAAATGCAAAGCACATACTAAAGCCACAGATACCATTTCTCAAGGCAATGATCTGGCAGACCGAACTGCTAAACAGACAGCTCAGACCCCACTAGACATGACAAAGTCACCGGTACCATCAATGACCAAAGCCATGACAGTCAGGGATCCTTCCAGGGATGTACAAGACATACCATACAGACACATGCCACTCTAGACGGATTAAAGAAATGGTCGGAACAAGGAGGGGTACTGACTGATCAGGGTTGGATGACTAAGGGCAAAACAACATGGTTTCTTCCTGATTCGATGGTACAAGTGATCATAAATACCGCACACAGTCCTGCACACTTAGGAGAGAAAGCAATGCTAGACAGCTTACAGAATATATGGTTCAACAAGCACCTGCGTGCTGCAGCGAAACAAAAGGTCAGGACATGTATGATCTGTTGCCAATTCAATCCAGGTAAAGGCATACCGATGGAACAAGGTGGATTCCATCCACCTGACCATCCTTTCGAAGTCCTCCAAATGGATTATATCCAAATGGACAGATGTAGAGGTTACAAATATGTCCTGGTAGTAGTATGTTCACTGTCAAGGTGGACCGAAGCTTATCCAGTCCCTGATTATACTGCTGTAACTACCGCCAGACAATTGGTGCGAGAGTTTTTCCCACGTTATGGATTACCGCGTGTCGTATATTCCGACAACGGTCAGCCTTTCTCCTCTGAACTCATGAAACAAGTGTCCCTTCTGTTAGGGTATACCTGGAAGTTCCATTGTGTACGACATCCTGAGGCAGCAGGCCTTGTGGAAAGACAGAATCAGACCTTGAAGATAAAACTAGCGAAGATTTGCGCAGACAAAGGTGTAGATTGGATGGTAGCCCTGCCGGTTGCCCTCTTTTACATGCGAATGGTAGCCCATTCTAGAACAGGCTTATCTCCCTATGAAGTGGTCTTTGGTAGACCACCGAATATGTGGGGCACTCCAATGCCTAAAAAAATCACTGATGTTGATAGTAACATGCTGACAGATTACCTGGCTTCCTTGATGTCTGCACTACTCTCTTGTCGTTCACAGGTTGCCGCCGCCTTCCCTGACAACACCCAGGTCAAAGAATACTCGATCGCTCCTGGGGACTATGTGCTGATTCGAAACTTTGATAGAGCAAGTCCTCTTGAGCCGAGGTGGAAAACGCCAAAGCTGGTGTTGCTGACCACAAGGACCGCCGTTAAAGTCGAGGGACGGAAAGGATGGGTTCATCTTCATCACTGTAAACGCTACTTCGGGAATAACGATTCGTTCAAAAAGGACACTGACTTTTCGGATTTCGAGCCCCCTTTACTATAGAGGAGACTCCGCAGCAGAAATACAAAGCTAAACTTAGATCACATAAGTCGGAACCCGTTTGATCAATTAAGTCCACTAGGTGGTGAAGCGATTGAACATGTATTCTGGCTTGCATAAGATCTCGAATGATACGAAAGATAAAAAGAGCAAGATGAAAAGCAAATACTGTAAAATATTACGTGGAAGATGTATAGTGACTTTGATTTTTCTATCTCTTCTGTGTATCACGATAATATGTATCAGCTTAATACTACATGCTATTTTTCCTCCTATTGCTTCACTCTTACACTCCTCCACTAATGATACCATAGTACACACATTTAGTGATCTGCCATCCCATGAGCTATCATATCGACTTGCCCTACGCAATAATACGTTCATTCAGATGCTGCACCATTCACATCAGACTAGCAATGCTACAGACTGCTGGGTCTGTGGCCGACTTCCCCCGTATCAGAAGGTGAAGGGAGTGTTGCCTCTTTTCCCTTTTCCATTCTCCCATAATGGTTCTTGCGGAGCATGGTTTGCCTTAATGACATCCATCAACGGTGATGCCAAAGAATGTCAAGACGAGGAGTGTAGGGGCGAGTGGGTATGGGGAAACTTGAATAAAGTCATGAATGAAGCATGTTTCCCAGATGAAGAGGGTCTTCCCCAAAGGAAAGGTACAGATCTAGAAAATGAAGAGTATCTGCAAGGAAATGCGACCCTCGATTTCATAGTGTTGAACGTAAAGCCCCTACACATGTCAGGTCCATCTTCAATCACTGTTCTGCCAGTAAAAGGGAACTTATGTGTCAGAAAAGAAGGCTCGGTACATTTGGGACACAGCGAGTGTAATACTATAATAGTGTTTAAAGACAAAGGAAAGTCCTATTTCAGAGCATCACGACACACCTACTTTATTTGTGGCCAGACAGCCTATGTGCAATTGCCCTTGGACTGGGGTGGGGCGTGTTACATATCATTTCTTTTACCACCCGTTTTCTTGGCCCCATCGACCTATCATCAAGATCTTCGACTCACACTTGTCAGACACAGACGAGGGCTCGGTGCCTCTGGCATGACCAGACTGAGACAGCTTGGGAGCAATACACGGATTTCAACAAAGGATTCTTTTTCTTCATAGGTCCCGTCCAGAATAGTAAACTTATCCGCAGGCTAACAAGGATTCTAGAAACAGTTGCTAATGTGACTGCATCGGCCCTGGGGAATCTGACCCAGGAACAGTCCGCTATGAGACTGGTCGTTCTTCAGAACCGTCTTGTTCTTGACGTCATCCTGGCGGATAGGGGCGGAGCTTGTAGGGTCATCGGTTCTAGCTGTTGCGTTTTCATTCCTAATAACGCACCGTCTGTATACAAAGCAAGAACAAGGCTCCACAAGATTGCCCAAAGCATACATCAAGACCCAGGCACGTGGACTGGTCCAGTTGGCTCTGGGGATTAATATCGGCATGGGGATGGAAAGTGTTGACCGTCTGTGGGTTGATACTATTAATGATATTCAGTTGTTGCCTATGTCTGCAGTGTGGCCCGGCCATTTGCGGCCTGTGTGCTACTGCATGTGTTCCACATCCCCATTTACAGAGCATTGAAAATGGAAAAATAATGCTGCAAGAACAGATCGACTGTCTCATGAAAATAGATGTGACATAAGGGGTCCACTAGGGGACAAGGAGGGAATGAGGAAAATAAAAAATTATGAGGCCTATGTGTCCCTATGTGCCCCCCAACGCTTATGTGCGCATGCATGTAACCTATGCATTTCCCCTCCATGACTTTTCTATCATGATGCTTATGCTATAAACGTGGCCTGCCATCATCCAGTCTCCCATGAGAGAAACGACAAATCTGTATTGAGGCCTACACGTTTTGCATCATGTTTTCCTGCACCACATGAAAACCCGTGTTTTGTGGCTCAGCCAGACCCGAAAAGAGGTTTCAGGCCTCAGACGTTCAGAAAGCTGCAGCTGCGTATCCTTGGCCTTGCACACTTGGGCCTCATCCAAAGGGGCCCTGTCACAAGGTGCCGAGACAGTATTGAGCACGGTTATCTGCTTACTCCTACAGAGCCGCATTCCTGCCTGGAGAAGGAGGGATAAACATAACCCATCTGCAAAGGAGAAAGCCTAGCCTTTCTGTCTCTTTCTGTGAGATTGCAACGCTCACGTCAGTAAAAAGCCCATAGCCCCCATGTAAGGCCTCTGCAGTAAATGAAGTAAATGAAGAAATAGATGCCTCATCGGCTCTTGGTGATGGGCAACCTATGTCACAAATCAGTCCCTGCTCCAGACATCGGATATCAGATAAAACAAGATGTGCTGGTCGTCCTGACACTGAAGGCTTCACTGAAGGCCTCACTTCCAGACTCCCCGGTTGCACAGCAACCCTTCCCCACGTCAGTTACACGTCATGCTCGAGTTGAGCACAAGTAAGGCAAAGTTCCAGTACAATTCCAGCTGATCACGCAACCCCCTCCAGGTATCCACCCACCTATGACAAATTACCTATTATCATCAAGTGGACGCCCACATGGACGCCCACCTTCACGCCTACTTACACGCCCACATGCTCTTATCTCATTTCCTCTTGCTCTTCTGCTTACGTATATTATAGAAATGTATATATACTGTACTCTGTGAATAATGTTTTGAGAATACTTTGAGACCCTTCCTGATCCCTTGTGGTGATGGTACTATTCTCCCTATGACTCGAGTTATTGGAATAAAGCCCTTTTGAACCTGATACCACGGACTCAGCCTCTTGCTTTATGCATGATCATATTGATATTATAGAAAATCCGAGTTCGTAATATTTTCGGTTCGACACGTACACGGGTGTACATACACGGGGGTTCGACACGTACACGGGTGTACATACACGGGGGTACGACACGTACATGGGTGTACATACACGGGGGGTTCGACACGTACACAGGTGTACATACACGGGTGGGGGTACGACTCGAACGTACACGGGTGTACATACACGGGGGGTTTGACATGTACACAGGTGTACATACACGGGGGTTCGACACGTACACGGGTGTACATACACGGGGGGTACGACACGTACACGGGTGTACATACACGGGGGTTCGACACATACGTACGGGGGCTGGGGGGTTCGACACGTACGTACGGGGGCTGGGGGGGGTCGACATGTACATACGGGGGCTGGGGGGGGGGGTCGGCGCGTATGCGGGCACATGTCTCCATGGTTGCTATGGGAGTTCGGTGCGGACGGTGTTTTTACCATACGGTTGTAACATCGGACGCACGGGATGGATCGTAATTCCGCGGTCGGACTTTGCTTTTCACATTTGTACGGTAAATCGGCCGTGGCCGTGTCGGACACATTTTCCGACCTGAGGACGTGTGGGGAATAATACCCAATGCGATTCGTATGGACTTTTTCCCATGCGAATCGTAATTGGCAGTTTGTACGTCACTTGTACGATTCGTACGGTAGAAAGACCGGATACAAGTCGTACGGGGAATTTTTTTACCAGATCGTAATCGGCACCATAATCTCTGTGTTGTTACCTGGAATATTAAGGGATTACACAGATCTATAAAAAGGGCTATTTCTCAACTTTTAAAAACAAACTGCCAGATTGCTCCCTTGCAAGAGTCTCTTTTTTCTGAAAAAGACATTACCTTTTTAAAATAATTTGGATCAGCCAAGTTAAGTGTTCATCTGCTATTAATAGGAAAAACAAAGTTCTATATTTTGTTTCATAAATCACTGTGTTTTGACGTTATTTCTATTGAACATCAGGTTATTTCAAATGAACAAGACATATGACAGACATATAAACAACTTTTTCACGCTACAATTCATCACATGCTCCATGTATAAGGAGGGCTGTACACATGATCTAATTTTTAGCTCATGGGACCTAGTTATTCCAGGATCAATTATACCACAAGTTTGAACTGATCAGTATTTGATTGATCTCAATTGAAAACTCCCACTTCTACCAGTAAATCTATGGGCTAAGGTAGATGCTCAATGTTCTCCCAAAAACATTTTGTCATCACCAGACATGTCCCACTACTCATTGCTATGATGGCACATTGAGAACAGCCAAAATCAGTTGCCAAAAGGTCAAAAAGCACTGGCAAAAAACTATGCATCTAAAGACACACACAAAAATAAAACTGTGCTTAAGGGTTATAAAAAAACCTGTTTCCAGACGTAACAAGATACTCTTGGTGTACAATCCAGCATGAAAGATTTTTTCTTGCACTTGTTCCTTGGCCAATCCGGTCTGTGTCACACAATGTATGGAAATACCCCAGCCCTTTGTTGTAACTTGGTATGATATTTTGAAGACAAAATAGAAAGTATAATGAATAGTATGCAACCTGTATTACCTGACTTTATTCCAGATTTATGGCCCTCCAATCTCAGACTCTGCACACCTTGATACTCCACAAATGATAGATGGTAAGACTTCTATATCAATTATGGATTTCAGTCTTATCACAGTTGATAGTTTCCAGATGTTTGGAGCCTCCATCTCCTCTGGCTCGCCCATCAACCTTCCTCCAAAAATCTGGAAATTTCCTACGTCTGTGTCATCAGAACTATTGCTATCAATCTGCAATGCCTATTCATTGTCTGGTGCTGTCCCCTCAGATTGGAAGAAACCTTGGGAAGTTCCTCTATTAAAAGAAAAATGCTTCTTCCTGAGAGGGAAAAACATCTCCACCTAGCACACCATAAAGAATTCTTTAATATGGGTTCCTTTGTAATAAAACAAGTTAGTCGATGATAGTTGATCCGATCTTCATTTATTAACATAGAATTTCATCAATGATATAGTGTTATCCAGTCACACTATTTGAGCAGATATTCATTAGTTATCCATAATAACACAATCCGATGCATTTCAGGACCTGCCCTTCATCAGGGAAAAATTCCTAGAATGCATAAAACCTACAATTAATTAAATATTTAGGTACTACCAAACCAACAATCAAAACTGCTGTCAAAAGGTTGTCAAAAAGGTAAAAAACAAGCGTGCAACGGGAGGTGAAGGAAAACGTTATCGCAAGTAGTCATTCAATCAGTGCCTGCCAACCTAAGGTGGCTGAAAAAGAAAATCCCACATATAAAATGTGATGACTGTAAGCCCATAGCCGAGCTAAAGTAAATAATGTGACCGTGATCATGTGATCTAAAAGAGTAGGTCAAAAAAATTAAGAAGGGAAAGAATCGATAAAGCGTCCCAAGTTCAACCAATAAATTATAAACTGGAAGGTAAAAAAACTGCTTCAAAGTAATCCTGGTGTCAGTGCGACAATTGCCGGTTGTATTCGCAAAGTGATGTCATTAAAAAAGCCTAAGAGTAAATGTGCCCGTAATCTAATCACCACAATGATCGCTAAGCATATAAACGAAGTCATACCATGAAAAGACCCAAAGTTAATATAGGAGGATCATCAGGGTTCTATTAAAACCAACAGCTGACCCCACCATCTTCAGCAACTTTTTTCCGATTTCCCTACTTCATTCTCTGGTAAAAATTACAAGAAGGTCACGTGAATCCCTCTATCTTGACATCAACAAATTGTTGGTTCAGGTGAAATTGCCCTTATCTCTGTCTTCAAATAGCAGTCAATAAGGGGAACTTCATTGTTCTGTCATTACTATATATATACGTTTTTAATGTTTTAATAGCGTTTTGTGACTAATGGCCAAATAAAATGTATTGTTTGATTGACTATATCTATCGGCTGCCTTCAACACTGTCTTACATAAGATCACGATCTCAGGGCTGGCAAAAATGGGTATCAGAGGCATAGCCCTGAAATGTTGCAGCTCATATATCCTCAACAGAGCCCATGCAGTCCACCTTACTCCATTTCATACTGACATTAGACATATTGAGCAGGGAGTCCCTCAGGGCTCATCATTAGGAACTATGCGTACAATACACAGCTTATCATCATGATGGATCAACCACCACCCACGCCATTTAAAGATTTCAATCTCTGTATACATAAAATAACCAGTTAGAGAATGTCCTGAAGTTTAACAGGGATACGACTGAGGTCCTTTGTTGTTCCAGGATACCATGGCCAATCCCCAATGACTTCTGGCCTTTTGGCAGAGAATTTTCACCAGTGTATCAACAGCTGTTAGGAATCTGGGGTTCCAATTTGATGGGGATCAATCATTGACAGCTCATGTCAAGAATTTGGCTTCCATCTGTTTTTCCATACTGAAAATATTATGCAAGATTCTTCTGTTCAAAAGCCCCATTTTCATTTCACTCTTTGGTGGTCCTAATAGCAATCCTGAGCCAGTTAGATTATGGAAATTCATTATTCTTTGTGTCCCCTGATGATATGATTAAATGTCTGTGTAGAATTTAGAATACAGCAGCCCGATTCGATCTATCACTTATTTGTTGTTCTTCAGTGACTGCCACTCTGCATTAACGTAACTGGGTGCCTCATCCTTTTCAAGTCCTTGTGCATTTTGCATAGAGCCATCCATGGGATTGGATGAATTTAGTTGCAGAATAAAATTTGGCCCTAGCATCCAGCTCTGCTTGTGCTTCTTGGATGCCAATCTCTTGACCCAGGTGAAATTTTAACTACTGTGGTTTAGTGGCAGAGCATTTTTTGTACAGGCTGCAGAACAGTCTGCCTCCTTCCCTTTGTTCAGTTTCAGGAATGATTCACTTCATGAAGACCCATAAAGCCTGTCTGTATACCCTTTTGCTACATGATTCTGCTCAGAGAACATGTTGCTATTTTTGTAGCATCAGGACACCTTTCACAATGCTTTATAAATGGCAAATCAATCAATGAATCAATCAATGATAATAGCAGATGGTTATTTATGTATATCAAAATTGATGGATATCCTTTTGCCATCTTTAACATCTATGGCCCTACGAAGATAAGAGTGCCTTTCTGGGGATTATGGTCCACTGAGTTAATGTCCAGTTCTGCTTTAAATGTTATTGAATGGAGATTGCTACCAAATGTTTGATCCCTTTTGGATATACTTTTTATTCCTTAGCACAACACTGCACACTGCATGCGCACAAGAAATGCGCATGCTTGGATGCGCGCACATGTGCAGTGTTTGCAAGAATTTGCAGAAACGGCGATGAAAAGGAGGAGAGCAGCCGGGGACGCCGCAGTTCAGGTAAGTGGTTTAAGTTTACTTTTTAGTTGTATAATTCATTGTTAATATAGGGGGGTGGAGGCGGGGGCTGGCCAACTCTGCTACGCTGTGGAATATGCGTAGATTTGCCTTCTCCGCAGAACGCGGAGCAGGCAAATCTATGCACACTCCGCCAGAGGAGCGGAGGTCTCCACCCGGGGCTAATTCTGAGCCAAAATATGACTTTGTTTATTAAAGTTTCTTTGTACTCAAAACCTCCTGGGTTTAGTTTGGGCATCCAGGTCATACAAATTGTTCTTTTGGAATTGGCTTCTAGATTGATTGATAATGCGTGTGCTGGAGAGCTCAGGGGTTGGCTATTTCTGCAAATGTGTGTTCCTTGTGCTGACATCTTCACCCTGACCCAGATTATAATGAGGAAACAGTAGGCTACTACTTTGATATAAGGAAGAGAGTCAATGGTTGAACTGATGACTTGTTGTCCTGCCCTTAGGAAAGGGAGGAGAATGGGCCCCCAAGGTTAGTGTCAGGCTAGTGGCTCTTTTTGAGTAGTTGCCCCTCCCATCTAGTCAAACTGGTTACTTAGTGGCCACTGGATCCAAACTCTGGTCTGAGAGCTGTAAACTCAGCTGGGCTGATTCCCCACCCTGAGCGTGGCATTTGATGAGTTCTCAAGGACCCTACACTGCTTGAACATCCACAGCAACATAATTTACTTTGTAGGGTTGTGATCTGATTAATAAAGAAGTGAATACACTTTTTATATGATCCAGCTTATGATTAGGTGCTTTGTGGTCATTAGTGCTCGCAAGCGCTTGGTGAGTAGCACTGGTTACACTGGTGGTTTGAACGGTGTTCTTTTTTAGAGAGGGTTCTGTAGATTCAAAGGAGGACTGGTCAACATCTCCATTAGTAGTTAAGGGAGGTAATTGGTTTAAACACGGTAAGCTCCGAATGATGGTAACATTAGGGGATAATGGTTGTTGTGGTGAGGCCAATAAATCACTGGGTAGAGGCTCACTATGCTGGACTGGACCTAACTCCATAGTCTCAAAAGATTCTGGTGCAACATGAATAACAGTACCTATTTTACACAGGTCTTTGGTGTTAGCATTCAAAATAATGAGTGTGTTCTTAGCTTTCTTAAACATGTCTGGAACTTCGATTTTTTTTTATTTGGACATAGGAGCTTTAGCATTCAACAGTGACTCTACCTCCTCAATGAAATTCTCAATGTCATCATACAGGACCATTGTTGTCTGGGGGAGGCCCCGATCTAGCACTCACAGGTTATCGCAGTTTCTTGGCATGGACTGCTCGTTTTGCTATTTCCCCAGCTTTCCATTTCCCCACATTCAGTAAAAGCACAATGTGTCAGTTGGTATGATTATGTAATCTAGGTATAAAAAGGGCTTACTTGATCCGATCCAGCCAGCAGTATTTAGTTAATTGCATTAGAAAGAGAGTGGGCCCCACTTCCAGGTGATGCGCTTAGGATCATGATGTCCTCCCCCTGGCCCCTCCCTGCCACTCAGCTGACAGGGGGATGTAGTCCCACCCCAGTCCGGTGCAGGGAACACTGGTGAGCACAACTATGGACTGGGAGACCGCCAGATGCAACCCCGTTATTAGCTGACAAAATCTTTCTTGAGACTTTTAATACATTTGCTACTGATTTTTTTATTTAATTAAACTAGTGATATTCCAACACACATAATTTGAAACTCTTTTAAACTGACCACCAGAAGCTTAATTATCAATAATGTTACATCTTATAAAATAAGATGGTTGGCTGAGGCAGTTACCATAGGCCAAACAGGGAACTGTGAGCCACAACGTTAGGGAACAGACGTGTTGCCTCTAGAAATAGCCCCCGATCCACCCCCTTGGTAGCTTGGCACAAGCAGCCAGGCTTATCTTCAAGGCCAATGTGTAAAGTATTTGCAATTGTGCTCACAGCAACCCAATGATGACACCACAAATAGACTCCACACGAGTTTCATATAAAACAAGTATATGTTTATAAAAAGATATATGATGCGACCACACAATACTAAACCAACATATGCATCGGGGTGATGTTCCCCCTGGCCTATTATTATTGAGCTAAACGAAACAATCCTATGTAATCCTAATGTCGTAATATGCAGTTCGTTATGCAATAGTCAGGTACTTCACAACATAGGAATAATGCAGATCGTAACACGGTTTTCTGGTGATATGTACTGTCACTGTAATGCAATGCGTAGCACAACAACGTGGTAAACTGTTATGCCCCCGTAATGCAATGCGTACGGTCCCCTTTCAGGTATTCTGTTGGGAAAAAGCGATGCAACGTGTAATACAGTTATCAAGCAGCTCGTTATGCGAAACTAATGCAATGCGAAACACATATATCCGGCAGTTCGGTATGCAACACTAATACCATGTGTAATACCACAATCCAGCAGAACATGATGCAGGACTTAAGACACAGCGCAAAACATCTATCAGGCAGTTCGTTATGCAAACCTAGTGCAATGCGTAACACACCTATCGGCAGTTCATTAGGCAAACTAACGCAATGGGCAATATGACAAAATAGGCAGTCCATTGTGCAAAAATAAAGCAATACGTCATACAATCATCAGATACTCTGCTATGCAGGAGTAATGCAATACTTAAGTTACTCCGGCACCATTCACGGTGCCTCTGGCGGTCTCTCCGCCACTCGTGCTGGTTTGCGGTTAGTCTCCGGCTACAGTTGCTACTCCCCAATGGGTGAGATAGAACACAATAAATGCAGCTTCGAACTCAGGCCCCAGTGCACCACTCCCTTGGCACACAGGCCTCAATCCGAGCCGAAGTAGAGACTCGGGCTGCAGAACAGAGAGAGAGGCTGGGAGCGTCTCCCTCCGAGCCCGCGACCCACCCCAGGAATCGACACACATTACCTGGGGGGTGCAAACCCACTCTTTGATGCACTCTCTGACTTTCTGGGCAATGGGAAGTTCCCAGGCTGCACACTACACCCGCACACAGAGTCAATTAGACTCACGGAACCTCCAGTTGCACGATAACCACACAACTCTTCACTATGGTCTCAGGCTGTGACGCCACATGCCCGCAGCATTGCTGAGACACATTTGATCTTCTGGTGCCCACAATCACACGGCACCTCTTGCGCAGATCTCAAGCTGTAGAAAGGACACGCACTCCGAGTCGCTTGAGACACATTTTATTCTCCAGTGCCCCCGATCACAGGGCACCCCCTGCGCAGGTCTCAGTAAGTAGAAAGGACACGCACACCGTGCCACTGAGACACACTTTATCTTTCAGTGCCCCCAAACACAGGGCACCTCCAGCGAGGAACTCAGGCCGTGAACAGCACATACACGCTCGCTGAGACACACTTGCTCTTCTGGTGTGCATGATCACAGCCAATCCACACGAAAGTCTCAGGCTGCCCCCAAGCACACACACACTGCATCGCTGAGAGTTACTTGGCTCCCCGGTACACACGTTCACAGGAAGATCCTCTCGAAGGGCTCAGGCTAGACAGAGCACACGCATACCATGTATAAGAGCCTTGGTTGGAACTCCCGGTGCCCAAGATCACAGGGCATAACTTGCGAAGGTCTCAGGCTAGACAGAGCACACGCACCCACGGCGTATCTGAGAGTCTTCTCTGGAAACTTTTGTGTTCCTGTGTATCCAAACTGGGAGCCAGCTCACCTCTGGCCCTTGGGGATAGTTACTTCAGGAAACAGCACACAGCAAAGTTCTTCAAGCAGGGGGACACAGCACACAGCAAAGTCCCTACAGCCTTTCCTTAGTTGAAACAGCAAACTGCAGGTCAGCGCCAGATCACACAGCAAGAGCAGTCCTATACAGCAGTCTCTTCAGTTATTTCTTCGTTGGATAAGGTTCCTCTTGATCTATGAAGTAGCTCCAGTCTTGTACACACTCTGATCAAGCCATTCTCCAAAGTTCAGGGCTTCAGCTTGCATAGTTATACCCCTCAGGGCAGAGTGCAGAGCATGTCCATGAGAAGCTGCACAGTCAAGGGCAAAACAGCAGTGAACAACAAGGCTAGTGGCCAGGGCAGAGTGCTGAGCATGTCGATGAGAAGCTGCACAGGGAAGGGTCAAACACAGCAGTAAACGGCAAGGCCAGTGGGCATGACAAACTGCAGACTGAGTCCATGAGAAGCTGCACAGGGAATGTGTGCAACTGTACCTTTCCATGGTCAGCAACACAGTCAGGGGGCAGCAATGTGCAGTACAGGCCCACCTGTGTGAGACTCAGGTGTGTGAGGGTGACCAACACTCAGACTTGGCTGTCAGGTGGACTGGGAGCTGGCTGTGTCTCGGGGACTGTCAGGGCACTTAAAGGGGGAGAGAGCGGAATAGCTAAGGTAGAGCTATCAGTGGCTTGGCAAGCTGGAGAGCTGTTTGGACCAGGTGGTGTAGTGGCACATGGAGGTGGAGTCATACAGACGGGAGTCACAGTGTGGCTGGGAGATTGTGGAGGGGTGCCCTTCCACTTATTGGGGATCCTAAATGGCTTGCCTGACTTGGGATCAATGGGAATCGGTGTGGGCACAACAGACACACACACCACCACTGCTGCAGCAGGTGCAGGCGCTGGCATCCCCTCTGGTGATGTGCTGGACCCAGTGGAACGCTTTGCCTTGCTTCGCCTCTGCCCCCTCTTCCCCTGTTTACTAGGTGTTACCCCTACAGTGCCCTCTGGCCCCTGCTTCACTGGGATTGGAATGGGTGTCGAGGTGGTTGATGATACTGCCTTTGAGCCCTTCCTAGGTGTACCCTTGGCATGCACCACCTCCTTGGTGGGCACAGACACTGTACGATTATCTTTGTGCGATGCTTTAAGGGCAGGAGAGTCCTTGGATGGGGATGCCACTGAGGCATGTGTGCCTGAGGTCTGCTGTAGGCCTGGGCTAAAAATCAGTTCCGTTCGCGGAAATTGCGATAATTTGACATTTTCGGGTTCCGCGGAAAGCGCGAAAATGTCAAAACTTCCGCATTCCGCAGCTTAGCGATAATTTGTTTCTTGCTCGCGCTGTAAACTAATACATTCTCACATGCGCGCGATTGCCTTACCTGAATCCCCGCGTTCGGAGACAAGTTTTCCCGATCCGGTCGCGTTCTCCACAAAATGTTGGATTGTTGGTAGCCATTTGCGCTGTCTCGCGACAGTTCGCGCCCGCAGTAACGTCATGCGTCGCGCGATCACGTCTTTCTTCTCGCGATCATGCACCGCGAGACAAGTGAAAACAAGATGGCCGCCCCCCGAGCAACCGCATGGGTAAGTTGGCGAGCCACGACCACACAGAAAATACCGCGAACGGGCAGGAAAAAAACTTCCGCATCTTCGCGATATTTCCATGTGTTTGCGGAGATTTTTTAAATTTTCGCGATAATTTGCGAAAGTGAATTTCGCAAAATCCGCCCACCCCTAGTCTGCTGCTTTGCTAATTGTCCACTGGTGTCGCCTGACGGGATTTTCTCCCTGCGCTCTGGGGTGCCTTTGGTCTTCTGTGGGGAAGGGGTCTGCGCACGGGACCGCTTGGGTTGCTGCTGCTGTGTGCTCCATGTACTGTATCATGACTTTGATGTATGTGGACCGAGGTCACTATTGTCAGACGTGGTCACTGCCCGGGGGAGGGACAAAGGGACTGGAGAATGTGCTTGTTGCAGGGCAGATGTCACTGTTGATGACAAAGCCTGGACTGTCCGGTGCAGCCCACCCATGTTGGAATGTATGCCCTCCATGAAAGCAACCACCTGGGCCAATTTCTTGTCATGGTCAATGAAGGCATTGAGGAGAGCTGTCTGGCCTACACACAGCTGGCGCAAAAGGTACCCAGACTCAGCACTGATGGCAGCAGGGGGGACAGGGGTTGGGGCAGCGGTGCAAGGGGTGAAGGACACTCTTCCCCTCTTACTGAGGCAGACACGGGCAGCACCAGAGGAAGTGGCTGGGAGGGTGGGCAATGGCCGCTGTGTGGTGGAAGTCGATGTAGAGTTTCCCGTTGCCTGTGCCCTCCAACATGGACGCATTCCCACTGGCATCGGATGATGTGGCGCTTTGCGTCTCAGGCTGGGACTCCTCCAGCAGACTCCTGTCCCCCTCTGATGCGCTGGTGACATCTGTGTCACTGGCCTCCTGGGCAGTTGTGGTGCTAGTTTCACCCCCACTGGTGTGCGTCTCCTGTCCCTCCGTAACCACAGGTGATGCTGCATGGGAGAGAGAGAAGTAGGGTCAGGTCAATCGCAAAAACAGAACAAACATATGCAAGCAATGCATGACAAAAGTAGAGCAAATCTACATGTTGTACACCAGCCTGTGCAATCACATCGTGCCAACTCACTACATAGACTCAAGCAGTGCGTGGAAACTGGAAACTCAGGTATGAGTGAGCCATGTGATGACCACACAGCACAACACCCTGATTGTGGCTCTGTTCAAACAGACACATAACTAGTTCTGAGCACATCTAGGGACATGATGGGGACACAGTACTTGTTGCCAATGACAGAACTGGATGGAACAGGAGGGGACAACACAAACCCAGATTACAACATGACAGTCCACAATGGACATTAGCCCATGCCACCCACCATGTCGTACCTTGGGGACAATAGAAGGCTGCACATTGCTGTAAGATGTCTAGCCCTCCCCAATATGATTGCATGCAATGGACGCATTGATGTACGCACAGTCAGATTGGGCACACTGCCATTCCCTCCCATGGGATTCCCAAGACTACACCAATGCAGAAGAAACCTGAAGAGCACAACTCAGAATGTAATGTGAAGGCACAGCGTCCAAATCTACTTTGCAAGTACAGGTAGGGCAAATGCATGCCACAGGCACCCTGGTCGGCAGCCAATTACATGCCACAGCATCACACTACCAACATCACAGAGGCCAGCGCTGGCACAGGCTCTGTTCACATGCAGCCAATCCCATCCAAAGTCAGACTCCCCAAATGCTTACCCCTGGCTTGCTGCAGATGCTCCTTCAAACGTGCATCTAGCTCAGGCTGTGTCACTGCCAAGATGCGCCCCATTAGTGGTGTCATGCTGCGCCATGCCAGACGCCCAGTGTGAGAAAGCAGCCCCAGGGTCATCTCCGCCACATTCTTTGCCAGCTGGCTGATGTCGTCCCATCTCTTGTGGCAGTGGGAGCGCTGTCAGTTTGAGACCCCCAGGGCTCGCACCTTCGCTGCAATGGCCCTCCACACGGCCTTACGCTGGTGTACCTTGAGCTGCAGGCATGGGAGACAAGAGGGAGAAATGATCAGGGACACAGTGCCATGTACCGACATCTATCAGTATGGCAGCAAGATACAACATCATCACATATCCAACGATAGGTCAATCAGAGACTATAGTACAGCCCACATGGGACCCCTGCATGGGAAAAGCTGATGTTAAAGCATGCAGGTGTGAGGGGGAACACAGTCCCTGCACATCTCACACACATGCAGGATGCCAGCACTGAAACACCCATATAGCCTGCCCACATCTCCAGTGCATTGTTTGCTTGAGCAACACATACATCACATGTCAACCTGTGTTTGTGGGTGGACTCACTGTGTCCAAGACTACGCAGCCATCAATGTCCCTGTCTTGTGAATATTTGAATGTGTCATGGTGGTCACATGGATGGACATGAGATCACAAATCCAATATGTCAATCACAAGGGCAGTTGTGTGCAAACCGCAGTGTTGAGATGGACCATAGCTGGAGTGATATGTGACAAGACTGATGTCATACTCTGTAAGTTGAGTGAGTTGTCCTTGTCTTTGTAGGCGGGGACTGTGCAGGCCAGCTGGGCTCACACTGAGATGGACTACAGGGGCACACACAGAGATCCAGCCAACCAATCACTGTCCTGACTACAGCATGAACAACCTTCTGTGTCACTGTATGGCTGACAACACAACACAGGTCACTCATACATACATGTGCAGGGAGGGAAAGCTGTGGCATTGGATACACACACGGTCCCACTGGAGACAGCATGTCAGGCAGTTCATGACACTACCCCACACTCCCAGGAACATACTGCATCAGTCCACTACATGTGTGGCCCCCCTGCCCTACCACACCACTGTTAAAGACTTACCACGACATTTGGGGCACCATATAGCCTTGGGTACTGTGTGAGCACCTCGTCCACCAGGACCTCCAGCTCCTCGCTCATGAAGGGACTGGCACGGATCTTCACTGTCCTTGCCATCACTGTGGACGTGAGACAACAGCAGGGGATTTTGGTGGCGAGGGTTCCCAGGCAGCAGTCCCTGGAGGCAGCAGCAGGTGAGGGGTCTCAGACAACAGTCCCTGGAGGCACATGCAGGTGAGGGGTCTCAGGCAGCAGTCCCTGGAGGCAGCAGCAAGTGAGGGGTCTCAGACAGCAGTCCCCGGAGGCAGCAGCAGGTGAGCGGTCTCAGGCAGCAGGCTCTGTGAGCAGTGGCAATGTGAGGCTCACTCCCACATATATAGCCCCCTGGGGTCGTTTCAAAGGTGCCAAGCTGCAGCAATTGGTGGTCCAGGTCTGCCTCTTTCAAATGCATCCAATGACCGCCTCCGTGGTGGCGGAGCACGCCTACCGCGATCTTCAAAATTGCATTATGTCACCACAATCATGGCTCCCATTGGCTGTAAGGGCATGCTCCATGGCGGTGATACAACGCTGGGGCCCGGGGTGCGCTACCGCGATGGTGCATCTTTCAAATGCAGCCAATGACCGCCTCCGCGGCAGCGGAACACGCCTTCCGCGATCTTCAAAATTGCATCATGCCACCGCTATCGAGCTTCACATTGGCTCTAGGGTGAGCTCCATGGCGGTGTAACACCACAGGGGCCCGGTGTGCGCTACCGCGATTTTAGTGGCAGGGCATGCCAACCGCCATTTCCACATGTCTCCATGCCTATGACTACCGCACTTGTGTGAATAGGGGTGCTGGTGACACACCGCCCGTGCCAGGCGGTAGCTACCGCGATATGGGTGCCATGCATTGACACGAGGCACCGCCATTCTGGCGGTGGAGCATGCCAAACACCATTTTGACATGTCTCCATGCCTGTGACTCCCGCACTTATGTGAATGGGGGTGCTGGTGACACACCGCCAGTGCCAGGTGGTAGCTACCACGATATTGGTGCCATACAATGGTGATGGCCATCTGCCAAACATCAACAGTGCACAGTGCCAACATGTTCAATGGCACATCATTTTGCACACAATGCCAATGTTCAATTTACTCCACTGATGGCTACACATGCCAAGTTTGTGTGTGTAACGTAGATTTGTCTGTACCCACTCACATGTCACTTAAGGATTTGATGTTGGTGTAGGCAGGACAGTGTATTCCTGGACTGTACAATGTGCACACATGTCAATGTGTTGAGGTCCAGTGACAATCACAGCAATGCCCCTCTCGATGAATGTTGATCTATTTAGCATTGCCTCTCATGTCTGCTCATGAACACATTCATCATTCCAGCACCGACTGTGGTCATTGTGTGGTGGATGTGTGTCAGGTTGTAATGACGTGTTAAGGAGTGACCGGTACAGCAGCTAGGTATTAGACAGTGGTTTTGATTAGTTACACATATGCTGGATGCTAGACTCATTGGCGTGAACATGTGTACTGTGGCCATATCCCTATGTGCATTCACATAGCCAAAGGTGGTGTTTGAGGTACTTGTCTTGTGTAAGGTGACACGTGTGCCCTTTGTGTAGCTGAAGGTGTCCCTCCATGTAAGCTGGTCTGTTAGTCACTATAGATGTCAGTCATTGTTGTCAATGCGTCATCCAGAACGTGATATGCTGTGCACATCTCATGATGTATTGTATTGACATGTGTCCACTATTATCTCCAATAGGAGGAGGCCAAATTTGACTCGTTACTTGACGGTGCTGGAGGTCATGGAGGATGTTGCGATCTTACGCAAATGCCGCCTGGACAGAGCCAACCTGAAAACCCTTTGTGATCTGTTGGAGCCCCACCTGCAGCCACGCAGGACAGATCCAACAGCTTTTACCCCTACTTATAAGGTGATGACAGCCCTGCATTTTTTTGCCACAGGATCGTTCCAGGAGACTGTGGCCAGCGCTGGTGGGATGTCACAACCGATGTTCAGCATGGTGCTGCGTGATGTACTGTCCGCCATGATGCTGTACAAGGACAGATACATCCATTTTCCCCAGGGATGCTGAATTGCCAGCTGTGAAGGGAGACTTCTATCCCCTTGGACACATCCCCAATGTTGTTGGGGCCATTGATTGCACCCATGTCGCTCTTGTGCCACCACAGGCAAGTGAGCACATTTACCGCAATCGCAAGCATTACCGCTCCATCAATGTGCAGGTGGTGTGCCTGGCAGATATGACCATCTCACAGGTGTGTGCCAAATTCCCAGGCTCGGCCCACGACTCCTACATCCTGCGAACAGCATAATGCCCCAGCTGATGGCTAATCTTCTTCCAGAGCATGCATGGATTGTGGGTGAGTATGCCTAGTCGTGTGGTGTGCTGTGTGCGTGACCTGCTCCCCTGAGACTCTGCGACGTTGCAATGTCTATTTGTGTTTGTCATACCTGGGTGACTCTGCATAGCCCAACGGTCCCTGGTTGCTGACCACTGCAGAATGCCAGGTCCCCGGCTAAAGTCCTCTACAATGAGACCCATGGGAGGACACGTCGTGTGGTGGAGCATACTTTTAGCCTGCTCAAGTCACATTTCCGGTGCCTGGACAAGACGGGAGGTGCACTGGCATACTCGCCCGGGAAGGTGTGTCAGATTGTTGTGGCATGCTGCATGCTCCACAACCTAGCCATTCGCAAGGAGATTCCTGTGCTCCTGGATGATGGTGAGGACCCAAGGCCCCAGCCTGCAAACCAAGCTGTGTCCAGTGATGAGGACAGTGGAGAGGAGGAAGGTGTTGACCTGCGTGAACAGCTCATCACCCGCTACTTCACTTGACGGTGGGTGTCAATGTGCAACATACCCATTGTCTGATGATATTGCTGTTGTCGTGAAAGGGCATGTGAGAATTGTAGCATCAGCCAGTTGTAGACTCAGTGTTGGTTGGAAATGTTTCTTGGACATGTCATTTGGGATCATCAACGGGACATGTATGTTGACACTTGGGGGCCATTGCGACATGTGCATGTTGGGTTATCCTGGTGTTAGGGCTTGTGTGATGTCTGTGATGCCACACCCAGACCAGTGACAGTTGTTCTGTTGTATTTCCCTAGGTGTCTTCGACTTCTCCTTGCCTACATGCAGCCCATGGTTGAAGACTGTACACCCTGCAATAAAGATGGAGCAGACACAACATGTGTGTGAGGATATTTTATTTACTATGGTGAGATGCGAGGGGGGTGTACATTTCCATTGGGGGGGAGCAGTGAGTTGACAGTCGTGGTAGATGAGATGGTTGAGTAGTCACCACATTGCTGTGGTGACCCAGTCCAACAGACAGATGCCATTCACAAGGCAGTGTGGGGAAGGACAGTCCAAAGAGTCAATGCAGTGGTGGAGAGGGTTGCCATCATGGCTGGCTCCGTGACTAGTGTCTGGCAGGTGCTTGGCCTCCAGATACTCCCAGGGTCTTCCTGGGATGGCCCCTTCATTGTTTGGTGGGGGGGCCTGCTGCAGGGCCAGTGGGGTCTGAGGACTCACCCCTCTCTGTGGGCGCAGGGGAGGATGTCATTGTGCAGCCCACCAGAGGGAGGCAGGGGTATTGTCTGGGGCACATGCCTGTCCCTCAGTACCGCCACTTGCTGGCCCAAGAGGGGGACGCTGGGGTCCGGGGACCTGTTGCTCCCTGGCACACCAGATGGGCTGGCCTCGAGCTCATCGTCCACGGAATCCTGGGAGTCAACATCCGAGAGTCCTTGTACTGGGGGTGGAGACTGGCTCTGCAGGTTGCTGGTGTTGTCCTCGGCAGTGAGTTCTTGGTCACCTGTGGGTCAGATGTGAAATGGTCATTGCAGTGCACCCGGCAAGCTTTGTGTTAGCTGTGTGTAATTCACTTTTTGTACACTGCACAATTGACATATCATCACATTGTTGACTGTGTGCAGTACTGTGCTTCCTGACATGATGCAGTGGTACAAGCATTACCTGTCCATGGTGCGAGGTGTCAAGGCATACCATGCGAACCGTGTACAATTGAGGTTTACTGGGACTTGTTGCCATCTAGGGCCAGGCACAACATGTGTTTAATTGTGGACTCATGGTTCATTTGTCTGACCTAGCAGACGTCACATCTGGCCATGGACTAGCCATTGTCATCTCCTGCATTCCTTTGTCCTGTCATGTGCCTATCTTGATTTGCGCCACCACACATGCTCCTGGGTGGGGTGGGGGGGATCCATCCTGCTCAGGTGTGGGACAGGGGGCATGGTGGGAGTAGTAGTTCAGCCCTCCCTGACACAAACACCCTCATTGTGAAGATGACTACCTACCTGTAAGTTTGTTGTACTGCGATGGCTTCTAACTGCTCCTGGATGGGGTGATGGAGGGCTCCATCCTGCTGAGGTGTGGGACAGAAGGAAGTTGGGAGTAGTAGTGCAGCCCTCCCAGACACAAACACCCTCCCAGGGAAGATGGCTACCTACCTGTAAGTTTGATGTGGGTTGTGTAATGGCTGACACATGCTTCTGAGTGGGCTGGTGGGAGGGCTCCATCCTGCTGAGGTGTGGGACAGGGGGCATGGTGGGAGTAGTGGAGCAGGCCCCCCACCCCGGACACGCTCATTGTGAAGATGGCTACCTACCTGTGAGTTTGTTTGGTGTACTGGGATGGCTTCCAACTGCTCCTGGGTGGGGTGGGGGAGGGATCCATTCTGCTCAGGTGTGGGCCAGGGGGCCGGGTGGTTGTTGTAGTGCTGTCTGCCTGTACACATGCCCCCATGGTTATGTTGTTAGCTATGTTTGGGGTGAATGGGAGTGGGTGAATGTTGGATCTGTGAGCCATGTTTTTGTGAGTGTGTGGTGCAGATGAATGGTGTGTGTCCTGGGTGGTGTAGCTTTGTAGTTGTACAAGGCAGTACATTGCATATTGGCAGTAGTCATTTGTTTGTACTTACCAGCCTCTACTCCCCCGGCTACTCCTGTGAGACTCTCTGGATGCAGTATGGCAAGCACCTTCTCCTCCCATTGTGTGAATGGTTTTGGTGGAATGGGAGGGCCACCGCCAGTCCTCTGAGCCAGCTCTTGGTTCTTGCTCCTCCTCTCCTTGACCACCCTCTTCAGATCATGCCAACGCTTCATGATCTCCTTTTTTGATCTTGCGGTGGTCCCTACTGCATTGACACTTTGGACTATCCTAGCCCACATTTGTGTCCGTGTGGCTAATGGTGTCTGTTGGACCAGGGTACCAAAAAGCTGTGGTTCCACTCTGACTATCTCATCTACCATGACCTTCAACTCACTCTCAGTGAATTTGGGCATTTTCTGTGTGGCCATGTTGTGTGGTGTGCAAAGTGATTGTGGGTGCAGGAGTGTGAGTGGTGGTTGTGGTTGAGCTGTGTATGGTGTGTGTTGTGCAGGGGGTTAGTTGTGCTGGTTTGGAGGTGGTGGTGGTGCTGTGTGTGGTGTGGCTGGTGATGTTGTGTCCTTTGCCTATCCTGTCAGTTGGGGCATGTGTCCCTTCTCACCTGGAGTTTTGCAAGGGATTGTGGTCAGGGAAGGGGCTGGTTTTATACTCAGCTATGCGGGTGTGTCCAATTGGGGTGTTGCTGACAGGTGTGTTGTCCTGGGATTTGTTTTTTTTCATTTTGCCATGTGGTTGTGTCATTTGGGTGTGTTTTGTGTATTTGGGAGGCATGTCTAGTTTTCTGTACGCACTTTTTGGCCTTCTTGTGGGGTTTTGGCTTTGTCCGCCATATTTTTGACGGTTCGTCCACCGCGGTGGCAGTGCTTCAGCTCTTCCACTGGCTCTCCCATTCATCCCATTGTGCGACCGCAGCGGTCAGAGACGGCGGTACGTACCTCGGGACCGTCGGGGATATAATAATTTCCAGGGCGGTGTCTCTGCTATACTTGCATCGGGTTGTTGTTTTTCTGTCACGATTCTGACCGCCGCGGGCGGATTTTGGCCATCTCCGCCTGCTACGGGCGGTTATTCTGGGCCTCGTACCGCCACAGTCGGATTTATGGGGCAGTTAATGCTAATTTAGCCGCTGATTTTACCACTGGGCCGGCGGGCGGTTGTTCTCCGCTTCCATGGCGGTCGGGGTGTTTTTCCGCCCTACATCCTAATGGACCTCTTAATATTTCACATTCCCTTTTATCAAGCATTCATGTATGTTAGTTAAATCTCTGCTCTTTCTCACACTATCTGAATTTCAAGAGTTTTTGTGGTGTCCCTTTTGGTATAACAAAGAACATAGTATTAATAAGTAAAATGTTAACATTTACATGAGTGGATTGATAAAGGGATTAGAAATATTTATCAAGTAGGTAATGATTGCTGTATATTTTCTTATCAAGAATTGCAACATGAAGTACATATTTCAGATGCATATAAAGTATAATATGTCAGTTGTCACAGTTAACAATATAAATACAATGTTTGCTTCATTCAGTATAAATTACAAAATACCAGATCCTCCTAATTGTAATATTGATGTTAAAGCATGCCATTTATATCATAGATTGTACAAGATATCAATCAGTCTAAAACAGAGATTCATTTACAATGGCAGCAAGAGTTAGACTACATTTTTTCAACTAATAAATGGGAGAAGATTTAGAGAACAATTCATTCTACATCCCATTCAGCCAGTACAACTCAAACTTCATTTTATTTCTATAACAGATTATTCTTAACAGCATAGTCTTTGTACAGGATGACATTTTTGCAAGATAACAGTTGTTGGTCTTGTGGTCAATCAAATAGTGATTTGTACGTCTCAGCTAGCCAGTGCTATTGCTGTGTCTTCAAGACATGTTGTATATACATTGTGGGATTCAACCCACCTATAGGCTTCCCATTTGCTGGCTCCCTCATTGCTGTCATATTTTTTCTCCCTATTTCTCCTGTGCATGCATGTGTCATACCTCTTCCTGTGATTATCCCTCCCCAAGAGCAGGGATCAATCCACTTGTCACCATTTTAGCATCTGTTGAAATAACTACTTTTTTCTTTGTCTCCGATCAGTTCACACGAATGATTGTGTTTCACTCCGGGCTCCTCTGTAAATAGGCCTGTAAATCTTGTTTTTACCTCCTCACATTTGCTGTGCTTTCAAAGACTGAGATAAAATGTCAGATGCTGTTTTCCGAGGGTCCATGTTTACTTTTCTCTGTCTGACTTCAAAGGGAGTGGACTTTTTTTGTTCATGTCTCTGTGTTGCTTTTATCTCTTATATAGCAACCCCACACAGTTGACAAGTTAAGGTTTACCTGTGAGCGTTTCTAGAGGCCTTAAGGTCATTGCAAGTTATTTCTGTTCTTGTGTGTAGGCAGTAGAGTAGACCTGCATGTGAATCACTCTCAGGCTGCTTTACAGGGGAATCAAGAACATACTGTTCTACTCGCTCATTTTGCACACAGCAAGTGCTGTGGAAGGCTTTGCCCTGCCTTCTCTTTTTTTCATTTTTATTGTGTGCGCATGCATTGCTAACGAGCTTCTGCTTGTTTCCATAGCAGTAATCCCAGTTGTTTGTTTAATCCTGAGGGAGCTGGCCCTGCTTGACTGCTTAGTGGAGTTCTCTATGGGATTTGAGCCCCTGCGCCTTCATCGCCTCCCATGGTGCACTTCAGTCCATTTTATCACGTCATGCGGTGCTAGGGGAGCTAACCTAAGTATAAAGGATGGAAGACACTTCATAAACTTTAGAACTGGGTCTAGTGCTGCTTCCTTGAGTATTTAATGAATGGTTTGGGCTGTAGGTTTGAGACAAGCTACCGGCCTTCGCTATTACTCCCTCCACACCTTTCTCTCTCTGTGCCACAATTGTTGGTCTCTTTTGTGCCAAGTGCCTGCACCTCCCCCCTTCTTCTGCACCTTCAACCGTCTGAACAACTAGTGTAGGTCTCAGTACAATTAAGATACTTCAAGCCCTGTGACTCTTTGCTCAATCTTAGCAGTTTGCATTCTCGGACTTGTTGTGCTTCTTTTCGCTCTGTACTGCAGGCTACATTTTTTAGGGCTCTTTTAATTTCACTGAGGGTCATAGCTATACAAACAGCACCTTCCTGTGTTTAGCCCTCCCCAAGAGCATGCCACAAAATGTAAAACCAAATAAGTCCACTCCACTATATACCTCTCCACAACAGACAACATCACTGTACATAATCACACTCCATGGCGCACAATCTCACTCCACATAATTGCAGTATGCTAGAAACTACATAATTACATTCCACATAATTCCACTGCACACCATGCCACTAATCATTCCACTAGTCATAACTACACTCAACACCACACAATTCCATGCCACACAATTCCACAACAAACTATTCCAATCCAATCCACATAAGTCCACTCCATTCAATAACACATAGTTAAAGCACATTAACATTGATAACTCCTATAGCTCTCAGATTGTTGCAACCAATTGGCTTTGCCATTGCTTGTTTATATATGTTTTTTGAGTGCCCTGATGTTAAGGTGTTTTGGTCCTAAATTTGGAAAATACTATGGAAATATGATTAATCAATCACCCTTTTAATAAGATGTTTTTTGGGGGGCCTTAGTGATATCTGTTTAAATAGTGGCTTGAAATGTAAATTTATAGATCTGCTTATTGCCATTGCTTTACAAGTTATTATATCAAATTGGAAAATCACTAACAACATATCTCTTAAGGCACAGTGGAATTTAGTTTGCATACACATCCGCTGGATGAGCACAACTTTGAACATTACAAATAGCAATAAAACTGTATATTTTAAGGCTGTCCTTAGCATCTTATTTATCAATGTCAGCTAACTGAATTCAAAATACTACTGTGGTCTTTGATCTCCTTTGAAGGTTTATAGTAATTTTAAGAGGCTTTATATTTATGCTTTATCCTTAGTAAGTGTATTGTTTATTTTCATTGTACAATTTCTTCATGAGTTGTTAATATGTTCATTCCTGGAAATGTTTATGTCACACTTGTTCTATGTATTGAGTGGTATATTAAATGTTCTTACCACTGTGCCCTTCTGCCCCTTGCACTAGCTCATTCTGTTTAAAATACAAAAAATGTTTTTATTTCTATTATATTTCTAGCTCTTTGCAAAGTTTATTTTGCTCATTATAAGGTTTGTACTTTTTTATACTACGGGAATGTTAAGTTAATTATCATCAATGGATGGCTTAAATGTGGGGTGCTTCTCTATTATAATATCAGTACATCATTTTAAATATAAATAGTATAAAGTTACACAGGTTATTATTGGTTAACAGTTTAAAAATTGTGCAGCATAACGTCGACTTTAAAGTAGGTATTGTAACAATAGCAATGATAAAAAGTGACTTCTACCTGATCACCAAGTCGACGCATGGTGGAGGAACGTCACCGACAAATATTACTGCATACGAGCAAAGTAAATGTTGGCATCTGAAACTACAGCCATCTAATGGTTGGGATTGAATTACTAACATATTATGGAAGATCAATTTTTTTGACTATTCTAGTGTGCTATAACGTTCCAATTCAAAGGTTAAGAAAAATACAAGTGGAGATCATAGGTGTAGGCCTGGAAATATGCAATAGCACAGATTTTCAGGTGTTCTCATGGGAGAGCGTGGCACTTCCTATGCAGGCTCTTATTGCCTCTGTACAGAGTTCTCTATAGTGTTCCAATGCACTTTTATTTTTTCTCTGTGGAGAAAGCCCTTCTTTTAAACCTGCAGCAAATCTGAGAAACCCTGTTCCCTCCCTGGAAGAAGATGTACACCAACCCTGCATTGGGCTAAATTTCCAATCCTTTCCGGGGTGGAAAGCAGATTGTAGGAGAGTAGGATCTGCTTCACATGGGTACCCCCCCCCCTTTTTGCTGGTGTTTCACTGTTTTTCGAACTTAGTCTGGCTGTGGCCCTGCTAATCAGGACCACAGCCTAGCTGCTTCCTCTCTATAATGGTTTCCATGTACATTAGGTACATATCTAATTGGATTCTGGAGTGCCTTAAAAGCCCCTAGTATATGGTATACTATGTACCTAGGGCCTAGGTACCTCAGAGGCCTACCAGGGGCTGCAGCATGTATTATGCCACCCCTGGGAAGCACTCCAAAATGGCACCACAGGTCTGCTACTGCAGCCTGGTTAAGGGTGTGCTTGCACCCCTTACAGTGGTATAGGCTACCTATATACACATATATACAGACACACATAAACCTATAAGTCAC
The DNA here is from genome assembly GCF_964204655.1 of Triturus cristatus. Taxonomy (NCBI): domain Eukaryota; kingdom Metazoa; phylum Chordata; class Amphibia; order Caudata; family Salamandridae; genus Triturus; species Triturus cristatus. The sequence continues at coordinate 1,117,840,451 of NC_140592.1, forward strand.
TCCTATGGCAGGCCTTGACAATTCTGAAGGCAGAGTGCTTGGTTTTGTGTGAGAGAGTGCCCAAGCATGAGCTGAGCCCCTCTGCAGCATTCAGAAATACTTCCTTATGGCTGTTCTTTGATACAGCCATACCATATACTCTTAAGTGCATTATAACCTCGAGGTAAATGCTAACTTTGGGATGGCTGCATCAAAACATGTCGTGTTTGGTGTCAAACACTTTGGATTACTACCCCCTGCCAATACTGGCGGCGGGGGTAGCATTCCACCCTTCTAGAGGAAGAGACATGTTCACACTGGCTAAACCCGGTAGGACTTTCCTGAGCCCTGGCATCACAAAATGGATGCCTCTGCCACAGACACGGGTCTGGCCTCCTGCTGCTGACCGCAACTCCAGCAGGGGAGGCCTGGACAATAGGTTTCCTGTCGAGGGGAGGTGTCCCCACCTCCGCAGACAGGCTGATGTGTATTGGGGCTGGGCGGGAGCACTCTCTGGTGCTTTGAAGTCCTGCACCGGGGGCACGTTTGCTGTCCCTGTGCATAGCCCAGTTCAAACCGGTTGCAGGGGATACCTGACCCTGCTCTGGCGCGAAACTGGACAAAGGAAATGGGTGTAACCACCCCTCTTTCCTGGCCCACCCATAGGTGGGGCCTTAGAGTAAGTCCATCCCCTAAACTTATCATAAGTATAGGAATCCAGTCCCTAGGACTTTAGATTACCCTGGCCGAAACTCTGCAATGTACATCCTGGACCTTTGACATTCTATCCTGACTAGAAGACTTAAGAAATCTCCCTTGGGGTCAAGGAGTGACTCCCCTGCTTGGCAGGCACCAAAGAAGCAACTGACAGGTCTGCATCGCTGAAGCTCCCGCCGAATGCCGAAGTCTTTGCATCACCAGAGGTGGATTTCCAGACTTCCCCGAGGCTACCCTGAGTCCACAACAAAGCTGAGGCCCGTGGCTATCGTGGGTGATGTGGAACTGTGACCCCGGACACCATGATCTTTTGCAGCAACACTATCTTCCTGGTCCTCCTTGAAGTTGTGCTTTGGACTCCCAGTAGCCCCAGCCTTGAGCACCTCCTGCACCAAAGATTGTTGGCCTCCACTCCACGAGTGACCCGTGGGCCAGCTTCAAGTGCGACCGCTCGAGGCTCCTTTGTGATCACTAGCCCGTTGGCTAGCCGGTCCCCATGAAGGCAACTCCTTTTTTGCTTGGGCTTTCCTGGTTGCTCCAGACGTGCCCTGACTTACCCTTGCTGGGTGAGTCCCTCAGACCTAGCTGGTCTGCACCGCAGTCCTTTCTCTGAATTCCTGTGACTTACCGTTGTCAAGGCTTGTCGGGTCCAATCTGGTCGCTGACACCGCAGAACTCAACAGACTTTGTGGAACAGCTCGAATCCGGCTCGTGGACTTCGTCAACGCCTAGTGGCTGAAGAGTCAAGACACCCATCAACTCACCTGAAGCACCTGACATCTGTGGGCATTGGTCCATCCTGCCCCCGGTCACTGGCTAGTGACACAGACTCTGTCCCCTCTGCTTTCAGGTTCCTTCCATCCTAGATCCAGGCTTGGATCTCTTCGGACACTTCTCCTCTTCACGGCAGCAGCAGTTCTTTGCAGGCTTCCATTGAAATCGACGACTCGACCCGACACCAAAAGACACCTATGCACCCGGCTTCCCTGGGTGAGGTAACTCGAGTACTCTGGTGCTCACGTGGGTGCTAGCCCTAGAACATCTTAAGTCCAAAAGGGTTTGGTCCAGACTCGATTAGAAGTGTCACTAATCTTTAAATTTCCAACCGCGACATTGCCCGTAGAAGATAATAGGAACCCGCGGTTGTGTTTACACACTGCATACAGTCCCCGTAGGTGCTCTGTGTCACTACCTTGGGTGGTTCCTTGGGGTCCCAGCGATTCTAGAGGCAATAGGCCTAGTGCTTGTTCCAGTTGTGGTTCTTATACCATTTTTTTGGTATATGGTTTGGTACGCCCCTAGGGCCCAAACGTGTATTTGTGCTATTACTGATGATTGCTATCTTGTAACTTAAGTACTTCGAACTCCAGTCTCATAAAGAGACTAGTAGGGCTGTGTTTTGTCTTAAATACATATTGTAAGTTTGTAGGTCTCTCAGGACCCACACCTGTACTCTGACTACACGAGATAAGACTGAATAGAGTCTTCCGAACAGCCCGTATCACACATATATTTTGAATATATACCTGGTGTGGTTGTCTATTCATTTGATCATTTAAGAGATTATAGACTTGTAAAACAAGCTGCTTTACATTCCTTCAAGACTTAGCCTGAAGGCTGCTCTCCATAGCTACCACTAGGATAGCTTTCAATAAAGGTTGTCTTTAACCTATCACCATAAGGGGTTGTTTGCACTGATACAAGGTGCCCACTAGATCTAGTGGACAGCATATATCAGGCCACCTTCTCACACACACAGATAAATAAGTGTTGTGGAATGCCATTAAACACAGTTTTGCTGGCATCTCTATACTTCTTGGGCAAATCACTCCCTGTTATGTTATGTTATGTTATGTTATAGAGGGTTTTATAGCGCGCTCAAATACTCAAGAGTGTCCTGGCGCGTGCAGTTACCAAAGCCCAATGGAGTGGAAAGTATAAATCATCTAGTTGAAGAGAAAAGTTTTGAGTTGTTTCTTGAAAAGTCTAAAATCCTCAATATGCCGCAATTCCAATGGGAGAGAATTCCAAGCCATAGCCGCTTTAACAGAGGCGGACTGACCTCCCAACCGTGACCTGCGAAATCGGGGGATAATCATCCGACGTTGGACGGCTGAGCGCAAAGCTCTGCTGGGGACGTAGAAGCCAAACCGCTTCCTAATGTACAAAGGCCCCAAACCATGCAGGGCTCTGTGAGCCAACGTAAGAACTTTAAATTGCACTATTTTGGGCCACCGGAAGCCAATGCAGGTCTCGTAAGTGCTGTCTCACGCTAGATCTTCCAGAGATATTAAACAGAAGTCTAGCCGTGGCATTTTCTATGGTCTGCAGTTTTCTCAGCAAATATCCTGGGATGCCAAAGTATAGCGCGTGGGGTGGAACACAGTTGGTTTAGGTAAGCGTCATTCTTTTTTAAAAAAAGACTCTTAATACTTATGTTTGCTAGACTAGTATGCTGAAATTTGGGTTTCGATATTTTCAGAGCATTACTGCAGCTGCATCTGTAAACTTCCCGTGGGTTGACGCTAGTGACAATCAATGGAGATTCTTTTGGATTAACCACATCTAAGTGAGAAATAGTGGTAAGCTTTGTTTAATGGTTGATTCTGTGCTCGCGTGGATGTGAGGATGCCTTGAGGTTCTTGGTTTGATTTATTTATTTTTTACAGCGTAACTTCAGGATTGGTGCAGATACACCTAGTCCTTTGTTTTTGGTACATTCAATCGTGTTCCACCCATCGTAGTTTCTTCAGGTACGAATTACCTTTGTGGAAGCAGGATAGTGTTTTCACGTATTGGTTTCTTTTGGTGGTGGTATTTCAATGGTGCTACACGCATTGCAATTACTTGTGTGAATTAGGTTTGTGTTGAGCACCGATGGTTTTCTCTAATACGCACATTTTTAAGGCATACAGCACTCTTACTTTTCGGTTTCTTGTGGTGGTGGCATTTCACTTCTGTTGCAATGACCATAATGCTATTCCCCTGCCTTTTCCTTGAACAGCAGAATTGTATATATATTTAGTACGACAATTTATGATGTTTTTTTACAATTGATATATGTATTGTCTGTTTTTATAGATTCCCCTGATGAAGGGCTGAATTGTAAGCCCGAAATGCATTGGGACTTGCTTTATGAAATTGTGAATTTTTGCTGAGAAGAAGCAACGCTTTGTCAAGCCTCTTTTTCGTTATTGATTAAAAATCAAACGGATACATGGATCAAGCTTCGCTATTAATTTGTTTTCTAAGTGTGGAAAATTCACTATGTTTATGATTCCAATGTTGTACTATGGTGTCCTTGTGAATAATCGTTTAACCTTCTAATAAGTTATTTGTTACAGTTTGGCTACTTTTTCATGTCTAAATATGAGTATGCCCCACCTGGGCACCGAGTAGTGCACTTGTTTTTCTAGACACTTGTCTAGATTTTCCATAAGTATAGCGCGTTGGCATAATCAATGCGAGAAATAATGAGTGCACGGGCGACCATTTCCTTGGCAGGCCTGGGAAGCAGGGGGAAGAACCTTCCGAGTGACTTGAGAGTGCCGAAGCAAACTCCGGTGAGTTTCTTAATTTGCACCGAAAACCGAAGGTCTTCGCCAAACCAGATCCCCAAGTTCTTAGCAGAGACGTCCTCTGATTTAGGTCGAGGGAAGTCTGGCTGCCACATAATTTCTCTGAAGGCAGGTGCAGAAGGACCTCCGACTTATCCTCATTGCACTTCAGTTGGACACAAGCAAGCCACTGAAATACAGACGAGAGACAGTTCTGAACCAAAGTTGTCAACAGGTCGGAGTCCTTCCAGGTGAATAGGAGCTGGGTGTCATCGGCATAGGCAATTATTTTAGCCCCCCAGCTCCTCTGCCCAAAAGATTAGGGGCGTCAGATAGATGTTGAATAGCAAAGGGCTCAGGGTAGAACCCTGAGGGACTCCCGTAGACACTTTTCTGGCTGCCAAAAAAAAGGTGGTAGCCAGAACTGCTTAGAGCGTTCTTCCAGAAAAGTTCTAAGCCAATCCAAGGCAGGACCAGCAATGCCAACATTTGTGAGTCGAGTAAGGAGGAGTTGGTGGGGCACTGTATCAAAGGCGGCAGAGAGGTCAAGCAAAATCAAGGCCGCCCTGCCGCCCGCGTCCAGGCATTCCCTGATTGCCTCTGCCATTTCCACTAGCGCAGTCTCGGTGCTATAGGATTTCCTAAATCCGGATTGGGCCAGATGAAGGGCACCGGATGCTTCAATAAAGGTGTTGAGCTGACGAAAAACCACCGTTTCGCAGACCTTAGTCAGAGCCGGAAGGAGAGAAATGGGGCGATAATTGGCAGGTTGCAGCGGATCTAACGAAGGTTATTTTAGAAGTGGCAACAACTTTGCCTGCTTCCAAATCAAAGGGATCCTTGCCGTGCGTAGAGAAACGTTAATGATCAAGGTTACTTCTGGATAGACGACCTCAGCAACTCCCGCCAGAACCCTGGCAGGACATGGGTCCGTCGGAGTGCCCGATCTAAGGGTTTTAAGAATAGCCAATATATCTGACCCAGCTATAGGAGAAAATCCTATAAATGAAGGTGGCACAGATGACAATGTAGTGAGAGGCAGAGGGTAGGGGACACTCGGCCCCCAAACACTCTTCACCAAACTATCTTGGATAGATTGTATCTTTCCAATGAAAAAGGAGGATAGCTCCTCACACCATTGCAATGAGGCAGGTGAAGCCACTTGTTCGGCGCAAGGTGTCAGAAAGCTTCTAACAATGGAAAAGATCTCTCTACCATTGTTTTTAGCTTTGGCAATACGTTCTGCATAAAAAATACTCTTCGCCAGTTTAATGGCTGCATAATATTCGCTCTGGGCTCTACGCAGGTCAATTTTGGCTAATGGAGAGTACTCCAGGCGCCAATGACGTTCCAATTTCTTACAGCCCAATTTAAGTTCTCTAAGTGCGCCAGTATACCACGGTTGAGATGGAGAAGATCGCAACTGCCTTTTTGAAGTAGGATGGGAAACAGAGTCAACACCCTGGCTAATCCAGGTAGCAAAGCAGTCTACAACCTCTTCCAAATCGTAAGGTAACATCGGACGGAAGAGTGAAAGGGCCGTAGAAAGGTCAGAAATTTCAATCTGCGGTAAAGGTTTGCTTTGAGTCGAAGCGCTGAGGGTAGGAGGCATCCCCATAGACCAGGAAAAGTGGACCAAAAAATGGTCAGACCAAGTCACCTAGATAGGGTCCCCAATAGACAGGGTGAAGTTGGAACACACCAAGTCGATCGTATGCCCCCCTATATGAGAGGGAGACTTCAACCACTGGGTTAATTGCACCAAATCAAGCACATCCATTAGTTCCCTGGCATCCGAAGTCCCAGGGGAATCAACATGGATGTTAAAGTCTCCCACAAGGAGAAAATTTGTAAAACGGAGGGCGCGAGGGACAATAATGTCATCCAGGCTTTTTAGAAAAGCACTCGAAGGGCCAGGGGGCCGATAAACCAGCGTGCCGCCCAACGTATAATGTGGTGACATAACACTGGTAAAATCAAGAGCCTCCCCATCCACTATTTGACTGAAGCCTCACTAGAGAAAACACAGGTGTCTCTAAGCACTTCTGCAATCCCACCCCCCTCTTCCAGTTATACGGTCTACTCTAGAAATGTTATATCCCGGAGGGACGGCCGCCTCCATCACAGGGGCACAAGACTCATTGAGCCAGGATTCAGTAACAAACAGAATAATCAAACGTTCGTCAGAAAGGAGTTTGTGGATGTCATAAGCATGCTTGACCATTGAACGGGCATTAATAAGCGAAGCCCGAAGCCAGTATGTCCTCTCAGGACGAGGAGCAGGGGCTGTTGGCTTATATTGAAAACGAAACTGACATATAGGGCACCTCCTTACTGTGCTATGCAGGACAGCCCATTGATTTTCCCCGCTACACCTAGTCGTATTCAACGCTAGTAATTCCATACGGTTATATGACCTTCAAGTGTCCGGTTCCCCCGGTCTGAAACACGCAGCGAGGCTGGCGCTGGACGCTCTAGGGACGCGGCCGGGCACATACGGGCTTTGGTGCACCAGCGGCGCGTCTGCTGGGCGCTCGCGCCAGCGCTCTAATTTATACAAAAGCAGTACTAGCGGCGATCAGGTGTGGAAGCGAGGCAAGCCTGGTCTGATAACCCAGCCTCTCCCAAAATGGCGGATCAGGAGCGCGAAGCACCGAGGGCCTATGTCCAGCCTCCCCGCAGGGTAAGAATAAAGTAATGTGTGGAAAGAGAATGCGATCAATCCAAATGTAGTTATCAGGTTAAAATAACTCAGTTAGCACAAAATAAGGCAACAAGTATAAAAACAGTACTTCAACAGCAGTATCGTGAATAATCCAAAGCAGTTGGCTCCGGCTCAAGCCTCAGGAGTGATAACGCCCCTGTAACACCCATTTCCCACCACTTGAGTGAACTTTAACACTGCAACATTCTTCAGAATCTTGAAGATCCCAGGAAACTTTTCCTGAATTTGTGGCCAGCATAAATAGGAAAATGTTATTGCAAATGTACATTTATATTTAAATTAATATTTTAAATAGGCACTAGGACTTGTAAGTAAGAAACAGGATTAGGAAAGCAGGACATATATTGATGCAAATGTGATTTACAAACATTCACTTAAGTAACTTGGTATTTGGTAAATGGGTGTGTACTCCTTCAGGGTAACAGAGCAAAGTACCCTGTTTCCTTGACGGAGTCCCTGTCTGCCAAATTCTGAGAAGTTCAACCGACCCAGTGGATGTCTCTGTCATTGGTTGGAAATGAAATCACAGTGGTTCCTGTCAATGCATTGTCATTTTGATGGACGGCCCCATCAACATGATGGAGCCACACAGCAAACTTTCAAAGTGGTTTTGATTTTCCTAAACAAAAGACCAAAGTGAGATTTTGTTTTGGAAAACATAAAGATTTATGCTATCCCTCACATTGGGAGTCTTCTCCCATGGTGAGGAAGGCATCTTGAAGTTTTGACTGCCCATCACTGCCAGGTTTTACCTGTGGTGACGAACAGTGAAAACTGTCATGTGTTTTCTGATTCCAAATTGGGTGGACGGACACAGTGCTGAAACTCTGATGGCCCTCACTCTGTCAGGCTGTCTGAGGCTTAAGACGATGGTGGAGATGGATAGTCTACACCATCGCCATAATGAAGATCCACCCATGTCTAAATGAGGCTGGCAGACCTTCAGTTTGGTGTCGTGGGTACTCTGTTGCCATTGTGATATAGTACTCTCTCCTCCAAACTCTAAATCAGCACCTATTCATGTTAACCACTAAAACGACAGTATGGAATTGGTAAGCTGATAATACCCGCTGTTGGAAATGTACACATCAATAGATGAGATAATTTGAGCACAAAAATTATGATACCAGATGAGGGTTGTCTACCCTACATAGACAGGCCATCTGCTGTCATACCGTATAATGTATTTTTTTTCAAAAATGCAAACATTCACTGTATCCATTTAAACAGCAACTCCAAGACACACGGAAAATGGAAGATGGGAGATGTGCACTCTGCCTCTATCAGAGCAGTTTCTTCTCTGCTCTTTTGATCTTTGTTGAGCAAGGGCCATTGGGTAGTATGTACATTTTGGGATTTTGTTCCATTCTTTGCCTGCAAATTGGTATTGTCATTGTTAAATTTGCCAAGGGTGAATCAAATCCCTCAATTTAGTTATGTTGGTATGTCTTAGAATATAAAACGACTTTACCATTGTTATGCTTTTGTATCTATCCTACCATACTTATGCTTTCCTATCTCTCTTGAAGGCAGGAATGAGTACTCTTAGACCTTCATAACAAGTGGATTAGTAAATTGTGGTCCCTGCACAAACATCTTTTTGAAATGGAATCATACTTATAAGTGGAGCAATGTTAATTGCATTGAGTAATTACTTGGTGCAATAAAGATCTCATTTCTAGTTACAATTCATCGGGTCAAACCTACCCCAATTTAATGAGGGAGCAAAATGCCAGGTCGTGCTGATTTTGGTGCAGTAAGGACCAAAATCTGCAATATTATGCCCCATTTTGGGAACAAAACTTGTAATAGAGGATAATTATCACATGCCACATTCAATAAATTATGTACAGATCTGTGTAACGTTTAGCAGAGTATTTTTCAGGGTATAGATGTTTAGTGCTTTCCATGACCTCTTTGTGCTCTAAACATGGCTGGATTCACCAGAAGATGCTCATTTGCATAGCAAATATATGGTGACTACATTAGATTTCCTATTAAGGACATTCATTTGGGATTTACTTTCCAAGTCAAAAGTTGTCTATGGATAGTATTTTGTACCCGAAGGGTACCCTTCCACATCTTGGTGGCACTGTCCTGCTTTCTTCCAATCATGCAACAAGTGAAAATGTGGCAGTAGGGCTGCCTTGCATGAGAACTTTGTAAATCTGATACTTATTTCTAAGGTATTTATACCTTGTATGAGTTCTAGGGTTTAGAGGTGACCACACATAAAACCAACTCTAACAATGGACTTTGTTTTGTATTGTTTTATTCAGGTATTGATCAATACCTTCCGTTTTGTTGTTTGCTTTTTTTTGCAAGCTTTCCTATCTTCCAGCACAGAATGAGAGTCAGAATTGAGAAGCAGGAATGATAGGTTATTTCAACAGTCAGATTGATTGGCCTTGTCTGATATTTCTGTAAAGAGCAGCACACCCTCATGCTGGGCTGACATTAAATGGACATTCTCTGCACCTCCCTGCTTAGGTCCAACTCCATAGGCAGAAAATCCTATGCCTATCATTTCTCTGTGCAAAACGGTGTACTGTGGTTGGGGGAAGCCATGCAAATATGGCAGCATTGACCAAAAAGAGACCTAGCACTCCCAGTGTCATTCTATGTTTTATTTCCATTACATAACAGCCTTCTTAGAGCTGAGGTTGCTGCAAAGCTTTGACCTCCATCTTTACTCTCACTCATGCTCTCCTGCTGGGCCTGGGGGTATACAGAGGTATCTAATGAAGCAGAAGCATGAGGATGAAATATCATGGATAGTGTGAGCTACAAGTGGGTGTGACAAGTAAGTAAATCCGTTAGCACTTAAGGTTTAGCAAGATTGGTGTTGTTTTCAGTTTACTAACATCTCAATTTTGTGTTAGAAGTGCTCCCATCATCAGCTCTGCTCCTCTGGTCTTTAAACAAGAAATTGCTCCAATGGTATATCTTCTATATCTGCAAATGTTAACTCATTTTCCTTATCTAGATGACTGGTGGCTCCTGTGTCCCTCTCCAAAGATTGTTGAGGGAGGGTTATTAACGCTGCAGAATCTTACATTGGATGTCAGGGTACTCAATCTTTCCAAATCTCTTCTGATTATTTCTCAAGATAGGCCATTCAGTGGAACCAAATTTAGGATGGGTCTTGGGGTTTGTTCTTCTGCCAGCAGACAGAGCAGAGAACTTACAGGTCTTACTGAGACATCTGTCTTGAAACGTTCTTCTGCTATCACATATGCTAAAATGTGTTTGCATGGTTCATTGTGCTCTTTTTCATATGTTTCCTCAAGTTGTGCATCATCTATCCCATTGGAATCTAACATCTCAATGATTTGACTAAGTGCCAGCAGTGTCTCCACTTCCAAAGTCTATGGTGCTTTCACCTTCATAATATGATGTGGGGGGTAGCATTCTACCATCCTCTTGGTGTGGTGGTCACACGAGATGCAAACTCTATAGGATAGAAAGTCATCTTGGGAAACCATTCTATTCATGCACAATGGCCTTTCTTAGGCAAGCTGGCATGAAAGAGTTTTAGTGTTTCATGCAATAAAACCATGCCCCTTTCCCCGATTGGGGGAATATGGTTCTAGTCCACTCTTTCAAGATAGTGATGGTAGCCTATGCAAATCATCTGAGAGTACCAGATCCCAGGCACTAGGAAAGGTAGGAATTCCGTTGGGGTGGGGGATGAAGCAACTCCTCTATTTCTAAAAGCTACTCACATTAAAGACACAGGAAATAGTCTTGTAAATCAACTTAGCAGAGTGTCCCCTGTTCATAGTACCTGCTCATCAGTCCTTGGGTATTGAAGGGCATTTGCAGGAGATTCCAAACTCTAACTTACTTACAATTTGTTTGAACACTGGGAGATTGAGGTGCTTCTGAGTCGTTTCTACTTCTTTCTGAATCCAGCATCGAGGGACAGAGATGTTCTTTCTGCTCCTTGATCTAAAGAACATCTTCATGCATTATCTCTGATTTTCTGCATCCTTCAGGTGCTTTCCTGGGGTAGTGGAGAGAAACAATTCTATTAATTATTTTGGGCCACTTTGGGCCACATGAAATATGGTTTCCCCTATTACAGGTCCTAGCAACTAACCACCCTTGTAGACTGGCTTTCTTCCTATTAGACCTGACATCCTCGGCATGAATTTCCCCCAAACATCTTGCCTTCACTGTTTTGCTGAATTTGTTTTTGTTGGCATTAGGTCTCTGGGAACTTTACTACTGCTAACCAGTACTAGTATGATTTTGCTTGCTCCTTCAAATGTTGAAAATTTGGACTTCGCCTAATTGGCACATTTAATTTACTTGTAAGTCCCTAGTCAATGGTACTACATGTATCGAAAACCTCTAAATGAAATATCACTAGTGAGCCTGCAGCACTTATTGTGCCATCCACTAAAATAACCTTTAAAAGCATGTCTCAGACCTACCACTACAGCCTGTGGTGCAGTTTTCAAACTGCCATTTCCACCTGACAAAATAAACCATTTGCCAGGCCAAAAACTTCTGTTTTAATACATGTACATCACCCATAAGGTAGGTACTATTGGCTTATAGGGAATGGTGCATTGTATTTAAAACATAAGACATGTGTATTTAAATCTTACATGTGCTGCGAAAAACTCATAAGGTCATTTTCCACTCCTGTAAGGACTATCTTTTCCAGGAACTCACATTGGGTTACCTTATTACCGTTAATGAGTAATAACTTTGGATTCAAATGAATAGGAATTTGACATTCTGTTTAATGTTAAAGCCAGATTTTAAGTCAGAATTCTGAAAATGACAGTTTTAGAAAGTTTGCATTTTCTGTGTCATTTGTGCCTGTGCCAGTGTCCTGCATCACATGACTGTGAATGGCACTGCTATTAAGGTTTGTGTATTGCTTCCAAACAGTGACACCGAGGGGCTTAGGTGTGGACAGGATGGGTCATTCTGGTAGGATGACTGGAAGGGGCTGTACCCAGCCCTATGTACACTTCAAAGAGCTTTGCCTTCTGCACACCCAAAGAAATCTGACACCAGACCTGCCTGCCTTTTGTCACCCCAGACAGTTTGGACACTTGACAGAGGAAGGGGAAGAACTTTCCAGAAACAGCTGTGGGAGTAGGACAGTGAGTCCCCCCACACATAGTCTGACAGTAAGTATACATTTTGTACCTCCAGAGTCACTATTCAAAACACTCTTGGACCTGTGACAATTACACAATGATGACTGCCCTACTACCACTGGGCTGTCCTGCTGCAGCAGACTGCTTGTCTGTCTGGAAAGGAAGGCTGGACCTGCTTACCTTCACCCTAGGTTGCATAAGAGTGACCCCAAGGATCAGTTGGCTGACCTCCTTTATGAGGTACAGGGTAACAAGAAGCTTCAGAGGCCTCACTGCAACTGGCAAGCTGATTTGATCCACTGGACCTGAGAAGGAAGACTGGACCTGCTTAGTATCACCCCAGGCTATATTAGAGTGACTCCAAGGGTCAGTGGGCTGACCTCCTTGATGAGATACAGGGAAACAACAAGCTTCAGAGGCCTAACTGCAACTGCCCAGCCAACCTTTTCCACTGAGCCTTTGTGGACCTGCAACTGAACTTGCTTGAGCACTGCTGATGGCCTCTAACTGGAGTGAGTCCTGGTTCCCCACAGGTCCTGCTCCCCGCAGGTGCCTCCAAGGCCCTGGACACTAGACCTGCATCAGAGTGTAGCCTTCCTTACCTAACTGTGGGCTCCAGCAGCGTGATGCAACCTGAGGCAGGACCTTGCGTTGCAGTAACTAAAAAATCCTGATTGATGGCTTTATCTGAACTTACGCAGCACAATGCAACTCAATGTAGGACATCGAATCACAGCCCTTGAAGCTCCTGCTTCACATTGATGCAGCCATTACAACTTGACGTAGGACTTTGAATCACAGCAATGCCCAGCTCCGGACCGTAGTCAAAGCCAGAGTCTCAAAGTCTCACTTAAAGAACTACTTTCAGCTGGACTAACCTGGTCCCTGTATTAGTCCCACACACCATTGTGGTCAGAATGAACTTGTGACTTTCTCCCAGTCAGACTTTCTCCCAGTCTGGTGCAACCAGATATCCACACCTGGCAGTTTGTACTTCTTGGAGCTATTTTCAGAATTACATTTCTCCAGTTCTACTGTTTGGATGTTTGTCGTTCTGGTATCATTTTAGTTATTGAAATGTACTCTATTTTTTAAAATGGTTTGGGATTTTGCTTGTGTTGTGTTTCCACTTAATTACTCTTTGTGTGCATCATACATACTTTACACACTGCCTCTAAGTGAAGCTTGACTGCTTCTGTGCCACAGCTACCAGAGGCTTAAGCACAGGTTAGTTTAGTGACTTTGTGATTCACCCTGAGAAGGATTGTGGTTGTTGCCAGAGTGGGGCATCCAACCCCCTCAATCATTAGCTCCATTTCTTACACTTCCCATGACCACTTCTCTAGTTGTTCTCAACTCCTCGGAAACTATCTCTATTGGCACGGAGGTTGAAATGGTGGACCTTTAAAATAATCACTTCCAGCACCATGAGATTCATCCAGTCAGCTTTTGAAAAGACCTTCCTCCCTTAAATCCTACTCTCACCATTGAGATGTTCTTTAAAATGGTGTATGGCAAAGGACATTTTTTATTTTACTGTGGTTTTGAAGATGTACTTCTTGGTTTTGAAAAGGTACTTCAGTTTCATTGTGACTTTTTTTCTTTAAATCTGTCAATTTTAGCTTTTCCAGACTCAAACGTATTTAAATCTCGAGGGATTGAGGTATTTTTGAGGTTTTTTTTTACTTCTTTCTAGATCCAAAAGCATGGGAGAGGTATGCTCATTCTATTCTTTTGTATAAGGGAATATCTTTATGAATTACTTCAGGATTTTCCAATTCTTCAGGTGATAGCTAGGACCTGGGGGGGGAACAATTATAGTAATCATGTTGGGTCACTTTTGGTCATATCATATCAGGTTTCCCCCATTTCAGGTCTTAGCAACTAAGCTTCCTTGGAGACTGACTTTGTTCCCATCACCATTCTTTGGTCATTCGCAACTCCTCAGAGACTATCTCTGTTGGTACAGAAGTTGGAACATTGGTTTTCCAACTTAATGGCCTTCCAGAGCACTTAGATTGAGCCTTGTAGCATTTGAGAAGACCATCCTTCCTTAAATCCTACTCCCACCACTGAGCTGTTTTTAAGAAATGGTGTTTGAAAAATGAGATATCCCCTTTCCTGTGGTTTTGAAAATGTACTTCTTTGTTTTGAAGGTGTGGCTGAGTTTCATTGTGATTGTGTTTTTTTCTTTAAGTATGCCAATTTAAACTTTTCAAAACTAGTGAGCTGAAATTAAAGCTGTCAAATAACCGCATGCTTTTGGAATCAGGAGACCATTTAGCTGGCCTATTGTTAAAGTGTTCTGCAATTTCTCGTCCATTTGTCTAGGCTCTTTCTTTTTCAAGGGGTTCTTAAATTGGTTCTTCGAGTACATCAGAAGCATTTGCCATCTGATGATATGTTGATTTGAAATTCCTCACTTTCTAGGTTTTTTATATTGGTCATTACCTCAGCAAGAGGGGTCAGAGAATTAGGATCTTTATTGTGTGGGGAGCGCTTTCTGTCTATTCTATCTGACAGAATAGTTCTTGTATCCTGATTCCATGAGTTATTCATGCATCCTTCCTTCCTTCTCCCACCTCTAATCTTAAAGTAGATAAACATTCCTTGAATGTTAGTTTAGCTTTGTTGATCTACTTTAATCAATCCAGGTCAGTCAGGTTCTCTTGCTTATTCTTTCGTTGATAATGCCCTTTCGTCTCAATTCAAGGCTCTATCTACCTACATCTTAGGCAAAGGTGAGGGTGCCTTTTTTCTGAAATGTGTTGGGCTGCTACTTGGGCCTCTCATCATATATTTACATCTTGCTATAAGTTACAAGGCCTCAGGAAGGATAGAGCGAATTTTGGTGTTGGGGGTTATTCCAACAATTCTCTATGATTGTGTTAGAATCCGGGTTCTCTGGTTGGCACAGGTAGGTACTTGTGTCAAGCAGGGAACCTTTCCTCTAGTCAGGGTAAGGGGGTACACTCCTAAAATAACCCCTGCTCACCCCCTTGGTAGCTTGGCACGAGCAGACAGGCTTATCTCAGACGCAGTGTGTAAAGCATTTGTGAACACATACAGTAACCAAGTGACAACACTACAAATGGACACCACACAGGTTTTATATTAAAAATAAGGATTCTTTATATAGAGTTACCACAAGACCATTAAACCACAAAAATACACAATACTGTTACTTTAGGTGGTAGAATTTTGCTTAGTTCTCTTAAGTTTTTAAATGCGACACTTTAAGTCAATGTACCTTTTAGATGCGACACGCAGGGCAACGAAAGTGTTGCAACGTTGTTGATGCGATGAAGTTTTTGGTGCAAAGAAATAAAGACGTGAAGATCTTCCAGATTTGTTACGCTTCTCCGATGTTGCGAGAAGACTCGACTTAATGCGTAAGCTACAGCGGCATCACCCTTTACGCGATGCGATGACAGCAGCCTTGGCAGCGGCACTCTTCTGTGACGTTTGCGAGACGCTTCCGCTCGATGCGATGTGGCAGCGGCGACAGCCCTTTACGCGATGCGACGACAGCAGCTCCGACAGCGGCACGCTTCTCCATGGATGCAAGGCGCTTTTCTCGATGTGGTGCAATGCGACAGCTATGATGGCTGCAATGGCGACACGCTTCTTCCTTGATGCGAGACTCTTCTCTTGATGCGGTGCGATGCGCCAGCTACGATTGCTGCGATGGCGACACACTTCTTTGGCATTGCGAGACACTTCCTGGATGATGCGAGACGCTGCCGCTCGATGCGATGCTACAGCGGCGACACACTTTACGAGATGCGATGACAACAGCTCCGACGGCAGCACGCTTCTCCTCCTTGAGTCGCGCTTCCAGCTCCTTGCGACACGCAGTCCCTCAGAAGGCCCAACAACAGCAGCAGGCACTTCTAAAGAACTCTGGGGAGCTGCGGGGTGAAGTCTGTTGTTCCTGAGACTTCAGCAGGAGGCAAGCTCTATTCCAAGCCTTGGAGATCTTTTTAAGCACAAGTTGAAATAAAGTCTTTGTAGTCTTTCTCCTCTCCTTCAGCAGCAAGGCAATCACTGCAGGCCAATCCCCCAGGTCAGGGACAGTACTCCTCCTTACAGCTTTCCCAGTTCCTCCTCCTGAGGCAGAGGTTCTTCTTGTCAAGCAGGATCTAATTTCTTGGGAGCAGGGTCCCAATACTTATACCCCTAATTCCTTTGTTCCTCTGGGGTAGAGGGGCCTTTACCCAGTCCAAACCAGTTCCTGAGCACTTTGTTGACATGACTTTCTATTCAGGGTGCAGGGCAGAGACATCAGCCGCTCCACAGGAGGTGGAGCCAGCATTGTGGTGGCAGAGCACAGCCCTATTCAGAGTTCAGGTGCACTCCTCCCACCCATCTGGATGTCAATCTCTCTATTCACCACCAGGCTACCTAGCCCTGCCCCTCTGGGTTTCCCAGCCCTGTCAGTCACACAAACCAGACAGGCAGATACACATCATAGCAGAGGCGGGCTGAAATGGTTAGGCAAGCAAATATCAACTTTCTAAAAGTGGCATTTGCAAACAAAGAATATTAAAATAAACTTTACTAAAATATGTATTTTATCATTCTGAGTTCAGGCACACTAAACTCGAATTTCTACCATGTTCCCTGGGTCTGTTAGGATCATAGGGTGTAACAATTCTAACAGCCCATTCTGGCCTATGGGAACAGGTAGCCTTACAATAGTAAAAAACGAAAATGTCTGTAATTCACTATTAGGACATGCCACACACATCAGGGCTTGTCCTACCTTATGCTTACAATGCACCCTGCCCTTGGGCCTACCATAGGGGTGACTAATATGAAGTTAAGGGAAGGTTTAGGGACTGGCAAGTGGGTGCACTTGCCCAGTCAGCATGACAGTACCAGACTGCACGCAGGTTCTGCAATGGCAGACCTTAGACACCTTTTACTAGGCCACGTCTGTGGGTGGCACAACCAGTGCTGCAAGCCCACCAGCAGCATTTGTATTTACAAGCCATGGGCACTCCTGGTGCACCTTACTGGGGTCTGACAGTAAACCAAATAAGTCAATCATGGAATCCAACTAACATACACATTTTAAATAGGGAGCACTTGCACTGTGGCACTGGTTGGCAGTGGCACAGTGCTCTGAGCAGCTAACACCAGCAAAACACATGAGGCACAGCGACAAAAAAGTGGAAGGGAGACTCACGCCAAGGTTCCCGGTCTATCACGTGTCCCCTCCAGCTGAAATGTGGGGAGAACTACCCTACCCCAGGGAGTTCCTCATCACTAAGTCAGAAAAATCTGGACAGACCGTCAGCATTGGCGTGATCTGTACCAGGGCGATGTTCCACTGTGAAATCCATACCCTGTAGGGAAATGGACCACCTCAACAGCTTCGGATTCTCACCCCTAATATGCATCAACCATCTGAGGGGCCTGAGGTCTGTCTGAATCTGGAATTGAGACCCAAACAGGTAGGGTCTTAGCTTCTTCAGTGCCCAGACCACAGCAAATGCCTCACGCTCAATAGCACTCCATCTCTGTTCCCTTGGAAGTAACCTCCTGCTAAGGAAGGCTACAGGTTGATCTAGGCCCTCTACATTAATCTGTGAAAGAACAGGCCCCACACCATGCTCTGAAGCGTCTGTCTGAACGATAAACTCTTTGGAGAAGTTGGGAGCCAAGAGCACGGGCGCCGTGCACATAGCAGCTTTCAGGGCCTCAAAAGCTTTCTGACAGGTGTCAGTCCAAATCACTTTCCTGGGCTGCTTCCTAGAAGTTCCCATGAAGCACAGGGTCAGACTGATTTGCATATGGCCATGTCTGAACTGGGTGGCAGAGTGGGCTAAAGAACGGTGATGGATCAAACCCAGATCTGTTGACTGGGTGTGAGTGTTTGATTGGTTCTGATGCTCCGTCCATCACCACCCCCTTTTGTACCGCTTTGTTCGCCATAAGTTGGCAGGGTATGCTCAGACGTGAGTCCCTTGCTCACTTTGCCACTGGATTCAAGCAAGCCTGGCTGAAGACGGCTGAAATGCCAGAAACCGGTCCTAGGAAGCTTGTTTCCATTCCAGGGAAGGCATGGCTTGGCAGTTCGGGCTGGACTGTTCCCATGAGGCACAGGGTCAGACTGATTTGCATATGGCCATGTCTGAACTGGGTGGCAGAGTGGGCTAAAGAACGGTGATGGATCAAACCCAGATCTGTTGACTGGGTGTGAGTGTTTGATTGGTTCTGATGCTCCGTCCATCACCACCCCCTTTTGTACCGCTTCCTAGAAGTCAGCGCTGTCAATGGGGCAACAATGTTGCCATACCCCTTGACAAACCTCCTGTAGTACCCGGTGAGACCTAGGAAGGCTCTCACCTCTGTCTGGGATTTGGGCGACTCCCAATTCAGGATGGTTTCTATCTTGGGTTGAAGGGGCGCCACCTGGCCGCTCCCAACCTGGTGCCCCAAGTACACCACGGAACCCTGCCCGATCTGGCACTTACTCGCCTTGATCATGAGGCCTGCCCTCCGCAGTGCCATTAACACTTCCCAGAGGTGGCGCAGGTGTTCTTCCCAAGTGGAGCTGAACACCGCGATGTCATCCAGGTAGGCTGCACTGAACGAATCCAGCTCAGCCAACACCTGGTTGATCAACCTCTGGAAGGTGGCAGGGGCATTCTTCATCCCAAAGGGCATAACCCGGAACTGGTAGTGCCCATCTGGGGTGGAAAATGCTGACCTCTCTTTGGCCCCATCGGTCAAGGTGATCTGCCAGTACCCAGACGTTAAATCAAACGTGCTGAGGTAGTTGGCAGCCCCTAGCCGATCTATGAGCTCATCAGCTCTGGGGATGGGGTGTGCATCAGTCCTGGTGACTGAATTGAGTCCTCTGTAGTCCACACAGAACCGGAGTTCGGGTGTGGCTCCCGGCGCTGCAGCCTTTGGGACCAAGACCACTGGGCTGGCCCAAGGACTGCTGGAGAACTCAATTACCCCGAGTGCAAACATCTTGGAGACCTCCTCCTTGATGTATGCCCTCACGCTGACAGTCACCCTGTAGGCCTTGTGCCTCACAGGTGTACTATCCCCAGTGTCCACATCATGGACGCACCAATCAGTGACACCGGGAACCAGGGAAAACAGATCAGAAAATTGTCCCAGCAGCTGGCAACAATCATTCTGTTGCTCAGGGGTCAGGGCGGAAGAGAGGATGACACCATCCACTGACCCGTCTTGCTCCTGGGCTGACAGGAGGTCAGGAAGAGGCTCGGTCTCCTCTTCCATCCCAGCATCTGTTGCCAAGAGCATGCCCACTTGGGACCTCTCCAAGTGGGGCTTGAGGCGGTTGACATGAATGACCCTTAAGGGGTTCCTTGGAAACCGCAAGTCCACCAAATAGGTAACTGGACTCTTGCGCTTCACAACCTCAAAAGGACCGGTCCACTTATCCTGGAGCGCACAAGGCTCCACGGGGGCCAGGAACCACACCTTTTGTCCAGGCTGCAGCTCTACCAGAGTGGCATTCTGGTCGTACCATCGTTTCATCTCCTCCTGGCTGGCTTCCAGATTTGCCTCAGCAAGTTGCCTGAATTGCCTAGTATGATTCCTGAAGGCCAGCATGTAGCTATATACATTCTGGGGAGGTTTCCTGGGAGATTGCTCCCAGCCTTCCTTGACCAGACTTAGAGGTCCTCTCACTGGGTGGCCATACAGGAGCTCAAAGGGGCTGAACCCTAGAGACTTCTGTGGCACCTCACGGTACACAAAGAGAAGGCATGGCAAGAGGACATCCCACTTACGCCTCATGGGTTCTTCCAGACCCATTATCATGCCCTTGAGGGTACGGTTGAATCTCTCAACCAACCCGTTTCCTTGGGGGTGGTAAGGTGTGGTGAACTTGTAGGTTACACCACACTCTTGCCAAAGGGATTTCATATATTTGGATATGAAATTGGTACCCCGGTCAGACACCACCTCTAGAGGGAATCCCACTCTGGAGAAAATTCCCATCAGTGCACGTTCCACCCCAGGGGCCGTCACTGTCCTCAGAGGGATGGCTTCCGGGTACCGGGTGGCATGGTCCACCAGGACCAGATTAAACCTATTGCCCATGGCTGTCCTGGGGTCCAGTGGCCCCACAATGTCAATCCTCACTCGCTGGAAGGGGGTACCGACCACAGGGAATGGCTGAAGTGGAGCCTTCTGCTTCCTCCCACTCTTTCCACTTGTCTGGCAAGTCTGACAGGTCCTGCAGTGAGTGTCTGAACTCCTGCGCATTTGAGACCAATAAAAGTGGGTGACAAGCCTTGCGAAGGTCTTGTCCTGCCCCAAATGTTCTGCCAATGGCACATCGTGAGCCAGCCCCTGTAGGAAGGCTCTGAAGTCCTGGGGTACCACCAGCGCACAGGCTGACCCAGGCTCAGCAACCTTAGGCTCTGTATACAGGAGGTCGTTCTACCAGTAAATGAAATGTGACTCAGACTGATCACCTGGTCTGCAGCCTGCTGCCGCATACCCACGAGAGAAGGGCATTCTTTCTGTGCCTTACAAAAGTCCTCCCTGGAGGGGCCTCCTTCCTGCTGCCAATGGGACAGCTCAGGCAGGTCCCCCAGTTCAGCTATCTGCTCCCCGGTAGGCTCCAGGGCATCCCCCTAAAGGTCTGCTTCCACCTGGGCTGTGGAAACTTCAGGGGCCGGTTTCCCGCGCCCCCTGCCTCTTCTCTCTAAGGCCGGTCCCTGGGCCTCCCTCTCAGGCTCCAGGACCTCTTGAGCACCTCTACTTGCTGCCATGGACCGTGTGGTGACACACGCCCAATCCGGCATACCCAACATCTCCAGGTGAGCACTCCGCTCCAACTTAGCCCAAGGTGAGCTCTCCAAGTCGTTCCCTAACAGACAGTCTACAGGCATGGCGGGCCTCACAGCTACCTGAAGAGTACCAAAGATCCCCCCCACTCAAAGGGAACCTGAGCCACCTTGCAGTGACTCTCTGTGTTGTCAGTGGCAACAACTGGATAGAATGCTCCTGGGACCACCTGCTCTTGAGACACCAGGTGACACTTGACATCTGTCACACTGGCTCCTGTATCTCTGAGAGCTTCCACCCTACAGCCATTAATGGTCACCCACTGTGAGAAAGTGCCATCTTTCTTGCATGGTATGCCCCCACTTTTTGCTAAATTGCTGAATGTACTTTGATTAAGTGTACCCTGGACTCCTGCCAATCAGGTGCCCAGGGCCTATGTTCCTTCCTTAAAACACACAAACTCCAAATTGGCAAACCCTAGCCACATGTCAGCCCCTGGTAAATGGTACCCTAGGTACCCAGGGCCTTGTGGCCAGGGAAGGCCTCTAGGGGCTGCAGCACTCGGTGTGCCACCCTTAGAGGCCCTGTACCCTTACACACACACACTGCCTTTGCAGGCTACTGCCCCCCTCCCACAGGAGAGAGGCAGGATAGGGGGTGTACCCACCACAGGACAAGGACCCATTGGTCCCTGGCCTTCACCTACCTATAACGCCCCTAAATCTAGTATTTAGGGGCACCCTGAACCTTCCTTCCCCAGATTCCAGATTCGAAAAACTACAAGAAGAGCAAGAAGAACAAAGACCTGCCCTGCAGCTGCTAAAAAGGGAAGAAGACACCAACTGCTTTGGCCCCAGCCCTACCGGCCTGTCGACTCCCGGACCTGCACCAGCGCGGCATCTCTCGTGGCCAGCAACCTCACCAAACCCCGGAGGACCTGGCTACCTTTTGGCTCTAAGCCCCTGGGACTCCCATGAGTAGAGGCTCTACTCAGAAACCTATTTCTAACCCCTGGCAGCAGCCCGGAACCGCGAACCCAGCACACTCTGCACCAGCCAAGCCTGGCCAGTGCAGGAGTGGACAAAGACCCTGAGGACGACCCCACGGCGACTGTGACCCGAGTCCGGCACCCAAGGACCCCCCTCGACATTCCGGAAGAAGCCTGCAGCCTCGGAACAAGGTGCCCCCCCCAACCGCGATCATCAGAGGGTAAGATTCCCGACACCAAAAGGCACCCCTGCACGCGGCGCCCTGCGGCACCCTGTGCCCAATCCTGGGGTACCCACCTAACCTACAACTACCCAACTTACCTCTCGAAGTGGTGGTGGCACCTGAAGCATCCTCGTCCCCGAGCTTGCAGCCTTTTTTCTAACCGGAACATTCCCATTGATTTCCATTGAGCGCCCGACGGCTCAAAAGCACCCTGCACCCAGCCGCCCGAGTGGCCCTGGCAGTGCAATCTCTACACTAGCCTACTTCCCCACTTTCCCTGAGTGAGTGACCAGGAGCCCAGCTCCCACAGCCGCGTGGCCCGCTAGTCAGCAGCCACCAAACCAGGCCCCCCTATTCCTCATAGGCTAACATTGGGCCTAACTCTCTCTGCACCCGGCTGCCCTAGAGCCGCTGAGGGTGAACTAACTGTGCCTATCTGACCTTGGGGGACCCCTGAGTCTATGCCCAGAACCCCACCTTTGCCAGTCGAGAACTTACCTGAAAACCGCTAACTCTATTTTCTACATAGGGTAACATTGACTGGCTTTTTCTTGAAATTTCATCTAAGTGTGGACTTTTCAAATCTTCAAATATTCACTAAAAATCAGCCGAGCGACAAAAATGCAAAAACTCACCTGTTCTCAGGTGGGCTCACAGTGCTGGATCTTGGTGCCCAGCACTAGCTCGGAGGAATACTCGCGTCTATACTTACCAGTAACCCAATTTTCTTCCATAGGAAACCATTGACTGCTTTTCTGTGAAATTTCTTCTAAGTGTTGATTTCTGCAATCTTGAAATATTCTTTTAAAATCGTACCATTTCTGCAAACGTAATTACTTACCTGTTTCTGATAAAGACCCCAGTGCTGAGTCTAGGTACCCAGACCTGGATTACAAAAGTAACGATAAAGTACTCTACCTGCAACTTGAATTTCTTGCCATAGAGATCCATTGAATGTTTTCTTTGAAATATTTTCTGTCAACTTTTGAAATAGCTAAATATTATTTATAAATCAGTACAGTAATTAAGTCGACTTTCACCACTTGATTCTGAATATTGTCCCAGGGCTGGATCTAGGAACCAGACCTGGAATTCCAAAAGTAATCTGAAAAGTAATTTATTACAAATAACCTGAATTTACCATTGAGCTCAATGCATTGTTATGTTTAGGAAATAGGATTGTTTATTGCAACCAACTGTGACTATTTACAAAAATCCATTGCTTATTGCAAAAGTATTTATATTCAACCTCTCATTCTGAGAAAGTATATTTTTATTCCCTTTGTGGTTCTAAAAATAAAACAAGCATATATTTTATATATATAAACCATTGGCCTAGAGTTCAGTTATGGAGTGTGTGAGACCATTTGCTGACTGAGTGTGTACAACAAATGCTTTACACTGTCCTCTGGTACTGCCTTACTGCTCGACCAAGCTACCACTTTAGAGAGTAAGGTCATACCTAACTTTAACCTCTATCAGCCCCTGGGGGACTGTGGATTCTGTACACCCTGTACCTATTAGGGCACAGTATATACAGAGCCACTTTCTCACACCCACTGCCTGTATTTCTTAGTGTTATCAGGAAGCTGGGTTTGGGGGACCATCTCACAGTCTTCTAATGAGACAAGGGACATCTCCGCGGGACCCCACCCACCTTGGACTGCCATCTCCTCCCCCAAGGCTACACTAGCCATCTGCCGGGGCGGAGCACCAGTGGGTGCTGGTTTACCATACAAAGGACACTTTAACCCCTTCAGCGCTGCGCAGATTCCCCCACGGTGCTGAAGGGTTCGAGCGCGGGCGGGGCCATGACGGAACGGTTCCGTCATGAGCACAGCTCAACCGATGCTCATGACGGAACCGTTCCGTCATGAGCATGGAAGGGGTTAAATCAGAGGCAAAATGCCCAATGTTTCCACACTTGTAACATTGTATGGGCCCCTTTTGAACAGGTGGACCTGTCGGGCCCTGGTCGGTTTCTGTGGTGGGGGAGGCTGAGATTCTTTCCCTTGGTTCCCTTGGGGATTACTTTGGGGCCTTCTTGGGAACTCCCTCTGTTTACCCTTGTCCCCCTCACTCTTCTGCTGGGGACCCTGCTCACCTTTAGCGGAGTCTCCCACTGGACCCTTGTGGACCCTGGTACTGACCCAGCGGTCCGCCTCCTCAGCAAGCTTTCTAGGGTTAGTCAGCCTACTATCAATCAGGTGCTGGCGTAGCTCAGGAAAACAATTACTGGACAAGTGCTCCCATGCCATTAAATCAAGAAGCCCTTGAAAATCATCAACCTTGCTACCCTTCTCCCAACCATCCAGTGCTCTGCAAAAAAAGGTTACATACTCCACATACGTACTGTTGGGAATCTTTGTGCAACCCCTGAACCTTTGCCTATACAACTCAGGGATCAACCCATACCTAGCCATCAAAGCTGCCTTCATATAGGGATAAGAATTATAATAATCTGAATGCAAGTCTAGCAGTGTGTCCCGCCCCTCACTAAGGAACCGTCCCCACAACCCCGCTCCCCAATCCTTCTCAGGGACCCGGTGGGAAGACATGGCTACTTCATATGCTTTGAACCACTGCCCTATGTCATCATTTTTTAAAAATTCTTTTACCACATCTTTGGGTATGTACACCCTTGATTCTACCTGCACTGACGGTGTGCTGCCACCAGAGGGAGTGGACTCTAAACGTTTGGCCTTTAGATCCAATTCCCTCAAAGCCATATCATGTTCCATTTGGATTTTTTTCTCTTCCAGAGCCAGCTTTTTCCTTTCCAGCTCCAGTTGTCCATTTAATTTGAGCTTTGCCATTTCCATTTCGTGCATCCTACTCTCTCTTCTATCTGCCAATTCCTCTGGAGATAGACTTTAAACAGAAACACTGCTACTGGCAGGGGAAGGGGTTCTCCTTCCTCTTGGACCCACTGGCCCTTCCAGCTGTATCTCTGCATTATCATTATCAGTGGCATTCCTTGCTTCTACCCAGGCCCTCAGTGCCTTGTAGAACTCTGCCTTATTTTTGCATCCAGTAGTAGAAACCTTGAATTTCCTGCAGGGGAACTTTAGCTGTTTTACTGGGTAGCTGTCCAGTTTCTCTTCTTCCCATTCAAATTCAGTATTAACCGAGACTATGGATGCTGCTTTCTCCACCATGGTTAAGCTTGGCAGTACTCAAAAATAGACAGTCCCAAAAAGAAATATACCAACAAGTATTTGTTGCGTTAAGGTCTGCACTCACTAAGTAGTGTTCACCAATCACTGTACATGAGTCACAAATGCAAGTCCAGAATCCTGGCTGCTGACCACCAATGTTGGAATCCGGGTTCTCTGGTTGGCACAGGTAGGTACTTGTGTCAAGCAGGGAACCTTTCCTCTAGTCAGGGTAAGGGGGTACACTTCTAAAATAACCCCTGCTTACCCCCTTGGTAGCTTGGCACGAGCAGACAGGCTTATCTCAGAGGCATTAACAAAGTAGGTCGCACACTGCTCGTCATACCCGCAAATAGCCCCATAGAACTCTGGATAATGTAGTAGCAACGGTGAGTACGCCTATGCCACGAGTATGTCACTATAATGCCATCTCTGGACACGTGTTTCGAGGTAATTGCCTCTCGTCAGCAGGGAGCAGGTAGGTATGTGGGGTGCCAAGTAGACGGCCAAAATATTAAAGGTAAAATACCTCTACCGGCGCGCAGGTGCGGAACCAAGGCTCGTCAGCCCAAATCGCTCGAAGGAGCTTAAATACATTAACAAAGTAAGTCGCACACTGCTCGTCATACCCACAAATAGCCCCATAGAACTCTGGATAATGTAGTAGCAACGGTGAGAACGCCTATGCCACGAGTATGTCACTATAATGCCATCCCTGGACACGTGTTTCGAGGTAATTGCCTCTCATCAGCAGGGAGCAGGTAGGTATGTGTGGTGCCAAGTAGACGGCCAAAATATTAAAGGTAAAATACCTCTACCGGCGCGCAGGTGCGGAACCAAGGCTTGTCAGCCCAAATCGCTCGAAGGAGCTTAAATACATTAACAAAGTAGGTCGCAAACTGCTCGTCATACCCGCAAATAGCCCCATAGAACTCTGGATAATGTAGTAGCAACGGTGAGTACGCCTATGCCACGAGTATGTCACTATAATGCCTTCCCTGGACACGTGTTTCGAGGTAATTGCCTCTCGTCAGCAGGGAGCAGGTAGGTATGTGGGGTGCCAAGTAGACGGCCAAAATATTAAAGGTAAAATACCTCTACCGGCGCGCAGGTGCGGAACCAAGGCTCGTCAGCCCAAATCGCTCGAAGGAGCTTAAATACATTAACAAAGTAGGTCGCACACTGCTCGTCATACCCGCAAATAGCCCCATAGAACTCTGGATAATGTAGTAGCAACGGTGAGTACGCCTATGCCACGAGTATGTCACTATAATGCCATCCCTGGACACGTGTTTCGAGGTAATTGCCTCTCATCAGCAGGGAGCAGGTAGGTATGTGGGGTGCCAAGTAGACGGCCAAAATATTAAAGGTAAAATACCTCTACCGGCGCGCAGGTGCGGAACCAAGGCTTGTCAGCCCAAATCGCTCGAAGGAGCTTAAATACATTAACAAAGTAGGTCGCACACTGCTCGTCATACCCGCAAATAGCCCCATAGAACTCTGGATAATGTAGTAGCAACGGTGAGTACGCCTATGCCACGAGTATGTCACTATAATGCCATCCCTGGACACGTGTTTCGAGGTAATTGCCTCTCGTCAGCAGGGAGCAGGTAGGTATGTGGGGTGCCAAGTAGACGGCCAAAATATTAAAGGTAAAATACCTCTACCGGCGCGCAGGTGCGGAACCAAGGCTCGTCAGCCCAAATCGCTCGAAGGAGCTTAAATACATTAACAAAGTAGGTCGCACACTGCTCGTCATACCCGCAAATAGCCCCATAGAACTCTGGATAATGTAGTAGCAACGGTGAGTACGCCTATGCCACGAGTATGTCACTATAATGCCATCCCTGGACACGTGTTTCGAGGTAATTGCCTCTCATCAGCAGGGAGCAGGTAGGTATGTGGGGTGCCAAGTAGACGGCCAAAATATTAAAGGTAAAATACCTCTACCGGCGCGCAGGTGCGGAACCAAGGCTTGTCAGCCCAAATCGCTCGAAGGAGCTTAAATACATTAACAAAGTAGGTCGCACACTGCTCGTCATACCCGCAAATAGCCCCATAGAACTCTGGATAATGTAGTAGCAACGGTGAGTACGCCTATGCCACGAGTATGTCACTATAATGCCATCCCTGGACACGTGTTTCGAGGTAATTGCCTCTCGTCAGCAGGGAGCAGGTAGGTATGTGGGGTGCCAAGTAGACGGCCAAAATATTAAAGGTAAAATACCTCTACCGGCGCGCAGGTGCGGAACCAAGGCTCGTCAGCCCAAATCGCTCGAAGGAGCTTAAATACATTAACAAAGTAGGTCGCACACTGTTCGTCATACCCGCAAATAGCCCCATAGAACTCTGGATAATGTAGTAGCAACGGTGAGTACGCCTATGCCACGAGTATGTCACTATAATGCCATCCCTGGACACGTGTTTCGAGGTAATTGCCTCTCGTCAGCAGGGAGCAGGTAGGTATGTGTGGTGCCAAGTAGACGGCCAAAATATTAAAGGTAAAATACCTCTACCGGCGTGCAGGTGCGGAACCAAGGCTTGTCAGCCCAAATCGCTCGAAGGAGCTTAAATACATTAACAAAGTAGGTCGCAAACTGCTCGTTGTTGGACAGGCCTCACAGACGGCTTGCTCCCTCCCCGCTCGACAGGGCCCGAACTCCGGCCCACCTGGCATATCCCCACGACAAGCACCTGTACTCCGTCTCCCGACGGACCCTCTGCCCTCGGACCCCTACTCATCACGGGGTCCAGCCCCACCGGCTTCCCCGGCCGGGTCAAGCCGCCATCTGGGGCCCTGCACCACGCGGCCGCATGGCCTCCCCTCGACCCTAACCCCGGGCCTGGCCGGCCCCGACATCCCGGCACCACCATCCACCCAGGAGGTGAGCGGACCACTTGGCAAGTCAATGGGAGAACGAACTGTCAAGGGCTCTCCCCCGCCAGGTGCCGATCACCCCCAGCTCCCCCAGGCACTGGCTCCACCCCCTGCTGGGTGTCTGGACACCTTCATCCCGGACCCCCCGACCTCCAAGTGCGAGGGTCCGGACATCAAAGGGCACCAGCCCTATAACTGAGGCAGCTCCGGAGCAGGAAGGCAGTTGTATCCTGGAGTCGAGAGACACCGAGTGAACTCAACCTTGACGGTCTACTGGCGCTGCCGTAGCCCGCTCTTGTGAACCATCGTCCTGCCTGCTGGCGCTGCCGCGGCCTTCTGCAACAGTCATCTTCCTGGGACCTGCTGGCGCTGCCGCGGCCCGTTGTAACGACCATCCTTACCGGGACCTGCTGGCGCTGCCGCGGCCTTCTGCAACAGTCATCTTCCTGGGACCTGCTGGCGCTGCCGCGGCCCGTTGTAACGACCATCCTCACCGGGACCTGCTGGCGCTGCCGCGGAACGTATATCTTCCGGGGACCTGCTGGCGCTGCCGCGGCCCGTTGTATCGACCATCTACACCGGGACCTGCTGGCGCTGCCGCGGCCCGTACCACCTAACCACCAAGCTCGAGGATTGTGAGCTCATCATCATCTCATCCGAACTACCTGATTGGTAAATAGACTGCCCCGCTACCCCCTTCCCTACCTTGCGAGACTCTAATCGAGGGGACCCCTGAGTCCAGACCTCCTTGTACCATTCAACCGTACCTTAAATAAGTGCTTATAAAGAACGCTGAACCTTATCCGTGTGTGATATCTGTCTGTGGGGGGGAAGTTACTTGTCTGTACGAACGCTGGAGACGGCTCTCCCCGGAGACCTCTCCTCCTGACCCCGGCCGACCCTCCCGGTCCGTCTACCTTTTCTAACATTGGTGGCCAGCGGCGCGATCCGAATCAACGCGTAATCGTACAGAGAGTAGCTCACCCCACGACAAAACACGATGTCGACCAAAGATAGCAGCTCCACCGAGAAGTTCCAAATGGAGAAATTAGAAGAATACAACCACCGCGAACTGAGACAATTTTGCATAGAACTTGGCATTGCTACCACCGGCCTGAGTACCAAGGATGATCTAAAGCGCGCTCTTGAGTCATGGACAGAAACTGGGGTCGCAGGACCCTCCGACCAAAGCAGCGTCACACCAGACCAAAACAGCATCACACCAGAGGGGAACGCCACGGCTCCCGAGGAGCGGGGAACGGGCCTCTCGCAGGAGGAGATACGAGAAAGAGACAGAGTCAGATTACACGAATTAGAGATGGCACGACTCAAGATGGATGGGGAACTCAACTTAGCTGAACAGAAACTCAACCTCGAGCATATGCGGCTTCGAGAGGAACGAGAAGAAAAACAGAGACAGAGAGAGCTGGAAGAGAAAAAAATAACGCTCGAGCACGAGCGCCGACTGGCGGAAATAGAACTGCGCAAACAGAATAAGGAACTGGGGGTGCCTGAGCGACCACACACCCCGGGGCCAATTGAGAAAAAAGTTCACATCCCCAAGGATGTGGTCCGCGAGTATGTCCGAGAAGACGACATACAACAGTGGTTTAAAGCCTATGAGATCGCAATGACCTCCCACCGGATCGACCGGAGTGATTGGGGAGCCGGACTTTGGGGGAGATTTATCAACGAGGGTCGCGATGCCCTACTACAGCTCCCCGATCACCAAATGTCGTCCTACGACCACATGAAGGCTGCCCTCCTCACCCGCTACGGCCTCACGCCCGAGATGTACCGCCAGAGGTTCCGAGACTGCACCCGGATCCCAGGTACAACTTGGGTAGAATACGTGAACTATTTCAGCCGGGCCTTCGAGGGTTGGATCAAGGGAAGTCAGGTCACCACCTACGAACAACTCTTCAACCTTATGGTATGGGAGCACCTGTCAAACAACTGTTTCGTCGAGCTCAGGCAGCACCTACTCGACAGTAAGCTGACTGACCCCCGGCAGCTCGCCGCCGAAGCTGACCGATGGGAAAGCACCCGAGTGGGCCGGAGAGGACCACACGAGCAGAATCGAAGCAACCAAAGCCAGCACCGTCCTCGGGGTGGAGGAGGAGGCCAGGGGCGAGGGAGAGACGCCTTGCCGGCAACCCCCGTGGCCAGCACCCCGCCTCCGGCCGGCCGGAGCAACCCCCCGTTGCGTCCTGGGTTCCGGGCCAACGTCACGTGCCACCGATGCCAGCGAGTCGGCCACTACGCCAATGACCCGAGCTGCCCGCAGAACCAAACACCCAAGCCCCGCCAGGTAGCTGCCGCTGCCCTCGGGGAAGAGCAATCATCGGAGGGACCCGAAGAGTATGAGCCGGCCCAGCAAGGGTGGGAACCGGCCGCCATGGTCCTGGCATGCTTAGGGGGAAGAGACATGGTTCCGCGGGCTCCCCTACCCGCCAACACCAGAAAATACGGTCAGTGGGTGACCATTAATGGACAGAGAGCCGAGGCCTTGCGTGACACCGGCGCCAGCGTGACGGCCGTCCGCTGTCACCTGGTAAAGCCCGAGCAGATCCTGCCGAACATTCTCTGCCCCGTCCGCTCGGCGGATAACTCTGAGAGCATGTGTAAGATGGCCTGCGTCCCGTTTGAATGGGGAGGGGTCTCCGGCCTACTGAAGGTGACGGTCCGGGACGATGCCCCCGTGGACTGCCTCCTGGGGAATGACCTCGAGAGTTCCCCGTGGGCCACCGTCGAGAGAAGAGAGCACTTGGGGATGCTGGGCCTCCCGGACTGGGCCTGCGTAACCACCCGATCCATGGCCGCCCGTGCCGCCCCCCGATCAGAAGAAACCGAATGGCCAGCACCTCCGCCCCCGGTTGCCCCCGTAGAGGACAACGGCGAGTCCGACCTCCCGAACCCGACTGCCGAAGAAGACGCGCAACGCCAGGACCTTCCGGATCTGGCTCAGTGGCGGCAAGAAGGGGGGCTCACCCAAGAACAGTTCCGCCAGGAACAAAAGACCTGTCCCTCCCTCGAGGGACTCCGCCAACAAGCCAGCACCCAAAACGCCGGGGACACCACCGGAACCCACTGCGTCTACTGGGATAACGACCTGCTCTACAGCGAGCAAAGAATCGCCGAGCTGGGGGCCGGTCGAGTTCTGGTGGTACCGCTCCGCTTCCGAGACTTGCTGCTCAACCTGGCCCACGATGTCCCCCTGGCTGGACACCTGGGCCAGGACAAAACGTACAGTCGCCTGGTGACCCACTTTTTCTGGCCGAAAATGAGGAATGACGTCCTGAACCACTGCCGATCTTGCCCCACATGCCAAGCCAGCGGGAAGAGTGGTCGGAAGCTGAAAGCCCCTCTACAACCCTTCCCTGTGGTCACCACCCCGTTCGAGAGGGTGGGGATAGACATTGTGGGACCTCTGGACCCCCGCACGGCGCAAGGACACAGGTTCATCTTGGTGCTAGTGGACCATGCCACCCGCTACCCCGAGGCGGTGCCCCTACGGACAGTGACCGCTCCGGTGGTTGGCCGGGCCCTGATGGGGATCTTCTCCCGGGTAGGCTTCCCCCGAGAAGTCGTCAGCGACCGAGGTACGAATTTCATATCCAAATACATGAAGTCCCTCTGGCAACAATGCGGGGTCACCTACAGATTCACGACCCCCTATCACCCCCAAGGGAACGGACTAGTGGAGCGTTTTAACCGCACTCTCAAAGGGATGATTGGGGGATTGGAAGAGCCTCTCCGTCGCCAGTGGGATGTACTGCTCCCGTGCCTCCTCTTCGCCTACCGGGAAGTTCCCCAGAAGTCCCTCGGTTTTAGCCCCTTTGAACTCCTCTACGGGCACCCTGTGCGAGGGCCCCTCAGCCTAGTCAAGGAAGGTTGGGAGATGGCCCCCCTCACGACCCCTCCAGACGTCTTCAAATA
This sequence comes from Triturus cristatus, assembly GCF_964204655.1. NCBI lineage: Eukaryota > Metazoa > Chordata > Amphibia > Caudata > Salamandridae > Triturus > Triturus cristatus. The sequence goes on from NC_140592.1 coordinate 1,117,872,517, forward strand.
CATCCTGGCCTTGCGAAACCAGACCCGGCGCTTCAGGGAGATGGCCAAGGCGAACCTCGAGGCCAGCCAGGAGGACATGAAGAGGTGGTATGATCACAATGCCTCCTCCGTTGAATTCGAGCCTGGGCAGCAAGTATGGGTGATGGCCCCCACCGAACCATGTGCCCTGCAGGATAAGTGGTTGGGGCCCTTCAAAGTGGTCGAGCGCAAAAGCCCCGTCACTTACCTCATCGACATGGGGTCCTCCCGGAACCCCCTTCGGGTCCTCCACACCAACCGGCTCAAACCACACTTTGTGCGATCCGAACTAAGCCTCTTGATGGCTACAGACAGTGGCACGGAAGAAGACTCCGAGCCCCTCCCGGATCTCCTGAAGACTCAGGAGAAGGACGGCTCCGTGGACGGGGTCCGGCTCTCTGACGCCCTCACTTCGGAGCAACGCCAGGACTGCCGGGACCTCCTGCTGCAGTTCGCTGCCCTGTTCTCCCTCACCCCCGGGGTCACCCCCTGGTGTCTGCACGACGTAGACACCAGGGACAGTCCCCCTGTCCGGCACCGGGCCTACCGCGTACCAGATCGGGTACGGGCCTGCATACAGGAGGAAGTGGCCAAGATGCTCACGATCGGGGTCATCGAGCCCTCGGACAGTCCCTGGGCCAGTCCGGTCGTATTAGTTCCCAAGGCCGCTGCCCCCGGCTCCGCCCCTGAACTGAGATTCTGCGTCGACTACCGGGGCTTGAACGCTGTCACCCGGACCGACGCTCATCCCATCCCCCGAGCAGACGAGCTGATCGACCGGCTGGGTGCCGCCCGCTACCTTAGTATCTTCGACCTAACGGCGGGCTACTGGCAGATCGGCCTCACACCCAGGGCTCAGGAACGGTCAGCCTTCTCTACCCCCGATGGCCACTATCAATTTAAGGTCATGCCCTTTGGCATGAAGAATGCCCCCGCCACGTTCCAACGCCTTGTGAACCAGGTCTTGGCGGGACTTGAAGAATTCAGCGCTGCCTACCTGGACGATATCGCTGTATACAGCCGCCACTGGTCCGACCACCTCCGTCACCTCCAGGAGGTCCTACACGCCCTCCAGCGGGCCGGCCTCACCATTAAGGCCGGCAAGTGCCAGATTGGCCAAGGGTCTGTGACCTACCTTGGGCACCAAGTGGGGAGCGGGCTGGTGGCCCCACTACAACTTAAGATTGCTGCCATCCAGTCCTGGCAGCCCCCCGTCACCCAGACCGAAGTCCGAGCCTTCCTGGGGCTCACCGGCTACTACCGGTGGTTCGTGAAGGACTACGGCAGCATCGTGGGGCCCCTCACGGGTCTCACATCCAAGAACCAACCGAAGCGGGTCAACTGGACTCCTGATTGTCAAGCGGCCTTCGAGGAGCTGAAGGCCGCCCTGTGCACCGCCCCGGTGCTCCAGGCCCCCGATTACAGTCGGGAATTTGTGGTGCAGACCGACGCCTCCGACCACGGCATCGGAGCCGTCCTCTCTCAGTTGAACCCCGAAGGTCATGACCAGCCGGTGGCCTTCATCAGTCGACGTCTCCTGGCCCGAGAACAGCGTTGGAGCCCCATCGAGAGGGAGGCATTTGCAGTAGTGTGGGCCCTCAAAAAGCTCCGACCCTATCTCTTCGGTACCCACTTCCGGGTACAAACCGACCATCGACCCCTGCAATGGCTGATGCAGATGCGGGGGGAAAACCCGAAACTCTTGCGCTGGTCCATTTCCCTGCAGGGAATGGACTTCACCGTGGAGCACCGACCAGGCCAAGACCACGCCAACGCGGATGGCCTGTCCCGCTTTTTCCGCCTCGACGAAGAGAGTCCCCAAGGAGATGGGTGACTCTCCCCGCCTTCAGCTGGGGGGGACGCATGTTGGACAGGCCTCACAGACGGCTTGCTCCCTCCCCGCTCGACAGGGCCCGAACTCCGGCCCACCTGGCATATCCCCACGACAAGCACCTGTACTCCGTCTCCCGACGGACCCTCTGCCCTCGGACCCCTACTCATCACGGGGTCCAGCCCCACCGGCTTCCCCGGCCGGGTCAAGCCGCCATCTGGGGCCCTGCACCACGCGGCCGCATGGCCTCCCCTCGACCCTAACCCCGGGCCTGGCCGGCCCCGACATCCCGGCACCACCATCCACCCAGGAGGTGAGCGGACCACTTGGCAAGTCAATGGGAGAACGAACTGTCAAGGGCTCTCCCCCGCCAGGTGCCGATCACCCCCAGCTCCCCCAGGCACTGGCTCCACCCCCTGCTGGGTGTCTGGACACCTTCATCCCGGACCCCCCGACCTCCAAGTGCGAGGGTCCGGACATCAAAGGGCACCAGCCCTATAACTGAGGCAGCTCCGGAGCAGGAAGGCAGTTGTATCCTGGAGTCGAGAGACACCGAGTGAACTCAACCTTGACGGTCTACTGGCGCTGCCGTAGCCCGCTCTTGTGAACCATCGTCCTGCCTGCTGGCGCTGCCGCGGCCTTCTGCAACAGTCATCTTCCTGGGACCTGCTGGCGCTGCCGCGGCCCGTTGTAACGACCATCCTTACCGGGACCTGCTGGCGCTGCCGCGGCCTTCTGCAACAGTCATCTTCCTGGGACCTGCTGGCGCTGCCGCGGCCCGTTGTAACGACCATCCTCACCGGGACCTGCTGGCGCTGCCGCGGACCGTATATCTTCCGGGGACCTGCTGGCGCTGCCGCGGCCCGTTGTATCGACCATCTACACCGGGACCTGCTGGCGCTGCCGCAGCCCGTACCACCTAACCACCAAGCTCGAGGATTGTGAGCTCATCATCATCTCATCCGAACTACCTGATTGGTAAATAGACTGCCCCGCTACCCCCTTCCCTACCTTGCGAGACTCTAATCAAGGGGACCCCTGAGTCCAGACCTCCTTGTACCATTCAACCGTACCTTAAATAAGTGCTTATAAAGAACGCTGAACCTTATCCGTGTGTGATATCTGTCTGTGGGGGGGAAGTTACTTGTCTGTACGAACGCTGGAGACGGCTCTCCCCGGAGACCTCTCCTCCTGACCCCGGCCGACCCTCCCGGTCCGTCTACCTTTTCTAACACTCGTCATACCCGCAAATAGCCCCATAGAACTCTGGATAATGTAGTAGCAACGGTGAGTACGCCTATGCCACGAGTATGTCACTATAATGCCTTCCCTGGACACGTGTTTCGAGGTAATTGCCTCTCGTCAGCAGGGAGCAGGTAGGTATGTGGGGTGCCAAGTAGACGGCCAAAATATTAAAGGTAAAATACCTCTACCGGCGCGCAGGTGCGGAACCAAGGCTCGTCAGCCCAAATCGCTCGAAGGAGCTTAAATACATTAACAAAGTAGGTCGCACACTGCTCGTCATACCCGCAAATAGCCCCATAGAACTCTGGATAATGTAGTAGCAACGGTGAGTACGCCTATGCCACGAGTATGTCACTATAATGCCATCCCTGGACACGTGTTTCGAGGTAATTGCCTCTCGTCAGCAGGGAGCAGGTAGGTATGTGGGGTGCCAAGTAGACGGCCAAAATATTAAAGGTAAAATACCTCTACCGGCGCGCAGGTGCGGAACCAAGGCTCGTCAGCCCAAATCGCTCGAAGGAGCTTAAATACATTAACAAAGTAGGTCGCACACTGCTCGTCATACCCGCAAATAGCCCCATAGAACTCTGGATAATGTAGTAGCAACGGTGAGTACGCCTATGCCACGAGTATGTCACTATAATGCCATCCCTGGACACGTGTTTCGAGGTAATTGCCTCTCATCAGCAGGGAGCAGGTAGGTATGTGGGGTGCCAAGTAGACGGCCAAAATATTAAAGGTAAAATACCTCTACCGGCGCGCAGGTGCGGAACCAAGGCTTGTCAGCCCAAATCGCTCGAAGGAGCTTAAATAAATTAACAAAGTAGGTCGCACACTGCTCGTCATACCCGCAAATAGCCCCATAGAACTCTGGATAATGTAGTAGCAACGGTGAGTACGCCTATGCCACGAGTATGTCACTATAATGCCATCCCTGGACACGTGTTTCGAGGTAATTGCCTCTCGTCAGCAGGGAGCAGGTAGGTATGTGGGGTGCCAAGTAGACGGCCAAAATATTAAAGGTAAAATACCTCTACCGGCGCGCAGGTGCGGAACCAAGGCTCGTCAGCCCAAATCGCTCGAAGGAGCTTAAATACATTAACAAAGTAGGTCGCACACTGCTCATCATACCCGCAAATAGACCCATAGAACTTTGGATAATGTAGTAGCAACGGTGAGTACATCTATGCCACGAGTATGTCACTATAATGCCATCCCTGGACACGTGTTTCGAGGTAATTGCCTCTCGTCAGCAGGGAGCAGGTAGGTATGTGGGGTGCCAAGTAGACGGCCAAAATATTAAAGGTAAAATACCTCTACCGGCGCGCAGGTGCGGAACCAAGGCTCGTCAGCCCAAATCGATCGAAGGAGCTTAAATACATTAACAAAGTAGGTCGCACACTGCTCGTCATACCCGCAAATAGCCCCATAGAACTCTGGATAATGTAGTAGCAACGGTGAGTACGCCTATGCCACGAGTATGTCACTATAATGCCATCCCTGGACACGTGTTTCGAGGTAATTGCCTCTCGTCAGCAGGGAGCAGGTAGGTATGTGGGGTGCCAAGTAGACGGCCAAAATATTAAAGGTAAAATACCTCTACCGGCGCGCAGGTGCGGAACCAAGGCTCGTCAGCCCAAATCGCTCGAAGGAGCTTAAATACATTAACAAAGTAGGTCGCACACTGCTCGTCATACCCGCAAATAGCCCCATAGAACTCTGGATAATGTAGTAGCAACGGTGAGTACGCCTATGCCACGAATATGTCACTATAATGCCATCCCTGGACACGTGTTTCGAGGTAATTGCCTCTCGTTAGCAGGGAGCAGGTAGGTATGTGGGGTGCCAAGTAGACAGGCCAAAATATTAAAGGTAAAATAACTCTACTGGCGCGCAGGTGCGGAACCAAGGCTCGTCAGCCCAAATCGCTCGAAGGAGCTTAAATACATTAACAAAGTAGGTCGCACACTGCTCGTCATACCCGCAAATAGCCCCATAGAACTCTGGATAATGTAGTAGCAACGGTGAGTACGCCTATGCCACGAGTATGTCACTATAATGCCATCCCTGGACACGTGTTTCGAGGTAATTGCCTCTCGTCAGCAGGGAGCAGGTAGGTATGTGGGGTGCCAAGTAGACGGCCAAAATATTAAAGGTAAAATACCTCTACCGGCGCGCAGGTGCGGAACCAAGGCTCGTCAGCCCAAATCGCTCGAAGGAGCTTAAATACATTAACAAAGTAGGTCGCACACTGCTCATCATACCCGCAAATAGACCCATAGAACTTTGGATAATGTAGTAGCAACGGTGAGTACGCCTATGCCATGAGTATGTCACTATAATGCTATCCCTGGACACGTGTTTCGAGGTAATTGCCTCTCGTCAGCAGGGAGCAGGTAGGTATGTGGGGTGCCAAGTAGACGGCCAAAATATTAAAGGTAAAATACCTCTACCGGCGCGCAGGTGCGGAACCAAGGCTCGTCAGCCCAAATCGCTCGAAGGAGCTTAAATTCATTAACAAAGTAGGTCGCACACTGCTCGTCATACCCGCAAATAGCCCCATAGAACTCTGGATAATGTAGTAGCAACGGTGAGTACGCCTATGCCACGAGTATGTCACTATAATGCCATCCCTGGACACGTGTTTCGAGGTAATTGCCTCTCGTCAGCAGGGAGCAGGTAGGTATGTGGGGTGCCAAGTAGACGGCCAAAATATTAAAGGTAAAATACCTCTACCAGCGCGCAGGTGCGGAACCAAGGCTCGTCAGCCCAAATCGCTCGAAGGAGCTTAAATACATTAACAAAGTAGGTCGCACACTGCTCGTCATACCCGCAAATAGCCCCATAGAACTCTGGATAATGTAGTAGCAACGGTGAGTACGCCTATGCCACGAGTATGTCACTATAATGCCATCCCTGGACACGTGTTTCGAGGTAATTGCCTCTCGTCAGCAGGGAGCAGGTAGGTATGTGGGGTGCCAAGTAGACGGCCAAAATATTAAAGGTAAAATACCTCTACTGGCGCGCAGGTGCGGAACCAAGGCTCGTCAGCCCAAATCGCTCGAAGGAGCTTAAATACATTAACAAAGTAGGTCGCACACTGCTCGTCATACCCGCAAATAGCCCCATAGAACTCTGCATAATCTAGTAGCAACGGTGAGTACGCCTATGCCACGAGTATGTCACTATAATGCCATCCCTGGACACGTGTTTCTAGGTAATTGCCAACGGGCTGACGAGCCTTGGACCTGCACCTGCACGCCATGAGAGGTACTTCACCTGTTTTAATTACATTTTGGCAGTACACGCGGCACCCCTTTACACTGACCTGCTCCCTGCTGACGAGAGGCAACTACCTCGAAACACGTGTCCAGGGATGGCTAATGCAACACATACTTTTCTACATACATCGTGGCATAGGCGTACTCGCCGTCGCCACTACATCCACCACAGTTCCTTGGGGCAACTTGCAGGTGTTACGAGCAGAGTGCGACCAACTTTTGAATCATTTATTACGGCTCCCTTGAGCCAACGGGCTGACGAGCCTTGGACCTGCACCTGCGCGCCATGAGAGGTACTTCACCAGTTTTAATTACATTTTGGCAGTCCACGCGGCACCCCTTTGCACTGACCTGCTCCCTGCTGACGAGAGGCAACTACCTCGAAACACGTGTCCAGGGATGGCTAATGCAACACATACTTTTCTACATACATCGTGGCATAGGCGTACTCGCCGTTGCCACTACATCTACCACAGTTCCTTGGGGCAACTTGCTGGTGTGATGAGCAGAGTGCGACCAACTTTTGAATCATTTATTACGGCTCCCTTGAGCCAACGGGCTGACGAGCCTTGGACCTGCACCTGCGCGCCATGAGAGGTACTTCACCTGTTTTAATTACATTTTGGCTGTCCACGCGGCACCCCTTTACACTGACCTGCTCCCTGCTGACGAGAGGCAACTACCTCGAAACATGTGTCCAGGGATGGCTAATGCAACACATACTTTTCTGCATACATTGTGGCATAGGCGTACTCGCCGTCGCCACTACATCTACCACAGTTCCTTGGGGCAACTTGCTGGTGTGACGAGCAGAGTGTGACCAACTTTTGAATCATTTATTACGGCTCCCTTGAGCCAACGGGCTGACGAGCCTTGGACCTGCACCTGCGCGCCATGAGAGGTACTTCACCTGTTTTAATTACATTTTGGCAGTCCGCGCGGCACCCCTTTACACTGACCTGCTCCCTGCTGACGAGAGGCAACTACCTCGAAACACATGTCCAGGGATGGCTAATGCAACACATACTTTTCTACATACATCGTGGCATAGGCGTACTCGCCGTCGCCACTACATCTACCACAGTTCCTTGGGGCAACTTGCTGGTGTGACGAGCAGAGTGTGACCAACTTTTGAATCATTTATCTCAGAGGCAGTGTGTAAAGCATTTGTGAACACATACAGTAACTAAGTGACAACATTACAAATGGACACCACACAGGTTTTATATTAAAAATAAGGATTCTTTATATAGAGTTACCAAAAGACCATTAAACGACAAAAATACACAATACTGTTACTTTAGATCGTAGAATTTTGCTTAGTTCTCTTAAGTTCTTAAATGCGACACTTTAAGTCAATGTACCTTTTAGATGCGACACGCAGGGCAACGAAAGTGTTGCAACGTTGTTGATGCGATGAAGTTTTTGGTGCAAAGAAATAAAGACGTGAAGATCTTCCAGATTTGTTACGCTTCTCCGATGTTGCGAGAAGACTCGACTTATTGCGTAAGCTACAGCGGCATCACCCTTTACGCGATGCGATGACAGCAGCCTTGGCAGCGGCACTCTTCTGTGACGTTTGCGAGATGCTTCCGCTCGATGCGATGTTGCAGCGGCGATACCCCTTTACGTGATGCGATGACAGCAGCTCCGACGGCGGCACGCTTCTCCGTGGATGCGAGGCGCTTTTCTTGATGTGGTGCAATGTGACAGCTACGATGGCTGCGATGGCGACACGCTCCTTCGGCGTTGCGAGACACTTCCTGGATGATGCGAGACGCTTCCGCTCGATGCGTTGCTGCAGCGGCGACACACTTTACGAGATGCGACGACAACAGCTCTGACGGCGGCACGCTTCTCCTCCTTGAGTCGCGCTTCCAGCTCCTTGCGACACGCAGTCCCTCAGAAGGCCCAACAACAGCAGCAGGCACTTCCAAAGAACTCTGGGGAGCTGGGGGGTGAAGTTTGTTGTTCCTGAGACTTCAGCAGGAGGCAAGCTCTATTCCAAGCCCTTGGAGATCTTTTTAAGCACAAGTTGGAATAAAGTTTTTGTAGTCTTTCTCCTCTCCTTCAGCAGCAAGGCAACCACTGCAGGCCAATCCCCCAGGTCAGGGACAGTACTCCTCCTTACAGCTTTCCCAGTTCCTCCTCCTCAGGCAGAGGTTCTTCTTGTCAAGCAGGATCTAATTTCTTGGGAGCAGGGTCCCAATACTTATACCCCTAATTCCTTTGTTCCTCTGGGGTAGAGGGGCCTTTGCCCAGTCCAAACCAGTTCCTGAGCACTTTGTTGACATGACTTTCTATTCAGGGTGCAGGGCAGAGACATCAGCCTCTCCACAGGAGGTGGAGCCAGCATTGTGGTGGCAGAGCACAGCCCTATTCAGAGTCCAGGTGCACTCCTCCCACCCATCTGGATGTCAATCTCTCTATTCACCACCAGGCTACCTAGCCCTGCTCCTCTGGGTTTCCCCAGCCCTGTCACTCACACAAACCAGACAGGCAGATACACATCATAGCAGAGGCAGGCTGAAATGTTTAGGCAAGCAACTATCAACTTTCTAAAAGTGGCATTTGCAAACACAGAATATTAAAATAAACTTTACTAAAAGATGTATTTTATCATTCTGAGTTCAGGCATACTAAACTCGAATTTCTATCATGTTCCCTGGGTCTGTTAGGATCATAGGGTGTAACAATTCTGACAGCCCATTCTGGCCTATGGGAACAGGTAGCCTTACAATAGTGAAAAACGAAAAATGGCTGTAATTCACTATTAGGACATGCCACACACATCAGGGCTTGTCCTACCTTATGCTTACAATGCACCCTGCCCTTGGGTCTACCATAGGGGTGACTAATATGAAGTTAAGGGAAGGTTTAGGGACTGGCAAGTGGGTGCACTTGCCCAGTCAGCATGACAGTACCAGACTGCACGCAGGTTCTGCAATGGCAGACCTTAGACACCTTTTACTAGGCCGCGTCTGTGGGTGGCACAACCAGTGCTGCAAGCCCACCAGCAGCATTTGTATTTACAAGCCCTGGGCACTCCTGTTGCACTTTACTGGGGTCTGACAGTAAACCAAATAAGCCAATCATGGAATCTAACCAACATATACATTTTAAATAGGGAGCACTTGCACTGTGGCACTTGTTGGCAGTGGCACAGTGCTCTGAGCAGCTAACACCAGCAAAACACATGAGGCACAGCGACAAAAAAGTGGAAGGGAGACTCACGCCAAGGTGCCAGGTCTAACAGATTGCAATGTACATTTTGCAGTAAATTCACAAGCTGTGCACCATCAGTCTTTCATGTAGATTTTTTCAAGGTTTTGGTGACATCTGGGTAATTTGCTTTGCTACTCCTTATAGCTTAATGAAGATGGATTGTCTTGTGGCTTGGTTAGGCCCTGGAAGAAACACAGCCATTTTTACATATACACATTTACTAAGTTGCCTTCTTTTCGACACAATGACTTTTGGCACACATTTGCTTGAGTGACAGTGCAGGATTAGTTTCTCTGAACCCACACTGCTTACAGTTCCACTTCATAAGTACACTATCATAACACCTTGAACATTCAGTACAAGGCCTGAACACACATTGTGCAAATGTGTCAGCCTAGCTGAAGCCTCGACTCAGAAGCATGGTTATTATAAATACACACACATTTCCTTGCAAGAATTAGAGGAGCACTTTGCTGTCATTGTGAGCTCACCGCTGTGTAGGAGTCTCAGCTCAGTTGATTCCTCTTTACTCTCTGCAAGGAGGGATGTCAAACTTGTGGCCAAGATGGGACTTACATAACTTGCCTAGAAGTAATGGGAATTTAGATGACCCAGCAGGGGATTCTCTGCAGAACAACTAGGCAACTAGGCTAGGGACTGCATAGTAAAAGTACAATAAACCCAGTACTTATACGAGCATTTATATCGTTTTTTAGCACAATGGTGGAATCATTCAATCTTTTCGCTGTCCTTATATTGCTAATCACTTTCATCTACTTCTGTCTATTAATAAAGTTCAAGCTCAAAGGGTACTTTATTCGGCAACTGAAAGACATAAAAGCAAACATATTAAAAAAGTACATTTCATCAGCATATATATTCAATTTATAAAACCTGGATCACATAAAAATATTAAAAGTGAACATCTTTAATGTCATTAAAAAAAGTTCAGGTTTCGGGTTGTAAAATTACAAGAGATACATTATATAATGTGTGAAGTGCTAATGGTAAGACCAAGTGCAATGGTCAACATTTCATAAAGTGCCCATGCTAACATTCTGAGAGCCCTAAGCCCAGAACAAGGGAAGGCAGACTGGCTACTGCAAGTTCAATTTTTTCCTGTGCCTAATAGCCCCTATTAAAAAATGTGTGACCCTAAAACAGACCATAGGAGAGGATAACATTTGAAAGAACAAAAATGCAGGTCTAACTTGGGCAAAATAGCGATCTCTAGGCAACGGGAATATTACCTTTCTGTGCAATGGATAATAAAAATCACAGAAGAAGATAAAATGTAGAGTTTCTTGCTCTGAGAAGTTGTCACATGGGCAGGGTTTTAAAGTGCCTGGATTTGTAAATCCATGGGGAAACGCCAAAAGCTAACGGACCAAATGCAGACGGAATCTAGTCAACACAAAACGGTGGAAAGCATTACTAACAATGTGTAATAACGGTTGGACTTGTTTGCTCATGGTCAATGGCACATACCTTTTCACAGTGGGCTTTACTAACTCCTTCTCTTCCCTGAGCTCCTGCTGCTTATCCAAGAACTGGTGTTTGATATTTCTAATATCTACATTACCCAGCGGCTTAGAGTTCAGGTACAGGTCGGGGCAGCCAAGCCATTTTGTCTGTTCCATTACATATGTTAGCCAGGGAATGTATGCAGACCACTCCAGCGCTGTAAAATCAGTGATTATCAGTTGATTTAGTTTGGTAAAGGGACTGGCCCAAATTCTCAGCCAACGCAGCAGTGGGGCTAACGCTATCCGGTCCAAGATGTACCCCACCGCTAATTCTTCGTGTAAGGTATATGGCGGGGTAGTGGGAGGACTTACAATAAGTTTACGCATGAATTTGTTTTCAGCCCCCTCAATATCCTTTGCTTACTTGTAAACCCAAACATCACATCCATGGATTGCCATGGGGATGCTCTTTTCTTTATAGATCTTCAACAGGGCGGGGAAAGGTTTTGACCCTAGCCTTTTAGCAAGATTCAGAGTGGCCCCTGCTGCTCCTGCTAAAGTATTATTTTTTTGCGTGATTTGCGCACACCAAGACCCTCGCTCATCAAAAAGTACCCCTAGGTAGGAAAAGGTAGGGACTTTAGTTAACTCATCCCCCTTACAAAAAGGTTACCCTTAGCAGCCTTTTGGGGACCTTTGGACATAGTATGTGATTTAGTGAAGTTAGTGGTCAGGTCTGGTGAGTCCATAAAAGCGATAGAACCATTCAAAAGTTGTAGGACCACGTCATCTGCATAAAGGAGTGCAGGGATCATCTTGGAACCAACCCTGGGGATGTCTTTACAGCTTGATATTAAAAAATCCCCTGGCACATTAATGTAGAGCGTAAACAACAGGGGGGCTAGGATGCCCTCCTATTGAACCCCTCTCTTCACTGCCCAGTTGTCGGTCAGGCCGCCATCTCTGTTATATCTGATTGCAGCTGTGGTATTTTTGTGGGCAGTATGAAAAAAAGCCACCAACTCTGTATCTAAGCCCATGTTACATAAAAGCAGCCATAATTTAGACCTGTTTACACAATCAAAGGCTGAAGTCAAATCCATAAAAGCCAAATGTAAAATTCCCTTCTTGGCGATGGTATATTTCCCAATCACTAAATGCAAAGTAAGACATTGAACCAGCGTCCCTTTGCCCTGCCTAAAAGCATACTGTGTGTCAGAAATAACATTAAATGATCGAGCCATGCTGTTAGACAATCCAATATCACTTTGCCCATGATTTTAGCAGCAGAATCTAAAAGTGAGATCGGTCTCTAACATGCGGGATTGTCCTGTGCACCCTTTTTATAAATGAGGATAATAACTGCCATTGACCATGAGGGGGGAAAACCACAAGAGCAGGCTGCATTAAAAATGTGAGATAGAATCTTAGCCCAAACCTTAGGATCAGCCTAATATAGGTCAGCAGGTACCCCGTCTGGGATGCGAGCCTTACCCCCAGATGTTGAGATGATTGCTTTACGGACCTCCTCTTTGCTAAAGTGGAGTGGTGCGCTAGCTGTCCCACCGACCATTTGTACCTCAAATTCTCCTTTATGGGTACTGCTATAGATTTTACCAAAATGATGTACACAATGTTCTGCAGGAATTATACAGTCTGTGTTGGCATTTGGCATATCAGAAAAGAAGGGGCTATTAACCACAGACCAGAATTTGGGGCTATCAGCCAAGACGTTTGCTTGCCCGGGAGCCTCCTAGGCCTGCTCTCTTATCAGCTTTTTCCTCTCCAGTACTGCAAGCTTATATGCCTTTCTTCTATTCTTGATCACTGCCTCATCTCTTGGGTTATGCTTAAGGGCCTGCATAAGCTCCCTAGGAACCACAGAGCAGGTGCCGTCAAACCACCTCTTGGCTTCAGGGCATCTTGTCCTTCTCACAGTGGTTCGGTTAGAGGATATCTGCTTAGTTATATTGTCGAAGGCCTCTAAAGTGGCTCTGTCAAGCGTAGTTGCATTCATATATACTTGGATCTCTGTAGCACAAACGGCATACAGATTATCCAAGAAACTTTCCGAGGTAATCCTTTCCCACTTCAACCTGCGTGCTTGATCTTTGCTACTGATATTTTCATTTGTGATGCAAGTGGTCACCTCGCCTGTAAGAATAGCACGAAAGGACAGCTCAACTGTGAGGGGATTGTGATTGCTGTGGAAATTCCAAGAAACGCTCAGGTTCTACACAACTGAAACTAATGACGCAGACAGCATAACATAATCAATGATGCTAGGCCTTCCGTTTCCTGCATGAGTAGGAACTGAAGCCAACATACCTGTTTGCTTTAAGCAATGTAGATTGTGGGCTGAGAGAGACCTTCTAAAAAGATGCCTGGCAGTGTAGGCTCAAAATGATTTGTCGATAGTAGAAGATTCCTCTGCTCTGTTGATAAAATACAATTAGAATGGCACTGGTGCATGTTAAAGTCACCAAGAATTATCATTGCAGCAAACATATTTTATACAAAAATCACAACGGTTCAATAAATATTGAAAAAGCCTGTTGGTGTATTTCTTGTGTATCTCTCTGAGTGAGCACGAAGGACCAAGCGAAAAAGTTCTAGATCTGTTACCACGATTCCCTGGTGAGTCAGGGTTGTCAAGTTCTGAGGTTGCCCAGGCCGTTTGTTACCCTGCCAGGTTTTAGGGGTACTTATGGTGGCACTGTGAGTTAGCAGGTCTATAGGCCAACATATCCTGAGGGGGTGCATGCAATCAGTCTGGCACCATCCTAATGAGTATGTTGTCCAGAAAACGAACAGTTCCTACTGGAAAGTGGAAACCAAATGACAGGATGAGGAGGTAATGCCGTTCATCGTAGAGTCCTCAAGAAGTATGTGGGCCCAGCACTTCAAGTTTGGTTCTGCAATTCATATGACAAAGGTGAGTCACCTCTCATATGTTTATGTCTGTGACAAGGAGGAGAAGGATTATGAGTAATGAAATTTGCCTGTGAGTAATCCAGGAAATCTAAATGACTAACACCAGCAGAATGTGAGAGCACAAACAAACAGGGGCGTAACATAGGCCCCCGCAGCCCCCGTGGTGCGGGGGGGCCCACGCTCCAGGGGCCCCCTCACTCTAAGCAGAGGGAGATGACAGCGCCTGAAAAGAAAGCCTCTTCAGCCTCCCCAAGTCCCCATAAATTAAACTGTGCGCGCACACCACGGTGATGGCATCTAAGCCTCCGAGTCTTCCCTCTCTTTCTGTCTCGCTCATCAGTTATTGAAAACCGAGACTTCAAGAAACGGGTATTACCCTCTCTTCCGTCCTTTCGTTTATTTGCTCCCCTGTGAAATGGATCCAAAAAAGAATAAAATTTTTGCTGGAAACGTTGTGTTTTTCTGACACAAGTGCAGCCTCCAGGTGGAGAGAAATAAAACATTCCAAATGTGAAAAATAAATAACTAATTAAAGCAAGACAGAGTAGTTGCAAGGTGTCCAGATTGATTTATTTACACCTAAACACATTAGCGCCACTTTACAGTGTTTGCCAATGAAGTGATACTTTTGTTTACTCCTCTCTCTTTGAACAACATTGTTTTCCCTGTGTGGGAAAGTACACCTTGCCTGGAGGTACTGAAATACCTGCTTGATGGGTGAATTGGAAAACAAAATGTGTACAGCGACTGTGTGTTTAGGAATGTGGTCTTTTTAAACCATACTGCCTATGTTTTGAAAGAATATAAGCAATGGGCACTGAAACGGGATCCTTCCGGGCCCTGTAGTCATGACCTTTCCTTTTCACGCAAAAGCACTCACTAATTTCAGAATAATGAGTGTAAAAGAAAAAAGGTAACCATTTTATTCCTGCTTGCATTTCACATGCTTTACTTCATCTTGCATTTCCTATGAGTGTTTGCTTTTTCTAGGATATTGTTAATTTTTTTTAGGCAGCATATTGCTCTTGTCTAGTGCGTAATTAGAATTGAGTCACATCCAGGTGTTTATAGCGGGTCAGTGCAGTGCAAGTTTCTCTAAGTGGGGCAGTATGGTGTTCAGTGGGGGAGAGGATGTGGCGCTATGGTCAAAGCTGCTGAAGTGGAACTGGTGAACCAGGTTCCTCCTTAATGACCAGGCTCCCAGACCACTCTCCTGAGGGAGCACATTCCTGTGCTACACCTTAGAAGGCGCCGCAAGATCTTAAAAACCCTGGTGTCTTAGCACCAGCAGGTGGACCCTAGCGGTGGCAAGTGTGGATTAGCCTTGAAGGCCTGTCCACCACTATCCATGAAGTTCAACTCCAGTCTTGGGGACAGACCTATGAAGCAGCACACCATAGAGTGGCAGTGACTCTGTCACTGAGGTCACAGGACCCTTGAGCAGGGTGGCTCTAGAGCAGTACGACCGCCCCGGGCGCTAACTTCAGGTGGCGGCGTCGTGTTTGTAAGTATATTATGGTTTTAAAAGCACTTACTGCCTCCTTCCTGGCCTCCAACATTTTTGGGCAACAATAAAAATGTCTTGATAACTCCAGTGATTAATGTTCTTAGTAGAGAGAGATGGTGTTTTGTCTAGTGGAAGGTTTGACTCATGGAAAGGAATGGCAGACGTGTAATGTGCATGCTGCTAAGAACATGTGCCATGCATATCACAAAGTGCACATAATATGAACAGGTTAGTGGGTTACTGCTTTTGTCAGAGAGACCCTATTGTTACTTGCAGTTAATAAGTTAAAATCCTAACATAGAACAGTGAGCTATTAATTGTCATGTAAGAGCTGCATGCAAACTCCAAGGTAGAAGTTAGAGCATTATGTTTTTTTCCCCAGTCTTCGATTATCCTAATGTTGCAAAAAAGGGTTCATTTGGGTAGAAATCAATTCTGATTATTAAAGAGAACCCCTAACCATGGTATTATGTTTTTAATTCTGAGTTTGTGTTTCTGCAGACCAATCACTATTAAACTATGCTGCCTACTAGTATGGTTGCCATGTGACTCCTACACCTTGTAATCCTTTGTCTTATGTAACATTTCCTACACAGTGATTTACACACATATGAATGATTGTCGCTGTGTAATATGTGTGATGTAAAGTGCTCTGATACCCTACACTGGTATTAGTGGTGCTGTAAACTTTCTGATACTTTATTATTTTGAAAGTTTTACACATGCTAACGGTCTCTGCAAAGATTTTTCCTTATTGGTACTAGTGGAACATACAACTGCAGCAATGAGAAAGGTGACCAGTCAACCTTTGCAAAGGGCCTTCTACTTCACAGTAGCACAAGTCACATTTTCTTGTAACTTTTGATGTGTTTGAGCTATAAACAATTTATTAGTTAAAATCGTCAGATTAAGCAGCAGATAATGTATTATATGGCAAATATGGCAAAGCCATAGTTATGTGGAAAACATATGCAAACTAGGATATTTTGCCATTCATGTTTGAGCTCTCTCTCTAGGCACATTAAAGCTGGAAAACTCCTGCATCCATCCCAAACTGGGTTTCGCCCCTCTCAAGGGACTGAAACAGCCTTACTGGCAGTCGCGGAAGACTCTAGAAGGATTCTTGATGCAGGTGGTTCTCTAGCCGTGATATTGTTAGATCTCAGCGCGGCATTTGATATGGTTAATCACTGTATCCTAATGCATCGACTCAAAGATCTGGGTGTGACAGGAACAGCCCTGAATTGGCTGTGCTCTTTCCTCGAGGGTTTATCCTTCCAGGTCTTCGAGGGCGAGGCCATTTCAAGGCCCAGGTCCCTTTATTGTGGAGTGCCTCAGGGGTCGTCCGAGTCCAAATCTCTTTATGGTTTACATAGCTTCTCTCGCAGGCATTGTTCTACCCTTTGGGGTGCATATAATTACATATGCCGACGACACTCAATTAGTGGTGGCATTTAGCTACAAAAGCAGTTCCCCTATTTGTCTTAGCCCATGCCTCAAGGAGGTGATGAGGTGGATGTGCCATTCCCATCTAAAACTGAACGGTGATAAGACCGAGCTTATGTTGCTCGGTAATCCCTCCCCCCTCGAGGTTTCCTCTATCTGGCCAGCATGTATGGGCCCTGTGCCTATCCCCAAATCCAAAATAAAACGTTTGGGTTTCTGGCTTGATTCTGAGCTTAGCTTTTAAACCTAAACAAGGAAAGTTGTTGCCTCCTACTACGGTATTCTAAGACTGCTGCGTAAAGTGTTTCCTTTGCTACGCCTCAAGCAAGAAAGCTTGTGGTCCAGGCACTTGTCTTATCCCGCCTGGACTATGGCAACGCTCTTTATCTCGGTGCTCCCTGTGCGGTCTTTAAGAAACTTCAAATCATGCAAAATTGTGCCGCAAGGATTCTGAAGGGTACTTCATGCCGCCAGTCAGCCAAAGCGGCACTTAGGGCTTTACATTGGCTTTCTATTCAGGAAAGATTAAACTTTAAAGCCCTCTGCACTACCCATAAGATGCTAGGGGGTGTGGGACCGGCTATCATTTCTTCCTTTGTCCAGTCCTACCAAGCCAACAGGCGATTACGTTCAAATGACCTCCACCAGGCGTCTGTTCCCAGAATCAAGAGGTCCAGAAGTGGCGGCCGGCTCTTCTCTTACAACGCCGCTAAACTCTGGAACTCCTTGCCGCTTCAGCTACGTAAAGAGCCAGTCCACACCGTCAGGCTCAAAACCTGGCTTTTCCCTAATTGATTGCCACAGCTTAGTGCGGTTTCTGCCCTAGCGCTGGGATGCCTTCGGGTAACCATGAGCTTTATAAATGCTATTTCATTTTATTTCATTTCATTCCTTTCATTTCATTTCATTTCAACTGCTCTTGTGGATAAAGGGAGGAGAAGTGCTGATGACAGAAACTCCATGGCTGGGAGACAAATGGCTTGCAATTCCACTTTTAAGGATATTTGGGACATTCTGTGATTGGAAATGTATCCCATTTTGTGAATGTATTTTAATGTCAATAACACATATTTAACCTTAAATAAGCATGTGTATCTATTGGTTAAATTAAATAATGTAATAAGCTGTAACAGGTTAGTGAAATGAGAAACGAATACTAAAAATTGGGATATTTTGCTCTTTCTGCCACACCTCTCACTCTGCCCACTGACCCAATCCATTGGTTATTCCCGCCCTCTGATTCTCCTCCCACAGTTCATCTACTTTTTTTCCCCCACTTCGACCACTGCCTGGCACTAACATGCATTACAGACAACTGTGGGCTTTTACCACTGGGTCTCTTAGAGAATGACACCTCAGGTCCATACACGGGGGTAATCACTGCACGTTTCTGGGTTCTCCGCACAACGTGTTTGCTATTTGACGCCAGACTTCTGCAGCATGTATTGAGGAAATTAAACATCCCCTTGTGCTTGTATAAAACATAGCTGCCAAGTGGCATTGGCACCATGTCGTGTCCATTCGTAGCTTTTATCCAACAACACTTTGCATGCTGGAATGTTTAACCCCTTACTTAGATGGTCACAGCACAACTCCCAGACTGTTGGCTTAAAATCCAGGTCTGGCTGGAGGTGTCACACGTGCCGATAGAGCCATTTGGAGGCAATGGTGAATCTGTAATTTAGCAGGCGTGCCTATACTCTAAGTAAATTGTAAATACCGCCAGTGTTAACACACTGAGGTCTGAGGCCTCTATTTGTTATGAACTAAGGCCCAGTCTGGTGGTTCAGGTCAGTCCTTGTGAGGGAAGCTGCTGGACTTGTTTTTACCATGCACTTTGAAAGTATTTTCACCTTGATGCAAGAAGAAAGTTGGATTGTTTTACAAAACATGCTTAATTTTTGTATATTGCTGGACTGGTGATTGCTTTATTTTGCACTTTGAAAGTATTTGCACTTTTTCTTTTGCTTTACTAACTATAGTTTGTATAGATTGTCATTAGGTACTTGCTGATATGGTTTGTTTTTATTCTACATGCAGTGTTATTTATGGTGTATTGCATGCACTTGTCTGTAATATGTGCACCTTAAATCTTGTATTTAGCATTGTTTACACTACAGAAATGATAAATTAAAACAGACAAACATCTGCATCAATGTTCTGAAGCATCCATAAGAGTTTTCTTCCTCAGCCTTGTTTTCCTGCCTGTTTTGCAGTGCTTACTAATAAAGACATTATGATTGAAATTGCTTCCTCAGTTCACATCATTATCATGCACAACCCTTGACAGTCGCTAGTGTGTGGCATGCAGATAATTCACCAGTCTATTTCTCTTGACTTTCGCAGGATACTGAGTTATAGCTTGTGTACTTCTCATGTATATTGTCAGTCGAGTTTTTATGGAATTGCAGGTTTGGGTTTGTCTTTCAAAGTTTCAAGGTATTGTCAATTCTATTTCAGACCCTTCATAGTTGTTCTTTGTTCTTCAGCCATAGGCAGTTCCTGAGACAATAGGATCGGTCCTTGGCATTGTTCTGATTGCTGCCTCAGTTAAATAATCTGCTTTTGACATTATTGATACAAATGGCGTAGCTTGTATGCTACGAGCATTTCCCACTTTCTCATTAGAACTTAGAGAAAGACAATATAGAGGCATTTCATTTAAATATTGGAGGTTTCAAATCAAAATATACTAGATTTCTGGGTGGTAGGGCAAAGTAGTAGGTGGTGAGCCGGGCCGCCGGGGGGTGGGGGCCCCCTCCATGTGCTTTGCAGGGGGGGCCCTCAAGTTTTGTTACGCCACTGCAAACAAATTGACATAATTGGCACTTTACAGCTATTGGGCTTGAAGGTTAATGTTATCTAGCACATATCGACATTTCAAGCTCAGGGTAAGCCATCATTATTGATTTTCACACTTCTAGAGGCTGTGAAATGCATTTACCCCTATTGGGCTAATCATGCACTATACTTCCCCTATTTCATTCAAGTATGTTGGAAAAATATTACTGCAGTAAGTTCAGGTTGCATTTTGGAATTAAAGTGCAGTAGAATCTCTTCCAAGGGTCACTGAGGACGCTGTAAATATGCATACGTTAACCTAAATCACTCAGATTCAGGTACTTTAACCAAACAAATTCCTCATAATTATGTGTGTTCAGGTGGTGGAAAGCTTCCTCTAGGCTCAACCGTGTTTTCATTTAAGGAGACTGTTTTAATTTTCTTATGATGGAAAACCTCTGAAGGCAGCGCCATGAAGATTAGGATGGGGTCAAGAGGCAATTAGAACGAAGAAATCCTTCCAGCAGCTGCAGAAAACTGGTAATTAGAGCGAGCTGGAGAGGGGTGGCGAGGAGCAGTCAGCCTGTCTTTACAAAGTGTTGAGAACTTGCTATCAAATGCTCTGATTGATGGACCAATTATACCCACTGGCATTGGATTAGTCATCAATAGATGGGATCAATTATTAATGGTATTTATCACATTATAATTGTCTTTTCGACATTAGCAATCTCCTGCAACAGATTTATGATGGGATGGTGCTCAGAGCCAACATGTTGAAGAGTATTTAACGATATTCAACCAAGGTATGTTTTTTTTCAAACTTTTTGTTAACACTCCAAGGCGCTTTGATGCAGATATTATTCCTTTTAATTCTGTATTTTGAATTGGAAAATGGTATATTTGACTAAATACAAGATAGATCTATTTGATCGTATTCATAGCAAATGATTAGAATGCAACAAAGAGGCGGCTGTGCTTTACTCAGTAAAAGTAGCTGTTCGAACCGTTATTACCGGGTACAAACATATTAGTGATAGGTAATAGGAATTTAATGTCACAGAGTCGTCATGTTAAGAACAATGGGCATCCGGGCAAAAAAATTCCAATTTCTCCCATTGTTCACGTCTTCGTGTATTTAATTATCCGGTATAGCTGGAAACAGAAGGATTTAAGTGTATCATCCAGATCAAGATATTCTATAAAGGATAGAGATATGACATCCAAATGAAGCCTCAGAACATTTGAAGTTAATCGCACTTGTAGCACACAATTATGTTTCTTACAGAGCTCGAAAAACAACGGTCAAATGCAGAGTGGAGAAAAACAGAAACACGAGGGAACGTGCGAGAGCCACGGAGGAGGGTGGAGGGGGGGGGGGCTGCACGAAAGACTGTATTGTGGGACGTGTAGCAGCAACTTAACATGGGTGAAACATGCACGGACCAACCTCAAGGTGGCGGTACATACGATGGGTATTATCAATGGTCTGAATTGCAATAAGGAATTTAATATAAAAAAAATAATGTCCTTTGTTTTGCATCTGTGTATGTACAACGCGTTGTGTTTTGTTGTGTAGATAGAGCAGTTATGACAGATTCTGTGTCACACTGGGATGGCAACAAAGTTGTGACTAGACCCGCGCATGCGAGTGTGGTTTACAAAAGTCGGTTTTATATTTGTTTGGTGGGAAGAAATGCAACGCGCTTCTTCATCTGATCCTGGGTCAGGGGCTAGGTAGCTGTCTTCTAATTGACACCGACCTTTCTGAATTGGGAACGTTGTCATTTCCAAAGTCAGCTTTACGATTTTGGGAGCTCCGAAAATAAATATTTTTAAGGCCCCGTTGACCAACTTTGAATTTTTTTTAACTAATTTTTTGCTGTTACAAGTCTTATGCTGACTAACAATATTATATTATATGTTAAATGTTATGATAAGAAAATGCACCTAAGAGAGTTAGAGAGAAACATCACATCCCCACAGGGGCCCCTGGGGAATTGCCCACTTTACCCATGCCTGAAAACGTCTCTGTTCAGATCTCCTGGCCTGGATGACCTGTTCCTTACATGTGACATGGATCAATCGGTATCAGCTCAGCAGGGCGCATCAATACCAGCGCTCTTCGGGATTTCCGTATCGGCCAGTGGAGGCAGAGATCACTGTTAAGGATGCTGGCCTGCTACTGGATTGGGGTCCTCCCGGCTGATGCACTCAGTCACGTATGTCCCGCATTTATTTCCTTCTGTGTCATTCTCATTTCTATAACTAGGACTCACGTTTTTTAAAAAAAGTTTTATGTCTCACTTTTCAGCTCCTTTAGACTTTCAAGCATGTCCAGCCCTTTTCCTCACAACTTTGTACTCCTCTTACTATGTACGCCTTAAAGTGAATGTTGATGACTTTTTGCAGGGCAGTTATTTACTATGATGTATTTAGTCGACATTCAGCATACCTTTCCAGCGGTCTACAGCATCATTGTCTTGCTTTCAAGGAGAGATGTTAATGGCTAATTTGTTGCATTTTACAAGAACATTTTGAGGCATTTCACAATTGATTTTACACCCGGAAGATGGCTGCCCATCTTTACCATGTCTTGGCAGAAAGAAACTAAAAGATTTTGGTTTGTCGACAATGGAACACATTTAAATTAACAGGGCCTCCCTTGTTGTGTTAACTTGATTAGAGAAGAAATTAAGAAAGTTGAGCTGAATGAGATACATCTAAAATATTTATCAAGTGTCAACATTTTTTAAAAGGTATGCTAATGAATAAGAGTCAACTTGAAGTATAAAGTAAAATGCACGAGAATTGGGGGATGGTGATTTAGAGTAGGGCGACAATGGAGCATCTGCAACAGAACTGCAGGTGCCACATCACACTACCATGATGCACCACATAGGGAGTAGCAGTTCACATTGTTCCTGTTGGCAGAGCCAACACCAGCTTTGCCATCCGGCACATCTCTTTGCAGCCTCCAGTGATGGCATTGAGGGAGACATTCAATTAAGAAAGGCCATTTGACATCAATTCCTCCTACAGCACATAGCTCCGGGACTGCTACAGAAAGATCGTTTTTTAAGTACAGAAAATCTTTTAAATGCCCTCTATGCACAAAGTGAAAATATCTCGGCACACGAGGGACATTTGCTAAGCGATTCCTGAAAATGCATCCGATTTTTTTGTATCAAAGACAACTTACCCCTGTAGCAACTCCAGCACTGCCTGGAGGAAGGAACTCGGAAGAAAAGTGGCAGCCACAACTGACGCCATTACTTGTCTGATCCAACTTCCTCCTCCCAATCTTTTGGAAATGACCATTTTTTCTGTAGTATTTTCCCAGATGTTTCGCCTTTGCTACCCTATTTTTGCTTAACCCGTCTGTGTTGGCCCTAAGACTCTGTACACTTTACTACTGCTAATAAGAGGTAAAGTGCTTGTGCGCTCCCTTTTAAAGATGGTGAAATTGGCATCCACCTAATTGGCACATTTACTTTACTTATATGTCTCTAGTAAATGGCACTATATGTACCCAGGGCCTGTAAATTAAATGCTACAAATGTGTTGCAGCACTCATTGTCCCAGCACTAAAAGAGCACTGAAAACACATCTCAGGCCTGCAATTGCAGCCTGTATTGCAGTATTAAACTGCCATTTTGATCCGTCAAAATAAGCCGTTTTGCCAGGCCTACATCTTCCTTTTTAATACTTAGAAACCACTGCTATGGTATGTCCTAACTGCCTTTAGGGCAGAATATGTGGTATTTAAAAAGTACAACATGTGTACTTAAGTTTTACATGTCCTGACAGTGAAAAACATCTAACGTTGTTTTTCACTGCAGCAGGGATAGCTCTTCCATAGAAAAGATCTGGGTTACATTATAACTCCTTATAATGTGCAACTTCAGTTTGGGACTAGGTAGAAAAATGATTCAAGCACTCGACTCAATTTAATAGTAATTCAATACCCTGCCTAATGGTCAAGTTCGGTTTTAAATTACTATTTTACAAATGCCACTTGTAGTAAGTAGGCATTTTGTTACCTAAACCAAATGGTCCTTTCTGACAGTTTTCAGCATCGCCTGACTGTTAATATTTCTCCTTTTGTGTGCTAAGTATTGCTCCGAGACAGTGGGCAAAGGACCTGGGAGTAGAAGGTGTGTATCTTCCTGACAGGGTGGCTGCGGAGGAACTGTGCCCCTGCACTGATTGCACTGCAAAGAGAGTCCTCACAGATGTTCTTAGTTCATCCTGACTTCAGAGGAAGCCTACCCTGTCACTTGCAGATGCAGCTCACACCTGGGCCTACCTGCCCTTTGTTTTTCAAGCCCTGCTGTCTGAAGCCTGAAGAAAGACTGGATCTGCTTGCCTTGAATCCTGACCTGGTCCCCTCTCTTGGCCTCTGTAGGAGTGAGTACAGACCTCCAAGTTTTACCCTCAAGGTCCTGGTCCCTTGGCTGCAGCCAGAGTGCACTACACCCTGCTTAACTGACGACTTCAACTGATAAGATGCATAGCTGCACCGATCCTGAGTGAAGGCATCACCGGATCCAGTGCTGAGTGATGCAGAGCCAGGCAAATCTGAGCTGCACAGCTCCAGACTGGAAATCTCACCCAATCCAATGAGAGGGACACAGAATGGCGCAGAGCCCTGCATAGCCACACTATGCAGCTCCTCAATGAAGGCTTCAACAGATCAAGTGCAGAGTAACACATAGTCCCTCAGAATCAGGCAGCTCCTGACTGAAAGCCTCACCAGACTCAACTGCACTGTCCTCACATCAAAGCCAGAAGGTAAAACTTACAGCATGGCAAAGCGTGTCTTGTATCCGGCCCATGCTCCATTATGATCAGATACAGGGCCAGCACAGCTGAATATCCACAGTTGGAGCTTCACGCCTTTTGAAGCTATTTTTACTTAAGACTTTAAAAACACATACCTCCAGTTCTAATGAATGGATTTTCGTCATTTTGGTGGCATTTTATTTTGTAAATGTTGCTTGTGTTTGAGATTTGGGATTTTGCTAGTGATGTGATTGTACTTTATTGCTGTTTAATTGCTGCATAACTACTTCACACATTGCCTCTAACTCAAGCTTGACTCCTTGTGTGCCAAGCTACCAGAGGGCATAGCACAGATGATTTAGGGAGTTTTGTGGTTCACACTGACAAGGTTTGTGATTATTAGGGTTCTCACCACCTTCAACCAATAATCCAATTTCTTACATGGTCCCATGCCATTAAGCTCTGACATAGTGAAGGTATAGATTTCACCTATATGAGTAAAATAAATGAACCAGGCTCTACCAATCTGGCCACAGTACCATTTTTCAGTATCACGACCCATAAAGGTGGGGCTGAGTAACATTATTTCCTCTTCTTTTTCAGCCAGATATGATGTGTATTCACCTCTCTGGTAAAGGTTTTTTATTGTATATGAAGGGAAAGTCTTCTCTAGTGACCTACAGTTACAATACGTTTGTTTAGTTTGAGGGTCTGGCCAGCAGCGTCTTCTATAATATATGAGGATTTAGGCCTGTGTGAGTGGCTTTTCCTAACCCTTATGTTTAATAAACCACATTATATGCAGCAGTTCCTATTTCTCCTGACAGTGCTCCGTCTGCTGAGCGATTAGGGGTGCAGTGCAGGACAAATGACAAAGCGTTTGAAAGGTTTAGGATGCTGGGCCTGATGCCAACATGACACTAGTGCCGCAGTTCAAAAGTCAAGGAGGGAGTCCGGAATCTTTAGTCCTTGCATGGCCAACAATAGTAGGCAGTTAAAAGCGTCAACATATGTTTTTCTTCCACTTTCAGCAGGACCAACAGTTGTATAGTAGAGCACTGGGAGGGAGTTCTACAATGGGAGAAATTCCTTTTTCAGACTTCCGCTATACCTATCAAAGAGGGAGAAGAAAACAGAGTCAAGTAGGGATTGGCTCAGGGAACAGGATCATCCTCAAGAACACATTCAGACAAGGAAACAATGGTATTAGGAATAGTAAAGCACAATACGATATTCAATGTTTCCAACAGACCCCTTTGTAAGGCTGAAGAATCTGTTCTCAAAACAGGATTATCATTTGCACAGTTAACAATGTAAAGCTCCACAAAGACATATTTTGCATTTTACGTTAAATCAGACTAAATAAATGTTTTCAATTAAATCCCCCTGGTGTCTGTATGAAAGAGAACAGATCAGGAGGTGAAACCCTGGTCCTATTTTAACCCCAATGTGGAAATGGTGGGACCTGAGGGTTAGATGTTTGAAACAATTGTGGCAGAAGATTTAGATAAGGCTCTATGATGATCACATGGCTTTGGAATCTTTATCTAAGTATCATCTCCCAACTAATTCCACTAGCCAGTTCCAAGTCATGACTATGCCGAGAGGGAGCAGGTGGAATGCTTCTTTTCTAAATCTGGCAAACTTCAGTGTTAGACACTTACGTTCCATAAAATGTGGATAAAAGTTACCACATACACTTTGTAAGCCGGCAAGAAGATTTTTTTTTTAGTACTCTAATTCCTCACTGCCCAACTTATCATAAATGATTGAAGAAGGGAGTTCATTCTTTGGGACTTCTATGACAGCATGGCTACCCAACAGGCCTCCCAATGCTCTTATAAACCTCCACTACTGTACTATGAAAGCCTAATGATTGTAATAGGTAGGTGCTCAATATTTGGGCAGCCAACATTTGTTAAACAAAGGAACAATAGTTGAGGTTCTGGACAAAGAAAGAGGGCTGTAATGTTAGTCCTAACTCTTTCTGATGCAATGGTCTTCGGGGTACTTCTGTCCAGTTCTCTATTTGAAGAATTTAATTCATACATTCCTTATCAGAGATTCAAAATGATCTGCCTCCACAGCATTATTCCCTTACTGACTGCAAGAATATTTCTTATGTCAATAGAGTATCTAGACGCTTAGTTACACATTCCTATCCACAAGGATTCTCAAAAGTAGCTAATGTTCTTTGAACTGGGACTGCATATTCAATTCAGCGAGCTTCCAATTTACGTGCTCAGGATTAACAATTTTCCCTTACTTGGAAGACTGATTCATCTGTGCTTCTTCTTTTTCTAAAAGAGTAGAAGCAGGTCAGCTGGTCCATGAGATTCTGGAGATGCACAGATTCCTTTTTATGACACAAAATCTCACCTGTTCTGAGTGCAGAGATTGATTCTCTATAGGAGCCCTATTCAGAATAAATCTGAGTTATGTTTTCCATCCCCAGGTAAGACAAGAGAAACTTACGTTACACCTCAAGACTTTCCTGAGCCAGAATGCCCTGTCAGAACAGTGGCTGAGGGTCCAGGAGGACAAGGCTGCTGCCCTATTTCCGGTCTCTTGGCATGCCTGTACCTTTATCTTCTAGAACCATCAACTGTGTCATTTATGTTTATCAATCAACCAATCAGTAGATTTGTAGTGCGCTACTTGTCTCAGTGAGGGTATCCAGGCACTGGCAGGGTCTAGTTGATTAGACAAATAGCCAGATCTTCAGGGAATTTAGGAACTTTAGAAGCGATGGGGAGTTCTGTAGATGAAAGTGTAGCTCGTTCCATGTGTTCGATGCTAGGTAGAGGAAGGGGCAACCTCCACATCTGCTATGTCGGATGCCGTGGGGGTTATGGTTAGAGAAAAGGTCACAGAGAAGAGGTGTCTGGTGGTCAGATAGAAGTTTAGGAGGTGGTTCAAGGAAGCAGGTCTGCAGTTGTGTAGGGCCTCGTATGCATGGGTCAGGAGCTTAAACTGACATCCTTTCTGCACAGGAAGCCAGTGGACTTCCCTAAGGTAGCGGGTGATGTGGGTTAATTGAGGGGGTTCCAGGATGAGTCTGTTTGTAGCATTCTGTATGGTCTGTAGTTGTTGGAGGAGGTGAGCTGTGATCTGAAGTAGATGGACTACAACAAGCTGGTGCCTATTACTCAAATATTGTCAATAAAGCTGCAATAATTGGCTGAATCACTCTCATCTGGTCTGGGGTATTGCTTTCCCTGGTTTCAACCACAGATGCTAGTATCAGCAGATGGAGATCCATGATCAAGAACAGTTGGTCCAGAGTTGCTGGTCAATTTAGTAATAGGAGACTTCTTTCAGTTAGAAAGAACTAGGTGTTCTTTACAAGTCCTTGTTCTCCTTTGTGCCTCTTCTCAAGAATCATGCATGCAGATCCTCACAAGCAATTATGTCATAAGGTCGTAGGTAAATTACTTGGGCAGTTCCATTGTTCCTAGTCTAGCTATCTGGCAGAACGGTCCTGGCCTAGATCAGGGAACCATCTTCTTTCTCTAGCAGCAATATATCTCCCAGGTATGAAGAATGTTCTTGTGAACAAATTGAGATGTGTTTTCCCGTCCACATTAACCATGAATACTTGCCCTCTTCTGTCTCAGAAAATTGAAAGAAACTCATCATGACTAGATCTGTTTTTGTGGCAGAAGAACTCTCTGCTGAAACATTCCTGCTCTCTGTAGGCTTGTCCTACATTCTTGGGCAGGAGATGCAAAGAGAGAACAATAGCCCAATGTGTTACTCTATGCCCCTCTATTTTAATTGCTGAGCAGGGTTTTTTGCAAAATCAGAACTGAGAAGGGAAATGACCTTTTGATAGCTGCAGCATAGTTTCTCAGGCCATGATTCCCTCAGTGGGCAGTACAACCACCTTGAATATTTTCTATATGTCCTTCACTCCTGAGATTCTCTCTTGTATCAGAGAAGTCTTTTTGATGTATATGCTTGGGGGTCTGGAAAATTGAAAGACGGAGGCTAGCAGCCTTGCATTGTTCTTTGGGGTGGCCAATCTAATAAAATAATTTCATTAATCTATTCCAGTACACAAACAACATCACAACCAACTCCAGTGAACTCAAGAACTACCATCCCATCCCTCTTCTTCCCTTTTCTGCCAAAGTACTTGAAAAGGCCACCAACCACCAACTCATGGAACACCTAGAGAACAACAATCTTCTGGACACCTCCCAATCTGGATTCTGCACCTACCACATCACCAAAGCCTCCCTGATCTTTGCCACCGACAACATCAGGACCCTCCTTGACTGGGGAGAAATGGCTGCCCTGATCCTCCTCGACCTCTCAGCAGTGTCTGACACCGTGTCCCACCACACCCTTAGCAAGAGACCTCACCATACTGGAATCCAAAGAGATGCCCTCAAATGGATTGTATCCTTCCTTACCAGAAGAACCCAGAAAATTCACATACCACCTTTCATCTAAGAACATCATCTGTGGAGTACCTCAAGGCTCGTCCCTCAGCCCTACACTGGTTAGCACCTACATGACCTGCTTGGCCAGCATCGTCTGAACCCATGGGCTAAAAATCATATCCTATGCCAAATGACATCCTCTCACTATCAGAAAACCCCTCTACCATGATAGGCAACTTTCACAGCTGCATGACAAATGTCGCCAACTGGATGAAAGACAACTGTCTAAAACTCCACACAGACAAACTAGAAGTGATGATCTTAAGGAACAACACCTCCCTGTGGAACAACTCCTGGTGGCCTTCTGAACTAGAACTCTCACCCATTCCCACACCACGCCCACAATCTTCGTATCTTCCTGGAAGAAAGTTCACCATGAAAAGCCAGGTCAACGCAATATCCCAGCCTGCTTCCTAACACTTCACATGCTCCATAAGATCTTCAAAGGGTTCCCCATCAACATAAGATGTACGGTCACTCAAGCTCTGGTCACCAGGCGTCTGGAGCATGTCAACACACTCTATGTAGGAATCACCTCCCACCTCCTGAAGAGACGGCAGACCATACAGAATTCAGTTGCCAGACTCATCCTTGGCCTCCCTAAGTGGACGCACATCACCCCCCATGTCAAGAAGCTCCACTGGCTCCTTTTTCATAAGAGATGATCTGCATCTACAGAGCCCTACACAACCTAGGACTAGCATACATCAATCACTGCCTGAACTTCCACCAACCATCCAGATACCTTCAATCTGCCTTCATCTTCCTCACTCACACCCCCCACATCCACCGAAGCAACAGTGGAGGACGCTCCTTCTCCTAACCACTGTGAAGTCCTGGAAAGACCTCCCCCTTGACCTCCGGATCTCATCCTCTCTGCTGGGAATTCAAGAAAGGACTCAAGTAGTGGCTGTTCAGTTGAAATCTGCCTTAGTAGCAGGGTTCTCAGCACCTGGATACACTCACAGGTGATTAGTTGCGCTTTTTAAGTCCTGTTTGATTGATTGGTTGATTGAGAGTACTTTAAAGTTATATGCCAGCCTCTTGAAATCTTTAAGTCTTGGTGCTTCAAAATGAGTTCTTGTCCCATATCTTGAGTATGTTAATATCTTAGGGTTTCTGTGTGAGGATTCGCTAGAGGTGACAGTATTTCGCCCTTTGACTCCCTGGCCTTTCCTCTTTTCAAGAGTTTTTTTTTTTTAGGAGAGCAGTAGTGTAGCCTCTCTTATTTTTTAAAACACGTTATTTTCTATTTGTTACAGTGCAAGGAACAATTGAGTCATGAGAACTCAATTTGTGACAGGCCTCACATTTGGCAGTTTAAGAACTGTAATAAAGTGAGTTATTAACTGGGGTGGATGAGAATCCACCACAAGGACTAAGATTCGGCCTGGGTGAAATGTAATTAACACTGGCATAATTTAGGAAATTTTGAGTTCCTCTTGTTATGCAAAATTTCCAAAAATACACTTTTATGCCACTTTGCATATTTACGTTCCATTCACTGTAAAAATGTATTGAGAACAGGGCCATTTATTGTAAAAATGTATCGAAAATGTACGTGAACAACTGAACTTGAGGGGCTGTTCCTTACAGTGCATTTTTTGAATGTGCCAAAAAAATGACGTAAGTATGAATAGACACAAAATTACAAATTTGCTTTAAGCATTATTATGTGTGATTTCACATAATTGCTGCTGAAGACCACAAACTTTACAGGGTAAAACACAGTTTAAAAAATTAAAACCGTGGCTCCGACACTGGTAGGTACAGCACAGAGCAGACAGGCTTAAATTAGGAAAATCTGATTTTCTCTTAGCAGTAACAAAACATTTAAACACTAAAAACACAACACAATAAAAATCCTACAGCCAATTCGGAAAAATAGAGAAAAATTTGAATGGGTTAAATGACACAAAAATGACAAAAATCCAATAATGGGAGCAAATGATATACATTTAACCATTTATGGAAAAAAGCACCAAGAAGAAGTAAAGCTCCAATCAGTAGTTGCTGTTAGTGGTTGACTGGAGTCCAGGCATGACCTCAGGCCAACCTCAATGGAGTGCAGGTTGGATGCACCAAATGGTTTTGTCCTGGTCAAAGAGTTTACCACATGATTTTGATCCAGATTTACAAATATGTTTTGTCAGGGTTACATTGTTTTTTCTGTGCAGCAAAGCCACACATAGTCCGATTTGAGAAGCTTTGTAAAAAAAGCAACTCTATTGTAGGCCAGGTAGGCATTATATGGATGAAGCATAGGCGTCCATGTGCAATCCACCCATGTATCCTGATGCAAACCCATATTTAGAAAGATTTGTACACATGGGTTAATTCCAAAATGTGCCTATCCGAGGATGGTGCATTTCCAGCACACATACAAAGAGGAAAAAGCCTCAAAGAAGGTTTTTTTTGCAGGTATCGCTTCCTACACAACCACTAGCCTGACCACAATGCAGGCACCTTTGCAGGATGGTGCATGAGAGCATATGTTGGCACTAGGTAGCCACAAGTGTGCAAGTGCCACGAGCGAGTAGGACTGAATCATTTCTTTGTAAATATGGCACAGTTCTGCCTTCTCCTTATCATGCAATGCAGAGCTGCAACTTCCCCTTGCTGTTCTTTGTTTCATGAAATCTTAGTGGATCTGAGTGATATTTTCTGAATTGGAAGTCCAAATCCTCCAATGGGGCGAGGCTGCAGACTGTATACACTGAAGTCCTCTTGAAGCTGGATAGTGGCTTGAGGAGGTTCCGCTTAAGTAGTTCATTTTGGCAGGAAAAGTTCCAGGCTCAAGAAATTTTAATTCCTTGAGTCAAGCATATACATTTATGCCTTTGGCCGGTCAAGATTTCTACCTTCGTACTTCTTTTTCATGGAACCTGGTAGGGTTACCCGAACAAGCAGAGGGGGTGTCGGCCGAGGACTTCTTGGAGGATTGTATTGCTCATACCCTTAGACAACAGGACTTGTCAGGTATGTTTGTGGTTGAGAGAGTGCACCAGGCCTTGGTGATGAGACCCCCACAAGAGCATTGATTGAGAGGATTTTCAATCATCATGACAGCGACTGTATCCTTAGAGCAGCCCACGAGGTGGATACATTTGTTTGAAAACCATAGTATTGCCATCTTCCTGGATTACACCTGCAAGGTACAGTCCCAGAAGGATGTCTGGGTATGGGTTATTAAACAATGGGACAAGGTGCAGCACCATCAAAAGGTATATTGAGAACAAGCAGAGGGAGGCAATTTAGGAGACCTGGGCAACTCCGTCACAGTAAATGACAATCTATGCCTTCAGGTAGAAATTGTGCTGTTTCCCGAATTGTGGTGCAGGAAGGTGGTACGCTGGCAACAGAGCAGATGAACTACACTGACTCACTCCATGCTCAAGGAGGAGGCAGTAAGAGCACAGTGCTGGCTTCCCCAGAGGCTGCCGACACCCAATCTGAGTGAGACTGGATACTGACATTTGTGGTGTGTGGATAATTGTGGACCTGGTGCATAAGGAAATTGTGGTGAGGGACAACATGCAGCAGTAAGGTACATGCACCAGAGAAGCTAAGGGGTCAACTGAGGTAGTTATTTGATGATATGACCTGGAATTGTATGGTTCTAATTCAACTCTATCGGGGTCTCTTTAGTGCACATTAGGACAGCTAGAGTGAGACCTGGTGTGAGACTCTGCCCCATGTTGGGTGCAGGGTAGCACTGGACTGACTTCTCCTGTGCATTGGGTGCTTAGAACAGTTAGCTGTGTGAACATTGAGCTCTAGGTTTTTTCCTGTGTTATTTTTGGCACCGGGTGGTGGGTAGCCAGAATGTTGTGTTTTTGTTGTTCTCATGTATTTGCCTGGTGGGTGGAGGGCAGGGGGATTAGGGGGTTTACCATAAAGGGGTGTTTTGTTTTTGTTTTGTTACACAATATGTTGTAGGGTTCTCAGGAAGTGCACACATTCCATACATGCAGGGAGGGAGAAGGGCCGGATTTGAAGGGGGGACAGTCTTGAGGGACTAGGGGTCCGCTGTTGCATTTATCAATTCAGACTCTCTTACTTAAGGAGCACTGGGGTAAGTGTAGCTAGTTTGCAGGGAACACACCAAATGAAGGAAGAGGGAGACAAATTGAGGAGAAAATGGAGACGCCAATTGATATCTTCCACATATTTATCCTATGCCCCAGTAGTAGTTGTGTGGGTGGACCTGCGGGTGCCCTTTAAACTGCTGTACTCTGGAAGCTGATCCGGGTGGACATTATGTCCTCATTCAGGATACTTTGGATGGTGTAGATATAACTATGCTGAATGAATACCTCCCTAATGTGGATGATAGGGACTTTTTTCTGCAGCTGCAGGTGCTTGTAATGGATAATATGGAGGAGTGCGTGCTGTGGGTCAGGGAATTTAATTACGTCCCTGACAGGGATATGGACAGGTGGCCCCTCTGCGTGTTCCAAAAACCTGGTATGAGCGAGACAGTGGTTGCGGTTATGCACAGCCTCATATGTAGGGATATCTGAAGGGAAATGTACCCACCTAAGGAGGAGTACTTCTGTCACTCTGCTATCCATGGCACCTACAGCAGGTTGGATCAAGACCTGGGAACGTCTAAAATATGGGTCGATATACACACAGCTAACTTACTGGGGCACTTCTCTCTCCTTCTGGAGTGGGGAAGCAGGATTGCAGGCAGGAAGGAGAAGCTGGCAATTGTTGGCAGATGTCCTGTTGGATGAACCATTTAGGCAGACAGTAGGGAAGATACTTACTGACTGAGTACCTAGCAGGTAATTGGGGAAACACTGGTAGTAGAAGTACAGAGTGGGAGGCGTTGAAGGCAGTATTTGAGGCATATGTGTGGGAAATGTGTGTGGTTTCAAATGGCAACAGAAGAGAGAGCTCATTGACATCAGTAGGAGGTTAATGGAGGCCCAACGAGGGGAGACTGACACTAGGTAAGTAGGGGAGACAATAGTGGCTCTTCAGAGACAACTGGGAGACACCTGGGATAAACTGGATAGGCTTACATGACGGGAATAACAACAGCGTCTACACTATGAGGGGAATAAGCCCAGTAAAGTGCTGGCTTATCTACTCAAATGAGAAGTGGGTAGGGCACTGATTGTAGCACTCTGGAAATGGGATGGGTCTCTGGCCATGTCCCAGAAGGTCATTAATTATACTCTGGGGGAACACCTGAGGGAGATATATGGGGAGAGGATCTAGATGTCACTTGGAGGAGAGGTACCTAGAAAGGGTGGACTTGCCGGTCTTGCTTGATGAGGGAGGAACTGGATGCTGCCATTACTCTTGAAGAGTTGATGGGGTGCTAGATAGGATGAATAGGGGAAAGGCACCGGGAGGAGATGGCTCCCTGGGAACATTCTTCCAGGCATATGTGGAAAAGCTGGCAGAACCATTGTTGGAGGTGTTTTGGGAGGCAAAGGCTGGAAGAGGTCTACCCCCACCTTCAGAAAGGGAGCGATCTATGTGCGTCCAAAGCCAAGTGGTGAAGACATGAGTCCATCGTCCTATAGACCTCTCACCATGCTTAATGTTAATGCGAAAGTGCTATGTAAGCTCTTGGCAGAATAGTCAAGAGCAGAGGTGGGATCCCTAGTGCATGACGATCAATGTGGCTTTATGCCTGGATGCAGCAGAGGCCTTAATTTGTGGAGACTTTCACACATGATGCACTCAATGGGACAGAGTAGGGAAGAACTGGTTTTGTTGTCAGGGGATATCACCAAAGCATTTGATGTGCTTGAATGGACTTAATTGATGCAGGCACTCGGAATATGTTGGGCCCCATTTCTGCAGCTGGGTGAAGCTACTGTACACAGCTCCTTGGGCGAGGGTGCAGAGATGTGGATTGGTTTTGGAAGAGTGGTAGGTGAGAAGAGGTACACATAAGGGCTGCCCGATGCCCCCTTTGCTTTTCGCTCTGGTGCTGGAACCTTTGGAGGTGAGGTTTCATAGTAAGATGGGGGCTTCGATATTGGGGTGGGGGACTCCAAGCACCTATATCCCTATATTCAGACATGGTCCTACTTTATTTATGACAGCCCACAGATGCAGTGCCGCAAATGTTGGCACAGACGGAGGATTTTCAGGTGTTGGCATGACTGAGGATCAATAGGCATAAATCACTGCTTTTCTCGTTGGGTGCACTCACTGAGACTCTGAAAGGGGATCTGATCCCAATGGGTCTTAGATTAGAGACTAAGATGTTCCAATACCATGGGGTTATGGAGGACACTAGATAGACAATCTGCACCAGAACAGTATTGAGCCTTTGGTGAGTGGACTGACAAAATTGGTGCTATTTCGAAACTCTCTGCCGCTGTCTCTGGTGGGTGGAATCACAGTGGCAAAAATGGTTTTCCTCCCCAGGTGTCTCTATATCGCACAGAATGCACTGATATCCTGTGTTCGACTTGGCCCTTTTTGCAGGGTCATCCCTGAAATTTTGCCTTCCTCCTGTATTTTTTCTGACCTGTTGTTGGCTGTTTTATGACTCAGGACACTTTACCACTGCTGATCAGTTCTAAAGTGCATATGCTCTCCCTATTGAAAATTGATGTATAGATTAGTGACTCCATGATTGGCTGATTTGGTTTACCTGTCAGACCCTAGTACAGTGCACCAGGAGTGCCCAGGGCTGGTAATCCAAATGCTGCTGGTGGTCTTGCAGCACTGGTTGTGCCACCCACAGAAGCAGCCTGTAAAAGTGTGTCTCAGGTCTGCCATTGCAGAGCCTGTGTTCAGTCTGGTACTGCCATGCTCACTGGGCAAGTGCACCCACTTGCCAGTCCCTAAACCTTCCCTTTTCTTGATATCAGACACCCCTATGGTAGGCCCAAGGGCAGGGTGCATTGTAAGTATAAGGTAGGACATGCCCTGGAGTGTGTGGCATGTCCTAATAGTGAATTACAGCCATTTTCGTTTTTCACTATTGCAAGGCTACCTTTTCCCCATAGGCCAGAATGGGCAGTTTGATTATTACATCTTATAATCCTAACTGACTCAGGGAACTAGGTAGAAATTCGAGTTTAGTATGCCTGGCCTCAGAATGATAAAATACATATTTTAGTGAAGTTGGTTTTAACATTCTGTGTTTGAAAATGCCACTTTTAGAAAGTAGGTATTTTCTTGTCTAACCATCCAAACCTGCCTCTGCTAGGCTGTGTATTCCTTGTCTGGAGTTTGAGTCACAGGGGCTGGGAAATTCCAGGGGGCTGGGGAATTCCCGGAGACAGGGTGAGTCAGCACAGTGCTAGCTACACCTCCTGTGATGCGTCTGATGTCTCTGCCCTGCACTGTGAAAGGAAAGAAGGAGTCATGTCAACAAAGTGCTCCAGGACTGACCAGAACTGGTTTGGACTAGGCAAGGGGCTCTCTGCCTTCAGAGAACAAAGAGAAACTGTGTATAAAAAGGGGACCCAGACCCCAGAACTTTAGATCACTTTGGGAAACAAGAAGAAACCTTTGCTGAGGAGTGGAACCAGAAGAAACTGAGGAGAGACTATCCCTAAGCTGAAGTGCTGCTTGGGGGATTGTCCTTCAGTGGTTGTCTGATTGTGAAAGAAAGGAGAAAGGACATTGTGTGCCCTTTATTCAACTTGTGAAGGATCTCCAAGGGCATGGAAAAGAGCTTGGCCCCATGCTGAAGTCTCAGGGCCAACAGACTTCACCCACCAGCTCCCCAAGAGTTCCTTTGAAGTGCCTGCAGTGACTCGCTCCTGTCCCTCAGGCTGAGTGGTCGCTCCCCAGTGTCCCCTCGTGACACTCGGTATCGTTGTGCTGCTTTTGCCCTTGATTTCTGCCTAATTGCATTTGCCTGCTGTGTGCCTGCCTGCCGAGTTGTTCTTTTTGTTAGTTAATTAATTATACGTGCCGCTTTCACTGTACTCGGTATCGTTGTACCGCTTTTGCCCTTGATTTCCACCTAATTGCATTTGCCTGCTGTATGCCTGCCTGCCGAGTTGTTCTTTTTGTTATTTAATTAATTATACGTGCCGCTTTCACTATATTTGCGCGTTCTGACTAGCGCGACGCTGTGCTCCCCCCTCCGCCTCCATTTTGTTGTTGTTGTGATCCCTGGAGCCCGCCCCGCCTCCCAGCTGAGCCGCCCTCCCACTGACCTGATCAGCGCTGCAGAACCTTAGAGCGCCGTGACTCGCTCCTGTCCCTCAGGCTGAGTGGTCGCTCCCCAGTGTCCCCTCGTGACACTCGGTATCGTTGTGCTGCTTTTGCCCTTAATTTCTGCCTAATTGCATTTGCCTGCTGTGTGCCTGCCTGCCGAGTTGTTCTTTTTGTTAGTTAATTAATTATACGTGCCGCTTTCACTGTACTCGGTATCGTTGTACCGCTTTTGCCCTTGATTTCCGCCTAATTGCATTTGCCTGCTGTATGCCTGCCTGCCGAGTTGTTCTTTTTGTTATTTAATTAATTATACGTGCCGCTTTCACTATATTTGCACGTTCTGACTAGCGCGACGCTGTGCTCCCCCCTCCGCCTCCATTTTGTTGTTGTTGTGATCCCTGGAGCCCGCCCCGCCTCCCAGCTGAGCCGCCCTCCCACTGACCTGATCAGCGCTGCAGAACCTTAGAGCGCCGTGACTCGCTCCTGTCCCTCAGGCTGAGTGGTCGCTCCCCAGTGTCCCCTCGTGACACTCGGTATCGTTGTGCTGCTTTTGCCCTTGATTTCTGCCTAATTGCATTTGCCTGCTGTGTGCCTGCCTGCCGAGTTGTTCTTTTTGTTAGTTAATTAATTATACGTGCCGCTTTCACTGTACTCGGTATCGTTGTACCGCTTTTGCCCTTGATTTCCGCCTAATTGCATTTGCCTGCTGTATGCCTGCCTGCCGAGTTGTTCTTTTTGTTATTTAATTAATTATACGTGCCGCTTTCACTATATTTGCGCGTTCTGACTAGCGCGACGCTGTGCTCCCCCCTCCGCCTCCATTTTGTTGTTGTTGTGATCCCTGGAGCCCGCCCCGCCTCCCAGCTGAGCCGCCCTCGCCCCTCCCCCCCACTATCCATATATGACAGTAGTTACCGCGCGCAGCGTTCACGCGCAGCGACCGCGCCCAACCCGCGCCGAAGGTGCGCCAAAGGTAAGCCCGTCTACGCCCGTCCGCGCCTGGACCGCGCCCAGCGCCAGACCCCCTGTCCCTCGCGCTGCCCAGCCCTCCCGCATTACTTACGATGCCGCCACCCTCCAAGCCCTTAACCCCGGTCGCGCCCCCAACTGCGCCCAAGCCGCTCCTGGACACACCCATGGTCCTTTCTCCTGCTACTCCTGCAAATTCAGCGGCACCGACAACATCTCCGCTACGACTACACCACAGATTCCCGACCCCAACCACCTACAATGCATCCTTCTCAACACCCGATCGGTGCACAGGCACGCCATTGACCTATGGAACCTACTAGACACCTTCTCTCCAGACGTCGCCTTCCTTACGGAAACATGGATGAATGCTTCCTCCGCACCAGACATCACCATTGCCATCCCTGAAGACTATAAGATCACTCGCAAAGACCGTACCAGCCACACAGGAGGAGGAATCGCTATCGTCCATAAGAAATCAATCCGCATCTCAACCAGCTCTGACACCAACCTCGCCAACTCCGAACACCTTCACTTCCAGATCCACATCGACCCCAAAACCACACTCAGAGGCACTCTCCTCTACAGACCACCAGGACCCCGCGCAAAATTCAGTGAAGACCTCACGGACTTCATCTCTCCACACGCGCTCCCCTCCAAAGACTATATTCTTCTGGGAGACCTCAACTTTCACCTCGAAAAGATAAACGACCACAACACCGCCACCCTCGTGGACAACCTCGCCAACCTCGGACTTAAACAACTAGTCACTTCCCCCACCCATATCGCAGGTCACACACTCGACCCCATCTTCACTTCCAGCAATCATGTCTCCTTCAGCCACACTACGGATCTCCTCTGGACTGACCACAGCTGCGTTCACTTCACCTACAACAAGCCAAAACCCATCAACCACTCCCAACCTACCCTGCAAAGAAACTGGAACAAAATCACCACGGACCAAATCTCCGCATCGCTCCTTCGAAACTCCCCAGCCCTCTCTTCTAACGCCAACGAAGCCGCCGCCAACCTCACCCTATGGTTATCCAACACCGCTGACACCTTAGCACCACTGAAAAAACGTCAAAGCAAACCTGGCAGCAAGAAGGCCTCATGGTTCAACGATGATCTCAAGAAGTCCAAGAAACTCTGCCGCTCCCTTGAAAAGGCCTGGAAAAAAGACCCAACCACCAGCACCAAGGACACCTTCAAAAGCGCCACCCGCACTCACCACCAACTGATCCGAAAAGCCAAGAAAACAGCATTCAAGGATCGACTTGACAACAACGCCCACAACAGCAAGGAACTTTTCAACATCGTCAAGGAATTTTCCAACCCCTCGGCCAACTCCAATGACATCACCCCCTCTCAAACCCTCTGCGACTCCCTAGCCTCTTTTTTCCACAACAAGATTGCAGACATCCACAACAGCTTTGACAACCAACCCGGAAACCAACCCACCCTACCATCTGCTGACCATCTTCCCCCCGTAAACACCCTTAACGCCTGGAACCCAATCTCCACTGAGGACACCATCCGCCTGATGAATTCCATCCACTCCGGATCCCCCACAGACCCATGCCCTCACCACATCTTCAACAAAGCAGACTCCGTCATTGCACCGCACCTCCGAGACGTCATCAACTGCTCCTTCAACACCGCTACCTTCCCAGAAGACTGGAAACACGCTGAACTCACCGCCCTTCTGAAAAAACCAACAGCGGACCCCACCGAACTCAAAAATTACCGCCCCATCTCGCTTCTTCCATTCCCGGCCAAAGTCATCGAGAAAGCCGTCAACAACCAGCTCGCCGCCTTCCTCGAAGCCAACAAATCCCTCGACCCCTCACAATCTGGCTTCCGAGCAAAACACAGCACTGAGACCGCCTTCATCGCAGCAACAGACGACATTCGAACTCTACTGGACAATGGAGACACAGTCGCCCTCATCCTCCTCGACCTCTCTGCAGCATTCGACACAGTCTGCCACAGCACCCTTCTACAACGCCTCAATAACATCGGAATCCAAGGAAAAGCACTTGAATGGATCACCTCGTTCCTCACCGGAAGAACCCAGAGAGTCCGCCTTCCTCCATTCAAGTCCGAGGCCTCTGAAGTCATCTGCGGCGTACCTCAAGGATCCTCACTCAGTCCCACCCTCTTCAACGTATACATGAGCCCCCTCGCGGCCATCGCCCGCCAACACAACCTCAACATCATCTCTTACGCGGATGACACTCAAATGATCCTTTCTCTCACCAAGGACCCCAGCACCGCCAAAACTAACCTACACGAAGGAATGAAAGAAGTCGCCGAATGGATGAAACAAAGCCGTCTGAAACTGAACTCAGACAAAACAGAAGTCCTCATCTTAGGTACATCCCCCTCTGCTTGGGACGACTCCTGGTGGCCGGAAGCCCTCGGAAAAGCACCCATCCCGACAGACCACGCACGGAATCTTGGCGTCATCCTGGATTCTTCACTCTCAATGAACAGACAAGTCAGCGCCGTATCCTCTTCCTGCTTCAACATTCTTCGCATGCTCAGAAAAACATTTAGCTGGATCCCCTCCGAAACAAGGAAAACAGTCACCCACGCTCTGGTCACGAGCCGACTAGACTACGGAAACACTCTCTACGCAGGTACCACCGCTAAACTCCAGAAGAAACTCCAACAAATCCAAAACGCCTCAGCCAGGCTCATATTAGACATCCCACGCAACGAACACATCTCTGGTCACCTTAAAGACCTCCACTGGCTACCCGTCAATAAGAGGATCACTTTCCGACTGCTTACCCACGCACACAAATCACTCTACGACATCGGACCAGATTGCCTCAACTCTCGACTGTCCTTCTACACCCCCTCCCGCCAACTACGTTCTTCCAGCCAAGCCTTCGCCACTGTACCTCGCATCAACAAGACCACCATGGGAGGCAGATCCTTTTCATACCTGGCTGCTAAAACATGGAACTCACTCCCCGCTTACCTTCGCCTCACCCAGAACCACCTAGCGTTCAGAAAGCAGCTTAAAACGTGGATATTTGACAAATAATCCTCCTCCCCTTCCTAAGCGCCTTGAAACCCTCTGGGTATGTAGTGCGCTATACAAATTTTATGACTTATGACTTATGACTTATGCAGTTGTGCTGGACTTTTTGAGGACTTGTGTGTCTCAAGGAGCTGAAAGCACAACTCAAGAACAGGAAGCATGTCGCCGAACTGCCGCTTCACAACACAAAGCACCTTGCAACGCCGGAGAAGAGGATCGAGGTTGCAGCAGACACCGCCGCATCACCGGGAAGCGTGTCGCAGAAGTATCGTTGAGTCATCGCAGGTCCACCGAAGCGCCTCGCATCGCCAGGAGAAGAGGAC
This sequence comes from Triturus cristatus, assembly GCF_964204655.1. Taxonomy (NCBI): domain Eukaryota; kingdom Metazoa; phylum Chordata; class Amphibia; order Caudata; family Salamandridae; genus Triturus; species Triturus cristatus. The sequence continues at coordinate 1,117,913,976 of NC_140592.1, forward strand.
TGACGTCGCAGCAGACGCCACCGCATCACTGGGTAGCATGTCGCAAGGCCTGTCACGGCTCATGGCAGGAGGCGAGGATCGATGTCGCATCAGACGCCGCTGCATCTCCGAGAAGCGTGTCGCAGGACCTGTCGCGGCTCATCGCCAGAGAAGAGGATCGGCATTGCATAAGACGCCGCCGCATCACTGGGAAGAGTGTCGCAGGGCCTGTCGCGGCTCGCATCATAGTGGAAGCAACTGGCATCGCCGGAGAAGAGGATCGACATCGCAGCAGATGCCGCCGCATCACCGGGAAGCGTGTCGCATCAAGAAGAAAGCACCATCTTTCTTTCTTTGCACCGGTTCTTCAACGCATCACCGTCCTTGCAACACTTTCGTTGCCCTGCATGTCGCATCTTAATGTACATTGAACTCTGAGTGTCGCATTTAACATCTGAAGATAACTAAGCAAATTCTACCATTTTAAAGTAACAGTATTGTGGATTTTTGTCGTTTATGGTCTTGGGTTAAATTTATATAATGGATTCTTATTTTTGATATAAAACTGGTGTGGTGTCCATCTGTAGTGCTGTCACTTGATTACTGTATGTGTTCACAAATGCTTTACAGACTGCCTCTGAGATAAGCCTGTCTGCTCATGCCAAGCTACCAAGGGGGTGAGCAGGGGTTATTTTAGGAGTGTACCCCCTTACCCTGACTAGACGCAAGGGTCCCTATTTGTCACAGGTACCTACCTATGCCAACTCTAACATCCTGCCTTTTTAGAACTCTTTACATACTAATGGCTTCCATGGTATGGCCTAGGAACAGGAGCCAAGTGGTGCTACCACTCCTCAAGCGGGAACTCCTGGAGGGATGCATGGGCCTCCCAGAATTGGAACTTTAATATTATTACAAGGGGGCAAAATGCACTGGAGGTTCCTACAGTTGGCCCTAGTTCTGGCCAGGAGGAGGGTGCCATAGTGTGGCTGAGCACGAAGGCTCCTTCAACCTTTCTGAGGTATAAAGCTATCACAGAGGGTTCGATTACAGGTTTTGGCGGTGTGAGGTGCCACTACCACACCCCTGCCCCGCCAAGACTCTCCATAGCCCACCATATTCCGACTTTAAAGTGGTCAGGCAGGCAGGCGGTCTGGCAGTCCCAGGGTGGTGAAAAAGGCACCACAATGGGAATGCCTCACAAGGTTCCTGCACGGCATGGACTCGAAAGTCCATGCTGAGCAGGAACTGTTGTGCATGCACACAGGAGGACAAATGTTATGCACCCCTGTGTGCACCCACAAGCTTAGAAGGCACAGGGGACCCTGTAGGGCCCCCTTGGTTTACTCTCAATCACGATAAATATGGAGGTGGAACATTCATCACACAGCAGGCGGAGAGTAAACTCGTAATATGTTTATCTTCGCCGTTGGAAACAACATTCGCTTCAGCCACACCACAGAACTACTCTGGACAGTCCACCACTGCATCCATTTCTCCTTCACAAAACTGCAAACAAGCGCATGCTCTTCCCCCTATGCAGAAGCTGGAACAAAGTCTCCAAAGTACACCTCACCTCCGCCCTCACCTGATCTCCTCCCCCAACTATGACAGACGCCAACACAGCTGCAAGCAACCTGCTCCAATGGAACGATAACTGCGCCAACACTCTCGCCCTCCTCCAGAACACCACGAGACGACACAACAAGAAGCCCAACTGAATTAACACAGACCTCCGAGAATCCAAGCGCTCCTGCCGATAACTGGAGAAGCCGTGGAGAAACAGCAAAACCCCGGAAAACACACTCCACCTACAAAGCAGCCATCACGACACCCCACCAACTCATCACATCAACAAAGAGAAACGTCATCCAAGACAGAATCCTCTCCAACACCCAAAAATTCCAAGGAACTCTTCGCCATCATACTAGAATTCAACAGACTAAACAGCCAAACAACAAACTTCCCTCCCTCCCAAGACCTCTGCAACAAACTCAGCTCCTTCTTTCCCCTCAAGTTCAAGTCACTCTACGACATCTTCCACAACCAAGACCATGGCACTGCCTCAACACCAACCCTAGTGATGCCATCCAACAGACCCCTGAACCTGAACCCCTCTCACCACAGAAGACATCTTAAAGACGATAAAGAGCATCCACTTCAGTGCACCTACTGACCCCTGACTTCAGCACATCTTCCACAGGGCCGCCACTGCCATTGCACCTGAAATACGCCAAACTATCAACTGCTCCCTCAAGACCATCACTTTCCCCGACGACTGGGAAGATGCTGAATACAACCCCCTCCTAAAGAAGCCGTCCGCAGACCCGACGGATCTCAAGAACTTCAGGCCCATCTCACTGTTCCCTTTTGCTGCCAAGTCATCAAAAAGGCCGTTAACACACTTCATAGAAACCAACCGCATCCTAGACACCTTTTAGTGATTTTCTAAACAACGGTCTGTTGGTTTGGCTTCTCAGTGTAAGAGGTCGAGTGTTCCAGAGTTTACAGGCTAGATGGGAAAAGCTTCTGCCACCTCATTTTACAGTCTTCACCATAGAGATGTCCAGCAGACAAGCAGTTGACGACCTAAGATTGGGTTTTGGGACTCACCATCTGATGAATTTGTTGAAGTAGGCAGGGTCAGCACTGTGGAGGGCCTTGTGAACAATACACAGGGTCCTAATTTGGACCCAGACCTGGACCGGCAGCCACTGCAAATCCCGAATACTTTGGGACACCAGACTGAATTTGGGGAATTTAAGCAGTAATCATGCTGCTGCAGTTTGAAGTGACTGAAGATTGCTTAGGGTCATGTTTTTTGCTCCCAGATAGAGGGTGTTGCAGTAATCTATCTTCGATAGCAGCAAGGCTACAATCACTGTTTTTTGTAGATCAATCAGAACAAAAGGTAAGACTTTTTTAGGATCTTCAAAGTATAGAAGCAGGATGGTTTGATAAGATTTACCTGGTCCGATAGAGATAGCTGATCATCTAGAACAACTCCTAGATTTTTCACCTTCTGTACTGGGGATGGACAAGGTACGGCTACTTCTGACCACCAGGAATTGTTCAAGAAAGAGGTATTTTTACCAAATAGTAGCACCTCAGTTTTATCGGTGTTTAGTTTTAAACAATTGTCCCGCATCCATCTGATGATGTGGACCATACAGTTATTAAATTTCATTGCCACATCATCTGGCTTTGATGATAAAGACACCACTATTTGCATGTCGTCTGAGTAGCAGATAGCGGTAAAACCATGAGAGCTGATGAACTTAGCCAGTGGGGTAACGTAAACATTGAACAGAGTTGGGGATAGTGAGGATCCCTGGGGCAACCCGCATGGCAAAGCAGAGGGATGTGATTTATGTCCTTCTGTACTGGGGATGGACAAGGTACGGCTACTTCTGACCACCAGGAATTGTTCCAGAAAGAGGTGTTTTTACCAAATAGTAGCACCTCAGTTTTATCTGTGTTTAGTTTTACACAATTGTTGCGCATCCATCTGATGATGTGGACCATACACTTATTAAATTTCATTGCCACATCATCTGGCTTTGATGATAAAGACACCACTATTTGCATGTCGTCTGAGTAGCAGATAGTGGTAAAACCATGAGAGCTGATGAACTTAGCCAGTGGGGTAACGTAAACATTGAACAGAGTTGGGGATAATGAGGATCCCTGGGGCAACCCGCATGGCAAAGCGTAGGAATGTGATTTATGTCCTCCCGTAGTTACAGTTTGCTCTCTGTTTGCTAGAAACGATCTTATAATGTTGGAGGCTCCACACTAGACACAAGGCTCCACGGCGCCAGCATCCAAGGTACAGCCTTAGACTAGATACAATCTTTTCTCTCAGGCAGAACGCAGAGAATAAGACTCCTGCCCTTCCTCTCAGAAGTGACAAAGATCAGATTGTGAGTACCCCAAGGATCCTTCCTCAGCGCCACACTCTTCAACGTCTACATGGTCCCCCTCGCAACCATCGTCAGAAACCACGGGCTCAACATCGTCTCCTACGCCAATGACACCCAGCTCATCCTTTCCCTCACCAAGCATCCCGATATCACCAGGCGCAATTTCCAAGAAGGGAAGAAAACCGCTGCGACCTGGATGAGCAACAGCTGCCTGAAGCTCAACTCAGAGAAAACAGAAGTCCTCATCCTCGGGTCCACCCCCTCTTGTGACCGCCTGCCCTCGGACACGCACCCACCCCAACGGACCACACCCGCACCCTCAGCATCATACTTGACCATTCACTCACCATGAATCACCAGATCAATACTGTATCCTCCACATGCTTCGACACCCTCCGCATACTTTGCAAAACTTTCAAGTGGATCCCCCCGACTCCACGAAAACCATCACCCATGCACTCTTCACCAGCAGACTGGACTACGGAAACTCCCTGCCAGACTTATCCTCGATATCCCACGACATGTCCACATCACCCAACACCTCCCCGACCTCCACTGGCTCTCTATCGAAAGAAGAATAACCTTCAAACTGCTCACACACACCTACAAAGCCCTCCACAACACCGGACCCCAATACCCCAACAAACGAATTTCCTTCCGCGCCCCAAGAGAAAACTCCGCTCAGCCGACCTCACCCTGCCATCGTCCTTCCTTCTACAGGACCAGAGCAGGGGGTAGATCCTTGTCCTACCTCACAGCCAAGGCCTGGAACGAACGCCCCCTTAACCTCGAATGGAGCCCGACACTGCTTCAGTTCAGAAAGAACCTCAAGACCTGGCACTTCGTATGACCCCAATGAAGCTGCTCGCACCCCCTCCCTCAGCACCTTGATACCCTCAAGGGTGAGTAGTGCGCTTCACCAACCTTGATTGATTGACTGGTGTATTTACTTGCACCATATGCGATGACCCTACTGTAAAGTTAAATATGTCAGTTGGGTTGTAGCCAATTTGAGCATATTTTAAGGGTCTCAGTACATTCACTGGGTTATGGACAGCAGTGTCACAGTTTTCAGAGTTCATGAACTAGCACTATTAATCAGCCAAAGAATGTGGTTGATCTCACAAAAAGAGGCACTTTTTCACATGGCATATATGTGCCAAAGCTTTGCCAACCTTATTGATATTTGAGGGGGAGCAGGGTTTTTCCATGAATGGGCGATAGCTACTCTTGCATCTAAAAGGAGATGAGCTAACAAACCCCCTATATAGATTGTATATGCGCACTAGCTGTTCTAGCCTGAGCCCCAGTGTAGTACTGGTGGGTTAAGTGGAAGCTCAACCTTTGAGATCCTCCTAGTTTAAGATAATATCTCCTTGCAGAAGGAATGCATTTGTATGAAGAGTGACCACATGTGATAATAAAAGCCCCTTTCCCCCACCCCGAGCATGGCATGTACTCTAACCAACATAAAGTACTGTCACATAAGTTTTTTATATGTATAAGCTTTGTACTTTAAACATATTGAGCCTTTGGCCACTCTTGTCATTATGTGCAACCAGGTTCCCTCTTGGATTTCTATTTCTACATATAGCCCTTATTTTAAGATATAGTTATATTTCCTCAACTGTAGTAGATTGTACAAGGTGGTACACAAGTATGAAAAACCCTAAACTGAGAATCTTTACAGAGCAATTGTTCTATAGATTCTTTCTCAACTACCACCATTTTTTGCAATTTGCCCATTGTATCAATTGTCTAAATCTAAAGTTGTCTAGTCATAGTAAATTGCAGATCTGGATGCATGTTGCCCTGTCCAGGAGTACCCCATTTTGATATAGTTTCCCCAGCACAGGTGTGTCCCCTGAAAGGCAGTCTCGAAACCCCAAAGTCATTCACATCAAGCTTAAAATGTTGGTTATTGAGGATTAGAGAGAAATTTAGGTATGTTTTGCCGTTTGGGGAGCATGTCCAATATTGTAGCAAGGGCGGTGCCTTTCAAAATGGTAACTTTAAATGTTTTTTTCTGGCTGCAAATTGATCAGGGTGAAGAATAAGAGTATTTGGTGCTCTCCTTTCCTTTGATCCTTTCATTACAGTTTTGATGATAAGGTGGTATTAGAACCTGACCACGCTTTTCAACCCCCTTAGTGCACTCCATTTCCACCTTAAGTAGAAACATTAAAATCACTGTCTCTGTTACTTGTTTGAAAGCAAATGTTGATCTTCCATCTTCTAACCAGGGACGCCCCATCAGAGGTATTTCTTCTTCCTGGCCTCCCTAAGGGTGCTTGCTTAAGGACATTTGTGCAGCAGCTTATTGGGCCTCTCCTCATACGTTTATATCTCATTTTAGTTTGCTATAGGGGATGTGTTGTTTTCTTTTTTTGTATCAGCAGTATTGAATGCAATCCCCCAATATAATCATTATTTTTTTGAGGGTTGAATAAATTGTTGGTAAGTCAATTAATTAATCAATCAATAAGGGTTGGTAAAGCGCTATTATTCACCGTGAGGGTCTCAAGGTGCTGGGGGAGGGAGGGGGTGGCTCCATTGAGTGCTGGGGTCATCCAAAGAGCCAGGTCTTGAGGTCCTTCCTGAACTGGGGCAATGCTGGAGCTTGCCGGAGGTGGAGGAGGAGGTTGTTCTAGGCTTTGGCTGTGAGGTAGAAGAAGGACTTTACTCCCATTCTGGTCTTGTAAATACGTGGGACGGTGGTCAGAGAGAGCTTGGCTGAACAGAGGTGTCTTTTGGGTGTGTGGAAGGAGATGCGTTTGTTCAGGTAAGCGGGTCCAGTGTTTTGAAGGGCCTTCTATTCATGGGTGAGAACTCGGAGTTTGAAGGGTATTCTTCTTTCGACTTGGAGCAAGTGGAAAGTCATGGAGGTGTTGGACGATGTGACTGCGATGAGGGATGTTGAGGATTAGTCTGGCTGTGGCGTTCTGGACATTCTGGAGTTTGTGAAGGCATTTATTGCTGATTCCGGCATAGAGAGCGTTGCCATAGTCTAGTATGCTGCTGATGAGCTCGTGAATTTACAGTTTTTCTGGATTCAGGTGGATCGATCTGGACATCTTTAGAAGCATGTGGAGGGTGTTGAATCAGGTCAAGAATACGCCGTTGATCTGGTGGTTCATCGTGAGAGATGAGTCTAGTATGATGCTGAGGTTTTGTGTGTGGTCGGTCAGGGTGGGCCGATTTCCTCTGACAGGAGGCCACCAGGAGTTGTTCCAAGATGAGGGGATGGAGCCTATGTGAGGATTTCTGTTTTCTCAGAGTTCAGTTTCAGGCAGCTGTTCTTCATCTAGGTGGAGACGGCGTTGTGTAAGTGTAAGCTTAGCAAATTCTACAAGCTATGCCTATGCTTGGGGTTACGCTGATTGATGTAAGGACTGGGACAAGGGAGATGGACGGGGCAGGTAACGCATGCTTTGCTAATCAGTAATCGTCATTACTCTGAGCCATAGTCTTTCTCGTCACAGTCCTCATGTTAGAATCCGGGTTCTCTGGTTGGCACAGGTAGGTACTTGTGACAAGCAGGGAACCGTTCCTCTAGTCAGGGTAAGGGGTTACACTCCTAAAATAACCCCTGCTCACCCTCTAGGTAGCTTGGTGCGAGCAGACAAGGCTTATCTCAGAGCGTTATAGGTTAAGCATTTGTGAACACATACAGTAACCAAGTGACAACACTACAAATGGACACCACACAGGTTTTTATATTAAAAATAAGGATTCTTTATATAGAGTTACTACAAGACCATTAAACGACAAAAATACACAATACTGTTACTTCAGATGGTAGAAGTTTGCTTAGTTCTCTTAAGTTCTTAAATGCGACACTTTAAGTCAATGTACCTTAGATGCGACACGCAGGGCAACAAAAGTGTTGCAACGATGCTGATGCGATGAAGTTTTTGGTGCAAAGAAATAAAGACGTGAAGATCTTCCAGGTGCGTTACGCTTCTCCGATGTTGTGAGAAGACTCGACTCGATGCGTCAGCTACAGCGGCGTCACCCCTTTACGCGATGCGACGACAGCGGCCTTGGCAGCGGCACTCTTCTCCGACGTTTGTGAGACGCTTCCGTTCAATGCGATGCTGCAGCGGCGTCACCCCATTACGCGATGCGACGACAGCAGTTCTGACGGCAGCACGCTTCTCCGTGGATGCAACTATGATGGCTGCAATGGTGACACGCTTCTTCCTCGATGCGAGACTCTTCTCTTGATGCGGTGCAATGCGTCAGCTACGATGGCTGCGATGGTGACACGCTTATTCGGCGTTGCGAGACACTCCCGGAATGATGCGAGACGCTTCCGCTCGATGCGATGCTGCAGCGGCGACACCCTTTGCGAGATGCGACGTCAACAGCTCAGACGGCGGCACGCTTCTCCTTCTCGAGTCGCGCTTCCAGCTCCTTGCAACACGCAGTCCCTCAGAAGCCCCAACAACAGCAGCAGGCACTTCCAAAAGACTCTGGGGAGCTGGGGGTGAAGTCCACTGGTTCAGGGGGCAAGCTCAGCACAAGCCCTTGGAGATCTTTTAAGCAAAAGTTTAAATAAAGTCTTTGTAGTCTTTTCTCCTCTCCTTTCAGAAGCAAGGCAACCACTGCAGGCAGGCCAATCCCCCAGGTCAGGGACAGTACTCCTCCTTACAGCTTTCCCAGTTCCTTCTCAGGCAGAGGTTCTTCTTGTCAAGCAGGATCTAATTTCTTGGGAGCAGGGTCCCAATACTTATACCCCTAATTCCTTTGTTCCTCTGGGGTAGAGGGGCCTTTGCCCAGTCCAAACCAATTCTTGAGCACTTTGTTGACATGACTCTGCCTTTCTATTCAGGGTGCAGGGCAGAGACATCAGCCGCTCCACAGGAGGTGGAGCCAGCATTGTGGTGGCAGAGCACAGCCCTAATCAGAGTCCAGGTGCACTCCTCCCACCCATCTGGATGTCAATCTCTCCATTCACCACCAGGCTACCTAGCCCTGCCCCTCTGGGTTTCCCCAGCCCTGTCACTCACACAAACCAGACAGGCAGATACACATCAGAGCAGAGGCGGGCTGAAATGGTTAGGCAAGCAAATACCAACTTTCTAAAAGTGGCATTTGCAAACACAGAATATTAAAATAAACTTTACTAAAAGATGTATTTTATTATTCTGAGTTCAGGCATACTAAACTCGATTTTCTACCATGTTCCCTGGGTCTGTTAGGATCATAGGATGTAACAATTCTAACAGCCCATTCTGGCCTATGGAGAACAGGTAGCCTTACAATAGTGAAAAACGAAAATGGCTGTAATTTACTATTAGGACATGCCACACACATCAGGGCTTGTCCTACCTTATGCTTACAATGCACCCTGCCCTTGGGCCTACCATAGGGGTGACTAATATGAAGTTAAGGGAAGGTTTAGGGACTGGGAAGTGGGTGCACTTACCCAGTCAGCATGACAGTACCAGACTGCACGCATGTTCTGCAGTGGCAGACCTTAGACAAGTTTTACCAGGCCGCTTCTGTGGGTGGCACAACCAGTGCTGCAAGCCCACCAGCAGCATTTGTATTTACAAGCCCTGGGCACTCCTGGTGCACTTTACTGGGGTCTGACAGTAAACCAAATAAGCCAATCATGGAATACAACCAACATATACATTTTAAATAGGGAGCACTTGCACTGTGGCACTGATTGGCAGTGGCACAGTGCTCTGAGCGGCCAACACCACAAAAACACATGAGGCACAGCGACAAAAAGTGGAAGGGAGACTCACGCCAAGGTGCCAGGTCTAACACCTCATATTACTCAGCCCCATCGTTCTGGGTCATGACGCAGTAAGTTGTCATTGTCGGCAATAATGGTCATTGACATAAGCACTGTGACGAGGAAACTGTGACTCAGATTATTGAATATTAATAGTAAATAATCCAGCCATTTTTAATTTGGCAGCCCAGTTCATCTTCCACAACTACAGTTTAGGGGTCATTCCATAAAACTTGTAAAAAGAGTGCATACTAAATAAGATAAAAAATTGCTGTCTAGAAAGTGTGAAGTAAACTCAACAGAAAGTACGTTTTGTTTTTAACTATGAAGTGGAACAAAAAGTGCTGCCTTTGACAACTAACTGCGGCAGTCTCCAAATTTCAGAACGAGAAATCTTTAACTGTGACCCTCTGCGCTCTGATTTTATGGTTCACAAGTAACTGAGGTTATGCTGATGTTACATTTCTTTCATATCGAATATGCGGATTCTTGTTTTTCAGTGTTCTACGTTTTTATCGCTGCTTTTTCATCCGACACTAATGCTTAAAACCAAGGCATAAATCCTGTCACCTAGAACGATTTACTTTCCACAATTCTTCAAGTAGTAAAGTGGCATTTGTCACCAAGAAGAAGCAAGCTTTGCAGTATGTGGAAAATGTTCTTGGACACGATTTGTAGCTTTTTTAAATCAATTGTCACTCCAAGAAAAACGCATGCACTGAATTATTTAGACAAAAGCAGAAGCATTTGGGATTATTGTCTCAGTATTACAGATTATATTTACGACTAATTTTTTTCATGAGCACAGTTGTCGAAACAATTCTAGGAATCATAATGTGAACTGACGAGAATGCTCTTACACTCTGCTGAACTTTACTATTGTGAAATGTCATTATGTTCAAAATGTTTTAGAATGATATGCCTCTTCAGAGTCATAATTAAGCAAACATGATTATTAAAATTCCTGAAAGAAAATACAGCAGATAACCAATTTATAAAAAGTTCACAGATCATCATGTTACCTTTGTTAAAATGCTATCTAAAACAACACCAAAAATGTAAGCTGAAATGCAGTAATAATAGGTGCAGTGAAGACCACTTTAAAATAAGAATGAATCCTAAATACTATGCACTTCTTTTTGGTAAAACATCCTATAGATATTTAAAAATGTCACGAGGGATAGAGCACTACACATTTTTAGTTATTTAAATGAATTAATGAATTAATGTATTGAATGAATGATTTTTTTTATCTTGCCTAATTACTTAAAAGCTTTGCAAAGTTGCGGTACATTATCAAAAATTGCCCTAAAATACGTATCTCATGCCATTATAATACGTATATCTCAACGTGTATAAATTTGAAATGTCATTTGCTCAGTAATGACAGATCGTTTCTGAAATGTAGTCTGGTTCTATACTTCATTGGTTTTAAAATTACGTATATAAAAAGGTCCCTGTTCCCTATATGCTCATGGGAGATTGATACTTAATTCATTGCGGGTCTTGTGGGTGCCATGCAGTTCTTTCCTGGACGGGGCTCTTCACCGTTCACCACCTTCTGTTGCTACCAGGGACTCGGCAGTTGCAACCGCACATTTACATAATTTTGTGTAATTTTCAAATTGTTTTTGATTTTCTCTTGTTCCCTTAATTCTATTTTAACCATCCATTTTATTTAATTGTATATTTTCTCTTGAGTTTATAGGAGCTAGGTACAGCTTGAACCTATCATAAATTCATCTGCCTGTTGCCTGTGTTGTTTTATTTAAAATATTGTTGAAAAACTAGTTTTACTACCAAAGGATTGTGGGAAAAATATACATAACCAACATATTAAAAAAATATTAACACAGTAATATATTGGTAAGTATAGGTTTATTTTGCAAACTTTAGGGGCAGAACTCTGCTACATGCAATGTAGAAAATAGCAGACATTATATTGGATTCTCTGGTCTCTGTGCAAGCCAGTGTTCAGAACTAGACAGTATGGGATGTTATCAATGCCCAAAATACTGAGCAAACATTACATATACTCCAAAGGAAGAAGCTCCCTGCCTTAGGCCCACGTCACAAAAGAAACCTTTGACCCAGTATTATGTCATATCTGATGGGAGTTAGAAGACCAAAGTTATTCCCCAACAAATAATGCAGTCTCACAAGCACCTCTGTTGAATATCAGTTGCTTCTGGTTACTTCCTTTCTCAATCCCATACTCTGTTCCTTGAGCATCTCTAGAGGCGAAGTATAAAAATGACAACTCTATTGAACCCAATGCAATCATGGAATCCAGTGACTGATGGCAAGGAGTGTTTTCGACTTATGATGAGTAAGCGAGCAGCAAAAAGTCATTTTCTTGGAGGGCTGCTATTTCTGACTTATGAATTGTTCTTGGAGACAGGCTCTAAAACTTTAGAGAACATAGAAAACTTTTAAATTGCTTCTATATGCAGGGCATTCTGTACCATAGACCCCAGAATTTAAAATAATCAACGTTTCATTCTTGTGTTATTGTATGGTTGTCAATTTATTTTGAACAAAACTGTGTGATGGCCTTCCACTCACATGGTAAAAACTCCCATCTATTTTTTCAAAGAGCTATTCTCCAAACTAGATTTACTAGCTAGTTGTAGATTTTTTAGATATGTATGCTGTCATTGGAGAACTTGCAAATCATGATCTACCCATCCATCAGGATGATCAAAAAACCGGAGTAGTGCTGTGACCAGTTGTGACCAAAATTGTCTTTCCAAGATCTCCCAGCTATTCTTCGTGAAAAGTGATGCAAAGGCCAAATTGCCCTCTGTTCCTCAACGGGGTCTCAACTTCATCTTCCAAATTTGCTGAGGGTGGCAGAGAAATAACCTTTGACCTCTGTGACATCACTGGAACTCGTGTGATATATGGCACTGAGAAAGCCACTGGACAGGTAGAAAATGTCCATTAAATCAACATAACATAAACAATTTTGCACAGGTTTTTAATGCTGTTGGCATCAGTTTTGCACACTGCTTGTTGCACGTTAGTAATCTTACCGGGAAGGTGCCTCTGTGCATTTCTCCCTGCTAAATCACCGACCGTCGACCCAAGCGGACCCAGCTGTAGGCAGGCCCGCACTGCACTTGGGATCGACGCGTCAGACAGGGGGCGTGACCATTGGCAAATAAAAATGGCGCTGGGGTGGCCACGCAGCGGGCGCGCCGGTGGCGCGCCGAAGGCGTGCCAAAGGCAAGCCCGTCTGCGCCCGTCCGCGCCCGATCCACGCCCAGCGCCAGGACCCCTGCCCCTCGCCACTTGACCCCATTCAGCAGAGAGGAGTTTTTAGATCTGAATAACTCTACATGCAGGCCCCATGACTGGGATCTAAGTCAGAGGGTCTCTGGGATGAGATCATGCCCCAAATGTGATGTCCAGCCTTGGAACGATGTTTGGGAGGTTGGACTGCAGCCCCCCGCGAACAGGCAGAAGGCTGGAGAGTATACGATTGAGAGCAGGGCAGTGCCCCTCCCCGTGATGAGGTCTCACTCTCTTCAGTCGCTCAGTTGTGTTCTGGTGAATGTTCGGTCACTCCATAAGCACAGCTACCAAATTCATGTTCTGATAGAAAGTGGCATGTATGATCTAGTTTTTCTAACTGAAACGAGGACAGACGAAGCATCTGGTCCGGATTGGAACATTGCCCGACCGAGTGGGTATGTTGTCTCTTCCCAGGACAGACTTGATAAGAAAGGGGGGGGAATAGCTGTTGTACATTCATCACATCTCAAAATCCGGGTGGAAACCCACCTAGACCTTGCCGCGGAAGCTATGTCTTTTACCATTTATGTGGCTAATATGTACAACTTCCACGGAATTCTAGTCTATCGTCCTCCAGGCCCGAAGTCCTCTTTTCCGGCGATGCTTATGCATTTTTTAGAGTCCCGGCTGGATCATCATTATCATTTAGAACTCACGAATCAGTCAGAGGTTGCCACACTAATTGATAGCTTAGCAGCGCTGGATTTTAACCAAGTAGTGGCCAGCCCCACGCATAGTGGAGGACATACCTTAGATGGTATATTTATTAATAATATAGTTTTGAAGGGGGTTAACATCATGGCACTTCCCTGGTCTGACCATAAGGCAGTGAATTTCACTGTTATGACTGGGATATCAGTCATTTCCTCGGGTCATAGAGCAGGGAAACGCATGATCCGACCATGGTCCCAGGTTACTGCGGAGAAACTACTCCCCTTACTGGCCGGGTCACGCCCTGTCTACACTAATGATATCTCCGTGGCGTCAAAGCGCTTTAACGACTGGTTGGAAGCGGCGGTAGAGAGGGTAGTCCCTCAGAAGCTGCTTGGATCCAGGAGAACCAAACCAAGCGCACCTTGGTATAGCATTGAACTTAAGACCTTGAAGGCAACATGCAGAAGGGTGGAGCGGCCCTGGAGAAAGGATTATAGTCCTGAGGGAAAATCACAGTATAACTCCTCCCTCGCAGCCTATAAACAGGCAATAGTGGCAGCCAAGAGCGCTTATTTCTCAACCAAAATTATGGATGCCGGCAACTCGGCTAAGGAGCTGTTTAGGACCATAACAGCTCTGGCTAAACCGCCGCAGGACAACAACTATTGTCCTGATCAAGAAACTTGCCAAAAGTTGGCGGCATATTTTCAAGAGAAGGTTCAGGTTATCTACAATGAGTTCAGTAGTAGGCCTTCCAGCATAGAGGGGAAAGAGCTAGTGCCGGAAGCAGACTCCTGGAACAACACGGGACTCAGGGAGTTTGCCTCAATCACGGCGGAGGAAACTCGGAGGTGGATCATCTCAACAAACTCGGGATCCCCCCTAGATCCCTGCCCTCCATCAGTTTTTCACCTGGCCGTTGAGGTGATAGCGGAAGAGCTGTCCCAGGTAATTAACATAGCACTGCAATCCGGATGCTATCCCTCTTGCTGGAAGAGGGCTATAATTAAACCTTTACTAAAAAAAGCCACATTAGACCCCCTTGTCTTAAAAAACTATCGACCAATTGCCGCCCTGCCTATGGGGGCCAAGATTTTGGAGAAAGAATTGAACCGTGCCCTTACGACACATTTGGTGGCCCACGATCTACTTGACTCTTCTCAGCATGGTTTTCGTGCCCAGCACTCTACAGAGTCAGCACTGTTGATCGCAACGGAAAAGGTGCGGGCTATAGTAGACGGGGGAGGTCGCGCAGTCCTGGTGATGTTAGATCTCTCGACTGCCTTCGACACCTTCAATCATAAGGTGCTGCTCCGAAGGCTCCAGGAGTTTGGGGTACAGGGAATGGCATTGGCCCTACTAGCTTCTTTTTTGGAGGGTAGAGACCATAGCCTGTCCTGGGATGGTCTACAGTTGGACCCTTTCCACCTACCATGTGGGGTGCCACAGGGCTCCTCTTTATCACCTACGCTCTTTAACATCTACGTAGCCCCTCTAGCCAAGCTCATCAGGGCCCAGGGCTTCACTATAATCTCCTACGCTGATGACTCGCAGCTTATAGTCTCTGCTGGGCAAGAAACAAATGACACGGCTATTAAGTTTCATAGCTGTAAGTCAGAAATTATGAGATGGATGCGAGAGAATTTTCTCAAAATGAATACAGAGAAAACGGAGATAATTGAATTTGGCCTGGGAAAGCCCGCATGGAATAGCTCCTGGTGGCCGGCCGAGGCAGGTGAATGTCCCTCTCCTGTGTGCAAGGTTAGAAATTTGGGAGTGGTGTTTGATAACCAGCTCAATTTCTCTGCGCATGTCAGCAATCTTGCCTCCTCCTGCTCGTATTTAATCAGGATACTGCGGAAGATTTTCCCTTTTATCAACCCTGACCTTCGCAGGAATGTGGTGGTGGCTTTAGTGTTGTCCAAAATGGACTACTGTAACGCACTACTACTGGGACTGAACAAGGACTTGCTGAAGAGACTGCAGGTCATGCAGAACGCAGCAGCCAGACTCCTGTTGGATGTACCTAGGGATCAGTCTGTCGCTGAGGGAATCAAGGCATTGCACTGGCTCCCTGTCCAGCAGCGGATAGAGTTCAAGGCGCTATGCCTAGTCCATAAGGCGGTGTTTGGGGGGGGAGCCAAGGAAGTGGAGAAGCTCTTTACTCCTTACCTCCCGGGTCGGACACTCAGGTCATCTACTCAAAGCCTGCTTAAACTTAACCGTGTGAAAAAAGCTAGATGGGGTGGCAGAGCTTTTTCGTATCAGGCGGCAAGCCGATGGAATGATCTCCCTGGTTTTGTTAAACGTACTGACAGTCATCAAGCTTTTAGAAAATTGATAAAAACATGCCTTTTTGATGTGACCCGATGTTAGTGGAAGCAGTTTCTCTCTTTGGACTAGCCCCGAGATGCCTCGGCATTTGTTCGCGCTTTACAAGTGACTATCCTATCCTATCCTTAAGGCAACCATAAAGATACAACACCACTGTTCAGAAACATGTCAAAATAGCTCTAAGCTGCTATTACCAACTCCTCTCTTACAGAAGTCCAAAAAGTCTATGCTGCTAGTATTTTCTACTTCATATTAGTTGTACATATGCTCACACACTGACATAGTGCTACATTGCTATTCAAATTTATTCAAATGCAAAATATATTTGAACTAAAAACTGCTGAGCATTTTTTTCTGAAGTCTCTTTATAACATGGAAATGTTCCTTAATGTGTAAGTGGTTTCTTAAGCTCAGGTGAATCAAGTACTGAAAAGTGCTACGTTTCATCAATAAACAAAATCCTACTGATGAATACAGGCCCCAGCTAGGCCCGCAGGACACAAGGGTTCGCTCTCCTGTAATGGAATCTACAAGGAAGTTGGCACGGAAACTGCAAAGTACAAAGACAAAGTTTATTAACCCTTAAGGGTGGTCCTACAACCTATACAACACTCTTCAGTATTGCACAGAGTAGCACAAAGAACTTGCGTACACGGTCCCCTTTTATACACAACAGAGGGGCTCATAAGTGGGTGGATACAACATGAGGCAAAGGACATTACCTTTTATGGACATTTTCGATACAGAATCAATATGTGGGTGGAGTAACTAATTTCCTGAGCCCGCGAAAACATGGTCAAGCAAAGACTAACTGGTAACAGATGTGGTCAAGTCTGGGCATGCGCCAGACGGACAAAGGAGCTATTTATAGACTGTTACTAGGCAGATAACGAGAGCAACTGACACGAAGATAGGACTCTTCTCGTGCTGAGCACGTGGAGACATGACAATACAAAATGGAGTCCAAACATTAGTCAATATGAAGGAAGAAACTGTGGCCTAGGGGAATTCATGTCTTTAGTGAATGCTTAATCACATCGTTGTTTCAATTTTCAACAGACGACCCTTTCAGCATTTACTGAAGACATCCGGTCTATTAGAATAATCATCATATATGTCAATTTTCATCATTTCTTCTATTTCCTTAGTTAAATGTTTCTGATAAGTGACATTGGCAATAGCTTTCTTATCAGGAATACAGAATGACACACATAGGGAACAGAGTAAAGGACCACATTGGATACAAATGCAACAAGAAAACAGAATTGCTACGATAATACAGAGACCAGTTAAAACCTTCCACCCCCATGTGGTGATTAATGACCAAAACCATCCCGAAAAGGTCCAAGTGCCATTTTCTGTATGGATTTCAGCTGCAATTTTATGTAGTTTATTGATAGCATTATAGACTGATGGCGTGTGGTCAGGGATGAACACACAACAACTACTTCCGATAATTTTACATGCTCCACCTCGGTCAGCTAACATAACATCTAACACCATACGATTCTGTAACGCAACAATTCTAGTAATTTGTAATTCTTCCGTAAGATTCCCAAGAGCAGCAGCGGTTTGATTTGTCACAGCCTCTACAACTCTTGTTAGTCTTCGAACTTTCCTACTATTTAGGGCAGCTCCAACAAAGAAGAACAGTCCTAAATTAAAATCAATATACTGCTGCAGACTAGTATCAGTTTGGTCAACATCATCAATAGATAGAGTACGTTTAAACCTATTTACAGTCACATTATTCAACAACTTCAAATCTTTGTGATAAGATGCAGGTGCCAAGAATACAGGAGGTAATAGGAATGCTACATAACATACTCCGGACCAACCGGCTGGCAAACGATAATAACCCTTATTCCCACATACAAAGTATGTATTATGGGATGCTAAGAAGGTACTATTATTCAACCCGTCAATGTTCAGGATAATGATACAGTCACTGACACCAACAGGAATATAACCCACACTCTGGACGCACAGGTCCGCTTGAGCTTGTGCCACTTGAATCACGAATCGGTCCTTCCCCTCAGTGTCTCTAGTGTTCGTGAAAATGTAGGGGATCGATTCATTGTCTGGTCGATACTCTTCCCATTCCCAAATTGTCCCATTCGCTTGTGGATAACCATCTTTATCTTGATGAAATTCTCTATTAAGTCTAAAGAGTAATCGTCCCACGGTAGGTTTCCGTGTAGCAAAAAGCAAAGTGTACCATGCTCTACAAGAGCCATTATGAGAAAAAGGAAGAGGTATGAACGGAGTTCCTCCTTTCTTCTGGTGAGCTGGCATCATGCCACATATCCAACAGTTCATAGCATTAGTGGCAACATGGGTATGATGCAACATCTGGATGAAAGTGTTATTCAAATAAGACTGACGATGCTTCAATTCTTGATACGGAAGGGTATAAAAGTAGTGCTCCTCAGGCACTGGGGTGGTCAAAACAAGCAACTCACGGGCAGGAGTTACATCCTCAACAAACCATGTGGTTATACCAACAATAGCCACAATGATAATAAAGCTTGTCGCACAAAGAATCTTCTTTTTCTCCATCTTACAGTAAGAAGTCAATATCTTCCTGAAACTAAAAGGTTGTCAGAACTCTTCCCCTTAGGCAGCGGTTGATTTCTTCACCAGCGGGCCAAGACGGGTGTCACTACACTAATGCAGGGCTGATCCCCCCCCCTTGCCTCATTGGCTCTCCGTTTCACTAACCTAAGGGCCGTTCTGACAATTTGTCCCGATACTGAAGAATTCACTTCCTTGGTCTGAGATGATATCGTCTTACTTCTGGAATCGTTTGGTCCGAGAAGAGCTCCTCGCTGTCGTTTGGTTCCACAACACGGCCTTTCTGGGTAGTCAGGATCTCTCGATGGTCGGTCAACACAGCAGGCTCCACCAAACCTGGCGGCACTTTCCTACAGTGCGTGGAATGAATCCAGTTCTTCCGATTGGAGACTCGCACCGCTGTCCTTGTCGCCAACAACACCTGCTCAGGACCCGACCACCTCGGCTCCAGACTGTTCGTCCTCTCGAACGCTTTAATTAGGACATAATCTCCAGGTTGAAGAGAATGGCCTTCACCAGTGGATCGGTCAGGGAGCGCTTCTCGAACCTGTTGATGAATAGAAACCAAATTATCAGTCAACTGTGCCAAGTAATCGCTCATCATTACACAAGGTATGTCATATGCTGAATTTGGCTTTGGTGTACCCCAAATATTCATTGGGCGTCCGAACATGATCTCATATGGCGTGAGACCGGTTCGAGAATGCGGTATCGATCTGATCGACAGTAATGCCAGCGGTAAAGCATCTGGCCAAGTCAAAGAAGTCGAAGCTTGGATCTTCGCGATCTTAAGCTTCAAAGGGCCATTGTACTTCTCAACTAATCCCGCAGACTGAGGGTGAAACACTGCATGACATTTCTGGGAAACTCCCAGTCCTTTCAGTACATACTTAATAACGTCTGCTATGAAATGGGGTCCATTATCACTCCACAACAGTCTGCAAACACCATATCGAGGGAAAAACTCCTTCAATAGCATCTTGGCTGTAGTCATTGCAGTATTGTCTTTCGTAGGGTAGGCCTCAACCCATTTGCTGAAGGCACAAACCACTACTAGAACATACTTCAGATTGTTACAGCGTTCAAGCTGAATGTAATCCATCTGCAATACCTCAAAAGGTGCAGTGGGTGTTACAAACCCTCCTGCTGGAGTTCGTGTCCCTTTTCCAGGGTTGTACTTCAGGCAAATCATACAAGTCTGTACCACCCTCTTTGCCGTACTAGCAATCTCTGGATGCTCCCAGACTTGAGTAAGCAATTTTACAATTGCGGAAGCTCCAACATGTGCTAGCCCATGTGCCATCTGAACCATAGGTTGTACAAAAGCTGTGGGTAACTTCCACCTATCCATCTGCTTATTTCTCCAACAACCTTCATCATCCAATTCTCCATCATTAGACCATTGCTCCCGTTCCTTATCGGAAGCGGTCCTCTGTATGTCCAGCACTTCTCTCCTTGCATCGTGCCATTTTTCTGCCTGCGACTTTACAACGTACATCGCAGTAGCACCAGGCTGCATCGCAGTCTCTCGTGCCACTCGGTCTGCCAAAGCATTCTGTTCTCCAACTTTATCAACCACTTTCTTATGGGCGCTACATTTAATTATAGCAATCTTCTTCGGATATGTTAATGCAGTCAAAAGGTTGTGAACTAACTCTCCATGCATTATCTGTGCTCCATGTGACGTTAGAAACCCTCTCTCCTTCCAGAGTAGGCCGAAATTGTGCGCTACTCCGAAGGCATAGCGGCTATCTGTATAAACATTCACACACAATCCTGCACTGAGCTCACATGCTCGTGTTAATGCTATCAGTTCCGCTGCTTGAGCTGATTTCTGTGGTATGCGTGCTGTCTCCACTATTGTTTGCAGTGTGGTAATTGCATACGCTGCTGAAGTCGTACCATCTGGTAGCTTCAGGCATGATCCGTCCACCCACAGTTCTCCATCTACATCTGGAAAGGGCGTATCCTGGAGATCAATACGACCCTTTGTCTGTTCCTCAGTCACAAGAATACAGTCATGTGCCTTTTGTGCTTCAGACTGGGTTTCCGGGAACGGCAACAATGTGGCCGGATTTAACGTTACACACCTCTTTAACGTAATATGAGGAGCCAAAAGCGTCAACTCATATCCCGTTAAACGAGCACTGGTCAAATGCTGCGTCTTTGTCTGATTAAGCAGGGCATCAACAGCATGGGGGACTAATACCAATAGTTTGTGAGATAACACAATTCCCTCACTTTGGCGTATTGACACAGCTGTCGCCGCAACCGATCGAAAACAACCGGGCAATGCTCGGGCAACAGGATCAAGTACAGCCGAAAAATATGCACAAGGGCGCTGCTTGTCGCCGTGCATCTGCACTACAACTGATAATGCACATCCATCCTTCTCATGCACATACAGTGAAAAGGGCTTCGTATAATCAGGGGTACCTAACACTGGTGCTGAACAAAGGGCCTGTCGCAATTGCTGAAAGGCAGTTTCACACTCATCTGACCAGGGAAGAGGAATCGGTGTGTCCTTCGTCAAAAGGGCTAACAATGGTTTAGCTATGTGTGAAAATCCTAATATCCATTGCCTACAAAAAGAAACAAGACCCAAAAATGCACGCACGTCCTTCTGTGTGGAAGGCACTGGCGTGTCCAAAATTGCTTGAATACGATCTGGTGTGAGTGCACGCCCCTCCTTAGACAAAAGGTGACCCAAATAAGTCACCTTTGGTCTACAGAATTGCAATTTCTTCCTCGACACTTTGTGATTGTGGGATGCCAAAAAGTAAAGCAAGGATAACGTACTCTTCTCACACAGCTCAGGAGTGTCGGCCGCCAACAAGATGTCATCGACGTATTGTATAAGGGCGACACCCGTGGGCAGAACAAAGGAATCCAATTGCCTTTTCAATGCTTGACTGTAAATGCTAGGGCTTTCTGTATAACCCTGGGGGACTCTACAAAATCTATAAGACCTATTATTCAGAGTAAAACCGAAAAGGTATCGGCTTTCAGGATGAATAGGGATCGAAAAGAAGGCATTTTTCAAATCAATAACTGAAAACGTGGTCGCCGTCGGCGGGACCAAAGTGAGCAACGTCGTGATATCAGAAACCACTGGATACTGAGGTATCACAATCTTGTTCACTTCCCTTAAATCAATGATAAACCGATAAACTTTGGCATCCGTATCTTTCTTCAAGATGGGTAAAATAGGACTGTTGCAGACGTTGTAGGGAACTTCCTCCACTACTCCCACCTTAATCAAATCCTGCACAATCTGTATAAGGGCCTCCTCCCCCTCCTGGGAAATACGATACTGAGGGAGGCGTGGTAACACCGCACCCTCCTGGACACTAATATGGACAGGCGGAATCACCATCTGTCCCACATCAGTATCCGAAGTGGCCCACAAAGTACGAGGGAGAGAAGCTAACACAGTATCCTCTGCAACCACACACATCCGTTCTGTCAGAGGGTGATTATTGTTTAATATCACACGTACTCCAGCGGGGGAGCAGCGGATTGTAGCTCTGAAGTGCTTGAGCATATCAAGACCCATAATGTTGTCAGGCGTGTTAGGGGCAAGCAGAAACGGACAGGGTGCAGAAAAGGGATCAACATGGAATTCAAGGGGTCGGGAAAGAGGGCTTCGAGAGAGTGTACCATCAAACCCTACCGATGTAACCATTAAGCCAGACGGGGGAGCCCTCGGAACCAATTGTTTGGACAGCGCACTGCGGGTCGCTCCTGTATCAACTAGGAACCGATCAGTAGAACCCAAAACCTTCGCTGAGACATAAGGACCCTTCTGATCAACCGGCACTTCAACTGATTCTAACCCCCATCCAACGCATTCCTATGCATGCTGCGAATCATGGTACCCAGAACGGTCAGTCCCTGACATTTGATACTGGTGCTGTGGATCAAATACATTAGGTCTATCTCGCTGCTGCGCGGTAGGTTCAAAACGAGCACGATCATTAGAATTCCCTCTGAAATTCGAAAAGCCCCCTCTACCTCTCGGTGGTCCCTGACCACGTCCCTGGCGAGATGCGTACAACGCCGGACAATCTCTGGCCCAATGACCCGACTGTTTACAATACGCACATTGATTCCTATTTACATCTGACCGACCTGAAGGGGGACCATAGAATCCTCCCCTACCTCTATCGACACCCCGACGAGGCGGACCATATACTTGCGCTAACATCACTTTTGTTTTCAAATCTTTCGATTTCTTCTCCTCCTGCCCCTTCGCTTCTTGTTCCTGACGCTCATAATACTGAGCCATAGTCAGGAGGGATGCCGGAGACGAAGTAGACCAGGAACTTTCACTCGCTTTTAAACGAGCTGCTATTCCCGGCAATAAATTCGCCACATATTTATCCACAAAAAGATGGCGACCCGTATCATCCGTAAGTGACTGACCACTAAAATCATGAAATGTCTCCTCAAAGCGCGTAAAGAAATCTGAGACTGATTCATCAACCTTCTGTTTACACGATGCTAACATATTCCAGTCAATCTTTTTAGGGAGGATAATCGTTTTCAACTTGGTCAAAATAGCAGCGGGGAGATCTAAGATAATCTGAGGCGGTATTTGCGCGGGTTTCCTCTCCCTATCCTCATCCTCAATCTCAGACCACTTGGCCTTAAAAGCGGCTTGATCATCCACCTTCCGCACAGAGCGCCACATATCCGGTGGTAAGATAAGCCCAAAAAACAAATCTATATCTGCTAAAGTCATAGTACAGGAATTCAAGGCCCCTTCGACCTCTTCATAAAAGGCCGCTGGGTTCTTGCGGGGGTCAGGCAATGCGTTTTTAATGCCATAACATCAGCCCTATGCCAGGGAGTATAAACCCAATTATACACAAAATATCCCCTAGCATCGGGGGAAGATATATCTGAACTGTTTCCTGCGCCTTTAGGAGGAACATACAAAGGTGCCGCCTCTCGCATTGGTTTAGCATGCACTAATTCGCCCTTATCTGACTGGGAGAAAGACGGCTGCTGGTCGTCCGCCTGCAAGGTCAAGCTCTCCTCCTCCCTGTTCCGGCGCGCTTTGTCCCGCAGTTGAAGCATCTCATCTCGTAGCGCAAACAGCCGTCGGACCGCATCAGGCACCTGAGAGGGAGAGAAAGTACCATTACGTAGTGCTCTAGAATCCGACACTATCTCCTGTGGCTCAAAAACATCAGAATATTTTCGAAAGGCAGCAACCACTTCATCAGAGAAAATGGCAGCAAAATACAACTTTTCCCTATCCTGCCATCCTTCCAGAATCGGTAATAACTCTGCAGAAGATATCTTATTTGAGACTGCACGATAAGAAAGTTTCCGAAGCTCACCCGAGCGCTCAAGAGATAACATGGATCGCGTGTCTATCTTATCTTTACCCGATCCAGAATCCTGAAGTGCCGGAGCAGACGCACCTACATAAGGTGGCGGGGAACGATCTAATAGGAAAAAATCACCATCAAGATTAGTAAGGACAGGATAAAGAGGCTGCCGAACAGCATATTGACCCGATACTTGCAGCCTACGCTCTTTCTCCTGTCTCTCCGCCAGGTCTCTTTCCTCCCGACGCTTCGCTTCCTGTGCTCGCACATGATCATTCTTCTGTTGCTCTTTATCAAACAGCGCTTTCTCACGTTTCTCTCGCTCACGCACTTCCTTCACCCATAACCGCACACATTCAAACATGTCTTGGCGGGCACGCCGTTTACACATACACTGTTCCACATACACAATCTTACGCATATCAAACGATCCATACAAAGGCCAGCGCAACTCAGGATCCTTTTTGGTGTATTTCCTCCATACTGTGCTGTACATTATAGAAGAAAGACCATGTTTCACATACATATCCCTATTAGGAGTCCCCTCTAGGGGAGCCGGTGCAGATTCCTCGAGGTTTAACCGGTTTCCAAAGCAGCAGCACCACTTACGGAGTGCGCTAAAAGCAGGCATGCTCAAAAATAATGCAAAATATACAGTATGATCCAAAAAATGGCACTTAAACTCTGCGCCGTTCAAATTTACACAGCTCCGGAGAAATATCTCCACATTACCTGCCTATATGTGTTGCAACGCATATATTCTCACAGTAATCAATACAAGATATGACCGGTCATCACAAAGCAAACTCAAATAGCCAACCCAGGCTTCAAAAACTCGGAGCAAGTACCGTACAACGGTTCTTACCAATCAAGAGTGTCCAGATTCCAACTGCCAAGCTCCAAAATTCGCCCAAACGGCTGTCACGGCAAAACCGACAGAAGAGGTCTGTCGAGGACCGGCGCCACCCAGATGGTCAGTTCGGAAGGGAAGGAAGAAAACCTCGGGATGCCAGGACTAAAATGCCTCTGGCAGTGATCACATCCCCGGCCAAATTCCTCACCTTCGTCACGACCAGTCCTTCGAGCATCCGAGTCGCCGATGAGCCCCACGTGACGGGCGCCAATTGATGAATACAGGCCCCAGCTAGGCCCGCAGGACACAAGGGTTCGCTCTCCTGTAATGGAATCTACAAGGAAGTTGGCACGGAAACTGCAAAGTACAAAGACAAAGTTTATTAACCCTTAAGGGTGGTCCTACAACCTATACAACACTCTTCAGTATTGCACAGAGTAGCACAAAGAACTTGCGTACACGGTCCCCTTTTATACACAACAGAGGGGCTCATAAGTGGGTGGATACAACATGAGGCAAAGGACATTACCTTTTATGGACATTTTCGATACAGAATCAATATGTGGGTGGAGTAACTAATTTCCTGAGCCCGCGAAAACATGGTCAAGCAAAGACTAACTGGTAACAGATGTGGTCAAGTCTGGGCATGCACCAGACGGACAAAGGAGCTATTTATAGACTGTTACTAGGCAGATAATGAGAGCAACTGACACGAAGATAGGACTCTTCTCGTGCTGAGCACGTGGAGACATGACAATACAAAATGGAGTCCAAACATTAGTCAATATGAAGGAAGAAACTGTGGCCTAGGGGAATTCATGTCTTTAGTGAATGCTTAATCACATCGTTGTTTCAATTTTCAACACTACAGTTAGCAGAACTCAAAACAGTGCTGGGACTCACTAAAAGGCATCAGAGGTGGGTTTCAAGGGAACCATGAGTTAGTATCCGTCCCAGTACATTCTGGTCAATGTGGCCCATCTTTGCAAATTTGAATTTTTCCAGTACAGCAAAGATTGACAACTATTCATTTTCTTAGCCCTAGACATGAGTTTTACTCTTCATGAGCTCTTTGGTGGAGCACAGCAAGTACAGTGTTATATCCGTTTGCAGCATAACATCCATAGACCAGTTTCCATTGAAACTTACAGCCGAAGGCTATATGTGAGTGCCAGTCCTGTTTTGAGTGCAACCACATGAAGAATGTTTTTGCAGTACTTGAAGGCCTATGAAATACATTCAAACAGTCCTGCCTTTCTCTTTTTTATTGCAGCTGCAGCACTTGGTGTGAGAAGTCTTTAAGGCCCATACATGTAATGAGAAAAGTAAAACAAAAAATCTCAGACTGCAAGGTCTTATTGACTAAAGTGTCATTACCTCCTCAAAATGTTACAGGTGAAGTGAACCTGAGACTAATAGGACAGTGGAGTTGGGGTGGGTATTTTTGAGAAGGTGAAGAGATCAATACCACTGGGAAGGAGTGGATACGTCTAAGAGAGAGAGTAAATATAATGTGAAGTAATATTCTTGTCCACTTGGCAGTTATTTGTTTACCCTTTCAGCAAACAAATGAGCAAAAATTAATTTCCAGCAGAATTACCAAGATTGCAAAATGAAATCTGTAGCAGAATGCACAATGTGCAAAAACAAATGTGAAGCTACATCTCCAAATCAAACATATAGAAAATGAGTTTTGAAGAAACTCACAAAAAAGGAAACCTATTTCAATCTAAAATAACTATTAAAGAAGTGCAAAGCAGCCTTGGTTCTGTGTATCTAATTGTATGTTAACATCAATGTGAAGGAGATAAATGAACAACTCTTTCCACTATGATGAAGCTCTCAAAGATATAGTGATATATGACATGCTTAAGAAAGTGTAGAAGTTGCAAACATTCAAAATGTGTGCTGAGAACTTTTCTATTGAACATGTGAAGTGTAAGAAAGTTCAAGAAGAATAGCCTCCTCTAAAAGAAATATCAGAATTGTGCAATTAAAAGAAGATACAGCACAGCAGGTCTAATTTCATTGCTTAAAGATTGGTAGTAATAATAAGGGAATTTTGTAAAGCGCTTGTTTACGCTCGGAAGCGTGTCCCCGCGCTGAAACTGAAAAACTCAGAAACAGAAGTGAGGAGTGGGCCCGGTTATCTAGAGAAAAGATGTGTTTTTAGTTTCTTCCGGGAGCTAGATTCAGATGGATCCAGGCGAAGGTTAAAAGGTAGAGCATTCCAGCTCTTCGCCACCAAGTAGCGAAAGGATCTTCCTCCCATGCCGGCCCTTTTCACCCTAGGGACCTTTAATAGGCCTCCATGTGAGGAGCGCAAAGCGCGTGATGGTACATACCTGGTGACTAGGTTCTGGAGTGGTGCTGGCGCCTTCCCAGTAAGGATGCGATAACAGGTACAGAGGGCTTTAAATTCAACTCTGCTCCTTACTGGCAGCCAATGGAGGGTCTGAAGGGCAGCTTTGGAGGCCGATCTTTTGGGGAATTTTAAAATAGTGGAGAAGGTCTATCTATCTATCTATCTATCTATCTATCTATCTATCTATCTATCTATCTATCTATCTATCTATCTATCTATCTATCTATCTATCTATCTATCTATCTATCTATCTATCTATCTATCTACCTACCTATCTATCTATCTATCTATCTATCTATCTATCTATCTATCTATCTATCTATCTATCTATCTATCTATCTATCTATCTATCTATCTATCTATCTATCTATCTATCTATCTATCTATCTATCTATCTATCTATCTATCTATCTATCTATCTATCTATCTATCCGTCTATCTGTCTCTCTGTCTATCTGTCTGTCTGTCTGTGTGTCTGTCTGTCTGTCTGTCGGTCAGTCTGTCTGTCTGTCTATGTGTGTACATGTATATATATATATATATATACATTTTTTTTCTTCCAAATTTACCCCAGAGATGAGGTGATTTATTTATGAAACGGGCTGCTTCTCACCCCTATTGGTGCCTCTGGCCTGACGCATTTCAGGGAATCCATCCCTTTCTTCAGAGGCCAACACGAGCAGCCGATTGTGTGCTACTGCACTATCCCCTGCATGCTAATTTCTTTAAATGGCCTCAGGTGCGCCGCTTGATAGTCTGTTTTTCCCATTGCCTGCTGGGATCTGTAGTCAAATATTGCACCAATAACATCCCTCCAGTGGGTTGGGTGCTCGTGTCTCTTTTCAGGGGCAAATTTGTGGCCCTCCATTAAGCCCGGGTGAAACTCAGTCTGTTTAATTTCCATTATGTGCTGCGCCGATCACGAAGATATAATTTCTCTGCGCAGACCCAGAACGCTGCAGGGGCGGTGCGTCGCCTCCATGACCTGGAAGCGCCGTAAGTCTATTTTTCCACATTTTCCCCAGCGATGAGGCCGCACTCCTTAGCAGATAGGTGTCCCCACTTTTATTTATGAAACGGGCTGCTTCTCACCCCTATTGGTGCCCCCTGGCCTGACGCGTTTCAGGGAATCCATCCCTTTCTTCAGAGGCCGACACGAGCAGCCGATTGTGTGCTACTGCACTATCCCCTGCATGCTAATTTCTTTAAATGGCCTCAGGTGTGCCGCTTGATAGTCGGTTTTTCCCATTGCCTGCTGGGATCTGTAGTCAAATATTGCACCAATTAGATCCCTCCAATGGGTTGGGTGCTCGTGTCTCTTTTCAGGGGCAAATTTGTGGCCTCACACTCAAAAATACAAGCTAACATTTTCAAAACAATGGATATACCAAGCCCAGTTACAAGACACCTATTCAGTAATTCCAAGATCTACACACACATCCACTCATTCACCAACAGTCCCTATACAGTCACTCATACATGTACTCACTCATCATATGTACACATACACCTATACATCCTCTTACACACCGCCACTCATCCATAGAGTTACTCACACACATAGTCACACATGCAAACAAAGTATCAAACATCCATTTACTTGCATATACAGTTATACACACACTACCACACTTACTTCTACAGAAACTTACACATACTTACTCTCTTAAACAATCACTTATAGAAACACCTACTTATTTGTACAGGAACTCTTCCAATCTCTCACTCTCACATATACTCACTTATATACACCAAAACTCACATATACTAGTTTAAAACATATGTAGTTACTTATAAAGACACTAGTGAGATAGTCATTCACTCACAAACCCACCCATACACACACTCATCCACCTATACAGTCCTGCACACATGCTGTCTTCAACACATACAAACAGTGAGTCACTCATTCATGCATCTATGCACTAAGTAATATCCCCCACCGAACTATACAGACACTCAGACACTCATACTGATACTCAAAAGACCAACTAATAACCCATATAGACACTCATGTAGCTACTCACCAACTCATGCAGCCACTTATACACAAAGTGAGAGACTGATACAGATATTTACATATTAAACATTACTCACTAACCCATGTATTCACTAAGATACACTTAATCAGTCAGTTATACAATCAATTTTACAAAACAAACTCATCCATTTAGACACTTATATACCCATTTATTCTTCCATCAACCTTGAGATATACATGTATAAAACATATTTAATTTTCAGAAAAACACATATTCACTGGATAATGTCATCAGTGATGTCATTTGAGATATCATCAGTGATGTCATGATCACTCATGACATCACTGATGATATCTCAAATGACATCACTGATGACATTATCCACTCATGTCAGTCATGAGTGATGTAATATGTGACGTCATCAGCAGTGCATTGCCGGCGAGCGAGTTATAGTTATCTGAACTAACTATAACGGCGGAATTTCTATGGTTTTGTATGAGTGAAATGTCCAACTAACTATAATGCCCCTGAAACCTATGTTTTTTTCAGTGAATTTCTAAGGTTTTTTAAATTCTAATTTCTAACTATAACGTGCCTGAAACCTATGATTTTTTTCAGTGAATATATATATATATATATACGGGGCGGACACTTGTCTGTATTTACTTCGGTGATGAAATAAAATCGATACCAAGAAGTAACCCCCATCTTGTGGATTGATTTACTTCCTTTGAAGAATTCTGCGGTCCGTACCAGCAACTCAGGCATTAATGCTATATATGTATATGTATTATTATACTATGTATACATGTGAAAATGTCTCGGTCTGCCTGTTTGCCTCAGTGGCACAGAGAAAATGGGTGGAACTGACGTTGGCACGCCGACAAGGACCTCTTATGGCTCCGATGACATCATACTGTGTCGCGAGCGGAGCCATGCTATTATGATGTCCTTGTCGACGTGGGAGAGCTAGGAAAGAATTTCCGTGGAATGCTGGTGCAGGGGATATTCAGCTAAGTGTTCAGGCTAGTCCTTTAGGAGCAACTGTTTATGTTGCCACTCCAGAAACCGAAACCAGTGATCCGAGGGCAGAGGCCCTGCAGATGGAACATGAGGTGGGGTGCCCAGTCATGTGCACCGGCGGGGCAGCGAAGTGACAAGCACCACAACGCACAAAAAGAGGTAACATGGGCACTAAATGACACAGGATCTTCTCTTTGTATCTGGCAGGAACAATAAAGTTAAAATGCCCTAGTACCAAAATGTATAATTAGTGCTACAACGGTCTTCAAGAGGACCTGCAATGCCGCTTCTGCCTCCCGAACCCTGGAGGTGGCACATGTGTCACGCGGTACAGTCATCCTGCGGTGGGACGCACACTCGTTGACCTCTCATGGCACTGCTCTACACTTCATGGAGGACGCTTTTGATTAGCTATGTTTTCTGATAACGTGTCGCGCCGGCCCCGTCCAACAACAGAACTCCTTTAGATCCAAACAGACTCTTCCACTTTCTCACCGCAAGTGAAACCAGGCCACGCGGACACTTTGACAATACAACATCTGGGAATGCACTTTTCGGTAAAAAACACACATTCCTTCCTCCTAATTAATCAACTAAACATCTCACTGAAGAACAGGGGCCAACTTCCATCGGTAAACAGCCGTTACAACGACTTTTTTACTTCGCGATACCATTACAACGCATGCATTACTACGCATGCGTTGTACATAGCGAAGTTATTACTACACTTTTTTTAGAACGCATGGTCCTTTACCACGCATGCCTTTACAACAAATTTTGTTGTAAAGGTATGTATGACAAATGACCATGCGTTCTAAAAAACATGTAGATGATCCAAGTTGTTATAAGGAAATAGAGGCTGTTCCATTTCCTCACAAAGATGTGCACCACCCCTCAGAGACGACGTGAAGCAGGAACCACGAGGAGAGAGGAACCATGAGAGTGAGAGGTAAGGGGGATTGAACATGGGGTGTTTTTTTTCTAGGGTTTAGGGTAGTGCAGCGGTGTTTGGGTAGTGTAGGGGTCATGATGGGGTAGTGTTTTAGGGTTTAGGGTAGTGCAGTGGTGTTTGAGTATTGTAGGGGGTCATGCTGGTGGTAGTGTTTGGGGTTTAAGGTAGTGCAGTGGTGTTTGTGTAGTGTAGGGGGTCATGCTGGGGATAGTGTTGTATGGTTTAGGGTAGTGCAGTGGTGTTTGGGTAGTGTAGGGGGTCATGCTGTGGGTAGATTTAGGGTTTAGGGTAGTGCAGTG
The DNA here is from genome assembly GCF_964204655.1 of Triturus cristatus. Lineage (NCBI taxonomy): Eukaryota > Metazoa > Chordata > Amphibia > Caudata > Salamandridae > Triturus > Triturus cristatus. The sequence goes on from NC_140592.1 coordinate 1,117,945,299, forward strand.
GTGTTTGGGTAGTGTAGGGAGTTGTGCTGGGGGTCGTGTTTTAGGGTTTAGGGTAGTGCAGTGGTGTTTGGGTAGTGTAGGGGGTAGTGAAGGGGTAGTGTTTTAGAGTTTAGGGTAGTGCAGTGGTGCTTGTGTAGTGTAGGGGGTAGTGTTTTAGGGTTTAGGGTAGAGCAGTGGTGCTTGTGAAGTCTAGGGGGTAGTGTTTTAGGGTTTAGGGTAGTGCAGTGATGTTTGTGTACTGTAGGGGGTCGTGCTGGGTCCTAGTGTTTTAGGGTTTAGGGTAGGCCTGGGCTAAAATTCCGTTCCGCTCGCGGAAATTGCGATAATTTGACATTTTCTCGTTCCGCGGAGAGCACGAAAATCCGCATCTTACTGGAAATGTTTTTCTTGCTCGTGCTGTAAAAAAATACATCCTCGTGTGCGCGCGATCTCCTTACCTGAATCCCCGCGTTCGCTAACATGTTTTCCCGATCCGGTTGCGTTCTCCACAAGATGTTGGATTGTTGGTAGCCATTTGCGCTGTCTCGCGACAGTTCGCGCCCGCATTAACGTCATTTGTCACGCGATCACGTCATTCATCGCGCAATCATGTCTTTCTTCTCGCGATCATGCACCGCGAGAGTATGAGATGATGTAGATCTCGCGCCCGTGAGCAACCGCATGGGTACGTTGGCGAGCCGCGATCACGCAGAAAATACCGGCAACGGGCGGGAAAAAAACTTCTGCGTCTTCGCGATATTTCCGTGTCTTTGCGGAGATTTTTAAAATTTTCGCAATAGTTTGCGAAAGTGAATTTCGCAAATTCCGCCCACCCCTAGTTTAGGGTAGTGCAGTGGTGTTTGTGTAGTGTAGGGGATCATGTTTTAGGGTTTAGGGTCATGCAGTGGTGTTTGAGTAGTGAAGGGGTCGTGCTGGAGGTAGTGCTTTAGGGTTTAGGGTAGTGCAGTTGTGTTTGTGTAGTGTAGGGGGTCATGCTGTGGGTAGATTTAGTGTTTAGGGTAGTGCAGTTGGGTTTGTGTAGTGTAGGGGGTCGTGCTGGGGTAGTGTTTTAGGGTTTAAGGCAGTGCAGTGGTGTTTGTGTAGTGTAGGGGGTCATGCTGGGGGTAGTGTTTTAGGGTTTAAGGTGGTACAGTGGTGTTTGGTTAGTGTAGGGGATCATGCTGCGGTAGTGTTTTAGGGTTTAGGGAAATGCAGTAGTGTAGGGGGTCATGCTGGGGGTAGTGTTTTAGGGTTTAGGATAGTGCAGTGGTGTATGGGTAGTGTAGGGGGTCGTGCTGGGATAGTGTTTTAGGGTTTAGGGTAGTGCAGTGGTGTTTGAGTAGTGTAGGGGGTCATGCTGGTGGTAGTGTTTTAGGGTTTAGGGTAGTGCAGTGGTGTTTGTGTAGTTTAGGGGGTCGTGCTGGGGGTAGTGTTTTATGGTTTAGGGTAGTGCAGTGGTGTTTGGGTAGTGTAGGGGGTCATGCTGGGGGTAGATTTAGGGTTTAGGGTAGTGCAGTGGTGTTGGGTAGTGCAGGGAGTCATGCTGGGGTAGAGTTTTAGGGTTTAGGGTAGTGCAGTGGTGTTTGGGTAGTATAGGGGTAGTGTTTTAGGGTTTAGGGTAGTGCAGTGGTGTTTGTGTAGTGTAGGGGGTAGTGCTGGGGGTAGTGTTTTAGGGTTTAGGGTAGTGCAGTGGTACTTGTGTAGTGTAGGGGGTAGTGTTTTAGGGTTTAGGGTAGTGCAGTGGTGTTTGTGTAGTGTAGGGGGTCATGTTTTAGGGTTTAGGGTCATGCAGTGGTGTTGGGGTAGTGAAGGAGTCGTGCTTGGAGTAGTGTTTTCGAGTTTAGGGTAGTGCAGTTGTGTTTAGGTAGTGAAGGGGGTCGTGCTGGGGGTAGTGTTTTAGGGTTTAGAGTAGTTCAGTTGTGTTTGTATAGTGTTGGGGGTTAAGCTGTGGGTAGATGTAGTGTTTAGGGCAGTGCAGTGGTGTTTGTGTAGTGTAGGGGGTCGTGCTGGGGTAGTGTTTTAGGGTTTAAGGCAGTGCAGTGGTGTTTGAGTAGTGAAGGGGGTCGTGCTCGGTGTAGTGTTTTATGGTTTAGGGCAGTGCAGTGGTGTTTGTGTGGTGTAGGGGGTTGTGCTGGGGGTAGATTTAGGGTTTAGGGTATTGCAGTGGTGTTTGGGTAGTGTAGGGAGTCGTGCTGGTGGTAGTGTTTTAGGGTTTAGGGTACTGCAGTTATGTTTGGGTAGTATAGGGTGTCGTGCTGGGGGTAGTGTTTTAGGGTTTAGGGTAGTGCAGTGGTGTTTGGGTAGTGGAGGGGATAGTGAAGGGGTAGTGTTTTAGAGTTTAGGGTAGTGCAGTGGTGCTTGTGTAGTGTAGGGGGTAGTGTTTTAGGGTTTAGGGTAGAGCAGTGGTGCTTGTGAAGTCTAGGGGGTAGTGTTTTAGGGTTTAGGGTAGTGCAGTGATGTTTGTGTACTGTAGGGGGTCGTGCTGGGTTCTAGTGTTTTAGGGTTTAGGGTAGGCCTGGGCTAAAATTCCGTTCCGCTCGCGGAAATTGCGATAATTTGACATTTTCTCGTTCCGCGGAGAGCACGAAAATCCGCATCTTACTGGAAATGTTTTTCTTGCTCGTGCTGTAAAAAAATACATCCTCGTGTGCGCGCGATCTCCTTACCTGAATCCCCGCGTTCGCTAACATGTTTTCCCGATCCGGTTGCGTTCTCCACAAGATGTTGGATTGTTGGTAGCCATTTGCGCTGTCTCGCGACAGTTCGCGCCCGCATTAACGTCATTTGTCACGCGATCACGTCATTCATCGCGCGATCATGTCTTTCTTCTCGCGATCATGCACCGCGAGAGTATGAGATGATTGAGATCTCGCGCCCGTGAGCAACCGCATGGGTACGTTGGCGAGCCGCGATCACGCAGAAAATACCGGCAACGGGCGGGAAAAAAACTTCTGCGTCTTCGCGATATTTCCGTGTGTTTGCGGAGATTTTTAAAATTTTCGCAATAGTTTGCGAAAGTGAATTTCGCAAATTCCGCCCACCCCTAGTTTAGGGTAGTGCAGTGGTGTTTGTGTAGTGTAGGGGATCATGTTTTAGGGTTTAGGGTCATGCAGTGGTGTTTGAGTAGTGAAGTGGTCGTGCTGGAGGTAGTGCTTTAGGGTTTAGGGTAGTGCAGTTGTGTTTGTGTAGTGTAGGGGGTCATGCTGTGGGTAGATTTAGTGTTTAGGGTAGTGCAGTTGGGTTTGTGTAGTGTAGGGGGTCGTGCTGGGGTAGTGTTTTAGGGTTTAAGGCAGTGCAGTGGTGTTTGTGTAGTGTAGGGGGTCATGCTGAGGGTAGTGTTTTAGGGTTTAAGGTGGTACAGTGGTGTTTGGTTAGTGTAGGGGATCATGCTGCGGTAGTGTTTTAGGGTTTAGGGAAATGCAGTAGTGTAGGGGGTCATGCTGGGGGTAGTGTTTTAGGGTTTAGGATAGTGCAGTGGTGTATGGGTAGTGTAGGGGGTCGTGCTGGGATAGTGTTTTAGGGTTTAGGGTAGTGCAGTGGTGTTTGAGTAGTGTAGGGGGTCATGCTGGTGGTAGTGTTTTAGGGTTTAGGGTAGTGCAGTGGTGTTTGTGTAGTTTAGGGGGTCGTGCTGGGGGTAGTGTTTTATGGTTTAGGGTAGTGCAGTGGTGTTTGGGTAGTGTAGGGGGTCATGCTGGGGGTAGATTTAGGGTTTAGGGTAGTGCAGTGGTGTTGGGTAGTGCAGGGAGTCATGCTGGGGTAGAGTTTTAGGGTTTAGGGTAGTGCAGTGGTGTTTGGGTAGTATAGGGGGTAGTGTTTTAGGGTTTAGGGTAGTGCAGTGGTGTTTGTGTAGTGTAGGGGGTAGTGCTGGGGGTAGTGTTTTAGGGTTTAGGGTAGTGCAGTGGTACTTGTGTAGTGTAGGGGGTAGTGTTTTAGGGTTTAGGGTAGTGCAGTGGTGTTTGTGTAGTGTAGGGGGTCATGTTTTAGGGTTTAGGGTCATGCAGTGGTGTTGGGGTAGTGAAGGAGTCGTGCTTGGAGTAGTGTTTTCGAGTTTAGGGTAGTGCAGTTGTGTTTAGGTAGTGAAGGGGGTCGTGCTGGGGGTAGTGTTTTAGGGTTTAGAGTAGTTCAGTTGTGTTTGTATAGTGTTGGGGGTTAAGCTGTGGGTAGATGTAGTGTTTAGGGCAGTGCAGTGGTGTTTGTGTAGTGTAGGGGGTCGTGCTGGGGTAGTGTTTTAGGGTTTAAGGCAGTGCAGTGGTGTTTGAGTAGTGAAGGGGGTCGTGCTCGGTGTAGTGTTTTATGGTTTAGGGCAGTGCAGTGGTGTTTGTGTGGTGTAGGGGGTTGTGCTGGGGGTAGATTTAGGGTTTAGGGTATTGCAGTGGTGTTTGGGTAGTGTAGGGAGTCGTGCTGGTGGTAGTGTTTTAGGGTTTAGGGTACTGCAGTTATGTTTGGGTAGTATAGGGTGTCGTGCTGGGGGTAGTGTTTTAGGGTTTAGGGTAGTGCAGTGGTGTTTGGGTAGTGGAGGGGATAGTGTTTTAGGATTTAGGGTAGTGCGCCCAATCAGCCACAATATCCGTGGACAAAGGGGAACCTGACTCTTTTGAACGCTCCGCCAATTGAATAATTTGGGTCAAGGGTCCTACCACATCCAAGACCTATCAATTCCTTTCTTGGGATCCCTCATATACTTGGAGAAAAAGGTACATAGTTTCTCATCAATTTCAGGCATGTGTGCCACCTTCCCCTTCAGTGAGGGTCTAGGGCATTCTCCCCTCATCCTATTCCTGACCTCCCTTTCAAGGGGTTGATGGATTTTCCCCACCACATACTCTGCCACTTTGGTGTCAGGGGTCCACTCCACCGACCTAGGATGGTAAATTTGGGTAGGCTCGAACATGTCCGAGTGGACCCCGTCCCCAACCCGGGACTGAGAGGAGTGGGAATCTGGATGCCAGGGACGCCCGAGTCCTTATCCTCATCGGAGGAGAAATCGTCCTCCGATACACCCTCTCCTTCTAAGGGAAACCCGCTGTCGGGGTCTACAATAGTGGTGACAGCGTCGCAATTTTCTCTGGACTCCACCTCCTCCTCCCGGCAGGGTGCATGTTTTAGCATTCGCGCACTCTTGAGGAAGGTCTCCGTAAGTTTATCAAATCCTTCCAAGTACCCCACGTTATGCTTAATGGCCCTTTTATTCCCCATCTGGGAACTACTGGGACCCGCCACCACCAGATCTGGGTCACTTAACAACTCAGGGATGCTTTTTGCCAGCTTATCAACCTGATCCCTAAGAGGAGCCAGCACCCTAGAAATAGCCAGAGAGAGGACTTGGTCCATTGCTGGAGGGAGAAGTTGGGGGGCCATTCCTCCTCCACTTCCTGGTAGGAGGAGTAAAAATGGTCGTCTGGAGAAGACATGATAGCAGAGGGTGTGAGCACAGAACAAATGCCCTTAAAATCCTTAAGGCAGCCCCCTCGCCGTTGCTCCAACAGCTGGGCTTTCCCTGGAGCTGTTATAAGAATAGACTGAGGCGCAATACCAATTACCACCACCAGGTGGTGCTGGTCACTAACGTGCTCGTGTGGGGAAATCACCACGTAGCGGTGTCAAAATTAGGTGAGGGGTGGTCGGGAATCAAGCGAACACTCGACGGAGCTGCCTCGCTCGGACAAGACGCGCCTGACAGGATCTCACCGTGCACAGAGCGCACAGCGGGAGAAACTGCGAGGGGGAGAACGCTCTCGGGCAAGAGCCTGCTGCACAGGGAAAATGATACACTACCAAGGCAATAATGCTAATAACGCGCACAAGAAACCGCTATACAAACAGCAACAACGTCAGATTAAGCCAAGAATGTAAGGAATGCACTTAACTGACATGCAGTGAAGAAAGAGGAAGCGGAAGGGACGTCACAATAATATGTGATATGATTGGACTATAGTTGCCTTGGAAACTACCCCCCTAATGGTTAATGGGTTGTGTGGTCTTTTCTTTAATGATTGTTGTGTTACGTTTTCTTTGACCTACTTTGCAAATAAAGTGAGGAAAGATATGCATAATCCTCGCCTCCGTCCTGCCATAGAATTCATTAAACTTTATTCGATCTGATTTAGAAACATAGATCATAAAAGTGTACATAAAAACAGTAAATCCTCTTTCCTAATACAATACAGTGAGAATTAATTAAAACCAGTAGGTAAAAACGGGTGTTACATAGCCCGGTTCAGAGCAACTTCAGGTTAACAGAATTGTAAAGTTCAATGTTTCGCAAGATCAATCTCATGTACTTCGTGGAAAATACGCAATAAGGGGTCCAATTAAGATGTAACGCTCCAATACCTGACCAGTCTGCACTATATAAAACTGCAGAAAAACTAAAAATAAAAAGTGTTTTGCACACTTGTGTCATTGGGCTATATGTTGGCTACATCTGGGTGATATATGTACTACATTTGGGCTCTTTTTTCTCTGGTGGCCATCTTGGGAGACTTATTTTGTTATGAAGTTTCCTAATTTCCTCATTTACTGCAGTCTCCTCAGTAGGAAATGCTTTCAGGTTTTTACTTTGATTCCATCAAGAAGGCATTCAGATGTGTCACACATTTGCCATGAATTCCAAATGTTAGCACTCTAGTTGTTCATTAGATCACTGTAGTGAAGCTACTGCTCACCAGGGAGTTAACTGGAAGTCTTTTGCTGGTATTAAAAGTGATTGTTTCAGTCTGCATGTCAGAATTCTCTAATGAAATAGAAGAGGATTTGAGATCTCACTTAAAACATGCCCTAAATTTTCTTTCTGCAGCACTAACCATAATTTCTATGGCAAAATGAACCCCCTCATTTTGTTCCTTTTTAAGTTAAATGTTTTAAGAGTTACCAGTTTATTCCAATCAAGATGGCTTCAGATGTGCCATACTTTTGTCATAAGTAAGGCTGTTAGTGCTCTAGTTGTTCTTTAGAACACTCTGGGAAGCTGCAGTAGAACACAAAGGCATCAACTGACAGTCTGCTCCTGTTGAAATATAACAGGAAGATATTTGAGATCACACTTGAAACATGTTCTAACTTTTCTTTCTACAGCACTAGCCATAATTTCTATGACAAAATGAACCCCATCATTTTGTTCCTTTTTAAATTAAATGTTTTAAGTGTTACCAGTTTATTCCAATCAAGATGGCTTCAGGTGTGCCATACTTTTGTCATAAGTAAGGCTGTTAGCGCTCTAGTTGTTCTTTAGAACACTCTGGGAAGCTGCAGTAGAACACAAAGGAATCAACTGACAGTCTCTGCCCTTGTGGGATGTACATGACTTACTGAGAATGACAGACTTCATTCTTACATGACTGAGAAAGATAATGTGAATATACAGAAAATATGCTCTCATTTTAGCTTCAGTTTTCTCTCAAACATGATTCATGATATCCCAGCAGAAGGTTTTTCACAGGATAAAATCACCTTAGAATAAACCACAATTCCTGAAATTAGTATGGTACCATCAACAAATGAATACTAATGTAACTAAAGTCTGTTATCACCCTTTATAGTTCTCCTTTTGGTAAACCTCGAAATCTTCGATACACTACAATGCATATCAATGGGGTACTATCATGTATATTGGTCCCAAGATGGCTGCCAGCAATTCCAGGATGAAGTGCTGACAGCCAATCAGATCTCACGATGAGATGTGTCGTTAGGCTCCGCCCAGATATTGAAACTTTTTCTTTTTCTAATTTCTCATGAACTACTGAACGGATTTACAACATTTAACAAAAAGGGATCTTTCTAAACCAAGGGCTACCTTTTCGCTAAATTTGGGGTAATTCCGTTCAGCAGTTCAAGCTGTAGCCGTGTCTAAAGTTTCCTAAGGGAATTAACATGGAGAAAAAACATTTTGGGACCCCCCTTTTTTCTCGGCCCCCTCTTGCTGAATCACCCCGAAACTTTTAAGATAGGAGCTGACCGGAGCACCCCACGAGTTTTGAAAAGTTTGTGAAGATTTGTCAACTGACACCAAAGTTATTGGGAAAAGAATGTTACGATTTTCCTATGGATAATAGGTTCTAACTATAACTACCTACAGATAGATAGATAGATAGATAGATAGATAGATAGATAGACAGACAGACAGACAGACAGACAGACAGACAGACAGACAGACAGACAGACAGACAGACAGACAGACAGACAGACAGACAGATAGACAGACAGATAGATAGATAGATAGATAGATAGATAGATAGATAGATAGATAGATAGATAGATAGATAGATAGATAGATAGATAGATAGATAGATAGATAGATAGATAGATAGATAGATAGATAGATAGATAGATAGATAGATTGTTTCCTTTTCGGGTTTATTATGTCCACTATAGAGTGAGGGGAATCACCATAGCAGGAAAATAATTGCATCATCATGGAGCTCTGCAAGACAGTGAAATCAGGATTAGAAGCAGCTGAGAGTACTGCACAGAGTAAGTTGGTCTGCCTTACGTATGGCCATGCAGCACACATTTTCTCAAAGAATCCCTGGAGTTGTAGTTGTCTTCAAAGACTTCCACCCAGGGGAAAAAAGCAAATGCTACAATTTATTGAAAACAAAAGACTCTTGCACAAACATGCCTGGTGCTTTGCAGCCACAAATATATAGAAAAATGGGATAGGAGCAGACACCTCTTCCAAGAGAAAATAGAATGCTGAAGTCTACATGACATATTTAAGCGAGGCTGGAATAAAAACCATTGTAAGTGAAGGAAGAATCAATGTCAGACATCATGGAGCAAGAATGTACAGGTATGAAGTTTGTTGGTTGAAACAAGCAGCAGCAGACAGCAGGCAATCTGGGGGAAGCATAACATTTGACAGTATTAAAGGAGTATTAGGCTCATATAGTCAGCCTTTTGTCATTTTGATGGATGAGACACAGACCATAAGGGACGTTTGCTTATAAAATACCTGTGTTCCTTCTCTTTTGTACTAGGCTGTTTTCAATTGATATGCTGTGTTTCTTTCCACCACTACTTGTTTCAAGATATTGCATGCTTTCTATACACTGGTAAAAGCCAACATATGTGACAATTCCATGTTGATGGGAAGGAAGTAATACGTACAGGCGAGAGGAGAGAGGAGAGGAAAGGAGTTGAAGAAGGAAAGGAAAAAGAAGAGGGAAAGGAAGTAGAAGAAGACGACGTAGGCTCAGAAAGGAAGAAACTAGTACACTTGTATGCACATGTATGCCTGTGGTATATGACTGTATGTGGGCCTTCATTTATGTTGTCTTTTTAGCTGCTGGTTCGCTGACAGAATAGCAATGTAAAAAATATGAATGAAAAAATATAGAATGCAAAAATATCGACTCCCTATACTTAAACAGGTAAGTACAAATATATTTTAAAAATATATCGATGTCAAAAAAATAGTTGTACAAAATATCGATTTATATATATGTATGTATATGTATAATAAACAATAAATATTAAATATATTAAATAATAAAATTAATTTTAAAAAAGTAGATTTAATACACATTTTAACAAATATACCAAATAAACGTAATTTTAAAAAGTTAAACACATACATAATAATTAATATAGATATATGTATATACCTACTTTAAAACAATTAATATACGATTAATTTTAATTTATTTTATAATTTTAAAATTATATATACATTTACAAATATTTCAAAGAAAGTTGCCCCTCGAAAGGAAACACACTTGCACCTCCACTTCACCTCTTTAATAAAGACTTTTAGCGAGATCAGTAGTAAATCTGAAATCATTTCAAAAACAGCCTAATGCGTTTCCGGCTAGCGCCCATGTTCATAGACCAAAACTGAGCACACAGCAGCGTCTTTCAGTCACCTCACTGTGAGTGCAAGGCATTTTGGTCATAGTGGTCCTGCACACATCGCACCCTAGTGGGTTTGCTGCTGCGCCAAGATTATATTGTCAGTTAATTTCCTAGTGGGTTGACACCAGTATCGCCTTACTGAGCCAGCTGCATTTTAAATCGTATTTCATTCTGGACCCTCTGTTCTGTTACTGGCTCCACATCAGTGTCACCTCAGATCCGCTTCTGAATGCAGCTGTGCATCTCCTGGGCTGACCAGGGTGTGGGAGTGCGTTTCCTTTCAAGGGGCAACTTTCTTTGAAATATTTGAATGGCCTGTCCAGCCGTGGAGACGCACAGCTACATTCAGAAGCAGATCGGAGGTAACACTGATGCTGCTGATCTCACAACAAGTCTTCATTAAAGAGGTGAATACATACCTGGGCGTGCGTTTCCTTTTGAGGGGCAACTTTCTTTAAAATAAATTTACAAATATATATATATATATATATATATATATATATATATATATATACATATATGTGTATGTATATATATATTTTTTTTTTCTCAGCCCCCACTTGACTAATCACCCCGAAACTTTCAAGACAGGAGCTGACTAGAGCGGGCCATTAGTTTTGAAAATTTTGCGAAGATTCGTCAAACGGCACCAAAGATATCGGTAAAAGAAAAATCGCTATTTGAATAGAAATTAGGTTCTAACTATAACTACGGTCACCAGTAGGTAGTTAGAGTTAGGACCAAGTTTCTCTAGGAAGAGCATTTTTGTTTTGCTTATAACTTTGGCGTCGATTGATGAATCTTCATGAACTTTTACAAACTAATTCTTTGTTCATATCAGCTCCTATTTTGAAAGTTTGGGGGTGATTTGTCAAGGGGGGGCCGAGAGAAAAGGGGGGGTCCCAAAACGTGTTTTCTCCATGTTAATTTAAATAGGAAACTTTAGACAAGGCTACGGGTCGAGCGGGTGAACCGAATTACCCCAAATTTGGCAGGGAGAAGGGTCTTGGTCTAGAAAGCACGCTTTTGTTTATTTGGTGTAAATCCGTGTAAATACGTTCAGTAGTTTTTGAGAAATATCGAAATTTAAAGATATTGATATTTGGGAATTCTGCCATCTAATTGGCTGAGGCGTTACGAGCACAAGCTTGCAGCTTATTGGCTGCGAGCGGTGCGAGCGGTTGCAACTAGGAAGTGTAGGCCGCCATTTTGTGATTCTGTCGAAGCGAGTAAGGGGAAAAAAGGGTGAAAAAAGTAGGAAAGAGCACTGTAACGTCTGTGGGGTGTTTAGGGTGTGCTATAGAGGTGGTGCGAAGCAAACTACTCATACCTAACAGTCTGAAAATGCTGGGTACGGAAATTAAGTGAGGTATTGCGTAGTCTGATGCTGCTAAGGTGAGCTGCTGCGAGAGTCAGGGATGAAAGCGTGAGCCTAAACTGTGTGTCTTATAGTGAGAAGTCATGTGCCCTGGACACTGCAGCACACCTGTGGAAGTAGTGTCAGCATATGTTTATACCTACTAGGACGAACTACTAACTCCTACTGGTTTGAAAGTCCTGGGGTGCGGAAAACATGGGAGGTATTGTCTAGAGTCTCATGGTGCTAAGCTGAGGTGCTGCCGGAGTCGGGGGTGAAAGCGTGAGTCCAAACTGTGTGTCATATGCTGTGGCCGTTGTGCCACATCTGTCAAGTAGTGTCAGCATGTAGTTATACCTACTCGGTGGAATTTTTGTTTCGAACATTGTAACTTGTGTATGGTGCTTAGGGGGTGTTATACAGGGAGTGTGAAGGTAAATTTGCGCATATCAAATCAATACGGTATTTGTAAAGCACAAACTACTTACCCCTATGGGTCTGAAGGCCCTCGAGGCCGGCGTGGAAATTATGTGAGCTATTAAGTGAGCTATTGCCCAGAGTCACATAGTGCTGAGCTGAGGTGTCCAAAGGTGTCCTTCATAAGCATTTCCAAACCTACCCCAGTCAATGTGCCTAGGTCATTTCCACCACAATGCACAATCATGAGGTCAGGGTGTGGAAGATGCAAAGAGGTTTTAACCAAAGGTAGCAATTGGTGCCACTTTAATCTTCTCTGTGCAAACCATTTAATGTCCACATTTTGTAAGCCTAGGTGTAAGTCAATACGTCTGTGTTCTGCACACCTCTTGCACCAGAAAATATAGCTATGTCCAACGATTCACACTAGCATTTTGGAGGTATGGCTGGAAGGTATGGAAAGATGTTTGTAGCTCATGCAGTTCCTTGGTAGAATAAGATATATGTTTAAAGATGGGGAACTACTTTTTTTTGCCATACAAAACGATACGTGATTGGGAGATGAAAAGCATTCTTTTTTAAAAGTAGGGTGCACATTCGTTTTGTGGAAAAGCATCTTTGTGATTGGTTAAGAAAAGCCAACCAACCAATATTACTTTATTTCGGTATTTCACCATAAAAGAACAGCCACAAATATATACAAGCAGATAAAAATGTAAGAAGAATGAAAACAATTCATCAAAGATATTACATTGTTAAAAAAAAAAGACAATAAAATCAGGCACAATCAAGTCCATGATCTTGCATCTTGAGGAAGTTTCCCCTGACTCACCACATGGAGCTTAAAAAACGTGAAACTGCAAAGACTATATAAGAATCTGTGTTGTACTTTAAGATTCTAAATGCTTCCCTGCAATGTGTGGTGCCCAGGTTTTTACACAGCTGAAGCAGCCATCTACGTCTTGCTGTTTGATAGCCCCGGCAAAAAAGGAAGATGTGGACTTCAGTCCCATCACACAAACTACATGCCGGACACCCACTTGTACTTCCTCCCGACCATTTGCCCATGAAAGCATGCAGAGGGAGGCAGCCATGGTGAAACTGCACATATAGTTTCCTTCCTAGTGCCGGGCGGATTTCAACAAGACATGCCTCCAGCCTGCAGGTGTCTTTTATTTCTAGGAAGAGTGAAGTGAGGGTGCCATGTGCGGGTTCTGCAGGAAGTTTTGCGGATATTCTGCCCTAATAGCTAGTACTCAGAGACTTTCGTGATATGCTCAAACAGGCTGTGTCGGGATTATTCCATAGTTGTTTTAGATCTATTTCATAGAGGCTCTCCCTGACAAATAGAAGCCATGGCAGCTTGCCTGACCCAGGGAGTTTCAGGATTTCCGAAAGCTCTAGTCTGTTCTCGGATAATTCCGGTGTTGCCCAAAGGCGCCGCCACAAGAGTAGTGGCCTGTGGGCAATTACCTCAGCAATGGATCTAACCCCTAGGTCCATACGCAATGGAACCAAGGGGGAGATTATCGGTAGCCCAAGCAATTGTCTAAGGAAGTTATTCTCTGTAATGGCTAAGGACCTGTGATTAGAGTGCCCCCAGAGTTCAACCCAATCTCCATAAACAGGCTAACTGGCTTATGGAAAGTCTTTCTAAGAAACTTAGCCAGGCCGCCTGTGGTTTGTGTCAATTTGAGGTTGGATTTCTTAATCTGAGCCCCCCATGTCATATTTTAAGTAAGGGTTAGGCCCAAATAGTCAAATACAGAGACCTGCTCCAAAGGGATTCCTTTCATATGTGGGTTTGGGCGTGTGGATTTACTGGGGTTGAAGATCATATATTTAGTTTTATTGATGTTAATCTCTAATCCCCTACTACTACAAAACTTGCAAAACCCATCTAGAATTCTTTGGATGCCCATCGGCAACTTGGAGAGGAGGAGAGTATCACCTGCAAACATCATAGCAGGGAAATGCTTTTGGGCGATTCTCAGAGCATCTGTGTCTTTGCATGATCTCAAAGCATCTATCAACCCATTGATGTAAATGCAGAACAGGGTGGGGGCAAGCACACATCCCTACCTGACTCCCCTATTGACAGGGATGGGCTGCGTTAATTCCCCATTTTCCCAAATCGAATTTGGGTGTAATTTCCATTATGTAATCTACTCAGTATATTTAAGAGATAAGAGGGAAGTCCCAACTCACTTAAAACCCTCCATAGTGCATCTCTGGGTACCAAATCAAAACACTCTTCAGATCAACAAAGACCAGAAACAGGCTACCCCCTTCAAGTTCGACTGTTTTCCAATAGAGAAGTTGGAGCCTGAATATCTGGTCTATTGTTGACATTTTCTCCCTGAAACCAGCCTGCAGGAGGGTCAGGATCTTTTGATCTTTGAGCCAGGATTGCAACCGGTTCAAGTGGATCCTGGCACAGATTTTCTGTGAGACATCGACCAGGCTGATCGGTCAATAATTTGCCGGTGACAAGGGTGATCCCTTCTTATACACTGGAATGATCTTGGCACCAAGCCACATTGCAGGTAGCACCATTCCCTGCAAGATGGCATTAAAGATCACCCAGAAGTATGGGCCCCAGATCTTGGGTTCGGCCCAATATAGATCCCCTGGGATCTTATCCAGTCCAGCTGCCTTACCAGGTATGATTTTGTTTAAGAAAAATCACTTTCAACGTGGAGTACATACATAGGATAAAATTTGCTGAACTGAATCACACCTGCTACTTCCATTTGGAAGGCACTGTTCGGACTTAAAACAATCGTGAACTTTTAACCTGCACGTGCCGTTAAATGTTCAAGAAAATGTTGCAAAAAAATATCGTTATGTTTAAAAAAATTGATAAACTTTTAACCTGCACGTGTTGTAAAATGTTCTAGAAAGTGTGTTGATAGAATACGTTGCACTTCTGACTTCTATGTGTTGAATATTTAAAAAACGGTTTCTTTGGAAAATTAAAAATAAACCAATAAAGAGAAGTTTTGAAACCTAAAAGAATCAAGGAACTATTCTAATTTGTTCTTTACATGTGTTTATGTGTGGAGCAACACAATTATAGACACAACAGCACCAGGAAGAGGAAGAATCAGGGAGTGGGGGGACGGGGGAAGATGGGCAGAATGGCACACATGCACGATTAAGTACAGCACAAGTGTAGACAAACAATGGTCAAAATTAAACACACCAACAAGGAGCACAAGTCACATAACCCACCAACATCACACCACTGAACGAGCATAGAAGTGAAATCGATGCTGCATTCATACAGGATGTGTACAAAGGCCGGTCGTTGGTGTTGTGGGATGTCTGCGACTGTGGTCATCATGGTCCCATGGTCCCCCACACTTTTCTACGGTGCGCTGTTGTATCTGGTGCACTCGTACGGCACACCATTTTAATGCCTATTCGCGCATGTCCTGCTACATTCAAACTACACCATCACAGTGCCGTTTGGAGGTGGTGCATGCCACTTTACAACATTGAGTGCTGCGGCCCTTGTGGCAGGCCACAACAGAACACAGAGACACACTTACCGCACTTCCTGTACACGGACATGTCCGAGACATCCCGTTCCCCCTGCCGGATAGGCACACCTCAGCACTGACCTGTGTACTCCGGACCAGCACACGCCGATTGTGCAAGCAGAAGGATGCGTGCGTAGCTACATGTCCAGGCTCACTGCCAACGCTGAGGTGACAGCACACTGTGATGTTGCAGAGCTCGTGCCTATCATGCTAAGACAACGACCACAGGGACACACTTGCTCAGATGCGTGTTTGGAGGGCGTTGGCGGTCCTGGAGTTGTCGCGATGAGTCTTGTGGCCCTCATGGGTATCCCTGTATCATGCTCATTGACTCTATGGCACCTGTGGGTGTTCTGGTGTGGCTCTTGGCTGTGTTCCCTTTCATGGTGCAGGTAGTCGTCCCGCTTAACACCAGCAGAAAGCAGGTGTAAAATCCCTGGTGCTAACGTGGTTTATCGCCGGAATTTGTTTTGCATTGCAGTTGGTGTAAAAGTTGTGATGTGATTTTTTTCGTGTGCAGAACAATATACGAACTGACCAGTGTATCTCGTCAAGATCCAGCACCTGACACACTATTCCCAATCAATATCAATACAATGAGATTTCTTAATTGATTTTGTGTGTACACTGTAAGTGCAGCCACTACCTCAGTGCAATTCAATACAGGATTTTAGTATTTAGAATAAATCGCAAAGGTGCACCTCGTGTCTTTTTGTACGGGAACGGCTAGTCTGCATTTCATTTTAAGCACTTTAATGGAAGTAAAGTTGAGCTACATCTAACACACTATTCAGAAGTTGGTGCAAACTGCAGACATCATCAGTATTCCCGCAATAAGTGCCCCAAAATGTAACACCATGGTGGACTCCATCAAATAAAAGGAAATAAGAACAAGAAAGAGTCACATAGCAGTGAAGAGAACAACCAAAAATGTTATTAATTGGTTTTTTTCAAACTTTATTTTTTTATAAACATATATATGTAAATGATAAACGATAAACTATTTTCAAACTTTATTTTTTTATTAACATATACATATGTGAATGATAAACTAATAAACAAAATTTTACAAAAATAATAGAAAACAAGGCGGAAAACTCCTGTGGGGACCATGGATGCCGACAACAGAGCCTGGAAAATAAAGCACAAAATAAGGACGTGTATAATGGGCATATCAAAGGAGAGAGACACAGAGAAACAGAGAAGAAAAAAAAGCCCTGAGTCATGAATGGCTTAGACCACATCAGCTTCTCCATGGATCTCACAGATGTCGCTGAGTTCTGAGTCATGAATGGTGGAGACCACATCACCTTCTCCATTTCCCGGCAGATCTCACACATGTGGCTGAGTCCTGAGTAATCAATGGTGGAGACCACATCAGCTTTTGCGGCCGCTAATCCTGTGGAACTCAAGTCCGTGCCACTTGGTGGTAGGCCCCTGATAGCCATTTGAGCTTCGGGTGGTACTAACCCTGTGCATCTCAAGTCCGCGCCAAGGGGGTGGTAGGCCCCTGACAGCTATACAGATCAGGGTGCGACTAACCTTCGGCTCAACTTTTCAAAGACTCTTTATGGTTAAGACACGTGGAGCATCCGCCATCTAGTCAGCACCGGCAATAAAGGATGTGACGTTGTCGATCTATATATATTTGCGTGGTCACATGGCCTGTGATGCATGTGCCGGATGGGTGTGGTGTTTGTGCAAACCTGCCCTGAGGAAGTGGCTGTGAGATGTTGAGAACTAGACCACTGACCTGCACACCAACAGCGAGTACGCCTGCGACAGGTAGCTATGTGGGGACAACGTCAGAATATAATTGGAGTGGTGTGG
Organism: Triturus cristatus; assembly: GCF_964204655.1. NCBI lineage: Eukaryota > Metazoa > Chordata > Amphibia > Caudata > Salamandridae > Triturus > Triturus cristatus. The sequence goes on from NC_140592.1 coordinate 1,117,962,276, forward strand.
CGTGGCGTACGACGGAACAGGGCAGGGATAGCTACAATGACGTGGATGGCTTGTAGTACTGCATCTGTGAGTAGAGCGGACAGGCCGCAGCTAGCCCTCTGCAAGCCTGGGTGTGAACTGTTCATAACTCACACTACATAAGCATTGAAAAACCATTTTGTGATTCAGTCTATCAGCTGGCATTTGTCCGAGGCATTTGTGAAAACATATCTGAGTTCTTTCTGTGATAGATACCCCTTTGACGCTGGCTCTCCCCACATCAGCAGGTAACGCAACCTCTTCCCACATTACTATCATATCCCCAACAACCTTCTTGGGCCTGGAAGTGTCCCTGTGCGGTTGGACAAAGCAGAATCTTAGTCATGTATAGATTTACAAAAAGAAAAGAACAACAAATAAGACTGAAGGGAGTCTGGTGCTGTGGTCGCTGCCAGGGACTTGGGGTCACTGCCATTTAGGACTCAGGACATAGTTACACATGTGGGATTGGCTTGTGTTAAAGAGAGTTAGTGGGACTACATGTCGCCGGCCTTGCATATCGAAATATGCCTCACTGATCGAAGGGAGTCTGGTGCTGTGGTCTGTGCCATGGACTTGGGGTCACTGCCATTCAGGACTCAGGACACATTTACACATGTGGGATTGGCTTGTGTTGGACAGTGTTAGTTGGCACCATGTATCCAAAATTAAATTGCGAGGTCTGCTGCCCGCAGTGTAGACCGGTGAGTGTTCGTTTGCACTTGAAAATGAATTTGGTGATTGTACTAAAGCTATAACTGATATAAAAAATGTTCAAGAAGAAAGGATACTAAAAGGATATAATGTAGATTTGAGGCCTGTAATGGTTACTTGCCTAGTGGACTAATGAATGAAGAAATAATTTTCATTGTGAGCCCTACTGAGCCCTACTGAGTGCAGTGTAGGCGTATGATGAAAAGATGAAATAAGTATAGAATACATTGACAAACTGTTGTATTTTCTGAGTACAATCTTGTTGTTAGAAATTAGCATTTAAAATTGGAATTGCGAGTAGTACCGCCTGTAGTGTAGACTGCTCTTCCATGTTAGTTTGCATTTGAAGATTAATTTGGTCATTGTAGTAAAGCTATAACTGATATAAAAAAATCTTCTTGAAGCGAGGATACTAAAAGGATAATATGTAGGGTGTAGGACTGTGATAGTTAGTTGCCTACTGGAGGCTGTAGTTGCATATGGAAATACCCCTCACTGATCAAAGGGAGTGTGGTCCTGTGATCGCTGCCACGGACTTGGGGTGACTGCTATTCAGGACTCAGGACATAGTTACACATGTGGGATCGGCTTGTGTTAAAGATGGTTAGGAGACTACGTGTTGCCGGCCTTGCATATCGAAATATGCCTCACTGATCGAAGGGAGTGTGGTGCTGTGGTCGCTGCCACGGACTTGGGGTGACTGCCATTCAGGACTCAGGACACAGTTACACATGTGGGATCGGCTTGTGTTGAATAGAGTTATTAGCACCACATGTTGCCACCGTTGCATATGGAAATATGCCACACTGATCGAAGGGAGTCTGGTGCTGTGGTTGTCTCACGGAGTTGGGGTCACTACCATTCAGGACTTAGGACACAGTTCCACATGTGGGATTGGATTGTGTTGAAGACGGTTAGTAGCACCATTTGTCGCCGGTCTTCCACAGTGTAGGCCAGAGGTAGCGCTGAGCAAGTTTCCACAGCCATGTGCATACGTTGGTGGCCCCCCCAGCCTGCCTAGTGCAGGTCAGTGGCACCACGTGTCGCCAGCCTTCCATATGGAAATACCACTCACTGATCGAAGGGAGTCTGGTGCTGTGGTCACTACCATTCAGGACTCAGGACACAGTTACACATATGGGATCGGCTTCTGTTGAACAGGGTTAGTTGGCACCACGTGTCGCCGGTCTTACACATGATACATAATTTGCATCGCTACTAATCTTGAATTGTGAATAGTGTAACCCTAGTGTAGGGAAGAGGCATCGGTTAGGATGGGCGCACTGCCACGTGGCATTGAGTTGAGCTGCACAGTTGGTGGCACCTGGAGTACTCAGTGTGTGCGCACCCTGCAATGATACAGGGTCCCGGCGGGCCGCACTGGGAGCATTGTGTTTTGTCTAATGAATTGTGCCTTGATGAGGCCACGTGGCGATGATTTATGGTGCAGTGAGTTAGTAGCACCTGAAGCACACAGCGTGTGCACACCGCGCGATGATGCGTGGTCTGGGCGGGCCGCATTGGGAGCACTGTGTCTTGCGAACTGGACTGAGACATCTGCAATCGTCACTGCATCTGAATTGTGAGCGCTGCTGTCCGCAGTGTAGATCGAAGGCAGTAGTCGGTACAGACATAAGTTTGCGGTGCTGTGCCTCTGGGTTTGCATGGGGCCTGTGTTGAGGAGGCCCGCAGTTATGGCGGCAGCCACGTGCCAGAGTGAGGGCTGCCGCTGTGACAGACTCGTTGGTCTTCCCTCAAGTGAACCACGCCTAGGGCCTGGCCTATTTATTTATACTCCTACGCTGGAGTGGCGTATGTTGGAGCAGCCCACTCCACTTCCGCTTCCAGGGGGGACAACACAGCTACATGACCGAGATCTTCCCCACTGCCTCTGGTAACATGGTTGCATCCACTGTGCACTACACTACAAGTATCAATAGTATATCTCCACATTGAGAGGTTTGTGCTTTGCATAGTGAGGTCTGTGCAGCACATCAGCGTTACCCTTGGCATTGTGTGCTTTATTGTTGATGGGTGACTTGCCTCCTTCATATATAGTTGGTTGCCACATCTCCCAACATTCAGCTATTGTGTGGCTGAGGGGCATGGCATTTTGGGAAGATCCGTTGTCCTGTTTTGCGCTACCTCGATGGTAGTAGAGGGGTGGTGCGGGGGTGAGGTTCTGGTGGTGGTGGCGCTGGGTGTTGTGGTCTTGTTGTGTGTCGGACCTGCATGATCAGTAGCTCTATCACGTGTTGGTCTTTAGATATGGCTGTGAGTTGGGTCCAATTCACGGAGTAGATAGTCGACCTCCTTACACCAGTTAAAGGTTGATGTTAATTTGTTACTGCTAACTTGGCTTATTGCCTACTTTTTGGATCGCAGTGCGGTCATTGAAAATATGAGGAAGTGGTGTTTTCGTGTTTTTTTTGCATGGGAACACCTACTTTGCATTTAATTAGCATTAGTTGTGGCTCTCGTTTGTGGCGATTTTGTTGGCGCAAGGTATTGATGGAAGAGTGGTGGGATTTGCAGTTTTCACCAAGTTGAGAATGGGTTGATAATTAAAAAACACAGAAAAAAAGATAGGTTTAATGAACATTATAATAAGAAATTAGCATTTAAAACACCTTTGAAAGTCACTGAAAAAAACCTAGGCTTCAGGCACGTTATAGTTAGAAATTAGCATTTAAAAAACCTTAGAAATTCACTGAAAAAAACATAGGTTTCAGGCACGTTATAGTTAAAAATTAGCATTTAAAAAACCTTAGAAATTCACAGAAAAAACCATAGGTTTCAGGCACGTTATATTTAGAATTTAGCATTTAAAAAACCAATGAAATTCACTGAAAAAAACATAGGTCTCAGGGATGTTATAGTTAGTTGGACATTTCACTCATAGAAAACCATAGAAATTCCCCTGTTATAGTTAGTTGAGCTAACTATAACTCGCGCCCCCGCAATGCACTGCTGATGACTTCACATATTACATCATTCATGACATGGTCAGTGACATCACTTATGACATCACTGATGACATCTCAAATTATGTCACTGATGACATCATCCACGCCAAAATCTGATGCACCTCATCAGACCCTAATATAACACTTGATACACCCACTCTAAAATACAGACTATAATTTTCAAAACCATGAACACACCAATACCAGTTAGTACATATCCACTCACTAATACCTAGGTCTACACACACATCCATTCATTCACCCATACAGCCATCAATACAGCATCATCATATCCAGTCACATATCTATACAGACAATCACACACCACCTCTCATTCATAGAGTTATTCACACACCTAGTCAGTAATGGAAATAATCAATCACACTTTCATTTACTCACCTGTACAGTTATACACATACCATGTCACTTATTTAAACATATACAAACACATACTTACACTCTACTACAATAACTAATACGAGCACACACTGATCCATACAGGCACTCTCACAATCACTCACTCTCACATATAGTCATTTATACAGTCCAACACTCATATATACTGCCTTTCACATATGGAGGTACGCACACATGTATCACTGAGGCATCCATTCACTCACCAGGACACTCATACACACACTCGCCCAGCCATACAGCCCTTCACAGATACAGACTAGAAGATATATATCCAGTGAATAATCCAATCACACATCTATGCACAGAGTCACACCCCCCCACCCACCTACACAGATACTCAGGCACCAATACAGGTACTCAGACAAGCAATCAATAGCTCATATAGATCCTCATTTAGTTGCTAACCAAACCATGGAACTGCTTACGTACCAACTGACAACCTAAACTGTGTGAATGTCTGTATCAGTCGCTAACACATGAATTAAGCAAGACACAATTAATCACACACTTACACAGTCAGTCACACACCTACTTAATCATTGATCCTGACTCTTATACACCCATTCATTCTTCAATACACCTTGGCATATATATATATAAAACATATTTACATTTTATAGAAACAGACATTTACTGGATGATATCATCAGTGATGTCATCAATGTCATTTGAGATGTCATCAGTGTTGTCACGGACCATGTCATGAATGAGGTAATATGTGACAACATCCGCAGTTCATTGCGGGGGCGTGAGTTATAGTTAGCTCAACTAACTATAACAAGGGAATTTCAATGGCTTTCTATGTGTGAAATGTCCAACTAACTGCAACATCCCTGAAACCTATGTTTTTTTCAGTGAATATATATCTATATATATATATATATATATATGTGTGTGTGTATATATATATATATATATATATATATATATATATATATATATATGTATATTCACTTAAAAAACCATAGGTTTCACACATGTTATAGTTAGCTGGACATTTCACTCGTAAAAAACCAATGAAATTCCCCCGTTATAGTTAGTGCAGGCAACTATAACTCACGCGACCGCAATCCTCTGCTGATGACGTCAGATATTACATCACTGTATTTAGACACTTATTTACCCATGTCTTCTTCCATTAATCTTTAGCTATACATATATTACAAATATTTATTTTTCAGAAAGACACATATGTCATCAGTGATGTAATATCTGACGTCATCAGCAGAGGATTGCGGTCGCGTGAGTTATAGTTGCCTGCACTAACTATAACGGGGGAATTTCATTGGTTTTTTACGAGTGAAATGTCCAGCTAACTATAACATGTGTTAAACCTATGGTTTTTTAAGTGAATTTGCAAGGTTTTTTAAATGCTAATTCGTAACTATAACGTGTGTAAAACCTATGGTTTTTTCAGTGAATTTCAAAGGTTTTTTAAATGCTAACTTTTATGTGTAATAGTAGTTATATCTATTTTTGTACTGATTTTCTACAGTTTTTTAACTGTTTATTTATAAATATTTTATTCATTAAATAACATATATTTTTCTGAAAATTGCCAAAAAACATTTTTTAATTAAAACTGAAATATTGATTAATTTTCTTGTTTTCATTTTTTATTTTAATATATTGATATCATTTTCTTTAAAAAAATAATTCCAATTTTTTTCGCAGTCGCGCACTCAAAGTGTACACATCAAGGTGGGTGCGCGCATTCTAGCCGCCATTTTAGAAAAGTCATGAAAGATCCACGTATGGTGTGCGATGGCTGCGTGTTTTTCAGTTACATCATATACATTTAATATCACGTGATATGCGCGATTGGTATGCGAGCAGTCTGCGACTCCTGCTCCCGCGCATTCGCGACACATGCGCATTACGGTACAAGATGTTTGCGCGCTTGCGGGTCCCGCGTGACATCATATACGTGCTGGGGCGTGCTGGGTGCGCGACTCCCGCAAAAATAAAATTATGTTCCAAAATGATATGTATGTGTCTTTAATATACATATTAGAGCAAGAGATTATGTAAGATATTCATCAAAATAATATATTTGTACTTATAAGAAACTTATCTCATTTTTAAATATATTTTCGCGAAGTCGAGTGCGTGCATCGTGAGTGCAGAAAACCAGGTCAGCGGAGCTGCTGTAGAGCCAGAGAACCAGGTCAGCAGAGCTGCTCTAGAGCCTAAGAACTAGGTCAGCAGAGCTGCTCTAGAGTCAGAGTACCAGGTCAGCAGAGCTGCTGTAGAGCCAGAGAAACCAGGTCAGCAGAGCTGCTTTTGAGGGAGAGAACCAGGTCAGCAGAGCTGCTTTAGAGCCAGAGAACCAGGCCAGCAGAGCTGCTTTAGAGCCAGATAACCAGGTTAGCAGAGCTGCTTTAGAGCCAGAGAACCAGGTCAGCAGAGCTACTCTAGAGCCAGAGAACCAAATCAGCAGAGCTGCTTTAGAGCCATAGAACCAGGTCAGCAGAGCTGCTTTAGAGCCAGAGAACCAGGTCAGTAGAGCTGCTCTAGAGCCTAAGAACCAGGTCAACAGAGCTGCTCTAGAGCCAGAGAACCAGGTCAGCAGAGCTGCTGCAGAGCCAGAGAAACCAGGTCAGTAGAGCTGCTTTAGAGGGAGAGAACCAGGTCAGAAGTGCTTCTATAGAGCCAGAGAACCATGTCAGCAGAACTGCTTCAGAGCCATAGAACTGGGTCAACGGAGCTGCTTTAGAGCCAGAGAACCAGGTCTGCAGAGCTGTTGTAGAGCCAGAGAACTAGATCAGCAGAGCTGCTCTGTAGCATAAGAACTAGGTCAGCAGAGCTGCTCTAGAGCCATAGAACCAGGTCAGCAGACCTGCTGTAGAGCCAGAGAAACCAGGTCAGCAGAGCTGCTTTAAAGAGAGAGAACCAGGTAAGCAGAGCTGCTTGAGAGCCAGAGAACCAGGTCAGCAGAGCTGCTCTAGCTGACACTGTCTGACTCACACTGACTGACTGACACTGACTGACTGACACTGACTGACACTGATTGACTGACACTGACTGACTGACACTGATTGACTGACACTGACTGACACTGATTGACTGACACTGACTGACTGACTGACACTGACTGACTGACATTGACTGACATTGACTGACACTGACTGACTACTCCCTTCTACTCTATTACTCACTCTCTACCACTCTCTACTACTCACTCGCTACTACTCTCTACTACTCACTCTCTACTACACTCTCTACTACTCTCTCTCTCTACTACTCTCTACTACTACTCTCTACTATTCACTCTCTACTACTCACTCTCTACTTCTCTCTACTACTCACTCTACTACTCTCTGCTGCTCTCTAGCACTCACTCTCTACTACTCTACTACTCTCTCTCTACTAGTCACTCTCTACTTCTCTCTACTACTCACTCTACTACTCTCTGCTGCTCTCTAGCACTCACTCTCTACTACTCTACTACTCTCTCTCTACTACTCACTCTCTACTACTCACTCTCTACTACTCACTCTCTACTACTCTACTACTCTCTACTACTCACTCTCTACTACTCACTCTCAACTACTCACTCTCTACTACTCTACTACTCACTCTCTACTACTCACTCGCTACTACTCTCTACTACTCACTCTCTACTACTCACTCTCTACTACTCATGCTCTACTACTCTCTACTACTCACTCTCTACTACTCTACTATTCACTCTCTACTACTCTCTCTCTACTACTCACTCTACAACTTTCTACTACTCTCTACCACTCACTCTCTACTACTCTACTACTCACTCTCTACCACTCTCTACTACTCACTCGCTACTACTCTCTACTACTCACTCTCTACTACACTCTCTACTACTCTCTCTCTCTACTACTCTCTACTACTACTCTCTACTATTCACTCTCTACTACTCACTCTCTACTTCTCTCTACTACTCACTCTACTACTCTCTGCTGCTCTCTAGCACTCACTCTCTACTACTCTACTACTCTCTCTCTACTAGTCACTCTCTACTACTCTCTCTCTACTACTCTCTACTACTCTCTACTACTCACTCTCTACTACTCACTCTACTACTCTCTACTACTCTCTCTCTACTACTCACTCTCTACTATTCACTCTCTACTATTCACTCTCTACTACTCACTCTCTACTACTCGCTCTCTACTACTCACTATCCACTACTCACTCTCTACTACTCGCTCTCTACTACTCTCTACTACTCACTCTCTACTACTCACTCTCTTCTACTCTCTACGACTCTCTCTGCTACTCACTCTCTACTACTCACTCTCTACTATTCTCTACTACTCACTACTACTCTCTCCTACTCTCTACCACTCACTCTCTACTACTCTACTACTCACTCTCTACTACTCTCTCTCTACTACTCACTCTCTACTACTCACTCTACTACTCTATACTACTCACTCTGTACTACTCTCTCTCTCTACTACTCTCTACTACTACTCTCTACTATTCACTCTCGACTTCTCACTCTCTACTTCTCTCTACTACTCACTCTACTACTCTCTGCTGCTCTCTAGCACTCACTCTCTACTACTCTACTACCCTCTCTCTACTACTCAATCTCTACTACTCTCTCTCTACTACTCTCTACTACTCTCTACTACTCACTCTCTACTACTCACTCTCTACTACTCACTCTACTACTCTCTACTACTCACTCTCTACTACTCTCTCTCTACTACTCACTCTCTACTATACACGCTCTACTACTCACTCTCTACTACTCGCTCTCTACTACTCACTCTCCACTACTCACTCTCTACTACTCGCTCTCTACTACTCTCTACTACTCACTCTCTACTACTCACTCTCTACTACTCTCTACTACTCTCTCTGCTACTCACTCTCTACTACTCACTCTCTACTACTCTACTACTCTCTACTACTCGCTCTACTACTCACTCTCTACTATTCTCTTCTACTCACTCTACTTCTCTCTCCTACTCTCTACCACTCACTCTCTACTTCTCTACTACTCACTCTCTACTACTCTCTCTCTACTACTCACTTTCTACTACTCACTCTACTACTCTATACTACTCACTCTGTACTACCCTCTACTACTCACTCTGTACTACTCACTCTCTACTACTCACTCTCTACTACTCTCTACTGCTCACTCTCCACTACTGATTCTCTACTACTCACTCTCAACTACTCTCTACCACTCACTCTACTACTCACTCTCTACTACTCTACTACTCTCTCTACTTCTCACACTCTACTTCTCTCTCTACTACTCACTCTCTACTACTCACTCTCTACTACACACTCTCTACAACTTGCTCTCTGCTACTTGCTCTCTACTACTCTCTAGTACTGACTCTAATACTCACTCAATACTACTCCACTACTCTCTACTACTCACTCTCTACTACTCACTCTCTACTTCTCTCTACTACTCACTCTACTACTCTCTGCTGCTCTCTAGCACTCACTCTCTACTACTCTACTACTCTCTCTCTACTAGTCACTCTCTACTTCTCTCTACTACTCACTCTACTACTCTCTGCTGCTCTCTAGCACTCACTCTCTACTACTCTACTACTCTCTCTCTACTACTCACTCTCTACTACTCACTCTCTACTACTCTCTACTACTCACTCTCTACTACTCTACTACTCTCTACTACTCACTCTCTACTACTCACTCTCAACTACTCACTCTCTACTACTCTACTACTCACTCTCTACTACTCACTCGCTACTACTCTCTACTACTCACTCTCTACTACTCACTCTCTACTACTCATGCTCTACTACTCTCTACTACTCACTCTCTACTACTCTACTATTCACTCTCTACTACTCTCTCTCTACTACTCACTCTACAACTTTCTACTACTCTCTACCACTCACTCTCTACTACTCTACTACTCACTCTCTACCACTCTCTACTACTCACTCGCTACTACTCTCTACTACTCACTCTCTACTACACTCTCTACTACTCTCTCTCTCTACTACTCTCTACTACTACTCTCTACTATTCACTCTCTACTACTCACTCTCTACTTCTCTCTACTACTCACTCTACTACTCTCTGCTGCTCTCTAGCACTCACTCTCTACTACTCTACTACTCTCTCTCTACTAGTCACTCTCCACTACTCTCTCTCTACTACTCTCTACTACTCTCTACTACTCACTCTCTACTACTCACTCTACTACTCTCTACTACTCTCTCTCTACTACTCACTCTCTACTATTCACTCTCTACTATTCACTCTCTACTACTCACTCTCTACTACTCGCTCTCTACTACTCACTATCCACTACTCACTCTCTACTACTCGCTCTCTACTACTCTCTACTACTCACTCTCTACTACTCACTCTCTTCTACTCTCTACGACTCTCTCTGCTACTCACTCTCTACTACTCACTCTCTACTATTCTCTACTACTCACTACTACTCTCTCCTACTCTCTACCACTCACTCTCTACTACTCTACTACTCACTCTCTACTACTCTCTCTCTACTACTCACTCTCTACTACTCACTCTACTACTCTATACTACTCACTCTGTACTACTCTCTCTCTCTACTACTCTCTACTACTACTCTCTACTATTCACTCTCGACTTCTCACTCTCTACTTCTCTCTACTACTCACTCTACTACTCTCTGCTGCTCTCTAGCACTCACTCTCTACTACTCTACTACTCTCTCTCTACTACTCAATCTCTACTACTCTCTCTCTACTACTCTCTACTACTCTCTACTACTCACTCTCTACTACTCACTCTCTACTACTCACTCTACTACTCTCTACTACTCACTCTCTACTACTCTCTCTCTACTACTCACTCTCTACTATACACTCTCTACTACTCACTCTCTACTACTCGCTCTCTACTACTCACTCTCCACTACTCACTCTCTACTACTCGCTCTCTACTACTCTCTACTACTCACTCTCTACTACTCACTCTCTACTACTCTCTACTACTCTCTCTGCTACTCACTCTCTACTACTCACTCTCTACTACTCTACTACTCTCTACTACTCGCTCTACTACTCACTCTCTACTATTCTCTTCTACTCACTATACTACTCTCTCCTACTCTCTACCACTCACTCTCTACTTCTCTACTACTCACTCTCTACTACTCTCTCTCTACTACTCACTTTCTACTACTCACTCTACTACTCTATACTACTCACTCTGTACTACCCTCTACTACTTACTCTGTACTACTCACTCTCTACTACTCACTCTCTACTACTCTCTACTGCTCACTCTCCACTACTGATTCTCTACTACTCACTCTCAACTACTCTCTACCACTCACTCTACTACTCACTCTCTACTACTCTACTACTCTCTCTACTTCTCACACTCTACTTCTCTCTCTACTACTCACTCTCTACTACTCACTCTCTACTACACACTCTCTACAACTTGCTCTCTGCTACTTGCTCTCTACTACTCTCTAGTACTGACTCTAATACTCACTCTCTACTACTCCACTACTCTCTACTACTCACTCTCTACTACTCTCTACTACTACTCTCTACTATTCACTCTCTACTACTCACTCTCTACTTCTCTCTACTACTCACTCTACTACTCTCTGCTGCTCTCTAGCACTCACTCTCTACTACTCTACTACTCTCTCTCTACTAGTCACTCTCTACTTCTCTCTACTACTCACTCTACTACTCTCTGCTGCTCTCTAGCACTCACTCTCTACTACTCTACTACTCTCTCTCTACTACTCACTCTCTACTACTCACTCTCTACTACTCTCTACTACTCACTCTCTACTACTCTACTACTCTCTACTACTCACTCTCTACTACTCACTCTCAACTACTCACTCTCTACTACTCTACTACTCACTCTCTACTACTCACTCGCTACTACTCTCTACTACTCACTCTCTACTACTCACTCTCTACTACTCATGCTCTACTACTCTCTACTACTCACTCTCTACTACTCTACTATTCACTCTCTACTACTCTCTCTCTACTACTCACTCTACAACTTTCTACTACTCTCTACCACTCACTCTCTACTACTCTACTACTCACTCTCTACCACTCTCTACTACTCACTCGCTACTACTCTCTACTACTCACTCTCTACTACACTCTCTACTACTCTCTCTCTCTCTACTACTCTCTACTACTACTCTCTACTATTCACTCTCTACTACTCACTCTCTACTTCTCTCTACTACTCACTCTACTACTCTCTGCTGCTCTCTAGCACTCACTCTCTACTACTCTACTACTCTCTCTCTACTAGTCACTCTCCACTACTCTCTCTCTACTACTCTCTACTACTCTCTACTACTCACTCTCTACTACTCACTCTACTACTCTCTACTACTCTCTCTCTACTACTCACTCTCTACTATTCACTCTCTACTATTCACTCTCTACTACTCACTCTCTACTACTCGCTCTCTACTACTCACTATCCACTACTCACTCTCTACTACTCGCTCTCTACTACTCTCTACTACTCACTCTCTACTACTCACTCTCTTCTACTCTCTACGACTCTCTCTGCTACTCACTCTCTACTACTCACTCTCTACTATTCTCTACTACTCACTACTACTCTCTCCTACTCTCTACCACTCACTCTCTACTACTCTACTACTCACTCTCTACTACTCTCTCTCTACTACTCACTCTCTACTACTCACTCTACTACTCTATACTACTCACTCTGTACTACTCTCTCTCTCTACTACTCTCTACTACTACTCTCTACTATTCACTCTCGACTACTCACTCTCTACTTCTCTCTACTACTCACTCTACTACTCTCTGCTGCTCTCTAGCACTCACTCTCTACTACTCTACTACTCTCTCTCTACTACTCAATCTCTACTACTCTCTCTCTACTACTCTCTACTACTCTCTACTACTCACTCTCTACTACTCACTCTACTACTCTCTACTACTCTCTCTCTACTACTCACTCTCTACTATTCACTCTCTACTATTCACTCTCTACTACTCACTCTCTACTACTCGCTCTCTACTACTCACTATCCACTACTCACTCTCTACTACTCGCTCTCTACTACTCTCTACTACTCACTCTCTACTACTCACTCTCTTCTACTCACTCTCTACTACTCTCTACTACTCTCTCTGCTACTCACTCTCTACTACTCACTCTCTACTACTCTACTACTCTCTACTACTCGCTCTACTACTCACTCTCTACTCTCTACCACTCACTCTCTACTTCTCTACTACTCACTCTCTACTACTCTCTCTCTACTACTCACTTTCTACTACTCACTCTACTACTCTATACTACTCACTCTGTACTACTCACTACTACTCACTCTGTACTACTCACTCTCTACTACTCACTCTCTACTACTCTCTACTGCTCACTCTCCACTACTGATTCTCTACTACTCACTCTCAACTACTCTCTACCACTCACTCTACTACTCACTCTCTACTACTCTACTACTCTCTCTACTTCTCACACTCTACTTCTCTCTCTACTACTCACTCTCTACTACTCACTCTCTACTACACACTCTCTACAACTTGCTCTCTGCTACTTGCTCTCTACTACTCTCTAGTACTGACTCTAATACTCACTCTCTACTACTCTCTACTACTCACTCTCTACTACTCCACTACTCTCTACTACTCACTCTCTACTACTCACTCTCTACTACTCACTCTCTACTACTCTCTACTACTCACTCTCTACTACTCTCTACTACTCACTCTCTACTACTCTCTCTACCACTCTCTACTACTCACTCTCTACTACTCTCTACTACTCACTCTTTACTACTCTCTCTCTACTACTCTCTACTACTCACTCTGCTACTCACTCTCTACTACTCTCTACTACTCACTCTCTACTACTCACTCTCTACTACTCTCTACTACTCACTCTCTACTACTCTCTACTACTTTCTACTACTCACTCTACTACTCACTCTCTACTACTCTCTACTACTCACTCTCTAATGCTCGCTCTCTACTACTCACTCTCTACTACTCACTCTACTACTCTCTACTACTCACACTACTACTCTCTACTACTCACTCTCTGATACTTTCTCTACTACTCTCTACTACTCTCTACTACTCACTCTCTACTCTCTATTACTCGCTCTCTACACTCTACCTCTCTACCTCTCTCTCTACTACTCCATACCTCTCTACCTCTACACCTCTACCTATACACCTCTACCTCTCTACCTCTCTGTACATGCACACATATGCACATATATATATGCATATATATGCATATGCATTTATATATGTATGTGTATATATATATATATATACATATATAAACATATAATCTGCATATCTATATAAATATAAATTCATGCAAACATATACATATACATATATGCATACATATGCCTGGTATGTATATGAAATTTTGAAAAACACTAATAAAAGCAAAGCTAAAAAGCCACCTAATTATAAACAGAATTGCTTTAACTTAAACGAGGGCGAGACCTATTGTATTTTCAATGCTTGTTTACTTTGGTTCTATCAAGAAGGCATTCAGATGTGACACATTTGCCATAAATTCTGAATGGTAGCACTCTAGTTCCTCATTAGATCACTGTATCAAAGCTACTGCTCACCATGGAAGTCTGCTGCTGGTATTCAAAGTGCATGTTTCAGTCTGCATGTCAGAACTTTTTAATGAAATAGAAGAGGATTTGAGAAGTCAAAATGTGCCCTAAGTTTTCTTTCTGCAGCACTAATCATAATTTCTATGGCAAAATGAACCCCCTCATTGTGTTCCTTTGCAAATTAAATGTTTTAAATGTTACCACTTTATTCCAAGCAAGATGGCTTCAGGTGTGCCATACCTTTGTCATAATTAAGACTGTTAGCGCTCTAGTTGTTCTTTAAAACACTCTGGGATTTCTGTCATTGGGCTATACTTGGGCTACATCTCGGTGATATGTGTGCTACATTTGGGCTCTTTTGTCTCTGGTGGCCATCTTGGGAACCTTGTTATGAAGATTCCTAATTTCCTCATTTACTGCAGTCTCCTCAGTAGGCATACTGTCAGTTTTTTTACTTTGATTCAATGAAGAAGGCATTCAGATGTGTCACACATTTGCCATAAATTCAGAGTGTTAGCACTCTAGTCGCTCATTAGATCACTGTAGTAAAGCTACTGCTCACCAGGGAAGTCTGCTACTGGTATTGAAAGTGCATGTTTCAGTCTGCATGTCAGAATTCTTTAATGAAATAGAAAAGGATTTGTGAAGTCACTCAAAATGTGCCCTAATTTTTCTTTCTGCAGCACTAATCATACATTCTATGGCAAAATGAACCCTGTCATGTTGTTCCTTTTTAAATTAAATGTTTTAAATGTTACCACTTTATTCCAATCAAGATGGCTTCAGGTGTGCCATACCTTTGTCATAAGTAAGACTGTTAGCGCTCTAGTTGTTCTTTGGAACACTCTGGGAAGCTGCAGTAGAACACAAAGGACAGTCTCTGCCCTTGTTGGATGTACATGTTTTACTGAGAATGTCAGACTTCATTCTCACATGACTGAGAAAGATAATGTGAATTTACAGAAAATATGCTCTCAGTTTAGCTTATAGATCACCTTCCAAACCTCTGTGGGAAAAGCATGTGAAAATAGTTTTCTCTCAAACATGATTCATGATATCCCAGCAGAAGGCTTTTTCACATGGTAAAATCACCTTAGAACATACCACAATTCCTAAAATGAGTATGGTACCATCAACAAATGATTTATAATGTAACTAAAGTCTTAAAACCTTCTATTAACTGCAATGCTTTTTAATGAGGTGTTATCATGTATATTGGTCCCAAGATGGCTGCCAACACTTCTTGGATGAAGTGCTGACAGCCAATCAGATCTCACAATGAGATGTGTGGTTAGGCTCCGCCCAGATATGTATAAGATTTTACTTTTGATTTTCACTGGAACTACTGAACGGATTTACACCATATATGCAAAAGGCACATGCCTGACCTGAGGACTACCTCTTTGCCAAATTTCACGTAATTCTGTTCAGCCGTTCGGGCTGTACCTTCGACTAAAGGTCCTATGGGAAAATGCATGGGGAAAACGCGTTTTGGGACCCCCCTTTTTTCTCAGCCCCCGCTTGACGAATCACCCCGAGACTTTCAGGGTAGGAGCTGAGCGGAGCGCCCCATTAGTTTTGGAAATTTCACGAACATAAGTCAACCGGCGCCAAAGTTATTCAAAATAGAATTTTCAGATTACCGAGTGAGTGCAATTACCCAGGAGGTTCAATCACCCGCACTGACAGTGAACACCTTGCTGTCTGTTGCTTCGGCAAATCCAGCGCTCGCTTTGGGAGTGGCAGTGCAGTCCACGTTCATATGCTGTCAGACGACTTGACAGCTGATCTGTGTAAAAGTCCACGTATGCCTGGCAGTGTTGTTTGGGATTTGTATTTCAAGCGTTATACAAGCAAGCACCACGTAACCAAGAGAGGTCTGCATTACGAAGGATCATTATCTATTTCTTGTGAATAAGGATTTCCGTATAAAACACAGTGACACTTGCATTGTTTTAATTGTGGCAAGTGGAACCCTGTATGCTGACAGGGGGGTCTGGAACTGACACACACACAAACCAAAGAGCTTGTCCACTGGAGCACATCGGACTTCAAAATGGAAGAGGACGATGAACGCAGAGCAGCAGCACAAACTCTGTTTGCAAGAGCACCTGGGAAAGGATACAACCCTGCTCTCAGCACCACGAGAAGTGAACCAACTATTATGGAAACACTAAGGAAATATGAAAAACTTTATAAACAAGAAATCTCAAAGTGGTGGGAAGCGACGTCATTGCAAGATTACATAGACAAGGGCATGGTCCCTCGTGGACTAAGGATATACATCACTCCCTCATATGATTCATTGAATCCCCATATGTTGGAGGAATGGTCGGCAAACTCTGCAAATAGCTCCACCAACATGCTAAGGATTTTGGTGAAATATGCCTGGCCGGACAGAGACAACATCAAAAAGGAGATTGGACGCATTAAAGAGGAATTAGACTCTAACCCAGAACAAGAATTAATCTGTAAATTTCTGGATGAAATGAAAAAGAGATTAAAACTGGTGGAAGAGGACATAAAAGCTAGGAAGCAAAGGAAACTCCATAGAGATTGTGGTGATTACGAATCAGGGAGAATCCTGACGCACAGTAGAAAATATGACCATCTTTACGAGAAGGATGCAAAAAAGAACGTACTAACAACCACAACGCCACCAACTGATCAGGAAGACGAGATCATCTATTCAAGCGATACGAACACAGAAGGCTCAGAAGCGACACCGCCGTCCGAAGGATCAACGTCGGAGGGGGAAACCACCACACGTCCAACTTCTTTTTTAGACGAATACCGGCTCATGAGACGGAGCCGCCAAACCTTGAAAACAAACCAGGAGAATCAGAGAGAAGCAACTCCAACGAGAAGGGGAAGGGGAAGAGGAAGAACAAGAGGACCAAGAGGAAGAGGCGGAAGAGGATCCTACAGAGGAGAAAGAAAAGACTACGAATTGGAGCCAGTGGGAAGACAACAGACACGCTCCAAGACCAATTTATAATGGATGAGAACATGGTAAACCAAACTATTGTTAATCTCTCCATGAAAAGTATTAGTCTGAAAGACAAAAAGACTCTGTGTCTGGGACTCTCATTCTGTCCATCAACCCCTATGGATTATGTTAATGACAGAATTGATATTTTTAAATTTTGCAGGAAATTAAAACTTAAAAAATGGCACACATTGAAACCAACAAGAAACAGAGCTAGGGCCCAAATTGAGAGCTCTGTGCCAGAAGAGGAATTAACTATAGGGGATATTGACCTGTTAGTTGCCATGTATGAATTACAAAACGATGCAGGCAGCGGAGAGGCCAATATTGAGGCTCAACGCATTTTGAACTAAATGGAAATCAGGTGCGATGCATCTACCATTTCGGGCTTTAAACCTAAATCAACTTTTTTACCTACAATGAGCCACGACAACATCGATACTTTTCAAGAACAGGTGGGCCAGAACCTTTTGAAATTCAGGCAACAAAACTGGGCCAAGAAAATGCAAACCTTTAAACACAATCTTACCCTTGCACAGAGGAGGGCTGTACAAGAACTGGCCGAGGATGACAGTATTGTCATTCGACCCGCTGACAAGGGGGGCAATATTGTCATTCTATCTAGAGAAATGTACGTAGCAGAAGCCATAAGACAACTGAGTGACACCAGTACATACTCCAGATCTAACCGTGCAGACTATAATAACAGTATTGTACAGATCTAGGAGAAACTAGGTGATTGGAAGGACAGGGGTTTGATTGAATGGGAAGAGTTCTGTTATCTGAAGAAAGATTTCCCTATCCTCCCTGTTATGTACCTGCTTCCCAAAATACACAAGAATAAGGACAATCCCCCAGGTAGACCCATCATTTCTTCCAGAGGATGTGTCTTGGAAAACCTATCTCGCTATGCTGACCACTTCCTCAGGGAGTTTGTAATCACTCTCCCGTCATACGTCAAGGACACAAAGGATTTCTTGGCCAAAATACACGATCTAAGTTGGGAAGAAGATTTCTTATTGGTAACCATGGATGTTAATTCCCTCTACACCATCATCAATCACGAACAAGGTGTAGAAGCATGCGAGAGATTCCTCAAACGCAGACACATTAGATTCAGGGAACACACATTGATGATTCTGGAAATCATCAAACATTGTCTGAAGAATAACTTCTTCATGTTTGACAATGTGATCTACAAACAATCCCTCGGTACGGCGATGGGGACCAGCTTTGCACTCAGCTTTGCCAACCTCTTCTTGGGAGCATGGGAGGAGGACATCAGGAAGGAAACTAGGTTGCAGCACGCTTCACAAAAGTCATACTCTGGCTACGATACATTGCCGACTTGTTTGTTATCTGGAAAGGTAGCAAACAAGAAGTCCATAACTTCATCACCAGACTCAACCAGAATGACAACAACTTAACCATCACATACACTGCTAGTAACTTAAAGGTCGAGTATCTCGACACTTGTGTAGAAATTGCGAACAATAGATTGACAACAGTGTTGTTTCGCAAACCCACAGCAGGCAACACGTTACTCCATGCTCTTAGCAGTCATCCTAACACACTGAAATGGAGCATCCCCTGTGGGGAACTGCTCCGAGCTAAGAGAAATTGCAGTACAGAGGAAGGTTTTCAAAAGGAACAAACGATCATGATACAAAGATTCAAAGAAAGAGGATATCCCACGTGGGTATTGAAAAAAGCTATGGATAGGGTCAAAGAAATAGACAGAGACACAATTCTGGAGCTCTCCCCTGACTCCAACCCACAAAAAGACAATGAGAACGCAGAAACTAGGCTGATACTCACATATAATGGACATTCAAACCAAACAAAGAAAATGATCTCCCGTAATTGGAATCTCCTTAAAGGAGATCCTGTTATAGGTAAGATGATACCAACACATCCATCAATAAGCTACAGGAAGGGACGTAGCCTAAAAGATCTGTTAGTACACAGTGAGTTACCAAGCAAGGCAAGAAGCAATAACATCGACTTACAAGGCTTCTACCCTTGTGGACACTGCAAGGCATGCGGTAACAGCCGCATGCGTAAAGAATTTTGGAACAGCAGTACGAACAGCATGATCAATATTAAACAGTTCCTCACATGCAGTAGTACCAATGTAGTCTATGTGCTCGAATGCCCTTGCCAACTTAGTTACGTAGGAAGCACCACACACATGGCCAAGAAACGGGTCCTCGAACATATGAGGGCAATCACTAACAAGGACCAGCAGTACCCCATTGCACGTCATTTCGAAACAATACATTTTTCGGATTATACTAAATTGTCCTATTATGCCATAGAACGAGTAACACCTAATAAAAGAGGAGGCAACAGCACTCTAAAACTAAGACAACGTGAATCACGGCACATAATTGGGATGGGTACCCGATACCCCAATGGGCACAACATGGATGAGGAGATGGCCATACACCTATATGGTGACTAATGGGATATTAGATTTCATACATGGTAGACAGGCCACAAACATGATCATAATTAAGAACAGGTGGAATACTCTAATGAGGTTGGACAGTGAGGGTGGTTGTATTTAGGCCCAGAAGGGTCAGCGTTGAATTGTCATTATAATGAATGATTTGCACTTTGACTCTTTTCAGAATGTCTATTGCAGTGTGATTAAACAGACTTTGTTTTTCTTTACAGGAAGAAAGGAAGGGACTATGTCTTGGGCCAGCGACACAGGATCCCTACCCTTTTCTTCCCATGCTGCTCTCCAGTGGACAGATAAGATCAATTCCATTTTAATTCTATAATTTGATTTAATCACATTTGAGTCTGTTTTGTTTTGATTAAGGATGCACCATTGGACCAATGCTATACGATGTATATTTTGCATCTGGACTAAATAGATACTATTGTATGGACTTCTATATGTTTGAACGAGTAGACAATTGCAGGCAGCCCCCCTATCTATCCTGCTCCTTCTGATGTACTAGCAAGATACTGTATTCAAGAGACCTTGCACAAGAATACTAATCTTTAAAGATACCCAACAACATGAGATCAAACCTACAGGGTGTCAGTATGCAACAGCCAAGAGACCTAGCATGACTTTTCAAAATGTTACTGATTTTTCCAACAATGGCTTTACCCACTATGGGAGCATTTCTTGACATTTGGGGTGCAATACGAAACGTACACTGGCAAACCACAGATTTTGCTGTCACCACAGTACACACTAGTCCACAGACCTACTGCCATCAACACTAATTTTTCCAAAAAAAAGAAACTATACCCACTACGGGAGAAAATCATGAGACGCCAACTATTATAATTTTGCATTTAATTTTTATGTATGTTGGAGGACACAAGTCCAGGTCTTGCATGAGTACTTTTAGCAGTGGCCAGGTTGGACGCACCACGCTTATAATGAGGGAAATTACTTTTTCATATGGATGTATTTGTCCAAGAAATAGGTGACCATATATGTTTGTTTGCCACATTGTACGTTGTCACATACCGTTCTGTAATGGCGCACACTGAGTATCACTATTAGATACAATTTTACCCTTTCAAGATGGTGCAACTAAACCTGTACGACAGTCCTCTTTTTATGTCCATGATGTTACAAACATTGTATGTTAACGATGGTCCGGGTGGCATAACGTTGTGTGAGCAAGCCCGAGGAGGGTGAAACGCGTCACGTTGGGTTTATGAAGTAAATAAACCCCCCTTGAAGTATCTTTGGAGCGGTGTGTTGTCTTTTCAGTTGACCTGAGAGCACAGTTGGAACTCCGTTTTTTTGCAAAAATTTTACCGGGTTACTCCACCGGAAATGTGCCACCCCTTGAAGGGCTACGCTCTCCGACAGGAGTACATCTTCTTTTGGATATATATATATATATATATATACCAATAACATAAAATCTAATTACAAAAAACATTCTATTATAAATTAAAACATTAAACTATTTAAAATTCTTTAAACTTAAATTTCCCACTGCAGTCAGTGCAACTGTAGGGAAAGTGTTGGATAGCGGAGGGGTAAAAATTACTATTCCCACTCCAGTCAGTGCAACAGTAGGGAAAGTGTTGGATAGCGGAGGGGTAAAAGTTACTATTCCCACTCCAGTGAGTGCAACAATAGAGAAAGTGTTGGGTAGCGGAGGGTTAAAAATTACTATTCCCACTACAGTGAGTGTAACAGTAGGGAAAGTGTTGGATAGCGGATGGGTAAACATTTCTATTCCCAATCCAATTAGTGTAACAGTAGGGAAAGTGTTGGATAGCGGAGAGGTAAAAATTGCTATTCCCACTCCAGTGAGTGCAACAGTTTGTAAAGTGTTGGATAGCGGATGGGTAAAATGAACTATTCCCACTCCAATCAGTGCAACAGTAGAGAAAGTGTTAGATGGCGGAGGGGTAAAAATGACTATTCCCACTCCAATGAGTGCAAAAGTAGGGAAAGTGTTGGATAGCAGAGAGGTAAGAATTACTATTCCTAAACCAGTTAGTGAGACAGTAGGGAAATTGATGGATTGCGGAGAGGTAAGAATTACTATTCCCACTCCAATAATTGTAACAGTAGGGAAAGTGTTGGATAGCGGATGGGTAAAAATTACGATATCCACTACAGTGAGTGCAACAGTAGGGAAATTACTGGATAGTGGTGAATACAATTTACTATTCCTACTCTAATCAGTGAAACAGTAGGGAAGGTGTTGGATTGCGGAGGGGTAACAATTAATATTCTCACGCCAGTCAGTTCAAAATTAAAAACAAACAAAATATTAACAACAACAAAATTATTTAAAAAACAAAATAAATGAAAAAATATATAAATATGCTAAAAAAAAATACAAATGTATCCATTATTAAAAAGTACAAAAACATATTATAATGATAAATACATATGACAAATACCTACAAATATTATATAATTTTCAAACAAATAAATATTTTTTATTAGAAATTATTTAGAAGCAAAAACATTAATACATAAATTTACTTTTTTTTTTATTTCCTACCCTATAACACCACACAATTCACAACTTACATTTAAATTTAAAACAAATGTACTTCCATAATTAACATACTTAATTACTAATTAAAGAAATATTGTTAATTAAAAAACAAATTAAAACTCATAAAAAATAATGAACTTCCCACACTTTGCTACTATATTCCCACAACCCACAGCTAAAATTAAAAAGTTAAAAAATTAATTACACAATTAAACTTATTTTCAATTAAAAATCTAATAGGTTATAACAACTTATTTTAAAGTTAATTAATTTACTTCCCACCCTTTACTTCTATAAAAGTAAAACCCACACACAAAAAATATAAATAATTACCCTACTTAAATATAAATTAATTAACATTAATAATTAACTAATATTAATTATTAAACATACACTACTCCCCACCCTTTATCCCGATATTCCCCAAAACCCACACCTAAAATTAATGACACAATTTCCATATTTAGGTTTCAATCAATTAATTAATAATAATTAACAATTAATCATTAATTAATTAAACATACATTTATTCCCACCCTTTACCCCATAAACCCCATAACGGCACATAAAATGAATTACTCAATTTTCATAGTTAATTTACAATCAATTAATTAATATAAATTAACAACTAATTATTGAGAAATGAAACTTAAATTAGTTCCCACCTTTTACCCCATAAGCTTCTCAACCAGCACCTAACTTTTTTTACACAATTACCATAATTAATTACCTGTTAAGTAATAGTCAATAACAAAAAATGAATAATTAATTACAAATAAATTACTTCACACAATTAACACTATAAAATATCAATTAAATAAATATTAATAAATGAAAAAGAATAATTAATTTATTATAGTTAAATTACATCCCACCCTATTTCCCTATAAATCCACAACCCGCTACGGAACTAAAAAACACAATATTTTATTAAAATAAAATTGATAAGTACTAAAAATGTAACACATACATTAAGAAACATACACAATACTTACATCACATACATTTAACATATAAACTAAAATACATTGCACTAATTAAAAAAATCGATATTTTAATGAATATTTTTGCAAAAGATATTAATGACTTCTATATATTTTTCAACAATATTTCTTACCTTAATTTCGATATTCTTGAGCACGATATTCTTGCTGTCGATATTTCTGTGTCATGATATTTCCAACTCAATATTTGTGTAAATCGACATTTCCAACTCGATATTCTGTCTGAATACCAGCTTTTTTGTAGTCTCTTCGAGCATGATTGCTTTGCTGTATCTTGTCTGCAAACATGATTGCCTCTCTTTAGGTTGGTCCATGTGTATGGGTACCTGCATCTATGTCTGTCTTTGTACACGAGTTGTCTTTTACTTCATGCCTCTATGTCCGTATTCTGTGACTGACGATGGGCCTGCACACATGTTCTCTATGTGTTTTTCTTTGTGGTTTCTTTGAACATAGTCACTTGTCTGTATATTATCTACAAACTTATGAGTCCCACTTTGTCTCTTGTTCTGTGTGCAGGGGTGTCTGCTTCTATGTCTCTGTATACATGGGTGATCTTTATCATTTTTGTTACCTATTCATTTGACACACGTACTCACATTTCAAGCACAAACAGAAGCAGTATGCTCCTTGATATACAGTTGTGGTAGGGAAAATCACAATCTAAAGCATCGGAACCCTTATACATTGATGCTGACTTGTAAGGGATATCAGAAAAACAATGCAGCAACTCGGCAAGCAGTGTGGTGTACTCTCTAGCTACAACTCTTAAAATAATGGTAATGATAGATGTTTTTCTCTCCAATCTTATGAGAGGATGTTTTATTACAGAGCGGCCGAGTATTCTGTAGGCAGAATGAAGCAGCGAGTTCCCTGGTCTAAAGTATGAGTATTCTTAAGTCTGCTTGTAATATAGCCTGGATGTGTAGTTCAAGTGAAGATTTTAAGTTTTCGGTGGGCACCTACAGCATTTTATGTGGAGCTGTTTACAGTGATGAGGTAGTGGTCTTATATGGGATGATTGATGTGTGTTGAAGGAACAAAAATAAACCCAGTGCTTTAGTTATTGTGAGGTGCATCAGAAGAATGGACAGTATTTATAATATATCATTGCTGAAAGCAGATATTTTGTGGACAAGGTAGGTTCATATTAATAAATATCTGGGTTCGCATTAGGAATAAAGCACAGTGTGTAGAAAATCACAGTATGAAGAAAATCAAAGTGTGGATAAAAAGTGTGGGGCAGTTCATAGTATGAGGAGATCACTGTGTGAAACAAATCACATTAATTATAAATTCATTGAATTTGGCAAAATTGCAGTGTGGAGCAAACCACGTGGAACACATCACAATATATGGCAAATCATAATGTGAAGCAAATCACAGCTTGGAGCAAATCACATTGTGGAGCAAATGACTGTAAACAACAAATCATAGAGTGAAACAAATCACAGTGAATAAAATCACAGATGGCGAAAAAAGTATGAGAAAATCACCGTTTAGAGAATCACAGCAAGATCAACTCACAGTATGAGGCAAATCACAATGAGTAACAAATCACAGTGTGAAAGAAATCGCAGCGCAGGCCATATAACAGTTGGAGCACATCACAGTGGTGAGTAAAGAACACCACTTTACCACTGTAGCTCAAATAATGACTGTAGATGCAGTGAAAATAAATTGTTGTTTAAAAAGTTCTTGACCTCTGCATTTTGATATTTGAAAACTATATGTGATGACTGTAGGTATTTTTTCAGACGTAAAAAGGTCCCTCAATACCAATTGAGGTGGAAGGACAACCCAAAAAGGAAACAGAAAAACTGTGAGAATATAGGGGCATATCACCAACAAACTGCGATAAACATCGCAGAGCGCACATAGCGCAAATTTGCATAACGCCGGCTATCGCCGGAATTAATCGCCGAGATAACGCGTTATTATCAACGCTTATCTCCACAGCAATAAAAATTCCGGCGATAGCGGTGTTATGAGGGAACACCGCTGGAAATCCAGCGATGCAACTACAGTGCTAAGGGAATCCTTGATAATTGGGAAATGTGGATTTAGGCTTAGAATCCACCTCCCATTATAAATATAGCTAAGTCTGACATTTAGCAGGTTAGCGCTGTTTTTTATGTCGCTATGGGAATCAGGGTCCGGCTCGATGATACCGCGATGTGCGGTTAGCGACTTTTCCAGGGTTGTTTCCAGAGGGAACGCCTAGGGAACGTCTACTTTGCATGTCATTAGCGATCATTATCGCTGACATGCAAAGTGACATTGACACGGGCGCTACTGCCAGCAAGCCGTCGCTAACAGCTGTTAGCGACAGCTTGCTGATAGGGCGATAAAAATATCGCCGCTTTAGCGGCAAAAAGTGCCGCTAAAGCGGCGATATTGCCCTTGATGATATGCCCCATAGTACTACTGTTGGGCGTTCCAGGATGTGATTGACAATGTCTCAAGTCCAGGAAGCTAATAGATGAAGATTTTTGACCCAAACCCCGTTCTGTATGTAGATAGTGTATTGATTACAACGCATTTGCCCTTTATCTATTGAGTCGAGGAGTGCTTTCATTATGACTGTCGTTCCATACCACAGTAAAAACATATTGGGGCATATTATCAAGCACGGCGTTAAAATTATCGCCGCTTTATCGGCAGAAAACTTCCGCTAAAGCGGCGATAATGGGCTTGATAATATGCCCTTGTGAATTCCCATAGAAGCCCATGTTCACACCAACTTAACGCCGGACCGTGATAATATGCCCCATTGTTTTTCTACTTTAATGAGCCCAGTTAAATATATTTATAATTATTTCACATGAAGTATACTTCTGTGTATGTTATTATTCCAAATATCTGTACTGTTCTCCCCAAGTAGATTTTATTATTTTTGTCAAAAGTTCATTTGAAGGTTAATACACATACCAATTTATAATTATCTTGTTATCATGTGTAAATATGTTTCCGTTTTTCATTTAGTAAACTATTGTAAATGAAAATCTCTTTCGCACCTTTTAATGGATTTTTTTTTTAAGCACAAAGATGATCTCCAGCAGAGTGGAGATCGTCAGAGACCCATAAAAGATGACAATTTAGCAATTATGCAGCCCTTTGAGGTAGTGAGATGTGGTGTGATGTGGTATAGATGCAGAGTGGTCTAGTGCAGCGTGATGTGTAAGAGGATGTTGCAACATGGTTCAAGGTGCCTATGTTGTCTCATTTCGTTTCAAAAGGTGTGAGCTAGATTGCTTTTGAATTGTTTGGCATGGTTCACCTGTAATGGTTTTATACATTATTACTGGTCCTTTGTTAACCAATAACAAAAATACATGATGGTAGAGAGATAGACTTTTCTTAGGCTGTGGTTTAATAATGTTGTATCACTGACGCCGTGATGCTTCATCATTCCATAGGGTTTTAAAATCTTCTATACATATATGTAAGAGTGGAATAGGGACATTGGGGGCAGATTTATGACATCTCGCGCATCTCTGCTAATCAGCAGAGATGCGCCAGAAGAGTTGCGACGCATCTGCCCACCCGTGCACCACCATTGATGGGCCGCATTTACAATGCGGCGCACCGTGGCACTCGGATGGGCAGATGCGTGACGCATCTCCTGTCGGAAAGGCGGCGTATTGCTGGAGTTGCGTCGCAAGCGCGACGCAGCTCCAGCAAGGCTCGGGGGTGCCCTATCATTACAATGCTGCGTCAATCCTTACGGCTGCTTCAAGCAGGCGCAGGGTTTTGACGCAGCATGGGCTCAAAAGTGACTGAGTGAAATCTTGTAGATTTCACTCAGCCATTTTTAGGAGGCGTTCCTGCGACGGAACGCCCCCCCCCCTGCACAGGTACCCCTACTGCTGGCGCAGGCTTTTACAACGTGACGCATCTCCCAGATGCGTCACGTTGTAAATACCCTGCAGCATGGCTCAGGATTTGCGCCACTGCTGGGTCACAAAAGTGACGCAACAGCGGCGTAAATGAGGCGCGAGGGACTCATAAATCTGCCCCATTGAGTCTAACAATTTCCGAAAATGCGGGTTTCCTTTGGAACTGCATTGCAGACCTATAAACCTTAAAGCAGTGTTCGATATTCACCTGGTTGGAGTTGCCTACAACTTTACATTTGACAGCTTGTGATACTTTGCATTTTCATTATTAGAGGTTGTTATCGTTGTATAGCACCAAAGTGGAAAGCTTTGTAGTTTATTCAATTTAGAAGACCCTGGTGGCATTCAAACCTGTGACATGCACCGTTCATGGAGATCTCAGCAACAAACACTTCACTTTCTGAAGTATCGGATAAGCTGAAAAACCTCTTTATGCCAGGTAAAACTGAGAAACATGCTCTCATCTTGCATGTATCTTATAAAGATGGATGTTACGTGGAAGAGAGGAAGAGATACCATGCCCTGCCATCTTTCACTGACAGGACCTGGATTAAAATGCTTTGACACTGATGTCAATATTAATATTTACATTTGTTCACCCCTGATATTAAACTTTATTACAACTTTTATCAATCATAGAAAGAAACAGACCTTAATCCGTGGTTTAAATTAAATCCATTAAAATGTGAAAAGTCATATTTGTCCAAGCACTACCTTCTCCAAAGTTCAACCTCTAACTGAAGTGGGCAATGGACTCTACGCAGACTCAATGAATCAGCCACACATCTGTCTCTTAACTTTTATTTTTGAACATTTGAAATACGCTTTCATAATGCCATTTGGCCATGTTCTGACAGATATCTTTACCAATATACTTTTCAGATATGACAGATTATGATCAATCAAGGAAACTATTAGGTTCAAGCCGTAATAAATCTAGAAGTGATGTGTGGGATGAGTCTAGGGGCCAGTGCTTAATTTGAGCCGGAGCTTTTCGGTGCTAAGCACGGGCATTTAATTTGTTTCCAGTGCTCAGCACTGGCACCTAATTGTCAACACCATACTTAGAACAGTCCACCACATGGTGGCGCTGCTCATATAATTTAGAGATGAGCAGAACCGCGGTAGTTCAGGAATACAATATACATTAAAATTGCAAATAGCTGCCTCCCCAGCCATTCCTTTAGCTTTGGGGAATAATCTGAACTGTCGCATTTACATGCAAGAGAGATGCTTAGTAGCTGTTTTGGCAGTGAAGACAAGGGCGATGTGTGGTGCAAACTACAGTGGCCTTCAGGTCAGAACCCCAGCACTTAATATTTTACAAATTAAGCACTGTTAGGGGCATACCGCTGGCCCCTGCATTACAAGGAGGTCACCACTCACCAGCCTTCTGGGAGCCCATTCAGCTAAAGTCCTGTTGATGTCTGCGAGATATGGGATTCTCCAGGTCCCTTCACCACGTTTTTAGGGGTTGCCATCATTGTCAGTTACCCCCCTGAATGAGCCTGAGTGCTGAGGCATAAGACAGTTGGGCATTTGTGTGAGAGTAATTTCTTACACTTGCAACTGTGGAAATAAACACATTACAGAAAGGAATTAATTGGTATGTGACTGATTTCAATATATGTTTTAAAAAAGTATCTAAAGGAACTCTTTTACTGAAGTATTTCCAACTTTACACGCCTCCACATCTGCAATAGTTCTGGTGTTGGTGTTAAAGCAAACATAAGGGCATGATTCTAAGTGAATTGGAATAGTGGGTTATAATTTACCATGTGTTGCTTATACCTCTCATTCCCACTTTTGAAGAACAAAATGAGGCATAACATGGAGATTCTGTATTTATTACATTCAAATCATTTTTTTAATTTTGCTACACCGATATGACCTGCCAATATTTGTGATGAGAAGACAGTGGGCACTCTATGATCATCACATATCGGAGTTTTCCTCACAAACACTCCTGTTTTCCTAGGGATCTTAAATTATCTCTGGAATCAGAATCAGAGCCTCAGGCATGCTGGCATCATCATCATTAGGGTCCATACTTAATGATATGCAATCATTAGTTCACGAGAAAACACCTCTATTGCAAAAATGTTTAAAGATAATATGGTAGTCAGTTGGACTGAATCAAGAAGGGAGAAAGGAGTTAGTCAAAAACCAAGTGAAACCATCAGGCAACGGACATGCAATGTGAGGCCAGTTGTGGGCCCTGACACATAGCATAGAATACGAGAAACAAAAAAGCGGAAGGAAAGAAACTGCTGAACAAGACAAACAATAGGGAGTTGAGGAATAGTGACGGCTACGGAAAGAAGTGCAAGAACATATAAACTGAAAGTAAATTACAATGGAGTGAGACACTGGAAACAGATATGGGGGTGTGATACAGATAAGGTAGAGAGAAAAGGGAGAACCAAAGCATAGATCATGATTGGTGTAAAAGCTGACTCTCGCAACAAGAACAATGGTAGCCACTTTGTTTTTTCCCAAGGAGATACAATGTATGCTTTTGGAAGGACATCTTTAATTGAAAGAATTCAATAGGAAATATATTGATGCCAAATACTTCCTTTACCAGGTAACCTAAACTTCTTTAGCTGGGAGGGAGTGCAGTAAAGACCAAGTTCTATATGGAGAGAAAATCTATGCCTGTTGTTAAACTGACCATTGACTAAGGGAAGGAGGGTTATGTCCTATGAAAAACATCTGAAATGTGTGGTGCCTCCTTTCTCAACGGATGGATTAGTCAATCAAATCAAAGAACGCAATGAGGGCTTCCAAAATAAAGGAATGGTTCAACAAAATTCTCTCATCCTGGACACAGGATTCAAGTTAGAGTCGGCTAGTGGAAAGTCCATAAGTATAGACAAAGGGAAATTGAGCATTCATCAAACGTTCTAGTCTGGATTCTCACCAGATAGTCCAGCAGTTAAGTTCATTAGCATAAGGCAAGAGGAATACAAGACAGTTATGCGGGTCGGATAAAATCTAGGAAAGTGATGGAACAACAGCAACTGCCACAGTTCTCAAGTCATCACCAAAGAGTCCTCAGTAAGCCAAAATGGATATGAGCAAAAGGGCAAAGAATGGCACAAGAAAAATGTCTAAAAAAGAATGACTGACTCCTCCTAAGTCCAATAGTCTTTATAGTGCATATTTGTCATCATGAAGTTGTTGTCAGTCCATGGTGGAATGACCCACTAAGATCACTCTTCCATTTAGCAGGTGCAAATTAATACTCCAGGATATTTTCTCATACCAATCATGAGAAGAACAGTACATTGCATCCTCACAGGTTTGTCGACAAAAGGCTTTAACATTGTTTCTTTGCCCATGGACACCATTAACCCCTCCCCTGCTCATGATGGAGCCATTCCGTCATGAGCCACGGTTGCCGTGTGCTCATGACGGAGTGGTTCCGTCATGCCGCGACCGTTGGCGCGCGCTCCGCCCACGTGGCGCTGTTTCCCCGCCTGTGCGGGGGGACAATGCAACTGGGCGGAGTCATGACGGAACCACTCCGTCATGAGCACAGCTCAACCGTGGCTCATGACGGAGTGGCTCCGTCATGAGCACAGCGCCACCGCGCTGCCCCCCAACACCCCCAGCGCTGCGGCAGAAATCCCGCCGCAGCGAAGGGGTTAAAAAGTTAGGTTCTCATGGAATTCACACAAAAGAGAATTGCCCTGTTTGTCCTTTAAGGAATGTGGCATGATCAGAACAAATAGATAACGTGTGAAAATGTGGCAACGTTCATAATATCAGGCCATGGAAAAGGACACAGCCTAAAGAGAAAGTTAATTCAAACATCTTTTAAAGTCATACTTCTTTTAGTCTAAAACCCCTAGTTTATGTTAAAATGCATTATAAAATCACTCAAATATATCATATCTAAAAATTCTGTAATGTTTTCAGTGATTAATACACGCAGATATGCAACTGCGATTATGGCCTACTAGTGCATTCTCAAGTAGCAACGTATAAAATAATTCTTTTAAGCATTGGACCAAAATAGTTTTCATAAAAATAGAATCTATATAATGTTAGACATCTTTACTAAACATTTCAAAGCTCTAACATGTAACATAAAAGTTTTGCACCAGTATATGTTATTAAATCACTTCTGCAAGAAATACTAAGTTTTCATGTTTCATTTTCACAACATCTGTGTTAGGAATGTAAGTAATTAGTGATAACATTCAATCTCAAAATCACTTGGTTTATTTGCACTACCATTCTCTAACTAACCAGGCACACTTCGACGGTGCTGCATAGTTCATCCTAACTCATTCTCTGTATTGTTTTTCTACACATGTGCAAGTTGCACATTTAAATTTCAGTGTCGTTTTCAGTAGTTTTGTCTCGATCAGAAAAATCTGTATTTTTGCTATAACACCAGCATCGCTAAAGCCAATTAACTCAATATCATATCCTACGCCAATGTCACACAACTTATCCTCTCCCTTCTTTGAAGACATCACCAATACCAGGCCAGAAATTGCCAAGTGGATGAAGGACAACTGCCTGAAGCCCAACACGGATGTTAGAAATTGGGTATCTAGTTGGCAGTGGTTTGCACCCTGTCCAAGTAGAGACCCTCACTCTAGTCAGGTAAGGGAGTCACACAGCTAAGATAACCCCTGCACACCCCCTTGGTAGCTTGGCATGAGCAATCAGACTTATCTCAGAGGCAATGTTTAAAGCATTTGTGCATACACACACAGTAACACAGTGAAAACACTACAAAAGGAGTCCAGGACTAGTTTAGTAAAATAGCCATTATTTATCTGAATAAAACAAGACCAGAACAACAAAAACCCAACATACACAAGCAAAGATATCACTTAGAGATACATTGGTTCCTTACTCCAGGAGAAGGTTTTGTGTCAGATCCTTACTGCTAGGCAGGGGAGGTGATGCATGAATTCCTTACTGTTAGGGGAGGTGAGGCATTGCTTCCTTAATGGAAGGGGAAGTTATGCGTAGGTCTCCGGACACACGGCCTCAGTTCCTTACTGCTGGGCAATGTCGATGAAGAGATGGCGTTGAGTTATGATTTGTCAAAAATCCAGATGCAATGTAACAATGCACGAAGTAGGCGCTGCATTGATTTCACAGCTGCATAGCAGGTGATGCATCGAATGTTTAGCGGCAAAACAGGGCTGCGCCGAAGTCACAGGGGGTGCCACAGACATTGACACGATGCACTGGCCTTGGGCTGCAGTGATTTTTCAGCCACAAAACAGAAGATAGATCGATTCTTTAGTCGCACAGTATCAAGAAAAAGGGCCCTGAGAGTCGATGTGTGGATTTTCTCTTCAGATCACAAGATTCTACTTCCAAGGGCCCAGGAATTGGTTTTGGCACCACTTGGCAAGTCAAGGCTCTCAGCAGAAGAGCCGGGCACTGGTAGGTGAAGTCCTTGATGGCCCTGAAACTTCTTAACAGGAGGCAAGCACGCAAAAGCCCTTGAAGAACCTTGGGAGCAGAATGTAGACTGCTACGTCTAGTCCTTTCACTCCCAGGATAGAAGCAGCAAGCAGCAGTCCAGCACAACAATGCGACAGGTAGATTGTCTGTCCTTCTCACAGCATCCAGCTCCTCTTCCTGGCTGAATGTCCTTTAGTCCAAAAGTGTTCAGATTTTGGGGTGTCAGAGGTCGAATACTTATACCCCTGTCTGTCTTGAAGTAGGCAAATTTCAAAGGAAAGTCCTTGTAGTGGACAAGACCCTGCCCTTGCCTGACTTGACGCCAGTCACACTACAGGGTGATGGAGACAGTTTTGTGTGAGGATAGGCACAGCCCTATTCAGGTGTCAGTGACAACTCCTCCCACCCCTCTAGCTCTTTAAGGCCCATCGGACTGGTGATGGCTCATCAGGATATGCAAGGCACACCTCAGATCCTGTTGTGTGACTGTCTAGATTGAATACACCAGAACCCAAATGTAATTCCCACCCAGATGAGAATTCTGCAGAGAGAATAGTGAAGGACGAAAATTTCCCCCTTTCTGAAAGTGCCATTGTCAAACATGCAATTTAAAAAACAACATCACCAAAAGATGAGGGACGAACTCGAGGTAGGTTTCTTCATCAAATAATGTTTATTTATTGAGCTACAGCATACAACGAGCCACCAGAGACCATCACAGGCAGCAGTTCAGCCAACTGTCACTTCAACCTTCCACCCGTGAGCATGGAATTGCGGCATGGCAAGATTCCACTCTCAACACTTTGTCACAAGGTGCTACATGGGTTTCCCCTTATAATAATGAAACAACAAAGCAATCAACATTTGTGCATTAAGATAAGAACAAAAGCTGTACATAAAGGGAAGAAACAAACTAGGATCCCCCTTCAACCATCTCCAAATAACATGACTAATGAACAACAATGAAAAAAACTAAGAAGTGGCGTTTCCTACATGGACAGAAGTTACAAAATATAGAATCGATTTAGATATAATAAAATAACTATGTAACTAATGAAACAATAAGGAAAAGGCATATAAAGTTCAATTATAAACACAGAATGGTTTTTGATAAACAAAACTCTGACTTTACCAGGCAATAACACTTCACAACATAGCACTTCTCAGTATGGCCTAAAGACTAGGGATGACCCTTACATATGGATGCCCTTACATCACTTTCTGAAGCATAACTGTACATTATGTTCTCTACAACTTCATCTCATGCTACCACCACCATTTTCCCTCTCCATCTCTTCAGCACACACATCACCATCGTCTCCACCATCTCCTTTTACACCAAACACTCTAGTCAACCGGCAGCTATTTCACCACTGACTCCTTCTATCCGCACACCATTGCCTTTCACTTCCAACACTCTCAGAGGTGAACCAAATGTTGACCCCCTTTTCTCTTAATATCTACAGGTTTTTTACACCAACAGTATCAGCAACTTCAGTTACAGAATCCTTAACTTTATTCCTCTCATAAAAGTATTTATTTCGTTTTTCCTGTGCAACTTGGATGTGTTTCTTTACACTCTCATCCATCCACTTGCTCTGCTTACCCATCTGTTTCTCCAAACTGGGCAGAAACTTGTGGTATCTCTGCGACCCCCACACTAACAACTCAAATGGTGACACCACAGTAGATGCATGTGGAGTTGTGTTTTAGAACCGCAACATGGCCCTAACCGCATTAGCCACAACACAGTTGTTGGTCGCATCCCACTGTATGCACTCTCCCAACACCCTGTTCATCCTCTCAACCAAACCATTGGTTTGGGGATGATAGAGCAAGGTTTTTCAAATATTTTGCATCACTGACTCACAAGAAACTCTCAACCTCACTCGAAAAAAACTGTGTACCATTATTGGACACAAGAGTATCTGGAAAATTATTAATTTACAGTATACAACGAGCCACCAGAGACCACCGCAGGCAGCAGGTCACCCAAATATCCTTTCAACATTCCAACCATGAGCATAGAATTGCTGCATGGCAATATTCCACTCTCAAGTCTCTGTAATGAAGTACTACAATGTGCTTTTAAATTTTGAGTTCAGAGACCCCAAATCCCAAATCTCTAACATATTCCAATGAGAAATTACACTTAAAAGATATTTCAAGCCTATCTCCATGTTACCCCATGGGAGAGATAGTCCTAGTAATAGTGAGGAACAAATTAGCAATATTTCATTATTAGAACAAGTAAAACACACTAGCACATGTCCTACCATTTAAATACACTGTACCCTGCCCATGGGGCTGCCTTGGGCCTACCTTAGAGGTGACATACAGCAAGTAAAAGTGAAGGTTTGGACTTGGCAAGTGGGTGCACTCGCAGTCGCGGTTGAAACAACAGCTTTATAACTGCACAAACAGACACTGCAGTGGAAGGTCTGAGACATGTTTGCAAGGCGCCTCATGTGGGTGGCGCAATCAGTGCTGTAGGCCCACCAGCAGCATTTGATTTACAGGCCTTGGGTACACCTGATGCACTATACAAGGAACTTACTAATAAATCAAATATGCCAATCATGGAGAAACCAATCACCAATACAATTTATACAGGGAGAGCTTGCACTTTAGCACTGGTCAGCAGTAGTAAAGTGCCCCAAGTCCTAAAAGCAGCAAAAACCAAATGTAAGGCACAGTAAAAAAACAGGAGGTCAGAAACAAAAAGACAGGGGAAATCATGCAAATGATGCCAGTTCTAACAATGGAAAGACAGAGGTGCTGATTTTCAGAAATAAAAACTTCTAATGGGATGCAACCTGGTGACCCTCAGAACTCGAACCTACTCCTACCACCACTTACCATGCTAGCATACCTAGGAATCATTCTGGACAACAAGCTAACTATGATGACTCAGGTCAACTCTGTCTCTTCCTCCTGTTTCTTCATCCACCACAGTCTCTGTAAGATATTCAAATGGCTATCCCAAAGCTCAAGAGTCACCCTCAACTCCTGCCAAATGGACTATGGCCATGCTCTCTACACAGAGATCGCAGCTCACTTCCTCCTCCTCCGACTACACACCATACAGAGCACCGCAGCTACTCTTCCTGGATGTCCATTGAAGAACCCACATCAATCCCTACCTCAGGCAACTTCACTGGCTCCCTGTACAGAAAAGATGCCAGAAGCTCCTGACCAATGCAAACAAGGCCTTACACAACTGTGGACCCACCTACTTGAACCACAGCCTGAACTTCCCACCAGCCACCTATGCTCCACATCCCTTTCTCTAACCCTCATCCCCTGCATCCGACATAGGAGATGTGTAGGACTCTGCTTACCCTACCAACCGGCAAAGAAATGGAACAAGCTACTCTTTCATCTAAGGACCTCCCCATCTCCTACAGAGTTCCGAAAGACACTGAGGACCTGGCTATTCAACTAATCAACTAGACCCTGGCAGTGCCTGGAGGGAAACATCCTTTAACCCGCAGGCAGAACCATGGCCTGCCTTTACTCACCAGTCACTACCTAGACTGCGACGTTACCATGCGTTCCTTCACCACACAAGTCATTACAACGACTTGCTTTATGGGGCGCGTTGATGGATTTTAAGTCCAACACCTTCCCTACTGATACACTGTCTGGAGTTGGAATAGTTATGTTATGTTAACCGGGGTTTTATAAAGCGCACAGCTACTCTACTGAGTGTCCCGGCGCTGGGTGAATGCGACTGAACTAGACAGGCAGGAAAAGTGTGCAGAGCACAAAGTGTTACGTTATTGCTGAAACAGCCATGTTTTTAGGGCTTTTCTGAAGGGCAGCAGATCCTGAAGAAGTCTCACAGCAGGTGGCAGATCATTCCATAGTTTTGCACTCTCAGCTGGAAGGAGCGGCCTCCAATTCATGAGTATTTCACCACCGGAGTACAGACTAGCACCAATGAGGTGGAGCGAAGAGAGCGTTGTGGATGATAAAATTGAACTCTCTTCCTCAAGTAAGGGGCACCATACCCATGTAAGGCCTTAAAAGCTAGCACCAGGGCCTTAAACTGTATCCGCTTACGGATCGGGAGCCAGTGGAGAGAATTCAAATGTGCAGACATCCGGGTCCTGGGCCAAGAGAAAGAATGGCCCTGGCTGCAGCATTTTGCACTACTTGAAGACGGGTAAGCAGATACTCTGGAGCACCCAGATACAGAATGTTTACGTAGTCCAGCCTAGAACCAATCAAGGCCTGGACCACAGTTTTCCTGTAAGGGATCGAAAATAATGGAAGAAATTGTTTGAGCATTTTCAGAAAGCCAAAGCACTGACCGGCCTCAGTCTGAACCTGTGGCTTCATACTCAGAGAATTGTCCAGTTTTACACCAAGATTTTTTACGGACGACACTGGGTTAGCGGGAGGGTGCATGTCCTGAGGCTACCAGTTCTGCCATAAGTTGTTAGATGGGCAACCAAAGGAGATGATTTCCGACTTGTCGGAATTACATTTAAGTTCATTCAGCTGGAGCCAGGAGAGCACCGCCGACAAGCAGGCCTTAATTGCTTCCCCCTTGAACTCTGAATCCATGTCGCATGTAAAAAGGAGTTGGGTGTCGTCAGCATATGACACTATTTTAACTTCATGCGACTCAATTAGACTAGCCAATTGGGACATGTACAAATTGAATAAAGTTTGACTAAGCACCAATAGTAATTTATACTATTCCAAAAATTGGGATTTCAAGGCAAAAGGTAAATACAGAATCAAATAATATTTTAGCAGAAAACAATTATATTAGGAATTGTTGCCAGAAAGGGGAGCACATGTTGTCCAACCTGCATATTTAATACACAGTAGTTATAGGGTTGCACAGTTTTTTACTTCACTTTTGTTCCTGTAGCTGATTTTAATTTCAGTACTGATTTTTAAAAGTTTGCACTGCAGAGCAATTATTTGTCTCAAAAGTTGACTTTATTGGCATCACCTACTTTATGAGCATGTGCTCGGTTAAAGGCAAGTAATGCTAAAATAATTCATGATAAGAGGTTAAAAAGGATTGTTAGAACGGTAATGGTAGAATGGTGAGTGACATATGGTCTGTTGTCCAGCGGTAGAAGTAACAAAAAATCTTGACCAATGGTGCTATCAGAAAATACTTGTAAGGATTTATGGCACATATTCATTGAAACGTTTTTGATTGCTCAGCAAACACAACATCGCCCTATTATCAATGCCGTACCGGACCTGCGAAGCGATAATAAAAGCCGCGCTAACCAAAGTTAATGCTGGAACTTAATACCTGCTAAAAATGTGACTTAACTATATCTTCAATGGAACATGGATTGTTATGTTGAGTCCACACTTGAGTATCACCAAGCATCACACATATCACAGGTTTTGTATCGCAGGAATCAGCCTGCTATCGCTGATTTTTCCCGCTATTGCTGGATTTTACTTCGCCTGTGAGCAACACGTTGTTAATACGCCGCAAACAGGGCGAGAAAATCCAGCGACATGCGGCGATAAAAAAAAAAGTGCTAGCCTCGGTTTGCGATAATTATCGTAGTATCTTGATAATATGCCCCTTGGAATGTTGGTATTCTCACATTATGTCTTGCTTTTTCATTTCCGTGTTTTTTAGAATCCAGTCTTACCTTTCAGGGGCCCTGTTTCTGAATTGTGTTCCACTTACTCAATATTTTATTACTCTCTTGTGCTTTTATTCATATCTTAATCCTTTACCAGAAAGTGCTGGTGTGTTGCAAGGCTTAATGCCTCATAGATTCATTTACCACTCTTCTGCCATTAGAACAGCTGGGCGCCTCCCTTACCCCTGTGATAACAACTTCTCCATGCCCCACTGTGGCCTCTTTTCAGTTAGAGACATATAATTTTCAACAGAGCATGCAAACCGTCATTTATGGTTGCTTGTCTATTGTTCCTCTGCTTAGT
Source organism: Triturus cristatus (assembly GCF_964204655.1). Classification (NCBI taxonomy): domain Eukaryota; kingdom Metazoa; phylum Chordata; class Amphibia; order Caudata; family Salamandridae; genus Triturus; species Triturus cristatus. The sequence continues at coordinate 1,118,001,265 of NC_140592.1, forward strand.
TTCATTCTGATGCCTCTCCATTCTGTATTATTCTGGGTGTATGTTGACTTTTAGGATGTATCTTGTACAATGTCTTGAATTCAGATCCCAGTCCGCACACCACATTTCTGCAGTCTTCAGATTGTTTACTGTCCTTCTTTTTCCTGGTTTCAAGTATTTCATTTTACTGGTTAAACAATTTGTGCTGAACTGCCTTTACCCTGCAGAGAGCAAGCGCTCCCTTTAGTTATTTAAATTCTGGTCTCCAGACAAAGCATCAGGATCTAAGATCACTATACTGTTTGATAAGGTGAAATGGGAAAAAACAGGGATTTATGAATTACAGCAGACAATTTCAAATTGCAACTTTCAAATAATAACAACTGTGAATGCAAGCACGCCTGGTGTGACCTTTTTGAATCAACAAAAACAGGTCTTTTCATAAACTTTGAAGTCTAATTGGCTGTGGTGTAGGTATTAGCAACTCTCAATATGAATATCTCCTTTTATTTTAGGACCCATTTATCGTTGCTTTATATTCCAAAAATGCTAGCACTAGCCAGTTTTAATCCAATTTCTTTAAGTGATATGAAAGAACTTCTAATAACCACCTTCTCTGGCTCTTCACTTGATCCCTGTCATCCTAGGTAATTACTTCTGCAAGATTCTGAAGAGCACTTCAGAACTCGTAACAACTCCTTCTTCCTGGAAATCAGCATAAGTACTGCTACTATTGAAGAAACCCTTGGTGTTGGACTTGGCCCTACCTGCAGGGCCACCCCCAAATTAGTTCCAGACCTGCCATTGCAGCCTGTGCGTGCAGTTGTAGACTGACATTAGGGTATGCTGTGTGCAGTGTGTTTAAAACATTGGGCGTGTACTTTTAAGTTTTACATGTCCTGGTAGTGAAAAACTCCTAAACTCATTTTTCATTACTGCAAGGTCCACCTCTCCCATAGGATGGGTTAGCTTATTACATTTCATAAGTGACAACTTTCAATTGAGAGCAGGTGGACAGTTCACAATTGGAAGTTATCATTTATTGGGCGTTATCTCTTATGGTGTCTAAAGAATTGTAAATTAAAGCCCTCTTTAATGGTAAAGTTGGATTTTTAGTCACAATTCTGAAAATGACACAAAGTGTGCACCAGGTTTAAATATTGGACCCTTAGAGCCAACTCTTCCGTACACTTCTGGACCTGTGGACTCTGTCAGGAAGAAGAACTGTGCTTGATTGCTGCACTGAAGGACTTCTGTCCTGCTGTGCTGACCTGCTGCTCTGCTGCCCTCTTGCCTGGGTGAGAAGGACTGGATCTGCATCTCTAAACCCATGACCCCAAAGTGACTGCAATGGTTAGTTGGCTGGCCTCCTGATCAGAAGCCTCAGGGACAGATTAGGCACCAAATACCCTTGAACCCAGCACCTTTGGTCATATGTGGGTTTGACCTCTCAAGTGGTGTCACCCCAGTCCTGGACCCCTGCTAGTGGGCCTGAATGTACTCTGCCAGCTCATCTGTGGAATCAGTAGACCTGTTGCATCTCCTCCACGTTGCATGTCATGCAGAATCGGTGCATCACCTTTGATGCTCAACATATCACCTTCAGAACCAACACATTGCCTCTGCTGTGTGGACTTCTCAGATGCAAGGACTGGATATCGCTCATTGGAACCACAACTGCTCAATGCATCTACACATAAGGACATTGCCTTGCCCAACACAGCCCATTGGAACCTCTGCTGCGCGATGCATCTTCATGAAAGGACGTTGCTTTGCCCAACTCATCCCATTGTATTTGCCGCTGAATGATGCATATCAACACACAGACCACGCTGCATGCTTCTGACTTCGCAGCTCCCCAGAATCTCTACAGAGTGACGCATTTCCTCACCTGGATGGAGTGTTGCACAGATACTTCACACAAATGATATCTGAGAAAATGGTGCTTTCAAAAGCTGCTCTCAAAAGCTGTTTTAAGATTACTTATCCACAGTTGCCACATTTTTGCACAAAAGCTGCTAGCAGTACAACTCCAACAAGACAGAGAGCATCATTTTTGAAGCCCCTAATTCTACCTGGTCTCAATCTTGGTGGCCATTCGATTTAGGCCAGCCTCCTGTTATTTCTTTTAAGGCCAGATACTAGGGGATTCTGTATGATCAATATCTTTCTTTCAAATCACAGATTATGGTGATGCTTTCCATCTGTTTTGACCTTCTGAAATCTCTCAGGAAAAGCGTATATTTCTTCCAGTTTCCAGCTTCCAGAAGCAAAGCAGGAGTCAATACCATGATCACCCTCAGACTAGATTATGGCAGCTCCCTCTATTTAGGACTGACTAAATATTCAACACAAATATTTCGGACAGTGTAGAACACTGCTACATGACTTTTGTTGTGAATCCTTCATCAATTCGTTTGTTTCCACTTTCATGACTTGCATTGCTTTCCATTTCTAAAGAGAGTACTATTTAAGGCTATGGTCTTTACATGGGCGGCCGGCATGGTTCACGGGTGAGGGGCAGTCACGCTGGGGGGGAGGGATTGGGAGGGACGGTGCGGCCACGGGCTGCATTAAAAAAAAGAATAAATTAACCTTACCTCGCCGCCGGGTCCCGGGTCTTCTTTCCTGCACGTCTGTGTCCGACTCCAGGTCAGAACTGGAAGCAGGCAGCCAGGCTCCCACCCCTAAACCAATCACAACGCTCCAGAGCGTTTTGATTGGTCTGTGCACTGTGACAGGGTGCTCAGCCAGGGGCTGTAGGGGTGGCCAAGTTCTCCATGTATGCTGCATTGGAGATCAGGGGAGTGCGCATTACTGGTTTGGGCTGCCGAGAGTCATTGCGCACTCAGGAGTAGGTAAACCACTCCTTCCCTGCCCTGCTGCTCCATAAGCAGCGTAGTCCTGCCCACCCACCCACCAGCAAAAAAACTGAAAATTGTAATAACTAAAAGGTATTACCATTTTATGTTTTTGCTTCTCCCACTGCTAGAAAGCAGTTGGGCGACGCTCCACCGCCATAGCGGAGGAGCCACCCCTGGGTCTCTACTTATGATGCAGTGAAGAGAGAGGGACGTGGCTGTTTGCATTTTGCAAGAAATATTCCTTTAATAATTAATTCAAAGGTGTCAGAACTAAACTCAGTGATGTACTCGGGCTCTCTCCAAAAACTTTCACAACCAATGTACTGAAACAGGGGTGCATATTGTTGCCTCTCTTATTCTAGTTATATGCTGGCTGATTTACCTGACATCTTCATCTTCATTTCTTTTGAAGGCCACGCTCCTGATATAGGAAAAATGTGAGATGCTTTGCAAGCTGTTGCCAAAGTCACTGTTCTTTTACAGTTGACACCAGTGGGTCACACAGACAACTGTTACACATTGAAAAATTCAATGTGGCTAATTATGTAAAACGATGATGTCCTTATAAGATTTGGAACCAAAATGTGTAATGTAGATTGATTACCAAGTCATGGTATATGTAACCTCCTATGTTCATCTATGAGTGCAATTAGAACATACTTTAAGCTACATTTGATGAAGCTTCCTTTAAGGTGTTTCTGAATAGTGCATGACATCAAACAATGTGTGGCTGCTTATTATGATGGAGAATTTAGTAAGGTTTTGATGGCCGCTGTTGTTATGTGTATTTGTAAAGCTCACTATCACCGCAAGGGTATCCTGGTGCTTATTCTAAACTGGTACCTATACTATCACGTTTGTGCATGGTTTTTCGGGGATATCTTAAATTTAAATTAGAAAAACGTATAATATTGTCCATAGTATGTTATGTTTAAGACATTCACTGTCTCATAGCTGGGTCACACTTGTCTTTGGAATATCCCCTGTGTCAACTATAATTGCCATCTTACTGGATAATGACTTATGGTTATGTGCCAGTGCAGGAGTTGACAGGCTCTGCTCTAAAGTGATACTGGTGCATGTAAAAACAAGCTTGGAATATCTCCACTATTTGAATATATTAGCTCACTAATACCTAAATTAAAATTAAACACTCTGCCTTTGAATGTGGCTTAGCGTGCATCTCAATGTATAGATATTCAAGCACAGAAATGTACAGCATACTTCTATAACTGTAAGCATGCCTGCTTAGATTCCTACTTAAACAGTGAGGCTAAGCAACAAATATATATTCGCCTACTCCATTCTGCAGTCCTACACGGTAAATGAGCCTGCAGCGTACTGGATGCATTGATTATGCAATGAATCAGAAGAAACAATCGAACACGTATTTTGTTTAAGGAGTACATACTTCCATCACACTACTCTAGAGTCATGGTGCACAGCTATTAATTCTACCACTGCCATTTGCTTTAAAGGTGATTCAAGTAGAACCATTAGCTGCTTTGGTAAAGTTAGCTATTACATGTTTGTTTTGTAATCAAATGGTAAATTCATGCTTGACTTGGGTTCTGACAATGCTTTGACGTTCAGAAAAAGGAATTCCGGAATCCAAGATGGCGGAGTGAGGATCTGTGTTGAGCAGTACACCAAGAGGATTTCCCCCTCCTTCCCTCTCCTTTTATCGAAATGCCTGCAACTCTCAATTGAGTATGTTCCTACCCGGTTTAACGCATACAAAACCTAAAAACTAGACGTAGAATGCTCTCAGACCTTCACATCCTGTATCCTGTATCCGTGGACGCCGCAATATTGCTATTCAGCCACTGGGAAAAAAACAGAGGCCGTCTTCCATGCTAGAGCTCCCGGGGACGACACGATTCTTTCGGCGGATCGTACAAGGACTGCTACGGAGCTCGGGGCTCAACTGGTTAGGCCTGTATTTTCGGACTGCCTCTCGTCCTTTCTCCCCGGCCTCCCAGATGAGCAAGATGCCTTCGAGAAACCAACCTCGCACAACCCGACATAGCAAGTACCCGACCGGAGCCCTTCCAGCCGGAGCTGGAGCCGGAGCTGTTCGGGAGACAGCAGCGACGATTTCTGGGCTTCCTCAGACTGCCGCGACCAATGCTGACACTGATGGATCTATAAGCAACGGCTGTCCTACCACGGAGCGCGTAATGACTGAAAGGGAGAGCGCGAGCAAACAGGTATTGAGACCGCCGATTTTGTTTGTTGACTCTCGCTCTAAGGGGTCTAGTAGAAACCCCGCTACAAATTTGGCTAAGCCCCCGGACAAAAGCGGGGCGGTTGTTACAGGCAAAAATAGTCACTCATCTCCTTCAACTTTAGAATACACCGCCCAGAACGCCCCCACCGCCTCTGAAGAGATACCCTCTAGCAGCAAACAAATTAGTAACATGCTGGGGACTGAACAACTGAAACACCGAAAGTCTTTAATCTGTGACACTTCTACGGATCACAGCATGATACCCATTAATTCCCTGACTGAGCTGTCTATGTTGCCTATGCTGTCTGTGTCTGAAACTGAGACTGGGGCTACACCAGAAACCGCGGTAGCCATATGTAGTTCAGATTTAGCTTCGCCCATTTCGGGCTCATTGCCTGCTACTACAATCACTATCACTCCGTCCGGTGGTTCACAACCACTCGTAGCAAAGACATGTCCCACCAAAACTGCCAATCCTAATAAACACATGGTCTCTCCAGAGATAACAGTACACACAGAATGCATCGAAATCAACGAACAAGATCCTCTCGAGGACTCTGATGCTGAGATCAGTACAGAGGACGAGGCTAGGTCTGAAGACGACTTAGGGGAAAAACCATTAAATGGGCCCTGTGACTCTAAGACAAAATCTCGAGCAGGGAAAGGTCATAAACTCAAAAGTAAGGCTCGAGCCAAAAGAGGCCGTAAAACAGTCTTATTAACCCGGCCCCTTATAAACAACATTTTGGACCAAAAAAAGGCTTTTGTGGACAAAAGTCCCCTAAGAAAATGGATTGTAGCAAAAGGCCTAGTCAAGAACCTGTCACAGAGACTATCAGGGGCCAGCTTAATCGAAGCTTCCGAGCCCTCAGACTCTTCTATCATATTAGCAACGCCTCCCCTTTCAGATACTCTCGCTTCAGCAGAGAACAACGCCCTAACTGCTCCACCTAAGTTGTCACCAGTTGGGCTAACACGACAAGAATCTATTCTGACTCAAATACCCGGGGTCGACTCTCTAGTGAGCACAGATACAACATCTAACTCAACTTCGAATTCTACGTTAATACATCATACTCTGCCTCCTTCCACTGAGAGTCCTTCTGCTACTATCACTTCCGCCTCTCCTCTATCTCACCAAATGGAACACTCAGGTGCCTCTCCCAAAAATAGACCTGGGCCAGGGCAAACGCCAGCGGATTCCGCCTCAGTAGACACTATATTACAGATACTGAGAGACCAACGTGCTGAAGCTAAAGAACACTATATTCAATTGAGGGAGGATAACAGCAAAATGCATACTTCACTACAAGAACTTGCTTCCAAACTAGGTGGGATCACCCAAGACATCGTGGGACTCCAGCAACGTGTGGTTGAGATCGAGGAGGCCAATTTAAACACAACCGCTGTAACAGAGAAACACGACACCCAGCTGCTGGCACTACAATCAAAAGTTGAAGACTTGGAGAATCGACAAAGACGGTCCAACCTGAGACTTTTTGGGATCCCGGAGGGCTCTGAGGGGTCTGACCCGAGGTCTTATTTAGTGGGGCTGCTTCAAAAGGCTTTTCCAGATCTAGCAGACTTGGACTGGGATACACAAATCCAACGTGCCCATCGTCTTCCCTTGACTATGAGAAACAGAAACAGAGAAAACCAGTTCCCACGGCCCCTTATAATCTTTTTTGGCAACTTCCTATTACGCCAAGCTGTCTGGCAGAGAGCCCGCCCTAATGCCCCTGTAACCGTAGGGGAGCTTTCATTTTTTGTCTGATCAGATCTATGCAAAGAAACAATGGACAGGCGATGGATGCTACGCAAATTGATAGATCCCATTAAATTTTGCGGGGGCCAGGCATTCCTACAGGAGCCGGCTCGCCTCAAGGTTATCAAAAATGGCCATACTCACTTTTTTAACGATGCCAAAGAAGCTGAAGCATACATCTCTAGATTTGGCACGGTTTAGACTCTGCATTGTCTTAGTAAATCTGTCGGCACCTGGTGTGCCTCGTTTTGTGTAGAAATGTTGCAGGCTACACGGCAAAGCACTGGGAAACATTGATTATGCTACCCCCTTTTTCCCCCCCCCCCCCCCTTTTTTTTTTTTTTTTTGGAGAGGGTTTGGGGGGGGGGGTACTCCTAGGTGTCCTGTCTTGTGCGCTGCCCTTCCAGCGGCAGCTGTTACTCAAGGGCGGTTCTTCCCCATTTGGGGCGAGAATCAGGGTGGGGGGGGAGTGGGGGGTTTCGGGTGGGTTAAAATCAATAAAAATATGTTTCAGGCTGCTGAGGAAGAGTGTTTTGAGGACAAACCAGTTTTGGCCATTTGGCCCTTATATATGACCTCATATACGAGTAACAACGAACACTTTAAGATGCCCGTCTTTAGGCTAAAAAATCTAATTACTTACAAATGCATGAAATAAAGATCTTGGCTTGGAACGTAGCAGGGCTTAACAGCAAGAACAAGAGAATGTTGATCTCAGAAGAACTCAAACTACATAATCCACATCTCGTCCTTCTCTCAGAAACGCACATTGCCGGCAAGGACAAAAAACTACTTAAACAACTGGGCTACCACATTCTGGTTTGCTCTACTTTTGGGCTCTCTATAAGAGGGGTGGCTATCCTTACAGACAAAAGATTCAAATCTGAAATATTGCAGACCTTTCATAGTCAAGACGGAAGATGGGCGTTGGTCCAACTTTGTTTCGAAAACCATACATATGTCCTTTGTGTAGTATACGGCTCTAATATAGATGATCCAAGCATCTTTGATCTACTGAACATAAAACTCTTGGATTGGGACGGAGAACTCATTATTATGGGGGACTTCAATTGTATAATGGACTACAAAATAGACTCAACTCATCCAGGAAGTTTTCATAGGATGCGCAAAACCAGGTCATCCATATCCGACATCTGTCGTATTCACAATATTAAGGATGCTTGGCGATATCTACACCCGAACACACCAGGATACACGTATTATTCGGCACCACATAGATCTTGCTCTAGGCTGGATATGGCATTAATTAGTGACAATCCACTAAAACATAGCACGATGATCCTATGCCCTCGAATCTCATCGGATCACAACGCGATAATCTTAGCAATCACCACACCACATATCAGGACCCCTCCCAGACCATTTTCCTTTCCCAGGCACTTACTCTCAGACGCACAATTTGTGACACAGCTTAAATCACACTTGACCGAACTCCTGTATATTAACATCGAATCTGCTCCTTGCTTTACGGTCTGGCATGCCTGCAAAGCGGGTATTAGGGGCTTTACCCAAGCATATGTGATCAGAAAAAACATCGAACACAGAAAGCACAAGGCACAGATCATCTCAAAAATTGCAACTCAAGAAGAAACTTTGGCTTGTGCACTTCGATCAAATTCACCTGGTATCACAGAGATTAGCCTTAAACTCTGCTCACTCAAGAACGAGGCTAAAAATAAACTCATCCAAAAGAGCAGCGCAAATATTCATAAATACAAGATTTCACAATATGATAGTGGAGATAAGATTGGCAAAATCCTCGCCTATAAGGTTGCCGAGGATAGAGCCCATACACTGATCACAAGCATCTGGGGTAGCAACGGTAAAATATTTAATCAACAGACAGAAATAGTAGAACAATTTGCGGATTATTACAGTACATTATACACTCCAGAAAGCATTTCCAATCTAGAAGCAATCCAAGACTACGTTGATAAGTTCTTAACCAATCCACAGTCTAACACAATGCAAGAATCGATGTCAGATATTATTACAGGAGCCGAATTACACCAGGCAATAGAACTACTACCAGCAGGGAAAGCCGCAGGGGAGGACACAATCCCTTTGGAGATTTACAAAATCTGCATAGCCGAATTGGGACCTTTGTTACTGGAGGTAATACAAGCTGTCGGTCATGACGGAAAGGCCCCAAAATCATGGAACAGGGCAAAAATAATATTCTTTCTGAAAAAGAACAAACCAAAGGAGGAGAGAGGATCATACCGACCCATATCGTTGATCAATACTGATGCCAAAATATTTGCTAAAATATTAGCTATAAGACTGTCCCCCTTCCTGCATCTAATTGTTAACCCTCAACAACACGGGTTTATAATAGGGAGGGACACAACAGCACACGTAAACATGGCTATTAGGGCATTTGATGTAGCAGAGACAGAATCCACCCCACTCGGCATGATTTTATTAGATGCCGAGAAGGCTTTTGACCGAGTGGGCTGGGACTACCTTAGGCGTGTCCTCTCTAAGCTGGGCTTTAGGGGGCAATTCTTACGAGCTATACAGGCTTTGTATGATAACCCAATAGCCTATACATCCTATGGGGGCCTGTCCTCTCAAGAGTTTCCAATTTTACGAGGTACCCGCCAGGGCTGCCCTCTCTCACCTCTTTTATTCGCCCTCTCACTGGAACCATTCTTGCATGCTCTCCAGTTACAAACCCAAATCGCTCCTTTCAGGTCAGGCACCCAAACACTAAAAATAACTGCATATGCCGACGATATTGCGGTCTACTCACAGGATATTGTGGCGGCACTTCAAGGCATAGCTTCTGAGGCCGAAAAATTCGGGATTGTTTCCGGTTATAAGCTTAACCTACAGAAGACCCAAATTATAGCCAATTATACTCCCGCCGTCACAGTTCCTGAGATATGTAAAAGCGCCACCTATTTAGGAGTTAAGCTAACGGCTAAAATCCAAGAAATCAACAACATAAATTACAATGCACTAGTTAAATCTACTATCTCACTATTAAAAAAATGGCACAGACTACCACTGAATATTATCGGCAGAATTAACTTAATCAAGATGAAGGTATTACCTAAATTCGTGTACTTATTCCGCTCCATTCCGCTGGCTTTAAATAATTTGTTTTTCAAACAGCTAGACGGTGCATTTAGTAGTTTTATATGGGGCTATAAAAAAGCGAGGAGGTCACTGAATTCTTTGAAAAACAATACAAACTTGGGAGGGCTTAACTTTCCCGATTTTAAATTATATTTTTGGTCTGCTTTTGTTTTTCGTATTCGCTCTTTATTAAACCAGGGCGGAGCATTTTTTTTTCACTCTTTTATGTTAAAACATGATGCTAATATGTTTTTACTACGAGTCAATGACCCCAACTACTTTAAAAGAGTAAAACTCAAGACCGCAAGAGACATAGCAAAGATCTGTGATAACATACTCACTTTTTGCAAAACTACTTTTTTTCATCCTAAACTACCGCTGTGGGGCAACCCGGGTCTTCCGGGAATCTTTAACGAACACAACTCTCAAAGCTGGGCAAGACGGGGTATTAGGCATCTAGAGGACTTATACGGCACACAAGGCCTTTTAGACTTTAGCACACTTAAACTGCTTTATGACCTCCCCGAATCTATGAGATTTAAACATCGACAGATACATGATTATCTGGTGAACAAAAAACGACTATTCGAGATTACTGACTGCGATATCTGGACTCACTTTTACTCTTCAACAACTAAATCAGCAATAAGTAACACTTATAGTCTTTTAATCAACTTTAAACCAAACGATTGCTCTAAATTAGCTGCCAAATGGGGTAGGCTATTAGGCACAAATGTCACATCGAAAGATATAGAACGCTCCCTATCTAATATTAACAACTGCGTCCACTCTTCTAGCCTGAGGCTACAGCAATTTAGAACGACTTGCATGCTTTATTATACACCGGAAATCATCTCCAGATGGTCTCTTAACAACTCTGTTAATGATCACACTAAATGCCCCAAATGCTCTGCCCATGCAGCTGATTTGGTACACATGTTGTTTTCTTGTCCCACTCTTAAGGATTACTGGTCAGACATCCGCAAGGTTCTCGAAATCAGGTCAACCCAGCTCCCTCTATTCTCTGCCTCCTTTGTTTTACTAGATATCCATCCCACTCCTTTTTCCCAGGCTGCTCTGGCTTCAATTCTCATGTCTTGTGCTAAACTAACTCTGGCCAGAGCCTGGATTCGCCCTGATCCACCATCGGTGTGGGACTGGTGGACATTGGTAACTGAGATTTACTCAATGGAGGCTGCACTAGCCAATCTTAGGGGGACCCGGTCTTTGATGAAACACGAAAAGAATTGGGGATCATTTATGGAATAGTGTTGCTCCTCCTCTGTGTTTAATTTTGTCTATCGGGTTGGTTTTTCTTTTTTTTTTTCTTTTTCCTCCCCTCTTGTAAACAAATACATGTATTAATGTATGTTTTACTCACCAGCCTGTTCAATAAAAATATTTTAAAAAAAACAAAAAAACAGAAAAAGGAATTCCTGTGGCAAATTTTGTTTTTAGTTTCTGGAAATCTAGGGTTGGCTCCACTGCTGTATATGCTATTATTGTCAATGATTCCAATCAATATAATAAATGTATTTACATACGTATCTAGTGAAAACTAGCTACTTATCCACGATGATTCCACTGAACCCATCAGACGCTTTTGACTTAGCAGCTGTTGCATTCTAATGTTGGTGTACCACGCTGTTACCAATGTTACCAGTGTTACCTTTTGGCCCAAAATAGCATCTACTCCACTTTCTATGCTTAAAGTAGGTGCATGTGAAATTCACATATTTTGATTTTGTGTAAATATGTGAAATGTCTGGAAAATTATTCAAATTTGAACATAAGTATACAAAATGCAAATCCATCATTAACTTTATATTTGAGGGTGAAAATCATACTCATGTCAATTGTTGGTGCAAGGACTCATTTTGCACAAAAACATAGCGTGAAAAACACAATTGCCCCCAAACAACATCTACTCATGTTCTGGTTATTTGTGCTGTTTCTGTGCACAGCAAAATTATTTGGCATGGTATATTGGCCTAATTTGGGGAATTTCACGTATCAAGTGTAAGACAAAATCCCTGAAATTACACAAATTACGCCATAGTAATTTACATTTCACCGAGACCTAGCTTAGGTCATTTAGGGCCAGATGTACAACCGTTTTTTGCAGTCACAAATGGGAAATCGGCCCGTTCGAGCCCACAAAATAGGTCTGCCCTATCTACAAACCCTATTTTGTGAATCGGTAACCTATTACCGACTCACAAAATAGGGTTTGCGACTTGCGATTAGGAAGGGGCATGCCAAGGGCGTTCCTTCCTAATAGCGAGTCGCACTTCAATGTAAGATTGTTTTGCGGCTGCAAAACACTCGCAGTTTACCACCCATTTCAAATGGGTGGTAAGCCACTCGCAAACGGGAAGGGTCCCTAAGGACCACTTCACCTTTGTGACTGGCAGTGAAAATATTTTTTAAGAGCAGGCAGTGGTCCCACAGATGTTTCATTTTTCTGTTTTAAATGCATCCTGTTTTCCTTTAGGGAAAAAGGGCTCCATTTAAAAAAAAAAAAGCTGCTTTATTTAAAAAGCAGTCATAGACAGGATAGTATGCTGACCCCAGCAGTCCACCATCCCTGGGAGTGCTAGCCTTCCAGAAGGGGTCGCAAATTGCAACTGCCTCATGAATATTATTGATAGGCAATTTGCGACCCCATTAGGAATCGTAAACAGTTTCTAAGACACTGTTGTAAATTCCTATTTGCGAGTCGTAAAATGACGCAATTAGTAACTCGCAAATTGTAAGGATCGGTCATCTGGACCTTAATGCCCACATTTACAAAAGGATCCCTGTACCTAGGTTAAAATAACATTCATATAAATAAAAAATGTATGGATGTGGCAGTTTAAAAAAAATGTTTGACATGGTATAAAAAAATGTGACTGATAGTTTATTTGCTAACTCGCCAGAATACATGTTGCACCGGAAAACACTGTTCTTTCTAAAGCTAATAATACCACCATGCAGTGCTGAACGTCACTGGAAATGCTTGTGAATTAATTCATTCTTGGAGGCTTGTCTCTGATGTCTGTCTAAAAGGCATGCCAATCATTCCAGGCTCCGGAAAAGTTCACTGCGGGAAGTATGTTCAAACCCCAACTGTGCTGACAAAGTCTTAGCAGTAAGCAGAGACGCAGCTTGTGAAACCAATCACACTTCCTATCACCTCCCCCGTGCAAACGAATGCATAATACCTGCATGCATACATTTCAAATATTGAAACTAAATTATGACTAAAAAGAATGGGAATATAAAATGCTGACTGGATAAAACTTTAAACGGTGTTTTAGAGTCGAACCCACTGAGAACGTTTCTTTGATGAAGACGAATCTTGGGTCAAATCCAACCCTATTAAACAAACCCATCACGCCTAAACGCGGAGTGCTTTTAAATCTCACATCAGAAGATGTTTCCATTAACTGTAGATTAAATTGGCAATCCAAGAGGTAAATTATGTTTCTCCCGGAGCAAAAACGACACGCTTTGAGTACACATGTGTATGCAAAATCGAAATATGATTTATTTTCTATCTAGCAATAACATGCACATTTGTGGGGCGCTTGGCGTTGTAACTGAAATACATGGACCACTCCATCCTGGCCTGTGCACTCTTTGGTAAATCTTGATGAGCCGGTGCCTGGAGGCTGCCTAAGAAGAGGGTGTTAGGGTAGCAGTGCTATTGCCCTATTAAAAAGGCTCACCACTGGGTGACTTCCAAACGTTTTTATCATTTTCACATTTTAGAACTTTCAGTGCATTTTAGAATGTACACACCTGTTTAAGCATCTGTCTTGAGCGAGAATCAGGGGGAGCCCATTCCAGCTGTCCTTACACATTCACAGAGCTGTGCTACTAATCCATGCTCATGACGATCCCAGCTCGTCATGAGTCACAGTGGAGCTGTGCTCATGACGAGCTGGGCTCGTCATAATGGCCACGGTCCACCCACGCGCGATTAATTCCCCGCCTGTGCGGGTGAATTAATCAGTGGGCGGAGTCGTGACGAGCCCAGCTCGTCATGAGCTCAGCTCCACTGTGACACATGACGAGCTGGGATCGTCACGAGCACCACGGCGCCGTGGCCCCTCCAACCCCCCCGCTCCGTGGGGGAATTACCCCCGCAGCGAAGGGGTTAGGTAGAAGGTCTGTTCACTAAATGTGATGAGTTGCATAACTGTAATGTTTTAATAATACACGGGAGCCTGCTATCTCTCTTTCTGAAACCTGTCTCTAATTTCCTTATTGCGGGTGACTTTTAATGCCTCTAGTCAACTTTTCTAATGAAATTATGTATCTGATCAACTGTAATAATATATTAAAGTTGACTTCTGTGGTCACAATGTCTGCCGCCAGAGTCAGGGTAAAAGGCAGAGCAGAATCACAGATGCAGTTCAAACAACTGGTCCGCAGAAAGGACGTGGTAATTAATGACAAAACGTGTCTTTTTCTCATTCTACAGATAATTACAGGAAAGATAGAATCTCTGCATATTTGTACACAATCTGAGCCACAATTTATTTTAATCTGATGTGTATTGAACTCATTTTAATATTGTGTTGTGAAAATTATTACCTACTTTTTGCTGTGTTCAATTTCACAGTGCAGATTCTGCTTGTATTCTTCTAATCTGCAATGAACGTCAAAAAGCAAAATGCCAAGGATTTATGTAGTTTTTTGAAAGGGTGATTGTTGGACCTGACATCCTTAGGATGGTCTTCCCCCAACTTTTTGCCTGCTTCCCTCGACTTTTGCTGTAGCTTTTTGTTGGTCCTAGGACTCTGAGCACTGTACCCCTGCTAACCAGTGGTAAAGTGAATGTGCTTCTCACCTGAACACATTGACATTAGTGTATACCTGATTGGCATATTTAGTTTACCTGTAAGTCCCTCATAAAGTGGTATACCTTGCACTCAGGACATGTACTCTAAATGCTACTATTGGGCCTGCAGCACTAGTTGTACCACCTAATCAAATAGACTTTCAAACCTCTCTCAGGCATGCCATTGCAGGGCCTGTTTGTGCAGTTTCATGTCACCTCAACTTGGCATTTAAAACCGCTTGTAGAGCCTTACACTCTCCTTTAATTACACATACGTCACCCCTAAGGTAGGCCGTAAGTGGCCTTAAGGCCAGAGTCTTGTGTCTCTAAAAGAATGGAAATATACTGTTAAGTTTTACATGTCCTGGAAGTGACAAACAGCTAAATTTGTTTTTCACTGAATATGAGGTCTACTCCTTCCTTGGGCTAGCATTGGAGATTCCTTAAAACACCTTTTAAGCTGTAATTCCTTATTGGAAAGAAGTAGCTACTTCATAATTTATATCTTTGGAATGGTGGTGATAAATCCTCTTTAATGGTAACATTGGATTTGACATTACCCTTTTAAAAACGCCACATTTAGAAAGTGGACATTCCTCTGCTCTTAACTTTGCTCTCTGTATTTGCAGCCTGCCTTCAATACACGTCTGGGATGGGTGACAGCTACACTTTATGCCTTCCTTCTAGACAGCCACAACAAAAGAAGGGCTGAGTGTGACAGGAGATTAATCTGCATACTAATAGCCTTCCTGGGCAGGAATGGGGAGGGGTGTCTCACACCTACAACTGAATAGGTTGTATCCTGCCTTCACACAAAGAGCTGATTTACACTCTACATGAAGTCTAGAGCCAGGGCTGGGCTGGGAGTGATCCTTGTGCACTTCGGGGAGTCCCTTTGAAGTAACCCCCTACACTAAAGGCACTTTTGGGTTTATGTACTAGGGCTCTGGCCCTATCAAATTAGTACACTACTGCACCTGGGAAAAACCCTGCTGTAGTAAAGACTGCTGCACTGACAGTATTGCCCATTTGCTGTGACTGACTGTTCTGAGGAATGGCTTCTCTGTTTTTCCTGAGCTGCCCTGTCGCCTGCTGATCTCTGCCCTGCTAAGTACAAGAGCTGAACCCATCTCCCTGGACCCCAGAGTGACCTGAAGGACTTGTTGGCTTGTCCCCCTGTTCAGGATGGCTCAGGATCTAAAAGACTTTGTTTTGCTTATACATGGCCACTGACCTCTTCACTTCGTGTCCTCCCAGCAGCTGGGGTTGTCTAAAAGCAGCACCTCATATCTGCAAGATAAGCAATTTCACCATCTTCCTTCCTGAGCCATCTAAGTCCAACGCTTTGTGACTGTGTGCTGATTGATCTCTGCATTCCTGCCCCAGAGGTGAAAACCTGTGCTTATAGGTAGAATGCCGACTGGAGGCACAACATTCCTTTCTGAGACCACCACTGCACAGAGGGATAACACCCCTGCGCAGCCCCAGCAGCAAAACGTTACCTGGGCTTTGCAGGGTGGAGTCAGGAACTCGATCTAGACCACAAGGATTATCAGCCACTGGTGAGAGGAGCACCAACATGCTCTGGCTCTAGCCCCCCCACCAATGGACTTGCCAACTTGGGCTCCACCTGTACAACCAGAGTTCACCACCATGCTTCGGAGCCCTAGTACAATATTGCAAGCATCTCCACCAGAAGGTACTGTGTAACCTACTGGGTGGCTGTCACTGGCAAGCACATCCTCACATGTGGCCATGACTGCAAAATCACATCGCACTAAACGATCAGCCTTACCCATTGTATCATTAGTGACTTTTTGAATACTTTGATGGCAACTATAATTTAAACAACATCGTTATTGATTTTTTGAGCACTGTGGTGGCAAATATACTATAAACAAAATCATTAGTGACTTTTCAAGCACAGTTGTGGCACATATATTTTGAAAATTCATATCTCAATTTCTACTGTTTGGATCTTTGCTGTTTTGGTCTTGTTTTAATCAGGTAAATTATCTCTATGTTTCTAAACCTGTTTGGAGTCTGTTTGTGGTGTTTCCTTTTAATTATTAACTTTAAGTGTTGAACAAATACTTTGAAAATTGCCTCATAAGTTAAGCCTGAGCCCTCTGCGCTAAACTACCAGAGGGTGGGCAAAGGTTAATTGAGGGTTGTGTATCTGACTTACCCAGACTAGGGTGGTGGTCCCTACTTGGTCAGGGTGCCAACCTCTGCCACTAGAGACCCATTTCTAACAGTGGTGGTGTGACTCATGTATTATAATGAATAAATACGCTCTCCCAGTGGGATCGGAATTACAAGTTGCGTGATATTTTTCACACCCTCAGAGATTTCCCCTGATAAATTACAGCAGGTCATGTCTAATGATATTTTCTGTGGGGAAAATGCCCAGTATCAATCAGTGCATGCAGATTTTGATGTGGAAAGCACAACAATCTGCATGTTATTCCTCAAAATTTTGTAATGAGGAGATTTTAATCGTACCCAATAAATTCCCACTCTACTGAGTTAGACTTCATCAGATGTGATAAATATCACACCATTTATGAGGCTGCTCATAATGAGGAACTTAGAATCGGAGTATCTGCAGGGTTTCTACTGGCAGAGCCTTAACAGATGCCACCAGTGGAAACTCTTGACTTGGCCCTAGCAAGGTTATGGCAATCATCACTGGGATTGACTTCCCACAACTGCCAGGTATGGTGTCCAGGCATCAAATTCATACAAACAACTCAATGCACAGTGAGAAAATTCCATGTGCATGATGGCCATTTTGGAAGTTTGCATTTTAAAAAAGATAAAACTTTGTTGAGTGCTTCTATAACACTAGGGGCCAGATTTATCAAATTGTCACCCAGTGCAATACAGCGCCGCAGCAAAAAATACAGCGATGTGTTGCATTACAGGAACAGAGCCTGAGAGCACCATATCTACATTGATATGACACTCTTCTCCCCTCTCCCTAGCACCGACGCAGAATTTTGCTGCTGAGCACCATGCACATACCTTTGTGCAATAGTCCAAGGGTGTGTGCATGTGTCTATTGGTTGCGCGTGGCTGTCAGCACCTCAATTTCTTCTTGAAACCATAAAATATATTTCCCCTTTTTCATATGGACCTTTGGTAGTCGACTTGAAGGGTTGTAAGGGAGTAAATATCGGAAATACGTTTACAGACCTGTGAAGCCAATGTGACTTCACAATGAACACGAGGAATCAACTAATTCAACTATATGGGTTTATTATGAAACATTTATCAAACCAGTATATTTGCAAAGTAGAAATACATTTAGAAGCTATAGCAATATGGTTTGAAGCCCAAAATTTGACAATAAGTTAAACCATAATAAAACCAGATCCAAAATAGTAACAGCCACAATGCAAAGAAACCCAATTGTTGCAATAAGGCGTTCCATAAAGAAACGCCCCTTTTCTTATCTAAATATCAGTTGAGATTTGGATTTTCTAAGGGACTTTCTAACAGGGGAGCAAAAAAGCTGTAAGCATAGAGCCAAACTTATTTAGAAGTTCAGGGGAAAAGAAGTGTTCAGCATGAAGCTTTTCATTCAGGTAAAGTCTGCCCAACTAACTATGGAAACACCAATTAGATATAAACAATATCTTCAAGAACATGCATATATCTCTTCCACCACCAAGACCCAATCCAGTAATTGTGCGTGAGGGGAGTCGACAACTCCCTAAGTTCACATCTCCTTGGAATTAGGTATACAGCTTTTAGCCTTGAGCCCTTCACCCCCGGTATGTCCTGAACAGAAGGCCTCCTCTCACTATCATTTCTCCGAGTTTGTTGCTAACTTCCTGCCCGCATGCCTCACTATCAGTAGTCTAACACAAACAACAAGCCTTTTCTCTAGCTAAAGAGGAACATGATAACGCACCTGCAGAAGAAAGAATCAACACACTGGTAGAATTAAACAAGCATTCTCAGTCAAGGCCTAATGTCAAGCTAAGCTCTCTAGAAAATTAAAATGGAGGCCTGTTACAGTATTGTGTGTGTGTGTGTGTGTTTGTATATGTATGTATATTTATATCTATATATGTTTATATATATTTTTTTTTTTAACAAAGTTACGCCGCACTCAGAGATTCTTTCCTTGGTTTGTTTATTAGGTCAGAGCTGATCTGTCTCACCTATGTGTTTCAGTCTCACAGGGCCTTGCTCACAGTTGGTGAATACTACTACTCCACATGTATATATACACCACACCCATATCAGCCTATTATACAGCATTATGGGAGTTGAAGTTTTACAAAGATTTTGCATTTCCTTTCACGAGTCATAGACTCTTTTCAATTATTTTCATTATGGATTGAATAACACGTAAATATTTCAAGTGATTAGTGTCCAATGCACATTACAGACCAATATCGACTTTAAATTGCAAAGATTGACATTTTATCCTGTCACTGTCACTGGTTTCGTTTTGTTTACAATAGTAATTTCCTGGTATAGTACCCATTCAAGTCATATATATTAGCCTATATGTGATCATATTGTATGATCTTTTTGGATTACATGGATTCACATTTGTACTTTGTCTTTCGTGTGGTCACTACTCGTACATAGTATGATAATTGGTCATTTTTGGTATAGCACCATCAGATCCGTGGTCATCGCTCAGATGTTATCATATTGTACGGTCCATTTTGTTTTTTATTTCTGATTACCGTTCCACAGTCTTTGTAGTGCTTCTTTAAGACTCAAAGATGTATATAGAGTTCTTCATCATTATTGAGGCCCAACGGGGTCTTTGTACTCAATCTTATGATGTAGCAGGATTCTAATTTTCGTAGCTTCTTCATTCTGTCTAACCCCTCGTTCATTTTGTGGGATAGTATCCAGTCCCAAAAATTCCATCATTCTCCAGTCATTGTGTTTGCATCGAGCTATATGTTTAGCTGTGGCAACTTTCATGTTTTCGTTTTTAAAAGCTCAAATAAGTTCTAGGATCCTCTTCTTCAACATGCAGGTGGTGCTGCCAATATATTGTAATGAACACGCACATCAAATACCATAGACCACAAATTCGGTTGTGTATGTGATTCTATGTTTGATTTTAATGATTGTGCCTTCAGTGTCATTTATATTTTTGACATTGACGCCAATTGTGCATGCCTTACAGTTGTTCATTTTGTAAATCCTTGTTGTTGTTCTTCTAACCAGTTCCTTTTTTGTTTATCTTGTAAATCGCTCTGCACTAGTTGATCTTTTAAGGATTTTGTTTTTCGGTATGTTATCAAGGTTCATAGACCAAGAGTGTTGCCTATGTCTGGGTCTTGTGATATCAGATGCCAATATTCTTTAATTATCTTGATGAATCTTGTACTTTCTTTACTATATGTCAAAATCAGTTGCGGTGCAACTTGTTCATCTGATCCAGAAGTTTGTTTCTCTTTTTCTGTACATGGGATTAGAGTTTCTGTGTGTGTTATCCTTTGGTATTTGTGTAAGCTGTTTTTCAAAGCCTTTTGTCTGTAACCTCTGCTTTTCAATCTTGACACACTTTCCATGATTTTTTTATCTGCATCCATATCTTTTGAACAGTTTTGATGCATCCTCATTAATTCTCCATATGGAATGCTTCTTAGCGAGGGCTGGTGGTGAAAGCTAGTTCTATGCAATGTGCTATTAGTGGCAGTTTACTTCCTGAATAGAGTTGAATATATTTCTCCTTTGTCAATCTATATTGATGTATCCAGAAAGTTTACATTGGTTTGGCTTGTGGGGCATGTGAATGATAGACCTATTCCTTTCCGATTTAGTTTGTTGACATACCCCTTACAGTCTTCTATCTTGCCATTGCAAATTATGATTAAATTGTCTATTTACCGCACCCAAAAGATTTTCATTTCCAATGCATCCTGATTTTCCGCCCCCATGCTATTTCCTTCTCTCACCGGCCCATTGTCAAGTTTGCATAGTTTGGCAAAAAGGATATCCCCATGGCATAATTGCTGGTAAAAATCATGATTGAAAAGGAAGATGTTTTTTTTAGGCACATTTTGATCTTTGTTAGAGCATTCCAGAGTGTTGTAACTCAGTTAGTTTCCACTGTTTGAAAAAGTAGGTGCATGCGTGTAATCCAATTTCGTGTTTTCTTGATGCATACAAAGATACCACATCTATGGTTGCCATTATGTAATTTGAATTCCATGTGGTTTCTGCCAATATGCAAAGAAAATCCCCAGTGTCTCTTAAATACGAGCTTAAATCATGAACAATTGGTGCTAGACAATGGTCCACATATGTTGAAATGTTCTCATATAGAGACTCACAGGAGGATACGATAGGTCTACCAGGAGGATCACAAAGAGTCTTGGGGCAAAGAATATATAGTAGGAATGGTGGGTTGATCTCTTGATAAAAATTGAAACTCGTCATCATTGATCAAGTTAAAGTCATGTCAGTTCCCTAAGTTTTTGTTCGAGGTCCAATGTCATTTGGTTAATAGGGTTGTGATCAAGATTTTTATATTTAGTTTCATCGTTGAGTTGTCTGTAGGCCTCCTTCATATAGTTGTCTTTGATTTGGAGGACTATATTTCCGCCTTTATCCGCCGGTTTTATAATCACATTATTGTTTTCCATCAGTGTCTTGAGGGCAATATGTTCTTTACTAGAGAGGTTTTCTATATTGTTACCATGTTGTGCTTTTTCCATGCTTTCCAATTCTTTCATAATTGCATCTGAAAATAAATCAAATGTATTCCTGGTGAATGTGACAGGCAGTATTTTGATTTGTTTTTTAATTCACTGGAAGTATGTTTATAGCTATCCAGAATACTTGACTTTCAGTTACTTCATCTACTTTCAAATCATACATTAGGTCAAACATGTTTTTCCGGTCCGGGATTTGTTCTATAGTTAGATTTGTTTGTTCCTCCTGTTGATCTCTTGTTGTTTCCAATGAATTCGATTTCATAGGATGATTAGCATGTATTTTTGCCAGTTTGAGTTTTTGCACATATTTGCATGGCTCTATCCTAGTGTCTGTATTATCAAAATGTCTTTCGGGGCAGAACAAGAGGCCTTGTTCAGCAAGCTTTGTTCATCTTTGGTGAGTACATGATTTGAAAGATTGACAATTAGATTTTCATCGTCATTTATTTTCTTGTGGTCAAAATTGTTTTCTTTTCCTTGATCGTCTTGTTTTTCTTGTGCTTTTGTAGATTTTGAATCTCCCCTTCCACTTCCTTTTTCTCTTCCTCTCCCCTTCTCCCTGCCCCTTGTCAGAGTCTGGTCCAAGTGCATTAGTCTCATCTCTTCTAAAAAAGTAATCCCTTTTGAAGTACTTGCACTATTCTTTTTAGAAATATCCAGAGCACCACCACAATCTCAGTAAGAAGGTTGGTCACTCTTGCTTCCTTGCTGACACTGAGTATCTCCAAACAAAAGGCACCCTCCCTTCAACAGCGGCATCAATTGGCATCGCTGCAGGGGTGCTTTGAGGCACCGGGGCTCCCTCCGCGGCTCAATCTCCTTTCTTAGACCATATCTAAAAATGTTTTCTCTTCTATCTTCAAACTGCAAGTTAAATTGTTTCTAAAAATATATTCTAAAGTTAGTTCTTTAGTCTCTATAAAAATCTCACCTAGTACATTAGCAGTTTTAGCTGGATTCAATTAATTATTCATGGGCAATTGTCCAAGAATGTTATCTATATTAGACAGATTATATCAACATCAACAACCAAAAGGTGCTTGGTATGGACGAAGCCCACAACAGGTGTTGCTGTTGAAGGGACGGGTGCCTTTTGTTTGGAGATACTCAGTGTCAGCAAGGAAGCAAGTTCTGCGGCACTACCCACTGTGGTTTTATTATAAACATTGTGAATGTGGGGCAACGACAGCTCACTGCAGAATGAATATGGCACTGCAAGTACCATCATGCCACGGAGTGTGGCCACGCCCACGGAGGCGAAGTACGAAGTTAATATGTAAGTGCCTGAAATTGCCGACATTATTGTAAATCTTAAGGAGGAAATTGATATGATCGCAGGGAAGTGGCAGCTCCTGTGTATCTTTTGGGTGAGAGATTTCAATTACTCCTTATGCCGGTGGTGCAGTTCGGGTTACTCACTTTCCCCTTACTTGCACGGACAGAATGATTTCTCAGTCACACGCACATACACACATCATACGCTGGTGGGGCCCATAACACCAACATTTATTCTCTCAAACTATCCATGCCTACAAAGGTACATCAGTTCCGAACCACAACTGCTCTCTTTGATAGAGGAAAACCACTTCTCGTGAATCACCATACCAATTCCTCCATCAATAGGTCGATCGAATCATTTAGTTCAATGATACTTTAACTCTCAAACTAATCAATAAACATTTCAATGAAATAATCACCCGACACAGTAATTCAAATAATGATTTTCTTTTATCTAATTTAAATACAGGTTAAATCTTAATAATGCAATATCATCTGTTGTCATATTTACCTATTCTGGCTAATTGTCGTTTTCTAAGTCAGAACTGGTCCTCAATAAATTCGTCAGAGTTCTTGTTTATCATATAAAGCCTCCGTCCTCTCCGTCAGCATAAGGATCTCTGATCATCGATTCTCCGTCAGCTGCTTCTGTATAAAGTGGGGTATTTTCCCTCTCTAGTCTACTAATATTTATACTAAAATTTACATATCAATAGTTACATTTTCTCATTTCCCAGGAATACGATTGGCTGAATTCAAATACATCTCAGTACATCAGGAAACATTTTCAAATTTTCCCATGCAGGAAAAGTCTCAAAGCAAATGTATGGGAAAGAATAATCAGTGGTCCTAAATGTATCAGTTTGTTGGTAACAGGTCGGGTTCGACAGTTCATATTCTCAATTGCAACAATTTCTTCACGTTCAGGGGCATTGGCACCTCGCCCAAGGTAGTCTTCATGGGCATGGTCTGACAGGTCACACAAGGGACACGAACGAAATCAGTGCAGGCGCCTTCCTCCATTGTTCAAATGGTGAAGTAATGTACTTTAGTTAGGTTTCAGTCGGCGGCCATCTTTTGGTAGGCCAGAATAGTCAACTTAAGCAAAGAAACACAAAAAAATCGTAATTAATACATGGAAATGATTAAACAGTGTTATTCCCTTGCTAATACCCTTATGTGTATGCATTTATCTAGCCATATGCAACATTCAAAGCCGTTAATGCTGGTTTATTTAAGCGCAAATCACAATAACATTACTCAAGCAACATTTATCGTTTTAATATGCATACAAACTTAGTTCACCTATTATTTTAGCCATGCAAATGCATTCCCACGTGTATTCTTTCTGTTAATAAGGTTGGTTTAGTTCTTTCACATCAAACTATTAATTATTATAATTAATCATTAATCATTTTAATATAAACGAATATAAATGGATTGGGTATATAAAAAGAAAACATTTTACCCGCTCCATCAATCCCCCCTTTGGTGATTTTATCACCACAAACAAAACCCACAAAAAATCAATTTATTTTCCCCTTTTATGGAAATTCGAAATGTTTTCTTGCTCAATTAAAATTCTGTTTCTCCTTCATCTTCTCTTTTTGTTTTGTCATACATACTCTCCTTCCATTCTTCCAATTCTATCTCGTTAAAATCTCTTTCTTGTTTCTTTTCCTTCTTTTTGATAATTTCTCGTCTAATTTTCTTTTTATTTCTTCTATGTCTGCAACACATACATCCTAATCTAAGTAGTAATAATATGAAAATCACACATGTTAATGGAAATAATATTTTCCCTAATATAGTACTACCTAATTTACCTAAGAAAGTCTTAATAGCAGCCATCTTATTACTAATTCTAGTCCAGATACTTTCAACCTCCAGTGGTACTATTTCATCATGCAGTTCTGTAATATTTTTAATATATACCTTTAGATCTTTGCTTTCATCAGGAATGTAAGTGCAACAATGTTGAACTTTCAGCATTCCACAGACTCCACCCTCTTTTGCCAATAAGATATCAAGGGCAAGTCGATTTTACATAATCATAGCACGCATGGCAACCATTTCAGTATTTACCAAAATAAATCCTCCAGCGGTGCTTGTTGACAAGCGATCCACTATGGTTGACAATTTCCGAATATTATTTGCATTCAAAGATATTCCCACTGCTGGTATCAAGGCTCCAAAAATATCACCTACAATTTCTAACCAAGTTTCTCTTCTACTACGCATTAGTAGGTTATGTGGTCCACTATTTTCTACTCTATCCATGTGAAAGATTTTTGGAAAGACCAGGCCAACATAACACGTGCCATACCAATGGTCGGGCAATCTGTAATAAGCCTTGTTCCCACAAATATAGTACAGTCCAGGAAAAACTGGATCTTCTCCGCCTCTAAATCCCCATCCAGATGCAATAAAATATGTATCATGACACTCACTTGTCCCTATATAATAATAATCATATTGGGATCTTTCCCTCATAATGCATAATTTGCCTTTCTGTGGTGAATCTATAGGTATTGTTGGTCTAGCATCACCCTTTGTCTCCTTTTTCCCATCTATTTCCCAAATGTTTTCCCCCTCTTTATGTCCTTCTGCATTTTTATGTATTTTCAATCTCCTTTCTTAGACCATATCTAAAAATGTTTTCTCTTCTATCTTCAAACTGCAAGTTAAATTGTTTCTAAAAATATATTCTAAAGTTAGTTCTTTAGTCTCTATAAAAATCTCACCTAGTACATTAGCAGTTTTAGCTGGATTCAATTAATTATTCATGGGCAATTGTCCAAGAATGTTATCTATATTAGACAGATTATATTCTAATTTCCCTACTTGATAAAATATACTGGTTAAAACGCTACATGTTATTCCATAAGTTGCTGGAAGGTGATGATAAGTCACTCCTTCTGAAACAGAGGCAGGTAATTGCATACATACGTAGCAATCCCTTACGTCCATTGTTCTTACATATTCATACAATAATTTTGAAAAAATATTGCTAGAAAAATCAGTTATAGACCTATCCTTGTGCATATGCTCAGTGCTTGTTTTAAATGGAACTACCTTTTGTAAACGCTTCACTATGTTAGTCAAATTCTCTGTATGCCCTTTTAGTGTATCTAAAGTTACTTTGAAAGAGATCAACAGAGTGAGTACGCTCCAAAGAAGCATTAATAGTCCTGTACAACAACAACATACCTTGCACCATCTTCTCATAAAGGTACATCTACTCTTATTATCATCTATGTTAGCCATCTTGTTAAAATTAACCGTGTCTTTTGACTTAGCCTCTTCTACTCCGCTTCTTGTAGTTTTCCTGCAAGAGCTAGGCCCTTATCAGGTGATCCAAATTCTTCAATTTCTTATTCAATCCTTTATATTTTCTACAAGGACCTTCTTGAAATCACTCAGCTTGGCCTCTCATCGTTTTTCACTTCCTTCTCCTCATCCACATACAGAATTTCCTGATCTTCCGCTTCTTCTCCGATATCGGATAGGATAACTCTCAGGATTTCCGCTGTTTCTTCTTCCTTCACCACATTCAGTAAAGTCTCCTCTGGATTTCCTTGACTATCTACCTCTTCTCCTTGTTCAGGCAGTGCCACGTACGTCCATTCAGGTGACTTATACTTCTGGTTTGGTTTTCTCGATCGTTTGTTTCCTTCAGACACTTCTGTCTCTCCCTCCTTTTCTCTGTGCTGACTTGTTACTTCATTCACTTGTTCAGCTTCTGAGGGTTTGACTCGTGTCAATCAATATCTCAGTCTCTTTATTTTGTTTGGCCAAAGGTCTCCCTTAGCATTCCTTCTTGTTTTGCCGTCTTTACTGTTTCTTTCCTCGATCCAAGTTCTCTTCCTCAGAACTCAACCCTCTGGTTCACTGTCTTCAGATTCTGTCTCATTTGACTTTTCTTTTCCACCAGCTACTTTTCCCACCTCTTGTGTTGGCCCTACTTCTGTCCCTCCTCGGGTCTACGACACGCAATCTTTCTGTTTGCTGATTGTCCTTTCACCTATCTCAGTGTTGGATGTCCCTACACCTCCTCGGGGGTCTTACGCAGAAATCTGTCCCTCTCTCTCTATTTCTGTCCCTTCTTCCCCTTCAAGAATTTTCTCAGGTGGAACTTCTTCTACTCTTTCGTCTGGTGTAAATGTTACTTCTGACGGGACATTCTTTTCTTTTCTCTTCTTCTTTCTGTGCTCACCACTGGCGTTTTGCTCGTCTCCAGAATCTGATCCATCTGAAATCTGCAATCTCTTCCTCAGAATTTCTTCTCTTGGAGTTGGAACTAGTCTTTGCTCCTTTTCCCCCCTTTCAGGAATTTCTTTTGTCTTTGTATTCTCGTTGCCTGAGTCATCACTTGATTCTGAATCATCAAAATATTCCTTTCCAATGCTATCTGTTGGATTTGGAACTCTCAAAGTGTGACTTGCATGTATCCAATTTTTCAGTCCAGCACACTTCACAGCAGTTGTTGTGGTCAAGATAACTTGCCTTGACCTTCCCCACCTTGGAACCAAGCAATTCCTTCTTCTGTGGACTTTTATTCTCACCCAGTCACCTGGGCTCAGGTCATGGGCTGGTTTTCTCTCAAGGGTGGTGGCGTCCGCTCCAACCTGGTGAAACAGAGAATGGACTGCGTCAGCCAGGCCTTTACAGTAATCCAAAATCATGTCATCAGTTATTGTCATCAATTTGTTGACTGGAACAAATACGTGTCTCATGGCTCGTCCCATGATAATTTCGTGGGGACTCAAACCTGTAGTTCTGTCTGGAGTAGATCTGATTGTCATCAAGACTAGAGGCAAGACATCAGGCCATTTCATTCCTGTGGCTAAACACATTTTCCGTATTCTGTTTTGAATCGTACCATTCATTTGTTCAACCACACCAGAAGCCTCTGGTCGATAGGCACAATGTAGTTTTTGTTGTACACCCAATGCTTCACAAATCAACGCCATGATCTCTTTGTAAAAGTGTCTTCCTCTGTCTGATTCTATGGTCACTGGGAACCCGAATCTTGGGATGAATTCCCTCAACAAAAGCTTGGCCACTGTGATTCCATCATTTCTTCTTGTTGGGTATGCCTCCACCCACCTGGAGAACAAACAAACTACCACCAGAACACACCTCAACTTGTTATAAGGGGGCATTTCAATGAAATCTATTTGCATTCTGGTGAAGGGTCCTCCCTCTCGGCCTATTGTGCCTAGGCTCACCACTGTTTTCCTTCCAGGATTGTACTGCTGACATATTAGGCATCTTTGACAGAGACTCTCTGCTATCAACCTGAATTTTGCATTGTACCAGGTCTGCTTAAAAGCCCTTATCATGGCATCTCTCCCCAGATGTCCTTGGCCATGATACATCCGTGCCATGGTTGACATCATGCAATCAGGCATTACTGTCCATCCCGATAGACCCACACATGATCCTTTTCCCTTGGTGCACAACCTGCTTTTACCCACTGCTTCATTTCTTCATCTCCTGCTTCATCCTGCAACTGCCTCACTTCTTCCCAGGTTCCCACAACGTTAGTAAACATTATGGAGCAAGAAAACATCTCCTTCTCCTTTGCCCTATTGATTGAATACTGATTTCGGGCACAGTACTGAGCCATGTCATTGGCATATCGATTCCCAGTAGTGATTTAATCACTACCTTGACTATGAGCAGCACATTTTACCACTGACAGTTCCTTTGGCAACTGTATTGCTTCAAGCAATTTTCCCACCACCTCTGCATTCTTTATAGGAGTTCCACTTGAGATCAGGAAACCTCGCTCCAGCCAAAGTTGGCCAAAATCGTGGACAACTCCAAAGCCATACTAGCTGTCTGTTATCACAGTCACTCTCACATTCTTCCCAATTTTGCATGCCCTTGTCAATGCCACTAGTTCTGCTACTTGAGCGGATTTAACTCCTTTCAAGTGTGATGCTTCTATGACTGCAGCAACTGTGCATATAGCATAGGCCGCACTCAATAATCCTTCATCTGTTCTCAAGCATGATCCATCCACAAACAACACATAATCACTTTCTGGCAATGGTAAATCTTTTATGTCTGGTCGAGGTTTCGTGCAAAAGTCAAGCACATCCAAACAATCATGATCAACATCATCTCTTACCTCCACTCTCTCTGCATCAGGCAAAAGGTTAGCTGGATTCACATTCACACATCTTTCCGGACTCACATTGGTTGCACCTAGAATGACCTTCTCATACTTAGTCAGACGACTATTTGACATGAACTGTGTTCGACTCCTTGTTAAAAGGATTGCCACATTATGAGGTACAAACACTCTTACTGGATATCCCATCACAATGCTTTCACTCTGCTCTAGGCTTCGGCATGTAGCGGCTACTGCTTTCAGACATCCTGGCAGACCTACGGCCAATGGATCTACCATAGACGAAAAATATGCAACTGGTCTCCTTTGTCTTCCATGTTTCTGTATTAACACTGAGAGTGCACATCCATTTCTCTCACTGCAGTACAATTCAAATTCTTTCTCATAGTCTGGCATCCCCAGAGCTGGGGCTTCGCAAAGGCTGTTTTTTAATTGTCTGAATGCTGCCAATTCTTCTTTGTTCAATTCAAGGGGGTCTTTAACCTCACTTTTCGTCAATTTTACCAATGGTTTGGCAATCAGGGAAAAGTTACTTATCCACTGACAACAGTAGCCAACCATCCCTAGGAACATTCTCACCTCTCTTTGGGTCATTGGGGCTCTCATTCCTTTAATAATTCTGATTCTGTCTATGGTTACTTTTCTCAGCCCTTTTTCGATGGTATGTCCCAAATATTGTACTTCTTTTTTACAGAATTGCAATTTTGTCGGAGATACCTTTAGTCCTCCATCTGCCAAATGATTCAGCAAAGCTATTGTGTCCGTTTCACAAGCTTCACGTGTTCTTGACGCCACCAATAGGTCATCAATGTATTGAACCAAAACTAAATTTTCAGGCATGGTTAGACTTTCCAGAGATTTCTTTAACAACTGATTGAAAATTGAGGGGCTCTCTGTGTACCCCTGTGGGATTCGGCACCATGCCAAAATACGCTCTCCAAACCGAAATGCAAAAATCGGCTGGCTGTCATGATTCAACGGAATGGAAAAGAAAGCATGACATAAATCAATTACTGTGTACAAATCTGCATCATGGGGAATCTGATACAATATCACTGATGGATTTGGAACAATGGGACGACATGACACAACGATTTTGTTAATCATTCTCAAATCTTGCACAATCCTGAACTTCCCATTGGGCTTTTTCAGTCCCATTATAGGTGAGTTACATGGACTGCTCATTATTTCCCTCAACACTCCTTGTTGAATCATTTTCTCAATTAAAGGTGTCCCCCCTTCAATTATTTCAGGTGTCAGTCTATATTGGGGAATGTTTGGATAAACTACTCCTTCTTTTAGTGTAATCTTTACTGGATCTATATTTCTCATAAGGCCTACATCTTCTCCAGTAAAATCCCAGACTCCTGCCTTCACTGACTGCTTCAATTCTTTGGGTAATTCATCTGGGTTAAATACTGCATAGGTTCCTGTAATTCCGTTTTCTTGATTAGCTATTGTCATTTTATACAGTACATCCTCATCTGGTGTCTCAAATGCTATTCCGTCTGGAGTACAGAATATGGTGCAATTCATTTTGCACAGAAGATCCCTTCCTAACAGATTCACAGGACTAGTATCACACACCCCAAATCGGTGCATGTCTGTGAACTTCCCTATTTTAACCTTTACCGGTTCGGTAAGGTAGGTCCTAATCTGGGTGTTTGACACACCAACTACTTGGATTGTTTCATACGAGAGAGGAAGATTTTTCACATCTGCTGACCTGACAGTAGATCGCGTAGCTCCAGTGTCTACTAGAAAAGTAATGTTTTCATCATTAACTTTCCCATCCACAAATGGTCCTGTCTGATCTATTTCTAGAGTTGCGCCAAGTACGCACCCTTCTTCCTCTCTTCGGCACCGTCAATAATTCTCCTCTGACTCACTCTCGTAATTTTGCAGCCAATATTGTGACACAGCGCTCGCGCGTTGCGGTTTGTTTACCTGTTCTTCATTGTAGAATCCCACTTCTTTGCTATATCTTTGGGTGTTCCTGCTTTGCGGTAATGGCGGTTTTGGCACCTGATTCTGTGGATTAACAGCCTTCTGCTGTTGCTGCGGTGGGCCACTCACCTCACACTGCACCTGTGGATTCAATGATGGATTTTCATTATTAGTACTTGGTGGATATTTACACTCGGATTTCCAATGCCCTAACCTTCCGCAATTGTGGCATGGAAACTTCTTTTTAGCTTCTTCTATATTACCCTTCCCTTTTCCTGGGCCAAATCTCGGTTTGATGCCTGGGTTATTGGCTTGTTCGACCAGCTGAGCTTCCTGTCTTTCTGCAACTTTTACTTGAGCCCACATTGCCTTTTCTTTTAGTTTTCGCTGCTTCGCCTCAATCTCATCACTAAAGTATTCAGCATGTCTTAGGATCTCATCTATTTTCTTGCTTTGCCAGTCTACGGTGTGCTGCTTGACATTTCCCCAATTTCAGGTCGCAAACCATACACAAATCTGTACACAAAATGACTTAGATCCTTTTCTCCCAGATTGTCATCTTCACTAAACTGTTTGAAAGCTAATATTAGCCTTTCATAGTAAGCGTGAACTGATTCTTTCGCTTCCTGATGTGTTCGATCTATTTTAACCCAATCTGTTTCTGTGGGAGGCACTTTGTTTTTCAAATATACCATAACTTGTTGATATTTCTTCATTACCTCAGGGTCTGGTGCTCCTGTTTTGGGATCTCTCGGGTACTCTTTAGTTGGCCAATCTATGACTATTTTGCATTCTGCCCATAAGTCTGCTGGCACTATTATATCAAATAAGCTATTTAGATCAATACACAGTAACTTTGACAACTTAACAAATCTGTCTACCAGTCTGTACCACTCGACTGGCTTTTCTCGCAATCGAGGGAAGTCATTTGTAAATGACAAACTGTCCTGTCTTGTCCATGGAACATGCACATATCCCCCTCCTGGAATCTCTCTCATGGGAAATTCTGTTCCTACCTTTTCCTTTTCTCTCACAGGAAATGCTGGAAAAGTTCTGTCTGAGGTATCATCCCGTTTCCTATACCACCTGCTTTTCCATTTGTCCACATCTCCCCATTTCCTCAACACTGTGATTATGTCCTTAATCTGCCCTATTCGTCCTGCAGTATTCAGATTTTCAATGTCCTTTTCCGTGAAATCCACTCGGTAAGGCTTCTGTAAAGCTTTTACCTTGTCCATGTCAATTCCCACTTCACTTGCTATTTCTGCTAGCCTGTCATGTAAATTCTTTGCTCTCCAAGTGATACTCTTACAGAAGAATAACAATTCCTCATCCTGGTAATTTTTCAGTTTTTCTGTGGGAATTGTCCCTACTATTAATTCTTCTAATACCATGCGTAATTTTGCCACATCAATGGTTTGGGATTCCTTCTCTTTACCTTGCAAGCCCTTCAGCCATTCGCTCAATTCGTCGGTGGTTATACCCACTGACTTTTCTACATTCCCTGGTTCTGTCATTCTTTGTGGTTCTAATATTGGTCCCCCTACCATTCTGCTTCTTTCTACAGTATCAGGATTATAAAATGGGTTATTTGGCACATGTAGTTCACCTTCACTCATGGTGTGTCTCTAAGGATTCTCTTTGCTCTCATCAGGGGCTGTTCCGCTTGTCTATTGTTCACATACGGAACTGTTAGACCATGCTCACTTTCTTTCTGCTTCTCAAAAATGGGCATAACTGGACCTATGGTTACAGGGACTGTAAATGCTTCTAGATTTTTAGTCAATTCTCTTATTTTCTCTGTCAGTTCTAACGTGGTTTTCGCTAATTCCCTCGAATTTTCACTCTCAACCTTATTTTCCATCTCTCTTTCCCTAAGAGAATTCCTTCTCTTTACCTCCGGAGTCGTAACTTCTGTCTTAATGATTCGCAGAGTTTCCCTCACTGGTGTACCTGCGGTCGGCGTTTCTGATTGCTGCCTGTACGGAGGTGGACTTTTGTAAAACATATCATCTAGGACATCATCTTCTATCTCATTTGCTCCATACCTTCTGGGTTCTACATTATGCTTTTTCTCTATGCATTTCCTTCCTTCACTTTCCCCTGCAGTTCTTACGGGAAACAGTCCTTCAGTCATACTTGCGTCTCGCCACCTTCTCATTCGATCACAATGAGTTTCGCGATCGTTTGGCCGTCCGAACATATGTCTATATCTACTGCCATTTCTCTGTTTTTCTCGCTCATGCATCTCGTCTTCCCACTCAGTCAAAGCCTCGAACCACGTAGGTCTAGGCCGCGGATCTAAGCTCATCATCCTCTCCCGTAAATTCCTTAATATTACCAAATTAAAGGAACCATTTTCTGGAAACGCTAAAACTCTGTCTTCCTTTGTATACTTTGCCCAATTATCTAACCAAATACAAGTATGGTATCCATATTTCGCAACCATGAAGGATGCGGGTGTTTTTGTCGGAGGAAGTAACTGTCCTTCCCCAGTCACAATTTCTTTGTCTTTCACAAACCATCCTTTTATTTTACTAAACAAGGATTTCTTCTTTTTCTCGGGTGAATGATGATACATCTTCCTTTCTCGCGTAAACCCTTTAGTCTTGTCTTAGACTGTACGATCTTTAGTCCAATAGCAACGCGACTCTCACTCACGCACCAATCCTGGCGCGTCTACGTCACTGTCACAATCTCCAATCCCTGCACGACTCACACTAACGCACCAATCCTGGAGCGTCTACGTCACTGTCACAATCTCCAATCCTAGCGTGTTTTTACACTGACGTACAAATCCAGAGCGTTTTACACCTCTGACTAGTCGTCCAATCTCAGCGCGGTCTTCCTGACGTCAGCAGTCGCTGCAGCAGCTCCTGCTCCTGACTCCTGTCTCCAGTCTACCCCTCCTTTACCAAACTACTCGGTAGACTTTGTTTCAATTTTACAATACTATTAGTTACAACATATAAACATCTCCATTGTCTGCTCCGCTAACCACAGAATAGCAAAAGACCTTTCCCACGAGAATCCTGTTTTCCCCGAGAGCAGCTCTTACCTCTGCCCTACTACAGAATCGTTACGTCCGTTGGCAAAGTAGCACATCCCTCTACTTTACCCTTCTACCCAACATCAATTAACTGTTTGTCCAGATTTAAAACACATGGTTGGAAACGCAATGCTCCTGAGAAATAAACCCAGAGTTTCGCAATTAACCCGAATGCTATTTCATTCACGCACTTTCACACAAGAAAATGTAGTTCATTCACACAGAATCCTGTCTTTTCCGAGAACAGCGAATAGTCTGTTCTACTACAGAATTTTGGCATACGTTAACAAAGCAGCGCTTACCTCTACTTTGTCCTTCTAACAAGCTCAGAGAACACCTGCTACCTTTTCAGTGATAAGCGTTATCGGTATGCCAATTGGTTTCCTGGTAACAAAGACCAAAATTTCACAGGTAACCCTTTGCTATCATTCACACTTCTCTCACACAGAAAATATCACTAATGGCAACACACGGCGATGTCACCAAATCGAACCCAGACAATGCGTTGTGCAACTTCAATTGTCACACGTTTCTCCCGTGTACCTACGGGCAACCACAATCCCGTCTTTCCCGAGAGCAGGACTTACCTCTGCTCTGCTATGGAACTGTTACCAATTCCGGACTTCCTACATCCCAGAAGCCGTACAGACAACATAAAAGTCAATACGACTTCAACATATAGTGTTAGTACATATATCAATACCAATCAATAATCGATAAGCTATATACATGCCAAATCATTAAACCAAAACAATAAAAACCATCTCTAGCTACCAGAAATACTGGTGCAGTTCGGGTTACTCAATTTCCCCTTACTTCCACGGACAGAATGATTTCTCAGTCACACGCACATACACACATCATACGCTGGTGGGGCCCATAACACAAACATTCATTCTCTCAAACTATCCGTGCCTACAAAGGTACATCAGTTCCGAACGACAACTGCTCTCTTTGATAGAGGAAAACCACTTCTCCTGAATCACCCTACCAATTCCTCCATCAATAGGTCGATCGAATCATTTAGTTGTTATTTAGTTCAATGATACTTTAACTCTCAAACTAATCAATAAACATTTCAATGAAATAATCACCCGACACAGTAATTCAAATAATGATTTTTTTAAATCTAATTTAAATGCAGGTTAAATCTTAATAATGCAATATCATCTTTTGTCATATTTACCTATTCTGGCTAATTGTCGTTTTCTAAGTCAGAACTGGTCCTCAATAAATTCGTCAGAGTTCTTGTTTATCATATAAGCATAAGGATCTCTGATCATCGGTTCTACGTCAGCTGCTTCTGTATAAAGTGGGGTATTTTCACTCTCTAGTCTACTAATATTTATACTAAGATTTACATATCAATAGTTACATTTTCTCATTTCACAGGAATACGATTGGCTAAATTCAAATACATCTCACTACATCAGGAAACATTTTCAAATTTACCCATAAAGGAAAAGTCTCAAAGCAAATGTATGGGAAAGAATAATCCGTGGTCCTAAATGTATCAGTTCATTGGTAACAGGTCGGGTTCGACAGTTCATATTCTCAATTGCAACAATTTCTTCACGTTCAGGGGCATTGGCACCTCACCCAGGGTAGTCTTCATGGGCATGGTCTGACAGGTCACACAAGGGACACGAACGAAATCAGTGCAGGCGCCTTCCTCCATTGTTCAAATGGTGAAGTAATGTACTTTAGTTAGGTTTCAGTTGGCGGCCATTAATACATGGAAATGATTAAACAGTGTTATTCCCTTGCTAATACCCTTATGTGTATGCATTTATCTTGCCATATGCAACATTCAAAGCCGTTAATGCTGGTTTATTTAAGCGCAAATCACAATAACATTACTCAAGCAACATTTATCGTTTTAATATGCATACAAACTTAGTTCACCTATTATTTTAGCCATGCAAATACATTCCCACGTGTATTCTTTCTGTTAATGAGGTTGGTTTAGTTCTTTCACATCAAACTATTAAATATTATAATTAATCATTAATCATTTTAATATAAACATATATAAATGGATTGGGTATATAAAAAGAAAACATTTTACCCGCTCCATCACTGGCATAGCTCAGACAGAGTATGTGGGTTAATGGACACTGAGGGTCAACCACTGATGCACTTTATACACACCCCACAGGGAGATGCTTTAAATGATAATATTATTGTGAATTACTTTTTGTTGACACCTTTGTCAGTAACACAGAAATACAATATCCTACCTATATGGGCAGAGGCAGGGAAAGTGTTATTGACTTCACGTTAATATACAGAAAATCTGTCTTCCTGGTAGACAGTTTTGATGTGGAGCCCAACAATGCTAGCGATCACAACCCCCTCACTGCCTCCCTACACGTAACTGCCCAGGAGGAGGATGGTGACGGTCGCCTCCTCCAGTATAACCCAAATCAACGGGTGATAATGAAATGGAACAAGATAAATCCCCCCCAATTTGAGGAGAGCATTGTCAAAGCAAACTTAAGCTCCTCCTTGAAATTCTTAGATCATGATCCCCCCCCCCGCCCCCCCCCCCGGAAATGGTTAAACAGGGATTCCAGGGAATTTGCAGGGACGTGTCCGGAAACCTGACAAACCCAATAGCAATAAGGGAAACTAGGGAAACTCAATGGTTCAATGCTGAGGGTACAAGTGCCCAAAAGGACTTAAAGAAGGCTCTACACACAAGCCCTCGAGACAAAACCTTAATCAAGAGCGCAAGACAGGCTTACAAGAGCTTAGTTACTCAGAGGAAGCAGGAACTGAGAAAGCTGGCCTGGGTGGACTTAGAGAGAGCAAGCGCACTCAAAGACTCTAGGAGTTTTTTGGAGGTAATAACCACCCATTATTCTCAAAGGATTCAAGGGGAATGGACTCACTAATACCAAGGAAAGTGTGGGAATCGCACTATACAAATATATTCAACCCGAATGGTATCACTAGCCAGTAAATAAGTCAAGACGTCTTATTAAAATCCAGTTACTGCACACCACTTGAGCTCTTCCCTGTCAGTGAGTGAGGTTGAGAATGCCCTTATGAAAGGTATACACCTTAAAGTCACAAGGCCTGATGGGGTACCCCTTGATTTATTTAAAATAAATATTTAATTCTGGACATCCCTCCTGACAAATGTCTTTAGAGCGGCAATAACTGGCCCTATCCCAACATCATGGAAAGAGGCCATAGTGGTACCTGTGTACAAAAAGAGGAATAAGGAAGACCAAACCTGTTATAGGCCCCTTTCCTTAGTTGACGCTTCAGTCAAGGTGCTGGGGAGGGTCATCTTAGCATGCCTTGAGACTTGGGCAGATTCCACTGGGCTAATGTCCCAAACCCAATACGGTTTTAGAAGAGGCATGGGGACAAATGAACAGTGCCTCAACCTGGCCCTGATATGGGCAAGTACATGAAGGCAAGGAAGGGGTCAATCCACCTCGCCTTCATGGGCTTGTCCAGTGCTTTTGACACGGTCAACAGGGGAAAATTGTGGTCCATGATGGGGGAAATGGGTTTTGAGGAACCTGTCATCACCCTCCTGCATAGGTTGCATGCGTCCACTACAGTAGCCATACGATTTGGCCCGGGAGGAGAGAGGACCAGACCCATTGTTTCCACAGAGGGAGTTCATCAGGGGTGCATATTGGCCCCCTTTCTCTTCCTCGTGTACACAAACGGCCTTGAATCAGCCCTAATAGATCAGGAATTAGACTTCCTGAAAATTGGAGGCAAACCGGTTCCGTTGTTGTCATATGCGGTCGACATGGTTTTAATGGCTTTAACCGCAAATAGGTTACAAAAGTCCCTGAATGCTTTTATTGACTTTATGTTAGCTTTGAACCTAAAAGAACATTTTACTAAATCCTACATTATGGTCTGTGTCCCAAGTCACACTAAATCTAGGAAATTTATTGTAAAGGGCAAAACAAATGATAAGGTTTCCAATTGTACTTACCTGGGGAATGTTTTTAATAATAATCTGAACTGGGACCCTCTTATTACATCTAGGGTGCTGAATGCTAGCCGTGCTCTGGAAGGCCTTTTTTGCTTCGCATTTAAGTTAGGCCACAGGCCAGTAGAGGAATTGATCACTTTATATATATCAAAATGCTTGTCCATCGCTACTTATGGGGCAGGAGTATGGGGAGATTTCAAAAGTACACAACTGCAAATACTAGAAAACAAGTTTTTAAAAAGATTGTTGATGATCCCAAAAAGTGCCTCCACAGCATTTTGTCACTCTGAGGTAGGGATGGATTTTATTGCAGATCACATTAATATTGCCCCACTGATTCTCTGGGCTAAAGTCTGGCTGTCGGAAAACCTAAAGCTCACAAGGGAAATTATCATGGATTGTATGACGCTGGATAATGCCGAGGTTATCCCATTGCGTTGCTATGTGAAAGGAAAATTTAATAAAATAGGCCTGGGGCATTATTATGATAATCCTGCCAGCATCGATACAAACATGAAATTGATTATAAAAGATACATATTTTGTTGAGCTCGATAATCGCCGGCAGCAACCAGGGCTGCATCCACAGCTAGATCGGCCCCTTTTACAACAACAATTTTACCTGTCCTTTTTCCATTAATGCACAGATTTTTATTGACTAGGCTTTGGCTTTGCACATTGCACTTTTTAGTGGCCTGTCCCAAACAGGCTGGATGGCGCAATAACCTTACTCCTTGCCCTTGCGATGGTTCAGCACAACAAAGCACCTTGCACTTTACTCTATTCTGTACACTATACAAAGAGCCAAGGGCAACGTTCCTTATTCCACTATTAAGAGAAACTCTCCCCCGTAGTTACCAGGAGGGCTTTAATCTCCTACGCTGCTTGTCCACTGAAGTTATTTGTACTGCAGTATTACATTTTATTAGAATTGCACTTTTAATAAGGAAACGGTATGAAATGTAAATGAAATAGGTGCTTTCCTTTTTAGAAACTTGAATTTTAAACTTCTTTTATAAACTGTTGAGAATTTGATTCAAGTGACATATTAATGTACAAATCCAACATGTAAAATGTATTCATTTTGTATGTATGTTATACTTTTATGGTCCATTATGAACCGAATAAAGTTATTCTTGACTGACTGACATAGCAATAATTTAAAAAACGATATTTTAAACAACTATATTTTTGCAAACGATATTAATGACTTCGATATTTTAAAAATAGGTACTTCTTGCCTAAAAATCGGCATTCTTGAAATCGATATTCGTGCTAT
The DNA here is from genome assembly GCF_964204655.1 of Triturus cristatus. Classification (NCBI taxonomy): domain Eukaryota; kingdom Metazoa; phylum Chordata; class Amphibia; order Caudata; family Salamandridae; genus Triturus; species Triturus cristatus. The sequence goes on from NC_140592.1 coordinate 1,118,040,401, forward strand.
AGATGTTTCCATGTCATGATTTTTCTGACTCGATATCCTTGTCTGTCGATATTTTAATCTCAATAGTCTTTCAGAATACTGCCGACCAAACTTAAAAAAAATAAAATTCTACTTTATGTGTATGCTGTACATTGTAGCAAAGATGCGAAGTAAAAAAAGAAAGGAGCAATTAAAACATTTCTCCTTTTAATGCCTGCTTTCATGGGGTGTTAATCTGTGATGCAAAACCCTGTCTGCTATTGCTAGTGGATGGGGTTTTGCATGGAAACCCATGAGTGTTGCATGGGAATGCCCATATACCACCCATTGAATGCCCCATTGATGCTAAGTAACGCAAAACAGTGCTTTGCACTGGTTTGTGTTAATTTAGACTACTTTCCGGTGCAAAACAAGTTTTGCACTTGAAAGTAAATTACTAAAAAATATTTTGTACTGGTTTGCATCACTTTTAAGATGCAAACCCGGAACAAAATATTAGTAAAACTGGCCCTATGAGCCCTGCTCAGCAAAGCTCTCTTCATTCAGAGCACCTGTTTCATTGGTGAATGCTTTGAAGGCAATAAGATCCCAGCCAGGCATGTGTAGATCTCTAGATATGGTGGGTGTCCTACACCATGATTGGGCGGCTCTTGTGCCAGTGAAACACAAGCTTCAGCAATTGTAACATTTCTTGAGAATCTGACTAGTGCAATAAGCAAACCTTTGCATATGCTATACGTTTTGCTCAAACATTTGGGTCCTCATGTGCAAAGATTTCCTTAAAGGAATTGTAAATTGCAACATTATGGGCCAGATGTACGACCATTTGCTTTTGCGACTCACAAATTGAGAAAAATTGTATCACAATTTGCGAGTCGCAAAAGCAAATGTACAACAGTGTCAGAGACACAGTTAGCGATTCCCAATGGGGTCGCAAAATGCGAGGCTCATAAATATTAATGAGCCACTCGCAATTTGCAACCCCATTGGGAATGGCTGGCCCTCCCAGTGATGGTGGCCTGCTGGGCTCAGCAGACCTCCATGTCTGGGACTGCTTTTAAACAAAGCATGTTTTTTTTAAAATGCAGCCCGTTTTCCTTAAAGTAAAATGGGCTGCATTTAAAAAAAAAAAAAAAGGAAACATTTTCGTTTAATTTTTTAAGGGCAGGCATTGGTCCCTGGGACCACTGCCTGCCATTAAAAAATATTTTCCCATGCATCCCCAAAGGGAAGGGGACCCCTGGGGACCCCTTTCAGTTTGCGAATGCTTTACCTCCTATTTGAAGTAGGTGGTAAATTGCGACTGTTTTGAAACTGCATACATAGGGCTTAGACTCGCTATTAGAAAGGAACGCCCTTGAAATGCCCCTTTCTAACAGTAAGTCGCAAATCCTAATTAGCGAGTCGCAAATAAATTGAGACTCGCTAATTAGTGTTTGTACATGGCCCTTAGGTAATTATGCATGCGCAAACGGGTCGCAAACACATTTACGCTTGCAAAAATACGTTGTACATCTGGCCCTTAATGATTTGCAATGTGCCATGCCTTAACAGGAATGTACAAAAATAGATTTGGAAAAAGTATACATACTTTTACCCAATGCAATTTTATTTTGTGCACTGACCTATGTACTAATAGGTTGGTTCTGAAAATACAGAATCTTTGTGGGTCGCAATTCCACATACCTCATTAATATGCATGAGGTGTGTCATATATTGTGACTCACTATGATTTGCTAAATTTACAGGCATGGAGGCCTGTTGGGTTCAGCGACTACCATGTCTGTGATTGCTGTTAAATAAAGCAGTCTTTTTTTTTTAAATGCAGTAAATTGTTCTTAAAGGAAAACTTGATGTGTTTAAAGAAATACACAAACCATTTTATGAGCAGGCAGTGGTCTCAAGGCCCATTGTCTGCTCATAAAAAACACATTTCTGTGAACATTCATTAGGGGAATCTGTCCCATGGGGTCAACTTCTATTTGAGAATGGCTTGCCACTTCCTTTGGGGAGGTGGTAAAATATTAATATTTTGCACTCTCATTTGGGTTGCAAAACGATATTACATACCTTAAAGATTCTGTATCTGAAATAGACACTCTTAGCACACCACTTCCAAATACTGAATTAGTATTGAGTCAAACTCAATTAACAATTTGGTAAGATTCAATAACATCTTACCTAATCACTATTTGACTTTGGTGAATGTAAAAATGTCATTTTGCGGGTTCAAAGGGTTCTGATTGTGCAAATCAAAGTCTACATGAGTGTTTTGGTTTCTTTTCATTTGCTATCCAGCAGCTTGTTGTTAAAGTGCAACGTTTCGAGCATGATCTTACAGCTGTAATCGCGTAACAACCTGACTGCAAAAAACTTGTTATCTGCAGTTTACCACTGCTGTAGCTATTCCTAATTTCTAATGTTTGTTGTCTTCTATCAGTGACTGCTAGCGTGGTGACATGCCTATGTAACTATTCCAACAAGAAATTAAATACCTGCCACCTAATTGAGTAAGGAAAACAGATTAATGGGTCAGGTTGTCTGGTCCTTATAGAAGTTCCCGATGAGTTGGTGTTTGAAAGGCTCTTTCTATATTCTTCGTCCTCTGCATGTGTTCCCAAAAAATGTCATGTCCTTTGAAGTCCAGAGCCACACCTCCTTCTGCAGGTGCCCTCATGGTTTGGATGATCTCATTTGAATTAACATACATTTCAAATACAGTTCGATGTCTCCTGCTGATGGTTTCACTTTGAATTCTACATTTGAACTGGTAAAGCTCCTATGAATCACTTTATACATGGGAAACATTCCTGTGAACATCTGCCTTTACTTCCAGTCTCAACTCAATCTCTTGTCCTACCCCTCCAACTCCTATGTGCTGGCAACTGCCCCACTAAGCTGCAATACTTTCAAAGTTTCCTAGTTTTGGGTTATCTCTCATTAGTACTGGGAATTGTAAAGATTCACTAGAGCTCCATGAAAGTTATGGGATAATCCATTATTTCTCTAAGGCTTTTCCATGACCCTTGCAATTTCAATGGCAACCAAGCACTATCAAAAGTGAAAGTCCTTGTGTGCACATCTAGTTAAACAGTGGGTACACAGTCTGTATGGGTACATGATTCAACAGCCGTGGCCCATCCTAATAGGCGGAAAGGGTCATGCACCCTAACCTTTTGGCCACCATAAAGAGTGTCTGTCAGCCTGAACAAAGGTCAGCCTGACAGATACTCTTTATTTTGAAGCCAGAGAGCTAGGAGCTAGATATGCCCTAAATGCACTGGCTCCTGGCTACTTGACCTGAACATTATCGGACTGAAGAAGTCACAGCTCCTGTGGGCGTGACCTCTTCAGCCTGCAAAAGCATCTCAAGGCCCCCCCTTGTGACAAGGAGGAGCACCATTGATTGTCTTATAACTTTGTGCTTCAGTTGTAAGCCCTGAAGTGCCCAGTGCCGAGTGTCAATCAATGGCACCTCGTCACAGAGTGGGGTTGGGTCACCAGTCTCACTGACCCTATCCCAATATGTGATAAGTGAGGATCTGCTGCTGTCTCAAGGCCAGCCAATGAGGGAAGGCAGCAATCCTAGCCCTCCTGGGATGTGCGAGGGAGAGTGCTGCTCCGGCAAGTATGATTTTATTTTTAATGTTTGGTGCATGAGTGTGTGTATTCATATTTGGGAGTGAGTGATGCAAATGGATGTGTGTGTGCATGTACATTTGAATGCATGATTGAATTAGTTTTTATGTGTACATTTTTGCCCCAACTGCCCCCTCCCTACTAAATGTACAGGATGCCACTGTGAGTGAATAGTCAAACCTTAGTTCAAAGGAGTTGATATATAGTTGAGCCTAGGTACAGTGCAACTGCATTTTCACAGTTGCAATAATGATGTGAATGTCCTTCTAGAGATGTGACTTTAGGTTATGAAACCACCATTTAATAATGGTTCGATATATACATATATGCATGGTAAAAACAAAAGTCTGAAGAGTAAAAATCAAAAAAATGACAATGCACAAATAAACCGTGAATCAGAGACAGTAAAGTGTAAACTAAGGACAGTGGACATACACAGCATATATTGTGATCAAGTTTTCGGTGGCTGACAGGCAGGTGAACTCTTTGACAATGATGAAGAGTTCCTTGGTCTTGTTGACGCTAGCCTCGATGCTGTGTGTCAGTGCCTCCTTTTTCGCTGCTTTGATCTGGTGGTGGTAGTTGTAGAAGGCTGATTTGAAGATAGCTCGGTCAGTGTTGTTTCTGCTAGTGCACCATCTTCTTTCGAGATGTTAGCACCAGCGTTTTAACTTTCTCAATTCTGGGGTGAACCAACTGGCTTCTTTGGTGATTCTTTGTGTTTAGGCAGTTTCGATGGGGGCGACCCAGTTGGGGGCGCTAGTGATCCTGGTGTGGAAGTGCTCTACTGCCTGGTTCAGATTTAGGTTGGTAGCGACATTGGGTTGAGTGATGTTGAGGGCACCAGCCCATTGGTGCTAAGTGGCCTTGGTCCAGCTGCAGACGGGGGAGCTGTGGCGGATGGGGGCAGTGCAGGGAGGTCCGGTGATGGTGAAGTGTAGGATAAAGTAGTCAGACCAGGTTATTTCCATGTTGCGGCTTTATCTAACTCTGTTACAGGCAGTAAAGATCAGGACCAGTGCATGTCCTGCTTTGTTCATGAGGTCTTTGACCAGCTGCTTGAGATCGATGTTGCCCATTTGCTCCAGTAAGTCAATGGAATTGGTGTCAATGCAGTCGTCCAGGTGCAAGTTGAGGTCTCGCGGGAAGACTTAGTGTTCGGATTCGATGGTGAGTGGGGTGATGAATTCAGTGATGACATTGCTGAGGCCAGATCGTGGTCCTGGGGGTTTGTAGGTGAGGGTGCTTTTGATGGTGGATTTGTCATTGGTGTGGTGCTGGTAGATCATGGGTTCCCTGATCGGGTTTGTTTCCTCATCGGTGATGGTGCAGATGATCGATTATTTGTGTACAATTGCGTGTCTTGGTGCGATTGCGGTTCTTCATCTTGTAGCTGATGGATGTTGAGGTGGCGATGTTTGGGGCCGATGCTGGGTTGAGTCAGGTCTCTCTAATGAAGGTCACACTGGGGGCAAGGGTGGATAAAGTGTCCCAGACTTTGTTGGCATGCCTGCAGAGTGATCTGGCAATGATCACGAGGCAGCTTAGTTGTTCTGGGGAGGCCTCATCTGATGAGATTGCATGCCACTTTTGGCTGCAATGGCGGCTGGTTTAGGAGTGGAGGTGATCCGGCAGCGGATGATGGTGAAAGGTCCATCTGTGGAGTTAGGCAATTCGAGGCAGCAGTTGTTGTGGCCTCCAGGATCCAGTGCATGGAGATCTGAAGCAGCGTACCTGTGGGATTCTGGAGAGCCAGTGTTCCTGGCATTGGGCACATTCCGGGTGTGGATGACTTGCTGCGGCCTCCATATGTTATCCTGGGAGGTGGGAGGGGATACCGAATCGCTAATAGTGAATATCTTCACATTCATTCCTATGGGCCTCCAAGCCCATAGAAATTAATGGGTAGGTATTCCTTATTACAGAATCTCAATTACCGATTTGGTTATAAGGAATATTAAGGATTCTGTATTTTTTACCAAATCTTTACCTACATAGGAAATACCGATTTCTTAATAGCGAATCAGTAAAATTCGCTATTGAGAAATAGTTATTTCAGATTTACCTACATCTAGCCCATAATGCTTAGAGTCTTAAGGCGCCAACCTGGGATATCTGGTCATGCTTGACTGGGGTAGATCCAAAGTTCAGGCCCACCACGAAGGAACGCAGTTCGGATACAGGTACCAGCCTTGGCCTGTTGAAAAAGTACCTTGGATGGAGGCTGCATCGAAGTCGAAAACCAGATGTGAGTAGCAAAGGAAGAGATGCCTTACATGTAGGTGATGCATCGGTTCCGATCCACGCAGTCAGCGAAGCTTTGTCAGTAAACTCCAATGCGATGCAGGCAATGTGTCATTGTCGAGCCATGCAATCCATCATTGTTGAGCTGCTCAGTCTTCGGAGTGATGTCCTTGAGCAGCAAATGCATCAGAGAGAATGCATTGGTTCCGATCGGTGCTATATAGATGATGCGTCGATTTTGTTGGGTCAGCACTGAAAACTCACTTCCAAGGGCACAGGACTGGGTTGGCACCACTTGACCTGTTGGGGACTCACAGTTGACAGAGTCCAGGTGCTGTTGCAGGGTTGCAGTAATACTTTGATGTCCCTGAGAATTCAGGACGGGGGAAAGCCAGCATGACCTTGGAGTCACTCTGGGTTCAAGTGAGATGGGTCCAGTGCTTTCCTCAGCAGGGTAGTTGGAAGCAGGGCAGCACAACAGAACAGAAAAGTAGTTCTTCCAGAGTAGGGTCCTACAGCGTGGCAGTCCTTGTAGGAGCACAGCTGTCCTTCCTCCTGGCAGATTTCTTCACGGGTCCAGTAGTTTCTGTTTTAGTGGGGACACAAAGAGCCAATACTTATACCCAGGTGTGCCTATGAAGTGGGGGTGACTTCAAAGAAGGGTCTTACCAGCCCTGGCTCCAGACTATCGGCAGGGTCTAATCAGCTAATTAGCCTTTTGTGTGGGAACAGGACACCACCCATTCAGTTGCAAGTGTAAGCTCCTCTGTACCTTCCAGCCCAGGAAGGGCCATCAGAATGCAAATGAGTGCTCAGACACACCTAATCTTCCCGTGTTTCTGGATGTCAGTGGGTTGCACAAAGTGAAGTTGTCACCCACCCCAGAGGTGTATTGGAGTCAGGCTTCAGCCACATATAGCAGTATAAGTAGAGAAACATCTATTTTCAAAAAGTGGCAGTTATAAAATAATAATGTTAAATCCAACTTTACTAGTAAAGAGCATTTATCATTACCATTCCATTGATAGAAAACATGATACAGGTATTCCTTCCTAATGAGGAATTACAGTTTAAAAGTGTATTAGGGAATTCCCAATGTTAATCTATGAGAGAAGTAGGCCTCATAGTAGTGAAAAACGAATTTGGGTGTTTGTCACTACCAGGCAGTGGCATCTCCTCCGCTAAGGCAGAGGAGGATTACCCCACTGCTTTGAGAGCAGTGTAGAGGGAAAAAAATTATAATAACTGAATGTTATTATACATTTTTTTCTGTTCATAGGTGCTGGAGGGGCGGGCTGGCCAGAGCAGGTGGCAGGGAGAGGAGTGGTATTCACTCCCTAAGTGCGGATGAATGTTTGGCCGGCCCTTTTGGGCTGGCCAAACAGTCATGCGCACTTTGCATCTTCCCTACCAGGCTGAAATGCACAGCCTGGTGACAAACATGCACAATCTCTCTGTCCCCATGTGAGTGCTGAACCACAGTGCTCAGACCAATCACAACACTGCATTGCAGTGTTGTGATTGGCTTAGGGGAGCCCGGGGGCTTCCTGCAGAGAAGGAGAGGTGTCGGCTGCAAGGTGACCGCAGGTAAGTTTTCTTTCTTTTTAAAAAGAAATTCTTAACCCCTACCTCCCCCGCCCCGTGCCTGCGTTCCCTATCTGCCGCTACTGCTACCAGGACATGCAAAATTTAAAAGTACATGTCCTAGCTTTGACTTACACAGCACCCTGCCCTGCCACACAGGAAGTCACAGGACTGAGACAGGTTTGAATGGCTACTTGTGTGGGCAGCACAATCAGTGCTGCAGGCCCACTAGTAGCATTTAATTACAGGTCCTGGGTATACGGTATACCACTTTACAAGGGACTAATAAGTAAATTAAATATGACCATTGTGTATACACCAATGGTACCATGTTTAAGGGAGACTCACATGCACTTTAACACTGGTCAGCAGTGGTAAAGCTCTATGAGCCTCAAGGTAAAAAAAAAGATACAACAAAAAGAGGAGGTAAGTAGGAAAGAAATTTTTGGGGAAGGCCACCCTAAAGATGACAGGTCTAACACCACACAAGGTCGCTTTGCATGGCTTAATACATCTCACTTAAGCCCTTGTGCTGCCAAGCGTCGCCTTGCGTGATGCAAGGGCAACAAAAGGGCTTGGTAAATATGGCCCAAAAAGGCTGTTAAATCTGTCAATTTTGTGGTCATATTTAACTAAAAATTAAGCATCTCTGGGTGATGATCCCCTCGGCTAGAGAAGCCTATTGTACAGATGTACGGAAGTTTTCAGGGCTAGGTCAAAAGGTTACTCATTAAATACTGCAAAGCTGAATGTGAGCATATAGCAATATGGCTCAGCTATAAAGCTGCCCTTTTCAGGTTGGATGCAAGTAAACTGGAAAAAGAGAGAAAGATCTCATATTTTTTATTTATTACTGGATTCATAAACATCTGATATTGGATAAAATACACCTAATTTTAACAATAGGAATTTTGCGTAAGGACCACCAATAAAGAATTTGGCTAAATAATTTTTGCAAATTACTACCTCTCGTAAAGCTCCAGAGTGAAAAGAATATAGCTCTTTGTAGACAATTTCTCCAAATTCGTAAAAAAGTCTCGACACAAGTTATTTTGAAGAGTAATGCAACAGGGTCCCATTTGACAAATGGCCAGCTAATGCATTCAAATGACGTTGATGTCAGTAGTGACAGCTCTTTTACCAGGTGCTTTTAGTTTATCTGTTCAGACAAAGGATGTTTTGTTCGCCTCAAAAGAGCAGTTGTTAAGCCACTTTCAAATACCAGCAGTAAGACCCCAAGGTCCTCATTACGATGGCAGTGGGACCGCCACCGTAAGGCCGTCGGTGACAGTCCCACTGCCATTGGACCCTGCAGGACTGCCCGCGGGATTATGATGGCGGGCGGATGGAGGACGGACGGAGAGACCAACCGCCGCGCATCCGACTGTCGGAGGGACTGCAATCCCTACAAATGTGTTGGTGCCTGATCAGGCACTGCCGTGGGGATTACAATGTCCCTTTCAGCCTGCCGTTTCATGGTGGTTAACCCGCAATGAAAAGGCAGGCGGAAAGGGATTTGGGGTCCCATAGCGGGCTCCCCTTCGCCCCTTGGCTTCCTATATGGGCCCTGGAGGCACTCAGATCTCTGCACCATGTGGCGGGCACCATGGTACCTGCCACATAGTGCAGCTATGTTTTTTTTTGTATTGCGGTATGTGCTACAGCCCACAGCATATGCCGCAATACAAAGAATGCACATTGTGACCTCCATGAAGGAGGTTGCATCGTAATGCGGCCAGCTGGACCTCCGACTCCTAGTGGGGATGCCTTACTTCCGCATCAGTGTCAGGCAGACTTAAGTCCACTCAACATCATAATCAGGCCCTAAATTCTTTGCCATATATAGGCCCCTAAAGCTGGTGTTATAAGTGGCCAGGGGAAAATGTCATTCTTTCATAAAGCCTAACAATAATTTAAACGGGTTGTAGATGGTGCTCAGCCAATTCCCACACTGAATAATTGACTAGAGCCATCTTGTGCCAGAAGTGCGAGACCAAAGCTGATGCACTAAAAGTGCATCACCAGACCTGTAGCATGGGTTTCTCTCACCTCTGGTTGCCTGCTACCTGTCTTCCCCACATCTTGCTTGCTTTGGCTGGGCTGAGACCAGATCCCTCAGTCCATCCTGTGCCAGAGGGGTGGGGCCAACGCTGATACACTAGAAGTGTATCACCAGACCTGCAGCTCCGGTTTCTCTTGGCTCTGGTTGCCTGCTTCCTGTTTTCCCTGCATCTTGCTTGCTCTAGCTGGGGTAGGATCAGATCCCCCAGTCCATCGCATGCCAGAAGGGCAGTGCCAAAGTATATGCACTAAAATCACATCACCAGACCCGCATCACAGGTTTCTCTCAGCTCTGGTTGCCTGCTGTCTGTCTTCCCCGCAGCCTGCTTGCTCCTGCTGGGGTGGGACCAGATCCCCCAGTCCATCGCGTGCCAGAGGACTGGGGCCAACGCGCTAAAAATGCATCACCAGGCCTGTCATCGCCCAGAAGAGGCCAGGCCCGGCTCACCCTCTTTGGTTTTGTTAGTAGACACAATTATCTACTGAGTAATAACGAAGAAGATCTGCCTTCTGTAACCCGCTTGGGATTTTGCTGGAAATGTACTGACACTAAAGGAGCATATTAACCGTTGTGTAAAGGTGACTATATGATTAGGTTGTTCCGGCCTCAGTGACCTTTGTAACCTGTTCCAAATCACTGCGCTTCGGCTACTTAACCAAACGTAAGTTTATAACCTTGCTTGATTTCAATGAAGTGTAACCTTTGTGAAAAGGAACAATCTTGAACATGATTGACCCCAAATGGGGAAGGTAGTTATAACATCCGTAAATGAGAATAGCACTTTAGAAGCATAAATGTTTCATTGATGAGGTGGAGGGCATACTGGGAGATGGATCAGAACCGAACAAGAGATTCTAGGGGTTATCTTATCGCACAATTTTAGCTGGAAGGCAGAAATTGGTAAGAGTGCATTAAAACTAGAGTAAGAGACTGGAGCTCATCTAAGGATGGCAAGGAAGTTAAAAACAACATGTGTAGCACCGGTTCTAGAGATATATAAATTGAGGGCAAAAAGTGCTGCTCTATATGGGGCTGAACTCTGGGGCCATACTTCCATCAAGGAGCTATCAGATGTAGAGAACAAATTCTTTAAGCACCTAACGAACCTTCCATATAGTTCTCCAGCTCTTCCATTAATGCAGGACATGGGCTTATACCCCATTGCATTCACTGCTCAGCTGAGACCCGTACTATTCTGGCACAGGACATGGTCAACGCCAGAGCTCGAACCCTATAGAGCGCCCCTTAGAGAGCTCTGAAAAACATCTGGACACCTAAGAGTCCCTTAAATGTCATATGTGAGAAAAGCATTCCAACTTTTACATCTTGAAAACCTCTCGGACTGTCCAGATGACTTGAATTCGACTCCAATGCACTTGATAAAAGAGCGGCGCAGGGAATATTTCTGGGGTGCAACAGTTAAAAACTGTAAATCTGGGAGTCTAACAGATCAATTCCTTGGCCACAAGATTGTCCCACTTTATGAACCTACAATTGATGTCATTCAGGGTTGCCTCCCAAGACAGTTATATGTGAAGTTTAAACATGCGACCTTGCCTATACTTGAGATAACAGCCAGATGAGCAAAAACAAAGAGTTCCAATACCACCTGCCCTGCTTGCAACAAAGCTCCCGAATCCCTAGAACATCTTATATTTTCCTGTGAGGCCTATAAATTCCGAAGAATAGAATGGATTATCCAATTAAGTAATCTATTAAGTATAAGGTCCCTCCATCCAGCTTTGAGAATAATGAAAACTGACACCTGGAGGTGATTGTTGTCAGTATAGCTAAATGTTTACATGATGCATGGGTAATCCGCAGCCGGAAGAAGGAATGCCACTTGGGCAACTAACCTTCACTACCTCACCAACATTTGGATTTCGGAAAGAACTAACTCAGAAAAGAACATACAAATGAGTAACCAGAGTGCAACCACAAGTTCTGCTTGTGGGTTTAAGTTTACAAGGTGCTAGCTGATGCTAACTCTACACTCCTATACACTTTATGAAACACAGCAAGAAATGCTCTTTCCAGAAACCCAAACCTTGAATTATTGTGCATCGCGAGACTGCGCCAAAACGGATCTTATACTTACAAGCTCGAAAGGTTGCTGCGAACTTGATATCACATTTCCCTGCAACATTGTCCCATACCTGGTCCTAGCCCGGGCTGACTTGTCTGCCACTTACACCAAGGTGGTTTATAAGAAGGGAAATGCCTGGTTCTTCGCCTTCCAAGATTGAAACTGCAATTGCTGAGGGATATCTTCTACTCACTTCCTTGGTCATATATCCGTGCCAATTCTTTTATGAATTGAGACAGCTGACTGTAGGGTAATCTGGTATGGCACTGAAACCATGGTAGTAATGAGGACTTAAAAAAAAAAATAAAAAAAAAAAAAACATTGTCCCATGAAGTGCAGTAGTAAGGAAAGATGCTGCTAGTTCGTTGTGGTTTTAATCTTTATGATATGTAACAAGAAACGCCCTCTCGGGAACCTCACAAAATGCTGCTAATTCGATATGATTTATATATATTCTTTCAATAAAAAATGCACTCTCCAGAAACTCAAAATATGGATCATTGTGTACAGAGAGCCCATACTAAATTGACTTTATAAGGACATTGCAACGATTGCATGAGAAACGACTGGACCTTTAATCTTTCTATTTTAACAAAATGTGTCATTTTATGAATGTTTTAGGGATTCTACTTTAAATCTGAAGTCTCAAAACAGCTATCCGGAGGGCAAGGCAGACCCATGTTTGACTCAATGTTTGGGTCTCTTAAGGAGTATTTTTCTGGCTGATATTAGAAGCAGTAAGGGAGCTCAGCAAATTGTAATTGCTTCCAAAGGAACGTAATTGGGTCTTAAAGTGCTATAGTATGCACCGCAGAGACCTATGTTCATACCCCTGTGTGCTTACTGTGATGTTATTGTTCTATATTGTACTTTCATGGTCCTTTGCACCAAAATAAAGTGAGTGGTGATTGATGTAGCGTTTAAAAGGTTGAAAATTGTAGGGGTGCGTTATATTCACTGTTAGTCGGCACCCGCATATAATCAAATGTGTACTCAGGTATTTTGTGTGCAATGTATTAAGAGATGTATAACCTATATCGATTTAAATAGAAGTGTTAGCTATGTACAAGCATATTGTGAGTGTATTAGAGAAATGCATAAGAGCTTGGTATATATAAACTCCAGGCGATGTTAAAATGTGTAGCCCAGAATACGTGATTGTAGACTGTTTAGTTTAACCATATATGAAAAGAAAGACGTAAATGTCAATAGTGTGATTTAGACATGCTTGTGTAACCGAAGTAGTGGCCAGAATTCACATATATCGTTGAGGCGAAAGGCCTGTTATTTTCTTATGTTAGCCGAGGGCAATAGGCCAAAAGGATTTATTCCAGTAGAGGTTTTAGGCTGTAGTAAATTGCAAAGTTAAAAGATGTGAAGTATGTCTGCAATGCATGATCTCACCCTAGGTGCAAGGACAGTTGCTCGTTAGTAGAGAAGTTCTTTGTTCACGAACTGACTTATGTAGTTAAAGCCAGACATGGGAGTGCATTGGAATGTGCCAATCGTAACTCCTAGTGCGGACGGTGTCTGGGACTCAAGGCCAAGCTGATGGACGATGGAACTGGACAGCGCTCTATGGAAAATTACTGAAAGCCGACCCGGCTGAAGAGGAGGTGCAAAAGGGCGTGTTCTGGGTCTTGGGGTTCTGTATTAGGGAAAGCGCCCCGAGGGTGGAGGCAGAACAGCACAGCCCAGAGCAGAGAAGAGCTAGGCGAGGAGCTAGAGGGGGCAATTTTAGATCAAGCTCTCTAAGTGAAGACTTCTTAGGAAGTTTCACTCTGACACCTTTTTCTCGATTGAGGGTCTCAAGGGATTGCTAAGTAGGGATGTCATCTAGTACAGAGTAGGGACAGAGATGGTATGGTCCAGTGTCCCTAATATCGACATTGGCTTGGTAGTTTTCTACCTCATTCTTTTAGAAATTGTGCTTTTAGTTATTTTTAGTCGTATGCGGATTCTTCGTAGAGTAGCCTTTGTGTTAGTGCCTATGTACTTGTTGTGCCTCGTATCGAAGAGTTTGTATCTTCATTTCTTTATGCTGATAATTAAAGCCAGAGAGCCAAGAGATTAAGTCTCGAGTCCTTGATTATGACTAATTGCGGACAGCATTTTCTGATAATTGTGTTTATTCCCTCCACGCTATTGGGCAAGTAAAAAGTTCCATCCGACCAGAGTGGGTTCTTGTAGATAATTGCCAGATACTAAAATGGGCCGGAGCAGTTGGTAGCAGAGACGGATGGTTACTTCCGATAGCGAGGGACGATTAGATTAGATAAGGATAAGTGATCCTTGAGGCCCAAAGACGATAAGTGATGGTGAATCATCAGATGGTGAGCGAGAGATGACGGCGGCAGATGGGCATCGACGGCGAGTAGCAGTGCGGCAGCAAGCAGCAGTTCCAGGAGTGAGTATGAACAAAATGAGATGTTGTAGATTGCGGTGTTGATTTGTTGTGTGATGTCTTGCGGAGTTGATGTGTATGTTGAGTGATTGTAAGATCAGGCTGTGAGCGCGCGCAGCCCGGGAGTTGTGGTGTAGAAGACACCTGAGATAGATTTTGTTGACCACCCAAAGGGGATCGTGAGGTACCATCGATCACCTGGACTGAGATAGGGGGAGCGAACGTGTGTGTGTATGGCAACTTAACGCTGGTCGTGGGTTGTTGTGTGTGGATCGGAGTGTTAGTAACCTATCAGTGGCGATCTGTCTGGCCGGACGGGGGCAGACGGGCGCCAATCGAGGTCAACAAGGTCGAGAGACTGTGGACGAACAGTCAGAGGCTGTGGACGGACAGCCAGAGAAGTAACCTAATCGGTTATTTCAGTGTATGAATGGGACGAGAGTAGGCGTGAAACGTGTTTGGAGAAGGGAACTGCTGCGAACGAAGGAAGGTGACGTCAGAGAGTGTCGCGCTGTGATAGGCCGGTTGGTGTGAGTCGCGCTGTCATTGGAGGATTTAAGAGTAGGAAGTAAACAGAGCGCGAGATCGAATTTGCTCGCCATGAAGTGTCTTAAGGTTTTACGGGAATTGTGTAGAGGCGACAAGCATGTGGTCACTCGGAAGGGAGAAGAAGCCCCTCCCGAGGATACCCCAGCACATTACATGGCAAAGAATGTGGGGTTACATAACATAGTTTGGATCGAGAATTGGCTCAAGATTACACAAGGTGAAGGGGAACTAGCTTTCTCGAGGTATGGCTCCTTTAGACTAGCGGTGCTGTACCATCTGAAGTTGGTGATGGGGTCCTTAAGACCCTTGCCAAGACCAACACAGTTCGAAGCATTACATGCGTGGATTAGAGCAGCACATGATAAGGAAAAGGGAAGGAGTCAGGAAAGGATGAGAAAATCGATCAGGGCATTTCAGGATGCCAAGTGGGATGCAGCGGAGAAAAGATGGAGAGTGCAGGCAATTGAGGAAGAGAAGCTGTATCCCTTACTGATAGACTCGACGGGGATAAGGCATGTGAAAGCACAGGATGAAGAGAGCGACTCCGATGACGGAGTATTGCAAAGATTGTTGGAGGAGAGACCACCTCCTTATAATCCAGAAGAAGCAGATGACAGGTGGGGTGAGAGAGGGGAAACTAGAAGAGTAACGATACAACCCGAGACTCGAGTAGAAGGGTTGGTCTCGTTTGGAACAGAGAGCCCACGGAGTCAGTCTGAGGCTAGTGGGAGGATTGAGAGAGAGATGAGATTACCAGATGCATTGAGGGTACCGGTCACCATTGGACCGATTGTGTCGATTTATAAGCCGGAATCGGAGGAAAGGGAGAGGTCCGAACAGGTAGCAGAAAGAACGAGAAGGGAAAGCGAGGAAAGTGGGTTGGAAGGGACAATGGCCCGACCTCCAAGCCCTGTACAATGGAGTACACCATTGGTAGCGGTGTCAGATACATCTAGGGGCGAAGAGGAACAGAGACCGGTGAGGCCGAGAAATCTGATGGAGTCGAGATCAGATTTAAGGTCGTGGGTACCATCAGAGAGGCATCAGAACCCGAATGTGGTCCAATCGGAGAGGGATCGGGGTAATTTTAGGAGTTATTCGGCTCCTATAGAAGCACCGGAAGAGAGGAGAGAGAAGGAGCCGGAATGTGAATATAATGAGGGACGTGGAGCCAGTTGTCAAGTGTTGAAAGGAGCCTTGAGAGCGGGGATGTTGGACATAGTCAGACTCAAGGCGGAGGTAGATGAAATAGTCTATGGAAGTCTACCGCTTGAGAGAATAGTAACATACAACCCGGATGAGCTGTTCTTTATAGCGAAAGATGTGACTCGTAAAGCACAAATCACACACGAAAAATTGAGGGGATTGGCGAAAGAATATGATGTGGATTTATCCAAGACTAGGGCGTTGCAAGGAAGTCATGGATGCATTATACCGAGCGAGAGCTTGAGGAGAAAAAGGTTGTTGGATTAAGGTCACGTACTAGAGAACTGATTCTAGCCATGCGGCCATGGCTGATGCTTGATAAATGGGAAGAGAAATGGTCTAAGAAAAAGACCTCTAAGGGAGCGGAAGGAGGAACTCCGGGTGAAGGGTTGCTACTGGCAAAGACTTTACCTTTGAGGGAAGTGGCGAATGGAGGATATGTGCATGTACCATGGAGCAGGGGAGATTTGGCATCATTCACGAATGATTTTCCCAGGCTCAGGGAGAAGCCTGCAGAGTGGTACAAGCAAGTTGAGCGCTTTGTTAAGATTTCGAAGGTATTATGGATAGATCTGAATACCTTATTTGATATTGTGGTTCCGGGAGATTTGTGGAACGCATGCAAGGTTACCGTTGATTGGCCGGACTATGAGCCCGATAGGAACTCGATTACCAATGGTCCGTCGCCAGCGGTGATGAGGCTGTATGATAAAGTAATTACTTGGTTGAAATCGAAGGTTTCACCCCAAGACATTGATTGGGTAAAAATAGACAGGACAGTGCAAGAACCAAAGGAGACAGTACATGAGTTTTATGAGAGACTCTTAAAGGCTTTTAAGCAGTACAGTGGCCTAGACGAGCTGGAGACGAAAGATATGGGACAATTTGTTTCTAAGTTCGTGCTGGGTTTGAAGCCCAAGGTTAGTCTCATGATACAGCAGCATTTGATCTGTTGGCAGAATAAGCCCGTGGATGAAATCTTGCGGTACGCCAGGCACTGCACGGATGAGATTGAGTCGAAGCACAAGAAGATGAAAGATAATTTGTTGCTTATACAGATGCAAGCTGCTCAGGGACCGCCGAATGGGGGTCCAGTAGTAAGGAGACAGGGAAATTATCAGACAGGAAATCAGAACGTGCAGGGTCAGGGAAGGCCAAGGCCCATAGCCCCTAGGACAGGCATAGATGTAGCGATACTGAAAAAGACGACTGCTTGTCATCAGTGTCACCAGGTGGGACACTGGAGGCGCGAGTGTCCCCTGAACACCTGGAACCAGCAACAGATGGAGGGAGGAATAGCTCAGGTCCCTGGGGTGGACCAGGTACAGACGGTGACTACCCCGAGAACGATGCAAGGGGGGACCGGCATCTCGCAAGTGCAGGTTCCCCAGCCACCTAGGATACAGAACATACAGCAGGGAGCTCAAACTAATTTGCAGATGCCCATGTTTGAAGTAAGCGAGGAGAAGGATATGGATTTTCTGGCCCGGTTGAGTTTAAGCCAAGATGATGACTGCATACTTAGGGCCATTTTAGAGGTAGATCAGAGAGGACCCTTTGTGGAAGCAGAGCTTGACGGACACCCTACGACCTTTTTGGTCGATACGGGGGCTACTAGGTCGACTATAAGATCGGCAGTAGTTCCGGGGGTAGCCCTTTCTGGGGAAAGTATACAGGTTGTTGGGGTGGCGAATAAGAGGCTAGTTAGCCCTTTGACAGAACCGATTCCAGTCAGGATAGGAAACTTTAGGGATCGACACCAGTTCGTGGTGTGCGATTCTAGTCCTGTTTGCTCATTGGGGAGAGATTTGTTATGCAAGCTCAATTGCACAATCTACTGTACCCCGAAAGGAGTAGAGGTACAGACCAGAGATGATGACGCAACCTTTAAGGTTGCAAATCAGCGGGTGTGTGTGGAAATGTACCCAGCTTTGACGGTGGAGGAGCTTCCACTTGATTTGAGGGATTCAGTATCCATCGATGTGTGGGACCTAAGTGGGGAGGAGATTGGCTTAGTCAGGGGAGTAGAACCAGTGAAAATACAGGTCAAGCCAAACGCGGAATTCCCGAGAATCCCTCAGTATAAATTATCCCCTGAAACGATTGCAGGGATTAAACCTGTGATCGAGTCCATGATTAAGCAGGGAATACTGGTGGAGATCATGGGTAGTCCATGCAATTTGCCCATTATGGGACTGCAGAAACCAAGTGGGAAGTTCAGGATAGTGCAAGATTTGTGGAAAATAAACAACATAGTTGTTCCATGTTGTCCAGTGGTACCGAATCCATCTGTGATACTGTTTCAGATCCCATGTGAAGCTGAATGGTTCACAGTGATTGACTTGTGTCAAGCATTTTTTTCGATTCCCCTACATGAAGAGAGCAGATTTCTTTTTGCATTTAGACTAGAAATCGTGTATTAACGTGGTGTCGTATCCCACAGGGGTATACGGAGAGCCCATAGATTTTTAATCAACTTTTGAAGAAAAACCTCGAAAGTCTTGTGTTGCCACAAAACTCTGTTTTAGTGCAATACATTGATAATCTGCTCGTTGCGTCGGAAACAGAAGACGCTTGCAGAACCGATACAATTGCGTTGTTGAATTTCTTGGGAGAGAATGGTCACAAGGTGTCCCCAAACAAGCTGCAATACTGTTTACCTGAGGTACAGTATTTGGGGCACAGAATTGAGAAGGGCAAAAGGAAGGGGTCTCCAGACCGCATTGATGCGATTCTGAGAATGCCAGTTCCCTCGACGCAGAGTGAAGTTCGAATGTTTTTGGGAATGGTGGGCTATTGCCGCCAGTGGATCCCAAACTTTTCCTTTGAAGCGAAGCCTTTACAGCGGCTGACGCGAAAGGACGTAAGTGATCCGGTACCATGGGACGACGACTGTTTGAAATCATTTCTGAGGCTGAGAGAAGCCTTATGTAGAGCTCCTGTGTTGGGAATGCCGGATTACAACAAGGCATTTGCACTATTCTGCTGCGAAAGAGAAGGTTGCGCATTAGCAGTGTTAACTCAGAATCATGGAGGTGTCCGTAGACCAGTTGCCTATTTCTCAGCTACTCTAGATCCAGTAGCTTCTGCGTTGCCCGGATGTCTCAGATCCGTTGCGGCAACAGGTGTCCGCATCGAGAGATGTGAGAGCATTGTGATGGGTCATCCTCTTACTGTACATGTGCCTCATTCTGTTGAAATGTTGATGACTAGGACTAAAACACAGCACCTCACGAATAATAGGCTGACTCGTTATGAGCAAGTTATCCTTGCAGCCGATAATGTGGTATTGAAGAGGTGTGCTGTTTTAAATCCTGCTACATTGTTACCTGTCCCAAATGTAGATGATAATGGAGATTGTGAGGACCATGATTGTCTCGATGTGACTGAGCTATGCACCAAACCGAGACCAGACATTGTCGATGAACCGCTCCCAGTCTCGGATGAGATTCTCTTTGTGGACGGTTCATGTCTAAGAGACAGTGTCGGTCGATTGAGAGCAGCTTTTGCTGTATGTACCATCGCGGGGGTGGTTGAAGCCGCTTGTTTAGAAGGAGTACACTCCGCGCAGGTGGCTGAGCTGATTGCTTTGACTCGTGCCTGTGTGGCAGCTGATAAGATCCGGGTAACGATTTACACGGACAGCCAATATGGGTTTGGTGTGGTTCATGACTTTGGACAACTATGGTCCCAGAGAGGGTTCATGACGTCTTCAGGTTCACCCATTAGAAATGGTGACTATGTGCGGAAATTGCTTGAAGCATTGCAAGGTCCTGATGAAATTGCTGTTGTTAAATGTGCTGCACACACAAAGGGAAGTGATTTTGTTTCATTGGGTAACAATTATGCAGACGAAGTAGCCCGGTTTTGTGCAGAGCAGGGATGTAATTTCACGGAGACTCATATTGAGGAAACTGAGGAGAAAACGGTGTATGATCAGATGTTAGCAATGGCAGACTCATGGGAGGAACTGAAACAGCTGCAGGAAGGGGTCTCGGACCAGGAGCGAGACAGTTGGATACGAGCTGGATGTGAGAAAGGAGATGTGGATATATGGGTTTCGAACGATGGACAAGCGGTGGCCGGAATATTTATTGAATCCCATGGCGAGGTTGATACATGGTGCTGTACATCTTGGTAGAGACGCAATGATGAGAGTGTTTCGTCAGACTTGGTACAACCCGAAGTTTCGGGCAGTGGCCAAAACTGTGTGCCAGAGGTGTGTCACTTGTCAACAGATGAATGTAGGAAAGAGGACAGCTGTGACGTTGAGTCACATAGGGAGGTCAGGTGGACCTTTCAATAGGATGCAGCTGGATTTCGTTGAAATGCCGAAGTGTAATGGGTTGAGGTACATATTAGTGATAGTATGTGTTTTTTCCAGGTGGGTGGAGGCATACCCTACACGCAGATGTGACACACTCACGGTAGCAAAACTATTATTGAGAGAACTCATTCCAAGGTACGGGTTCCCGACGTCCTTTGAATCGGACAGAGGAACTCATTTCCACAGCGAAGTCATGAAGTTGCTTTGTGCTGCCTTAAATATAGATCAGAGGTTACATTGTAGCTATAGACCAGAAGCTTCAGGGATAGTGGAGCAGGTGAATGGAACTCTGAAGGCTCGGATGGCGAAAGTGTGTTCGTCAACGTCCCTGAAATGGCCTGACGCATTACCTTTGGTCCTCATGAGCCTCCGAAGTGTGCCTGATAGAAGGACTGGATTGTCACCCCACGAAATCCTCATGGGGAGAGCGATGCGTTTGCCTGCAATACCTGCCACTGCTCTGATAAATATCACTGATGATATGATCCTGGACTATTGTAAAGGCCTTGCTGACGTGGTCTGTGTCTCAGCAGGTGCAGACAGCAACGATTCCAGCTGCGAGTGACCTGTGCCACGATTTATGCCCAGGAGATTGGGTCCTAGTCCGAAAGCACGTGAGGAAGAGTTGCCTGGATGCTAGGTGGCGAGGCCCGTTTCAAGTGATCCTCATCACGAACACAGCAGTAAAGTGTGGAGGTTTACCGAACTGGGTGCATGCTTCCCATACCCGTAGAGTTCCAGCACCCTTGGAAGATACAGCCCCTCTCCAGAATGAAAACCCAGCTGAGGTGGCAGAGCCATCTGAGAGGGTAAGTCAAGCTGTGAGGGTTGTTGAAGCAGCTGGTGGTGCACTGAATCAAGCCGAAGAAGAACGTGAGAGAAGCACTGACCCAGAAACAGGTGAAGGAATAAGAGGTGCAGTGGGCAGTACAGAATCGAGTTCGGCCGAGGAGGAGGAGGCCAGTGCACAGGGTATCGAGGGGAAGACCAGAGGTGCCACAGAAGCAGAAAGGGTTTGGCCCGCAAGACAGAAACGGGTAAACCTGAGGTTGGCACCGGGCACCGATCTTGCACCAGTTTCGGAGGAGCCAGAAGCAGAATCGAGTGATGAAGAGCATCCTCAAGGTACTCTGAGGAGGTCAAAGAGAACTCGAGCGCCCAGTCAGAAGTACGCTTCACCAGAGTGGGCATATCCAGTGACTGATGCCAGGCTTACCGAGCACGGGAAGATTGAGGTCAATGACATTGGTCAACAGTGTTCCGTTTCCGAGAGTGGAAGTGTTACTGAGGATTCCAGGATTGGAAATCGATGGAATCCTGACCATCAACATTCCGAGTCCGCCATTTCTAAGCACCATCCGTGGTATGATCTTGGACACTTTGGATTTCCCGACGTTCACAGTTGAGCCAACTCCACAGGAACTGACCATTCTTAAGCTCGAAATATTGCAGGGGGTCCTGGAACTGTTGGGACCAGCAGTTATCTTGGACTGATTCAAGAGTGTTGTAAAGCAGGAGAAAAAAGATAACCTAGGCCCGAGTGGAAGAAGAATAAAATTAGGGACTTTCCGTTGTAGAACGAAGAAAAGATAGGGAGGGTTTGCCAGAAAGTTCACAAAAGAGACATTAATGAGAAAGAGACTTACCATTTCAGAGACTGTATTGGACATTGGGTATATTCCGAAGATGGCAGATCCTGCAAACACACATCGTAGGGCTAGATTGATAATAGGCACATTGGTAGGAGTTGTGATAGCCACTATATTTGCAGTAGTGATAAGTTCATACATGGTGGCTCACAGGCAGGAGGGGAAGGTTCAGGGAGCACCTACACCTATTACCCCAGGACAGAGAGGTGTCAGTATCAGACAACAGGGAACATCAAAGTTAAGGGAGGATCGCAGACTCCACATGGATTTGTCGAAGGGTGATTTTAAACTCAATGCTTATGCAAAGTTGTTGTACGAGTATGTGGATGCGATGGATGTGAAGGATTGTTATGTGTGTATGCAGTTGCCTGCTTCAGTAGATGAAGGTATCAAGTATCATCATCTCCAATTGACATATGGGATTTCTTGTAGTTTATTGCTTAGTTTATTTTACGACAGGAGACAGTTCGAGTATTTCTTTTCAAATTTTGATACGGTACTTCCTGAAGTTCCAGCAATCAAGCATTTGAATAAGTATGATTATTATAAGAAGGAGGACAGACTTCTGAAGTATTTTAGACCTACTGTGAAGTTGGATACTGCGCATGCTCACAGGCATAACCTGACATGTGCGTTATCTGAGACGGAGAAGAAGTTCATTGATCAGGTAGAGGACAGATATAGAAAGTTAACCCAGACACGAGATACCGGAGATAGTCCAGTAGATTGGACTGAGGAGGAGAAATCTCTAAAGACCAAGGGAAGCTATGGACCAATAGCATTAGATGAAGTGCAGAAAGGGAATGTGTGTATTGGACGGCCTCAATCAGCCACGGAGAAGGTTGCAGTAGGACATAGCACTTGCTCTCAGACTTTCACTATGGAGGCTTCTGTTAAGGACTTTATGCAAGGTCCAGTAGAAGTGATTCCGACAGTGTATTATGTATGTGGAAAGAATGCTTATGTCAGACTGCCTGCAAATTGGTATGGCATATGTTATTTGGCCATCATATTCCCGAAGATTTATCACACAGAGGACATGGAGTTGTTAGAGACGAGACAACATTCTAGGAGACGTAGGACTGTAAAGGCAGGTGCAGTGATTGGTGATTTATATGGAGCAATGATACCTAGTATGGGTGTGGTGTTGAATGCCGTGAAGATCCGAAGGTTGGCGACTGTAGTTGATTAGCTGTCTATGAATACGGCGAGGTCTTTGTTGTTGGTGACGGGAGAGATGTTGTCGATACGGAATATGGTTATGCAGAATCGCCTTGCGTTAGACGTGTTATTAGCTAAGGAGGGTGGGGTCTGTAAATTATTGAAGGTTCAAGAATGCTGCACATATATTCCAGACAATACGAAGGAGTTGGGAAAGTACATAGAGAATATCACAACTATTCACAAGGAAATTATGGATTTGACGGAGGAGAATGTGTGGGAAAAGATTGGACAGGGATTTGGAAGAGTGGGAACATGGTTTGCGAATTTGGGAAGAGGATTTCTTGGATCAGTGTTGAAGCCAATTATCATTGCCGTAGTTTGTGTGATTTGTTTGTGGGGATGTGTGAAAGCGTGGAAGTGGTATCAAGGAGGCAAAGTTGAAAGAGCTCTTAGAGCAAATGAGAAAAGAATGGCGAAGTTGCAGGATCAGTGTTGGAAACGGCCCTTTTTGCAGGGTTATCCCCAAACTTTTTGCTTCTTCCTCCTTTATTTTTTCTGACCTGTGGTTGTTGGCAATAGGACTCTGAGCACTTTACCACTGCTGATCAGTGCTAAAGTGCATATGCTCTCTGTATAAATTGTTATATTGATTGGTTATCCATGATTGGTATATTTGTTTCACCTGTTAGCCCCTAGTAAAGTGCACTGCGTGTGCCAGGGCTGGTGATTCAAATGCTACTAGTGGGCTGCAGCACTGATTGTGCCACCCACAGGAGTAGCGCTAAAATTATGTCTTAGGCCTGCTTGCAGTGCCTATGTGCAGTCCAGGACTGCCATGTCGACCTGGCCAGTGCACCCACTGACCAGGCCTTATCCTTCCCTTTCTGTCCATGTCAGGCATCCCTATGGTGGCCCTAGGTACCCCCCTGGGCTGGGTGCAGTGTACCTGAAAGGTAGGGCATGTACTGAGGTGTGTAACATGCCCTGGTAGTGAATTACAGCCATTTTCGTTTTTCACTGCTGAGAGGCTATCTTGCCCATAGGATAGAATGGGGAAGGCTGTTTACATGCCTATCTTCCCATAAGGGCAAGATAGAAAATCCAAGTTTGGAATCTCTGTGTTCAGAATTTAATTATACATCTTTTTAGCAAGATGGTTTTTAAATTCACTGTGTGAGAATAGCACTTTTTAGAAAGTAGCTATTCTCCTGTTTAACCTTCCTGTGTGCCTGTGTGCTGGTTGGTTGAAGGGTGTCATGTGATGGGCTAGGTGGCTCCAGGAGCCTGGATGAGTCAGCAGCAGGGTGAATAGGGAGATCTGCTTTAAGATGGGTGGGAGGAGTAGTCCCTGGGTTTGAATAGGGCTGCCCCTGCCAACACAAAGCTGGCTCCACCCCCTGCTGGCCAGGCTGAGGACTCTGCCTCTGCTGGCACAAAGAAGGCTCCACCTCCTGCTGAGCGTCTAACGACCCTGCCCCTCACTCTGAAAGGAACCAGGTGCTCCAGAGCAGAGCACACCCAGGAACCGGTTTGAGCAGGGGAATCCCCCCACTGGAACAAAGAGAGACAAAGGCTTGGAGGGGTATAAGAAGAGGACCCCAGACACCTAAAACTTTAGATCACTTTGGAACTAAGAAGAAACCTCTGCCAAGGAGAAAGCTGAAAAGGACTGAAGAGGAGAAGACTGCCTGCTTGCTGTTTTGCTTTGCTGCCAAGGAGAGGGGAAGGACTTTGCTGTGTCCCCTTCGCTTGATTCTGATCTCCAAGGGCCTGAGAAGAGCTGGCTCCCTGTTAAGAAGTCCCAGGAACAAAAGGACTTCACCACCAGCTCCCCTGGAACTCTGCTGAGGGAGTTCTGACCTGCCTTGGAGTGCTTGCCCAGTCTTGGGGCCTCAGGAGGTCGTTTTGCTGTGTTTGGGAGCTGGGAAGCAGGAGCGTGAAAAAGAGCAACTGGTACCCAACGCATCATCCGATTGCGTGTCGCAAGAACGAGAGTGCGTGGAAAATTTCATCGCGGCACCATCGCAACACGCAGGGTCCCCACATCGCCGAGTGCGTCGAGCATCGTTCCGAAGCGTGAAGATTCCTGACATTGCGAGGGTCGTCGCAGAACCAGTTTGCGAGCCGCACCACTGCCGGTGCGTGAAAGTCTCCAGTCATCGGGTGCGTCGACGCAGAGTCCCGTTCCGTGGCGCATCGAGAGTTGCGGCGCCGGAAGACAACGCTGCGCCGCGCATCGTGCCACATCGAAGCGTGTCGCATCGAACCTGTGCGTGAAGCTTCCCCCTAAGAAACCTACGCAACGAAGGCCAAAGTCATCGCATCCTCCCCTTACAGATCGGAGCCGGCGCATCCACCTCTGCTGCGTGAAGCAGGGCTGCTGCAAAGCCTCCCCAGGATCTCAGGAGTATCGCATCGCCTTTGCCAGCTTCCTTGTTATAGCTTTTGGGAACCTTATCGCAACTACAGGTACTGTTGGGCACGAGAGTGTCGCATTTTGTGCATTGAGAGTCGCATTGTGCAGGACACTGATTTTGACATCCTGGAGTACTTTCTGCAAACTCTTGAACTATCTTTAAAGTAACCTTTTGAATTATATGTTGGTTTGTCTGTAGTATTTGATCTTGTGAAGTTTTTAGTAAAGATACCTTATTTTTCTACAACTGGTGTGGAGTAAATCTGTGGTGTTTTCACTGTGTTACTGTGAGTGTTGGTACAAATACTTTACACATTGCCTTTGATAGCCTAGACTGCTCAGGCCAAGCTACCTAGAGGGTGAGCAGGGGTAATCTTAACAGTGTATCCCCCTTTCCCTGACTAGAAGCAAGGGTCCCTACTTGGACAGTGGTACCTACCCTGCCAACTAGAGACCCCCAGATCTAACATTGGTGGTCAGCGGTGAGGATTGAACTTGTATTTGTACTTGACCCACAGTAATTGGTGTACATCACTAGGAGTGCAGACCAATAGACAACCACATACTGTATTTCTATTTTTGAGTAACTCTTCAAGAGCATCATGTCTCAGGTGGCAACAAGTGAGAAGGCAGAATTGGAGTTTTCCATTGCGGATTTGTATTCGTACAGAGTTGTAGAGCTCAAGCAATTCTGCAAAGACCTTGGTTGCCCTGTGAAAAGCGGATCTAGAAAGGATGTGCTACAAAGATTCTTGAAGGCCTGTTGGGAGGCCCAAGAGGAAGATGATGCAGATGAAGAGGATGGTTTTGTACCCCAAGATCTGCCCGTGGGCAGAGCAGTCTCAAGGGCTGGCAGCTCCCATTCCAGTAGGGGGCTCACTCCAGAGGAGTTGGAGGAGAATCAAAGGGTGAGAGACCATGAAATGGAAAAAATGAAAATGGAAATGGCAAAGGAGGAGAGCAAGAATGCCCGTGCCTTGGAAGAATTGAAATTGACCTTGGCACATGAATTAAGAATGAGGGAGCTTGATTTGGAGCTCGAGAGGCTTGAGGCCATGAGTGTCTCAGCTGAAGAAGAATGGTTAGCTCAAGAAGTGAGCTTTGCTGAGTTGGAGGTGGAGTCCAGCTCAGATGGTGGCAGCAAGATTGTAATATCCAGTGCTGAGGGAGAGGTACAAACACCCAGAGATGTGGCGCCTAACTTGAGGGAGAGGGTTGACATACACCAGGGGGTTCAGGTTTATGATGTAGTTCCAGTGGAGTGCAGTGTCCCTGAAGTGGATTGGGGAACTGGCACAGGGGACCATATTCCTAGTGGTGGGAGGGACACTCTACTGATCCTAGATGAGAGGTACAGGGAGAGGGGTTCCCCCATGGTAGAAACCTTGGTGTGTGAGTGTGAAGACCGCCCAGAAGAGTGTGAGTTGTGTGACAGAGACAGTCAGGTACTGTCTTGCCAATCTCAGGAGAGTGGTGTGGGGTACTTGTGTGAGGCACTGGAGGGTGAGGCAAACGGTAGCTTGGTTAACAACTGTGGGGGGCTGTGTGATTCATTTGTTGGAGAGCATATTTTAAGTCCCTGTTTTCCAGAGCTATGCCAACACCCGGTGGAGGGTGAGTTCTCTGGTTCCAGAGAGCTTGCGTTGGAGGCAGACCTTTGGTTGGATGCCAAAAGGTCTGGAGAGGCATTGGGGAGTGATCCCAAAAGGAGTGGCCCGGATATCTTCCAGACCTGTGAGGTGGAAGAGGTTCAGTGTAGCCCGGTTAGGTCCCAGTGTAGTGGGAGGGTTGTAGGGGCTCACGTCCTGTCTCAGTGGAGAAGGGGTGAGTGTGGGACTGTGGGTCCCAAGGTGCCTGAAACCCAGTCTCAGGACCTGGTGGGTTCCTTAATAGAACACCAGGTTGGGGGCCTAGACAGTGCTAGTAGGCCATTTGAGGAGGATCTCCTAGTGTCAGGAGAACCTGGAGCATCTGTAAACAGAGCTCCAGTGGTTCTGGTGTCTGGCGGTACCGCTCCAGTTGGGAGGGTGCAGAAGTCCAGACTGAGGGGTGAGAGGGGGATGTGTTCCCCAGTGGGAGAACCAGTGGGTCAGGGGCCAGCCAGAAGGGCTGAGTCCCCTAGGAGCGACCATGGTGACACCACTTCTGTCCTGGGGGATCTTCGTGCACTGTCAGGTGGACAGGGGCCGGGAGATCTGCGCCAGGCAGACTGTCACGAGACATATGAGTCATGTGTCACCCTCAGGGAGATACTGTGTGAGTCCCCAGAAGTCCTGGCATGCCAGGCAGGCGTGCAACCGCAGGGTTTAGTCCTTGGGTTGGGAGGCCAGGTTCAGGATCTGCCTGACCTGGGGGGAAGGACATCTGTAAGCTGTGTCCTGACCGGTTTGGCTTCCAGGGGTACCACTCCAGTGGGGAGGGTGCAGCACTCTGGAAGGGGGAGCAGAGGGAGAGAGTCCTCGCTTCTGACCCCAGTGCAACCTGAGGGTTTAGACCCTAGGTTGGGAGACCAGTTGCTGGAGAGAGGTCCTGAACTGGAGGGAGGGACATCTGTAAGCAGTGTCTCTACCAGTTTGTCTTTGAGGTGTACCGCTCTGAGTAGGAGGGTGCAGAACTCTGGAAGGGGGTGCAGAGGGAGGGAGTCCTCGCCTCTGACCCCGGTTCACCTGAAGGGTGTAGTCCCTAGGTTGGAGGGCCAGGTCCGGGGTGTCCCCCCTGACCTGGGATCCCAGTTGCAGGATAGAACCCCTGAACTGGTGGGTGAATGGTGCAGGACACCTGCCACAGGTGCCCTGACTATTCTAGAAGGGGGTACCGCTCCAGGTGGGAGGGTACAGAACCCCAAGGAAGAGGAGGACTGGGTATGGAAAAGCCTACCCCAGCCTCCTGTCCAGCCACCGGATACAGGCCCGGGGCTGGTCGGTCAGTGCTAGGTTGTCAGACCCGACCTGACAGGGAAGGGAGTGGACAAAGGGTGCCAAGCACCTGGGGCTACCGCCCCCCATCCTCTGACGCCACAGGGGTTTGAGAGCCCTGAGAGGCATAAGGCCTGGGTCTCATCCCTGACCACTGTCACTGGTCACTGCGGCTTGCTGTCTGTCTGTTGGGACACATCTGTGAGCAGGTTAAGCCTAGGTGCTGCACAGGTGGTGTCCACAGGTGAGGAGAAGGGTTCCACATGGGTTGGCTTGGGGGACCCTGAGAGTATGGATGGAGAGATCCAACCGGGTTCAGGAAGGCGTAGAACAGGAATAGTACCCTGCTGTTTGGGCCAGTTTCCGTGTTCTATCGCCCTAAGCAGGGAATCCCATCGAGGTATCGCTTGGTCTACCCTGGCTTTAGGCTGGAAGGGGGTTGTGTTGGAAACGGCCCTTTTTGCAGGGTTATCCTCAAACTTTTTGCTTCTTCCTCCTTTATTTTTTCTGACCTGTGGTTGTTGGCAATAGGACTCTGAGCACTTTACCACTGCTGAACAGTGCTAAAGTGCATATGCTCTCTGTATAAATTGTTATATTGATTGGTTATCCATGATTGGTATATTTGTTTCACCTGTTAGCCCCTAGTAAAGTGCACTGCGTGTGCCAGGGCTGGTGATTCAAATGCTACTAGTGGGCTGCAGCACTGATTGTGCCACCCACAGGAGTAGCGCTAACATAATGTCTTAGGCCTGCTTGCAGTGCCTATGTGCAGTCCAGGACTGCCATGTCGACCTGGCCAGTGCACCCACTGACCAGGCCTTATCCTTCCCTTTCTGTACATGTCAGGCATCCCTATGGTGGCCCTAGGTACCCCCCTGGGCTGGGTGCAGTGTACCTGAAAGGTAGGGCATGTACTGAGGTGTGTAACATGCCCTGGTAGTGAATTACAGCCATTTTCGTATTTCACTGCTGAGAGGCTATCTTGCCCATAGGATAGAATGGGGAAGGCTGTTTACATGCCTATCTTCCCATAAGGGCAAGATAGAAAATCCAAGTTTGGTATCTCTGTGTTCAGAATTTAATTATACATCTTTTTAGCAAGATGGTTTTTAAATTCACTGTGTGAGAATAGCACTTTTTAGAAAGTAGCTATTCTCCTGTTTAACCTTCCTGTGTGCCTGTGTGCTGGTTGGCTGAAGGGTGTCATGTGATGGGCTAGGTGGCTCCAGGAGCCTGGATGAGTCAGCAGCAGGGTGAATAGGGAGATCTGCTTTAAGATGGGTGGGAGGAGTAGTCCCTGGGTTTGAATAGGGCTGCCCCTGCCAACACAAAGCTGGCTCCACCCCCTGCTGGCCAGGCTGAGGACTCTGCCTCTGCTGGCACAAAGAAGGCTCCACCTCCTGCTGAGCGTCTAACGACCCTGCCCCTCACTCTGAAAGGAACCAGGTGCTCCAGAGCAGAGCACACCCAGGAACCACTGGAACAAAGAGAGACAAAGGCTCGGAGGGGTATAAGAAGAGGACCCCAGACACCTAAAACTTTAGATCACTTTGGAACTAAGAAGAAACCTCTGCCAAGGAGAAAGCTGAAAAGGACTGAAGAGGAGAAGACTGCCTGCTTGCTGTTTTGCTTTGCTGCCAAGGAGAGGGGAAGGACTTTGCTGTGTCCCCTTCTTTTGATTCTGATCTCCAAGGGCCTGAGAAGAGCTGGCTCCCTGTTAAGAAGTCCCAGGAACAAAAGGACTTCACCACCAGCTCCCCTGGAACTCTGCTGAGGGAGTTCTGACCTGCCTTGGAGTGCTTGCCCAGTCTTGGGGCCTCAGGAGGTCGTTTTGCTGTGTTTGGGAGCTGGGAAGCAGAAGCGTGAAAAAGAGCAACTGGTACCCAACGCATCATCCGATTGCGTGTCGCAAGAACGAGAGTGCGTGGAAAATTTCATCGCGGCACCATCGCAACACGCAGGGTCCCCGCATCGCTTAGTGCGTCGAGCATCGTTCCGAAGCGTGAAGATTCCTGACATTGCGAGGGTCGTCGCAGAACCAGTTTGCGAGCCGCACCACTGCCGGTGCGTGAAAGTCTCCAGTCATCGGGTGCGTCGACGCAGAGTCCCGTTCCGTGGCGCATCGAGAGTTGCGGCGCCGGAAGACAACGCTGCGCCGCGCAGTGTGCCACATCGGAGCGTGTCGCATCGAACCTGTGCGTGAAGCTTCCCCCTAAGAAACCTACGCAACGAAGGCCAAAGTCATCGCATCCTCCCCTTACAGATCGGAGCCGGCGCATCCACCTCTGCTGCGTGAAGCAGGGCTGCTGCAAAGCCTCCCCAGGATCTCAGGAGTATCGCATCGCCTTTGCCAGCTTCCTTGTTATAGCTTTTGGGAACCTTATCGCAACTACAGGTACTGTTGGGCACGAGAGTGTCGCATTTTGTGCATTGAGAGTCGCATTGTGCAGGACACTGATTTTGACATCCTGGAGTACTTTCTGCAAACTCTTGAACTATCTTTAAAGTAACCTTTTGAATTATATGTTGGTTTGTCTGTAGTATTTGGTCTTGTGAAGTTTTTAGTAAAGATACCTTATTTTTCTACAACTGGTGTGGAGTAAATCTGTGGTGTTTTCACTGTGTTACTGTGAGTGTTGGTACATATACTTTACACATTGCCTTTGATAGCCTAGACTGCTCAGGCCAAGCTACCTAGAGGGTGAGCAGGGGTAATCTTAACAGTGTATCCCCCTTTCCCTGACTAGAAGCAAGGGTCCCTACTTGGACAGTGGTACCTACCTTGCCAACTAGAGACCCCCAGATCTAACAATCAGCAATATGAGAGTCTTAAGAGAATGGAGGGAGTTCGACATGGCAGGGTCATGACCAGTACGGTTTAAATCAGTTCTAAAGGAAGGAAGATTGTAATGGTGTGATGACAGATGTAATCAAAGGGGGGAACTGATGTAGCGTTTAAAAGGTTGAAAATTGTAGGGGTGCGTTATATTCACTGTTAGTCGGCACCCGCATATAATCAAATGTGTACTCAGGTATTTTGTGTGCAATGTATTAAGAGATGTATAACCTATATCGATTTAAATAGAAGTGTTAGCTATGTACAAGCATATTGTGAGTGTATTAGAGAAATGCATAAGAGCTTGGTATATATAAACTCCAGGCGATGTTAAAATGTGTAGCCCAGAATACGTGATTGTAGACTGTTTAGTTTAACCATATATGAAAAGAAAGACGTAAATGTCAATAGTGTGATTTAGACATGCTTGTGTAACCGAAGTAGTGGCCAGAATTCACATATATCGTTGAGGCGAAAGGCCTGTTATTTTCTTATGTTATCCGAGGGCAATAGGCCAAAAGGATTTATTCCAGTAGAGGTTTTAGGCTGTAGTAAATTGCAAAGTTAAAAGATGTGAAGTATGTCTGCATTGCATGATCTCACCCCAGGTGCAAGGACAGTTGCTCGTTAGTAGAGAAGTTCTTTGTTCACGAACTGACTTATGTAGTTAAAGCCAGACATGGGATTGCATTGGAATGTGCCAATCGTAACTCCTAGTGCGGACGGTGTCTGGGACTCAAGGCCAAGCTGATGGACGATGGAACTGGACAGCGCTCTATGGAAAATTACTGAAAGCCGACCCGGCTGAAGAGGAGGTGCAAAAGGGCGTGTTCTTGGACTTGGGGTTCTGTATTAGGGAAAGCGCCCCGAGGGTGGAGGCAGAACAGCGCAGCCCAGAGCAGAGAAGAGCTAGGTGAGGAGCTAGAGGGGGCAATTTTAGATCAAGCTCTCTAAGTGAAGACTTCTTAGGAAGTTTCACTCTGACACCTTTTTCTCGATTGAGGGTCTCAAGGGATTGCTAAGTAGGGATGTCATCTAGTACAGAGTAGGGACAGAGATGGTATGGTCCAGTGTCCCTAATATCGACATTGGCTTGGTAGTTTTCTACCTCCTGCTTTTAGAAATTGTGCTTTTAGTTATTTTTAGTCGTATGCGGATTCTTCGTAGAGTAGCCTTCGTGTTAGTGCCTATGTACTTGTTGTGCCTCGTATTGAGGAGTTTGTATCTTCAAATCTTTATGCTGATAATAAAAGCCAGAGAGCCAAGAGATTAAGTCTCGAGTCCTTGATTATGACTAATTGCGGACAGCATTTTCTGATAATTGTGTTTATTCCCTCCACGCTATTGGGCAAGTAAAAAGTTCCATCCGACCAGAGTGGGTTCTAGTAGATAATTGCCAGATACTAAAATGGGCCGGAGCATGATGATGATATATTTAGTCTCGCTAGTAGCGTCCAATGGTAGTTGGACATATCATATAGACTTATCGATGGGGGACAGTAATTAACGGATATCTTTTCTGAGTAACATCAAATAGAAATCAAGGGTGAAACTTGAGTAGCCTATGACATCACTCAGAAGTCCAAGTGGGAAGAATCCCAGTTCTTCACTGTTATCTTTCTACAATTTTATGTTATGTGTGGCCCACTCAAATCATCTTCCCCTTCTTTCAATCTCTACGCTGGGAAAGAGTAGTAATGAGGTAGTCATGCTGCACATGGACTCACTTGCTTACAACCATGCCCTGTGTTACACCTGGTGCCCACCACCCACCTCGTCTCCTCTGGTTATCACCCCCTAAAATAAGGATACCTTGTATTCTGCCACTCTCTCACACAACTCTCAGCGTTACTTTACCTGTGCCTCTCGCATATTAAATATAAACATACCTGGGTCCAAATTGTGAAAAGTCCTCTGGCATCACAACAGGTAGGTGTGCCTGCTTTTTGTCCCCAGGATATTGTGATATTACAGAAGGGCCAGCAGATGCTTGTGTGGCCCTTTCTATAATACGAATCACAACGGCAAACATTTTGCACTTCTTGAGAACTGCTATCCTAAGCTGGAAAACTCATTTTACACCTAGGCCCCCAAACATACAAGATGTCCAAAAGAAAAGAACATTGGGTGAGGAGCACTGGGCCTATAATTCTACTAGTGAGTGCTGGTCGGTGCACTGCACAAACCCTCTCCATGCTGTATAAGAAGTACAAACTAAGCACAACAGCAGACCATGCTCAAAATGTACTGGAGGCAGGAGTACTCGGACATGGCTATGCCCAGTGCCCACTGTCTCCTAGACATAGCTGTATTTTCAGCACAAAAACTACAGAGGGTGTGGGTTAATGGACACATGATACTGTGAGAATGCCTACTCTAATCAAGGCATTGCCAAAATGCCAAGCCCTGTTTGCAGCAGGTAGGTGAGTACTAGGAGCAAGAAATGCTTCAAGGGAGAGTCACATACCATGCCCAGTGGGTGATTGTGACTCTTGTAACTGGGCCATGCCAGGCACTAGGGTACTAGCTGCAGGCCAGGACTGAGGAACCTTATCTTGACCAAGCATCCAATAGGCACTGTCGTAGTTCGGGTCCAGTAGATACTTAGGGCAAGGCAAATGGGCACAAGATGTGTGATGTCATAATTAACCTTCCATTCTCTAATCCCAGGATTCTGTGCCTTCTGGTGGCCTCGAGCAGGGCAATACAAGTGTGATGTATTCGGAGGAGTTTAATCATATAAAGAAACAGCCATTTCCAAGCAGATCTGGACAAGGCACATATAACAGAAGCAAATGAATAAATGCTACGACATACCAAGCTACTTTCCACAGCTGCTAAAATTCTATAGACCATTAAGATTATCTCTTCTTGCCGAACTGGATGCAGGTACATACATGAAAATACACATAGAATTAGTAAGGCGTTCAAATGCATCCATCTACCTCGTTTCGCTTATAAAAATGTATATATTTTCTCATCTAAATAACCTTTCAATCATCATTATTTTTAGTAGCTCTACGTGGTCTGCGTTAACACATGGTCATTAATTATAGTGCATTTTCCGCGTTCCATATTCAGTTTTTTCAACCTTCGTTTTGTTCATATGTCAAAAGAGCAAAGGTAGCAACAAGGAAGGTTACTATGCCATTATTCGCAGCTAAAGGCGCACATTTAATCACCTAATTAAAGTTCCCAGGGCATTATGTGATTAACAATGATTTCAACTAGATCCTTCAAATTCTTTGCATACTGAACGCAATAAAATTAAGTGCTTTGAAATTCAACAGAAAGGCTAGCGGGCAAATTCTGTCCGTCTGATTTGCAACCTCTTGTCCTTGCTTTCCACAATGGTAACTGCTAGATTTACCTGCTTAATCGTTAGTGTTAGAAACGCCTGTCTTAGATTAAAATGGCCAAATTAATGGAATATATTTAACATGCTTATTTGTCCGTAACTACAGTAGAATGAAAATAATGGCGAGAGAGATATACAAATCACATTGCTAAGAAGTCGCGCGCAGTAGCAGAAGCACTTGTATTAGTTGGAGGCACTGGCATAACGAAACTTGAGGGCCCCCCTGCAGGAGCTCTCAGGCCAGGCTAATGTGCTGAGGGGGCCCCGTGAAGCTCAGGCCCCCCGCACTGCGGGGGCTGCGGGGGCCTTTGTTACGCCACTGATTGGAGGTGTACTTCTAAAACTAGGGAGACGGCGGCACTCCTTACGACTGGCCTCTTGTACCCAAGGGTTCGAGAGAAAGAGTTACCAACCGGATCGCATTGCAAAAACCTCCATCCTATCAGGGGTCTGCTGTGTTTCAACCAGACATTTCGGCAGCTGTGAGTTGCCAAATTATCCTGGTAAAACACCAATGAGAAATCAGGACTAACAGGTAAATAAATCAGTGTGGAATCACCACTTTCTCTGCTTATTAGTTATTTCTAACAGGACTCCCAAAATCTAACACGTAACACCCTCCCTTATCTCTAGGTGGCGGAGTTACAGGCCACATTATGGGGACATCATAAGGAAACTCAATGCATGGTAGAGAAGTGTTTTATTCCTAGGGGGTGGGGTGTAAAACATTTTATAATAAGTGATCAGGATAAAAACAACTCAATAACCCACAACAGACTTTGGCATACAAGTTGTTTCAACAATACTCAGAGTACATTTCCAAAGACGAAGCCCAAATAATGTTAACTGTTTTTTTATATAGCGCTTCAGAATACTATAATTGTGTTCTGACCTCAGAAGGATGAAACTCTTAGTCTGCCTTGCCTCGATTTGTACTTGTGATCTTCAGGACACTGAAATCATCAACAGGAGGTTTCACTCTCTCGGCATCTTGTGAGAAAGTGCCTCCTTTTGCATGGTCAACCACATTTGTTGGCACACTGATGCTGCTAGTTTATTGGCTGTGTGCTCAGGAACACTGCTAACCATGTCTAAGTACATGTGCTCTGACCAAATTGTCAAAATTGGCTAAACCATAGTTGGCATTTGTAACTTTTCTATAATGCCGTACTATATATTTTCCCAAAATACACCCATGGCATGGAAAGCTAAATGTCCCTTAAGGACTAATCCACTACTGTCCCATCCGCTAGTGTGACCAGACAAACAAGACTCCAAGCCTTCCACTGTCCCCTGGTTGCTGCAACTTTAAAACTGCAACTCATTTGACAAAATAAACCCTTTTGACAGGAGAAAAACTGCCTTTTAAATATTATTAAGTCACCCCTATGTAGGCCTTCCAGCCCACAATGCTGAGTGCATGGTATTTAAAAGTAAGACATGTAAAGTTAACTGTGCTTACAGTGACTAAACCTCAAAAGCGTCACAGTAGGAAAGCTGGGTGACCCACAGATCAACACTGGGAAGCAATTTTAAATATTAATTCTGATATTTCAGTCTAGGGTCCAGCTAAGAAAATAATTCAAGGACTGTTTTTAATATTTAATAAAACCTCAAGTCAATAGTGAAATAATTTTTATTAAACACAAAGGAAAAGGGCCTTTATGAAAGTTTCCCGTTTCCTGCCTGCAGCCCATGGAAGCTATTTTCGTTACAACTGTCAAGAAGCACTTGAATGGCCCTGATGAGGTGTGAGACTACCCCCAGGGCAGAGACAATGGATTACGCTTGGGGAGGTGTTTGTTATTCTGGCAGGTGGACGAGATGGGCAGTGCCCAGGAACTTAATTTGCTTTAAAAAGGCTACCCTGTCACATGCAGATATCAGATGGCACATCCACAGGGCCTTTCTTTGACCTACCATTCAGGTGGACGTCAAACCCATTTGAGGCGGAAGCTTCCCCAAGAAGTGCTTTTCACTGACAAAAGGGACTGACAATTTCCCTGGCCACGTATATCTGGAGGATGCACAGGCTCTCCATCTTGAATTTAGTGAGTGAGTGTCACTGTGGGATTGTTTGTAGTAACTCCCAAAGGTACTGCTGCAAACGTGGGTAGGGTTACCACTGGGAGGTTTTACCCATATTGATTAGGGAGCAGCCAGGATTCACCTCCACCCACAAACTAGAGCAAGAAATACGTGTGTCATCCAAAAACACCTTCTTTAGAACCCTTGTCGATGTTAAAAAGAACAGAAGATGAACTATGCCTCCTGTTTGAGACCAGTAAGGGAACCTGGAGGGCTGAACCTGCTCCCTCATCCACCCAGGACAAAAAAGTGAACTCCAAATGTTATATGGCTGACTCCTTCAGAGGCCAAAGACTCACAACAAGCTCCAAGAGGTTTGTTTCCTTTATGCCCAGCTGATCAGTACTTGCTAAGCTTGAACTGAACTCTGCTGGTAGCCTCTGGTGGAGTGAGTCTTAACCCCCAAGTAGTGTTCCTAAGGTCTTGAGACCCTTGGCAGTGTCTAACTGGACCTCTGCTATCATCCTTGTAAACCTGCGACTTAGAAACTGTTAATGGTCTGTTTAAGGGCAAGTAATTATAATAGCGATGGTCAAGCAACATATCAGAGCATGCCTGATTGTAATGGGCAATGCCCTCAACAATTTTTCAATAATGAAATGAGGATGGGTGTTAATAAGAAAGCTGCACTTGATTGTAAAACATGTCAGAGTCTATTCTCAGTTAGAACACTTCTCAGCTTCAGGAGGCAAGCTGGGTCCAGGTATAGGGTTGAAAGTCTCCTGACGCACAGTGAAAGAACAGAAATAGCTGCTCACAGACATTTTAAGACAGAGGATGGCAACCTTTTTGCAGGCAGGATCAGTGACTTATTAGTTATTAGTTATGACAAAGACAGCTTTGACTATTAAAAGAAGAACAAATGTGTCTTTTGAAGTACATATTATATGCAGATATTATCCAATTTTTGTAGTTATGGATAAGATGGTTTATAGTCCTCTGTAGATGGGGTGACATCGTTTTTTGACAAACACATTATCTCCTCCACCACTTTTCGCTCCAGTCATTAATCTATGACGACAATCCATGCTATTTTTTTGCAGTATAATTTTTTAGGTAGTTTTAAATCCAATGCAGTGCATTGACTGACATTTTGGTGCCAGTTTTCCCTCCTGTGTTTTTTCAGATAGACATTATAGAGTCAACACCCACAGCTGATCGGGGCTGATGAAAACATTCATTTTACAAAACAGAGCAGCATGGGACTGCAGGGCAGCCTAGGTGATACTGCATTATTCAAGTTGTTAGCAGCCTGAGCTTGGCCAGGTGAAAGCTTAGAGTTACTCCAAAAACGTGTGGCTGTGGGGCAGCTGACTTGCTCATGCAATTATTTTGGAGCAGAAGCTTGCTGGAGGCTTAAAGGCTAAAAGGAGCAGCATGCATTTTCTTCTTTGAACAGCTGAGGCTGAAAGACAGGAGCTGGCAGGACAGATTTTCTGTGTAATTAGCTAGTCGAGAAGAATCCAATCCTTTATGTAAAAAGTTGACTTGCAGCTTTCTCGTGATGAGTCAGGCATAGAAACAGAACATGAAATAAAGGGTTAAAAAGACCTAGTGCTTTTTTTTAAAAAAAAGGCTCCTTTAATGTGGTGTTATTGGCCATATGAAAGGCCAATAGCAATTTGACATTTATATAAAATATGCCAAATAGTGGCATATATATATTTGTCCCTAATGTCCCTTAACTCTTTGGTCACTATTGTAAGAAATTGTATTATTGGTTGAGGGGAGTGGAAGGTCCTATCAGGCAATATCCACAATTCTTGCCACGGTGAACCACAAAACTCACTAAATCAACCTCTCCTTAGCCCTCTTGTAGCTTGGCACTAAGAAGTCTGGCTTAGCTTAGAGGCAAAATGTAAAGTATTTATGCAGCACACAAACAGTAATAAAGTGAGAAAAAAACACAAAAATATACCAAACTAATTTAGAAATACAGAGTAACAAAAAAATATATATACCAGAACAATATAAATCCAATCAGCGGAACCTCTGGTATGTAATTTCAAACTTTTAGGTAGATATGGTGCCTAAAAGCACAAGCCATCTGGTTGTGCTAGACGGGGGGAAACTCACAAGTTCAGGCCAACCACGAAGAAGTGAGGGCTAGATATGGGGCCAGGTTAGTTATGCTGGAGCGACATCATCTCAAAGTCTGACACTAAGAGGTGGAGTAACATGAGGAACTGGGAGAGCATTGTGGATAGTCCTTGCTGTAGAGAAAAGATCTGGTAGGGCGTCGCAGACCGCTGTTACTGGTGCTTTACATTGGCATTCAACTCAGGCTGCCGTTGCCGTTGCATGAAATACAGATCTCACATGGCCAGTCATTGCTTGGGGGGTCGATGTAGAAGGAGCAGTCAGGTTAACAGGAGCTCTGTGTTGACAGTAGTCAAGGGCAGTAGAGTCTTGGTGCGAATGGGCCCGTTCACAGTTGCAAAGATTCGTAAAATTCAGGATTTTACCTTCTTTACAGGGAGAACACAACAGGACTTGGTGAGGCACCTCTTGGGGATCAGAACTCACTCCAGCAGAGGCCAACAGTGCCCAGGTAGGCCTGTTGCAAGCACGGGCAGGTCCAGTGCAGCAGATCAGCTGGGCAGTTACAACAATGTGACCATTGTAGTCCCTCGGGTAGCCTGGGATGAAAGGGGCATGTCCAGCCTTCCCACTAACAGAACAGCTCAGGCCTCAAGCAGCTGGGCAATCCTCTGTGGAACAAGGAAGGGCTCTAGCAGCAGGGCAGTCCTGTGGGGGGAACAAGGCAGTCCTTCTTCTGTAGTATCCAGAGATCTAGAAGTGTGCTGAAGAGTGGCTCTGGAGGTCTAGTATTTATACCTGGTGCCAGCCTTTGTAGTGGTGGATTCCCTACACTGCCCTCTCATCTGGCTCTGGAAAGTTCTTCATTTGCCCTTTCAAGGTTCCAAGAAGTCTGTGGCAACAAAATACTAGTGTCAGGTTCCTTTGTATGTGCATGAGGCAAAGCCCTCAGAAATATAAGTGGGGCTTATATCCTTCCTGGGAAGAAGGCCTAATCTGTCCACATCTAATTCCCATTTGTGTCTCGTTCAGAGCCATTCACAATGGTGACCTAATATAGGCAAAATACACAAAAGGCTAGTACAAAAAAATACCAACTTTTCGGAATCGTGACTTAAACTCTAAACAGCATATTTCTATTTACTACCGATCAAAGGTTGTCACTTATTAAATGTATTAAGGTAACTCCATGTTAGGAAATAGGAGAAAGGCCTACCAGTCGTAGTCCTGAGACATGTTTGGAAGTCTATCTCAGTGGGTGCACAATAAGTGCTGCAGGTTTCACTAGTCATATATAATTTAGAGGCCTTGGGTTCATGTGGTACCACTTTACTAGGGACTAACAAATAAATTAAATGTGTTAATTGGGTGTGAGACAATTTTATCATGTTTAAAGGAGTGGGCACATGCACTTGCCACTGGTTAGCAGGGAAAAAGTACACAGAGTCCTAATGAAATGAAATTTGAATTTATAACGCTCGCTAATACATGGAGGTATCTAGGCGCGGCAGCTCATCCTAATATGTGAGCCTGCGCGGGGGGTTCGAAGAGACAGGACAGCTAGTTGTTAAAAAGCAGAGTTTTTAAAGCTTCACAGAAAGCCAGGAGGTTGTTTTCTGTCTTCAGTCCTAGTGGGAGTTGTTGGACCCGGCCTCGTAGAATGGCCCTCCGTGCCCCCGCACCACCGAAACCTGGTACCTACAGCCCAAGCCCCCGGCCCAGCCGAACCTCCCCACCGGGACACACGCACCGACCCGGACATCCCCGTCCCTGGCCTCTCCCCTTTCGGCCACCCCGGGCCCGCGTGCCCACTTCATGCACCAAGATGGCCACCCGGCCCCAGCGCGACCCGGGCATAGAGGCGCCACTCCGGCTGGAGGACATCACGCTTCCAGGGGATGAGAGAGGGAGGAGCAGTTTCTATCGCACCTCTGAACTCCCCCGGGACGATGGGTTTCGATCGGCCCTCCGGCCTCCCTGAGGGCTGGCTCCACGCCTGCTGGGTGTCTGGGACTCCTCCCGACCCGGCCCTGAAAGGATCAAAAGACTATAGCAGGAAATCCCGACAAGCGACCCCCAGGTGACAAGACCCCTGCCTGCACAGACTCTGGACATCAAAGGGGGGTCGAACTATAACAAGGGGTGCTCTGGGGCTGTCCGGCAGATTCGAACGCTGGAACAACGAGAGCCTGCTGACGTGGTCGCGGCTCCTGGAACTGGAACTCACCTGAGCCCTGCTGAGTGACTCGCGGCTCCCTGAAGATCGTAAGACCTCCGAACTTGTACCTGAGCCCTGCTGAGTGACTCGCGGCTCCCTGAAGATCGTAAGACCTCCGAACTTGTACCTGAGCCCTGCTGAGTGACTCGCGGCTCCCTGAAGATCGTAAGACCTCCGAACTTGTACCTGAGCCCTGCTGAGTGACTCGCGGCTCCCTGAAGATCGTAAGACCTCCGAACTTGTACCTGAGCCCTGCTGAGCGACTCGCGGCTCCCCCAGACTCTCACGGTCCCGCCGGACCCCAACTCCGACCACGTATCCCCCAGCTCGAGGATTGCGAGCTGTGCGCCGGGTACGTCCCTGCTTTGAACCGTTACCAGAGACAGTCCCGCTACCCCCTACCTTTCCGAGACTCTTGAGCCCGTGCTCACCTTGTACATATTTGCAGTGATACCTGTTTGATAAAGCTTGTTCTGAGAATACCCAGTGTGGTCCCTCTGTGTCGTGTGGTGCCAGAAGTACGATCCTAGTTGCGAGAGTCCTCCCCCTGGGGAATCTCCCGCCAGTGCCCGGCTACGATACTTTGAGGGTGGGTCTCAGGGTAGTCAGGACCCCTTTCCGGGCTCCTCTGAGGTCGCCGTCTAACATTGGTGGCAGCGGTGGGATTCGGGCCCATCACCTAGAGATCGTACAGTAAACGACGGACGCACGACCAACAAAGATGGCAGAAGGAAGCGCCACGAGCTCCGCAGAAACCAACGCCAACAGAGTGTTCCAGGTGGAGCATCTGGAAGAATACACACACAAAGAGCTAAAACAATTTTG
The DNA here is from genome assembly GCF_964204655.1 of Triturus cristatus. NCBI lineage: Eukaryota > Metazoa > Chordata > Amphibia > Caudata > Salamandridae > Triturus > Triturus cristatus. Next base: position 1,118,081,993 of record NC_140592.1, read on the forward strand.
CAAAGAACTTAAAATCGCTACCACTGGCCTCAACACTAAGGAAGACTTGCAGAAAGCACTGAAAACTTGGGTGGAGACCGGGGCCTCCCGCCCGGAAGGCACGGGGGAGCGCCCCGACGAAGCCGAACCCCCCCAAAGTGAAAGCAGTAGCAATCAGGTGCGAGGCATCGTACCAGACGGGGGCCTATCCCCGGAAGAGCTCACGGACAGAGAGAGAAGCCGCAGTCATGAACTCGAGTTAGCCAAACTCAAAATCGAGGGCGAATTGAAGTTAGCGGAGAAGAAGCTAGCAGTAGAGCAAATGCGTGTACAAGGCGAACTGGAAGAAAAGAAGCTCCAACGGGAGCACGAAAGAAGAAAGCTCCAACTGGAGCACGAACGGAGCTTAAAGGAACTCGAGCTCAAGGCCCGAAATGAGGACGGGAGGCCCTCGGGGAACCGAGAGACGGCCCCCCCAGCGGAACAGAAGGTCCACATCCCCAAGGATGTGGTCAAAGAATATTATAAAAACGATGACATTCAGCAATGGTTTCGGGCCTACGAGGTCGCCATGACCTCCCATCGGATTCCACAGAAGGACTGGGGGGCGGGGTTGTGGGGACGGTTTCTGAGCGAAGGAAGGGACACCCTGCTCGACCTACCCCTCTCCCTGCAGACCTCCTACAGCCACATGAAAGAGGCTCTCCTCACAAGATACGGCCTCACCCCAGAAATGTACCGCCAACGGTTCCGGGACTGCAGGAAGATCCCGGGCACCACCTGGGTGGAGTATGTAAACTTTTTTAGTCGGGCCTTCGATGGGTGGGTCAAGGGCAGCAAAGTCACCACCCTTGCCGAACTCACTGACCTCATGTTATGGGAGCATCTGGCTGCGAACTGCTTCGTAGAGCTACGTCAACATCTGCTGGATAGCAAGCTCACAGATCCCCGGAAGCTGGCCGTGGAGGCCGACCGCTGGACCAACACCCGGGTCTCCCGGGGCATGGTAGGAGAGTACCCCCGAACCAGTCAGGGACCACCCCGCCAGAGAGGGGGAGGGAACCAGGGAGGGCCGAGGGAGTCCCAGCCTAGCCCCCCGAAGACACCACCTCCACCTTTCCCGGCGCCCCCCCCACCAGTAACAGGGCCCCCTGGGAGACGGGGACACCGGGTGACCGTCACATGTTTCCGCTGCCAGAAACCCGGGCACTACGCCAATGACCCAGAGTGCCCCATGGCCACCCAAGACACCCCTGCGAGACAGATAGCCAACGTAGCCCTAGGTGAGGAGGTTGAGGAAGCCGAGGAGTGGGAACCAGCCGCGATGGCCCTAGTATCCCTGGGAGATAGGGAAATGATCCCTGGTAGCCTCCTACCGTCCAACACACAGAAATATGGGCAGCTCGTCAAGATCAATGGCCACCAGGTAGAGGCCCTGCGGGACACCGGGGCCAGTATCACCGGTGTCCTCAGGCACCTAGTTCCCGAGGAGCAGATCCTCCCCAATGTCTTTTGCCCCGTAATATCTGCAGACAATAGGGAAAGTCTGTGTCAGGTGGCCCTGGTGCCATTTGAGTGGAGAGGGGTGATAGGTAAACTCAAGGTGGCCGTAAGAACCTCCCAGCCGGTCGACTGCCTCTTAGGGAATGACCTGGAGAGTTCTCCCTGGAAGCACGTAGAGCGCAAGGCCCACCTAGGAATGATGGGACTCCCCGAGTGGGTGTGTGCCACCACCCGATCTATGACAGCCCGACTCACTCCCCGGAGAGAAATCGAGAGCACCCCGGTCGAAGTAGCCAGCACCGTCCCCGCCGAGGGTCCTCCCGTTCCCCCATCGGAAGGGTCCGTCGCCAGCGACGAACCCGCACCATCCGACCCCGCCCCGGTCCCCGAGTTGGGGGATCTACCCGAGTTGGCCCATTGGCGCCACGAGGGCGGGCCCACCCGAGAAGAATTTTGCCGGGAGCAAGCCACCTGTCCTTCCCTGGTCGGGCTGCGGCGCCAGGCCGAGGGCCAAGCCGCAGGTGACCAGACCGGAACGCACCGAATCTATTGGGAGAATAACGTCCTGTATAGTGAGCAGAAATCAGTGGAGCTGGGATCCGGACGGGTACTGGTGGTACCTCTCCGCTTCCGGGATTTCCTCCTGGGCTTAGCCCACGATGTCCCCCTCGCCGGTCACCTGGGTCAGGACAAGACCTACAGCCGTCTCGTGACCCATTTTTATTGGCCTAAGATGAAAGCAGCGGTAGAGGCCCACTGCAAGTCCTGCCCCACGTGCCAAGCCAGTGGGAAGAGTGGGGGGAAGCGCAAGGCTCCCCTCCAACCCTTCCCGGTCGTCAGTACCCCCTTAGAACGAGTCGGGATCGACATCGTGGGGCCACTGGACCCCCCCACCTCCCAAGGTCACCGTTTCATCTTGGTCCTAGTGGACCACGCCACCCGCTACCCAGAGGCTATTCCCCTACGCACCATTACGGCCCCCGTGGTGGGCCGGGCCCTGATGGGGATCTTCTCCAGGGTGGGTTTCCCCCGCGAGGTCGTGAGCGATCGCGGCACTAATTTTATATCCAGGTATATGACGTCCCTGTGGCAACAATGTGGGGTGTCCTATAAGTTCACCACCCCGTACCATCCCCAAGGGAACGGCCTAGTAGAGAGGTTTAATAGGACTTTGAAAGGGATGATCGCTGGCCTAGAAGAGCCCCTCCGGCGTAAGTGGGACGTCCTGCTCCCCTGCCTCTTGTTCGCTTACCGGGAGGTCCCCCAGAAGTCCTTAGGGTTCAGCCCGTTTGAATTACTCTATGGGCACCCCGTCCGAGGTCCCCTCAGTTTAGTTAAGGAAGGGTGGGAGGCAGCACCCCAGACCACCCCCCGAGATGTGTTCCAATATGTCCTGGCCCTCCGGAACCAGACCAGGAGGTTCCGAGAACTGGCCGAGGCCAACCTGGAGGCGAGTCAAGAAGAAATGAAGCGCTGGTACGACCAGAATGCTACTCTGGTCGAGTTCCAGCCGGGCCAGCAGGTGTGGGTCATGGCCCCCGTGAAGCCTGGCGCTCTCCAGGACCGATGGACTGGGCCCTACAAAGTGGTCGAGAAGAAGAGCCAAGTCACCCACTTGGTGGACGTCCAGTCGCCTCGGGATCCCCTCCGGGTCCTGCACGTGAACCGCCTCAAGCCTCACTTCCAGCGGACAGAACTGAGCCTCCTGCTGGCCACCGATGACGGGGCCGAAGATGAGTCGGATCCCCTCCCGGACCTCCTGTGTATCAAGGAGCAGGATGGCTCCGTGGAAGGAGTGAACCTCTCCCCAGCCCTCACTGCCCAGCAACAAGCGGACTGCCGCCAGCTCCTAAGACAATTTTCTGACCTCTTCTCCCTGACCCCCCGGGTCACCAACTGGTGTGTTCATGATGTGGACACCGGGGACAGCCCGCCGGTGAGACACCGAGCCTACCGGGTTCCTGACCGGGTCCGGTCCTGCATTCAAGCGGAAGTCTCGAAGATGTTGACCCTGGGGGTGATCGAGCCCTCTGACAGTCCCTGGGCCAGCCCCGTGGTCCTGGTCCCGAAGGCAGCAGCCCCCGGTGTCGCCCCCGAGCTCCGATTCTGCGTGGACTACCGAGGGCTCAATGACGTTACCCGAGCCGATGCCCACCCCATTCCACGAGCCGACGAACTCATTGACCGACTAGGGGCAGCCCGGTTCCTCAGCACATTCGACCTCACCTGCGGATACTGGCAGATTGCGCTCACCGAAGGGGCCAAAGAGCGGTCCGCTTTCTCCACCCCCGATGGGCACTACCGCTTCCGCGTAATGCCCTTCGGGATGAAAAATGCCCCGGCCGCTTTCCAGCGACTGGTGAATAGAGTCCTGGCCGGGCTAGAACAGTTCAGCGCGGCATACCTGGACGACATCGCTGTCTTCAGTTCAGAGTGGAGTGAGCACCTCCAGCACCTCCGAAGGGTGCTAATCGCCCTGCGCCAGGCAGGCCTCACAGTAAAAGCCAGCAAGTGCCAGATCGGGCAAGGATCCGTGGTCTACTTGGGGCACCAGGTCGGGAGTGGCCAGGTCGCCCCGCTACAGCCAAAGATCGACGCCATCCTGGCCTGGGAACCACCCATCACCCAGACGGAGGTCCGAGCCTTTCTGGGACTCACGGGCTACTACCGAAGATTCATTCGGGGGTATGGCAGCCTTGTCGGCCCTCTCACAGAACTCACGTCAAAAAAACAGCCAAAGAAAGTGCAGTGGACGGCTGCCTGCCAGGAAGCTTTCGATGCCCTAAAAAGGGCCATGTGTACTGCCCCCGTCCTCCAGGCTCCCGACTACGCCAAGGAGTTCATAGTCCAGACCGATGCCTCCGAGCATGGCATTGGGGCCGTCCTGTCCCAAGTAAATGACCAAGGCCTAGACCAGCCCGTCGCCTTCCTCAGTCGGCGGCTGTTGCCCCGAGAACAAAGATGGAGCACCATAGAGCGCGAAGCCTTTGCCGTGGTCTGGGCACTCAAAAAGCTACGACCCTACCTGTTTGGCACCCATTTCAGAGTCCAAACTGACCATCGGCCCTTACGTTGGCTCATGCAGATGCGAGGAGAAAACCCCAAGCTACTGCGGTGGTCAATCTCCCTCCAGGGGATGGATTTCACCGTGGAACACCGCCCTGGTACGGACCACGCCAATGCTGACGGCCTCTCCCGGTTCTTCCGCCTCAGCGAAGAGAACCCCCCAAGCTGATGGGCAGTTCTCTCCGGCTTTCAGCTGGGGGGGACGCGTGTTGGACCCGGCCTCGTAGAATGGCCCTCCGTGCCCCCGCACCACCGAAACCTGGTACCTACAGCCCAAGCCCCCGGCCCAGCCGAACCTCCCCACCGGGACACACGCACCGACCCGGACATCCCCGTCCCTGGCCTCTCCCCTTTCGGCCACCCCGGGCCCGCGTGCCCACTTCATGCACCAAGATGGCCACCCGGCCCCAGCGCGACCCGGGCATAGAGGCGCCACTCCGGCTGGAGGACATCACGCTTCCAGGGGATGAGAGAGGGAGGAGCAGTTTCTATCGCACCTCTGAACTCCCCCGGGACGATGGGTTTCGATCGGCCCTCCGGCCTCCCTGAGGGCTGGCTCCACGCCTGCTGGGTGTCTGGGACTCCTCCCGACCCGGCCCTGAAAGGATCAAAAGACTATAGCAGGAAATCCCGACAAGCGACCCCCAGGTGACAAGACCCCTGCCTGCACAGACTCCGGACATCAAAGGGGGGTCGAACTATAACAAGGGGTGCTCTGGGGCTGTCCGGCAGATTCGACGCTGGAACAACGAGAGCCTGCTGACGTGGTCGCGGCTCCTGGAACTGGAACTCACCTGAGCCCTGCTGAGTGACTCGCGGCTCCCTGAAGATCGTAAGACCTCCGAACTTGTACCTGAGCCCTGCTGAGTGACTCGCGGCTCCCTGAAGATCGTAAGACCTCCGAACTTGTACCTGAGCCCTGCTGAGTGACTCGCGGCTCCCTGAAGATCGTAAGACCTCCGAACTTGTACCTGAGCCCTGCTGAGTGACTCGCGGCTCCCTGAAGATCGTAAGACCTCCGAACTTGTACCTGAGCCCTGCTGAGCGACTCGCGGCTCCCCCAGACTCTCACGGTCCCGCCGGACCCCAACTCCGACCACGTATCCCCCAGCTCGAGGATTGCGAGCTGTGCGCCGGGTACGTCCCTGCTTTGAACCGTTACCAGAGACAGTCCCGCTACCCCCTACCTTTCCGAGACTCTTGAGCCCGTGCTCACCTTGTACATATTTGCAGTGATACCTGTTTGATAAAGCTTGTTCTGAGAATACCCAGTGTGGTCCCTCTGTGTCGTGTGGTGCCAGAAGTACGATCCTAGTTGCGAGAGTCCTCCCCCTGGGGAATCTCCCGCCAGTGCCCGGCTACGATACTTTGAGGGTGGGTCTCAGGGTAGTCAGGACCCCTTTCCGGGCTCCTCTGAGGTCGCCGTCTAACAGGAGTGAATTCCACAATCTAGCTGTGCCTGCAACGAAGCTTCTTGCCCCCCAGGAGGCCTATTTACCCCTGGGGACTCCAAGATTTGGGGATATTGCTGAGCGGAGCTGCCTCTCTGGAAGATACCACTTGAACTTGTTTGCCAAGAAGTCAGGGCAGAGTCCATGAAGTGCCTTAAAGGCAATGCCTTGAATTCAACTCTTCTTTTAACAGGTAGCCAATGCAAAGTTGGAAGGGCATGTAAAAAAAAACTACATGCCCTCAAATTGTCGGTAACCGCCTCGGAATTAGGCTCTGCGAAGGCTACCATTTCCATATACAACAATGGTAATATCCTTAAACAAGCCTCTAATTCCAATCTTGCTACCATAGACAAGATCTTCCCTACCCTCAAGAAAGCAGTGAACAGCAAGAAAATCACACTCCTTGCCACTACTCATCCTGACTATCCTGATGGCACCCCAACTCTACTACAAAATCCCACAACGAATTCAACTGAACCGAAATCTCCCCACACCCCCAATGAACCCTACCCCCGTCACATTGGTCTCAGCCACACCTGGGTCCTCTGGCCCAGGAGAGACAGGGATACTCTTAGCTACCAGCCACCCCATTGCAGACACACCACTGATGTCCGTGATGTCCAAGGGAGAATCCACAAACATGAATGCCACTCATGACATACCCCTCCCCCTACCTCCAACTGAGCTGGCATGCAAAGCTCCCCATGACCTACCGCCTACCTCGATATCTGATCAGCTCCCAACACCCTTGATACTCACTCCGCTCATCTAAACTCACCACTTAACGACCATACCCCGAGCTCATGCGTTAGTCCCTATCATGCTGTCACATCTCCAGGCCATCCCCCTCACTGATTCGGACCTTCAAACAAACCTCCATGATCAACTAACCCCACCGATCCCTAATAAGGATATCCCCAGGCAACCAGATAATGAGATCACACAAGCAGACCTTCCCTGCGGATCTCCTCCTATAATAGAACACACATATACACACACAACTAATTATTCCAACTCTGATTGGATTGTACAATTCAATGAGCTAGCCACTGGCCTATCCCATCTCAAGGTCGAGTTGCAAAACCATCACCAAAGAACTCCTAATCACACACAGAGCCAAACTAGAAGATAGATCACCAAGAAATCACACCTTGAGGACACTAGGCAGAGTGAGATACCTTCCCCCAATGACCCATCTCGTCCTAGGAGGGCAACTGCTGAACTATCTGACAATGACTTAGATGACCTCCTCTTATCCTATGCCAGTCCGACTGATACCAGTAAGCTCCGATCTGGCACTATCCAATCCATTCAAAACAACTCCTTCAGAGAACCCACTCACAACTACAGATCCATTAATAGAGAAAACCTCACTAATATCAACATAGTGCAGACTACTCTCTCCCATTCGACTAGCAAGATGAAGTGTGCACTCATCAATTGCAGTTCCGCTAGGAAACATGTGCCTGACATTTGCGACCTCATCCTTGCGAATTATCTAGACATTATCGTCCTTACCGAAACATGGCTAAATAGTTCCTCCTCTCCCATCCAAGACCTACTGGTGCCTCCTAGTCACAACTAGACAAAAACGTGAAACTCGGCGGCGGGCTAGCCCGCATTTATCCTAACACAATCTCAGTCAATCAAGCAGACTCCATCTCTTTATCCTCCTGCGAATATCTCTGCGAATATCTCTGTATCAACATCTCCGATGACAAGCACCTCGCCAGAAAACTTCACATTATTTACCACCCCCCTGGGTGATAATCTGACGTTCATCGATGAGCTAATGGAAGTCATTACATCCAACGACAACTCACAAGTACCACAGATTTTCCTGGGCGACTTCGATCTCCACCGGAACAACTCAAACGACCATGGTGTAAGCTGTCTTAAATCTTTTTGGTCAAATTAGGATCTACCCCAATTCTGCGACAGTCCAACCCACATCAAGGGAGAGACATTAGGCCTCATCATAGCTAAAACAAACACCGTATCACTAGAATCCATCTCTCATGTGACTGAACGGACCATTACAGCATTCTCTTCTCCATCAATATTTAGTTAGCTCCAGAAAGGGGCCAACTCCCCAAAAACTAAACAATGGAAAAGGAATATACAAAATATTAACCCCACCGCCCTAGTAAACCGATGCAACTCCGCCCTAATCCCCACGACAGACATGGTTGACGTCCATGACCTCACAGTCTTTTACAATTCCACTATGCTTGAAATTCTTAACTCTACAGCGCCCCTCCAAGAAAAAAACGTTTCCTCCAAAATCTCCAAACCATGGTTCAACGAGAACCTGAACTCTGATCGGAGTAAGCTAAGATCAGCCGAGAGACTATGGAAATCAGCACCATCCACTGTGATCACCTATATCAACTTAGAGTGAGGAGGAATTCATACAACAGGAAGATCCTAAAGACCAAGGTAGACTTTTTCCAAAACCCAGCTGACCCAAGCCATTAACCGCCCCCAAAAAATATTCTAAATCATCAAACAACAAGTGCACAATACGCTGAAATCTTTGGAACTAAACGATTCGGGTATTCCTAACTGCGATAAGCTTGCCAATTTCTTCCTAGGACAAAATCCATTGATCTTCGACATCCAATCTAAGAAGGCCCTTCCACAACCTATTGCTCATGATACTAAATTTTACGCTCAGATCAAGGTCCATTTTAGTACTCCGACGGAAACCCCAGAAAACAATGCCTCTTTGCACACCTTCTTGCCCATCCCTGAACAAGAAATCTATAACATTCTTCTAGCGATTAACCCCTCCAATCACTTCTCTGACCCCCTACCTCCTTCTTCATGCAAAATGATCAAAACCTTTATTCTACCCCTATGGTCGAAGATTGTAAACGCCTCTCTGAGACAAGGCTCCTTACCGGACTGTCTTTAAGTAGGGCAGGTCACACCTATACTAAAGTAATCCGACTCCCTCTCCTCATATCTAAACAACTACCGCCCTATATCCAAAATCCCCACTCTAGCGAAACTGCTGGAAAAATGTGTACAAATACAACTATGTAAACACATTGAGAATTACAACCTCCTAGACAAACACCAATCCGGCTTCAGTCAAGGTCACAGCACAGAATCTGCACTCACCCACATAATGGATGACATACTAAAAATGCTAGACCACAACAAATCATGGCTATTGATACATCTTGACTTATCCTCCGCTTTCGATAAGGTTAAGCATGACAACCTATTGTCCCCACTGGAACGAAGGATGGGCCTTACTGGCCCAGTGTTACAATGGGTCACCTCCTTCCTAAATAGCAGAACACAAAGAATCAAGATGAAGCATTCACTCTCTCAATCCTCCATGGTCACCATAGGGGTTCCACAGGGCTCAGCACTCACACCCATTCTTTTTTAACTCTGCGAACATTCGATAACACCTGTATGCGGACAATACCCAACTGTATATGAAAATCTCCTCACCAGAAGACTTCATCTCTCTCAACGTTATTCTACAGAATACTCAAAGTTGGCTCACTGGCAACCACCTCATGCTTAACACCAAATAAACGGAATTCCTTCTCATCTCCCCACACAAACACATACCCAAGATAGATGTATGGTTGAAACATCTAACTTCCTTTGACTGGGCTCCTCACATCATTGACTCCGCAAAATCCTTGGGAGCCGCCATAGACAATTACCTGAACATGCAGGCGCAAATCACTAATGCCACCAAGGGAGCTAATCACCAGATGAGTATACTAAGGAAACTTAAACCCTACCTCCTACAGACCGACTTAAAAATGGCAGTGCAAGTCCTAGTGTTACCAACATTGGACTACGGAAGCCCCACTCTATGCGTTTTCCCCAAATACAAGCTGGCCCCGCTGAGGGCATCGCTTAACGCTGCGGCCAGACTGATCTCAGGAACTAAAAGAAATAACCACATTTTTCCGACCTTGAAAGCTTTTAACTGGCTGCCCTACGAGGCAAGAATACACCTAAAGATCACCTGCATGACCCATAAAGCCCTGCATAGCAATACCCCAGTTAGTTAGCACTAAAGCTAGAGCGAACAGGAAGTTGCAGACAATTGCGAAGTGTGAGGTCACTACTACTGAAACCACAATCCTTCCATAAAAAGACAACTGGTTGCAGAGCTTTTTCAGGGATCGCACTAAAGATTTGGAACTCCCTACCTCCAGTGGTATGTGGAATCTCATCCTTTACCTCCTTCAAAAAAGAAGTAAAAATGCTTCTAATGAACAAATTCACATCCTAAGACTTTAATTCTATGTTGACTAATAGTCAACTATGCTAGCCATATATTACTGTCTACCTCTTTTGTATTGAATGGCGAATACCGAATGTATGTATACTACCTCAAGCTCCTAATGTTTAATAACTGTGTATTGTGAAGCGCTCTGATTCCCTCGTGGATCATTCTTTGTTGACTACTAGTCACCTATGCTATCCATATACTAATATCCACTTTTTTTGTACTGAATGGGGAATGCCAATTGTTTGTATACTACATCAACCATCTAATGTTTAATAACTGTATATTGTAAAGCGCTCTGATACCGTTGTGGGTCATGTTCGTGCTATATAAAACTTTATAAATAAACAATGTGCCACCAATTGATGTTTCGGGATATCAAGCAGCAGACGAGCTTCTGCATTTTGCTGGACCTGTATTTTATTGAGAAAGCGTACACGTATGTTAAGGAACAGCCCACTGCAATAATCCAATCTGGACAATATAAGCACTCTTACCACTGATTTCTGGAGTTCAAGAGGGATGAAAGGAAGGATCTTTCTGATGGTCTTGATAAATAGGAGGAGGTGATTGCATTGATTTGCCCCTCCAAGGATAGCTTGGAGTCAAAGTAAACTCTGAGGTTTTTCACCTTAGAGACAGGAATGGGAATTTCGCCCATTTCCTGTGGCCACCAGCTGGGTTGCCAGAAAGAGGTGTCATGTCCAACTAGAAGCACCTCGGTTTTCCCTGCGTTTAGTTTGAGGCAGTTTTGGGACATTACATTTCCGACTGTACGCAGGCAATCTTGTAATCTTAATGCAGTGTCACTGAGATCGCCAGCAAAGGATGTCACAATTTGCGTGGTGTCTACAAACCACACGGTTTTGAATCCAAAGGATTTTATGAGCGAGCAGAGAGGGGTAACATACAAGTTGAAAAGTGTTGGGCTCAGTGAAGAGCCCTATGGCACCCGGCAGAGCAGGGTGATCCAGGATGAACTATGCCCGTTGAGCTCCACCCGTTGTTCTCTGTCAGAGAGAAAGTACTTCAGAAGAGCCAGAGCCTTACCCCTGATCCCAACAGAAGAGAAGCGGCTAACGAACCGATTGTGGTCAACCGTGTCGAAAGCCACTGAGAGGCCCAGAAGGATCAGAGCTGACTTCCCACTTTTATACAAAACCTCTCTGATTTCTTCCGACACATTGATCAGGGCGAGCTCGGTGCCATGTTGACTTCCGAAGCCATATTGCGCACAGTCTAATAGCTTGTTGTCCTTCATGAACTTGGTAAGTTCTATGTTCATGCCCTTCTCAACAATCTTAGCGGACAGGGGAAGACGGGAGATGGGTCTGTAGCTGTTCGCATCCAGACTATCTAAGTTTTTTCAACAGCCGAAGAATATATGTCTTCTTTCAGGCAGGCGGGAAATAACCAACAGAGAACATCTGATTGAAAATCCCTGTACGGAAATAGGCCATAGCCTCCGGGGCAAGGTGGAGGATTTTAGGGGGACAGAAGTCCCAGGGTGAACCTGATCTCGTCTGACTAAACATAGTCATAACCTGCATTACCGAGATGTTACTAAAGTTGTGAAGGCAAGGGTTCATGCCTACTGAAAAGCCCTCCTCGCATAAGACCTCCGTCTTAGTGGTAGAAGGACTATTGGGTTGCTCTCCCCCTACTCCATGAATGGTGACAAAGGAATCCGAGACTGCTTTGACTTTTGCTTGAAAGAAGAGTGCTAACTGATTACAGAAGTCTTGGTTTACTCCTGTATTTTTCTGGGCATGGACTTTACTCAATTTCTGCACTGTGGAGAAGAGTTCTTTGGTGAAGTTGAGAGAAGCACATATTTTGGTAGAAAAATATTGTTTTTTTGTAGTTAGAATTTTTGTTTTATAGTCTGCAATGGCTTTTTTATACATGACCTTGTTGTCTATTTCATAATGCAAGCGCCACTTCCTTTCCAGCCGTCGACAGACCTGCTTCTGTGGTCTCAGCCTTTTGTCAAACCATGGTTTGGAGGGGAAGGTCCTTTTAATGATTGCATATTTCAGGGGAGCTATGGAGTCAAAGTTATTGGTGATTCAATTATAGTACTTTTTTGTGGCCTCATCCAAGTCTTCAGGCAGACCTAGTCTTGAGTGGTCCAAGTGTGGCGTAAGGCTTTCTGGAGTAATGTTGTGCCAGGGGCATTTTACTTATTTGGTTTGGAGAAGGGGCCCCGGCTCAGCTGCTGCTTCTAGACAAATTTTAAACATCACAGCTGAATGATCGGACCAAGTTAGAGGGATGATAGAGGAGAATTTAAGATATGGATTGTCTAAGAAGATGCCATCTAAAGCATGGCTGGCCTCCTGGGTAGTGCTGTCCACTAGCTGGACCAGGTACACACTTCCCATAAGATCGGTGGGTGCATCTTTGGATACAGCATTTTCAAGATGAAGGATGAAGTCCCCTAAGGTGGTAAAGTCTGGAAAAAGGACTTTAATATCCAGCAGCTGATTGCTGTTATGAAGAAAGTTTGCACTAGGACCTGGGGTTCTGTAAAGCAGTACTCTATTGAATGAATACCAGCTGGTCAAGGTGATTTTGAAGACCAATGCCTCACAATTAGAGGCGGTTTGAAGGGGCTTAGAGAAGACTTTCAGATGTCCCTTGGAGATAATAGCTAAGCCTCTGCCCTTTTTTAGAGGGTGGTCTAATCTAGAAATGGTAAAGCTCAGGGGAGTGGCCAAAATAAGATCTCGGTCTGACCCGGCATCTGCCCAGGTTTCTGTAACGAACGCTAGGTCCAGATCCTGGGACTCCATAAATTCAGCGAAGCCTTTGCGTTTTTTTATATTAGAGACCTTGCATTGATAAGTGCTGCTTTAAAGCAGCTAGCACATGTCTGTGAGTGTGTTGAGTCAAAGATAGCGGGTTTGGGATAGACTGGGCCCCAGGAAGCATGCATAGGGGTGTTCCTTTGACTTTATTATTAGTCAGAGTGAGACGACAAAGAGGACAGGACCTCAGGGTCAGGGGATGCAGAGGTTTTAATGTTGGCCCAGGACAATAAGTGCCTTTACCTCTTATCTGAATCAGCTTATCTAGCGAATATTGCAGGTGTTCCAAGGTAAACTTGGCAAAATTGCTGGAGCTGAGCTTGGTCCGAGCGCGGACAGGTGCAGACGGGCTTGCCTTTGGTGCACCTTCTGCACTCCAGTGGCACGCACCCTGCACATCAGCGCTGGCATTTTGTTTAAATACCGCGAGGAACTGAAACGCTAGCCCGTCACCCTGTGGTGTGACCTGAAATAGTCAGACCTCACTTCCCCTCCCTTCCTCTCCCCCCGCTCTCACCAAAACAATCGGGAAAATATCCGTGGTGGACCGAAGAGCAGGAAAGTGGAGACCTTGATGCTGCAGCAAAGTGAGCCCTTATTAAAAACTATTTAACAGCTACCAATAACACATGACATTTAAAACAAGCTTTTTAAAACAGCAACAAGCGGCGTGTGGGCTTACGCCTTCATAGAACCCCCCTAGAACACACTATCAGGAAAATCCGCACTATCAGTGAAATCCACCAGCAAAACAGAACTCAGCAACAGAAGGCAAACATGTGGGAGAGACAATGCAAAAAGAGCACAGTCCAACAGGTATTGCATCAAAAGATTCACAAGGACTAGACCTGCTTTAACAAAAACATATGCTGGTATAAATGTGCATTCAATTGCTGGAGAGTATAGTGTCTACACTGCACAGTCTTTAGGTAAAGACTTTGACAATCTGGCAGGGACCGTTCAGGAGTGAGGTGACTCTTCCAAGATGTTTTAATTGGAGCAACAGGCAAGATGTATCCCAGGTCTAGCTTGTGATGGGCTGTGAGCCTTATCCTTGGCAGCTGGGGGTGCACATCTGACATGAAGGTACACTTGGCTAAAGGAATAGAAGAAGGACAATTCTGAGAATGCAACATTATTAAAGATTCTTTTTTTCTGGAGCAAATCTCCTTGGTGAAACATTTGTTAAAATGTTTACTAAGCATTTCAAGAATGAAAGCATGTGTTTTTTTTATAAAGAAAGGTCTTCTTGTCCCACGGATGCTTTCTTCAACCTCAGTGGTATTCCAAGAAATCCCCACCTGGACAATAGTCACCAAATTGGAAACTTCAATGCTCTTGACTGCTGGGGAGTAGTGTAATAATAAGTTCTGGTAGTATCCATGACTTTGTGTAACCTTAAAAAGATGATGTATTTGATGCAATGGTATGGACTATCTTTGAACAAGTTTATAAGATAGAAATCACTACTATGGGTCCAAAGTGGGTTTTCATCCCTTATCCATTATCAAAGAACAGCTCAAAAAGACAAGCTTTGTAGAAAGCTATAAGAGAGCTGTTAGGTGATGTATTCAGTTTAAAACTGCCAATTCAACTTGGTAAAAAAAAAACTTTAGTTAAGCCTAAATCTCCCTTTTTAATATATATGTCACCTCTAGGGTAGGACCTAAGTTTTACATGTCCGGGCAGTTAAAAACTCACATATCTGTAAGGCCTTCTTCTCTGATAGGATAACTTTGAATTACCTTATTATATTTACCAAGTGATATCTTTGGTTTGGGAGTAGGTAGGAATGCCATATGTGGTGTCCAGGGAAGTGTAGTCCTCTTTAAAGGTAGAGTTGGATTTTAAGTCACAATTCCAGAATTACCATTTTTAACAAGTTAGCATTGTATTGTCCTATCCATTTGGTTACTGCAGCCTGTTTCCTGAGTCTCATGAAACGGTGTAGTCGGCAGTTGGCCTTTGTGTGTTCCTTGCGTCCATGGCAGAATAGGAGGGAGAAGCTGTGTAGACCCCTACTTTTATTTTAAAGACACTGCCTCAGCTCACAAACAAAGAACCTCACACTAGACTGGGTATTTTCTTGTGTTGTGTTTTCACTCTATCACTGCTTAAGTGCAGCATAAACACTTTACACATTGCTTCTAAGTTAAGCCTGGCTTCTTGTGTGCCCAGCTACCTGAGGGTTAAGAGGGTTAAGAGCAGGTTAGTTTAGGGTCTTTTTTTGGTCTACCCTGACAATGTATTGTGGCTGTTGCTTCAGTAGGGTTTCCATCCCCAACCAATAACCCAATTTCTCACAACATACAATGCCACTCATTGAGTTACATGTGGCATCCTTCTGTGCAAATTATAGATGTTGGGTAAAGGAAAGGATTCCACATTGGGGAACTTACCTCTGAGTGAACAGAGGAGATAGTAAATTATTCTGGGATACTGTTAATTCCCCTTTTTTAAAGGATGACTCCTTCCCCGAATTGTTGTCACATGTCACCTGTGACGCTTGGGTTGTTCACTTCTTTGGAAATTGTAAATCCCCAATGGTTGAAATGCTGGCCACTTTCAACAAGGAAAAGACGACTTGGCCCCCTTACCTCTGGACATCATGAGCCAAGAAGTGTTAAGGGCCTTGAAGGAAAGTAAAGGGGGCAAGGCCACAGGTCCAGATGGAGTTCCAGACTGTGGACTGGATCGAGGAATGGGTGCGCCCTCTCTCCCTGATTGGCCGCATAGCAGTGGCCAAAATGATAATTCTGCCCAAGCTGCTGTACCTCTTCGTAAACGTCCCCGTTCCACTCACGATGCATTTTATTTTAAAATTACAGGCCTTAATGTTCGACTTGGTGTAGGTGGGGGGACAACCTAGAATATGCTGGGAGGTGCTAACCCTGCCTCAGGCACAGGGCGGACTGGTGGCTCCTGATTTTGCCCTTTATGCGTACAGCATGCAGGCGCAGTTCCTGCACAACTGGGTGCATCCTATGCCCTTTCAGCCCCATGTGGCAATTAAACTCGATGAACAGCACCACTTCCCTTATCCACTGCCATCTACCACCCATACAAATGGCCACGCAATGAAATAGACACTGTAGAAGCATTGTGGTGGGCATGGGAGGGACTGAGCAGACGCGCAAATACTGGTGTACTATATGCCCCTTCCATGCCACTAGCCAACAACACATTGATACCCCGCTCAGGGACAACAAGGCACAGCAGAGAGTGCACTCACACAGCTTACGGTTGGGCAAAGACCTATTCCCGGGGGGACACTTTTCTAACATTGATGCAAATGTGCGACCCAGCACTTCCGTTGGCACTAGACACACTGTTATACAACCAACTGCGGGCATCCTGCAGGGCCAAATTTGACACATTTCCGAACCCACCGCCCACACTCCCTGCACTTGAGAACATTCTCACTGTAACATCGGGCTGTAGGCTGATTACCCGGATATACATTATTACACAGCAAGATTTTCCGATTACAGTCCCAAAAGTTCAAGCAGCGTGGGAGGCGGACCTGGGGGCGGCTCTTATGGATGATCAGTGGGATTTTAGTTGTGGTCAACTAGAGATACTATCCCCCAACTACCACCTCAGACAGATCCACTTTAAATATATTCATCGTTTATACAGAACCCCAGTGCAATTACACCAAATGGGGCTGCACTCCGATGATCGTTGCTGGACATGTGGGGGCCCCCAGGCAACATTTATACACATGGCATGGCAGTGCCGGCCTATAGCTAATTTTTGGTTGCAAATATTACACCATATCAACAACATAACAGGCCAGGAGCTGCCCTGCACGCCAATGACAGCTCTGCTGGGTGTCATCCCTGAAGTCCCGCCAAAGCGGAGGAAATTAGCGGCTATGCTCTTACTGCTGGCCAAGCGACAGGTGGCTCTAAGGTGGGGTGTCACCCCCCCGACAATGAAGGAGTGGGTGTGGAATGTTACGTACTGTAAGACCAACCACGGCCCGTGGAGGGAGTTCTGTGGGGCGGTAAGGCGGGGCGGGAGAGGGGCTGGGTGGGGGGTTATAAAAACCGGAATATGGATAATTGCAGGTAAGTAAACAATGAAATAAATAAAACAAATTTGTTTTATTTATTTCATTGTTTACTTACCTGCAATTATCCATATTCCGCTTTTTATAACCCCCCACCCTGCCCCTCCCCCGCCCGCCTTACCGCTCCACGGAACTCCCTCCACGGGCCGCGGCTGTGTAAGACCCAGCTGGAGGAATACTGGGAGCTAATGTCGACACGATCCCGACCCCGGGGCATATGGGAACCATTTGTGAGCTGGCTGAGCTCGAGAGCGATTGATGAACATTGATGTGGATATAGAAATGTTGAGCTGTTTGTAATGTGCTGGAACATGGGAAATGTGCCCCCTATTGTTATATTAACATCTGCAATTTATATTGGGAGCGAGATAAGAGATACCATTCTGCCTTAAGTATTGAGCTGAATAACCTGTAAACGTATCCTCTATGCTGATAACCCTCCTCAACTGGCAGTATGATCTACAAGCAATGTGCCGCTGTTGTTCTGTTGTTGTAAGTAATTTCTAAGAAATGCCAATAAAAGAAATACAATTAAAAAACAAGCGCAAAAGCATTGGTTTTTCATTATAGCGATGACTCAACTAAGTTTTCAAATGGCGATTGTACTCCTTAAGAAAAGTGTTTTTAGACATGACCAACTTTATTTCCTTGTTGTATATTGAATATTGCCTTGTATCATCTGTTATAACTCTTATGTTACCCATGTGTAATGTATTTGTCTTTTTATTTATGTATACTTTTATGGTTGTTGTAAACATACCGAATAAAGTTTTCGAAATCGTAATCGATCGAATCGAGTGAACAGATACTGAGAGCTGCTGCTTGTCTAAGCTCTGGCATAGCTTCCAAAATACAATACACAAATGCCATAGATTACTCTGAAGAAGTCACGTGTATGCCCAGTGATTGGTTTGCAGAGAGGAGAGTCTTTTAAAGAGTCTAATACAAATATTGCATATATTGCGAATCAGGAAAAAAATATCGAGCGGTGGGTCATTTGAAGAACATTCCATGCATCTTAGACAAAGTACAAAATGAGAATTAGCATTATTTGGTGAGGACAGAGGGCTCAGTGGAATGGTATTTGCTTTTGCAATGAAGCAGATATTTTGGTTGGACATGTTAGATGCATGATTGTGCTAAGAAGCAAAATAGCTTAGACATAAATGGAAGTGAGGAGGCCTTCATGATTTGAGGAAAAATGGGCCATAAAGGGCACAAGGTAGACTGTATGAGTGGAAGGGGGAGAGACCACTACCAGTGATATGACAGGGATGGTAAAATGAGATTTGTATATCAAAGACTAATTTATTTGTTGAATTAGTGGGAACTGAGTTATGGAGGTACGGAAATGGTAATGAGGGACTATGTGAGTGTGTACATGTATTCATATGCATGTCTAGAAATATATTTGTTTAAGCTAGGTGAATTTAAAGAAAACAGGGATACAAGTGGTGAGGTACCCTTTGTATACTAATAGAGTAACTATTCAAATTAAAGATGCCTAGCTGACTACCACCTTCGGGTGAAAGAAATAATACAGTACAGGAGTTTGTGTGATATGTGGTAAAGGGAGAGCTTCTCATAATAAGGTAACTTTCCACCACCACGATATACTCCTCAAATGGACTCCCACTGTAGGCCAAGGAGATCCCAACTTATTAAAACCTCCAATCTAGGATGGCCTTATATCTACATTCTCATTTAAGCTTTAAAAAATGATTTTTGCAAACATTTCAGCTGTATACTGTCCAAGTAAAAAGATCAGTACTCATGACCTGGCATACAACATGTAGAGGAGCATATGCTCCATTGTTGCATATGGACCGTAGTAAATTGGGCTAATATTTGTGCAGGATGTGCGACATGCACAAGTAATATGTCCACAATTGCCTTACAGGGAACCAAGGACCCCGCTGTATTGCGTGACTTTCTCAGGGTAGAGAAGCAGTGCAGTAGGAGTCTATTCAGGGGAGGTTGTGTGGGCTAGCAATCACAATTCGTGGGCAAGCAATTACCCTCAATAAATGATAGTCCAGTCAGTGATTTTTATTTAGAGGAAAAAGGAAAAATATGTTTATCACATTCACACTACTCAATACTACACATTAATTTATAAATATGCATATAAAACAAATTTAAAAAACCTTACATGACATTATGAAATCATATTTGACCTCCTAAAGAGTCATGACCCCCAAATCACCTAAACCAGACCGCACATCACGATATGGGGATATCATTTTATCTAAAACCGCCATTTTTGAGAGTCATCAAAACATATTAGGCAAGCCTTGTCAAAGTTTCACCATTTTAAAAGACCAACAAGCTACATATGGAGAATACATTCTCTTCGTGTGTAAATGCAAAAATCAATAATATGTATCTATATATGAAGTAATTGTTATGATTAAAACATCATACAGCAATATACACAGTTAACAAAGGAATTTAATTAGAAGCATAGATGTTTCTGTGTCTTTTATACACTTTAAGTCTACATGACATGCAACAGTAGAAACATCACCTAGAGGGCACTTGACTCCACATATCTTCATTATAAATTTTCAAGCCACATAAAATGCAGCCATAAAATCATCCTTAGAGAGTGCTGCACTCCCAGCAGCAAAGCAAAATCTCTAGTCTTGGAAAGGTTTGAAATAATGGTGAAAATCCTAGAGGAGGGTGATAATTTCCATGCCCCTGTAAACATAGGGTCAGTTTTAAATGCTAGAGGGGGGACTGCTGCACTCTTACAGCTGCCCAGCACACTCTTTTTCATTTTGGTGGTGTGCCTGCCCGTTTTGGGGCCACCACAAGCAAGAAAAATATGTGAATCTGATAGCTTTGCAAGCAATTATGGGGTGCTCAAGCCAGGATTAGTCAATATACATTTAAAAAAAAAAACATTTTTATTGAACATAAAGCACAGAATCACCAGTACATTATCACAGTGCAAGTCAAAGGTTATACAGTACAATATATTGATGTTTGTCTCTACAAATATCAGGGATGTAAGAGGTCACCAAGTCCAGTTGTTCTCATCGCCATATCTTTTGTGGGAGAAGTACAGATTACCCCCCTAAAGGCATTCCAACCTCCCCATTTGTCGTCCCACTTTTTAGGGCAGCCTCTGTGTTTATATACCTCCTTCTCCGCGATCATACTTCTGTCCATATCCGCCACCCACCCGATTATCAGCGGTGGTCTGTTGGATCCCCAGTGCATCGCTATAGCCGGTTTAACCAATAAGTATCCGAGTGCCACCCATTGCTGCTCCACTTCCGATTAGTCAATATTTGAACAGCGGGTCTACTGCTGTGCTCATCAGCTGGCCTTTTTTTTTCCCAGCATTTGTTTGCTTATCCAGAGGTAGCCGGTCCCACCCAGGATACCCCAGGGATATTAGTGCAGTGGGGCCTGCGGGATGAGGTCTGCTCCCTCGAGTTTGGCTTTTTCCCTCAGGCTGGCATGGGAGTTGTAGTCTTCTCTATGCCTGCTCCATGTGTGCAGGGTGCTCTATTTGTTATTGGCTGCCCTGCTCCCCATAGATACAGTCATGGGGAGCAAGACAAGGTCACCACCATTAGGGGCTGCACGACAGTGCTCCCCCTTGCTTATGTTGGTTCAGGGGCCCCATGGTTTGAGGTTCCAGGGCCCCAGATTACCTTCTTGCTTTGCCCGGAAGCGAGATCTGGGCCCCTAGGGACGAGTGGAGATATAGGAAGGAGCCCTATGCAAGCCCCTCCTCTGAATAAGCAAAGTTATCACAACTGTGTCATCCACCAGGCTCTGGTCCACCCCTGCTGAAATGCAGCAGAGCATTGCTCAGAAAACGATCATAGATCACCACATTTAAACAGGCCATAATTTGGACCCTGTTAGGCTGATTTAGACAATCCTGGATTCATTCTACTCCTGGTGGTGGTCTCTAGCTCCCAGGAATCCAGGTTAGTGTACTTGGCAGTGATCTAGTGCCACTGGCTCCCTTAACCAGCTTTTCTCCTGTTCTTTGTTCTCTGGTGCTCCCTCTCCTCTTGCTTGGGTGCAAAAATCCAGATTTTCTATCCAAATGGTCCTCAGAGAGGAGTCAGACACACTGGCCCTTGGTGACATCCACTGATCCTAAGGTCACTGGGGCAGAGTCCTTTGTCCTTTTGGGCAACAGGCTTTTCTCCTTCCAATTGACCATGGCTGTTGCAGTTCCAGGGTCTAGCAGCATAAAGCACACAAAGCCCTCTCTCTCGCTTGTGCATGTTTTTTAAAGGGGAGAGGAAGCTTCTAGAAGCCAGACACAGGGTGCCACATCACCTCTCCATCCCAGTCCCAACCACCTGCATAGCATGCTGGAACAGTTCAAGATGGTATCATTGAGGAGTCACTGGCCACATCTCTTCTGGGGGACTCAGCTCCACCCCTTGCTAATATCACTGCCAGGGCCTTTCCCATCAAAACCTCAAAGAGGAGCTCCCTCCTGTGTTGGTTCCAGGCGTCTGGGCTTCCTTCTTTGTTCAGTGGATCTGGGCTGTCCCTAACCCTGGCACAGAGTGATAGGCAATTAACAGATGCAGATTTCATCCCAGCTCTTTCATCTCAGGAGCTGAGGGAAGCACTGTTAATTACTCATTTGTATGAGGCAGCCTTTGTTTCCTCTGCCGAGGAGAAATATAAATAACTTGACCCAGCAGGGTGACTAAATGTGTGCGCTATGATCTTGAACTGAGCCAGAGAAATATGACAATTCTGGCTGACCCATTAGATGGACATATAGTTTCTTGGGACTGGCATAATCCATCTTGGTGCACATGTTGCACCCCATTTTGATATTTTGATGGAGTGTATAAGCCAAAGTTCAAAACTGCAGTCTAAGGCAGATTTTCCCCTATGTGTATAATAAAGAGTCACTAGAGACTACAGACAAACCAGTAAATTATACTGACTTTCCCTATGAGTGCCCACTAACATTTGAAGACCTACCCCAGGTCAATATCTAACCCTAAGCCTGAAGAGTCCCTCTGTACCAGACAGCCTGTACTCAGTAACTGGGCAATGCACAACAGTAGTCTCAGACGCTCAGCCCATAAGCACTCACATGTACCCAGCCAAGCACCCTTTATCCTAACTGCTTTGCAGTGGCATTATCTTAAAAGGCGTAAAGTGGTGTTAAACACATGCAGTCCAATTGTGATATGACTACAGTGGGTACGACACAAGTAATAAAACTTATGCACAGTAAAATGTCCTAAACCATTTGATAAAAAAGCAAAAAATCTAAGCGTGCCAAATGGGCGGAGCCCATTTTTTACGATGGACCAAATTACATAGTGCCTGTGCATAAGAGGTGATTCAAGGGCTACTGTCACTAACCATTGCACAGATACTGATAGCATTGGTCAGTGTTGCATTTTCCCTGTCACTGTATGGCACCACAATACTGCCATTGGAAAGACCTAGGGGAGCCAGATAGAAGGGTTTTTCTGAAGTTACTCCATCACACAAGATTTCCTGTAAAACCCTGGTCCTATCTGAAAGGGAAGCATAGGGAGACCGTGAAAATCTGCACAACTTCAATGATGGTGAACTTGTAACACATCTACCTGTGACTACTTGCTCATAAACATGCTTCTTTAATATGGCACTCAGAGATTCTCTCAAATGCGGTGGACCACACAGCCATGAAATGGAATTAAAACTCAGACTGAAGGTATTAGATGGATGGCATAGCATAAGTTTTGCAACTTCTTCTGACAACTGAAAAAGGGGCCAAACAGTGCTCATTTCTTTAATGTAACTTCTACATGGTAACCCTCCTAACACATTTCAATTAACTGCAACAACACAAAGAACTGCAGATTCACATTAACTAAATAGTCCATTATTATGTGATTTGTATGTTTTACCCCAACACAGTTTATCCTGCATCAAACCTTATTTTGCCTGCAAAGTTTAAGAAGTGGTATTGCTATGGAACAAGCAAATTGTGTTTTGTTAACAGAAATTTGTATCATATCTTATAAAACTATGACAATATCAAATAAAATGTAAGATTTTCATAGTGTTTCTTTAGAAAAAAAAGAAGACTAGGGCATTTAAAGGCGAAATCACATCCTTATTAAGAGTCAACACACAAATCCAATACTAAAAAGAGAGCTTTGAGACCATACACACATAGTATGTAGGAGCCCTCACCTCTAAAGATTCATTATTCATGAAAAGCTCTCTTATAGATTATCAGCCTTTGGGCACCATTTTAATTGCACAAAGTATCTCATCATTAGAAATGTTAATAATGCATTACCTCTCCTTTAATGTGTAAATCATTAAGTTAACTAAAAGCAAAATACTCCAGAGAATCCTGAAATGCATATTACAAGCATTTCTTTCAAATGAAAAAGGCAACAGCATATTCTGTGGGGAAATTGGACCCAAATGAAGAAACCTACAATATAACATCAATTATATTAAGCAAAGAGGAGGGATTGAAAGGAACCCTCTTATGTAATTTATTTTCCCTTATTTAATGTATTTACAATTCTCTTGTCAAATAGTGCAGTCTATTGCCACAGTTCATCATAATTTGCCAAATGCAGTTACAGATTTTTAGTGTAAATTATACTTTTGAAATTTGTTAATGCCACAAAGTGCATGCTTATTTGCAAGAAAAGTTTTGAGAAAAGTTTGAAAAAGAAGCATGGACAAAACCTGTT
The DNA here is from genome assembly GCF_964204655.1 of Triturus cristatus. NCBI lineage: Eukaryota > Metazoa > Chordata > Amphibia > Caudata > Salamandridae > Triturus > Triturus cristatus. The sequence continues at coordinate 1,118,105,854 of NC_140592.1, forward strand.
AGCCCTCATAATATACAGTACTTTACATGACTGATTGGATGGTACATTTTACAGCTTGGAAAGTAAGAGTGAGTGAAGTAGGTATAAAGTACACATCAAGGTCGTATCTCTGGGTGTAAAAGTTGGTCAGTGGATCTTCACTGCTGGCCACATAATGTCTACAAGTTTTAATTGAAATCTTATGTGGAAGTATGTCACTATGGCTTTAGGGTGGGATGCCCTATGAAGTGCCCCATTAGCACCAATGACTCTCCAACCTGTGTTTCCTCATCTTGGCAACCAATCAGCAGTACCCTGTACCACCAACTAACCAGCACTCACAAATATCCCGTCCCATCATGAAAGACCTTCTAAAGCAGCCCTTCAGGAGACAACTGTGAAGGAAGCACTCCATAAGTGCCTATAGCTCCCTAGACCAGGTTCCTTCATCCATAGGTAGCCAATTAGTAGCGCAGCACAATGCAGCCAATCAAGAAACAACTTACAAGCAAGGCACTATGAGCTCCTGCGGCTCCCTAATCCACCCTCCCTTGAACAGGCAGTCAATCAGCCGATGCCTGTACCACTGACCAGCCGTCTCCCAGAAAAATCCCTTCCTGCTGCAAAAAGTCTTCAAAAGCATGCAATCAAGAGACAACTAAGAAGAAACGCACCATTTGTACACGTGGCTCAACAAGCCATACTGCCTCATCCAGTCAGCCTTAATAAGCAGTCCCTTCACCGATGATCAGCGTTAGAAATGGGGGTCTCTAGTTGGTAGGGGTAGGTACCTTTGACCAAGTAGGGGCCCTTGCTTCTAGTCAGGGAAAGGGGGTACACTCCTGGATAACCCCTGCTCACCCCCTTGGTAGCTTGGCACAAGCAGACAGGCTTATCTCAGAGGCAGTGTGTAAATCATTTGTGAACACATACAGTAGTACAGTGAAATCACTACAAATGGACACCACATCAGTTTAGAAAAATAAGTAACCTTTACTAGACTTAACACAAGACCAAATGAAAAAAATCCACAATACTGTAATAAAAAAAGAAGTCTTTAAAATGGTAGAAAATAGCTTAGTTCAATGTAGATGGTAAATGCGCCACTTTACTCTCAAAGTACCTTAGATGCGTCACACAATGTAAACAAAAGGGTCGCAGGGAAGTTGATGCGCCGTTCCTTACACTCAGGGGAGTGGATGCGTCGGTTCCTTACTGCAGCACAGGGGAGGTGATGCGTCGCTTCCTTACTGTGTGTGGAGTTGATGCATCGTTTCCTACTGCAGCCTGGTGACGATGCGACAAGATGGTGCCTCGATGCGATTCGACGATCCTGTGCGATGCGACAAAATGGCGTCCTTGATGCGATGCAACACTGTTGAATGCGATGCGTGTACGCCCGACGGCCGTGCGGCGAACTTGGTAACTTCTGAGCCGCGACAGGCCCTGCGGCTTCTCCGGTGATGTGGCGGCGACATGCTTGTCTGGTGATGTGACACGCTTCGCCGGTGATGCGATGGTGAACAGCTGCAGTGGCGGCACGCTTCTTCAGTGGTGCGACGGCAACTGCTGCTGTGGCGACACACTTCTCCTTGTTGCGTCGCGCTTCCATCTCCCAGCGACATGCAGTCTTCTCAGAAGGCCCAAACAACAGTAGGCACATCCCTGCAGGTAGAATTCCCAGCAAGGGAATTCAGGGGAGTTGGTGGTGAAGTCTTGTATCCCTGAGACTTCAGGCAGGAGGCAAGTACACTTCAAGCCCTTGAAGATTCTTCTGCAAGATTATGAAAACTTAAAAAACGTCCTCTTCCTCTTTCCTTGCCAAATAAAGTAACCACTGCAGTCCAACCCCAGAAATAGCACAGCACAGGGGCAGTCTCCTCCTTCAGCTTTCTTGGTTCTTCTCCTTGGCAAAGGTTTGTCTTGATACCCAGAAGTGATCTAAAGTTCTGGGGTCTGGGCCCCAATATTTATACTGCAAAATCCTTTGTCCTCTGAAGGCAGAGGGTGACTGTGCCCAGCCAAAACCAGTTCTGTGAAGCTTCCTGGCAGGAGGTGGAGACAGCATTGTTGAAAGCAGACATAGCCCAAGTAGCTGAAAGGAAATCTCCTCCCCCTACTCTCTATTCTATGAGGGTTCAGGTCAGTGAAAGGAAATTTCTGCCCCCCCCCCCCACTCTCTATTCAATGCAGGCCCTAACCAGCCCAGCCCTGACCCATCAGACTGCTGGAGCCAAAGCACTCTCCAGCCCCCTGTCACTCACAAACCAGACATGGAATACACAAACCTAGCAGAGACATGCTGGATAGTTAGTCAAGAAAATACCTACTTTCTAAAAGTGGTATTTTCAAACACAGAATGTAAAAATCACCCACACAAAAAAATGTATTTTAACATTCTGAGTTCAGGCATACCAAACTTGAATTTCTACCTTTTTCCCTGGGTCAGTTAGGATTATAAGATGTTAAAATCAAACTGCCCATCCTGGCCTATGGGAGCAGGTAGCCTTGCAATAGTGAAAAACAAAATTGGCTGTAATTCACTATCAGGACATGCCACACACATCAGGGCATGTCCTACCTTTTACATACAATACACCCTGCCCGTGGGCCTACCTTAGGGGTGACTAATATGTAGAAAAGGGAAGATTAGGGACTCGCAATTGGGTGTACTGTACTTGCCTAGTCGACATGGCAGTCCCAGACTGCACACAGGCTCTGCAATGGCAGGCCTGAGCCACATTTTACAAGCTGCTTCTGTGGGTGGCACAATCAGTGCTGCAAGCTCACCGGCAGCATTTGATTTACAGACCCTTGGCACACATGGTGCACTGTACTAGGGTCTGACAACTAAATCAAATAAGCCAATCATGGAGTCACTAATCCAATACAACACTTTACAATAGGGAGCACTTGAACTTTGGCACTGAATAACAGTAGCAAAGTGCCAAAAGCATCTAGACCAGCAAAAACATAGCAAAAACACAGGAGGCAACAGTGAAAAAATGGAAGGGAGACCCACACCAATGGTGCCAGGTCTAACAATCAGCCAGTATACACACAGGTACAGTCCCTCCATGGAAACCCCACAGTAGACCTTAATCACCACGCCAAATTCCAAAGCTAATGGGCAATCCCTCAATTGTATGTGACTTCATAGAAAAAGATTTCACAGAGTACCATTTCTGATAAACTATTGAACCTAAACTGTTTAATGAAAATTTTCAGAATGAATGGCAAATACCATTTCAAAGGAACCAATGCAAAGAATGCCTTATTGGTCGAAATTGGATTTTACATGCATACTTTTGATGGTGTAAATGCAATAATTGCAGGTTTTAATTTCAGAAACTATTTTATTGGAGGTATTTAATTCAGTGTTTTACTTGAGGGGAACTCACTTCATATTTATAGATTTTACATTGTCAAACATTGCTTTGCTTGCTTTTAATTTGCTGACCCCTCATCACCTCTTAACACCATCAATCCTAATACTTCACAGCCCTTAAACACCATCCATTCCTGTCCCTAACCCCCCACTACGCCTAAACTACACCCATCTCTGAAATCTTAAAAGACTTTTGTACCTCTAAACTCCACTCATCCAAGAAACCAAAACATCCCTCACTACATCTAAAGTACACTGATCCATAACCCCTAAACTACCCCTGTCCTTGAACCATAAAAGCTCTTTGTACCCCTACACTCAAGCCTTCCCTGAACCCTAAAATCCCTCACTACTTCTAAACTCCACCCATTCCTAAATCTTTAAAAAAGCCTATTTATGCCTAATCTTCACCCATCCCTGGCCCCTAAAAACCCATTACCATTCACAAACCTAACTGTCAGTACTACTTTCACAGGGCCAAAGGGCACACACAGGTTACTGGGCCCAACAGTGGGGGTTGAGGCCTTTTTCTCCTGTTGTTCCGGACCCTGACCTACTATGAATCCCGAGCAACTGGGCAAAGTACCCCTTTCCGCACTTAACTGTCAGAAGTAGATGTGAACTAGATGTCTACAGCTCCCTCCTTCTCTACAATACAAGTCTATAGGTGGGTGACAGCTGGGGAGTGGGGAGCTGGGCACAGCCTCACACTTACACCTGAATAGGCTGTGTTCTGTCTCAATACAAAGGACTGCTTAATCCCTTCTCTGAAGTCTCCCCTACTTCAAAGGCACAACTGGGTATATGTACTGGACCTCTGACACCATCAACTCAGTGCACTTCTGGACCTGTGGATACTCTGCTGTGCTGCTGATGGACTGCCACTCTGCTGGACTGCTGGACTGCTGCTTTGGTAGAATTGCTTTTCTGCTGTGCTGACCTGCCTGCTGCCCTCCTTGCCTGGGTGCGAAGGACTGGATCTGCCACCACTTGAACCCAGAGTGACCCGAAGGGCTTGCTTGCCTCCTGTTTGTAGTCTCACGGGCATCAAACACTCCCAACTCACCCTGCTATAGAACCTGGACTCTGACATCTGAGAGTTGTGCCCCGCCAAGTGGTGCCAACCAAGTCTTGGGCCCTTGAAAGTGGATATAAAGTGCTGCTCCAGCAGAAATCCACAGATCAATGCCATTGCACCGCTCGTAACTGGCAAATCTCCCAACGACGATGACGCATTGCCGCTATTGCGAGGATCAAAGACATGGCCAACTGCATGGTGCATTGTCTCCATTCCCGACACATCCTCGACTTTGCGTGGCTCAGATACAGTGCGCTGCCTTCCTTCTGAGGTTCGACAACGACGCATCACCCCTCTGCTTAACACATCTTTGCTTCAACGCAACTAAGGTACGTTGCAGTTGGCCAAGGCTGGTCCCTGTATCTGATCTCCGCTGTGGTCGTCCTAAACGTTTGGAGTTGACCCGGTCTAGCCCCGGTTGGTACTTTATGCTTTTAAGCACTGCATTTCAGTTTATTCTTTAATAATGAATAACACTGGTTATGCTAATTGTATTTTTGTCATTTTGGCCTTGTTTTGCTTATTAAATTAAGCGCTATTGTTCTGAAAACAGGTGTTGCATCATTTTGTGTGATGTTTTCACTGTTTGAAGTATTGCACAAATACTTTACACATTGCCTCTCAAGCTAATTCTGACTGATCTGCACCAAGCTACCAAGGGGTGAGCACAGGTCAATTTAGGGTGTGTCTAGGACTTACCCTGACTAGTATTGTGTTCCTGCTTGGAGAGGGTGCATACCTCTGCCAACCATAATCCCAGTTTCTAACAGTGTTCCACCTGTCTCTCTCTCTTCTAATATCTGATTATAACTTTTAAGATAATCTGTTCTTGTTTTCCAAGCTAATAGTGCTCCACTCTATTCCCTATATTCAAAATACTGGCTGTTACTAACTTTCAATTTGTCATATATTCTCATATTAAGGAGTGCCCTACATTTAGTTTGGAGGCTTTCTAACTCTAATCTTAATTTAGAAATTATGATAAATTCTTTCTGTAAATTCAGTTGTAGCTCTTTTTCCTTATCTGCAATCTTCTTGATAAGTTCATCCTCCCATCTTTTAGTTATACAGCCTCTGATGCATGCCTCATAGAGATTCCAAACCATGATACTTAGCAGAACCTACACTGTTCTGAAGAAAAATCTTTAGATGAGCACCTCAATTCCTGAATGACATCATCAGGTGGGAATGCTCTATTCAATGTTCATCTTGTTATAGGTCTAGTAATTGGCAGATCGAGGGTAGGTTTAAACAGCCAAGTGATGAGACAACAGCATTGGCATGTGGTTAACTCATTGTATCATTTCTGCAACATTTTAATTGACCAGAAAAAAGTCTATAGGGGAACATGATTGTATTTTATACTTTGAAATGTGTAACCTATTTGATCTCCATGTTTTTACACCATATATCTGTTAACCCTAGATGTTTATCATCTAATTTTATTTCCTACTTCTTTGTGACACCCTTATATTCTTTGGTTTTGAGGTTTTGTCTAACTGTACATTTGATACAACATAGAAATTGCAGTCTAAGGCAATTAAATTGGAAGGGTCATCACAATTGGTGCCATAATACTCAATACATGCAAAACATATCCAGCTAATTTTTATAACAGCTATTATCCATCTTCCAAAAGACTCTGTTTTATAATCTTCAAGTGTAACTCCTGCATTATTTTTGATAACTATCGCTACCCCCTTTGTATCTCTAGTGTGATCTGAACAGATTATATCTTTCACCCATGCGAGACTCCTAAAAGACCACTTGCATTCTCTTCTTTCTAAATGTGTTTCTTGGAGAAGACTGACATGGGCTTTCACTTCTTTCAAATGTTCTGCAATTAGCCTCTGCCTCTTTCTATATCTCAAATCATTCATAGTCTGTGTAATGTTTTCAACCATAATCATTTGATGCTTATGCTTTACTGTCATCCGAGGTTGTAAGCCAGATAATAGTGATTTGTATGTTTGACTTTTAGATAGATTGTGTCATGAGTTTTTTTCTTTTTTCCCCATATAATTCCCACCCATTCATGCCCACCCTGAAGAACCCTCCCCTAAATTCCCAGGCGTCATCCACTATGTATTTGCGACATAGATACTTCTCCTGTAATCCTATGTTTCTTATAATTAAGCCACTAATATTTGTGATTATATTTTTTTGATCAGCTCTTCTACTTTTTCCACATTTCTCTCAAAACCGCAGGGGACTTGAGTTGTACATTGGCCCCTAATCACTTCATCCCTGATATCTTGTTACTCAACTCCCACTGATGCTGTGCTGTCCCTTTCCCTATATCTGATCTTATCTGGTAGGAAAAGGATCCATAGTTACATGATTTCGCCCTTAAAGCAGCCCTTAGTATTTTCTCATTTGGTGAAGATGTTGAAATAAAATAAAATTGTCCTAGGAGCTTTACAGAGGGATTTCATTTGAAGGGTTCCCTATGGACCCTCTGAATTACTGCCACCAAATCAACTCGCTCCTCTTTCTTTATGCAGCCATCCATCAACATTTTGGTCACATATTGTTTTAGGTCTGTACCTTCAACCTCTTCTGGGACATTAAGAATTCTCATGTTGTTCCTCCTAGAATGTATTTCTAACCTTTTCAAATGCTCTCTTAATTGAGTGTTCGCTCTCTTTAAGAAAGTAATTTCTTTTGTATTTTTCTGCTGCTGTAAGTTAGTTTTACTCATATCTTCTTCAAGTAGCCTAGTCTGTTCTGCCAGTGCATCAGATTTGACATCTAGTGCAACACAGACCTCCTGAATTTCTTTCGGATTCTGCTCCGATGTTTCACGTTTTGACATGATTTCAGCTTTAGAGCTCAATAAAATATTTTCTAAAGTAGTATTGTCTCTACCATGCAATTTGTGAGTGTTGCTGTTGCCGTTGGCTCTGATGTTACTTGTGTAGGAAATAGCTGCAATTTCCTTATCTGCCCCTCTTCGTGCTTGTCTTGATTGTTTATGGCTAGATGTTCATAGCAATGTTCATAGCTATTTATTGTCTAAAGGGGTGGCACTTTTCTGCAACATGGTCTTAAGATTGTCACAAATCTGTTTTACTTGTACTGACTGGTATTTTACCTGTGCATCTGTTATACTCCCCCCTGACTTAGTCACCTCAGCTACCTTCTAGTTTTTCTCCATTATTTTAAAGTATGAGTTCAGTGATGGCGTTAGTCCACCTCACATTTATTTCCTTGTAGGGTCCTTTCTGCCATAGATTTATATATATATATATATATTTTGGAATGATTATGTGGAAACATTTTGGCTGAAACTCTCTTTTAAGTAATTATTTTATCATTTGCCAAATGAAGGGTGGTGATATGTGCCTCTCTGCTATATGTTCTTGTCCTCAATGTATACCTATTTGTTCAAAGGTAATCTAACACATGCTGGCTACTTGATTCTATTTATCCAATGTTATTTTAGGCTCTTTTGCCTGGGTTCACAATTTCCCTTGTGTGCCTCTTCCACCACCCCCAATAAGCACACTCTCACCTTGAATATCTGTTGTTTCTGTTCTCTCAAATACTCAAATATATCGGCCACAATATGTGTGACTCTTCCAAAGTATGAAGGTACTATCACGTTGCATTATATGTTCTGCCTCAAGATCCAAAATGAAGGTCCGCTTCTCCCAGTATGTGTATCGGAGGCTTGCAAGTGCCTCCTTGACAACAGTACTAGTGCTACCTCTGCCTCCACTTCCCGGGAGGGAAACATGCACTGCTGCTTCCCTGCAGTGACATATGAAAGACAAGGTGCAGACCAAGAGCGACTCGGAAGATGGCACCAACCGTACTGCAACGGTGAGCCTCCCCAAAACATGACTTGTTCTGAGTGTCAGGAGGCAGTTCTAGTGAGCTGCAATGAGGCAATGAGTCATGCAATGGGCATTTTCTGGCCAAAAACAGAACACAACATTACATTACTCTGGAGAGCACTCCCAAGCACCACAGATTGTCATTAGGCTGCCATCATGTTCCTCCCGTATTCCCACCTTTATTTGAATCTATCACATGCCTCCATCTTCATAGTCAATTTCTAGACACCAAATGTGATTTAGAGGGTCTGAGTTTTATATTGGGGTTCTGCTTCTTTTCAAGCACATACTTCTCTCCCTCTTCCTCTTGAAAAGCTGTCTGTCACAGGAGGAGAGACTCAGAAGCTCATAGTCTAACAACACAGGCCATGAGACTGACTAGGGTTCACACCTGGATGTCAGGCACAGTGATGTGTGCATCAAACCATTAATCCTGGGATTCCAGTTGTACTGTTTATGATTCCTTTATTTGTACCTCCTCCTCATTCTTGGAACAAGGTCCTCCAGTGCACTGGCCTACCACACTTGAAACTTGAGTGGTTGTGACTTTCCCAAGCTCAACGTCCTCTTCCTCTTCAATGTTCACAACCATTTTAGCCTCTTGCCCTGCCCCCCCAGTCTAATCTTTTTGCTCATTCACCTGAATTGGGTATGGTGCAGGTGGCATCTGTTTGACAATCTCAGTATGTACTACATCAGTTTTTCCTTGTACTTTATCCTTTCGAATCAAACTATGCTTCCCATAAGTGAAGGGCAATCCCATCTCCATATGAGGGGAGTTATGTTTTGCAATGTCTCCATTTTGAATGGGATTGACTTCACCCATGTGTTCAGACACCTCATATCAAGGACCATCCTAAAACTGCCCAAGATCTTCATTATCAAAAATACTATTGAGTAGAATCCCATATCTCATTGGTCACATCTGTGATAATGTCTTTCATCACTAACAAAGACTGTATTGCTCGGGGCAAAGCATTTTTCTTGTCCTTGGTTTATGGCCAAAGTGATGGTTAGTTTTCTGACTTGGGCGGCGGGGTAGACTCAAGAATGATTCAATCTGGTTCCCTGACTGAATGCACTGGAGTATCAATGCATCTGAAGTAAATTCTATTCAAGACTTTTGGAAATGCTGAATTCTCTCTCGGACCAGAGGCTCATGGTCACTTTCAGCATCGGCAGTTTGTTTGTTGCTTGCTTTTTTATTTTAATGTTTGTTATTGCTTATTCCCATAACCTTTTGGCTTAAATGTGCTCGTATGGTGCTGTAAGTCTTGTCCTCTTAATGGCTGTCATATTTAAGATTTACTTGTAGATATATGGGAAATATGCAGAATTTTCTTGAAAGAGGAGGAATGTTTTCTTTATTTCTGTTGTTCCTCTTGTACTGAACCACCCTCTTCCTCTTCAGAACCAGAAGAAAAATGAGATAGGTCTGATTCTTTTTTATCCAATGAAACCTGCTTTGTACCTTTTCTCATTTTAGAGATTGTCTACAGGAATAGTCTCTTTAGTCTCTCATCCTCTCTTTCCTTCCTTCGCTTCTTTCTTGGTAGAAGGGAGAGACATGTTTTGAATGATTATGAATCCATTTACTTACACAGAAACGACAAAATAATCTGGCAACCTCAAGATTTCCACTTAAATTCATATATACATACTATCAATATTTCAATCTACGGCCCAAAGAGTTTAACACATTCTTTGCACATATCTTTATATTGTGAATCAATATATCAGTAGAAAATCCAGCAGAATATAATTCCTTTTGTCTGAACAGGCAATATATCCTGGACATCAGTACTGCAGGTCAACAGAAACAATACAACATTAGGCTAAAACATCATTCACAAATACAAACATACCAAATCTCGCCTTCATTCACAACCCTTTCACTAATACATCCAAATAATAAAGCAATTTATGTATTATAATATTAATCTACAACTAAGTCTTGTCAGCACTATACACCAAACATAACAAAAGAAAACTATAAGAGAAGAGTTCTTACTTTTCAAGCCGTTGGTTCTGAATTGAACTAACTATTTCAGCAACTTTTGGACAACTCTAACTGAGTGTCTTTATTCTTTGATTCAAGAGTCATGCACAGCATAACTCTTGGGGAATTTAGTCAGACTGCAAAGATATATCCATGAGCATTGTTTTTCTCTCATATAACATACTTGCTTGGCCTAGCCTTCATTAACCCGTATAATCTGCTCTATTTGAGCAGCATTAAGTAGCAATAAATAAATTAAGGCTTTGAGCAGTTTCATACAAAATGAGCACTGGCTGAAGGGCTCACCGAGGAGCCTGAACAACGCCATGGTACAATCTTAGAAAGTGCTAAATAATTTTTCTTCAGGGGAACATTTAAGACATTTGCTGTTTTTGAATGAAATTATAGAAAAGTTTGTAGACATAACTAGTAAACAACTAAACATAACACAGTAACATACACAGAGCAATATAACATCACAACTGAAATATAGCATGGCACATCACATCACAGCAAAGCAGAACACAACACAAAAATTGCAGTGCAAGAAAACAAAACCACATTGCAATGATGCAGCATAGAAAGACAGCAGCACAAAATACAACAGAACACGTCACCAGCACAGCAAATGTGCACAATTGCTCTTGTCACACATTATCAGCACCTAAATCCTATTTTCATAATAATGTGGTAAAAGGTATTGAGCACTACTTTAAAAGAGCCAGTTAGAAATGTTTTGTGATCTGCCCCATTGTATCTAGCAGGTGCCCTCCTCTCTGCTGTCAAAAGCTGTGAAAGTGGGACTACTTTAATTGACACATACTTGAGGAAAATGGCATGAATCTGACATGCTTCAAACTGAGATTGAACTGTAGAACAATACTGGATTGCGTCAACTTTTACTTTCAAGGAGACTATTTTATGGGTACAAACAAATTGTCTGGAGCGGTGGCTCCTCCGCAATGGCTGGGGAAATCGCCGGAGTCGCCCCTCTGCCTGGCTCAAAGCCAGCAAATTATAAATAAAAACAATGTTCTAGCATCATTTTATTTTTAATTTGCCGGCTCTGAGCCAGCTTGTGCAGGGAGGGGTGGGGCATGGGAAGAGGAGTGCTATCTGCACTCCCTAAGTGCACATATGTGTTTGGCCCCTCATCTCAGGCCGATCAAAACACACATGCTGCTTTGAACAGGCAGGCTGGAGAAAGCCCCACAGACTCCCTTGCCCCAGCAGAGTACCTTTCCAGCTCACTTAGGCCTTTCCCCACGCTCTACAGCACGGGGATTGGCTGGGAGTCTGTCACAGGGGCTTCTGGGACCAGGAAAAGGACAGGAGGCAAGCCATGGGAGGCGGCCAGCAGCTTTAGGTAAGTTCTTTTTATTTTTAATATATTATTCCTAACGCTGCTGGGACCAGGAAAAGGACAGGAGGCAAGCCATGGGAGGCGGCCAGCAGCTTTAGGTAAGTTCTTTTTATTTTTAATATATTATTCCTAACGCTGCTGGGACCAGGAAAAGGACAGGAGGCAAGCCATGGGAGGCGGCCAGCAGCTTCAGGTAAGTTCTTTTTATTTTTAATATATTATTCCTAACGCTGCTGGGACCAGGAAAAGGACAGGAGGCAAGCCATGGGAGGTGGCCAGCAGCTTCAGGTAAGTTCTTTTTATTTTTAATATATTATTCCTAACGCTGCTGGGACCAGAAAAAGGACAGGAGGAAAGCCATGGGAGGCAGCCTAACGCCCCCCCAAGTACCCCCTCCCACTCTCCCCTCCCGCAAACCCTCAACCCACTCACCATCCTTTGGTTGTGGCGGCCGCCACTTAAAGTATGTTTAGTTATCTGAGTTATTTTGCCCATTAAAAGCATTCAGGGAATAGCTCAGCATTTTTCCACAGAAATCATTAACAAAAAGTACAGCAAATTCAGCAACCAATGAAATGGCTGCAGCAGTTTTTAATAGAAAATAGAACACCATAATCCTGCTGTAACTCAGTCATGCATTTTGTTTTTTCACCTGATATGTTGACTTCACTGTAGCATTTATTTTCAGTCATTAATAAAACATAAGGGAAAAATGAACCTTGAATTTTAGGCTGGTATTGGTAATTTTAATTGTGTACGTTAAACATTTTGAAGACTAGTGTTAGGCGTCTACATGAATTGCAGGAGGTCTGTTATATCTTTGTTGTATAAATATGCATGGTAATAAACATACAAGAAAGTGGGAAGGTTAAAAGTACAACATGCATAACAGTAGTCCGAAGAAGGTGTAAACCATATGTTTCATTTGACAACCTTTATGATCCATATTTGTAATTATTTAAAATATTGAATCCAACCCATTTCTTAGAGGAAATAAAATCAATTTATATCTCTTACGATTTGACCAGGGATAGATTTGCTGGGCCAAACGGAAATTACAAAGAATGTGGAAATTCTGCATCACTGTGACCAATTCAGAGGGAAACGGCTGAAAACAGGGAATCACTGTGGAAATTGGTTGCAGTAATCTCCATGACAATTAACCTATTTCTAAAGGCACCCTCAAGGGCAAAGTCATAATACCTGCTGAATCGGTTATTTCAAAGGAGCGAATACTGAATTGATAATCCTGGCGATCGTGGAATGGGGTTCTATCTTGATGTCGAATGGATTATGTTAACAAAAAAAATCGTAAAGTCTGCAATAGAAATCTTCAAAAGTAATCTGATGAACAATAAAGGAGAAGCAGCCGCGTAGGCCTCATTTATACAGACTAAAAGCAACTATATATATATATATATATAGATATATATGTATATATATATATATATATATATATATATATATATATTATCTACTGGCGGTCGCCAGTAGATAGTTATAGTTAGGACCGTGTTTCCATAGGAAATCTCAAAATTCTATTTTGAATAACTTTGGCGCCGGTTGATCAATCCTCACGAAATTTTCAAAACTAATGGAGCGCTCCGCTCAGCTCCTACCCTGAAAGTCTCGGGGTGATTCGTCAAGCGGGGGCCGAGAAAAAAGGGGGGCCCCAAAACGCGTTTTCTCCATGCATTTTCCCATAGGACCTTTAGTCGAAGGTACAGCCCGAACGGCTGAACAGAATTAGTTGAAATTTGGCAGAGAGGTAGTCCTCAGGTCAGGCATGTGCCTTTTGCATATATGGAGTCAATCTGTTCAGTAGTTCCTGAGAAATTGCAGTTAAAAGTACATAAATATCTATAGCCGCGCACCGTGCGCGCACCGTGCGCGCACCCTTATGTGCGCGCATAATTCTGATTGGTGGTTACATGTCAGTCAACGTTCGAATCGGTCGAAATCAGGAAGTGTCGGCCGCCATTTTGTTTGTTTTGGGATCGACACTGAAAAAGAGAGGTGGCGAACGTGAAAAGGGGGCAGGGTAGAGAGTTCCTGACCCCTAGCCTTTGTCAGGGGGTCCCTGAAGGACCCCGAAGGGTGAAAAAAATATTTTATTTTTCTTAAAAAAAATCGCGGGGTGCGCGCACGGTGAAAAACCTTGAAAAAAAACATATAATAATACATACATAACTTAGCATTTAAAAAACCGTACAAATTCACTTAAAAAAACATAGGTTTCACACATGTTATAGTTAGGAATTAGCATTTAAAAAGCCTTGCAAATTCACTTAAAAAACCATAGGTTTCACACATGTTATAGTTAGGTGGACATTTCACTCGTAAAAAACCAATGAAATTCCACCGTTATAGTTAGTTCACATAACTATAACTCACTCTATCACAAGGATGATGTCATCAGTGATGTCATGAGTGATGCCACTGACCATGTTATGAGTGATGTAATATGTGAAGTCATCAGCAGTGGATTGCGGGCGCGCGAGTTATAGTTATCTGAACTAACTATAACGGGGGAATTTCATTGTTTTTTTACGAGTGAAATGTCCACCTAACTATAACATGTGTGAAACCTATGGTTTTTTAAGTCCATATATATATATATATATATATATATATATATATATATATATATATATATATAATCCAACACACTAAGTTGCCCCATGTGAGGAAGTCCTCTCGAAAACACACCTCATAGAGGGAGGTCAGCAGCGCCCCCCTGTCCTCTGCTCCAACATTCGCGTGGCTGGCTTGATGCGTTTTGGAAACAATATCCGTGGTCACAAGCCCTGAACACACAAAACAAACAGCAATTGGTGAATAGAACACCTGCTTTTATTTAAGTTCCGCCTCTGAGGGCCAGTACTCCCGCCCATGTGGGCGTGTCACAAGTGCCTTCTGGTATTAGCAGTCCAAACATTGTTCTATCTCAGTGGGCGCTGCTGTTGTTTGCATCTCAATGTTACTTTCAAATCCTTCATGGGTTAATGCCGGCTTGAAAGCAAGGGGTGCTGCGAATAACCGAGCACTCACTGCCAAGCGTTTTCGTCCTGTGTATGGTATCAAGACCTCCTGACACCACTGGTCCACTGAACTGCGGCGGTGCTTCCTCGCGACCTGGGCTCGATACCATACACAGGACGAAAACACTTGACAGTGAGTGCATTGAGATGCAATTAACGGCAGCGCCCACTGAGGTTGAACAATGTTTGGACAGCTAATACCAGAAGGCACTTGTGGTACTAGCCTTCAGAGTTTGCCTAAATAAAAGCAGGTATTACATTCACCAGTCGCTATTTGTTTTGTGTGTTCAGGGCTTGTGACCACGGATATTGTTTCCAAATCGCGTCAAGCCAGCCACGCGAATGTTGGAGCAGAGGACAGGGGGGTGCTGCTGACCCCCCTCTATGCAGGGCCGGCTTTAGTGCTGGTGGCGCCCTGTGCAACAATGTTTGTTGGCGCCCCCCCAATGACCACCTCCACCACAGATTCTCTCACTAGCACCCTTTAACAGTGACCACGTCTCCATAACCACACTCTCAGATGCATTGAATTAGTTATATAGCGCCACTCATACCAGTGTAGGGTGTCCGAGCACTTTGCATCACACGCACATTACACAGAGACAATCAATCATACCTGTGTAAATCAGTGTATAGGAAATGTTACATAAGCCAAAGGACTAAAAGTGTAGGAGTCACCTGTCATCCATACTGGTAGGCAGTATAGTTTAAGAGTGCTTGGGTGGAGAAGCACAAACTCAGAGTCGAAAAAGAAACAGCATAGTCGGGAGTTTTTCTAGCCAAATTAACCCTTTTTGCAACATTAATCAATGTTCTAATAATGTATACTTTGCAGTGTGTATGCAGTTCTAGGATGAAAGTTAATAGCTCACTATTCTATATTAGGACATTAAGTTATAAATTGCAAGTAACATAAGGATGCCTCTTTTGAAAGCAGTAACCTGCTGATCTGTTTACATCATACACACTCTGTTATCTACTTGGTACACTTTCTTTGCAGCAGGCACATTAACCCTCTGCACTAACTTCACCTAAGTCAAAACCTCAACTATACAAAACACTGAACTCTCTCCAGGAAGATAATTAATCACACAAATTATCTTGACATTTATGTGAGGCCTGGTAATTGCCGGGAGAAAGAAACGCTGCAGCAGGTGCTTCAAAGCCATAATAAACTTTCAAACACGGCGCCCCCAGAAAGCCAGCACCCAGTGCGGGGGCACCGGTTGCACCGCCCTAAAGCCGGACCTGCCTCTATGAGGTGTGTTTTCGAGAGGACTTCCTCACATGGGGCAACTTAGTGTGTTGGATATATATAAATAGTGAGTTGAAAATGCTGTGCAAGAAGAATTGCCTAAGATTTCGCTGGTTTTAATGAACATTTACCACACTCTGCAACGCAGCTCCGTGGCACTTACTGGAGGTCCCTGGTGGGCTAGTTGGACCCTAGGGGACCTCTGGATTGAAGAGGGATGAATTCCCCAACTTAAAACGCGCCACAAGGCGTGTTCGCACAGTATCACCTCAGGCCCCGCCCCCTACCTTCACCACTGTGCAAACACGCCCCGTGGTGCATTTTAAGTTGGGGGATTAAGTCCCCTTGAATCCTGAGGTCCCCTGGCGGCCAACTAGGCCACCAGGTACCTCCAGTAAGCGCCACGGAGCTGCGTTGCAGAGAGGTGTAAAAAGAGGTGTGGCCTCATTACACCTCTCTGCAACGCAGCCCCCTGGCGCATACTGGAGGTTCCTGATGGGCTAGTTGGCCCCCAGGGACCCCCAGTATTCAAGGGGAATTAGTTCCCCCTCTGCAAAAGCTCCAGGAGGCGCGTTTGCAGAGTGGTGTAAGGAGGGGGCGTGGCCTCCGGCCCGATCCCGTTTTTTTTTTTCTTCTTTTTTTAGAAGGTGGGCTGTGTAGCCCCCCTTCTGTTTCAATTTCTTTTGGCCCTGGGGACCCCATCCCCAGGGCGTGCCCCCAATTTTCATAAAAAAAAAAATAAAACATCGGGAAGGGGGCCGCGTGGCCTCCCTCCGAGGCCATAATTTGCCCCGGGGACCCCATCCCCTGGGGCATGGGCCTTTTTTTAAAATGTTTTTAAGTTTTTATGGAGGGGGCCCCCCACCTCTGGCCACTTTAAGGCCCTGGGGACCCCATCACCCGGGGCCGGCCATTGTTTTTAAAAAAATTTAATTTATTTTATTAATGGTGGAGGGGGGCCGTGTGGCCCCCCTCCCAGGCCACTTATGGCCCCGGGGACCCCATCCCCAGGGGCCTGGCCTCCGTTGGGGTCCATGGGGGGGTCCCCAATCCCCCCACGGTCCCATCCGGCTCCCCGCGTCCTGCAGGAGCCGGATTGCTTTTCCACATGGGGAGCAACTAACATGCTGCTCCCCATATGGAAAAGAAATCAGCTTTGCTTCATTGAAGCCAGAGCAGGTTTTCCTGCTCTCGCTTCAATGAAGCAAAGCAGTTTGCACTGAAAGGGCGGGAGCCGCGAGGCTCCTGCCCTGTCATTCCAAACTACAGTGTGGGCACCCCGGGACACTGCAGGAGCCGGCCCTGGGGGGTGGCGGTCCCCAGGGCCTATACAAGGCTCCAGGAGGGGTGGCCGCATGGCCCCCTCCCACATTGACAAGTTGCCCCGGGGGTAGTGGTCCCTGGGGCTGGGCGGGCCTGAGAGCCCCCCCACCCCAAAATATTTCAAGCCCTGGGGGTGGCGGTCCCCGGGGCTGGGGGGGCTGAGAGCCCCCCCACCCATGTTGAAAAAGCCCCAGAGGCACAAGACGGCTGCCAACACTTCCTGATCTGGAGTGTTGACAGCCAATTAGAATACAGCTCGTGCACGGCAGGGTGCGCACTGGGTGCTCATAGGGTGCGTGGATCCTCCGTGGCCATAGATATATATGTAGGTTTAACTCTAATTTTCTCAGGAACTACTGAACGTATTTACACCATTTAAGCAAAAGGCACGAGTCTGAACTGAAGACTACCTCTTTGTCAAATTTGATGCATTTTTTCTCAGCCCCCGCTTGACGAATCACCGTGAAATTTTCAGGATAGGAGTGGACCGGAGCTGGCCAAAAGTTTGGATAATTTCGCGAAGATTCCTCAATCGGCGCCAACGTTATTCCAAATAGAATGTTGCGGATTTCCTATGGAAAATAGGTCTTAACTATATCTCGACCGCCAGTAGGTGATATATGATACATCAGTGATGTCATTTAAGATGTCATCAGTGATGTCATCAGTGATGTCACTGACCATGTCATGAGTGATGTAATATGTGACGTCATCAGCAGTGCATTGCGGGGGCGCGGGTTATAGTTAGCTGAACTAACTACAACAGGGGAATTTCTAGGGTTTTGTACAAGGGAAATATCCAGCTAACTATAACGCCCCCGAAACCTATGGTTTTTTCAGTGAATTTCTAAGGTTTTTTAAATGCCAATTCCTAACTATAACGCCCCTGAAACCTATGGTTTTTTCAGTGAATATATATATATATGTATGTTATTTGGTACTCTGTAGAAATTGATTGATGTATTTATGGAAATAATAAATGCTCGAGTTTTTTAAAAAAGGAAATAATCTATTATTTGGTTCGTTCAAAATCTTACAATAAGTGATAACATCATAAAAATCTAAATGAGCCACTATGCGTGCCATCAAGTTAAAATCCGCAGCAAGTAGAGTATAACTGCATATTTAGTTTAAAATTCTTATTGGAAAAAGTTGCTCCCATTATATCAGTTAAGCAGATTAGCAGATAGCTGTTCATCATTATCAAACACAGGATTATAAAACAGCAAGAAGAGCAGTGAAGACAATTCATCAACCTCATGGTTTGGAAAGAGATATGCACCTTCATGAGACGGAGAACGCTTGTGAATGCAATAGCAACAGTGGAAGATTATTATAGAAATCTCAAGAGCATGACAATCCAAATCAATGAAAGTCATGTTTGTCACAAAAGTGCATTAAAGTGGTAGAATGTAAAGTCTGTGTAAAGTTTAAACCCAGATACATGATGTATGAAAATTAAATCATATTTTAAATCGTATTTTAAACTGCGCACAGTACTTGATGTTCCAATATTGTAATTATTGAAAATATTGACATGAGTCTGTGACAATTATGGTTGCATGCGGTGTCCGCTGAGGGGATATACTGCATCTTCAGAAATGTGGACATTACGGGCCTCATTTACGAGAAGTGGTGAATCGCTGCGTGAAAGCAACGATGCGTCACTTCTCAGTGCGCCCTTCTTGCGACACCAATGATGCGTCATATTTACAATATGACGCATCATGTCGTAAGGAAGGACAGATACGACGTATCTGTCAGCGCAAAAAGTGGTGCATTGGTGGAGTTGTGTCGGAAGCCCGACGCAACTCCAGCAATGATCCTTTCACATAGGGCAAGCCCCATGTGAAAGGGCCTGCTTTACACTTACGCCTGCCATTAGGCAGGCCAAAGGTTGTGACGCATTGGCGTCCTAGAAGTGGCGCAGCGAAATCTCATAGATTTTGCTGCGCCTCTCCTATGACCCTTTCTTGCGGGGGAACGCCCACCCTACATACATTATACCTGACGTAGGTATAATGTAGCGCAGGGGCTTACGAAGTGATGCATCTGCCTAGATGCGTCACTTTGTAAATATGGCGCAACATGGTGCATTATTTAGGCCACAGCTGTGTCACTAAAAGTGACACAACGGCAGCGCAAAACTGGTGCAAGTGGTTCATAAATAAGCCCCTTCTACTCTACATCTGTACAGGCAATGTATGGTATCTAATGGTGGTGTGGAATGATTTGCTGAGATGGGTGGGAGAGGCTGGTGCAAAAAGCTGCCAAGCAGGCTGGAGTGGTGAGTAAACAGCCGATGATTGTGGAGAGTGGGCAGGAGAGGCTGGTACAGCAAGCTGGCAATGGAGGCCAGGACGGGAGAAGCAACCTAACACATAGGGGCTGGTGGCACACACTGGCAATGGGAGCTGGTGGAAGTGGCTGAAGCAGCAAGCTGACAATGAAAGTTGTGCAGGAGATGCTAATGATGGTTGGTGGGGTGAAGACCTGGACAGCAAATTGACAAGAGAGGGCTTGCAGGTGAGGCTGGGATAGCAAGCAGGCAACAGACGGTGGGCAGAACAGACCTAGAGCGTGAGATGACAACGGAGGGCAAGTGGGAGGTATTGGGACAGAAAATTGACAATAGAGGGCAGGTGGGAGGAGCTGGTGAAGCAAGTTAACAACATAGGGCGGGTGTAAGGGGCTGGGAGAGCAAGCTGACTATGGAAAGTGGGTGTGTGAGGATCTGGAAAAGCAAGCTGACAATGGAGGGCATGTGAGAGGGGTTGGGGCAACAAGTTAACTTCAGAGGGTGGGCAACAGGGCCTTGGGTAGCTAAATGATTGGCAACATTTTCGCGCTCTCCGCGGAACGCGAAAATGTCAAATTATCGCAATATCCGTGAGCGGAACGGAAAATTAGCCCAGGCCTAATGTGTACCTATATTGATGCTTCAGTAAGTGCATGACTGACTGTGTAAGTGAGTGATTAGGTGTCTCTGTGAATGTATGGGTCACTGACTAGGTTGCCTAAATGTCTGTATCAGTCTGTCAGTTGGTGTTGAAGTGGCTGTATGGGTTGGTAAGTCAATACATGTGTGGATGTATGGGTGATTGGTTGTCTGAGTACCTGTATGGGTGTATCAGTGTCTGTGTGGGTGGGTGAGAGGGTGTGAGGGTGTGTGACTGCCTGTATGGACGAGTGAGTGCATGAGTCAATGGGTGTATGGGTGAGTGAGTTTAAGAGAGGGGTTGTATACGTGACTGAGTGTGTCTATGGCTCTGTTGGTGAGTGAATGGATGTGTCAGTGGTATATGGGTGAGTAAGTGGCTATGTAAAAGGCAGTATAGCTAAGTGTTGGAGTATATCAGTGACTGTATGTGTGAGTGATGGATTGTGATAAGGGCTGTTTGGGTTAGTAAGTGAGTGTGTGAGGGTCAGTATGAGTCAGTGATTATATGCTGGCATCTGTAGGAATAAGTGTGTGGGTGTGTATATAACTTTATAGGTGACTAAATGGCTGTCTGTTTGACTCTATAAGTGAGTGAGTAGGTGTGTGAGTAGCTCTATGAGTGATTGACAGTGTGTGAGTGGCTGAATGTCTGTATGACTGGGTATATCAGTGGCTGCATTAGTGAGTGAGTCTGTGTGCAAGTGGCTGTATGTGTGACTGAATGGATGTGTGTGCAGACCTATTAATCAGTGAGTGGGTATGTAAGTACTGGTATGGGTGCATCAATGGTTTTGAGAATGGTAGCACGGTAATGTGGAAGTTGCATTCTGTGCATGAAAGGTTGCCATGATAGTGTGAGTGGGTGCATCAGAGATTCTGTGGATGATGTAGTCAGTGATGTCATTTGAGAAGTCATCAGTGAAGTCATGAGTGATGTCACTGACCATGTCATGAGTGATGTAATATGTGAGGTCATAAGCAGTGCATTGCGGGGGCGTGAGTTATAGTTAGCTCAGCTAACTATAACTGATGAATTTCTCTGCTTTTATACCAGTGAAATGTCGGCCTAACTATAATTGCCCTGTAACCTTTGTTTTTTTAGTGAATATCTGAGGTTTTTTTAAATGCTAAACCCTCACAATACCTTACCTTTAACCCGTGTTTTTTCAGTGAATTTCTATGTTTTTTTAAGTAGCAGTAGTCTTTGCAGAATGCTGTAGAAAGGGGGCAGGGCCTCTGACAAGCTCTCAGAAATTCAACTGAGTAGGACTTATTGAAATTACCAGGAGGGCTTCTTGGTCTCCAAGGTCATTTAGCATCCATCCAACCAGGTGTATGCCGGGAGACATGTTTGCTGAGTGGTGCAAAAGGGGTGTGTGGCCTCAGAACACCTCTTAGTAAACAGACTTCTACAACTTTCAGGCGGTAACAAGAGGGATACTTAGCCCCCAAATACCTTCAATAGCCAAGGGGACTTCATCCCCACCTAGTACTATACCAGGTGGCACGTTTGCAGAGTGATGCAGAAAGGACGTCCTTGATGATTGCACAGGTAGTGCCTGTATGATTCTATGAGTGCCATCGCCAAGGACAGACTGCGAATTCCGGGTGTTTTTGACAAAGTGTAAAACACATATATAGACATATTTGAGATAAAGTTTTAGTGTAACTATTTAGTAAGATACTAATATAACTTTCCCCTTTGTATTTATTTATCAAAATAGCTTTATCCAAAATGCATTTTCTTTCTTCACAGCAACACCGGAGGTCGCAATGACATTAGTAGTCACGAACACAAATGAAAAAGTGTAAAACAAATATATAGACATATTTTACACAAAGTTTGAGCCTAGCTGATTAATAGCATATTGGTTTAACTTCATTTTTGTAAAACAACAGTCTCAAACAATAACTTTCATCGTCTAAACACACAAACACAACATAACTTCCAAACATACCTTAAACTATCCATTGTTACCCAAACTTATGGGGAATTATGAACTGCTGCAAAACTAGTGCAATGAACAATGTCTGACAAGAACCTCTCTAGAGGGACAAACCAAAAATCTTCATGTGGGACAAAATCCATGTTATACCATCTAAAGCAAGGTGAAGCTGGAGGATCATCTACTTCAGTGGCAGCAACAATAATTTCTGGTCAGGAACTCCCTTCTGAGGTGCTGACTACTGCAACAGAGGTGTCAAGAATGGCCACGCACTGCATGGACTGCATTGTTGATTATAAGTGCTGGTGAGCAGTGTGTTCCAGGTATTCAAAATGCTGCCAAAAATCATACATGGTGTTTTTCCCCCTTTTATCTTTTTTGCACATTTCATAAGAGGAATTCAAGTGAGAAGCAAGGAGGCAATCCAAAGCTGAAGGACCTTTGACTTCAATAGCAGCACAGTAACACCGGAGTAGAGAGTCCATTCAAAAGTCCGATCTCGACTTCAATATTTGACTGCACAGTTTTCCCCGATGGCATCATACTGCATGGATTGTGGAGTTGTAGTTAGTGCTGGAGAGTAGCCCATAACAGCCCTTCGCAATGCTGGAAAAATAATAAATGTTGATGTGTTTTTTTCTTTTTGACATTCATAGTTTTTCTACTTTAGCAGGCATTTTATTATGTTACAAAATGGGTATCTAATATCTATCTGTGGTTAATTTTTTTATCTTCCAATTTATTGTAACACTACTTACATATAACTTGCCATTTGCACTAGTCAAGCCATCTTTCTACAAATAAATACACAGATAACCTTTGCCAGTCATCATAATTTACTTTTTCACTTTTTGAATATAAGTAAACAGTCTGTGCTTAAATCTTCTAGTAAGTGCATCAGCAACATATACAAACATACTCTGCTTTTTACAAAACCCTCGATTACATTTTATAAGGTCTTTTTTTAAGCTATCATCTGTAATATACATGTCTTGTTCTGCAACTCCTCCTCTTAACAACTCTAGTTTTCCATAGAATCCTGCTCAGGACCAAATAAACAAAATTGCACATCACAAGAAACCTTTTCTACATCTGCCACGCTACCGTGCAAAAGGGCTCTACTTATTTCTCCTAGGCATTAAGCAGGAGTTTTCGCATAATAGTCTCCTTAAAAAAGCTTGCATTGTTATGTGGTATAACTTATTTTGTATTTTAAACTTTGCCTTGAAAAGATACATAGGAATCTCATATATCAATGGATTCCTGTCTAAAACTGGAAACACTACTACAATTCTATTTGTAGACAGTAGCCTGACTACGCCTTCTGCAGTACCTTCTTCTACATTTCTAGATACCATCACCTCCTTTTTTATAGGACTACATTTCTTCATTTGATTACATTGTCCTCTTTAATCAATAGCATTAACTAATTTGTTATCCTGAATATAGTTTTCTTCATTAAAGAAAGCCACTGTACAAGAATTATGTGTTCATTGTGCACTAAAAACAGTGCTTCTATTCACTAATCCTTTCCTCTGGTTTTGTCTCCTCATGCAAACACTATTTTGTCAATAGTCCTCATTCTATGTAGAATCAAAATGAAAAGCTTCCTCTTCAAAGCAAAGGCCTTACCAACTATTATCACAACTTGTTCTTTCTGTTTTACTTCATCTACACTTCTTCTACATTTTTTAAAATGTAACACTAAATTTACATGGCTCTAACTATGCAATCATTATAACATTTGTGCAGAACCAATGCAGCCATCTAAACACCCACTTACAAACTATGCGCACATTTAAATACTGAGGCATATGTGTGCACTAATGAAACACTCAGGCTCTACTCATACACTCATGTAATTACATAGAGAGTACCATTGTAGTAAATCTATCGCCCAAATTTCTCAGTAAAACTTGTAAATACATGGATTTGTGGTTAAATACATCAATACTCCCCGGATGATTGAATGAGTGGATAGGTAGTGCCTAGGTGATTCCCCAAGGATACAAGTAGAGCCAAGATGATTCCCGGACTATTCCATAACTCCATGGGTCATTCCATATCTGCATACTTACTGCTTGTGTGTTTTCATGAGTATCCTAGTATCTGGGTTTTTGGATGAGTGCATGAGTAGAACCTGAATGAATCGACAAGTGTGTGACTAATGCTTCAATAATTCAATACTTGCATAGATACTGGTAGGATGCCTGGATGAATGCAAGAGTGCATACATAGTATATAGGTGGTTTATGCAGTACATGGATAGTGCATACATCATTGTTTAAGCCCATGCATATCACCAAGCCTATAGGATGAGTGGATGAATAGTGTTTCAGTGACTGGATGCAGCCCATGTCTTTTTGGTTGAGTGAACAGGTAGTGCCTGGATGCTTTTATAACTACATGGGTAGTGCCTGCAGAATTGAACAAGTCCATAAGTAGTGCCTACCTAATTAGATGAGTGCATGAGTAGTGTCTGAGTGACTGCATAATTCCATTGTTAAAGCTTGAGAGATTTGATGAAAGTAAGAATACTGCTGGGGTGATTGTATTAGTGTGTGATTATTGTCTCAGTAATTAAATGACTGCACAGGTACTGGATGGGTGATAGGTTTACTACAATGGTACTTACTACGTAATGACATGAGTAGACCCTGAGTGCTTCTTTAGTGCACACGTATGCCTTAGTATTTTAATGACTGCATGGGTTGTAAGTGGCTGTTTAGATAGCTGCATATGTTCTGCGCAAATGTTATAATGATTGCATAGTTACAGCCTTGTTGATTGCATAAGTCATTAGATATCACCTAGATGATTAGATGAATGTATACGTAGTGCCTACATATTTCAATAACTACATAATTTCTGCCTGCCTGATTTCAAGAGTACATGTAAAGTTTCTGGATAATTGAATAACTCCATCGATAGTGAATCACTGATTTGAAGCCAGCCTGAGTAGGAGCTGGGTGATTCCATGACTGCCTGAATACTGCTTGAGTGAATGAGAAAGTACCTTAATTTCTGTTAGATACATAACAATTGTCACTATATTTCTGAATCACTGGTTATCTCCTACTGTCAGATTCAAACTTCCTGTTTTATTGTATACATGCTTTTCTTCTGAGCTATGTGTGAGTGAAATCTGGTATCAAACTTGATATATACTTGCATACATGGTCCTCTAGAAACATATATTGCTTTGCTACTGCCCTCATCCTCCTCGACCACTCAGTGGCCTTCGACACAGTCTCTCACCGCACCTTAACGTGCAGACTCCACGATACAGGGATCCAGGAAAAGGCCCTCGACTGGATCCACTCTTTCCTCTCCAGCACATAGCAGCAGGTCAGACTCCCTCCTTTCCTATCAGACCCTAAGCCAACCACCTGTGAAGTCCCCCAGGGGTCCTTTCTCAGCCCCATGCTCTTCAACGTCTACATGGCTCCGCTCGCCCCCATCGTCAGAACCCACGGACTCAACATTGTTTTATACGCAGACGACACCCAACTCATCCTCTCCCTATCCAACGAACAAAACACAGCCAAACACAACTTTCAAGAAGGCATGGAAGCTGTCCCCAAATGGATTAAAAGAACTGCGTACAACTCAACACTGACAAAACAGAAGTGCTCATCATGGGCCCACACCCCGATGCCTGGAACGACACCTGGTGGCCCCCCGCCTTCGGAAGCCCACCCACCCCCACGGACCATGCATGCAACCTTGGAATCATCCTGGACCACCAGGTAAACTCTGTCGCATCCTCCTCCTTCCACACCCTCTGTCTCCTACGTAAGACTTTCAAATGGATCCCCCTCGAGCACAAAAAGACCATCACTCACGCCCTCATCACCAGCAGACTTGACTACAGCAACACACTCTATGCCGGATAAACAATAACCTCACCCGCAAACTACAAAACATCCGGAACACCGCCGCAAGACTGGTACTCAACCTTCCAAGACACTGCCATATCGCCCAGCACCTGCGCACCCTCCACTGGCTCCCCATCGAGGCTAGAATCACCTTCAAGATTCTCACCCACGCACACAAAGCCCTCCACAACACCGGACCCGCATACCTGAACAGCCGACTCAAATTCTGCACCCCCAAGGGACCCTACGATCAGCCCAGCTCTCCTATGCTGTGGTCTCCCGCACCAGAAAGACCAGATGGGGAGGCTGCTCCTTCTCCTTCCTCGCGACCAGAGCCTGGAACGCCCCACCGCTCCACCTCAGACAACCAACATCACTTCACATCTTCACGAGAAACCTCAAAACTTGGCTCTTCGACAGACCCCCTCCTTGATGGACTGGAACCTGAACCTCCCCTCCTCCCCATGGCCTTGAGACCCCTACGGGTGAGTAGTCATGCTTAACAAACACAGGATTGACTGACTGAGCGTGCACATGGATCAGTACGTTTCTAAAACGGAAAACATTTCGAAAAGTATTTTTTCTTACTTCCCAAAACATTCACCACTAACCTCTTAAACACATACCCTCTAATAGATACAGATCAACTCATAAATCTTTTCTCATCACTGTGATGCTCCTTTTAAGCAAACTCTCACATATATATTCATTTCTAATGTACACTTTTAAAATACTTACAAAGTTATATACATACCACTGAATTCAGTTTGTAGATTATATGGTTGTTTTAGCTCTTTCTGCATAGTTTAGACACTGTTATGATTTATAAAAACTAAGCATGAGAATGGTACACCACTCTTATTCAAAGAAAGTCTACAATGGCAACCTCTTCAAATTTCCACTCTATTATCATGAGAAAGGCAGCAAATTAAATTGTGTCTTTCATTATAGACTGCTGCATCTCCTCTTGTGAATGGGAGGCATCCGTTTACCATTTCCCTCGCTTTCTAAATGATGTTCCTGCCGCAGCGATTTCATGATAATTTCACGATCATCGCAGAATATTCGTGAAAGAAAGCAGGAGTTCAAACAGATATCTAGCTTCTGAAATGTAAAAACTATACAACAGTTTATTACATAGTCCTGAATTAGAAATTAAAACTTGCCATTACTTATATTGTGTCATCACTCCTCAACTTTTGAAAAAACATTTTGTCTCTTTAACCCCTTGTGTGCCACGCCCTTTCCCCGCCCTGTGCCGGGCGTTGCATTAGCGGGCGGGGTTCATGACGAGCTGGACTCGTCATGGGCACAGCGCAACCGCGGCCCATGACGAGTCCAGCTCGTCATGGGCACAGAAGGGGTTAACACCCTTCTCCCCCAATACAGTCCTAGCTCAGTGTAGCTAGCAACCCAGTGGAACCAGTAGGTCAAAATTTCACAGCACATTCTAGAAAGTACATTCTGCTTTCAAATAAGATACAGCAGGTGCAGATTACGCCATAGATCCAAAAGCATTTTCATTTCTGTATTACATTTCTTTTTTTAAACAGCAGCCAATAATAAGACTTCTTTCACAGCCATCCAACACACTACCTAACTTTACTCACTGTCATGCTGACAGCATCCAATGAAATATGTATATATATTTTTTGTTAAAAAACACCTGCATTTTAACTTCTTTTTCTACTGTAAACTACAACATTCAGCTCCAGCCTTCTCCTGACTACATTGCTCCTTTACTTCAAAATGCTTACAGTATGGATTGTTGGCCACAGCTACATCTATTGGACTAAAGAGACCAAAAAAAGAGAGGTAGTGACAGAGACTTGGGTTTGCCAAATGTGCAGATTACTTGGTTTGGCCAGAGAGGGTTAAAGTCTCATCTGTTGCTGGCTTTGGTTAAATCCATTGTGGATTCCCAAGCTCCTCTACTCATGATTATGCATTGTGATGGCAATGACCTAGGCATATTGACTGGGGTAGGGCTGGAAATCCTAATGAAAGAAACCTTTGCAGAGCTAATGACACTTTTCACTCACACTGTCATGGTGCACTCTAATGTATGTCAAAGACAGAAATGGAAGAGGTCAAATCAATTCTGTCCGCAGATTGACAGACCAGGAATCATGTTAATAAAACAGTTTTGCATTCCTCAGAGATCATCGCATGGGCTGTATCTATAACAACAACCTGCGTTTTGACAGGCATGGAATGTATGGAAATGATGGAGTGCACTATACAGACAACAGGCAACAGGGTGTGTCTAAGTAACCTGCAAATCTGCATGTGGTCTTATCTGTAGCAGCCATATACTTACAACCAACCAACAGATCCACCTTAGTACCTAAAATATTGTGAAGTACTTTTCTAAAGGTTTTTTTTCTCTTCAGTTTCTGGAGATGTTTGTGACGATGTCGCGATCTCCGCCGACAAGTCGTGAAAACAGAAAACAAAAGCAGGCATTCAATGGCCACAAACACATCCAAAAATAATATGTAAAAAAAAACATTCTGAACATTGTCCTACACACATTAATATATACACACTTTTTCAAAGCATGTTTTAACTCATATATTTGTACTAAGTTTCTTTAAAAACCGTCTTTCACCTATTTTTTATTGTCGACCTTTTGATGACTTTGTTAACTGCGACGATCGCGCCTTTCCATAAAGTGAAAACACATATATGCACAGACAATACAGTATTCTACACACTAGAGGTTTCCTACTGTTCACTTCAAACTCATATTTTTCTAGTGCATTTCTAGAACAACCATCTGTAAAACCTATTTTCCATTTTTAGGCTGACTGGAGAGATTATGATAACTTCGCTCATCGCGATCCCCGTCGGTATGTTGCAAAAGCAGAAAGCAAAAGCAGGATTTCAATAGCCACCCCCACATAAAAAAATTATAACTATATAATTCATTCTAAACATCACAGTAGATAAATCACTATATAAATAACTCTATAAAAACATTTATCAGAATCTCAATATCCCTATAAGAATGTGTTTAATGATTCACCATCATTCGCGACAACGTCAATTGTCATGATGTCCTCGCGATGGGACATGGGGGCTGGCGGTCGCAGCATCATCGCAAATATCACAAGCTATTAAAAACATCTATTTTGGACACGTAACTTGTGTCACTAACACCTCTATTTTGCAACTATGGGGTCTAAGTAGCTCCACTCTGATACATTATGTGGGCATTCACAGACATTTTCAGCCCTCACCTCATGATTGTGGACCATTGCTAATAGATAAAATGGCGACTGCACATTGCTGTTCAGGTTGCAACCAGCCAATCAGAGCATTCCTGTTGGCACGTGCATTTGCGAATCTTTGCGAATCTTTGCAACACCTTTGCAAAATATCTATGGCCAGGGGTATCACTATAATTTAAAATTTCTCAAAAACTACTTAGCAGATTTACAGCAAATAAATAAAAGGCACTTCCTTGAGCAGATATCTACCTCCCTACTGAATTTTGTGTAAGTCTGTTCAGTGGTTCGGGCTGTAGAGGCGGCTAAAGGTTCTTATAGGAATTAACATTCAAACATCTGCTGATGACGTCAGATATTACATCACTGTATTTAGACACCTATTTACCCATGTCTTCTTCCATTAATCTTTAGCTATACATATATTACAAATATTTATTTTTCAGAAAGAAACATATGTAATCAGTGATGTAATATCTGACGTCATCAGCAGAGGATTGCGGTCGCGTGAGTTATAGTTGCCTGCACTAACTATAACGGGGGAATTTCATTGGTTTTTTACGAGGGAAATGTCCAGCTAACTATAACATGTGTGAAACCTATGGTTTTTTAAGTGAATTTGCAAGGTTTTTTAAATGCTAATTCCTAACTATAACGTGTGTGAAACCTATGGTTTTTTTAAGTGAATTTGTACGGTTTTTTAAATGCTAAGTTATGTATTTATTAATATATATTTTTTTTTCAGGTTTTTCACGTGCGCCCACTATCCTGAAAGTCTCAGGGTGATTTGTGTAGCAGGGGGCCGAGAAAAAAGGGGGGTCTCAAAACACGTTTTCCCCCATGCATTTTCCCATAGGACCTTTAGCAGCAGCTACAGCCCGAACTGCTGAACGGAATTAGACCAAATTTGGCAAAGAGGTAGTCCTCAGTTCAGACTCGTGCCTTTTGCTTAAATGGTGTTAATCTGTTGAGTAGTTTCTGAGAAAATTACAGTTAAATGTACATATATATCTATGGCCTCGAAGGATCCGCTCACCCAATGCGCACCCTGAGCGCACCCTCTGCGCACCGTGCGCGCACCCTCCCGATCACGCGCTGAATGCTAATTGGCTGTCAAGTGGTTGTCAACATTCGAAACCAGGAACTGTTGCCAGCCATTTTGTGCCTTGGTAGAAGCGAGGCTCAAGAAGTAAGGGAAATAAGTGTGTACAACATATAAAGGGGGCAGGGTAGAAATACTCTGACCCTCTAGACTTGCTTAGGGGGTCCCAGAAGGACTCCCAGGACCCCTTTTTTTGTTTTTAAGCGGCAAAATGCACGCACGGTGTGCAAATCCGGATGTAAAAAAAAAAACGAAGCGCGGGCTTCCGCGGGGCTAGAAAATGAATGGGTGGGGGGGCTGAATGGACCCCCCAAACCCCGGGGACCACCACCCCTGGGGCTATGTGGCCCCCCTCCTCAATCCCTCGAGGGCCCTGGGGACCACCACCCCCCAGGGCCGGCTCCTGCAGTGTCCTGGGGTGCCCACCCCAGGACACTGTTGTTTGCTATGAGAGGGTGGGAGTCTCGCGCCCTCCCATAGCAAACTTTGTTTGGATTTTGAAAGAGAGAGCAGTGAAACCTGCTCTGTCTTTCAAAATCCAAACCATATTGCTTTTCTACACGGGTAACTGCATGTCAGCAGCTTCACATGTGGAAAAGCAATGCCGGCTCCTGAAGGACGCGGGGAGCTGGCTGGGACCGTGGGGGCGTTGGGGCTTCCCCCACGGTCCTGAATGTTTTTTTATAAGCCCCGGGGGATGGGGTCCCCGGAGATTAAAAAAAATTAGTGATAGGGGCTATTTTTTTTTTTTATGGTAAAAATAGGAGTCACACATCCAGCATGGCTCTCCGTGCCTCCTGGCGTGCACACATTGGGTGCACGACTCCTATCGCGTTGTGTGCACGATTTCTCTTGCGTAGGGTACGCGGCTCCTAACGCGTTGGTGTGCGACTCCAAGCCAAGTCTCGGAGAACAGCAGAAACAGATTTATTCACATGTTTCCTAGCTTTCTCAATCTGTGGACAAAAATGATTCGACCAGTTCCATTTCTGCCATTGGCATATGTTAGAATAGACAAAGGCAGTTTGGGGAAAAAGTGAAATCAATTCTTCAAAGGTGTCCTTGATAAGCATTTCCAGACCTACCCCAGTCAAAGTGCCTAGGTCATTGCCACCACAGTGCACAATTATGAGGTCAGGGTGTTGGAGATGCTTAAAGGATTTTACCAATGGCATCAACTGGTGTCACTTTAACCCTCTCTGTCCAATCCATTTAATGTTTACATTTGGCAAACCTAGGTCTTTGTGAATGCCTTTGTTTTCTGCATACCTTTGGCTCCAGAAAATATAGCTGTTTCCCACAGTGCACACTCTAAGCATCTTGAAGGGAGGTCTGGATGCACTCAGATGGTCTCTGTAAATGAAATGGCAGTTTGAAAAGTAAGATTTTTCTAAAATGGTGGATAACATGCAGTTTTGAAAAAAGAAAAGAAATGATTGGTTGTTTGACAACCTTCTTCACTGAAAACTAGGGTGCATGTTTCTGTTTTTTAAATGCATGATTCTTATTGGTTAACAAAAACTGATTGAAAGGAACATTATATATGATAAGCTGATATGTTGAAAAGTCAAGCACACTTGCTGTTTTGATTAGCAACATTGTGTGCTGAACTAGTGACCTGTGTGCTCAGTTAAGTGTTCTATAAACTGTTTCTATGGTAACAGGCAGAAGGCAGATTTGGGGTAGGGTTCAAATTTATGTCATTTGCAAAGGGTTGAATAGTTTAACCAATAGAAATGTGCAGTTAGCTTTTGAATTAATGTGGGAAGGAATGTGATTTGGTGTTTATGTGCATATGTGTTGAAAATGAGAGGGAAACTTTGCCATTCTTTGATTTTGCTGACAGGTGCACAGTGCAGAAATTCTGTATAAGAAAATCTGGTGTATGACTGACATACTTCTTAATCTACAAAACAACTTGAAAGGTTAGTTATTTAATTGTGAGGGGATGTATGTTGTCTATTTTGATTTTAATCAGACTAATGTATTTCTCCTGCTAAAGTGCATGGAGTACTTTTTTTTGTCTACAATCTTATTGTCAGTGTGTGTGCATGTAGAATCCATTCTGTGATAAGCATTTGTGTTTTTCATGTGTTTGCAGACAGATAACTGTGCTGTTTTCATGTTTTGGTAGAACTAGAAACCAGTCAATGTTCATGTAGTTGCAAAATGAGTCACGTTTCTACACTAAAATGTAGTACTCCTTCTAGATTAAAAAATGTATTTTGGTACAGTGCAAGGGATAGTGTTGTTTGTCTAGAATCACACAGTGAGTCTGTGTGCATTTAGGAATCATTTTGAGAGAAACATTTTGGTACTAATGTGTAGTAGAACATTTTCTGTAATGTGTGCAGTCACATTACATCTTGTAGACTAGTAAATGTATTTTGTACAAGGGATAGTTGGTTGTCTACAATCACACTGTGAGTCTGTGTGCATTTGGGCAACTATTGTGAGAAAATTATTTGGTAACATCATGTATTTGCTGGCAGATAACTGCTTTAAAACCTGTTTTGTTGTCAAGTTTGAGTAGCATTAGAGGCCCGTCATTCAATCAATCAATCAAGAAATTTGTATAGCGCGCTACTCACCCAGAGGGTCTCAAGGCGCTAGGGGGAGGGGGGTCCGCTACTGCTCGAACAGCCAGGTCTTGAGTTGCTTCCTGAAGGTGAGGTGGTCTTGGGTCAGACGGAGGTGTATGGGGAGGGAGTTCCATGTCTTGGCTGCCAGGTAGGAGAAGGATCTTCCTCCTATGGTGGATCTGCGAATGCGTGGAACGGCGGCGAGGGCGTGGCTGGTTGATCGTAGCTGGTGGGTGGGAGTGTAGAAGGTCAGGCGGTTGTTGAGGTACTTGGGGCCCAGGTCGTGGAGGGCCTTGTGTGCGTGGGTGAGGAGTCGGAACGTGATTCTCTTACTGACGGGGAGCCAGTGAAGGTCTCTCAGGTGTCTGGAGATGTGGCTGTGTCGGGGGATGTCCAGGATGAGTCGTGCGCAGGCGTTCTGGATGCGTTGGAGTCTTTTCTGGAGTTTGGCTGTGGTTCCGGTGTAGAGGGTGTTTCTGTAGTCCAGTCGGCTGGTGACGAGTGGGGATCCATCGGAAGATCTTTCGGAGCTTGCGTAGGATGTTGAAGCATGATGATGAGACGGCGTTGACTTGTCTGGTCATCGAGAGGGAGGAGTCCAGGATGAAGCCCAGGTTGCGTGCATGGTCCGTTGGTTTGAGTGCGCTGCCCAGGGCAGGGGGCCACCAGGAGTCATCCCAGGCAGAGGGTGATGATCCCAGGATGAGGATTTCCGTCTTGTCTGAGTTCAGTTTCAGGCGGCTGTTCATCATCAACTCGGCTACGTCTTTCATCCCTTCGTGTAGGTTAGTTCTGGCGGTGGCTGGGTCGTTGGTGAGGGAGAGGATCAGCTGGGTGTCGTCGGCATAGGAGATGATGTTGAGGTTGTGTTGGCGTGCGATGGCTGCGAGGGGGCTCATGTAGACGTTGAAGAGTGTGGGGCTGAGTGATGATCCTTGTGGTACGCCGCAGATGACTTCGGTGGCCTTGGATCTGAACGGGGGAGGCGGACTCTCTGGGTTCTTCCGGTGAGGAATGAGATGAACCCCTTTAGTGCCTTCTCTTGGATTCCGATGTTGCTGAGGCGCTGCACTAGGGTGCAGTGGCAGACAGTATCGAACGCTGCGGAGAGGTCCAGGAGGATGAGTGCCGCTGTTTCCCCGTTGTCGAGCAGGGCTCAGATGTCATCAGTGGCTGCGATGAGGGCGGTCTCGGTGCTGTGGTTGGCACGGAAGCCGGACTGAGAGTGGTCGAGGGATCCGTTCGTCTCGAGGAAGGCGGCAAGCTGTTTGTTGGTCTTCTCGATGACTTTGGCAGGAAAGGGGAGGAGCGAGATGGGGCGGTAGTTCTTGAGGTCGGTGGGGTCCGCTGATGGTTTCTTCAGGAGGGCGCTGAGTTCGGCATGCTTCCAGCTCTCCGGGAAGGTGGCGGTGCTGAAGGAGCAGTTGATGATGTCCCGGAGTTGGGGTGCGATGACGGAGTTGGCCTTGTTGAGGACGTGGTGGGGGCATGGGTCGGTTGGTGATCCGGAGTGGATGGTGTTCATCGTGTGGATGGTGTCTTTGGTGCTGATCGGGGTCCAGGCGCGGAGGGTGGTGGTGGGGGGTGTCGATTCGGTGGTTGGGTGTGTGGTCACTGCGCCGAAGCTGTGGTGTATGTCTGCGATCTTGCTGTGGAAGAACGAGGCGAGTGAGTCGCAGAGGTCTTGCGAGGGAGTGATGTCGTTGTTTCCGGCGCTGGGGTTGGAGAGCTCTTTGACGATGCTGAAGAGTTCCTTGCTGTTGGGTGCGTTGTTGTCGAGTCGTTCCTTGAATGCTGTCTTCTTGGTGGTGTGGATCAGCTGGTGGTGTTTGCGGGTGGCGTGCTTGAGGGCGGTCATGTTGTCTGTAGTCGGGTTTTTTCACCAGGCTTTCTCGAGGGTGCGGCAGTTCTTCTTGGAGTTCTTGAAGTCGTCGTTGAACCAGGAGGCTTTCTTGCTGCCGGGCCTGCTGGGATGGTTTTTCAGAGGTGTAAGGTCGTCAGCACAGTTGGTGATCCACTGTGTGAGGTTGTCGGCTGCTTGGTTGGGGTTTGTTAAACTGGCGGGCGGGTTCTGGCTCAGTGATGTGTTGAGCTGGTCGGTGGTGATCTTGTTCCAGCTCCTACGGGGAACCTGTTTCAGGTGGTGGTGAGTCGTGGTCTTTCTGAAGCTGAAGTG
Organism: Triturus cristatus; assembly: GCF_964204655.1. NCBI lineage: Eukaryota > Metazoa > Chordata > Amphibia > Caudata > Salamandridae > Triturus > Triturus cristatus. The sequence continues at coordinate 1,118,140,974 of NC_140592.1, forward strand.
GACGCAGCTGTGGTCTGTCCAGTGGAGTCCGGTGGAGTGGCTGAAGGAGATGTACTTGCTGGAGGAGAAGATTGGGTCAAGCGTGTGTCCGGCATAGTGGGTGGGGGTGTTCACTAGTTGCTTGAGTCCGAGGTTGGCGAGATTGTTCAGCAGGGTGGTGGTGTTGTTGTCGTTGTTGTTCTCCAGGTGGAAGTTGAGGTCCCCTAGGAGGATGTAGTCGCGGAGGGGAGGGCGTGTGGGCTGATGAAGTCTGTGATGTCTTCGCTGAATTGTGTGCGGGTCCTGGGGGTCTGTAGATGAGGGTGCCTCTGAGAGTGGTCATTGCTTATGCAACTTGCAAAATGAGTCAAGCTTTCACAGTAGTGTCCAGTATTGAAACATGTAGAATGTGTGCAGTCACCTTACTCCTTCTAGACTAGTGATTGTGTCTTGATAAAGTACAGGGGATAGTGTTGCTTGTCTAGAATCACACTGTGAGTCTGTCTGCATTTGGGTAACCATTGTGAGAGAAGCATTTGGTAACATTGTGTATTTGCTGACAGATAACTGTTTTAAAACCTGTCATGTTGTCAAGTTTTAGTAGTATTAGAAGCCAGTCATTGCTTATGCATTCACAAAATGAGTCAGGCTTTCATAAGGGTGTGCAGTATGGAAATATGTAGAATTTCTGCAGTCACTTCAGCCCTTCCACACTAGTGAATGTGTTTTGGTAAAATAGAAGGAAGAGTGTTGTTTGTCTAGAATCACACTGTGAGCCTGTGTGCATTTGGGAACTAATGTGAGAGAAGCATTTGGGGGTTTCATGTCGTTATATTTTGGTAGAAATAGAATCCATTTATTACTTATGTGTTTCTTAAATGAGTCAGGTTTATACACTAATGAGCAGTAGTAAAATATGTGGACTGTGTGCACTCAAATTACCTCTTCAAGAATGGTAAATGTGTTTTTGTAAAATTCAAGGGAATTTGTTTGTTTTCTAGAATCACACTGTGAGTCTGTGTGCATTTAGAAACTGTACTAAGAGAAGGATTTGGGTATTTTATGTGTTTGCAGACATATAACTGGTTAAAAACCTATCCTATTCTCATACTTTGGTAGAATAAGAAACCAGTCATTGGTTAGGTATTTATAAAAGAGTCAGGGTTCTACAATTATGTGCAGTAGTACAATATGTGGATTGTGTGCACTCTGTTTACCAATTCCGGAAAAGAAAATGTGATTTGGTAATATGTATGGGATAGTGTTTGTTGTCTAGAATCACACTGAGAGTCTGTATGCATTTAGGAACCATTTAGAGAGAAGGTTTTGGGTACTTTATGTCTTTGCATACATATAAGTACTAAAAAAACTCTAATCATTTAGTCAGTACCCAAGTACTCATACACTGAGCCTAGCCTTAGCTCATGGACTGTTTCAAACGTCTATCCACCATGCATGCAGGCCTCTAACCACCTACACACTTGTCTTTCACACCTTCAATACCCTAGTCAGTATTCATAAAGTTTCTGCAAACACCGTGTCACTCTCCTTACACTATTCCACTGTGCCAAAAAAAAACCACTTATAAATTCACCCAGGCGCTCTCCTTGCAATACTCTAATCATTCAGTCAGTACCCAAGTACTAATGGAGTGACGCAGGCCTTAGCACATGGATTGATTCAAATGCCTATCCACTATGCATGGAGGTGTCTAGCCACCTACACAATTGTCTTTCACTCCTTCAATTGACTAGTCAGTATCTATATACTTCAATAAACACCCTGTCACTCACCTTGCACACCTCCAGTGACTCATCCAGTACCATGTACTAATCTATTCAATGCGCCAAAACCCTGGCACTCTCCTAGCAGTAGTCTAATGATTCAGTCAGTACCCAGGTACTCATGCAGTGAACCATGCATTAGCACATGGGCTGCTTCAAATGCCTATCCACTATGCATGCAGGCCTCTAACCTACTATACACTTGTCTTTAACACCTTGAATTCCCCAGTCAGTATCCATACACTTCCAGCGAGCAACCTGTCACTCCCCTTGCACTCCTCCAGTGACTCATTCAGCACCATGTAGTAATTCATTTACTGCGCCAAAACCCAAACACTTATAAATTCACCCAGGCACTCTTCTTGCAATACTGTAAACATTAAGTTAATATCCAAGTACTTATGGAGTGAGGCAGGCCTTAGCACGTGGATTCATTCAAACGTCTATCCACTATGCATGCAGTCCTCTAACCACCTACACAATTGTCTTTCAGACCTTCAATTTCCCAGTCAGTATCTATAAACTCCAATAAACACTCTTTCACTCCACTTGCACACCTCTAGTGACTCATCCGGCACTATGTACTAATTTATGCACTCCACCAAAACCCAAAAACTTAAAAAGATTAACCCAGGCACTCTCCTTGCAGTACTCTAATAATTCAGTCAGTACCCAGGTAATCATGCAGTGACACAGGCCTTAGCCCATGGACTGTTTCAAACGTCTATCCACTATGCATGCAGGCCTCTAATCACCTACACACTTGTCTTTCACACTTTCAATACCCCAGACAGTATTCATACAGTTCCTGCAAACACCCTGTAACTTCCCATACACTCCTTCAGTGACTCATTCAGCACCATGTAGTAATCCATTTACTGCGCCAAAACACAAACACTTATAAATTCACCCAGGCCCTCTCCTTGCAATACTCTAAACATTTAGTTAGTATCTAAGTACTAATGGAGTGAGGCAGGCCTTAGCACATGGATTGATTCAAATGCCTATCCACTATGCATGCAGGCCTCTAACCAACTACCCACTTGTCTTTCACACCTTCAATACCTCAGTTGGTATTCATACAGTTCCTGCAAACACCTTGTCACTCCCCTTACTCTTCTCCAGTGACCCATTCAGCACTATGTAATAATCCATTCACTGCGCCAAAACCCAACCAGTAATAAATTTACCTAGGCACGCTCTTTGAAGTACTCTAATGATTGAGTCAGTACTGAGGTACTTATGTAGTGAACCCAGCTTTAGTACATGCACTGCTTCAAACGTCTATGCACTATGTATGCAGGCCTCTAACCACCTATACACTTGTCTTTCAGACCTTCAATACCCCAGTCAGTATTCATACAGTTCCTGAAAACACCCTGTCAGTCCTCTTACACTCCTCCAGTGACCCATTCAACATCATGTACTAATCCATTGACTACACCAAAACCCAACCACTTATAAATTCAGCGAGACACTCTCCTTGCAGTACTCTAATGATTCAGTCAGTACCCAGGTACTTATGTAGTGAACCCGGCCTTAGCACATGCAGTTCTTCAAATGTCTATCCACTATGCATGGAGGCCTCTAACCACCTACACAATTGTCTTTCACACCATCAATTGACCAGTCAGTATCTATAAACTCAAAAAAAAAACCTAACACTCCCCTTGCACACCTCCAGTGGCTCATCCGGCACCATGTACTAATCTATTCACTGCGCAAAAACCCGAACTTTTAAAAGATTCATTCAGGCACTCTCTTTGCATTACTCTAATGTTTCAGTCAGTACCCAGGTACTCATGCAGTGAAGCATGCCTTTTCACAAGGACTGCTTGAAACAACTATCCATTATGCATGTAGTGGTCTAACCAGTTTCACACTTGTGCTTCAGGCCTACATTTCCACAGTCACTATGCATACACTTCAGCAAACACACTGTGACTGCTGTTGCAAACCCATGGTGAGTCTTTCGGTACCATGTAGTAATCTATTCAGTAAAGTAAATCTCAAACAACTGCGAATTCACCCAGTGTCTCTCCTTATAGTACTGTAATCATTCAGTCAGTAAGCATGTAGTCTTTCAGTGAGGCAGGCTTTAGGGCATAAACTGCTTCAAAGTAGTATGCACTATGCATGTAGTGGTACAACCACCTTCACACTTGTGCTTCAGGCCTATAATTTCTTAGTCAGTATTTATATAAAATGTGTTTGTATAGTAATAGAAAAGTATAATATATGAAGATATTAATATACATTTTGTTCTGATTAATTTTTACAGATTCTGCTTATTACCATTAAAATAGAGAAATCATGCCGGACAAAGTAAGAAAAAGAAAAGAACAGAAAAAGGACAGTTACTTGAAGAAAAATCAACCACAAGTATTGAATGAACAACATAATGTGGCTAAAAAGAAAAAATCTTCTGGTAAGATCACAAAGCAATTTATTAAAAATGTTTGTAGGACCAAACAGAATGTACAGAATGCTGAAACCTCTGAGAATGCTTCAACTAGAAAAAATATTAAAAATAATAGGAAAAGCAAAAAAGCAAATGGACAGTCAAAGGAGATGAATTATGGTAAAAGAAGATAAAATCAGTATAAAGAAATACACAAAAAATTATTTTACAAGAGAGTAGTACATAATTTAATGAAAGAAGTGAAGAAATATAAAAAGTGAGCTCTATTTTATAAAAAGAAGAAGCATATTGAAACCATTGTTGAAAAGGCTTTTGAAGTAAAAAGGAAACTATTCATTTTAGTATTAAACAGAATTCGATCACTAGATAAACTAATCCATTTATTGAAGGCCAAAAGTAAGAGGAAAAGAGTAATTAAAAGAACAAATTTTTGTGATTTTTTTTGGGTGAAAGGAAACACAGTTCAAGTTCAGAGCCTTTTTTTAATGAAGAAAGTTATTTACAGAGCAATAATTTATTGCATGCAGTTGACACCAGTGGTCGCGGTTATGAAGTTAGAAATGGTTGTCCAATTGACAAAGAGAAAATGGTTCAAAGAAATGCAGAAGAAGTGATAGCTGATGAAGTTCCAGGGAGACGTCCTAAAGACCCTGTGTACACTTGGGATTGCAGTAGTATTTGTAGTGTACGACAAGAATCTATTGATAAATTATGCAGTTTCTTACGAGCACATAGTAAAAAAAGTGTTAAACAAAAGATTAAGGTGTTGCAAGTACTAGACCCTTGCAGAGTGAGAAAAAATACGGGTTTGCAAGGTCATTCTCTGGCTTGTCTATCTAGGAAAGTTTGTCAAAGTGTTTTTCACCATTTCAGGATGTTGGCAGTACATCATACTCAAATGCGGAAGTTGGTGAGAAGATTGTATTATGCAAAAAGTCCAGCACTAAAGTTAAAAGAGTTGAACAGTGCTCTTTTGCGTGGGTCAGTATCAGATGTGAAGGAGGTTTGTGATGATATTGAGTTTTGTTACTTTGGTCCTCAGCAAGAGAGTGCAGAAACTGACACATTAATAGGACCAAATGTTGAAGATAATGTAGAACCCATGATTACAAAAGATTTTGAAGATCAAATCACAAAGTTTAAGGTGATTTCAGGTGAAAGACAAAATGTTTCTTGTATTTGATGTCGGCGAACTCACTATAAAAATCAGACAAGGAGTGTCAATTGGTATTTAAAAGTGAAACAGAAGATAATGATAAGTGGAAGGAATTTGCAACTTATTTGTTGCTAGAGGATTGTTTTGATTTGGGATCTGAGCAGCGTATTTGTAAATATTGTTATAGCAAATTAGATGAGAATAAAATGCCTGCTAGAGCTGTTCATAATAATCTACAGTTGGTTGCTATTCCTCCAGAGCTGATAGATTTAAATACCTATGAGTCTATTCTCATTCAATGTGTGCACCCGTTTCAGGCTATTGTTCGCATGGAGCCCAAAACAGGTAAATTGCCTCCATCAGACTTACAAAGAGGATTGAAAGGAAGAGTTGTGTATTTACCGTTAGATTTAAAGAAAAACATTGAAATTATTGGTGTAGACCGTGCAGAAAATGAACCACTAGTTATTCTAGTTAATGGTGTTCCTACTAAGAATACGAAAATCTGGCAAGAGTTAGTGGATGTTAGAAAAGTGCAAAAAAATTAGTACTATAAAAATGTGTTTGCAGGAGAAGAAGAAATAGATTTAACAGAAGATACTAAAACATTAAGTGGACAAATTGAAAAAGTGGACATGTCCAGATGTGAAGAAATCTATGAACATTACAGTTTACATCCACTTCATTCCAAAGAAGTGATGGGGAATACGATTGAGGTTTTCCAAATGAAAAAGTGGACATCCAGATGTGAAGAAATCTATGAACATTACAGTGTACATCCACTTCATTCCAAAGAGGTGATTGGGAATACAATTGAGTTGTTTCAAATGAAAAAAGCAACAGGAAGTCCCATGAGTGTATGGGAAGAGAGCTTGGAAGCTCGTTGTTTCCCGCAGTTGTTTCCAACTGGAAAAGGTGCACAATATGATGAACGTCCTGTGCAGATTCCTGCATCTGAATAACGGACAACAAGATTATATGCAGAAGATCCAAGATTTCGACAATGTATCCCTTATATATTTCATCTTCTGTTTGAAAGTGACTTGTCTGGACTTTCATATGCAGTAAATCACATTTTAAAAACTGGAATGCATCTGCAAAATGTAACTGCAAAGGATTTTATGGATAAAGTGCATCAGAGAGATGATCATTTAGAATCTCAGTGGATTAATCTGATGGCATGTCAGCGTGGGACTAATGAATATTGGTACTGTCCTCATCGAGAACTGAAATGTATGCTACGGAACTTAGGAACTCCTACATGGTTTGTTACACTAAGCTGTGCTGAGTATTTATGGGATGATTTACTTAAATTTCTTTGGGAGGCAAATTCAAATATAAAAAATATTGAATACAAGACACCTGGAGAATTGTGCTCTTTGGATCCTGTTAATGTATGCAGATATTTCAATCAAGCTATGATGTCTTTCATCTGCAATAAAAAGAATCCTCCTCTTGGAGAAGTTGTGGATTTCTTTTGGAGAAAGGAGTATCAAGCAAGAGGAGTTCCTCATATACATATGTTGTTATGGATCAAGGACGCCCCAAAATTTGGAATAGATTCAGATGATACTGTTTTGTCTTTCATTGAAGAATATGCTACATGTGCTCTACCCAATAGCAGAGACGATAAAAACTTAAAACAACAAGTCTTACAATTCCAAAGCCATAGATGTGGAAAATACTGTAGACGAAAGTACAAGTCTAAGGATAAGTTCTATACCAAATGTCGTTTTGCATTTCCACGTCCTGTATTTGAAGAACCAGAACCAATTGGGCCTGGCGGCGCAGGGTATGCCTTAATCTCCTGGGTTCTCCTGCTTCTGTTAACAGAGACACGGGGACACTCTGTTGGCGTAAAAGATCAGATTTTATTAGCTGCAGCTAGTACAGTTGTCCTAGAAGTACACACGGTATGTTCTCAGGAGACTGCCACTTCACTCCGTGGTGCACAATCTTTTATAGTACATAGGTGACATATACATTAATGAAGGACACACCTAAAACATACATGAAAAACCAGTAGGAATAGCCTAAAAGAAAGTCAGAGCCAATAGAAAAAGTCAGAAAACAAAAGTATCGAGTAACTCGAAGAAGCCTCTCCTCCAACTGTGTTTGCCACCCCTCCCACAGGTTAAGGTATTAACATGTCTGTAACTGGCTTGCAGGTGGCGAGATACGTTTGTGTGTTTTGGAGGACAGTTGTGAAACGAGAGAATACGAGCGGAGGACAGCGAAGGCCAGAAGATGAGATAAAGTCAGAAGAGAATAGTGTGAACTAACAGAGAGTTAGGACAGGGATTAGAAAAACCAGACAGGGATTAGTGTACTCGCCCAGTCTCTAACACCAGCTTTGTAAACAGAGGCACAAGGCTATTTTGACACAATATTGCAGGAAAAGCAGAAAAGACTTTGTTCGTCATGCTGCCTGAGTGAGGGCAACACAAAATGGCGGCGGAGCACAAAATGGCGGCTCAATGCGATCGTCATTGAAAATCGAATTTCCTCAGACCCTCATTTTGCCAGAACTCAGGCAAGATACACAGACTCATGTTAATCTGAGTCGAAGTCGATGGCCATGAGGTCATCGAGCTGTTGCTGTAACATCATTCTAATATTCTCTGTTCTTTGTGTCCTAGGTTTTGGGATGCACATAGTAGCACAAAGGTCGCAGATGGCGGGACCAAAGTGCATACAAAGACAACAAGAGAAAACGATAGCTAAAACCATACCAAGGAATGTTAGCACTTTCCAACCCCATTTGGACAGTAGTCCCCAAAACCATCCCAATAACGACCAATCTCCTTCGTCCTGATGAATCGACTCAGAGATTGTATGTAATTTAGAGATGGCCTGGTATACTGCCGGAGCATCATCAGGTATATAAATACAGCAAGTCGATTTGATCAATTTACAGACTCCAACACGATCTGCAAGAATAACATCTAAGGCAACTCGGTTCTGTAAAGTCATAAGACGATCCGCCTGTAGTTCCGCTGTAATATTACTCAAAGCTCCTACAGTGATGTCTATGGTAGTCTCTACAACACAAACCAGTTGTCTCATATTTCTGCTGTTTGCCATAGGACCCCAAAAAGGAAGAAATCCGTTTAGGAAGTCTCCTCCCTCTTGACCTGCTGTGTCTTTGGAATCAATAATTCCTCTGCCATATCTGTTTTTATGAAAATTTGAAGAAGCAGTGTATGTAGGGGGAAGAAGAAAAGCTATATAGCAAGTTCCAGAAAAACCAGTCGGCAGCCACGTATAGGCTCTATCGTGACAGATGAAATACGTGCCCTGAGATGGCACTAATGGCAGCGAATTCTGAGAGGAGTGGATGTAAGTATGGGAACAAAAGCTTTTTCTCTGTTCGGGGTCAGTAGTTTGGCCATTTATTTGCAAACAGAAATTGCCTTGATGAGGTACAGTCCAAATTGGTGGAGACTTTCCTTGTTTAACCTTATCACTAAGACTTTCGATATAATGAGTGACGTTCCAATTAGTATATGCTTTTCTCTCATCAACAGAAATTTTACTATTTTCCATGATTTTAGCCATAGCTACCATTTCTTTTATCAATGAACTATGACTGAAATCTGGACCACCAATATAAGAACTGACAGGTCGTTTAAATCGGCTTTGATAGGCGTTAGAGAAAATTACAAAATAAGCCCAAGCAGAACCTTCATAGGAGAATGGAAGGACTAAATATGGCATCCCTTTTTCTGAGGTATGAGGCATTAGTCCACATACCCAACAATCGGTTGTATTAATTACTAATTGGTGTTGGTGTAATAATTGAATAAACAAATTATTGTAATATTCGATTCTTCTAACGAGTTCATGTTGAGAAAGTGTATGAAATAGATGTGGAGAGATAGTAGAATAAGAAGGCACAGAGATAGAAGAAGGGACAACTTTTTGCTGCATAGCGTAAACAATCCATCCTATATACGCCAATAGAATACACAATAATATAAAAACACATAAAGTTATACCACAACGACTGTATATTATTTTACAATGATTGTCTTTCATTTTGTTCTTTCTCTCTCTTTCGCCTAATGTGGTTTCCATCTTCTAAATGGATGCTCACGGCAATCTTCCTTAATCACTTGGTCACGATTGTCTGCCGTCCTATGACATTGCAAGTCCTGCAGGCCTATTGCCACTACTCAGGTCACAACCAAGACTCCTACCGTGACCCTGCAACCGGGATAGAAACTACACAGAAGAGAGAATCTCAAGTTTTCTTCTTCAGTCTGGGTCTTAAATCGTAATGAGCCTTATCAGGTACAGTCTGATCCTGAAACAATGTTCGTGGATTTGTGGTATTCAGACGAAAATGTGGTGGTACAGCTTCTTGGAGAATGTTGTTGCTTTCTTTTTCCGACAATGTTCCATTCAAGTGTGCATCACTAAAAGGTATGAATCGGAGAACCTTCTCACTCTCAGAGTCACTTATACCCTTACGGACCCACTGATCAAAGGGCAAAGGCAAAGGAACCTTCTTGCAATGCACGCCGTGGATCCAGTTCTTCTTTCCTTCAACCTTCACTGCTGTACGAGAGGTTAGGAGAACCTGACGGGGTTCTCTCCAGTGAGGCTCCAAATTCTTCGTCCTTTGGAAATTCTTCACACAAACCCAGTCACCTGGTTGGATGGAATGACCTGAGTCTGTGGAGGCCTCTGGCAAAGCGCTCTGAACCTGTTGATGGAGAACACACAATTTAGTTGTAAGGTCGTGCAAATAATCAATCAACATTGGGTATGGCAAGTCTGAATACTTCTTAGGGCGAGGGACTCCCCATATATTAGCTGGGCGTCCGAAAACTATCTCATAAGGGCTAAGTCCCAATCTAGAATGCACAGCCGTTATGGTGGATAGAAGAGCCAAAGTTAGTGCATCGGGCCAATTAAGGCCTGTACTGGCCTGTACTTTAGCAAGTTTGAGTTTTAGAGTGCCATTATAGCACTCCACTAGACCCGCTGACTGGGGATGGTTTGCCACATGGAACTTCTGTTTTATACCAAGACCTGCACAAACTTTTTGCATGACTTGGCCCACAAATTCGCTCCCATTGTCACTCCAGACAATGCGCGGCAAACCAAATCTAGGGAAAAACTCTTTAAGGAGTACTTTGGCTGTAGATAAAGCAGTATTGTCTTTCAGGGGGTAAGCCTCTATCCATCTGGAAAAGGCACATACCACCACTAGAACATATTTGAGATTGTTGCATCGTTCCATGTGAATGTAATCGATTTGCAACACCATCCACTTCATTCCAAAGAGGTGATGGGGAATACAATTGAGTTGTTTCAAATGAAAAAAGCAACAGGAAGTCCCATGAGTGTATGGGAAGAGAGCTTGGAAGCTCGTTGTTTCCCGCAGTTGTTTCCAACTGGAAAAGGTGCACAATATGATGAACGTCCTGTGCAGATTCCTGCATCTGAATAACGGACAACAAGATTATATGCAGAAGATCCAAGGTTTCGACAATGTATCCCTTGTATGTTTCATCTTCTGTTTGAAAGTGACTTGTCTGGACTTTCATATGCAGTAAATCACATTTTAAAAACTGGAATGCATCTGCAAAATGTAACTGCAAAGGATTTTATGGATAAAGTGCATCAGAGAGATGATCATTTAGAATCTCAGTGGATTAATCTGATGGCATGTCAGCGTGGGACTAATGAATATTGGTACTGTCCTCATGGAGAACTGAAATGTATGCTACGGAACTTAGGAACTCATACATGGTTTGTTACACTAAGCTGTGCTGAGTATTTATGGGATGATTTACTTAAATTTCTTTGGGAGGCAAATTCAAATATAAAAAATATTGAATACAAGAGACCTGGAGAATTGTGCTCTTTGGATCCTGTTAATGTATGCAGATATTTCAATCAAGCTATGATGTCTTTCATCTGCAATAAAAAGAATCCTCCTCTTGGAGAAGTTGTGGATTTCTTTTGGAGAAAGGAGTATCAAGCAAGAGGAGTTCCTCATATACATATGTTGTTATGGATCAAGGACGCCCCGAAATTTGGAATAGATTCAGATGATACTGTTTTGTCTTTCATTGAAGAATATGCTACATGTGCTCTACCCAATAGCAGAGACGATAAAAACTTAAAGCAACAAGTCTTACAATTCCAAAGCCATAGATGTGGAAAATACTGTAGACGAAAGTACAAGTCTAAGGATAAGTTCTATACCAAATGTCGTTTTGCATTTCCACGTCCTGTATTTGAAGAACCAGAACCAATTGGGTCTGGCGGCGCAGGGTATGCCTTAATCTCCTGGGTTCTCCTGCTTCTGTTAACAGAGACACGGGGACACTCTGTTGGCGTAAAAGATCAGATTTTATTAGCTGCAGCTAGTACAGTTGTCCTAGAAGTACACACGGTATGTTCTCAGGAGACTGCCACTTCACTCCGTGGTGCACAATCTTTTATAGTACATAGGTGACATATACATTAATGAAGGACACACCTAAAACATACATGAAAAACCAGTAGGAATAGCCTAAAAGAAAGTCATTGCCAATAGAAAAAGTCGGAAAACAAAAGTATCGAGTAACTCGAAGAAGCCTCTCCTCCAACTGTGTTTGCCACCCCTCCCACAGGTTAAGGTATTAACATGTCTGTAACTGGCTTGCAGGTGGCGAGATACGTTTGTGTGTTTTGGAGGACAGTTGTGAAACGAGAGAATACGAGCGGTGGACAGCGAAGGCCAGAAGATGAGATAAAGTCAGAAGAGAATAGTGTGAACCAACAGAGAGTTAGGACAGGGATTAGAAAAACCAGACAGGGATTAGTGTACTCGGCCAGTCTCTAACACCAGCTTTGTAAACAGAGGCACAAGGCTATTTTGACACAATATTGCAGGAAAAGCAGAAAAGACTTCGTTCGTCATGCTGCCTGAGTGAGGGCAACACAAAATGGCGCCGGAGCACAAAATGGCGGCTCAATGCGATCGTGATTGAAAATCGAATTTCCTCAGACCCTCCTTTTGCCAGAACTCAGGCAAGATACACAGACTCATGTTAATCTGAGTCGATGTCGATGGCCATGAGGTCATCGAGCTGTTGCTGTAACATCATTCTAATATTCTCTGTTCTTTGTGTCCTAGGTTTTGGGATGCACATAGTAGCACAAAGGTCGCAGATGGCGGGACCACAGTGCATACAAAGACAACAAGAGAAAACGATACCTAAAACCATACCAAGGAATGTTAGCACTTTCCAACCCCATTTGGACAGTAGTCCCCAAAACCATCCCAATAACGACCAATCTCCTTCGTCCTGATGAATCGACTCAGAGATTGTATGTAATTTAGAGATGGCCTGGTATACTGTCGGAGCATCATCAGGTATATAAATACAGAAAGTCGATTTGATCAATTTACAGACTCCACCACGATCTGCAAGAATAACATCTAAGGCAACTCGGTTCTGTAAAGTCATAAGACGATCCGCCTGTAGTTCCGCTGTAATATTACTCAAAGCTCCTACAGTGATGTCTATGGTAGTCTCTACAACACGAACCAGTTGTCTCATATTTCTGCTGTTTGCCATAGGACCCCAAAAAGGAAGAAATCCTTTTAGGAAGTCTCCTCCCTCTTGACCTGCTGTGTCTTTGGAATCAATAATTCCTCTGCCATATCTGTTTTTATGAAAATTTGAAGAAGCAGTGTATGTAGGGGGAAGAAGAAAAGCTATATAGCAAGTTCCAGAAAAACCAGTCGGCAACCACGTATAGGCTCTATCGTGACAGATGAAATACGTGCCCTGAGATGGCACTAATGGCGGCGAATTCTGAGAGGAGTGGATGTAAGTATGGGAACAAAAGCTTTTTCTCTGTTCGGGGTCAGTAGTTTGGCCATTTATTTGCAAACAGAAATTGCCTTGATGAGGTACAGTCCAAATTGGTGGAGACTTTCCTTGTTTAACCTTATCACTAAGACTTTCGATATAATGAGTGACGTTCCAATTAGTATATGCTTTTCTCTCATCAACAGAAATTTTACTATTTTCCATGATTTTAGCCATAGCTACCATTCCCTTTATCAATGAACTATGACTGAAATCTGGACCACCAATATAAGAACTGACAGGTCGTTTAAATCAGCTTTGATAGGCGTTAGAGAAAATTACAAAATAAGCCCAAGCAGAACCTTCATAAGAGAATTGAAGGACTAAATATGGCATCCCTTTTTCTGAGGTATGAGGCATTAGTCCACATACCCAACAATCGGTTGTATTAATTACTAATTGGTGTTGGTGTAATAATTGAATAAACGAATTATTGTAATATTCGATTCTTCTAACGAGTTCATGTTGAGAAAGTGTATGAAATAGATGTGGAGAGATAGTAGAATAAGAAGGGACAGAGATAGAAGAAGGGACAACTTTTTGCTGCATAGAGTAAACAATCCATCCTATACACGCCAATAGAATACACAATAATATAAAAACACATAAAGTTATACCACAACGACTGTATAATATTTTACAATGATTGTCTTTCATTTTGTTCTTTCTCTCTCTTTCGCCTAATGTGGTTTCCATCTTCTAAATGGATGCTCACGGCAATCTTCCTTAATCACTTGGTCACGATTGTCTGCCGTCCTATGACATTGCAAGTCCTGCAGGCCTATTGCCACTACTCAGGTCACAACCAAGACTCCTACCGTGACCCTGCAACCGGGATAGAAACTACATAGAAGAGAGAATCTCAAGTTTTCTTCTTCAGTCTGGGTCTTAAATCGTAATGAGCCTTATCAGGTACAGTCTGATCCTGAAACAATGTTCGTGGATTTGTGGTATTCAGACGAAAATGTGGTGGTACAGCTTCTTGGAGAATGTTGTTGCTTTCTTTTTCCGACAATGTTCCATTCAAGTGTGCATCACTAAAAGGTATGAATCGGAGAACCTTCTCACTCTCAGAGTCACTTATACCCTTACGGACCCACTGATCAAAGGGCAAAGGCAAAGGAACCTTCTTGCAATGCACGCTGTGGATCCAGTTCTTCTTTCCTTCGACCTTCACTGCTGTACGAGAGGTTAGGAGAACCTGACGGGGTTCTCTCCAGTGAGGCTCCAAATTCTTCGTCCTTTGGAAATTCTTCACACAAACCCAGTCACCTGGTTGGATGGAATGACCTGAGTCTGTGGAGGCCTCTGGCAAAGCGCTCTGAACCTGTTGATGGAGAACACACAATTTAGTTGTAAGGTCGTGCAAATAATCAATCAACATTGGGTATGGCAAGTCTGAATACTTCTTAGGGCGAGGGACTCCCCATATATTAGCTGGGCGTCCGAAAACTATCTCATAAGGGCTAAGTCCCAATCTAGAATGCACAGCCGTTATGGTGGATAGAAGAGCCAAAGGTAGTGCATCGGGCCAATTAAGGCCTGTACTGGCCTGTACTTTAGCAAGTTTGAGTTTTAGAGTGCCATTATAGCACTCCACTAGACCCGCTGACTGTGGATGGTTTGCCACATGGAACTTCTGTTTTATACCAAGACCTGCACAGACTTTTTGCATGACTTGGCCCACAAATTCGCTCCCATTGTCACTCCAGACAATGCGCGGCAAACCAAATCTAGGGAAAAACTCTTTAAGGAGTGCTTTGGCTGTAGATAACGCAGTATTGTCTTTCAGGGGGTAAGCCTCTATCCATCTGGAAAAGGCACATACCACCACTAGAACATATTTGAGATTGTTGCATCGTTCCATGTGAATGTAATCGATTTGCAACACCTCCAATCGATAGGTCGGAGGAGCAAAGTGACCTGCTGGAGTTGGGGTTCCCTTTCCCGGATTGTACATTAAGCAAACAATGCAATGTTTCACTACATTGTCTGCACACCTCGGGATTCCTTCATTTTGCCACACTGGAGCCAGAAGCTTGCATATTCCTTTCGCACTTAGGTGGGCTAGACCATGCGCCATAGTAACTACAGGTAGTACATAAGCGTCTGGTAACAGCCAACGTTGGTGCTCGGACAATTCTACCCAACATCCCATCTCATCTAACATTCCTGTACTTTCTTTCCACCTACTTAATTCTTTTTCTGTAGCCTCTTTTTGGATTGATTTCACACTTTCTACTGTATCCTCATACATTCCTCTTTCTCTGACCCAATTTGCAGGGCCTGCAACATACATGCGACTTGTAGCATCTCTGGCTGTCTTTTTCGCTACTTCATCCGCAAATGCATTCCTACGACCAACATCGTCAACAATCTTCTTATGTGCGCTACACTTCACAATTGCTATCTGGGTAGGCAAAGCAAGTGACTCAAGAAGGTCAGTCACCAACTGACCATGTTGTATCTTAGCACCGTGGGAAGTAAGGAATCCCCTTTCTTTCCACAAACGTCCAAAATTGAACGCTACACCAAAAGCGTATTGGCTATCGGTGTACACGTTCCCTCTTTTCCCTTTGGATAACACACACGCTCTGGTTAAGGCTATCAGTTCAGCTGCCTGAGCTGCGTTATGTCTGATGCGTGCTGTTTCCACGATTGTATGCAAAGTAGTAACAGCATAGGCTGAAGTTGTCTCTCCATTAGGAAGCTTAAAACAAGAACCATCTACCCATAGCGTTCCATCCGGATTCACTAATGGCGTATCTGTTAAGTGAATTCTACCTTTTGTCTCTTCCTCAGTACGTAAGAAACAATCATGTTGTTCCTGAACACCTTTCTCTTCTGGAAGAGGCAACAAAGTAGCTGGATTTAAAGTATTACATCGTTTGACATGCACGTGACTAGCCAAGAGCGTCAGCTCATATCCAGACAAACGAGCACTCGTAAGATGCTGTGTTTTTGTTCTGTTTAGAAAAGTATCCACTGCATGTGGCACCATAACAATGAGAGTATTATCTAGCACCACTCCAGCAGACTGTCGAATAGAAATTGCTGCTGCTGCTGCTGTCGCTTTAAGACAACTAGGCAATGCTTTAGCTACTGGATCTAATGTTGCTGAAAAATAGGCACATGGATGCTGTCTATCTGCAAATCGTTGTGTTAAGACTGACAACGCACAAACTTCCCTTTCATGAACATAGAGCGTAAAAGGCTTACTGTAATCAGGAGTACCTAGTACAGGAGCAGAACACAGAGCAGTACGTAAGTCAGTAAAACTCCTCTGACATTCGTCAGTCCATGGAAGGGGCTGAGGCGTATCTTTCAAAGTGAGTGCCAACAAAGGTTTGGCCAACAGAGAGAAGTTAGGGATCCACTGCCTACAATAGGAAGTAATACCCAGAAAGGCACGTACCTCTCTTTGTGTGGATGGCACAGACATTTGTGAAATTGCTTGGATACGTTCTGGGGTTAATCGTCTTCCCTCCTTTGATAAGAGATGACCCAAGTAGGTAACCTCTCGACGAACATATTGTAGCTTAGAAGATGAAACCTTGTGATTAAGATTGGATAAGTGTCGCAACAATGCAACCGTCACATTCTCACATATATCCTCTGAATCAGCAGCGATTAACAAGTCGTCCATGTACTGAATGAGAGCAGCACCAGACGGCAAGGAAAAAGCATCAAGATGACATTTCTAAGCTTGACTATAAATAGAGGGACTTTCACAATAGCCTTGAGGTGCGCGTTTGAACCGGAAGCTTCGGCCTCCAAGAGAGAAGCCAAAAATGTCCCTACTCTCTTCAGCAATGGGAATACTAAAGAAAGCATTTTTCAGATTGATAACAGAAAACCAATCCGCTGTAGAAGGTATCATCGTCAACAACGCAGTGATATCTGGGACAACAGGAAACTGTGGTACAACAATTTTGTTTACCTCCCGAAGATCAATTACAAAGCGATAAACAGGAGGCTGAGAAGGATCAGTGCATTTAAGAACAGGAAGAATAGGGCTATTACATATGTTACCTCTCGTTTCCTCAACCACATCTTTCTGAATCAAGTCATGAATGATTTCCAAAAGCGCTCTTTCACCTTCAGTGGACATTCTATATTGAGGAACGCGTGGCAATTCAGCATTGGGCTTGAGAGTAACAACAGAAGGTGGAATTTCAAGACAACCAACATCATTTGATCCCGTGGCCCAAAGCGTTGAAGGAAGAGAAAGCAATTCAGGTGGAAATTGATCTTTTGACAAATACATTGGAGAAGTCCGTTGTTGTCCTAAAGTGAGATATACATCAGAAGGAGAGCAATATATCGCTGCATGTAACCTTTTCAATAGATCCAAGCCCAATAGATTCTCGCCGCAACCATTCGTTAAGAGAAGCGGAACTTCTAAATTATAAGGGCCAATTGAAATAGGCAAAGGGCAAGAGACCGGATTACGAACTGGGCGCCAGAAAAACCTACAGATACATTCGTTAAGCCAGACAAAGGTGCCCCAGGGAGTTTTGAATGAATGATAGAACTTCTCATCGCACCAGTATCTAAAAGGAATGGCTCTGAAATACCCATTGTAGTGACATTAACATAAGGTCCATTCTGATCTACTGGAATTGGCACAACTCCCTTACTTTGTCCATGGCTGTCCTAGTTAACATGAAGACTTTCATTCCCGTCTCCAACATAACAATCCTCATTGTAATACTGTGTAGACCGAGCGTTTTGCTGATCAAAGTAGTTCACTGAATTAGAAGGAGGAAGGGAACGCTGTTCTTGAGTCAACATACCTCGACTTCTACCTCTGTTTGCTGACTGGAGGCCAGCACGACCTCGCGGAGCTGATAGTGTCCCATTACGCTGCAATAAAACCGGACAACTATTCTTAAAATGACCTTCCTCTCTACAATAGGCACATTGATTAGGACCTAACAAAGGTCGTGGAATATATGGCTCAGGCTTTTGATACACCCTCTGAAACTGTGGAGGCTGTTGAAACTGGGACTGATCATAATGAGGTGGATAAGCCTGTTGCAAGAGAACCTTAGTTTTTAATTCTTTAGTCTTTTTCTCTTGCTTATCTTTTTCTTCTTTATCTCTATTTTTATAATATTGAGCAGTAGCCAATATCTGGGCTGAAGAAGAAACAGCCCATGAACTTTCGTAGTCTTTCAGCTTATGCGACAGCTCGGGAAGCAAATTAAATTCGAACTTATCTACAAATAATCGCTGTCCAACCTCCGTAGTCATATCCTGACCACTGTGATCAATTAATGTTTCCTCGCGTCGAGTGAAGAAATCAGAAACACTCTCATCTTTCTTCTGTTTACACGCGGCTAGTTTATCCCAGTTAACTCTCAAGGCAGGCATCATTGTTTTCATTAATGTAATAATCCTACCAGGGAGTTCTGAAATCAAAGCATCAGGCTTCGCACCACCCACTTGGTTTCTATCTGCGGCAATTATAGCATCCCAGTCAGCACCTAATTCCTGTGCATGATTCTCCTTACGAATCCTAGCCCATAACGCTTGTGGGACTACATTCCCCATCAACATATCAATATCTGCTAAATTCATGATGCAAGCCTCAACAGTCTGTGACAATTCTTTATAATAACCTGCAGGGTTCTTACGAGGATCCGGTAGAGACTGTTTAAGAGCCAAAACTTCAGATCTTTTCCAGGGCACATGTACCCATATACGCTGGAAATGAGCAGGAATAGCTAGATTACCACCTGCTGCCGGAACCTCTTCTCTCCATACCGGAGGAACCTCTCTCATTGGCTAATTTTTCAGTGTCAACCTAACTGAGGGATCGGAGTCAAGAAAAGTCTGTGAAGTAAATAAGGTTCTAAAGGAAACAAGTGTCTTTACAGCGTCCTCAACCTTAGAACCCGCAATGAGTCCCTTATCAACATTAGCCTGAATATCTAACAGACCCTGAGGGACCGAACCCAAGTCCATATCCTCCCAACCTTTAACAAGAGTATCACACATAGTATTGAAAACATATCTCTGTGTAGGCGCATTCCATTGCGAGAAGGTAGGCATAATGTCGGGTACACTATACCGAGGACCCTTCTCAATCCATTTGTGAGCGAGAGAGTCCAACCTTTCTCGTTCTTCGGAAGCTGGGAACTGACTACGAGACTGTCTTCGAGAAAATGCCGGAGACACATTTAACGCCTCAAAGAAATTAGATAAAAGACCAGAGACCGTATCTGTGAGTCGTTTACGCATAGACGGAGAATTGGACATAAGGATAGGGGACAAGGTATTAGGCGAACTAACTGAAGAGAAATCAGTCATTACCGGGGGAGCAGAGGGCGAAGAAGTTGAAGGAGAAGGAGTTGAAGGCAAAGCTGGCAGAAGAGGCATTACTTGAGGGGGGAAATGTGGAAGAGCCGGAGCAAGCTGAGGCGCAACTGGCGGCTGAACAGGCTGTAACAACGGGGGTGCATTAGCACCTTGTACATAGGGCAGAGGCAATCTTAGTAGGTGAGACATCAAGGGATCTTCCTCTAAATCATTTCTTTTATCAGAAGGGGAAGCTGGCAACATCGGATAGCATTTATCTATCGCCATACGATGCTGTCTCACTGAAATTTCCATCGCATTATCCACTTCCTCATCTCTAAGTTGCTGAGCAGCCTGTATAATTGTCATACTCTGTGCTTTCCTATCTCGTTTTTCTTGCTTAATTTTTCTCTGTTTGGCTTCCTTACGCCAAAGGCAGAAAGAGTCAAACATTGCCGGCCGGGCTTTTCTTTTAAATAAAATAGTTTCCAAATTATCTAGTATGTCAGGCTCAAAACTACCATTTTCTGGCCATTTTAAAACACCATCATTCTTCGTGTATCGGATCCATACCTCGTTAAAGGCAATGGGGCCAACACCATGTTTAGAATAGAGCTCATAAGTGGGAGTTCCAACCGAAGGAATCGGACAAGAGTCCTCCAGCCGGGACTCCCTATTACAACCAAAACAACAAAGTTTCTCAAACATAGTCATACCAGGCATCGTAATTTCACTGGACTGTTCACAAACATCAAGGGGGTTAAATCAATTAACACAGCACAAATGTACTTACCCCTCGGCTTTGGTTATTGCAATACCCGAATCAAAGACCCAAAGAACCTAAGAACCAAAGAACCTAAGGACCAAAGAACCAAAGAACCAAATGTGGGAGCGACCCACCAATACTTAACTAAGATGTCTTCTTACACCAACAGAGGCCCGTCTATCGTCTCGCTTTACCATACATCACCAAAAAAAGGGCCAAGGCAGGGCGGCAGTCAGGGCAGCAGTCGCCAGTAGCCGTCAGGAAGAATTAACCACGCTGCAAAAGACCTTCGGACCACTTTCAACATACAGGGGTCGCTTGACGTGGCTCGCGATTCCTCCAGAATTTTCTTGCGGGGTTCCTCACGACCTTCAGGCAGAACCACTACCTCTGAAGCCACCCCACATTGGGCGCCAGTTGAAGAACCAGAACCAATTGGGCCTGGCGGCGCAGGGTACGCTTTAATCTCCTGGGTTCTCCTGCTTCAGCTAACAGAGACACGGGGACACTCTGTTGGCGTAAAAGATCAGATTTTATTAGCTGCAGCTAGTACAGTTGTCCTAGAAGTACACACGGTATGTTCTCAGGAGACTGCCACTTCACTCCGTGGCGCACAATCTTTTATAGTACATAGGTGACATATACATTAACGAAGGACACACCTAAAACATACATGAAAAACCAGTAGGAATAGCCCAAAAGAAAGTCAGAGCCAATAGAAAAAGTTGGAAAACAAAAGTATCGAGTAACTCGAAGAAGCCTCTCCTCCAACTGTGTTTGCCACCCCTCCCACAGGTTAAGGTATTAACATGTCTGTAACTGGCTTGCAGGTGGCAAGATACGTTTGTGTGTTTTGGAGGACAGTTGTGAAACGAGAGAATACGAGCGGAGGACAGCGAAGGCCAGAAGATGAGATAAAGTCAGAGGAGAATAGTGTGAACCAACAGATAGTTAGGACAGGGATTAGAAAAACCAGACAGGGATTAGTATACTCGGCCAGTCTCTAACACCAGCTTTGTAAACAGAGGCACAAGGCTATTTTGACACAATAATGCAGAAAAGACTTCGTTCGTCGTGCTGCCTGAGTGAGGGCAACACAAAATGGCGGCGGAGCACAAATGGCGGCTCAATGCGATCGTGATTGAAAATCGAATTTCCTCAGATTACCCAAAGGAACAGTGAACAGTTTTATGTCAGCTATGCGACATACCATCACAAGAAAGTCTCCGAAAAATACCTGCAACTTAAGAAGAAGTGAAGAGTCAAAATACATAAATGACTACAATCCAGTTATTTCATCCATGTGTAACGCTAACATGGATATTCAGTATGTTGCGCACAATTCCATTGCTGTTGCTCAATATGTAACGTCCTACATTACTAAATCAGAAAAGACGGAATTGAAAGACATATGGGAAGAGATTTCTCACGAGAAGACTCTAAGTAAGAAATTATACAGTTTCAGTTTGAAGATGTTATCGTATTGAGAAATTGGAGCATATGAATGCTCAGATCGGTTATCATCTGCAAGTCTATACTCCAAAAGTAGAAGAATCATTTGGGTGAGTCTAGGTCTTGCAGCAATGTGAAATCGGGAACTGAAATCGGTTCAAGAAATTGAATATTTAGCAGAAAAAGAACCAGAAAGTACAGATATTTTGAAAACGAATATGTTGGACACATATTACCCAAACAGAAGTCATCATCTTGAGAACATGTGTCTCTATGAAGTGCTGCAATACTACACTTTTAAACGGAATACCACAGAGAACATCAATGATGGAAAATATGAAGTCATTGGTTACGAAGGATGTTTGGTGAAACAAAGGAAAGGAAATTTGATTAATCACAGGAAGCTGAGTTGCGACACTGCTGATAAAAGGGAATTTTACTATTTAGCCCTTTTGCAACTGTTCAAACCGTGGCATTCAGAACTGGAATTACTTGGAGATTTTCAGAGCTATGAAGATTCATTTAATGCTTATAAAGATAGCATACATTGCAGTGCTTTTGCAAATTATGTGAAAATGTTGAATGATGAAATTGATCAAGAAGCTACAATTGCAGCTGAGATTGCTAGAGACAGTTCTCAAGACAGTCAAAGTTCTGCTGCAGCTCTGCTGAGTCAAGATTCACTAGGACAAGCAATTGTTGAAAATGAAGCAGAAATTGCCGTGAATGAGGTGGAAACAGCAATGCAACAAGCTCAAGAAGATGTAATGCAGTTAGGAAACTTGGAAGAACAACTAAAGGGCCGATTCCGATCCAGGAAAAAGGCTGTACGAATCGTTGTACGGAGCGTTTTCTCCGTACGACTCGTACCCGGTAAACTCTTCTTACAACCTAGGAAGTATGATTTGTACAGAAAGCCTTTTTCCGTACGAATCGTACGAAAGACCATACGGCTAAAAAAACAACAACGATTCTGATCCGGAACAGCTTGTACGCGAAGTCCGGATGTATTTATGCAGCGGTTTCCGGCCCAGCAAGTACGATTCGTCCCTACGGCACTACGTACGTCTCTTTGTTTACGGGAGCTAAAAACAACCGTGAAAGCAGAGTCCTACGAACGGAGCCCGGTACGCGATGTACACGCCATGAACCCCATCGTACGTGTCATCCTGGTCCTCTTGGCCTATGACCTGGTGCACTGTACCCAACGCACACGCCGCAGAAGGTGAGAACAACACCCAGGGGCCAGGGTGGGGGTGAGGGGCAGGAAACATACCCCGTACCCAAAGCCAAACCTATAATATGGAGCCCATACATTACCACCAGGGTCTGGTCACTTGGGGGGGCGTGTCCAGCAACCCCTGCGTACCGCAACAACGGAAGTGGATGGGTACGGTGCGTTGCACACGTACTCGTAGGCACCAGTACAATAGTGATACGATGCGTACACATGCAATGAATGGGGGGTACGGTGCGTTTCACATGTACAGGTACGGCACCAGTACAAATCGTGATACGATGCGCACACACGCAATGAATGGGGGGTATGGTGCGTTTTACATGTACAGGTACGTCACCAGTACAATAGTGATACGATGCGTACACACGCAATGAATGCATGGGTACGGTGCATTTCACACGTACCCCTACGGCACCAATAGAACAGTGATACAGACCGTACACACGCAATGAATGCATGGGTACGGTGCGTTCCACACGTACCCCTACGGCACCAGTAGAACAGTGATATGGACCGTACACACGCAATGAATGCGTGGGTACGGTGCATTTCACAGGTACCCCTACGGCACCAGTAGAACAGTGATATGGACCGTACACACACAATGATTGCGGGTGTACGGTGCGTTTCACACGTACCCCTACGGCACCATGACAATGGCAAAACGTAGCGTACAAACGCAATGATTGCGGATGTACGGTGCGTTTCACACGTACCCCTACAGCACCAGTACAATGGTGAAATGTAGCGTACACATGCAATGATTGCGGGTATACAGTGCGTTTCACATGTACCCCTATGGCACCAGTACAATGGCGAAACACAGCGTACATACGCAATGATTGCAGGTGTACAGTGCATTTCACACGTACCCCTACGGCACTTGTTGTACAGTGCGTTTCACACATACAGGTATGCACTAGTTGTACGGTGTGTTTCACACATATAGGTACGCATTAGTTGTACGGTGCATTTCACACGTACATGTACGCACTAGTTGTACGGTGCGTTTCACACGTACATGTACGCACTAGTTGTACGGTGCATTTCATATGTACCCCTACGGCACTAGTTGTACAGTGCGTTTCACATGTACAGGTACGCACTAGTTGTATGGTGCGTTTCACACGTACATGTACGCACTAGTTGTACAGTGCGTTTCAGACGTACAGGTACACACTAGTTGTACAGTCCGTTTCACACGTACATGTACGCACTAGTTGTACAGTGCGTTTCACATATACCCCTACGGCACTAGTTGTACAGTGCGTTTCACATGTACAGGTACGCACTAGTTGTATGGTGCGTTTCACACGTACATGTACGCACTAGTCGTACAGTGCGTTTCACACGTACAGGTACACACTAGTTGTACAGTCCGTTTCACACGTACATGTACGCACTAGTTGTACAGTGCGTTTCACACATACCCCTACGGCACTAGTTGTAAAGTGCGTTTCACACGTACAGGTACGCACTAGTTGTACGGTGCGTTTCACACGTACATGTACTCACTAGTTGTACAGTGCATTTCACACCTACCCCTACGGCACTAGTTGTACAGTGCGTTTCACACGTACAGGTACGCACTAGTTGTACGGTGCGTTTCACACGTACAGGTACGCACAAGTTGTACAGTGCATTTCACACGTACCCCTAAGGCACTCGTTGTACAGTGCGTTTAACACGTACATGTACGCACTAGTTGTACAGTGCGTTTCACACGTACCCCTATGACACTAGTTGTATAGTGCATTTCACATGTACATGTACGCACTAGTTGTACAGTGCGTTTCACACGTGCAGGTACGCACTAGTTATACGGTGTGTTTCACACGTACAGGTACGCACTAGTTGTACGGTGCGTTTCACACATATAGGTACGCACTAGTTGTACGGTGCATTTCACACGTACATGTACGCACTAGTTGTACAGTGCGTTTCACACGTACCCCTACGGCACTAGTTGTACAGTGCGTTTCACACGTGCAGGTACGCACTAGTTGTACGGTGTGTTTCACACGTACAGGTATGCACTAGTTGTACGGTGCATTTCACAGATACATGTACGCACTAGTTGTACAGTGCATTTCACACGTACCCCTATTGCACTAGTTGTACAGTGCATTTCACTCATACAGGTACGCACTAGTTGTACGGTGCGTTTCACACGTACATGTACACACTAGTTGTACGGTGCGTTTCACACGTACAGGTACGCACAAGTTGTATGGTGCGTTTCACAAGTACATGTACGCACTAGTTGTACAGTGCGTTTCACACGTATGCCTACGGCACTAGTGTTCCAGTGCGTTTAACACGTACAGGTACGCACTAGTTGTATGGTGCGTTTCACACACACATGTATGCACTAGTTGTACAGTGCGTTTCACACGTACAGGTACGCACTAGTTGTACGGTGCGTTTCACACGTACATGTACGCACTAGTTGTACAGTGCGTTTCACATGTACCCCTATGGCACTAGTTGTACAGTGCATTTCACACGTACAGGTATGCACTATTTGTACGGTGCGTTTCACACGTACATGTACGCACTAGTTGTACAGTGCGTTTCACACGTACAGGTACGCACTAGTTGTACGGTGCGCTTCACACGTACATGTACTCACTAGTTGTACAGTGCGTTTCACACCTACCCCTACGGCACTAGTTGTACAGTGCGTTTCACACGTACAGGTATGCACTAGTTGTATGGTGCGTTTCACACGTACAGGTACGCACTAGTTGTACGGTGTGTTTCACACGTACATGTATGCACTAGTTGTACAGTGCGTTTCACACGTACCCCTACGGCACTAGTTGTACAGTGCGTTTCACACGTACATGTACGCACTAGTTGTACAGTGCATTTCACACGTACAGGTACGCACTAGCTGTACGGTGCGTTTAACATGTACATGTACGCACTAGTTGTACAGTGCGTTTCACACGTACCCCTACGGCACTAGTTGTACAGTGCGTTTCACACGTACAGGTACGCACTAGTTGTACAGTGCGTTTCACACGTACATGTACGCACTAGTTGTACAGTGCGTTTCACACGTATACCTACGGCACTAGTTGTACAGTGCATTTCACACACTTCCAATGGTAATACAGGCATACACATGCCAGGATTGGAGGGCTACGAGTCGCACAAAGATGTCCATCAAGTACTCATTGCATACTTACATGTGCAGGCCCTAGGTGTGGCAGCCAGTGATTTTGCACAGGTCATCTCATCTAGTTGCACAATTGATGTGTGATGACCTGTGGACACATGTCATGTGTGATGGGGCACTATGTGGCACACATCACCTTGACACTTGCCACATGTGTGTCTGTAGACCAACTGTGTCATGCACAGAAGCAGTGGGATGGTACAGTCATCAACACCCGCACCTGTCTCCTGATGCCAGGGACAGGGACACTCTATCAACTGACATGTCACAATCAGCGTGCCCCTTTGTGACTATGTCAGGGGTGTGTCATGTGTTCCCATGAGCTTGCTATCAGTGTTCCGTCAACTGTATCTGCTGTTGGTGCATCCAACATGGGTCTGTGTGGAGATGGGCATGGCACACATCTACGCACACCATGCCACATGTGGATTCCAATGGCTGTAGGGTCTGTGTGCATCGGACATCATATTTTCCCAGGCATACATGTCTGCGTTGTCTCAATGGCTGTGTGTTTCTGTTGTCACGTGTCATGTGTTTGATATGTACATTTGACATTCCATGTGACCTGTGTGTGTGCCTTGCAGTCAGCTGTCTGGATGAGATGACATCCTTCCAATGCAGCTATGTGGTTGTGTGTCACTCCGGTGATATCTGTGGATGTTCACTCAGACTGGCCACCAGCTCATTTCAGGGCATGTCATGTAGACTTGACAATCAACAGGTGTAAGCTGGCATATGTGTCCTGGATGTATTGCACACACCGACTCCATAGTTACCTGATGTGTATTAGCAGTGTAGCATGTGCTATGTTCATTGACATTGATGTTGCCCGACTCTCAATCTTCATTCTTCCAAACAATGTTTTGCAGGGCACCGCCTGTCCCAACACCAATGCCAGAATTGGGTGCCATGAGGGAACGTGCCTGCATCCGCCGTTACAGATTAATTCGCCAGTTGATTGAGGACTTGAAAAACAAGCTGGCACCACACCTCCAACCGCAACACAGGTATCCTACTGCGCTGACCCCCAAGATGAAGGTGATGGCAGCCCTACATTTTTTTGCCACAGGTATGTTTCAATTGACCATAGCTGATGTTGGTGGGATGTCACAGACAATGTTCAGCCTTGTCCTGCGTGATGTTTTGGCAGCCATGTTGGAGCACCTTGATGAATTCATCAAATTTCCTACTCCTGAGGAGTTGACAGATGTCAAGGGTGATTTCTATGCCCTGGGAGGGATGCCCCATGTAATTGGGTCCATTGATGGGACACATGTGGCTTTGGTAACACCACAGGCACAGGAGCAAGTCTATCGCAATAGAAAACATTACCACTCGATAAATGCCCTTGTGGTGTGTCTTGCTAACATGCTGATTTCCCATGTCTGTGCACGTTTTCCAGGATCAACACACAATGCCTACATCATGAGGTGTAGCAGGGTGCCACAAATGATGCTGCGGCTGCACAACTATTGAGCATGTCTTGTTGGTGGGTATACTCTGTTTGTCCTGTGTGTTGCGGTATCTTTGTCTCTTACGGCATCTCCTGATCAACTTATTTACATGATGTTTCCATGTAGGGGACTCTGGCTATCCCAACATGCCATGGCTGCTGACACCTCTCCGCAACCCAAGAACAGCTGCAGATCACCGGTACAACAATGCACATGGGCAGACCAGGCGAGTGATTGAGAGGACGTTTGGACTCCTGAAGAGCCGATTCCGGTGCCTTGACAAAACAGGCGGGTCCCTCCCATATGCACCGGAGAAGGTCTGCCAAATCTTCCTCGTGTGCTGCATGCTGCACAACATGGCAGTTCAGAATGCAGTGCCACTCATCCTGGATCCGGCTGAGCAGGAGCATCCACCCGTGGAGGATCAAGGGCTTGGTCACAAGGCTAGTGATGAGGAGGAGGAGGAGGATGATATCCGGAGTCAGCTCATACGCAACTTCTTCTCATAATGGTGAGTCACTGGGTATGAGTGTGCAAACTTGTAGCATTGAGTGGCATGTGTTGCAATGTGTGTGTCCAGCTGACTGAATGCAAGGTGACTTTGATGTGTGTTCAGATGTGTCACTTGAGTGATGATGTCATGCCACACAGTTTAGCGGAGAGACTTTCTTTGAAATTTGCATGTGTGCAACATTGTTCATGTTTCGTAAATGACCATGTGTGCGGCGAGAATTGTTTCAGGTGACTTCTTGTTTGTCTGTCATTCCCAGGTTTTTGCGCCTGTTGTCTGCTCGTGTCATCGTTGTCCTCCTGCTATTCCTCATGAGGATTGCAACGTGTGCTGAATCAGCGTTCCATGCACAGACATGTGGAAATGTCACTTTGGGTAAGGATTGCAGCAAGGCTTTTTGGTGTTGGTACGGTTTGGGAATGTGTGGGCCTGCTTCTGTGCATGTTGTAGTACCATGCATACATGTCTTCTCACCATGGAGCATATAACATGTAGCATCACTCCCATGACATGATAGTCACCCTTCTTGACAGTCATCTGTAGTGGAGTGTGGCATCTGATGAAGGCATCAATGTGTGTAAACCTTGCCTCTGAAACACTGCGGATGCTACGGGTGGACATATTGTGGGACATCACAACAACAGGCTCTATGGGGAATTGCAGCCTCTCCGTGTGCAGCAGGATGTGTTTGGCTCATCCCCTTAACTTGTGTGCCAGTTCATTGGGATTTACATCATCTGTGTTGTGAAGGGGGGGTCCAGCTTATGTCCCACATGTTCTGTCAACTGACCTGTGAGTCTGTTCCTATGGATGCATTTCCCTTTGTGTGTGTTTGTGGAATAAAGGTGTTCAGCACAATCCAAAGTGCCTCATCTCTGTCACTGCACCTCTCTTGCCAGTTTGCATGCGTCATCTATGGCATAATTGTCAAAGATTGAGCATATGTGTGTATGTGTACTTCGGCAACATGCATGCAGTTCTTCATGGCTAATAATATCTATTGTGCATAAAATACCTGGTTGTGTATGTATTTCTGCAGGTTGCTCCCCACAACGGGACGTGAACGCCTACTGATGGTGTGTCTCCTGTGCGCAGCTCTGCATTTTTTTGCCTGATCCTGTGGCCGTCATTTTTGGTGATTGTTCATACATTTTCTCAGAGTGGCCCATGATTAACCTGACACTCCTTCCTTTACATACACCTGTTGCACTGTGCCTTTCTGACCTCCTTGTCTTTCTTTTTGCCTAATTTCTCACCCCTTCCGCCTGCTGCTGCCTCACCTGCAGCCCCGCCCCACCGAGTGCCCTGATTCTGCAACCCACACGCCTCCAAAAAGCTCCTCCCTTCCCCCTCCACCCATTATAAATACAGCCAGCAGCTTTTCTGTGCCACTGTTGCGCCAACGCCATGCCAAAGGCAGGACCGTCTGCGCCTGCAACGTGCACAGTGCACGACCCTCTGGTCTTTGCATGACCCACGTCACACAACAGGCTCATGCTGCAGCCACCCGCCAAGCAATGTCCTCCAGACAATCAACCGCCTGCTATCAGGCAACCCCTAAGCGCACACATAACACCTTCGCATGCTGAGTGTGCAACTCCAACTGCCTACACAGCGCTGCCCAGCCAACCAGACCCTGTCAGAACAACCAGGTCATGTGCCTCCTACTCCACACCCGCTCCGTCCACCAGCACGCCATTGGACTCTGTTACCTCCTCAACACAACAGCCCCACACATCACCTTCATGACAGTAACCTGGACAAAAGCATCCTCAGCACACAACTTCTTCATTGCCATCTCAGACGGGTACAGGATTGTTAGAATCCGGGTTCTCTGGTTGGCACAGGTAGGTACTTGTGACAAGCAGGGAACCTTTCCGCTAGTCAGGGTAAGGGGTTACACTACTAAAACAACCCCTTGCTCACCCTCTAGGTAGCTTGGCGCGAGCAGACAACGCTTATCTCAGAGTGTTATAGGTTAAGCATTTGTGAACACATACAGTAACCAAGTGACAACACTACAAATGGACACCACACAGGTATTTATATTAAAAATAAGGATTCTTTATATAGGATTATCACAAGACCATTAAACGATTAAAAATACACAATACGGTTGCTTAGTTGGTAGAAGATTGCTTAGTTTCTCTTAAGGTCTTAAATGCGACCCTTTAAGTCAATGTACCTTAGATGCGACACGCAGGGCAACGAAAGTGTTGCAGCGAGGCAGATGCGTTGAAGTTCTTGGTGCAAAAGAAATAAAGACGGGATCTTCCAGATGCGTTACGCTTCTCCGATGTTGCGGGAAGGCTCGACTCGATGCGTCAGCTACAGCGGCGTCACCTTTGATGAGATGCGATGACAGCGGCCTTGGCAGCGGCACTCTTCTCCGATGTTGCGAGACGCTTCCGCTCGATGCGATGCTGCAGCGGCGACACCCTTCTGCAAGATGCGACGACAGCGGCTCCGACAGCAGCACCCTTCTCCGTGGATGCGAGGCGCTTTTCTGGATGCGGTGCAATGCGACAACTACGATGGCTGCGATGGCGACACGCTTCCTCCTCGATGCGAGACTCTTCTCTCGATGTGGTGCAATGCGACAGCTACGATGGCTGCGATGGCGACACGCTTCTTCGGCGTTGCGAGACACTTCCGGAATGATGCGAGACGCTTCCGCTCGATGCGATGCTGCAGCGGTGACACCCTTTGCGAGATTCGACGACCGCGGCTCCGACGGCGGCACGCTTCTCTTCCTTGCGTCACGCTTCCAGCTCCTTGCGACACGCAGTCCCTCAGAAGGCCAAACAACAGCAGCAGGCACATCCAAAAGATTCTGGGGAGCTGGGAGTGAAGTCCACTGGTCCTGGGACTTCGTTCAGGGGGCAAGCTCCGTTCAAGCCCTTGGAGATCTTTTTAAAGCACAAGTTGAAGCAAAGTCTTTAGTAGTCTTTCTCCTCTCCTTCAGCAGCAAGGCAACCACTGCAGGCCAATCCCCCAGGTCAGGGACAGTACTCCTCGTACAGCTTTCCCAGTTCCTTCTCCTCTGGCAGAGGTTCTTCTTGTTTCAGCAGGATCTAATTTCTTGGGAGCAGGGTCCCAATACTTATACCCCTAATTCCTTTGTTCCTCTGGGGTTGAGGGACCTTTGCCTAGTCCCAACCAGTTCTTGAGCACTCTGTTGACATGACTCTGCCTTTCTATTCAGGGTGCAGGGCAGAAACATCAGCCACTCTGCAGAAGGTGGAGCCAGAATTGTGGTAGCAGAGCACAACCCTATTCAGAGCCCAGGTGTACTCCTCCCATCCATCTGACTGCCAATCTTCCTATTCACCACCAGGCTACTTAGCCCTGCCCCTCTGGGTTTCCCCAGCCCTGTCACTCACACAACCAGACAGGCAGATACACATCATAGCAGAGGCGGGCTGAAATGGTCAAGCAAGCAAATACCAACTTTCTAAAAGTGGTATTTGCAAACACAGAATATTAAAATAAACTTTACTAAAAGATGTATTTTATTATTCTGAGTTCAGGCATACTAAACTCGAATTTCTACCATGTTCCCTGGGTCTGTTAGGATCATAGCATGTAACAATTCTAACAGCCCATTCTGGCCTATGGAGAACAGGTAGCCTTACAAGAGTGAAAAACGAAAATGGCTGTAATTCACTATTAGGACATGCCACACACATAAGGGCTTGTCCTACCTTATGCTTACAATGCACCCTGCCCTTGGGCCTACCATAGGGGTGACTAATATGAAGTTAAGGGAAGGTTTAGGGACTGGCAAGTGTGTGCACTTGCCCAGTCAGCATGACAGTACCAGACTGCACGCAGGTTCTGCAATGGCAGACCTTAGATACATTTTGCCAGGCCACTTCTGTGGGTGGCACAAACAGTGCTTCAAGCCCACCAGCAGCATTTGTATTTACAAGCCCTGGGCACTCCTGGTGCACTTTACTGGGGTCTGACAGTAAACCAAATAAGCTAATCATGGAATCCAACCAACATATACATTTTAAATAGGGAGAGCATCTGCACTTTAGCACTGAACAGCAGTGGAAAAGTGCCCAGAGTCATAGAATAGCCAACAGCAGGTCAGAAAAAGTACAGGTGGAAGGCGAAAAGTCTAGGGACCATCCGGCCAAAAGAGCCAGGTCCAACACAACCCTCTTCCAGCCAAAACACAGGGAAGACC
Source organism: Triturus cristatus (assembly GCF_964204655.1). NCBI lineage: Eukaryota > Metazoa > Chordata > Amphibia > Caudata > Salamandridae > Triturus > Triturus cristatus. The sequence goes on from NC_140592.1 coordinate 1,118,173,297, forward strand.
AATCACTACCTTGTTGGGCTTCCCTGCTGCAGGCGGTAGAACAAGGACCTGGCCCGCAACTGCAGGGGCAGACTCCAGTCCTACGCCAATCTGAACCTATTGGAATCCCTCTGTCCATACTCTCAGGGCCCACCAAGCCAATCCATGGGGAACCCTTCTCCTCACCCGTGGACACCACCTGTGCAGCACCTAACCTTATCTGGCTCACAGGTGTGTCCCAACAGACAGACAGCAAAATGCTACAGTGGCCACTGACAGTAGTCAGGGATGAGACTCAGGCCGTGTGCCTCTCAGGGCTCTCAAACCTCTGTGGTGCCAGGGAGCGGGGGGCAGTAGCCCCAGGTGCTTGGCACCCTTTGTCCATTCTCTCTCCTGTCAGGTCACCCACACCCGGTCCTCCTGCTTGGGGCTCTGTACCCTCCCACTTGGAGTGGTACCCCCTTCCAGAATTGCCAGGGCACCTGTGGCAGGTGTCCTGCGCAATTCGCCCACCAGTTCAGGGGTTCTATCCTGCAACTGGGCGTCCAGGTCAGGGGGGACACCCTGAACCTGGCCCTTCAACCTAGGGTCTAAACCCTTCAGTTGAGCGGGGGTCAGAGGCGAGGACTCCCTCCCTCTGCAACCCCTTCCAGATGGCTGTACCCTCCCAACTGGAGTGGTAACTCTAGAAGCAACATGGGTCAGGACACTGATTACAGTTGTCCCACCCCCCAGGTCAGACAACACCTGAACCCGGCTTCCCAACCCTGGGACCAACACATGCGGTTAAACGCTCGCCTGGCGCACCAGGACTTCCCGGGGAGCATGCATGCCCCCCCTGAGGGTGACACATAACTCATGTGTCGTGTGACAGTCTGCCTGGCGCTGATCTCCCGACCCCTGTCCATCTGACAGTGCGCGAAGATCCCCCAGGACAGAAGTGGTGTCACCATGGTCATTCACTGGTGACGCAGCCCTTCTGGCTGGCCCCTGACCCACTGGTTCTTCCACTAGGGGCTCCTTCCCCCTCTCACCCCTCACTCTGGACTTCTGCACCCTCCCAACTGGAGCGGTACTGCCAGACACCAGAACTGATGGAGGCCTGCTTACAGACACTCCCCGTTCACCAGACACTAGGGGGTCCCGCACAACGGGCAGCCCCTCAGGACAGACTAGGCTCCCCACCTGGTGTTCCCTTAAAGAACCATCCAGGCTCTGAGACTGAGGTTGGGCAGTACCGGGACATAACCCATTCTCACTCCTTCACCTTAAAGACAGGACGTGAGGCCCTACACCCCTCTCACTACTACCGGACCTAGTTGGGCTACTCTGAGCCACTTCCACCACGCTGGGTTTGAAGATACCTGAACCACTCCTCTGGGGATCACTCCCCAATGCCTTTCCAGACCCTCTGGACTCCACCAAAAGGCTGCCTCCAATGTGAGCTCCCTGCGGTCAGAGAACTCACTCTCCCACAGATGTTGGCATAGTTCTGGAAAACAGGGACTTACAATATGCTCTCCCACAATTGGATCACACAGCCCCCTAGCAGGGTTAACCAAACTATCCTTCACCTCACCATCCAGTGCCTCACACACGTACTGCACACCCCTCTCCTGAGACTGGCAAGACAGTATCTGACTGTCTCTGTCACACAACCCACACTCTTCTGGGCGGTCTTCACACTCACATACCAGGACTTCAATTTTGGGGGAACCCCTCTCCCTGCACCTCTCATCTAGAGTCAGTAGAGTGTCCCTCACACTACTAGGACCATGAACCCCTGCGCCAGTTACCCTATTCCTCTCAGGGACACTGCGCACTACTGGAGCTACCTCATGTCCTTGAACCTCCTGGTGTATGTTAACCCCTTCCTTCAAGTCAGGCGCCACATCTCTGGGTGTGCGTACTACTCTCTCAGCACTAGAAAATGCAAAATTGCTGCCACCATCTGAGCTGGATTCCTCCTCCCACTCAGCAAAGCTCAATCTCTGAGCTACGCACATTTCTTGTCGCTGGGCTGAGACACTCATGGCCTCAAGCCTCTCGAGCTCCATATCATTTTTCCTCATTATCAAGTCACGCTCCATTTGCATTTTCTTTTCTTCCAGAGCCAGCTTTTTGCTCTCTAGCTCCAGCTGCCCATTCAATTTGAGCTTTGCCATTTCCATTTCGTGCATCCTACCCTCTCTTCTATCTGCCAGCTCCTCTGGAGATATACTTTTTCTAGAAACACTGCTACCATCAGGGGAAGGGCTTCTCCTTCCTCTTGAGCCCACTGGCCCATCCAGTTGGTCATCTGCATTATAATCATCAGTGGCCTTCCTTGCTTCTACCCAGGCCCTCAGTGCCTTGTAGAGCTGTGTCTTGTTTTTACATCCAGTTGTAGAAACATTAAACTTCTTGCAAAAGAACTTTAGCTGCTTGGTAGTGTAATTATCTATTTCCTCTTCTTCCCATTCAAATTCTGTATTGACAGAGACTATGGATGCTGCTTTCTCCACCATGGTAAAGCTTGGCAGTGCTCAAAAAATAGACAGCCCCAAAAAGAAATCTACCAACAAGTATTGGTTGCGTTTAAGGTCTGCACTCACTAAGTAGTGTTCACCAATCACTGTACATGAGTCACAAATGCAAGTCCAGAATCCTCACCGCTGACCACCAATGTTAGAATCCGGGTTCTCTGGTTGGCACAGGTAGGTACTTGTGACAAGCAGGGAACCTTTCCTCTAGTCAGGGTAAGGGGTTACACTACTAAAACAACCCCTTGCTCACCCTCTAGGTAGCTTGGCGCGAGCAGACAAGGCTTATCTCAGAACGTTATAGGTTAAGCATTTGTGAACACATACAGTAACCAAGTGACAACACTACAAATGGACACCACACAGGTATTTATATTAAAAATAAGGATTCTTTATATAGGATTATCACAAGACCATTATACAATTAAAAATACACAATACGGTTGCTTAGTTGGTAGAAGATTGCTTAGTTTCTCTTAAGTTCTTAAATGCGACACTTTAGGTCAATGTACCTTAGATGCGACACGCAGGGCAACGAAAGTGTTGCAGCGAGGCAGATGCGTTGAAGTTCTCGGTGCAAAAGAAATAAAGACGGGATCTTCCAGATGCGTTACGCTTCTCCGATGTTGCGGGAAGGCTCGACTCTAAGCGTCAGCTACAGCGGCGTCACCTTTGACGAGATGCGATGACAGCGGCCTTGGCAGCGGCACTCTTCTCCGATGTTGCGAGACGCTTCCGCTCGATGCGATGCTGCAGCAGCGACACCCCTTCTGCGAGATGCGATGACAGCGGCTCCGACAGCGGCACGCTTCTCCGTGGATGCGAGGCGCTTTTCTGGATGCGGTGCAATGCGACAACTACGATGGCTGCGATGGTGACACGCTTTCTCCTCGATGCGAGACTCTTCTCTCGATGCGGTGCAATGCGACAGCTACGATGGCTGCGATGGCGACACGCTTCTTCAGCATTGCAAGACACTTCCGGAATGATGCGAGACGCTTCCGCTCGATGCGATGCTGCAGCGGCGACACCCTTTGCGAGATGCGATGACAGCGGCTCCGACGGCGGCACGCTTTTCTTCCTTACGTCACACTTCCAGCTCCTTGCGACACGCAGTCCCTCAGAATGCCTAACAACAGCAGCAGGCACTTCCAAAAGACTCTGGGGGTGAAGTCCACTGGTCCTGGGACTTCGTTCAGGGGGCAAGCTCCGTTCAAGCCCTTGGAGATCTTTTTAAAGCACAAGTTGAAGCAAAGTCTTTAGTAGTCTTTCTCCTCTCCTTCAGCAGCAAGGCAACCACTGCAGGCCAATCCCCCAGGTCAGGGACAGTACTCCTCCTACAGCTTTCCCAGTTCCTTCTCCTCTGGCAGAGGTTCTTCTTGTTTCAGCAGGATCTAATTTCTTGGGAGCAGGGTCCCAATACTTATACCCCTAATTCCTTTGTTCCTCTGGGGTTGAGGGGCCTTTGCCCAGTCCAAACCAGTTCTTGAGCACTCTGTTGACATCACCACCCCCTTTTGTACCGCTTTGTTCGCCATAAGTTGGCAGGGTATGCTCAGACGTGAGTCCCTTGCTCACTTTGCCACTGGATTCAAGCAAGCCTGGCTGAAGACGGCTGAAATGCCAGAAACCGGTCCTAGGAAGCTTGTTTCCGGTCCAGGGAAGGCCTGGCTTGGCAGTTCGGGCTGGACTGTTCCCATGAGGCACAGGGTCAGACTGATTTGCATATGGCCATGTCTGAACTGGGGTGGCAGAGTGGGCTAAAGAACGATGATGGATCAAACCCAGATCTGTTGACTGGGTGTGAGTGTTTGATTGGTTCTGATGCTCCGTCCATCACCACCCCCTTTTGTACCTTTCTATTCAGTGTGCAGGGCAGAGACATCAGCCGCTCCGCAGGAGGTGGAGCCAGCATTGTGGTAGCAGAGCACAACCGTATTCAGAGCCCAGGTGTACTCCTCCCACCCATCTGACTGCCAATCTTCCTATTCACCACCAGTCTACCTAGCCCTGCCCCTCTGAGTTTCCCCAGCCCGGTCACTCACACAACCAGACAGGCAGATACACATCATAGCAGAGGCGGGCTGAAATGGTCAAGCAAGCAAATACCAACTTTCTAAAAGCGGTATTTGCAAACACAGAATATTAAAATAAACATTACTAAAAGATGCATTTTATTATTCTGAGTTCAGGCATACTAAACTCGAATTTCTACCATGTTCCCTGGGTCTGTTAGGATCATAGGATGTAACAATTCTAACAGCCCATTCTGGCCGATGGAGAACAGGTAGCCTTACAATAGTGAAAAACGAAAATGGCTGTAATTCACTATTAGGACATGCCACACACATCAGGGCTTGTCCTACCTTATGCTTACAATGCACCCTGCCCTTGGACCTACCATAGGGGTGACTAATATGAAGTTAAGGGAAGGTTTAGGGACTGGCAAGTGTGTGCACTTGCACAGTCAGCATGACAGTACCAGACTGCACGCAGGTTCTGCAATGGTAGACCTTAGATACTTTTTACCAGGTCGCTTCTGTGGGTGGCACAACCAGTGCTGCAAGCCCACCAGCAGCATTTGTATTTACAAGCCCTGGCACTCCTGGTGCACTTTACTGGGGTCTGACAGTAAACCAAAGAAGCCAATCATGGAATCCAACCAACATATACATTTTAAATAGGGAGAGCATATGCACTTTAGCACTGAACAGCAGTGGTAAAGTGCCCAGAGTCATAGAATAGCCAACAGCAGGTCAGAAAACGTACAGGTGGGAGGCGAAAAGTCTAGGGACCATCCGGCCAAAAGGGCCAGGTCCAACAAGGATCACCCAACAATCCCGGAGGATGAATTTCAATTTATTCCCAAGTACACCCTCAGAGTCACAAATCCGGGTTTGCACCAACCCCCTGGCAACCTCTCAGAGTAACACTCATCTACAGATCTCCAGGCCTACATCCACAATTCCGCTAAGCCTTCAACACGTACATCTGCATGCACGCCCTCACCTCCACAGGCTACATGTGGCTGGGGGCCAGTAACTTCTTGCTGGAGGAGAACCACACCACCATCCATCAATGGTCCATCAACATTTGAATCCACGTCTCCGACAAGCAACACACTGCCCCACACCCCGCTACCGATCCCCCAAAGATGCTTCATGTAAGTCACCACAGACAAGCTGTGTGGGACACTCAAACCAACTCCACCGCCACACCCTGCAACCTCACGCACTGGATCAGCAACTGATCCAACTATCTTGCCACATTGACAGACTTTCCCGTGAAGCACAACAACAGTTAAGCCACCTGGGACAAGGCAGACCTACTGGACTCATACAGATCTAGCCGGACTCTTGTGCAAACCTTTCAACACAAAGAAACATAATTTACCTTGCAGTCCTTGAAAATGCCACACACAGCCATCACCATATCATCAGCAAGGACAAGTGGAGATCCTTCAGATAGTGCTGAGGCACCAAAACACACGACATCAAGGAGCTCATCAGCATTGTGAGTGAACTGACAGCAGATCTCCATCCAAGACACCCCACCCTTGCAAGGCAGATCACATCCCTTGCAACTTTGTACCACTGCAAGCTCATAGACATACACGACAGCCTTGGCACACAGAGGCAGACAGCACTATTATCCGCAGGACAAACCCCCCTCAGGTTCTGGACTCCCATCAGCAGCAAATACACAACCTGGCTCATGTGCACCATCCACTCTGGCTCTCCATCGGGCCCCTTCCCACACAACATCTCAACCACATCATTCCCCGTCCTTGAAGCCCACGTCCAGTGCGTCATGAATATCTCCTTTGAGTTTGCCACATTCCATGGATGCTGGAGGCATGCAGAGACCCAGGCCCTTCTTAAACAACGGACGGCAGTATCGCAGGATATCCTGGAACATCACCCTGCTTCCCTACCCAGAAAATGTCATCAGGAAGACACTCAACAAGCAACTGACAAATTTCCTCGCCGCAAACAGCTCCAGGCAACCAGCACCAGATCATCTTCCACAGTAATCACACCACTGCAACCGGCATCATTGCCACCACCAACGACAACTTTGCCCTGCTCAACAATGGTGAGCCCACCCCCCTTGACCTCTCAACGGCATTCTACACCATGTGCTACCACACTGTCAGCTCACACATCTCCAACCCTGGTATCCAGAGTAGGGCCCAGGATTAAATCAACAAGTAGCTCACCAGCAAGGCCTAGGGAGTGGTCCTCCACCCTGCAGCATGTAGTACACTGGGGTCATCTGGAACATGCCCCAGGGCTCATCTCTCAGCGTGATGATCTTCAATGTCTCCATGACCCCCTCTCCACCATCACATACGCACACGACCTCATCATCATCTCGTATGCCATTGACACCCAGCTGCTCCTCAATCTCACCAAAGACCCAGCCATTGCCAGATCCAACCTTCAAGAAGGCATGAGATCCGTTGACAAATGGCTGTACATCAGCCACCTGAGGCAGGACTTGGACAGGACTGAGGTCATCATCTGAGGATTGTCCCCTTACATCTGGGTCAACTCCTTGTGTCCCACAGGCCTGTGCACCGCACCAGCACCCAGTGGCCACGCACGCAAGCTGGTGTTCATCATGGACTCATCGCTCACAATTACCATGCAACTCAACACCATCTGTACCTCATGCTGCAACACCCTCCGCATGCTGCAAATGATTCACAGATAGATCCACTCCAAGGCAAGACAGACCGTCCCCCAGGTCCACAACACCAGCCGGGTCAACTACAGCACCGCCCTCTACGGAGGAACTACAGCAAAACTGCATGAGAACTTGTCCCCATCCAGGGTGCATCCGCACACCTCATCTTCAACATCCCCCGCCCCAGCCACATCACCGTCCACCTGAGATAGGTACAATGGCTCACTGTCTGCTGCAGTCCACAACCCCAGACCCAAAACCGACCTTGGACGTGTGTCATCCAACACCCCGTTGGCCCAACTCCGTGCAGCCCACCTTGCCCTGGCCACCATTCATCACATCCACAGTAAAACTGCATGCAGGAGATAGTTCTCCCACCTCGCCAAACAGACCTGGGACTCCCTCCCCGGGCACCTCAACATGACCCATGAACTCTGCACCTTCATGATACTCTTCCAAATTGGTCTGTCTGAGCAGTATTGCAAGCCCACCCTCAGCAGCTTGAGGCCATCACGGGTGAGTATTGGGCTCCATGTCTGTATTTGGTGATACATTGTGGCCCATGTGTGTCCTCGACTGGACTCAGATCCAAGTGTATGGATGGCTGGAGTTAGTTCCACACTCAGCCATACTTTGACATATCCCCACACGTATGTTGTGGACTCATGCAAAATGACTGCAAGATAAAATTACATTTATTATTTTTTTAATTATAGGTCTGGGGCGTGATTTGTGCACAGAAAAAGGTGCAATACAGGGACCATAGAATCCAAAGTTCACTGGGGGAGATGTGATCCTTGGCATTTGAAGTCATCAGAGTCCAGGCCACAGTGTTTGGCATCATTGGTCAGACTGTGACCAGCAAGTCCATGTGGCAGATGATGTCAGTCAATGAGGTGATGCTGTCGCACATGAAGACCAGGTGCCAGGCCAGGTGACCTGGGAGATGTGGATGGGCCGCCGCCTCTCACGGTCTTTTCCGTGGATGACCCACCTTCCTCGTGGGACCCTCAGATGCAGGCCTTGACGATGCTTGGGACGGTCCATCGGACAAATCCTCCTCCTCCTCCCTCCCTGTGGCTGGTGCTGGTCTTCGCCTGGTGGCACAGGGAGGGTTGCCCATGTTGTCGGCAATCCGACGGAGTGAATGGTTTATGTCCCTTTGCACCGCCAGGAGCTCAACCAGTCTTGCCTCCATCCGTCTTTGGTGTTCTTGTTGACTGGCGTGTTGCTCGGCCTGCTGGTTCTTCATCTCTGTGAGGGTCACCACTACCTGGCTGAACTCCCTGGTGTCACGCCGGTATGTGTCCATGATGTTGTCTATGTGTGACATTCCGGTCCCTTCAGCTGGCTGGACAGGTTCTTGCCTCCGCCTGCCTCCACTCCCACCACCCCTCCCCACACGAGCCTGGACTGCCATTGTGGGCACATCGGGTCTACGGGACCCCTGAGGGATGGCAGTGGCGGTGTTGTCTGCCTCCTCCTGGGTGCCCGGCGCACCTTGTCCCTCCTGGTCAGACTGGCTCAGTTGTTTACTGCAGGCAGGGCTCCTCGGTGTCTCCTGGGATGTGGCAGGAATGGGGGTGGTGTTTGGCACAGATGTTCCTGAACGAGGTGCTGCAGGGGCTTGGACAGCAGAAGGTCCAGGTCGGTCGGAGTCATCCGCGAGTGTTCAGAGGCGTCGCTAGCGGTGGGATCAGGTTCCTCCCGAGCCTGGGACTGTGATTCTTCACCCCCATTGTTGGGGGGTGATTCATCATGTTGCCCTGTGTGTGAGAGACAGACAATGTTAATGCTGTTTCATGCAACATCCATGTTTCATACACATTCAAGTTGGCACTGTTCCTCCAGGTGGTTATATGTGCCTAGCATTCTCCTCAATGTTCATGTGGATGGGTATGTTGCGGGGGACAGATTGATATGTTCTCCCGAGTCTTTGACATGTAGATTTTTGGCTTGGATGCTTCTTCGGCTATGTCTTGGTCTTGTTGTGTTACATGTCCATTGTGACAGTGGGTAAATCCATTGCCTGTCCTGGGGGTGTCTGCTTGTGTAAGGGGTGTGTGTAACAGGGCCTGCTGGTGGGTGTAGTGTGATTTTGCACTGGGGCTCCCAGGTGATGTAGCTGTCCCCCCATGGAGCATGCTGCCAGGACAGTGAGTGTGAGTTCCTGTCCTAGATATCTGACCTTGCTTCTTGGTGTTTGTGTTTGCACTGGTCACAGGAGGGCCTTGTGCTGCCTACACCCGGGCCAAGTGTCAGCTATCTTGTCAGTACTTTCCCAATCCCTGTGCATTGCGCATGGTGCATGGGTATGTACCTGGACCATATGGGATGAGGGCAATTGTGTCTGATTTGGAGTTCAAAAATGCGTTTTGTGACACCCACCCTCCCAGCATACCGGACATCCATTCTTGGGTTGGTGCTTCATGGAGCATGGGACATAGCATGGCCTTGCTTTCTCAATGGGGCATACACATGTTATTGGCATTAGCGTTGTTTTTGACCGTGGTTCTGTCCGGTGAGTGCTTGGGGGTAGTTGCGTGCATTTGGTGTAGTTGGGGTCTGGATGCCATTACCCCCATGTTACGTAAGTTGTTTGTGTACTCACCAGGCTCTGGAACTCCTTGAAGTCCATGTAGTCCCACCGGCGGAAGCAGGGCCATCACCTTCTCCTCCCAGGGATGGAAATGTACTGGTCTGCTGGGCCCACCACCTCCAGTGATGTTGCTCTGGGCGTAGTCGTCATTCATTTTTTGTTAGACCGCCCTCCGCAGATCGTACCACCTGGCTTGGCATTCAGTCCTGGTCCTTCTGATGGGTGCAACAGCATTCACCCTATAGACGATCCTCTGCCACAGGCGTTTTTTTTCGGCTATGCTGGTCTGTCTGACCAATGTTCCAAACAGCTGTGGCTCGACTCTGATGACTTCATTGATAAGGATCTCCAGCTCCTCCCTTGTGAACTTTGGATTCTTGTCTGTGGGCATGGTGTGGGGTGAGGGTTTGGATGGTTGTGGGTGTGTGGTTCTGAATGTGAAGGTGTGGGTCTGAATGTGAAGAGAGGGTATGTGTGAAGGAGGTTGTGTGAAGGTGTATATGTTAAGGTGGATGGGTGCAGTTGTTGGTGTGTGCTCTCTAGCTGCGGGGAGTCTGTTGCAAAGGCTCATGGTTTGTGTGTGTGGGCCCTTTTTATTGGTCCATTTGTGGGTGGGCCTCAGTTTGAATTTTTGGTGGGTGTGTTATAAGGGGTGGTTGTGAGTTTGCCCCTCTGTTTGCATGTTGGGATGTGGCAAGGTCAGTCATTTCCATTGTTTGTGCAGTGTAGACGTGTTTTGTGGTGTTGTGCGAGTCGAATAGACCCTCCTTGTGCTGTACAGTGTCCGTGGTTCACTACGGTACAGGGGTACTACTCGTACAGGCACACACCCCCATGCATTGTGTATGTAGGGTGTGTACACAGACATTGCGTATGTACGGTGCGTACACCAACATTGCGTATGTACGATGTGTACACCGACATTGCGTATGTACGGTGCATACAACAACATTGTTGCGTACAACAACATTGGTGCGTACAACAACATTGCGTATGTACGGTGCATACACTGACATTGCGTATGTACAGTGCGTACACCGACATTGCGTATGTACGGTGCGTACGACAACATTGGTGTGTACAACAACATTGCATATGTACAGTGCGTACACAACATTGCGTATGTATGGTACGTACACGACATTGCGTATGTACAGTGCATACAAAAACATTGGTGCGTACAACAACATTGCGAATGTACTGTGCGTACACCGACATTGCGTATGTACCGTGCGTACAACAACATTGGTGCGTACAACAACATTGCATATGTACGGTGCGTACAACAACATTGGTGCGTACAACAACATTGCATATGTACGGTGCGTACACCGACATTGCATATGTACGGTGCGTACATACGCGATGTTGTTGTATGGTGCGTACATATGCATGGGGGGGCCTGTAAGTCTCGTACCCAGGAACGACTTTTCCCAGGATAAGAGTCGTACAAAGTTCACTTCGTAGCGGGTAAAGTCATTCCCCGTTTACGGGACGTTTTCCGTACAATTCGTAAATCGGAAAGCCGGTCCGGATCGTACTTGTTCGGTCGGACTGTATTTTTAGGCTTCGCACGGAAAAGTGTCCGGGTCCGTCTCGTACAACTTTTCCCGATCTGATTCGTACAGATAGGGCAGATCCGTATGTATTTTTCCCATACGAATTGTACTTCATGGGTCGGACGGGACTTGTACGATTCGTACGGAAATATTTACGGATACAGGTCATACGGGAAGAAAAAATACAGGAACGGAATCGGCCCCTAAATGTTGAACAGAAATAAATATATCAGCAAGTGAAAGAACAGATTGACCATGGATTACTTCATGAAAAGAAATAGTGCTCATGTACATCACTTCAACCTATCCGAATGTATGTGAGTGGTCAAGCTGGAACAGGAAAAAGTTTCTTAATTAAAGTAATTACAAATTATCTGCAGAAAACAACTGAGTCGCATTTGTCTTGTGTTGTCACTGCTCCAACTGGGTTGGCAGCACATAACAGTAAAGGAATTACTTTACATCGTTTACTAATGCTACCAGTAGAGCATGAGAACAAATTGGAATACCACAAACTATCTGGAGAAGCTTGTTGTGAAGTTTCAAGAGTCCTGAAGAAAATGAAACTTCTCATTATTGATGAGGTAAGCATGGTCACAAACTTGATGCTTGCCTTTGTGCATTTAAGAATGCAGCAAATTCTTAAAACAGAGTATGATGTGTTATTTGGAGGAAAACACGTCATAGTTTTTGGAGATCTACTGCAACTGACTCCTGTAAAAGGACAACGTGTATTTAAAACACTTGCGCATGAAGCTATCAGAAAGTCTCTGGGTAGTGTTGGAAACGTGAACATGTGGACATATTTTGAATACAAAGAACTGATGAAAAATATGCGACAGGCAAATGATGCTGAATATGGAAGTATTCTTCAAGATATAATAATTGGACTTCTGACAGAACATGGCAAACAAGCTTTACAGAGTCGATTAGGTTCCAATTTCTTTCCAAATGAAAATGTAGTTCCTGAGAAAATATACATGAAAATTGCAGAAAATAAATCAGTGATCTGCTTACTGCCAACACTGCGCGAGTGTTCTATATTCAACGAAGAAAATTGAAAACAAAACTGGATTCTTTAGAAAAAAAGATATCTAAAACGGCTGGTTTAGAAAAGACTCTATAGGCATGTATAAACTGTTGGGTAATTTTGAAGCGTAATTTGGATGTAGAAAAAGGATTAGTTAATGGAGCAATGGGTAATGTGGTGGATTTTGTTAAATAGCAGAAAAAAGATGGAATTTAATTTTTAAAAATTAAATTTGATCAGATTGAAGAAGTTAAAGAAATTGGTTGTTGTTGTTCGTTTTTTGCTTGTTAAAGATTTATATGTCCATAGGAAACAATTTCCATTTTCTCTGGCATACGCAGTGACTATTCATAAATTTCAAGGATTAAGTGTAGTCAGTGCATTGGTGAACATTGGATCTACCGTGTTAAAAGAGGGTTTGGCATATGTTGCTTTGTCGCGAGTCAGAACATTATCTGGTTTGCTTTTGATTGATTTTGATGACACAAAGGTTACTGCAGATGCAAACTGTGTAAAAGAGTATAATAGGTTAAGAAGGACGTATGCTCCCAATTTAGGTCAATATCCTGTATTTGAAAAGCGTGTGGTTGGTTGAAAAAGAAGGTATGAGAATATCTGTACTGAAGGTGTAGAGAAGGGAAAAGAACAAGATAATGTTCTGATTGCAAGTAAAAAGAAAAAGACAGTATTAAAGAGATAGTTGGTTATCAGTTTGAAAAGAGTTCAGGTGTCAACTGCTATGCTAGTGTAGTGGTCAATGATGTTTTTTATCTTGAAGGTTTGCACCAACAAATTATGCAGAATCTGTAAGAAAGATTTTGTTCCTTGTTTCATTCTGTTTATGAAAAATTGAGAACGTCATCAGCAGTGCATTGCGGGGACGGGAGTTATAGTTATAGTTAGCTGAACTAACTATAACGGGGGAATGTCAATGGTTTTGTACGAGGGAAATGTCCAGCTAACTATAAGACCCCTGAAACCTATGTTTTTTCAGTGAATTTCTAAGGTTTTTTAAATGCTAATTCCTAACTATAACGTGCCTGAAACCTATGTTTTTTTTTTGTGAATTTCTTCCTCCTGATAACAATAGACGTGGTATCACTTTATACGTCTATAAGACATGAAGTTGGTCTCACCGCATGTAGCTACTTTTTGAAACAAATGAAAATATTAGAGATGAAACATACACAAATGCTACTCATTATGATCGAAATGTGTCTCACTAATAACATCTTCTACTTCAACAAAGAACCGTTTAAACAGCTATGTGGGACTGCCATGGGCATTTCCTTTTCTCCTAATTATGCTAATAACACAATGGGGAGGTGGGAGAAAATGGTGGCTTGGGATGTGGAGGATCAAGAGGATCTAGATAAGATTATTTTATGGGTCCGTTTCATAGACGATGTATTTCTAATATGGAATGGAACGGAACAAGAATTCCAAGAATACTTTGAAAAACTGAACAAAAATCAGATTGGTCTATCTTTACATGCAATACCAGTAAAACCAAGATTGACTTTCTTGACACCTTGATATATATCAAAGATGACCAGATACACTCAACACTATATAGAAAAGAGACATCCACCAACAGCATTCTACATGGGTAAAGCTTCCACCCAAACCCACCTATTGACAGCATTCCGTACGGAGAATTCATGCGGATGAAGCAAAATTGTTCCAAACAAGAGGATGCAGAAGATAAAATTAAGGAAACCATGGAAAGATTGAGACAAAGAGGATACAGAGAACCCATGCTTACTAAAAGTACTTTGCCACATCTTCAGCAAAGTCTAAAAGCATAGGATTAGCACAATGCCTTTCTTGCTGAGCAGTAAAATGACAAAAGACATTTAGCACTCCAGGCACAGTATTACAGCTTTGGATTGGTAAAATACCATCCAAGCCAACCTGAAATGAATGAAAGCATCCCCAGGCACGTGTTTTGCTATAATTATAGCTCTTCAGAGAGGTTTAGCTTTGTCTAGACACAAGGGAGCACCCAGTGTAAGTCAAAGCAATACCCTTGCAGGCATAGAGAGATGCACACATTATGCAAAAAAGAAGCAGAGAACTCTGGGCAGGTCCCAACTTTACGTGGAGAGCAGCTTCTGTATAGAGCACCCTACAATGCCAGCGACACCTCAAATGTCCTCACAAAAAATAACAAAGCTTAATTGGACGTTATCAGTGATGTCATCTGAGATGTGATGGGGGATGCCATCAGTGATCTCACTGACCATGTATTGAGTGTTGTAAGATTTGAGGTCATAAGCAGTGCATTGCAGGGATGTAAGTTATAGTTAGCTCAGGTAACAGTAACTGCTGAATTTCTATGGCTGTGTACGAGTGAAATCTGAGCTTACCTATAATGTCCCTGTAACCATTACTTTTTCAGTGGAAAAAAAAATTATATATATATAATCAACTTATCAGATGTTGTATTAGATGTGGCGGAGGAACAACTCCTTTCCCTGGGTCTGTCATTCTGTCCTGAGACTAATTTTAATTATACACAAGAGCGATTATCAATAATGACCCAAGCTATCCTGTCGCTAGACATTTTAAAGAATGTCATGAGAGTAACCTCTCTCATTTATGTGGTGGATGCAATTCCACTGGACAAGAGAGGAGGAAACAGGGAAGCCAAATTAAGAAGACTAGAAACACACTATATTTTGGAGTTTGATACTAAATATCCGGGGGGCCTAAATACGTCTGAGGACCTTTATACTTTTTTGTGAGGAACTCATATATAGTATCAAAATTAGCAATACAGGGTCAGTACATTTGTTACAAGAAACACTCCTCCATAACATTCGCTATAAACAAATGAAATTACATTGAAATAAAAGTGAACTTGTGGCACATATAAAATATATCCCTTCAACAAATTCATTATAACATCAAAAAATGAATCTTCTTAATATATGAAAATCCAATCAGATCTTAAATTTCACTTGTCTCTAATGAACCTAGCAGCAATATGGCACAAATGTGAGCTTTCTAAGCAAGATTGACATTTTCATTATAGTTTTTATGTACATGGGTTGTATATATCGCAAATTTTATGAAATAATTTATTGATGGAAGAAATGTTACGATTGAGTTGTATTTAAGATATTGTATGTGTGTATTTATATATTCATGTATTTATCTATTTATATGATTATTTGATTACATATTTATATCTATATTTACAACCATGGAAATCAATTATGGAATCAATTTGATCAATCCTACCATTCAATATTGCTCATTTGCACAGGCGAATGTTTGAACCCAATGACCATACCCATAGGGATAATTTTCTAACATATTGATGAAGACATTTGTCAACACAAATAGATAATATGGGTATGTGTCTAAGAAATCGAATGTTATAATGATAAGACAAGTATATGCACTTAATTTTAGGGTAATTTTAAGGTTTCATTTATATTTTTTGCACAAATATTAGGTATTTGGTTTTGGTATTATGGTGATGTAATTTTAGATTAGCAATGGACTGGAAATATGTACATTTCAACAAATGAATTTTATGCATTTATGCCGGGAATTTCCAAATGGGAGTGAAAAGGATAATCATCTGCTGGATACAAAACTTTTGGGAAATTTATAAGTATTTTTGAAAATGGAATTACCAAAATTTTATTGAAAAACATGCATGTAGGCAATATATTATGCAAATGTTGAAAAGAGCAGTAGGAGAAAAACACAAGTTTGATTATTAGTATTTTTTCCATGTCCATTGTAAATTGTAATAGCACTGGCACTTTAAATGCAGCACAGGAAATCCCAAACGCTGTCATGTGATCAAGGCAGGCAACTGCCGAAACGCGTTATGGCGAGACCTAGTTGCGGTCAATAAAATAAAATCTGCACTAACTTTTGGTTCCGCTCTTGATTGTCGGCAGCAGACGACGAAGGAGTTGAGTTGTGGCAATGCACAATGTGTCATTTCAGATGTCATCATTGATGTCATGAGTGATGTCACTGACCATGTCATAAGTGATATAATATGTGACGTCATGAGCAGTTTATTGTGGGCGCGCAAGTTATAGTTACCTGATCTAACTATAACGTGGAATTTCATTGGTTTTTTACGAGTGAAATGTACAGCTAACTATAACTTGTGTGAAACCTATGGTTTTTTAAGTGAATTTGCAAGGTTTTTTAAATGCTAATTCCTAACTATAACGTGTGTGAAACCTATGGTTTTTCAGTGAATATATATATATTCACTGAAAAAAACATAGGTTTCACACACGTTATAGTTAGGAATTAGCATTTAAAAAACCTTGCAAATTCACTTTCCAGGCAACTATAACTCACGCGACCGCAATCCTCTGCTGATGATGTCAGATATTACATCACTGTATTTAGACACTTATTTACCCATGTCTTCTTCCATTAATTTTTAGCTATACACATATTACAAATATTTTTTTTTCAGAAAGACACATATGTCATCAGTGATGTAATATCTGACGTCATCAGCAGAGGATTGCGGTCGCGTGAGTTATAGTTGCCTGCAAAGTGAATTTGCAAGGTTTTTTAAATGCTAATTCCTAACTATAACGTGTGTGAAACCTATGGTTTTTTCAGTGAATTTGTACGGTTTTTTAAATGCTAAGTTATGTATTTATTTATTTTTGTTAAGGTTTTTCCCCGTACGCGTACCGTACGCGCACGGTGCGCTTCGCACACCGTGCGCCCACGTTACGCAGTTCGCGGAATTTATCCGTTTCCACCGTACGCGCACGCTACGCGTACTCTGTGATTTTTCGCAAAAAAGTTAAAGGGAATTTTGGCCCTTGGGGGTCCTTCTGGGACCCCCTGACTAAGGCTAGGGGGTCAGGAACTGTCGACCCTGCCCCCTTTTCACGTTCTCCACCTTTGTTTTTCACCCCCTCAGACTGCGAGAGACAAAATAGCGGCCGACACTTCCTGGTTTCGACCGATTCGAATGTTTACTAAGATCTAACAACCAATCAGAATCGCGCTCGCGCACGGCAGCGTGCGCGTACGGTAAGTTTTACCGTACGCGCACGGTGCACGCTTATAGATATATATATGCTTTTAAATGCTATTTTCTCAGGAAATACTGAACAGATTTACACCAGACCTGCAAAAGGCACATCCCTGACCTGAGGACTACCTCTCTGCCAAATTTCAAGTAATTCTGTTCAGCCGTTCGGGCTGTAGCTTGGACTAAAGGTCCTATGGAAAAATACATGGGGAAAACACGTTTTGGGACCCCCCCTTTTTCTCAGCCCCTGCTTGACGAATCCACCCGAGACTTTCAGGGAAGGAACGGAGCGGAGCACCCCACCTATTTTGAAAATTTTGCGAGGATTTCCTATGGAAACCCGATCCTAACTATAACTATCTACTGGCGACCGCCAGTAGATAATATATATATATATATATATATATATATATATATATATATATATATTACCTACTGGCGGTCGCCAGTAGGTAGTTATAGTTAGGACCCTGTTTCCATAGGAAATCCGCAACATTCTATTTGGAATAACTTTGGCGCCGGTCGACGAATCCTCGCGAAATTTTCAAAATAGGTGGGGCGCTACGCTCCGCTCCTACCCTGAAAGTCTCGGGGGGATTTGTCAAGCAGGGGCCGAGAAAAAAGGGGGGTCCCGAAACGCGTTTTCCCCATGCATTTTTCCATAGGACCTTTAGACACAGCTACAGCCCGAACGGCTGAACAGAATTACTTGAAATTTGGCAGAGAGGTAGCCATAAGGTCAAGGAAGTGCCTTTTGCAGGTCTGGTGCAAATCTGTTCAGTATTTCCTGAGAAAATAGCATTTAAAAGCATATATATATGTGGGCGGAGCCTAACCACACATCTCATCCTGAGATCTGATTGGCTGTCAGCACTTCATCCAAGAAGTGTTGGCAGCCATCTTGGGACCAATATACATGATAGCACCTCATTAAAAAACATTGCAGTTAATAGAAGGTTTTAAGACTTTAGTTACATTATAAATCATTTGTTGATGGTACCATACTCATTTTAGGAATTGTGGTATGTTCTAAGGTGATTTCACCATGTGAAAAAGCCTTCTGCTGGGATATCATGATTGAGAGAAAAATATTTTCTCATGCTTTTACCACAGAGGTTTGGAAGGTGATCTATAGGCTAAACTGAGAGCTTATTTTCTGTAAATTCACATTATCTTTCTCAGTCATGTGAGAATGAAGTCTGACATTCTCAGTAAAACATGTACATCCAACAAGGGCAGAGACTGTCAGTTGATTCCTTTGTGTTCTACTGCAGCTTCCCAGAGTGTTCCAAAGAACTACTAGAGCACTAACAGTCCTACTTATGATAAACGTATGGCACACCTGAAGCCATCTTGCTTGGATTAAAGTGGTAACTCTTAAAACATTTAATTTAAAAAGGAACAAAATGAGGGGGTTCATTTTTCCATAAAAAGTATGATTAGTGCTGCAGAAAGAAAAATTAGGGCACATTTTGAGTGACTTCTCAAATCCTCTTCTATTTCATTAAAAAATTCTGACATGCAGACTGAAACATGCACTTTCAATACCAGCAGCAGTTTTCCCTGGTGAGCAGTAGCTTTACTACAGTGATCTAATGAGCAAAAAGAGTGCTAACATTCTGAATTTATGGCAAATGTGTGACACATGTGAATGCCTTCTTGATGGAATCAAAGTAAAAAACTGAAAGTATTTCCTACTGAGGAGACTGCAGTAAATGAGGAAATTAGGAAACTTCATAACAAATAAGTCTCCCAAGATGGCCACCAGAGACAAAAGAGCCCAAATGTAGCCCAAATATCACCCAGATGTAGCCCAAGTATAGCCCAATGACAGAATGTCCCAGAATGTTCTTAAAAACAACTAGAGCGCTTACTGTCTTCATTATGACAAAAGTATGGCACACCTGAAGCCATCTTGATTGGAATAAACTGGTAACACTTAAAACATTTAATTTAAAAAGGAACACAATGAGGAGGTTCATTTTGCCATAGAAATTATGATTAATGCTGAAGAAAGAAAATGAGGGCACATTTTGAGTGACTTCTCAAATCCTCTTCTATTTCATTAAAAAATTCTGACATGCAGACTGAAAAATGCACTTTTAATACCAGGAGCAGACTTCCATGGTGCAGTAGTTTTACTACAGTGATCTAATGAGCAACTAGAGTGCTAACATTCAGAATTTATGGCAAATGTGTGACATATCTGAATACCTTCATGATGGAATCAAAGTAAAAAACTGAAAGCATTTCCTACTGAGGAGACTGCAGTACATGAGAAAATTAGGAAACTTCATAACAAATAAATCTCCCAAGATGGCCACCGGAGACAAAAGAGCCCAAATGTAGCCCACAATCACCCAGATGTAGCCCAAATATAGCCCAATGACAGAAGTGTGCAAAACACTTATTATTTTGTGTTTTTGCAGTGTTATATAGTGCAGACTTGTCAGGTATTGGAGTGCTTTACATGAGCATTGGTTACATCACACAAGAACAAATTCATTTTGGTTGTAGACATGGGGAGACTAAGTGATTTGACCAGAATCACAGAATGTCGAGCTGAAGCAGAAACTGCAACCTGGTTCCCCAGTTGCAAAGTCTGCAGTTCTGGAAGTAACACCACATCCTCTCCCCTAAGTGCAACATTTAATCAAGTGGTCAACTGGATAAAAAAACATAAAGATAACAAATAATTTAAAAGTGCTTTGTCGCTATTTGAAAACTCAGAAAATATGTCCTTATTTTAGTCTTTTAGAGCACTAACCATAATTTTGATGCCAATAAGACCCTCTCATATATGTAATTTCTAAAGGAAATGCTCTAGGTATTACAGTTTTGACTACATCAAGATGATGTCAGGCGTTCCACACTTTTGTAATAAATATAGAATGTTAGCAATCTAGTTGTTCATTAGGATACTGTTGAGAGGCAGAGGCCAGGGGCACGGACTCTGAAAATTGAAGGCAGGTAGGAGGGTGCAAAGGCAACAATTTAACCACACTGAGCAGGCAGGAAAGGCCGTGGAAGCACAACAGACTATGGAGGGCAGTGGAAAGGGGGGCAGGGGCAACAAACCAACAATACAGGACTTGCAAGAGAGGCTGTTGGAGGGAAGATCTATTACGGGTCAAGGAAGCTAGGGGCGGTCCCCAGATCCCCGGGAGCCACCACAGAACTGAGCAGGAGAGTGAGTCAGGGACAAAAGGGGCACCTTAATTTGAGCCGGGGTGCCTAGGAACGCTTGCTCCAAAAATGAAGAAAACAGACATATGAGACATGGAATTGGAGGCAGAATACAATGGCAGTTTAATGAGAAGATACAACTTCAAAGAAACCGCAGAATAGAGACATAAAGTACAAAATACAGAATCCAGATAATCATACAGCTGTCATAATATTCTCTGTATCTCAATTAATGTACTGACAGAGAGAGAGAGAAAACACATCTATAAATGCATCATGAGAAACAAGTTACACCAAGGAAAATGTTACCTAGGAACACTCACGTTTACTCTTAGAGCAAGCATTCCTGCAATTACAATACAAAATCTTTTAAATGCAAAAGTAAAGAGAACAATGGTTAAACATAACATGACATTTCATATAGGTAAAATAGAATAAGATACTTCAAGCAAAGCAGAGCAAGACATTTTAAGCAAAGGAAGACAAGAGCTCCCAGCTCTTGGGGAAAACCTGCACTGCCTGTTAACCTACATACAGACGGCGAGGTAGTCCGTCGATATCTGTGGGTGCTCCCTTTTTATATCATTTTGTGGGCTCCTTTGCACGCTACATCTACCTACGTATGCTACCCAAAAGCTTCGTCTGCAGATTTTACCAGACATTTCGTCATTTACCCACTTAATGCTGACAATGGACTGGGTGAAAAGGTCAGTCTCTCAGGCCAATCGCTTATCGTAAGTTCCATAGAGCAAGCAGAAAATAATGGGTATTGTACGGGAATTCAATATATTCATGTATAAAATCTCCTCAGTTCTCCTAACTTGACGCTCTGCGGTTGCCACTTCCTTAAAAGCGGGAAACCTGCCCAGGAAGCAAGTACCAGTCCAGGATGCAGCCTACTGTATGTCGACAGCTTCAGGGGGATGTTGAACTTTGATACCGAGCACGGAGCACTCGGGTAGGGTGGGGGCTACTAGTTTGGATCAGAAGGCCTCGCAGACCTGCCTTCAGACTGCTATACACTAAAATTGCAGAGCTATGGTCAATTTAACAAAGAGGCCTACATATTGAACTGAAGGGCCTACACAGGGGTTTTATGCTGGCTGAGTGGTAAGGATGTCTCAGGATAATTATATAGCAACACAGGACCCGCTGGTCAATTTAATACGGCCTACAAATGCAGCTGGCAGGGCAAGGACAAGGGTCTCATACTTCAGGTGTGGACAGAACGGGCCAGGGGCCCCCTGTGATACAAAATCTACCCTCCTTCAAGGCTGTGGCAATGTAATAGACCATTGTGGGCAGAAGGAAGAGGCAATGGTAGTACAACCATACATGCCAACAGACCCGATTCAGCCAGGAAACGTCCAATGTTTTTAAGCTCAAATGGGCTTTATTTGATCTGTCTCCTGTCTACAATATCCTCTTTTTCAATGTAACTCAAAGGGGAAAATCAATACCCCAGTTTTTTTTCAAAATCTCCCTCTTACCAAGTTCAAAATGTTCGCAAGTATGGTACATTGGATCATGGAAGGAAATGGGATAGGGACATGGACTTGGATAACAGAGGACAGGAGGGACATGGAGAGGTGCACCAAACTGACCCTGCAGGGCAGGCATCAGGGTTTGCAGCAGCACAATACACCACACAGGGCATGCAGGACGGGAGTGCAGCACAACAATCCATAGAAAGCAAGAGGGAGGGGACAGGACCATGCACATGGACAACAGAGAACAGAGGGGCAAGAGGCAATGGTAGCTAGCTGACCATAATGGACAGGAGAGAAAGCTGCAGCATAACAGACCATAAAGGGCAGGAGGGACGGATCAGGGGCATTACAATGGAACAGACAAGCCAGGAGGGAGGGAGTAGGGCTGGGGGCAAGGGGGCAGGGCAGGAGCAGCAAGATAGCCATGGAGGTCAGGCAGGATGGGCACTAGAAGCAAGACACACCATGAAGAGCAACATTGAGACTGTGATGGCATACACACAGACCATGGAGGGAAGGTGGGAGGGGGTCAGGGGCAGCTAACTGACCACACAGGGAAGGTGGGAGGGGCCATGGCAGCACAGAAGACCATGCATGGCAAGTGGGAGGGTTAGTGGCAGCACAATGGCTATGATGGCCAAGAAGGAGGGTGGAGGGGCATGCACAAAGGACGATGGAGGATAGAAGGGAGGGTCAGGACCTGTGCACAGACAAGAAAGTTCAGGGGAAGGGACCTCACAACAGACCACACGGGGCAGGCAGGAGGAGCAGTTGCAGCACAACAGACCAGGGAGGGCAGAAGGGTGTGGCAGTACAATGGACCATGTAGGACAGGAGGAAGAGGATAGGGGCATGGCATGTGGACAGGCAGGGTGGAGGTGGCAGGGACAGGTTACAGTCATCTGACAATGCTAGGCAGGTGGGAGGGGAGTGGCAGCTCAACAGAACACTCAGAGTAGATAGGAGTGGCAGGTCCATGGGACATGGTGGGCAAAAAGGATGGAGCAGGGGCATGCACAAAGACATCGGAGGGCAGGGGAAAGGAGAATAGGGGCAGCAAGCTAAGCACAGAGTTTAAGCAGGAGGTCAATGATGGGGCATATAATTGGGCAATGGAGGGCAGGAGGAGTGGACTGGTACATCATACTAAATTGAGGGCAGTGGCAGCACATCAGACCATGTATGGCAGGAGGGAGGAGGCTAGTCCATGGATTCACACAACAGAGGATAGGGAGGAAGGGGATGGGGCAGCAAGCTAACTGTTCAGAGAAGGCGGGTATTAGGAACTTTATTGTTTTTAAAACATTGTGTCTGTGCGAACTACTTAAAATATGAACAAGTATGCAGCATAATCTCACTTTTATTCAGGAAGAAGAGGACGTTTGTGACTGTGACTCCGGGCTCACTTGGCAGAAACACCCCCTGACCCTCCACCCCCTATCGCAAAATGTAATGCCCGTGAAAAGGGTAGGTGAACACAGTGTTATATAGAACATAGTCCTGAGAGCACGATTGAAAATGAAAACTAGATATAGTGTATGGTATAAACTATGCACCAAAAAGTGTGATATAAGATGAACCGGGCGTGAAATATAATATGCAATACATTGTGCGCAATGACAGATTCATTGGAGAGCGCGAGATAGCACAGGCACTAGCGCGTGCTATGCGATATGCGCCTTGGAGTGTAATATGCACAGGGCAGTGTTGTGTAACCTAACTAGTCTCTAAAGTTGTAATATAAAATATGTGCTGGGGAGTGTAACGTTGCATATGCACTGTGACAAAGATATGGATCCCAGATTGTAATATGTATGGCATAGCACTGTGCGTTATAACATAGGCATCGAGAAAGGCACGTTAGATGGGGCAATATAACCCGTGCGAAGACAAGTGAGGCATGATATATTCACGGGGTGGTGTTACAGTGCACATGGGCTAGAGAGTGTCATAGCATATGCACTAGCTAGTGGAATACAACACAGAGGTGTGTGGCACTCGGCAGGCAATGGTGGGTGTAACACAGCATTGGGCTCTGTCAGGAGCACGCTGTGACTCTCAAGTGATGTTCGTCCCCTTTCCAGAGAGTAAAATAAAAAGTATTACACATCCGGCAGTGGATGTGTGTTTTATTAACCGTGAGGGGGGTTTCTTGCATAGTTTTGGTCGAATTTTTGTCGAATCCCCTTTGAATGGCTTGGTGTGCATGTGTATTAAATGTGCCCGTCAATAGCTACCCATGTTTGTATAAATAAACGACAAGGGTGTCTACCAGGATTAGGCACGGTAGGGCATCAGACATGTCAGAGCTTCACTAGTGGTGTAAATACATTCCACGTGGATTCATTGCATGCATAGTCGCCTTTTAATGAATATCACGCAAATCGTCATGGTGATAGGTACGTATGGTTTGTCCAGCATGTGCTAGGTGTGTCTATGAATATATATTTTTTAAAAATAATAAAAAACAGTGGCCGGCCCTGGGGATTGGGGTCAAAAAAATATAATTAGGAGACTGGCCCTGGGGGATGGGGTCATCAGGGCCAATAAATTAGAATAAGAAGGGGAACCAAACAGCCCCCCTTCTTAAAAAACTAAAATAAATAAAAGACTGGCATCGTGCCGGAGGCCATGCCCCCTCCGTGCAGCACTCTGCAAACGCGCCCCCAACAGGCATCTCCAGTATGCGCCAGGGAGCTGCGCTGCAGCCAGGTGTTCTGAGGCCAAGCCCCTTTTTACACCTCTCTGCAACGCAGCTCTGTGGCGCTTACTGGAGGTACCTAGTGGTCTAGTTTGACCCTAGGGACCCTTAGGATTCAAGGGGACTTAATCTCTCAACTTAGAACAGCCACAGGGCGCGTTTACACAGTGGTGAAGGGAGGGGACGGGGCCTGAGGTGACGTGTGCAAACACGCACTATGGCACGTTTTAAATTGGGGATATAATTTCCCTTCAATACTGAGGGCCCCTGGGGGCTAACTAGCCCACCAAGTGCTTCCAGTAAGCGCCACTGAGCTGCATTGCAGAGAGGTGGTCCAGGCCGTGCCACTTTTTACACCTCTCTGCAACGCAGCTCTGTGGCACTTACTGGAGGTACCTAGTGGGCTAGTTGGACCCTAGGGACCCTCAGGATTCAAATGAACTTAATCTCCCAACTAAAAATGGACACAGGGCGTGTTTACACAGTGGTGAATGGAGGGGACGGGGCCTGAGTTAACGTGTGCAAAAACGCCCTGTGGCCTGTTTTAAGAGGTAGTTTTAATCCCCATGCCCTATTATATACTAGGGGCTTACAGAGGAGGTCATGCTAATCACAGGGGGACCCCAACGCATAATGTTCCCTAGTGCATGTAGGTGTTTTCACTGTATTCTAAGTGTCTTTTAACATAGCACTGGCTCTAGGACTGGTTAGTCAGACTCAGTTACCACCAGTATCCGTCTGAAAAAGTTGAGGGTACAGGATGATTTTGCAACAAGGCTTCTTTCTGCTCTTCTTTTTGTTCTTTCTGCACGTTATCCTTCTTCCTGCACTTATCTTCGTATTTGAGGACTTCTGTTGCTTCTTTCTGCACTTCTTTTGTTTCTTTCTGTGCATTTTTTCTTCTTTCTTCACATGTCCTATCTCTGTAGGCATAGTTAGAAATTAGCATTTAAAAAACCTTTGAAATTCACAGAAAAAACCATAGGTTTCAGGCACGTTATAGTTAGGAATTAGCATTTAAAAAACCTCAGAAATTCACTGAAAAAACCATAGGTTTCAGGGGTGTTATAGTTAGCTGGACTTTTCACTAGTACAAAACCATTGAAATTCCCCCGTTATAGTTAGTTCAGCTAACTATAACTCGCGCGCCCGCAATGCACTGCTGATGACGTCACATATTACATCACTCATGACATGGTCAGTGACATCACTCATGACATCACTGATGACATCTCAAATGACATCACTGATGACATCACTGATGACATCATCCTTGTGATAGAGTGGCAGACCTCCTCTCACCCTAATATAACCTTTGATACACACATTCAAAAATAGAGACTAAAATTTTCAAAACAATGGACATACCAATACTAGTTACAACAACCTCTTCAGTAATTCTAAGATCCACATACACATCCACTCATTCACCAACAGTCCTATACAGTCACTCATACATGTACTCACTCATCATATGTACTCATACACCTATACATCCTGTTACACAATGCCACTCATCCATAGAGTTACTCACACACATAGTCACTCATGCTAATAAAGAATCAAACATACATTTACTTGCATATACAGTTATACACACACCACCATACTTACTTCTACGGAAACTTACACATACTTAGTCTTTTAAACAATCACTTATAGAAACACATACTTATTCATACAGGAACTCTTTCAATCTCTCACTCTCACATATACTCACATATATACACCAATAGTCACATATACTAGTTTAAAACATATGTAGTTACTCATAAAGACACTATTGAGACAGTCATTCACTCACTAACACACCCATACACACACTCATCCACCCATACAGTCCTGCACACATGCTGTGTTCAACCCATACAAACAGTGAGTCACTCATTCATGCACCTATGCACTACGTAATACCCCCCACCGAACCATGCAGACACTCAGACTGATACTCAAAAAACCACCTAATAACCTATATAGACACCCATGTAGCTACTCACCAACCCATGCAGCCACTTATACACAAAGTGAGAGACTGATACAGATATTTACATATTTAAACATTACTCACTAAGCCATGTATTCACTATGATACACTTAATCAGTCAGTTACACAATCAATTTTTCAAAAACAAATCATCCATTTAGACACTTATATACCCATTTATTCTTCCATCGACCTTGAGATATACATATATAAAACATATTTAATTTTCAGAAAAAACACACATTCACTGGATGATGTCATCAGTGATGTCATTTGAGATGTCATCAGTGATGTCATGAGTGATGTCACTGACCATGTCATGAGTGATGTAATATGTGACGTCATCAGCAGTGCATTGCGGGCGCGCGAGTTATAGTTAGCTGAACTAACTATAACGGGGGAATTTCAATGGTTTTGTACAAGTGAAAAGTCCAGCTAACTATAACACCCCTGAAACCTATGGTTTTTTCAGTGAATATATATATATATATATATATATATATATATGTTGCCAGTAGGTAGTTATAGTTATAGTTACAACCTAGTTTCCATAGGAAAAGCATTTTTTGATTTGCTAATAACTTTGGCATCGTTTAACTAATATTTTTGAAATTTACCCAAAAATTGCACTTTTTAGGTCAGCTCCTATCTTAAAAGTTTGGGGCTGATTCATCAAGCGGGGGCTGAGAAAAAAGGGGGGTCCCAAAACACGGTTTCCCCATGTTAATTTCCATGGGAAAATTTGCGACCAGCTACAGCCCAAACTGCTGAACGGAATTACCCTATATTTGGCAGACAGGTAGAGCTTGGATTAGAAAGGGACCTTTTCTTTAAATGGTGTAAATCCGGTCAGTAGTTTTTGAGAAATTCAAAAACTAAAAGTGAAAAAATCAATTTCCCATAGAAAACTTTGTGATGGCTACAGCTGAAACTACTGAACGGAATTATCCCAAATTTGGCACGAAGGTAGTGTGTGGGTCAGAAAGTGCCCTTTTTTACATGGTGTAAATCCGTTCAGTAGTTGCTGAGAAATTAGAAAAATAAAAGTTTCGATATCTGGGCGGAGCCTAAGTCCCGTGCACGAGCTTCACTGTGAGTGCCTGCCAACACTCCAAACCAGGAAGTGTTTACTGCCATCTTGTGGCTCGGCAGAAGCGAGTCGCTAGAAAACAGAGAAACAAAGGTAGAAAATTAGGCAGAGTAGAAATACCCTGACCCCCTAGGCTTGATCAAGGGGTCCCAGATTTTTTAAATCGGTGTAATTCGTGCTGGGGTCACGAGTTTCCGTGTTTTATTTTAATGAGACCCCGGGGTGGGCTAGGTCCCAAGGGCATTTCTTAAAAAATAATAGCTGGGGCTGGCTGGGGCTGCGGGTGCTAGCTGGGGTCTCTGTAGTCTCAGGGCTTCACTCATGTTTGGAGGGGGGTTGCGCGACCCCTCTCCTGGAGCTCTCTGTCCTTAGACCATTCTTTACGAAATTTTCCAAAACATTTCTCTTTTTTGCTCAGATCCTATTTGGAAAGTTTAGGGGTGATTGTGAAGGGGGGGGCTGAGAAAAAAGGGGGGTGAAAACATGTTTTCTCAATGGATTTTCCATAGGAAACTTTAGACAAAGCTACAGGTCAAACTGCTGAATGGAATTACGCCAAATTTGGCATGGTGAAAGGTCTTGGTCCAGAAAGCGCGGTTTTGTTGAAATGGTGCAAATCCATTCAGTAGTTTTTGAGATACTAAAGGGAAAATATATATGTATATCTTTTCGGTGCCTTACTCTCGAGCACGAGCTTGCCACTGATTGGCTGCTAACTCTTCAAAGCAGGAAGTGTTAGCAGCCATCTTGTGCCTCGCATCGAGTGAAAATATAAAATAAAGGTCCGGGGGCAATTTAATATAGCAGAGCTCTGTGTAATGATGATTTTGACACAGTGAAGGTTTAACATATATTAACAATAAAGGAGAAACAGGTGAGCGCCAGGCAGCACGACTTCCACTCCAGGACACTAGTAGGAAGATAACCCTTTCACGCTCCCTGTGCCCAACATCACCACTTCAGAGGTATGCCTTTAGAAGCCAGTCCGTCGGCTCGCAGCTTTCTACCTTTGCGAGCTAGGATGCTGCTGTGCCTGTACCTCTGCGAGCTACTACGCTGCTGTTCCTTTGGGAGCGTACGGTTCATAATTCTGCCTCTGTGAGTTGAGCGGACGGGCCGCAGTTGTCCCTCTGAGAGCCTGGATACGAACTGTTCATAAGTCTTACTATATGGGCATTGAAAAGCCAGTTTGTGATTCAGTCCATCAGCTGGCATCTGTCCGAGGAATTTCTGAAAACATACCGGAGCTCTGTCTGTGAGAGATACCCCTTTCACACCACCTCTCCCCACATCAACAGGTAACGCACCCTCTTCCCACATCACTAGCATACCGTCAAGAACCGTCTTGGGCCAGTAAGTCTCCGTCTGCGAACCACTGGTGGACTTGCAATTCTTCTGTTGCGACTTCTTGGGCCTGCACGGATGTTTACGAGCCAGGCGGCAAGTTTGCAGGTCTCTGAGAAGAGATGCAATGAAGGCAACGATGATGCAGGTCAGACACCCAACAGTACTCCGACATCCCCCAGCAGCAGCTGCTTGTCCGCCATCCCTGCTCACCCCCACAAACAAATGTAACAGTAACGTTTTTAAATGTTGAGCCTTAGAAATCGGCTGGTGTTGCAGTTTTAGTAAAAAAGATGCTTGTGAGGTTGGACAAATAAGAATCTTAGTCATGTATGGATTTACATATAAAAAATGTATTACAACAAAACAACAACAAATAAAACTATGTGTGTAAAATATTTTATTAAAAGAAAACAACAACAAATAAAACTATGTACAGCCATGGCATGTCATCCCTCAACAATTTGTGAATCACAGCCTGCTAACAAGAAGAAAAATAAGATGGTGCGTTATGCGTCCAGCAAAGGAAAGAGAAAGAGAGGGAGAGTGAGATGCAAGGAAGATAGAAAGAGAGGAACAGTGTGAGAGAGGAAGAGAGAGAAAGAGTGAGTGAGGGAGGAAGAGAGAGAGTGAAAGAGAAAGAGAAAGAGGAAGACAGAAAGAAAGAGTAAGACAGAGAAAGCGAGAAGGAGTGAGAGAGAGAAAGAGAGAGATACAAGGAAGAGAGAAACAGTGTGAGTGAGAGAGAGGGAGAGAGAGAGGAAGAGATAAAGAGTGAAACAGTGTGAGAGAGAGGAAGAGAGAGGGAGGAAGAGTGAAGAAGAGGAAGAGAGAGAGACAAAGAGTGAGAGAGAGGAAGAGAGAGATATTAAGAAAGAAAGAACAAGTGAGATACAAGGAAGAGAGAAAAAAACACTGTGTGAGAGAAGAAAAGAGACAAACAGTGTGAGAGAGAGGAAAGAGAGAGAGAGAGGAAGTGAGAGAAAGAAAGAATGAGAGCGAGAGGAAGAGACAGAGAAAGAGAGAAAGTGTGAGAGAGAAAGGAAGAGATGGAGGGTGAGTGTTGACACTGAAGAAAATCTTTGCAGCTCACCTTTGTGTCACCGGTGTGTCTCCAACCACATGCTGGAACATACTGCACCCTCAAGTTTAGTTATCTGAAAGATAGTATAGGTATAGTAATTGCAGACTATATACAAGTGCACACGCGTAATTCTCTGTTTTGGCTCTGTGCACCCAGGCTGCTGCATCCCATGAACCTCCACTGCCCAGAGGTGTCTAACAAACGCTGCGCACCCAGGGCCATATTATCAAGAATGGTGATAACATTATCGCCACTTTACCGTCAGGAAACTGCCACAAAAGCGCCGATAAGGGGCTTGATAATATGCCCTTGTGAATTCCCATAGAAGCCCAGGTTTAATGTCGTTTACAGCAGAACCTGGGCTTCTATGGGAATACTCAAGGGCATATTATCAAGCCACTTACCGCCGCTTTAGCGGCAGTTTTTTGCCACTAAACCAGTGATAATGTTATCGCCGTTCTTGATATTATGGTTCCCAGTCTGCTGTAGCCCTTACACTTGCACTGCCCAGAGGTGTATAACAGTCGCTGCACACCCAGGCTGCTGCACCCCATGCACTCCCACTATCCAGAGCTGCCGCTTCGCATCCAGGCTGCTGCACCCCATCTAATCCCACTGGCCGGAGGTGAGTGCCCGCTGCTGCGCAAACAAGCTTTTCTGCTCACTTTCCGCCACCGGCGTGTGTCAAAGAGAGTCGACCATGTGCCGAAGGAACCTCCTCAGCCTCAGTACATGCGGTCAACTGAGCTCACAATTCAGAATGGGTGTTGATTGCCAGGATGGCCACGGATCATCGCAGGTTTTTCACGTGTTCAGCGCTGGTGGTGTTGCGGTTGACGAAAATTTGTGAATTAGAGTCTGTTAGATAAAAAGAAAGATAAGATTGTACATCATGCGTCCATCAAAGGAGAGAGGAAGAGAGAGAGAGAGAGAGAGAGAGAGAGAGAGAGAGAGAGAGAGAGAGAGAGAGAAAGAGTGAGAGAGTGACACTGGAGAAAACCTTTGCAGCTCATCTTTGTGTCACCAGTGTGTCTTCAACCACTTGCCGGTACATAGTGCACCCTCAAGCTCCCACATCTGAAAGATAGTACAGAATTAGTAATTGTAGGAAAGACCAGTATGCAGGAATGAAAAGACAGAGACAGTAATTCTCTTGATGTGGTTTAATCCTCAGAACATGTTTTTTAAGCAGCAAGTATAAAGCAAGAATGACTGAACCCCCGTTAACTTCTAACCCCCAACCTTCTCACATTCAAAACATAACATTCCCAAAGAGACACGAGGCAGCCACGAGCTGTGAGAGGAATGTCACACTTGTGTCTGCATGCTTCAATGCTCCCAACACAACTTACCTCTTTAAAAAAAAAACAGAGAAAGGAAAGTTCGTCAAAGTTTGATGGTAAATTTAAGGGTACAAAGTATGAAAAAAGAAATACTCAACTACTTTGCTACAGATGTGGGAGCGACGGACATTTGGCCAACTGTAAAAACTGTCCTGCTATTGGAGAACTTGTTCAAAATGCAAAAAGAAAAGGTAATGGCAGGGTATATACAACTGCGTGCGCCTAAATTGCTGTGCAGCCTTTCTGCATCCAGGCTGCTGCAAAACATGCACTCCCGCCGCCCAGAGGTATCTACCCACTGCTGTGCACCCAGGCCTCACTGCTCACCTCTTCACGGTCACGGCACCCTCCACATCATGCAGCTCCGTTCTGGAGGGTAATAGGTCTCACATTGGGTACTGAGTCTTTATATGGCCATGACAGAAGACATACTAGTGCACCTATCATTATCGCAGGTTGTACACCTGCTCAGTGGTTGCTGTGCTACTAACTCAGTGAGGAGTGAGGCCATGTATTCTAAACTATAAAATGGCATAGTGCACGTGTGCCCAATCTTTTATATTAGCAGGGTCATGTGTCCTGTGACGCCTGGGCTAGATGGGTGTGGTGTGGGTGTATACCAGACGAGGGGGAGTGGCTGTGGCATCAGTGTTGCCAGATTTGGCTAGATCACAATTGAGGTATATTTTTCGGGTTGTGTGGTAACATTTTGGTTTGTGCTAGTTGCCAGATTATAAATATATATACAACGCTCCAGCAAAGTAGTAAGTTAAAGTGCTTTTTTAGACAAATATTTACTTGGCATACTGCTGCAACATCAATTGCAATACATTCACCGCCTGCTTGATGCTGTCCCTGCCCCTCCTTCCCTAAAATAACAATATGGGCTAGTTTGGGCTACTTTTTAGTTGGCTTTGGGCTATAGAAAGCTTAACTAAAATGGCATAGTGCACGTGCGCCCAGTCTTTTATATTAGCTGGGTCACGTGTGCTGCGACGCCTGTGCTGGATGGGTGTGATGTGGGTGTATACCAGTCATGAGGGAGTGGCTGTGGCGATTGTCCGTGTTGGAGTGCTACCGTCACTCGGGTTGCAAAAACCAAAGTTTCACTCTGTGTGCCAAGTCCAATAATATGGCCAATATGGATGGTACAGGGAATTACTGACCCTATATTCATCCATAGTTCCACACAGGAAAGATGGTGGACATGAGGCATCTGTGTGGATATGAATGTTTATTGCACATTCAGTGGAGTTTTGCAGCTGTAGCAATACAGGGCCATGGAAAGTTGAAGTTTCAGTTTTTGGCACATACAGGGCATCCAATTAGAGACAAGCTCGTTGTCGCAGTTAGGCTGCGCCAACATTTGTACTTATACAATCACTGCGATGATCCTCACAGACTTATAAATTCACTATACACACTGTTTGCGGTATTCTAATGATGCAGTCTCTACGTACGTACTTGTACAATGACCGAGACAAAGTTACATAACTAAGGTTTTCCCCCACTGTCAAAGGTAAGATGGTTGCATACGCTGCTCAGAGCACTATGTAATGTGGTAGGGGGCAGCATGTTGCATACATAATGAACACACGGACACAGAAAAATAGTGGAACTGGGTACAGGCACATGCGCTCGACTCCTTTTTATTACCAGGGTCACATGACCAGTGACGTCTGAGGTGGATGCGTGTGGGGGGATTGTAAGCCAACCCTCCGGGAATGGTTGGTACTGGCAACAAGTACAACAGTAATCATTGGATCAGACACAGAGATTCAATCATAAAGGGTCAATGATTTGTGCTGCAGTAAGGGACAGGTACCAGATATGAAATCATACAGAAAAGATTCTATCGTAAAGAGTTCATGACTTGTGATACACTGAGGTAGGACAACAGATGTGAAATTAAACACAAAATATTGTATCAGAAAGGGTGCAAGAGTTGTGCTGCACTGAGGTAGGGGCACCAGATGTGAAATAACACACAAAATGTTCTATCATAAAAGGTCCATGACTTGTGGTGCACTGAGGTAGGGGCAGCAGATCTGAAATCATACACAAAATATTCTATCATAAAGCATCCATGAGTTGTGGTGCACTGAGGTAGGGGCATCAGAAGCATTCAGCGTGTGCGCAGCCAGCGATGATGTTTGATGCAGGCCGGCCTCACTGGGAGCAATGTCTCTTGCCTAATGGACTGCGTCATCTGCAATCGTGACTTGATCTGAATTGTGAGCCCTGCTGTCCGAAGTGTAGATCAAAGGCAGTAGTTAGCTCAGACATCGAGGAATGCTTTTTGTCACTTCCTCCTGACAAAATCGGAAGACATAGAGTACAATTCACTCTGCAATTAATAAATCAAAACTGAATTTGAAATATGAGCTCTGCTATCCACAGTGTAGATTGCCATTTAGTGTTCATTTGGACTTGCAAGATGAATTTGGTCATTGTAGTAAAGCTATAACTGATATAAAAGAAGTTCTAGAAGCAAGGCTACTAATATGATATTGTGTAGGTTTCAGAGACGCTGTAGTTAAATGCCTACTGGGCTCATGCGATGATGCATGGTCCGGGTGGGCCGCACTGATAGCAATGTCTTTTGTCTAATAAATTCTGCCTTAACAAGGCCATGTGACGTTGACTTGTGGTGCACTGAGTTAGTGGTCCCTCTGGCACTCAGCGTGTACGCAGCCTGCGATGATGCGTGGTCTGAGCGGGCCGCACCGGGAGCAATGAGTCTTGCCTACTGGACTGTGTCATCTGCAATTGCCACTCCATCTGAATTGTGATCCTGCTGTCCACCTTGTCGATCGAAGGCAGTAGTCTGTACAGACATAAGTCTGCGGTGATGTGCCGCTGTGTTTGCAGGGGGCCTGTGTCGAGGAGGCCCGTGGGCATTGCGGCAGTCACGTGGCAGGGTGAGGCCTGCCACTCTGGCACACTCGTTGGTCTTCACAGTTCACAAGTGAACCACGCCCAGAGGCCCAGCTTATTTATTCATACTCCTACACTGGAGTGGCATATGTTGGACCAGCCCACTGCGCTTCCTCTTACAGGGAACGATGACACAGGTACATGACCGAGATCTTCCCCACTGTCTGAGGTAACATGGTTGCATCCACTGTCCACAACACTACAAGCCTCAGCAGTATATGTACTGATGGAGAGGTTTATGATCTGTATAGTGAGGAGTGTCCAGCATATCACCGCTACACTTGGTATTGTGTGCATTATTATTATTGATGGATGAGTTGCGTCCTTCACACATATTTGCTTGCCATATCTGCCAACATTCAAGTATTGTGTGGCTGAGGGACGATGCCGTTTTTGGAAGGTACACTGTCCTGTTCTGTGCTGCCTCGGTGGTAGTAGGGAGGGGGGTGGCCTGAGGCTGGTGGCAGTGAGTGTTGTGGCCTTCATGGATGTTTGAGCTGCGTGATCAATAACTTTATGACATATGTTGTGCTTCAGATGTGATTCTGGGCTGCGATCCCTTTCACATTGTAGGTAGTCGTCCTGGTTTACACCAGTAAAATGCAGATGTTGGATACCTACTGCAAACGTGGCTTATTCCCTGTTTTTGGATCGCACCCCAGATTTGGCTGCTCGTTGAAAATATCGGGAACTCGTGCTGTTGTGTTAATTTTTGCACAGGGACGTCTACTCTGTATATTATTACCGTTAGTTGTTGTTCTCATTTGTGATGAATAGTGGTTTTTTTTGGGAAGATATTGCTGGAAAAGTGGGGCTATTGGCTGTTTTCACTAGGTTGACAATGAAGTGATCATTTAAAATCACTGAAAAAATTATAGGTTTAAAGAAGAAAATAATTACAAATTAGCATTTAAAAAACCTTTGAAATTGACTGAAAAAAAAATAGGTTTCATGGACGTTATAGTTACAAATTAGCATTTAAAAAACCTTTCAAATTCACTGAAAAAACATAGGTTTCAGGGACGTTATAGTGAGTTGGACATTTCACTCACACAAAACCATAGAAATTCTGCTGTTATAGTTAGTTGAGCTAACTTTAACTCACGCCCCCGCAATGCACTGCTGATTACGTCACATATTACATCATTCATGACATGGTCAGTGATATCATTGATGACATCGCTGATGACATCTCAAATGACATCACTGATGACATCATCAATGTGACAATCTGATGCACCTCCTCACACTCTAATATAACCTGAGATACACCCCTGTAAAATACAGACTACCATTTTCAAAACCATCGACACACCAATACCAGTTACTACAAATGCACTCACTGATTTCTAGGTCTACACACACATCCACTCATTCACCCATATAACCATTCGTATATGTAGTCACTGATCAATACAACACTATCATATGCACTCATACTCCTATACAGACACTCACATACCACCACTCATCCTAGTCAGTCATGCACTCATCCTAGTCAGTCATGCAAAGAATCTATCACAGTTCCATTTACTCACCTACACAGTTATACACACACCACCTCATCTATTCATACAGATACTAACACATACTTACTCTCATATATAATCATTAATACAAGTATACTCTCATCCATACAGCCACTCTCACGATCACTGACTCTCACATATAGACATTTATATACTACAACTCTCCCATACACTGCCTTTTACTTTTGTTCTTACTTTGACATCTACCACTGAGACATCCAGTCACTCACCAACACATCCATACTTATACTCACTCACCCATACAACTGTTTCCACATGCACTCTTAAAGTCAAACTCCCAGTCACTTAACCACTCACATATCTATGCACAGTCATACATCCCATCCAACCACACACACATTCAGTCTCCCATACAATTACTCAGGCAACTAATCAATAACCCAGATAGACACCTGTGGAGCTACTGACCAACTAATGCAGCAGGTTATGCAACAACAGACAGACTGATACAGACATTCACACAGTTTAGTCACTAACCCATGTATTCAGTAAGACACATTTAATAACTAACTTAAACAGTAAGTCACACAGCTACTGAATCCTCCATACAAACACTTATACATCCACTCATTCTTCAAATCAGCTTGGTATATATATAATACATATTTACATTTTAAAGAAAAACATATTCACTGGATGATGTCATCAGTGATGTCATTTGAGATGTCATCAGTGATGTCATGAGTGATGTCACTGACCATGTCATGAGTGATGTAATATGTGATGTCATCAGCAGTGCATTGCGGGGCGCGAGTTTTAGTTAGCTCTACTAACTATAACGGCCGAATTTCTATGTTTTGTATAGTGAAATGTGCAAATAACTATAACATCCCTGAAACCTATGTTTTTTTCAGACAATTTCTAAGGTTTTTTAAATGCTAATTTGTAACTATAACATCCCTGAAACCTGTGGTTCTTTTAGTAAATTTCAAAGGTTTTTTAAATGCTAGGACAGTGGGCCTTCCAAAAACGGCATGGCCCCTCAGCCACACAATAGCTGAATGTTGGGAGATGTGGCAACCAAACATGTGTGAAGGAAGCAAGTCACCCACCAATAATAATGCCCACAATACCAAGTGTAGCGGTGATGTGCTGGACAGACCTCACTATGCAGAGCACAAAACTCTCCATGTGTACATATACTGCTAGTGCTTGTAGTGTTGTGGACAGTGGATGCAACCATGTTACCTCAGGCAGTGGGGAAGATCTCAGTCATGTACCTGTATCGTCCTCCCCTGTAAGTGGGAGCGTGAGTGGGCTGGTCCAACATACGCGACTCCAGCGTAGAAGTGTGAATAAATAGGCTGGGACTATGGGTGTGGTTCACTTGTGTGAAGGCCAACGCATCTGCCAGAGCAGCAGCCCTCACCCTGCCATGTGGTTGCTGCCATAACTGCGGGTCTCCTCGACACAGGCCCCCTGCAAACACAGCAGGCACAGCATCCAGACGTATGTCTGTACAGACTACTGCCTTCGATCGACACTGCGGATAGCAGGGATCACAATTCAGATGGAGTGGCAATTGCAGATGAAGCAGGCCAGTAGGCAAGACACATTGCTCCCAGTGTGGCCCACCCGGACCACGCATCATCGCAGGCTGCGTACACATGGAGCACCAGAGGTACCACTAGCTCAGTGCACCACATGTCAACACCAAATGGCCTTATTAAGGCAGAATTCATTAGACAAAAGACATTGCTATCAGTGCGGCCCACCCGGACCACACATCATCGCTAGAGTCCAGTAGGCAACTAACTACAGTGTCCGTGCAACCTACACAATATCCTTTTAGTATCCTTGCTTCAAGATCTTCTTTTACATCAGTTATAGCTTTACTACAATGACCAAATTCCTCTTGCAAGTCCAAATGAACACTGAATGGCAGTCTACACTGCGGACAGCAGAGCTCATATTTCAAATTCAGTTTTGATTTATTAATTGTAGTGAACTATACTCTATGTCCTCCGATTTTGTCAGGAGGAAGTGACAAAAAGCATTCCTCGATGTCTGAGCTGACTACTACCTTCGATCTACACATCAGACAGCAGGGCTAATAATTCAGATAAAGTCTCAATTGTAGATGATGCAGAACAGTAGGCAAGAGACATTGCTCTCAGTGCGGCCGGCCCGCACCACGCATCATCGCTGGCTGCACACACGCTGAATGCCCCTACCTCAGTGCACCACAACTCATGGACCCTTTATGATAGAATGTTTTGTGTATAATTTCAGATCTGCTGGCCCACATCAGTGCACCAGAAGTCATGGACCTATTATGATAGAATGTTTTGTGTGTTATTTCACATCTGGTGCCCCTACCTTAGTACAGCACAAGTCAGTGACCCTTTATGATTGAATCTCTGTGTGTGATCCAATCATTACTGTTGTTCTTATTGCCAGCACCAACCATTCCCGAAGGGCTGGCTTACACTCACCCCACAAGAATCCAGCACAGACATCACTGGACATGTGACCCTGTTAATAAAAACGAGTCAAGCGCACGTGCCCATACCTAGCTCTACTATCTATCTGTGTCCATATGTTCATTATGTATGCAACATGCTGCCCCTGGGCCCTACCATTTTACATAGTGCTCTGGACAGCATATGCAACCACCTAACCTTTGGCAGTGGAGGAAAACTTTAGTTATGTAACTTTGTTTCGGTCATTATACAAGTACGTATATAGAGTACTGCAAAGAGAGTGTATACTGAATTTATAAGTGCATGAGAATCATCGGAGTGATTGTATAAGTACATATGTTGGCACAGCCTATCTCCGACAATGACCTTGTCTCTAATTGGCTGCCCTCCATGTGCCAAAAACTGAAACTTCAACTTTCCATGGCCCTGTATTGCTAAAGCTGCAACACTCAACTGAATGTGCAATAAACATTTATATCTACAGAGATATCACATGTCCACCATTTTTTTTGTGTAGAACTATGGATGAATATAGGGTCAATAATTCCCCGTACCTTCCATGTTGGCCATATTGTGGGGCTTGGCACACAGAGTGACACTTTGGCTTTTGCAACCCAGGTGATGGTAGCACTCCGACACGGACACCCGCCACAGCCACTCCCTCATGGCTGGTATACACCCAAACCACACCCATCCAGCACAGGTGTCACAGGATACGTGACCCTGCTAATATAAAAGACCGGGCGCACGTGAACAATGCCATTTAAGAGTTTAGAGTACATGGTCTCACTTCTCACTGAGTTAGTAGCACCGCAAGCACTGAGCGGGTGCACAACCTGCGATGATGATAGGTGAACTAGTATGTCCTCTGCCATGGCCATATCAAGACTCAGTACCCAATGTGAGGCCTATTACCTTTCAGAACGGAGCTGAATGATGTGGAGGGTGCCGTGACCGCGAAAAGGTGAGCAGTGAGGCCTGGGTGAGTGGCGGTGGGCAGATACCTCTAGGCAGCGGGAATGGATGGGGTGCAGCAGCCTGAATGCAGAAAGGCTGCACATCGATTTAAACGTACGCAGTCGAATATACCCTGCCATTACCCTTTCTTATTGCATTTTGAACAAGTTTTCCAATACCAGGACAGTTTTTACAGTCAGCCACATGTCCGTTGCTCCAATATCTCTAGCAAAGTAGTTGAGTATTTATTTTTTCATACTTTGTACCCTTAAATTTAACATCACATTTTGACGAACTTTCCTTTCTTTATTTTTTTAAAAGAGGTATGGTGTGTTGGGAGCATCAAAGCATGCAGACACATGCGTGGCATTCCTCTCACAGCTCGTGGCTGCCTCGCATTGCTTTGGGAATGTTCTGTTTTGAATGAGAGAAGGTTGGGAGGTAGAAGTTAAAGGGGGTTCAGTCATTCTTGCTTCATACTTGCTGCTTACAAAACATGTTCTGAGGATTAAACCACATCAAGAGAATTACGATCTCTGTCTTTTCATTCCTGCATACTGTTCTTTCCTACAATTATTAATTATGTACTATCTTTCAGATGTGGGAGCTTGAGGGTGCACTATGTCCTGGCACGTGGTTGGAGACACACTGGTGACACAAAGGTGAGCTGCGAAGATTTTCTCCAGTGTCACTCTCTCTCTCTTTCTCTCTCTCTCTCTTCCTCTCTCCTTTGATGTATGCATGACGCACAATCTTATCTTGCTTTTTATCTAACAGACTCTGATTCACAAATTGATGTCCCCCCAACACCACCAGAGCTGAACACGTGTAGAACCTGCGATGATGCATGGCCATCCTCGCAATCAACATCCATTTTGAAATGTGAGCTCCGTTGACCGCGTGTACTGAGGCTGAGGAGGTTTCTTCGGCATGTGGTTGACTCTCTTTAACACACACCAGTGGCGGAAGGTGAGCAGAGAGGCTTGCTTGCGCAGCAGTGGGCACCTCACCTCCAGCCAGTGGGAGTGGATGGGGTGCAGCAGCCTGGATGCGCAGCGGCAGGCAGTCAGCTCCGGATAATGGGAGTGCATGGGGTGTAGCAGCCTGGGTGCACAGTGACTGTTATACACCTCTGAGCAGTGCAAGTGTATGGGCTACAGCAGACTGGGGACCATAATATCAAGAACGGCGATAACATTATCACCGCTTTAGCGGCAGGAAACTGATGCTAAAGCGGCGATAAGTGGCTTGATAATATGCCCTTGAGAATTCCCATTGAAGCCCAGGTTCTGGTGTGAAGGACATCAAACCTGGACTTCTATGGGAATTCACAAGGGCATATCATCAAGCCTCTTATCGCCGCTTTTGCTGCAGTTTCTTGCCGCTAAAGCAGCGTATATGGCCCTGGGTGCGCAGTGGCTGTTAGACACCTCTGGGAGGTGGAAGTGGATGGGATGCAGCAGCCTGGGTGCGCAGAGCCGAAACAGAGAATTGCGCGTGTGCAGTTGTATATAGTCTGCAATTACTAATGCTATACTATCTTTCAGATAACTAAACTTGAGGGTGCAGTATGTCTCTCTCTCACACTTTTTTTTATCTGTCTCTTCCTCTCTCTCTCATTCTTTCTTTCACTCAATTCCTCTCTCTCTCTCTCTCTTCCTCTCTCTCACACTGTTTGTCTCTTTTCCTCTCTCTCACACGGTTTCTTTCTCTCTTCCTTGTATCTCACTCTTTCTTTCTGTTAGACCTGGCACCTTGGCGTGAGTCTCCCTTCCACTTTTTGTCACTGTGCCTCATGTGTTTTTATGGTGTTGGCCACTCAGAGCACTGTGCCACTGCCAACCAGTGCCACAGTGCAAGTGCTCCCTATGTAAAATGTATATGTTGGTTGGATTCCATGATTGGCTTATTTGGTTTACTGTCAGACCCCAGTAAAGTGCACCAGGCGTCCCCAGGGCTTGTAAATACAAATGCTGCTGGTGGGCTTGCAGCACTGGTTGTGCCACCCACAGAAGCGGCCTGGTAAAATGTATCTAAGGTCTGCCATTGCAGAACCTGCGTGCAGTCTGGTACTGTCATGCTGACTGGGCAAGTGCACCCACTTCCCAGTCCCTAAACCTTCCCTTAACTTCATATTAGTCACCCCTATGGTAGGCCCAAGGGCAGGGTGCATTGTAAGCATAAGGTAGGACAAGCCCTGATGTGTGTGGCATGTCCTAATAGTGAATTACAGCCATTTTCGTTTTTCACTATTGTAAGGCTACCTGTTCTCCATAGGCCAGAATGGGCTGTTAGAATTGTTACATCCTATGATCCTAACAGACCCAGGGAACATGGTAGAAAATCGAGTTTAGTATGCCTGAACTCAGAATAATAAAATACATCTTTTAGTAAAGTTTATTTTAATATTCTGTGTTTGCAAATACCACTTTTAGAAAGTTGGTATTTGCTTGCCTAACCATTTCAGCCCGCCTCTGCTATGATGTGTATCTGCCTGTCTGGTTTGTGTGAGTGACAGGGCTGGGAAAACCCAGAGGGGCAGGGCTAGGTAGCCTGGTGGTGAATAGAGAGATTGACATCCAGATGGGTGGGAGGAGTGCACCTGGACTCTGAATAGGGCTGTGCTCGTCCACCACAATGCTGGCTCCACATCCTGTGGAGCCGCTGATGTCTCTGCCCTGCACCCTGAATAGAAAGGCAGAGTCATGTCAACAAAGTGCTCAAGAACTGGTTTGGACTGGGCAAAGGCCCCTCTACCCCAGAGGAACAAAGGATTTAGGGGTATAAGTATTGGGACCCTGCTCCCAAGAAATTAGATCCTGCTTGACAAGAAGAACCTCTGCCTGCGGAGAAGGAACCGGGAAAGCTGTAAGGAGGAGTACTGTCCCTGACCTGGGGGATTGGCCTGCAGTGGTTGCCTTGCTGCTGAAAGGAGAGGAGAAAGACTACAAAGACTTTATTTCAACTTGTGCTTAAAAGATCTCCAAGGGCTTGTGCTGAGCTTGTGCTGAGCTTGCCCCCTGAACGAAGTCCCAGGACCAGTGGACTTCCCCCCCCAGCTCCCCAAAGTCTTTTGGAAGTGCCTGCTGCTGTTGTTGGGCCTTCTGAGGGACTGTGTGTCACAAGGAGCTGGGAGTGCGACTCAAGAAGGAGAAGCGTGCCGCCGCCGGAGCTGTTGTCGTCGCATCTCGCAAAGGGTGTCGCCACTGCAGCATCGCATCGAGCGGAAGCGTCTCGCATCATTCTGGAAGTGTCTCGCAACGCCGAAGAAGCGTGTCGCCATCGCAGCCATCGTAGCTGACGCAATGCACCGTATCAAGAAAAGCGCCTCGCATCCACGGAGAAGTGTGCCGCCGTCGGAGCTGCTGTCGTCGCATCATGTAAAGGGGTGACGCCGCTGCAGCATCACATCGAGCGGAAGCGTCTCGCAAACGTCGGAGAAAAGTGCCGCTGCCAAGGCTGCTGTCGTCGCATCGCGTAAAGGGGTGACGCCGCTGCAGCCGATGCATCGAGTCGAGTCTTCTCGCAACATCGGAGAAGCGTAACGCATCTGGAAGATCTTCACGT
Organism: Triturus cristatus; assembly: GCF_964204655.1. Lineage (NCBI taxonomy): Eukaryota > Metazoa > Chordata > Amphibia > Caudata > Salamandridae > Triturus > Triturus cristatus. The sequence goes on from NC_140592.1 coordinate 1,118,216,366, forward strand.
CTTTATTTCTTTGCACCAAAAACTTCATCGCATCTGCGTCGTTGTAACACTTTCGTTGCCCTGCGTGTCGCATCTAAGGTACATTGACTTAAAGTGTCGCATTTAAGAACTTAAGAGAACTAAGCAAACTTCTACCATCTAAAGTAACAGTATTGTGTATTTTTGTCGTTTAATGGTCTTGTGGTAACTCTATATAGAGAATCCTTATTTTTAATATAAAACCTGTGTGGTGTCCATTTGTAGTGTTGTCACTTGGTTACTGTATGTGTTCACACATGCTTAACTTGTAACGCTCTGAGATAGGCCTTGTCTGCTCGCGCCACTACCTAGAGGGTGAGCAGGGGTTGTTTTAGTAGTGACTAGAGGAAAGGTTCCCTGCTCGTCACAAGTACCTACCTGTGCCAACCAGAGAACCCGGATTCTAACACTTTCTTAATATTTCTCTCTTCCTCTTTTTCACTCTTTGTCTCTCTCTGTTCGTCTCTCTCACTCTTTCTCCCTCTCTCTTCCACTCTCTCTCTTCCTCTCTCTCACATGGTTTCACTCTTTCTCTCTTCCTCTCTCTCACTCTTTCTCTCTCTCTCCTCTCTTTCTCTCTCTCTCTTTCTCTCTCTCTCTTCTCTTTCACACTGTTTCTCTCTTTCTCTCTTCCTTGTATCTCTCTCTTCCTCTCTCTCACTCCATCACTCTCTCTGTCTTCCTCTTTCTTTCTGTCTTCCTCTCTCTTTCTCTTTTGCTCTCTCTCATCCTCTCTCTCACACTGTTTCTCTCCTTCTATCTTCCTTGTATCTCACTCTTCCTCTCTTTCTCTCCCCTTTGCCGGACGCATAACGCACCATCTTATTTTTCTTTTTGTCGTGCAGGCTGTGATTCACAAATTGTCGAGGGATGACACGCCATGGCTGTACATAGTTTTATTTGTTGTTGTTTCCTTTTCATAAAATATTTTACACACATAGTTTTATTTGTTGTTGTTTTGTTTTAATAAAATGTTTTATATGTAAATCCATACATGACTAAGATTCTTATTTGTTCAAATTCAAAATCATCTTTTTTCTTGAAACTGCAACACCAGCCGATTTGTTAGGTTCCACATTTAAAAACATCCCTGTCACATTTGTTTGTAGGGGGTGAGCGGTGAAGGAGGAAAAGCAGCTGCTGCTGGGGGATGTCGGAGTACTGTTGGGTGTCTGACCTGCATCATCGTTGCCTCCCTTGCATCTCTTCTCAGAGACCTACAAACTGGCGGCCTGGCTCGTAAAAGTGCGGGCCTGAGAAGTCGCACCGGAAGAGCTGTGAGTCCACCAGTGGTTCGCAGAGGGAGACTTGCAGGCCCAAGAAGGATGTTGACGGTATGCTAGTGATGTGGGAAGAGGGTGCGTTGCCTGCAGATGTGGGGAGAGGCAGTGTGAAAGGGGTATCTCTCAAAAACAGAGCTTCGGTATGTTTTCAGAAATGCCTCGGACAGATGCCAGCTGACGGACTGAATCACAAAATGGCTTTTCAATGCTCATATAGTTAGACTTATGAACAGTTCATACCCAGGCTCGCAGAAGGACAACTGCGGTCCGTCCACTCGACTCACAGAGGCAGAACTACAAGCCGTCCGCTCCCATAGGTACAGGCAGAGCAGCGTACTAGCTCGCAAAGATAGACAGCTGTGAGCTGACGGACTGGCTTCTAAAGGCATACCTCCGAAGTGGTGATGTTGGGCACAGGGAGCGTGAAAGGGTTATCTTCCTACTAGTGTCCTGAAGTGGAAGTCATGCTGCCTGGCGCTCACCTGTTTCTCCTTTATTGTTAATAAATCTTAAACCTTTACTGCGTCCAAATCATCATTATACATAGCTCCGCTTTATTAAATTGCCCCCGGAACCTTTCTGTTACATTTTCACTCGATGCGAGGCACAAGATGGCTGCTACCACTTCCTGGTTTCAAGTGTTAGCAGCCAATCAGAGGACACTTCCTGCTTTGAAGAGTTAGCAGCCAATCAGAGGCAAGCTTGTGCTCAGGAGTAAGGCACCGACCAGATATATATATATATTTTCTCTTTAATATTTCACAAACTACTGAACGGATTTACACCATTTCAAGAAAACCGCGCTTTCTGGACCAAGACCTTTCTCCCTACCAAATTTGGTATAATTCCGTTCAGCAGTTTGACCTGTAACCTTGTCTAAAGTTTCCTATGGAAAATCCATTGAGAAAACACTTTTCACCCCCCCCTTTTTCTCAGCCCCCCCCCTTTACCAATCACTCCTAAACTTTCAAGATAGGAGCTGATCAAAAAAGAGAATCTTTCTGGAAAATTTCGCAAAGAATCGTCAAACGACGCCAAAGTTATAAGCAGATGGAGAGCTCCAGGAGGGGGGCAACTCCCCTCCCAACATGAGTGAAGCCCCGAGACTACAGGGACCCCAGCGGGCACCCACAGGCCCAGCGAGCCCCCGCTATTATTTTTTAAGAAATGCCCCTGAGACCTAGCCCACCTCAGGGTCTCATTAAAATAAAACACAGAAACCCGCAACCCCAGCGTGAATTAAGCTGATTTAGAAAAGAAATATATGTTTTGGGGCCCTGAGGATCCTTCTGGGACCCCCTGACCAGGCCTAGGGGATCAGGGTGTTTCTACTCTGCCCCCTTCTCTTGTTTTCTACCTTTGTTTCTCTGTTTTCTAGTGACTCACTTCTGCCGAGCCACAAGACGGCTGCCAACACTTCCTGGTTTGGAGTGATGGCAGCCAATCACAGTGAAGGTCGTGCATGGGACTTAGGCTCTGCCCAGATATCAAAACTTTGATTTTTCTAATTTCTCAGAAACTACTGAATGGATTTACACTGTTTCAAAAAAAGGTCGCTTTCTGACCCACACACTACCTTTGTGCCAAATTTGAGGCAATTCCGTTCAGTAGTTTCAGCTGTAGCCTTGCACAAAGTTTCCTATGGGAAATTGATTTTTTCACTCTTATTTTTTGAATTTCTCAAAAACTACTGAACAGATTTACACCATTTGAAAAAAAAGGTCGCTTTCAGAACCAAGCACTACGTTTCTGCCAAATTTGGGGTAATTCCGTTCAGCAGTTCGGGCTGTAGCTCATTGCAAAATCTTCTATGGAAATTAACATAGGGAAAATGCGTTTTGCTTGACGAATCACCCCTAATCTTTCAAGATAGGAGCTGTCCAAACAAGTGCAACTTTTTGGAAAATTTCATAAAGATTCGTTAAACAATGCCAAAGTTATTAGCAAATCAAAAAATGCTTTTTCTATGGAAACTAGGTTGTAACTATAACTACCTACTGGTGACCGCCAGTAGGTCATATAATATATATATACATTATTTGACCTACTGGCAGTCGCCAGTAGGTAGTTATAGTTAGGAACTAGTTACCATAGGAAAATGGCAACATTCTATTCCCAACATTCAAAACAAATTATTTGTTGAGATCAGCTCCTATGTTGACAGTTTAGGGGGTTTTCGTCAAGGGGGGGCCAAGAAAAAAGGGGGGGTCCCAAAACGTGTTTTCTCCATGTTAATTTGCATAGGAAACTTTAGACAAGGCTACAGGTCAAACGGGTGAACGGAATTACTCCAAATTTAGCAGGGAGAAGGGTCTTGGTCTAGAAAGCACATTTTTGGTTATTTGGTGTAAATTCACTCAGTAGTTTTTGAGGAATATTGAAATTTACAGATATCGATATTTGGGAATTCTGCCATCTGATTGGCTGAGACGTTACGAGCACGAGCTTGTTGCTGATTGGCTGCGAGCGGAGTGAGCAGTTGCAACTAGGAAGTGTTGGCCGCAATTTTGTGATTTCGTTGACGTGAGTAAGGTGAAAAAAGGGGGAAAAAGTGGGAAATAGGAGGGTAGGAGCACTGTAACCTCTGTGGGGTGTTTAGGGTGTGCTATAGAGGGGGTGCAAAGTGAAGTATTTACCCCTACCGGTGTGTAAGTGGTGGGCTACAGAAATTAAGTGTGGTATTGGGTAGAGTCTGATGCGGGTAAGGTGAGCTGGTGCGGGACTCGGGGATTAAAGCGTGAGCCCAAATTGTGTGTCTTATGCTGTGAAGGCATGTGCTGTGGCCGCTGCACTACAGTTGTGGAAGTAGTGTCCGGATGTTTTTATAACTACTAGGACGAACTACTGACCCGTACTGATATAAAAGTCCTGGGGTACGGAATATATGTGAGGTATTGTCTAGCCTCATGTTGCTAAGCTGAGCTGCTGCCGGAGTCGGGGACTAAAGCGTGAGCCCAAACTGTGTGTCATATGCTGTGAAGTCATTTGCTCTGGCCGCTGTGCCACATCTGTGCAAGTAGTGTCAGCATGTAGTTATAGGTACTTGGATGAACTTTTGTTTAGAACATTGTAGCTTGTGTATGGTGCTCAGGTGGTGTTGTATAGGGAGTGCGAAGGTAAATCAATATGGTATTTGTAGAGTGCAAACTACTCACCCCTATGGGTGAGTAAAGCTGGGGATCAAAGCGAGACGTCTGTGCTGCAAAGTGAGATGGTCTGGCCGCTGTGCCACAGCTGTGTGGAGAATAAATGTTGGCGAGGGTGCGGGAGTTGGCAATATATGGCCCTAAAATAGGGGGCCTAAGTTGTAACTTATAGGGTAGCTCTAAAAAGAGCCCTTGTGTTCATTAGTTGTGAAGAACCAGAACCTTTTGGATCTGGCGGCGCAGGGTACGCCTTAATCTCCTGGGTTCTCCTGCTTAGCTACACAGAGACACGGGGACACTCTGTTGGCGTAAAAGATCAGATTTATTAGCTGCAGCTAGTACAGTTGTCCCAGAAGTACACGTGGTAGGTTCTCAGGAGACTGCCACTTCACTCCGTGGCGTACAACCTTTTATAGCATATATGAAAAAATATACATTAACCAAATACACACCCAGAATACATAAGAAAGAGCCAATAAGGAAAGTTGGAAAACAGGACAGAACCAACAGGAAAGGTTTAAAAACAAAGTATCAGATGACTCGAAGAAACCTTTCTTTCAACTGTGTTTGTCACCCCTCCTTCAAACTAATTCATTAATAGATCTACAACTAACTTGCAGGTGGCGCGATACGTTTGTGTGTATTGGAGGACAGTTGTGAAACGAGAGAATGCTAGCAGAGGACAGCGAAGGCCAGACGATTAGATAAAGTCAAAGGAGAATAGTGTGAACCAACAGATAGTTGAGACGGGGATTAGAAAAAACAGACAGGGATTAGTGTACTCGGCCAAACCTAACACCAGCTTTGCAAATAGAGGCAGAAGGTTAATTTTGACACGAAGCTTGCAGAAAAAGCAGAAAAGGACTTTGACCATCGTGCTGCCTGAGTGAGGGCAACAGAAGATGGCAGCGGAGCACAAAATGGCGGGTCGATACGATCACAATCGAAAATCGAAGTTCCTCAGACCCTCCTTTTACCAGAACTCAGGCAAGATACTCAGGCTCATATTAATTTGAGTCAATGTCGATGGCCATAAGGTCATCGAGTTGTTGCTGTAGCATCATTTTGATATTCTCTGTTCTTTGTGACTTGGGTTTAGGGATGTACATAGTGGCACAAAGGTCGCAGATGGCGGGGCCACAGTGCATACAAAGGCAACAAGAGAATATGATGGCTAAAACTACTCCAAGGAACGTCAATATTTTCCAACCCCATTTGGACAGTAGTCCCCAAAACCACTCCAATAATAACCAATCTCCTTCGTCCTGATGAATCGACTCAGAGATCATGTGTAACTTAGAGATGGCTTGGTATACTGTCGGAGCGTCATTTGGTATAAAATACAGCAACTTGACCCGATGAATTTGCATAATCCACCACGGTCTGCAAGAATAAAGTCTAAGGCAACTCGGTTTTGTAAAGTAATGAGACGATCTGCCTGTAGTTCTGCCGTGATATTACTTAAGGCTCCTACAGTGATGTCTATGGTGGTTTCTACGACACGAACCAATTGCCTTATATTTCTGCTGTTGGCCATTGGACACCAAAAAGGAAGGAATCCTTTGAGGAAATCTCCTCCTTCTTGTCCTGTTGTGTCCTTGGAATTAATAATCCCTCTGCCATATCTGTTTCGATGATGATTTGCAGAAGCGGTGTATGTAGGGGGAAGAAGAAAAGCTATATAGCAAGTACCGGAGAAACCCATTGGCAACCACGTGTAAGCCCTATTATAACAAATGAAATATGTGCCTTGAGACGGCACTAGAGGAGGCGAGTTTTGAGTGGAGTAGACATATGTGTGGGAACAGTTATTTCTTTGTATAGTGTCAGCAGACTGTAAACAGAAATTGCCCTGATGTGGTATAGTCCAAATCGGTGAAGATTTTCCTTTTTTAACTTTATCACTTAGGCTAGTGACATATTGGGTGACGTTCCAGTTAGTATACGCTTTTCTTTCGTCAATGGAGATCTTACTATTTTCCATGATTTTAGCCATAGCCACCATTCCCTTAATTAATGAGCTTTGACTAAAATCTGGACCACCAATATATGAATTAGCGGATCGTTTGAATTTGCTTTGGTAGGCATTGGAGAAAATAACAAAATAGGTCCAAGCAGAACCCTCATAAGAAAACGGGAGAACTAAATACGGCATTCCTTTTTCTACTGTATGTGGCATGAGTCCACACACCCAACAGTCAGTTGTATTGATCAGTAATTGATGTTGATGTAACAACTGGACAAAGGAATTGTTGTAATATTCAGTTCTTCTAATGAGTTCATGTTGAGGAAGGGTATGAAATAGATGTGGAGAGACAGTAGAAGAAGACGAAGAGGTAGAAGGAGAGACAACTTTTTGCTGCAGGGTAATAACAATCCAATTTATACATGCCAAAAGAATACATAATAATATAATAATACATAAAGCAATACCACAATGACTATACATTGATTTACACTGATTCATTTTATCTTTACTTTCTCTTTTGCCTAATGTAGTTTCCATCTATCTAATGGATGCTCACGGCAATCTTCCTCAATCACTTAATCACGATTGTCTGGCGTCCTATGACACTGCAAGTCCTGCAGGCCTATTGCCACTACTCAGGTCGCAACTAAGACTCCTACCGTGACCTTGCAACCGGGACAGAATACTACATAGGAGAGAGAAATCTTAAGAGTTCTTTGGTCTGGGTCTCAAATTATAATGTTCTTTATCAGGTGTAGTTTGTTCTTGGAACAATGTTCATGGATTGGTCGTATTCAAGCGACGATGTGATGGTATTGCTTCCTGAAGAATGTCGTCGTCCTCTTTCTCAGACAATGTTCCATTCAGGTGTGCATCGCTGAAAGGTACGAATCGTGGAACTTTTTCACTTTCTGAGTCACCAACACCCCTACGAACCCACTGATCGAAGGGTAGAGGCAAAGGCACTTTCTTACAATGCACACCGTGAATCCAATTTTTCTTTCCTTCGACTTTGACTGCTGTTCTCGTGGTTAAAAGTACCAACCGAGGCTCCTTCCACCTGGGCTCCAAATTTTTCATCCTTTGGAAATTTTTGGTGCAGACCCAATCACCTAGTCGGATGGAATGACCTGGGTCTGTGGAAACCTCCGGCAAAGCACTCTGAACCTGTTGATGGAGAACACGCAATTTAGTCGTAAGGTCATGCAAGTAGTCAATTAACATTGGATATGGTAAGTCTGAGTATTTCTTAGGGCGAGGGACTCCCCATACGTTAGCCGGGCATCCAAAAACCACTTCGTAAGGGCTAAGTCCCAAACGAGAATGTACTGCAGTTCTGGTGGACAGAAGAGCTAATGGCAAAGCATCGGGCCAATTGAGTCCTGTACTAGCCTGAACTTTTGCTAGTTTTAACTTTAAGGTTCCATTGTAGCATTCTACTAAACCAGCTGACTGTGGATGATTTGCCGCATGAAACTTTTGCTTGATTCCAAGACCTGCACAAACTTTTTGCATGACTTGGCCCACAAATTCGCTCCCATTGTCACTCCAGACAATGCGCGGCAAACCAAACCTGGGGAAAAATTCTTGTAGTAGAACTTTAGCTGTGGATAAGGCTGTGTTGTCTTTTAGAGGGTATGCTTCTATCCATCTTGAAAAGGCGCATACTAACACCAGAACATATTTGAGGTTGCTGCATCGCTCCATATGAATATAATCGATCTGCAACACCTCAAATGGATATGTCGGAGGAGCAAAGTGACCTGCTGGAGTTGGGAATCCCTTTCCCGGATTGTACATCAAACAAACAATACAATGCTTCACTACATTGTCTGCACACTTCGGGATTTCTTTATTTTGGCACACTGGAGCTAGAAGCTTGCATATACCTTTTGCACTTAGGTGAGCTGGACCATGCGCCATAGTGACTACTGGAAGTACATAGGCATCTGGTAACAGCCAACGTTGGTGTTCAGACAATTCCACCCAACAACCCATCTCATCCAACATTCCTATACTTTCTTTCCACTTGCTCAACTTTTTCTCTGAAGCCTCCCTCTGAATCGCTCTTACACTTTCCACTGTATCCTCATACATTCCTCTCTCTCTAACCCAATTTGCAGGACCCGCCACATACATTCGACTTGTTGTGTCTCTCGCTGTCTTTTTCGCTACTTCATCTGCAAATGCATTTCCTCGACCAACATCATCTGTAATCTTTTTGTGCGCACTACACTTCACAATTGCTATTTGGGCAGGCAAAGAAAGTGACTCAAGAAGATCAGTCACTAATTGAGCATGTTGTATTTTAGTGCCATGAGAAGTAAAGAAACCCCTTTCCTTCCAAAGATGCCCAAAATTAAATGCTACACCAAAGGCATACTGACTGTCGGTATACACGTTTACTCTCTTTCCTTTTGACAACACACATGCTCTCGTTAAAGCTATCAATTCTGCTGCTTGAGCCAAATTGTGTCTGATACGTGCGGTTTCCACAACTGTATGTAAAGTAGTAACAGCATAGGCTGAAACTGTATCTCCATTCAGAAGCTTGAAACAAGAACCATCCACCCATAAAATTCCATCCGGATTCTCTAGCGGCGTATCTTTCAGATCAATTCTTCCTTTTGTCTCTGTTTGGTACGGAGGAAACAATCATGTTGTTCTTGGTCATCTTTGTCCACTAGAAGAGGCAACAAAGTAGTTGGATTTAAGGTATTACATCGTTTGATGTGTACGTGACTAGCCAAAGGTGTCAACTCATATCCAGACAAACAAGCACTCGTAAGATGCTGCGTTTTTGTTCGGTTCAGTAAGGTATCCACTGCATGCGGCACCATAACAATAAGCGTGTTATCGAACACTATTCCAGCAGACTGCCGAATAGAAATCGCTGCTGCTGCTGTTGCTTTGAGACAACTAGGCAATGCTTTAGCTACTGGGTCTAATGTAGCCGAAAAATATGCACATGGTCGCTGTTTGTCTCCAAATCGCTGCGTTAAAACTGACAACGCACAACCTTCTTTTTCATAAACATAGAGCGTGAAGGGCTTACTGTAATCGGGAGTACCCAATACAGGAGCGGAACATAGAGCAGAACGTAAGTCAGTAAAACTCCTCTGACATTCGTCAGTCCATGGAAGGGGCTGAGGCGTATCTTTCAAAGTGAGTGCCAACAAAGGCTTGGCCAACAGAGAGAAGTTAGGGATCCACTGCCTACAATAAGAAGTAATACCCAGAAAGGCACGTACCTCCCTTTGTGTGGACGGCACAGACATTTGCGCAATCGCCTGAATTCGTTCTGGGGTTAATCGTCGTCCCTGCTTTGATAGGAGATGACCCAAATAGGTAACCTCTCTACGAACGTATTGTAATTTTGAATGTGAAACCTTATGATTCAGATCAAACAGATGGCATAACAATGCAACAGTCACATCTTTACAAATATCTTCTGAATCAGCAGCAATCAACAAGTCATCCATATATTGGATAAGAGCAGCACCAGGCGGCAAATGAAAGCATCAAGATGACATTTTAAAGCTTGACTGTAAATAGAGGGACTTTCACAATAGCCCTGAGGTGCGCGTTTAAACCGGAAGCTTCGGCCTCCAAGAGAGAAGCCAAAAATATCCCTACTCTCTTCAGCAATGGGAATACTAAAGAAGGCATTCTTTAGATCGATAACAGAAAACCAAGTCGCTGTAGAAGGTATCATTGTCAACAAAGCAGTGATATCTGGTACTACGGGAAATTGTGGCACAACAATTTTGTTTACCTCCCGGAGATCAATACCGAAACGATATACAGGAGGCTGAGAAGGATCAGTGCGTTTAAGAACAGGAAGAATAGGACTATTGCATATGTTGCCTCTCGTTTCCTCAACCACACCCTTCTGAATCAAATCATGAATGATTTCCAAAAGCGCTTTTTCTCCTTCAGTAGAAATTCTGTACGGCGGAATACGTGGCAATTCAACATTAGGCTTAAGAGTGACAACATAAGGTGGAATCTCAAGACAACCCACATCGTTCGGACCCGTGGCCCAAAGTGTTGCTGGAAGAGAAAGCAATTCAGGTGGAAACTGATCTTTGGACAAATACTTTGGAGAGATCAGTTTCTGTCCTAAAGTAAGATGTACACCAGAAGGAGAACAATATATCGTAGCATGCATTCTTTTCAATAAGTCCAGACCCAACAGATTCTCACCGCAACCATTCGTCAAGAGAAGTGGAGCTTCCAAATCATAAGGGCCAATTGAAATAGGCAAAGGGCAAGAAACTGGGTTACGAACAGGGGCGCCGGAAAATCCTACAGATACATTTGTTAAGCCAGACAAAGGTGCCCCAGGGAGTTTGGAATGAATGATAGAACTTCTCATCGCACCAGTATCTAAGAGAAATGGCTCTGAAACACCCATTGTAGTGACATTAACATAGGGCCCATTCTGATCTACTGGAATCGACACAACTCCCTTACTTTCTCTATGGCTGTCCTAGTTAGTGTGAAGATTTTCATTCTCGCTTTCAACATGACAATCTTCATTACAATATTGCGTAGACCTAACATTTTGCTGATCAAAATAGTTCACAGAATTGGGAGGAAGAAGGGAACGTTGTTCTTGGGTTGACATGCCTCGACCCCTATCTCTGTTTGCTGACTGGAGGCCAGCACGACCTTGTGGAGCAGATGATGCTCCATTGCGCTGCAATAAAACCGGACAACTATTTTTAAAATGACCTTCTTCTCTACAATAGGCACATTGATTAGGTCCTAACAAAGGTCGCGGAATATATGGCTCAGGTTTTTGATACAACCTCTGAAACTGTGGAGGCTGCTGAAACTGAGGCTGAACATAGCGAGGAGGATAAGCTTGTTGCAAAAGAACCTTTGTTTTCAGTTCTTTCGTCTTTTTCTCTTGCTTTTCTTTTTCTTCTTTATCTCTGTTTTCATAATAGTAGCCAATATCTGGGCAGAAGAAGAAACAGCCCATGAACTTTCAGAATCTTTTAATTTGTGCGACAACTCGGGAAGAAAATTAAATACAAATTTGTCCACAAATAATCGCTGACCACCCTCTGTAGCCATATCTTGACCACTGTGATCAATAAATGTCTTCTCGAAACGAGTGAAGAAATCAGCGACACTCTCGTCTTTCTTCTGTTTGCATTCTGCTAATTTATCCCAGTTAACTCTCAATGCAGGCATCATCATTTTCATTAATGTAATAATCCTACCAGGGAGTTCCGAAATCAAAGCGTCAGGCTTTGCACCACCCACTTGGTCTCTATCTGTGGCAGTAATAATATCCCAGTTAGCACCTAATTCCTGGGCGTGTTTCTCTTTACGAATCCTAGCCCATATTGTCTGTGGAACTACATTTCCCATCAACATGTCAATATCAGCTAGATTCATGATGCAAGCATCAACCGTCTGTGATAATTCTTTGTAATAACCTGCAGGATTCTTACGAGGATCCGGTAGAGTCTGCTTAAGAGCCAAAACTTCAGATCGTTTCCATGGAACATGTACCCATATACGTTGAAAGTGAGCAGGAATAACCGGATTATTACCTACTGCTGCAACCTCTTCCTTCCATACTGGAGGAACCTCTCTCATGGGATAATTTTTCAATGTCAGTCTAACCGACGGATCGGAATCAAGGAAAGCCTGAGAGGACAATAAGGATCTATAAGAAATAAGTGTCCTTACAGCTTTCGCGATCTTAGAACCCACAACAAGTCCTTTATCAAAATCATCCTGAACATCTAACAGATCTTGTGGGATCGGACTCGAATTCACATCTTCCCATTCTTTAATGAGAGTATCGCACATTGCATTAAAAACATATCTTTGCGTAGGCGCATTCCATTGTGAGAAAGTAGGCATAATGTCAGGTACACTATACTGAGGACCTTTTTTGATCCATTTACGTGCGAGAGAGTCCAACCTTTCTCGTTCTTCAAAATCTGGGAACTGACTGCGAGATTGTCTTCAAGCAAAAGCCGGAGACACATTTAAAGCTTCAAAGAAAGGAGATAGAATACCAGTGACGGTGTCTGTGAGACGCTTACGTACAGACGGAGAATTAGACATCAGAATAGGGGACAAGGTATTAGGCGAACTAGTGGAAGGAGAACCGATAATTGCAGGAGGAGCAGAAGGCAAAGGAGATCGAAGATCCGAAGATGATGGCAAAGAAGTTGAAGTTAAAGGCAAAACTGGCAGAGGCGGTAATATTGGAGGAGGCAAATGCGGAAGAGCCGGAACAGGCGGAGGTACTCCTGACAGTTGAACAGGCTGTAACAACTGGGGTGCAATAGTACCTTGTACATAGGGCGGAGGCAACCTCAATAAATGGGATGTTAGGGGATCTTCTTCTAAATCTTTCTTATTATCGGAAGGGGAAACAGGCAACACTGAATAGCATTTATCTATCGCCATACGATGCTGTCTTTCTGAAATTTCCATCGCATTATTAATTTCATCATCTTTGAATTGTTGGGCAGCCTGTATAATTGTCATACCCTGTACTTTCCTATCTCGTTTTGCTTGCTTAATTTCTCTCTGTTTGGCTTCCTTACGCCAAAGGCGGAAAGAGTCAAACATTGCCGGCCGGGCTTTTCTTTTGAATAGAACTGCTTCCAAATTATCTAGCACATCAGAGTCGAAACTACCATTTTCTGGCCATTTTAAAACACCATCTTTCTTCATGTATCGGGTCCATGCCTCGTTAAAGGCAATGGGGCCAGAACCATGTTTTGAATAGAGCTTATATGTGGGAGTTCCAACCGAAGGAATCAGACAAGAGTCCTCAAGTCGGGAATCCCTATTACAACCAAAATAACAAAGTTTTCCAAACTTAGTCAGACCAGGCATCTCGTGATTTCACCTGACTGTTCACAAACTTCAAGGGGGTAAAACTCAGTTTACTCAGCACAAATGCACTTACCCTCGGCTTCGGCTATTGCAATAGTCGAATCTAAGGACCAGAGGTATCAAGAAACAAAGGACAAAAAAATTGTGGGCGCGACCCACGAAAAAACTTAACTAAGGACGTCTTCTTACACCAACAGAGGCCCGTCTATCATCTCACCTTACCATACATCATCAAAGGAAGGGCCAAGGCAGGGCGGCAGTCAGGGCAGCAGTCGTTAGTAGCCGTCAGGAAGGAGTAACCGTGCTGCAAAAGACCTTCGGACCACTTTCGACATACAGGGTTCGCTTGATGTGGCTCGCGTTTCCTCCAGAATTTTCTTGCGGGGTTCCTCACGACCTTCGGGCATAACTGGTACCACTGAAGCCGCCCTACGTTGGGCGCCAGTTGAAGAACCAGAACGTTTTGTATCTGGCGGCGCAGGGTACGCCTTAATCTCCTGGGTTCTCCTGCTTAGCTACACAGAGACACGGGGACACTCTGTCGGCATAAAAGATCAGATTTATTAGCTGCAGCTAGTACAGTTGGCCCAGAAGTACACGTGGTAGGTTCTCAGGAGACTGCCACTTCACTCCGTGGCGTACAACCTTTTATAGCATATATGAAAAAATATACATTAACCAAATACACACCCAGAATACATAAGAAAGAGCCAATAAGAAAAGTTGGAAAACAGGACAGAACCAATAGGAAAGGTTTAAAAACAAAGTATCAGATGATTCGAAGAAGCCTTTCCTTCAACTGTGTTTGTCACCCCTCCTTCAAACTAATTCATTAATAGATCTACAACTAACTTGCAGGTGGCGAGATACGTTTGTGTGTATTGGAGGACAGTTGTGAAACGAGAGAATGCTAGCAGAGGACAGCGAAGGCCAGACGATAAGATAAAGTAAAAGAAGAATAGTGTGAACCAACAGATAGTTGAGACGGGGATTAGAAAAACCAGACAGGGATTAGTGTAATCGGCCAAACCTAACATCAGCTTTGCAAATAGAGGCAGAAGGTTAATTTTGACACGAAGCTTGCAGAAAAAGCAGAAAAAGACTTCGACCGTCGTGCTGCCTGAGTGAGGGCAACACAAGATGGCGGCGGAGCACAAAATGGCGGGTCGATATGATCACAATCGAAAATCGAAGTTCCTCAGTTGGAGCTACATATAAAAGCAGATGAACAGCTTCCAGTTATTCAGGAGAACTTGGTTTCCCTGATCTGTGAAGTGTACTCCATCACTTCTGTATATATCTGCCATTTCAAAACGTATGTTGTTGTTGTTTATGGACCCCATTTTGTGGTCTCTGAGGTATGCAGAGACAGATTTGTTAACTTTTTGCCGAGATTTTTCAATCTGAGGACAAAATTGTTTAGACCATTTCCACTTCTGTCTTTGGCATATATTGGAAATATACAAAGGCAGTTTGAGGCAAAAGTAACATCAATTGTCCAAAGTTGTCCTTCATAAGCATTTCCAAATGTACCCCAGTCAATGTGCCTAGGTCGTTTCCACCACAGTGCACAATCATGAGGTCAGGGTGTTGGAGATGCAAACAGGTTTTAACCAAAGGCAGCAATTGGTGCCACTTCAATCCTCTCTGTCCAAACCATTTAATGCCCACATTTTGTAAACCTAGGTCTAAGTCAATACGTCTCTGTTCTGCATACCTCTTGCACCAGAAAACATAGCTATGTCCTACAATCCTTACCAGCATTTTGAAGGTATGGCTGGAAGGTATGGAAAGATATGTGTAGCACATGCAGTTCCTTCGTAGAATAAGAGATATGTTTAAAGATAGGGAACTAGTTTCTTTTCGCATACAAAACGGTACCTGATTAGGAGATGAAAAGCATTGTTTTTTAAAAGTAGGGTGTAGATTCGTTTTGTGGAAAAGTATGTTTGTGATTGGTTAAGAAAAAGCAGTTTGCATGTACATATTATAGTACATATTATAGGATAAAATTTGCTCAACTCAACCACACCTGCTACTTGCATTTGGAAGGCACTGTCCAAACTTAACAATCGTGAACTTTTAACCTGCTTGTGCCGTTAAATGTTTCAGAAAATGTTGCAAAAATATATCGTTAGGTTTAAAAAAGATTATGAACTTTTAACCACCACGTGTTATAGAATGTTCTAGAAAATGTGTTGATAGAATATGTTGCATTTCTGACTTCGAAGTGTACTTGAAAATTAAAAAAATGATTTATATGGAAAAGAAGAAAGACAGTAATAGAGAGTTTTTGAAAGCTAAAAGAATCAAGGAACTATTGTAATTTGTTCTTACGGTCGCCAGTAGGTAATTATCACTGTTAACGGTCTGAAAGTGCGGTGTTGCTCAGAGTAACATGGTGGTGATATGATATGGTGCTACACTTGGGTATGAAAACGAGAGTCTAAACCGTGAGGTCATTGCTGTAAAGTGATGTGGTCTAGTGTTTGTAGCATACATGTGCAAGTAGTGTTAGTAGGCGTTTATACCACACAGGGAGTGGGAAGCAAACTACTGACCGCTACTGTGTGTTGATAGTACACAGGAAGCGGGAAGCGATGTAGTTACGCCTACCGGTGTGAAGACTTGGGGATGAAACTGAGCTGATTACTGTAAATTAATGGGCTCTGGGCGGTGTAGGATACTAGCCGTAGTATAAGTGTGTAAGTAGTGTTAGTATGCGTTTATAGTATATAGGGAGTGGGAAGCGAACTACTCATCCCTACTGGTGTGAAGACTCTGGGATTAAACTGTGAGCCAAAATTGTGAGCTCATTGCTGTAAAGTGATGTGCTCTGGGCGCTGTAGCATACTTGTGGATGAAGTGTTAGCTTACATTTATACAATATAGAGAGTGGGAAGCAAAAGTCTTACCCCTACCGGTGTCAAGACTTGTGTATGAAACTATGAGCTCATTGCTGTAAACTCATGTGCTCTGTGTAGTATTCCATTGTAAGTCATAGTAGAATGTTAGTATGTACTTCTACTAGAATCTAAGGGGCATATTATCAATGTACGGCGTTAAAATTATCGCCGCTTTAGCGGCAGGAAACGGCCGCTAAAACGTCGATAATGGGCTTGATAATATGCCACAGAGAATTCCAATAGAAGCCCATGTTAACACGTGAACATGGGCTTCTATTGGAATTCTCTACGGCGTATTATCAAGCCCATTATTGCCGTTTAAGTGAAGGTTTCCTGCCGCTAAAGCGGCGATAATTTTAATGCCATTCCTTGATAATATGGCCCTCAGTATGTAATGTTAGAATGTAGGGCTGTCATGAGGGGAACCTTGCGGAGTTTGTACACTGTGCTGTATTAGACGGTTGCTTTGCTGTCTGCTCCTGTTGGTGGTTGTTTCAGGTGTCTTGTTTTCTTGTAATAAATCTACTTATTGGATTCACTGCTGTCTGCCTCTTCACTACATAAATTTGGCGACGAGTGAAGGCAAAAAGAAGGCCCCACTCAGCAATATTTCAAAATTGCTTGAGTTGTGCTGAAGACCCGTTTTGTTTGTGTAGCTGATTCTACTCATGCCAGGGTCGTTGGCTCATTGAACTATATCATCCGACTTCTGGTATGATTTATATTTTTAGATTTTGCGCTTCCTCTGCTTCTTCACTACATTCTGGTCGCTGTACTACACGTGTGAAAGTAGTATTAGTATGCGTTTATACCAACAAATGCACCATGGTAGTAGGGAGGGCGACCTCTCAGGCGCAGCTCATACAATGTCCCGGGGTGTGCATTCGCTGGACATTTGTGTTTGCTATTAGAGGGTGGTGCATGGCTTCCACCCTGGGATAGCAAATACTTGTTCGACTACTTGAAGTGAGATGAGGAAAACCTTGTATCGCTGCAATAGAGGGGATGCGGATGGTAAAAATGGAGAGAAAAGAACAACAACCAAAAAAATGCAGGGTCTCACCCGTTCTTTTACATGAGGCCCCTGGTGGGTGGGTAATGTTCCGTCGCTAATACAATTATTATATTGCGGGGTCTCTGTAGGAATGGGGATCTTAATGTTACATGTAAATTAGGTGCGGAAGAGCACAGAGACGTTTTGCAGCCTAGGAGAGCGCCACCTTCCTGTGTATTGTTTACCAATTGTTCGGAGGGTTCGAGGCCAACTGAAGTCCGGGGATCGCCACACTCCGGGTCTTTAGTTAAATATGCAGGGTGGGCCTCGGCAGTCCCTGAAGCCTCGGTGGTCCTAGGCAGTGCCTTATTTGTTCTGTAATCACACGGGCAGTACTTATGGTGTTATGAAGTGATACACTCATAGTACTCTTGCAGTTGTACAATTACCCAGGCTTCATTTGTCTAATAGTCAGTTAGATTATGTTTGGTAGGTGCACTCTAATATTAAATAATGTTGTCCTTAAAATCTCCTATAAACAGATGATTTTCACAACAAACAATAGCCAACTGTCGTCAGAAAAAGAAGACCTATACACTCAGTTATTTATTTTTAAAAGTAAGTAACCTTTATTCAAACAGAAATAAATAGAAAGGTAACTTTAATAGAACAGTATATTAAAAAAAACATGGGTCGGACTCCAGTGGAAGCAGCGTAGGAAAACTGCAAGACAAAAATGAAACATAAGTATGTGTGCTATGTGGAAGAGGTAAAGAAAGGTAGTCCAAATGAAAGGACCATAGTGAGAATGGAAGGGAGGGGGAGTGGGTGGAAGGGAGAAGGGGAGGGAGAGTCAAAAGAAGAAAGGGAGGAGGAGACAGAGCGTCGGCCTATTGCACCCAGTCCTTAGTGTTTACCCTCCGTCACCTGTTTGTCTAGGACGATGGGGTCTGCGAGAAAGAGTATGGTTAAGCAAGTCCTTAAAATTAAATACATGAGGCCAGAGATTATGGGCCATATTATGAAGGAAGGGCGATAACATTATCGCCGCTTTAGTGGCAGGAAACTGCCGCTAGAGCGGAGATAAGGGGTTGATAATATGCCCTTGTGAATTCCCTTAGAAGCCCAGGTTCTGGTGTGAACCTAGGCTTCATTGGGAATTTACAAGGGCATATTATCAACCCCTTATTGTCGCTTTAACTGCAGTTTCCTGTCACTAAAGTGGTGATAATGTTATGGCCGTTGTTTGATAATATAGTCCTACATTATTAGCTATGGGAAAATCGCTTGTATGCACCTGTGCACCCAGGGTGCTGCACTTCAACCCCTTCCCCCACACTATGCTCAATTGTAGGTCTTGCACACCGAGGCTTCACTGCTCACCTGCCACCACTGGTGTGTCCCACGACGTGTTGGTGCAATCTCCTAGTCCAGGGTATGTTTGTACGATAGACCAGGTCTCCGGTCAGGGACGGTGTCTTTGATACCACGATGGGAGGTGTCAGAATGCCAGGGCATCATTGCGGGGTCAGCTCCCACTCCGCCCTTCTTGTGGCAATCAATGGAATGTCTGAAAATGGAGAAATAATTTAATGGTGGAAACGTTTGGAGGTAAATGAAGGTTTATTTCAAGCTTGATAGAAAATAGGAGTTGAGTGCATCCTTTGTTTTTGAAGTACGATCTACCAACTGTTAGTGGTAATCGTGGTTCAAAGAGGAGTTGGAGTGCACGAGAATACACAAGGTTAAATAATAATAGGTTATGCCAACGTTCACATACAAAGGAACAGAGCACATGCTAGAAGCATAATGTGCGCATGTAATGCAGTGGCGGGAGCCTGTGTGCATGTATACTTAGTAAGGAGTTCACTACAGTGTCCTAAAAGCCAACGCCACGTGTCTGTAGGGCAGCGCTGCCCGCTGGCTCAGGCCTACAGTACGGTCCAGCAGGTCCTTAAAATTAGACCGATGTGACTGAATGAGGTCAGAGATCACATCATTACGCACAGCAACATCGCTTTTTCACACGTGTGCACTCAGGTTGATGCACCCCACCCTTACCGCAGAACCGCCCTCAACAGGTGTCTGTAGGGCAGCGCTGCCCGTAGGTTCAGGCTTACCTTATGGTACAGCAGGTCTTTAAAATGAGACAGAGATGTGACTGAATGAGGTCAAAGATCACATCATAACACATGGCAATATCGCTTATTCGCACGTGCGCAGTCTGGCTGATGCATCCCATCCCGACTGCAGCACTGCGCTGAAGAGGTGTCTGTAGGGCAGCACTGCCCGCTGGCTCAGGCCTACAGTACACTCCAGCAGGTCTTTAAAATGAGACAGAGATGTGACTGAATGAGGTCATAGATCACATCATAACACATGGCAATATCGTTTGTTCGGACCAGCGCAGCTAGGCTGAGGCACCCCACCCCTCCCGCTGCAGCACACTCAATTGGAGGCCCTGTGCACCCAGGCCACTCTCCTTACTTGCTGTCATTGTTGTGTGAGCAAACACTACGGGCAGCAGTGCTCACAATTCAGATGGTGTGATGATTGCAGGAGAGTGTACACTTCATGGATCCCTTTTGTAGACGATGGGCAGTAGGGCTCACAATTTAGAGCCAGTGTCGATTGCCAGGATGGAGTAGCCCTCATGGATACATTTCTTTTTTCTATTGCGCATTGTGATATGTGAGGTGGATGTGGCAAATCATTTGAGGTAGTGTGGAAGAAGAGGGAGGTGTGGCGTGGTGATTATCCTTTTTATCCATACGCAAAGTGGGCTGGGCCAGGCCAGCGTAGGGGTGTGAATAATTATTCCGGGGACTTGGGCGTTGTTCAGTTCCTGCCTAGTCAGGAAGTGTACTTATGTGTGTTTCTTTTGTAGTTTTGACCTCGCAGAGTGTGCAATTTAGATTAGTGTACATGACGTAAGGCATGGCTTGGTACTGCATGTCCGTCGGAAACCAAAGTAGTACCTGGGGTGACTTAATGCGTATATGATGTGACGAAATGCGCATCATTTACGAGTTTAGCAATATGGCGGATAGGATTCGTGTGGTGATGGAGCTTGGTACGCTACCTGTATGGTTGTGCAGTTTTCTCCCCCCCCCAAAAAAATACGTATGTTTTGGGGAAGATATAAAACATTGCATGATTTTTAAAGTTAAAAACAAGAAGTATAATAGAGTTCCAAAATATTTAGAAATATAATAGAAAAAATATAGGTTTTATAAACATTAAAATATGAAATTAACATTTAAAAAACCTTCGAAATTCACTGAAAAAGCCATAGGTTTTACAGATGTTATCATCAGTAATGTCATCAGCGATGTCACTGACCATGTCATGAGTGATGTAATATGTGACATCATCAGCAGTGCATTCCGGGGGTGTGAGTTACTGTTAGCTCAACTAACTATAACAGGCAAATTTCTCTGGTTTTATATGAGTCAAATTTTCAACTAACCATAATGTCCCTGAAACCTTTGGTATTTTTAGTGAATTTCCAAGGTTTTTTAAATGCTAATTCCTAACTATAAAGTCTGTAAAACCTATGTTTTTTTCAGTGAATATATATATATATATTTACATATTTAAACATTACTCACTAAGCCATGTATTCACTAATATACACTTAATCAGTCAGTTATACAATTAATTTTTCAAAAAGAAATCATCCATTTAGACACTTATATACCCATTTATTCTTCCATCGACCCTGAGATATACATATATCAAACATATTTAATTTTCAGATAAACACACATTCACTGGATGATGTCATCAGTGATGTCATCAGTGATGTAATTTGAGATGTCATCAGTGATGTCATCAGTAATGTCACTGACCATGTCATGAGTGATGTAATATGTGACGTCATCAACAGTGCATTGCGGGCGCGCAAGTTATAGTTAGCTGAACTAACTATAACGGGAGAATTTCAATGGTTTTGTACGAGTGAAAAGTCCAGCTAACTATAACGTCCCTGAAACCCATGGTTTTCTCAGTTAATTTCTAAGGTTTTTTAAATACTAATTCCTAATTATAACATGCCTGAAACCTATGTTTTTTTCATTGAATTTCAAAGGTTTTTTAAATGCTAATTTCTAACTATGCCTACAGAGATCGGACATGTAAAGAAAAAGGATAAAACGCACAGAAAGAAAAAATAAGAAATGCAGAAAGAAGCAACAGAAGTCCTCAAAGACGAAGAAAAGTGCAGGAAGAAGGATAAGGTGCAGAAAGAATAAACAGAAGAGCAGAAAGAAGCCTTGTTGCAAAATCATCCTGTTCCCTCAACTTTTTCAGACGGATACTGGTGGTAACTGAGTCTGACTAACCAGTCCTAGAGCCAGTGCTATGTTAAAAGACACTTAGAATACAGTGAATACACCTACATACACTAGGGAACACTATGCGTTGGGGTCCCCCTGTGATTAGCATGACCTCCTCTCTAAGCCCCTAGTATATAATAGGGCAGGGGAATTAAAACTACCTCTTAAAATACGCCACAAGGCGTGTTTGCACACGTCACCTCAGGCCCCGTCCCCTCTTCACACTACTGTGTAAACACGCCCTGTGGCCCTTTTTAGTTGGAAGATTACGTTCAATTGAATCCTGAGGGTCCCTAGGGTCCAAATAGCCCTCTAGGTACCTCCAGTATGCGCCACAGAGCTGCGTTGAAGAGAGGTGTAAAAAGTGGCTCGCCTGGACCACCTCTCTGCAACGCAGCACAGTGGCGCTTACTGAAAGCACCTGGTGGGCTAGTTAGCCCCCAGGGGCCCTAAGTATTGAAAGGGAATTAATTCCCCAACTTACAACCCGCCAGGGGGCGCGTTTGCAGAGTGCTGCAAGGAGGGGGCAGGGCATCAGGCACAATACCGCTCTTTTATTTTTTTTAAGAAGGGGCGCTGTGTGGCCCCCCTTCTTTTTCTAATTTATTGGCCCTGGGACCCCATCCCCAGGGCCTGCCCCCAAATTTATTTTGAGAAAAAGAAAATTTTGAAGGGGGGCCCCCTCTCGAGGCCTTAATCAGCCCTGGGGACCCCAACCCAAGGAGCATGGCCCTTTTTTTTTTTTTTTTATTCTTTAGGAGGGGGGCTGCGTTGCCCCCCTCCTCAGGCCACTTATGGCCCAGGGGACCCCATACCCCAGGGCCGGCCTTTGTTTTTTATTATTTTTTTAAAATATATTTATAGAAACACTTAGGACATGCTGGACAAACCATACGTACCTATGACCATGACGATTTGCGTGATATTCATTAAAAGGCGACTATGCATACAATGAATCCATGTGGAATGTATTTACACCGCTAGTGAAGCTCTGACGTGTCTGACGCACTACCGTGCCTAATCCCGGCGCCCCCGCCAGAGGGTACTCTCCAAGTAGACACCCTTGTCGTTTATTTATACAAACATGGGTAGCTATTAATGAGCACATTTAATACACATGCACACCAAGCCATTCAAAGGGTATTCAACAAAAATTCGACCAAAACTATGCAAGAAACACCCCTCACGGTTTTTAAAACACTCATCCAATACCGGATGTGTAATACTTTTTATTTTACTCTCTGGAAAGGAGACAAACCTCACTTGAGAGCGTGGTCCTGGATGAGCCCAATGCTGTGTTACACCCACCAGTGCCTGCCGAGTGCCACACACCTCTGTGTTGTATTCCACCAGCTAGTGCGTATGCTATGACACTCTCTAGCCCATGTGCGCTGTAACACCACCCCATGAATATGTCATGCCACACTTGCCTTCGCACGGGTTATATTGCCCCATCTAACATGCCTTACTCAATGCCTATGTTATAACGCACAGCGCTATGCCATACATATTACAATCTGGGATCCATATCTTTGTCACAGTGCATATGCAACGTTACACTTCCCAGCACATATTTTATATTACAACTTTAGAGACTAGTTAGGTTACACAACACTACCCTGTGCATATTACACTCCAAGGTGCATATCGCATAGCACACGCTAGTGCGGTTGCTATCTCGCGTGCTCCAATGAATCTGTCATTGCGCACAATGTATTGCATACTATATTTCACGCCCCGGTTCATCTTATATCAATCTTTTTGTTGCATAGTTTATACCATACACTATATCTAGTTTTCATTTTAAATCGTGCTCTCAGGACTATATTCTATATAACACTATGTTCACCTACCCTTTTCACAGGCATTACATTTTGCGATGGGGTGGAGGGTCAGGGGGTGTTTCTGCCAAGTGAATCCGGAGTCACAGTCACAAACATCCTCTTCTTCCTGAATAAAAGTGAGATTATGCTGCATACTTGTTCATATTTTAAGCAGTTCGCACAGACACATATTTTAAAAACAATAAAGTTCCTAATACCCGCCTTCTCTGAACAGTTAGCTTGCTGCCCCATCTACCTCCTCCCTATCCTCTGTTGACGGAATCCATGGACTAGCCTCCTCCCTCCTGCCATGCATGGTCTGATGTGCTGCCACTGCCCTCCATTTAGCATGATGTACCAGTCCACTCCTCCTGCCCTCCATTGCCCAATTCTATGCCTCATCATTAACCTCCTGCTTAGTCTCTGTGCTAGGCTTGCTGCCCCTATTCTCCTTCCCACTGCCCTCCGATGTCTTTGTGCATGCCCCTGCTCCATCATTTTTTCCCACCAAGTTCCATGGACCTGCCACTCCTATCTACTCTGAGTATTCTGTTGAGCTGCCACTCCCCTCCCACCTGCCTAGCATTGTCAGATGACTGTAACCTGTCCCTGCCACCTACACCATGCCTGTCCACATTCCATGTCCCTATCCCCATCCTCCTGTCCTCCATGGTCCATTTTACTGCTACACCCTTCTGCCCTCCCTGGTCTGTTGTGCTGCAACTGCTCCTCCTGCCTGCCCCGCATGGTCTGTTGTGAGGCCCCTTCCCCTGAACTCTCTTGTCTGTGCCCAGGACCTGACCCTCCTTTCTATCCTCCATGGTCCTTTGTGCATGCCCCTGCACCCTCCTTCTTGCCCATCATAGCCATTGTGCTGTCACTAACCTTCCTGCTTGCCATGCATGGTCTTCTGTGCTGCCATGACCCTTCCCACCTTCCCTGTGTGGTCAGCTAGCTGCCCCAGACCCCCTCCCACCTTCCCTCCATGGTCTGTGTGTATGCCATCATAGTCTCACTGTTGCTCTCCATGGTGTGTCTTGTTTCTAGTGCCCATCCTGACTGACCTCCATGGTCATCTTGCAGCTCCTGCCCTGCCCCCTTACCCCAGCCCTCTGTTTCCATGTGCAGAACCCTATTCCCTCCCTCCTGGCTTGTCTGGTCCATTGTAATGCCTCTGATCCGTCCCTCCTGCCCTTTATGGTCTGTTATGCTGCAGCTTTCTCTCCTGTCTGTCCATCATGGTCAGCTAGCTACCATTGCCTCTTTCCCCTCGGTTCTCTGTTGTCCATGTGCATGGTCCTGCCCCCTCCCAATTGCTTTCAATGGATTGTTGTGCTGCACTCCCGTCCCGTATGCCCTGTGTGGTGTATTGTGCTGCTGCAAACCGTGATGCCTGCCCTGTAGGGTCAGTTTGGTGCACCTCTCCATGTCCCTCCTGTCCTCTGTTATCCGAGTCCATGTCCCTACCCCAATTCCTCCTGCCTACCATGATCCAATGTACCATACTTGCGAACATTTTGAACTAGGTAAGAGGGAGATTTTGAAAAAAAACTTAGTTACATTGAAAAAGAGGAGATTGTAGACAGGAGACAGATCAAATAAAGCCCGTTTGAGCTTAAAAACATTGGACGTTTCCTGGCTGAAACGGGTCTGTTGGCATGTATGGTTGTACTACCACTGCCTCTTCCTTCTGACCACAATGGTCTATTATATTGCCACAGCCTCTCTTGCCAGGCCTGTATTGTTGGTTTGTTGCCCCTGCCCCCCTTTCCACTGCCCTCCATAGTCTGTTGTGCTGCCACTGCCCTTCCTGCCTGCCCAGTGTGGTGAAATTGTTGCCTCTGCACTCTCCTACCTGCCTTCAATTTTCAGAGTCTGTGTCCCTGGCCTCATATCCCAATGAACAACTAGATTGCTAACATTCTATATTTATTACAAAAGAGTGGAACGCCTGACGTCATCTTGATGTGATCAAAACTGTGATACCTAGAGCATTTCCTTTAGAAATTACATATATGAGAGGATCTTATTTGTATCAAAATTATGGTTAGTGCTCTAAAAAACTAAAATGAGGAAATATTTCTGAGTTTTCAAAAGGCGACAAAGAACTTTTAAATTATTTGTAATCTTTATGTTTTTTTATCCAGTTGACCACTTGATTTTGCACCTAGGGGAGAGGATGTTGTGTTACTTCCAGAGCTGCAGACTTTGCAACTGGGGAACCAGGTTGGAGTTTCTGCTTCAGCTCAACATTCTTTGATTCTGGTCAAATCACTTAATCTCCCCATGTCTACAACCAAAATGAATTTGATCTTGTGTGATGTAACCAATGCTCATGTAAAGCACTCCAATAGCTGACAAGTCTGCACTATATAAAACTGCAAATACACAAAAAATAAGTGTTTTGCACACTTCTGTCATTGGGCTATATGTGGGCTACATCTGGGTGATATTTGTGCTGCATTTGGGCTCTTTTGTCTCTGGTGGCCATCTTGGGAGATTTATTTGTTATGAAGTTTCCTAATTTCCTCATTTACTGCACTCTCCTCAGTAGGAAATACTTTCAGTTTTTTACTTTGGTTCCATCAAGAAGGCATTCAGATGTGTCACACATTTGCCATAAACTCTGAATGTTAGCACTCTAGTTGCTCATTAGATCACTGTAGTAAAGCTACTGCTCACCACGGAAGTCTGCTGCTGGTATTAAAAGTGCATGTTTCAGTCTGCATATCAGAATTTTTTAATGAAATAGAAGAGGATTTGAGAAGTCACTGAAAATGTGCCCTAGTTTTTCTTTCTTCAGCACTAATCATAATTTCTATGGCAAAATGAACCCCCTCATTGTGTTCCTTTTTAAATTAAATATTTTAAGTGTTACCAGTTTATTCCAATCAAGATGGCTTCAGGTGTGCCATACTTTTGTCATAAGTAAGACAGTAAGCGCTCTAGTTGTTCTTAAGAACACTCTGGGACATTCTGTCATTGGGCTATACTTGGGCTACATCTGGGTGATATTTGGGCCACATTTGGGTTCTTTTGTCTCTGGTGGCCATCTTGGGAGATTAATTTGTTATGAAGTTTCCTAATTTCCTCATTTATCGTTTTCTGCCTAGAATCACACCGTGAGTCTGTGTGCACACAGGAATTGTTGTCAGAGAGTTAATTTGTGTTGCTCTTGTTCTGTAAGACTTGCACTCGTAGGAAAGGGGCAGCTTGTTTTCTTGAACTGTGATGGTTAGCATTCAGCACAAATCACTATCTCACAGAGGAGAGGCAAATGGTAACACATTTGAAAACAACAGGGTAGATTTTCCTTCCACTCCTGCAATGGGTGAGGTAGTTCCTACATGTTCAAAACTCCAATTAACCCTTACCACATGTGATCTTACATACATCTCTGCAGTCTTCATGCAGTTGTGTAAGCGCCCATGCAGATCTCTCTTACCTGACAATACACAGTCTCCAGAAACACACTCTTAGCACACAGCCAGCTGCTTCTCCTGCATTCCCATGCTTACTATTCAGCACTGTGTGGTATTTCAGATAGCAGTGTGTAACGCTAACACATTCAACATCACCAAGGCTCATTTCCTTTGCTCTAGTCTAATCACTCACCCAGGTTCCACATGTTCATGGTCTCAAGTAGCTGTTAGGACATGTGCTCTTTTCTGCCTCTCTAAACTATAAGGAAAATGTGTCAGGCTGTTACAGTAATTATCACTTGCTCTACCACAGTAGTAAATGTGCTTTGAAATTGCCAATCAAATATCGTTTTCTGCCTAGAATCATACCATGAGTCTGTCTGCACACAGGAATTGTTGTCAGAGATTTAATTTGTGTTGCTCTTGTTCTGTAAGACTTGCACTTGTAGGAAAGGGGCAGCTCATATGATAGGATTTGAAAAGCTCAAAAAAATATAGTAATATATTTAAATTACATAAAGGTATTATTTTTTTAGTTTTCTTTAGGTATTGCTGAACAACACTGAAATAAATTAAGCATGCCTATAAAATCAAGAAAGAGAAAAGAACAGCAAAAACATCTATATTTGAAGACAACTGGACAACAGAAATTAGTTGAAGAACCTCATGTTGGAAAAAAGAAAAAGTCTTCTGGTAAGCAGACTAAGGATTTTTTTTTAAATATCCTCAAACATAGAACAAATGTACAAAGTATATCCACTGCAAATAGTGTTTCAAGAAGAAAACAACCAGACAATAGAAAGAAAATACTAAATGCTAATGTACAATCATAAGCAAGAAAGAATGACTTAAAAAGAAAAACAGAATTTCAAAACATGCGTAAAAAAATGTTTCAGAGAAGAGTGGTGTTCAATTTGCTAAAGGATGTGAAAAAATATAGGAAGAAAGCAATATTTTATAAGAAAAAGAAACATATTGAATCAATTGTTGCAAAGGCTTTGGAATTTAAAAGAAAACTATTCATTTTAATTTTGAACAGGATCCGTACATTAGATAAAATAGTCAATGTAATGAAGTCAAAAAGCAAAAGGAAAAGAGTAGTGAAAAAAAATAACTTTTGTAATGTGTTGTTAGGAGAATGGAAGCATAGTTCAAGTACTGAACCATTTTTTAATGAAGAGAGTTATCTTCAAAGTAATAGTTTGCTGCATGCAGTTGACACCAGTGGTCGAAGTTATGAAGTTAAAGATGGTTGTGTAATGGAAAAGGAGAAAATGGTTCCAAGAAATGAGGAAGAAGGGTTATCTGATGAGGTTATGGGGAAACGCCCTAAAGCCCCAGTGTACACTTGGAATTGTAGTAGTATTTGTACTGTACGACAAGAATCTATTGATAAATTACGTGACTTTCTAAGAGAATATAGTAAAAAAAAGTGTTAAACAGAAGATTAAGGTGCTTCAAAGACTAGATCCATGCAGAGTGAGAAAGAATACTGGTTTGCAAGGACATTCTCTGGCTTGTCTTTCTAGGAAAGTTTGTCAAAGTGTTTTTCACCATTTTAGGATGCTGGCAGTACATCATACTGAAATGAGAAAGTTTGTGAGAAGATTGTATTTTGCTAAAAGTCCAGCACTAAAGTTAAATGAGTTGAATAGTGCTCTGTTGTGTGGATCTGTATCAGATGTAGAGAAGGTTACTGATGATATTCAGTTTTGTTACTTTGGTCCAGAACAAGAAAGTGCAGGAAATGACACAGTTATTGAAGAAAATGTGGAAGAGAATGTAGAACCCACTGTTAGTAAAAATTTTGAAGATCAAATGACAAAATTTACTATCATCTATAATGAAAGACCAAATATTACTTGTATTTGTTGCCGGAGAAGCCATTATAAAACTCAAACAAGGAATGTTGATCTCTATAAAAAAAGTGAAAAAGAAAATAATTATGAGTGGAAGGATTTTGCTACATATTTGTTTCTGGAAAATTGTTTTGATTTGGGTGAAGATCAGCGTATTTGTAAATACTGTTATAACAAGTTAGAAGAAAATAAAATGCCAGCTAGAGCTGTACATAATAATTTAGAATTGGTTGATATTCCTGCAGAACTTAGTGATTTAAATACGTATGAGTCTATACTCATTCAATGTGTCCATCTGTTTCAGACTATAGTTCGTATGGAGCCCAAAACAGGTAAATTACCTCCTTCAGATTTACAAAGAGGTTTAAAAGGAAGAGTTGTCTATTTGCCTTTAGATTTGAAAAAAAACATTGAAACAATTGATGCAGATAGTTTGGAAACTGAACCATTAGTTATTCTGGTTAATGGTGTACCTACAAAGAATAAGAACATTTGGCAGGAACTAGTAGATTTACGAAAAGTACAAAGAGAAAATTTATATTTGAAAAGAAATAATAAGTACTATGAATCAATTTATATGGATGAAGATGAAGAAGGTTTACTAGCAGACACAGGAATACCAACTGGGCAAATTGAAAAAGTGGATAACTCAAAAGAAGAAGAAATTTATGAACATTTCAGCATACATCCTCTTCATTCTAAAGAAGTTATGGGAAACACTATTGATCTGTTTCAGATGAAAAAAGCAAAAGGAACTCCCGTGAGTGTATGGGAGGAGAGCTTGGAAGCTCGTTGTTTTCCCCAGCTGTTTCCTACAGGAAAAGGTGGACGATATGATGAACGTCCAGTACAGATTCCTGCTTCTGAGTATCGGACTACAAGATTATATGCAGAAGATCCAAGATTTCGTCAAAGTATTCCTTATTTGTTCCATCTTTTATTTGAAAGTGACTTGTCTGCACTTTCTTATGCAGTAAATCACATTTTAAAAACTGGAGTACATCTACATAATGTGTCTGCAAAGGATTTTATGAACAAAGTGCAACAGCGAGATGATCATTTGGAATCTCAATTGATTAATCTGATGGCTTGTTAGCGTGGAACTAATGAATATTGGTACCGACGCCATGGAGAATTGAAATGTATGTTACGGAATTTAGGAGCTCCTACATGGTTCCTTACCCTAAGCTGTGCTGAGTACGCTTGGGATGATATACTGGATTTTCTTCGAGAGGCAAATTCAAATATTGAAAACATCCAATACAAGACAGCAGGAGAAATGTGCTCATTGGATCCGGTTAATGTTTGCAGATATTTCAATCATAGATTTGAGGCTATGATGTCCTTCAGCTGCAATAAAAAAAATCCACCTCTTAGAGAAGTTGTGGATTTCTTTTGGAGAAAAGAGTACCAAGCAAGAGGTGCTCCTCATATTCATATGCTGTTGTGGATCAAGGATGCCCCAAAATTTGGAACAGATTCTGATGATGCAGTTTTATCTTTCATTGAAGAATATGCAACATGTGCTATACCTAAAAGCACAGAAGAAAAAAACTTAAAAGAGCAAGTTTTACGTTTCCAAAGTCATCGGTGTGGAAAATACTGTCGACGAAAGTACAAGAGTAAAGATAAATTCTACACAAAATGTCGATTTTGATTTCCACGACCTGTTCTTTCAAAAGGAAGAGTAAACAGTTTTATGTCAGCTGTGCGACATACCATTTCAAGAAAATCTCCAAAAAATAACTACAACCTAAGAAGAAAAGAAGTGTCAAAATATATAAATGACTACAACCCAGTCATTTTATCCATGTGGAATGCTAACATGGATATTCAGTATGTAGCTGACAATTCTATTGCTGTTGCTCGGTATGTCACATCTTACATCACTAAATCTGAGAAAACGGAATTGAAAGAAATGTGGGGAGAGATTTCTCACGAGAAGACTGTCAGTAAAAAGCTATACAGTTTCAGTTTAAAGATGTTATCGCATCGAGAAATTGGGTCATACGAATGCTCAGATAGGTTATCATCTGCAAGTCTGTACTCTAAGCCTTGCAGGAATGCGAAATCGGGTACTGAAATCTATTCGAGATATTGAACATTTAGCAGAGAACGAACCAGAAAGTACACACATTTTGAAAACAAATATGTTGGACACATATTACCCAAACAGAAGTCATCATCTTGAGAACATGTGTCTCTATGAAGTGCTGCAGAACTACATTTTTACACGGAATGCCACAGAAGACATCAACAATGGAAAATATAAAGTCATTGGTGAGGAAGGATGTTTGGTGAAACAAACAAAAGGAAGTTTGATTAATCACAGGAAGCTGAGTTGCGACACTACTGACAAAAACAAATTTTACTACTTAGCACTTTTACAGCTGTTTAAACCATGGCGTTCAGAGGATGAATGACTTGGAGATTTTCAGGGCTATGAAGATTCCTTTAATGCATGTAAAGATAGCATAGAATGCAGTACTTTCACAAATTATGTACAAATGTTAAATGAAGAAATTGAACAAGAAGCTACAATTGCAGCTGAAGTACCTAGAGACAGTTTTCAAGACAGTCAAAGTTCTGGTACGCTCAGTCAAGATCCCCTAGGACAACCAATCGTAGAAAATGAAGCTGCAATAGCCATGACTGAAGTGAAAACAGCTATGAATCAAGCTCAGGAAGATTTAATAGACTTACCAAATTTGGAACAACAACTGAATGATGAACAACAACAAATGTATGAAGAAGTCACAAAACAAATTGATCATGGATTACTACATGAAAATAAAGAGTGCTCATGCACATCATTTGAACCAATCAGAATGTATGTGAGTGGACAAGCTGGAACTGGAAAAAGTTTCTTAATTAAAGTAATTAGAAGCTACCTACAGAAAAAAACTGATTCAACTTTGTCTTGTGTTGTTACTGCTCCATCTGGGTTAGCAGCATAGAACATAAAAGGAATTACCTTACATCGTTTGCTAATGTTACCAGTAGAGCATGAGAACAAAATAGAATACCACAAGCTAACAGGAGAAGCATGTTTTGAAGTTTCAAGAGTATTGAAGAAAATGAAAGTTCTCATTATTGATGAGGTAAGCATGGTATCAAACTTAATGCTTGCCTTTGTGCATTTAAGAATGCAGCAAATTCTAAAGACAGACTATGACGTATTATTTGGAGGAAAACATGTTATAGTTTTTGGGGATCTACTGCAGCTCACTCCAGTTAAAGGATTATTTGGAGGAAAACATGTTATAGTTTTTGGGGATCTACTGCAGCTCACTCCAGTTAAAGGACAACCAGTATTTAATACTCTTGCACATGAAGACACGAAAAAGTCATTAGGAAGTATAGGTAATGTGAATATTTGGTCAGACTTTGAGTACAAAGAACTCATTACCAATATGCGGCAAGCAAATGATGATGATTATGCAAGTATTCTCAAAGATATCAGAATTGGACTACTCACAGAACATGGCAGAAAAGCTTTACAGAGTCGATTGCTATGTAATTTGTTTCCAACAGAACAAATAGTTCCAGAGAAAATATACAAGAAAATTGCAGAAAAAAATACTGTAATCTGCTTAATGCCAACACTACATGAATGCTCTATATTCAATGAAGAACTTTTGAAATTGGAAAATGAAGAGATTATGAAAATGGAAGCCATGGATAAAATACAGCATGAAGGAATAACTATTATATTGACAGGCAAATTGAAAACTAAATTGGATTCTCTAGAGAAAAACATATCGAAAACAGCTGGTTTAGAAAATAATCTTTATGTATGCATGAACTGTCGAGTAATTTTAAGACGTAATTTGAATGTAGAAAAAGGTTTAGTGAATGTAGCTATGGGTAAAGTTGTGGGTTTTGTTAATTACCAGAAAAAAGATGGAATTGAATTTTTAAAAATAAAATTTGATCACATTGAAGAGGTTAAAGTCATTAGTCGTTGTTCAGTTCGTTTTTTGCTTGTGAAAGACTTATATGTACGTAGGAAGCAGTTTCCGTTTTCTCTAGCATATGCTGTAACTATTCACAAATCTCAAGGATTAACTGTAGATAGTGCTTTTGTAAACATTGGATCTAGTGTGTTTAAACAAGGTATGGCATATGTTGCTTTGTCACAAGTGAAACAAGCATTTGCAATGCAATATGTCTCGCATTTATGCGAGTTTAAGCTATTGGTATTGTTATTTGCAATGTCAACAGCTCAAACTCGCGTAAATGCGAGACCTATTGCATTGCAAATGCTTGTTTTGTTTAGGAAGCATCGCGACTCTTCCCTGCGGCACTGTATTTAACAAGTTGGTGTGCAGCTTTGCTAATAAGCAATTAAACTACACTTTAAAATGCACAACATTATCGACAACATGACTTAATCCATTCTCCGGCGAGTCCTCAACACACATCAGCTGCAGGGCTGGTCGACACCCCTCTGCAGTGCAGTAGCGACCCTGGCATCCCTTACTGCAGAACCGACGCGCCGTTCACTACTCGAATCAAGGCCCCGCAGCCCTTCGAGAATAAACCCGGTAGACCTAACAATATGACCAATTTATCTATAGAGGTTACGAACGCAGCAGGTGAACGAGTGCAAGTAAACGACATTTAAGTGAAAATGTCTCTTGTGACGAAAATATAGACTGATAAAAGGGTGCACGGCATTCAAAACACCCCTTTCAGGACTTAAGGTGGTGGCTCAGTCCGACACAATGCCTGTGACGCCGGACGCGCGCGCGTACTGCGATCTGTATTCCCTCCTTAACCATCTTTGACGAACTCGGTCATTGACTGGGTGTGGCTGCGCCTTTGGGAATGTTGCACTTGTGACACTATTGCTAGAATGTCTAACACTTAACCAGAGAATTCAAAAAAGAAAAAAAAACACGACGTCCGCTTCAGTCAAGCCACCATCAAATGGCCGCTCGTGCCAGGTGTATGCGAGGAGGGGGCGGAGCTACGCTTGTCGGACCGTTAGGATAACGGTACCATACCTCCCAACAATAATTATATGTTAAAAGCCACTATTTCCGAAGTGCCAAAAAGGTTAGATAGAGCGAATCCGTGTTTTCGACCAGCAGGGGTTTAACCCGGCAACACAAATCCTCATGCGGGGTCTTCACGCGCTGGTTTGTGGAGGGTGGGCGGCTTCTTATTCAACTGTCGCGGGTGGAATATGCACGAGCCGCTGCAGTGTCCACTTACCATGGCTGGATAAGGAGATAAAACCGACGTTCCCCGCTTCACTCCGACGGTGAGTAAAGACAGTAATGGTGAGACCCCCTTCAGCTTTCTCAGAATGTGAGGAGGGGCTGGCGCGAAGCACGCTGGGAGCTGCTTCACCAATCCCGGCAGAGAGGAGGGTGACTAGCATCCAGAGATCCGCGGCATCATTCCAGGGAAGGCTGGACTTTGTGGAAAAGCGGCGGAACGTAACCACGGAGGGCATCGCCAGTTCTTAGGATTCAACCATATAGGGCGCGTGCTATTTCTGCTGAAATGCTGGATACTTTTGAGTTTTAATTAGATTTTGGAGCAATTGTTTGCCCATGTTTTACTAAAATTTAGTTAATAGTTAATTTCAGCAAGATTTTATTCCTTCATATACATTTCATGTTACTGTATTTACAAAACTCTACTACGAGAACAATGACAAGTATGCAAGTGGTTCATATAAATGTATGTGCATGAAGGTAAACAAGCCCGGCGGAGCATGGCATGCGCCCGCTTGGGGGCGGGGGAGCGGACCCTTTGAAGTGCTCCCAAAAGGCAGATTGCATGGCGGCACGATGCGCGTGATTGTGCGCGTGCTAGCAAGGCAATCCGCAATTTGGGAGCACTTTTCAAACCCGCTCACTATAGTCTCGCTTCGCGATCGCTTACGCGATAGCAAGGCGAGACCTACAAATAATCTGGTTTATTCATGATAGACTTTGATGACTCAAAAGTTAGTGCTGATGCAAATTGTGTAAAGGAGTATAACAGATTAAGAAGAAGCTATGCTCCTCATTTAGGTCAGTATCCTGTGTTTGAAAAACGTGTTGTTTGTCGAAAAAGGAGAATTGAGAATATCAGTAATGAGGATGTACAGAAGAGAAAACAAAAGGAGAGTGATGTGATTGCAAGCAAAAAGAAAAAGGACAATGTTGAAGAGGTTGTTGGTTCTCATTTTGAAAATAGCTCTGGTGTCAACTGCTACGCTAATGTAGTGCTGAATGTTGTATTTTATCTTGAAAGTTTGCAGGAGCAGATAATACTAAATCATGAAAAAAGATTTTGTTCTCTGCTGAGTTTCATTTATGAGAAGTTGAATAATGATAAAACTAAAACAGAAGGTGTTTCTGATGTTAGAAATCTTTTAGATGTATGTTCTGGATGTACACAGTTTACTGAAAATGTCCAGCAAGATGCACAGGATTTCTTAATGTATATGCTTATGGTACTGGAAGATGAAAATGTCATTTGAGATGTCATCAGTGATGTCATGAGTGATGTCACTGACCATGTCATGAGTGATGTAATATGTGACGTCATCAGCAGTGGATTGCGGTCGCGCGAGTTATAGTTAGCTGAACTAACTATAACGGGGGAATTTCAATGGCTTTGTACGAGTGAAATGTCCAGCTAACTATAACATGTGTGAAACCTATGTTTTTTTCAGTGAATATATATATATATATATATATATATATATATATATATATATATATATATATATATATATATATGTGTAAAAAACAGTATAAATTTGTACGGCAACAGACCTACCTGGTGTGGGCTCTCTCTACAGCAGGCACTCTCTGTCTTGGATATTTAGCGGCCCCACCTGAGCCGCGGAGAGATTCCCGGGGTTCCGGCGAGCACCCCTGCGACGAGGCCAACTGACGCCGCTGCGTAAGGACTAGGTGCCAGTATTAGGGGAATTACAGTGTCAATGAGGTCCGGAGCCCTGCCCCACACCCCACTTGGGATTTATTTTGAACATTTGAGAGGCAAGACACGCCAGCTCACTGTAGCTTTACTGAGCACTACGTTAACTAGCAGGCCCTGGGTGTGGCAACGCCCACCGGGGCATGACTTATGAATTGAAAAGGTGCCAAAAAGTGCTGTGCCTTCACCCCTCCAGTTCCTGCCTCTGAAGAAGTGGAAACACGAAACGCGTCAGGCAGCGAAATTGAAGCTTACTCCTGTGATGCAGTGTTCTGTCCCTGCTACACCCTCCAATAAAATTGTACGGCAACAGACCTACCTGGTGTGGGCTCTCTCTACAGCAGGCACTCTCTGTCTTGAATATTTAGCGGCCCAGCCTGAGCCGCGGAGAGAGCCCTGGTGTTCCGGCGACCACCCCTGCGATGACGCTAACTGACGCCACCGCATAAGAACTAGGTGTCAGTATTGGGGGAATTACAGCATCAATGGGGGCCTGAGCCCTGCCCCACACCCCACTTGAGCACCCCTGCGATGACGCCAACCGACATCACCGTATAAGGACTTGGTGCCACTATTGGGGGAATTACAGTATCAACGGGGGCCCGAGCCCCGCCCCATACCCCACTTGGGATTTATTTTGAACATTTGAGAGGCAAGACACGCCAGCTCACTGTAGCTTTACTAAGCACGACGTTAACCAGCAGGCCCTGGGTGTGGCAACGCCCACCGGGTCGTGATTTATGAATTGAAAAGGTGCCTAAAAGTGCTGTGCCTTGAGCCCTCTAGTTCCTGCCTCTGAAGAAGTGGAAATATGAAACGCGTCAGGCAGCGAAATTGAAGCTTACTCCTGTGATGCAGTGCTCTGTCCCCGCTACACCCTCCAATAAAATTGTACGGCAACAGACCTACCTGGTGTGGGCTCTCTCTACAGCAGGCACTCTCTGTCATGGATATTTAGTGGACCTGCTTGAGCTGCGGAGAGAGCCCCGGTGTCCCGGCGAGCACCCCTGCGATGACGCCAACCGACGCCACCGTATAAGGACTTGGTGCCACTATTGGGGGAATTACAGTATCAACAGGGGCCCGAGCCCCACCCCATACCCCACTTGGGATTTATTTTGAACATTTGAGAGGCAAGACACGCCAGCTCACTGTATCTTTACTGAGCACGACGTTAACCAGCAGGCCCTGGGTGTGGCAACGCCCACCGGGGCATGACTTATGAATTGAAAAGGTGCCAAAAAGTGCTGTGCCTTCACCCCTCCAGTTCCTGCCTCTGAAGAGGTGGAAACACGAAATGCGTCAGGCAGCGAAATTGAAGCTTACTTCTGTGATGCAGTGTTCTGTCCCAGCTACACCCTCCAATAAAATTGTACGGCAAAAGACCTACCTGGTGTGGGCTCTCTCTACAGCAGGCACTCTCTGTATATATATATTACCTAATGGCAGTTGCCAGAATGAAGTTATAGTTAGGACCTAGTTTCCATATGAAGAGTGCTTTTTTGTTTTGCCAAATAACTGTTGCGGAATTTTCAAAACTAACACAACGCTCACTTCACCTGCTCTCTTGAAATTTGTGTGGGGATCCGTCAAGCGGGGGGGGGGAGAAAAAAGGGAGGTCAAAAAGTGCATTTTTTCAATGTTAATTCCCATAGAGATTTTAGACATGACTGCAGTGGAAACCACTGAGCAGAATTACACCAAATTTGGCAAAAAGGTAGCTGTTGGTCCAGAAAGTGACCTTCTTGTAAATTGGTGTAAAGACTTTCAGTAGTTTTTGAGTAATTAAGAGAAAAACTAAACTTTATACATAGGGATGCGAAGGCTCTGTAAACCCTCTCAATCTCGTGCTGAGTTCTGATTGGCTTCAACCAGGAAGTGTTAGCGGCCATCTTGTGACTTAGTAAATTGTGGTAACGGAGACAGTTCTTGATACCTCTCCTCAGGCATGATATTTATTGATGCACCACTGTCAATTATGAATGGTATAGAGCACCTGTTTATTTTTAGAGTGGTCTTCGGACAATATTTGAATGTGTTTGGTGCATCTTCATGTCGATTTTTCTTCACTTTGAGTTTTTTCTCACATTTGACTCGTCCCACATGTGCATGCCTTTCTGAAGTGTACATGAACTTTGCACAACTATCATTGTCACTTTTCCAGGAAACTGAAACTGAAGAACTCTTTGCCTATAATTCGGATGACAATCAACTTCATTTGGTGTCTTTGAGGAACTCTTCAGTAGACCCTTTTGTCTTCATGCTGCAACTCACTTAACTTTGGCTTTGCCCAGCAAGTCATCATGAAATGGTTCTCTTTACCACAGCCAAGAAAGTTTTGTCCAATGGCAGGACATTTTCCTTGGTTTGGAAATGACAATCCGCATCTTTTTCTGCGGAGACATTACCTTGTGTCCCTCAGCCTTGTAACTTGACTTAATTTCCATGCCCATGACTGATGCACTTTGGTAGCTTACGGCCTCCATGTCAGACTCTTGAGGATCTGCACACTCTTCAGCATGAGCAGCCTTGAAGACTTGTTCTAAGCTCAGAGTTTCCCAGCATTCATTGTCTTAAGGAATCTGACAGTTTGAGTAACTTCCTCATCATTAAACTCATTGAATCTACAGTGCTTCACTACAAACTCATCGATGGTTTCACCAGGTCTCTGGTGTCCTTGACTGAATATGTATCTTTCATAATTCACATTTGCCCACTGGATAACTTCCTCATCATTAAACTCATTGAATCTACAGTGCTTCACTAGAACATCCAGTCACTCAACAAACTCATCGATGGTTTCACCCGGTCTATGGTGTACTTGACTGAATATGTATCTTTCATAATTCACATTATGCACACTGGATTAAACTTGACATTCAAGGCTGTTTTGATTTTTTCATTTGTTCATAAGACACTTCACCTATTTGTGGTATCATTTTCATGGCTTCTTTCACTCCTTAGCAGCCATGTTTTTATCATCTCATCTATTACATCTATGAAATCTTCAAAAGTCTCTTTTCCATACAGTCCATCTATTGCCAATATTGTTTTTTTTGGCAGTATCAAATGCAGTTGGAGGTTTTAAGAATGCAACAGCCGTATGTACATTAGTGGACCATAGTGGTCCCTCAGGTGCATCGTGAGGCACTTTAGCAGGCAGAACTTCTCTAGCCCCTTGTGAGATGCCGACTGTGGGATCACCCTTATCAGTGTTTGCTGCTGGTACTTGCCCTTGCTCTCCATTGGAGCTTTTTACTTGCTGGCTGTCTGGGGAGTTGTTCTGGGCCACTGTGCAGCATCTTAAATGGTGGGCCACTTCTTCAGGGGACATTCCTTATGTACAACCCCTGACCCTCTTCTGGGGTCACTCTGCAACATGTCATTGCACGATGATTCATTTGTGGTTTCTGTAACTATATGAACCTTGAATTATGCAAGTTCATGAAAGCAGGTAACATTATGATTTTTGGTCAGCTTTGTGTTTAAATGTTTCTTTACAATTACCTGGTTAATCTCTGCTTTGTCGCACATGAATTTCAATTTGTACTGAAGTATTCTGGGCTGCTTTTGTAATCTGGTTGAATCTGCCTTTAGCATTCATTACTCCCTATCGCTTAATGGTGCAGTACCGTTCATCAGCAGTTATAGCATCCCGCCAGTCCAGGGACTTGGCAATAAGTACGCCACACACAGAGGGTAGTTTTACATGCCTTTTTTCCATGGCTTGTAAGTCAGAACTCAACATTCTAAGCCTGCCTTCAACTCAGCCCTCCAACACTCAGGTCACAGGCCTACGGTATACAGTGGGAAGCTAAAGAGATCCACCTTTCTTTCATTACAAAGTTCCACCACACTGTGATAGAATTTTTACCCGAAATTACTCTTGATTACTCAAGCTGAAGAAATCAGGTAATTTCTGTCATTTTGCATCATAAGAGTAATCTGTAATTTCTGAAATTACTCCAATTACTCCAGCGTAAATAATATTGCACCCAGACCTTAATTAGAAATCAAAAAAGCCAATTTTGTAATTTTCAAATTCAACTTAAATCACTGGGTGCGTACTGCCTGGTGTAAAGGTCCACATTTACAAACACTGACACATAGCTGCATTCCGTAGCAATGCATACAAAAGGTTGTATTGCGTTATTGAGCTTTTTTGTCTTCATGGATTGCTCTGTATTTATAATGCAGGACACCACAACACAAATACTGCGCAGCAATGACACATTGTGTTGCACAATGCACCATAGGCCAACAACGTCTTGCATAACACAACCTGAGTTGTGTGCCACAATGCAGTGTTGTGTGTCACAACTCATCTTTGTCACCTCCAAATTACCCTTATCTAGCACTTTATAGCAAGCAATTGTGGACAAAATTATTTCTGTAACACCAACACGAAGGACTAAGTTCAATGCAAAAAACTATAACATGTATGCCACAGCGAAATACGGCATTGAATCTGCGAAGGCTCCATGGTGTGATGGCGCACAGGTCCACTATCGAAGAGGACGCAATCATTCTTTCTCTCGATGCACGAATGGCATTCGATATGGTTGAGTGGCCCTTTCTGCTTGCTGTTCTCCACCATTTGGGCTTCGGACCCAAATTCATACGGTGGGTGGAACTACTGTATACGAAACCAATGGCACAAGTAGTTGCAAATGGCCGCATCTCGGCAACCTTCCCGTTGGGTAAAGGGACAAGGCAGGGCTGTCCCTTCTCACCACTATTATTTGCAATTGCGCTAGAACCCCTAGCAGCATGGATACGGCAAGAACCGGTAATCTGTGGGCTTAAGTGGACACTGGACTGGAAAGATGGCATCTCGCTCTATGCGGATAATGTGCTACTATATTTGGCCTCGCCCTCTCGTTCCCTTAATTGCCTCCTAGATATCTGTAGGGCTTATGGGCGAGTGTCAGATTACACTATAAACTGGATGAAATCACATATTTTCATACTTTCGGGTGATCCCCCAAGACTCCCGTGCAATGGTGGCATACAAATAGTTCACAACGGGTTTAAATACCTCAGTATTTATATAACATTTCAAGAAGCCCACTTTACTGCAAAAAATCTCGTGAAACCTTTAGCACGTTTTCGCCAAGATGTAATCCACTGGCGATCCCTGCCACTCACATTATTGGACAGAGCAGCTCTATTTAAAAGGATGGCGCTCCCTAGATTTTTATACCTCCTACAAAATACGCCATTCCCGGTCCCCGACATAATTCAAGGCAATTAACAATGAAGTGAATAAACTATTATGGGATGGTAAAGAAACCCGTATTGCTCTGCATAAGCTGGTCAAAAGCTGGCACGATGTGGGCATAGCACAACCCCTTATCAAAACATACTACTGGGCATCTCAACTAGCTGTAATAAATCAATGGCTTCACGCAGCTCAGGAGGAACCAGCTTACCACATGGACAGACATCTACTGGGTATAGACGGTATGATGGGAGAACTATCCAATAAGAAATGGATGAAAACTCAAACGGGGCCGACAGCTCACACAATTAAGATATGGCATGAGGCGCAAAGGGAGCTGGGTTGGGAGGATGTCGTTTTGCAGACTACGCCGTTGTGGGACACGAAAAAATTAGGCACGTTACGCAATACTAAAGGGTTTAGACAATGGGACCTAATTGGCATTTCAAAGATGGGAGACCTGTGGCAGAAAGGTGAAACCATCCCATTTACACAACTGCAACAGACTTACGGCCTAGCAGACTCGGAGGCTTACAGATACATACAAATTAGACATGCACTTGCGGCGCTGCTCCCACCAGGCACACAACTACCGGAGTTGTCACCCCTAGAAGACAGACTACTCACCGACCATATGACAAAAAAAGCCATCTCATTGACCTATAAGAAAATAAGTAACAACCAACCGGACCCGAGAGTATTCCTAAGAACTAGATGGGAGGTTGACCTGTGTGAACTAGATGAGGCAGACTGGCAGGAAGCACTAGCATCTCCCAGAGAGGTAGCAATCCCCTCCAGATTCAAATTAATACATCTGAAAGTCCTATATCGCACATATTATACAAGAAAACTGCTGTATAAGGTACACAAAACAGACACACCACTTTCCCTTCAGCAATGTGGAGAACAAGGCACATTCTGGCATACAATCTGGAAATGCGCAGAAATACCCATATACTTGAAAGCAATCATGCACACAGTATCACAGGTAACAGGAATAGCGGTGAAACCAGAACTGAAAAGGTGCTTACTCAACATCTGGGAACCGATAGATCTCAACCACGCGGCACAAACCTGGGTGGCACTAGGTACAGTTTTAGCGAAAAGGAAAATAGCACAATTATGGGGAGCCAGACAGACCCGCACGCTGAGTAGATGGTGTCGAGATATGGACGAATTAATGGTGTCTGAAAAATCAGTGTATATACATGGGAGATGCCCTAAAAATGGGCTCGAATATGGGGTAAATGGAATTCATATCGGGGAAACATTTGCGATCCGCCACAGGAAGATTATCAGTAACAGATGTTCATACAATATATACAAAAGTAGGCATAGAAGAGGGTGCAAAAGAAAAATCCAAAATGTATGTGACCAAGCACTTGCAGTTCTCGGCTCCGATATTGTTCGTTAGAGTGATGTATGCAACAATGATACTGTGTGATATTGAAGCACTATCAATAATTGAAAATGTTAATAAAAATAGGAGGAAAACAAGACATCCAAGAAGACTTGACTCCAATGGAGGAGCAAGTGGTGTCACTCATTTCACCAGAGTTAGTTGTTGAAGTCAAGAGTGAAGACACTTCTGAGCTGGTGACTTTAACAACTACTCAAGGTGAGTGTAAGACAAAGTGAGTGTTGACTTATAATCAGGGTTTTTGTACACGCAGGGACAAGGAGTTTTCGACTCTCACCACAACTCTATGTTTTCATTCAAACAACAATGCATTGTTCTCTGCGAGGCTCATATTTTTTTCAAGAATATGTGCACCAAAAGAACATCTGTGTGTGAATACTTACTTTGTTTGTTATTGCATGGAAACTAAGCCTTGTGATGTGTTTATGCTCCATGTTCTGACTTGGCATGTCAGGGAGTTCTTGTGCAGGCCTTATCTGGAGTGACCAGCACAGGATACAGGCTCCTACTTTATGCCATTAAATGTGGATTTAAACCTGCTTTCCTGGTATCTTCACTCTTTCACATTTGGCAAAGAGCTTCTTCGTTTGCAGGATTCCACAGTTTTACTGTGCATTGCAGGCTCAGCAGGAGTCATTGTTAGAGCTGGAGTGCCTGCATATCATGTGCACTAGATGACGTTGATACGGCGCTGATTCACCACGCCAAGAGTGTCACTTGTTTTGTGCCTTCACGTGTTGGCTATATGGGATTGGTTCCATTTGCCGCAACCCGTTTACATCATCATTCATCAACCCCTTTGTGTACTGGCCATCTTAGTTTATGCTGATTTTTTCTCAGAGCACATTTGATTTGTTTTTGACCTGGCAATTTAGCTTGCAGGATTTGATTCACTGGTCATTACAGGCACTGTTTTGTTAATTTATTTCCACAATGGCACACCTATTTGACTTTCCTTGTGGCACATTATAGTTTACCTTTCACCATGGCTATCACTCATTATCCTTTTCAGATTTTACCATTTCTACAGAATGCCAGAAGATCTCATGTTCCTTGGAAACAATTGCTATGCAATTCTGAAAATTATTTAGTCTCCATTGATGCCACTAAATTTGAACCAGCAAGAAAACAGTATTATTGTTTAGTCACTTGGCCCAGGAAGGGCATCAAGCCTTCGATAATCTACCAGTATTGGAGGCTCCTGGAAGTGAGGGTGACTGTTGGAATGAAAATACATAAGCAGGGTCATGTCTCAGAAATAAATCCTCTGAACAACCTAGTGTGGATTTATTCAAGAGGAGACCATGTGCTGATGAAGGTATTGAGGAATGTACATCTGGTCTGTGATTGTTGACGTCGACTTGTCATTTTGGTGTTTAAAATTACACACCAGGGACTAGTTTGTCTTTAGTAGTTGCTGAAAGAAAACACAAGAGCGGCTTTTGAGACTCCACACCGTTGATATTGCCAAGTCCATTGAATGGCCCATGGCTTTGGAACATTCCACTAGTTCCCATATTAATGTTTATGCAGTAGTGAGGATTATCTGTTAATACTATTTCAATGAAAGATAAGATTGTGAAAAATGTTTCTAAGAAAGGTCAAAATGTATGTAAGCGTTGTGGTTTAAGGTTCCATATAGGCAATAACATAAGTCGTCCAGCTATACGCAAATCTTAAAAAAAGTGCCGATCAAGGATTTTGCAGGAAAGGTAAACCTTAACTTACAGTTA
The DNA here is from genome assembly GCF_964204655.1 of Triturus cristatus. NCBI lineage: Eukaryota > Metazoa > Chordata > Amphibia > Caudata > Salamandridae > Triturus > Triturus cristatus. Next base: position 1,118,260,318 of record NC_140592.1, read on the forward strand.
ACAGTGTGATTCTTGAGTTGAATGAAGGTGCCAATGATTTGTCAAAAGTATTAGTTACCATGCATACCAGTTTTTCTCCAGATAGTGAAAATAACAACATTAGTTAGAATATTAATTTTCAGAGGGCCTTGTTATAAGATTATTGTTGATAATATTTCTCTCAACATGATGGTTAATTTAGGTGCGCCAATAACCTTATTATCCTATTTATTTTTTTATCAGCACCAAGTAAGATTTGTCCCTTAAGAAACCTGATGTGCACCCGAAGGCATTTAGAGAGCAAGATATTGATTGGTAGGGGTATTTTGATGGATCTATAGTATGTCTTAGGAGAACGACATTCACCAGAATCTATGTAGCCATACAAGGCAGAAATTTGGTGGGGTGGCCCAAGTTGAGCTTAACACTTGAAAGGGCCGGCCCATAGGGCTTTGGACCTATTCTAGAGTTAAAATCCAATGGGTCTTTTTAGTAGCATGAAAGCGAGGAGGGGAGAACATGTTTCATTATAGCAATCAAATCATCCAGAAATACTTTTGAAGCCCAATAACCACAGACAAGTCCGTAAGGTTAGTTGATTTATTACAATGACAAAAACAACTGAATATAAAGACACTTCAAAATGATCATATAGAAGTACATCGGAATCAGCATGAAACCAAATCTGCATATGTTAGACACGGGGTAGCGTGGTGCAGAGCGGGTAGGCCAAACTCCGGAGGAAATGAGAAAAGCATCCACGCAGCACACACAGGCGACACACGAGGCACACTACAAAAAGAGACCACACCAGTTTAGGTGAGAAAAACAGCATATGTATTATGCAGAACACGCTGTAGAACCATCACAGGTGCATATACATTGTGCCAACTGGCACTGGATAGTACTTTAAATGTGGATTATTTACAGGGCAGCGCCAATCGGGCCGCTGCCAGAGTCATCACAAGCACAGGTAGAATAAATGTGAGTCTCAGTAATAAACGTAAAGCAGCCAGTACCTCCTGGACAGATCAAGCAGTTAGCCACTGTGCAACTAGCCTTAAGCATAAACATAAAGCATCACATGAGACATCGTCATGAGCATAAATGCATGATGCATGAATCCTAGGCCCAGTATGCATAAAACCAGCAGTGCAGGCCTTAGGGAAAGAAAAGCATTATCACTCGGCATAAACCTGTGGGCATAAACATGTGAGCATTAGGCCTACCAACAGTGTAAGGCATCAGGCATAGTCATATTAAAATGAGGCTTGACGCATGAGGCATTATCAATTAGCATCAACACATTTGCATAAACACCATCAGCAGTGGGCATGCCAAAAACCTTATTAGCATCAATGCATTGGGAGAAATACATTAGGCATCAACCTAATGGGCATAATTGCATTAGGCCTAAACAGGTTAGTATTGGCAACAATATTATGCAATAAATCATATGGGGCAATAGGCCTCGCCAGCATAAATACAGTTTGCCCCAATCGGGGGCACAACTCTCTGAACCTGGCCCCCGCCATCTGGCCTCCCTCCGGGGCTCAAATGCCCTATGTCCTACGAAGTCAGGGCTGGCTGCAAAAACAGCAAAAGCAAAGTGCGCAAAGCGCTGGGGCAGGGCAGGAGTGTCTCTCACTCCTCTCTCTCTTCTCCTGAGGAGTACAATGCCCCCCAGTACGTTGCAGCTGCCTGCGCACTTGCAGGGCAGCTGGGAGTCAGGCCCAAAAACAAGCACTGGCACCACTGCGCAGTTGGGAGCCCAACTCCAGGACCCCTGAAATTCACAGTGCTCCCCAAGGTTGCAGCTGTCCTCTGTCAGACAGGGCTGCTGTAAGGTCAGCACGGGCTCCACGGTGCCCTCAGAGCGGCACCGGGGGGAGGCGAGCACCAACAATGTGCCCCGACACCACCCCCACCAAGCTGGGACTGAGCCCTACTCACCGGGCTCTCTGGAGCCCTTGTGCAATCTCTGGGCACCGGCACTGTGCCCCAATAGGCCCCTTTCTGCTGGCAGGCGATAGGGGCAGCCGGAATGGAGCACACACTGCTCCCGCTTCTTTGGTGGCTGCAGTGCTCTCTCCTTCTCCTTGGGGAGTGGGGGGGGGGTTAAAATACAGCACACAGGGAAGTATCGCCCACGCTCCTCAACTCCTTCTGGGGCACAGCTGTAGCGCTCACAAGGCGCTAGAGTCCTCCCAAGTCCAGGGTCCCCCAGAATAAAGTAGCGCTCTGGCAGCACAGCACTGCAGGCTTCAGCTCCTCACCTCCTTGAAGTACAGGCCACCAAATATAGCCCTTTGACAGCACAGCACTGCAGGCGTCACTCCTCCTCTGGCAACCAAGAACATAGTGCCTTCAAGGCACTAGGGAGCTGGTGAGGAACCCAAGTCCCACACAAGACAGTAGTGCCCACGAGGCGCTAAGAAGCAGGAAAGTCTTTGGGGGCTGGGATAGCGCTGCAGCCCTCACAAGGCGCTAGACAGCAGGAGAAGCCCAGTCACTTGAAATGTAGCGCTCACGAGGCGCTAGGGGCCAGGAGACCGTTAATGCAGGGCAAGGTCAGCAAGCAGCAGGGCAGCTCACCAAAAAATGAAGCAGCAGTTTGTGGGAACAGTCATCCTCCATTACGATGGCAATCCTGCTAGCACAGCAGTCTCCACTCCAGCAGAGCCTCTCAGTGGCCCTGTGGACAGCAGAAGGGCACAGATGGGCACAGGGGCCAGCACACAGGCCCTTGTGGCGGTACCTCCTGGCAGAGTGTCCCCTCTCAGTCAAGTCCACCATCAGTCTGAGCACATGGCATCTCTACTGCTCTGCATATACACCCCTCCTCCCACCTAGCAGAAAGGGCTGGAAGCTTCTAGAAGGTCCCTGGCAGTTCCAGCCTCAACTGTCACTGTGGGGGGAGTGTAGAGCACCTTGTCACTTCAAACACTAGACTGCCAACCCACCTCAGGCAGGCGGCACAAGCATACAGAAATAAAGGTGCGTACACCATTGCACAACATTTATTATTTTCAGTTCCGACATACCATGTCAGTAAAAAGGCTAGGGCGAAAGCGAAAAATTTTAGGACAATAAGGGCCAAGTCCAACAGCGTATCCAATTGAAGTGATGTAACATGAACAAGACAATTAGCTCAAGAAACAGGATGCAGAGTATGAGAAAGCATGAGTCCAAATTTCCCTGCATCGACCGTTGATGAGTAAAAAGCATTAATCTGTCCCTACTCTAACGCTAAGTGACATCCCTACTTCAGCATCTTCAGAAAGGAAAGTTAAAAGGTGTCAGTCTGCGGAGTCTCCCTAAGAAGTCACTCCACAGTTAATGGGTTATGTAGCATAAAGCTACAGAGACAGGGCTCATTCTAAGAACCCCTCTCTCAGAAGGCAGAAAAAGAAGTGAGCTCTTTCCTTACTTTCCACATCCAAATATCTCAGGTATCCTTCCCAAGAGTCTTTGCAGATCACACCATCTGCTCTGAGTATGATCTTAAAGGTAGTTTTCCATGGGATAACTGTGTTATTGCTTTGCAACTAGTTGGCCTTGGTTCCCAGACCTTCTCCTAACTGAAGCACAACAGCCTTCCTTCATCGACTCAAGTTTATGATGTAACTTCTTCTCTCCTTGCCTGACTAATAAAATGAAGACATTATTCTAACTAACAAGGATGATTCTTTCACCTGCAACACATAACATGAGAAATAACAAATTCCACAGGACACATGAAATTCAACTATTAATTCTAAAGCGAGAGTTTCCAGGTAAATGCATTTAAGGCATACAAGATTCAGCTAACATAAGAAACCAGAATATGAACTTTACGAATGTGCATAGGGAAATAAAGCATATTCAATTAAATGCATTTACCTATGTGTAAAATGACACGATTAATAAACATGATTAGTACATGAATAAATGTCAGTTCACAACACGAGTTCTTCACATTAATGTTTTCTGCTTGTTACATTCATTTTCTATGTTAATTCTCCATGTTACCTTTAAATGGCCTAAACACCACATTTCAAGTTAATACATTTCACTATTCTAACACGTTATGTTATCACAACAAAGGCTTATATGAGGGTGCACTCTATACGTATGATTAAAATGCCCCCTAGAAATAAAATGTAGTTTCTGTTACATCATACTCATTCGGGGCACTGAAACACCAGTATTGGCATCTCACACTTTTACTTCTCTAACCGATACATCCTCAGTGAACCACACCTTTGCAATTCTTCTGACATTTCCTGAAATTTTTTAAAACAACATTGGGGCCATTAACATTTTGAGCATTAAATCAAACTCAAATATAATGTGGTTCAGGTTTTATGTAAAGTGAGACCAGTCCCCCTAAGTCTGAGGGAGAATCTTAAAACTTTATTGCAGAAAGTGTGATCAAGCAACCGATTCAGCATTCTGCAGCACACATAGAAAGAGTAAGTTGCCTCAAAAATGCCTCTCAGGATTGTTTTTGGGTGCCCCTTCCTGCACAAAAACAATCTAGTCTACAAAACAAGCACCCTTGCACCATGGTGCCAGGGTACCTCCATTGGCATTAGGCTGCTGAAACGGTGTCAGTGGAGGTGAAAAGGACAGGAATGCACCGTATTGGATGAATAAGGTGTTCCTGCCCATTCTCTGTGGTGCAGGGCAGCACAGCGAGTTATCTTTCTGTGCTGCCCTGCACCACACTTCCCATAAATATGCCCCAAAATGTTTTTTAACGGTTTATGCCAGTCAAATGGGAATTGCTGCAGTTCTTTCACAATGAGTCAATGGCAAAAAGCAGACGGTGGTATTTGCATCTTATTGTTTAAAACAATTTTTAATCAAACTAACTACAGTACAATAGAATGAAAGGTTTAGCGTGCTGCTGGGCTGGGGAGAAATTCAAGACTTTTTTGTGGGTCACAAAATTTGAGATCTTTATTGAATAGAAGACTTTGATTTTCATGTTATATGGTAGTGGCTCAGGCCAGGCCTTTTTGAGGTTAATTAGATTGTTGGAATGTCTTCAGGAGTGGTCATATACCATTAAGAACATTCCAGGAGTTAAGAACAGTAGAGTAAACTGCTTGCCAAGACTGCCTCTGAAACTGAATACTGTTGTAGATCATGAAGATGACGTTAAATGTGTGGTGACTTTGGTGGATGATATGTTGGAAGACAACTGAATGATTTCCAGAACTGAATAGTTGAGAACTCTGGAGTCAGATGATGAATTAAAAGGGAGTGCTAATACAATGGAAAGGAATTTGGATACTGGTATTACATCTTTTGCTAAGAAGTCTGAAGAGTTGTCAGTTGCTATAAGTATCCCATTGCATCACGATTTGTGCATTCCTCTGATTTCCATTTGTGCAATGCTGATTGGTTTAGTTCATGAGGGACATTTGGGCATCAGTGGTACTAAAAATCTGAAACAGTACTACTGGTGGACTTCAATAAATGTTCAGGTGGCCAAATGAGTATCGCAGTTCTTGTCTTTGTTCCCATAAATATTGAAAGACGTTTGAGTCTCCTTTACATGTTGTCCCATTACTTGAGAACTCTCGGGTTAATATTGCTTTGGATGTGGAAAGACCTTATGACATGTTATCATCTGAAAAAAATATTTATTTGTTGGTTCTATTTGACTGTTAGTCCTCGTGGGTGTATTTTGAATTTGCTTTAGCTCCTCATACCATTTCTGTTTGGAATTCAGTCTTTAGTTAGCTGATGTATGCACCCTCTCCAAGTAGGGACCACAATCCTAGTCAGGGTAAGGTACATACACACTAAAATATGACCTTTTGATCCCCTTCTGATAGCTTTCAACAGAGCACTCAGGCATAAGTAAAGAGGCAATGTGTAAAGTATTTGTGCAACACAGACAGTAGCACAATAAAAACACTACAAAAAGACTCCACACAGTTTAGAAAAATAGAGAATATGTATCTGAGTAAAACAAGACCAAAATGACAAATATACAATCCGAAGTTGATATATGACTTTTTACAGGATAAATGCAAAAATAGTGCTTAGAAGTCTCTAGCAGTCAAAAAGGTTACTTGAGGTTGCAGGGGACAGGTACAAATCAAAAGTTCAGGCTGACCCTAATGGAAGGCAGGCTGGCTACATGTCCCATACAGGTCTAGCTGAAGAAATACCTTGGCTGGAGCAAGTGTTGATGTTGAGAGCCTACTGCATCATCATTGAGCCACACAAAGAGGGTCCAGCATCGTTGTCGAGCCCCGTTGCAGAGAATGCAATGCGTCATCATTTAGGCATGCAGAGCACCATTGTTAAGTCGTGCAGGCTGGGAATCTGCTGATGTTCAGCAGCCTCTGCATTGAAGGGTGATGCGGTGGAATGTCTGAAGCAATCGGGGGGATTCATCTGTTTTTTGTAGGAATCAGCTGCAGAATCCACTTCTGAGGGTCCCAGGACTGGAGGGGACATCTAAAACAAGGGTAAGACTCACAGAATGAAGAGTCCAGCAGCACCATCTGGATTGCAGTAAGTATTTTGTGTCCCTTAGACTTCAGAAAAAAAGGTTGTAAGCCCTTGGAACCACTCTAGGTTCAAGTGAGATGAGTCCAGTCCTTGTACTCAACAGGGCAGAGATCAGCGGGCAGTAGGGCAGCTCAAAAAAGCAGAGAAGCAGATCCTCAGAACAGTCAGTCAAGGCAAAGTGGCAATCCTTACAGCGCAGCAGTCTTTACTCCAGCAGAGTTCTTCCCAGGTTCAATAGGGTGCTGATTTGGTAGGGTCAGAGCCCCACTACTTACACCCTCAGCATCGTCCCTCAAAATCCTCCCCAACGTGGCCCCACCGCTGTTACCTACACGGACCGCGGCTGCCGTCAGAGTATCCACAAACCTCACTTGGTGCAAACTGACACTTACTAGAATTTAAATCTCCCACCCATATGTAGATGCAATCAGCCTTGCAGCCTCTCATTAAATATTCCAATTAATTTTCGAGGTCAAAAATTTCCTGATTTCTTACTTTACTGAATATATTGTTATAGTCATTTTTTGAGTACAAAGTTCTGTTTCCTATCTATTTGAAGGAGTAAAAACTTAAAGAACCATGATTTTGTGTAAGTTTTCTTTATGATTTTTGACGCTTTTGTAGATATTAATAACCTCATTCCTCCTTTGGCCTTTCCACTATTCGAAGGCCTTGCTGGTGAAATTATAGTAACAATGCCTTCAACATTAAAACCCCTAACTTCCCATGTTTTCTGTAATCACACTAGCAGTGAAGTGTTTATGGCACTAAGTCATTCTTCATCCTCTATTTTGCTTTGAACTCAGGCCACGTGCCATGAGCTAACAGCTAATGTGTTGCCATTGTTTCCGATTGCCTCAGGGTTATCGGGTAATTTCTTGTCCTTCCCTTCTTGTCCGTCATTTATTTCCACGGGTTCTCTATGGCCAGATCCTAGTTTATTACCCTCCAATTGTCAATCCAACTCACTACAACTGAGCAATTGGGCAAATCTTTTGGATTTAATCATTCTCAGATTTGTTTTTCCGTTGACTAGTTTTCAAAGGGTTGGGGTAATATTCCCCTCAAGATTATCTAGGGACTGATGCCTTCAATAGTGTTTAACCAAAAGAGACTTTACAAAAGCCTTATAGCAGTAATTTACAATAACACAATCGCTATGGCCTAGTTTTCTTGAGTCCCCATTCCGGTTCACCCATCTCATCATTATTCTTGCATTGTAAAAAAAAATAGTATTACAGGTGCACACTGCCACCCAGTGTAAGACATTGTTTTTCAAGTCCCATCAGTTTTCTATCACTTGGGATCCCAATTTTGGAATGTCCTTGATAATTACATAGGGAGTCGTGTCTGGCAATAAATATAGTGTCTCTGTTGCTGTCACTTCCCAATCATGATTTACCTAGTTGTTGTGCAATTATAGCCTCCCGAGGGGCTAATGTAATAAATTAATATGTTTGTTGCAAGCCTCTAATCGATTGTACACTTTGTATATTATTCGATGCAATTATACAATAGACTTCAAAAAGACATACATATAAAATGGCGCGTTTCTTCTGTGTTTGTACATTGTGATGTATTTTTTCTATTTTTCTACATTGTATCTGATTTTACATGTGTGTCTTTTTGAAGTCTATTGTATAATTGCATTGTGTTTTTTGGGTTCATTACATGTTTATTTGTTACTATGGGGACATGTACAGCTTATGCATGGTTCTTGATCATGTTCATGGGGCTCTTTCTCATTTAATGTACTATATTTATGTATTTATTTTCAATAATCTTTGAATATGTATATGTGATATTTATAAAAAAGAAGAAAAATATTTTGTATGACATATCATTTTTGATAATGAAAAATCAAAATTATGAGTCTGTGGGGCATGTTATTCAGTATGATTACCAAAATGTGAAATGTTTTAAGTGGGGGAAGTGTTTTTGTAGTGTAGTATTGTGTTTTCCCTGTTTTCTTCCCTTTCAAAGTATTAATTTCAGGGACCCTCTCATGTGTTTCTTTGTTAAACGCTTAGGAGATACATTAGAGGTATGTTCCAAAAGGCGACGAAAGAAATTTAGCAGACAGTTTGGCTGTTGGGGAGTTAATGACGAATAAGAATTTTAGAGATTACGTATGATTAATTTTTGCCAGAAGTTTAAATATAATTTCATGGTGCATGGCAATAACAGTGTACATAGTAAATCAGAGAAATTGATAAGGATTGGTGTGGTAGCAATAAGGAGGGTGCTGATACCACATGATGTTTTCAATCCAAAAAAGCATTAATGGAACTTTCTTTATGGGGTTAATATGTGGAAATTTGATTGTAAATAGGCAGACACGAAGGGGCTGTTGAAGAATGAAATCAATATGATGTTTTTAATTTTGGGGAATGTGATTGAATGATTGATCTTCTAAAAATACATAGGGATTTATATTGTTTGATATTGATTTGTGCACTTATCCTTTTTTCCAGCCCTGATGACGTCCAAGTGAGGACGAAACGCGCAGGCTGATTGGATATTGTTATATTTGGCAGACCATTGGATACTGTTATATTTTTGAGCTATAATTTTCCTTTGAATTAATAAATGGAAAACACACATGAAACAAGTTTGCCTATGGATTTGATTCTCAAAAAACAATAATTGATTGGATACCATAGCGGGACTCGGGAGAGTGAAGCGTCATTTATATAGGACTTCGTGATTTGCAAAATAAGACTTTGAATTGCTCACCAGTGCGCTTGGTTGCTGTGCCCCCATCTCCTACAGGAAAGAGACATTGGAGTAAAGATGTAGTGCATTGATGAGGTTTCGATCCCCACTAGTGTGGGGGGATCATCATCAGCACAAAAGGAATAAAGCCTGAAAGAAGGCCTGTGTAAGGCCAAGGAAAAACAGGGAAGGGAAGAAGAGGGGAAGAAGGGGTGAAAAAGAGAAAGTGAGTTAGAGGGAGGTTCGGCGAACGATGATCACAATGAGTGGGATATTTGCAGTTACATGATGCGAAAAAGTGAGGATATATAGTGAAAAATTATATATAGACGTGTGAGGACATAACCTGTGGTATATAGTGCTCGGTGGATATTATACAAGGTCTGTACCCGATGCAAACAAGTGAACAAGGTCATGATAAGAGGGAATTAAAAGGGACATGGTGGACATCACCCCGCATAAGCCAAGACACTTACACTTAAATGCTGCGCCCGCCCTCTGGGTGGGGGTCAAGTCCAGGTAATAAGACAGGTAACCCTGATCCAGCTAATTTAAGCACAGGAGTCAATGAGCCTAAAAGTACACTAATGCCGAATTTAGAATTGTGCACAACCAGGGTGGAAATATAACAAATAAATAGGTGGAATACACTTACAAGGGGCACAATTACCCCTGCCTGAGAGCAGAAGGTCACGGGGATGGACACTGTCCAGTAGATACCTGGGCAGTGCAATGTACAGGGGGTCATGCAGGAAATGTAAAAAATCCCCATTGAGCATTAGGAAGAATGTAGAGCTAGTTGCCGAGAGTAACCAAGAGCCAGTAGAGGAACCAGTCCTTACCTTAATGTAAAACAAGGATGTGGGGGCTGGCTTGGGTCCTATGACATCTGTTCTCCTGCCGCTGAAGTCCAGCTTAACTCCCCAGCCCTCCTCCTCTCCCTGGCTTATCCAGGAAGCAACTATCCTCTCACCAAATGGCTATTTTGTTGCAGCCACAGGCCTCTTCACACCTACTCATGTAGCATCTTGGCTCAAGCTGTAAAAGGCTGACCAATCAGAAGATGCTGCTACAGGGCTACTTTAGGTAACTACTTTCCTTTAATAGTTATAATAAATCTGACCGTGGCAATTTGTTGGATTTATTGTAGTCATTATTTTGATACTATGAATGATATGTCTAGCTAGCTCCAATCAAAAGTTAGATTATATTAAGTTTAATGGCGTCTTCCAATGTTAGCCTATGGGGCTAGCAGCATTACAATTGGAAAACATGACTTTGGCTGTTTTTTCTTACCAGGGCATATAAAATATATGTTATATTGTCCTGCTTTTTATAATCTGGCACCATATTGTTGTGGCACCTATGGCAGACCTTAGTGGTGACTCTCAAGTTTTATAGAAAGGTAGCTTTGGACCTTGTTTTTAATTCCAGAGTTGACTTTGGACATAGTTTTATATTTTAAATAAGCCTCCGAGGCAGGCCTGGCTTTAAAATGAACCCAGACACCATAACATGGCCCACTTAACTAAATTAAGTCCACTGGGGTATCAAAACCTACATGCCCTACTGTTAGAACCGGCGGTCTCTAGTTGGCAGAGGTATACACTTCTGACAAATAGGGACCTACCAACTCTAGTCAGGGCAAGGGGATTACACACTCAGATAACCCCTGCTACCCCCTTGGTAGCTTGGCAGAGCAGACAGGCTTATCTCAGAGGCAGTGTGTTAAGCATTTATGACCACATACAGTAATAAAGTGAATACACTACAGATGGACACGACACAGAAGTTATTATAAAAATAGGATCTTTATATAAGGTTTAGCACAAGACCAAATAACGACAAAAATATACCACAGTCTTAATAAATACTCTTTGGAAGGAAAAATAATAGTTCAAATAAGGTTTCTTCTTGGCAAATAGTTCTTTAGCAAAGTATTCTTCTGAGCACAGTTCTTTGGCAACAATGTAACCCCCACAGGAGTCACACGACGTCGAGTCTACAAGATTCCCAAGGTTCGGCGTCGACCGCGAGGAGCGCTACGTCGAGCCTGGAGTTGCAACAGACCCCACAAGTACAGTACCTTGAGAAACGAAGAAACGATGATCCACGGCGTCGAGATGTCGGCGTCGAGGTCGTGCCTCGGAGTCGGGTCAATCCGCAGCGGCGTCGAGGGATGTCGGGCCGGAGCAGCGCTCACGGCGTCGAGAAGGGCGTCGAGTCGATGCGATCAGCAGCGGCGTCGGGACGGGGTCGCTTGGAGGTGGAGCCGATACTCACTCCTCACTGGCGTCGATACCGGCGTCGAGACGGGGTCACTTGGAGCCGGGGCCGATACCCACTGCTCACTGGCGTTGCTGCTGGCGTCGATCGGGCCCGGTGGCCGGCGTCGAAGGCTCGAGACACTGGAGCCGTTACTCACGATGTCGAGCTGGATTCGGCGGCGTCGGCGGCGTCGAGACTGCAGATTTTCCCTTGTGTACTGGAAACAACACTTTCCAGCAATTCAGCAATTCAGTAGATGGTGAAGTCCTTTGGCCCTGTGACTTCAACAGGAGACTGGCACTCTTCCAGTCCTTGGAGATTTCCTAGCAAGTGTTCAGAGAGTACACACCAAGTTCCTCTCTCCTTGTTCCTTGGCAAAAATAAAGAAGCAGCTTTCAGGTTCCTCCACAGCAAAACAGCACTCTGGCAGAAAGGGGAGGCAAGTCCTTAGATCAGCAGGCTTCTTGTCCTTGGTACAGGTTTCCTTGTCAGAAGTGATCTGAGTTCTTGGTTCAGGGGTCCTTCTCTTATACCCCTTTTTCCCTTTGTTCCCTTTGTCCAAGCAGGGCGATTCCCACCATCTCAGGTTTGTTGTGGGTGTTGCCAGGCAGAGGCACCTGGCCAATTCACTGAGCAGGGCAGAGTCCTCAGCCGCCCAGCAGGAGGCGGAGCCAGTATTGTCACTGGCAGGAGCAGGGCTATCAGTCGCCCAGCAGGAGGCGGAGCCAGTATTGTGTCAGGCAGGGCAGGCTACTCTTCCCTCACTCTATGTATAAACGCCCCATTCACCCCACACTGACTCATTCAGACCTCTGGAGCCACCCAGCCCCTGACACACACACCAAACCAGCAGAGACCGGTAGATAGTTGGACAAGAAAATAGCCACTTTCTAAAAGTGTTATTTTCAAACATAGAATTTAAAAACCATCCATCCTAAAGGGTGTGTTATTAAATTCTGAGTTCAGGGATACTAAACTCGACTTGCTACCATGCTCCCTGAGTCAGATAGATTATAATGGAGTTAACAATCAGTCTGCCCAGTCTGGCCTATTGGAGGCAGGTAGCCCTTCAATAGTGAAAAACGAAAATGGCTGTAATTCACTATTAGGTCATGCCACACACATCAGGGCATGACCTACCTTTTACCAACAATGCACCCTGCCCTAGGGCCTACCATAGAGGTGTCTGAAATGTGGCAAAGTGAAGGTTTAGAGACTGGTAAGTAGGTTTCCTTACCAAGTCGACATGGCAGTCAGGGACTGCACGCAGGCGCTGCGGTGGCAGGCCTGAGACACATTTTACACGCTGCTTCTGTGGGTGGCACAACCAGTGCTGCAAGCCCACCAGCAGCAGTTAACTTACACGCCCTTGGCACACGCAGTGCACTAGACTAGGGTCTGAACAGTAAGTCAACCAAGCCAATCATGGTAACACCAATCAATGTAACAATTTAACATAGGGAGCACTTGCACTGTGGCACTGATCAGCAGTGGCACAGTGCCCAAAGCAATAATCCAGCAAAAACATCGTGAACAGAGGAGGCAAACAGAAAAAAATGGAGGAGAGACTCATGCCAATGATGCCAGGTCTAACACGTGTCCCCTCCAGCTGAAATGTGGGGAGAACTACCCTTCACCCAGGGAGTCCTCATCACTAAGGCGGAAAAATCTGGACAGACCATCAGCATTGGCGTGATCTGTACCAGGGCGGTGTTCCACCGTAAAGTCCATCCCCTGTAGGGAAATGGACCACCTCAACAGCTTTGGGTTCTCACCCCTCATCTGCATTAACCATCTGAGGGGCCTGTGGTCTGTCTGAACCCGGAAGTGAGTCCCAAACAGGTAGGGTCTTAGCTTCTTCAGCGCCCAGACCACAGCAAATGCCTCACGCTCTATCGCACTCCACCTTTGTTCCCTGGGAAGTAACCTCCGGCTGATGAAGGCTACAGGTAAGTCTCGGCCCTCCTCATTCATCTGTGCTAGAACAGCCCCCACACCATGCTCTGAAGCGTCTGTCTGGACAATGAATTCTTTTGCAAAGTCGGGTGCCTGGAGGACCGGTGCTGTACACATTGCAGTTTTCAGGGTGTCAAAGGCGTTCTGACAGGCGTCAGTCCAGATCACAAGTCTCGGCTGCTTCCTGGAAGTCAGCGAGGTCAAGGGGTGCACAATGTTGCCATACCCCTTGACAAACCTCCTGTAGTAACCCGTGAGACCCAAGAAGGCTCTCACCTGAGTCTGGGTTTTGGGCGGTTCCCAAGCCAGGATGGTATCTATCTTGGGTTGCAGGGGGGCCACCTTGCCGCTCCCTACTTGGTGCCCCAAGTACACCACTGAACCCTGCCCAATCTGGCACTTACTAGCCTTGATTGTGAGGCCTGCTCTGCGCAGGGCCAACAACACTTCCTGGAGGTGGCGCAAGTGTTCCTCCCAGCTGGCGCTGAACACTGCTATATCGTCCAGGTAGGCGGCGCTGAAATCTTCTAGCCCGGCCAGTACCTGGTTAACCAACCTCTGGAATGTGGCAGGGGCATTCTTCATCCCAAAGGGCATCACACGGAACTGGTAGTGCCCATCTGGTGTGGAGAATGCAGACCTCTCTTTTGCCCCATCAGTCAAGGCGATCTGCCAGTACCCAGACGTTAGATCAAACGTACTAAGGTACCGGGCAGCCCCCAACCGATCGATGAGCTCATCAGCTCTGGGGATGGGGTGCGCGTCAGTCTTGGTGACCGAATTGAGTCCTCGGTAATCCACACAGAACCGAAGTTCTGGTGAAGCACCAGGCGCTGCAGCCTTTGGGACCAAGACCACTGGGCTGGCCCAAGGACTGCTAGAGGACTCAACCACCCCTAAGGCAAACATCTTGGAGACCTCCTCCTTGATGTATGCTCTGACCTTGTCAGTCACCCTGTAGGCCTTGTGCCTCACAGGAGTGCTGTCCCCAGTGTCCACATCGTGGACACACCACTGAGTGACACCAGGGATTAAGGAGAACAGATCAGGGAATTGTACCAACAGATGGCGACAATCTTGCTGCTGCTCAGGGGTCAGTGTGTCAGAGAGGACAACACCATCCACTGACCCATCCTTTTATTTTGCACACAGGAGGTCAGGAAGAGGCTCACTCTCCTCCTCCATCCCAGCATCTGTGGCAAGGAGCATGCCCACTTCGGACCTTTCTAAGTGGGGCTTTAACCGGTTGACATGCAGGACCCTTAAGGGGTTCCTGGGAGACTTCAAGTCCACCAAGTAGGTGACATCGCTCTTTTTCTCCACAACCTCAAATGGTCCGGTCCACCTGTCCTTGAGCGCACAAGGTTCCACAGGGGCCATGACCCAAACTTTCTGACCAGGTTGAAGCTCAACCAGAGTGGCATTCTGATCGTACCACCGCTTCATCTCTTCCTGGCTGGCCTCCAGATTTGCCTGAGCAAGATCTCTGAAGCGCCGAGTCTGGTTCCTAAAGGCCAGCATGTAACTATATACATCCTGGGGAGGTTTCCTGGGAGATTGCTCCCAGCCTTCTTTGACCAGACTCAAAGGTCCTCGTACCGGGTGACCATACAAAAGCTCAAAGGGGCTGAACCCTAGAGACTTCTGTGGCACCTCACGGTAAGCAAACAGCAGGCATGGCAAGAGGACGTCCCATTTACGCCTCATTGGTTCTTCAAGACCCATGATCATGCCTTTTAGGGTCCGGTTGAATCTCTCAACCAGCCCATTACCTTGAGGGTGGTAAGGAGTGGTAAACTTGTAGGTTACCCCACACTCCTTCCACAGAGACTTCATATAATTCGAAATGAAGTTGGTGCCCCGGTCTGACACCACCTCTCTGGGGAACCCCATGCGGGAGAAAACCCCCATCAGTGCCTGTCCCACCACGGGGGCCGTCACTGTTCGGAGAGGGATGGCTTCCGGGTACCGGGTGGCATGGTCCACCAAGACCAGGATAAACCTGTTGCCCATGGCTGTCTTGGGGTCCAGTGGCCCCACAATGTCAATTCCCACTCGCTCAAAGGGGGTACTGACGACGGGAAAAGGTTGGAGGGGAGCCTTCTGCTTCCGCCCACTTTTCCCACTTGCCTGGCAAGTCTGACAGGTCCTACAATGGATATCTGAATCCTTTCTCATCTGGGGCCAATAAAAATGGGTGACAAGCCTGTCATAGGTCTTGTCCTGCCCCAGATGTCCAGCTAACGGAACGTCATGAGCCAACCCCAGTAGGAAGGCTCTGAAGCGCTGGGGTACCACCAGCACACGGGCTGACCCAGGCTCAGCAGCCTTAGGCTCGCTATACAGGAGGTCGTTCTCCCAGTAGACCCAATGTGATCCTGACTGATCACCTGTCGTTTGGGCTGAGGCCTGCTGCCTCATACCCACAAGAGAAGGGCACACTTTCTGTTCAGCACAAAATTCCTCCCTGGAGGGACCACCATCCTGCTGCCAATGGGTCAGCTCGGGCAGGTCTCCCAGCTCGGCCACTTGTTCTCCTGTCGGTTCCAGGGCATCCCCCTCAGGGTCTGCTCCCTCCTGGACCGCGGGAACGATGGGGGATGGTTTCCCGCGCCCCCTGCCTCTTCTCTTCACGGTGGGGACCTGGGCCATATTTTCAGGCTCCAGGGCCCCATCAACACCCTTACTGACTGACATGGACCGGGTGGTCGCACACACCCACTCAGGCAGACCCAACATTTCCAGATGCGCTTTTCTCTCCACCTTAGCCCAAGGGGAGTCCTCCAAATCATTGCCCAAGAGACAATCAACAGGCATGGCGGGCCTCACAGCAACCTGAAGAGTACCTGAGACCCCCCCCCACTCAAAAGGAACTTGAGCTACCTCACACTGACTCTGTGAGTTGTCAGCAGCTACAACGGGGTAGAATGCATGAGGGACCACCTGCTCTCTGGACACCAAGTGACACTTGACAGCTGTCACACTCGCTCCGGTGTCTCTGAGAGCTTCCACCCTATGGCCATTAATGGTCACCCACTGCCTATATTTCTTAGTGTTACTAGGCAGAGGGGTTGGAGGGACCATTTCCACGTCTCCTAAAGAGACCAGGGACATTTCTGCGGGACCCCACCCACCGGGGGCACCCATCTCATCCCCTCCCAGGGCTACACTCGCTACCTGACGAGGGGGTGCACGCGGCGGTGCATTCGAATCCTTCATGGGACACTGGGGATCATAATAACGGTGTCCCACCTGCTTACAGGCATAGCAGGTCATGGGGCCCCTGTGAACAGGTTTACCTGTCGGGGCCTCTGGCTTCTTTACAGGGGGAGGCTGGGAACCCTTCCCTTGGTTCCCTTGGGGACTACTTTGGGGCCCTTTCTGAAACTCCCTCTGTTTACCCCTGTCCCCCCCACTCTTCTGCTGGGGACCCTGCCCACCTTTGGCTGAGTCTCCCACTGGACCCTTGTGGACCCTGGTACTGACCCAGCGGTCCGCCTCCTCAGCAAGTTTTCTAGGGTTAGATATCTTGCTATCAACAAGGTGCTGGCGTAGCTCTGGAAAACAGTTATTAGACAAGTGCTCCCAAGCAAACAAATCATAAAGAGCATCATAACTATCAACCTTGCTACCCTTTATCCAACCATCCATGGTTCTGCAGAAAAAAGACACATATTCAACCCACGTAGTACCAGGCAACTTCTTACATTCTCTAAAGGTTTGTCTGTACTTTTCTGGAGTTAAGCCATATCTCAACATTAAAGCATCTTTCATATGAGTATAAGACATCCTATCCTCAGCAGGCATGCTCAACAAGGTATCTCTCCCCTCGTTTGTAAAGCGGCTCCACAACCCCGTTCCCCAATCCTTCTCAGGGACCCGGTGGGCCAACAATGCTAACTCATACCCTTTATCCAACCATCCATGGTTCTGCAGAAAAAAGACACATATTCAACCCACGTAGTACCAGGCAACTTCTTACATTCTCTAAAGGTTTGTCTGTACTTTTCTGGAGTTAAGCCATATCTCAACATTAAAGCATCTTTCATATGAGTATAAGACATCCTATCCTCAGCAGGCATGCTCAACAAGGTATCTCTCCCCTCGTTTGTAAAGCGGCTCCACAACCCCGTTCCCCAATCCTTCTCAGGGACCCGGTGGGCCAACAATGCTAACTCATACGCTTTAAACCATTGGCTAATATCTTCATTCTTACTGTAATCCTTGATCACATCTTTAGGAAAATAAAACCTACTTTCTGCAGGCACAGATGGAGTGCTGCCACCAGAGGGATTCAACTCTAAACTCTTAGTTTTAAGCTCCATCTCCCTCACCATCTTCTCACGTTCAAACGCTAATTTCTCTCTCTCAAAATCTAATCTTTTGCTCTCCATTTCAGCTTCTCTCTTGCTTCTTGCATTCTCTAATTCCAACTGCCCTCCTAACTTAAGTTTTGCCATCTCTAACTTGTATTCCCTCTCTTTCTCCCTGTCTTCCAACTCTTCAGGAGAAAGGCTCTTAGAGGAAACACTGCTGCCTGGAGATGACACTGGCCCACCTGTGGGCTCTTCCTCTTCCTCTTCTTCTTCCTCTTCCGGTACCACCACCGGGTCAGAGGGATCTCTGGCCTCTAACCAGGCCTTCAGCGCTTTGAGGAAGTCGCCTCTCAATTTGAGACCTGTGGTAGGAACTTTAAACTGCTTGCAAAATCCTCTTAGATCCTTTAGCTTGTAGGAATCTATCTTCTCCTTATCAAATTCCCCCACAACAATCTCCACAGGTGTAGCAGCTCCGGCATTCTCCATGGTCAAAACTGGCAGTGTTTAAAAAAAATAAGCTCCAGGAAAGCGGAGAACAAAAATACAATATCCTACCAAACAGACTGTGGCTGCGTTATGGTCTGCTTTCACTATGTAGCGTACACTAATCACTGCACATGAGTCATAAATGCAAAGTTCAAATCCTCACCGCTGACCACCAATGTTAGAACCGGCGGTCTCTAGTTGGCAGAGGTATACACTTCTGACAAATAGGGACCTACCAACTCTAGTCAGGGCAAGGGGATTACACACTCAGATAACCCCTGCTACCCCCTTGGTAGCTTGGCAGAGCAGACAGGCTTATCTCAGAGGCAGTGTGTTAAGCATTTATGACCACATACAGTAATAAAGTGAATACACTACAGATGGACACGACACAGAAGTTATTATAAAAATAGGATCTTTATATAAGGTTTAGCACAAGACCAAATAACGACAAAAATATACCACAGTCTTAATAAATACTCTTTGGAAGGAAAAATAATAGTTCAAATAAGGTTTCTTCTTGGCAAAAAGTTCTTTAGCAAAGTATTCTTCTGAGCACAGTTCTTTGGCAACAATGTAACCCCCACAGGAGTCACACGACGTCGAGTCTACAAGATTCCCAAGGTTCGGCGTCGACCGCGAGGAGCGCTACGTCGAGCCTGGAGTTGCAACAGACCCCACAAGTACAGTACCTTGAGAAACGAAGAAACGATGATCCACGGCGTCGAGATGTCGGCGTCGAGGTCGTGCCTCGGAGTCGGGTCAATCCGCAGCGGCGTCGAGGGATGTCGGGCCGGAGCAGCGCTCACGGCGTCGAGAAGGGCGTCGAGTCGATGCGATCAGCAGCGGCGTCGGGACGGGGTCGCTTGGAGGTGGAGCCGATACTCACTCCTCACTGGCGTCGATACCGGCGTCGAGACGGGGTCACTTGGAGCCGGGGCCGATACCCACTGCTCACTGGCGTTGCTGCTGGCGTCGATCGGGCCCGGCGGCCGGCGTCGAAGGCTCGAGACACTGGAGCCGTTACTCACGATGTCGAGCTGGATTCGGCGGCGTCGGCGGCGTCGAGACTGCAGATTTTCCCTTGTGTACTGGAAACAACACTTTCCAGCAATTCAGCAATTCAGTAGATGGTGAAGTCCTTTGGCCCTGTGACTTCAACAGGAGACTGGCACTCTTCCAGTCCTTGGAGATTTCCTAGCAAGTGTTCAGAGAGTACACACCAAGTTCCTCTCTCCTTGTTCCTTGGCAAAAATAAAGAAGCAGCTTTCAGGTTCCTCCACAGCAAAACAGCACTCTGGCAGAAAGGGGAGGCAAGTCCTTAGATCAGCAGGCTTCTTGTCCTTGGTACAGGTTTCCTTGTCAGAAGTGATCTGAGTTCTTGGTTCAGGGGTCCTTCTCTTATACCCCTTTTTCCCTTTGTTCCCTTTGTCCAAGCAGGGCGATTCCCACCATCTCAGGTTTGTTGTGGGTGTTGCCAGGCAGAGGCACCTGGCCAATTCACTGAGCAGGGCAGAGTCCTCAGCCGCCCAGCAGGAGGCGGAGCCAGTATTGTCACTGGCAGGAGCAGGGCTATCAGTCGCCCAGCAGGAGGCGGAGCCAGTATTGTGTCAGGCAGGGCAGGCTACTCTTCCCTCACTCTATGTATAAACGCCCCATTCACCCCACACTGACTCATTCAGACCTCTGGAGCCACCCAGCCCCTGACACACACACCAAACCAGCAGAGACCGGTAGATAGTTGGACAAGAAAATAGCCACTTTCTAAAAGTGCTATTTTCAAACATAGAATTTAAAAACCATCCATCCTAAAGGGTGTGTTATTAAATTCTGAGTTCAGGGATACTAAACTCGACTTGCTACCATGCTCCCTGAGTCAGATAGATTATAATGGAGTTAATAATCAGTCTGCCCAGTCTGGCCTATTGGAGGCAGGTAGCCCTTCAATAGTGAAAAACGAAAATGGCTGTAATTCACTATTAGGTCATGCCACACACATCAGGGCATGACCTACCTTTTACCAACAATGCACCCTGCCCTAGGGCCTACCATAGAGGTGTCTGAAATGTGGCAAAGTGAAGGTTTAGAGACTGGTAAGTAGGTTTCCTTACCAAGTCGACATGGCAGTCAGGGACTGCACGCAGGCGCTGCGGTGGCAGGCCTGAGACACATTTTACACGCTGCTTCTGTGGGTGGCACAACCAGTGCTGCAAGCCCACCAGCAGCAGTTAACTTACACGCCCTTGGCACACGCAGTGCACTAGACTAGGGTCTGAACAGTAAGTCAACCAAGCCAATCATGGTAACACCAATCAATGTAACAATTTAACATAGGGAGCACTTGCACTGTGGCACTGATCAGCAGTGGCACAGTGCCCAAAGCAATAATCCAGCAAAAACATCGTGAACAGAGGAGGCAAACAGAAAAAAATGGAGGAGAGACTCATGCCAATGATGCCAGGTCTAACACCTACCATATACTAGGGCCTTACAGGTAGGTTGTCTGTGCCAATTACCATTATACCAATTACCATATACCTTCAGAGGACAGATAGCTGCCTCTGGGTCTAGTTCGAAGCCCCCACTGCACTTTCAGAGTCAATACCCACAAGCATCAGTCCAAAAGTGGGGGTGATCAGGGCAAAAAGGCTGACCTGACTTTCCTACAGAAATTATTCAGAGGCATGTACCACCAGATGAAACATTAATTTCAGGCCAGCTTCTGACATACAAACATGACTTCAGCAGCCACGACACATCACTCAGTCTGAAGGCCATCTCTCCTGCCATGTTAGAGGGAGATCAAAATACACCCATTACCATTAAACTCTAATTCAAACTTCCTACCACCCAATTGTTTAACCTGTCTTTACAGGGGATCTGGTAGCCTGCACCTATATTTAGTGTACATCAGTACTCTAACTACACCCAGCTGTACATTTGGCATTCATCATTTTTAGATGTCCTCAGCTTTAACGTTTACACTCATTCTCTGAGGCATGGCTGAAGGCTGCATATTACAAAATTGGTTCGGATAAAATGAATTATCATTTGGTTTCTATGGAAACTGTCAGTTGTGTGCCCCAGTCTTGACTGTAAAACATAGAAAAGGGTGAATTTATCTCCATCCCTTGTTGATTCTACCACATTGTAGGGTATCCGTCTAGATTCAATGCTCTTTTTTAATTTATATACCAGGAACTCGACCCGAAGGTATCAGAGTGCTTTAGGCGAGCACAACTCGCGTTACAGATGGACACATTTATTTTAACCGGCAGAGGGAGATTAAGTGATTTGCCCACAATCACAGGCTGTTGAGCGTCCCTGCCAAGACTCGAACCTACTTCCCCAGCTTCGAGGTTGTCCGCTCTAGACGTTAGGCCACTTTGTTTTGCTTAGAACACATCTGGCTAGGACAGTCCAAGCAATACACTATAAACTGGATTTGTTGGGGTGCATACGTTGCTTATTTCTACTGGCATCTTTCAACCTGTGTTGCAGGAGCTTGCCCTATCCCTTATTGATGAGGGAAATCCATCTGTATGTGGCCTTCCTATTCCCATGCCCAAGTTGTCCCTCGAGGGGATACCAGATATTACACAACACCGGCACCAGGACACTTGACAGGGTTACTGTGAGCCGTATATCTTTGCTGCGGGTAACATTTGCATTTTAGTTTCAATGAAAACCAGGCATTAGCTTTGCAAATATCTTTTCTTAAAACAACCCTTGCTGTGGCCCAGTACATTGCCGCTCATGGCAATGTCTTGACAAATGGAGAAAGGATTTTCGGTGTTCAAAAATTACGAATAACTGTGACGTGATTACTTTATTCAGGCTTTCCGTGGCAGCACCACACTGCAAAAATCCCCTTCCTCCAACTCTTCATTTGCTGCTTTCCTTGCTGAGTGATAAAAGATGCTACAAGATGATACAAGATGTCTGAAAAGGTTTTTTTAGATCTACATATGATTTTTCTGTCTTTTCATTTGTTGGTACTTTGTCTTGTGCATGATGCTTCAGCTACATTTATTTAATGTGTCATGTTGCAGGGTATAGGTGTTGTAGAGTGCTTCACAAGCCCTTCTGTCAAGGCTGTACCCTTCTAACTTGTCAATGATATAATAACTAGAAACCTGCCACATTGACATCAATGCAAGGACCAATCATTCAGTGTCTTTCTGCCTCTTATTGTGGTCTTTCTTAATCATAGTTTTCCCATGACCTGCACTCACTTGAGTAGACTGAGATCCGTAAAGCCTGCTTAGTTCAAAAGTAAGATTTCAGATGGGGCTAATTGCCAACCCAGCCAGGGGCCCTTTTGGTACTTGATCCCAGTCCCAGTATGCTTGTATAGAGGCACGATGGGTGGCTTTTGAACCACCAAAGACTTTAATGAGACAATTTAATAAAGACAATGGAAAAATAGGCTTCCCACTACTTCTTAGCCAGGCACCTTTAGTCGACTTCATTATCTTCAAAAATGGGGAAACACAGAGCCTTTCCGCCCCAGTCCCAAAGCACTAGAATGCCCCAATCCAGTACTTGAGGGCAGACCTCGACCACCTATATTTCAGAAAACTATAAGAAGTGAGTTTTTTTAAGTTAGCCTGTGACTCAGGGCTAGAGCACCAGGAATACTGGATGGGGTGGCTGTACTTGAACCCAGGTGCCATCTCTCTACCCTCTTGACATTTCACGATAATCTGACATGCCCAGTGTTATGAAGAAGAAGCGAATCAAATACATTTTACATTTTAGCTCCAATATGAATTCTTGCTCTTTGTTAATGCGTTCCACTAAAGATCAGTGCACAAAATTTAATTCAATTTCATAGGTATGTATTCTTGTACAGCAAAGCATTGACAGATGAGGGAATTCGAACAGTCGCCTATGGAAGAGTCCGGTGACCTCGTCAGAACGCTAGAAACATAGACATAGAAAAGGTACCCAGGGTAATTCATCCATTATTCCGAACGCTCAAATCTGAACTGCAAATTGTGGGTGGATACATCGCTAGAGACACTTAATGGTTGGAATAAGGGCAGCAATATGAAAACTATTATATTTTTACAACGTGATTGCAAGGAAGCAGCTCTTTACTAACTGTTTTGGAAAAATAATTATGCAGTATAATAATATCAATGGAAGTACCCCCAAAGAGCTTGTCAAGTCTGCTGGCCCAAAATGCAAAGGTAAATCTACTGGAAAAAATGTCCATACACGTAGAGTTTTAGCTACACCTAAGAATAAATCTCTGCGTAAATGCAATTCACTAAGGGGCATATTTATCCACTTAGATGCAATACTGACCTTCCCCCCACTGCTGGTTTCGTTTTGGCACCCTATCACCAACACTGGCACGTTTGCACCATGGTGCAGGGGTGCCTGCATTGCAGGTAGGATCATTTTTGTGCAGAAGGGTCAGCTTGCGCAAAAACAATTCAGAGGGGCGTTTTCCTCTTTCCATGTGTTTTGTATAATTCAGCACATATGAAAAGAGGAAAAAACTAGGAGAAATAAACATATTTCACATGGTTACACCTCTCCCGGGGAGGTGTAAGGTTTTGAATCATTCCTGGGTTTACAAGTGCTTGTAAATCTGGAAATGTGTCAAAAACAATGGGAATTGCGTGGGAGCACGCAACTCCAAAGGAATTTCTCCCTTGTGCAGAGCAAGGCAACGCAGCAATTTGCACTGCATTGCATTCCCACATATTTGTGGAGCCATTCAAAGCCACACAAAGTAGCTTTGTGTGGCTGCATAAATATGACTTGGGGATTTGCATTGTGCATGTACCGTCATGGAGATCTGGGACCTACTCGACTCCGGCCAAGCCAACATCGCCTGCCTCACGGAAACCTGGATGAACTCCACCTCCACCCTGGACATCATCACTGCCATCCCGGACGGCTACAAGATCATTGACAATGACCGCATCAACAAACCGGGTGGAGGCATCTCCATTTTACCCAAAACCCCCTCCACCTCAGCAAACATTCAGACGCCCACGCAACCAACATGGAGCACCCCCATCTACAGACCTCCCGGCCCGTCCACTCTTCAGCAACTCCATCCTCGACTTCATCACACCCCACCCTCTTGTCTCCTCTAACTGCATCCACTTCTCCTTCACCAAACCCATCATACACCACCACGCCCACTGCAACCCTTGCAGAAGCTGGAACAAGGTCATCGAAGAACAGCTCACTACATCCCTCAGCAACTGCCCACCTCTGAATTCCACAGACGTTTATACCTCAGCTCACAACCTTCACCAATGGATCTCCAACTGCACTGATGCACTGGCTCCTATCAAGAAAGTGCCAGGCAAGCCACACTCCAAAAATGCCAGCTGGTTCTCCCCTGCCCTACTTGAGTACAGATGCTCCTGGAGACGTAACACCGTGGAAGACCACACAGCCTTCAAAACCGCTATCAATGAACATCACCACCTCATCAGAACAACAAAGAAAGAGGCCCTATAGGAAAGGATAAATGCCAATGTGCACAATAGCAATTAACTTTTCGCCATGGTCAAAGAATTCGCCAAACTTAGCACAGGGATAGCAGACATCCTACCCTCCCAAGACCTCTGCATCAACCTCAGCGCCTTCTTCCACCGCAAGATTAAGGAGATCTATGACAGCTTCAATGACCTCAATACCCAAGACCCTCTCACCCCACTTGCAACCACCACACCTAACAAAACCTGACCCCAGCAGACCCTGGTCAGTTGGACTCCCCTCAACACTGACAACACCCTCAAGATTATGAAGAAAATCCATTCAGGATCACCTGCGAACTCCGGCACCCACCACATCTTCAACAGAGCCAGCACCTCCATTGTCTCCGAACTCTGCTGCACCATCAACAGCTCCATCAACTCCCCCACATTCCTGGAAGACTGGAAACACGCAGAGATCAACCCCTTACTGAAGAAATCATCTGCCAATCCTGAAGGACCTCAAGAACTTCAGATCCATTTATCTGCTCCTGTTTCCAGCCAAGGTAATCGGGGAGGCAATCGACGCACACTTTCTGAGTTTGTCCTCCTGGGCCTCTCGGCCGCCTTTGACACCATCTCCCACTAGACCCTATGCACAAGACTCCACAATGACGGCATCCATGAAAATTCCCTGGAATGGAACCGAACCTTCCTCACTCACAGAACACAGAAAGTCAGGCTACCACTGTTCCACTCGTAACTAACAGAAATCAGCTGTGCACTGCCTCAGGGCTCCTCCCTAAGCCTCACTCTCTTCAACATCTACATGGCCCCACTCGCAGCCATCATCAGGGAGCACAGACTCAACATTGTCTCCTACACTGACGACACCCAGCTGATCCTCTCCCTCACCAACTAAGACACAGACGCCAAGAGCAACTTCCATGACAGGAGGAAGGCTGCCGCCACCTGGATAAAGGACAGCTCCCTCAAGCTAAACTCAGAGAAGGCTGAAGTCCTCATCCTGGGCTACACCCCCCACTTAAGATGACTTGTGGTTGCCTGCAGATCTTGGACCTCCCCCACCAACCACAAACGAAATCTCAGCACCATCTTGGAGTCCTTGCTCACCATGAACCACCAGATCAATGCCATCTCAACATCCTGCTTCCACGCACTCTGAAAGATCTTCAAATGGATCCCGCCGACGGACTCATCAGCAGCAGACTCGACTACGGCAACACACTCTATGTCGGCATAACCCAGAAGCTCCTCAAGAAACTGCAAAGCATCCAGAGCACCTCTGCCAGACTCATTCTCAACATCACCAGCCTCTGTAGAGACCTCCATTGGCTCCCAGTCAACAAAAGAATCACCTTCAAGCTCCTCACACACGCCTACTAAGCCCTACATGGCTCAGGACCTGCATACATCAACCACCACCTCTCATTCCACGCACCCCCAGAGACCTCTGCTCTGCCTAACTGGCACTGGCTGCCGTCTCATGTATCCACAAGACCAAGGCTGGAGGAAGATCCTTCTCCTACCTCACAGCAAAGACCTGGAAGACCCTGCTGCTCCCCCTAAGGCAATCCCCGTCACTGCCCCAATTCAGGAAGGACCTCTTCTTGACCTAGAGCCAGTGGAGGTCTTTCAGGTGCTAAATTATATGAGTTCTCTTGGGACTTGGGCAGGTTGAGGATCAGTCTGGCAGCTGACTTCTGGTTCATCTAGAGTCTTTGCATGAGATCAGTGGTGGTGCCTGCATAGAGTGTTTTGATGTAGTGCAGTCGGCTGGTGATGAGGGCTTGCGTTACTGTCTTCCTGGTGGTGATGGGGATCCACGTGTGGATTTTTTGGAGCATGCAGAATGTGTGGAAGCATGCTGAGGAGACAGCATTGACCTGATATTTAATGGAGAATTCACTGTCTAGGATGAGGCTTAGGTTGCAGTGTAGTCTTTCGGCGTGGGAGTGGGTCCGAATTCCGATGGCCACCAGACGTACTCCCAGAGGGCGCCCAGGTGCCTTTGTTGCAGGCAGGATTCTTTTGTACAGGAAGGGGCATTTTCTTGCACAAAAACAATCCATACAGGTGTTTTCATCTTTCTATGTGTGCTGTAAAATACAGCACATATTGAAAGAGGAATAAACTCGGAGAAATAAAGATATTTCTCCTTGTTATGCCTCACCTGGGGAAGTGTATCTTTTTGGTGCATTTCCAGGTTTACCCGGTTTGGTGAATCTGGGAATGCTTAATAAACCATCTGAGTGGAAACACCTACCACAACGCCAATGGAACAACTCACTTGTGAAGTGTAATGCAACGTACGATTTGCATTGTGCTGCATTACTCCAGATTTTTTAAGCCATTCAAAGCTACGCAAAGTGGCTTTGCGTGACTTCATGAATATGACTTAGAGGCTTGCGTCATGGATATAAAACATTGTGAGGTGCACGCATAATGCAAATACCTCTTAAATAGGCCCCAATGTTTTTCCAGCAAAGCTGTGCAAAGTTGTCATGTATACTGCTTATGAAGAATCTCCAAGGGCTTGTGTGTGCTGGCATCCTGTTGGAAGTCTTAGGGATACAAAAGACTTTGTGAAAAGATCCTTGCAGGATCTCAAAGGAAACATGCAGGGGAAGGACTTGACTGTTCTTCACCCCTTCTATTTTAAAAGGTGCAAGGAGTGCTTTTTCTTTGCGAAGTGTATGAGGAGCGCTTTATTTTATCTTCCAGCTGAGGAAGTACTTAAAGAAGTACCAAGCGTGTGGTAAGCGCTGCTATTCCTGCTCTTGGAGAAGGTGATGTCCTGACTAGCACCTGGTGTTCTGCCCCTTCATCTCTTTTCCTTTTGAATGTGCGTAAAGGGTGCTTTAGTCTGCCTGGTGAAGGACATCTAACCTGAGCTTCAATTGGAATTCCATAGAGCATATTATCAAGCCCATTATCGCCATTTTAGCGGCAGTTGTCTGCCGCTAAAGCGGTGATAATTTTATCGCCTGTCTTGATAATATGCCCCTTAATCTCCCCGTGCCTGAATGTGTAATGTAAATACGGTGCTCATGTAAAGCGCTCCAATACCTTCGGGTCGAGTTCGCGCTATATAAATATGCAACAAAAAAATAAATAATTAAACATGCACTGTCCCTTAACCCCTTCAGCGCGGCGCGGATTTCCACGCCACGCTGAAGGTTCCGTGCGCGGGCGGGGCCATGACGGAATGGTTCCGTCATGCGCACAGCGCAACCGACGTGCATGACGGAACCGCTCCGTCATGCGCGTCGAAGGGGTTCAAATAGGATGTTTGCAATGACACATTGCGTTTTAACCTGATCCTTATTTATTCGACAGCCATTTGTCCGCATTTTAGCTCTCTTAGGCTTATGTTACCGGATGGAGTGTGCATCTCTGATTAAAAGATTAATAGGGATGGGCAGAAAATTATAAATCTCAACAAGAGACACACACAAGTCGCGAATTCCAATTTCAGCAGCATTACAATTCAAGTAAGGTTTGAGAGTGCCGATGTTGCTAAGGCGATAATAAGTAATCCACAAATCCTGCATCTATCACCATTAAAATTCAATTCGGGGTCAAAATGAAGCCCAGGGTTGCATATTTTTGATTTTTAATGTCGAAGTAAAGCTTCTAATTCAAAAGAAGAGTAAATTATTTTTTTAAAGAATTTCAGCATAGTAATGCACAGTAACCTCTGCCTTGCCGAAGGAAGAGTGGCTTAGAACATTTCAGCATGTTCAGTTACTAATAGTAAAAAAAAGACACTGTGCAAGTGCAAAGGTTATCATAGAACAAACCGTGCGAAATGAAAAATAAAGTTAGATATCATTACCATGGAAAAACAATTTGACTAGATATTTAAATGACATTAAAAACTCTCTACTGGAATGATTAGATAAAAGGAGATGAAAAGTAGGCAGGGCAGATGTGTGAAATCCATTTAGTGATTACTGCAGGAGATAAAGAGTGAAGCCGTCACAAGACTGCGTCTTTGATCTAGGAAGTCTATTTAATGTATGAATGGAAATGCAGTTAGAAGAAGGGAAAAGTTTATTTCATAACTAGTGTCGACAAGAAAATTACTAGCTAAAGTATCTTTGTTCAAGTACATCATTTGAGATACCAAGAATAGCTTTATTTAAGTGCATGGCGCGGCAGTTGTCTACAATGCATGTTCAATTTCAGTGTCACTAGGAGGGGGATATGGTAAGTCGCTGACCGCTAAATCGTCTGATTTCATCAGATATTCTATTGATAACAATCAAGCTTTTTTCATCATCATAGAGTCACGCTACTGCCACTTTTTTCAACTAACTAATTCCTAACAGTTATGAAATCATAAAACATCACACAAATAGAGAACTAAGGGGCATATGTACAAGCCCCTATATCCCGTGGCGATAGGGGCCTTGCCTTATACACAAGGCAGCCTTAAGCCACTTAACGTGGCTTAACGCTGCTTTGTACATAAGGCCCCCTTTCACGCTATGTTTACTGTGAAAGGGGCGTGCAGTGGGTGTTGCGGTGGGCGTTCCACCGCAACACCCATTGTATTTGATGCTTCCCCCTATTTACAAGGGTGGCGTACATAGGAGGCAGCGCCAAATTTAAGACCAGGAAAACCTTGGTCTTCAGGTGGCGAACGAGGAGAAATGCATTATTTCTCCTCGTTTTTGCTTTTTTCATGTGTGCTGCCTTGTGCAGCACACAAGGAAAAAGCAAAATGCCATGATTTGTTCATGACAAACAAATGATGGACGGAATGCTGACAATGCATACATTCTCCCCCAGTCAAGAGATCTGGGTTAAATCCATCGTTCTTTTGCCCACTACACCACCCCAGTTTAGACATGGCCATATGCAAATCAGTCTTGACCCTGTGCCTCATGGGAACAGTCCAGCCCGAACTGCCAAGCCATGTCTTCCCTGGACCGGAATTAAGCATCCAAGACCGGTTTCTGGCTATCAGCCGTCATCAGCCAGGATAGCTTGACTCCAGTGGCGTAGTGAGCACGGGTCCCACGTCTGGGAATACCCATCCCACTTAGGGCGAAAAGCGTTACAACAAACAAATGATGGACGGAATGCTGACAATGCATACATTCTCCCCCAGTCAAGAGATCTGGGTTAAATCCATCGTTCTTTTGCCCACTACACCACCCCAGTTTAGACATGGCCATATGCAAATCAGTCTTGACCCTGTGCCTCATGGGAACAGTCCAGCCCGAACTGCCAAGCCATGTCTTCCCTGGACCGGAATCAAGCATCCTAGGACCGGTTTCTGGCTATCAGCCGTCATCAGCCAGGATAGCTTGACTCCAGTGGCGTAGTGAGCACGGGTCCCACGTCTGGGAATACCCATCCCACTTAGGGCGAAAAGCGTTACAACAAACAAATGATGGACGGAATGCTGACAATGCATACATTCTCCCCCAGTCAAGAGATCTGGGTTAAATCGATCGTTCTTTTGCCCACTACACCACCCCAGTTTAGACATGGCCATATGCAAATCAGTCTTGACCCTGTGCCTCATGGGAACAGTCCAGCCCGAACTGCCAAGCCATGTCTTCCCTGGACTGGAATCAAGCATCCTAGGACCGGCTTCTGGCTATCAGCCGTCATCAGCCAGGATAGCTTGACTCCAGTGGCGTAGTGAGCACGGGTCCCACGTCTGGGAATACCCATCCCACTTAGGGCGAAAAGCGTTACAACAAACAAATGATGGACGGAATGCTGACAATGCATACATTCTCCCCCAGTCAAGAGATCTGGGTTAAATCCATCGTTCTTTTGCCCACTACACCACCCCAGTTTAGACATGGCCATATGCAAATCAGTCTTGACCCTGTGCCTCATGGGAACAGTCCAGCCCGAACTGCCAAGCCATGTCCTCCCTGGACCGGAATCAAGCATCCTAGGACCGGTTTCTGGCTATCAGCCGTCATCAGCCAGGATAGCTTGACTCCAGTGGCGTAGTGAGCACGGGTCCCACGTCTGGGAATACCCATCCCACTTAGGGCGAAAAGCGTTACAACAAACAAATGATGGACGGAATGCTGACAATGCATACATTCTCCCCCAGTCAAGAGATCTGGGTTAAATCCATCGTTCTTTTGCCCACTACACCACCCCAGTTTAGACATGGCCATATGCAAATCAGTCTTGACCCTGTGCCTCATGGGAACAGTCCAGCCCGAACTGCCAAGCCATGTCCTCCCTGGACCGGAATCAAGCATCCTAGGACCGGTTTCTGGCTATTAGCCGTCATCAGCCAGGATAGCTTGACTCCAGTGGCGTAGTGAGCACGGGTCCCACGTCTGGGAATACCAATCCCACTTAGGGCTAAAAGCGTTACAACAAACAAATGATGGACGGAATGCTGACAATGCATACATTCTCCCCCAGTCAAGAGATCTGGGTTAAATCCATCGTTCTTTTGCCCACTACACCACCCCAGTTTAGACATGGCCATATGCAAATCAGTCTTGACCCTGTGCCTCATGGGAACAGTCCAGCCCGAACTGCCAAGCCATGTCTTCCCTGGACCGGAATCAAGCATCCTAGGAGCAAAAAAACGATGGATTTAGGCCCAGATCTCTGTACTGGGGTGAATGTATGACATTGTTCTGCATTCTGTCCATCAATTGTTGTTTTTGCATGATTTGTTCATGTGCAGGAAATTGTCACCTCCTGTGCATGAACAAACCTTTTTAAAAATGCCATTTTGTAACTTCTTTGTGTACTGCATGAAGCAGCACACATGAAAGTTACAAAAGTGCATTTTAGGATTGGTTATGTGCAGGAAGGGACACCTTCCTGTACATAACCAATCCTCCCCTGCACACAGACACCCTTGCACTCTGGTGCAAGGGTGCCTGCGTTGGTGCTAAGTTGTGAAACTTAGCACCATCGCCTGGGGAAACGCAAGGCTGCACCACATCCTTGTAAATATGGTGCAGCCTTGCATTTCTGAAGTGGCGGAGCGTGTCGTTAAGCCCCGGAGGCTAACGACCTGCTCCGCCACTTCGTCGTACATATGGCCCTGAGGGTTGCCTGCCATCGACCACATGATCTCCATCTAAATCATGAGCCTGTATTCATTATATTTCTCCTCTTTTTGACCACATTTCTCACAGGCTAACTCTCACATCCCTGAATTTAGTCTATTTCATCGCTTTCAGCTCTTCGTTTCTGACTTTTCTGATTTCATCTCTTCAACCCCAATCTCTCATTCTAACGTGAACCTTGTTGATTTCATAGTTCCAGGGGAACACACGACTAAAGTCATGAATGATTATTTTCGTTGCATCATTGCCTCAGTCCCATTGACGTCTCCAATCAAATTCCACACATTTCAGTGCCGAAAATATTGACGTTATTACATCTGCCTCACATTCTAAGCCTGATAATGTATATTTTTGCTGATTTGGTATGACCATTTTGCAATGAATGTTCAAGTAGTTGGCAATAGACCCCCACAAAGTTGACCACCAAAATATTCTCTAATGAGGGGTCGGCACCGTACCTACGGGGGTGGGGGCACGCTCCGTACCTACGGGGGTGGGGGCACGCTCCGTACCTACGGGGGTGGGGGCACGCTCCGTACCTACGGGGGTGGGGGTACGCTCCGTACCTACGCGCTGGGGGTTAGAACCATACCTACGCGCTGGGGGTCTGCACCGTACCTACGCGCTGGGGTTCTGCACCGTACCTACGGGGGTGGGGGTATGCTCCGTACCTACAGGGGTGGGGGTACGCTCCGTACCTACGGGGGTGGGGGTATGCTCTGTACCTACGCGCTGGGGGTCTGCACCCTACCTTCGCGCTGGGGGTCCGCACCATACCTACGGGGGTGGGGTGGGGGTACGGCGCATACATGGGGGGGCTGGGGGTACGGCGTTTACTTGGGGGGGTGGGCTGGGGGGTGTTCGGCGCGTATGCGGGCACATGTTTGGACGTCTCCATGGTTGACATGGGAGTTTGCTCCGTACGGTGTTTTTTCCATACGGTTGTGCATTCGGACGGACGGGACGGATCGTACTTGCGCGCTCGGACTTCAGTTTACCGATTCATACGTAAAACTGCCCGGGACATGTCAGACACTTTTTCCGACCCGAGGACGTGACGGGGAATTTTCCCAATGCGATTCGTATGGATTTTTTTACATACGAATCGTACTTGCCAGTTTGTACGGGACTTGTACGATTCGTACGTAAAGAAATCCGCATACGATTCGTACGGATCGGAATCGGCACCTTTGTTGGTACCATGACCTACAGTCTCCAATGGCACATCTTTTTGAAAACACAAAAGTATGGGACCTGCCCCACACACGGGAGCCCGCGCTTCATTTTTTTTTATTTTCACGCCAGATTCGCACTCCCAGCGTGAATTCGGCTATTTAAAAAAAAATGCTTTTAGGGCCCTGGGTGTCCATGTGGGACCCCCTAAACAGGCCTCGGGGGTCAGGGTGTTTCTACCCTGCCCCCTTTCCTTGTTTTTTGCATTTGTTTTACTGATTTCTTGTGCCTCGGTTCTACCGAGGCACAAGATGGCTGCCAACACTTTTTGGTTTGAAGTGTTGACAGCCAATTAGAATGCAGCTCGCCATCAGGAGGGTGCGCGGATCCTCCGTGCCTCTAAATATCGAAACCTTTATTTTTGATTTTCTCAGGATCTACTGAATGGATTTACACCATTTTTAAAAAGGTTGCTTTCTGGGCCAAGCAGTACCTTTTTGCAAATTTTGGGGTACATCCGTGCAGTAGTTTCAGATGTAGCCTTGCATAAAGTTTCCTATGGGAAATTGATTTTTTTGACTTTCTCAGCAACTACCAAACGGATTCACACCATTTAAAAAAAAGGTCTCTTTCTGAACCAAGAGCTACCTTTTTGCCAAATTTGGTGTAATTCCGTTCAGCAGTTCAGGCTGTAGTCGTGTGTAAAGTTTCCTACGGGAAATAACATGGAGAAAACACGTTTTGGAACCCCACTTTTTTCTCGGACCCGGCTTGACGAATCACCCCGAAACTTTCAGGATAGGAGCTGACCGGAGCGGGCCCAACATTTTGAAAATTTCGCGAAGATTCATCAACCGGCGCCAAAGTTATTGGGAAAAGAAAAAACGCTTTTTGAATAGAAACAAGGTCCTAACTATAACTACCTACTGGCGGCCGCCAGTAGGTAATATATATATATATAACTATATCTAAGTATAACGTGCCTGAAACCTATGGTTTTTCCGGGAATTTCAATGGTTTGTTAAATGCTAATTTCTAACTTTAACGTCCCTGAAACCCATTATTTTTTCAGTGAATATATATGTATATATATATATATATATATA
Source organism: Triturus cristatus (assembly GCF_964204655.1). Lineage (NCBI taxonomy): Eukaryota > Metazoa > Chordata > Amphibia > Caudata > Salamandridae > Triturus > Triturus cristatus. Next base: position 1,118,294,373 of record NC_140592.1, read on the forward strand.
TATATATATATATATATATATATATATTCACTTAAAAAACCATAGGTTTCACACATGTTATAGTTAGGTGGATATTTCACTCGTAAAAAACCAATGAAATTCCCCCGTTATAGTTAGTTGAGATAACTATAACTCGCGCGCCCACAATCCTCTGCTCATGACGTCACATATTACATCACTCATGACATGGTCAGTGGCATCACTCATGACATCTCTGATGACATCATCCTTGTGATAGAGTGGCGGTCGCGCAAGTTATAGTTATCTCAACTAACTATAACCGGGGAATTTCATTGGTTGCATCCCGCATCCCCCATTTACAACTTTGTGGCGGGTAGTGCTGTGAGCAGGACCCGCCACAATGTTGTAAATGCATGTTGTGCATTGGCTTGTACAACGTGACCACGCGGGGCCTGCCTCCCTGTGTATGCCAATGTAGGGGGGTACCATCGGTACCCCCGAAGTGCAGCCCCCCACACCCATAGGGCCCACAACGGGCCCCCAAAGCAATTCCTGCATGCCTTTCCATGGCGGAGTCTCTACCATGGAAAGGCATGAAACCGCCAACATCCTAATATGGATGGCCCATATTGTGGGCCTTTTCCGCACGATAGGCAATCGTGACAATTGCCTACCTGCTGAAAAGCAGTGGGCGGTCTTTCCATCCGCCGCGGCCCCCCCCCCCCCGCCATGCTAATGTGTCGGGGATAACAGGCCGTCTGGCAGGGTGTTTTGGCGGGCGGATTGCCACTGCCGGTCAGGCGGTGGCAATCCGCCCGCCATGCTAATGACCCCCTCAACTCTACTCAAGCATGAGTGCATGAGAAGAGCCTGAATGTTTCATTAGTGCACATGTGAGCCTCAATATTTCAATGACTGCATGGGTTGTAAGTGGATGTTAAATGGTTGCATAGGTTCTGCGCAAATGTTATAATGATTGTGTAGTTACAGCCTTGTAAATTTTGTGTTAAATTAAAAAAAGTGTAGAGGAAGGAGAAATGCAGTGAAACAGAAAGAAGAATGAGGTGAGAGAAGTTGATAAGGCCTTTGCTTTGAAGAGGAAGATTTTCATTTTGATTCTAAATAGAATGAAGACCCTTGACAAAATAGTGTTATGCATGGGAGGACAAAACCAGAAGAAAAGATTAGTGAATAGAAGTAACTGTTGTACAGTTTTTAGTGGACAATGGATACATACTTCTTGTACAGAGGCTTTTTTTAACGAGGAAAGCTATTTCTGGGATAACAAATAAGTTCATGCTATTGATTAAAGAGGACGAGGGTATTAAATGAAGAATGGTAGTCCTATATCAAAGGAGGTGATGGTACTTAAAAATGTACAAGAATTTATTGCACAAGAGGTACAAGGAAGGCATAGTCAGGGTCCTGTATACAAATGGGTTTGTAGTAGTGTTTCTAGTATTAGACAGCAATCCTTAGATATATTAAGAAAATTCCTCCATATCTTTCCAAGGTGAAGTTTGAAACACAAAATAAGTTATACCACTCAGCAATCCGAACTTTAGGTAGGAGGTGGTATTATGTGAGAACTCCTTCTTTGGGGCCGATTCCGATCCGGGTCGGAAAGCTCTCCGACCGACCCAGATCTGGAGTGTTTTCCGACTGAGCCGGAGTGCTGCAGTCCGACCGAGAGAGTACGATGCGGCCGTATGCTGCCGGACTTGGTTCGGTAGGACTCCCATAGAAGTCAATGGGAGCCGGTCGTACGACGCGTACATGGGCTCCATTGACTGAATGGGTACGTCTCACACCAGGGCGCCCCCTACAGTGGGTACGCATCGGTGCCATCTGCACCGTACATGCCTGTGTTGGGGGGACCCTTGGGTCTCCCCCTGTGTCCGAGTTGCAGGGCTGCAGGTGTCAAAGGGTCCGACGCAGACCCCCAAAGGCAACTTCCTGGACCTTTTGCGAGCCGGAGTGTCCGGCTCGCACTGGCTGTCCGACGCGTGCATCGTACTGGCTCGGTCGTAAATCGCATCCATTGCACGCCACGGTTAGCTTACAGCTGAGGCATACGTAGTGGTTCAGACCTTGAAAAGACTCGGTGAGTGAATTTCACATAGCTCGCATCGTACTTGCTCGCTCGTACAGCTGTATGAGTCGGGCGGAAAACACGCATACGGCTCGTAGTTTTTCCAGGCAGATCGCGTTCGGTGCCCTTCCGACCCAGATCGGAATCGGACCCTAAATGTTTACTCAAAATAAATAGAGCACTTTTGCATGGTAGTGTGGTAGACGTAGGAAAGGTTTGTGCTGATGTGCAGTTTTGGTCCTGATCAGGATTCTAGGAAAAAAAGAGTTCTTAAGAGGAGGAATTGCAGAACAACACACATATATTACAGTTGATTGTTTTAAAAAAGAGATTGCAAAACTTAAAACAGTGTTCTGTGAAAAAACAGATTATGTTTGTATATGAGGTTGATGCACTTACTAGAAGATTGAAACACAGTCTGTTGAAGTATATTTAAAAAGTGTTAAATATATTTTAATAACTGGCAAAAGTTACCTTTGTATTTATTTGTAGAGGGACAGTCTGATTTGTCTTTAGGGCAAGGGATTTGTAAGTAGTGTTACAATAATTTGGAAAATAATAAAATGAAAAACACATAGATATTACATATTAGGTATCCATTTTGTAATTTTATAAAAAAGATGCCTGGTAATGTAGACAAACTATGAAGAGGCCCCCAAAAAAATCAATAGTTGCTATTCTTTCCAGCATTGCAAAGGGTTGTTATGGACTGCTCTCCAGCACTCACTACAACTCCACAATCGGTGCAGTATGATGCCATCGGGGAAACTGTGGAGCTAAATATTTGAGGTGAGAATGGACTTTTGAATGAACTCTCTGCTTTGGTGTTGTTGTGCTGCTATTGAAGTCGAGGGTCCTTCAGCTTTGCGTTGTCTTCTTGCTGTTCAATATAAAAAAATATAAAACGGGGAAAAAATACCATGTATGATTTTTGGCAGCATTGTGAATAACTGTAACACACTGCTCACCAGCATTCATTACAACAGTACAGTCCATGCAATACATGGCCATTCTTGAAAACTCTGTTGCAGCAGTCTGCACCTCTGAAGGGACTTTCTTTCTGGGAATTGTTGTTGCTGGTGCCACTGATGTAGATGGTCCTCCAGCTTCCCTCTACTTGATTGCCAGTTATAGATGTTTTCTATGTTAGGTTTTATGATGTTACACCATGGACGTCATCCCACATGAATATTTTGTGTTCATCTCTCTAGTGTTGTGGATATTTTCACAAAGTATGCATTGTATTAGGTTTAGAGCAGTTTTTGATTCTATTATGGGTGTTTGTAGTTATGTTGTATTCATGAGTTCAGATGTTGAAAGTTATTTTTTTAATTGTTGCTAAACAGCTGCACTCAAACTTTGGTTAAAATATGTTTAACTATCTGTTTTACATTTTGTCATTTGTACTTGTGACTATTGATGTCATTGCGACCTTCGGTGTTACTGTGAAGAAGGAAAATGCATTTTTGATGTAGTTATTATGAAAAATGTATACTAAGGGGAACATTAAATCAATATCCTACTAAATAGCTACAGTGAAACTTTATGTAAGATATGTCTATATAGGTGTTTTATACTTTGTCCAAAACACCCGGTATTTGCAGTGTGTCCTTGGCAATGGCACTCATAGAATCATAAAGGCACTACCTGTGCAATCATCAAGGATGTCCTTTCTCCACCACTCTGCAAAAGCGCCTTCTGGCACAATACGCGTTAGGGGATGAAGTCCCCTTGGCTATTGAGGGTCATTGGGGGCACACTACCCCACCTGTTACCTCAAGCAAATCCCACACAGTCAGTTTGCTAAGAGGTCTTCGGAGCCCACACACCCTTTCTGCACTACTGTGCAAATACATCTCCTGGCACACTACTGGTTGAGGAAGGAAGTTCTCTTGGATGCTTAAGGACCTTGGGGACCAAGAAGCCCTCCTGGATCTTTCTGTTAGTCCTACACAGTGGGATTCCTTAGAGCTGGTCAGAGTCCCTACCCCCTTTCCACACCATTCTGCAAATGCCATTTCTACTTTTAAAAAAACATAGAAATTCACTGAAAAAACCAAAGGTTACAGGTAAATTATAATTAGGAATTAGCATATAAAAAACCTTAGAAATTCAGTGAAAAAACCAAAGGTTATAGTGACAATATAGTTAGGCTCAGATTTCACACGTACAAAACCAGAAAAATTTAGCAGTCATAACTCACACCCCCTCAATGCACTGCTTATGACCTCAGATATTACATCACTTAAGACATGGTCACTGACATCACTGATGACATCTCAAATGAGTGAGCGGGTTGGTGCGATGTGGAGTTTTAGCATCGTTGTCAAGGCTGTTGTTGATGGGGATGTGAGGACCTTAATTTAAGTAGTGCGTCGCACTGTGATGGTTCTAAAGGCGCATCGGTGTCTCTGAGCAATGCAACAGCAATGATGCACCGGTTCTAGTCAATGCAACAGGGGCAATGGTTCTGATCTGCGCAGTGGTGGTGATCCGTCAGTGCTGAGCCACACAGTGATGGTATTGCTGTGGTTCTTTTATCCACAGCAGGAGTGATGCATTGGTTCTGCTGAAGCAATCACAGTAGGCCTACTTCCAAGGGTCTGGGACCAGGGGAGCACCACTTGGGGGGCAGTCTCTCAAATGGCAGAGTCCATGTGCAAATGCAGGATGGTTTGAATCATTGTATGCTGCTGAGACTTCAGATCAGGAGGCCAGCCAACTAGCCCATAGAGTCACTTTGGGGTCTGGGGACAAGTGATGAAGGTCCAGTCCTTCTCACCCAAGCAAGGAGGGCAGCAGGCAGTAGGTCAGCAAGGCAGCAGTTCTTCGAGACCAGCAGTCGAGCAGAGTGGCAGTCTTCCAGCAGCACAGCAGTCCTTACTTGCTGGCAGAGTATCCACCAGTCTAGAAATGTGCTGAAGTGGTAGGGTCTGAGCTCCTGTTCTTATACCCAGTGGTGTCCTTGAAGTGGGGGAGACATCAAATGTGTCTTTGAAGTGCACAGATGTCCTCCTTTCCTGCCCTGGCTCCCTTTGTGTGGGGACAGGACACAGCATATTCATTGTAAGTGTGACTCTGTGCCCAGCCTTTCCCTCCCATCCCCCCAGAATGGCGAATTAAGTCACACATAACTACCATTGTGGGTGGCTGTCTAGAGGTAATCCAGAAGTTGTCGCCTAGCCCAGGCATGCAATTAGAGACAGGCTGGGCTAAGGGAAGAAATATGATAACTTTCTAAAAGTGGCACTTTCAACATTATACTAATCCAACTTCACCATTACGGAGGATTTATCATTGCAAGTCCATAGGTACCTAACATGACAGATGTACTCCCTCTCAATTAGGACTTGCAGCTTATGAAACATAATAAGGAATCCCCAATGTTATCCTATGAGAGGGGTAGGCCTCGTAGTAGTGAAAAAACAAATTTGGAAGTTCTTCACTAGCAGGACAGGACTTAAAAGTACATGTCCTACCTTTCAATTTCACAGCACCCAGCTCTATGGGCTACCTAGGACCTACCTTAGGGGTGACCTATATGTAATAAGAGGAGAGGTTAAGACTTGGCAGTGGGACAGTGCCTTCAGGTTGCAATGGCAGACCTGGGGCAAGTTTTAGAGTGCTAGTTAGTTGGGTGGCACAATAAGTGCCGCAGGACCACTGGTAGCATTGAAATTGCAGGCCCTGGTATGTGGTATAGTATGTGTTATACCACTCTACAAAGAACTTACTTAGAAGTAAGTTCAAGCTGCCAATTACGTATTTGCCAATCAAACCATGTTTAGGGGAGTGAGCACAAGCACTTTAGCACTGTTTACCATTGGTAAAGTGCATAGGGGCCTAAGGCCAACAAAAACAAATTTGGCTAGATTGGAAATAAGCAGACTAAAGGTTTGGGGGAAGACCACCCTAAGGCTGACATGTCTAACATACAGGCATACTGCTGTACATACTCCAAAGTGCTTTTGTCAACAAGCTCCTATGTGCTTGGTGTTCTATTTATTTCTTCTATTTATTCATAGTTTAAGTAGCAGATAATTTTTGATTTCCATACTAGGATTTAAAAAATCATGGGGAATTGGTAAATGGTGCTATTTGATTTTTTCCTTAGAATATAGTATGTTAATTTTTTTTTATGGTTTGGTAGTGATTTGTTGGCAATTTTGGTTTCATTTAAATTAGTCTGTAGGCTATGGATTATGAATATTACGGGCCTTGCATATTTTGAAAGAGATGGACTTCATTAGAAAATGTTTTTTCATGTGTTCCGTTGGTTTTTTAATGTTTCTGTTTTAGAGTGTATGCCAGAGCTATTGATGAAAACCTGATACCTGTGTTCTTTTTGGAAGACCTATGAATTGGTGCAGTGAAATCCGGCAATGGCTCGTGGGTGGCAGGGCGGGCGCGAGGGGGACTAGCGTTGGGGTATTGAACGCAATATTTAAAAAAAGAAAATTACCTTACCTTGCCACTGGGTACCACATCCCTGCTCCTGCTCTCCTGCATCCGCCTCAAGGAACAGGAAGCACAGCCAGGCTACCCTGACCAATCACAACGCTGCAATGCAGCATTGTGATTGGTCTGAGCACTGTGACACGACACTCAGCCAGGGCCTGGAGGGGGGGGCATGTTCTCCAAGCAGGCTGTAATGCAGACTGCATCGAGAACAGGGAAAGTGCCCTTGACTGTTTTAAGGGTGGCCCAAGATGGCCGACAAAACAGTCATTGTGCACTTAGGAGTGGGCAAACCACTCCTCCCCTGCCCTGATCTGAGAGCAGACCAGCCTCACCTACCCGCCCGCCTGCAAAGCAGCAGGAAGCATAAAATGATAATATTATCATTTCATGTTCCATACTTTACACTGCCTAAAAACAGTGGGGCAATGCTCCTCCGCCATAGCGGAGAAGTCGCAACTGAATTGGTGTAGATTAGGATGGTGTCTTCCTAGTGTGGTTTTATGGTAGAAATGGCATCTTTCAGCACCATTGTTTACTGGCTTTGTGGTTAGTTGTACTTTGGCAGATATTCCGCTATAGATTGTGAAACCTGTCCTGGCTTCTGTTCCCTGAGTCGTGCAGGCAACCAATCCAATTGTCTTCAAAGTTACCAAGAAATGGTTAATTTTATCCTCATTGTTTTTTAAGTAAGGAGAAGACGATTAGTAAATCTTAATGTATTGTAATTGATGGGGTAGGTAAAAGGTGTATGCTATTAATTTTTATTTCAAATGTGAATCAGCTGTCTGCGGCATATTCTATGAGAAGGATTGTTAAGTTGCTTGGTTAAAGTGAAACTAGCAACATTGAATTTGGGTGTTGCGAAATATGTTTGTGTTGTTATAGATCATGGTGTGCTCAATGTCGATACCTAATTTTGCAGGGGAGTATTCATATTTTTTGGTGTACTATGAATAAGAACTCATGGTATTTGCTTATTGAATAGGAGTCAAATAATTAATGGTTGGTATTTTGTTATTGCCCATGTATTAATAAATAGTAGGGTCATGTTGTAAATTAGACTTTATCTAAAGAAATTGGAGAATGAGTTCATTAAGTTCAAATACCTCTTGTTCGTAAACACTTTCATATTATTTTTACTCTTTTTATTGTATATTGGCGCCTGAGAGATCGTAGGGGCATATTTACAAGCAGGCGATAAAAAATGATCACCGCTTATGCGGCCGTTTTCGGCCGAAAAGCGGCGATAATTTTATCGCCTAATTAGCAAGGTCACGTTATCGCGTGAAAACTTGCTTTAGCGTGGAGATTCTTTACGCCCAGCTTTGCATCTCTAATGAGATGCAAAGTGGGCGTTCCTGACCTAACATGACAGGAGAAATGTCGCTAAGCGACATTTCTCCTATCATCAAGCCCCACGCTATGCAGCATAGCGTCAGGAAAAGTAGCGATAACCCCTGTTATCGCTACTTTCCTTACGCCTGCTTCAGGACTGACTTAGCCCTGATATCCTATGGATGGTGGATATCATGGCTAAGTTTGTGAGTCCCTATCATCAAGCTAACGCCACATTGCGTGAGATTATCGCTGGGTTTCCAGCGATAATCTCATGTTAGGCAGTTAGCGTGAGGATTTTTATCACTGAAGAGATAAGCGTTGCTAATAGCACGCTATCTCAGCGATAAAAATCCACGTTACCCGGCGATAATTATCCTCACGCTAAGAGCGCTGAGCGATAATTAGCGCCGGGTGTTGCTGATATGCCCCTTAGTTGTTTGTTTCGCGTATAAATGTTTGTAATGTGTTTCCTTCTATTCACAAGAACCAGAAATAAAATACTGAGTCATGCTTCAGTTGTGTACCTCGGAATTCTTTGCTATTTCTCTGAAAAGTTAAGGTGCTTGCAACACTCCAATTCCAATGCGGCACGGTAACAATCTTAAACGCATTTTACTTATTGCTAAAGAAAGGAATTCTCTGCATTTGGCTTCCTTCTCTACAAGCCACAATAATATAACACATTTAACGTTTATGACTTTGGCTATAAATAACCCCAATGACTTCAAGTGAAATGGAAAATGTTATTGTTAGACATCATAGTTAACTTTTATGCTAAGCAGAAAAAACTCTTGGAAGGGCTTTTGACAGAATAATTGCATGACAGTCTTTTAGTCTACTTCATACATATATTTATAAGTTAAAGTAATGGGCTGGATCACAATACAAATGGGCTACTTGTCATGGGAGGCATGCTGACTACAATAGTGATATGGGTTATTTACTGCCTAATCATGTGATGAGATGCAGTTGCCATTTTGCATTGACTCTGTCACAGGAGCTCACTGTGCTTCTTTCATTAATAATAAATATACATTCCCTTTGTACATCCATTTCTGTAAAGCAGGCTCGCAACAGAATTCACCAGCAAATCACTGCGAGACACATCTGGATATATATGTTTGTCTGCACAGTTATTTGCAATGCTTCGAACTTCAGAGTAGAAACCTAGCATCTTTTGTCAGCAAGAGAGTGCTGTGTAGCATTGTTGGGCTGCAAACATCTGTTTCACGTCACATTTCTCTGTATGAATAACAGGTTGAGAGTGGATCTGGAATGGGTTTTCTGCATGGACCAATGTAGTGCTCCCTCTGTTAGCCTGGCTGTGCACCTAGTAGGCTTCATTTTCCTTTGCACACGTTACTATGTAAACACGTTTGCACATTGTACTTTCACACAGAACCTGCATATGTTTTCGTGTTTTGCTCTTTTCCTGGGATTTAGTCTCAGCACTACTGACAACGTCAAACAACAATGTCCCTTATTATTCTTTCTGGCCAGGCACTAGCACATAGACATAATCCAAGATTGCAGCTGATGTGTATGTGTACACATGTCCTAGCATAATGTACGTGAGCCACACACACAAGGAACGAGAATTCTGAGACAAGAACACTGTGTTCGCTGAGATGTAGAGCATCCATCTGTGCTGGTCTGCTGATAATTCCAGAAATCTTTCATGTAATCATTTAGCTTTACTCGCAGGGGAGTTATTTTGTCTTATAGAATGACAACACTTTTCATGGTATATGGATTTTTTACCTTGCTAACAGTATTCTTTGTATGCATTTGTTTTCTAATTGTGGTACGTATAGTGCATTTCGGAGCACAATAGTTTAATACATATTCTAAACTTCCTTTGTGTCTCTTGTTTATCTTATTCTACAAGTACAAGTGAGAGAGTGAAAGGGTGAACAATGTATGTTCTTTTTTACCTTCCCTAACACGATGTATCTGATCAGCATTGAGATGGAACATTGCTCTTACTTCTTTCATGGTTTACAGATGAATAAGTATTCTTCTGTAAATATGGTCATAGGAATATCATGCTGCTGTGTAATTCTATGGTATAATGTTACTGTTCTCCCCATCACTCTAGAAATACTCATTGTCAATCCCTTACACACGCAAAAAATGCAAAAAGACGCAGAGATTTATTCCTCCAACTGAACATATTTTTATATTTCATACTCATTTCCATTATCACCAACATTTCCAGGAGTACAGCAGGAAAGCTCTGCCAGAAGTGTTTTCAAGTATACTACTGGAAATGCCAGGGGATTATCGCAATGAATAGTATTTCCACTCTTCTCACCAAAGTCTGCACAGGGGTAATAGAGCCCAGTGTGCAAATGTACACTTTTTCCTGTGGCGAAAGTTCTTCCACTGCACCCTTACAAGATCTGGGATACTGTACCACTTACACTTCCTGTAAGGGGAGCTACTTCAATTCTTAGAGTAAAATTCTGACCGAAGTAGGGGAATGCCTAGAAACATATATATTTTTAGGCGTTCCCAAACTTGCGAGACAAATCATGCCTTGGACATCACATTTTTCTTCTTGTGGAATAGAAATCCAAAGTAGTAGTAGCAGGCACAGCCGGGACAGGTAAGAGCTGTGGAGTGGTGGGGAGAGGGCAGGTGGAGCGGGGGAAAGTCAACATACAACGGGATAGGGAAAATAAATAACTAAATCAAACAACTTACGTTGCGCTTGCCGCATCGGCGATGTAGCGATGCGGGGATCGCAAGATAAGTGGTTTTATTTATTTAGTTATTTTCCCTATTTCCGTCATCTGTCGACTTCCCCCCGCGCCCGCCCGACCACTCTTACTTGAACCGGCTGTGACTAGGTAGTAGTACCATCTAGCCCTATCAAAAATCCCTTTGTGAATTCCTGGTATATGCCTGCATGTTTACAATCAAATTTACCCTTGTGAAACAGATCTTTTGTGTTAAATGTCCTTCAAGTAGTGGCCTTACTTGACTGAAGCACTCTATCAACACTCTGGGGCAGATTTACAAGCCTCTTGCTACAATTTTGTCCACCGTTGCGTCACTTTTGTGATGCAGCAGTGACGTAAACAATGCAGCATATTTACAATGTGATGCATCTAGGGAGATGCATCACGATGTAAAGCTCTGCATCACATTATACCTGCGTCAGGTATAATGTATGAAGGGTGGGCGTTCCCACGCAGGAAAACCTCCTAAAAGTGACGCTGTGAAATCTACAAGATTTCGCTGCACCACTTCCAGGACGCCACTGCTTCAAAACGTTATGCCTGCTTGAGCAGGCGTAAGGAGTGATGCACTACATGAAGTATAGAGCTTAACATGCATTGCTGGAATTGCGTTGTGCTACTTTTGGGCTGTCATGTGCCCATAGGGACATTGTCGTTTTCACTAACTTAGCATGAGCACGTTGCAGCTTGCCTGCTGCTTTGCGCACGTTACTACACGTTTTTATTTTTTGCAATATTTTCCATGGTTGCTGTCACATGAGAACTCATCGCTGTGTTCACCCTCTGCATGTTCCTGGGATTTTGACAGAACAAAGTCAAACAACAATGCCCCTTGTTATTTTCTTCTGGCCAGGCCTTAGCCCTTAGACAAAACATTCCAATGCAGCTGTTGTTTGGCTGTACTTTGGTTTTTAGTGCGGTACACGAATAGGTGGTACACACTTGGAGAGGGACCTTTGCAGGGAGAAGAGCGAGACAGCACCTGTGATGTAGATCTACCATCTAAAGGCTAAGGTATAGGGTCTGCTGACAAAGCCCAGAGATCTTCTATTATATATTAATACTTCTTCTTAGCAAGGGGAGGGAGGTTAGGCACTATAGTCTTTTCTCCATTGTCTTTCTATGATGCCATCTCCTTTCATGATATATGGACTAGCTGCTATGCTGACTATATGTGTACTATGCATTTTCCTGCTTGTCGTGGCATGTATACTGCATGTTGGGGCACGTTAGTTAAAATAAATATTTTAAACTGTTTTGTGTCTCTGTCAGATCTTATTGTGGACAAGTACAAGTGTGCAAGCAAAAGGGTATATCTTTTTACCTCGATTCCTGAGAGATCTTGGAGTTTTGTGCTCTGGGGTATCTAATCATTTGTTTCTCTGTGAGTGAGTAGGAGAGCAAGTGAGACACTCTAACTGGTAGGTCTTGGGTTTGTGGTTACTAAGGTGGTAGGAATACCCAGTTCCTTTACACCAAGGTCCCATATTCCTGAAAACATAGGGGGTCATTATGATGGCAGAAGGCCCGCCACCGCCAGCCATGCGGCAGTGAGCCTTCCGCCATCGGACCGTGATTTTGCCCCCACCAAATTAGGATGGCGGGGGAATCCGACCGCTAACATGGCAGGAGCAAAAAACGCTCGCCACGGATCCGCCACAGGCAATCGGTCCGATTGCCTGGTGGAGCAGTCAACATCCGTAAAATGGTGGCGTTGCCTAGCAGGCACCATCCGCCAAATTACAATGCTGCTTCCCTGCCAGCCGGTGTATGGCGGTGGAACCACCATTCAGAGGCTGGCGGGGATTGGTTTAGGGGGCCAGTTGCGGGCCCCCCTTGTGTTGCACTGGGTAACCCCTACATTTCGCTGCACTAAGTGGCAGGCACCGTGTGGTGCCTGCCATATAGTGCATTGAAATACACAACCTGCATTTTTAACATCAATCGATCCTACAGGTTTTTTGTGCGACAAAAGGAAGTTGCATGCACCTTTGTGTTTATCATTTATGGATGATCTTAATAAAAATGCAACCCCCATCCGAGTCATCATTGCTCTGAGTGGTGAAATATTCCCTATTGGCTCTCCTATTTGTTTAGCGAGTCTCCCTTATGTGCTTGGTGAGCCATACTCATACACTTTTTGGATTTTATTGTATTAGGGATTATATAGAGTTTGTCTACTCCTTGCGAAACCTGATGCTCTTTCGCATGGCTGAGTAAAATGATACCCTATTTTACATGGGCGGTCGAGTGTGTGTTTGTTCTTCACGCGGTTTATGTTGGAAGAATATTGGTCTTGTGGGTGGTGTTTGAGGCAGTGCTCAAATCTAGTGTGGTGTTGGAGTTGTGGATGTGCTTTAAAATTGCTCTTAACAAAGATATGCGTGAGGAATAAATAGTATAGTATATGTAATGACATATCTTATATTTACATTGGGCTTAACTCTGCATCACATGCTTTCAAAATTAACTTTATAAAATCTTCTTCTTTCTACAAAGGGGCACTTCAAATATTTCTTGATGAAATTTGAATTTATGGACAACATTGTAATGTAATGGCAACTAATGTGTCATCCTATAAATACATAAAGTGACATAAAACAAAAAATTGTGAATATGAACTAGTACAATACATGAGTACCCTAGGCTGTTATAATGAGAACATATCCTGCTGCCACTTCATGAGTGAATACTTGGAGACTAATAGATGTTTCATTAGTTTCTTGCTGAAATGACACTTCCGGGAATCCTGGCACTCACTGTGTAGTTAATGGGCATAGAAATAAAAAAGCAATCGAGCCCATGCAAGCGTTCTGTGTGAAGTGCACCAGGATCCTGGCTGTTTTACTCTGGCCCTTGGGACTCTGCAGTTTTGTCATCAGTCTCCATTTTGCTGAGTTGTTTTCAAAGCGTTCAATAACATTTGGCCTTGGGAGCCTCTCATCATCCCCTCACTTCAGACACTTTTTACATGTTTGATGGTGATTAGGGTTGCAGACAGCAGTGCTGAGGTATGAGTCTGTCTGCAGATAATTAGATGTGACCTGTATAAAAGTGTTTGCTAAGCTACTGAACTCCATTGAGATTTGAGTAGGCATTGCTCTCTGATCCCTTAAGAATAATTGTTTGCACACAGAGCTCCAGAAAAGGGCACTTTATCCTCTAGTTTTCTGCAGGAAAAAATGTTTTACGTCAAGGTAAAAAAAATGCCTGAAAGCATATTTACCGAACCATCCTGATAATGAGCTCATACTCTATCAAGTCCCCTCTAGATTTCTGCTAATGTGTCCAGATGAAAACTTGATAGCGTTGCCGGCGGGAGTATTCTTCTGATGTGTGGATGCTTGCCGGGTGTGCTTGGACAGAAGCCAGACAGCTGAGAGCATCAACGAACCACACATTGAAAGCAGCGCCTTTTCACTCTAGCAACATTGTGGATATTGAGATGACAAATAACTCAAAACATGCGCAAATATATTCAGCAATTTACCAGGAACAGTGAAATGCACACCTCACACTGACAAACTGATCATCTTGCCATGGATCACTGTAGAGTTGTTCATTACTTGCCAGTACCTAAACATTTGGTTGCATTTGCTGGTTGATGTTCTAACGATCAATTGACAGGGCAAGGTCAGAGCAAAAAGAAGACTATTTGGATGGCGATCAATAATGTGATATATTTTTTTTTTTTAGAGGAAGCAAATGTGAACTCAGGATTGCAAGTTTCAATAACTTGCAAACCGACATAGGATAATCTATTGAATACCACTGAATGGTAATAATTACATTTACATAATTACAGTTGAGTGAAGTTGCGCACAGCCACAACTCGGGCTGCGTGTTGGAGTGTGTTAGACTTGATGGCCTTAAAGTCATCTTCCTCCTACTTTTTGCCTGCCTTCCTCCATGGTAATATTGGTTCGTCCCCAATTGGCATATTTATTGTACTTATATGTCCCTAGTTAAGTGCACTACATGCGGCCAGGGCCAGTAAATTCAATGCTACTAGTGGGCCTGCAGCCCTGTTTGTGCTTCCCATATAAGTAACCCGTTAACCATGTGTGAAGTTTTATACTGCCATATTGTGCTAGCAAGAAGATCGTTTTGTCCGGCCGAAACCTTCCCTTTTTTGTTTATATATATGTCACCCCATAGGTAGGCCGTGTATAACCCAGAGGACATGGCGCAATGTATTTAAAAGGCAGGACATGTACTTTTAAGTTTTACATGTCTTGGCAGTGAAAGACTGCCAATTTTGTTTTTCACAACAGCAGGGCCTATCTCTCTCACAGGATAACCTTAGGATTCCCTTATTTCATCTTTTAAGTGTAATTCCCAATTGTGAAGAGATAGATTTTTCAAGTTTGGTGTCGCTGGACTCCCAATTTAAAATCACAACTTATGTTGAGGTTGGACTTTAAACTACAGTTTGGAAGTGTAACTTTGAGAAAATTAGCATTTACTTGCTTTAACCATTTTGTGCCTGCTGCCTGCCTCTGTTCAGTCTGTGTTGGGTGACAGCTTGGCTTTGTGTATTCCCCCCCCAGACAGCCATCCATCGCGGTCGGCCTGAACTTTTGACGTTGTCCTGGTCCAGTGCAACCAGATATCCCAAAAGGTACTTATTGCTTCTAAGCACTATTTCTACATTTATTCTTTAAAATTTCAGATCTTGACTTCAACACATTGGATTTTTGTTGATTTAGTCTTGTTTTATTTATAAAATTATTCTTTATTTTTCTTAATTGGTTTCTAAACTTTTTGGGGTGTTTTCTCTGATTTACTGTTTAAGTGTTGCACAAATACTTTGCATATTGCCTCTTAAGTTAAACCTGACTGCTCCATGCCAAGCTTTCAGAGGGTGAACACAGGATATTTGAGGGTGTGTTGTGACTTACCCTGACTTTGCTTGTGGGTCCTGCTTGGACAGGGTGCATACGCCTCTCAAACAGAAACCCAATTTCTGACAGTGTGTATGTGGATATTGACTCGAACAGGAAGTAGTTGGAGCCTCGCAAATGCCTGTCCATTGCAGTTCTTCTATCAACAGCAGAACAGGTTTCTGGCCTCGCTGGGGGTAAGTTGTTCCACAAGGATTGCTGGTTTCAGTAGTTTGGTTTGTAATATTTCATTGTTGTTGTGTGGGTTGAGATGTTTCTTTCTGGCATGCTCTCAATCAATCAGGGATTTGTGAAGCATGCTACTCACCCTTGAGGGTCTGCAGGCGCTGGGGGGTGCGTGCAGCTCTGAATCAGCCACCGAGACTGGTCTTGAGGCTCTTCCTGAAGGTGTGCAGACTGGAGGAATGTCTGATGTTGATGGAGAACTCATTCCAGGTCTTGGCCGTGATGTAGGAGAAGGCTCTTCCATCCGCTCTTCCTCTGCAGATGCATAGGGTTTCTGCGAGGTTAGCGGAGCGGAGGTCTATCTTTCGGTACGGTGTAGCAAAGGTGTTATGGGCCTTATACAAGCAAGAAAAATGGGCCCAGTTTCCCTGAGTCAGTCCTAGAAGATAGTCATAACTGTGGTGCTGTTAGCTCCTTGCATATCTGACCTCAGATCAACTACACCTACTGCACTAATCAAAGCTAAGTCACTTTTTATGGTCTCCAAATTCCTTATTCCATGTGTCTTTCTTGTCTCTCCTTTCTATCGCTATTCCTCTCTCCTCTCATCTGTTTCCTCTCTTTCTTACTCTGTCATCACTATTCCTTTCTAGTCTGCCTCTCTCTTTCATACATCTCACTTCATTCCTCCTGTTCTCTCTACCCTACGTTTAATCATCTTATTCTTTCTCTTGTACCTCCTTCTTACCTGAACCTTCTTACACGTATGGCTTAAATTAACTAATACATAAGATAAATAAAATTAAAAAATATACCTCCTTGTCTTTTCACTCCACAATCTCCCCTTTATTCTTATTTTTCTCTTTAAAAGATATTTTTTGGTTTTTTTATATAGCGTGAACTAGACCTGAGGATATCAGAGCGCTTTACATGAGCATCAGTTTCATTACAGATGGACACATTCATTTTTGTTAGACATGGGGAGATTAAGTGCTTGCCCAGAAACACAGGATGTTGAGCGTCATTGCCGAGACTCGACCCTGGTTCCCCAGCTTCGAGGTCGACTACTCTAGCCATAAGGCTACATCCTCTCCCCTGATGACTTGCGATGTCTGTTGAATTGATTCTGTTTATTAAGTTGTTTCGGGTAACCCCGTTCCAAATTAATAAGCACATGTCTGGCAATACACTATTGCAATGTTCAGTTATCAGTCCCAAGCACACATCGTGTCAAGCATGCACACTAACTCAAACCCTGTATTCCTCATGATTTCTGCAAACGTAAATTTAGATTAATTCATCTTGCAAGGAACTGCATAAGCATGTCCTCGGAAACAGGAAGTCCCAACATGCAGAAAAAAGCAACAAACTAGTTGAACAGTGCCAATGGAAAACACTGTGAAAAAAACATAGAAATAGAAATCCACCATATGCCAAGTGAGGTTTTGAAAGGAAGCACTATCAAAACAAATCTTATAATATTTTGAATAACACATACATCATAATGATTTTGTATCCTAAGACTACAAAAGGCTCAATATAAATACAATATATGTTTAAGGTTGTCGACCAAGAACATCTTTGTCAAAATATCATCTCACACAAATGTTGTGTGCTAAATAGTATCTACAAAAATATTACCCTTTGAGAATTAGTAGAAAATGTATGCCAAATGAGACACTATTTTTGCAATTGATATTTAGGACACTAAATACGTGTCAGACATTCTTTGTGCACACATATTCTGACGTACAACTGTGTTTATATTTGACACACAGAAAATGCTAAAATCCAAAACAGTCCTCCTTGTTGCCAGCAAGGCTAAATATTAGGCTTGATTCGCAAACAGTGACATCTCACCACTGATCCCGCAGCTTTCTACTAAGGAGCTGAGGCAACTAAAACCATGATCTCCACTAATAACTTTTCTTGTGACATACACTGTTTGGAAGGTTGATGGGTCAGACAACTTTTAAAGTCCTACAATTTATATGTAAGTGGGAAAAATTGGGTTGTTGGATGACTAGGGTGGGAGCCCTGGTGAAGCAGCAAGCACAATCCTTGTCTGGGTGAGGCACAAGCCAGCCCTAAATTAATCCTATGCTCAACCCTTTGGGAGCATGGCACAGAGCAGTCAGGCTTAACTGAGAGGCAAAGTGTAAAATACTTTTGCAGCATTTCAAACAGTAAGATCGGGGAAACATCACACAAGAAAAATCCCTCATCAATTTAGAAAAATATAACATATTCTAATAATTAAAACAAGACTAAAAAATCAAAAATAAAATCAGCAGAAATGAAGATAAGCAATTTTAAAGATTTCAGAGAAAATAGCACCATAAAATACAAAGCATCAGCTCTAAATATTTGGTCTCACCAAACCAGGACAAATTCACAAGTGCAGGCTGACCGCGATAGAGGGCGGCCCAGCTACAGAGACCCATTTAGGTGCACTGAACACAGTACCTTAAATCCTGCTACGCAGTCTGCTCAGCATTGCTTTTCAAGACTTTCCGTTATTCATCGTCTGTACTGGGAAGCTGTGTGGTGTATCTTGGAGGAGCTTTGGTCGCTTTGCGCGGATTCTGATGAGCTGGCAGCTCTGGAACGAGGCTTCAACTCTGAGCACTGTGTCATCTGCACTTGATTCACCTTTGACTGCGTGTGTATTAACAATATACACATTCTCTAAAATATAATATTGACAGAAAGAACAGGAGTTTTTGATTTATACTTTATCTGGTCTCTAGTGTTATAGAAGCATCTGTTGTATGGAGATATGTTTTGCTTATTAATTATTCGGATTCCTCTATGTCTCATAGAGGTCTCCTAACTAGCTGCAGCTGGTGCAGGTAAGAGCAGTGGGGCTGGGTGGGGGGAGTCAACAGATGATGAGTGAAATGAAAAAAAGAAAACCACTTACCTTACGCTCGCCGCATCACCGAGTCAGCGATGTGGCGAGCGCAAGGTAAATGTTTTTATAAAAAATATATATTTTTGCTCATCAGCGTCTGTCTCTCCCCTCTCCACACCACCGCTCTTATCTGCACCGGCCGTGGCTGCTCTGATCTTCAATGAGTCCCACAGGACTGCTATTTCTTTATTATATGTTGACCCTAGTCTCAATGGGCATATAGGGTAGTCCCAGGGTTAGGTTATAACTTTCATAAAGTTGCATTTTCAAATTGCAATTTAAAATCTGGCTTTATCAGGTGGGAAGGTTTTTTCATTACAATTTCAAAGACACCAAACATGAACTGTGTACCTGTTCCCATTTGGAAATTACAGCATATTAAATTAAATAAATTAACTGCAATGTTATCCTATGAGAGAGGTAGGCCTTGCAATAGTGAAAAACAAAACAGATTTTCACCATCAGGACATATACAACTTAAAAGTGAAGTCAGCAAAAAATGAAGGAGTGAAGGCAAAAGTCTGAGCATGACCCTGCAGAAAGGACCCAGTCCATTAGTAAGTGTCCCGGTTTTCCATTCTTATTGGTATTTCATACAAATAAATATTAACAGGAAACAATGTGCTTCCTGTCTATATTTATTTTTGAAAGTTGAAAAATATAGAATGTTTGTTTCTTGTGAGTGACTATATGTTGTCCTTCAGGAATCCTAGGCCAACAGCTGAGTAGATAGAGATCAAGAGAAGTTAAAAAAATAGGTACATATGTTAATAGGCATCTGTTAATATACATTTGTATATAATGCTGACATTTACCTGTGGGAGTACTGTTTGTTATATTTGGCTGCTTGATTTGCTAAAAAAACAGCCATGAAAGTATGGGTGCATGTCTACGAGTTAAATAATGTAGAACTATATCATTTTATGACTTCATATTTTCTCAAAACACAAAATAAACATGGAAAAATACGAATAAAATGGGCAAAAATAAATATAGATACAGACAGAAAAAGTTAAAACAGGGAGCCCTATTTATATGCAATGTAAAGACAAGCCTCTGTTATATCGTTTCCCATCCATGTACATTTTAAAAGAAAAACTGCATAGAATATCACTTCCGGGTGCATATCAATACATTGACCTTAAGAGTGTTGTGTATATCCAGGTACGTTTTATGGGTGGGTAAGGGCTAGGGTAAGAGCCATTGGTAGGTCAAAGCTGAATGTGAAGTTTAAGGGTTATGTCAGGGTTAGGCATAGAATAGGCTTAGGTTTGTTTGGAGCCATGGTTAGATTCATAGATAGGGATAAGGATAGAAAAAGATGTTCCTATAGGCTTAGGTTTAGTTAGACTTTATATTGGACTATGAATTAGGATTTAGACTAAGCATTAGGATAAGGTATAGGTTTAGGGTTAGTGTTAGCTTAATGGTGAAGCTAGTTTAATTTAGTTTTAATGTTATGGTATAGTCTTGGGTTTGAGATGGGATTCAGCTGGTATTAGGGGTAGTGTTAAGCATTGGTTAAGATTGGTTAGGATGGAGTGTAAGAAATAGAGTTATGCAATTGCTACAGTTAGTCTTCAGACTAGTGCCAGATGTGCGGGTGGAACTAATGCTATGAGCAGGGCCAAGGCTAGGTTTAGGGGTAGAGTTAGGGTTAATTTCAGGCTACGTCAATTCAGAGATTTTATTAATTTAGTGATACAAAGTAGTTGTTAATATTTTGTGCCCAATCCCAGGCAATGTTGTTATAATTCACTGTAGTAACTTCTATATTTAAAAGAATTTTCACTAAGTTGAGGTTGACTTGACTTCTATGATACTTCTTTCTTCATGTCTGTCAACTCTTTAAATTGTCCCTTCCTGATTATGGTCCAGTCTTTTGCCCAATAATGTTGCAGTTGAATTTTTGAACATTTAGCAAGTTACTTTTGAAACAATCTTCCAAATGTTTTCTGTATGTCTATAAAACAAGGTAATTAATTGTAACAAACTTCGATTTTGATTAAGGATACTTTGCGGACAGAATGTTTCCATGTCATTTCTTCTACTGGTGAGAGATGTGTCATCTAGTCTATAAAATGTCAAAAAAAGCATCATAGACTTTTGGATCATGAAAAAAAAATCTCCTTATATGTTGCTGTTCATGTCTTTTCCCTTCCTATAACTGATAGACAATATCAATGGTTGTGAACTTTCAAAAAAGGAAAATGATATAAATGTGAGAAGTCCAGGTCGGAGGGTTTTAGGCCAGTCAGAAGACAGTAGATCCCAACTGTAACAACTGTGATCTTTGCCTCTGGTGTGTTGTCAACACCAGACTAGGACACTTGTTTTTCTGTGTATCATCTGAGTCTCAGGATAGTGTGGCAGATAAGCCCAAGGCTTCCTCAGTTGAGGTATTGTGAGCTACAGAATCACAAATCAGCAACTCAGCAAATAAATCGTAAGAATTCGCTATACAGTCAGTGTTTTTTAATCATAAATATGGCAAATATTTTATTGTACATGAAGGTAAATGCAAGCACAAATTAACATATATGTTGGCATCATATGGTGGCACCCTCTAAAGGGACATATAGGTGCCGATTCCGATCCTGGAGAAACCGGGTACGAACCGTCGGTCGGAGCGTTTTCTCCGTCCGACTCGTACCCGGGAAAAAAACATTACAAACATGGAAGTACGATTCACACGGAATCACCATTTCCGTACGAATCGTAAAAAACACCGACCGACGAAAATATACATACAAATGTGATCCGGGAAAGCACCGACGTGACGTCGGGACGCATGCAGGCTGCATTTCACGAACCAGGAAGTACGATCTGCACCTACGTCACCCCGCACGGATAAAATTCTCCGCCTGCCAAAAACTGCCGGGAAATCAGGACGACGCGCACAAGGAGCACCTGTACGCGACGGACAGCCATGGACCCGAACCTACGTGTCATCCCAGACTCATAGCAGTCCACCTGCTCTACAGGAACCGACGCAGATGCCGCAGAAGGTCAGAACAACACCCAGGGGCAAAGGGGGGGGCAGGGGCAGGACACAAAACCCCCACCCAAGTCACAAATCATACATGCCCTTGACATACCTGACCTTCAGGGCCTGGTCACTTCGAGGGGGTGGGGGCGTGTCCAGCAACGGAAGTGGACGTACACGCGAACCGGCAACACAACAAGTCCGGTACGTGCCGTACCCACGCCTTAAGAGCGTGGGTACAAGTCGTACCACGCCCACCCCTACGTCACCCCAATAATGGCGGTACGGCCCGTACCCACGTTCAAAAGGCCTGGGTATGGGCCGTACCCCCACCCGTGTATGTACGACGCGTACCAACCCCCCACCTGTGGATGTACGGACCGTACCCACACCCGCGTACGTATGGAGCGTACCCCCACCCCAACAGTGTATGTATATTGCATACCCCCACCCCAACAGTGTATGTATGGAGCGTACCCCCACCCCAACAGTGTATGTATGGAGCGTACCCCCACCCCAACAGTGTATGTACGGACCGTACCCCCACCCGTGTATGCATGGAGCTACCCAGACCCGCGTATGTTCGGAGCGTACCCCCACCCGTGTATGTACAGACCGTACCCCCACCCGTGTATGCATGGAGCGTACCCCCACCCGTGTATGTACGGACTGTACCCACACCCGCGTACGTGTGGAGCGTACCCCCACCCCAACAGTGTATGTACGGACCATACCCCCACCCGTGTATGCATGGAGCGTACCCAGACCCGCGTATGTTCGGAGCGTACCCCCACCCATGTATGTAACCCATGTATGTACGGACCGTACCCACACCCGCGTACGTATGGAGCGTACCCCCACCCCAACAGTGTATGTACGGACCGTACCCCCACCCGTGTATGCATGGAGTGTACCCAGACCCGCGTATGTTCGGAGCGTACCCCCACCGGTGTATGTACGGACCGTACCCACACCGGCGTACGTATGGAGCGTACCCCCACCCCAACAGTGTTATGTATGGACCGTACCCCCACCCGTGTATGCATGGAACGTACCCAGACCCGCGTATGTTCAGAGCGTACCCCCACCCGTGTATGTACGGACCGTACCCACACCCGCGTACGTATGGAGCGTACCCCCACCCCAACAGTGTATGTATGGAGCGTACCCCCACCCCAACAGGGTATGTATGGAGCGTACCCCCACCCCAACAGTGTATGTACGGACCGTACCCCCACCCATGTATGTATGGAGCGTACATGGCCAGACACAAGAGGGCTGGGTGCAGAGTCCCCCCAGCAGTGCCCAGACGCAGGAGGGGTGGGTGTAGAGTCCCCCTAGCAGTGCCCAGACACAGGAGGGGTGGGTGTAGAGTCCCCCAGCAGTGCCCAGACACAGGAGGGGTGGGTGTAGAGTCCCCCAGCAGTGCCCAGACACAGGAGGGCTGGGTGCAGAGTCCCCCCAGCAGTGCCCAGACACAGGAGTGGTGGGTGTAGAGTCCCCCCAGCAGTGCCCAGACACAGGAGGGGTATGTGCAGAGTCCTCCCAGCAGTGCCCAGACGCATGAGGGGTGGGTGCAGAGTCCTCCCAGCAGTGCCCAGACACAGGAGGGGTGGGTGCATATCACTCCCAGCAGTGCCCAGACGCAGGAGGGGTGGGTGCAGAGTTCCCCCAGCAGTGCCCAGACACAGGAGGGGTGTGTGCAGAGTCCTCCCAGCAGTGCCCAGACGCATGAGGGGTGGGTGCAGAGTCCTCCCAGCAGTGCCCAGACACAGGAGGGGTGTGTGCAGAGTCCTCCCAGCAGTGCCCAGACACAGGAGGGCTGGGTGCAGAGTCCTCCCAGCAGTGCCCAGACGCAGGAGGGGTGGGTGCAGAGTCCTCCCAGCAGTGCCCAGACGCAGGAAGGGTGGGTGTAGAGTCCCCCCAGCAGTGCCCAGACACAGGAGGGGTGGGTGTAGAGTCCCCCCAGCAGTGCCCAGACATAGGAGGGGTGGGTGTAGAGTCCCTCCAGCAGTGCCTAGACACAGGAGGGGTGTGTGCAGAGTCCTCCCAGCAGTGCCCAGACACAGGAGGGGTGGGTGCAGAGTCCTCCCAGCAGTGCCCAGACACAGGAGGGCTGGGTGCAGAGTCCCCCCAGCAGTGCCCTGACGCAGGAGGGGTGGGTGTAGAGTCCCCCCAGCAGTGCCCAGACACAGGAGGGGTGTGTGCAGAGTCCTCCCAGCAGTGCCCAGACACAGGAGGGGTGGGTGCAGAGGCCCCCAGCATTGCCCATGGAAAGAAAAAGGGTGGAGTACCCACAGATCCAATGGCCACAATTGTCAGTCAGGTGCACAAAGACCCTGCAGTACATGTAACACATGTGTGCGAGGCTGGGAGTACACACATGCATACTGCCTAAAAGGGAACATGTCCACATGAAGTCATGTCAACAGACTACATACACAAGTACAGTGATCACCAAGGATGCCACGAATGATGCAGGTGGAGACATCGCTCTGCATGCATGGCCAAAGTTGAAGGGGTCCGTCACACACCCAGCTAATGTAGACACAGCTCAACACAACTTATTGGAAACACCCTGCAGGGAAGATGTCAGGGTACACAGAGGAAGGAACACACCTTGGGACAATTTCACCATGCAGTAACTGCTTACATGAACAAAGAAACTTAGCTAACACCTTGTGATGGTACACAGATACCAGGGTCCCCCCTATGACCAGCACACTACTACATTTCCCACACACCCAACACATGATCACCACCCAAAATCATGTAGCAGCCCCACCAACAGCAATACCACAAAAGCAGTAGTGTTCTAAGGGGAAAAAAATGGCTTTATTAAGCATTATCAAAAAATGTTTGTGTGGATAAAGTTCAATATTTACAAAGCCCATAGGGCAGTCCATTAGTCACAGCTGGATGGGGGAAACACAGTGTGAGGCGTGTCCCCTAGCTTGCCTGCACAGTTCAGACCACCCTGTCTTCCACGGGGGGGGGGGCATCATGTGGGGGGGAAGGACCAGGCACCGCTGGGGAAGGAGGGGCAAGGGCAGGCGTTGTGGGTGCAGGGACGGAGGACTCCACCACAGGGGGTGGGGCAGCGCCAAAGGAGGTGGTGAGGATGGCGCTGCACACGTCAGCAAGGTCCCCCAGCGTATCCCCTGCACCCGAAGGAACCACAGGCCCCAAGGTGGGGGGGCGGAGGAATGGGTCGCAGCGCCACTGGGGGAGGGTGTGGACGGGGGGGCACTCAACTACCCTGACCGGGGACTCCTTTGACCGCTTGCGGGCTGGTGACACTTTTGGGCTCAGGGACAGAGCGGCCATGAAGGAATCTTTGCTGGATTCGTGGCCAGGAGAGCTGAGGGGAGTGGATTTGGAGGGAGTGGATTTTGCGGAAAGCGGACTCCCACTCTGGCTGCGTGACTTACGTTTGCCCCCCGACCCAGTGGGTGTGCCTACCTCACCCTGTGTGTGCGTGCCAGGAGGTTTGTGCTTGCCCTGCCCTGCTGGTGTGGTGCCTGTGTCTGGTGGGGTGTGTGCATGCTGACGTCTGGGTGTACGTGGGACAGGCATGGGAGTGGGAAGTGTGGATGGGGAAGGGGTAGGGGGTGGGATGTAGCGCTGCAGGAGACCCACTGCTGCAGTCAGTGTCTAGTCTATGGACCTCAGCAAGTTGCGTTGGTCAGACTGCGCGGCTGAAATGCCCTCCAAGTATGCCTCCATCTGGTTGAGCACTTGGCTGTGGCCATGGAGGACATTAAGCGTCGCAGTCTGACCAATCCGCAACTGCCGCAGGATGTCCACAGACTCGGCATTGGTGGCAGCAGTGGAGACAGGGGCAGGGGGTGCGGTGCCTGGCAAGAAGGAGACATGTGCTGAACGAGCACGGCGAGAAGGGACACGAGCAAGTGGGAGGCCGGTGATCGGAATGGAGGGGGTGGGTAGTGATGGAGTGCTAGTGTCAGCTGTGGGACCAGCCACCGCCCCCTCGAGGTGCTCAGCCTCGGACCCATCTGCGTCATAGTCGGTGGTGGATTGACTGGACAGGTCCTCCGCTGCACTCCCGTCGGCCTCCGTGCCACTCGATGTGCCAGACAACTCTGCAATGCTGGCACTGGTGCCCGCTCCCTCCTCACGGTCCGTGCCAGTGTCTCCCTCGGTGTCCCCCGACGATGCTGTGGGCAAGGTGAAGAGACAGGAAATAATCAGACACCTGTATACATATGGCACATGAGTCAAATCCACATAGGTCACAGTGCATTGCCTGAAAAGCAACATGAGTAACATCTACAATACAAGGTACATATGTAGGCCCTGCAACACACAGTTGGTTAACCCACCATGCCACTGACCAACTATGGAGAGCATGACACAAAAGCAAATAACATGATATGTATTTGGACAGAGGAGCCAGGCACTGGGGACAATCCAGCACAGCATCTGCAGCGCACAGCGTTGGCGTAAAAAGGGATGAGCAGGAACCATGTCTATTAACTGTAGGCACATGCTGCAAAGGCAATACTTAAAAACATGCCCAACATTAATGGGTCACTGCACCTTGAGTGTATGTCCAGACAAACATCACACACTGGCCAGACCAAGCAAGGAGACTTTAGGTCTAGACATGTAGGCCTTGCCCGCACCAACCACCCCCTACATGAGACAATTTTTGGAGACACAGGAAGCACTTACATCTCTTAGTCTGGAATAAAAACACATGGCCTGCAAGAAATCCTGATTGGACACAAAATACCCCTGGTGCGCCGGTACAACTACATCATCTACAAATGGCCATCATCAGATCATTGTACCAATACACACAGGCACTGGCCCCCGTGAGTATGAACAAGGGACATTTGGTCAGCCTGTACAGTGGACACATGTAGCAGAGTTTACGTAAACACAAATGGTGCCAGGGTACAATGGCACAGAGCACAACCTATGCTATAGACACAGAGATTGTCGACATTTTTGGATTACACACATGATACCTAGGAAAAGAAGCTCCAGGGGACAGTAGTGGCCACACTACTCCATGGTCCTGAATGGTAATGACTGCAACACAAGCCACCATCCCTGCACTCTGCTTATCTCACACTCATGCACATCATGTCACAGGCCACAAAATAGGATATGCATGCTGTATAGCAATACACTTTAGAGACACACTCCTATGTCTGGACTCAGCATCAGTGACAACTGACATGGACCCCACAAGTACTGAACTGGACAGGGCACAGGCAAGGTCCCAAAACCTGTTACACACCACCCCCACACATGACGCTGCAAGCATTGGGCACATCGATAAACTGGCAGCCTAGACAACCTTTTGCAAGTGTGACTACACACAGACCAGGGTACACATGGCAAGGAGGGGAAGGGAGGAAGGACAGCACCGCTACACTTTGGGGACGAGGAACTGCACTGCACATGTAAACCCTGGCAGTGTATCCATGCAACTGTGCACTTACAAATGCTGGTGACACACAACAAACACACATGTACCTACCCCCTTCCTGCTGCTGCTTTTCCCGTAAGCGCCTGTCCATGTCAGGGAAGACGACCGCCAGCACACGCTTGTGGATGTGGGTCAGACGGCGGCGCCCATGGTTCTTTTGGCTCACAGGTGAGTCCCCCAGCAGGACCCGTGCGATCCTCCGCGTCCAGCACCGGATATCCTGCCAGCGTTTCCTCACCTGGGCTAGGCGCCGCTTCCGACCATCCGTCTGCCTCACGGCACTGACGGCGTCCTTCCAGATCTGCTCCTTGGCACAGGCGCCTACCTGTGAGGATGAAAAAGTGAGACAACATCAATACACCTGCGACATGTCACAGAGACACACTTTAGAGCAATTTGGCTGGTTTTAACAGGGCATAGAATGTATCAAGCTCATTACACCTGTGTCATAGGGACACTTTCCTCTGTGGAAGGCAAAAAGCAGTAGGTGGCATTGTAGAGTACACAGGTGGCATGAGGGTACGACACAATCAATCATCCAGGCTCACACTGTGCATCACAAGCGACACCTGGATTATGTTCAGCACCTCAATGCAGTCCCATGCCACAGGCCACTGAGGCACCCTCAGCAGAGTACACAGACACACACAGCCACAGGACAATCACCTGCCATTGCCAACTGCAGCTACACACCTCACTCTGCACATGTGCCACTAGACTGGGGGGTGTCACAGGTGTGGGGCTGGCCCATCACCGCAGACACACAGCACTGCTCCCTGCTCACATCAGATGGGCAGGGTATATCCATCCCTCATGCAGCTGGGGTGCTACACTCCACATATGCACTCACCCACATGACAGGGGACTTACACCCACACACCAATGTCCAGGGGACAAACACGTCATTTGTACACTCTCAGCACATGTACACTAAACAAACACACATCTGTGGGTACTGCCACCTGTCACACTGGGGGGACCACAGATTCACATAAGGACTGTAGTAACAACATTCCCAGGAGGATTAGACAGGCAGAATGTGTAATGCCACATGCAGTGATTGTCACAGTACACACAATGCAAGTGAGGAGAGCAGACATGCACCACAGCATGCTCTGGCTGGGAGACATTAGGCATTCCCCCACCCGGGACCCACCCTATAGTACATTGCATGTGTGTTACACCTGGACACAATGGCAGAAGTCACAGTCACAAAAAAGGGGCACAGTCTTTGCTACTGGACTCAGCACTCACCTGAACCCCTGGTCGACCATACAGCATGGGGTACTGTGGGAGGATCACATCCAGCAGGGCTTGGTTCTCCTCCTGGGTGAAAGGCTGGGCCCTCTCCACAGACCTGGACATGGTGCCAGAGGATTCACGAGCAGCAGCAGTGTAGTTGAATCAAAGGATGTGCAGGCAAGTGCTCTCTCATGGGACCTGGCTGCCTTATATCTACCTTGCTGCCCTGTTTCATTCACAGGAGTACAGAGTGATTGGTCACTCACATTTGCATCCTATGTTTCCTCCAATCCCTTTAAACCTACCACAGTCAGTGGCTTTGCTTTTTTTTTTTTTTTAGCATGATGTCAACTCAACAACCACTTTGCAACAAAGTAGATTCTTTCAAACCGACTTTAGCTGTGCACCTGATGAAAAAAATTCAAACTTTAAACTCGGTCTCCATGACAACCAGCATGCATGTAGGGCTTTATACTTGTCCCCTATGTAATTTGGACATTCACACACAGGTACGGTGAGTTCCAGGGCCCTAGGGCACCCCAAATGCATAGAAACAGCCCGTACACGCACGTGTATGGGGCGTATCACTATGGGTATGCATACGCGAGCAAAGCCATAGTGAAACGGCCCGTACGCGCGCGTGTACGGGGCGTATCACTATGGGTACGCATACGTGAGCAAAGCCATAGTGAAACGGCCCGTACACGCGCGTGTACGGGGCGTATCACTATGGCTTTGCTCGCATATGCGTACCCATAGTGATACGCCCCGTACACGCGCGTGTACGGGCCGTTTCACTATGGCTTTGCTCGCGTATGCGTACCCATAGTGATACGCCCCGTACACACACGTGTACGGGGCATATCACTATGGCTTTGCTCGCGTATGCGTACCCATAGTGATACGCCCCGTACACACGCGTGTACGGGCCGTTTCACTATGGGTAGGCCTACGGCAGCACTCCCATAGTGATGGGGAACGTACACACGCCCTCAGAGCGCATGTACGGTGCATTTCACACCTGACAGTGGTGACAGGCAACACACAGAAAGGAATGGAGCTGACATACTTGTCCAAGGCTGGACATCAAGGCATTGTCTGTGCAGTACTACATGTGTGGGGCACAGGTGTGTTAGGCTGTAATGTAAAAATAACAATTGATGGACAGAATGCAGAACAATGTCATACATTCACCCCAGTACAGAGATCTGGGCCTAAATCCATCGTTTTTTTGCTCACCATGCCATTCCAGTTTGAACCCAGCCATATGCAAATCAGTCTTGACCCTGTGCCCCATGGGAACAGTCCAGCCCGAACTGCCAAGCCAGGTCCTCCCTGGACTGGAAACAAGCATCCTAGGACCGGTTTCGGGCTTTCAGCCCTCGTCAGCCAGGATAGCTTGATTCCAGTGGCATGGAGAGCAAGGGACTCACGTCTGAGCATACCCTTCCCACTCGGGGTGACAAATGCAAAAATAACAATTGATGGACAGAATGCAGAACAATGTCATACATTCACCCCAGTACAGAGATCTGGGCCTAAATCCATCGTTTTTTTGCTCACCATGCCATTCCAGTTTGAACCCAGCCATATGCAAATCAGTCTTGACCCTGTGCCCCATGGGAACAGTCCAGCCCGAACTGCCAAGCCAGGTCCTCCCTGGACTGGAAACAAGCATCCTAGGACCGGTTTCGGGCTTTCAGCCCTCGTCAGCCAGGATAGCTTGATTCCAGTGGCATGGAGAGCAAGGGACTCACGTCTGAGCATACCCTTCCCACTCGGGGTGACAAATGCAAAAATAACAATTTAGGCTGTAATGTGGCACATTACTCCTGAGTTGTGAAGGCAATAGATGTATGATGAGATGTGTACAGATGTCATGTGTGATGGTGGACTATGTGCCAGACATCCCCTTCAGTCCTTTGACATGTGTGCATGTAGTACAGAACACTTGTGAAAAGCGTCACTGCCATGGCACAGTCAACAACACACGCAACTGTCCCCTGATGCCAGCTACAGGGGTTTTCACACCTGACATGTGACTACCCGCGTTGCACGATGTGACTATGTCATGTATGTGTCGTGTGTTCCCATTAGCTTGCTCTAGGTGTTTGGTCACATGCATCTGCTGTTGCTGCAACCAACATGTGTCTGTGTGTAGATGGCCATGGCACAGTGTTACGCATACCAGGCCACATGTGGAATCCGACGTAAGGTGTGTATGTATGCATCGACACAGACTTTCAAGACAAGGACATATCTGCATACTCTCAATGTATGTGTGATCATTCTTGAAATGTAATCCTTCATGGCAAGGTGTGTGGTCTGTCCTTTTTCTATTACATGTGACCTGTGCCTCTAGTGTTCCGCAACCTGTCTGTACAATAAACATCCTTCCTCTGCACATATTTGGTTGTCTGTAACTCCTGTAATGCGTCTGCCTGCTCACTTACACTGGCCCACAGCTAGTTTCATGGCATGGCATAATGAGGTTGAGAATAAACGTTTGGAGCTGTTTCTTGTTAGGAGTGTCACATGGCTGGCATACGTGTCCAGGGCATATTGCACAGACCTGACTCTGTATGTAGCATATGTGTATTGCCTGTTGACCATGTGCTCAGTACATTGACATTGGTGGTGTACTGTACTCACTGTTCGTTGTCCCTTCTAATCCACTGCAGGGCTCCGCCTCTCTCTCGAGCAATTCCGGACTTGGCTGACATGCGGGAAAATGACTGTATACGCCACTACCGCTTCCCCCAACGTTTGATTGTGGACTTGACGACACGGCTGGCAGCACACCTCCAACCGCTACACAGGTATCCTGGTGCACTGACACCCAAGATGAAGGTGATGGCAGCCCTACATTTCTTGGCCACGGGTACCTTTCAACATACCATTGCCCATGTTGGTGGGATGTCCCAAACCATGTTAAGCCGTGTTCAGCATGATTTTTTAGAGGCCATGTTGGAGCACCTTGATGAGTTCATAAAATTCCCAACTCCTGAGCAGTTGACAGCTGTCAAGCATGAGTTCTATGCCCTGGGAGGGATGCCCCATGTCATTGGGTCCATAGATGGAACACATGTGGCTTTGGTACCACCACAGGCAAAGGAGGTAGCCTTCCGTAACCGCAAGCATTACCACTCCATTAATGCCCTTGCGGTGTGTCTTGCCAACATGGTGATTTCACATGTCTGTGCTCGTTTCCCAGGATCAGCACACGATGCGTACATCATGTGGCGTAGCAGGGTGCCTGAAATGATGCTGCAGCTGCGCAACGAACGAGCATGTATTGTTGGTGGGTATACTCTGGCAGTCCTGTATTTAACCTCATCTTCCTGTCTTACTGCTTCTCCTGACCCACTCTTGTCCATGATGTTTCCATGTAGGGGACGCTGGCTATCCCAACATGCCATGGCTGATCACGCCTCTCCGCAACCGCCGCACGGCTGCCAATCACCGCTACAACAACGCCCATGGGCGGACCAGGCGAGTGATAGAGAGGACGTTTGGCCTCCTGAAGAGCCGATTCCGTTGCCTCCACAAGACCGGTGGCGCACTCCCATATGCACCGGTGAAGGTCTGCAAGATATTCCTCGTGTGCTGCATGCTGCACAACATGGCAGTGGAGAAAGCTGTGCCACTCATCCTGGATCCAGATGAGCAGGACCATCTACCCGTGGAGGATGAAGGGCTTTGTCATGAGGCAAGTGATGTGGAGGAGGAGGAGGGGGTAGAGGACATGCGGAGTCGGCTCATATGTGACTTCTTTGCTTAGTGGTGAGTTCCAGTGTCTGAGTGTGCACGCATTTGGCTGTGTGTGGCATGTGTTGCAATGTGTGTGTCCATCTGCATGTGTTCCAAGTGAGTCTGAGGTGTTTGGATGTGTCACTCGATTGATGGTGTAATACAATAATGTTGTTCCAGAGTCATCATTGTCACCTCGCATGTTGACAACCTAATACGTGTCGATTACATGCACATGCATGCGGTTGTGCTTCTTTTGGCTGACTTCTGGTGTGTCTCCCATCCACAGGTACTTGCGCATGCTGTCTGCTGGTGGCATTGATGTGCTCCTGCTATTCCTCATGAACACAGGAACATGTGCTGAATCAGCGTGACATGCACGGACAAGTTCGAAAATCTCCTTCGGGTAAGGGATGCAGCACGGCTTTTTGGGAGTGGTATTTGTATTGAATGTGTGTGCACTGCTCCTGTTCAAGTTTGGATACTTCACATACATGTAGATTCACCATGGGGCACATGACCTGGAGCAGAATTCACCTGAATTGATGGTCAGACTTGGTGAAAGTCATCTGTAATGGGATTGTGATGGAGCCATCAATGTGCGTAACACTGGCCTCGGAAACATACAGGTTGCACTGGGTTGACATGGTGTGTGAATTCCCCATTAGGGGCTCAATGGTGGATAGCAGGCTCTCCGTGAGCAGCAGGGGGTGTTTAGCTGTAACCTGTCACTTGTGTGCCAGTGCCATGGATTTCCAGCATCTGTGGTGCTAAGGGGGGGTGCCAGTGTTGGTCCCACGTGTTCATCCACATGACCTGTGTATGTGTTGACAGAGTTGCATTAGCATTCCGACACACATGAGTGATAAAGGTGTCCCTCTGCCTCCAAGGTGCCTCATCTCTGTCAATAGTGGTCTGTTGCCACTGTGCATGCGGCATGTGTGGCATTGTTCTCAGAGATGGTGCATATGAGTCTATGTGTAGAGTAGCAAGATGCAAGCTGTTTGTCAGGGATTAGATTCTGTATTGTGCATGATGTCCATGGCTGTGTAGGTTTTGTGGCATGTCAGTCTCCACGACGGCCACTGTGCCGCATGTGAATCCATTGTGTGTGTGTGTGCCATGTTGAACCAGACATTCCTTCCTTGACATACACCTTTTGCATGGTTCCTTCCTGAGATCCTTGTCTTTGTGTGCTACTTGTGGCATTGTTTCCTTGACATGGCGCATGCTGCTGCATGCCCTGCTGCAAGGGCACCCAGTGTCCACGCAAACGAGCTGGTGTCCATCATGGATTGCTTGCTGACATGTGCTATGCTGATCAGCAGCATCTGTGCCTCATGCGGCAGCACACTCTGCATTATGCACATGATCCCCAGTTCCATCCACCTCAAGGCAAGAGGGAGACCATCCCCCAGGTCAACTATGACATCCGTGTCTACTCCTACCCTGCACTCTACGGACATGTGCGTTAGTAATCCCATGATACTTGTCCACATCCAGGGTGAATCTGCACAGCTCTGCTACTACATCCGGCGACCAGGCCACATCAACGTCCAACATAGATGGGGGAGTGGATCACTGCCAGCTGCAGGATGACCTTCTCAATCCACGCACACCCTCAGGATGCAGCCCACACCCACAACACAACCTTGTGACACTGTGATCCAACACCCAATTGTGCCATCTCCATGCATCCAACCTTGGCTGGCCCACCATTCTCCACATCCACCTGACTCAAGCATGCAGGACATGGTTCTGCCACGTGTCTACACATACCTGGGACTCCCACCCCAGGACACTCCACATGATCCCTGACCTCTGCGCATGACTGTTGCTCTTCTAAATAGGTCTGTGGGCACAGTTGTGCGGGCACCCCCTCAGCTGGTTGGGCCCATCACGGGTGAGTATGGTGCTCCATGTCTGTCTTGGATGGTACTTTGTGACCCATGTGTGTCCTGTGCCAGACTCAGACCCCAGGGTATGGTGGTTCGGAGCTAATTCAGAAATCAGGCATGGTTTGACTTTACAACACACACATGTAGTGGAATAATGCAAAATGACGGCATCATCTTGTGATTGTGATGAATTTTATTAGTGCTGGGGTACGTGTTTGGGGGGTGACAAGAGGTGCTTGGCGGGAGTGTAGAATCCAAAGTTCACAGGGGGAGTTGGTGTCCTTGCCATTGACAGTCATCAGAGTCTGTGCCGCAGTCTTTGTCAACATTGGTCAGACAGTGACCAGCAAGGCCATGTGGCAGAGAATGTCCTTTGCTTATGTGCTGCTGTTGGGCCATAGGGCCAGGTGCCAGGCCAGGTGACCTGGGAGATGGTGATGTTCCGCTGACTCTCACGGTCTTTTGCGTGGACGACCCACCTTCCTGCGGGGACCCTCAGACGCCTGGCTTGACGGTGCAAGGGACGCTCCGTCAGATGAATCCTCCTCCTCCTCCTCCCTCCCTGCGTTTGGTGCTGCTCTACGCCTGGTGGCACAGGGAGGGTTTGCCAGGCTTTGGGCGATCTGACGGAGGGATTGGCTCACGTCCTTGTGCACCGCCAAGTGCTCTGCATGTCTTGCCTCCATCCTGGCATTATGCTCAACCTGCAGGGCCTTGATCTCATTGAGGGTCTCCACTACCTGGGCGATGCCTCTGGAGTCACGCCGGTATGCGTCCAGGATGGTTCTGACGTGTGCCATAGCCAGGTCCTGAGCCAACTGGGCAGGTTCGCGCCTCCGCCGTCCTCCACTCCCACCACCCCTGCCCACTTGCGCCTGGCCTGCCGTTGTGGGCACATCGGGTCTCCGGGACCCCTGAGGGATGGCATTTGCGGTGTCGCCTGCCTCCTCCTGGGTGCCCGGAGAACCTTGTCCCTCCTGGACAGACTGGCTGCATTGTTGTGTGCGGGCAGGGCTCCTGGGTGTCTCCTGGGATGTGGCAGGAATGGGGGTGGTGGTTGGCACAGTTGTAACTGACACAGGTTCTGCAGGTGGTTGGACACCAGAGGGGCCAGGTTGGTCTGGGTCATCCACGGAGTGGTGAGAGTCGTCGCTGCCGGTGGGGTCCACTTCACGCAGAGCCTGGTCCTGTGAGTCTTCCCCCCCAGTGTTGGGGGAGATCCATGACCTTGACCTGTGTGTGAGAGAGACAGTGTTAATTGTGTTACATGCGACATCCATGTTTCATTCTTTTTTGATTTGGCACAGTTCCTCTGGGTGGTTGGATTTAGCTAGCATTCCTCACACAGTGCACTTGTGCATGGGTATGTCCCTTGGCCACAGCTTTCGACACTTTACCTATGTGTGACACAATCTTAGTTGATGCATAATTTGGGTACGCAGTCAGCAGTGTAGTGAGCGGGCGTAGCAAGCCATGCAGAGCCGCCTTACGTGTTGCACTGTACGTGGCCAAATGTAGTTTTTTCCATGCTATTTGAGAAAGCAGGTAGGTAACTTAACAATTTGTGACAGGGTTCTCACGAACACAGTGGGTAGGTATACTGGGTGTAAGGTTCTGTTTGTGCCTGCAGCACGGATGTACTCGTGCACAGATTGACACATGGCCTAGTGTTTATCAAAGGTTGAAGGGGGGGTTAAGGCACTGCCAAACCTTTTCTACATGCACACAGTCCACCTGCTGACGAGCGGACATGGGCACACCACCCAAGGGTGATTTGGTCTCCCTCTGTCTCCCTTTCTCCCTCCCTCTGTCAGCCTCCTCCCTCTGTCCGTCTCCCTTTCTCCCTCCCTCTGTCAGCCTCCTCTCTCTGTCCGTCTCCATTTCTCCCTCCCTCTATCAGCCTCCTCCCTCTGTCTGTCTCCCTTTCTCCCTCCCTCTGTCAGCCTCCTCCCTCTGTCCATCTCCCTTTCTCCCTCCCTCTATCAGTCTCCTCCCTCTGTCCGTCTCCCTTTCTCCCTCCCTCTGTCAGCCTCCTCCCTCCCTCTGTCTGTCTCCCTGTGTCCACCTCTGTCGCTGTCCCTCTTTCTGCCCCTCTTCCTCCCTCTGTGTGTTACCCTCTGTCACCTCAGCCCAGCTTCCTGGGCACACACAGTTTGCAGGTCTTGCAAAGGCCATTGGCTTGTTCATGTGGGTTTGTTTCTTCTCTGCGGGCACCCATTGGGCGGAGTGTCTGAGTCTGCGCTGCTGCTGTGGCGGTGTGTGCTGACACTCTTTCAGTGTGCTGCGTCTTCATTGGCTGCTGTTATGTGCAAATTGTGCCTTCATACCCATGTCGTCCTGCAACTCGGCCACCATTAGCAGGAAAAACAGTACTGTGTGGGGACACACTGTTGGTATGGCTGTGCCCTAAGCCATATGGACTGAGGGCATTGTTGTGTGCTTCAGAGTTGCTCTATGTTAGTTTTGAGGCCCACCCTCCCGGCATCGGGGACATCCTGTCTTGTGTTAGTGTTTTGTGTGGCCTGTGACTTGGCATGGCCTTGCTTGGGGCATGGGGCATGGAGGCGCTAGTGGCATGTGTGTGTTTTTTGA
This sequence comes from Triturus cristatus, assembly GCF_964204655.1. NCBI lineage: Eukaryota > Metazoa > Chordata > Amphibia > Caudata > Salamandridae > Triturus > Triturus cristatus. The sequence goes on from NC_140592.1 coordinate 1,118,330,881, forward strand.
GTGTGGTTGTGTCCGGTGCTGGCTTTGGGGAGGTTGCGTGCATGGTTGGTATTTGGGTTGTATATGGCGTTCCCCCCATGTGAGGGGAGTTGTTTGTGTACTCACCAGGCTCTCGGACTCCTTCTAGTCCGTCTACTGCCAATGGCCCCAGCGTGGCCATCACCTTCTCCTCCCAGGGATGGTAGTGTACCCGTCTGCGGAGCGGCCCTCCTCCAGTGATGTTGGTCTGGTTGTGGTCGTCTGTCATTTTGCGGCGGACCGTCCTCCGCAGATCGTACCACCTGGCTTGGCACTCATGCCTGGTCCTTCTGGTGGCCCAACAGCATTCACGGAATTGACTATCCTCTCCCACATGGCAGTTTTTTCTGATATGCTGGTCCATCTGACCAATGTTCCAAAGAGCTGTGGCTCGACTCTGATGATTTCATCGACAAGGGACTCCAGCTCGTCCTTTGTGAACTTTGGATTCTTGTTGGTGGGCATGGTGTGGGGTGTGGGTGTGGATGGTTGTGGGGGTGGGTGTGTGGATGGGTGTGGGTGTGGATGGTTGTGGGTGTGCAGGTGTGTGTGTGTGAATTTGATGAGGGTGTGTTTGTGATGGTGGTTGTGTGAAGGAGTGTAGGTGTAAGGTGTATTGATGGTTGAAGTATGGTGTAGTGCGTTGTCTCTGGGGTCTGGCAGCAGTGGATCTGTTGCAAAGGATCATGGTGTGTTGGGACTTTTTATTGGTCCATTTGTGAGTGTGGCTGTGTTTGAACTTTGGGTGGGTGTGCTATAAGGAGTGGTAGTGGTTTGGGCCTCTGTTTATCTGTTTGTCAGTTGCAGGTCAGTGTATAGGATGTATTTGGCCTTGTTGGATATGTTTTGTTGTGTTGTGTGCCTCGGATTGACTGTCCTTGTGTTTTTTTGGTTGGTTCTGGTTCCGTAGGAGTGTTTTTAGCCTCTGTACGGTGCGTACATGGGCCATGTTGTTGTACAGTGCTGTCCTTTGCTATGTCTTAGTACAACTCGCACATGCCCGAGGTTGGGTGAGGGTGCTGGTGTGTGGGCCTGGGGTAGGGTGCGTACGAACACGGGCAGGGTGTTGGTCCGCACCGTCCATCGGTGGTGGTGTTTCGCATGGTACATACAAGGGGGGCTGGGTGTAGGGTCCGTACATACACGGGTGTGGGTACGGTCCGTACATACACTGGTGGGGTGGGGGTACGGTCCGTACATACACTGGTGGGGTGGGGGTACGGTCCGTACATACACTGGTGGGGTGGGGGTACGGTCCGTACATACACGGGTGGGGTGTTGGTACGCTCCATTCATACACGGGTGGGGGTTCGGTCCGTACATACACTGGTGGGGTGGGGGTACGGTCCGTACATACACGGGTGGGGTGTTGGTTTGCTCCATTCATACACGGGTGGGGGTTCGGTCCATACATATATGGGTGGAGTGGGGGTACGGTCCGTACATACACTGGTGGGGTGGGGGTACGGTCCGTACATACACGGGTGGAGTGTTGGTTCGCTCCATTCATACACGGGTGGGGGTTCGGTCCGTACATACACGGGTGGGATGGGGGTACGGTCCGTACATACATGGGTGGGGTGTTGGTTCGCTCCATTCATACACGGGTGGGGGTTCGGTCCGTACATACACGGGTGGGGTGGGGGTACGGTCCGTACATACACTGGTGGGGTGTGGGTACGGTCCGTACATACACTGGTGGGGTGGGGGTACAGTCCGTACATACACGGGTGGGGGTACGGTCCATACATACACTGGTGGGGTGGGGGTACGGTCCGTACATACACTGGTGGGGTGGGGGTACGGTCCGTACATACACGGGTGGGGTGTTGGTTCGCTCCATTCATACACGGGTGGGGGTTCGGTCCGTACATACACGGGTGGGGTGGGGGTACGGTCCGTACATACACTGGTGGGGTGGGGGTACGGTCCGGACATACACTGGTGGGGTGGGGGTACGGTCCGTACATACACAGGTGGGGTGTTGGTACACTCCATTCATACACGGGTGGGGGTTCGGTCCGTACATACACGGGTGGGGTGGGGGTACGGTCCGTACATACACTGGTGGGGTGGGGGTACGGTCCGTAGAGACACGGGTGGGGTGTTGGTATGCTCCATTCATACACGGGTGGGGCTACGGTCTGTACATACACTGGTGGGGTGGGGGTACGGTCCGTACATACACTGGTGGGGTGGGGGTACGGTCCGTACATACACGGGTGGGGTGTTGGTTCGCTCCATTCATACACAGGTGGGGGTTCGGTCCGTACATACACGGGTGGGGGGCATTTTGCGTGTACATGCGGTGTCTGTGGTGGGGTGTTCGACTCGTATGCGGGCACGTGTCTCCGTGCTTGCTGTGGGAGTTCGGTCCGTACGGTGTTTTTTGCATACAGTTGTGAAATCGTAAGGACGGGTGTGATCGTACTTGCGCGGTCGGACTTCATTTTTCCGAATCGTACGGTAAATCGCCAGGGGATGTGTCGGACACAATTTCCGACCCGAGGACGTGTGGGGAAATGTTCCGGATGTGATTCGTATGGAGTTTTTCCCATGCAAATCGTACTTGGGAGTTTGTACGCTACTTGTACGATTCGGACGGAAAAAAGTCCAGATTCAATTCGGACGGGGGACATTTTTCCAGGATCGGAATCAACACCTATATGTACAAAAGGGGTGTAACAACAACAGATATATAGGTGAAGTAACCTACATGTGTACCTTAGACTGTCTATTCTTGAGGAAGCTATATTGGTCTCAAAACCATCTTGTACTAACCTGTGATATCACAACACCCCCCTAAATGTCCCTTGCCCACCATGAGTTGTGCATTAATAACAACTCTGGCCTACTGTCTTCGTCAAGGAATCAACATAATAATCAAAATGCAAAGCCTTAATAATTCCTTTAAGCATACTTTCTATGTTGAAATCTACCATAATATGCACTACATTACAAGTGCAATGCCATTAAACAAATGCTGTTTTTGTTTTATTTTTGCAGTAACTAAGATTTCCAAGCAACCATATCACTTAATAATGCAGGTTCATGTACACCAGAACCTTTAGACTGAGGGCCTTACTCACAAACTGCACTTTGTAGTACATTTTGCATTACTAGATCATCTACTGCTGAATGCTATTCACAAACCTATGAGTTTCTGCTTCCACTTCTTCTATCTTTTCACATGCAGAGATCCATGCTCAGAGTATGGAGTCTTCCACAACACATGAGTAAACATTGTAATAGTAAGTTTCGAAGGGACGGGGAAGATAGCAAATGAGGAATATTACAAAAGGGGAGGGGTTAAGGGAGAAGTAAGGAGTGATTGAGGAAGGACCAGTGAGGGATTTTAGGGAGGGAGCTATACACAGCCATAAAAGAATAAACCCATTGTTATTCTCAGATTGTACTTCTAAAGTTACTTCAGCCAAAACAGACCCAAAACTGTAGTAGCTCGGAGCTGAAGTAAGTCCAGCACCACATATGACCAACCATCCCATAGAAAATAATGGAGTTAGTGACATGAAATAAAACCCCATAGGAAATAATGTTAAATTAAATTAAATTCATTAACCCCTTCGCTGCTATGGCTTTCCCCCCCTGTGCTAAGCCTTTTTTTGGCTATTAAGGGTAGTTTGCGCTTAGGCCCCTGTAACTTTTTGACCACATAAGGTATCCATGCCAAATTTGCGTCCTTTTTTTCCAACATCATGGGGATTCTAAAGGTGCCCAGGGTTTGTAGGTTCCCCTGGAGGGTTCCCAGAAATTAGCCAAAATACAGCAAAATCTTTTTTTTTGTTTTTAAATGGGAAAAAAGGGCTTCAGTTAAAAGCATCTTGTTTTTTCCCTGCAAATGGTATCAACAAAGGGGTTGTGGTGCTGAAATCACCGTCTTCCCAGCGTTCAGGGACAAGCAGACTTCTGTCAGAAAACCAAAATCTTTTACACAGTTTTGGCATTTTTCTGGGACATAGCCTATTTTTGCTATTTTTTGTGCTTTCAGCCTCCTTCAAGTTAATGGTAGAACTGGGTATGGAAGCAATAATGGATCCTGGAAAGCTATGCAGTTTAGAAAAGTAGACAAAATTCTGAATTCAGCAAGGGGTCATTTGTGTCGATGCTTCAAGGTTTCTTTACAGAAACTAACAGTTAAATATGGGAACATTTGAAAATTAGTTGAAAAAAACAGCCATTTATGTCAATGTTTTCACTTCTAACTTCTTCTAATTATGACAGCTGTTTGAAAGCAATATACCGTTACATCCGCTGGACCTTTTTTGGTTGTGGGGATATATAGGACTTGTAGGTTCACCAAGAACACAACGAATCCAGAGCCAATAACAGAGCAGAGTCTTGCAATGATTTTTTATTATGTTCCGGGTATATAACAATTATTTTGGGAAAATGTATACATGGAAAAATTGGTATGAAAGACACCTATGTATTTCTGAAATGGGAACAACATATAGAGTTTAGAAACAGTAGATATGTGCACATTTCCAAAATTGGGAGCACCCATACTAGCATGAGAATTGTAGGTTATTTTTGAAAATGACTTCTTTTTTACACATTGGTACATATTCTCAAGGAACTATCACCGAATTAACGGCACTTTAGCGCAGCCAAAGTTGCGAAAAATGTATCACCCTATTCACAAGCTGGTGCTAACAGCCCATAGCACCAGTTTACCTGTGATAGCAGCTGCAAAAAACATCGCCACAGATGACCCCGGCAACTCTCGCTAATGAGATGCAGAGTAGGTATTCCCGTGCAAAAAGCCGTGACAACACCACTCCACAACATTCTAAACGACCAGCCAGATCAGCGATAAGATCACAAAACATGCGATAAGGCACGTTAGCAGCAGGAAATTAACACCTTTTCTGGCCAGGTGCAAAGTCGGACAACAACCGGCAACAGACAAGGGAGCACAGCCCAGAGCCAAACATGAAGACCAACAGATGCACCCGGGCAACTGAACATGCAGCCCGGAGCCCGAATAGGGCAACAACACCCACCGCCACCACTCCCAGGAACACCCCCTTACCCCCCGCTGCTGCCCGGACCAACACTGAGGCAGCGCAGACAAAGACAGCAACCTGCTGAAAACGCACCATCCTCACAGACCCAACACCTGGGAACGTCATTGCCCACCACAGGCTCAAGAGGACAACCATCCTACGCATCCTGACCACCACTGCCCACAGGCCAATGGTACCAACACAGTAGACAACCAACATTCCTCCACAGACAAAGCTGCTAGCTGCGCCGCACAGGTTGGCCTCTGGGACCTGCCAACCAACAACCGGCAGAGTTCGAGGAGTGTCACTGGCATCCACATCCAAGCCTCCCCCAATTTTCATGGATGCCATCATCAGCTTGGTACCACACTACCTATCCTTTCCCCACACTGCGCAGGAACAGCTAGAGACCAAGCAAGGTATCAAAGTGATAGCTGGATTCCCTCATGTGTCAGGGGGCAATTGAATGCACACATGTCCTACATGCGCCCCCATGTTGCCTGCACACAATATCTGCTACCGAAAGCACACGCATACCATCACTGTGCAGGTCATAGTGGAGCACCTGGGACTCTCCACAAACCTCGACACCAACCACCCATTCCGAGTGCATGAGTCCAACATCTTCCGACAGCCCATCATCACCCGGCGCTTCCTGGCTGGCACCTACGTAAATGCGCTGCTCGTTGGCAAGTACCAAATGAAAACACCACACACCTCAACTCCACAACCATGCAACTCACACCACTGGGAATGCACACACCACAAACTCACATAAAACATGCCAAACAACATGCCCACCCACCAGACACAACAGCACAACTCACTCTGGCAGCCTGAGTCAGCCATGCACATAAGTCATCAACTGCATGGCACCTCAGCCACACAATAGCAGATTGTGGGAAGAGGTGGGGACCAGGCATGTGTGAAGGACGCAACTGACCGATGAATTGCAATGTACAGAATTCCAAGTGTGGCGTTGAAGCAATGGTCAGACTGCAGTATGCAGACCACACACATATCCATGTTGACATACACCACTGGTGTATGGAGTGCAGTGGACAGTGGACGCAACCATGTCACCCCAGCCAGTGGGGAAGATCCCGGAAATGTAGATTGTTACGTCTCCCCCTGTAAGCGTGAGCGGAGTGGGCTGGCCCGGCATATGTCGGGCACGCATAGGGGTGTGAATAAAAAGCACGTAGCTCTGGGCGTGGTCCTCCTCCGGAATGCCCAACGACTCTGCCAGGACGGTGCCCCTCACCCCACCATGAGGCCGAAGCCGTCACCATGAGTGGTGTTGCCTGCGTTCTTGTGCACCTGCTGCACCCCAGGCCGCAGGGCCCTGTACCAGTCCTGCCAGGCCCGGCGCAACCAAGCCTCAATGCACACCTGCCGACACCGGGGTGTGTCCATGAGGGCCCACCACGTGCCAGTGCAAGCTCCAAGCCAGAATGCTGGGAATCTGGCAGCCTCATCAGACCATCACGGCCTCCGCGACATCGGCCTGCTGTACTCCCTTCTCGTTGAGGTACTCCACCTGCATGCACAGCGGAAAAGTAGGTCACACATTTGGAAATGAGTCTTGATTATACTATGGCAGAGAACATCAATTATGGCCGATTTTATCTCACTATACTCCCATCGATGTGGTGCCACCAAGTCTGAGCATAGCAGTCCATCCACAGGTGTCCGTGGGCCTACGCGGACTCCTGCCCTTGGGCCACGCTGCATTCCAGTCGTTCGCACATGTCTGACTGAGTCTTGATTTGTCAATGGAAGAGTACATATCATTGCACGCAAGGAGAGGTGTAAGAGGATGACGCGTTTCTGTCTGGAGGGTAAAAAGATAATTGTTACAGAGGTGATCGAACACTACCGACAACTGCCCTGGTGTCACTAACTCTGTGCATCGCAAGACAATGACACGTGGCTGTGGACCCTTGCTGACCGCTGCCTCCGGCCTACGCTGCGGGTGAGTAGGTCACACATTAGGGACTGAGTCTTGATCATACATTGTCCGAGTACGCATATTAATGCAGAGTTTACATCACTGTACTCCCTTCAATGTGGTGACACCAAGGATGTGCCTGGCATTCCAACCACATGTGTCTGTGGGTCCTTGATGACTATGCCGTCGGCCTACACTGCGGTCCAGCAGGCCTCACGCCACGCCAATCCAGTCCATACCAGACAGGACACGTCATCATCGCTGACTGAACACCCGCTCGGCTCTGTTGCTTTTGCCACTGTCAACCACAAGTCACTCCCAAATGTCATGTCAACTTCATGTGTAAGAGTTCCAGGAGGAGCTCGCTGAACCGCGTCTGGCCCGCGCTGACCGCTGCCTCAGGTCTCCACTGCGGTCGAGTAGGTCATACTATTCAAATTCAGTTTTGATTAATTTATGGCTGACTTGATGTCATTGTACCGGCCTCAACGCAGACTGCATCCCCTTTCAGCCCCAGTGCCACTAAGTCTGTTCCCCGAGACCCATGGACACTTTCTGGTTGAACTTTGGTAGCGACTGAGTCCATGGACTTGGGGTTGTCGTCGCCATCATGTCGGTGATGCTGACTTTGTGGCTAAAACGATGCCGTGGCATTCCACTCCTCCATTTGCTGCTTCCGGACAGCTTCCACCCTCTGCATCATGTCCTGGAGGACACCTTCCACTGTTCCCCGCACCCCTCCACCATATACACCTCAGACATTGATAAGGACCCACTCAGCTCGCGTGGCCCATCTGACTGCACTGCAACTCACCATCCCGATGGCAGGGTGCCTGTGCCTGCCGCAGTGCATCCAGGGCTCTAACTCTGTGCTGGTCAGGTCTGTGACCCCTTATTCTGAGATGTTGGATGGCCTCTGAAGCGATGGCCTAGGGGTCATCAACGCCATGTTTCTGTGGCCCTGCACTGTCCGCTGCCTCTAGCCTCAAATGCGGCCCACCAGGGCTCACACATCAAATCGAGTCCTGGCCGGCCCGAACGTCGCATCACCGCAGGAGGCAAACGCCACCACTGCCAGGACCAACTCCAACTGCCAGTGTCGAAACAGTCGTATTGGCAGACTGACGGAGTTGCCCGCACCTGTCGTGGATGCCATCTTCTGCGTGATCCCCTGCTCAGCCCTACAGGTGCCACTAGCTCTGTGCACCATGAATCATCGTCCATTACTGTTTTGATTATGTGCTGTGGAGAGCTCATGCAGCAATGTCAACTCAGGCAGTGTGGGAGACCTAGGATGGCGATGAGGAAGATGATGCAGGTTTGACCCCCCCACCCCCACTGCAGCTGCATCAGGAATGTCCAGAAGGGACACAATCCTAGACATGTTCTTCACATGAGCACGCTCAGCTCTGGGGACCCAACCGCAGCGCACTGAAACTCATGGACACTTCTGTTTGTATGTTGGGTGACCTCTGTACTTGCTCCGGCTCCCTCCATGTTGCTCAGCAGTTGACTCTGTTATGCAGGTGTTTTTTGTGTGGGTCTCTGAAGTGTTGTGAGCCTGACGTGCTTGCGGGTGCTTCATGCTGTGTGGTCTGTTGCAAGGGCTGGGTTCTTGTCTAAGTAGTTTGGCTGCCCTGGTTCTGGTGGTGGGTTGCGTTCGATGTCCATGGGCTGTTGTAGGGCATTAGTGTCGAAGGTGTGCTACACATCTTTGTGCATGTGTGCCATTGTGCCCATCTCCCCCGTCCCCCCAGTCCCTGGTCTTCACTCACCCTGTTGACGTTGTGTCAGGTCCTCCCGAGCTGTGTCCTCACTCCTGACTCCTGCACTGTCTCAGCACTGTTGACTGTGGCCTCCATTTTCTGCGTTTCCTCAAGCTCCTCCTGTGGCGCAGGACTCCCACCTTCTGTCGCCGTTGCTGCTTTCCTGTTGGCAGTGGCTTTGTGCCTAGTTTAGATTTTCACGTCATGCCAGCGCCTGTTGGCCTCTTCCATTGGCCTCCTCAACACTCCGGCTGCATTCAAGGTAGTCTGATTGTGGGTCAGTTGCTGGTTGTGTTCTGTCACCTCAGTGATGCTGGTATTGCTTTCCTGCGGACTGCACCCCGTCTTCCTCTCCCTCTTCGCCTTCCCTGACCCCATTGTTCCTTGCTGGTGGTCCGTGGGGCTTGTGGGGTTCGCGTTAGCATCTGTGCTCAGTCAGGGCACCCTTTGGCTTCTTTCTGGTGTGTTGTTTTTGTTGCTTTTATAGTGCATTTTCCCACCAGACGCGTGGGATTTGCAGGCCTGCCGCTGGTTTTCGCTGCTTTTAGTATCGCGATTGGCCTCATCGCAGTTTTTTTTGCATTTGTGTTTTGCGTTTGGCGGCGTGGCGTTGATTTTAACGGGGTCAGTTGATGCGTTATCTGGTGACTATCACATGGTACCACCATGTTGTGAATACCTGGTTAACACGGCGTAACTTTCCCACGATGGACTGCGATGTTGAGGGTTGTGTTAAGTAACTTTTATGATGGTTATCACATGTTCTTGAGAATATCCCCCGTTGTCTTTTATTTGGAAGGGAGAAATGCATCAAAAGTCAATAGGTAATAACTGCTGCTCTACAATTATGTGTTACCCTTAGTCTCCCGATAAAAATGGTACCTCACTTGTGTGGGTAGGCCTAGTGCCCACAACAGGAAACGGCTCAAAACGCAACGTGGACACACCACATTTTCACAATGAAAAAGATCCTTTTTTTGCAAAGTGCCTAGCTGTAGTTTTTGAACCTCAGCTCTACCAGCACCTAGAGAAACCTAGTAAACCTATCAATTTTTTAAAACTAGACACCCAGGGGAATCCAGGATGGGGTGACTTGACTGGCTCTCACCAGGTTCTTTCATCCAGAATCTCTTGCAAACCTAAATAATTGTCAAAAAGACATTTTCCTAACAATTCTGTGATGGAAAGTTCGGCAATCTGCGTAGATCCACTAAATTCCACCCACCCCGCATTTCCCAATCTCTCTCGAGAAAAAGGGTACCTCACTTGTGTGGGTAGGCCTAGTGCCCGTGACAGGAAACGGCCCAAAACGCAATGTGGACACACCACATTTTCCCAGTAAAAAATTAAGCTTTTTTTGCAAAGTGCCTAGCTGTAGTTTTTGAACCCTAGCTCTGCTGGCACCTAGGGAAACCTAGCAAACCTATACATTTTTCAAAACTAGACACCCAGGGGAATCCAGGATGGGTTGACTTGACTGGCTTTCACCAGGTTCAGTTACCCAGAATCCCTTGCAAACCTAAAAAATTGTCCAAAAAACCAGCATTTTCCTCATATTTCTGTGGTGGAAAGTTCTGGAATACGCGCGAATGCACAAAATTCTATACACCCCATGTTCCCCAAAGTTTTCTGAGAAAAATTATACCTCACTTGTATGGGTAGGCCTAGTCTCCGCAACAGGAAATGGCCTAAAACGCAACGTGGACACACCACATTTTCACAGTAAAAAACTGACCCTTTTATTGCAAAGTGCCTAGCTGTAGTTTTTGAACCCTAGCTCTGCCGACACCTAGGGAAACCTAGCAAACCTATACTTTTTTGATATCTAGACACCCAGGGGAATCTAAGATGGTGTGACTTGACTGGCTCTCCCCAGGTTCTGTTACCCAGAATCCCTTGCAAACCTAATAAATTGTCAAAAAAAACACATTTTCCTCACATTTCTGTGGTGGAAAGTTCTGGGATCTGCGTGGATCCCAAAAATTCCTCCCACCCCACATTCCCCAAAGTTGTCTGAGAAAAATGGCACCTCACTTGTGTGGGTAGGCATAGAGCCCGCGACAGGAAACGGCGCAAAACGCAACATGGTCACACCTCAATTTCGCAGTGAAAAATGACCCTTTTTTGGCAAAATGCCTAGCTGTAGTTTTTGAACCCTAGCTCTGCCGGCACCTAGGGAAACCGAGCAAACCTATACATTTTTAAAAACTAGACACCCAGGGGAATCCAGGATGGTGTGACTTGAGTGGCTCGCAACAGGTTCTGTTACCCAGAATCCCTTGCAAACCTAATACATTTTAAAAACATATTTTCCTCATATTTCTGTTGTGGAAAGTTCTCGAATCTGCACAGAACCACAAATTTCCACCCATCCCACGTTCCCCAAAGTTTTCCAAGAAAAATGGTACCTCACTTGTGTGTGTAGGCCTAGTGCCCACGACAAGAAACGGCCCAAAACGCAACGTGGACAAACCACACTTTCACAGTGAAAAATGACCCTTTTTTGCAAAGTGCCTAGCTGTAGTTTTTTAACCCTAGCTCTGCCGGCACCTAGGGAAACCTAGCAAACCAACACCCAGGGGAATCCAGGATGGGGTGACTTGACTGGCTCTCACCATGTTCTGTTACTCAGGATACTTTGCAAAACTAAAAAACTGTCAAAAAAAACATTTTCCTCAGATTTCTGTGGTGGAAAGTTCTGGGATCTGCGTGGATCCACAAAATTCCACCCACCCCGCATTCCCCAATGTCTTCCGAGAAAAATGGTACCTCACTTGTGTGGGTAGGCCTAGTGCCCGTGACAGGAAACGGCCCGAAATGCAACGTGGACACACCACATTTTCACCGTGAATAATTACCCTTTTTTTGCAAAATGCCTAGCTGTAGTTTTTTAACCCTAGCTCTGCCGGCACCTAGGGAAACCGAGCAAACCTATTCATTTTTAGATACTAGACACCCAGGGGAATCCAGGATGGTGTGACTTGACTGGCTCTCACCATGTTCTGTTACCCAGAATCCCTTGCAAACCTAAAGAATTGTCCCAAAAAAACACATTTTCCTCATATTTCTGTAGTGGAAAGTTCTGGAATCTGCGCGGATCCACAAAGTTCCAAGCACCCCGCGTTCCCCAAAGTTTTCCAAGAAAAATGGTACCTCACTTGTGTGGGTAGGCCTAGTGTCGGTGACAGGAAACGGCCCAAAACGGAACATGGACAAACCACATTTTCACAGTGAAAAATGACCCTTTTTTTGCAAAATACCTAGCTGTAGTTTTTGAACCCTAGCTCTGCCGGCACCTAGGGAAACCTAGCAAACCTACACCCATGGGAAACCCAGGATGGGGTGACTTGACTAGCTCTCACCAGGTTCTGTTACCCAGGATTCCTTGCAAAGCTAAAAATCTGTCAAAAAAACACATTTTCCTCATATTTCTGTGATGGAAAGTTCTGGGATCTGCGTGGATCCACAAAATTCCACCCACCTGCATTCCCCAAAGTCTTCCGAGAAAAATGGTACCTCACTTGTGTGGGTAGGCCTTGTGGCCGTGACAGGAAACGGCCCGAAACGCAACGTGGACACACCACATTTTCACAGTGAAAAAGTACCCTTTTTTTGCAAAATGCCTAGCTGTAGTTTTTTAACCCTAGCTCTGCCGGCACCTAGGGAAACCGAGCAAACCTATACATTTTTGAAAACTAATCACCCAGGGGAATTCAGGATGGTGTGAGTTGAGTGGCTCTCACCAGGTTCTATTACCCAGAATCCCTTGCAAACCTAAACAATTGTCCAAAAAAGCAAATTTTCCTCATATTTCTGTGGTGGAAAATTCTGGAATTTGCGTGGATCCACAAAATTCTACCCACTCCGCATTCCTTAAAGTCTTCCATGAAAAATGGTACCTCACTTGTGTGGGTAGGCCTAGTGCCCAGGACAGGAAACAACCCAAAATGCAACGTGGACACATCACATTTTCACGGTGAAAAGGACCCTTTTTTTGCAAAGTGCCTAGCTGTAGTTTTTTAACCCTTGCTCTTCCAGCACCTAGGGAACCCTAGCAAACCTATACATTTTTCAAAACTAGACACCTAGGGAAATCCAGTATGGGGTGACTTGACAGACTCATACCAGGTTATGTTACCCAGAATCCCTTGCAAACCTAAACAATTGTCCAAAAAAACACATTTTCCTCATATTTCTGTGGTGGAAATACCAGGTTATGTTACCAAAAATCCCTTGCAAACCTAAAAAATAGTCGTAAAAAACACATTTTCCTCACATTTCTGTGTTAGAAAGTTCTGGAATATGCATGGATCCACAAAATTCCACACACCCCGCATTCCCCAAAGTCTTCCCAGTAAAATGGTACCTCACTTGTGTGGGTAGGCCTAGTGCCCGTGACAGGAAACGGGCCAAAACGCAACGTGGACAAACCACATTTTCACAGTGAAAAATGACCCTTTTTTTGCAAAATGCCTAGCTGTAGTTTTTTATCGCTACCTCTGCCGGCACCTAGGGAAACCTAGCAAACCTATACATTTTTGAAAACTAGACACCCAGGGAAATCCACGATGGTGTGAATTGACTGGCTTTCCCCAGGTTCTGTTACCCAGAATCTCTTGCAAACCTAATAAATTGCCCAAAAACACATTTTCCTCATAATCCAGTGGTGGAAAGTTGTGTAATCTGCGTGGATCCACAAAATGGCACTCACCCGCAAGAGGCAAGGGCCCAAAACCTATTGAGGCGACTTCAAAATTACCTGTCACAAAACATCCTGGTTCTGCAAGGGGGGGGTCTCATGAATTTTTGGCCCCGGGCTCTGCGGCCAAATTTTACGATAAAATCACTTTTTTCTCAAATTTCTGTGTGGGTAGGTTCTGGAGTCTATGTGGGTCCACAAATTTCCAACCACCCAGCATTACTCCAGGTTTCCCGATAAAAATGGTACCTCACTAGCGTGGGTGGATCAAGTACCCGTGACAGGCAATGGCCCAAAACGTATTGAGGATAAGGGTGGGTGACAATTTCCGTTCCGCTCGCGGAAATTGCGAAAATTCAACATTTTCGCGTTCCGCGCGGGACACGAAAATGTCGAAACTTCCGCGATCTGCGAGGAAACAGAAATTAATTTGTCGCCCTCCGTTATCTAGCACTACCTCGCACCCTCCTCAACCAATAACAAACTCCCTAAACAAAACAATGTCTTGGGCAGCGCGGCCCCTGATTTGTTACTTTTAGCCTAAAAAGCTAAAAAGAGATTGGCTGTGGTGTACTTCCAGGGTAGCACAATTCATGGGGTGGAGCTTAAGGGTGACACATGGCGCAAACAGAGATGACCCAGAGTGGGTCGGTGTCAGACGTTTGTTTCGCTCTTGCGTATTGGCAGAGCAGTCATGCCACGGTCAGGCATACCAGTCCTATCTACGACGGGAACATTTACGTACTTGTTTGCAATATTCGTTAGCCCTTGAACCGTACGCCTGACATTAACATGGCAGCCCACTGGTTTACTACAAGTAATAAAGCAAAGAGCTAACTCTATAAAATGCTCACCATTCACACACTTGGATTGACTTCTCACAAACCTGTTAGTGGCAGCTCAGGATTTGTAATTGGAAAGATTGAAATAACTGAAAGAGGTAGACTCATCCCTTAGATTTCTACCATACCTCGATACTCTAAGGTACACTTTTTGTACCAGTTTCGTACTCCAGACCTGAGAGCCTGGACAGGTAATCTCTTGCTGCCCCTACAAATAGACGTCTAAAACTCACAACTGTAGTCTGACTCTGATTAACCTCATATTATAAATTTAAAAAATCCGTTTTTTCCTCATCAGGACGGGGTGCCTTGGAGCTGGCAATGACTGGGCTTCAACCATGGATTTCAAGGTACAGGGCAGGCAGTGGCAACTGAGCTGCAATCATGTGGTTTGGGGTCGTTTGGCACTGGTGTCCAGAGCGAGGTCTAGCCTATTATAGCTGTGCAAATAAGGCCTAGATCAACTTATTCTGCCTCTATCTCTCAGGGTAGCAACGGTAAGCAATCACAGAGCTTCGCATGGAGGTGATGTGGTGGGTTTCCAGGTCTGAGCTCAACAGTCAACCCACGGATACAACAAAGTCAATGTCCTGAACAGTGCTTATCTTTGCTAGAAAGAAAGTTCTTCAATCATACAGTGTTACGAAAAGTAGAGGTATTGTAGAAAACGGTGGCATCTTCTTGAATAAATATGCAGGGCAGGATTCATTCTGGCACAATGCTCCTGTCACAAAAATTAAACCTCAACAGGAAGCACTTATACTGAATTTGACCTTCAACTCGGGCACCTGCTTTATTTATATCTGTAAGTCTTACAGATGTAAATAAAGCAGGTGCCCGAGTTGAAGGTGAAATTCAGCAACGCATTAATCAGCACAAAATCTCCGCGATCACGCGAAATTTCGCGTGATCGCGGAGATTTTTTGGCGTTTCACGATATTTTGCGAAAGGCACTTTCGCAAATTCCGCCCACCCTTAATTGAGGAGACATCAAAATTATCTATCACACAGCAACCTGAATTTGCAAGGGGGGTCACCTTCGTTTTTGGCCCCGGCCTCGGCGGCCATCTTAGAAAACTGCCAAACCCACACATTTCTGAAAACTAGACACCCAGGGGAGTCCAGTGAAGTATGGCTTGCATGGATCCCCCAAAGTTTTCCTATCCAGAATACCCTGCAAACCTCAAATTTAGCTGAAAAAATCACTTTTTTCTCACATTTCTGTGTGGCAAAGGTCTGGAATCCACGTGGATCCACAAATTTCCTACCATCCAGTGTTAAATCAAGTCTCCCGATAAAAATGGTATCTCAATCACATGGGTGGGTCAAGTACCGGCGACAAGCAAGGGCCCAAAACCTATTGAGGAGAAATCAAAATGACCTATCACAAAACAACCTGGTTTTGCAAGGGGAGTCACCTGGGTTTTTGGCCCTGGGCTTGGTGGCCTTCTTGGGAAACCTACCAAACCCACACATTTCTGAAATCTAGACACCCAGGGAAGTCCAGCTGAGTATGGCTTGGGTGGATCCTCTAACATTTTCCTACCCAGAATGCCCTGCAAACCTCAAATTTAGCTGAAAAAATCACTTTTTTCTCAAATTTCTTTGTGGGAAAGTTCTGGAATCCACGTGGATCCACAAATTTCCTAACACCCAGTGTTCCCCCAGGTCTCCTGATAAAAATGATAACTCACTCGCGTGGGTGGGTCATGTACCCACGACAGGCAAGGGCCCAAAACGTATTGAGGAGACATCAAAATGGCCTGTCACAAAACAACCTGGTTTTGCAAGAGGGGTCACATGGGTTTTTGGCCCCGAGCTCAGCGGCCATCTTGGAAAACTACCAAGCCCACACATTCCTAAAGACTAGACGCCCGGGGCAGTTCAGCAAGGTATGGCTTGTGTGGATCCCCCAACGTTTTCCTACCCAGAATGCACTGCAAACCTCAAATTTAGCTGAAAAAAAAAAATGTCCACATATTTTTGGGTGGAATCACCGTGGCAGCACAAATGTCCTACCCCACAGCATTCCCCCAGTCCCCCAAGTAAAATGATACCTCACTTGTGAGGGTGGGGCAGCGGCCTGTGACGGGGAAGAGCCCAACACATAGGGAATAAGGGTATAGCATTGAGAATTCTAAGTGCTACATTTTTTTAAAAAATAAGTCTTTAGCCAATTCTGCATTTGACACCCACACAAGTGAGGTATCATTTTATTCGGGACACTAAGTAGTACGTTGTGGGGTAGGACATTTGTGACGCCACGGTGATTTCACACAAAAATATGTGGAAAATGTGGGTTTTTTCAGCTAAATTTAAGGTTTGCAGGGGATTCTGGGTAGGGAAACGTTGGGGGATCCACGCAAGCCATACCTCATTGGACTCCCCTGGGTATCTAGTTTTCAGAAATTTTGGGGGATTTGGTAGGTTTCCCTAAATGGCGGCGAGTCCGGGCCCAAACACCAGGGTCCCACCGCAAAACCAGGTAGTGTTGTTATAGGCAATTTTGAAGTCTCCACAGTACGATTTGGGCCATTTCCTGTTGCAGCCACTATGCCTACCCACACAAGGGATCACTGACATAATATCAAGGAGAAGAATATCGAGCTGCCATAATATCGAGGTAAAAATATCGAGTGACAGAATATCGACTTCCTATCTACAAACAGGAAAGTACAAAAATATAAAATCCTAAATATCGTTGTTAATAATGTAGGGGCCTATTAGGATGGCGGGCGGTGGCACCACTGCTGTGCTGGCGGTGTGGAAAAAGGCATTTTACCACCTGCGAGCAGCGGACCCCACGCCCGCCATATTAATGTGGCCAAACATAGCCCATTCCCCGTCTGCCGCGGTGCGACGCGAACCGCCATCAAAGTGCGCCTGCCACCGCGGCGGTGTGAGCCAATGGAGACTCCCCGCTGTGTGAAATGACATCCGCCCCGCTCCACAAATTAGGATGCCCCAAACAACCAGTCGCACCGCAGCGGAGAAACCGCCCAACCAGAGACAGCGGAAGCTCAACAGCGGAGCGTGAAACCAGAGTCCCGCTCCACACCACCCGGACACGACCGCAATGGACCCAGCCCTACACGTTTTTCCGGTGCTGTACATGATACATCACCAGCAACTCATGGACCGCCGCGGACGTCGCCGCAGGTACACAATAACACAAACACAACACACAACTCATAGGCTGATACAGGTTCCAAATTCACATAAGACACCCTGGTGGGAACAGGAACACATTCACAAGTGCAACCACACATGACCTACCTGCCACCAAGTCACCCCTCCGCATCCTGGACACACAATTTTCACAATCATGCAGCAATGTCCCGGTCACATCACCGCAGAGGTGAAGACAAGGGAATACATGTGCACAATGCAGAAGGCAAGGCCAGCGCCAAGCATGGGCAGGGCACAAAGAGCACAGGGCCACACCTCAACCCTCCACACACTAGCACACACCCTGAAGGTACATGCCATGTACCCCTCCTGTGCACCCCATGCACAACAACAAGCCAGATGAATCCACACCCTGCACCACACAACAAACAACCAGGGAGACAGCCACAGCAGGAGTGGATGCGGAGGAACACACAGCACAGTAGCACAGGGCCAGGGAACACACACACCACAACACCACCACACTCATGGCAATAAAAATGAGTATAAGCACCAAATGAACACACACAAATACAAGGAACAAACATCCTACTGGACACACAGCCTGCCAAGTCACACATACATACCCCATACTGACACACAGACACATACACACACCACATGCCAACAGCAATGGGGCACAACGAATAGGAAAGCCAAAGTGGGGTGAACACAAATGGAAGGCCATTGAGTTAAACAACAAGCATGTGTACATCACATGCAAGACAAGGAACATAGAACAACACCCTCAGCCCATCAAAGCACACATGGCTGGTACAGTTAGTGAAATCAAACCACAGATAGCTCAGTGCAACAACACAGGGAGACAGCAAGGCAAACCATGTATAGGCACAAGGATGAAAGGAAGGCCCTGAAGTCAAACTGTGAACAGCCACACATGTATACAACTACTTCACAGGAGTACGCCAGCAGCACAACACACAGGGCCCATTGACACACTCCATGACTGCCAAGCACTAGTAGAAATCTACACACATACCCCCCTCACACCAGCAGCACACAACATCAGTGTCAAACACACTGAAGGCTGGCAATACTAGCCAGTCAATACACAGACAAACAATCACACACCTTGGGGGTACCACAAACATCACACACACACACACAGGGATGTCAGAACAAATGTCTGCACAAAAACAAACAATAGACAAACACATAACCCAACAGAAACACACAGAACCACAACAAGAACATACCTGCCCTGTGCAGCTAAACTGTGGAAAGGCAATGGGAGCACAGGCACAACAGGAGTCAGGTACAATGCACAGACAACATACCACAACACAGACAAGAAGTGCACCATCACAGAACAACACAGCCACATCAAACAAACAACAGATGCACAGGCAAACACTTACAAAACATAAGGATCCACCTCTAGGGGAAGAAGGGGGGGGAGAAAAGAACCTGGGCTCAGATATCTAGGGTGGTAGAGGGTGTGTATCCCACTGTGGTTGGACACACACTGTGTTTGTTTAAATACCCCTCACATACCAGAATTGCCCTTGGTGTCATGCTTCATCATAGGGGTCTTCCCGCCCCGCTGCGGGACGGGGCGTGCTACGACCTGCGACTATGCGGGAGCACTGATAATGTAGTGCTATGTGTGATGCAAAAGGGAGGGTCTGAAGTGGATGTAGGTAATTGTATTAAAAAGGACCTGGCCTCTTTAGACGTAAAAACTCTAATAGGTCAAGGGAGGCTGGTACTGTAAGGTGGTGCGGAGATGTCCTGCGTAATGTGCGGATACTCCTAGTAGGTCAACATGTTTCGATGCAGCAAGGCATCTTCGTCAGGACAAGAACAAGATCCCTCCTGTATATATAACGTGTACTTATTTTAATGACTATTGAAAATAAGTGAAATTGCAATTAATAAAGCATTAATATACAATACCTAATGGTATGCTTGTATGTCTGAAAAAAAGAAGAAAAAGAAAAATGGTAGCTGAGTGTCCCAGGAAACATAATACGTGGTACCTGCAAAAATAAGCAGTGCGCCACAAAGTGACATTACGTGAAGTCTAACCATAGATCTTAATATGCAAAAAAAGAGGTGTGGTGACCTGTAAGGAAAAGGAACAATACGAGACACTACACACAAAAAACAGAAAACACACACTCTATTGATTGGTGAGCAATTCTATGTTGAGAGATAAGGAAAAAGTGGCGTAAGTCTGATACATACTTATGTATATGGAAGGACAATGCCTCATGAACCTTTTGAACGGGTGGATAGGTCGAGGTAACTCAGGGGAAACATGAGAAAAAGAGTCTGTTACCTTCTACAATCAGGTCGTAATGAATACGAAGAGTCCGCTCCCCGAGACGGCTGTGCCGTACTTACGTGCCCTTTGAAAACCCTGGCTCGATGTGAGTCCATCCCGCGGTTCCGCTGTAATGCGGGGAAGTGCTGAAGGCACTCTATTTATACGGGCTTTAATTAATTGGAAGTGGAGAAGTGGTATCACCTGGATCGTAGTGATACTTCCAGGTGTGCGTCACACCAAAAACTAGAGCGCTAACTACACTTAGTTACATGTTCAGCGGAAGTGTGTATTGAAAGGCATGTGGTCGTCGGAAGAATGAGTAACCACCAAATCATCGTGCTCTCCTAGAATAAATGCCGGTGGGCTCAGTGAGAAAGTCAGTAAGACATGAGAATATTAGCAAATATCTGAATACAAGGTAAAAGAACGATGCAAAATAGACGGGGCAAGGCCATGATATAAAATAACTAGTGATCTGAGGATGTAGCCGTCCTAGTGACTGATGCGCTGGTCTATATGCGCCTCTTTAAATGTTGTTAAAAAATTATTGTGAGGGAGTTGCATAAAACGGTCAGCTGGACCCTGATCTACCGTTGCTAGCAAAATGTGAGAAGGGGGGGGGGGGGGGGGGGGTTGCCAGGGTACAGATGACTATTTTGAGAAAAGTGGCTCTAAGCACCTAGCCTGTCGGTGCTTCTTTTGATGTAGATAGGTCTCATTAAGCATCCAAGTATCCGTATACAAGGAAAAGGCAGATAAGCCGAATGCGTGCAAAATAGACTGGAAGGCCATGATACAAACTTAATATTGAGTGGTCCGAGCATGTAGCCATCATAGTGACTGATGAGCTGGTCTGTGGGCGCTTCTTATGATGTTAAAAAACTTTTTAATGGGGAGCTACATAAAAACCTTTTAATAAAAAGTCTGCTGAACCCTGATCTACCATTGCTTACAAAACGTGAGAAGAGGGGAGCGGGGCTTCGCCAAGGTACAGATTACTATTCTGAGAAAAGTGGCTCTATGCAACTAGCCTGTCGGTGCTACTTAAGATGTTGATAAGCATTGTTAAGCATCACAGCCAAGTGTCATCAGTGGTGGATAATAATGGTACTAAGTCAGCTGTGACCAAGGTATTTCATCGTTGAGGCCCGTCAAATGTGTACCTAAACGGAACACCCATCGTTGCTCTTTTTCAAAGAGACCAAACTCGGAGTTGAGTTGTTCTATGACCGTCCATTTGAGGTCCTCTACACTGTGGTTTGTGGTTAAGAAGTCATCCTTGTTGTGCTCTTTTTGCAGCGAATATTGCTCTTATGTTCGCCAATGCGTATCTTAACCTGTCTTGTGGTCATTCCAACGTATTCCATTTTGCAAGGACACGTGATAAGATAAACCACGTTCCTGCTGTTGCAGTTGGTGAATTTCGTTTGCTCCCAAGTCGTGCCATTGAGGAAAGTGATGTGGGTACTTTTCTTAGTTAGCATGCACGTACTACACATGCCACATGGATGGTGCCCTTTGATAAGTGGTAAAGTACTAATGGTGGTGTGTCTTGCTGGTAGTGAGCGTGGTCTAGTGTGGACCAGGATGTCCCTCAGATTTCTGCCTCTTTTGTGGGAGAACATGGGTTTAGGTAAATTCAGACCCCCGCAATTAAGGATCTTCCAGTTTTTATTTATAATCTTAGACACTTGGTTGGAATGAGTGTTGAAAGTGGTCACACAGATGGGTCTGGTCTCTTGCTCGTGTGGTGTGTGATTTTCTAAAAAGGAGTCTCTGTTGTTGTTTCTAGCTCGTTTAAATCCTCTCTTTACAATAGGTTCTGGGTAGTTACGTTCTAGCAGTTTTTCTCCAGATCCTTAGCTTGTATTTTGAAATCTGTTAATTCAGAGCAATTCCTCCGTAAACGAAGGAACTGGCCATATGGGAGATTATCCCGAAGGTGTCTGGGGTGGAAGCTATCATATAGTAATAAACAGTTCTTCGCCGTAGGTTTAAAGTGCGTGCTTGTTTTTAATCTCCCTTCATCTGGGTAGATGTTTAGGTCAAGAAATACCAGGTTACTGTTGGATGACGTGTGAGTGAACTTAAGGAAGGTGTTCTGTTCGTTCAGCCAAGTCATAAATGTTGTGACGGATTCAGAGTCACCCTTCCAAATGACTAGAACGTCATCAATGTAACGCTTCCATAAAATAATGTTATTATAGAATGGATTGTGCTGGTGAAGTATTTTCTGTGATTCAAGGTGGTGGACATACAGACCCGCTAGGCTTGGCGCAAAGGTACTCCCCATGCTGGTACCGTGTTTCTGTAAATAATGTACATCCTGGTACATGAAGAAGTTTTTCTTGAGGGCCAGCGTGATACATTCCATGACCATATTCCTGGGAGTATGATAGTTCCAGATGGTTGAGAAAAGGACCTCCTCTATGATATCCAGGGTCTCATCATGTGGTAAACTAGTATACAGGCTTTCAACATCTAATCCAAGTAGCAGGTGTTGTTCAGGATCAAAAGTGAGGTTTTCAAGGAGTTGTAGGACTGCCTTGGTATCCTTTAGATAGGTGTCGGTATTCTGAACTAGTGGCCGGAGAAAATCGTCCGCAAATTTTGAAAGAGGCTCAAGTATTGAGCCAATCCCTGATACGATTGGGCGTCCAGGTGGATGCTCCAGATTTTTATGAATTTTGGGGATGGTGTAAAAATAGGGTGTTCTAGGCGACTTCTAGATAAGAAAGTCCGCCTCTTTTTTGGATATCCAATCATGGGCAGTGGCTTCTTCTACCATCCCCATGATGCATATCCGGATAGCCTCGGTAGGATCCTCGAGGAGGATTTCGTAATTTCTTCGGTCACCCAACAGTCTCCTGCACTCAGTGTCATAACTGTCGGATGTTTGGATTACCGTTGCTCCACCTTTGTCAGCTGGCTTGATGGTGATGTCGGTACTGTTGGCCAGTTGCTGCAGAGCTTCCTTCTCTGATCTCATGATATTTTGGAAGGTTTTGTTGTCTTTTTTGAGTGTATTGTTTAGATCTTCCATTACTGCTTTCTCAAAAGCTAGTAATTCGATGGGTATTGTGGAATCCAATGGAGTGAACGTGGACAGCAGGACATCAGGGGATGCACACCAGGCAATGACAAGGCAACATCCACACACAGCACTGCATGCACAACAAGCAGTGTGTGCACACCAAGCATACCAGCCCCACACAGACATGAGTAACATAACATTAACCCACACAACACCAATCAGCACAGCACAAAGACAACAGCACACCCAGGAAGTGAAGCAGTACCACAGCCAACACACATACATCCAACACAACACCAACAGATGCACACGTCTGGGACAGAAAGGTGGAAACAACTTGACCAGAGGACTGGGCAGCACACACAGTTGAACTGCATACAAGCAACCATGACTGCCAAACAGCACAGGAACATGACATATAACCCATTGAGGAATGCCCTGAGTGACACATTGCTCCTGGCCAAAGAACTGCACCACAAAGCACAGTGTCACAAATGAAGTGATGGGGAGGCACAAACACATGTAAACCAAGGGGACAGCTGACATCAAAGTGAAGTGTACTGCATGTCAGTAGGGGACAGGGCCGGAGTGTACCATACACAAATAGAGGTAGTGCAGACTCACAATAGCTAGGCATCTGAAGCACAGATAGGGGATGATATGACACCACACACAACATGCCATACTGGAGGCAATGCATGAGAAAACACAACCACAATGGCAGTGTGGAGCAGCAGGTCTGCACAGTCTCCACAAACAGTAACATGACACATGGATGATCAACAAAACACAACACTGACTTGCCAGTCACACACTCTGCATACTCACAAGTGAGAAAAACAGCAAGTAGGAGTCAGCCAGAACTGCAAGGACACCAACACATTGCACAGTGCACAACATACAACTCACACATGTGCATACAACCACATCCACAGGGCTGAACAATCAAAACAATAGGCAAACAACGCCTGGGTAACACGTGTGTAGTTAACAATGCAGGGGTATGCACATATCAACACTCCCGACAGTCACCCCCTTCACACTGCACACTTCTTGACCACGCAAGAGCACACATTGAATGTAAGCCATGGGACTAGGATGACTGGCCATCACAAGATGACCACACACATACACCACTGGGCACACATAAAGGAAGAATACACATACATGATGACCCTGACCAGCCTGCCTGCAATACAATGGATAGAATCCCATTCTGTGCTGACAGTGCCCCCCAACCTGACATGTGTACAATATAGCCAACATGAAAAAATTAAGAAACTGACAACTGCTTCCCATTTAAAATTGACATCATTGCCCCCACAAGTATCAGGGTCAGAAAGCACTGAAGTCCCTTTCACCCCTGTAAAAAATAGAGTAAGTGAGCCAAGACATTGGCCTTGTTGAAGAGGCACACAGAACATGTGGCACAGTAAACCATATACACACAGCAAAATAACTTTATTCAGTAAGGACTCTGACAAAACAGACAACAGGAACATCTGTCTTTATTCACATATTGCACAGATAGGCACCATGAGTAGAGAAGAGCAAGGCACAAAATGCAAAAACGAAGTGCAGAGTATGTTCATGAGAAGCTGCACAGGCAAGAGCAAAACAGCAAGGCCAGTGGCCAGGGCAAAGTGCAGAGTATGTCCATGAGAAGCTGCACAGGCAAGGGGCACACAGCAGTGAATGACAAGGCCAGTTGGCAGGGCAAAGTGCAGAGTATGTCCATGAGAAGCTGCACAGGTAAGGGAAAAACAGCAAGGCCAGTGGCCAGTTCAGGGTGCAGAGTATGTCCAGGAGAAGCTGCACAGGGAAGGGGAACACAGCAACGAGCAACAAGGCCAGTGGCAAAAACGAAGTGCAGATTATGTCCACGAGAAGCTGCACAGGAAGAGGCACACAGCAGTGAATGACAAGGCCAGTTGGCAGGGCAAAGTGCAGAGTATGTCCATGAGAAGCTGCACAGGCAAGGGCAAAACAGCAAGGCCAGTGGCCAGTTCAGGGTGCAGAGTATGTCCAGGAGAAGCTGCACAGGGAATAGTTGAACACAGCAAAGAGCAACACGGTGAGTGGCCAAAACGAAGTGCAGAGTATGTCCATGAGAAGCTGCACAGGGAATGTGTGCAACTGTACCTTTACATGGTCAGCAACACAGTGAGGGTGTAATATTGTGCAGTACAGGCCCACCTGTGTGAGAGACAGGTTTGTGAGGGTGACTACCACTCAGACTTGGCTGTCAGGCGGACTGGGAGCTGGCTGTGTGTCGGTGACTGTCGGAGCACTTGAACGGTGAGAGAGCGGTCCAGCTGAGGTAGAGCTATCAGTGGCTTGGCAAGCCGGAGGGCTGCTTGGACCAGGTGGTGTAGTGGCACGTGGAGGCGGAGTCATGCAGACGTGAGACACAGTGTGGCTGGGAGATTGTGGAGGGGTGGTTTTCCACTTCTTGGGGATTTTAAATGGCTTCCCTGTCTTGGGGTTTGTGGGAGGTAGAGTGGACACAACAAGCACACTAACCACCAAAGCTGCATCAGGTGCAGGCGCTGGCACTCCCTCTGGGGATGTGCTGGATCTAGCAGAATGCTTTGCCTGGCTTCGCCTTTGCCCCTCCATCCTCTGTTTACTAGGTGTTACCCCTTCAGTGCCCTCCTTCCCCTGCTTCAGTAGGCTTGGAATGGAAGTCGAGGTGCTGGGTGGATCTGCCTAAGAGCCCTTCCTAGGTGTACCCTTGGCATGCACCACCTTATCGATGGGCACAGTAAATGTATGCTTCTCTTTGCTAGATGCTTTAGGGACAGGAGAGTCCTTGGCTGGGGATGCCTCTGAGGCATGTGAGCCTGAGGCCTGCTTCTTTGCATTTTGGCCCCTGGTGTCACCTGACGGGCTTTTGTCTTTGAGCTCTGGGGTGGCTTTGGTCTTCTGTGGGGGTGGTGTCTGCACCCAGGACCGCTTGGGTTGTTGCTGCTGCATGCTTCGTGTGCTGTATCGTGACTTTGAGGTCGGTGGAGCATGGTCACTATCGTCAGACTAGGCCAATGCCAGGGTGGTGGACAAAGGGACTGGAGCTGGACTGTGAGTATGTTCCTGTTAAAGGGCTGACGTCACTGTAAAGGACAAAGCTTGGACAGTCCTGTGCAGCCCACCTATGTCTGAATGCATGCCCTCCATGAAAGCAACCACCTGTGCCAATTTTTGTCGTGGTCAATGAAGGCATTTAGGAGAGCTGTCTGGCCTAGACACAGCTGGCGCAAAAGGTCCACAGACTGAGCACTGATGGCAGCAGTGGGGACAGGGGCAGGGGCGGTGGTGCCTGGGGTGAAGGACACTCTTCCCATCTTACTGAGGCAAACACCGGCAGCACCAGGGGAAGTGGCTGGGAGGGTGGGCACTGGCCGCCGTGTGGTAGAAGATGATGCGAGTCCCCATTCCCTGTGCCCGCCAACATGGATGCATCCCCACTAGCATCAGATGATGTGGTACTTCACGTCTCAGGCTGGGATTCCTCCAGTAGACTCCTGTACCCCTCTGAGGCGCTGGTGACATCTGTGTCACTGGGCTCCTGTGCAGCTGTTGTGCTTGTTTCGCCCCCACTAGTGTTGGTCTCCTGTCCCTCCGTGACCACAGGAGATGCTGCATGAGAGAGAGAGATGTTGGGTCAGTTCAGTGGCAGCAACAGAACAAATATATGCAAGCAATGTATAATCACATTTTGCTAACTCACTATATTGACTCAAACAGTGCGTGGAAACTGGAAATTCAGGCATAACTGAGCCATGTGATGACCACACAGCACAACACCCTGCTAGTGGCTCCGTTAAAACAGACACACAAATAGCTCTGATCACACCTATGAACATGATGAGGGCACACTACTCGTTGCCACTGACAGATCTGGATGGAACAGGAGTGGACAACACAGAATACAACATGACATTCCACAATGGCCATGAGCCCATGCCACCCACCATGTTGTACTGTGGGGCCCAAAGACTGGTGCACATTGTTGTCAGATGTGTAGGCCTCCCAAATCTGAGTGCATGCAATGGACGCATTGATGAAGGCACACTCAAATCGGGCACACTGATGTTCCCTCCCATGGGATTCCCCAGACTACCCCAATGCAGACGATACCTGAAGACCACGACTCTGAATGCAATGGGAATGAACAGTACTCAAATTACCTTTGTAAGTACAAGTAGGGCAAATGCGTAACACCTGCACCCAGCCCAGCAGCCACTTACATGCCACTGCATCACACTACCAACATCACATAAGCCAGCGCTGGCACAGGCTCTGTACACATGCAGCCACTCCCAGTCAAAGTCACCCTTCCCAGAATGCTCACCCCTGGCTTGCTGCTGATGCTCCTTCAAACGTGCATCCAGCGTAGGCTGTGTCACCGCCAAGATGCGGCCCATTAGTGGTGTCATGCAGCGCCGTGCCAAACGCCCAGTGCGAGGAAGCAGACCCAAGGTAATCTCCGCCACGTTCTTTGCCAGCCAGCTGATATCATCCCACCTCTTGTGGCAGTGGGTGCGCCGTCGGTTTGAGACACCCAGAGCCCACACCTTGGCTGCAATAGCCCTCAACACGGCCTTACGCTGGTGTACCTTGAGCTGCAGGCATGGGAGACAAGAGGGGGAACTGATCAATGACACAGTGTTATGTACCTACATCTCTCAGTACAGCACTAAGATACAAACTCATCACAAATCCAAAGATATGTCTAACAGAGACAAGAATACATCTCACATGGTACATCTGCATGGGAAAAGCTGATGTAAATGCATACAGGTGTGAGGGGGAACACAGTCCCTGCACATCTCACACACATGCAGGATGCCAGCACTGAAACCCCTCTGTAGCCAGCCCACATCTCCAGTCCATTTTTAGGTTGAGCAACATATACATCACATATCAACCTGTGTTTGGGGTTAGACTCACTGTGTCCAAGACTGCGCAGTCCTCAATGTCCCTGCCATGTGAATAGATAACTGTGTCATGGATGTCGCATTGAGGGACATGATCTCACAAATCCAAAATCCTCATCACAAGGCCGATTGTGTGCAATCTACAGTGCTGAGATGGCTCATAGCTGGAGTGCAATGAGAAAAGAATGATGTAATACTCTGTAAGGTGAAGTGATGTGTCCTTGTCTTATTGGGCGGGGACTGTGCAGGCCAGCTGGGCTCACACTGAGATGGACAACAGGGGCACACACAGCCATTCAGCCAAGCAATCACTGTCCTGACTCCTGTATGAACAACTTTCTGTGTCACTGTATGGCTGACAATATAACACATGTCACTCAAACATACATGTGCAGGGAGGGAAACCTGTGGCATTGGGTACACACACCTTCCCCCTGGAGACAGCATGTTAGGCAGTCCATGACACAACCACACACTCTCAGGCACATACTGCATCAGTCCAAATACATTTGGGCTCCCCCTGCCCCCCCCCTACTGTTGAGGACTTACCATGACATTTGGGGCAACTTATAGCCTTGGGTACTGTGTGAGCACCTCGTCCACCAGGACTTCCAGCTCCTCACTTGTGAAGGGACTGGCACAGATCTTCTCTATCCCTGCCATCACTGTGGACATGAGGCAACAGCAGCGGAATTGGGTGGTGAGGGGTCTCTGGCAGCAGTCCCTGTAGGCAGCAACCGGTGGGTGGTCTCTGGCAGTAGACCCTGGAGGCAGCAGCAGGTGGAGGGTCTCTGGCAGAAGTCCCTGGAGACAGCAGCAGGTGGATGGTCTCTGGAAGCAATCCCTGGAGGCAGCAGCAGGTGAGGGGTCTCTGGCAGCAGGCTCTGGGAGCAGTGGAAATGTGAGGCTCCCTCCCACACTTATATAGCCCCCTGGGGTCGTTTCAAAGGTGCCAAGCTGCAGCAATTGGTGGTCCAGGTGTGCCTTTTTCAAATGACCGCCTCCGCGGTGGCAGAGTACGCCTACCACGATTTTCAAAATTGCATCATGCTACCACAATCAAGGTTCCCATTGGCTGTGAGGGCATGGTCCATGGTGGTGACACACCGCAGGGGCCCGATGGTAGCTAACGCGATGGTGCATCTTTCAATTGCATCCAATGACCGGCTCCGCGTTGGCGGAGCACACCTTCCGCGATTTTCAAAATTGCATCATGCTACCGCAATCAAGGTTCCCATTGGCTGTAGGGCACGCTCCATGGCGGTGTCACACCGCAGGGGTCCAATGGTAGCTACCGCGATGGTGCATCTTTCAATTGCATCCAATAACTGGCTCAGTCGTGGTGGAGCACGCCTAGCGCGATTTTCAAAATTGCATCATGCCACAGCAATCAAGGTTCCCATTTGCTGTAAGGGCATGCTCCATGGCGGTGACACACCGCTGGGGACAGGTGGTAGCTACCGTGATTTGGATGCCATACATTCACATGTGGCTCCGCGATTTGGGTGGCGGAGCATGCCAACCGCCATTTGGTCATGTGTCCATGGCTATCACTACCGCACTTGTGTATATGGGGAGTGCTGGTGACACACCGCAGGGGATAGGTGGTAGCTAAAAGAGAGAGATATATCTGAATGCATACCGAGAGGACAGTTCTACCCGTCACCTCAAATCAGTAATGTGGGTCCTAAGGGGAATTCCCTGAGACTACCTACACACCGTGGTATATGTGAAAAAACTACCTACCACTTAATGTATTGCTGCAGGTTAAAAACCCTTAAGTGTGTTCTGAGAGAGAAAGGGTTACAGCATATACATAAACTGCGGGCTATACTGGCATTCAATATCTCTCTATTATTGATGCTTACTTAAAAGAAAGAAACCCTTTATTTCAAAGGGAATAGTTCCCCATGACATTATATTTATTTGTTAAAAATAGATTCCGTGACCTAGTCGCCAAATAAGCAACTTGAGAGAAAAGTTCATATTAAAACATTGGCTCTTTCAAGAAATATAGACTCACCAAATCAATCTATAGAGCCACGCCTCAACAGTATCCGGCGGGCTAGGACACCAGCGGGCTCAGCATCCTGGAAAATGTATATAAGTGGACTAGATAAAGCAACCACATAACCAAAGTCATAATTATCATTCCAACGCACTGGTTAAAGTGGGTGTCAAACGTGTGTCCAGCAAAATGGCAGATTTATTAAACCCCCCCCGGGTGGAAATGTTACAAAATGCAGGGAACAGCGTGCATTGACACTCGGGGAGAGTAAGATGCCTCATAACTTGTTACATACTGTAGCAGAATGATGAGCCCGCTGGTGTCCTAGCCCGCCGGATACTGTTGAGAGCCCCTCATTGGGAGCCCGTTGGGTATTGCAGCGCCAACCCAACAAGGAGCAGGCCCAATGATGAAGCATGACACCTAGCTGGCTGGGTGTGTGAGGGCCCTAGTTCCAAAAAAGGGAATTCCCCTTAGGACCCACATTACTGGTTTGAGGTGACGGGTAGAACTGTCCTCTCAGTATGCATTCAGATATATCTCTCTCTTTTTTCTTATCAATTTAACCCTTGAGGAACAGCATACTCCTTTCTTGTGAATTGTAGCTTGGGCACTGTATGCTGGACCTCTCCAAAAGCCCTTAATCCCCCCCTTTGTTAATGATAGGTGGTAGCTACCACGATTTTGGTGGCGGGGCATGCCAACTGCCATTTGGGCATGTCTCTATGGCTATCACTACCGCACTTGTGTATATAGGGAGTGCTGGTGACACACCGCTGGGGATAGGCGGTCGCTACCGCGATTTGGGTGCCATACAATCACAATGGCCATCTGGCAAACTTTAACAGTGCACAGTGCCCACATGGTCAATGGTACATCATTGTGCACACAATGCCAATGTTCCATTTACTCCACTGGTGACTACACATGCCATGTTTGTGTATGTGATTTCGTAGATTGGCATGTACTCCCTCACATGTCACTTATGATATTGATGGTCGTGTACACAGGACAGTGTTGTTATGGACTCTACAATGTGTACACATGTAAATGTGTTGAGGTGCAGTGACAATCACAGCAATGTACGTCTCAATAAATGATGATCTTTTTTGCATGTCCTCTTATGTCTTATATGCTGGATGCTATACTCCCAGGCGTGCCCATGATAAATGTGGCCAAATTCCTATGTGCATTCACATTGACCGAGGTGGTGTTTGAGGTACTTGTTTTGTGTAAGTTGACAGGTGTGCCATTTGTGTAGCTGAAGGTGTCCCTACATGTAAGCTGGTCTGTAACTCAATTTTGCTGACAGTCATTGTTGGCGTTGTGTCATCCAGAACGTGAGATGATGTGCCCATCTCATGATGTATTGCATTGACATGTGTCCATTTCATCTCAACTAGGAGGAGACCAAATCTGCTTCGTCACTTGACAGTGCTGTAGGACATAGAGGATAAGGCAATCATCCGGAAATGCCGTCTGGATAGAGCCACCCAAAAAACCCTTTGTGATATGTTGGAGCCCCAACTGCAGCCTTGCAGAACATTTCCAACAGCTTTCACCCCAATGTATAAGGTGATGGTGGACCTGCATTTTTTTGCCACTGGATCGTTCCAGCACACGGTGGCCAGCGCCGGTGGGATGTCACAACCTATGTTCAGCATGGTGCTGTGTGATGTTCTGTCCGCCATGATGATCTACAAGGAAAGATCCATTTCCCCAGGGGACCTGAATTGGCAGCTGTGAAGAAAGAATTCTATCCCCTCAAACACATCCCCCATGTTAATGTTAATGTTAATGTTATGGTGATTTATATAGCGCACGGCTGCCCCAGCCAAGGGGCGTCCCGGCGCTGCGAAAAAACCAAATGCAGAGAGAAAGGGACGCAAAGAAAGAAAAGCAATTATTGAAAAAGGTAGGTTTTGATAGCCTTTCTAAAGGTCAAAAGATCCTGCATGCCACGGATAGATTCCGGAAGACTATTCCATAACTTGGCAGCTAAGAAGCTAAAGGATCGGCCGCCTACTCTGGCCAGTCTGGTGCGAGGGATGATCGCAAGATGTTGTCCCTCTGATCGAAGCGACCTCCTAGGAGTGTACTCCGACAAGAGGGGGCATAGCATTGGGGGAGAGGCGGTTTTAAGGATTTTAAAGGCTAAACATAGTGCCTTAAACTGGATCCTTTTACCCACCGGGAGCCAGTGTAATTTTCTCAAGGCTCCAGACGTCGAGGATTGGCGAGGAAGACCTACCAGCACCCTGGCAGCTGCGTTCTGAACTCTCTGAAGTCTGGAGGTCTCGGCAAGGTTCGCCCCTAATAGGAGAGAGCTGGCATAATCCAGTCTCGAAAGGATAGTCGCCTGAACAATTATCTGGCGAGTGTGGCAGTCGAAGAACCTCAAAATAGGTCTGAGGTTACGTAGAATGCCGAAGCAGGTGGCCGCCACCTTTTTAGCATGGTGCGTAAACCTCAGTGCCGAGTCCACCCAGACTCCCAGATTTTTAACACATTCTTTAGGCTTAGGAGGTTGGCCCAAGACATCAGGCCACCAGCTATCACCCCAGGACGCGGTATTTTTCCCCAGGAGCAGTATCTCTGTTTTCCCGGCGTTAAGTTGGAGAAAATTCGCCGTCATCCAGTTGGTGATGTCAGTGAGTGTCTGCTTAAAGCGAAAAGCCTCCAGACCACTGTTGTCATTAAGAGCCACCACCAGCTGGGTATCGTCAGCATAGGATACCAATGCCAGTCCGCTCCTTCTAGCCACCTCTGCAAGGGGGCGGACATAGACATTGAACAGGGTAGGGCTCAGGGAAGAACCCTGCGGCACTCCCTGTCCAATGTTATGCTCCTTCGAGATGTAAGGGGGGGTAGAGACTCTGAAAGACCTGTTGGAAAGAAAGTCTCTAAACCAACCTAAGGCTACCCCTGTAATACCAATTTCCTCCAATCTCATCAGAAGGACCTTGTGTGACACCGTATCGAAGGCAGCACTGAGGTCCAACAGGACCAGTGCTGCCGTTCCGCCGCTGTCAAGGATGGAACGGAGGTCCTCTGTAACACTGAGCAGGGCTGTCTCGGTGCTGTGACCAGCTCTAAATCCGTGTTGGGAGTCATCCAGAATGTTATTGGATATGAGGAAATTGGTCAGAATGTTATTGACGTGTGCCTCGATGATTTTGGCTGGCCAGGGAAGCAGGGAGATGGGCCTGAAATTTTCAGGAAGCATGGGATCTAAAGTAGGTTTTTTTAAGATGGGAGATACCCATGCCTGCTTCCATTTAGAAGGAATGCTGGCAGTAGAGAGAGACAAGTTAATAGTGCCTCGAATATGTTCTGTGATGAGTTCATGGGCATCACGGAAAGTCTCCGGTTTTAAGGGATCCGCCGGGGAGCCAGATTTAATTTTCCTACAGATTTTTTGGAAACTCTCTTGCTCAAGGGTAGGAAAGGAGGAAAGAGAAGGTCTGGTAGAATCTAGAGTAACCGAAAGCTGTGGACATTTAGGGAAAGTGTCATAAATTGCCCTAATCTTATTGGTGAAAAAATTAGCCATATTATTGCAAAGGTCAGGGGAGACAGTGGTAGTGATAGCAATTTTTTTCGCCGTAAGGTCTTTCAGAATTTTAAAAACAGATTTAGAGGTGTTAGAACTACTGTTGATTTCATCGGCATAATATGCCGCTCTTGTTCTACACACCTTTCGGTGATAGGTTTTCTGGAGTAGGACATAATTCTGTTTGAGGTTGGCATCGTAGTTTTTTCTCCAGCCCCTCTCCGCCTTTTTACATTCTTTTTTCAAAATGGCTAGTTCAGAGTTGTACCAGGGACTAGCCGTATGGGTACGGGCCTTGATCCACCTGACAGGGATCAGGGTGTCTAGTGCCTGGGTGATCCAGAGGCAAAACAGATCATACCTTACGTCAGGGTCCTCACTTAGGGGAGGAGGGTTTAACACCAGGAGTTTCTGCAAATCTTCTAAGCGGAGTTTTCTCCAAGGACGTTTTTGGACTAACGGAGTGGGCACCAGAACAGGGCTAGAGTTGCAGGCAATAGACAGTGTGACCAGATAGTGATCCGTCCAAGTCATAGGAATAGACGGGTATGCGGATCCACTCGCAATATTAGTAAAGATGGGATCAAGGAGGTGTCCCGCTCTATGTGTGGGACCACTTACGAGTTGATTAAGCTGAAAAGCAGCGAGATCCGCAAGAAAGGTGGCAACTTTAGGCTCGGTGACTCTGTCTAGATGTATGTTAAGGTCGCCTATGATCGTGAAATTAGCCGTTTTAGTGATGTTAGTGCCCAGATACTGTAAAAGTGCGTTAATAAAGGGTGCGTCGGCGCCAGGGGGTCTATAGATCACAAGGCCAGTTGCGCAGAACTGTGAGTTGGCTTTAATTGAAAAGCGAGCGCTTTCGCTGCCCTTAATGTCCACTTTAGTTAGTTGGCAGGCAAGGTGGGATTTGACTATAAGCGCTAGCCCGCCCCCTCTTGAGCTCCTGTTCACCGTGTGAGCGGTATAGCCCGTAGGAGTAGCTAGATTGCAAACCGAGTCCATGTCATCATGGAGCCACGTCTCTGTCATAAACAGGGCATCAAGGGAGTGATCAGTTAAGAGATCATGGATTTCCAGATGATGTTTTTGCATAGATCTAACATTTAGGTGTCCTAACCTAAGGGCCTTGGGCGGTTTAGGTTTCGATTTCGTATTGGAGCAGAGCTTGGAGGGATGTAGCAGGGGTTTTAGAATATGGGCTGGATTCCTCCTAGTACAAGAGCAAGTGGGGTGCTGGAAACTCAGCAGCTCGGTCTTAGAATAGCACATCTTACCGTGAGAAATGTAAGAGGGGGAGCAAAATATCTGGCGCCTGGCGCTGCCTTAGCGCGGACGGGCGCAGACGGGCAGCTCTTTGGCGGGTCTTCGGCGGGGCTGCGCGCGAACGCTGCGCGCTCGAAGGACTGCGAGGGCTAAAAGCCCAGAGGAAGTCAAGCACTAGAGCGCTAACCGCTCTTCGTGCAGGCCGACCGGAAGTGCCTGGAGGCCCCCACGATAAGTAGCAGGGAGGCGGCTCCGCCAGACAAGGCAAGTCAGTGATGGCGTGTGGTGCAGGGGGATTTTTGAATTTTTAAAAAAGCACACAGTAAAAATATCACACAATATCCCAACATAAAAATGGAAATGCACATAAAGCCAGAAGCGCTATCGAACACTCACTGCCCAGGTTAGATCGCAAAGCGGGTCGGGGACACTGCCACTGTCTCCTTCCCGCAGCGAGCCACTGACACCTGCAGCCTAAATAGCCCAGAGGAAGTCAAGCACTAGAGCGCTAACCGCTCTTCGTGCAGGCCGACCGGAAGTGCCTGGAGGCCCCCACGATAAGTAGCAGGGAGGCGGCTCCGCCAGACAAGGCAAGTCAGTGATGGCGTGTGGTGCAGGGGGATTTTTGAATTTTTAAAAAAGCACACAGTAAAAATATCACACAATATCCCAACATAAAAATGGAAATGCACATAAAGCCAGAAGCGCTATCGAACACTCACTGCCCAGGTTAGATCGCAAAGCGGGTCGGGGACACTGCCACTGTCTCCTTCCCGCAGCGAGCCACTGACACCTGCAGCCTAAATAGCCCAGAGGAAGTCAAGCACTAGAGCGCTAACCGCTCTTCGTGCAGGCCGACCGGAAGTGCCTGGAGGCCCCCACGATAAGTAGCAGGGAGGCGGCTCCGCCAGACAAGGCAAGTCAGTGATGGCGTGTGGTGCAGGGGGATTTTTGAATTTTTAAAAAAGCACACAGTAAAAATATCACACAATATCCCAACATAAAAATGGAAATGCACATAAAGCCAGAAGCGCTATCGAACACTCACTGCCCAGGTTAGATCGCAAAGCGGGTCGGGGACACTGCCACTGTCTCCTTCCCGCAGCGAGCCACTGACACCTGCAGCCTAAATAGCCCAGAGGAAGTCAAGCACTAGAGCGCTAACCGCTCTTCGTGCAGGCCGACCGGAAGTGCCTGGAGGCCCCCACGATAAGTAGCAGGGAGGCGGCTCCGCCAGACAAGGCAAGTCAGTGATGGCGTGTGGTGCAGGGGGATTTTTGAATTTTTAAAAAAGCACACAGTAAAAATATCACACAATATCCCAACATAAAAATGGAAATGCACATAAAGCCAGAAGCGCTATCGAACACTCACTGCCCAGGTTAGATCGCAAAGCGGGTCGGGGACACTGCCACTGTCTCCTTCCCGCAGCGAGCCACTGACACCTGCAGCCTAAATAGCCCAGAGGAAGTCAAGCACTAGAGCGCTAACCGCTCTTCGTGCAGGCCGACCGGAAGTGCCTGGAGGCCCCCACGATAAGTAGCAGGGAGGCGGCTCCGCCAGACAAGGCAAGTCAGTGATGGCGTGTGGTGCAGGGGGATTTTTGAATTTTTAAAAAAGCACACAGTAAAAATATCACACAATATCCCAACATAAAAATGGAAATGCACATAAAGCCAGAAGCGCTATCGAACACTCACTGCCCAGGTTAGATCGCAAAGCGGGTCGGGGACACTGCCACTGTCTCCTTCCCGCAGCGAGCCACTGACACCTGCAGCCTAAATAGCCCAGAGGAAGTCAAGCACTAGAGCGCTAACCGCTCTTCGTGCAGGCCGACCGGAAGTGCCTGGAGGCCCCCACGATAAGTAGCAGGGAGGCGGCTCCGCCAGACAAGGCAAGTCAGTGATGGCGTGTGGTGCAGGGGGATTTTTGAATTTTTAAAAAAGCACACAGTAAAAATATCACACAATATCCCAACATAAAAATGGAAATGCACATAAAGCCAGAAGCGCTATCGAACACTCACTGCCCAGGTTAGATCGCAAAGCGGGTCGGGGACACTGCCACTGTCTCCTTCCCGCAGCGAGCCACTGACACCTGCAGCCTAAATAGCCCAGAGGAAGTCAAGCACTAGAGCGCTAACCGCTCTTCGTGCAGGCCGACCGGAAGTGCCTGGAGGCCCCCACGATAAGTAGCAGGGAGGCGGCTCCGCCAGACAAGGCAAGTCAGTGATGGCGTGTGGTGCAGGGGGATTTTTGAATTTTTAAAAAAGCACACAGTAAAAATATCACACAATATCCCAACATAAAAATGGAAATGCACATAAAGCCAGAAGCGCTATCGAACACTCACTGCCCAGGTTAGATCGCAAAGCGGGTCGGGGACACTGCCACTGTCTCCTTCCCGCAGCGAGCCACTGACACCTGCAGCCTAAATAGCCCAGAGGAAGTCAAGCACTAGAGCGCTAACCGCTCTTCGTGCAGGCCGACCGGAAGTGCCTGGAGGCCCCCACGATAAGTAGCAGGGAGGCGGCTCCGCCAGACAAGGCAAGTCAGTGATGGCGTGTGGTGCAGGGGGATTTTTGAATTTTTAAAAAAGCACACAGTAAAAATATCACACAATATCCCAACATAAAAATGGAAATGCACATAAAGCCAGAAGCGCTATCGAACACTCACTGCCCAGGTTAGATCGCAAAGCGGGTCGGGGACACTGCCACTGTCTCCTTCCCGCAGCGAGCCACTGACACCTGCAGCCTAAATAGCCCAGAGGAAGTCAAGCACTAGAGCGCTAACCGCTCTTCGTGCAGGCCGACCGGAAGTGCCTGGAGGCCCCCACGATAAGTAGCAGGGAGGCGGCTCCGCCAGACAAGGCAAGTCAGTGATGGCGTGTGGTGCAGGGGGATTTTTGAATTTTTAAAAAAGCACACAGTAAAAATATCACACAATATCCCAACATAAAAATGGAAATGCACATAAAGCCAGAAGCGCTATCGAACACTCACTGCCCAGGTTAGATCGCAAAGCGGGTCGGGGACACTGCCACTGTCTCCTTCCCGCAGCGAGCCACTGACACCTGCAGCCTAAATAGCCCAGAGGAAGTCAAGCACTAGAGCGCTAACCGCTCTTCGTGCAGGCCGACCGGAAGTGCCTGGAGGCCCCCACGATAAGTAGCAGGGAGGCGGCTCCGCCAGACAAGGCAAGTCAGTGATGGCGTGTGGTGCAGGGGGATTTTTGAATTTTTAAAAAAGCACACAGTAAAAATATCACACAATATCCCAACATAAAAATGGAAATGCACATAAAGCCAGAAGCGCTATCGAACACTCACTGCCCAGGTTAGATCGCAAAGCGGGTCGGGGACACTGCCACTGTCTCCTTCCCGCAGCGAGCCACTGACACCTGCAGCCTAAATAGCCCAGAGGAAGTCAAGCACTAGAGCGCTAACCGCTCTTCGTGCAGGCCGACCGGAAGTGCCTGGAGGCCCCCACGATAAGTAGCAGGGAGGCGGCTCCGCCAGACAAGGCAAGTCAGTGATGGCGTGTGGTGCAGGGGGATTTTTGAATTTTTAAAAAAGCACACAGTAAAAATATCACACAATATCCCAACATAAAAATGGAAATGCACATAAAGCCAGAAGCGCTATCGAACACTCACTGCCCAGGTTAGATCGCAAAGCGGGTCGGGGACACTGCCACTGTTATTGGTGCCATTGATTGCACCCATGTTGGGTTTGTGCCACCACAGGCACGTGAGCACATCTACAGGAATCGTAAACATTACCACTCCATAAATGTGCAAGTGGTGTGCCTGGCAGATATGATCATCTCACACGTGTGTGCCAAATTCCCAGGGTCAGCCCATGACTCCTACATCCTGCGGAATAGCATTGTACCCCAGCTGATGGCTAATCTACTTCCCGAGCGTGCATGGATTGTGGATGAGTATGCCTAGTCGTATGGCGTACTGGGTGTGTGTCCTGCTGCACTCTACCTCAGCGACATTGTAATGCTTATTTGTGTTTGTCATACCTAGGTGACTCTGTATATCCCAACCGTCCCTGGTTGCTGAGCCCACTGCGGAATCCCAGGACCCCAGCTGAAGTCCGCTACAATGATGCACATGGGAGGACATGTCGTGTGGTGGAGCGTACTTTTGGTCTGCTTAACTCACGTTTCTGATGCCTGGACAAGACCGAAAAGTGCACTGGTGTACTCGCCCGGGAAGGTGTGTCAGATTGTAGTGGCATGCTGCATGCTCCACAACCAAGCCATTGGCAAGGAGATTCCCCTACTCCTGGATGATGATGAGGACCCAAGGCCCCCGCCTGCAAACCAACCTGTGTCCAGTGATGAGGACAGTGGAGAGGAGGAAGGTGTTGACCTGCGTCAGCAGTTCATCACCCGCTACTTCATTTGAAGGTGGGTGACAATGTACAACGTACACATTGTCTGATGATGTTGCTGTTGTTGTGAAGGGGTATATGAGATTTGCAACAGCAGCCGGTTGTAGACTCAGTGGTGGCTGGCAATGTTTCTGGGACAGGTCATTTAGGAACATCTACAGGATGTGTATGTTGACACTCATTGCCCATTGTGATGTGTGCATGTTGGATTATCTTGATGGTAGGTGTTGTGGGATGTCTGTGATGCCACACCCAGACCAGTGAATGTTGTTCTGTTGTGTTTTCCTAGGTGCCTTCAACTACTCCTTGCCTACATACAGTCCATACTCCTGGTACATTGTGATCATGTTGAACACTGTACATCCTGGAATAAAGATGGAGCAGACACAACAACATGTGTGTAAGGATTTTTTATTTACAATGGTGACATGAGGGGGGGTGAACATTTACAATGAGGTGATTGGTGGAGCAGTGAATTGACAGTAATGGTAAATGAGATAATCGAGTAGTCACCACATTGATGTGGTGACCCAGTCCAACAGAAAGATGCCATTCACAAGGCAGTGTGGGAAAGGACAGTACAAAAAGTCAATGCAGTGGTGAAGAGGGTTGCCATCATGGCTGGCTCCATGACTGATGTTTGGCAGGTGCTTTGCCACCAGATACTCCCAGAGTTTTCTTAGGACGGCCCCTTAATCGCTTGGCAGGGCCAGTGGGGTCTGAGGACTCACCCCTCTCTGTGGGCGCAGGGGAGGATGGTGAACTGTCATCCTGTGGCCCACTAGAGGAGGTGGAGGCGTTGGTTGTGGCGCAGACCTGTCCCTCAATACCACCACTTGCTGTCCCAAGAGGTCCACAGTTTGTCTCATACAGTTGTCGATGGACCTCATCAGCAGGATGAGCTCACGGAACAGTTTGTCCGACCGGCCCGTTCGTCCCTGGGCCTGTTCATATGCCCCAAGGACTTTGGTGATGTGGTCCAGGGATTGGGTCCCAGCCTCTTGTTGTCTGTGGGTGACACTGCCCCTCCCACCTTCCCTGCTGCCACGGACCTGTTGCCTTACCACTGTATGCACCCGCATCCTCTCCCAGCCCTCCTCAGTCGGTGGTGTGGGATGGTCATCCTCTGGGACAGGGAGAGTGTTGCAGGCAGCACTGGTGGTGGTGGTGGTGGTGGAGGATGCACAGGCCATAACAGCAGGGGTCTGCAGAGACATTGGTATTGCAGCAGATGTGGTGGGAGGGGCGATGGGGTCCTGGGGCCTGTTGCACCCTGGCACACCAGATGGGCCTGCTTCAAGCTCATCGTCCAGAGAATCCCAGGAGTCAACATCCGAGAGTCCATGTACCGGGGGGGGGAGGATGGCTCTGCAGGTTGCTGGTGTTGTCCTCTGCAGCCAGTTCTTGGTCACCTGTGGGTCAGATGGGAAATGGTCATTGTAGTGCACCCCGCAAGCTTTGTGTTAGCTGTGTGTCATTTACTGTTTGTACACTACACAGTTGACTGATCATCACATTGTTTTCTATGTGCACTGCTGTGCCTCCTGACATGATGCTGTGGTACATGCATTACTTGTCCATGGTGTGAGGTGTCAATACATACCATGCGCCACATGCATAATTTGTGATTACAGGGACCTGTTGACATCTAGGGACTAGCACAACATATTATTTCATTGAGGACTCTTTGTTGATTTGTCTGACCTGGCAGACATCACATCTGGCCATGGACTGGCCATTGTCATCTTCTGCATACCTTTGTCCTGTCATGTGCATATCTTGATTTGTACCACGAAACATACATTCTTAGTTTTTCGAATGGTCCTTGTTGTTCTGGCCCCATGGCACTGCACATGTCAATAGGTGTTGTGCATGATTGTGCACAGACTTTCTTCTACATGTCCATTGGTGTGTCACACTTTGGTTGCTGTGACAGTTTGCTTTGCTTTCCTGTGTGCACACTGTGCGTGGCAATAGGGTCGATGTGCGTATTTGTGCAATGAGAGGGCTGGTGTTGTCATATGGCACCATTTATTTTGTGATGAATGGGTGGGTGCACATACTGGCTACTTACCTGTTATGTGCTTACATTTGGCTTTGCTATGTAACACATCTGCGTGTGCATGGTGGAGGCTTACATCCTGCTCAGTGGTGTCACAAGACAGAATAATATGTCTACCTACCTGTTAGTTTGTTTGAGGTGATTCATTAGATGCCACATGCATCTGGTTGGTATGGAGACCTCCATCTTGCTGTACTGGGGGACAATGGTGCATGGTGGGAGTTGTAGTGCTGGCCTCCCACACACAAACACCCTCCCAGGGAAGATGGCTACCTACCTGTAAGTTTTCATTGGTGTACTGCAATGGCTTCCAACTGCTTCTGGGTGAGGGAGTGCTCCATCCTGCTCAGGTGTGGGACAGGGGGCATGGTGGGAGTTGTAGTGCTGGCCTCCCACCCACAAACAACCTCCCAGGTAAGATGGCTACCTACCTGTAAGTTTTCATTGGTGTACTGCAATGGCTTCCAACTGCTTCTGGGTGGGGGAGTGCTCCATCCTGCTCCGGTGTGGGACAGGGGGCATGGTGGGAGTTGTAGTGCTGGCCTCCCA
This sequence comes from Triturus cristatus, assembly GCF_964204655.1. Taxonomy (NCBI): domain Eukaryota; kingdom Metazoa; phylum Chordata; class Amphibia; order Caudata; family Salamandridae; genus Triturus; species Triturus cristatus. Next base: position 1,118,372,455 of record NC_140592.1, read on the forward strand.
CCCACAAACACCATCCGAGGGAAGATGGCTACCTACCTGTAAGTTTGTTTGGTGTACTGCAATGGCTTCCAACTGCTTCTGGGTGGGGGAGTGTTCCATCCTGCTCAGGTGTGGGACAGGGGGCATGGTGGGAGTTGTAGTGCTGGCCTCCCACCCACAAACACCATCTGGGGGGAGATGGCTACCTACCTGTAAGTTTGTTTGGTGTACTGCTATGGCTTCCAACTGCTTCTGGGTGAGGGAGTGCTCCATCCTGCTGATGCAGTGGGACAAGGGGGCCTGGTGGGAGTTGTAGTGCTGCCTGCCTGTACACATGCCCCCATGGTAATGTTGCTAGCTACGTTTGGGGTGTATGGGAGTGAGTGGATGTTGGATCTGTGAGACATGTTTTTGTGAGTGTGTGGTGCAGATGAATGGAATTTGTCCTAGGTGGTGTTGCTTTTTAGTTGTGCAAGACAGTACATAGCAGTGTGGTGGTAGTCATTTGTTTGTACTTACCAGCCTCCACTCCCCCGGGTACTCCTGTGAGACTCTCTGGATGCAGTATGACAAGCACCTTCTCCTCCCATGGTGTGTATGGTTTCGGTGGAATGGGAGTGCCACCGCCAGTACTCTGAGCCAGCTCACGGTTCTTGCTCCTTTTCTGTTTGACAACCTTCTTCAGCTCATGCCACCCCTTCATGATTTCCTTTTTTGAGCGCAGGGTGGTCCCTTCTGCATTGACCTTCTTGACTATCCTTGCCCACATTTGTGTTCTTGTGGGTAATGGTGTCTGTTGGACCAGGCTACCAAACAGTTGTGATTCCACTCTGACTATCTCATCTACCATGACTGTCAACTCACTCTCTGTTAATTTGGGCATTTTAATGTGTTGCCATGGTGTGTGGTGTGCAAAGTGGTTGTGGGTGCAGGAGTGTGAGTGGTGGGTGTGGTTGTGATGTGTATGGTGTGTGATGTTCAGGGGGGTTAGTGGTGCAGGTGTGGAAGTGATGGTGTGCTGTGTGGCGAGTGATGTTGTGTTCTTTGCCTCTCCTTTAAGCTGGGGTGTATGTCCCTTCACTCCTGGAGCATTGCAAAGGATTGTGGTCAGGGAAGGGGCTGGTTTTATATTCAGCTATGTGGGTGTGTCCAAATGGGGTATTGCTGTCAGGTGTGTTGTGTGTGTTGTCCTGGGATTTGTATTTTTCTTTTTGCCATGTGGTTGTGTCATTGGGGTGTGTTTTGTGTCTTTGGGGAGCATGGCTAGTTTGCTGTGTGCACTTTTTGGCCTTATTGTGGCTTTTTTCATTCATCCGCCATATTTTTCACAGATCGTCCGCAGCAGTGGCTATGCTGCAGCTCTTCCGCCGGCTCTCCCATTCATCCCTGTTTGTGACCGCGGTGGTCGGAAACAGCGGAACGTACCGCGGGATCATCGGGGATATCCTAATTTCTGGTTCGGTGTCTCCGCTATACTTGCAGCTGGTTGGTGTTTTTCCGCCACAAATCCGACTGCTGCAGATGGATTTTGGCCATCTCCGCCCGGCTGGTTTTTCTTGGCGCCGTTCCGCCGTGGTCGGTGATTTGTGGCGGTTGATCCTAATTTCCCCGCCGGTTTTTCCACGGTGCCGTCGGGCGGTTGTTTTCCGCTTCCATGGTGGTCGGGGTGGTTTTACGACCGCCATCCTAATAGACCCCATAGTTTGCTAAAATATCAACTTTTTTAAATGTCTTAAAAGTAATATAAAATTTATTAAATAATAAACATAATTCAGCAAAACATACTTAAAAATAATTTAAAAACGTTACTATTTATAAATAAGAAATGTAATGTAAAAATAAAAATAAACATGCATTTTTTATATATATTAACTTAATAATATTAAAACATAATTAATATTTTTAATTATAAAATGTCAAAATCATAATTTAAAATATAATTACAGATATATATAAATAGACCAATAAAATAAATATAAAAAAAATTATGTTCAAGTTAAAACATTAAAATAATTATTTTTTTTTAAAAAAAAGTGCTGATTCCGATCCTGCAAAACCCGGGTACAAATGGTCGTACGGAGCGTTTTCTGACTCGTACCCGGGAATTCCACCTTACAAACCAGCAAGTACGATTCATACAGAAATACTATTTCCGTACGAATCGTAAAAAACACCGTACGGCTAAAAAATACATACAATTCCGATCCTGGACAGCACATACGCGACGTCCGCACGGAGTCAGGCAGCGTTTTACGGACCAGCAAGTACGATTCGTACCCACAGCACTCCGCACGGCTATATTTTTACGGGAGCCAAAAACTGCCGGAAAAGCTAAATACGCTGCGATGCATGAGGAAAAGGGGGCCCGGCTACGCGACGTACATGCCAACCCCCACATCGTGCGTGTCATCATGTACGGTGCGTACCCCAACATTGCATATGTATGGACCGTACCCCCCACCCCCGTATGTACGGACCGTACCCCAGGCGTACCCCCACCTGTGTATGTACGCACCATACCCCAGGCGTACCCCCACCCACCTATGTGTGCACCGTACCCCCACCCCAGTCCCGTATGTATGCGCCATACCCCCAGCGCGTACGGGGCTGGGGTGGGGGTATGGCACGTACATACAGGGCTGGGGTGGGGGTACGGCACGTACATACGGGGCTCGGGTTGGGGGGCCATACGACTCATACCCCGGGCACAAGTGTACCCGGGGTAGGGGTCGTACACAGTTCGCTCCGTACGGGACGTTTTTCATACGCTTGTGCATTCGGAACACCAGTACGGATCGGACTTGTGCCCTCGGACTTCAGTTTTACGACTCGTACGTAAAACTGTCCGGGGTCGTCTCGTAGACTTTTCCCGAGGCGATTTGTATGTATTTTTCCCGTACGAATCGTACTTCGCCGTTTGTACGGTACTTGTACGATTCGTACGTAAAAAAATACGGATACAAGTCGTACGGGAAAAAAAATACAGGATCGGAATCGGCCCCCAAATATAACAATACAGAAAACGTTGCATCGCGTAGGGGATAAAATTACTATTTCAACTCCAACGAGTGGTACAGTAGGGAAAATGTTGGACAGCGGGTGGATAAAAATTACTATTCCCACTCCAGCTAGTGGAACAGTAAAAAAAGTGTTGGATAGCGGGAGGGTAAAAATTATTATTCCCACTCCAGTGAGTGCAACAGTAGTGAAAGTGTTGGATAGCGGGAAGGTAAAAATTACTATTCCCACTCCAGTGAGTGCAACAGTAGGGTGAGTGTTGGATAGCGGGAGGGTAAAAATTACTATTCCCACTCCAGTGAGTGCAACAGTAGAGAAAGTGTTGGATAATGGGAGGGTAAAAATTACTATATTATTCCCACTCCAGTGAGTGCAACAGTAGAGAAAGTGTTGGATAGCGGTTGGAAATAATTTAATATTCTCACTCCACCAAGTGTAACAGTAGGGAAAGTGTTGGATAGAGTAGGGTAATAATTTAGTACATCCACTCCTGCAATATAATTAACATTAATTAACAAGTAATTATTTTTTCAAAATTAATTTACCTCCCACCATTTTCCCCTCTAAACGTCACCTACAATACTGTAAAAAATAATAAATTAACATAATTATTTAACAATTAATTAATTAACTAATTACAATTAGCAATAAAATGAATAACCATCAAATCTAAATTAATTCACACAGATAACACTATAAAATAACTTTTAATAAATATAATATAAAAAATAGTAAGAATTATATTAAAACTAAAGTACTTCCTACCCTACTCCCCTATCAACCCTCAACCCACTCCTAAAAAAAGTACACAATTAACATATTTACAAATTAATTATTAATAATTAATATCTATTTAATTACACATTAATAAATAAATAACACAATTAACATACTTACTAATTAATTATTAATTGGTATTAATCAATTTACAATCAGTTAATAATAAATTAATTAACTTAATTAACAATATAAATTATTAAATACTGAATTATTAATTAATACAATACTTAATGAATTCATTTCAATTAAATTACTACCCACCTTATTCCCCTATAAACTAGGGGTGGGCGGAATTTGCGCAATCGCGTTACGCAAATCTCCGCGAAACGGTAAAAAATCTCCGCGAACACGCAGAAATCCCGCGAACACACGGAATTGCTTGTTCGCGATGCTTTTTTCCTGTTCACAATCGCTGTTTGCGTGCTCGGGGAGAAATATCTCGCGAACACGCATTTTGAGAACGCGAACAAGCAAAAATTTCGCAAAGTCGCAGAAAGCGGAATTTTGGGCAATTTCGCGTTCTCCGCAGAACGCGAAATTACCCAAATTCCGCAAATTCCGGGAACGGAACGGAATTTACCGCCCAGGCCTACTATAAACCCAGATCCCACTACATAATTAAATTACGGATTCTCGGTAGGGAAATCTTGGGGGACCCACACTAGCCATACCTTGCTGGACTCCCCAGGGTGTCTAGTTTTCAGAAATATGTGGGTTTGGTAGGTTTCCGTAGATCGCCGCCGACCCCGGGGCCAAAACTCATGGGACCCCCCCTTGCAAAACCAGGTTGTTTTGTGATAGGTAATTTTGAAGTCGCCTCAATAGGTTTTGGGCCCTTGCCTGCTGCGGGGTACTTGACCCACCCACAGAAGTGAGGTACCATTTTTTCAGTAGACTTTGGGGAATGCGGGCTTGGTGGAATTTTGTGGATCCACACAGATTCCAGAACTTTCCACCACAGAAATGTGAGGAAAATGTGTTTTGTTTTTAAGAATGTAGAGGTTTGCAAGGGATTCTGGGTAACAGAACCTGGTGAGAGAAAGACAAGTCACCCCATCCTGGATTCTCCTGGGTGTCTAGTTTTTAAAAATGTATAGGTTTGCTAAGTTTCCTTAGGTGCCGGCAGAGCTAGGGTTCCAAAATCTACAGCTAGGCACTTTGCAAAAAATGGGTCCGTTTTCACTGTGAAAATGTGTTGTGTCCACTTTGCGTTTTGGTCCGTTTCCTGTCATGGGCACTAGGCCTACCCACACAAGTGAGATACCATTTTTTCTCGGGAGACTGTGGGAAATGCAGAGTGAGTGGAATTTTTTGGATCCACGCAGATTCCAGAACTTTACACCACAGAAATGTGAGGAAAATTTGTTTTGGGACAAATTTTGAGGTTTGCAAGGGATTCTGGGTAACAGAACCTGGGGAGAGCCAGACAAGTCACCCCATCCTGGATTCCCCTGGGTGTCTAGTTTTCAAAAATGTATAGGTTTGCTAGGTTTCCCTAGGTGCTGGCAGAGCTAGGGTTCAAAATCGACAGCTAGACACTTTGGGAAAAAAGGGTCAGTTTTCAGTATAAAAATGTGGGGGGTCCACGTTGCGTTTTGGGCCGTTTCCTGTCGCGGGCACTACCCACACAAGTGAGGTACCATTTTTCTCAGACAACTTTGGGGAATGTGGGGTGGGTGGAATTTTGTGGATCCACGCAGATCCCAGGACTTTCCATCACAGAAATATGAGGAAAATGTGTTTTTTTGACAGTTTTTTAGTTTTGCAAGGAATCCTGGGCATTTTGCAAAAAAAGGGTTATTTTTCACGGTGAAAATGTGGTGTGTCCAAGTTGCGTTTCGGGACGTTTCCTGTCACGTGCACAAGGCCTACCCACACAAGTGAGGTACCATTTTTCTCGGAAGACTTTGGGTAATGCAGGGTGGGTGGAATTTTGTGGATCTACGCATACCCCAGAACTTTCCATCACAGAATTGTGAGGAAAAATTGTTTTTTTAACTAAGTTTGAGGTTTGCAAGGGATTCTGGGTAACAGAACCTGGTGAGAGGCACACAAGTCCCCCCCATCCTGGATTCCCCTTGGTGTCTAGTGTTAAAAAATTTACAGATTTGCTAGGTTTCCCTATGTGCCGGCTGTGCTAGGGCCCAAAATCGACAGGTAGGCACATTGCTAAAAACAAGTCTGTGCCTAGCGGGCTTTCTGCCGCCCTGGGGGGAAATCAGGGGGGGGAAAGTTGCCCCGATATGCCCCCAAGGGGGGCAGAAAGACTGTGGCTACTTTTCTGGGCAGCCCTCACGCAGAAAAAAAGCCAGCGTAATCGCTGGCGCCTATTGGGCTTTCTGCCCCCCTGGGGGCAGATCAGGGGCCATTGCCCCCATCCACCCTCTGGGGGCAGAAAGACTGTAGCATTTTTGGGGGAGATGTGGGCATAGGCATGCCAATTCTGGGCTGACCTCGCCCCTGAATTAAAAAAAAAATCCTAAGGCCTATTGGGCTTTCTGCCCCCCCCAGGGGGCAGTTAAGAGGCTATTGCCCCTAAATGCCTCCGGGGAGGGGCAGAAAGACTGTGGTAATTGTTTTTGGGGTGGGGCATCATCATGCCCATTCGGGGCAGCCCCCATTCCTGCATTATAAAAAACATCCCTGGTTTCTAGTGGGATTTCTGCCCCCCAGGGGGTAGATTGGGGGCATGCCCTTTTTGAGCAGCCCCCACCCCAACATCAATAAAAAAAATCCCTGTTTTTTAGTGGGCTCTCTGCCCCCCTGGGGGGCAGAAAGACTGATATTTATTTGGGGGGTGGGGGTTTGCCAAGCCCTTTTTGGGGAGCTCCCACCCCAACGTCAATAAAAATAAATCCCTGGTGTCTAGTGGGCTTTCTGCCCCCGGTGGGCAGATTGGGGGCTACTGCCAGAAAGACTGTTGTGCCCAAAAGAAAATGGGGGGAGCAAAGGCCCTTGCCCAAGGGGCCGCTCCCCCCTCCCTGGTCCTAGTGGGTGGATCCCTGCTTGGGGATTGCCATCCTGGGGTGATCCCCAAGCAGGGATCCACTAGGGAAGGGTACCATTCGAAAGGGGAGATCCTCCCCTTTCTAACGATACCTCTCCCATCTTCTTCGGTGCTCGGGGGCTTAGATAGCCCCACAAGCACCAAAACTGAGAAACTGAAACTAAGTTTCAGTTTCGATTTTGTTGTAAGGACGATACCGCGCCATGCGTGCGATCGTCATTACAATGTAATACGAAAATAGGCCTGGGGAGGTTGGGGAAGCTCTTCCCCACCTCCCTGGGCAAGAAAAAAAAGTGAAATACCTCTGCTGTCGGCATAATAAATAATGTATGGTTTTTACTTTAGGTTTTAGTTTTTTCTTTTAATCTTGGGAAAAATATTTCTAATAAATTAAAAATATTTATATTAAATAGGATTGATATTTATAAGAAAAATATTTTACAAACTTTTAACAAGTAAAATAAATGTATTAACATTTCCCTATACATTACTATAGGAAGACTTCGCAGTCAGAGTGTAGATCTCCATATGGTAAAGTATAGGGAAGAAAAAGTAAGTGTATTACACTTGAAACAATAATTGGTAAAATAATATTATTGTAAATATTATTATCAAAAATGTATATATATTAATTTGAAATGCGGGACTAAAGAACAATATGGATACTCTGCAACTAAAAGGCTGTTTAATGTTTGAACTTGGAGAAGTGTGTTTTTGTACATTTTTACTATTTGTTCCAACTACCAAATGCTTGAGGTGCTCATTGCAAGGATTGCAAAACTTGCAACATGCCTGGTAATGAAATGCATGATTGTTCTCAACTCCACAACAGCTCTCCAGCTGAAACTTATTTCAACAATATTACACCTGTCAGCCTTAGGGTGGTCTTATCCAAACTTTTTGCCTTTCTTCTCCTACTTTTTGCTGTATTTTTGCTTGTTAGACTTAGGACTCTGTGCACTTTACCACTGCTAGCCAGTGCTCATGCTCACTACCCTAACCATGGTTGACATTTACCTGATCTGCTCTGTTTCACCCCTTATTATCTTCACCCTCTCACTCTTTATATCTTTTTTCTGCCCTTTTTTCACCCTTTTTTCCCCTTTACATTTTCCCCCTTCTCTTGCTTGCTTCCCTCGTTTTTCCCGCTGCTGCTGCCCTGTGGCCCCTTCCCTCCAGTGCGACCAGCCCGAGACACTTCACCTCCCCATCCCACCTCCCAGCTGTCCAGCCCTCCTCGACCCCAAACTAATGGCAGCCACGCTGCTGGCATGCCGAAGGCAAGCCCATCTGCACCCGTCCATAACCCGACCGCGACCAGCGTCAGGAACCCTGGACCAACGCTACAACCCAGTGGCACTCCCCACACTCAACCCAGGCTGAAACAACAACTGCAAGCTAGCATCACCAGCCGACACCCACGGACCCTTTAGCTGTCACCGATGCCGGAACACCTGCAGCACCGCCAGGAACACGGTCCCAGCACAACACGCCTGCAAGAACACAACCGAACCGAAGACCCTGCAATGCATCCTCCTCAACGTACGAACACTCCACAAACACACCACCGAAATCTGGGACCCCCCTCGACAGCACCACCCCGGACGTAGCATTCTTCACCGAAACCTAGACCAATCCCACCTCGGGACCAGACATCGCCATCGCCATTTCATAAGGATACAAGATCTCCCGGAAGGACCGCCCCACCCGCCCGGGAGGAGGAATCGCAATCGTCCACAAATCCACCCTCCGGCTGAGCACACTCCTCGACGCGCCCACAGACCTGATGGAACACCTACACTTCAAAATACAAGCCAGCCCTACCACCACCCTCCGAGGAACTCTCATCTACCGACCCTCCGGACCTCGCAGACCTTTCACCAATTCCATCATGGACATCATTTCCCTGCAAGCCATCGCATCAACCAACTACACCCTGCTGGGAGACCTCAACTTCATCCTCAACAACCAACTAGACCTCAACACCACATCCCTCCTGGACAACCTCCACAACATTGGACCCTGCCAGATCATGACCAAACCCACACACTCAGCAGGACACACCCTCGACCCCCTCTTCACAACAGGAAACTCTATCACTTTCAGCCACACCACTGAAATTCCGTGGACAGACCATCGATGCATCCACTTCACCTACAGAACACCCACCACCCACAGACACCAGCACCTGCTCCCACGAAGTAACTGGACCAAAATCACCGACGACCAGCTCACCTCCTCACTCGGCAACTCCACCCCAACCACCGCTGAAGACGACGACCCCAATACCGCAGCCCAAACTCTGCACAGATGGATCTCCAACAGCACCAACACCATAGCCCCCTCAAGAAGAACAATAACACACACACCAAGAAAGACAGATGGTTTACCACCAAACTTCGAGAGTCCAGAAGCACATGCTGCCGCCTTGAAAAGGCCTGGAGAAACTCCAAATCCACAGAAGCCCACAACCACTTCAGAGCCGCCACCAACGTCCATGACCAACTCATCAGAAATACGAGAAAAACAGCAATTGAAGACAGAATCTCCACACACGCACACAACAGCAAAGAACTCTTCAGCATCATCAAGGAGTTCACCCAACCCACCAGCGAGTCTACTGATCCTCTCTCACAAGACCTCTGCAACAAACTCAGCACCTTCTTCCACCACAAAACCAATAACATTTATGACAACTTCAACGAAGACAACCAACACACCGAACCCTCACCAGCCACCCCCGACACTCTGAAGCCAACGATCAACAGCTGGACAGCCCTCACCATCAAAGCCACACTGAAGACGATGAAGTCAATCCACTCCAGGGCCCCCATGGACCCCTGCCCACACCACATCTTCAACAGAGCCGCCGACACCATGGCACCCATTCTTCGCCACACAATCAACCGCTCCCTGGCGAACGCCTCCTTCCCTGATGACTGGAAACACGCAGAGATCAACCCCCTCCTGAAGAAGCCCTCAGCGGACCCCACCGACCTAAAAAAACTACAGACCCATCTCCCTGCTCCCACTCCCAGCGAAAGTAATCGAGAAAGCCATCAACAGCCAACTCGCCACCTTCATCGAAGAGCACAACATCCTCGATTCCTCCCAATCCGGGTTCAGAGAAAATCACAGTACAGAAACTGCCCACCTCGCCGCAACAGATGACATAGGCTCCCTCCTGGACAGAGGAGAAACAGTAGCCCTCATCCTCCTCGACCTCTCAGTGGCCTTCAACACAGTCTCCCCCGCACCCTAACCCCAGACTCTACGACGCAGGGATCCGGGACAAGGCCCTCGACTGGATCCACTCTTTCCTCTCCGGCAGAACACAGTGGGTCAGACTCCCTCTTTTCCTCTGGGACCCCACACCAACCACCTGCGAAGTCCCCCTGGGGTCTACCCTCAGCCCCACGCTCTTCAACATCTACATGGCTCCGCTCGCCCCCATCGTCAGAACCCACGGACTCAACATTGTTTCATACGCAGACGACACCCAACTCATCCTCTACCTATCCAACAAACCCAACTCAGCTAAACACAAATTTCAAAAAGGCATGGAAGCCGTAGCCAAATAGAGGAAAAGCAGCTGCCTACAAGTAAACACTGTCAAAACAGAAGTACTCATCATGGGCCCACACTCCGATGCATGGAACAACACCTGGTGGCCGCCCGCTCTCAGAAGCTCACCCACCCCCCGGACCATGCACGCAACCTTGGAATCATCCTGGACTCTGAGCTCAAAATGGATAGCCAGATCAACTCCGTCGCATCCTCCTGCTTCCACACCCCCGCCACCTACGAAAGACCTTCAAACGGATCCCCCTCGAGCACAGAAAGATCGTCACTCATGCCCTCGTCACCAGCAGACTCGACTATGGAAACGCACTCTATGCCGGAATAAACAAAAACCTCACCCGCAAGCTACAAAAAGTCCAGAACGCCGCCATACGACTGGTCCTCAACCTGCCAAGACACTGCCATATCTCCCAGCAACTGCGCACACTCCACTGGCTCCCCATCAAGGCTAGAATCACCTTCAAGATTCTCACCCACGCACACAAAGCCCTCCACAACACCGGACCAGCATACCTGAACGGCCGACTCAAATTCCACGCACCCCAAAGGACCCTACAATCAGCCCAGCTCTCCTACGTCGTGGTCCCCCGCACCAGAAAGACCAGATCGGGAGGCCGCTCATTCTCCTTCCTCGCGGCCAGAGTCTTGAATGGCCTACCACTCCACCTCAGATAGACAACATCACTCCCCATCTTCACAAGAAACCTCAAAATGTGGCTCTTCGACAGACCCCCTCCTTGATGGACTGAAACCTGCACCTCCCCTCCCCAGTGCCTTGAGACCCTTACAGGTGAGTAGTCGCGCTTGACAAACAGATGATTGATTGATTGATGCGTGGTACCTCTGAACTTGTAATGATAAACCCTCATTAATGGTAAAGTCGAATTTATCATAACACATTTGAAAATGACACTTTTAGAACATTGGCATTTTTCTGCCCCTTGTGTCTGAAGCCTGTCTTAGGTCACATGACTTGGTATAGCTGACAGTTAGACTTTGCAAATTCTCTAAAGCCAGTCACACAATAGTGGGGTTATCTGAGCCTGAATGGTCCATCACCTGGTGGGGGGTTGAGGCTGATCACATCCCCAGTTGCACCTGAATAGGCTGTGGCCAGTCTCCTCACAATAGGCTCAATGACCCTGTATTGTAAGTGAAGCCAGCTTGGCTCCAGGGCAGGGGAGGCAGGAAACTCATAGAACTTCAAAGGAACTTTCCAGAAACTTCTCACACTTTCTAGAAGCAGGGCACCAGGGTATAAAAATTGTGCTCTCAGACTCACTCTTGAGTTCACTACTGGACCTGTTGAAATCTCTCGGAGAACTGCCAGCTGCTGTGACCTGCTTTGCACTCTGCCAGACTGATGCTGTACCTGAAAGCACGGCTTTGCTGCCTTGAGCCTGCCTTGAACCCTTAGAGCCCAGCCCAGCTGTTGAGCCCTGCATCTGCACCTGCACCCAGGACTTACGGAAGGGACTCCAAGGGCTAGTTTGCTGGCCTCCTGTTCAGAGCCAGAGGGACATAACAGGCTCCCACCATATTGATCCCACACCTGGCCCCAGCCCAAATTGAGTGCTGAATGTACAAGAGATCTCCATCCACTCCTGGACCCTTAGTTGTAGTGCAAAATGTGCCTATATGGCCAATATCCAAAACCAAGGACAGAGACATAATTTAGCCCAAAAAGTGTTTCGAGAATCAGGAGGAGACCGGTACCAACCTGCTCGCCTATCAGCTTGAGGTGCATCGCCAGTTGAATTGGCTTTCCGTCTTTTCCAGCTGCGTTCTTTTGCATAGATGAAAATCAGTTTCAGAGGTTCTTCATCAAAGGGATATCTGACCTCGTGAAACTGTCTTTATCTACAGCCTCTGTATGTCCCCCTGAAGATTTTTGAATATCAAGTACTAAGGTAAAAATCTTTACCACAACTTCCCTTGATGGCTATCCGACAATAAGGCTCCCTAATCAAATACTCCTGCAGCCTTACCTTGCTGAACTTCTACCTTCTCAGAGAATTTTTCTCCAAAAATGTTCAAAGTCTGAATGTAAGCGCTGACAGACACCATTTCACTTTGTGTAACTGAACCATACTCCTTCACGGTCAGCCTTAATCTTTGACTTTGCCCCTGTCTGGCAGGACCAGATGTCAGCATTTGGCACTTTTTGCTTTTAAACACTATTTTGTACTTAAAACTTTCAAAATTCATAACTCCTGTTCTACTGTTTGGATTTTTATCTTTTGGTGTTGAATAATTTATTAAAATGTACTCTATTTTCCTAAACTGGTTTTAATGTGTTGTGCTTTCACTGTATTACTGTTTGTGTGCTGCATAAATACTTTACACATTGCCTCTCAGTTAAGTCTGACAACTGTTTGTGCCAGCTACCCAGTGTCAAGCACAGGGTAAATTTGTGACTTTTTTAGTGATTCACCCTGCAAGGGATTGTGGCTGTTGCTTGAACAGTGTTCACAACCCAGTCAACCAACAACCAATTTAGCACAAACAACAACCATATAAAAAGCAAAGTCAGACTGGCCATATAAAAAGTTCACACATCCAAATAATTTTTCCTGACTTCAATATGTCGTTGAACTTCTTTGTAAGCTTGCCCCTTCTTTTGATGAGTAATTAATTTTAGATGAGGAGAGAGGGGTTACAGGCAAAGGATAAACATCTTTGGTATGCCAGTGAAGTTTTCATTCCCAGGTACCCCTTATATTCTGATATGATCCTGGACATGGTTTCTGACTGGAAGAAGGATTTGTATTGCCCTCATGGACTCCCCTCGCCTATGTCAAAATATTGTCTGCACTCCATTTCTTGACTACAGGATCCTTCCCGAGGGTCTTCTCTGATAACGCTGGCATCTCACAGTCAAGCCAGTCTAGATACTTGCATCAGGCACTGACATTCATCAACAGAAGAATGCACCAGTTTATCAGCAAAGCACATTTAATGGTAGAAATGCAAAAAGTTGCAATGGAATTAAATGTCTTTGTCCATTTCCTTCATGTGCTAGATGCCTTTGACTGCACCCATGTGACACTTCAGCCACCTCATCACACATTGCACCTTTTTCGAAACAGACAATGCTGGCACTCCATCAACATGCATGATATCTGCAATGCTAAGGGCTGCTTCTCTGATGCGTGCGCTTCCTTTCCTGGAAGGCTACATGAGAGTTACATTTACTGACAATCACATGCGGTTTGGTTTCTGGGGATTTTGACTTATTAGTAAGTAACAACATTTCACACTGGGCCTACTTATGTATATGAGAGTGGCATCTCAAACATAACCATATTCACTAAAATACAATACACACACATTACCCTGAAACACTGAACCTATGTGGGTATTCTGTAGTACAATCATATTACGTGCCCTTTTAAAAAATACAAAATATCATATTTCTTTTTTGCAGGTGATGCCAGGTATGATCTCCTCATCTCATCACAACCTTCTAAAGTCAAACCACAATATGTCAGCAAAGGTTAAATAGGGCACACATAAAGCTTTGGGGTACTGAGTTTGCGATTCGGATGTTTTGACCATAAAGGAAGGTGCTGGTGCACTCCCAGAAACTGTGTACCCCTTCTCCATGCAGTGCCTCCACCACATGTCTGCAAGTTCTCCTCCGCAAGTGGTGTAGAGACCCCGCATCAAGGCGGAAATCTCCACCTAGTGCAGAATAACAGGAAATGGCACACAGGAGCAGGCAGTTAGCTATTTTGTTTTGATTCTCAGCCATGTTCTCCTCCAAGCAGCATCCCCCTTTATCCTACTGTTCCATGGCACAATCATGCTATGAACATGGCTTAGTGACTTGTTAAGAAGCCCCACCCCCTTTCTCTGAAAGTGCATTGCAGATAATCATGGAAGGCAGTCATTGCAAAGTATTCTCAGCTTAGTGGGGACCAGAAATGCAACTGAGTGATACAGCGTGGGCCCAAATCCTGCGGGATAGCACTATGTGCAGTACAGTCAGTATCCACAACCAGCAGGGGCAGCTGTGCCGCAGTTGCTAGGAGGACCCTTGTCGTTAGGCCCATATTAAGGCCCAGGACATTATGTGCTTGTCTTCCAGCCCCAAACACAGCACCCTCAGATGGAGCCACTCTACCCAAGGGTCATAAAACAGTTTGAGCAGCAGAGGGTCATTAAGCAAATGTATATGAGTATTTAGCACATAGGAGTGACTTTTGAGAGTGCAATCCTGGCATGGGTTAACTGTGAGCTATGTTATAACCTTATGTATTTTATTTTGAAAGTTCACATTTGATAACATGCAAGTGTATTGTTTGTTTTCTTTGCCTTGGCTACTAAGCTGTTTTTGGCATTATTAAAATGCTGATATTGTCAGCCTATACCTTACTTCCTAACAATCATATGTTTGCTCAATTTTATTTTCTATGTGCGTACAGCTACTGAATAATAGGTCAAACGTTTCATGTCCAGAATATTGACCAGTTCATCCTTCTTTAAATGCATTGTAGTCTAGTGGGAAAATCGTCTCCTCTCAGATAACCAATCTGTTTTACCTGTAGTGAATCTACATTTCCAATAGGTTAAAACTGATTTTTGACACACCTCTACTACAACAAAGCCTTTCATCTACTTTCAGAAGCTGATAGATTTCAAAGCCTCTGCAAATTAATAAAATGGGAGACCAAAAGTGCAAGATAGTGAGAAGTTTGTTAAAGTCTCCAGATTGACAGCTAAATTCATGCAGATATGCATTATTGACCCAATAATTCAACAAATTCTCTCTTGTTGTTTATATTCCTTTGCACTGGACTGGAGTGGCCAACAGAGAACAGAGCAGGACCAGGGGCAAACACAAAGATGCTCAGCTCGGAGGTGGGCATTAGCACTTGTTACCATCAGCAAGGTGGAGGATCCCATGACTGGGAGGAGCAGCGCATCAGTGATGAGTGTTACAAGATTTGCCTCCAAGAGACGCAAGGCTCAGCCCGAAGGGTCACCTAGGGGGAGCAGTTGACTTGGGCACCACCAGCCAGGTGGAGGAAGATTTATTTTTTTCTTCTTCTCAGGCCTTCAGCAAGAACAATCTGTAATGGCCCAAGTCCAGGCCCCAACAAAATCAGGCCCTGCCCAGAGCCCCTCCTTGACTTAAGAGGGCCCCATTCAATTGGGACATCCATCTGCTCCCCTTCATCACCACCTTATCCCAGTGCCTACCCAGAAGAACTTGAGTCAAGGGACATTTCTGCCCCTGACACCACACACCCCTCTTGTGCTGCCCAATCTCTTCCCAAAGAATCTGTGTCGGCGGCAGCATTCAAGGAGGACATGGTGCCAATTGTGGAGGCTTAGGGAGTGCTCTCTCTGGACATCTCCTTGACTGCAGCTATTATGTCATATGTATTATGCCCCCAGTGCTGTCTCCCAGATTGTCTTTACTCATTGTTTCCCCTTCTACTCCTCCATTTCTTTATTTCTGTGAGATGTCTGGTCCTGCAAGACCAGCCAATTTATGAAGACATTGGAAGAGAATCTCGACATCATCATGAAAACAGAGAGTGAGAATATCCAATGACTTTTGTTCCAAGCCAGGTTTCTGAATTGGACATATCCTCTGGCTTCGGGGACTGACCTGATCATAACTTTGAGCAGTGGACTTTTGTTTTTAGACTCTTTATGTTCTCTGAACTTTTTTGCACCCCTTTGAAAATAGACTAGTTCCCTTGATGCTTCATGTTCATCCCTTTTGGCACCTGCCCAAGGATAGTTTTATTTTACCACAACATATATGGTTTTTTGTTGAAATCGTTTTGAAGATATATATACATTTTATTGACACAAACAATTGCATTTCCAAATCATACTCTATGATGTATTGTATATCCGTTAAAGGAAATGTTTGGGTATTTAGAAAATGCAATTTTCAAATACCTTTCAGTTTTGAAAATGAACAAAGAAGATAATGTACATACTGCTAGCCTATGTAGTAAATGCAACAGAAAACAGTTTGCACAGACAAAACATTGACCCAGGTTTGTGCTGTAAAAGGTACTGCTATTTTTATTAAGTAAAATGGTATGTGAATATGTTCAAGACTGCTCGTAAACACACTTATTACGCAGGCTTTGTCCTACTACTCCACCTATGCAATGCTGGTGGTGAGAATCTTTGAAACTGCTTGTGTTTTGGGTGATTGAGCAGAAGAGTCAGGTGGTGCTGTTGGGGCAGGTGTCTGATGTATAATCTCCTGCATGTGCTGCTGTGAAGACTGATATTGGCTAGAGGTGGACTTAACTCGTAATTTGCTGTAGCGTAATTATGCAAAATTACAGCAAAATTGTGTGAGATGACGCAGAATTACATGAGGACCATAACCAATTATTCAGCACTCTTTTCCTGTTGTAAAATACACCCTTGCATCTAAAATGGACCCAAGGATGCATTTTGTACAAAGAAAATAGTGCTAAATACAAAAATACATGAACAGAAGTGGCTAACATCTGATCGTGCTCACTAGAATTGTAAGGGAGTACTTCAATAAGAGTCAAAGGTATGCTGTAATGATAGTTAATGAAGTCAAAAACAAGTGTGGAATCAATGCCACACGGACAGAGTCGATATTTACCTTAGTAAATATACATCTCTTCTAAAATATATCCGACGCTGAATCATGTACAATGGAACATCGGTTCAAATAAATTAAGACACATCAGTGAAGCTCGTCGTGACGTTCAATGCATTTTGAGATCTGCACTTTGCTCTACAACATCGATACCCCACGGAGAGCGACAACATGATGCTCCATCAACAAACTTCTCTTCATGCTACAGCAACAACAATCCACAATACTCTCTTTGCTCCTCGCGGCCTCCCCCACTGCGACCTGTACACTTTGGGCCGGACTTTGAGAAGGTATATCTTTCAGTTGGACTAAACTCGTCCTTGAATCGGCCCGCGCTCTATCGCTTGTGGCTCTGACCCAGTCTCACATGCCCTGATAACCAAAGTGTTGCTTTGTGCTTCATTGCAGTTTCTGCCTGATCACCAAAAGATTCCCCAGACACAGAAAGAGTGACCTGCTGTGAGAAATGGGGTTATTGGTTGAGGGGGTTGTTACCCCTTCTCAAGCAACAAACACAATTCCTGTCAGAGAGAACCACGAAAGCCACTAAATGAACCTGTGTTTAACCCTCTGGTGGCTTGGCACATAAGTGATTGACCATTAAAATAGGAGTAGTTCTTCATAAGCCAGGTGGTCACAAGGTGGTCAAACCATGAGGCTAGTGATACTGTCGCAGGGAGAACAGAAGGTCAGATCTTAATGCCTTCACACACCTGTATCATGCTTCATCACTGGGCGCACCTCGTCTGGCTGGCACTGCAATGCCTAAAGGGCCTGGGGGCTCTTTGTCGGAGATCTTTTGATCCGAATACGCCATTTTAGGTGAGTGCATAAGAGGCAGCTGTGTGAAAGTGTATTAGGTGAAAAAGTGAAGTGTATCTAAAATAGACTCTGGTGCCCTAATTATTTATGGGGTAAGGGTACCAGGACTAAGTAAAAACAGTGGTGGTATCCTACATTTACAATATACCTAGACAGCTTTGAGTAAATTCAGGTTGACATGTTTTATGCCTTGATTGCCCAAAGGGACAGTCGGCATTTCATCAGGACCCAGAGTAGTGAATTAGCGCCCCATGAGGGGCATGAGACCTCCTTTCTAATAAAGGATGGCCATTCAGTAGGTATAATGCTGCACCTGAATGGTTGCAGTGCAATGAGTCCACCTAATGGAGAGAGAAGAGGCGGAAAAACATATGCGACAGAATTGAAATGGAAACGTATCCACAATGCAAAAGTACAAATTCAATTGTTCATTGTCATGTCCACTCAAAAGTAGTGGTGTGCGTCTTCACGACTAGCAAGGGAGACAAACGTTTCTTTAAAAAAAACTTGTATTAAACTCAGTGACACATGAAGGCACACTACGTTCATGCCAAGGGCTCACAAATCAGTGTGTTGATAGGTTCACAAGGGCACAAAAGTGGTCAGGTTTAAATTAGAGACAGTGTGGATGCCCAATTCATACAAGGTCTACACAGGCCATAATCAACTTACCCAAGGTCCTATCTGCAAAAGGGCAAGATTTACCAGGCTAAGGCAGACTGTAGTCTTCGGCAATCATTGTGTAGTTTTGTGCACATACCCATCCCTTTGCCTTTTAATCCATCTGTGAAGCAGTGACCCTTACTGGGATTATGGGTGGGTGCCATATACACATCATAGGTCCCTTCTATCATACCATAAGCATGGCTGGTGATTTTGCATGACTTCTCAGATACACCTGAGCCAACTTCACACTGGAGCAGATGAGTATCTATCTCATAAGCTGTCAACAAAATAATGCTTTTAAGACATTAGAAATCTACAGTTGTGCCATCACATATGGCATCATTCTCACAGATGTGCAGGGTTGAAACATTTGAGAGAACTATTTATAGATTAAATCCTCAGGTCATCAAATTTAGATGATGAACTCTGGTCCAAATTTCAAGAACTGACAGACTTAAGTCCCCAGACTAATGGTACGCTTGCTTGTCTACCAATAATATTCTGCCGACTTGGACCTTTGGATTAATGACCACCCCCTACCATATTGCTGCTGAAGCCTGTTGTTGATCTCTTTTTACAAAAAAGGTGAGTTCTGATGGTTTTCATTCAAGTCCATTTTAGCAGAAGCTTACAGTATATGAGATTCTATTATTGAAACTCACTAACGGCAGAGATCCATAAACCAAGCCATCCAAAAAAAAAGAAGAGTAGTGGGGTTTAAACAGGTCAGAAACAATTTCCTCACAATTCCATATTTGGGGTGTCGTCAGCTTCATAGAAAATATAACTCTCTTCAAAACACATTTTTTAGTTCAAAAGAGCTTTATTGAACAGTGAACAAATAAATGCAATACAAGATATCAATTGGGGAGAGAGGGGGAGATAAAAGGGGTAGGAAAGGGGGAGGGAAATGAGATTGCAAATGAAACATAGAAGAAAAATTGCATGGAAAAACAGTGAACATGGGCATTGAAAATAAATAAAGAAATTGTATCAATCCTGATCAAACAATAAGATACAAAGAGCATAAAAATGAAACAACGGGATAAAATATACAGAACGTGAAGGGGGTATCATGGGGGCTTGGGAACTTCTTGTTGGGCAGGCGATGGAAGGGAAGAGCGAGCAACACAATTATCTAAATATAGCGTAATGGGGAGCCACAAGTCTGCACGCTTAGCTGCCAATTGAACAGGGAAGACAAATGCATTATCAAGTCTATGGTTGTAACAAACATTATACCACCACGCTTTGAACGAAATGTTAGGTGCATTTTTCCAATTGACAGTAATCTGTTGAAAAGCAACAGCCAAAAGCAAATCAACAATGCGAGCAGAAATATCCACATTACTCCAACTAGTGGACAAACTGCCCAGGAAAAGGTGAGTAAGAGAAAAGGGGATGCTAGTATGAAAAATAACATTGATTTGGGCCCACACCTGTAACCAAAAGTCATGTACGTGTTTGCAGAGAAATAGCATGTGTGGTAGGGTAGCATTGGGAGCATCACATGACCAACACTTATCTGGGGTAGTAGGAAATCGCTTATGTAGTGTAGAAGGAGTATGAAGTAACCTGTTGTAAATAAAAAATAGGGATTGTGTCAACGAAGCCGCTCTGGAAGTTTTGCGCAATTTTGTCCAAATTTTGTCCCATAAGGATGTCGGCCAATCTATCCCAAGGTCATTTTCCCATTGAAGTTCAACCTTAGATTTAGGTCTGAGTAACTCGGGTGAGTGAAGGTATTTATAAAGAAGAGAGGCCTTGGGGGCAGTGCGAAGGAGGGAATGAAGTCGAACAGTAGGGGTGATAGAAGTAGAGGGAGGAGAAGAAGCCGAAAGTCGTAGGTAAATCTCCAGAACAGTAGTCTTGAGAAGAAGATACTTGAAAAAAAAGGATTTGGGTAAGCCGAAGGAGGAACAAAGATCATGAAAAGAAACAAAGGTAGAACCGGAAAAGAGCTGTGAAATCCAAATCAAGCCACGGGTTCTCCATGATTTCCAGTAAAAGGGTTTATTACCAATTAGGAGATATTTATTATGCCAGATAGTGGAAGAGATGAATTCAGCCACGGTCGTAGGAGGGCCAGGAGCAGCTGACAATAAGAGCTTAAGGGTATACTTGTGAATAGGAGTGGGAATCGACGAAGGCTTGCGGGAAAAAGCAAGATATTCTGCAAAAGAGAAGGGGGAGAGTAAAGTACGTTCAACCTTAAGCCATAAAGGGCAGGGGAAAGTGGATTCTTGTAACCAAAGGGAAGCTTGACGCAGCAAAAAGGCCCTCTGATATGCGGGGAAATCAGGAAAATTGACACCACCTTCAGAAGCCGGACGTATGAGCCTAGTCCGAGACATTCTTGGTTTTTTGGAGTTCCATAAAAACGAAGATAACGTTGAGTTAATCTTGGTAAAGAATTTCACTGGAATGGGGAGTGGAATATTGGAGAGTGTGTATAGAACAATAGGAGATATCATCATTTTGATAGTGTCGAGACGTCCCCACCAAGAGAGGTATAAAGGATGCCATCTTGTCGTGAGATCTGCAATCTTCTGTGAACATTTGGACATACACAAAGAAATAGTGTCTGAAATTGAGGGGGTAATATATAGACCTAAATATTTAATGTGGGACGGGCTCCAAGTAAACCGAGATTCAATAAATTCTTGTTTAAAAGTAAAATTGGTTAGGGGAAGGATCTCACATTTGTCATGATTAAGTTTATATCCGGAGATAGAGGAAAACACTCCTACTTCAGTCATGAAAGCAGGGATGGATTCTGCAGGTTTGGAAAGAAAGAGTAATATATCATCTGCATATGCAGCGAGTTTAACATGCGAATCCGCAATCCGGAAGCCATGAATGGCAGGGTTTTGACGCAACCTGGAAAGGAAGGGTTCCAAAGCAAGGTTGAAAAGAAAAGGGGATAAAGGGCAGCCCTGTCGAACGCCTCTGCCTAGGTCAAAATAAGGTGAAATTTGACCATTAGCAAAAACTGCCGCTCTAGGATGGGAATATAACAGGGAAACTAAAGAGATGAATCTAGGACCAAAACCAAACCAGGTGAGGGTGTGGAAGAGATAGCGCCATTCAACGCGATCAAAAGCCTTTTCGGCGTCAAGGGCAATCGCTGCAAGTGAATGCTGGTAACGGGAGGATTTTGATAGGATATTAAATAAGAGTCTAGTATTGTCCGTAATATACCGGCCCTTAACAAACCCAGATTGCTCCTCTCCTAATAGGTCGGGAAGAAGATGGTCCAGTCGAATCGCTAATGTTTTAGCGAAAAGTTTGTAATCAATATTGACTAGAGATATGGGCCTATAATTTTTGCAGTACTGTGCGTCCTTACCGGGTTTAGGTATGAGGCAAATATGGGCGTCGGAAAAAGTCCCTGAAGAGGCACCACAAGAAATAAAAGTACGAAGTAAAGAGTGAAGTCGTGGGATCAGTAGTTTAGAAAAGTGAAGGTAGAATTCGACAGTAAAGCCATCAGGCCCAGGGGCTTTGTTGGGTTTGAGATGGTGCAGTGCAGTAAGTAGTTCCTGTTGTGTGACTTCTGATTCTAAGGAGGAAAGATCTGGAGGAAAGTCAGCTGGTGTATGAATGGTGGAAAAGAAACAATCAAGGGAACTAGGGGTAGGTTGGGTCTCAGAAGTATACAAGGTTTCATAGAAACGTGAAAATTCAGCAAGAATATCAACATCCGTATGCTTTAAATTATCATCAGAGTCATAAATAGATTCAATATTTAACTTATTATGCTTAATCTTCAAATAATTGGCTAGGAGCTTCCCAGCCTTGTTCCTACCCCCATAGAATTTAGCAGTAGATTTCAGCAGGTACAAAGAGGCATCTTCTGTAGATTTCTCATTAAACTTCATTTTTGCTGCAATGAGGGCTGTCAGGCTGTCAGCAGAGTGCGAGGTAAAATACGCATGTTCCAGTGTTTTAATGCCAGAAAGAAGATTTTTAGTAGACCATCGGGCGATCTTACGCTTGTTCACGACATAACTTATAATGAAGTCACGCGCTGCTGCCTTAAAAGCATCCCAGATAATGTGGTCAGGGAGGGTATCGTCATCGTTGAGGAGGAAAAATTCATCAAAAAAGGATGTAAAGGTGGCTGTAAATTTGGGATCTGTGAGGAGGGAATTATTGAAACGCCATCTCCTAGGGCCAACAGATTTAGGGAGTACATCAACATTAGTAAGGACAGGAGCATGGTCAGAGAGCAAAATCGGACCTATCTCAGAGTGTAGGAGTGACTGAGCGAGATTGTGGGAGAGAAAGATGTAGTCAAGTCGTGACTGGGAGCGGTGACAGGGAGAATAAAAAGTATACTCCCGCAACTTTGGATTGGCGAGGCGCCAGGAGTCTACTAGTTTATGTTGTGAAATTGCATGACTAAACAGCTTGTGGGGCTTGATGGGGACATAAGGGGCTATGGACTTCCTATCGATAAAGGGATCAAGGGGTTGATTACAATCTCCCGCCAGAATAAAATTGTGGTCCATAAATTTAGTTAAAAGTGGAGAAAAATCAGCCCAAAAAGAAGGTTCGCCTGTGGTAGGACCATATACATTGAGAATAGAGACTAGAACACCTCTAAGTGACAACTTAGCATAGACCCAACGACCAGAGGTATCCGACTCATGGGTGATAACCTGGAGGGGAAGAGATTTGCGACAAAGAACTGCCACACCATTGCGTTTGCCATCACCTTGTGAGAAAAACAGTTCACCCACCCAACCACGCTTAAGCTTAACAGATTCAGCCTCAGTTAAATGCGTTTCTTGGAGGAATGCAATATCGACATTCAATTTGGCAAGATGTGACAAAATCCGTTGACGCTTAATCGGAGAATTAATACCCTTCACATTCCATGACAATATATTCAACGACATGTTATCAACTTATTTATAAAAAATGTAAGTGACAGATCCAATGAGAGATAAGCCCATAAAAAGTAAAAAGATGTTATTAAAATCAGTGAAATGATAGAATAAAATCCAAGGATAATAATAATATGAGTGCAATAAGATAGAAAAAAGAGCAAGTACAGTAAGACTAATAAAGAAGTGTGTTGAGAGAGAAAACAACCAAAGAGAAAAGAGAATGGGTGTAAGTCAAAGGAGAGATGAAGTAATAAGGAAATAAAATGTAAAGTGAGGAAGAAGCATGATCGAGGAAGGCAATAAAAAATAAAAAAAAGCAAGGAAAGACAGATAGAAGAGGAAAAAGGTTGTGGAAAAAATATTGACACCATTGTAACTGAAAACGTGACAGGAAAAATCAAGGTCGATAATAATAGAACAAAAATAGACATATAATAAAGGATATGAGGGATACTTACGAGGGGTGGGTTAGGGAAGGTACGATCAGGAACAGGAATATGTAGAGACGCACGGGGATATGAGGGGAGGGAGGTAAGGCCAACTGGAGAAGGCAGGACACTCGGGGTCAGTGCGGCGTCAAACCAAAGGGAACAGGGCGGATCGTAGGACATTGAACTGCGAGGGAAGAAAAATAACAGGGTTAGACAACGGCAAATGGCAGAAACAAAAGACATACATGGGATAGGACAAACCTAGAGATTATGACAAAAATAACGAACATTTCAGTGAGAAATATAAACTCAGCAAAAGAACAATTGAGTAATAGAAATCAATATTCAACTGAAGCTGGAGCAGCACAATACAGCATCAATAAGAGTCACGGTGGAAGAGAAGAAGAAGGCCCAGAAAGTTCCATGGCATGCTGACAGCAGGAATTCAGGAAGCTTCGAAGTCGCGTAGGGTCCTCATATGACGTAGTTTTATTATTATAGGTTACTTTAAATATACAAGGGTGGAAGAGACCATATCGAGCGCCAAGTGAGCGAAGGTCAGGTCTCATATCCAAGAAAGCCTTGCGTCGATTTGCGGTAGCTCTGGCATAATCTTGCGCGAAAAACAAGGTGGAACCCGACCATGTAAGGCGAGGAGAGGCTCTGGCCGCTGAGAGAACCCTCAGCAGATCTGTGTATTCCAGGAAATACATTATTACACCTCTGGGTTTCACTGGCGCAGATGAAGAGGAGGAAACACGACCCAGCCTGTGGGCACGCTGGATGTTAAGCGATGTGTCTTCGGGCAGATGTAAAAGCTTGGGAAGAAACGATTTAAAAAAATTGACAGGGTCGCTCCCCTCGCATCCTTCCACCAGGCCGTAAAGGCGAAGGTTGTTGCGTCGATTTCGATTTTCCAAGTCCTCCACCTGCTTTTGAAGAGAGGAAACCTGCGCATGCAAATGGGTGGTTTTGGCGGCAGATTCTTGAAGAGAGGAGACATCACGCTCAACTGACGACACTCTTTCATTCATTAAAGTCCAATTGTCAGTAAGGACCTGCAGCTTAGCGTTGGTTTCCTCCATAAAAGGGCGCAAGGCTCGTATCTCTTCAAGGAGTAACTCCATCGAGATGGTCGCAGAAGATTTGGGAGGTGAAGGTGGATCTTTTTTCAGCCTCTTAGACATCGTTTTTGCTGAGAGCTGTGAAGAGGGTTCTGCGTGCGACGACATCTCATCAACAGACAGAGCCTGGGAGGCTTCAAGATGAGCCAGTTCTGTGAAGAGCTTGGAATTCTTAATATAATTGCGTCTGTGAACCTTAGTGGAACAGTCAGCCATCAACACACCTATGAAGCGCAAATATACCAGGGATAATTCAAAAACTGAGAACGAAACAGGCACTTTGCGCAGTCCAAGGAACTTGAGAAAAAAGAAAAAAAAAAAAAATGCCAAGAACCATGAAGAGCAGAGAGAAGTCTCAAAATGGCTGCCGGGTTTGAGGAGAGCCAAAAACGGCCATTGAATCAGGAAAGAACCATAAAAATAAAAAAAAAATAAAGTCACCTGAAAGTGCTTGGTTGAAGTTGCTGTATCGCCTGCACTGCCTTGAATAACATGGAAATAATTAGAGTTCCAGGAAATTAATGCGCTCTGGACACATTGCTGAGTAGATCCCGGTCAGTTGAAGAAGAGAAAAAAAAACAAAATGGCGGTCGCGGCCGTTTCAGATCCGCGACCGGGACCTGAAGGACAATAACACTTGAAGAAATGCCCTCACGGCGGCAAAAGTAACTTCAGGGCATGCTCGCCGTACTTATGCATCAGAGGCTCCCCTTCGGTGTGCGCAAATCGCGCACGGAACCGCCAGCTGATCCTCGGTCCAACGGAGCGCTACTCCGACGCCGCCATTCCCCTCGGGCGCTTAGCCACGCCCCCTTCAAAACACATTTTTAACGCATAAAACTGGAATGCAACCAGTTCCAGAGCTTCTGTTGTGTCTTTGGCGGACATATTCCCATCTCTTCTCATCATCAAGAATTTGGGATTAAGTGTGATCCTAACCACAGCAATCACAAATTCACTTTACCAACACTTAGTAATACATTCCATAGAATATGTTAAATACGGAATTGCTCTACTAGAAATCAATCTTTCTTCATGTCACCTGCCACACATTCAAACACAAGGCTAACTTCATCTTCAATTATACTTATTACCTTAGCCCTTTTCAACATCCTACGATAGATGTGAATTAGGACACTAGAAACTAGAGCCCTTGCGTTACTTTTGCCCTGCCGGTGCATCACTTTTTGTGACGAACCAGCGGCGTAAAAACGAGCCTTGTAGCTCCATATTTACAAAGTGATGCATCTAGGTAGATGCGTCACTTTGTAAACTCCTGCGCCACATTATACCTGCGCCAGGTATAATGTATGCAGGGGGCCGTTCCGACGCAAGAAAGGGTCGTAGAAGTGATGCAGTGAAATCTATAAGATTTCACTGTGCCACTTCTAGGACGCAAATGCGTCTATATCTTACGCCTGCCTCATGACAGGCGTAAGACCGACACAGGCACATTTACCATGGGACTTGGCCATGTGTAATGACCCATTGCTGGAGTTGCGTCTCCTTTGTGACACGCGCCAGCAATGCGTCAGTTTTGCGCCTACAGATACGTCAGAAATACTGACGTATCTGTAACTCCTTGAGACATGATGCGTCATACTATAAATATGACACATTATTGGTGTCGCAAGGAGGGAGCAACGAAAAGTGACACATCACTGTTTTCTCGCAGCGATGCGTCACTTTTCATAAATGAGGCCCTTAATTTCTAAAAACGAAATTACCTTTCAGCTGCATACAAGTAGCGCTGTCTCAAAGTGATGGATTGGCAAATGCAAACTCATTTAAACGAATCTAAAATACCATCATTTGCATGTAATAGCAGGTCATATTCGTAACTTATTATTTATCTAAATGTCACATTTTATGTCCATTTTGAAAATTCACTCATTCGAATTTTGCCTCTGGCATAACCCTCTGACATCTGACCTCATAATTAAGACCTGTCCCAGCCGAAGTAATTTGGTCAAATACCACATCATTCCTTAAGGTTCACACCTTTTTAATATTCTGTCGCATTTATCTTCTAGACCTGCTGCAATTTACCATTCATTTACCAAAAAATGCTCTCAATCCCTTGTTGTTTGTATAGGCCACTGAGTCTGCACTAAATCTTTAACAAATAGCCTTTTAGTAACTAGTCTTTGTTCAGTTATCATACGTCCATGACAATGCAAGAAGAACTCTCGAGCCTTGTCTTATGCTGTTGACAATAATGACCCTTCATGGGTTATAGGAAAGAACGTATTAACATTGGAGTTACAACACTGGATGTTTTTGACTTGTGGCTTATTGTTCAGCTGGATAATTGTATAACAAATCACTGTTTTAATCAATAAGAGTTACACTTCCTATTTTAAACACATAGAATGGTAGAGAAGTTTAGCTTTAATAAAAAAAAGCTACAGGTATGGATGGGTAAATACTATCACTATATGTGCCTGAATGCTGAAGCTTGTTCTGTTTTGTATCAAATAATCTTAAAGCATGTGTGCACCTACTTACCTTTTTACATTGATATGTTGATGATTAGTCAATGAAACATTTCATAGAAATAGGGACACGTTCTGACACATTTTAGGTTATGCTATGTAACAAATACAGCTTTTCAGCATGGTCACCCCAGATATTTAGCCTTTATCTGGGCCCTATTATTGCAGTTATTAAGACTCTGTGTACTGTATTACTGCTGTAATACTGCTATTCAATGCTACAATGCCCTGAAATTATATTGGCAAAATGAGTTTCACCCAAAGGGTCTTTTTTATTTTACTGTAAGGCTATCTAAGATGGTTCAGAAAATGCACCAGTGGCATGGGCGTTAATGTCATATTTGGGCTTCACTGTGTATTTACAGCATCCCCCTGTATGATAAAACGATGTTACTGGTAAGAGCACCACTGTGCTCCGGCTGTTTGTTTTGTCAAGTATGAAAATCTAGTTTAGAATATTTTAGAATATTGCTGAGTCACCCGAAAGTGTGCCTTGTAGGCCATGAGACAGGATGTGCTTCAACAAATATGCATTTACTGCAAGTGAGGCCCTAATAGCTATTTCACCTGTTTAAGCTACATTGGAAATAAGACAGGCCTTGGCGTGATCAAAGTAGTAATTCAAAATGTTGTCTATGAAAATTCTAGAAAAGTAAATCAAAATTATCTTTGACTTACTTTTCAAAATATGATTTAATGGGGAAATCATTCTTTGCATAACTTTAGTAGAAAAGTAACTTTGTAAAATTGTACTTTGTAATGCCTGTGCCTTAACTGTCTTAAAATCGTTTAATTCACTCTTCAAACCTCAAGAGCTGGAACATACATAGTTAGCTGGCAGAGTTAATAATATTTGCTCAGAAGAAAACGGCCTGCCCTCATGTCCAGAAGGAACAGGGTGGTGGTAACCACTAGTCACTTAGAGGAAGGGGACAGAAACATCGTGAAATTGGTGAAACCTCCTTGACATAAGAGCTATTGAGCCATGTGATGATTTCTAAACATGGTTCAATGTCCTCATCGATTACATTTTCAACCCACTGTATCCTCATCTGTATTGAATGTTATTTGTATTAATGCAGAAGACTTTGCAAGGAATCCTTGTGCTGGTTAGTCCCAAACAGGTCAAGCAATCCAACTATCTGAAGCAAACCCATTCAGAACTTTGTAATGTTAATAAATGTTTGCAACTGTTAATGTGCCCCACGGAGCCCAATTCGGAAGCTGCGGGGTTTCCTGGTCTACAGTCTACCTCCTTGAGCTCTTCTTGCGCGAGTCTTAGGTAGCCCCTAACTCAGTTTACGTTTCTAAATGCCCATTGCCGGTTAGGAAAAGATCTTATACTAATGGTTGTTTGAAATTTTCATCCAACTACTATCTGTCACAGGGTAGGAGGACACGTACAAGAGTTAGGAAGACAGGTGGCTGGATTCCAGGGATTTGAGATGAGTTCCCAGACTACAGATAACATGAGAATTGTATTGCTGAATGACAGAGCTCTTGAGTAACCAGGGCCTTCCCATAGAATTATACAAAACAACCTATATAGCCCGTTGCTGTGCTTTCATGGTTTGCAAGATGGGGAGATCTGGGTACATGATTTATAGAATGAGGAGTCCCCTCATAAACAGAAAATCCTAAATTGGAATATTGGAACATTCATGGATTTGATTGACTTTTTAAATTAGTCTATTTGCCCGAAATATTAAGCTGGCACTATTTAGTTTTCCTAAGGGAGACCTAGTTACTAGATAACAAAGCCATTGTGGGCTTTTTTTAGGTTAACTGTATGGGTAATAAAAGGGGGAAGGTAGGGTTTCTGGTGGTGTGTTGACTCCAATCTCTACTAAAATAACAAAGAAACTTTTGGTCACAATGTCCCCCATTGGTCGGATATGTTGGAGATATTTTAGCAAGGGGACCAGTGAGCCTTCCGTCAAAAGGGTAACAAACTCATTGATGTACACCATTAAGCACTTCCCTATATGATTTCTGAAGTTGTATGGATACCTTACCCATATTGCCACTACCAACACCAACTGATTCAGAACCGTAGCCACATTTTAGTTTGGTCTGCAATTGGTTTTCAGCTAAAGAGATCAAGCTGACAATTGATCGCCTTAAGCCGATTAGGCCAGCAGGACCAGATAATATACCCGCACTGCTGCTCAAGGTTAACAGTGACTGATGGGCAAGGGTCTATGTGCACCTATTTGTTTGGATAGTTACAACGGGGTCCTATCCTCTTTCATGAAAAAGCTTGAAAGTGAAACCTAGCCTGACAAAATGATATGGTAATATCCCCTCAAATTATGGACTAAAAAGCCTCCTTGATATCTCAGAGAAGGTATTTTCTAAAATCTTGTTATATCATTTGGAGGGATAGGTTCCGATAAATAGGATTATTCGTAACGAGCAGGGGGTTTTCCAGGAGGGTCACTCCACAGTGGATCACTGCTTTGCCATATGGTCCATTATTAAGAAATCTGTGGCATTACATAAAAAGCAATTTTTCTCTTTGGTAGATTTTCACAGATCCTTTGACAGAATTGATAGGGGAGCACCATAGGAAAAGCTTATTGCTTGAAAATACCAAGTGAGCCTCTTTGTATGCTCTAGGCATTGAATAATAACAACTGGGTGCAGGTTGAACTGGCAAGCTCTGGGCTTTTGTCAAGGAGGATTCCTATTTATAATGGTCTCCAGAAGGGACGTGTTCTGGTCCTGAACTTATTTAGTTTATTCTTGGTGGATTTGTCCTCATTTTTAAAATCATGCAATTAATTTTCTCCAAAACAAGGGGCTGTGCATGTCCCTTGCTTGCTGTATGCAGATGATTTTTTTTTTGATTATACAACATTGTTTCTACAAAGGAAATTAGAGACTCTTTATTTTTATATTAAAGCCAATTCCCTGAAAATAAATATTATGTAAGTATTTTATTTTCAGATTAATTAAAATCGTTGCAATATTAAACCATACAAAATATTGAATAAAAAGTCTTGTTGAAAAAAATAATTCTAAGTTACAAAGGAATTCATGGTTAAAATGTAATTACAGTGCAGAAGCAATAGTCTAAAAACGATTGTCCATCAAGTACTCTGTGCATAGGTGCTCCCATGGGAACTGACAGCAATGACTCCTAAGAGATGATGGAAAGTAAGCGCACTGTTCAGCTGACGGGTGGCTAAATCTTTGCCTCAAGCTTCCCTGCCCCGCAACTGCCATTGTTCGTCTGGGATGACCGGGTTGACGTTAATAGTTTGTTCACTTGTGAAAGGAACTTAGCAGCCCTGCAAGAGAGCTGAATTAATTTGTTGTTCAATGATGTCAGCACTGCGGTGCGGCATGATCTCATCTTGAGGGCCCTGAAAATACATATGGATAGATAATGATGCTCAGGAAAAGGACCTCCAAGTTCACAAGGGTCTTAAACTCAACCCAAGTTGAAGTGGTGGATACACATAAATATCTGGGGGCTTACCTTTTCTAGAAATTTTAAGTGGGATTCCAATATGAGGAGCATAAGATCCAGAGCTCTGCTGCACATAACGGGCCTGATTCACAAAGGTATCATGAAACGAAACTCTAACTTTATGACTTTTGGTATTCACCAAGGACATTTACTACTCGGAAATGCCCTTTGTGAATGACAAAAAGTGTAAAGTTCAACTTTTGGTGCTCACAAAGGGCATTTACAAGTAGTTTTTCGGCTATTTTTACCTTTGTGAATCAGGCCCCTGGTATTCACAAAGGGCATTTACGAGGAGTAAATGCCCTTTGGGAATATCGAAAGTCATAAAGTTAGACTTTCGCCTCATTTTCTCTTTGTGAATTGGCCCCTAAGTGGTTAGCTAATTTTAATCAGTTGTATGGGGGCATGTCTTTGGCTCTCCTCAAGAAAGCCTAGGGAAGGAAAATTCCACCTCTTGCCCTGTATAGTGCTGAAATTCTTGAACGTGATCCTTCCCTCAATTGGGATGTGGTGGAAAGTACAGCCATTGAGGGACCACTATGTTTACCTCAGAATGTAATTGTCCAGGGTATAAGAAGATATCTGAATTTGGTCCCTTGGTATGTATTGGCCAACTCCTGTTTCATCTAGTTGTTAAATGAGTTAGGGCAGTATTGAAAATACTGAAACTATGCTGGGAAGAAATCCTTGCTGATGAAGGAAAGTGGGCCGGAGACTTCTGTGACAGGATACAGGATCTTAAATCCCTTAACATTATATGGGACTCAATCAGAAATTGGTCACCCTTTCCTAGCAAACAGGCATCGAGGGAATCAGCACAGAAAATGGGATACATGAGAGATATGGCCTACTTAGTAAAGAAACCCTCAATAAAGTTACATTGCATACTTTAGGCCAGGTTGATGTATTGCCATACCTGCCTAAGCTGCTGGACCTCAGCTTTGTAAGGAACGTCAGTAAATTGAGTGTAATCCCATCTTCTCTAGCCTTACTTGGTATACTGAGGTTTGAAGGGAAAATGGTGCTTGTGCACGCCCTCTTCATGTAAAATGCTCTGTACATCACACCTTGTTGGATTGCATGTTTTATAAGATAACTCATGTCAGGTTCCTAAGATACTTTTTTTTAAAATATCAGATACATTCCAGGCGAGAGGGAGTGGCTCTATTGTCTGAGATGTAGTTTTATGACATTGGAGTGGGAATTGACAGTTTTATAAGATTTATTAAGCAGGGTTTTAGGTGTGCATTGGACTAATTGGTTTTATAGTATGTATGCATTTGCATGCATTTGGGGGTTTTTATGATGTTTTATGATTTCTGTGGCTTTATGGACATCTGTCAGAATAAACTTATTGTTACTACTGCTACAGAAACTTCTGGAAGAAAAAAGGATAGCCTTAGCATTATCTTTGTAGATGGCATATAGGTGCCAAGGAGAGCTTCTTCTTTTATTTCCCAGCTCTCTCTTTGACAACCAAAGACGAGGTGAAGAAAAATAAGATATGTATTCGGTGAGAACATAGCCAGGATAGGGTTGAAAAATGTCTTCAACCACTGATTTGTTTCCAGGATCACACTGACACTTTTCTTCATCTTCAAAACATTCTTGGTGTTAGTAAGACTCCCCCTGAAGAAGAAAGTCCTGCTTGAAGACATACAAGAGGACTCGCTTAGGTACTAAATGATTCCTGCTTCATGTTGTACTGGACTGGAATTCTCTCCAAGGGTCAATTAGTTTGTGAAGCATTCCTCCTTAATAACACTAGGATGCAGATAAGTTGAAGAAAGTAGGTTTAATTCATAGAAATCCCATCCATCCAGAAGCTGGCACAAACAGCAACTGAACCAGTTTACATACAAATCATACTACGTAGAGTTCCGTGACATCACAGATGACACTACTAACATTCTTGAGCTATCATCCAATTGTAGGATGAGACATTGTAAGAGTATGTCATATTCTTGACATACTACACACCTCCCTTCGTTACACAACATTAAATTATAATTGTATTACATTTCTATACATCAAAAGATAAAAGAAGTTCTTTAAACATAGTCTAATAGATAAGACGGTTTCTTACAAACTCTAGATGAAGCACGATTCTTACAACCTTCAGGTATCTTCGGGTGCACATTACCATTACCTTCACAATGACACCCTTCCACTCTTCCTTTTACAACTACAACTCTATTCAAATTCCAGATTCTGTGGTCTTGAGTTTTTATGGCATTCTTAAATACCTTAATGACTTTCATGGGATTCATGAACTTAGAAACCGAATTCCCCACCAAGCCAGGACGTTTGATCATCACCAAATCACCCACAATAACTTTGGTTGATTTTACAGCCTTTTTCTCATCAAAGTAGAACTTTCTCAATTGACCTTTTTCTTCATCTTTCTTTTTAATCAATTCATTGTCACACTTGTTTTCTTTACCTCTACTCAACTCATATTTATTAACCCAAGTAGGTTCTAAACTAGTATTAGGAACTCTTCCCCTGAACAACAGAAAAGGTGTTTTACCAGTGGTGGAATGAGGAGTTAATCTATACTCTTCAATTTTCTTAAGCACTTCGTCCTTCCAATTTAAGGACAAAGATTTAGATAATGCAATTGTTTCTTTAATCACTCTATTAAATCTCTCCACCATTCCATTTTCCTCGGGATGATAAAGGGAGCATTTTTTATGTGTTATTCCTTTAGATGCCAGAAAACACTTAATCTCGTCTGATACTAATTGTACTCCATTGTCTGTCAGTATAGATTCAGGGATTCCCTCTTTGGAGAACAAGTTTTTCAAACACTTAATAATGTGAGACGAATCAATGGTTGAAAGAAAGAAAACATCGGGCCAACGTGAAAACATGTCAATTACCACTAACACAAAAGTCTGAGACCCATTTGAGTGAATTGGACCCAGAATATCTAAGGCAATGTCTTGCCAAGGATTTGCAGGACGTCTCCTTGAAACCATAGGCTGAACACGTGTCCTTTTGGACTTATCGCTCAAAGTGCATGGAATGCAATCACGAATTGTACGTTCCACTTCTATATCCATGCCTGGCCACCAATATGACATTTTCAACCGTTCTTTGCTTTTTGTAATGCCTGCATGAGAGGAGTGAACTAGATCTATGAGTTCCTTCCTAAGACTAAGCGGAGGAACTAGTCTTGTTCCCCGAAACAAGAGGTCATTCTCTACCGACAATTCATTACGCACCCCCCAAAACTTTTTGGAGTCAACCGATCCTTGCTTGTTACTGTTCCAACCCCTTTTAACCAGATCTATGATTTCATTTAAAGCAGTATCCACAGCCATTTCATCACACCACCTCTTTTCACAAATAATCTTTTGATCAATGACACAAACTAGTTCATCAGAATCCTCACGATCATCTTCCTCAGATACAGATATGGGAGTGAGACGTGACAGGACATCCGCTACATTATTCTCAACCCCTGGTATGTATTTAATTACAAAATTATACTCTTGTAACCCTATTACCCATCTGGTAATCCTGCTAGATATAGAATCCAAACCCTTTTTACTGAATATCTCTACTAAAGGCTTGTGATCTGTTCTCACCTCAAAATTAATTCCCCAAAGGAACTTTTTCAATTTTTTAATAGCCCAATACACCGCAAGCGTTCTACAACTGAATATCTAGTTTCGGGGTCCTTGAGGCTACGTGACAAGCACATAATAGTCTGAATGCCTTCCACAACTTGCTGTTGTAAGACAGCTCCCAAGCCCTTTTCACTAGCATCAGTAATAAGTATTGGTTTAATCATGGGATTAAAACTAGCAAGCGAAGGAGCTGCCTTGAGTTTACCTTTAATATCCTTAAATTCCTGTTCACAACTTTCAGACCAAATAAAGTCTACACCCTTCTTTAACAGATGTCTCATATTCACTACACCATTAGCAAAATTCTTCACAAACTTTGAGTAATATTCTACTACTCCTAAGAATTTCATAAGTTCACCTTTGTTGGACGGCGAACTCATTTCTTGAATGGTATTAATCAACTCAACTTTAGGTTTTACACCATCACAGGTTATATTATGCCCTAGGTAGTCGATCGAGTCAGTTCTAAACTTACACTTTTCAGCTTTAATAGTTAAATTGTGGTCTGAAAGCCTTCCCAAGACCGACTTCAAACGTAAGTCATGTTGACAGATGTCTTGCCCGAAGACTAAGATATCGTCTTGATAGACATAGATACCAGGTAAACCCTGAAGAATCTTTTCCATTACCCTTTGAAATACTGAAGAAGCCGATACCAGCCCAAATGGCATGCGTTTGAATCTAAATGTACCAAAAGGTGTTATGAAAGAAGTGTAATCTCTACATGACTCCTCCAACTCTATTTGGTGGTACGCCGCAGTCAAGTCGATCGAACTAAAGACTCTGGCTCCACCCAGCAGGGACAGCAACTCATTTATGTTTGGCAGGGGATATTTATCTATCACTACACATTTGTTCAATTGTCTCAAGTCAATGCAGAGTCTCAGGTCCCCATTGGGCTTGCGTGCTGCCACCACCGGGGCCAACCATTCCGTACCTTCTACCTCCTCAATGATGCCTCCCTCTTTTAATTTTATAATTTCTTTATGCATATCTTCCTTTACTGAAATTGGAACATTTCTTACTTTGCAACATACTGGAGTAGCATCCTTTTTAAGTATAATCTTGTGCTTATAACCTTTGAGACATCCTAACTTCTTATTGAACAGATTAGGATAATTTCTCTTGAGATCATCAACTAAGTTAACATCCTCTGCTTTCCTGATGGAGTTGATATCACTTCTGAATTGAATAGGAGGGTCTCTATTAGGATCAAGGAATACCCCGAGATCGCCTTGATGGATCCAACTGATGATGCTATCACCCTTTTTAGATACATAGATTTTTCCTGAAATTAACTTCCCTTTGTAGTCAATCAGACCTGTGAAATATCCATGCAACTTGATTGGCTCCCCCCCATAAGCCAACGGTCGTATGTCAGGTTTAAAAAGTTTAACCTTACTTTTCAAATTGTTCATATAAAATTCACTTGAAACTATAGTAATCTTAGCTCCCGAATCAAATAGAACCCTAGTTTTTGCTCCTTCAACTAGAATCTCCTCACATGGGGAATTTTTCTTCTTTTCCCCAGTTACCACCTGCACTACAATCTGACCACATTCATAGTCTTCAGGGTTATATTCATCATAACTACAATCATGAACTCCCATTTATTTTACTTTCGGTGCACCTTTACTGTTACACATTGAAGCAAAATGACCTTTCTTTTTGCATTTAGGGCATAACAAACCCATTTTCCCACATCTGAAACACTTACTATTACTCCATTTCTCATGCATTTTTTTGTTTACAGACCGGGATTCTTTATGAGGTCTGTCATTGCTTTTATGATTTACTTTGTTACCTCCTTTTACCTCTTGAACTCTACATTCATTAGTGGAATCTTTCTTTAACACAGCAACACATTTTATAGAGTGTTCTATCCTTTTGGCAACAACAAGGACCTCATCCAAGGTAGGATTGTCGCGTAACCATAACTCTTCCCTAACTTTCTCTATATTACATCCAAACATGAACTGATCATGTATGCGTTCATCAGTTGGGCCATTAAATTTGCATGAAGATGCGAGTTTTCTTAAAACAGTAATGTAACCTTCCACTGTTTCTTCCTCAGCTTGCATTCTCTTAGCAAATGTATATCTTTCCAAGATAGTGCTCACTTTCGGTAAATAGTGGTTATCTAATTTTTTTATTCAAACCTCATAGTCATTTAGCCCATTTGCCTCCTCACGTGTTAAGTCAGGGAGATGGTCAAAGACATCTTGCCCCTCTGATCCCAAACAGTGCAGCAATAGAGCAGATTTCCTCTCTGCGCTTAGTGAAGGACCGCATACCCTAGCATATCTCTCGAATACCACCTTCCACTTTTTCCACTTTATTTGAGGGTTGCCAGGTTCTGATAAAAAAATGGAGCTGCGGTGACGTTTTGCATACTCAAAACGCTTGAATTGACCTAAGTTTAAGGAATAAAAGAGTTACCAACATACAAACAATAATATACAATAATCCCCAATAGCGACTTGCATGTATTGGATGCTGTGCGCATCAGCGGGAAGAAGAGGACAGCTGAGCGCAAAATGATAAATGAAGAATTAACCAGTTATTTAAATGACCATAGTCACATGGTACTACCGAGGTATCCGGTAGATGCCTTAGCGAAAGAAAACAAAAAAAAAATTTCAGTTACCTTGTTAACAGGTCAAATATTGCACGGTATACTTAGGTGAAAGAAAGTTCCATATTCACCAGACGAAACACGAAATAAGCGTGAAATACTCAAAGCAGAAACAGAAAGCCGTGTGCATCGGCAAATAATCTCGTGTTGCCTGGATACACGATGCACTACCTCAAAATGACCACCGCGTATGTTGCGGAATGACGACACACAGAAGACGAGTTGTCGCGTTGCTTGGATACGTGATGCACTATCTCCAAGATGGCTTCCACGTATGCTGCGGGATGACGACACAGAGGAAACAACTTGCTCTCGCGAGATGGTATTGAAGAGGAGCGAAGATTCACTCGAGGACACCACAAGATCCGAAGCATTCTGGTCTCTCCATTCTGAGAATTCCAACAGGTACCGTTCCAACGTTAGTACTTGTTAGGAAATAAATAAGATGTCGATCTTTAAAATTCCGTCATGAACGTTGAAGAGTACCGCAATACTGGCACTGCAAGAAAAGTCAGAGTTACTTTAAAATCCGAAGTAAAGCGCTCTACATGGACAGTCCAGACATAGAGCAAAACTGAGGTTTTCGAACCCAGCTAAACACTCGTGAACTACGTCAAGATCGCTCAAACATAGCGAGAATTGATACGTCGTTCACAGCTTGCAAGAGGGATGCAAAACAATCATCAGATGTGGGAATCAATACAAAGACGAGCCCGCATCGATTAAATATGAACCCAATAATTACTACATATGCGGCGAAGCTCCCAATCTTTATCCAAAATAAGAATTAAGGTTCCAAGGAATTCCACCACATCTGAATTATTAACAGTTTCTTTGGCTCTTGACATCAGATTGATGAATGAAGATACATCATGTCTCTGCTCCAACCAAGACACTTCTTGTTACTGTTCTTCTTTTTTAAAAAAAAAAACGAATTCCTCACCAAATATCTGTGTTGGGATCTCTCATGGTGTGCTCTGCCGACTACACCAGTGAAGCATTCCTCCTTAATAACACTAGGATGCAGATAAGTTGAAGAAAGTAGGTTTAATCCATAGAAATCCCATCCATCCAGAAGCTGGCACAAACAGCAACTGAACCAGTTTACATACAAATCATACTACGTAGAGTTCCGTGACATCACAGATTCTTGACCTATCATCCAATTGTAGGATGAGACATTGTAAGAGTATGTCATATTCTTGACATACTACAGTTTGTCTCCTGTTTGCCTGCTCCAAGGATACAAAAAGAAGCAGGACATCTGACTCTGAGAGGGCCCAGTTGACCACAGAGGACTGGACTCTGTTGGAGACCTGGTTTGAGAGAGACCTATTACCTAGAAGCCTCACATGAGGAGCTGCCTGTCTTGCTCAAGGATTTTGAGAACTGAAAGAAATGGCCATGAGCCTTATTTGGAGTATGGAGGACAGAGCACCCACCCACAGTCTATCCACTCTATAAAGAGTTGTGTGAATCATCATGTTTCCACTAGCATACACTTCTGGCTTTACCAGCAAAAACCTTAGACTGATAGGCCTGAAGTCATCGGGCTTTCAGTATAAGTATCTCAAAACGTCCACACTATTTAGGGCAAATGTTCAGATGTACTTTGTTTCCTTTTTAGGACCACCAGGAAATGCCAATTAGTCTTGAACAAGAAAAAGTAAAAATGAACCTCCTCCCAAATGCTGGTAGAAAACGTCTGGGGTGCCAGAGTCATTTATTTTTAGTTCTTCAAAGGTGAACTCCCATTGTGAGAAAAATAAATAAAAATGCCTTTCTGCATTTGACGTTTCCTTGACTTCTTGTAACTATGTGCTAACATCAGTATATGATTATCATTCAAGCAGTTAACTGGCTGCAACATTTCTTTGTTGTTGTAGCTGATGTTTCCTGGTGCATTGTCACTGGACTGTGACTCTTCATCTCTTCCTTGTTAGGTCTCGCTGAGCCCAGCGCATGCGCTGGCTCGGAGAGACATTTTGTATGTCGGATTTTTAAAGTGCTGCCTGTGGCCTAAAGCTTGAGTGCACGCGAGCATGCACGCGTGCATGCCACACAGCACGTCCCGTCCTCGCGATCCCGATCACTTTCACTTTGATCTCGATCGCGATTACTTTCGCTTTCACGGCCGCGCGGCCGATGCTTGTTGTTTTTATTCTCTATCTTTATCTCTTCAAATCTCTTGCGCTCGTGTTTTTATTTTATTGGACATATATACCCTTATATTGCTTTCTTTAAGTATTTCTGCCTGTATATCTCTATGCTTATTTCTTTATAGCTTATTTATTAATCCGTATTTATTCACTTTCTCTTTTTCCCTTTCCCTCTCTCTCTCATTCCCTAACTCTATATCCTTATCCCTTGATAGTCCATCTCTGTACCCATCCCTCACTCGCTCTTCTATTAATAGTTGTGCATTTCTCTAAATCTGCCTATAGCTGTACTTGTTTCTATTGTATGTTGTGCTGTCTTCATGTGTATGTTCTGTCTGTCCGTCTAGTTATTAGATTATGAGCCCTGCACGTTCATACTTTTACGCCTCTCTCCTTAAATGCTCTTTTAAACATTTAGTTAATACTGTTTACAACTTCTGTCTGTACTGGTCCAGCACAATTTAGTGAAGCATCTAGTGCGTGGAGTTATGGGAAATTCCAAATCACATCTATTTCATTTGTTAACTAAAGTGGAGAGATGATACTCTCTTTTGAACCCGTAACTTTCAAATACTGAGCAAGAGAGAGCAGTGTGATACCAGTAATAAATGTGAATGTCACACATTTACCAGAACTCTGATGTGAGGTTTCACACAAAGAGCCTCATTTAATGCAAATCTCTTTGTGGTTTGGCATTTCTAGGACTTTGATTATTTATTCATGGCTTTAATGTAGTGAGGCCCAAGACTGAGTTGTCAAGGTGCGTTACAAAAAACCCATAAAACAAGACTGAAATGCTGAACATTCATTTTGGTAATATCTACAAAAGCAACCAATGATAAATACTTTTTTGTAATGATAAAGCACCAATTTCTAATCGATAACTGTTGAAAATACTCACCATTGCACCCTTTTGAGTTATAGACCCTAACATGTAAATATTCCTTCGTTACAACCCTCCATGGAGTAACCTTGTATTTTGTTCTATCACTATTTTCTTGCATTTTCTTATTCCCTTATGGACTGGATAAGGTGGATTCAGTAAGTAAGGAAAGGGAAGAAATGGTGAAAGAAGAATATCTTTTATGTGAATCAAAATATGCGATTTTATGCGTATGACCATTGACCAAAAATGCAAATAGAAATAACAGGGTATTGTAACTTTCCATTGCATTGAGACTGGTGACTATGTAAGACTTGTAGGTAGCGATTATCTGCCTATTTGTACAAGTGGGTGATGCTGAGATATTTCTAGCTTTGTACTTCTGGCAACCCTGAACATCCCCAGAACCTGAAGATAACGTGGAAAGTGAGGTCACAAAAGATGTCGGTATTTTTATTTTTTTTAAACAAACAACCACAGTTTGTTATTTTTAAAACCGCTTTACCTCAGTATAGTGCTCCAGAAAATCTTTAAAACACTTGCATTTGCGCCAACACAATGTTGAACCTGAATGTGACAGCGTACATCCGCTAGATGGATAGATCCATCTTTATTGTTTCGAATTGTTTAAAACCATCACAATATAACAAGCACCTATAGTAAAACAGTATGAAATCAGAAGATGTCTTGTTTAGCTAGGCTATTCTTTCTTCTACCAATTTAGTACATCCTAAAAGTGTGAGTGCCTTGTGTCTTTAAAATCCGATTCTAAAACAGACAAGCATTGGCATAGCCAATAGGTCTCGCCTTTGGGACCTTAAAGTGTTTAGTTATCCAGCACAATATCCTTGGTGCAACAGCATCAAGTGTTGCATGGCTAAACACTTACAAGGTCCCAAAGGCGAGACCTATTGGCTATGCCAATGCTTGTTTTTCTCGTCCTGTGTAAGTCACCCTGGGGGTTTCCTTTACTCCAAAGCCCTCTGCTCCCACTTCCTGTCTCTCGCCATCTTGAGTCCTTCACCCAAGAAGCTCTAGGTCACTTTAAGAGGTTCAGTATCACAAGCATGGCAAAGTAGCCATGTCCATGTAATGTAACGAGGTGCATTTGATAAATGCTACATTGTGCAGCGTAGTGGTTAGAAACAGCCTGTGAATAGCTGAGGTGCTGCTGAAGAACCTATCCTAAATCAGCAGCCTAGCTTCATTTTTTAAACGACTGCCCAAAAACTGTTTTGCTGCACCAAGTGATTTAAGCCCAGTTGCCATCCAATGGGAAATGGCAGCTGGAAACTATAATGTTTCAAACAGCTCGAGCAGCACATGCTGCACACAATGAGCACACTTAGACGAAAATATGATTATAAAACATGTCACTGGTTGCAGGTGAGTGTTTGCCATCCTTTTTAACCATGTCTTTAAAGTAAAGTTTTACTATGGTATTCTTGAAACAAATAGTAAATGAGACCCACTTACATTGACATCAAGCTGTAAATGGGCATCTTGTCCACTGTCTCTCCAGCTGCACATTTCTCTTGTCCTACTCGTGTATCAAACCAAAGCGGTTTCTTTCTTGACTGCGCGTCCTTCTTTTTAGGCGTGCAGCTGGAGAGAAGTCTCTATATCTCCCAGCGCATGTGGCAACATGCATGCTCCTGGAGAGACACATGGCGCTGAGTAAATGGAAGCTGCACTCAAGAAATTTTCTAGGCCTGACCAGGTATGTGCCAAGCCATGGTTGTCCATACTTGGAATGTTTTAGAAACAAAATAGAATACAAAGATCAGAGGTCAGTACCAGCAAACGACTAGTCTCCAGTGCTACAAACACAACACACCAGTACAGAAGCGCTAATGCTTTAAATAAATATGGGGCAGATTATGAAGCACGGCGTTAAAATTATCGCCGCTTTAGCGGCAGAAGACTGCCGCTAAAGCGGCGATAATGGGCCTGATAATATGCCGCAGAGAATTCCAATATAAGCCCATGTTGACACCAGAACATGGGCTTCTATGGGAATTCTCAAGGGCATATTATCAAGCCCATTATCGCCGCTTTAGCGGCAGTTTTCTGCCGCTAAAGCGGCGATCATTTTTGGACTTCTCTTAGTGGCTAATGTTCTCCAAATGGTATGTGTTCTGCCCTTGCGTTGTGGTCCGTGGGCACCTGGGAAGAGAAGAGTAGCAGCTATCTTCATGATAAAGGTGTGGAAGTTATTTATGCAAAGGAGGCAAATTTACCTTTTGATATGTTAACTTCACATAAGTTTGACAATCCTTCAGCTAAAAGTAGGAAATGTTTTGGACTTCAAGGAATTCGCAATTCCCCACTCATCAGTCTCTAAGGCAAACCAGTTGGTCATATGCCTATGGTTATGCACAATAGTCAGTGATCAACTGAATGTTACTTTTTTAACATTCTACCATTGCTATAAACAATGCTACTGAATATATGAACTAGTTTTAAAGTGTATTGCTCTGGTGGATATCTCTGCTACATTTTTAGTAATCTAATACTGGAACTGATCAGTGTGGTGAGGAGGTAAGTGTGTTCATAGGAAAGCCTAACATAGGCTCTACCAGAGGCAATACGTTTTACACTAGTTCTAAATCAAAACTTTCCCAGGTTGAAACAACATTTTGTTTTTATACTGTTAAATTTTGTGTTTTTATTTAGTGCTGATCTGCCCATAAAGAATGTCAATAAAATTCAGCTTCACTTTTAATTAACTCATCAAATAACTTAAACAACATCAATATAACCTATCATCACAGCTTAGACTGTGGAGAACAGACAACAGCAGAGTTTGACCTGAATGACAAAAGCACTGATACAAGAAAAGCAGTGAGAACATGGGTGAAACAAAGATAGAGGTAAAAAAGTGAGTTTGGAGTTTTTTATTTTTTAAGGTGAAACGTACCTAAAAAATAAAAAAAAGTGAAAAAAAACAGTATGTGGTGGATCAAGACCGAGGCACAATTTAAAGTTGATTGCAGTGGAGGGAAGTTCGGATACACCAAACAGGCTTTCCTGGTTAAAGATTTTTACCTTCAGATTTATTTCCAACTGTTGGGAAAGTGCCTTCTGGTCAGTCCGGCTGTACCTAATTTCTAAAAACAGACTTCTGGACACAAGATCTATCATACCAGGTCCCCTCAGGGTCCAGTACTCTTTGGTCAGCTTGGCCCTAAAGGAGTCCTTTTGATTTTTGTGTCTCAGAAACAGGCATACAAGAGCCTAAACATTCAACTCTTGGAAAGGAGTTCTAGTCATTGTATGCCA
The DNA here is from genome assembly GCF_964204655.1 of Triturus cristatus. Classification (NCBI taxonomy): domain Eukaryota; kingdom Metazoa; phylum Chordata; class Amphibia; order Caudata; family Salamandridae; genus Triturus; species Triturus cristatus. The sequence goes on from NC_140592.1 coordinate 1,118,415,933, forward strand.
GCAGGATTCAGGAGTCCTTGAGTCTTCTTCTTTCAGCAGGATTGAGGAGTCTCCTTTCCTCTTTTTCAGGTGGAGTCGACCCATATACAGGAAGGGTCCGAGGCAACAATGGTGGGGTGTCATTCTTAACCTGTACACAGGCGAATGATTGGAGAATTGTTACACCACTGTTTGGTAGATCAGAAAATAGGCAAAGGCAACTGGTTCGTACTCATGGGGTTTGAGGTTGTGTGCTTTTGATATTCTGGGGTCCTTTGCACATTGGCTCTGCAACCTGTGCCAAGTATAACACCTTTAGCACTTGACCCTCAGTCATGGTGATAGCAAGCTTCCACAGGCCTCTAAGCATTTCTTAAAAAACCTTTTAGTGATATAGAAAAGACATTTGACGAATGGATACATTCTTTTACCATATCAGCATAGCATGATTACAAATAAAACAACTAGATATTTCCTTATGTGAAAGAAACAAACTAAAATAATCTATAGGCATATGTCTTATTAGTCAAAAGAGCAGGGCCTGATCCCAATATTAAATGATGCTACATAGAATTCATTATTCCTATAGCACACATCTTGAAAAACAATATCATTCTTGTGGACATTCCAAAATGTTAAAGAATTATTTTTAAAGATCTGTGTCTTGCCACAAATCGACCTTCATATTTTTGACTCTATTGATTTTTTCCAGACATTGAATGAAAGTGGCTATTTTAGAAGTTTTCCAGCTTTTCAAACACTCACCCCAGTCACAGATCTGGGTTGAGTCCATCATCATTCTTTAGCTCACTTTGCCACCCCAGTTCAGATACAGCTGTATGCAAATCAGTCTTGACCCTGTGCCTCATGGGAACAATCCAGCCCGAACTGCCAAGCCATGTCTTCCCTGGACCGGAAACAAGCATACTGGGACCAGTTTCGGGCTAACAGCCCTCTTCAGCCAGGCTAGCTTGAATCCAGTGGCAAAGTGAGCATGGGACCCACGTCTGGGCATACCCTGCCAACTTAGGGCGAACAAAGCAAACACAAGGAGATGATGGACGGAGTGCTGAAACTTTTCAAACACTCACCCCCAGTCACAGATCTGGGTTGAATCCATCATCATTCTTTAGCTCACTTTGCCACCCCAGTTCAGAAACAGCTATATGCAAATCAACCTTGACCCTGTGCCTCATGGGAACAGTCTAGCCCAAACTGCCAAGCCATGTCTTCCCTGGACCGGAAACAAGCATCCTGGGACTGGTTTTGGGCTAACAGCCCTCTTCTGCCAGACTAGCTTGAATCCAGTGGCAAAGTGAGCAAGGGACCCACGTCTGGGCATACCCTGCAAACTTAGGGCAAACAAAGCAAACACAAAGAGATGATGGACGGAGTGCTGAAACTTTTCAAACACTCACCCCAGCCACAGATCTGATTTGAATCTGTCATCTTTCTTTAGCTCACTTTGCCACCCTAGTTCAGACACAGCTATATGCAAATCAGTCTTGACCCTGTGTCTCATGGGAACAGTCCAGCCCGAACTGCCAAGCTATGTCTTTTCTGGACCGAAAGCAAGTATCCTGGGACCAGTTTCGAGCTAACAGCCCTCTTCAGCCAGGCTAGCTTGAATCCAGTGGCAAAGTGAGCAAGGGACCCACATCTGGGCATACCCTGCCAATTTAGGGCGAACAAAGCAAACACAAGGAGATGATGGACGGATTGCTGAAACATTTCAAACACTCACCCCAGTCACAGATCTGGGTTGAACCCATCATAATTCTTTAGCTCACTTTGCTACCCCAGTTCAGACACAGCTATATGCAAATCAGTCTTGACCCTGTGTCTCATGGGAACAGTCCAGCCCGAACTGCCAAGCTATGTCTTTTCTGGACCGAAAACAAGCATCCTGGGACCGGTGCCGGGGTAACAGCCCTCTTCAGCCAGGCTAGCTTGAAATCAGTGGCAAAGCGAGCAAGGGACACACGTCTGGGCATATCCTGCCAACTTAAGGCGAACAAAGCAAACACAAGGAGATGATGGACGGAGTGCTGAAACTTTTCAAACACTCACCCCCAGTCACAGATCTGGGTTGAATCCATCATCATTTATCTCACTTTGCCACCCCAGTTCAGAAACAGCTATATGCAAATCAGTCTTGACCCTGTGCCTCATGGGAACAGTCTAGCCCAAACTGCCAAGCCATGTCTTCCCTGGACCGGAAACAAGCATCCTGGGACCGATTTTGGGCTAACAGCCCTCTTCTGCCAGGCTAGCTTGAATCCAGTGGCAAAGTGAGCAAGGGACCCACGTCTGGGCATACCCTGCAAACTTATTCAAACACTCACCCCCAGCCACAGATCTGATTTGAATCCGTCATCTTTCTTTAGCTCAATTTGCCACCCCAGTTCAAACACATCTATATGCAAATCATTCTTGACCCTGTGTCTCATGGGAACAGTCCAGCCCGAACTGCCGTCCATCATGTTTTTTGCTGTAACACTATTGTCTTACAAGGCACACTTTAGGCGTGACGTACTAATTTAGAAGATAGAGTGCAATGACTTTAAACTGCTTCCCAGACAGAAGGGAGTCTTTACAGATCATCACATTCTGACACACAAATTCCAGTGATGCTGCTTCACCCCTAGGTTATAACATCATCATATGGGACCCTTTTTTATGGTCATTTCCAAGATAAGTACAAAGTTTGCCCTTTCAGTTAGAGCAGACATCACCATCTGAAAGTCTTTCAAGTGGGCTCGTACTGAAACGGACTCGCCAGTAAATATGTGCCCCAACTTTTGAATTATTAAAGGAATTTTTCACTGAGGTCCCGATTCCGATCTCGCTAGGAAACCTCTCAGTACGACTCAGATCCCGGGGGCTTTCCTAGCGAATCGTGCTGTGAGAGTCCGAACAAACGAGTATGATGCACCCGTATGGTGACAGACTCGGTTCGCTCGGACTCCCATTGAACTCTATGGGAGCTTGTATAGCAAACGCATACACAGGCTCCCATAGCAAAAAGGGGTGGGTGGGGAAAATCGTACAGCCTGTGGCGGGAATCCCATGGTGCCCGCTACACTGGGCATGCTTGGATCAGAGGGACCCATGGGTACCCCCTCATGACCGATTAGGTGGGCCTCTGGTGAAGGGGGGCCCATTACAGCCCCCGAAGTCCAATTCCCATAGCCGTTTTACTCACTGAGAACTCAATAAATAAAACAAATTCCTTTGCGCGCGCTGCATCGCAAAATGCGATGCAGCGCGCGCAACAAAATTCGTTTTATTTATTTAAATGTGTACTTACCTCCGTTCATCCATATTCCGGTGTTTACATTTCCCCACCCTGCTCCTCCCCCGCCCCGCCTCACTGCCCCACCGAACTCCCTCCACGGACTGCTACTGGAATCTACCATGCATAAACAGTAATATTTTACCAAAAATATCCCATAATTATAAGCTACAAATAATGTAGACTCTTCCTTGTATGCACAATGAACCGAGCTTCTTCATCTTTTCATGCACACTTGTGTAGTCGTGGCAGAATATAAGAGAATGTATGTTCAATGTTTTCCTATAGTCCGATAATTGTACATTTGCACTGCGTGTCAGCTGCAGTTTCAGTCAAAATGATTATTCAGTCCAGAGCAGACTTCACTTAATAATTATACATTTATGTAAAAGTTACTCTACTGCCATGGGAATGGCCAACCATATTACAAGTTGCACATTTGCAGCTTGTAATACTTTTGTCAGTGCTTGCGCGCTTTGGCGCAGTGTAGGCGGCAGTGTGCTGTCGCCGCTGCACCAAAGTCGTAATCAGGCCTCTAGATTAAGTTCCCCTTTTGGACTTGTGTCCCTTTTGAATAAATTATAGGAGCTGTATCAACTACTTTAGGAGAGTTTGTATATGCTGTGACAATAAACAGAAGAGTCTGCTATGTGGATATGCAGAACTGGAAGATGGTTAATGTGAGAAAGTAGATTATTAATAAGGGTGGGTGAGAGGCCACTGCAAATTATAATGTCACTTTACTTGTTGGGTTCAGTAAAGAATTCAGTAATTTAAACCTGAGCCCAGCTCCAAGTAGCTATGGCACAAAGCAGAAAAGCTTTATTTGAGAAAATGCGGAAAGCATTTAGAAGTACTAAAATAGTTAAGAAGTCAAAAACAAAACACAAAAAAATCCCACTCCAATTTAAAAAAAATTATCATTTATTGAACAAATTGACTGGGAATTTACAAAGAATTAATAAGAGGAACCAGAGATCTGAATTAGTAAATTTCTAAATAAAAATAGAGCCAATAACCATTAAACTTCCAGCACCGAGGCATGATTTACAGCTGACAACAACAGGGTTTGGGTTGGATACAGAAACCAGGTCTGCCATGGTCTAAGTTTTACATTCTGATTTAGGGCCTGATTATGATCTCCACAGATGGGATACTCTGTCACAGACGTGACGAATATCCTGTCCGCCGTATTACAAGTTCCATTGGATATTATGGACTTGTAATATGGCGGACAGGATATCCATCAAGTTAGTGAAGGAGTAACCCTGCCGGCCACGATCCTAGTCAGGCCCTTAATCCCTGAAATGGAAGTCAAAAATCCTAGGGCAAGGCAGAAGGCTATGGCCTAGAAGGGCTAAAGGAGGTCAGATATCCATCAGGTAATGTCTCAGTGAAGCCATTGTCTCTTGGTGGAAACCAACAGAGTGGGAGAGATTCAGAATTTCTTGCCCAAGGAAGGTCCTTTATTGGTCAGATACTTTTGGTACCATAGCACAGTGAAATTTCTTTGTTTGGAATGAGTCACTTTTTTGAAGCTCGTATTTGTGCCCTCCCCAGAAATGAGCAATCCGTCCTCTGTGGTCACTCTAAATCATTTTCAGTGGCAGCTCCTCTCCAAGAGCCCGTCAAACTAGGTAGACAAAAGAGAGCCCTGCCCAAGTGAAATGGTAGACCTCTTTGAAATTAATCACGTTTTTCGGCACAACCCAAATTGTCATTCTACTACAGGAACAGAATACCTTTCAACACCCAAGGCATTTGTCTCAGCTCTGGGAGCAAATTCACACAAGGTGGGGCTATTCTGCGTGCCAAGTGACAGTTTCAGCTCCTATAAATGGGCTACTAGAGGCTTTAGGGAGGGAAAAGTTTACTTTTCCAAAGTACCTATTCCAAAACATTAATTACAAGTTGAACTTTACCCGTGAATTTAAAATAAATATTTGAAAAAGTAAAATAATTACCATTGAATCTTTTACCTAGCTGGATAGAGCATAATTGTAATATTGTAACCCAATGCTTTCCTAAGGGGCAGCTAAACCTACACCAGTGAAAATAGCTTTTGCTATCTTTTCAGTGTAAGAACATGTTTAAAATTATACCTTTACGTGTCCTACTTATAAATACCATGCATCATGACTAATGGGCATTAGGGCCTACCTAGGGATTACTTATAAATATTTAAATGATGGGTTTAGGCCTGCCAAAAAGGGTTATTTTGAAAAGTTGGCTACAGTGGTAGCCCAGCAGTCTTGTTTGGATTGACACTGTAATGGGTGGTATTATGAGTGGTGCAGTCCAGCAGTGATATTTAACCTACAGGCCCTGGTTACACTATGCACCATATACTAAGGTAAGGTAAATATGCCAATTAAGAGTATAGTCACGTTTGAGATGTTTTAAAGGTCAGAGCACACGCACTGCTGCCTGGCTAGCAAAAAACAGCACCATTTGCCCAGAATATTGGGGGTGATCATGCAGAAAGCGGCATTTTCCAACTAGTAACAATAAATCCCTTTTTTTTTCACTGAGGAGGTTCTGGGTGACATCAAATGCACTACAAGAATGAAACTTGAGTTGTTTACAATGTCACTCAGTACTACAAAAAACATTCCCGTTATTCACTTTTCACTGATCTGTAATCTTATGTTGCATATTGTCCACAAATTCATCTGTCCCTTCTTTTAACTTCTCATACAGGGGAAACGGTGAATGATGCACTATATGTCGAATGGCTTCTCCTCCCTGTACAAAATCTGCCTCCTTTCTCCCTTGCCTATGCTGCAAAAGCTGAGCTCTCTGCTCTACAGAAGCCCAGAATGCCTTTATTATGTAGCAAGAGTGCGAAGCAGCTGTTCTTTCCAATTGTTACTGCAGCATAGCAGTGAATATGCAGATTTCGAATTTGGTATTTACCCTAATGCTGTTCAATTGGAGTTAAATATAACAATCTTATCCTTTACCGGTTGAACATGATAAATCTGCATATACTATGTCAGGCTGCAGGTATCCCAAATCGTAGTTGTAACAGTTAGCTCACCAGCTTTTCCCCACTGGTGCACGTTCCGCAGCCCTGCCCCTGCACTCGCGTCGGCCGGTGTGAGCGCGTGTAATGAATAAAGAAGGCAGAGCTGCCCGGCACTCCGCGTAATACCACACATGTGAGTCGGCGTGTTATTTCAGCGCTGCGAGTGCTTAGTTAATTAGCACTCCACGCAGCAGGAGGGCAGCCCCCCGCCTGCAAGGCAACACTGGCGACGAGGGTGGGATGCCCAGGCCTGCTTTTGGTCCACAAAGCACAAGAAGGAGTGTAGCTGGCAGCACCTGTGCTGCTGCAACCATGAAGCCAGCATCTGCTCTGCTGATACCACGAGGCCCTTCCAGACCTCTGCAGGCCCACCACACGTGCCCCACCTGGCGTGGTCCTAACCTTGTGGAAGCAGTTTCCTGGCAGCAGAGACGGCATCCTTGACTGCTCCCGCTGCATTTGCCCGGTGGGCCGCTGGTGCCACGTGCGAGAGAAAGGTGGAACACGCATGCCCCAAGGAGTGCCACAAAGACATCCTGGGACCATTCCCCAGCCTGAGTGAGTACCCCACGATTACGTGCACGCAGGCCTGCACGGTGCTGAGTGCGGTTGCACCACCTCCCATGCCCGAGGACCACCTGCCAGCAGCAAGCCTTTCGCTAGGCCGCTAACCTGCGCCCACACCACGCAAGATGGGGGATCAGGACAATGCCGCCCAAGCCGCCCAAGCCCCGGCGCCGGCTGTACCGCATCACCCTCCCTCTGGCATCCTGCCTCCTTTCAGTGAGTCAGTGGACCCTTCAACGGCCGCGCCATGATGGAAAACATGGCTTGGCCGCCTAGAGAACTATTTTGAAATGCTCACTTCTACTCCACTATGCAGGAGAAGAGATCTACCCCCTGTTCAAGCACCTACCAAACACAGGCCCCCCCCCGACGATTATGCTGCGGCGGTCATGGCCCTGAACGCTCATTTTGATCCCCAAATGAATCCAGACTTTGAGCACTTTAAACAAAGACAAGGAAAGCAACAGGAAGGTGAGTCCGTTGACGCTTTTCACGCACGGCTAAGAGCTAGCCGCAACGCACCTCGTGGTCGACTGAGCCGCGGAGGAAATCAGAGCCCAGTTGATCCTTGTAATACGCAGCAAGACCCAATGTGGCCTCATATTAAGGCAGCCGAACATATTAATGAATGACATCCTGGTGTTAGCGCGGTCCCATGACCTGTCGGCGGCGCGTGCAGAAGAGATGGATGTAGCTCTGATGAGAGGACCTGAAAAGAGCATCACGGTAAAGTCGGAGAACGCGGACGCAGTTAGGACAAGAGACAGGACCCACAGACCACAAGATCGTCAGCCACAGACCCCAAAGAACCGCTGCGGATACTGTGGGTACGAAGAGCACCCCTCGCAGTCATGCCCGGCAAAAGGAAAAACATGCACCAACTGCGGCATCGCAAATCATTTTGCATCCGTGTGCAGGAGGAGGACGCAGCATAAAGAAGGGAACCGGTCTAAACCGATGAGACGGATGGTCCGCCAGCTGTCTCAGGTCTTGCTAACATCTCAATCTGGGAGCAAGAAAAGAGAGCAGACAGACTACCAAGAGGATGCGTTCACGTCGGATGACGAGGGAGAGACATATCTAGTCTCGTTCACCCGAGCCCTGAAGAGCAGAAGGCGACCTCAACCTCGCTGCACAGTCCAGGTCGGGTGGGTCCGATGTCAATGCGGTGATTGACACTGGTGCATCGGTGACTGTGATGGGGATCTAGCAGTAAAACAAGCTGAGGCCCAAACCGAACTCAGACCATCGAAAGCCAAGATATTCGCATATGGCAGTGACACACCGCTACCACTCAAAGGCAAGATGACTGTGCCAGTACGGTCAGGAAGTGTTGAAATCATAATCGACATCCATGTGATAAACCAAGAGGTGGACACGCTACTCAGCAGCCATGCAGCCGAAGATCTGGGACTAATAATATTCGCCAGGAAGGTGCAGATGGACCAGACGTCAGAACTGCTGAGCCAGTTCAATGATTTATTCAAAGGGCTACGCAAAATAAAGAGAGCTGGTACATAACCACGTTCAGTACCCACCTAGGCCTCCGGAGGTACAAAAGACTGAATTTTGGCATTTCTTCTACCGCGGAGATATTCCAAAATGCCGTAAAAGAAATCCTAGTCGGGCTCCCTGGTGTCTTAAATGTGAGTGATGACATCCTCATCCACTCGAAGACAGTCGAAGAACACTATCAACATGTGAGAGCGACGCTGAAGCAATTGTCGGAACACGGGGTCATCTTACACAAGGAGAAGAGCCTGCTGTTCCAACAGACAATTGAGTTCTTCAGATACATGTTCACGCAAGAAGGCATACAAGTCGACCCACGGAAATCTTAAGCTATCAAGACAGCGGCCTCACCTCTCACAGTCGCCGAGGTCTGTAGTTTCTTGGGAATGGCCACGTACTGCAGCCGTTTCATCCCCGACCTAGCCACCCTTGCGGAACCTCTCCGAATCCTCACCCAGGCTGACGCCATGTGGAAATGGGGTCCGGCTGAAGAGACAGCATTCCAAGCAGTCAAAAAAGCGCTCCTCGATCACACCATGCTGGTGTACTTTGACCCTGCGAAGAGAACTGAGATACTCATAGACGCCAGTCCCGTGGGCCTAGGAGTGGTCCTTACCCAGGAGCAGGAACCCGGGAGATGGGCTGCCCTAGCATATGCCAGCAAAGCACTCACGCCAACAGAGAAACTATACTAGCAGATTGAACTGGAAGCCCTGGCAATCCGATGGGGCTGCAGACACTTTCACCTATACATCTGTGGACACCCGTTCACCGTCGTCACAGACCACCAACCCCTAGTGCCGCTTTTCAAAGGATCGGCCCCCCACCCTCCACCACGCATTGAGAGGTGGGCCATCCGGCTCCAACACCATGACATGGACCTGATGTACCGACCCGGCGCCAAGAACCCAGCCGACTTCCCATCAAGGCACCCAGACATGACCAAGGAGGAGAGGGAAGAGCAAAACAGTGACGACACAGAAGCACACCTGAACATGCTAGCAGCCCTGACATGCCCCGAGCGCTGACGATTGAGGAAATGATCACCGCGGCCAAAGAAGACCATGTGATGGTCAAAGTCCAAGACACTATCCAAGGAGGTCTGTGGTGACAGTTCCTTCAGTCAGCAAACACCTTGGCAAGCCCAGAAAAGGAAAGTCTGATGCACATGTGGCGGGTAAGAAACGAGCTGAGCCTCACACAAAATGGACTTCTCCTGAGAGGGACCCGCATCGTCATCCCAGTGTTACTGCAACTGCGGGCAACACAACTAGCCCACGGAGGACACCAGGAAATGGAAAGGATGAAAGCCCGCATGACAGAGAAGGTCTGGTTCCCAGAGATGGATACTCGAATAGAGGAACTTGTACGCAAGTGCCTGTCATGCCAACTCACAAGCGGACCCGAGAGACCAGCACCTGTCCACACCGAAGAACGTGGTCAGTGCCCCTGGGAGAAAGTGAGTGTGGACTTCGGGAGTTTTGCGGATGGGCGAGTCACGTTGGCCCTCATTGACAGCTACTCCAAGTATCCAATAGTAGAAGTGGTCACCTCAACAGCGTTCCTGCATGTCAGCCCAGCTCTAGAGAAAATATTTGGGTGTCCGAAAGAACTCTGCAGTGACAACGGACCCCCATTCCAAGGACACGATTTTCGTGAATTCATGCACCACCATGGCATCCAGCACCGGCGCATCACCCCCCAATGGCCACAAGCCAACGGGGAAATCGAACGATTCTTGCGAACAATAAACAAATCCATTCGCATCGCAGTGGCGGAACAGAGTGACCCCGAACAAGAACTCTAGAAGTTCCTACGAGAATATCGGAGCACGCCACACTGTTCAGCTCGCCAAGTCCCCTGGGCACTCATGTTCTCCGTCACCCGCCGAGATGGTATCCCCGTGGGTCCTGGCTGGTCCCCACTCCATTTGACGAGGAAGGAGCATTCAGAAGAAGAGAGAACCGTAACCACCAGGCCAGTCGGACCCGGAGAGCAGCAGTCCGACTGGTCCAGCCAGGAGATATCGTCATCCTGAAAGACAGAAGACAGGGTAGCAAATTCCGTACCCGTTACGAACAAAGGCACTGGACAGTAATCGGCAGGCAAGGAACAGTGATGACCGTTGAGAAAGCCGGAATAAGGTTGACCCGCAACATCTCCTTGTTCAAACAGGTAGATCAACCAGTCTCCCTCCCCACCATCGAGAACCACGCTGAGGAGACTGGAGGTTGTCAGAGTGAGCCCTCGAGGGCCAATGATCGGCATTCCAAAGGACTCCCTGCTCCGGCGAGTCCAGGAGTCAACGAGACCAACCTAGACCTGGTCCCCACCCCTGGTCCACATGCCCCCAACCAGCAGAGGAGCTACCAGGTACGCGCTGAGAGCTAATCCACTGACAAGCACCCGCCTGAGAGACTTTGCCAGCCAAGTAAGTGAACGGATCTCTTTAAGGGCACTGATAGAGCAACCGACGACCCCGGGAAGGGAATGACCCACGAGAAACACGGCAGGGATTGCTCCCTGACCTTCTTTCCATCTTTTTCGGAGGAGTCGTTTATTAAGACGGCACATAGCATATCGTCGGGCTCTCCCCTCGACCCTCTGCCTCAGAAGGCTTGGAAACTATTTGGTTACCCGACCTTCCCCTGGTTGCTCCAGATATGCAATCAGTCGCTGGCTGAGGGGATGGTCCCGGACGGCTGGAAGCAGGCCGTGGTCTCCCCCCTCATTAAAAAAACCTACTTTGGACCCAACCACTCCCGCCAGCTTTCGGCCTATCTCTCTCCTCCCGTTCCCTATTAAAATCTTGGAGAAGGCGGTGAGCAGATCCCTCTCGAGTTACCTAGAAGCCAACAGCCTGCTGGACAAGGACCAGTTCGGCTTCCGCCCTTGCCACGGAACCGAGTCCGCATTAGTCACCATGATGGACTCGTTGCGGATGCGGGCTGACACAGGGAGCACCGCCGTTCTGGTGCTCCTAGACTTGTCAGCCGCTTTCGATACCGTGAGTCACGACACGCTGCTGGGACGGTTGGCCGAGGTCAGGGTGGGGGGCCAGGCACTACAGTGGCTTCGCTCCTACTTAATGGGAAGGCATCAAAAGGTGACCATGGGACCTTTCGTCTCAGAGAATGCACCTGTGGACTTTGGAGTCCCACAAGGTTCCAGCATCAGCCCCATCCTGTTTAATATATACTTACAACCGCTATTCTCCATCATTAAAGCGTACGGGGTGGAGCTGATTAACTACGCGGATGACACCCAACTGGCTTTCTCCCTGGAAGGTAGACAGGCGGTTCCCCTGGAACAGTTCCAAAGCTGCATGAGGCAGACCACGGACTGGTTGCGGAGGAACTGTCTGCAGTTCAACGGAGACAAAACTGAACTGCTGTTTTTCGCACCACCGAAACAGATCCAACATCCCCCAGTGGATTTTAGGCTTGCCCCGGACTCAGCCCCACTGACGCCAGCTAGCACCGTACGGAATCTGGGGGTATTATTTGATAACAACCTCCAGTTGGCTTCACAGGCTAGTAAAACTTCCAGCACCTGCTATGGTCTGCTGCGACTTCTACGCCGTGTTCTTCCGCTGCTGCCTGCAGATTCCCGTAACACGGTCGTCAGAAGCATCATTCTCAGCAGACTGGATTACTGTAACTCTCTGTACCTCGGAGCCCCCCAATACATTCTGCAGGGGCTACAGAGAGTTCAGTCAGCCGCTGCTAAGCTGGCACTTGGTCGCAAGTTCGACTCATCTTCCACCCAGGCACTAAGAGAATTACACTGGCTACCCGTCAGAGAGAGGGTCCTCTTCAAATCTCTGTGCCTGGTATACAAGGCAATTCATGGAACAGGCCCGATCCCACTCCAGGAAAGATTTGCCTGGTACTCCCCCGTAAGGCAGTTACGGTCATCTAAGGCCAACCTGCTGGTACAGCCTAGCTTTAAACGAGCCAGACTGGGAGGGAGGGCATTTAGGGTGGTTGGAGCTCAAAGTTGGAACACACTTCCACCTGCTCTCAGACAGATGCAGTCACTGACAGAATTCAGGAAGAGCCTTAAGACCTGGCTTTTCCCAGCAGCATGAAGCCCCTGACCCTGCCTCTCTGTGCAATTATCATCTCGCCTGGTCAGAGCGCCTGGATACCCGTAGGGTTACAGTTTTTTTCGCGCTATATAAATCTGTATACAATACAATACAATACAATGTGACGTTTTCATACTCCTGTCACGGACTGAGTTGAGATGGGATGTAACAGTTGGCGCACCAGCTTTTCGCTGATGGTGCGCGTTCCGCAGCCCCGCCCCTGCACTCATGTCGGCCGGCATGAGCGCGTGTAATGACTAAAGAAGGCGGAGCTGCCCGGCAGTCTGCGTAATACCACACACGCGAGTCGGCGTGTTATTTCAGCGCTGCAAGTGCTTAGTTAATTAGCGCGCCACGCAGCAGGAGGGCAGCCCCCCGCCTGCAAGGCAACAGTAGTGACATCTACTAACATATGGTTGGCCCTAAGTGAGTTCTTAGTTGAAAACAATCCAGGTTTTCGAATTGTGGTGTTGAAATTAGGCATTGTCGTATGTGGAGGTGGAAGATGAAAAGAATCAGAAACATATAGAGAAGAAGAAAGTGCAAAGAAGAAGTGGTTCCAATCTATGCCTTAGAGAGGAATATCCAATAAACCTCTGCCTTCCTATTCCAACAATGATCATTCAAAAGAATAAAACACAGTGGGAGATCCCTGGTATTAGAGGATTCCAGATATAACCATACTGTGACATCCGACCTTAACCAACTATGAATCAGGAATCTTCTAAAACAGAATTCTGTTTGGATTTCAATTGAACTGCTCACAACTAAGGATTGATATAGAGAATTATCTGAAATGGGCTCCACCTTAGAATTGGACTCCCAGTCCCTGTTGCTTCACAAGTTCTAGTAATCTCAAGTAATTATATCTCATGACCTAAGGTAACGACACCTTGCCTCTCTACCATGCAGTTTTGCCACCAATCATGGCATTTCAGATGTTGAAGTCATCCTATCAATGATGTAATAGATCATATCATGAGTGATTTATTATGTGGGTAATTAGCAGTGCACGGTAAGAGCACAAGTTATAGTTGTGTTATAGTTACTTGAGATACCAATAACTTGCGAATTCCAGTGGTTTTGTTTGTTTAAAATGGCATGTTTTAAATGAGCTTTTCTCTGAACTATAACGTCCCTTTAAACTTTGTTTTTTCAGCAAATTTCCAAGACTTCTTGCTACTGTATATTAAAATATTATTACCATACCTTAATATAAAGCCACCTTAACCTTTAGTTTCTCAGTGACTTTGTATGTTTTAAAAAATAAAGTTATTGTTTTTTACCATATGTAATTCCCACCTCATGCATGCACATCCCAAGGCCCTGCTCTTAACTCCCATAGGTAGCCAACTCACAGCCATGCACGGCCTTTGGTCTTGCACACCATGGGGTTCAATGCCTTGCAGACAAGTAAGCAATGGCACTCACATCCAATGGCATGCGCAGGCCCAGTTGATCTTGCAGGTGCTGACCCCACTCAGGCAGAAAGCCACAACATCAAAATATAAAGAGTGAGTCTATTGGCTTTATCAAGGGTTAAGCATATCAATATATACAAAGCAGATCTATCATCTTTCTCCAAAAATAACCAATAATTTTGAGCACATTTATGTTTCAGTAAACTATAAATAATAGTGATAAAGTTTTAATGAAAAAAACTACTTGTCTGTGAGTCCTTTTTAACAAAGTTTTTATTTATTTGTCTCTGAGTATTTTTTTAAGTGATCAGTCCACAAACTGCATTCATAAAAAAAGCAAAAGAGGGCCTTGCACTCCAGCTGAAGAGCATGGATCTCCAGCTAGGAACGAAAAATATAGTAACCTCCCCTTAGATTATGGATGTAATGACCCAGAAGACTCACTGTTTTATTTACCGGTACTGTAGGAATTCTGACGTCCCTAGAGCCCCCTACAACATTACAAAAGGCTTTGGGATGTCCCTCTTAGGTGCACCACCAAGCTAAAAACAATATTATGGCATAATGTGGCACTAATTCAAGGAGCAGTGATTCATAAATGATGGCTTCTACTGCTCATTTATTCATTTTTGAGTCCTGGTGCCTAATTTGGCTATTCTTTTTTAAAATAATTATTTGGAAGGGGAGCATCTTGACCCCCTTCCTCCAACATATAAAAGCCCCAGGCATCTCACCCCCTTGGCCTTTATTTTAGAGGGGGGTTGGAATGTGAGGCCCCTCTCCCTGAGTCTCTATAGCCTTGGGGATCCCATACACAGGGCTATTTTATTTCTTTATTGGGGTGGGGTGTAGCCCTTCCCTAAGCCACTATGGGCTCCAGAAACCCCATTGCCCAGACATTTCTTTTTTTATAACAGAAGGAAGGCATGTGGCCACCCTCCTTGAGTCTTTTTGGATCCCTGGTATCCCATCCCCTGTGGCAGTTTTCTTATTTTATGGGGAAGGGGTGTGTGGTCTCTAGGAGCCCTTTGGACCCTATTGACCAGTGCCTTATTTTCTAAGTGGAGGGAATGGCATGGCCCACCTCCCTGACCATGTAAGTCTCTAGAGGCCCAAGGTGGTTGACACAGTGCCAACCCAAGGCACCCACAGCACACAACAGTGGGGGTGACGGAGGGAGCCCCAGGGCGACCGCAGCTTCACCAGCTCCTCGCATACACCCATCCTGGATGCATTGGGAGCTGGCATTGCTCCTGCGCAGCAGGAGAATTTATGTTTTTCCTGTCAGCAAGAGCGTGGGCAGGGAAACAAATGTCTACTCCTACCTGGCAGGGGTATTTTTAAAACTGCTGATGGGTGGGAGCAGACAAGTGTCTCTGCCCGTGCTCTTGCAGGCAGGTAAACTACTGTGTCCTGGGGGTGGGCTCCGTGGGACATAGTGAGTCAGCTGCCCTGTGGGCCTTAGGAGGCTCGGGGGAGGGGCTGCATGCCCCTTCCCTTATATTTATGCATAGGCCCTAAGGGATGGTATCTCTGGGGCCTTTACAGGCTCGAGGAGGGGTACTGTGCACCCCTTCCTCAAAATATTTAAAATGCACCAGTGAGTAGTAATTATCTGGTCAGCTTTTCAATAAAAAAAATGGTTTGCTAACAGCTTTGGTGTCATTTTATACATCTTCACAAAATGTTCCAGAAAAAGTTCATCCACCTCAGCTCCTTCATGGAAAGTTTTGAGGTGATCATTGAAGTGGGGGAAATGCAGTACAGCAAAAACTGCTAAACGGAATTGGAACAAAATTGGCAGGAAGCCAGATCTTGGTACACAAAGTGTAGCCTTTTTGTGATTTGGTTTAACTCCATTCAGTAGTTTTTGAGAAATCAAGGCTGACAAATATTTGTATATCTTGGCGGTTAGGTTCAAGAGAGTTGTTAAAGAGACTTGCAGTCACATAAATTCAAAAAATAGAGCCTTCTGAAAGGTTGAGGAGACTCTTTTTTTCTGTCAGTAGTTGTGGTCCAGGAAAAAAAATATATATATATATATATATATATAGTTTGGCATCTTTGCGGTAGCCCTTTGTGATACAATAGAGAATCACGACTCATTTGAGTATGAAATTTTTATTTTTGTGTATATATGAGTAATAGACACTGTTTTAGTTTAACTGATACCTACTATGTTGCTTTTTTTCATTCTAATTCCCTAAATTGGTTTACTTTTAGATATTATTTATAATAAGAAAGAATCAAAGAAACAAAATTTGGCAATGGAGAACAGTCTGGAAGGAAGCAACAAACAGACACAAATCAACAAAGTTTAAACTATGAGCTTCAATTGAGAATATCATTAAGATGACAAGAGTAATGGAGTAAATTAGTTGATACCCAAAAGATTCCAGATGTCTGAAAGATGTTATATTCAAGCGGGCAATTAGTGGCTGGCTGGCAATGACTGTAATAAGACAACACTGTGTTAATATTTTATCACTGGCAAATGAGGAATCATGAATTAGTTTTTGTGATTTGAAAGGTATATGATAAAGTTACCTTCCAGGCTAAACATTTTGGGCACTTGCTCAGGACAAAAATCTATTGGGCTGTTTTTGACAGTATGCGATACGTGAAATGGTTTCTGCACTTTTTTGCACTTGCACTTTATTTAAACATTGGGTTTCGCACTATGCACTTTATCATTGTAAAATAAATGTTTACAGTGAAGATGGGTTTTGGAATACATTTTTAGAAAAGTAACTTCTATTGATGTAATTTTACTTTTTTTTAAAAAGATGTCCTTATTTTCACGTGCATATATGTATATACTTTTATTTATATATGTTTACATTGGCTCAATAGTACCCAGATAGCCTACAGAAAGAACATATATCAAATGTGAAGTAATATGTGGTATTGGATATTACCTGTTTAAATAAAGTTTTGTTTCAGACAAAAAAATGAAAAAATGAAAACACAACTTTCAAGAATGTATTCAGAGAATCCACATGTAAAGATAAAGTCTTCTCTTTATGTTTAACAGCCAGTGATTAGTGTAAAAAACCATGTGACCTTAATTGTATTTTACGTTTATGTATTTTAACCCATACACTGAACTCGTTTCTCATTGCATGAGTAAGGCAGGTGATGCCGAAACGCGTAGCAATGGAATGAAATCATTAAAACCTGTGAATCCAGTGAAGTCGTTGGTGTCGGTGTCCTTTCTTTTGTTGAAGATTGGAGTTGGTGGTTGATATATATATATATATATATATATATATATATATATATATATATATATATATATATTCACTGAACAAACCATAGGTTTCACACATGTTATAGTTAGCTGGACATTTTACTGATAAAAAACCAATGAAATTCCCCCGTTATAGTTACTGTAGGCAACTATAACTCACGCGACCGTAATCCTCTGCTGATGCTAATACTGTATTTAGACACTTATTTGCCCATGTCTTCTTCCATTAAATTTTAGCTATACATATATTACAAATATTTTTTTTTCATAAAGACACATATGTCATCAGCAGAGGATTACGGTCGCGTGAGTTATAGTTGCCTACAGTAACTATAACTGGGGAATTTCATTGGTTTTTATCAGTAAAATGTCCAGCTAACTATAACATGTGTGAAACCTATGGTTTTTTCAGTGAATTAGCAAGGTTTTTTAAATGCTAATTCCTAACTATAACGTGTGTGAAACCTATGGTTTTTTCAGTGAATTTGTACGGTTTTTTAAATGCTAATTTATTTATGTATTATTTTTTATATATTTATTTTACAATAAACTACGTATTAAAAATGTTTTTTTTTTTTTTGGGGGGTTTTCACCCTGCGAATTATTTTATTTTTTTGTAAAAAAAAATTTTTTTTGTGTTTTTCAGGGTGCGCGCACTGTGCGCGCACCCCCGCGATTTTTTAAAAAAAGGCTAGGGGGTCAGGAACTCTCTACCCTGCCCCCTTTTCACGTTCGCCACCTTCCTTTTTCACTCTCGCACTGAAAACAAACAAAATGGCGGCCGACACTTCCTGATTTTGACCGATTCGAACGTTGACTAACATGTAACCACCAATCAGAATTACGCTCGCACACGTTAGGGTGCTCGCACGGTGCTCGCACGGTGCGCGCACCCTGCGTGCATATATATATATATATGCTTTTAAATGCTAAGTTACTTCACGCCATTTGGGTACATGGGTAAGGAACTACCAGCCCCATCATGCTTTGCAGGCACTGTGATTTGCCGGCCCACTTGCGGCGTGACTTGAATAAATGGCGGGAAAATGCTGGCAGTAATGTTTGGCCGTCCTGGAGAGCAGTTGGCTTTGAAGAAGGGCGTAAGCCTGAAACGCGTCGCATTAAACTGCTGGTCAGTGTGTTTTAACATTTCAGTTCATGAGTCTGCTTACTTCCTGGGAGTGCATCTCACAAGATGGCAAACCTTTTCAAATATATATATATGAGGAAAGCTAATGAGGGCTGAAACGCGTCTGCCAGCGTTTCATGGACTCGCAATACCAGCGCTTTTTTACTAATAAAGCCACTTTGCTACACCCCGGAGCTGTCCCGCACTCTTTCTTATTGAGAGGGAGTATTGGTTTGATGTTTTACCAGCGTGCAGGTTGCTGGTGTAGCGGGACGCCCTCTCGTTCAGGAGCTACGCGGAGTGCCTGCAGCTTTGGTCGTCGCATGAAACTGCAACGCGTCGCCCCCCCTGGTATAGCGGATTTCCACTTGGCGGTTATCGTTACCTGGGGAGAGAGGAGGCGAGATTGAACTGCCCGATAAGGGGTGCAAAAAGTGGCTTGAGCTTCCGGACAACTGCGGTGGGGTGAGGTTCTTCAGCCACACAGTGGGACATCACATGGTGTTGTGCAACACCCCATCACTGTATGGGATTGCTCTGAGGACTCCATCTACCAGAATGCAGTGGACTGGGAGGAGTAGCGCGAGGTGCCGCCGTGTCATCGAGGCGGAAGGAGGGGCAAGTGATCAGCTGACTGGATGTGGTCGTCATTTAAAGATCGTACGAGCTGACCCCCAGAGATGGAATGAGAACATGAAAATGGGCACTGAGGAAAGCTAATGAGGGCTGAAACGCGTCTGCCAGCGTTTCATGGACTCGCAATACCAGCGCTTTTTTACTAATAAAGCCACTTTGCTACACCCCGGAGCTGTCCCGCACTCTTTCTTATTGAGCGGGAGTATTGGTTTGATATATATATATATATCCTAATCAAATACGCAACAAGTGACAGAGAAATACTACTGCAAAAAATCGAAGCTTTGTTTAGTGAACTGCACAAATTGCCACAACAAGATGAACTTGAAAAATTACTCGGCGATATGAAAACCAGATTATCCAAATACGAACAAACAATTAAAGAAAGGAAAGCGGTAAAATTCCAGCGGGATAGAAGTGACTACATGAACGGCAGAATATATACATTCTCCAGGAAATTCGAGAACATCCGTCGCCAACAACTTTCCCAGCCGTGTGAAACAACGCCAAGTTTAAACATTCCTAGTGAATCAGAACTAAGCTCTGAACTTGAATCGGATGTTGAAACAAGTAGCAGAGAAACACTCAAAGCACCAACAGTAGTACAGGAATTTGGTTTTTTACGTCTGGAGAGACTTACAAGTTTAAGGCCAAGACCGCAAAGGAACAGCAGCAACAAAACATTGCCAAATCAAAAAACAGGAGACGAAAAAACAGACGGTGGGGCAAGGGACACTCAGAACAAAAATACTCGTTCACACAGATACAACAAACGGAGATGAATGGAAACACAAACACACAAAACACAGTGATAAATCTTACCAATATGGATCTTACACAAAACGAAGAAAATATCCTTTCCCTTGGACTCACTTTTTGTGCAAAAAACAACTTTGATTATGCCCAAACCAGAATAGATGTGTTTCAATTTGTAAGAAGACTAAAACTCCAGAAATATTTTATTTCAGGATCAAACAAACTAAACAATACAGATGAAACACTCACTGACTCCAATACCTTAACAGTCAAGGACATGGCTCTACTCCAAGACTTAGTACACATGGACAATACACAAAACCCAGAATCACTCATTGATTTTGCAACTACCTCAGGACTACCAATATCCAGTACCACAAAAACACCGTTCAAACCTAAGTCCACCTTCATCCCCATGATGCCGAAGGATGGCATTGACGTCTTTGCTGAGAACGTCACCAAAGATCTAAAAGATTTGGCGCTCACAAGCAGTAAAACATTTGCAAGCTGTAACCGCAACAAAATGAAAAAATATGATGAACTAATCAACAAAATCAAACAAAGAAATGATGTAGTGGTACGCTGGTCGGATAAAGGAGGCAATGTTGTTCTGTGGCCCCTTGAGCAATACAACAAAGAGGCATTCAAACAACTTAACGACAAGGAGTGTTACATTCGAGTGAGCCCTAATATCATGGTGGGAATAAAAGAGAAACTCCACAAAGATCTTTACAACTGGAAAAGCATCGGACTCATCTCGAAACAAGAATTTGAATACCTGAAATGTGACTACCCAGTAACACCCCTGCTCTACTTAATTCCTAAGATTCACAAGAACCCCACGGACCCTCCAGGAAGGCCCATCATCGCCGCAATAGGAGGATTGTTCGAGAATACTTCTAGATACATCGACTACTTTTTACAACCCTTTGTGTGTAACCTTCCGGCATACATAAAAGACACTGGAGACTTTCTCAGAAAAATGTATGATGTCCAATGGGAGAGTGACTTACTTATGATGACGCTCGATGTGAATTCATTGTACACGAGCATTAGGCACACAGATGGACTCAATGCACTTCACCACTATCTGGGCAGGAGACCTATGTCTATGTTCCAACACACTGAGATGCTTGTGAAGATGGCTGAATTGTGTTTGGGTAACAATGTATTTATATTTGATGGCCTTATGTACAAGCAATTGCAGGGCACGGCCATGGGTACTTGCTTCGCCCCCAGCTATGCTAATTTGCATATGGGCTGGTGGGAGGAGCAAGTACTCAGGGTGGAGCAGCAGGCTACATTCACAGAACATGTAAGAATATACGCCAGATACATCGACGATATATTCATTCTGTGGAAGGGTTCAGAAGAGAGTGCTACCCAATTCTCTAAAGAAATTAACAACAACACCCTGAACCTCAGCTTCACGTGCAATATGAGCAGGGAAACTATCCACTTTTTGGATCTGGAGCTTTTCGTAGAAGGAGATAGCCTTCAATCTAAAACCTTCAGAAAACCGACAGCTGGGAACGCCATCCTACACGCGCACAGTTTCCACCCTAGCTCTCTCAAAGCCAGCATACCCTATGCCGAGTGCCTACGCATGAAGCGTAATTGTAGTACTAACACCGGCTTCGAAGAAGCCACAGATGAACTGTGCAACAGATTAGCCCACAGGGGCTATAACCAAGAAACCCTCGATAAAGCCAAATCAAAGGTAGCCACCAAAACCCGCAGGGAACTCCTTACTACTAAGACCACTACTGCTTTAGGTAGTAAAGAAAGCTCCACCACTAACACCCCGAGATTAGTCACGGGATTCAATGCCTATCATGCCCAAGTCCGCAAAATCATCTATAGGCATTGGAATGCAGTAAGGAATGACCCAGTTCTAGGCACATCCATTAGCAACAAACCCCAAATCACATTCAGAAAAGCTAAATCTTTGAGACAGGAAATAGTGAATAATGCCCCAAGCAGAACCAAAGCTGAAGGTTCTTGGCTTAGATTGCCTACAGGTTTCTTTAAATGTGCCAAATGCAAGGCATGCAAACATGGTAAAAATACCAAGGACATTGTCTTACCATTTAGACAATCACCGTATGTGATCAGAAAGCATTTCACATGCAAAACAGACTTTGCTGTTTACGTATTGACCTGTACATGTGGCAAAAAATATGTGGGAAGCACTATACACCCCGTACACGTGCGCATTCTACAGCACCTGAGAGCCATCACGCACAATGACGTCACATACCCAGTTGCCAGACACATAAATACTCACCACAACGGCAAAACGGAAGATCTCACTTTCTATGTGGTAGACAGCATCCCCAAAAACCCTAGGGGAGGTAAACGACTTCTAGCTCTTAGGAGATTGGAATCCCGTTACATTATTTTGTATAATTCAAAAATTCCTAATGGTATGAACGCAGATGAAGCGCTAAATGTTCACCTTTAGTTTAGCGGGTCTCTGGCCGCTATTCCCAATCTCTCTCTAATATTTTGCTACAGTCTGTTCACATTTTTTTATTCCTTATTATGTATGTTTGACATCTTAGCAACCCACTTTCTACATGTACACTAAAAGCTATTGTTTCTTTGCCTTTTTATCTGTCCTATTTTATCTGATTTCATCTGTGCCCCAGGGAACGCTTTCGCACACTCCCTTATTTTTAATTACACTTCTTTAAACCTTTTTCACAGTCTAGGCCCACTTGGGCGGTACCCTCCTTCTTATTCACCTACTCACTAGTCGCTGTATTAGGACCATCACAGACTCTTTCTGCTTTTAATAGGCGGACACTCTGCCAAGGTATCCTTTTTCCTCCCCGGCTGCTCCTGTCTCTGTTGCGAATGTTCACTTGAACTCTCTACTTATTGACGGACACCGGAGTGAGACACGTTAAACAGAAAGCGTCTTCTTTTAGGACTTTAAAATGTATCAAGTAATTCCAATTGGGTATTTTTCCTGACAGCTGCATCTTGCATTCCCTGTGTGTATTTAGAATATTTTAAGTTGATTTTTTCCGCTGTGGGCTCATTTTCATGTCTTCTGTGTCCATATATGTTCACAGGACAGAGAGACATATGAGGCATTGTTGTTGTTTCTATTTTGGTTAAGCTTGATTAATTGTTATTTTCTTATATATATGCTTAATAATATATGTATGTGTTTTATTTCTACATGTATTCAATTTAAACACGTTTATCAGCTTGTTCGTGTTTTTGTCAAGTCATGCCGATCAGCACGGTCATGATTCTTTATGTCTATGATGACAGAGAGGTGGTTGCCATGACAACTGCACATTACCCTATGTAAGTGTCACTGGTATGTGTAACAGACAAGTGAACAAGGCGGTTCGCCGTCGAAACGCGTCTTGCTGTTGTTGGATTAAACTTCTTTTTGCCATTATTTCACGGAGTCTGTGCCTGTCTGCTCTTCGTTTGCCAGGATTGGAATTCCATATATATATATATATGCAAAATTTGTTAATGGCACAGGCTGGAGATATATAATATACATCTTTTGTTCCTTACATACGTGAATAAATAACACCACATCTGTTCGCAAAAATGGGTACCAATCTATTTATTGCAGTTAAACCCACATGAAATAGATGGACCTGGGTATATTTGACAAAAAAATATTAACATTACCTAATCAGTTGAGAAATATGTCCTAAAAATGATTTTTGTCATCAATATACTAGCACCACAATACAACGTGTTGAAACCTCCTGTTGGCAAATGGAGTCACATGACCTCAGGATTTGAGTTACGAAGATACAGGCATGATCTACAATATGTGTAGCTCCTAAGATTTGCTGTGCTACCAAATAGGAGTAAGGAAACAATCTCAACAAACCACTTCAACAGCGACATCAAACTACTAGACTACTGGACCATAAAGTACACAGATTTGCTAGCACCCTGGAAACACAATGCACGGAGAAGAACATGGAAGCAGGCCATGAATCCCTGAGGAGCTCTACAAATCAAAACAACACTGCAAAAAACTGTAAAGAAAGTGGAGAACAAACCCCCAATAAAATGACAAAACATATAAAACAGTTCTGAGATGTTACCACCAACAACTCAAGTCCTAACATAGTGCATAGAAAACTGCTCCAAGAGTGGAAATTACATCTTTGTGATAGTGAAGGACTTTAATTCACCAGTGACCACGACCAACTGCATCACCTCATCGTAGGAACTTTGAGACAGCCTCTCAAAATTCTTCAACTGCAAAATCGAAGACACATTGCACAACTTCAACCCCACCACCAAAACCCTAAAACCTTGCCTCCAGCCTACTCAAAAAACACCCAAGAAACTACCCTGACGAGAGCCATCCACTCTGGGACACTCACAGACCCAGCCCCCACCACTTCTACAACATGGCAGACACACCTATCGGGGAAGTCCTCACACGCATCATGAACACTTCCATCATTTTAGAGATGTTCCTGTAGACCTGGAGACATGCAGTGGTCAATGCGCTGCTAAAGAAACCCATGGGAGACCCTATGTAGCTAGTAAACTGTTACTCAAACTCTCTTCTACCATCCCCAGCAAAGTGATGGAAACAGCCACAAATAAGCAAATATCTCACCATCTCAATGCACACTAGCTCCTGGACAACACGCAATCAGTTTTCAGAGCAAATCACAGCACTAAAACTGTCCTCAGTACAGCAACTAACAACATCAGGATGATCATAGTATGTGGGGACACAGCGGCCCTATACTACTTGACCTCTCTGTTCCGTCCCTCCGAGATGGTCTCAAATGGACTCACTCATGACGTCAACCTATTTTCTTTCTTTCTCAATCTTCCTCCCTCTACTTGTGTCTCTTTCTTTGTATCTCTCTATTTCTCCCTCTCCACCTTCTCTCTCGCTCGGTTTCTAATGTACACACGCACACAAACACACACACATGCACAAACACACATACACATACAAGCACACCCCCATATAGACATCTCACTCAGTCTTTTCCCTATTCCCAGGGCTCTATTGCCATTGAAATTCATAGTTGTTCTATTCTAGTTTAACTCCTTTGATATTCCAAACCATTTGGAAAGGGAACAGAGTCAAAGCAAAACAAAGTTAAAGAACCATACCTCTTTATATATGTGTTTATGTATCTTCCACTGAAGGTTGGAATAGCAGGGTTAAACTGTTTTACAGATGTCGCTTAGTGCATGGAAAGGACATAGGAAAAGTGATGGCCTTGTTCTGTGCCGTAGCAGCTTATGTGGCCAAAAGAAAATCTATTTTGCTGACAAAAGAAAAAGCAAAATCACCTGATTAATCCTGTTCACTGAAC
Source organism: Triturus cristatus (assembly GCF_964204655.1). Taxonomy (NCBI): domain Eukaryota; kingdom Metazoa; phylum Chordata; class Amphibia; order Caudata; family Salamandridae; genus Triturus; species Triturus cristatus. The sequence continues at coordinate 1,118,440,932 of NC_140592.1, forward strand.
TATGAGACTTCTCCAAGTTAAATGTAATGTTTGCAATACCCAAGTTTGCTCTTATGACACTGTGCTGAACAAAACACCTATGTTTATTTGCAATAACAGGTTAAAAAGCAAATGTTTTACTGTACAGTGTGGCACAGAAAATAGTCACATGCTGATTTATGTAATTCTAAACATATTTGTGTTTATTCAACCTTTTAAGTGCAGGTTTCGGCTAATAGCAAACACCCTAAATACCTCCCAAGTACTAGTGTCAGCCACTGGCTGATACTGGGGAATTATGTAAAGGCCAGAGAGAGTCCTTTATATATTTTTGTACCTCAAACTTTTCAGGAAGAGCTTCCCCAGCAGCCTTGAAATGACGTAATTGCAGTAAGAATGAAAGTTAGAGCTGATGGGCTTGCTTTACCTTCATTGAACCAGTGCTCAGGGCATATCTCAGCCCCCTAAGCACTGATTCTCATAGGAGAGGTATCTTTGGAAAGGGGAGAATCTCCCCCTTTCAAAAGTACCTCTGCCCATTGGATCTCTGCTTGGGGATAGCCACAGAAAAAGTGATTACCAAGCAAATATATACCTACCAGCCACCCGAGAGAGGGAGAGCTGCCCCTTGGGCAAGGGCCTTTGCTTTCCCTTGCCAATTTTTATATTTCAGTCTTTTTGTTCTCCTTTGGGAGCAATTAACCTAGGGGTGGGGGGGGGGGCAGAAAGCCCGCTAGACATCAGTTTTTGAAATGGGGAAACAGAATTTTTGCCCCTCCTGGGGATCAGATGAGGGTAAGTATCCCTGATCTGTGCCACTGGCAGAAAGCCCACTAAAAGCCAGGGATTGTTTTTTAAATATAGGGGTGGGGCTGTCCAGCATGGCCATGGAGGTGCCCCCACCAGAAGCAAATGGGGCAGCAGTCGTTCTGCACCACCTGAGGGTGCAGATGGGGCTAATTACCCATGATCTGCTCCCCAGGGTGCAGAAAGCCCTCTAGACCTCAGTGAAAGCTTTTTTTTTAATATGGGGTGGGAGTTTTCCATGGTCATGCTCCCACCCCAAAGTAAAGGATGCAATAGTTAGTCTAACTGCACTCCCAGGGGCCAGATGGAGTGATTACCTCAGCCTTCTCCCAAGTGAGGGAAGAAAGCGCTCTAGATGCCTGGGAACGGTTTTAGTTTGCTTTTTAAATATAGGAGTTGGGGGTGCCCAGCTGACCACCATGAGCATGGCAATGACCCCACCCCCAATTAAATGTGGATAAAGTCTTTCTGCCCCCCAAGCCAGATGCAGGTAATTACCCCTATCTGCCGTACAGGGAGCAAAAGACCACTAAATGCCATGGCATTGTTTTACTTTTTAATATATGGTTGGGGGCTGCCCGGCAAAGCATGGGCATGGCCATGCCCCCCTAGTAAATGGGGCAATAGTCTTTACGTCCCCCTGGAGGTATATGGGGTTAATTACCCCCGATCTGCCCTCCCAGGGAGCAGGAAGCCCACTGTATGGCAGCAATATATATTTTTATTAAAATAATGGAGTGGTTCTTACCCATCCTAGCATCCGGCCCCGCCTGCCCCAAAAACCGCAACTGTCTTTCTGCTCCCCTGCCGAATAAAGCATCCCATTTCATTGGCAAACAAGAGTATATTTGATTCTTTCGGTGTTGTTTTTACATATGGGCTGTAAGAGTCTGGCTAACCCCCAACATTGTCACATTTGTAATGGTGAATGGCCACAGGTTTTTAGGCTTGTTTAGGTCGCCACATGGAAATACCTACCAGACCCAGACAGTTCTCAAAACTAGACTCCTAGGGGAGTCCAATGTGGTGTGCTTGGCATGCATTCAACAGCATTTCCTTGCCCAGCAAACTTCAAACGTTGACTAAAAACACAAACTTCCAACCACATAGCATTCCCCCCAAGACTCCAGATAAAAATGGTACCTCACTTGGGTAGGTGGGCCAAGAGACCTTGACACAAAAGGCACTTAAGCTCTAGAGAAGATATCAGCAATAGGGGTAGATACAGGGTAAGGGGCTGTCCTCAGCTCCCACACATGGAAACCTACTAACAACAGACTTTTTTGAAAAGTAGACAAACCGAGGGATCCCAGGGTGGTGTGCCTTGTGTGAATCTGATGAGGTTTTCTTGCCGACAAACCCTGCAAACCTCAAAGAATTCTGAAATCAGATGAATCCGCAAAATTCCTAACACACAGCTTTGTCCCAATTGTTCTAATAAACATGTGGTGCCACTTGTGTGGGTAGGCTTAGTGCCTGAAAACTGAAAAGATCAAACAGAGGTCAGTAGGAGTACCCACACATGGGCTCCAAATGACCTTGATTTGACCTGTTCCTTTCATGGGCACTGGGCCAAGCTAACCCATAAGATAGCTGGTTTAATCTATAGTAATGCCAGACTCCCACTACAAACTCCATTTAGCCCTTTTATAAAAAGGTTTCTAACAAGAGTGCTAGAAAATAGAGAACTGCCATTCTTCCAAAGAAGTCAGAAACATCATTTCTGTAGTGCTTCAACTCCTGCCCTACTGTTGTCAAATGATAAAATTGCTGCAAAGAAAAACCTTGACAAAGGTACTTCTCATCCTTAGAAAAAAGTATAGCAAAGATAAAACATTAGCAAGAAGAGGATGTCCTTTATCTCAGTTGAAGAAAAGTTTAGTGTGCCAAGTAATCCAATCAGAGCTTCCACAATTGTAGTGCTATCCAATGAAGCCTTGATGGGATCCACTGGTTTGGCATTGCCCAATTGAAACTATTTGCGGTGTACAAAATGTGCCGAATTGATCATAGAGGGGCTCCAACTCTTTGTATTTCACATTATTAATCAGATGCTATAGAGCACCTCTTCTTGCCTGGTTAATTATATTTTAATGTAAGCCTTTTAACTTTAGCTCCTGTAATTGATTTATTGATCTTGTTAGCACACAGATTCCTTTTCTACCCAGGTAGGTTCAAAGATGTAACTCTTGACTTGCCTCTCCCTTCAACCAAGGATGCCAGCATTTGCTTAGTCAGCTCTTAACTGGGCCTTCGTTTTTGCAGACATCGATGAAAGGGCCTCTTCATTTTTCTGTCATATTGCTTTATGCTATGGACTAAGGAGGCTATTCCTTGCTTTGCAGATCGCTCACTGGAGTGGTGCTGGTCCTGGTCTTAATCCCCGGCCATAGATTACTCACCATACTTACAGCGCTACCAGCAGGGACCATTTTGGTGAACGTGCTCCCGCAGACGCAGCAGAGGCATTTGCATTAAAACTGCAATTTTAACATACCACAATATATTGATGGTTTTTATTTTGCCAACAAAAACTGACATGTATTTCTTTATAAAAACGAACAACAAACAAAGGCCATGATGAACTGTAGTTTAATCCTTGTTTGTGTGGTAACTGATTGGTTCCCTTGACTGAGCCTTATATTGTAGGCACTGTTGCAAAAATATGCACCAGAAGGTCTCCCCTAAATTGGACAAGCACCCTCTATCCAGTGGTCCTGTGACAGATGACTTGCCTACTGTTTTCGGTCCATTTTCCTGTAGTAAACTTAGATGTGCCGTTTGTGAATAAAAATGGAATAACCTTTTGTTGATGATGCATATCCCAACCTAAATCTCTCCCTTAACTCATCATTACTCCTCCCATTACCACTACCATTTAGTAGAAAGCATTCCCCATGTTACATTTACACCATTGTCCCTCCCACATTTATGACAAAAACTTATGTCTGCAGAGGTCTGCATTCAGGGCAAAGATCTGCACACATAAAAGATAGGACAAACGGACACAGAGACCTCTGCGTGTAGGTTGCTGAATAGCGTTTTGTATTACATGAGTAATAGTAATGTATGTAAACCAGTGATATTGTTTGTTCCCTGAAATAATAGGTATGCCAACTAAATATTGCCTAAAACAATTGTGAGACACAAATATTGTGTCAATATTATAATGGGACAGAATATAGAAGGTACAGATATTTTTTAGGGTACTTAATATCAATTTATTTTAACTAAAGTATATAATATTTTTATAGGATTGCATTTAACATCATTTTTTACTTAGTTTGATTTTTTTTTGCTATTTTAGAATGAGTTATTAGTATTCTTATAACATTTGTGCCTAATTTCTTTTACTATACTTTGAAATGATGCATACATAATGTAGTAATTTAGTGAGACATTGTTCTTTTGTATTACTTTTTGCAGCAATATTTGTATTATTGTAATTTTGTCTTAATGTTATTTTTTATTGTTTTAACATCTACTGTTTGTAATTTTAATTAACTATTAGAACATTGGAACGTTGAGAACGCTGTTGAAGACAATGCTGCCATTGATAAAGGCTGGTGTAAGCTTTCTGTTCCAACATTCCAATTTGGGATTATGTTTGCCCCTTTTTAATTTAGAACATTCTACTCTTAGTTGGTGGAATGCTCTAATAGCTATTTCACCCTTCTGCCTTTGGCTATAATGGTTGTTAAAGGCCCTCTCTCTTGTCATAGGCCCTCACCTGTTCAGGGCCTTAAACAACTGGTTTGGCTCTCAGCAGCAGGCTATAAGGCTATTTTCTAAGTCTGTTTTGTAATATTTCGGTTTACATAAAAAGTTTACTGTTTATTATAAGGTATATATTTTATTTTATGTTTCTAAGTCATACAGTTTTCTATATTTTATATTCTAAGTATATTTTTTAATTTTACTATTATTTTTAAAGTCAAAAATGTTTTAAGGCTAACATAGTTGAAAACTTTTAAAATTCAATGACTTCCCTATTTTCTGACTATATTGTGGCCTTCTACTTTTTTTTTGTGGCAATACATTTGGCTTTACAGGCAAGGTTGATATTTGTGCCCTTAATATTAATGGCAATATTTGTGTCTCCGATATTTTTGTTAATAATATTTCACCACACAACCCAATAATGATAATATTGTAAATGAAGAAACTAATTACTCAAAATATAAATTTAGAATAATAGCTGTTCCCATTAGCACAGACTTATCTAAGGTTCAAGCATTCTCTGTTGTATACCAAAACCCTATTGACATTTGGCAGGTGGCTCCATTATTTAGTGATACACCATTGCACATTCGGTAGATATATACAGGCAGCCAGGATGGGAGTTGCTGGGCAATTCTTTTGTAGTTGTGTATGTATTACATAATTTGCAAGTGCTGGAGATGTAAATGTATAGATCTATATTTTTACTGTGTAAATACAAAATAAATGGTCAGACAAATAATGAATTATTTGTATGCAGTACAGCCGCAAATAATGAAAATGTTATATTTTCGAGTTCAGCTCTTTTTTCATTAAAAGCTCAGCAGTGGCAGTCGCCACAGGCAGACACAGTACGAGAATACATTGAGAGTAGCCGTTGCGTTGATGTAATTTGGAGCATAGCTCGCAAGTAATGCTCGTTTCCTAATACATAGGATTATGATGAAGTATCAATGCACATGCACAGCTGTAAACACTTGTCAAGAATGCTGTTAGGACTAATATGGTGACTGCTTAAATTCTATCTCAAGTCTTTTATGTAGTGAAGGGGAAGATGTTTGAATTTAACCACTAGGATTTGCAGCCTTACAATAGTTGGAGACACATTGTGGGTTAATTTTTTTGTGTAAATACTGTCCCTGTCTTGTATTGAACGAGCGAAACAATACAGGGCCTATCCACAAAGGCATTTTGGAACACTGAAAGTAATATTCCTGTAGTACTCTTTTAGATACTCTACACTCCTTTCTGAATTGTCACCAAAATAATTCTAAACTAGCAATAAAACCAGAATATTCAGAGAATAAGCAGGTAAGAATAGTGCAAATAGAAGGGAGTGTGCCCTCAGTACTTTTACTGATGCGGAGTATAGCATGTAGGACTGAGTCACAAAGACATGTAGGGGTATGTAAAAGAAAACTCCTGGAGTGCTACTTCCCCTTTTCATAACTGCTTTTGAGAAGTCCAACCTTCATGTATAGTGAAAAAGGTGTGTACAAGAATACAAATGCGCATGACAATCCTAGTGCTATTCCTATTCATTAGATGAAAAAGCAACATATTAAGAACACGCTCAAAAGCGCCTACCATGAACAATAGAAGGTGTATGTATTTGTTTTGACAAGACTGACAGGAGTGAAAAAGAACTGCATCCGTAATGCATAATTCATATTCTTAACAACATCACTAAGTGCAGAAAAAACATAGGTAAACATGCATAGTTTGAAAGTCTTCAACGAGACACGAGATGAGGCTGTAGATAAAAATATTCACTTAACTTAATAATGATTTGTTGTTCGTTTCAAATGCAACACCTCAAAAGGATATGTTTAACAAATGCACGTCTTTTGTCTGTTGCCCTTTCCAGAAACCACAATAGATTGAAGTGAGAGAGGTGCAGGAACAAACATTAACAGCAAAGAGCAGTGTAGTCAATCACCTTGGCCCTGAAATATGTGAATACCTGAAAACTGGTACCATCCCAGGTGTAATCCCATATGGCACTGCTAGAACTATCACACTAACTTATGAAACTTGTATACTGGTACAGTCGAAAACGTCATTCTACACTCTTACTTCCTTAAACAGTGATTATGACTCCTAAAATAAGGTCGCTTTATGATGGGGAAGGGCGATTATGGGCTAATATACAGAAAATTGCAACAAATTATATTAATTAGCACACATCACTTGAACCACACAGCACATCATAATGTTATTACAATGTTTTTTTTTTTTTTTTTTTTTTTTAAAACATTTATTGATATTTCAATCAATTACACGTATGGGCCTACAACCCCCGGGGCCGGCCGCTAAACAGTCAGAATAACAGAAAGCAAGTATATCACAGTCAGCACCTCGGGGTGCAAAATCTCGACGCTAGCATACTCTCAGTCTCTGAACAGCCCAAGTAGGAGACCAGGATAATAAAGGTTTACATTTTATAATAGAAGAGGATGGAAGGATCAGGTGCCAAACAGTTTCCCAGCAGCGAAAAATGGCAGGCAGAATGATGAACGTAAACAATAAACAGCAGTCTATCTAGGCAATGGCGCTGAAACAGGAAGTTCAGGATGTGAAGGAATGACACGGCCATTTGCGCCTGCAACCCCCCTGCTCCAAGACCCAGGAAACTCCACGGAAATTATGGCACTCCGGAAATAGCAGTGATTAACAACAAAGGAGTTCTACCATGCTGATCCCAGAAAAAGACAAAGAAGAATAAGAGAAGAAAAGGAGGCCATAGAAAAAAGAGGTTAAAGACTAAAGAATCCCCCCCCCAACCCCCCACCCTGCACCTCTGCAGATGAGTACGGCCCCCCCCCCAGCAGTGTGCCTGTCGCCCCTGAACCAGACCCGAAATATAGAAGAAACAGAGAAAAAGAGTAGAAAAAGAGCCCCCACCAGACGGGGGGGTAGAAAGAGTATTAATAAACTGGAGGAGGGCCTGTAAAACACGCCCCCGGCTTCTCCCTCCCGCACCATACGTTTTCCCGCAAAGCATACAATACAGAACACGAAATCGACCCTGTCAAAGTGAAGTAAGGAGCATTACACACTTGGTACACTAATAGTTATGCCGTGAGAGCACACAACTCCCGAGCCCGCCCGCCTAGTAGATGACCACCTCTGAAGGGTCAGCCTCATCCTTGGCCACTCTTTGCAAACCCACCCATGCATACCCCTCGTCCCAGTGCCATGTCCAATGTTACCAGGAAGAGAAGCGTCCAATAAAGATCAGGAAACGACACACACAGGTAGGGTAGAGGGCCCTGAGGATCGACACAATCAGCTCTATGGAGGGTCGTCTTTCCCAGTGCTGAGCCAGGATTTACACTGCACACCAGGCCCAGGAAGGCGGAATCAGGCAGAGCAGGCGACCGTTGCTTGGATGTTGCCTGAGTCGTCGGAGGCCGCGCACGGGACAAGGCCACCACCCCCCACTCAGGTCCGAAACCTCCGGAACAGACCAGATCCACAGCCAGCTGATCGCACGTTAATATACTGTCCGGAGAGTCCAGGCGTGCACTATTCACAGGGGCGGCCACAACACCGTCCCCCCGTGCGCGGTGTAAGAAGTCCCAGTGTACCTGGGGATAGGCAGGCGGCAACTGTTCCAACGCTGATGTCACTCCATCGAGCTTGCTCCCCAACATCCAGGTGCCTTGAACCAAGGTGGAATGGAGGGCACCGAGAGCCTCGAGAAGGTCACCGTACCCCAGTACAGCTCCCGGCGCTCGCTCCGCTACGCTCCTCAGAGTCGCACCCTCCCAATCCTGCTGCAAGCCAGTGTACAGGATGGTGGACACTGTCCTAACAAAATGGCCGTTGGGTAGATCCAACCCAGATCGGGACCGGGACTCAGGCCCAAGCGCCTCGGGGTCCATGGCGCTGGAAACAGGGTTCCGGGGGCAGGCAAATGATGTGTCCGGTGTGTGGCACGGGTCACAGTCGTCCTCACCACAGACCAGCGCCCGCGAAAATCCGGGAGGAGCCCGCGAGAATCGGGGCGAGTCTCGGGCGGCGTCCGGGCAGCTCACCAGCGAAGGCCGAGGCAATCACCGGAGAGTCTTGGAGTTGCCACCTCGGGCACGCACTCGTTCCGCTACGCTTAGTGGTAGGAACGACCACGGCGAAACTCAGGCCGACATTCGCACCACTCCGGCAGTCCGACCCCACCCAGTCACCGAAGGCCGCTGTTGTTGCACTGCCGCCCGGCCACGGCGTCCACTCGAGGTCCCGGCTCCAGGGCTGCACAGGCCGCAAACTTCAGACGGACATTTCTCCGACGGTACCGCTGCCAGAAACTTCGGGGTCACACGATCGGTTGCCGCTCGCGTTCACCAACACGGGCGGATAGCGCAGGCTGAGGATATCTGTGCGGGGTGCGGAGGTTCACGGAGCCGGGAGCCTACGCTGCCATCCCGGTCGCCATCTTGGCTCCTCCTCCTGTTATTACAATGTTACTCTTTATATTAAATCTCTGTCCTGCATTTTCAACCAGGAAGGCTTGGAATACAGGCAAACAACAGCAGGTAATGCAGTCATTTTATGGTGTGTGTTTGAGTGAGCCCATTCTACCATTCCATATGTGATCATAGTTGTACTTGCTGTGTTTTGTGGTTTAGGAGAATATTGAAGATTATTTCAGAGTCGATCTGGGGGCACAGTAACATACCAAACTAATTCAAAACATAGCTGCCAAGGTTTCACATTGCCATGTGTGACATTTTCATAATTTAAATGTTATTATGAGTGACATTTCAACGAGTATGAGTGACACTTTCTCGCGAGGTAAATGAAGTAACGGTGACAAGGGAAATATATAAATATTACAACTTAAAATTATTTGCGGAACAAGAAACTCTACTACAACTGAATGCAGACACAGGGTAGAGAGGCACAGGGAACTCACACCAAAACGTAGGGACCCATAAATGGGGCCTAAAGGTATATATAGGTGAATTGGCATTTGACCATTATAAATGTGGGGCAGAAAGATGAAAACAGAAACTTGGAGAGATCGAAAACAAGGTATGTATTGTGATTGTGTGTAAAGTAACTTGTGCTCAGTGACACTTACCCCATCAATGCATTGTTGATGTCACTGTCCTCCTAATTGCACGCTGCAGTTTCACTCGTGGTGGCAGCTGAGCTCTCCGCAAACCCCAACCACGCCGGTACTTGCCAGGGCTGGGCTGTGTCAATCACTCCTAGCTGATTGTCTGCGAGCACCGATTGATGTTGAAGGAGGCATGAGGGATGGGCCCAGCCGCGACGTGCAGCAGTAGCGCGGCACGAGAGGAGAGGACTCGAGTGACAGTTGCACAGATCAGGCAGCATTCGGATTCTCACTTGACTGCACTCTGCAATGGCAGGGCGGCCAGGCTGCTGAGGTACCTGGCACCACTCCACAGCGGCCGCGGGCCCCATTGAGTTCACATAGGGGTGCGCAGTAGAGGAGGAGCCTCCCGGTGCGCGCAGATGCCATGCTCTACCGCTGCACTTGGAATTGGAGATATGGCTACCTTCATCAGGCGGCATGTGGTGCATCACAGAGAGATCTCTTTGCTCAGTGAAGTGTCACCCCCACTTTGAAGGGTCAGTGGTAGGTGACCGACAGTCCACCCAGGGCTTGCCTAGTCACTCGGCACAACGCGGTGCAAATTGCAGTGGCTGACTCCCGCCTGTGACAGCTTGAGCAGGCTCACTCATACTTTAAATGTATCGCGCCCAATGGATTGTGTCACACTATCGGCTGTTGCAATTGGATGCAGGCCTGCCACGTTAATACCACGCATCATCATTGGGCAACTATCATGTTGACTGACTCTCGTGAGCAACAGGTGTTAGTGAAACACTGTAGCCAGCCAAGCCCAGAGCGAGCTCAGCCAGCCCCCAAACTTAGCTTACTGGCTGCAAAGCAGCGTGTCACGTGATCTCATCTAAGGCAGGAGCTCTGCTCATACTGCGGGGTTAATTACCAGTACTCCGGCGCTTGCTGCGGAGGCGCTATAAATGCGTGACAAAGCATTTCAGTGCAGTGATGTGGACCACCACACTGAAATGCGTTAGTTAGGCGTGATACTTGGCAGGCCTGTCAAAACTCACTGGTAATACATGAGCCCCCTTCCCCAGTAAAGACAGAGCAGAGGGTGCAGCAAACCAGGGGGTCACATTTTTTAATGCTCCAGTGGCACAGTGTGCTGGCCCATATTTACAAGACCATGTAAAGCCACCCTGCGTGGATTTTCTTGGCCTTGTAAATATGACACCCTTTCACACATTACTCTGCTTGAAAGGGAAGTTCCATGGGCGTTGCTGTGTGTGTTCCCACCCAACACAGATGGATGCTGACACATTCCCAGATTTGCAAGGTTTTGTACATTTGGGAGTGTGTCAGATTCTAATGACTCCCCAGCGGAAGTGTAAAAGTGGCACAACTAGGAGAAATACCTTTATTTCTGCTTAGATTGTTCCTCTATCCATGAAAATCACCATCAATGATCGTTTTTGTGCAGGAAGGTATCCCTTCCTGCACAAAAACAATCATCACTTCAATACAGGCACTCTTGTACTGTGGTGCAAGGGTGCCTGCATTGGTGCTAGGCAGCCTATTGTGCGGTAGCGCAGACTAAAACACAGGGATGCCTCGTATTGTTGTAAATATGACGTATCTCTGCACTTTCCTAATGACACAGCGCGATGCAGCAAGATATCTCATTATCTTGTAAATATGCCCACAGGAGCCACCAACTGATTAACCCATTCCTGTAACTTCTGGAGTCCTATATCTTAAAGCAGATAATGTAAAGTTCTCTAGAACAAGAGCTCAATCATGGTCAGAGTCTACAAAGGCAGATGGAGGGAATGAGTAAATTGGGAAACCAGTCAACATCGAAAAACAGATGTTTTAGAGAAAATTGGACTGCACTGTACAGAGATTCACATAAGGTAGGACAAACCTGTCACAAGAAAAAGAAAATCTATACCACCAGTTAGGAAAGTAATGGCTCACTGCTAATTTCACATTATTATTGATGGGTGCCGCTATCAAGGAAGAGATGCGACTGCTTTCTATACAAAAGGAGATAATAAAAGCTGAGGAAGTAGCTAAAAGTGAATACAAAGGAATCCAGACGAGTCTGAAGGGGCAAAAACGTATGCAAGATTAGCGGAGGTGTTAGGGCAGTTTATAAACATCTTGGTCCTCAACCACTTTTCATGTATAGCGGCTCAGGAAGAATATGACCTTGGTGTATATGGAGTAAGCTGTCTTCGGTCCATTTCAACATGGTGGCTTTACTGTACTCTTGCACAAGGTATTGCAAATATTTGGGGAAATCCAATCTAGCTCCACCTACATGTGCTCCATGTTGCAGTCACTGAACAACACAGCATGCCACTTCTCAAAACGGTGTCTCTCAAATGGTGCCATGTTCCTGCTGCTATGTCCCCTAACATTGAACTGTACCTAAACTGGTCTTAAACCTTCTCCCTTCAACTGGGTATGGAGAGTTTATCCTCATCTGGCTCAATAGTTAAGAACAGTATACTCCAAAGACCAACTTTCCATCAATAACTGAGGGCCTGATTAGGATGGCTGGTGGACGTGACCCTAACACAGATGGGGATGCCCGATATAGTGCTGGGGTCCTTCAGGCCAAATTACAATGCGACCGGTTGCATTGTACATGTTTTCCATTGCAGCGGGTGCTGCTGGCTGCAGCACCCGCCGCAATGGAAAAAAAGCAGGTTTTGCATTTTCCTGCACTACGTGGCACCATAGGTGCCCCCCAAGTGCAAAACCAAAGTGCCTGGAGGAAATGGGGTCCTGCTATAGCCCCCCAAAGTCTGATTATCAGGTTCCACCGTACCTCGGCCAAGGCACGGGGTAGCATGTAAAATTCCCCACCTGGTGATTGTCTCGTCCTTCAACTCCCACCATCATCAACAACACCCTACCCTAGCACAGAAGGCCTAGAAAACATTTACTCGCTGCATAAAGTAGGTGGTAAATGTGTGCAGTAAAGCGGTCAGAAGAGAGAATACCCTTAGGAATTCACCTGCTGAATTTCATCCGGTAAATGCTAATCCACACCATTACTCCCCATTCTTACCTTATAATTGCATGCTGCTAGTGAGGTGTTACAGCACGGTACTGGAAATTATGGGTATGAAGCTTGTGCAACTCTTAAGTGGGACCATACATGTATTATCTGTGGTGCTCTTTCTTTCTTTGTGAAATTGAGTATTGCACACAACTGGTATTATAGGTTTTGTAGTTGTCACATCCTTCTCACCCATGTGGCCCACTGGGCTCCCGTTCCTATGTGATGAAGTCATCCACCTGGCCTGGGGGCCGAGTTCTTGGTGGGGTAGAGCCTCAGGTCCTCTGCCACAAATATGTTGAGATTCACTGGTGCAACAAATTTAGAGCCTTAAGGGATCCACGCACCCAGCTGATGTAAAAAGTCTCAACAGATATGGTGAGCGGCACTAAGCAAGAGGGATTTACATACCCAAAGGAACGATTAAGTGGTGGAGGGGAGAAGGTGGACTTTGAAGGATTCGTTTTTGTTCATGAGTGTGTGGGAGGTGGTGTAAACCTGGAGTACCGAGAGGATTAGACGCAGTGTCCAGGGGCAGTGAGAGATGAGTGCTTTGGGAATGTGATGGCTGCATAGTACACTCCCAAGACCTTAGACTGGGTGTAGGAGAAAAATAGCAGATGGACTCAGATGCTGGCACGTTTGCTTCAGACTGACTTATATCTGTGACGTGATGGCAAATATCTGGATTGTGATTAGTGGTAGAAGGCAAGGTGCTACTAGTTGGTCATCATAGTAGACATCGCAGAAGACAAGGTAATACTAGTTGGTCATTATAGTAGACATCGCAGGAGGCAAGGTGCTACTATTTGCTCATCAAAGTTTGCCTCTCAGATACAGCAGCATCTTGCGTCACTGTTATGCCCCAAATTAATAGTTTAAACAAGCATTTGCAATGCAATAGGTCTCACATTTACGTGAGTTTGAGTTACCGGCATTGTAAATGACAATGCCTTTTATTTATGTTTTGTTTTTAAAAAAATAAATAAAAGGCATTGTCATTTACAATGTTAATAGCTTACACTCTCGCAAATGCGAGAACTATTGCATTCCAAATGCTTGTCTTTCTAGAAAGCAGAGCATGTGCACACTTATATTATATTACCCAATCCAAGGATTTGTCCGAAAGTACCCATTCTCAATCTTCTTTCAAAGCCAAGCAAGGGAATATTGGATTTAAATGAGGAAAAGTGGTACAACAGACATGATGTACTTAACAGCACAGCCACTGGGAATTAGAGCGACCCCCATACACACCATTGACAAACCACGGGAAGAAGGCACGTGTTGGTGAAAGTGCTTGAAAGTTGCCTTGTTAATTTTTAAACACGCTAGCTTCTCAGCCTAAGCCCTCGAAGACACTCCAGCTGTGCGGCAACATCCAGGACGGTGATGCCCCCAGCTGAAGGTGACCACAGCACGCCACCTTCCACGGTAAGTTACCTATTTCTAACTCGGCTCGCGGTGGTTAGAGATTTACATCTGCTTCAGGATACACGGGAAGTGCCAATGTTGTCATAATAAAAGGATAGCATTGTTTAAGTTGTGCAGAGTAGCCCGCGGTTGTGGCTGGATCAGGGTGAGGTTTGTAAAAGCAAACAGGTCACTGATAACAATCTTTGAATCAGCACTTCTTTAACTTTCCCCCTACAGTGTGTTGTTAAGTACGCCGTCATGTTGCTCTTTGTTATCGGTACCAAATACCACGAGCAGGTATGATACTGATGTGAAATGGTGTTGTTTTTTGAGCCGAGAACACCGCTCGTTAAGTTATCACCACTCCGTGCAGTGCCAAGTAAAGCGATGTGATGGTCTGCCAGCTGCAAAGATGTCATGTGAGAAACAGTGGTAGAGATACCAGTGATGCAATTTACAGTTTGACAGAGTTTGGTACAAAAATGAGAATTTTGATTGTTCTCGGCTTTCAGGACAAGCCAGTGTACACATCTCACTGAATTAAAAGATAAATCAAAGTGGGGCGGGCTCCCCTGACCGGCCCTCGATACTCCGGGAAACAAAATAGAATTTTCATTGCGCAAAAATCCTCCTCTGCCTAATTAGGGACCAGGTCAGAAATAACTGGTCATTAAACAAGCCGGGTTAAAGGGGTCTATTCCGTGCTCATCCTCCGGCTCACTGAGAGCCCTGCATCAGCCCCCAAGCCTCCTCTCCGCAGCCAAGTTGAGCCCCGCGTTCTGTGGAAGCCGATGGTGAAGTACGGGAAGGTGATGGCCCCATTGTGGTCGGCGCGGAGCTGGGACACCTCACTCTGCGAGACCTACGCCATAGTATCGGCTCAATAAACAAAAAGTACACAAAACATCTAACAACCAAGTAAAGGAGCCAGTAGCCCTGGGAGGATACAAATGACGACATGGCCCTACTAAGAAGGGACTAACAAGCCTCATAATGAATCAGAAGACAGCATTTACAAAGGACAAACACACAAGCCAATGAAAAATAAGGGCGTGTCAGTGGGGTGAAGCTTCTCTCCGTACTGAACTACCACAGATCTTTGCAGAGCAGCACTTGCGCGCTGGCTCATGCTCGACGTAAGAAAAAAAAAAAGAAGGATCTCTAGAATCTGGGGCATAGTGATAATAGGTGCAGCAGATGCAGTCACACCAGGCTCGGGCTGTGATTTGGCCACTACATGCAAATCATGACTCTCTTTATCCTCCCTCCAACCAAGGGTAGGGGGTCCATTTTGCTTGCTTGTTTTAGGACACATAACATTCTTGTGTACCACTCATAGCGGAAGTGGGAAATACCGTGATAGTATATTAGACAGCTAGATCTCAAGAATTGCGTAGATGAACTCAGCGCCACCCACCCCCAATTCCCCTTCTCAGCTGTGGCTTATCTGTGCCTGCTTTCTTTTCCCTCTCTGTTGTTTAAAAACTTCTTAATCACCGTAGGAAACAAGTAGATCATTTAGAAATGCAGCAAATATATGCTAATCCCTTCACTAAAACATTCGAAACTGAAGTCAGCCAAACGTGATTACGTGTGTCCCTAAACACGTTTATGATGAGCACGAGTATGTATTAATTAGGGGCCACTCATGGAGATTGCAAACACTTAAAATGTTCTCGTCTTTCAGAGAAATTAATGAAAATTGTATGTTTACCGGAGGATTCACAGACTGCTGATGTCGCAGAATGCAAATCTAATTAACAACACAGTTGGAAAGAAATGTGTTTTGCATTTTGTTGCGTACAGACCTCATAAAATTAAACCGTCACGTGACTGTATCAGAAGTGAAACATAAAGTATGTTTAGGGAGCCAAACTATTTCTTCGGAATAGCTGCGGCTAAAGCAAATAGATGGCAGTTTCAAAGTAATAGTGCTGAGTTGAAGTTTTCTTTCTGTCCTCGTTTCTGCACTGTGATTGCTTGAACGATTATTTTCAAGCCAGGCAGCTCTGATTAAATTGAGCTGCACATAAATATCTCCGCTTATGGTCTGTCGACCTACAAATGAACAAGAAGAACATTTGTGCTCCTGCTTGGTTCCAACTGAAAGAAATCATGTTTCTTATATTCAAACAAACAAACACATGTTTTCTAAGTTGTTAAATCTGTAAAGCGTATTGTGGGGAAAACATGATTGATCATTCCAACATTTCAGTCAAAATACACATTTTTTCATATAGAAAATTGATCATTCGAGGAAGTCTTGATTGGATGTGAGCAGAAGGCAGTAGCCGAAGACTATTCAGAGCTCCACGCGGGAAGATGTGAGAGGGATTTTCATTATGCGGGTTGTTCATGGTGCTTCACTCTTTACTTTAATATTTATGTAGTTGTATTAGTGCCATCCAGGTCCAAGAAGAGTGTCAGGGCGCTATTCATGAAATGTACAACACGAGAATAAAATGTTATTGAGGCAGTAGTGTAGTTTAACATAATTCTGAACAACATTCAAGGGCAATGACTTCCTATGACATTATTCATGAACAGGTTCAGCATAAACATGAATAATAATCATGAATAATATAATAATGCGTGCACAATTCTGGGAAAAGCATTCTCCAGCATAGAACTATACGTGTTCACAATAATCAAGTGTGGATAAAACATTTCTCAATCGTGTATGTGTGATAAGACAAAAAGGGTACGCCCCTGCCTGTGTTTCTCAGAGCAAATCTCTGATGGTTTATGTGTTGTTGCCCTCAGTACACACAGCAATCCTGTGTGTGAGCTGAAACCCTCGTGACATGGAATGTAACACAGAGAGTGGTGCTGTGGCCTGGAAAGCCACCCCAGTCACACTCTCCTTAAGTGAATGTGGCTGCCGACAGCTCACAGGGCTGAGGAAGACAGATACTGGTGGCAGCAAATGATTATAGATGCAGGACAGGCCTTTTTACCAGTCTCTGACTGCTGTATGACTGCTAGTAGGTGTATTAAAGGTAGGCTATCTGGTTTTAGATTTAAACCTATAATACCTGATAAAACCCCACCAAACGGAAAATAGCCATCACCGGTGTAAACATATAAACACTGAAAAACACCTTTGCAACCACAAACTAAGTGCCATTCAAAGAAAGAAAAAGATGAGTAAAAGAGACATTTTTATTTCTTCCTGAAGGGGCCAATACAATGTAACTTTGTTATACAAGGTAGCATCAAGAAAGACTTGGCTAACATTATTCTGCTTGAGTTTTGTTGTTTAGGGATGTCACCAAAACATTGTCTCTTCTTCCTTCTGCTTTTTTCAGTTTTGTGGTCTTTGGTCCAAAGATGCAGTGTTTAGAAGCATGTTTTATTTGTCTTATTTAGTTATTTTATAAACTGTAGAGAATCGGGAAATATCAAAATCATATTTGATATTTTGGATACTTTTGATTTCACTGATAGGTAAAATGGCTGGTTTCATAAGAATCTTTCCTAATAAGTACCATCACATTTACCCACAGACAGAGAATTGGTGAAATCCTTTGATACATCAGCCCCCTTTTCTAGTGAGTCAGTATTGATTGCAAGTGAATTGCCAAACACCCCAGGCTTTAAACATTCAATGCAAGATGTAGTGACAGGTATATGTGAAAATAATGTTGTCACCAAGCATCTGAGATAGTGGTGAAAACATGATACCAGACGTTTGGTAAAAATGGAATGCAGTGTCACTTGGAATGCTGCTGAAAAAAGTTCCTACCTAGTTCAATGAAGATTGGAATGATATTGTTTGTATTTCCAGTATTTCAGCTACGTATGTGAAAACGTTGTATGATGGTCTGTCAAAATCGATACCTGAGCTGAAGTGCCTCCCTGTAAGAGATCCTCGTCACTTGCTAGATGGTATGCTGAAAGCATCTTTACAATCTACAGAGTTAATGAAGAATGCTATTGACTTTGTAGTCCTTTCTGGTGCAGTAAAAATGTATTTGTACCTCATATACCCTATGCACACGCTATCTATACACATGCACTTTCAGTGAAGACAGCAATCAATAAATAAAATTAAATTAAAATTCCATAAACACCAGAAAAACACTGTTTCTGTTGTTTTTAATGGCGTGAAAATGTGTAACTACTGATAACCACTGTTTTTTAAGGTATTGAAAAAACTGAAAAAAAACCACCAGAATTTAACAAAAATAGAAACTGAAAACAGGAAGGCCTAGTTAAAGGTATCCTGGCACAAAAGGAGATGGCACAGGAAGTACTAATAGGAACTTGCTGCAGCCCAAGGAAGGGTTGGCACTGCCAGGCTGTGTGGTAAGGGGTTCAGAACCTGCCGAGATATGGAGTGAATGATGATTTGAGAGTCACTGTGTTCTCCCCCCGCAACTCCGCTGTCAAGTGCCACTGCTCCGGCAGTGTGCACCGGGCGCTGTGGCTCAGGTAGGTGTTGAGGCCCTCCTCCACTTGAAGGCCTCTGCCCGCGCCTTTGTGCCCATTCTCTGTGTTCCTTCTAGCCTCCTCACTCTATCCCTGTTGTGTCTTTTATTGTGCCAGTAATTGTACCTGGTTTCTCTCTGTCTTATTGGGCCAGTAATTGTACCTGTGTTCTCTCTGTTTTAGCCCTTTTTTTCCTTCTCTGTGGCCGTTTTGCCCTCTGTGCCCTTCCCGACGCTACTGCCCCGTGGCACCTCCCCCCATGCTGGTTCCTGCTTCCCACCTCCCAGCTGCACTTCCCTCCCCTACTTAATGGCTGCCGCTGCAATGGAGTGCGAGCAAGACCCCTGACCTCCTGGTCAGAGACCTACACTCCCCCGCAGCACCGCTGTCAAGTGCCACCGCTCGGGCACTGTGCTCTGGGCACTGTTGCTCAGGCAAGTTTTGAGGCCCTTCTCCACCCGAAGGCACCAGCCTGTGCCTCATCCCTGGTGGATCAGTGGGAGCTCTTGTCTCTGTCTGTCTTGCGCTGTTTTTCTGTCCTTTGTGCCCATTCTCTGTCTTCCTTCTAGCCTCCTCACTCTATCTCTGTTGTGTCTTTTATTGTGCCAGTAATTGTACCTGTGTTCCCTCTATCTTATTGTGCTAGTAATTGTACCTGTGTTCTCTCTGTCTTATTGTGCCAGTAATTGTACCTGTGCTCTCTGTTTTAGCCCTTTTTTCCTTCTCCGTGCCTGTTTGTCCTCTGTGCCCTTCCCGCCACTGCTGCCCCTGCAGTCCCTCCCTTCCCCTGCCGGTTCCCGCTTCCCACATCCCAGCTGCGCTTCCCTCCTCCTCCCCTACTTAATGGTGGGTGCTGCATGGCCGGGCAGTGGGCGCGCATAGCGGGCTCGCTGAAGGAGTGCCAAAGGCAAGCATGTCTGCGACCCGACCGTGGCCAGCGCCGGAACCCTGGATCTATGACATCCCACTGCTATAACTCCGCTGATCTCTTGACACTCAACCCCGGAAGAAACAACAGATGCCAGCGAGCGACGCCGAACACCACCCACGGCCAGTTCTCCTGCCGTCACTGCCGACAATCCTTCACCATCAACAGCCCCCTCACAACCGCTGTACCCACGCTGGACGCCCGTACCTCCGAAGCCGTGATGTGCATCCTCCTCAATGTGCGCTCCTTACACAGACACGTGGTTGAGATCTGGGACCTGCTCGACGCCCTATCGCCTGACGTCCCCTTCTTAACGGAAACATAGACCAATGCCACATCCACCACCAACATCGCCACTGCCATCCCCAATGGATACAAGATCCAGAGAAAGGACCGCCCCCACCGCCCAGGAGGAGGACTCGCCATTGCACACAAGAGCTCCCTTCGACTCTCCACCTCCAGCACGAGCGACCCACTCTCCAACACAGAACACTTTCATTTCCAGATCCAGACCCACCCCAGAACCACGCTGCACGGGACCCTCGCCTACAGACCCCCTGGGCCCTACGCCTCTTCCGCCACCACCATTGCTGACCTTGTCACACCCCACGCCATCGCCTCCATGGACTGCATTCTCATCGGAAACCTGAACTTCCACCTCGACAACCGCAGGGACCCCGACTCCACCACCCTCCTGGACAACCTCGGCCAACCTCAGACTAAAGCAGCTCGTCACCACCCCCACCCACAGAGCCATACACATCCTCGACCCCTTCTTCGCAGGAGAGACAAACATCCACTACAGCCACACTGTGCAGCCCCTCTGGACAGACCACCACTGTGTACACTTCACCTTCAACACCACCACCACACCCAAACCCGCCCCTCACCCGCCATGGAGGATCTGGTGTAAGGTCACAGAGGAACACCTCAACACCACCTTCCTCCACGACCCTCTCTCTGCCACGACGAGGCCAACTTTGCAGCCAAAGAACTACGCCGCTGGATCACCAATTCTGCAGACAAGCTCGCACCCCTCCGCCACCCCGTCAGACAACGCCCCCTGAAGGCCGCCTGGTTCACCACTGACTTCCAAGAAGCCAGGCACTCCTGCAGATCCCCTGAGAAACTCTGGAGGAGCAGGAAAAGCACAGAAGACCAGAACACCTACAGGAACGCTGTGACGGAATACCACCAGTGCATAAGAGCGACCAAGCAGACCTTTATCAAGAACAAAAGCCACACCAACACCAGTAACGCAAAGGAACTCTTCAACGTCATACAGCAGTTCACCAAACCCCCCAGTGAAGCCATGGATGTCACACCATCCCAGGTCCTCTGCACCAAACTCAGCTCCTAATTCCACCTGAAAATCAAGGCCCTCTATGACAACTTCAGTGAACAGACTCCAGACACCTCCCCCCTCTCCACCACCGACAACCAGCCCTCCATCACCAGCTGGAATCTGGCCACCATCGAAGGCGCCACCATGACCATGAAGAACACCCACTCAGGAGCCCCCACGGACCCCTGCCTGCCGTACATCTACCACAGAGCCACCGCCGCCAGACCATCAATGCCTCCTTCGAATCCAGCATCTTCCCTGATGACTGTAAGCAGGCAGAGGTCAAGCCCCTCCTCAAGAAACCCTTGGCTGACCCGACAGTCCTGAAAAACTACCGGCCCATCTCTCTCTTTCTCTTCACTGCCGAAGTCACCAAGAGATTCGTCAACGCCCAGCTGACTACCTTTATCGAAGAGAACACCGTCCTCGACTACTCCCAGTCCAGATTCCGCAGCAACCACAGCACCGAGACCGCCCTCCTCACTGCCACCGATGATATCCACATGCTACTGGACCAGGGCCACACTGCGGCTCTCATACTGCTGGACCTCTCCGCAGCCTTCAACACCATCTCCACCGCACTCTCGCAGTCAGACTCTACGACACCGGCATACGAGGGACTGCCCTCAACTGGATCCTCTCCTTTCTCACCGGCGGATCCCAAAGGATCAGACTCCCACCCTTCCTCTCCGAACCCACAGAGATCAACTGCGGAGTACCCCCAGGATCCTCGCTCAGCCCCACACTCTTCAATATCTACATGGCCGCACTCGCCTCCATCGTCAGACAGCATGGGCTCAGCATAGTATCCTAAGCCGACGACAGCCAGATCATCCTCTCCCTGACGTAGAACCCCGAAGACACCAGACTCAGTTTCCAGAAAGGAATGAAAGAGGTCACGGCCTGGATGAACCATAGCTGCCTTAAGCTCAACTCAGAGAAGACAGAGGTCCTCGTCCTTGGACCCTCCTTCACCACCTGGGACAACACCTGCTGGCCTTCTACCCTCGGAAACCCACCCTCTCCATCAGACCACGCCCAAAACCTCAGCATCATCCTTGACTCCTCCCTCACCATGACCCGCCCGATCCACGTGATCACCTCCACCTGTTACAACTCCCTCTGCAAGACTCCCCGAATGCTGAAAGACCGTCACCCACACACTCATAACCATCAGACTGAACTACAGTAATGCCCTCTACACCGGAATCAACAAAACCCTGCTACACAAGCTCCAAACCATCCAGAACACCACAGCCAAACTCATCCTCGGAACCCCACGACATGAGCACATGACCAACACCTACAAGATCTCCACTAGCTCCCCATCGAAAATAAATTAACCTTCACGCTACTCACCCACGCCTACAAATCCCTCCACCTTATCAGACCCAATTACCTCAACGAGAGAGTCTCCTTCCACGTACCCAAAAGGATCCACTGCTCCGCTGACCTTGCCCTGGCAGAGACCCCACGCATCTGCAGAACCAGAGCAGGTGGAAGAGCCTTCTCCTACATCACAGCAAAGACCTGGAATGAGCTCCCAGTCAACATTAGACGTTCCCCCACCCCGCACACCTTCAAAAAGCGCCTCAAGACCAGGCTCTTCGACTGATCCGGTGCTGCACCAGCTCCCCCAGCACCTTGCGACCCTCACTGGTGCATAGCAAGCTTTATAAACCCCTGATTGATTGATTGATTGATTGATTGATTGATTAAGAGTGCCTCAGATCGTCTGGGGCTCAACAAGACTCAGAACTGAATATTGATGCTTATGACTGTGTTGTGCTAAGAAGCTAAGAAAGTTGCAAATGGTTTTGGTTGTCCAATCAGAAGAAATAAAAGTGCCTTTGGAATTAGGTCACTTGACCACCACTGTAACCACGAATAGGCTATTCACTTTTGTTTTGCTGGCAGGTTTGTGTTTGAGCTGGAGAAAGATCTTCAGTGAAAATCCATCCAACTGTGATGGCAGTGAGCTAAGGGGCATCTTTTCGTTCATCAATGATCATGCCATGCCACCTTCATAAATCAGAAGTGCATACATGCAGTGATGTCATCAGTGGTGTCACTGACCATGTCATGAGTGAAGTAATATGTGACGTCATAAGCTGTGCATTGCAGGGGCGTAAGTTACAGTTAGCTCAGGTAACTATACCTGCCAAATTTCACTGATTTTGTATGAGTGAAATCCGACCCTAACTATAACGTCCCTGTAACCTTTGTTTTTTTCAGTGAATTTTTAAGATTTTTTAAGTTCTATTTACTAACTACAACATCCCTGAAAAAAACAGAAGATTTCTCTGTTTTTTTAACTAGTAATCACGTTTGCAGATTGTTAGAGAAAGAGGTTTGGGCCTCCAGCCATCTCTTAGGAATCCCGCTGTGTAGGACTTACCAGGACGGCTTCTTGGCCTCCAAGGTCCCTCAGGAGTAAAGTGGACTTCATCCCCAATTCAGTAGTGCACCACGGCCCACGTTTGCAGAGTAGTGGAGAAAGGGGGCGTGTCCTCTGAACACCTCTTACCAATCCCGCTGTGTGGGACTTACAGGAGGTAACAGGAGGGGTAGTTGGCCCCCCAAGGACGTCCTTTGGGCCTAACTATTCCTCCAGTTACCTCCAGTAAGTCCCACACAGCTGGATTGCTGAGACATCGTAGGAGGCCACGCTCCTTTCTCCACCACTATACAAATGCATCTCGTGACGCACTAATAGTAGGGGGATGAAGTTCCCTTGGCTATTGAGGGTCCTTAGCGGCCAACTACCGCTCCTATTACCTCCAGCAAGTCCAATACAGTGGGTATGCTGAGAGATTTTTGTTGGCCACACTCCTTTTCCCCACCACTCTGCAAACGCTCCTCCTGACACACGGCTAGGTGGGGGATGAAGTCCCCTTGGCTCTTGAAGGTCCTTGGGGGCCACCTACCCCTCCTGTTACCTCCACTAATACCCAAATAGCTGGATTGCTGAGAAGTCATCAGAGACCATGCCCACTTTCTCCACCACACTGAAAACGCGCCTCCTGGTGCACTGCTGCTTGGGGGATGAAGTCCACTTTAGTTCTGAGGGCCTCAATAGTCCAGTCGGACTAATAATAAAAATAGTCCCGGGACCTGGCCCGCCCATGGGGTACTTTAAAGCAAATATTTTTGCTGCAAATATTGTGAATTTGCTGCATTAAAAAAAATACATTTATGCAGTGACAGGGTCCCAGGGAGACCCCAAGAACAGGGCTTGGGCGCCAGGTATTCCTACCCTGCCCCCTTTTCTTTATTTTCACTTTTTTGGGAGGGACTTGGTGAAGCTGAGTCCC
This sequence comes from Triturus cristatus, assembly GCF_964204655.1. Lineage (NCBI taxonomy): Eukaryota > Metazoa > Chordata > Amphibia > Caudata > Salamandridae > Triturus > Triturus cristatus. Next base: position 1,118,464,983 of record NC_140592.1, read on the forward strand.
AAAATGGCTGCCAACCTTTCCTGGTTGAAGTGTTGGCAGCCAATTAGAGCAGTGCATTTCCCTGCACGAGCTCATCTTTGTTCGAGAAGACTTCGCAACCAGAGATATCACTATAATTTTAAACTTGAATTTCTCAACAACCACTGAACGGATTTACACCAAATAAGCAAAAAGCACTTCCTTGAACCAACATTTACCTCCCTGCCACATTTGGTGTAAGTCCGTTCAGTGATTCGGGCTGTAGCTGTGGCTAAAATTTTCTATGAGAATTAACATTATAAAAGCACCTTTGTTTTGATGCCAAAATTCGTGGTACCCGCTGCACAGATCCCCCCAAACGTTGCATGACAACCAGAACCTAAGTTGACACATTGTTTGGAAAATTTCATGAAGATTGGTCAAAGGATGCCAAAGTTATAAACAAGTCAAAACATGCTTTTCCTATGGAAACTAAGTCCTAACTATAACTACCTACTGGCAACTGCCAGTAGGTAATTTATATATATATATATATATATATATTTAGATAGATAGATAGATAGATAGATAGATAGATAGATAGATAGATAGATAGATAGATAGATAGATAGATAGATAGATAGACAGACGGACGGACGGACGGACGGACGGACGGACGGACGGACGGACGGACGGACGGACGGACGGACGGACAGACAGACAGACAGACAGACAGACAGACAGACAGACAGACAGACAGACAGACAGACAGACAGACAGACAGACAGACAGATAGATAGATAGATAGATAGATAGATAGATGGATGGATGGATGGATGGATGGATGGATGGATATAAAGCATGTATCTTGTAAAATCTGGTGGCATCTCCCTCCAAGGGGATGTGCTGAGCAACGGGTGCAAGTCCCATTCATAATATCAAAGATGTAAATGTGTTTTTATGTCAAAACAGAAAAGGATTGCACTCCAGGGTCGATTTTCTAATAAATGGTTTATAAGCAGCATGTTTCAACCAATGCGGTCTTCATCATGGCCTAATTTGTTATGTGCACCATCACCTTTAAAACAATGCTACAAACAATAGCCATAGAAAAAATGTGTATAGATAAGTGCATATATACTGCAATCAAGTGAGTCAACACCAAAGATGGATTAGAAAATAGACTTGTTTACATTCATTTTCGGGAGAAAAGTAGTCCATCCTAAATTAAAAAATCAATATTGTCAGCACATACACTTACTTCTGCTGACTTTGTTAATACTATTAATTGTAAACTAGAGATTTAGGTACTTCTGTGTTCAAACGAAATTGCGGCCAAGTGGCCTATCTATTGCTAATCGAATCATAAATCCAATGTCTAGAATGAATGTCACATTGTTCTTACTCAAAAGTATCCTAACACAATAAGAGATTTTTATAACGCAATACATATTAGAAAAATTAAAATTTGACACTCCCAATGCCATGTACTGGTTGTCAGAAGAGAATAAAACAGGAACAATTATTTTCTTTTGTCCTCCAAAAATCATGAGATTAACTGAGATGAATAGAACATATACACATCTTGTTGAAATGGTAACAAATTAAAGAAATCCCCCCCAAAAAATAAAGATTGTTGCACATGTGTTTTGGGAGAACTATGTATAGGACGTATAGTTTTTTATTTGTAGCCAAAGAACCCTCAGCGGATCGGCTTGGTCCTGCTCTTCTGTCGGTCCTCCAGGCAAATATATAGCAAACTGTTTCTAAGTCCCAGGTTTTTAGATGTAAGCAGAAGTTACCTGACGTTTTGGGAGAACTATGTATAGGACGTATAGTTTTTTATTTGTAGCCAAAGAACCCTCAGCGGATCGGCTTGGTCCTGCTCTTCTGTCGGTCCTCCAGGCAAATATATAGCAAACTGTTTCTAAGTCCCAGGTTTTTAGATGTAAGCAGAAGTTACCTGACATAAGCCAAGGGTTCAGAACCTCAGGAACAGCACTTGGGGTGAGGACTCACTTCAACAGAAGCCACCAACGGGCACCAGGTCAGCGTTCAGTGGTCAGCTTGGCTCTTTTCAGGAAAGTTGGTTTTCTGCAGGTTTTGTATTCCTGTAGCTTAACAGGATTTCAGTAAACTGACCCTTGGGGTCCACTTATTTGTACTGGCTAAAATTGGGGGAGGGTTGCACTCCACGGATCTCATCAGCCTCACAGGTCTCATCAGCAAGTGCAGTCTTTTGTCTGTCTTTCACAGGTCTAGCACTATTCAGAAGAGGATGCCCAAGGGTACCTCATTTATGCCTGGAACTAACCTGTGGGTGGGGATGAGTCCTGGACCCTCCCAAACCAATTGGAATATGTTCCCAGGAGTAACACTACCCACTTTTGCAACAGTTGCTGTGTACACTACTGCAAACAATCCCACAGTGTCCCTCTCTACTTAAAACAAAGAAGGCAGTGCCCTTCCTACCTTGTACACATCTCCTGTGCCCACCATAGAGATGCTGCTAGGTAAAGGAGCAACCCCTCCTTTGTGGTCATGCAAAGCCAATTCTGGAGACAGCTTCTCTCCCACTAGGATTGGTGCCTGGCCGGCTAACAAGACAAAAAGGGGTCCCGTCCCAGGTATTAGCTACATCTGCCTGTTGCAGGGTATACCTCTTTAAAAAGAATTAATTTCCTGGGCCTAGATAGTCATCCTGTCAGAGGAAGAAAACACCTCCAAAACTCCCAACGCTTTTGTCTTAGTTCTGGGAGCAATTTCTTATCTCATCAAGGAGTTATTCATCTTCTGGGGGACATTTGGCAGCTCATGCAAATGGATTGCTACAGAGTCTAGGCCAGTGATACTCAAAGTATGGCCCGGGGGTCACATGCAGCCCTCCTGACCTTTACATCTGGCCCCTTGATTAACAGCATCACTGGGCTGCTGTTTTCTCGACTCAGCCCTAACATTGAGAAATAAGTCAAATAAACAGACTAGACTTTATTAAAAAGGTTCGTTGAAGTTAAAGGGAGTAGCTAGGTTATCCTTCAGTGCCTTACTTTAATAAAATCTTTATTTTAAAAGACATCTTGTAGAACAGGTTTAAAAACATGATAAGGTCCCTTCAAAATTAAAAAAGTGTATTTTTTTAAAGCAATAGTTTCCAAACATTCATTTACAAATATTCATTCTTCCTCCCCAGCCTGACAATAATGTCAATAGTGAACTAAGATGCAAGTCAGTTGTTAAGAAAGATCGTTAGGCTGGGCTCCTATTATACATGAAAAACATTATAGTTTATTAAATCAAGCACAAGAGAAGGTTTTGTACAATGTGCATCCAGAAGTCATGTGTTTCAATGTCCTGTTATATATGATAATGAAGAAAAAGGAGGGAAAGTGAAATTAAACATTTGCCTAGGATCACAGTTTGGTAACGTGATTAATCCCAGGTTTTCTGGTTTTACATTGTGTAATTCAGCAACTGGATGTATATGTTTTACAGCCACCTTACAGGCACAGCCCCTTCGGCATCCCCTGCCTCAACAGCCACCCTGCTTTGATCAATACGGCCCTCGTCACATCACATACAAAACTATTTAGCCCCTGGGAAAATGTTTGTGAGTACCGATGGTCTAGGCAGACAAAAGGTAAATGTTTAAAGGTGCCTTTTGTGAAATATCTAGTACAAATCCAACTTTACCAATAAATTGTATTTGTGAGACATATTTTAAAAACAACAAGAATTAATTTTGGAGCTATTTCCTGGGCAGAGGGAGCATCATTTACTTTTAATATTAACTCCTAATAGTTTCCTATGATAGAGCTCACCATGCAGTGAAAATAGATGTTGGGGCTTTGGCACTGTAAGGACATGTTTTACACTAAATTTGTAGATGTCCTACTTTTAAATACTATGCATCCTGCCTTATTGGGCATTAAGGCTTACGTAGGGGTGACCAGAAGCATCAATCTTAAAAAATGGGGGTGATTATACAAAAAATGTAATTCTCATATATATTCATTGAAAAAAAGCAAAGGTTAAAGTGGAGTTACTCATAGGTAGTATGACTATACCTTAAACTTAGTCACTGAAAACCATTTAAAAATAAAAAAGCACTGCAATTTGCCAGTTATATGGAGCTTAGGCCTGCACCCAACCCTCCCATAGGCAGTCAAATCCCCTACAAGTGACCATCTGCCTATGGACCCTCACCCCACATTTATTTTTTGGGTCCCCGCAGGACTACGTTGAGATTCCTTCAGGAGTCCGAAGAGACCATACAAAGGGGCGAGCTGTCTCCACCAGGAGTCCTGCTGGATTGCGCCAATGCCAAAAGTAGTTTTTTTATTATTTAGTTTGGCCCCAAGGTGGTCCCTTATCCTACCACCCACTTCAAATTTCAGGATGCAGGAACCAAGTTCTCATGTTCTGTAATGGTGACTGTAACATTTGCTTTCATTCTGCGGCTAGCCAATGAGAGCGCGCGGTTCAACCAGACACCCTGGCCCCACGGGTGTACTGTAGGACCAAACGTGCCAAAGACAAAAAAAGCTAATTTTTTGGGAACAGCTGTCAATATATCTACAAATGTTTAACCTTTATTTCTTAAAGATTGCTCAACCGACTTATACCAGAAGTATGCTTTCTGAATAAATATCTAGTAATCCACCAAATGTTGTGCAATTTGTTCAGCCGTTTTTTTCTGTATTGATGGCTAACTTCTCCTACGGAAAATGCTTAGAGGAAAAAGTATTTTGGCACCCACTCCCCTTTTTCTCAGCCCCTGTTATGACCATGTACTGAATTTCCTATGTAGGGTCTCAGAAAGCCCCAGAGTTGAGCTTTGTCCAGTGTGGGCTCAGCGTGTGAATACATGGAGGGGTAAAGTGTACAGGAGAAGGCATGCTTGTGAATGAGCTATGAATGGGTAATGCAAGACAAGCTTAGTTAGTGTAGGATTTTATAACAGCATCTGGAGAGACTTGTTCTCTGGCAACAAGCTAACACAGAGAGACTGTTGAACAACAACAATTATGCCAAATCTAAGCGCACCTATGCACCTTCATCTGACTGGAAACTTCTGCAATGAACACACCAGACGTGGAAATCTCGATAGCCATCTTAACCTTAGAAAATCATTAATAAGAAACCCACCTTGCTAGGCAATCTGAGACTTCACAGAGCACATTGACCATTTCATAGATTGTCAACTCATCTGAGAGAAATCCCAGTTGCAGTGCTTAGCCTCCTCTGCCCAGATGACGCCAGAGTCCTCCTTCTCTAGCCTGTCGGGCTCCTGCAATCCAATATGAAAGAAATGACAAAATGACGGGATCAGAACATTTCACCACTAGTGCTGATTAAAGAATTATCAGTGGTGTTGTTTGGAATGATTTTAATTATTCGAACAAATAAATAAATAAATATAACTGAATAAATCTACAAAAAAGAGGTAAGTGATCAAAACATTGCACTACAAGTGTGCGCACACAAAGCATGAGTCCCAGTCATAAAGACTAAAAGAATAAAGTCTACACTATGCACACTAATTCGATAATGTTCGACAAACTCACATATGCATTTACCACAAGCGCATGCTTGAGTCAAGGTGCATTCATAGAGACTAGAATCAACAGTGAATATTTACATAATTCAATATAACTTTAAGCATGCTAAAGCAAAGCGCAATTATAGAGACAAAGAGGCTTGAATCCACTTGGGTGATCTCACCTTGATATCAAACTCAAAAGGAAAACAAAAAAGATGCTCAAAAGTTGGCTCCTCACCTGCGCGCCATGTTCGTGGAGGCGCGGGGGAATGGGTTTCTTCCGCTCGATCAGCGGCTGGCGACGATTGTGGTAATACATAAAGACGGAAAGCCCCGGGACAAGTGTGGCTCCTATCGGCCGATATCACTTCTCAACGCCGAGCCAAAAATCCTTGCTAAGATCCTCGCTAACCGCCTGGTCCGGGTGCTTGGTGACTTGATCCACCCGGATCAGTCGGGCTTCATCCCGCACCGTAACACTGCACTGAATCTTAGACGCCTCCATGGAGTGATTGCTAGGACGGGCACGATGCGAGAGCCGGCTATTGTGGCGTCCCTCGATGCCACGATGGCCTTTGATACGGTGGAGTGGGCATACCTGTGGGCTGTGCTAGCCAAGTTCGGCTTTGGGCCTGGATTTGTGGGATGGGTGAGGTTGCTCTATGAGGGGCCTCTTGCAAGCGTCGTGGTGAACGGGCGGGCGTCGCCACCGTTCGAGCTCGGGAGAGGCACCCGGCAGGGTTGTCCCCTGTCGCCGTTGTTGTTCGCCCTTGCTCTTGAGCCGCTGGCGGCGTGGATACGATGGCACCCGGACATACGTGGGATTCGTTGGTCGCCTGACCACGAAGACCGAATTTCACTCTACGCCGACGATATTCTGCTATACCTCACCTCGCCCAAGAAATCTCTGATAGTGGTTTGTGACGTCTTGACCTCTTTCGGTAGAAACTCTGGCCTAGTCATTAATTGGGGGAAGTCATACTTGTATGTCCTGTGTGGGGATGTCCCGCCTGTCCCGCGCAACTGCTCGATCCAGATAGCCCAGCAGGGCTTTTTGTTTTTGGGGATCTATATTTCCACCGACCCCATTTTACGCTACGAGAAGAACTTGCTCCCTCCCTTGGGGCGTCTGCGGCATGACGTGGCGGGCTGGCGGCGGTTGCCGCTTTCCCTCCTTGGCCGTACCGCTCTGTTCAAAATGATGTCTCTTCCCCGTTTCCTCTATGCTCTGCAGAATACCCTTGACTTGGTCCCGGCCAGCTACTTCCGTGAGGTCGAAAGCCACCAGCGCGCGCTCTTGTGGGACGGGCGTCCGCGTATAGCAATCGCTAAGTTGACGCTTCCGTGGTACGACGGTGGTATCGCGCTTCCAGACATTCGACGTTATTACTGGGCCACCCAGTTGAGCGGGATTAACCATGGTGTATATGGTCCGGCGCTGAGCCCCGGCTTCGCCATGGACCGATGGCTGCTACGTGGGGGTAATTACCACAGAGCATTGTACTCAAAGTCGTCGGACTTCACCCTTACGGGGCCCACCAGGGTGGCCGTGCATGTATGGAAGGTGGCGACGGACTCACTGGGCTGGAAGGGTAAGCTTACCCTTGCCACCCCTCTGTTTGACTCCGATATTCTGGGGAAGCTTTGGCACACAAAAGGGTTTGAGAAATGGGACCTGATCTGCATATCCAGGGTTGGAGACCTTTTGGTTAGGGGTAGGATAAAGTCATTCGAGGAGCTGCAGAAGGAATACGAGCTAGGGAGCACGGAGTTCTTCCTATATGCTCAAGTGTGCCACGCCTTGCGGTCAGTCCTTGTAGAAGGGGAGAAGGTGCCTGAGTCCTCTCCGTTGGAGGACCGGATCCTGGATGGCCATATGCCAGAGAGCACGATCTCGCTCATCTATAAGAAACTTATTAATGTTTGGGCGGATCTTCTTCTAGGGTTGCGCGATCAATGGACCAGGGATGGCCTTGAACTAGATGATGAGGATTGGCAGTATGCAGTTTCTTCTCCCAAAGAGGTCGCTATCCCCGCGCGCCTGCGGCTGGTGCAGCTTAAAATACTCCATAGGGTCTATGTGACGGGGCCCAGGCTGGTCCACATGGGTTTCTCTGAGGAGGGCTTATGTAAGAGAGGCTGTGGTATGGTGGGCACCTTCCTACATATTATTTGGGAATGCGGTGTGATTATGGAGTTTTGGAGGCGAGTCCACGAGGTGATGGGGGAGGTGACGGGAATTGTCATGCAGCCTGAGGCGCGATGTTGTCTCCTGAATGTCTGGGGTCCTACTGACCACAACGCGGCACAGACTCAGTGGGTGACCCTAGGGAACATGGTAGCCAAGCGCGACATTGCTCGGCTGTGGGGCTCTAATAGGCCTCCTACATTGACAGCGTGGATGGAAAACATGGATTGGAGCATGTTTAGGGAGAAGACAGTGTATTGTGCTCGAGGGCGCCCTCGGAAATGGCACTCTGTATGGGGGCCATGGAACCAGTACAGAGGGGACATATGCCTGCCCCCAGACCTGGACCCGCCTGAAGAGCATCTTTCCCCTTAGCTTTCTTTCCGGCTTTGAATTTCTTGCTGGTATGTGTTTGTCTTCTTGAGTCTCTGACTTCCCCTCCTTTCCCTTACTATAGACCTGTGTCTGTTGGACGAAATGGGGCTCGTCCCCCCTGATGGGAACCTCTACTGGTGCTTACAATACTTATCGCCTTGTTTGTGTTTAGGTTTGGATTTATGTTTATTTAAAACAGAACCTTTGATTCTCCTGTCAGTAAAATGTGGACGCAAGCATGTGTTGTGTCTCTAAAGCTGCCTTACCTCCGGGTTGTCGGCTGAATAGCTGTGTCACTGATTTTTAAAATAAAGGTTTCCTATAAAAAAAAAAAAAAAAAAAAAAAAAAGATGCTCAAGTGCAGCTCCTGTCCAAGGGAAGAGTTGACTAGAATTTGAGACTGGATTACTGACTCCTAACCAAGTAGAGCACATGTTGATATTTACAAGAAACCATTGAAACTAGATGTAGGTATAATATGTGAAAGGTTGTATAAGAATTGTAGTTGGTAGAGTGCTAATATCATGGTAGTCTAATAACTCTTGCATATCTCTTTCCTCACAATAGTTGAATTCTTCTTGTGTGAACAAAAGAGGGTGAGGAAAGCCAGGTTGCAGTGAGTGGCCAGCAGTTGGCTAGTTTATTATTTTATTCCATCCCCTATCCTTTGGGTGTTCCTCCGCTATGAGAGGCACAAGTTGCTCTCTTCGATGACCTCAGAGGGGCATGGTAGGACACCCTTGTTCATCACTCTGACAGTGGTGCTGTATATAGGTTAGTGTAAATCAGTTCATCCTTGTTTCTGACAGCCCCCATTGATGGATCACCCCAAAATATTCCAGAAAGGAGCTCAGATGGATGAAATTTTTTGGGGGGATAGTTTTGGGCCCAAAGTTATTAGCAAAAGAAAACAAGCATTGAGAAAACCAATAGGTCTTGCCAATATGAGAGCTATTGGCTTTGCCATTGCCTTTCATCCATGTGTTATAGCAGCGTGACTGCTGTTCAGCATGGCTAGTAGTGGTGTGGTGTAGAGTAGAGCGGTGTAGAGGAGAGTGAAGTAGAATAGCGTAGAGTGGAGTGGTGTGGAGTGGCACAAAGTAGAGTGTTGTGGAGTGGTGTGGCATGGCATGGATAATAGTGGAGTGGTGTAGAGTGAAGTGGTGTCAAGTGGAGTGGGGTAAAGTAGAGTAGCATAGAATAGAGTGGGAGGCAAGGCACGGGCAGGAGATCTGCGAAAGTCAAATAAAAATGCATTTTCATGTGTTTGTGGTGGAAAGAGAGGAAGGTGGAACTTTCTAGCAAGAAAATAACTCCTAAGAAGACATAGGTCAGGACAATATTTTTTGCAATACTTTATCACAGAGAGATACCATGGTAGAGTGGTGAGGAAATCTCCGTGTGGTAAAGTGTGAGGAAAATTAAAATGTTGAATATTATTGCAAATTCTTTGTATATATTTGTTCTAAATGTATTTGTAATGTAGAAATGAACAAAATGCAACAGCACTACAGTTAGTTTTGAATTAGATCTTTAATTATTTATCTATAGCAAATAAAATAAAAAAGATGTTTCCAAATGCTTAAATCTAATAATAAAATACCAACTAAAGTAAAAAAAAAAGAAATTCTTAGGCAATATTAATTACTAAAAGCAATGCATAGAATGAATGAAAAGTAAATATATTTGAATAAAAATTAATTTTTATATTTCTTAATTCAAAAAGAATGTTCAAATATTTTATAATTAAATGTTTCATTTTTAGTTTTTTGACAGTAAATTGCATTTACTGATATTTTTTAACTATTTAAAGTAATTTATTTAAATGTTAAGATTATATCCTATAGGTTTACCGGAATTATTTTTTATTTGTTGTAGTATCAGTGGCTGGTCAAGTGTGTTTTTTTCAGTAATTTTACACTCGGTTTTTGTGATTAGGTATAAGTAGTACATTAACTCAGAAATGTAAACTAACACATGTAAATACTCACAAGTATAAGATACCAGCTGGAGTCGGAGATGCTAATCCTCTCGTACGTCTGCATCAAAATCACAGGAAATCATAATGATTATATACCATGTAGACATTTCATCATAGATCACTTCGTTAGCAAAATTAGGTGAACTAAAATACCTTGCATTGAACGATCTAATGCATGATTTGCACGGAGCTCGAGAACCAAGGCTGAACACATATGAAATTGATTCTCATTGCTTACACAAACTTTTTTACTACAGAAAACATGGATTCTGAATGTTCACTGATTTTGATATGAGTGGGCATTCAGTCTCATTAAAGTGGTAAGAGATCCTCTGCCTGGAATGTATAGAATCAGAATATCAATGTAAAAATATAATCAGCGATAAATATTGTGCTGCAAATATGCTTTACAAAAATATCACCCGTTGTTTTATGGAAAATCTACACCCAGACGGAGAGTACTTCTGTAAACGATATTTAGAACATGATATTTATATCAGATGAACTTTCTGTATAAGTTCTGCTGGCATACAACTATTTTTATTTCAACTATATTGATATTTTTTTGCATTTCCGTCATACTATTGTACCTCACTCTATTTTCTTGCTTTTCTTGCATCTGCTGTTATATGTTAACATGTTGTTGGTTCCTCTGTAGCATCTCAATCAACATGTTTGTGCAACGCTTTGGTTAAAAGTGTTGTAATAATTCATAAATTAATAAATAAAACACATTTCCTGAAAGGTGGGGCTTAGAACATTTTTACTCTAGAAGACTGAAACAAGATGCCTGGTCTGAGCTTCCAAACAAGTAGTTTGTCGTTACCCTGGGGCTATTAAATTGAGATATCTGGTCTCGGAAGCCCTTCAAGGATATCGCTTCCAGAAAAGTTTCTTAGTCAGAAAGTAAAACGTTTGACCACAACCTTTCCCTGACGTCATTCCATTTCTAGTAAGCTAGTTATCTAAGCCACAGTCTTCCATAAGTTGTGACCTCTTAGAACCAACACCATAGGTCCAGGTCAACCACTCTCAATTAAGCAACATTGCTTTTTATTACTCATTGTTTCCAACTGGACTTTCTTCAGTACCTCCAGATCCATACATTTCCTTCATTGTCATTTAATCATTATAGTTCATATCGTCTAACTAAAGTGCTGAAATTATTTTATTTTATTTACTAGATGTAATTTTGTGTGTGTTTTTTCTTATGTATCACATGCATTTTTCTCTGAGGATTGTCTTAACGTTTTGGATGAGGAGCCATAGCTCACATCAAGTCTGTAGCCTTTTCCCACTCTTAAATATATGATTTCCTACAATTTGTGGGCATATTTACAAGCCCCTATTGCCACTGGAGCATCACTTTTTTTAAATCTCCGGTGGCGCTGTGTGCTGACCCATATTTACAAGGTCACGCAAAGCCATCCTACGTGGCTTTTCATGGCCTTGTAAATGCGCCCCTTTCATGCTTCACTTTGCGTGAAAGAGGCATACAATGGGTGTTGCTGCGGGCATTCCATCGTAACACCAATTGCTTTTTGACACTGCTCAAAAACTAGCTCCATTGAAAAGCAGGCGTTAGAGTGACTCAATGAGCAGAAATACTTTCATTTCTCCTCTTTCTATCTGTGCTGTATTCTGCAGCACACATAGAAGGAGCAAATCGCCTTTAATGATTGTTTATGTGCAGGAAGGAACACCTTCCTGCACACAAACAATCATCCCTGCAACGCATCTTTTGAAAATTTGGATACCTCTGACTCTGCATAATTTCTTTGCTTGATTGTTAACAATGGGGTCTATTTAACAAAGCATTTTTCAGTGAGAAAAGTAGTTTTGCGGTAGTACCTTTTTATGTACTCACAAATTTTATTCAGTAGTATCCAGGAAGAGATCTCCACTTACGCCTGCCCTAATCCCCATGCATAGAGGAGTCTGTATGAGGAGGTACACATTTACGATGTAAAATTGACAGGACCAGGAGGAGTGGCAGGAGGATTGGAAATATCTACTACAAAATAGGAGAAGAAAAGGAAAGAATTAGGAGGGGCAGAGGGAGGAACATTCAAATACATAAAACACTTGCAAAAGGGTAAGACAGTTGTGCGTGGCCAATGTTACACTCTCATCTACTACAACTGCACTACCGACCACACACTCAAAAAATCTGCTCCACAAGAGATTTGATGTAAGTACAAACTATACAAGGCCAATCACTAGAATTGTATGGAGTACTCATAGAAATTAATGGGCACAAGTAATATCACTAACAGCATAGAGTGAAAAACAGGAAAAACCGAAAATACTTTTCTGTATTAAAATATTCTTATTGTTTTTCTTCATTTTAAAGGTGTTCTATATTTTTTAAACCCTGGAACATAACAGTAGATGCATTTTGAATTGTAGACAGCACATATAGGAACTAGACTAATACATTCGGCAGGGACAATCAATAATAATGACTCCACCACACCCATCACCAGGCGATAATGATTACAATATCAACCAATTACGTACAGCCTGCCTACAAAACAAAGCAAGATGCAAACCAAACCTTTCATTGCCTTTTTGATGTACAATTACTTGAGGAGGAGACAGTGGATATAAAGGCAGAGGATCTATATATCTTGGCTGTCCAGGGATGTAATAATTGCTAGATACTGCTTCTCTATGGCTATGGCCTATGGCATATTCCTAAACTATCTCTGATCTTTGCCCATGTCAAAATATTTGTTGCACTACACCTTCTGGTCACCTGATCTTTTAGGAGGGTCTGTGGGGAGACTACAGTCATTTCCCAGGCAAGCCAATGATGCTAGTTGTGACAGGTACTGAGGGGCATAATATCAAGGACGGCATTAAAATTATCGCTGGTTTAGCAAAAACAGCGCTAAAGCGGCGATAATGGGCTTGATAATATGCCCTGGAGAATTCCAATAGAAGCCCAGGTTCACACCAAAACATGGACTTCTAGTGGAATTCTCAAGGGCATATTATCAAGCCCATTATCGTTGCTTTAGTGGCAGTTTTCTGCCGCTAAACCGGCGATAATTTTTAACGCCGTCCTTGATAATATGCCCCTGAATTCGTCACCAGTTGAGAGCACCAGTTTATTTTTTAGCCATAGTCATGGGCAACAAGGCAATGGGTAGCAAGAGAATTATATGCTATTGCTCACTTACATTGGGCATTAGGTGCCATAAATAGCACCCACATGGTATTTCAGCGACACCACCACAGGGAGCATCGTTTCCATAACAGATTGTGCTCCACATCCATCAACATTCAAGTTATCTGTGATTCCAGGGGCTGCTTGATTGATCCGTACTCTACCTGTCCTGTGCACATACAACAGATACAGATTTCCAAGTTCAATATTTACATGCGGGGGATTTTGCTGGCATGTAGCTTCCAGGTAAATTTACCAAACTCACTTACACTGGGTCTACATGTGAACATGGGTTATGGATTCACGAAGTTATTCACTCATAAATTCACCCGATCACAATATACGCTATTGAGACTAACATTGGGTGCATCCATATATAGAATGTCTGAAACGTTTGAAAAATCACATTCATTTGTGGCAGGTGCTGCTGGCAAACAGGAAATGACAAATAGGTACCGGGAGAAGGCCATTTCTGAGTCATCCAAGGACTACCATACTAGCATCCTGAATCGTTCCGTTCCTTTTCATAGACAAGAATGGGCCACAGATTCTCCATGAAGGAGTCAATCAAAAGTATGTTCAGGTCTACAAGGAACCAGAAATCCAACTGAGTGAGGCAACATGGATTGAGATCTGGCACAATGTCACCACTCACTGGTCAGTATGTGCGAAAGCGATGGGAGGACCTGTGGTGCTGGGTAAGACTGAAGGCTTTTTTACTGTACTGAGGGTCTGCACTAGGGAGAACATGAAAACTGCTTGGTCGGACCTCCATACTGAGGTGGACTCTCTTGAGCATCAGCAACGTGGTAAGTCTTACTATTTATTACGGAAAATAATACATTTTATTTGTGGATTTAAATCTTTCATGTCTTATGTCTTATGTTTAATTTGACTTTTTATGTCAATTTTATGTATTTTGCATATTGCCTTTCATAATGCGTTGTTAAATCTAGGTTAATTAGACCATGACAGGAACTTAGACAGTGTGAAAGAAATAATAAAAAATATAAATTGGTCTTTGTTTAGTCATTTACACAACAATGTACACCTAGAAGCACCGCCATAACCTGTCAAACTAATATCCATGCATGCTACACCAATCAGAAAAAGAACAAATGAGGAACAGAATTCTGAATAATGCAAACATTCACACCCAGTCACAAAGATCTGGGTTTAATCCCTCAATGTTTTGCTCACCATGCTGCCCCAGTTTAGACCCAGCCATATTGAAATTACTCTTTACCATGCTCCTCATGGGAACAGTCCAGCCCAAACTGTCAAGCAGGTCTTCCCTGGACCGGAAACAAGCATCCTAGGACCGGTTTCAGGGTATCAACCCTCATCAGCCAGGCTAGCTTCAATTCAGAGGTGCAGTGGGCATCTGAATAACATATGGGCAGACCCTTCACACTTAGAGTGACAAAAGTAAAAAGAGAAAATTATGAATGGAATGCTGAACAATGGAAACATTTACCACTAGTCACAAAGATCTGTATTTAATCCATTGTTTTTTTGCTCACCACGCCACCCCAGTTTGAAACCAGCCATATGCAAATCAGTCTTGACCCTGCTCCTCATGAGAACAGTCCAGCCCAAACTGCCAAGTCAGGTCCTCCCAGGACCAGAAACAAGCATCCTGGGACTGGTTTCAAGGTATCAGCCCACATCAGCCAGGCTAGCTTCAATTCAAAGTTGTAGTGAGCACGGCAATAACATCTGGGCAGACCCTTTCCACTTAGAGTGACAAAAGTAAAAAGAAAAAATGTTGAATGGAATGCTGAACAAAGCAAACATCCATCCCCAGTCACAAAGATCTGGGTTTAATCCATTGTTTTTTGCTCACCACGCCACCCCAGTTAGGACCAGCCATATGCTAATCGGTCTTGACCCTGCTCCTCATGGGAACAGTCCAGCCCGAAATGCCAAGCCAGGTCCTCATGGACCGGAACCAAGCATCCTGGGACCAGTTTCACTGTATCATCCCTCATCAGCAAGGGTAGCTTGAATCAAATGGTGCAGTGAGTACAGGTTCCACATCTGGACATACCCTTCCCACTTAGGGTGACAAAAGCAAAAAGAACAAATATGGTTAGAATGCTGCACAATGCAAACAATCACCCCCAGTCACAAAGAACTGGGGTTATTTGAATAGTTTTTTTGGTCATTACTCCATCCCAGTTTGGAACCAGCCATATGTGAATCACTCTTGAAACTGCTCCTCATGAGAACAGTCTTGCCAGAACTGCCAAGTCAGGTCCTCCCAGGACTTAAAACAAGCATCCTGGGACCTGTTTTGGGGTATCACCCCTGATCTGCAAGGCTAGTTTCAATCTAGTGGTGCAGAGAGCACAGAACCAACATCTGAGCATACTCTTCCCACTTAGGGTGACAAAAGCAAAAAGAATAAATAGCTGAAATGCTGAAAATGCTAACTTTCACCCCCAATCAGAAACATCTGGGTTTAATTCATAGTTTTTTTGCTTACCATGCCATCCCAGTTTGTGCCCAGCCAAATGCAAATCACTCTTGACCCTGCTCCACATGGAAACAGTCCAGGCCAAACTGCCAAGCCATGTCCTCCCAGGACTGGAAACAAGCATTCTGGGACCAATTTCAGGGTATCACCCCTTGCCAGGCAGGTAAGTTTGAATCAAGTGGGGCCATAAGCACGGAGCCACACTGGGCATATCCTTCCCACTTCCGGCAACAAAAGTAAAAAGAACAAATGAAGGATGGAAAGCTGAGAAATGTAATCATTCACCCCAGTCACAAAAATCTGGGTTTATTCCATTGTTTTTTTGCTCACTTCGCCACCCTGGTTTGGACCCAGCCATATGCAAGTTAGTCTTGAACCTGCTCCTCATGGGAACAATCGGATGTGAAAGCAGAAGGGTATGGTGGCAAGAGGATTAATATGATAAGAATGCAATGGAAGGACATATGTTTCAAAAAAAGTGGGGTGCATGGGTGAGTCTACATAACAATTGAGGGTTCAGATTTATTGGGATGGCACCGCCAAAAGGATTTAGGAATAGTACATGGCCTCAATGCCAAAGAACCAATCATGATGATAGAACCAGTGAATGAAAGTAAAATTGTGAAACACAATGAGGATATCAAGTGGGGCAAGAAGTTAATGGAGAGATTTTCGCTGGTGTTTTCTGACACGTTGGGGTGTACCAAAGAAGTTCACTCATTGGATAATTCTCAAGAGAACTGCTGCACCTGCTGTGCACAAATTAAGGTCAGTTCCATGTTTAATGAGGAAATCATTTCAACAAGAATTGAACAAGCTACTGGGAGAAAGGATCATTGAGCTGATTGAATCATCTGAATGGTTGGTCCCCCATTGTGGTGGCCCCAAAAGGAAGGAAATAAAATCCGCTTATGTATTTACTTGAGGGACCTCAATAAAAATATATGGGTGGACAGGCAGCCATTACCCAACATCTGGGAGATGGCGAGCATGATGGGTGGTGACATAGTGTTTAGTGTTCTGGATATGTCGGCAGCATACCACCAGGTGAATCTGGATCCGGAATGATGTCCTTTGACTTCTTTTGTTACATCACTAGAGGAAGTACCAATACTGCAGGATGCCAATTGACATGGCATCTGTCTCTGCTGTCTTCCAGATGATCATGCAAACTATTTTTTAGGTTATGCAAAGGGTATTTTGTTTTCAGATATAATTATGGTGGTAGAAAAATCATTTGCTGAACATGATGTTTTCTTGGCAGAAGTTTTGGAAAAAAACAGAAATGCCAACTGAGGAGGGAGCAAGTACATTATTTGGGTCATGAAGTGTCTGCAAAGTTAATAAGATCTAAAAAGAGCATTGAGATGGCTATTGAGGATGTTCCACAACCCACTAACAAGGCACAATTGAAATCTTTTTGGGGACTTGTGGAATATTGCTTGAAATTTGTGTTCAGATTTGCAGATGTGGTGGAACCATCGAGGATGCTGTTAAAGAAAGGAGATGTGTTTGAAGGAAATGTGGAGTGTGAGGTTGGATTTGTCAAGATATATCAATCTCTTGCTCATACAACAGCTTTGGGCCAATTTGACACTTGCAGGAAATCTAAGTTTTTATGGTCATTGTTGTGACCAAATAAAGACAATTGACTGACTGATACGCGCAGAAAGCCCATTGTAACAACAGAGACTAGTAATGTAGGTCTCGGTGCGGTGTTGACCCAGAAGACAAAAGTGGGGATAAGGATTATAGGATTATCGGAATTGCGTTCCGTTGATTACAGGGTGCAGAACAATCCTATTCTGCTATCGAGAAAGAGGCGTTAGCTGTTGTTGGGGAATGAACCACTTAAGGTATTTTAGGGGGGGGGGGTTGCCATTTGTACTTAAAACTGACCACAAACCCTTGGTGCACATTTTCAAGTGTGGTCTTGGTTCAAAAGGGAGTATAACACCCAGGATTTCCAGATGGTTGGCATCTGTGATGGATTACAAATTTGTAATAGAATACTTGAGAGGAAAAAGGAATGTAGTTGCTGACTGCTTGTCAGGGATGCCTGTGAAGAATGGTTCTTTTAGACTGGAGACAGGAACTCAAGTAGTTTGTGTGGGAAGGGAATTTGCCCTCGGTCAGGAGGAGTGGAAAGAAGCTATAGCCAATGACAAGAGGTATGAGAAACTTACAAGGCTCATAATATGTGGTTGGAATGAGAGTGTGAAACAATATATGGTGGTTAAGGACTGCGTAGCATTCAGGGAGATAAGATATTGAGGAGAGATTGCATCGTTACACCTTATGGTTTGAGGGCAAGATTGATTAGGATTGTGTATGAAGGGAGGAACATTACCAAAAGGAGGTTGAGGAAATTCTTCTGGTGGTGGGGAATAGATAAAGGAGTGGAGGATGTGTGAGTGATTGCTATGCTTGCTGCAATAGTGACAAGGTTAAAGTGGCTGAGCAACCACCCTTAGTGTGTATGTAACTTCCAGCTCGGCTGTGGGAGAAACTGGCTGTGGATGTTTTGGGACCTATAGAAATGTTAGAGAGAAAAGCTTGTTTTATTGAAATTTTGGTGGATTACCACAGCAAGTGGTTCATGATTAGATCCATGGAGCCGATTATTACTAGTAATGTCATGATGTTCCTAAAAGAGGTATTATTTGAAGAAGAGTTGGTCACAGATAATGGAGTACAGTTGGTTTCCAGAGCTATCAATGAGTATTTAGCAAAGTTATGTATCAGGCATGACAATGTGGAAATGTTCTAGCCGCAGGCACATGGTTTAGTGGAAAGAGTGAACTGTATCATTATGGAGAGAAAATTGAATTATCTTTGGCAAATGGGTTGGTATTGAGAGATGAATTGGAAAAGCTGGTATGGGCTCATATGGTGACGCCTCATTCTGTGACTGGTGTAGCTCTGTTCATATTTTTGAAGGGCAGTGAGCCTGCAACAAAGGAATCACCCATGTGGTTGCAAGGGAAAGATCAGGTGTAGGTGGATCATGAGAATATGAGTTCTTGAGTGTCTGATTTACAGAAGTATTTCAAACCTAACTATGATAAATGGAAAAGGGTGAAGGATTTGAAAGTGATGTGTGGAAATTGGGTGGCAGTAAGGAAAACAAGTTTTGTGAGAAAGGGCGATAGTTTCTCCAACCCTAGAAGGGTTCAATTGTGAGGTTAGATGATGAGAGAGAGTGGAGTTTTGGGAATCTATGTAAGGTCAGTGGTCCAAGAATTGTGGGGTGAAGACTTATTTGTCTTCATCTAAGGATAATCTCTGTATTCCAAGTGCACTGCACTGTTATATTTTCTTTGTATTCCTGTTGCAATGTTCATATTTTTTCCCTGCATTTGACAAGTGCTCTGTAGACGATTTAATGCCTTTGTAGTAGAAGATGTTTTTATTTGTGTTTTCTTTAGTCATGTATATGAAAAGGGGGGAGATGTGGGAGATACTTTAGAATATAGAATATGCCGTGATGTAGGGGACGATGCTGGTGGAATGGGGAGATATGTAGATTCTAAACTGGATTTGATATTGGAATTCTGTTTGAATCTGCTGTAGGTTACTATTGGTGTACTTGGAACTGGAAAGATAGAGAAAAATAAAAAGAAGTGTGTTCAGTTACCACATACTGGGATGCCAAGTGTGAGGATAGGCAAGTGAGTGGTGGGTAAAATGTTCATGGGGTGGATACTGGTACCGTTCACAGCAGGGATGAGTCATCAATGTGTCTGCTCTGTATTACTGGGCCAAAATTAGGATGAAGATCTGACTGTGGAATAGAGGCCGGTGGCTTTGTAGGGTGAAGGTGGTTTGTTGGTAGGGTGGGGTTGTGTGTGCACTGTGTTGCTCCCCAGTTGACTGAGATGCATGATTTGGCCCAACAGTGTGAGGCTGACCCCTGAGTGGTAGAGCCTCTCTCCTCTGAATGGCCAAGGCATGCCAGCCTGAATCTTCATTTTTGAAACCCTGAGATAGTCCTGATGCAAATTCGCATTGTCTTGTAGATATTTCTCAATGTACTCCAAGACACAGATATATCTCTAAATCAACTTTGAGAGTTGTTCTAGGTGGGCTTCTGTGTTGTGCAGCATCCACCCCATTTCACAAATATGCCACAGCACAAAGGATTGTTGTTAGAAAACCTGATCCTACCAAAGAACATGATTGACCCATACAAACCACCTTTCCTGCATGCATTGAGAGCTGACGGTGGGAGGCTGTAGAGGGATATTGTTAAATGGGGGAAATGTCCTCCTCATCAGATGTTTTCTCACACTCAAAAGATTTAGGACACACTGGAGTTGGGCCTATTGGAGGGCGAAGCATGGAAATCAAAGGAGAGCCTTATTTTAAGAGAGTCCTGCAGTAGCCAGGACAGGTGTCCTTGGCTTTTTAGCTGCTGTATGTAGAATTACAGCCCAAAGGATTTCCATAGGAAGAAGACTGCTAGTCATACTTTAGTCTTTTTGGAGATTGTCTCCTGAAAGGAATTACCAACTGGTTCTTGATCTTCATTTATGGAGGGCACAGAGATGGCTGGTTGTAAGAGGATCAGGTTTTGCATCCATCCTCTGCTCATTGATGGTAGGGAGTCATCTTCATTCTCTTGGGCCCTGTAATTATAATGTTATTAAAGATTGTGTAAAGGCCTAAGCTGGAGTTTTATTATATATCAGTAACAGAAGACACTTTAGCATAGTTATATGATACATTAGGTGATCATACATTCTTAGTTTGTACATAATATTTGGCCATACCTTTGCACTATATTATTGTCTAACCTTATTCTGCCATGGATGCTTTCTTTGTCAATGGACCCCAAGATGTCAACTGCTATACAGAAGAAGTCAGTGGATTTGTGTACCTTACTCAAGCTGCTGTAGAAAAGAGTAAAGATAATCTTCAGACTTGTGTCAATGACACTTTTAACAAGCATAATAAGTGACAAAAATGGCATCATTTGTGAACAATATAGATGTATCATATTTATTTGATTTAGAGAAATGGCTAACAGGACATTTTTTAGAAAAGGCAAATGATATAAATATGTTACAAATGGATCTAGATGGTAGTACATGCATTTTGGTCACATACTTACCTGACTCACTGATGTAGGGGTCTGAATTCCTGTTTGCAGGGTGTAACTTGATGTCATCTTCTGGATGGGGACACCAAAGCCATTGTACCTCTGAAGCTTTGGAGGAAAGCACAGACAGAGTAGGGAAATATGTCTACTCAAATAGATAAGTGTCTAGTAAGATGTTCTTGTAACATGATACTTTAAAATCTACAGATTTCTCTCTCTGTTAACAGCTAGTGGGATAAAGTTGTCAGTTTCAGGCATACCCCTACATGATGTGAGTGGTAGTTATTGTGACCAACAACTTGTTCGCCAATGATTGCGGTAATGGGGACATGGGTGGATAACACAAGACATATATAAATTATGATAGAATGTATTTTGTGACATAAGACTTTATTAAATATATGTTTCGCTATAGATATTTTATTAAGATAAGCTGAACATGCAGTCCATATTATATTATAAAATAATATGTTAAATATCCTAACACTTTTGCAGGGACAGACACACATGGCTATAGAGATTGAAATGTAATCTGGCTTTAGAATTACCAAGATCTGTAAATATTGATAAAACTAAAATCTTATGCTTTTGGAAAAAAATCCACAGTTTTAACTGGTATCTGGGTCATACCAAATTGCCCAGAATGCCAAAGCCCACACATCAGGGTGTGGGTTAAGAAAATGTAACCGTATTTATGGAGATATGTCCCACAAACCATTAATGAAAGCATATAAGGCAATGATACCCCCACAAGTGCAGTACAAAGCTGAAGTCTTGTGCCTAAGTGGGAAGACTAGTTGGGACATTGAGGAAGGGAAATGTCTAAAACCATTGATGTCATTACAGGGCTCCTCTATGATCCTGGCAATCAGATTGGAACTAGGATTGACATCATGGGATCTACAGGTGCAAGTGCCCTTCTAAGATTTTGGAAGAGATTGGGATCTGCGGAAGTCCCGAAAGTAACACAATGATACAAGGAGGAGGCCTTGCATAGTGACTTAAAATGGGCCAATGAGGTCAGAATAAAATTGTTCACAACTTGTAAAAACCTAAATGTGATTCGATCAGTCAACACTCTTGGTAGAAGCTACGAATGAGGAGCTTAGAACAGTAGGGAAGTAAGAATCCAGGCTAGAAGATCTGATGTACTTGAGAAAGAAATGATCAGTTGATTATATGATGAATAGCTGGGAGAATGAAATTTGGTACCACTACCTGGATACACTACCCAACTCAGGCCTTAGAGCCGAAGTGCTCAGATGGAGAATAGGCATGAATCATTAAGTATCACATGTAAATAGAAAAGTAGTAATGGTACAATCTGAAGACAAATGTCTCTGTGGATTGGGTACAAAGTGTGACAATTTACATATCATATTGGACTGTCAAAATTTTTTGCCACAGTGGAAATTGTTTTTACGACCCATCTTTCTAAAATATGGCATAACTGAGCGACTGTTAGCGATCAAACTTCTTACTGACACGCCAAACATCTATATAGCAACTGCTATGGCAAAATATATGAAGGCGATAAAAAGGTCCTTGCTGGAAACAGAAATGGTTAGATAAAAATTAGCCAGGAAGTAAATGCGGGCATTGCTCTAAATAAACATTTTAGGTTGTAGCATCAGTTTTAAGATATATTTTTAGACAGATTTTTTATCATTGAGAATATTACGGGTGCTTTTTATATACGGGAAATTTGTAAGTTGTTGGAGGGAGGCAGGAATTGCCCCCTTAAGGTATTATTGAAAATTGTATTGTATGTTTTAAAATATTTATTTTACTATGTTTTTATGTTGTTTAAAGACCTACAGTCTAAATAAATGTATTTCTAAATTGAACTGAAAACAGTCCATATTATATTGTGATATAATATGTTAAATATCCTAACACTTATGCAGGGACAGACACACATGGCTATAGAAATTGAATTTTAATCTGGCTTTAGAATTACCAAAATCTGCTATCCACCTGCTTTTTGTGGTAAGTCTACCAGTTAGTGTACTGTTTGGAACAGAAGAGGAGGTGGTGGCAGAATGGCTGACAACCCAGGTCCTTAAAAGTAAACGATGAGATGATCACACATTTGAGGTCCATTTAATTACAATATAAGTAAATGTTGAGTACATTTTGTCTCAAATGATATAAAGAAAATAATTAATGGAACAGATGAGCTGCAACAAATTGCAATATACACTTTTTTAGAGGGTGATTGCATTATTGAATGTAGTGTGGCATGCCTATGATAGTAAAATCATTGCATTTAGAAATGTGGCCTGTCTTACTGACACATTAGAGGCTATCTGTTTCAAGCTATTGCTAACAGTGCCCTTGATATACAAGTGTACAAATAATGGTATGCATGAAGATTAATATAGTCAATTTAAACTCTAAAAGAGTGTGGTAAAGCTGTGTGTGAGTGAGATGTGTGATGTTGTGAGGGGGAAGACTGTGTAACATGAATATGGACTTGTAATGTAGTGGAAATAAAGAAATGTTTTGGTTCTCACCTTGTCTGATGGTGGGATTTTCTGCAACAGGCAGGTCATATAGCAGTTGAAGAAAGAATAGTGTCATTAACCTGAGGGTCAGAGACAGGATTCAGCACTGTCTTCAGTATAGCCATTGAAACCTATATCCTGGAAAACATATCCTTCACCTGGTTCCTCTCATCTTGCCCCTTTTTAATGTTGCAGACAGTGCAAATGCCCCCGCCAATTCATTAACAGAGTCTATCAGCTCCAGCAACTGCCTGTTCTGCTCAATTGAGGGTGTCAGGAGGCAGGTCAATAGTTCTCACAAGTGAACTATAACAAAGATAGCTGCAAGTCCTTTCCAGCAAAGTTCCTCTTTATTTTGAGTGGGGTGGGTTCCCTCCTGGAGGCTGTAGCAAGGCTCTTTTGCATTGGGTTCTAGTGCAGTGATGGAGATCTATGTCAACCGACATAAGCCGGAAATCCATTTGTCACTATTTCAATACCTAGAAGCAAATTTATGAAAAAGTGGTGCAGTGCATTTCAGCATCTCACCTTGGTGTCACTGGGAAAGGGCAGGAATGTGTCACATTTAAGGCATATGGCCCATTCCTGATATTTCCCCTTGCACTGTAGCACATTGCCTAGTGCCAACACAGGCACACTTGCACCATGGTTCAAGGGTGCCTGCGTTGGATGCAGGAGTGTTACTGTGCAGGATGGGACACCTTCCTGAAGAAAAACAATCCTGAGAGCCATATGATGAAGAATGAGGAACTAACAAGGAGAAATGAAGATATTTACCTGGGAAGGTGTAGCATTTTGGTGCATTCCCGTGTTTAGAAGGTCTTGCAAATCTGGGAATGCCTGAAAAGCCATGACACGTGCTTGGGAACACCCATGCGATGCCATGGAACACCTTCACAGGGCACAGTAATGCAACACAGTGATTTGCACTTTGTTGCATTACTCCAGATTTTTTGAGCCACTCGGAGCCACACAAAGTGGCTTTGTGTGGCTTCAAAATTCTGCCTTAAGGTTTGTTTCCCTCTTGCAACACATTGCATGGTGTAAGAGCGATGCAAACCAGGCCATAAATATGCCACTTACAGTCTGAACCCTCTGGCGTAAGAGTCTGGAAGCTGTAATCCACCTACTGGAGTACTAGTTCCACCTGCAAATGGAGAATAGCATCCAGGCTAAGATTTTCATTCCGTTTGTGTGGAAAATGGCATGTGCAAAGATCCATGCACATCTGTCTCACTAAATGAACAGAGCGTTATGCAATACAAAAATATCACATTGAAGTAAGGATACAGATAGAACTATAAACTGAGTCCGAGACATGTGTAGAGCCTCATGTTTTATTTCAATCCTAGAGTGAAACAATGAACACTGGTAGTTCCACATCGGGATTTGTGCATCTGTGGACTAAAAACAGTAACGGTGAATGTGAAGTACGAAGGACAAGTCACATAAAACAGATGCTTGCCACAGTGCCTCATACTGGGAATAAACCTGTTTGGAGCTTAGGTTGATCCAACAAAAACAAATGTTTTACAAAGCTCTAAATACCACCTGTTCACTCTTTAAACAACAGAGTTTCTGACTGCTGAATTTATGCTGATCAATTTACCCATTCAGGGTTCGAAATCATAGCCTCTGAAAATCTGCTATTTTTGCCAGCAGCGAGCGTTCAGCCCACTGAGGCCCTCCCTTAGAAGTTGCAATAATGTAAGACAAATCGACCCTTACTTATGCAAACATTGATTAAGAAAAATATCCTTTGTTTCTCAAAGAGAGATGTTTATTGCTAACCCTATTATGCCTGGGTTTGGTTAGGAATAGAAGTGGTACATTGTGCTTCAACAGTGCTGCATTAGAACCCCCCACTGACACATTTGTTTTATGCCGCAAATACAACTAACGGGGAAAGAACAGCCACAGAGAGCAGCCAGGCGCCTGCGCCTGCAGGTGCCTCTGCTAACAAAGTTTGAGTACAAAGGCGGTGTTTCATACATAGTCCTAAACGCAGTTTGAGAGTGACCTTAAAATTACCAGAAGTCAAGATCTGTCAAGAAAAGGTGCCTCCTTTATCTACTTCCAAAATGTCATAATAGCTCCGTTTGTGAACGCAGAGCACAGTTCAAAGGGAGTTAAGCGGCGTGTCAGGAGCAATGATCGACAGAAGGGCCATCATAACAGGGTTCTGTTGACCGCTGACCACAGCTGCATCTGAACTTGACACCTAAGTGCAATTCCTGTGTACCACATGACACTTCAACAAACCTGAAGTGTAAAGTGGCAGCACTTGAAAGTAATTATTAGATTTCGCCCTGGATCTGAAGAGTGCAACACTCATGTTTGTAAAAAAAAAGTTACATTCATAATCGACTTCTTTATAAACGATTTTGACATAAAAGGATGTTATTTAGAAAAATCTGTGTAGGCTGTCAATGATTTTTGAGAGAATGCTTATTTTTATTTTTCTTGATGCCTGCCAGCATTTCTTTTGTTTGTAGGAGAGTTTGGAAACTCCTGCATATTTCTAGCAATACAGTTTGCCAGAGCAGTCTTTTTGATGTTCTTGATGTTATCTGATTTATTTATATTTACAGGAGCATTATACCAATGTTTACCTGTATACATGTACTTGTAAAAAAAGGGCATGATGAAGTCACACTGAGTGGTATTTAAAGAACAATGCAATTAAACTCTGTTGCATAACACAAACCAATATATTTTATTATTGCTATGAGGCGCATAAAATTCTACCAGTATGTCAAATGAATGCTATTTCGAGTCATACAGTGCACAACAGAAGCGTTTAATGTAGGCAACAACTAGTTAGTACAAAATATGTCTCGATCTCTTTAACTTCTACATACTATTTATTTTTATATGACACGTGTAGTCGATCATTTCCCATATATGATTGCAGTGTCACTTAACACATGTCTATGCTCCAACAACGATGCAGCTACCTTCATAGCCCATTTTGGGTTGTGATGATCTATCTCAACATAAATTCATTATACAAAATATTAAAAATTACCTACACACATATATCAAATCAGACTTGCCAGCCATAACACGGTTATTTCTTGGGTGTTTGCAAAAATGTCAAGATTCTGTTAAAATAATAATTCATATCTTTTCCCAGTGCCCATAGATTTCTTTATAAAATTTAAAATTGCACAACAAATCTCTTTTGTGGAAAGTTTTGTAAAAACTCTAGTTCTGCTCAATGTTGTTTGATTTTTGCCTTGCGTAACACCGGTACGAGCTAAGCTGGTCTCGGATGAGAATATATAGTGCAGAGCATTGTCAAGTGGCAGGTGCCTTGAGATCACATATTGTTACAACGGCAGGGTCGAAAATCATGAGACCAGGAATATTGATCTGGGAAAGCTACCTTAAAATGGATTGCGTTCCATCTAAAATAGGTGAGTAAAAGGCGACAGGTTGGGTTCTCAAACCAAGTTAGGTAGGGTTCAGTGAGGGTAGCAGTTACAACCTGGATATAGGCCTCTACGGAATGCGGGCCGCATTTATGTGACTCATTGTGCGGCCAGAATGTCACTTTTTGTGACGTTCCCTGGTGTAGAAGCCTGTTTGATATTTATCAGGCAGAACAAGGCTGCTTTTTTGGGCTTATTGCTGCCTCATAAATATCGGTCCCTTCGTTTTCTGCGTGAAAGGGGCGTGCAATGGGTGTTGCTGGGGACGTTCCGAGCAACATCAATGGCTTTTTGACACTGCCCGAGATTTATTAGAAATCATAAATCTGCGTCAGCGCCAAAAACGTGCGCCTCCCCAGTGGAGGCGTAAGGGAGGCACAATGTGTTGAAATATCTTTATTCCTCCTCGTTTTTCCTCTTTCTAAATGAGCTGCATTCTGCAGCACACATAGAAAGAGGAATTGTGATTATTTTTGTACAGGAAGGTCTCCCTTCCTGTACAAACATAATCATCCCTGCAACGGATGGCACCCTTGCACCATGGTGCAAAGGTGCCTGCATTAGCGCACGCCGGCCCATTGTGTGCTGGCGCAGGGCAATAGGAAAGGAATGCACCGTATTTGATAGATACAGCTAATTCCTGCTCTTTTCTTTTCATAGAGCAGCGCACCAGGAAGGCCTGCAGCGCTGCCCTACGGCAAAACCTCATAAATGAGGCCCTGCATTTTGTGGTCCCAGGCTACTCTCTCAGTCATCTTGATATCACAGAAGCATTTTTTCACTCTCTCTTTTGCATCTTTGCAATTTTTTTGTGCATATTAAAAACCATGGCAAACATCCTGCATTATCTAAGTTTAGGCACTCTTGAATGCATGTTTTTGTCAAGCTTACTTCTGGGGTCATCCAACATTTAGGCCACAACAAAAGAGTGGCCAGTCCACTTAGATCATCTAAAAACTGCAGTCCCAGTTCTTTGTGTAAAATAAAATGTGCCGTTTTTTTGGGAACGGCCAACAGCCTGTGGGTGAAATGATTTTCAACATGTTGTAACTCCTCAACTTTAGTGATCCCCACACACCTGCGCCATTTAAGGTGCCTGAAACACATTTAGATTTCTACAATATTATAAGTTCCGCTACAGCTTTTTGTTTTCATTTTAGATCGAAAGGAAAAAATGCTTTCAATGTTCCTGCTCATCTGTTGGGATTTCATTTGCAAAAGGGATTTCCATGAACAGGATGAACTAAAGGTCACCCCCAAGTAACTGAAATCCCTGACCTTGTCCAGAAAATGTTCACCCATGTTACAACGTCTTATTTTTAAGCCAACAGGACCACAAGTCACACTTTATACGCAGGCCTCGATTCTTAGTATATGTTGATTTCCAACTAGTCATCACCCCTGCTCATGTCGGTGAAAGTTGTAATATAACCACTTGTGGGTTGCGATCGCTCATGCATTTGGGGACAATTTTAAAATCTAAAATAAAATGCATGCCCTCTGAGAAAATAAGTATACAATCTATGGTACTGCCCTCGTGAGAACCAGTAAAACTAGAAATTAGAGTGGAAATTGACTGGTCACAAACTGGAAAAAAAGCAGAAGTAAAAAATAGATCACATCTGTCTAATAATTAATTCATGGCCTCACCCATCCTTGTATGGTACTGCCCTCATGAGTACCAGTAAAAGTAGAAATTAGAGTGGAAATTGACTGGTCACAAACTGGGAAAAAAGCAGAAGTAAAAAATAGATCACATCTGTCTAATAATTAATTCATGGCCTCACCCATCCTTGTATGGTACTGCCCTCATGAGTACCAGTAAAAGTAGAAATTAGAGTGGAAATTGACTGGTCACAAACTGGGAAAAAAGCAGAAGTAAAAAATAGATCACATCTGTCTAATAATTAATTCATGGCCTCACCCATCCTTGTATGGTACTGCCCTCATGAGTACCAGTAAAAGTAGAAATTAGAGTGGAAATTGACTGGTCACAAACTGGGAAAAAAGCAGAAGTAAAAAATAGATCACATCTGTCTAATAATTAATTCATGGCCTCACCCATCCTTGTATGTTTAAAATGGGCCCTACTTAAGGCATCAAAAACAGCACTGCATAAGTGACTATCTTCCACCTGGCAGGCTGCAGTGTCAAAATCTCCTGCCCATATTACCGTGCTATTTCTATTCAATTGTGAGTGGAAGTTATCCAAAAACTCAGGCAACCCATCAATTAAATCAGTCAAGGCGATGTTTAAGCACATTATTATAGAAGTTTGCCAGCAAGATATCAGTCTCCCCGAGATGAGTTAGTAAAAAAAACAAGAAATATGGGGAGGACGATTTATATGTAAATTTAGCTGAAGTGAGGTTTGTGGAAATAAAAGTAGCAAGGCCTCCCTTTGCTCTGCTAGCTATTGCAGGGATGGCAGGTTGAAAAAATGCACTATGTCCATTTAAATTGAAAGGATTAACCAACCATGTTTCCCGAACACATATAGTATCACAAGAGGTCACAAACTTTAACCAGTTAGGACTTTTTAGCTTTTCTTTTGCTCCTGCTATGTTCCAGGAAATGAGGGACAGACCCTCTAGGGTAACGCCAGTTTCTACATCTGCGTTTTTTCATGATTTTAAATCGCCAAGAAGTCAATCATTGAGGGCAAGGTCACTTAAGTGGTCAAAACGATCTAAGACTGGTATATTTGATTGGTGCTGGGCAAAAGCTGGGCGGGTAGTGCCCGGGAGACCTGCGTCTGTCCTGTTTGGTCGTCCAAACAAAGATAACAAGAATTGGACGAAACGAGGGTCCCTAAAATTATCTACTATACAATCACCCCTAGAAGTTTTCTTTGAATTGCCCACCCAGTTTACCCTCCATGCATATAAAATCTAATTATTTATAGGGCCTTGATATCCAGAAATTAAAGACAGCCAATGTGTACTTCTACACATAAGTTCATCAGTGTGTTCACTTTTCCCTGGTGGAAGAGGAGGAACATTTTCTAATGCTAACACATATAGAGTGCATCTGGGATGTAGCAGATTCCCTTCATTCAAACGCGGCATTAGAACAATTCCTTGTCCCAAAGCCCTGGATCTAGAGCTGATGGTAAAATCCTTCTCTATACTTTGACTTGGTCTCAGAAAACATTTTGGCCATGATCCGGTACATCCTTCTGTAGACTCTTTGGAGTCGGCTTTCACCCTAAAATCTGCTTGTTGATGCGGCCCATCAGGTACAGAGTTTACCATCTGATTCATTGTGATTGTAGGGTCCCGGATTTGGGGAGATACAGAGTATGGACCAATGATCTGACCTGGGCCGTGCCAGTATTCCTCAGCGCAGCAGATGGTATTAGTTTTAATGAACAATGAGAGCTTTCTTTCCAGTCTCTTGCAAAAATCTTTTAAGAGTGGCTCTGGTTTAGTAAAGAAAGGCTCTGTAAATTTAACTAAACCCATGCTCATAACATTTTGTGAGGCTAAAGGGGATGGTTAGCCCATCTTACTTTTTACATCTTCGACACACACTTTCATTGTGCTTTGGACCCGCCAATACTCCATTTTTTGGTTTGGCCCCTCTTCTGTTTTTTTGGGAGGGGGGAATAGTTGGTGATGTACCTCCACCAAAATTTGTCTCTCACTGCCATGCACATTGAAGTCTGCATGGAGAGACACAGGGAGATGTGATGGTGAGGAAATGGAGCCAACGTTCTGTTGCAAGGTTGTATGCCGGTTACACACAGCGGTATCACACCTTTGTCCTTCATCCTTATTACTATTCATTAAAGACTTGGGTAGTGACTGTCTCAATCCTTTCCTCTACCTGTTCTAATTATGTGGTTAAAGCCCCCACTACTGATGATAGACATGTGGCAATTGGTTCAAGGGCTCATCCTAGCCAGACTCGACTATAGCAACGCTGTCTACCTCGGTGCACCGGAGTTTACCTTAGCCAAACTCCAACGGGCACAAAACGCCGCGGCAAGGATTATAATGGACCTCCCCCCCAGAGCCTCTGCCAAATCAGCCCTCAAGGCCCTGCACTGGCTCCCTGTCCGCCAACGAGTTGAGTTTAAGGCAATGTGCACCAGTCACAAACTCATTAATGGTGCCGGCCCTGCCGCCCTGAAAGACCTTGTCGCCCCCTACAAAGCCCCTAGGGCACTGCGCTCGGACGACGAGCATTTGGCCATCGTCCCTAAATTTAAGAAGGCTCGGACCGGTGGCCGTCGCTTTTCGGTCAAAGCCTCCTCAGGCTGGAACGCACTGCCTCGCCACTTGCGTCTGGAACCCTGCCACGCCCTCTTCCGGAAAAAACTAAAAACTTTCTTATTCCCCAAATAATCCTCCGGTCCCCCCTCCTCTTGGGATATCACAGTTCTATAGCGCGGGGATGCCTCCGGGTCACCAGGCGCTTTATAAATTTATAAATAAATAAATAAATAAATAAATTGTGGACTTAGATGTGTTGTCTGCTTTAGCAGTACTCAATTTTCGTTTCCCCATATTTCGCACATTTTTGATTTGAAAGAAACTATAAAATATACATATTTTTAAATGACTGACCTTCAGACGAAAGAGATATGGCCCAGCTTGGTCTCTTTCAGCCAATGACAGGCAAAGATTGCCCCGAGCACACGCCTGGGGTTGTTGTAGTCCTCCCCAGACAATGCTGAATCCAAGTGGACTGCTGGAGAACATCCGCACTGCGGGCAGGATACGCACGTATTGTAGTGCTGTGTCAGCCACAGGTAGTGGAGGTTAAGCACGACTGCTTCCTGGGGCCCTGCACTCCCTGGTTGTTGTCGTCCCCCCACACAATACTGAAGAGGAGTAGACTGCCGAATAACACCCGCACAGTGGGGACGATGAACACGCTTTGTAGCGCTGTGTCAGCCACAGGTGGGGAGGTTTAGCAGGACCGCTTCCTGGGGCCCTGCACTCCCTGGTTGTGTTAGTCCTCCCCACAAAATTGTGAATTGGAGTAGACTGATCATCCATGGGGTACAACGCGAAGCCAGTTAGAGCTTGCGCTGCTACATGCTTTCCCCTCGTGGTGGGGGATCTTGTGATTGCCTCTCTTGCTGGCCATATTCAGAATGTCGCAATGAGGAGCAGGTTTATGACACACTGGGGCAGATTTACTGACAATTTTTCTCCAGGTTTGTGTCACAAAAGTGACGCTAATTGTTGCAAACTCTTAATTTGGGATTTACTTTCCAGAGTAAAACTTTCTTAGGCCTGGAAAGTAGCCCTAAAGTAATGTAAAATAACACTAACACTGCTTTGTGTTGCTTTCAACAGGATTTGCAATGGCTGGTATATGTGTGTTCCCATGCTACTGACTGGGTGTTGACACACATCCCTATCTTCCGGCAATGGTAGACAGGGTTTTGCAATGCAACAAAATGCCACCTCCAGGCAGGCATTAAAATGGAGAAATGTTTTTGACTTCTCAAAACTTTTCCAACGTTGCTTCTGGCTCAACTGTAAACGCACACATATAAAGTAGAAAAACAGTTAAAGTTAGTCTTAGCATTGTATTTTGTACGAGCAGAGTTCCCTTCCAATATAATACCTGTTCCAGACAGCATGCGCACAACTTTGCACTATGGTGCAAAGGTTGTGTGTGTGTGTGGTGCTTTGCAGCCTGATTAGGCACCAGCTCTAGGTAGAGAGGTGCCACACAATGTTAGATATGGTGCTTTCTTCCTCTCTTCCTCTCATGCAATACAGTAACTTTGGTTACTGTGCTGTACTACGTTGAGTGATATAGTAGTAAATCTACCCCACAATGTCATGTAGTATATCGTACAGTAGATAGCTGAGGTCCGTCAGATTTAGATGTAGAGCACAGCACATTAAAGGAAGTCTGGAATACATAAGACAGGTTTCTGATAGCAGAGTTGACACAGTTGGAAAGTTGTTACTGCACAAGCGATGGTCGTAGAGTCTAGATTTTGTCATAGGAAGAATTGTTTGTAATAATCTCCCTTATTTTGACCCTGATTACAGGTTTTGAAACATACGGTGGGATATTTAAAACACCCAGTAAATACCATTAGCTCCGGTTGAGGTTAACAAAGTGTGGCAAATACCACCTCTTCTGAGTTTAAAACTTGAAAAATAGGCAAAGCACAAAAAATCAGTATTTGTCACACCAATTTCTGCATCCTTTATTGTTTTTCTGGGCCTTTTCCTCTAATACATTTTGGCACAGTTCATCTGTTTGAATCTGTCATGGGAAAACTGGTCGGGTGTGATAATTAATGATCTATGTGCAAACATTTAGCGTCATGGTTTCAGGCGTCAGAGTCTCTATCCCTGCATGATTCAAGACGTCCGTCATTCACAGGCATAGATCTCACCCTTCCCATTCGTCACAGATAGGAGTGAATGCAAGCTTGTGTGATCTGGTGCCTTGTCCTCAGTAATGGTAAGTGTTATCATGCTAATGTTGTTTTATGTATATTGTGTTGAGACCACTCGCCATGCTAACCTCCCCCACTGTGACACCCCAGGCCCTGGTTGCACCTTGCTGGCCTCTTTAGAAGTGGATCTTCTGTATTTGTTCCCCAGCTAAATTGATTCAAAAGACGAGCAGGGTTTTTGTTCCCTTGTGAAGTTGATCCAAATATCTTATGGGCACTCACTTTAAGTTGGTGAATGTGTGTTATCTGTGCATTTTATTTACCCTGACATTGGCCTTCTTCTATTTTAATGTGTGAGAGTTGCATTCCCCTCTCTGTTAGTATGAGACCCCCATACCTTAGGCCCTCCCTTGCAGCAAACACCAAGTTCCAGCTCTTTTTTTTTACTTACTGGGCTGCAAAGTAACCCTGGCTAAACAGTGGTAGGGGGAAGTTTGTATATGCTTGCTGAACTTTACCACAGAGTATGCATCCCGTAAATAAATATTTTTTTTAAAACTGTAGATAGCTCAGTGAGTTAGACGCTCACCCCATTAGTAATCTGCTGGGTCAGAGAATTGAACCTGTACACTGGGGTAGGGTTACAGTGAAATGACAACCAAAGGTAGCTTAGACACAAGGATCTGCCAGCCAGTAAATGCTTCCTGGGCAAGGACAATGGTTGGTACATCCCCAAAAATTAAAAATGTGAATGACCGCCATAGCCTCACATTCTACCCCAGATGTTAATTAAAGGTATATAGTGAAATAGCAGACGATGACTGAAGCGTTTCCCTCCTTTGAACAACATCAGCTGCTTGTAACACATAGTTAGAAGTAAAAATGACATATGTAAAACATGTAAAAATTACATATGTAAAACATGTTTGCATGTCTGTGAACACGAATGAAGCAAAACCAAAGGAAATGATGGACGGAGTGTTGAACATTGCAAGCACTCACCCCCAGTCAACTGATCTGGGTTTAATCCATCACCGTTCTTTAGCCCACTCTGCCACCCCAGTTCAGACATGGCCATATGCAAATCAGCCTGACCCTGTGCCTCATGGGAACAGTCCAGCCCGAACTGCCAAGCCATGTCTTCCCTGGACCGGAAACAAGCTTCCTAGGACCGGTTTCTGGCATTTCAGCCGTCTTCAGCCAGGTTTGCTTGAATCCAGTGGCAAAGTGAGCAAGGGACTCACGTCTGAGCATACCCTGCCAACTTATGGCGAACAAAGCAAAACCAAAGGAAATGATGGACGGAGTGTTGAACATTGCAAGCACTCACCCCCAGTCAACTGATCTGGGTTTAATCCATCACCGTTCTTTAGCCCACTCTGCCACCCCAGTTCAGACATGGCCATATGCAAATCAGCCTGACCCTGTGCCTTATGGGAACAGTCCAGCCCGAACTGCCAAGCCATGTCTTCCCTGGACCGGAAACAAGCTTCCTAGGACCGGTTTCTGGCATTTCAGCCGTCTTCAGCCAGGCTTGCTTGAATCCAGTGGCAAAGTGAGCAAGGGACTCACGTCTGAGCATACCCTGCCAACTTATGGCGAACAAAGCAAAACCAAAGGAAATGATGGACGGAGTGTTGAACATTGCAAGCACTCACCCCCAGTCAACTGATCTGGGTTTAATCCATCACCGTTCTTTAGCCCACTCTGCCACCCCAGTTCAGACATGGCCATATGCAAATCAGCCTGACCCTGTGCCTCATGGGAACAGTCCAGCCCGAACTGCCAAGCCATGTCTTCCCTGGACCAGAAACAAGCTTCCTAGGACCGGTTTCTGGCATTTCAGCCGTCTTCAGCCAGGCTTGCTTGAATCAAGTGGCAAAGTGAGCAAGGGACTCACGTCTGAGCATACCCTGCCAACTTATGACGAACAAAGCAAAACCAAAGGAAATGATGGACGGAGTGTTGAACATTGCAAGCACTCACCCCCAGTCAACTGATCTGGGTTTAGTCCATCACCGTTCTTTAGCCCACTCTGCCACCCCAGTTCAGACATGGCCATATGCAAATCAGCCTGACCCTGTGCCTCATGGGAACAGTCCAACCCGAACTGCCAAGCCATGTCTTCCCTGGACCGGAAACAAGCTTCCTAGGACCGGTTTCTGGCATTTCAGCCGTCTTCAGCCAGGCTTGCTTGAATCCAGTGGCAAAGTGAGCAAGGGACTCACGTCTGAGCATACCCTGCCAACTTATGGCGAACAAAGCAAAACCAAAGGAAATGATGGACGGAGTGTTGAACATTGCAAGCACTCACCCCCAGTCAACTGATCTGGGTTTAATCCATCACCGTTCTTTAGTCCACTCTGCCACCCCAGTTCAGACATGGCCATATGCAAATCAGCCTGAACCTGTGCCTCATGGGAACAGTCCAGCCCGAACTGCCAAGCCATGTCTTCCCTGGACCGGAAACAAGCTGCCTAGGACCGGTTTCTGGCATTTCAGCCGTCTTCAGCCAGGCTTGCTTGAATCCAGTGGCAAAGTGAGCAAGGGACTCACGTCTGAGCATACCCTGCCGCCTTATGGCGAACAAAGCAATACCAAAGGAAATGATGGATGGAGTGTTGAACATTGCAAGCACTCACCCCCAGTCAACTGATCTGGGTTTAATCCATCACCGTTCTTTAGCCCACTCTGCCACCCCAGTTCAGACATGGCCATATGCAAATCAGCCTGACCCTGTGCCTCATGGGAACAGTCCAGCCCGAACTGCCAAGCCATGTCTTCCCTGGACCGGAAACAAGCTTACTAGGACCGGTTTCTGGCATTTCAGCCGTCTTCAGCCAGGCTTGCTTGAATCCAGTGGCAAAGTGAGCAAGGGACTCACGTCTGAGCATACCCTGCCAACTTATGGCGAACAAAGCAAAACCAAAGGAAATGATGGACGGAGTGTTGAACATTGCAAGCACTCACCCCCAGTCAACTGATCTGGGTTTAATCCATCATCGTTCTTTAGCCCACTCTGCCACCCCAGTTCAGACATGGCCATATGCAAATCAGCCTGACCCTGTGCCTCATGGGAACAGTCCAGCCCGAACTGCCAAGCCATGTCTTCCCTGGACCGGAAACAAGCTTCCTAGGACCGGTTTCTGGCATTTCAGCCGTCTTCAGCCAGGCTTGCTTGAATCCAGTGGCAAAGTGAGCAAGGGACTCATGTCTGAGCATACCCTGCCAACTTATGGCGAACAAAGCAAAACCAAAGGAAATGATGGACAGAGTGTTGAACATTGCAAGCACTCACCCCCAGTCAACTGATCTGGGTTTAATCCATCACCGTTCTTTAGCCCACTCTGCCACCCCAGTTCAGACATGGCCATATGCAAATCAGCCTCACCCTGTGCCTCATGGGAACAGTCCAGCCCGAACTGCCAAGCCATGTCTTCCCTGGACCGGAAACAAGCTTCCTAGGACCGGTTTCTGGCATTTCAGCCGTCTTCAGCCTGGCTTGCTTGAATCCAGTGGCAAAGTGAGCAAGGGACTCACGTCTGAGCATACCCTGCCAACTTATGGTGAACAAAGCAAAACCAAAGGAAATGATGGACGGAGTGTTGAACATTGCAAGCACTCACCCCCAGTCAACTGATCTGGGTTTAATCCATCACCGTTCTTTAGCCCACTCTGCCACCCCAGTTCAGACATGGCCATATACAAATCAGCCTGACCCTGTGCCTCATGGGAACAGTCCAGCCCGAACTGCCAAGCCTGGCTGAAGACGGCTGAAATGCCAGAAACCGGTCCTAGGAAGCTTGTTTCCGGTCCAGGGAAGACATGGCTTGGCAGTTCGGGCTGGACTGTTCCCATGAGGCACAGGGTCAGACTGATTTGCATATGGCCATGTTTGAACTGGGGTGGCAGAGTGGGCTAAAGAACGGTGATGG
The DNA here is from genome assembly GCF_964204655.1 of Triturus cristatus. NCBI lineage: Eukaryota > Metazoa > Chordata > Amphibia > Caudata > Salamandridae > Triturus > Triturus cristatus. The sequence goes on from NC_140592.1 coordinate 1,118,502,028, forward strand.
ATTAAACCCAGATCAGTTGACTGGGAGTGAGTGCTTGCAATGTTCAACAATCCGTCCATCATTTCCTTTGGTTTTTGCTTTGTTCACCATAAGTTGGCAGGGTATGCTCAGACGTGAGTCCCTTGCTCACTTTGCCACTGGATTCAAGCATGCCTGGCTGAAGACGGCTGAAATGCCAGAGACCGGTCCTAGGAAGCTTGTTTCCCATCCAGGGAAGACATGGCTTGGCAGTTCGGGCTGGACTGTTCCCATGAGGCACAGGGTCAGACTGATTTGCATATGGCCATGTTTGAACTGGGGTGGCTGAGTGGGCTAAAGAACGGTGATGGATTAAACCCAGATCAGTTGACTGGGGGTGAGTGCTTGCAATGTTCAACACTCCGTCCATCATTTCCTTTGGTTTTTGCTTTGTTCGCCATAAGTTGGCAGGGTATGCTCAGACGTGAGTCCCTTGCTCACTTTGCCACTGGATTCAAGCAAGCCTGGCTGAAGACGGCTGAAATACCAGAAACCGGTCCTAGGAAGCTTGTTTCCGGTCCAGGGAAGACATGGCTTGCAGTTCGGGCTGGACTGTTCCCATGAGGCACAGGGTCAGACTGATTTGCATATGGCCATGTTTGAACTGGGGTGGCAGAGTGGGCTAAAGAACGGTGATGGATTAAACCCAGATCAGTTGACTGGGGGTGAGTGCTTGCAATGTTCAACACTCCGTCCATCATTTCCTTTGGTTTTGCTTTGTTCGCCATAAGTTGGCAGGGTATGCTCAGACGTGAGTCCCTTGCTCACTTTGCCACTGGATTCAAGCAAGCCTGGCTGAAGACGGCTGAAATGCCAGAAACCGGTCCTAGGAAGCTTGTTTCCGGTTCAGGGAAGACATGGCTTGGCAGTTCGGGCTGGACTGTTCCCATGAGGCACAGGGTCAGGCTGATTTGCATATGGCCATGTCTGAACTGGGGTGGCAGAGTGGGCTAAAGAACGGTGATGGATTAAACCCAGATCAGTTGACTGGGGGTGAGTGCTTGCAATGTTCAACACTCCGTCCATCATTTCCTTTGGTTTTTGCTTTGTTCGCCATAAGTTGGCAGGGTATGCTCAGACGTGAGTCCCTTGCTCACTTTGCCACTGGATTCAAGCAAGCCTGGCTGAAGACGGCTGAAATGCCAGAAACCGGTCCTAGGCAGCTTGTTTCCGGTCCAGGGAAGACATGGCTTGGCAGTTCGGGCTGGACTGTTCCCATGAGGCACAGGGTCAGACTGATTTGCATATGGCCATGTTTGAACTGGGGTGGCAGAGTGGGCTAAAGAACGGTGATGGATTAAACCCAGATCAGTTGACTGGGGGTGAGTGCTTGCAATGTTCAACACTCCGTCCATCATTTCCTTTGGTTTTTGCTTTGTTCGCCATAAGTTGGCAGGTCATGCTCAGATGTGAGTCCCTTGCTCACTTTTCCACTGGATTCAAGCAAGCCTGGCTGAAGACGGCTGAAATGCCAGAAACCGGTCCTAGGAAGCTTGTTTCCGGTCCAGGGAAGACATGGCTTGGCAGTTCGGGCTGGACTGTTCCCATGAGGCACAGGGTCAGACTGATTTGCATATGGCCATGTTTGAACTGGGGTGGCAGAGTGGGCTAAAGAACGGTGATGGATTAAACCCAGATCAGTTGACTGGGGGTGAGTGCTTGCAATGTTCAACACTCCGTCCATCATTTCCTTTGGTTTTTGCTTTGTTCGCCATAAGTTGGCAGGGTATGCTCAGACGTGAGTACCTTGCTCCCTTTGCCACTGGATTCAAGCAAGCCTGGCTGAAGACGGCTGAAATGCCAGAAACCGGTCCTAGGAAGCTTGTTTCCGGTCCAGGGAAGACATGGCTTGGCAGTTCGGGCTGGACTGTTCCCATGAGGCACAGGGTCAGACTGATTTGCATATGGCCATGTTTGAACTGGGGTGGCAGAGTGGGCTAAAGAACGGTGATGGATTAAACCCAGATCAGTTGACTGGGGGTGAGTGCTTGCAATGTTCAACACTCCATCCATCATTTCCTTTGGTTTTTGCTGTGAACACGAATGCACACATATTTTTATTTATGAAACCAGTGTGGCGGCAGTGTAGGGAATAGACAAATATCTGAGTCAAGCGCAAAGGGAGAAATAAATGCTTATAGTAAAAGAAGTAATCTACTATATGGCGATAAAACTGTCCCTATCTTCATGCCCTTCACATTAATGCCAAAAACATGGATTGATTTACAAAATATGAATATTAAATACTTTAGGGCAATGCATGCCAGCAAGTTCCGCTCTTATTCCCCATGTTTTACTTAATTTTGCATTCCTCAAGAGTGTTAGGCATTTCATTATGTTGTGTTTAAGTATTATTTTGGGTGTCTTATCACCCTTGTCTAATTCATACTTTGAGTATTGCCAGGTGTTTATGAGAGTCTTTGATTGAGAGTTCTGGCGCTGAGGATGAAGGCAAAACAAAGTGCCTGTCAGTGGGCTGGCCCCTCTGCAGAGCACACAAAACAATGGTCAGTTGCAATTGAAATTCTATGAAAATGTGTCTGAGTAGGGTACTCAGAGACAGAGCAACCATTTTCTGTCTATAGCTCCACATCCATAAAAGATAACGGGAGACAGCAAATACAATTGTCTGGGCAGTGTCTGACCTTAATATCCTTATTGCAGTTTTAAAGTCTTTCTATAAGTCTTGCTTTCTAATCTGAGCTCATTTACCTTTGATCCAGATGGAATGTTGAGAAGAAACATATCAAAACTGATAGATGCCACTGTTCTGTTCACTTCCACTAAGCTGATTGTAAACCACTCATCACAAATATAAGGATCACAAGCATTTAGCACAAGAAAGAATGGATTCATCTTATCCAATGGAATGGACTCATCTTATCCCTCAGGAAGGGGCATAAATATAAGACTGACCATCAAAACTGATGTCCATTACTGCGCTATTCACCATCACTAACTGTTCATGATTGCCATCCAAAACTCAAAAAATCTGATTTGATATAATCTAGTGAAAACATTGATGAAGCCTGTTACACTCATTTCTCAATTTTTGTGTTTACTTTTGTAGCAGTATATTAATTAGGAACATCTGGTTTTTCAGCTATTTTGTGACCCAACCCCACGTAACACGGGTCACCTGGTCATTTTGAGTTCAGATTCTCATTAACAGGCAAAGCTGCTGGAGGGCTGAACCACCAGGCACCACCAGGCTGAGTTCAGGGGACGAGGAAATGTGGATTGAATAAACTTTGTCCTTAATATAGGCATGAGGTCAATGATCAGTCATTATCATTGCACAAAAGATGGCTGGCAATGGGTATCACAGGTGGTAAAATGGACAGAGTTCAACAAACTTAACAAAGGTCTTGGTGCTGCAGGTGAGAGGTGAGCATGATTGTCAAGCAGAGTTTCTAATCAAATGGGTGTGTGTTAGACCTGGCTTATCTTTTTCTTTTTGGCCTCCTGTTTTTGACCCTGTTTCTGTTGGTTTTATGACTCTGGGCACTCTACCACTGCTGATCAGTACTAAAGTACATATGCTCTATGTGTAAATTATTATTATGGAATGCTGTTTCTATGATTGGCTTATTTAATTTACTACTAAGTCCCTACTACAGTGCACTGTGTGTACCAAATGCTGATAGGGGGCCTGCAGCACTGATTGTACCACCCACACAAGCAGCCTTGCAAAAGGTTCTCAGACCTGCCACTGCAGTGTGTGCGCGCAGTCCCTACTGCCATGTCGACCTCTCAAGTGCACCCACTTACCAGGCACTAACCTTCCCTTTTATGACATGTGAGGTACCCCTAAGGTAGGCCCAAGGTACCCCTGTGGGCAGGGTGCAGTGTATATGAAAGGTAGGGCATGTCCTGGTGTGTCTGACATGTCCTGATAGTGAACTACAGTGCAATTCGGTTTTCACTATGGAAAGTCTCTCTGTCCCGTAGGATTGAATGGGAGTTTATTTATAACATCTTATATGTATAACTTCCCATTGGGAAAAAGATTGAAGGATTATGGTTTGTGTGGCTGAACTCAGAATATAAAAATGCATCTTTTAGTAAAGATGAGTTTTATATTGTGCTTGAAACTACCACTTTTAGAAAGTTAGATATTTTCTTGCTTAGCCATCCTGTGTGCCTCTCCTGGTTTGTGGATTGACTGTCTGGCTTTGGAGTGACAGGGGGTGGGGATGTGCATTCACTGTAGACAGCCACTGGCGGCGTTGATGTGTATCCTGCTTTTCCTGGATGAGTTAGGGCTGGGCTGAATAGACCTGGGCTGCATGCAGAGTAGGGGGAGGAGATTTCCTTGCACCTGAATGGGCCTTGTCTGCCTTACACAATGTTGTCTCGACCTCCTGCCGGGAAGCTGGGCCAGAGAGGACAGAGCTGGTTTTGACCGAGCAAAGAGCCTCTCTGCCACAAGAGAACAAAGAGAAATGGAACATAAATATTGGGGCCCAGACCCCAGAACTTTAGAATACTTCTGGACTCAAGTGGAACCTCTGCCAAGGAGAAGAGTTGGGAAAGCTGAAGGAGAAGTACTGCCCCTTTGCTGTGTGCTGTCTGGGGTTGGCCTGCAGCGGCTGTTTCTGCCAAGGGGAGGACAAATACTTTGCCGTGTGCTATGTATCCTGCTTGAAGAAGATCTCCAAGAGCTTGAAGTAGAGCTTGCCTCCTGTTCTGAAGTCTCAGGGACACAAAGACTTCACCACTAGCTCCCCTGAAGTTCCTTACTGGGAGTTCTGACCTGGGAAGAGTTCCCTGTTACTGTGTTGGGCCTCTGGAGTTTGTGCCTGCTGCTGGGGACTGGAAAAGAGAAGCAACTTAAGAAGTGTGATGCATCCGCACGTGTTTCCGACACATCACCGCGGTGTAGGAAGAATTTCCACACATCGCCATCGTGCTGCTGAAGAAGCCGATGCAACGCCTGCCCGCGGCTGGAGAAATCACTGCATGCCGAATCCCTTGTATTGATCTCCGAAGTCCTAGATCATCACACTGATTCCGATGCAGGCCCTGCTGTGTGGCTGCAAGGACCGACGCATCATGGGACCGTGGCTGGAGAGACCAACGCAGCTCCGTTGCCACTGACTGCCGCTGCATGTAGAATCGATGCATCCCCGATCCCCAAGCATCGCACTGGGGTGGCAAGTCTACTCCAGGAAAGCAGTAAGAAACCGACTCATCACCTCCCTCACAGTAAGAAACCAATGCATCACCTCCCCTTCAGTAAGGAACCGAAGCATCACCTCCCCTGCATGGTAGTAAAGAACTGACGCATCACCTCCCCTGGGCATAAGGAACTGATGCATCGCCTTCCCTGCAGCCGTTTGTTCTTTCTGATTTTGACGCATCCAAGGTATTTTGATTTGAAAGCGTTGCATCTATGGTTTGCTATGGACAGAACTGTTTTTACGTTTTAAAAATCAAATTTTTAAATACTGTATTATGGATTTTTGTCGTTATGGTCTTGTTTGGTTTAGATAAAGATTACTTATTTTTCTAAACTTGTGTGGTGTCCATTTGTAGTGTTTTCATGGTAGTACTGTATTTTTGCAAAAATGCTTTACACACTGCCTATCAGATAAGCCTGTCTACTCATCGCAAGCTGCAAAGGTGGTGAGCAGGGGTTATTTTAGAAGTGTTTCCCCCTTACCCTGACTAGGAAGAAGGATCCCTACTTGGACAAAGGTACCAACTAGAGATCCTCATTTCTAACAGTGTACATGCACTTGAAGAATAAAGAGCCGTCCTCTTCTCATCTCTGGTTTGGAGTAGAGAAGAATTATTAGTGCCCTGCACTCACTGAAAAGATGGTGGCTTCCAAACAGACTAGAGAGCTGCAAGGTAGGAAATTGACCTTCACAAGGCTTTTGAGTACTTAGTTCTAGCCATAAGGAGATGAGAAACTCTCAGCTCCAGTGTCCATCATACAACTAATTAGGATCCACACACTTCTTGTGATGATATAATGTTGTAATTATTCTTTATTGTCGGATTAATAAAAATAATTACAAAAAACACTGATACCATATGTGCACATCGATTCATTAAGCATATTAACAATAAAATATGTCGGCGAGCTAAAAACCATTAGAAATTCCATAAAACTCTTTCTTATTATGCAACAGAGAGTAAAAAAGGAATATTGCACTCCACAATGGTCTATGAAGATTTTAAGTCTGAGTACAGCATATTATCAGTTAAAAGAATACATTTGGCAAATTGGCTAATTAAACAAGTTGATCTCCCAGATAAACAAAGGATTATAGCTTGGCTGCATGTTCTCACTCCATAAATGACGAAAAACGGTTTCAGCAAAGTTTGCAGTGCTTGAAGTAGGTATGTGCAGACACACACTATATGCATTAGAGAATGTTTAGAGAAACCACAGAGTCTAGAACTATTTCCTGACCATTGTTGTATTCTTTAAGAAAAACTTTATTGATCTGTAAACCACGTTTTGGGTTATCTATAATGAGTATAGTGCACAAATAGGCATTGTAGGACGAAGGTCGCTAATGCTGTAATCGTCTGTGTGTGAAACATTTTTAACGGGTTGATTCTCATTATTCCTTTTAGGAAAGAAGATAAAGCGATAGTACCTAAGCAAAAACCTTGCTGGTCTGGTAGGGTGGCTTCAGCCACACACTTAATCTTTATGATAACATCATACATTTCACACAGTTTCCTTTTACACTATTTTTTCACTAAATAAATCCTGCAGTAGCCTTAAATACCATCGAAATTAGGTCCTGAAGAAAGCCGGGTCAGCTGACCCTGATGGCTGAAAAATGTTGACCTCATGAGACCAAGACAGGAGATAGTCAGAGTTGTTTATGACTATTTTGGTTTTAGATATGACACCTGGTCAATTTTGAATAAACATATTTTTTGACCACGTAATCATTTTTTAAGCACTTTCACGTTAGAGCACTGCATTTGTTGTTTTTTTGAGTCTCCTGCGGCACTCCTCACTGTGGCAGGAGATTTTTCGATCCTGGGATCTTTGACTAGGGTGCACAGCAGGGCCGGCTGGCTCAAATTAGCTGGCCTAGACCTTGATCCCTGAGAGTCTCAGATGACGAAGCTCCGCCAACAAGGGTGGGCTGATGGACTCTTAATCTTCTAGCTCAGTGATGTATTAACTATTTGAAGAGGTTCACACGGTTTTTACAGCATCACGCGGCCTTTATTGTTGGACTTTAAACCTTCCGTTAGTGTAGTTCATTGTTGTATCCATCTTGGGGTGCTGTCCTTTTTTGGGTATCTACTGAATCTTAACTTGAGAAATAAATTCCTTACAAAAGGTTATGAGTGAACCAGTAAATAGGTTTGAATGTCAAGTTTCTCAAACGTATTACTAACAGTCCAGGCATGCCTTTTACTGCTAAAGCCTCTTTATCCAGGATAGAAGATAAAAGATTTGATGATCGATTTAATAGGAACTTAAAAGAGGTTTTATTTACATCCAAATGACTGAAAGGCTAAAGGTTAAAAGTATGTAGGCTCTCTGATAAATAAGATCTCCAAACACTTGTAAAATCATATTTTGTGAGTTCTTGCCAACACAAATTTGCAAGAGTGCCAGGGTAAGATAAAAACAAGGATGGAATCTTTTAAAAAGCAGATTGGGGGTGTGGCCAAGATGGTGGCATGAGCAGACTTGCCCACTAGTCGTTTCTTCCTCGCCTCATCTTTAGCCTACATATAGAGCCTCATCCACCGCGATGGTCTCCCCACGGAGCTGCACGGGAAAGCACCTACCTGATAAGGAGTGCAGGAGACCCTATGGGCCTGGACTGGGGCTGAACACAGGAGCAGGGCTCATACACATGCGGCTCCTGTAGCGGGTCGCGAACAGCGAAGCACGCACCATTCCGATGCTGCAGCCTGCTTTGGGTGGAACATTTCCTGACTGGACCCTGTGCTGTGGTGTGGCTGGGGGGGGCAGTGGAGCCTGCCAGGAGGAGTCTGGAGATTGGCTGCTGCACCCAGGGCGTGTGGGCAACGGAGCCCTCCAGGAGGAGTCCAGAGACCGACTGCTGTGTCAGAGGCCTGCCCCAGGCCTTTTTGTCCTGGTAGGGGCTGCACCTGTCATTGGCATGGAAAGAGTACCTAATCGGCTGGAGGCCCCGCCCCTGGGGCCCTAAGGGCCACTCTTGCAGAGTGGAGCCCTGCATGAGGAGCTTGGATACCAGCTGCCACGCTAAAACTTGATTGCAGCCTGGGAGGCCTGGTGCAAAATGCGCCGGATGCTGGCATGAGTGGGGACAGCGGATGCAGCCTGAGGGGCTGGAGCCCCTAACCCCTGGTGCCCATAGGGCTGTATCGAAGGAGGCAGATGGTGATTTCCCCGGGTGGCAGAGCACACTCGAGAGGCACCTGAATTGAATGAAGATCCCTCAGGTAGGTGGGGGGTGAGGCTTACCCCCTCTTCTTTGATTCTTGGAGGGGGTCCTAGGCTCCCCTGGAGCAGGCAACCACCCTAGAGGGACGAGTTGAGCATCTATTCCTGTTTGCCCCTTTGGGGGTGGAACACTTAAGGCCTGCCTGGGTGAAAAGGGCAGTGCACATGGCAAGGCCTTGGTGGGACTCGAGTTGACTGAACAGCACCCTAAATTTCACCCGGAATGCTCCTAGAGACTTTGGCTTCTGGTCTGGGTGGCCCTGCAGAGCCGGGGTTCCCCCTCTGAATGTTAGCTTTGAGGCGGACAGGACACATGGACCCCGATGTGAGGACACTGGCCTTCCACCCCAGTGAAGGAAAGCTGGGGCCTGCTCTCTTTGGGGCTACTACAGGGCCTTGCCTGATGCAGTGGGTATACCTGAATATCTCTACGACCGACCGGTGAGATAGAAGCCTAGGACTGCCACTTCCTGTCCTCTCCATTTGGCCTACCAGCTGGCATGGTAACAGTGGAGATGCTATGGTGAATCAGAGACTGGCGGAGGTGTGAACAGGCCTGGTTCTCGGATGTGCAAGAGACGCCTCTGCTTCCCCAATTGATTTAATGCTGGTGATCCTTTGGGAGCACTGGTGGAACACCAGGGCTCTCACTTCAATACTCCCCCAAGGCTGGTGACTGATGCCCCTTGGCACTGACTAAGTGCGTGGGATGCTTACACTTGTGGTGGAGCCCTCCCCGGATGTAGCCTATGACGCCATGGCCTCGGCTAAGTACAAGAAAGTTCGCACTCTACATGACTTGCTCCTCAAGCCCTCTGGGGAGATCCCCGGTGAGAAATCTGGACCGGCCAATTCGAGATATGGGGGTGGTGGAGAGGACCCTGAGAGCCCCGTAACCCGTAAATTCCTGGAATCCCCATTTGACTCTCTGCGAGAGGACTTGCAAGCGTTGAAGAAGGACCTCTCCTCGAAACTGAGAAAGGTACAAAGAGATGTTGATAAGGTAGAGGAACAGGTGGCTGCACTAGAGAACAGCTTCACGGCAAGAGATTAGGAAATTGAGAGCCTTCAGCAAGAGGTAATCCGTCTCCAAGAACTGCAGGCACATGCCGAATACCTCGAAAACAGGTCCAGGAGGAATAACATTTGTATCATGGGGGTTCCAACTGCTGCTGAAGGCTCGGATTTGGAGGAGTATGTAAATGCCTTGTTCCACTGGATCTTGGCCTCCACAATGGAGGGGATAATAAAATGCGAATAATGCATCGAGTGGGTCCACCGAGCGAGGTGAAGCAACCTCCAGCTGGCGTCTTGGTCTGTGTCTATGATTTTAAAGCCAAAGAATCAATCCTCCATAGGGCTTGTGATGCTCAACCGCTGCTATTCCTGGAACATACACCCCAGCTCTACCAAGAGTTAGCAATGATCACCCTACAGAAAGGAAAGGCATTTCGCCCTGTCATGGCTCACTTGAGAAACACTGGCACTCCGTAGTCCTGGGGCCATCCCTTTCACCTCATATTTTGATTCGAGGGCAAGACCTATCAGCTACGATCATTGTCAGAAGCATGTAAAGTCCTAAACATCCACCTTGCTTTACCGGATTCCCAGCCCGCCTCAACATGCGACCGCCCTGTTGGAAGGAACCGGAGAAGGACGCACCACAAATCCACCCTGGAGGGCCACCACCCTGACTTGGACACCATAGTAAGAGAGCAAACAGCTGTTCTTCACTCCCTGTCAGGAGACGGGGTGGACAACTCCAGATCTTCTCTCTGAAGGGACAATGTGATGATCTAATGTGGTGGATGGTTTGCAGCAGGCAGGGGCGGGTGATAGTGATTAAGAGGTTGTCGTTGATGACTATGCCTAAGGTTGTCACCCCCACTACCATGTTTCCAATTTTGTTGGACTGTCTACCACTATTCTCTGTTTATTTTTTCTTGTTGGGGTTTGGGTATTTTTTGAAGGAACTTCCTTCCAACACACACTCTCACTTACATAAGGAGTATACAGGGTGGTGGGGTTACACCATGAGGCATGCTGGCTTGCTGGACCCTTTTGTCTATCCTGGCAGATGAGAAGGCTTGATAGTTCTTCATTTTCTTATGAAGGAGATTAAACTGTTGAGCCTCAATATTAGACGCCTTAATAATCCAACAAAGAGATCAGACATTCTCTCATTGCTCGAAAACACGAATGGGGACATATGCCGCTTAAGGGAAACTCACCTGCTTTCAAAATATGTTCATAGGATGCAAGCTTGTAAATTCCCACAGCAATACTGGTCTTCTGGGGCTGCAAAAAGAGGTGGGGTAGTCATCCTCTTCTCTAAACTATTCCCTGGGACAGTGCTGGGAACGATAGTAGAGATTAAGGGAAGACTCTTATCTCTCAGTCTGCAGATAGGCTCTTATAATTTCACTCTAACTACAGTCTATGTGCCTAACGAGCGCAAGGAATCCTTCCTGATTGATTCCATGGCCAAGGTCCTCCAATCTCTGGATGCAGCAGTGGTTGTAGGGGCCAACCTTGATTTAGTGATGGAATCGCAGATGAACCACTCCGGGGATAGATCCAGTCAGACTGGAGCTTTTTTGCCCAAAGGTCTCGGTTGGCTTTCTGACTGTGGCTTGCGTGACCTGTGGTGCTTGCACCACCCTTGGGATAGAGACTATACCTTCTACTCCACAGCTCATAAGACGTGCGCCCAAATCAACCATTTCTTGGCTTCCCCCTCTGTACTGGACTACATCTTGGACACTACTATTGAGCCTCAATCACTTTCCGATCACATGCCTATCACTCTGACCCTGTGCATGCCTCCCTCTCTCACCCTCGTAGCACCCTTGATGATGGTTTCTTGACACTATGCTTCAGTCACCCACAACAGTGAGTGCACTCCGAAAAGTCCTTCAGGATTATTTGGCCCTTAACGATAGGGGGTCGACTGCTTTAATGCATGTATGAGAAGCTCTGAAACTAGTTGCACATGAGAATTTCATTGCGCATCTGACAGTTAAAAACCACAGGCGAAGTGATAAGAGAATGGCACTTGAAAAGAGAGTCTCTGAGCCGGAGGTCATTCATAAACAAACGGGCGCACCTCGGGTGTGGAGAGAGTTGGAAAAGGAGCGCCTGCAGTTAAGGCGCTTAGAGCTAGATTGACCTGAATACACTATGCTGCACCTCAAACACAAATTCTATATAAGTGGTAACTGGGGCGGCCGAATGTTGGCACGCCGACTGCGTAGCAAACAATACACAGATTTGGTTAGGTCGATTATGACGGATTTTGGGAGGGAAGTAAAGGATGCAGAAGGTTTTGCCACTGCTTTTCAGGCATTCTATGCAACTCTGTAATCTGCAGTGGATGGCCCATCTGTCAATTGCCAGGACTACCTTAGTAGTATAGCCCTCGCTCCACTCCCTCCGGGCAAAACTGAGGCCTAAGATTGGCCAATTAGCATGGAGGAGGTGATTTTGGCTATTGCCCGATTGAAACCTCTGAAATTCCCAGGCCCATGCTTTAGTGCAGCGTTCTAAAAGGCTTTCTGCTCTGAACTGGCACCCTTGCTCACATGACTTTTTAATTCCTTTTCCGATTCTGGCACTCTTTCGGAATCCAGTCTAAAGGCATCCATTTCAAACCCGGGAAAGACCCTGCCCAATGTAGGTCTTATAGACTCATATCATTGCTGAACATAGCATCTTGGCCCATCGCCTCAATCCCCTTATGCCAGGGCTTATTGACCCAGACGAAGCTGGCTTTATCCCTTCCCGCCAATGTGGCAATAACACAAAACGTATTTGTCATCTCATAGACAAGGCGCACAGGTCATGTAAGGAGGTACTTCTGCTTTCTATTGATGCAGAGAAAGCATTTGACCGGTTTTATTGGCCCTACCTTTTTAAGACCATGAGGCGGTTCTGCATTGGGGAGAGATTTGAGCGGTGGGTTCAATGTATTTTTAGTGCTCCCTGTGCAGCGATTAGAGTCAATGGACTCCGATCCCGTGGCTTTTCTATCCAGCTGAGCACCCGTCAGGGCTGCCCGCTCTCCCACTTCTGTTTGCACTCTACATGGACCCTCTAGCCCAAAGGCTACGGGATAACCCAGCAGCGTCCGGAATCCCATTTGGCTCTGCTAACCATTTGGTCAGTTTATACGCCGATTATGTTATCTTTTCGGTAACACAACCCCTAACTTCGCTGCCGGCCATTATATAGGAGCTATAGACATTTGGGTCAATATCAGGCTTTTGAGTAAACATGCAAAAGTCCCAAATTTTAAATCTTATGGTAACTCAATTTTATTTTCGTATTAAGTGTAAGTCGTAATCAGTTGATGGGGGAGAGGAGTTGGCCTAACTGCTAGGGCGTCGACCTTGAATCTGGTGAACTGGGTTCGAGTCTCGGCAATGACGCTGAACATCCTGTGATTCTGGGCAAATCACTTAATCTCCCTGTGCCTAACAAAAATTAATGTGTCCTCATGTAATGCAACTGGTGCTATGGAAAGTGTTCTGTTACCCGATTCGGGTCAAGTTTACGCTAAATAAAATTCTGTAAAATAAATAAAAAAAATACAGATGTCACATCAGTTAGGTTGACATCTATGCTGCCATTTTAATTAGAAGGACGCCATATTTTGATGCAATTGAAACTGTTACTTGCGTACTTTAAACTGTATTTTGCTCATTTACGAGAAATGGTCCTTTGTAAGTTTTGTTTCTTCAATGCCCATGTTAGCTCGTTAGCACATGCCTTTCCTCTTAGATCAAGGCCTTCTCCCACGTGTCTAGAGGTGAGGATAGGCCAGACAACCTTGAAATGTAGATAGCTTGTACCAGGCTGAGGAATCAAGACTTATGTTCTGTACCCCCATTGTATTATGACACCCACTAGTGTTTTTCCATGGTAGGCGGGTCTTTGTGGACTCCGCAACATACATAATGTAGCTATATGCTTGTTAAGGTCAGTCCCTCATCAGCCATCATAGGAGGCTGGTCTGATTGAAGTCCACTGCAGTGTATTCTGTAAATAAACTAGTTTGATTGTATTCTCTAATGCGTCATCGACTCTTCATTCTTGGAAGGCTAGACGAGGTCGAGAGTGACCCGGGTGACCATAATTGGGTCACTTCCTGCAGTTGGCCCCGAACAGGGACCCACAGGTGACCCGTCTCGCCCATAGCCGGGTTGTAGAAGTTGGGGTTCGTCTGGTTGGATGGGTGGATCGGGAATCCCCACACGATCGAGCCTGGTTCTCGCAGCTGCCCCGCCTGTCTGATCAGACGGCTCCTCGTCTAGCGGTCACCCTTGACTGTGGTCATGGAAAGGCGAAACCCTTGGATCTGACGTTTGGTCCGAAGTGTTGGCAGTGGAGAATAGTCTTGTCTGACCTGTGTGCACCGGGTGAGTTCATTTTGAATTCCTGGTAAGTGCAGCGCCGTCTTGGTTAATTTGGTAGGTCTGCGGACCCTTGTGATACAGAGGGTTGTTGAACGTTCTGCCAGGCCACATGTTGAATTCGGCTTATTACTAAAAAGGCCTGGGGCTAGAGCCTAACTTGTCTTGGTGCAGTCTGAGGACTGACTTGTCTTGGCAGAGTCTGCAGACTGTTTTTGAGAGCTCTTTGTGTGTGTTTCGTTTGTGTGTGTGTTGATTGAGTGAATATGTGGATGTGCCTGATGCCAGGATGCCTTGTTGGAGTAAAGTGTGGTGTTTGGGGTGCCGATGCTGCTCTGCAGAACATCGCCTGGAAGAGCGGCAGCCTACACCCCAGGAAGGTACTCCAAATTTTGATATGTATGTGAAGCATGGTATTGGCCCTATTATGTTTTGTACATTGTGGCACAAGTATACAAGGGACAATACTGAGCTTCAGTGGCCACTGGATGGTACCTTTGATGAACAAAAATGTAATTACTTACAGGATAAACTATTTGCTAGAAGAAGTCGGCAGTCAATGTTTGATACTTTATAGGTATGGCAGAAGGAAGCTAAGCAGAGGCGTATACGTGCTGAAAAGGAGTCTAGGAACAAGGCAATGCAAACGGTGGTGCAGAAAGCAGTAGCTTATGATAATGAAAGAACAGATAAGGGTATTGAGTGTGCATATAGGACATTTTGATTACAGGTTGATAGGTCCTATGTTGTTTGAGAGGAAGAGGATTCTTTTGTGGACGATTTGCTGGAAACTCATCCCCCACCTCCCTATGCCACACAAAGAATATACCCTGCTGTTCAGCCATCTCAGTCTGCAGCTGTTCCCTCTTCTTCCCCTGATCCCTCCGCAGCCTCAACAGCTTCGGCTCCGGCCGTATCTGTCTTTCCTTTGGTTTTGCAAATTACGAGTACAGTTATTGTTGGCACCCCCATAGTGTCAGCTGCTTCAGTTTCAGTTTCTTCTCCTTCTCTTACACCTACCACACAGCCATTGTTGACACTGTCACCTGCGTCGGCATCTGTCGTGTTCCCCCTGACCATGTCACCCACGGTATTGAGTAGTGTTGGGACGCCAGTGCGAGTGTCGGATGGAGGAAATTGGGCAGAGGCACCGGAGCGATTAGATCGGGCAATGATTTGATCTGATGTGGGTGAAGAAGAGAAGAGGATGGTTGCAACTCAGGCAGCACAGTGGGCAATGTGATTTATGGTTTGGAGGATATATGGAGTGTGATCAAGGATTTTGATTCGTTTGTGCAACAACATGCCCTTCAGCACATGTTGAATACATTGATTGGTCTGTGGGAACAGTGTATTGGGGGTAAAGCTCCGCAAATTGTTTATGATATTCAAGATTGTGTATTTTCTGCTGGTATGGATCCTGCGAAAGTTCACTGTAACGTTGGGACTTACTCAGTTATCGGGCAAAATGATATCATTGCAATCCGATTCCAGTATCCCAGTTCCCAAAGAGGGAAGTGCATCCCATTCAGCACCCTGAGATTCCAGAGCAGCGTAATGTGTCAAATGTTGTTACTCACCAACGGGTAGAGGCTCGCTTCCAGGAGTAGTGGGTTTATACCCCGTGGAAGAGAAGTGAGGTACTTGCTCTTAAGAGTCAATTACCGTATCCCAGAAAAAAAGAATTAACAGAGGCTGCCTCCTCGTCAGTTATGAGGCTAGCAGATATTGAGATCTTTTTTGGGTTGTTAGTGCTGGTAGATATATGGAGACAGGTGCATACACAGGATCACAAAGTGGAATTGGGTTGTACATGGGATGAGATTAATGCGTGGGATAAGGAACGGAAGCCTGGCAACAAACCTAGAGCTGAGATATTGACTTTACCAAATCGTATTATTACATACATGCATTCTCTTATTCCACCCAGGCGAGTAGATTGGGATAAGTTGACGGCATGTCACCAGAAGAAAGAAGAGAGTCTGTCTGATTTTTTTACTTGGTTTGAAGGGGAGTTTTGGGATTTTAGTGGACAGGATCTGTCAGTGGAAGGTGGGGTTCGTTTGTTTGTTAACAGGTTTGTTACATATTTACTTTGTGAGATTGCAGCTTGGTTGCAAGCCTCTGAGAGTACATGGACCACTTCCTCCCCTTCAGTAATATTGAGCATGGCCCAATATTATGAACATCGTGAAAATGAGGAGAAGGATAAGGTGGAGAAAAAGAGTAAGGATTTAAAGACGAAGGTGTTGTTGCAGCAAGTTGCAAGGGGATCAGGCAGGGGTAGGGGTCCTAGTCCATCTCAGAGGTCCCAAGGTGCAGGAAGGGGTGGTGTGCTGCTGGGGCTGAATCAGTGTACGTATTGTAAAAAGGAGGGACACTGGCGAAGTGAGTGCCCAGACCTGCTGCACAAAGTCGCAGTGCCGAGAGGCAAGGGGTAGAATGGCAGGGGTCACCGTGAGAGTAGCCGAGGTGAGACTCAAGGGGATGCATCCTCAGGGTGTCGGTCTAATCAGAATTATTTTGACGATCCCCGAGGCAGACAGTATTACCATGATGATTATGATATTTATGATGTGACAGGGATGTCCTATAGCTAGGACAGCAAGGGACAGTGTAAGGGACCCGTCCGGATTCCTGTAGATCTGCGTGGTCCTTATGTCACAGCAGACCTACATGGTTTGACGAAGATATTTTTGGTGGAATCAGGTGCAATGAATAGCTCTGTTTCTCATTCACTGGCCCCTGGGGCCGCCCTATCTGGCTGCAATAATGTCTCTGTAGGGTTTTCAGGCATACCGATTGTGAGCCCCATCTCCAAACCTTTAGCTTTGAGTGTTGGTCCTTTTACGGTAGATTCTCAGTTTTTGTTGCGGTGAAAATTTATTAGGATTGGATTTGTTAGAGAAGTTATGTGCTACTATTTATTGCTCCCCAGACGGTGTTTATATGACTTTTTGACCTAATGTGGATGGCGCGAGACAGTGTTTTTCAAAGGATGATCCACTTCCTGCTGAGTTTCAGGATGTCCCATCTTCTTTGTGGGCGACAGGGGACACTGATGTTGGGTTATTACAGATACCACCCATTTCTATCAAGATCAAGGATAATGCTGTGCTTCCTCGCATTCCTCAATACAAAATATCGCAAGCTGGGGAACAGGTTCTGATGTGGATTATACAGGATTTGATTAAGTTGGGATGGTGGAGGAGACAGTAGCGAATGTGTGTAATAGCTCCATTCTTCCTATTCTTAAAACGGCCCCCGTGGATTCCTCTGATGCATACTCTGATGTTTATTGGTTTGTAATTGATTTACGGGAAGTTAATAAAATAGTTATTCCCCAGTTTCAGGTGGTTCTTGATATAACAGTCCTTCTCACAATGATCCCTTCTTCGGCAAAATATTTCTCTGTGATAAATTTGAAGAATGCTTTCTTTAGTATTCCTGTCCACCCTTATAGCCGCTATCTATTCGGTTTTGCTTTAGCTGGAAACAGCTTCCAATTCTGTAGAGTTCCTCAAGGGTATACAGAAAGTCCTAGTATTTATAGTCAGGCTTTAAAAGGTCTCTCCCCGCAGGTAATGTATTATTGCAATATGTGGATGACATTTTGATAGCCTCCGACACCGAAGAGGGTTGTTGGGATGCCACGGTAAAATTGTTATTGCATTTGGCGAAAAATTGACATAAAGTGTCCCTTTCTAAATTCCAATATTGTCAACAGCAGGTCACCTATTTAGGTCACCTGCTGTCGAAGGAGGGTCGGAGGCTAACCCTGAACGAGTTGATGTCATTGTTAAGATGCCCGTCCCTGAGACTCAAAGGGATGTGCGTGCGTTTATAGGCATCACCTCGTATTGTAGGCACTGGATACCTGCTTACTCTTTACTAATTCAGCCTTTGCTTTACCTTACCACTAAAGATGTGCATGAACCCTTGTCCTGGACGCATGAATGTCAGTATGCTTTTAAACAATTAAAAGTTGTGCTTTGCACCTGTGCTTGGCACGCCAGGTTACAAGAAGCCCTTTGTGCTGTAAGCACCCGAAGCAGCTGGATGTGCACTCTCTGTGTTAACACAAGCCTTTGGAGGTAAGCAGAGGCCGTGTGCTTATTTTTCTGCTACACTTGACCCTGTTGCCAGAGCCCTCCCGAGCTGTTTAAGAGCAGCGGCAGCGGCAGCTGTGGCGGTCTCTATTCGACAATCGGCAGGGCTCTTACTTAATCATGATCTCACAGTAATGGTACCGCATGCTGTGGATGTACTCTTGAATAAAACGAAGCCACAGCACCTTACCAGTGCTCGTCTGACTGAATATAAACTGATCTTGTTTGCACCTCTTATTACTATCGAAAGATGTGCCACACTGAATCCAGCCACGTTACTACCCCTCCCCTCGGAGGAAGGGGACACGGACGTCCATGATTATTTGTTTCATACAGACGAAGAGACAAAGGTAGGGGTAGACATGACTGATGTTCCCTTATCTGACCCACAAGGGGAACTATATGTCGATGGCTCTTGTTTTATATTGTCAGATGGCACGACTACAGCGGCGTATGCTATTACCATGCTGCGCACTTTAGTTGAGACGTCACATGTTCCTTATCATTCAGTACAAGCTGCGGAGCTGGTGGCCCTCTTGCGGGCATGTGAGTTAAGAGAAGGACTGAATGTCAATATTTATACTGACAGCTAGTATGCCTTCGGTGGCCCATAATTTTGGACGCCTCTGGGCAGAGAGAGGATTCTTGACATCGCACGGGACCATAATTCATCACGGTCCATTGATAGAGAGGCTTCAGACAGCTTTGACTCTTCCCAAAAGATTGGCAATAGTAGAATGCAGTGCCCATGAAACAATTACTGATGATGTTGGAAAAGGAAATGGATTTGCAGATCAGACAGCAAAGAAGACAGCCAGATCGAAGATGAAAAAGATGTTTGTAGCTAACTGGGTGCCCGAGAATGGGATGTTTGAGGACACACTAGCCAATGTCAAGGAGATTTAGAGTGAAGTAACAGTGGAGGAGATGGCAGTGTGGCAGGAGAAAACAGGGCATCTAGATGACGAGGGATGTTGGACTGATTTATCCGAGAAACTAAGGTGGATTTTACCAAATGCATATGTACTTCCCGTGGTTACGATGGCACATAGGTCCAGCTCATATTAGCGCTAAGGGTATTTGCAAACTGCTAGATCCTGTGTGGAACAATGACAATATTTCAAAGGTTGCTACTCATTTAGTGAAATACTGTATGATCTGTCTTAAGGAGTTTTTCCCCCGTTACGGCTTGCCCCATTTGATCTGAAGTGACAATGGAAGTCAATTCAATGCCAAATTGATGCAGCTGATATGCGACGGTTTGCATATTCAGCAAAAGTTTCATGCAGCTAACTACCCTCAGTCAGCAGGTTTAGTCGAGAAGTACAATGGTACTCTCAAGTTAAATTTGGCAAAGGTGAAGGAGAGTACTGGGTTGCAATGGCCAGATGTGTTACCCCTTGATTTGCTGTCCACTAGAATGACTCCCCATTCCAGAACCGGATTATCTCCCTGTGAGGTAATTTTCGGTTGTCCAGAAAATGTATGGGGTGTCCCTAGACCAAAGAGATTTTTGGATATTGAGTACCCTTTGTTGGTCAACTATACAGATACACGAGGCGCTGCCTCCAGCACCTGAGGGGCCTGGGCACATGATTCCGCCTGGTGACTATAGACTGATTCACAGCTTTCACCGACGGCAGTGAGAGTGGAAGGTCGGAAGAACTGGGTGCATGCATCTCACTGTAAGAGAGTGCCTCTGCCCCCGCCCTATGACACCTGGGTGAGAGAGGGCATCGGAGATCACGGAACTAAAAGAGTTCTGAAATTCCTCCCATCCTCGTATACTCAATTGGTTTGGACGCAAACAAAGGCAGAAAATAATGCTGCGTTAAACGAAGCAGTTCCCTCGGAAATAAGGGCTGCTCAGAGTTCCACTTTATCTGATCCCACGGAACCTGAGTTCCAGTCCTCAATGTCTCCTGAATTTCAGATTCTACTTCGAGATGAGACAGTGCCTGGAAAGGACAGGTATAACTTGCATCCTCGACAGGAAGGTAGTGCACTAAAAGAAAAGTTAGTGTAGTTAGGGATGGACTTCATTGCATAAGACAAGTAAAAATGTCCCTTGTTTTGCATTATAGATTAGGAATGAGAAGAATGGTGCACTGCCTGTGACGCCGGACAGGATAAGCTGAGGGTATCTTTCAAGGAGGGAGAGTGCCCTATCCTGAGAACGGTGAATATTTGTTGACGAGCTGCAAAGGTGTGGCTCAACCGCAGCATGCTCAATAGCACCACCGAGGATTGGACGATAGAAGCCTGCCAGGGAGGCTGAGAACGGACCTTGATTCTTGACCCTTTTGGTGTCTCTTTTTTCCCTTGTTTTTTAGTGTTTTTGTGCTGTTTCTCCATCATTGGCTCCATTTTAAGTCATTTTTTCTTTAACGCTTTGATATGTGAATATAATTGTAGAAAGATTTATCTTTTTGGTCGCCCTCTTGCAGCAGATGAACAATGGTCTTGTTGATCTACGCTCAGGGAGGGTTGGTTTTAAATGGTTGCTCAGGAAAAAGATCTTTTGGGTTGTAGGTATGTTACTGTTCCTATTGGGGGAGTGGGGCTGTTCTGGGTAATGGGGTGCTCTGAGGTTACATCGTCATGTGTCTTATATCAAGTGGTTCCCTCAGATCGTCAGAAGCGCACTACGCACAGTAATGTTTTCCTGGATACCCACCGAAAACTCTTTGGGGATAACACAGTTTGTTATCCTACTGATTCTGTTACAAGTTTATGGACAGCTTATCCCCTATCACTGGTAAATTACACATATGTTCGTCCCCCCACCTTTGTCGAGGTATAAGGTGAATTTGGTTTGGGATACCTTGGACCTTGTCTAAATTATAGAAAACCAAGAGGTGCAGGAAATGTATCGTGGTGATCTATATTTTAGCAAAAGGAATATCACACTGACAGGATTGCATTACCAAGATCTGACTGTCACTCAAGAGGCTGGAATATATCCTACGTGTTGTCCTGAATTAAATAGTACTGATACTTATTTGTATCTTAACAGCTCTAGAGAAATAGTATACAAAAATGTTCTACGTTTAGGGAAAAAAAATGACCCCAGTATGAAAGGAATCAGTGCTAGATATGCTCCATTGGATTACCAAGGTCCACTCTATGCACACCCGGTTTCTATTTTCTATCCAATGGCACGTATTCTAATATGTACAATGGTACAGAGGATGTAGCTTAGAGAATGGTGTTACCTCTCGGGGTACCTTGCAGGCATAGTAAACCAAATATAAGATGGGTAAAAAGAACATTGACCAAGTAATTCTGCGAAGGAGTTACAGATTTGGAAGTTAATAATTATAGCAATGGTATTACTTTTGGGTACATCCTTTCTTCCATTATCACATTCGGTGGTACTGCTATGGCCAGAGGTGAGCGTGCTAGAGAGTATTTTGGATGTAAATTACAGATTTTATCCAGTGGCAGCTTTGCGGGACAACACCACTCAGTTAGCAAGTATGCGCATATACTCTGAACAAACAAGGTATGCTGTTGATTTTATTCTAGCTAAGAATGGTGGAGCATGCGCTGTCATAGGAGATCAGTGTGTGGTCGGCATCATGAATATGGAAAAATATATTACCCAACATATTTTAGACATTTTGGAGAATGTTAAGGGCATGGAGAGCGGCAATTGGAGTTGGTCTTTGTTTGGTGGTTGGGGTTGGATCTTAGAGAAAGTGATATATTTTGTTGTTATTCTAATTTGCTGCTGTGTCCTGATACAGTGTCTTACTTTATGTTGTTCAAACTGTGCCACCAATCTTACACCCAAAAGAAGTTCGATTCATGATACAAATGCTAAAATAATGCTTCAAAAAGAGCTTGACACCCTCATGCGGTTGGATGAGGGAGTTTTTGGATCAGGTACTTCCCTTGCCGATTCTGTCTCTGATGTTACTCGTGTTGCTAAAGATTAATACCGCAACTCCTTTTCAGCAAGCTTTATTATTATATGTAATCATGTTTGACAGATTATTGTTTATCCAATAAAGTTGGCATTTTTGGTAAGTTATTTGACTTCAGCTGATAGTAAGCTGCTAGCGCCAGTGTTATGAATTGAGGATTGTGATCACTTTTCACTTACTGAGCAAATTAATACCCATAGGTGGATGAATTTGTGTTATTTATTGAATGGTCATCTTCACCATCTTGCGAAGATGTTATTTGCATGTCTTCAATCTCGTTCTCGGGCACCAAAAGGTCCTGCACATTATATGGTGTTCCTTGTCCTACTGTGGAGGTTTTGTTACATGGAGCTTTTAGGATAGGTTGGCTTATGGATTGTGTGTTGATCATCATGGACATATTACATATTATGTTTAGGCCCCACTTTTCCTGGCCCAGCCATACAGATTTCTTCACTCTGGAGTTGTTGGAATATTTGGGCTGTTGATTCTTCAGTGACTTGACACACACATTGTCTAACATCTACTGGAATTGCGGGCTCAATATTTTGCTGTGAGGTCATACTTCTAACTTCATCTACAAGAGCCCTAACTATGCTAAGGAGATATGAAATTGTATCTAGGATATGAGCATAGGTGTAGGTGATCATTTGGTTATTGCTGTCTGATTGGGCCTTTATAACTTAGTTTGTCAATTTAACTAACTTATAATCGATCCCAGCTACATAAGAGCAAATGTTTAGAGCAGCTCCACTTGTATACTCAATGTATAAGAGTGAAAATGTAGGGCTGTAGTTATTGTATCCATGGTATTAATCATATTCCCCCATATTCCAGTCTGGGCCTGGAGAGTGTCAATAAGGGAGTTGAAATCCGCAGTGATGTTTTCATCATATTTTGCCAGAAGAGAAAGATCGGCTGACTTTAGAAGCTATTCAAAAAGTTTGAATTCTCCTCCTCGCAGTGACCTTGTACCAAGGGAACATTCTCAAGGACAATTTTCTCAGGAGTGAGAGTCGGTTTCAAATCAATCGGATTTCTTCCAATTACGGATACTGGAATAAAAGTATCAATTTATATTCTATTCTTTGGCTGATTGGGGCTTATTTTATCTTGAGTTTTTTGATCCTAAATATATCTATTATATTTCTAACGTCCAGGTATAATTTTAACGGTGCACGTGAGGGACTTCCTTACCTTTTCACATATTTTCTAGCGGCTTTTTATACACCTTTTTCAGTTAAGGGTATTGCTGTTACGAGTTGACTGACAAAACCTACACCTATGTAAATTTAGGACAGCGGGTGTTTAGGATTGGACAAAGACTGGTAAATTATTTACACCAGCTGTTGGGTAGAGGTAAACCCCCCCCATCACCAGTCCTATGTATAAAAGTGGATTTGGCCATGCGTAACCAGGTCTATTG
The DNA here is from genome assembly GCF_964204655.1 of Triturus cristatus. Classification (NCBI taxonomy): domain Eukaryota; kingdom Metazoa; phylum Chordata; class Amphibia; order Caudata; family Salamandridae; genus Triturus; species Triturus cristatus. The sequence goes on from NC_140592.1 coordinate 1,118,525,340, forward strand.
TTGAGTAGTGATAATTTTAAAGATGTCAACAATATCAGTTTTGTCTATGTCCAGAGTATCTCTTGGCTTGTGTTTGAAGCAATAACAGACGATACATCAATTGTTCGCGTTTGAACTAAGATCGGGCCTATGATAACTGAGACTAAGTATTAACATCTGGAAATGGTCCATAAGAGGCCCACCCGGATTATGTGCATCACTTAGCTGGGTTGGTGTTAAAGGGCAGAATTCTTATTTAAAATACACTTGAGCCTTTCTGATCACTAAGCAGGAACCCAACTCAGAAGTAGATAGTGCACTGTTCTCTACCGGTAGTTTATTAACATGTAAGCATCTTGGTAGAGTACGATCTGATGTTAGCTTATTTTCAATCTCCCTCTCCAGGGCTGTTGGACAATTCCTTGTTGATGCTACAGATTTTTTTAGACTTATGTCTGGCAATACACCCGTGGTTGATTGCCTTCCAAGCGTGTTCATGGATTTATATATTTTTTTAAAGTCATCTGCAATGGTTGGCTGGGAGACAACACCACTACTTGCATTGGAGAGCCTCCAGCAGATGTTACCTGGGAGAGGCCCAGTGTTGTTTTTGAAATACCCCCCCCCCCCCAACAGGGGTTTGTTTGAGTTTGCACCTAATGCTCCCAATACTGATTTGTCCAATTTCATTTTCCATGATCTTGTTTGAGGTAGTATGGTCCCAGGGGAGTGAATGGACCTCATAATTGCCTGGCCTTATTTCGCCTTTTCGTTGTTTAATACGTCCGCTGATCTGTTATGCTTTTTCTTTTACCTTCCCTTGCCTTTGTAATGCTAGTGCTGGTTTCCTCCTGAGTCTACCAAAACTGATATTTTTTAGATGTCGCATGACAACACGGGTTGGCACCAGCACACGAGCACATCAGTACTTACATGGCGGCATATTATCAAGCCAGGCGATAAAATTATCGCCGCTTTAGCGGCAGAAAACTGCCGCTAAAACGGCGATAATGGGCTTGATAATATGCTCTATGGAATTCCAATTGAAGCCCATGTTAGATGTCCTTCACGTTTAACCTGGGCTTCAATTGGAATTCCATAGAGCATATTTTTAAGCCCATTATCGCCGTTTTAGCGACAGTTTTCTGCCGCTAAAGCGGCGATAATTTTATCGCCTGGCTTGTTAATATGCCCCATGGTTCTCACTTCACGTGTGCCTTGACTAGGCCCCTAGATATTCTGATGCTGCGTACCCCCCCACCCATGACTGCTAAGAAGGATGTATTCAGAATGTTACATAGCAGCACAAGGAGGCACGAGAACACCAGCACACCGACACTTGGATGCTTCTCACTTCTCGTGAGCCAAAAGTTGAGGAAAAACAACTGTTGTTGATTGGTGCCACTTGTGTTTTGCACTGCTTTATTGTCTTTAGCCAGGTGATGAGGGAAAAGGGGAGGGAGCACACCTGGGGCCCAGGGCACGAGTCGGGGGTACACGCGGGGGATGGGGTCCACCCCCTATTTTCTCAGGGTGAACGCTGTCCACCCTGTCAAGAGTTTGGGCCCCACTGAATAATGTGCTGAACTCGTCCCGGTGTAATTTTCAAGCACCAGGACACTTTCAGCAGCACCTGCACGCTGTCCATCTGCAACAAGCAACAACGGGCAGGCGGGGACAGGGCTTTCTAATTTAAAACTCCTGCTGGGCCCATAACAAAAGCCGAATTTAAGGGGCCATCGTGCCTCCTTTTGAACTAGTCTCTTGCCTTGGAGCAGTCAGGAGCCTCACACCTGATGCAAATGAAACAGAGGGGAAACAAAGACTCACACCTTGTGAGCACTTCACACATACTTGAGAGAGGCAGCTTTTCACTTTGTTCAGTCCCTGTTTAGGAGATATGCATGCCCTGTAAGAATGTCAGATGTGTTGGTCTTCCCCAATATTTACACAAAGCAAATTGCATTTTTATAGAGCTTACTACACCTGAGGAGGCGTAATTTAGGTACCACTATTTTTTCTTGTATAGCCCTACTCATCCCAATGCAGGGAGTTAGAGCACTTTACATCAACACGTGCATATTACATGTACAATAAATTATATACGTTTGTAAATGAATGTACAGGATGTGTTACAGAAAACTGGGGGATTACAAGGTGTAGAAGTCACATATCATCTTCCTTAGCTCATTGTGCTATTATCCTCGAAATGCGCTCAAACGTCCACATGATAGACCAGCTAAACATATATTTGAGGAGTTTAGATCTGATGTCACTTCTTGTGATACTACTTCCCGTAAAGTTGTGGCTTGTGATGCCACTTTCTATGATGTTGATTCCTGTGATGCCATGTGTGATGTCATGGAGCGTGATGTTGCGCAACGTGATGTCGCGTGCCGTGATGTCACACACCGTGATGTCACTTGCATACTGCCTAACTAGTTTAGTCCTCCTACTTCTTTTTTTTGGACTTGTGCCCTGCTGGTGCTACAAGATGCCCCAATTCACGATCGATCCGCTTCCGCTGTATTCAGGGCTCGACCTGCATACTGACTACAACACTATGTTACCCCATACACTGAGCAAATCATGCGGAAACATTTTTGTGGCTTCAACCTGTTCTTGCATACATGCCGCTCACCCCGACTCCAATATTTGTGGAGAGCGCTGAGGGAATCTCCAGCCACTTTTGTGGCATCTGATGAAGAACACGCTGGGGGACCAAGTCCTACCCCAACAAGGTAGACACAGGTAGGCCGGAAAGAGTCAGATGCGGGCCTCAGACTGCCCTGTTTGCATGAACTGCTCTGCGGGAATCTCCCAGCTCGTTTGTGGTGTCGGGCTGTTTGCCTCTCCTCCTCTGTCGTAGGGCAAGGCAGGTAGGCAGGCAAGGCAAGTGACCATTATGGCAGAATTTGGCAAGGTTTAGTCCTGGACTATAACTGCTGCTGGGGTGCTGGGAGGCTGCTGGGGGAGTGTGGGGAACACCTCATGGCAGCAGCACCGCACTGGCACGCCACGCACCATGCACTGCACTGGCACGCCACGCACCGTGCACCACACTGGCATGTTAATGGGTGCTGTTACTGTTGTTCCTCACTGTTTGGTCCCAGGTACCCAGTGCTAGGTAATAATTGTCTGTCTAGTAATAACAAAGGCAAGCGACAACAGTCCTTCCAAGCCAGGCCTAGTTTTTCAAATATTTTACACATTTGTTGATCAGAGCATGGCAAGTTATTAAATGCTCTAAGTACTAGATTGTTTGGATTTTTTAATTCCTAAATTAGCAAATAACTGATTTAAACAGAAATGATTACCAAAATTCATGCCCTGCAATCTGTTACAGAGGCGTTTTATGAGATTTACCTTGGGGCAATCCAATCAGCATGAAATCGCTTAACATCGATTTGCAGATTTCTTTCTCCTTTGCGACCAACTTACTTCACCTTTCCCCTGAGACAGTGAAAGAGCTTTACCATATGTCAAGAAACTTTCTGAGTTTTCATATAACATCATAAATATTGCAGATGCAAAGTCCTTCAGTTATACATGCCTACTGTTGATGAGGGCATATCCTGTGTAATCTTCCCTGATGTCCAGAGAGAAACATCACAAATAGTGATTATAGTTTGAGCACTAACTATTTGCGATTGGACTCCTATTGCCCAATCCAACCTATATGCTAACAGGTTGCATCAAACAATCCAGAGGGCCAGAATGACCGGCCCAAAGACCATTAATATTCCATTGCAACCATCTATGATGGACTAAAAAAGACAAGAGGGTAACTTGGGCCACCATACCTCTCTTTCTACTCCCAAATGGGAACCAATTTTTTTTGAGAAACGGCTCATGCTCCTTAGAAAAACTGGTGCCACTTAAAAAAAATAATGCTTCCTATTCTGGTAGGCGGGGACCAGACAGTGGTCCCCTGGACTACTTCTTAGTCTACCCAGTTCCCAATGGATAATCTGTCCATTGGGATGGATTCCATTTTGCAAATGGGTTACTACCTGTTCTAAGGATTCCAAAACTAATCAATGATTTGTGACCACAGTGGTCACAAAATATCAAAATATGTCATTGTGATTCACAGTTAGGGGAGAACGACCCTTTTACACCCTCTCCTAACATGCTAGTAAATATATTTTGTCATTCAGAAAATATTGAGTCAAAAAATGGACTTAGTAAATAGTAAAAAGTCATTTTGTGGTCTCAAAACCCAGTGATTTTGTGAATGGCATAGTGCGGTAGGCCCTTAGGAACATGCAAAAACCTTCAATTGCACATCCATTTTGAAAATGTAGGCACATTTTCAACATAGAACAATTTATTCATAGAACAGTGGCAGGCAAAATGTAGAAAGGTTTCAATAATATTCCAGATAAAGCTACACATTTTAATAAGAGTTGTCTTGTTCCTGAAAAACTGAGGCTATCTGAAGCTCCCGCAAAAATGATTTTAGAAAATTTAAATGACTTGATTAAAGCACAAGGACACAAGCTTGTAGAGAAAGTTTTCATATTGTGTCTGAGCAAAATGCACTTTGGAGTGGGAGCACAGTGGCTGTCTCATGCTGGCTATAACTTTATTTATTGAATTCAAGGGGTGGGGGTCTTCACAGTCAGTGCAGCAACCAACCACTAGTTTACAGGATAGGTCAGAGGCACATGTTGAGATATAGAAGGCACAATGGTTAAGTTAACAGTTGATACTCATAACACTCTTTCTGCCATATCAATCACTTAAGTGAGATTGGACCAGCTCCCGTTAGTTAGCAGTATGTCAGAAAGACTCCAATGACAAACTGGAGACAGATACCAAGTGATTCTGAGAAGGAGTTACAGATTTGGAAGTTAATCATTATAGCAATGGTATTACTTTTGGGTACGTCCTTTCTTCCATTATCACATTCGGTGGTACTGCTATGGCCAGAGGTGAGCGTGCTAGAGAGTATTTTGGATGTAAGTTACAGATTTTATCCAGTGGCAGCTTTGCAGGACATCACCACTCAGTTAGCAAGTATGCGCATATACTCTGAACAAACAAGGTATGCTGTTGATTTTATTCTAGCTATAACACTCTTTCTGCCATATCAATCACTTAAGTAAGATTGGACCAGCTCCCGTTAGTTAGCAGTATGTCAGAAAGACTCCAATGACAAACTGGAGACAGATATAGGTAAAACCAGCTCTGCAAACCCTTAGCGTAATCAACACATTTTAGGTTATTCAACTATAGAAAGGAAATAAACCCTGAAACATATTAGTATAGGCTAGTTCAAGAGCATTAATCTTTGTGCTCTCTCTCTCCCTGTGTTCCAGAGTTAATGGTGCTGCTGTCCACCTCTATTCTGTTTCGTTGGGGATCCTATATTGATCATATTCTTCTCAAATGGTCTCTATTCTCAGGGTCGCCAGAGGCCTGGAAGCAGGTCAGCAGGATCATTGTCAATCCAATTGAGAAACAGACCTGGTAGAATCCATCACGTGTTTCTCCTTCAGTTATGTTCCTAATTGGAATAAACATATTTTTGATTATGACAATGAGTTTGTTTCTTCTGAGGCAATAGCAATTTATGAATCTGCAAAATACAGGAAAATAAATGGCTGTACATTTTCCATATTTAGCTAATAAAGCCAGGTCCAGAGAGTGACAAATCTAGGTTGAAGGGTCCAAAGGCAGTTAAAGTTACTGGGCCCCATTTGAAGCAATCGGGGCTTACACTTCTAATATCCTAGGGCCCACATATTGAAGGCAGCCAAACTTGATTGTCGTGAAGGGAAGTGCTGTGGGTTAGGCGCTCAGAACTCTGCAATGCAGGAAACTACATTTAAAATCAATTTCTAACCAGTGCTTTAACTTTAAAAAAAAAACAGTACTTTACTAAATACTACATATAAGACGATAAATATATGCATGCTAACAGATGGAAACATATAGAAATGATGAGAACATCATCAAAAAGGCCTCACAAACAGCAGGGATTGTACAAAAAGGAAAGCACACACTCATCAAATAACCCCTATAAATGCAAACTACACCCCCTATCGTGGAGGCATCTTTAATGGTTTACAACACAGCAGACTCAAATGCTAGAAAAACAGTAAAACAATATGTGAATAACACAAATATGTGCAATGCATTATTAAAACATCAGGCCTGATTGTTTTGTCAAGAGTGTCACGATATAGACAATTGTTTGAAGCATTAATATATATGATGTTCCTGCAGTGGCAACTAATATAATACAAGTGACATTGTGTTGAGGTTTTATTTTTCACATAAGCAAGTTGTTTAGCTATCACTGAGAACTCAAAATCACTGGAGCTCTCAACTGGGTCATTCTTTCATAAACTTGTGATGTAATTCAAACATTATGTAGGGCTCCTTGAGGAGGACTTTCCCTTTCCTGCCGGCCCCCAAAACAAACAGACTTTTCCCATGGTGTCCTAGCTCCTCCTGGGGCACCTCCAAGGAAATATGCAAATTAAAAATCCCCACAAGGTCATATGGCCTTTAGGATTTCCTTTGGTGTAGATGTTAACTACATTTTCCCATTTTCTTCTTTTTTGTTTCTTGTTTTTCAAAAACTTCCACTGGCTCTGAAAGCAGGCAGTCCTGTACTACTCTAGGCACCTGCAACTTAAGGCTGGAAATCACAGGGGAGCCCCACAGTCTATCCCCAGCGAGCACTCTTGGCGGTGGAGCTGGCTTTACTTCTGCTTCTCACCCATTCAAAGAGTTCCTGTCCAGCAGTTCCAGCATGGGAACAGCAGGGGAGATGGTGTGCCCATGTTCCTTGTCCCTAGGGGTGACCCACATCACAGGCCTCAGTTAATAGGACCAGAATCTGTTGGTCCTGATGGGGAAGCTGGTTTTCTTTCTCCTCCTTCCCACCTACTCCTGGTGGTGGAGCATTACACTAGATGCTATGCCTTTGGGTGTTGTGCTCAGGTGAGCTTCTGCCTCAGAGGGCCCAGCAGACAGGCCCAGAGAGTGTCTGAGCCAATAATATGATGCAGGAAAATTGACATTTGCTTATCTGCTTACATGACCCTAGTGAACCCATAGAGGACTCATGGTCAGGGGTGTTCCCTAGGGCAGGGTTGTTTGGCACACTAGTGTTTGCTGCACATTTGTGTGAGCCTGGCAGCCTCTCAAAGCTTGAATGAATCTGTTGGGTCACCAAAAATATATCATACTCGAGCTGCAATAAGAAATAGGAGATCCTGCGCTCAATGGATCATTCTCAAAGGAGTGCTTCTGAAGGCACTCTTCAGCCACTAGAGGTATTCATTTAGGGATTTCTGGCCTCTAAAGTGTTGTTTGAGTTCTCCTCAGCTGTAAAGAGCTATGGAGACCTTCCCTCCTGCTTATGTTTGTCTCTTGGCCTGTGGTATGTTGGCAGCAGCATTCTGAGGTTCTAAAGGTAGACTACGCTCCCTGCCTTCATTTCCTAGGCCTACTGGCTTCTTACCTATTATTTTCCATCACTTCCATGACAAGTTTACCCTACCTGTGCACAAATACAAGGATGAATCAGACAGCAGTCTTCCTAACCTAGAACACGTTTGTTCACGCATGTTGACATATAACACGGACAGAGTACCTTAACCCAGCTGTGCAGCAGCAAACTTTAGTTCAGAAGGTGGCTACTGATGATTAACAACTCCAATCCAATTTAACAGAAGCTAATAGTGGTTGAGACTCCATTAGGGAAGTTCACAGTAGAGGTCATAAACAAAAGGGCCCAAAATGAAAAATACATTTTTGGGTATAAGGCTATTCTATCACATAGTCCCTAATGTGATGTAACATTAGAAGGATCATGCCATTGAGTGCAGATAATTCACTAATTGAGCACAAAGCAATTCTAGTCGACTTCCATTCACCAAATTTACACTCTCACGCACATAAAGTTAAATTTACTGAATCTTAATTTTAAAAGACTAGTGCTAATAGACCACACATTCAAAAACAAATAGCTGGTATGATTACCAATCAATGCAACAAAAATACAGCTAACTTAATTAAAGCATGCAGGATGGGTTAAAAGGAACATTGAAATTAGACACTGTGAGAAATTTGGTTTTTGGTCAGCTGGGGTGGGAGCTCTAGTCAAGCAACACCCTTAAACTCTGCCAGGGTGAACCCCAAAAAGTCCCTTAGTTTACCTGGGTTTGACCTTTGGTAGCTTGGCACAAAAAGTAGTCAGGCTTAACTTAGTGGCAATGTGTACATCATTTATGCAGCAGACAAACACTAAGAAAGTGAAAACACAACACAAGAAAAATCACACACCAATTTGGTAAAATAGGGTACATTGTAAAAAATTATTTCACACCAAATTGACAAAATCCAATCAGTAGAACCAGAGTTATTCATTTTTAAAATGTTTAGTAATGACTAGCTCCTAAAATATCAAAGTGCCAACCGCGGACATCTAGTCGCGTGAGACTAGGTCAAAGTTTAAAACTATTGCAGATGGTGATGGAGCATTGTTCAGATACAAGAAATGGATTGAGCCCAACGCTTATTTTGGGACTTAAAGGGATTTACAAGAAAAATGTTCTAAGAAGGTGAAGTTCAGTGGGGCAAGGCTACAGGCAGTGTCCGAGAAGGAAGCATCGTCATCGAGGAACCTTGCGTCGAAGCCAATGTGAAGATTTCTACATTTGGACGTAGGATCTGATTACATGTATGTTGGACCATTAACCAACAGCCAGACTCACGGGGGCGCAGAGGTGGTGGTCCAGGCACCGTATTACAACTTTGGCAGTTGGACCACCATTGCACCACTGTAGCCGCCAAGGAACTGCGTTCCTTGGTGGTCCCATGGCAGTCAGGGGCTCACAATATACTGATGGTGCTGCTCTTGCACCGACATGCATATTACGAGTTCTAGGATCCCCAGTGGTGTGATGGAGATTCTTCCTCCAGAAAACTGCTAGTGGTCATCAAACCTAGGGGGGCCTGCAGGGCCCCATTATGCCCCATGCATTGTGGTGCATGCAGGGGGCACATGTTGTGCCCCCCTTTGAGCTTGCACCCTCAGTTCCAGCATGGTATGGACTTCATAGTCCAGGTGGTGCTGGAATGCACTGTGGTGGTAGTGCGGCAGTGCCTTTCTAAGGCATACATAGATGCCTTTGAAAGGCACTGCTGCAGGACCGCCATGCTACCCGTCTGCCAGACTATGAAAAACTTGCAATCTGGCATCAGCCCTGTTGGGTGGTTCCAGAGCAACGTGGTCGAGAGGTGGCCCGCACTAGGACTGACAAAATTATAACCGGGCCCTTAGTCAGGAGGGTTTAGCCAAAGACACTTCCAGGGGCTCCAATACCCCTTTTGTGAAGGTCCACTGAACAGGATTTGCTGCTGCGGAGGAGAACATAGCGAAAAAACTGCGAAGTCAGGCTGACCAACAATGCACCTTGGTCAGATAAATGAGCAGGTTGGTCCCGGTCTTCCCTCAGTTCTCAGAGCTGTTTTTAGCCAAACAAGTCCTCAGTTTTGGACTTTGGCTATCTGATGTGTATCTTTAGCACCACTGACAAGGGTCCAGGACTGGTCGGACTCCACTTGATGGTTCAGGACTCACTCGGGCTGGGTACTTTTGCGGTGTCAAGATGGTGGGACCCTTTTATGTCCCTGTGGCTCTGAACAGTAGGCCAGCAAACTAGACTTTGGAGTCTCTCTGGCAGTCTTGGGTGCAGGTGAAGATGCAGGGCTCAAACTACAGAGCTTGTCTTTGAGGGTTCAAGGCAGGCTCCAGGCAGAAAAGCAGTCCTTCCAGTTGCTGAAAAGCAGTCTTGCAGAGTGCACAGCAGGTCACAGCAGTAGACAGTACTCTGAGAGTCCTTCCATATGTCTAGAAAGTGGATTGAAGAGTGTGTCTGAGGGTCCTTTTCTTATACCAGGTGCCATGCAGTCAAATACAGCTTGTGGCCTGATTATGAATTGATTTAATTAATATTGTAAAAAACAGAAAGAAGCAGGGAAAAAACATCTAAAGGCCAAGAAAAGCAGCGATCAGCACTAGTGTCAACTGTGGTAGTTATGTGAAAGTAAGTACAATGCCATGGCTAGGTCACAAAATAGTAAAAACAGGTCTTGCACCTGTCACGATATTGATTTTTTAATATCTACTAACATTAATATTGAGTTTTTATTATCGTAGGGACAGAACATCGAAGTCAAGAATATCGTTGACCAGAATATCGACCTTAAGGTAAGTAATATCGTGTTTTTTAATATCGATGTAAGTAATATTGAAGTAAGTAAAATCGTTAGAAAAAATATTGTTGTCAATAATATCGATAATTTTACTAGTGTTATGTATTCTAGTATGTATTTTATATGTATGTATAACATTTTTTTAATGTATTTTCATTATTTTTAAATATATAAAATGTTTAGACATTAGTCATTTTCTTTAAGTAAATTTTGTGATTTATAATCAGAGCGGGTTGTTCGTTGTTCGTTTATAGGGGAATAGCGTGGGAAGTAATTTAATTATAATTAATTAATTAATATGTTTTTATTTATTGTTATCCATTATTAATTAATTGGTAATTAATTATTAATTGGTAATTAATTTGTATTAATTGGCTATTTATAATTATATTAATTATAATTGATGTATTAATAATGTGTATTTATTGTTATGTGTTGTTGATTAATTATTAATTGGTGATACATTTTTATTAATTGATTAATTTATAATCAAAATAATTATGTTATTTTCTTATGTGTAGCGGGTTGTGGGTTTATAGGGGAATAGGGTGGGATGTAATTTAATCATAATTAATTAATTCACATGTTTTTATTTATTGGTATTGATTATTAATGTATTGCTAATTAATTTCACATTGTTAATTAATTTTTATTAAGTGATTAATTGATAATTAAATTAATTGTGTTATTTTTTATGTGTAGCGCGTTGTGTGTTTATGGGGTAATAGAGTGGGAAGTAATTTAATGTTGATTATGTAAATACTACTTTTTATTTTATTGGTATTTATTAATAATGTATTTGTTAATTCATTATTAATATGTTATTTATAAAAATAAAAAAATGATAAGTATGTTAATTTAACCCCTACGCTATCCAACACTTTTCCTACTGTTGCACTCACTGGAGTGGGAATAGTAATTTTTACCCCTACGCTATCCAACACTTTCCCTACTGTTGCACTCACTGGATTGGGAATAGTAATTTTTACCCCTACGCTATCCAACACTTTCCCTACTGTTGCACTCACTGGAGTGGGAATAGTAATTTTTACCCCTACGCTATCCAACACTTTCCCTACTGTTGCATTCACTGGATTGGGAATAGTAATTTTTACCCCTACGCTATCCAACACTTTCCCTACTGTTGCACTCACTGGAGTGGGAATAGTCATTTTTACCCCTACGCTATCCAACACTTTCCCTACTGTTGCACTCACTGGAGTAGGAATAGTAATGTTTCCCCCTACGCTATCCAACACTTTCCCTACTGTTGCACTCACTGGAGTGGGAATAATAATTTTAACCCCTACACTATCCAACATTTACCCTACTGTTGCACTGTTTGGATTTGGAATAGTATTTCTATTCCTTCCACTATCTAATATTTTTTGTAATATTTTAGCTAATGTAGTATATAATTAATTTAAAAAATAATACAAATAATTTAAATTATTTTAATTTGTTACATACATTTATTTAATTTGTATTTATACTATTGTTTTATGTGTATAGATGTATTTATCATTTATAAGAGTTATTTTAATAATTTATAAGTTATTAAAATTATTAAAACATATTAATAAGTAAGCATATATATATTATGTTATTTGCATATATTTAATGTATTTATAAATTATATATATATTATTTATAATTTTAAACATTTTAAAATATTTGTAACTATGTTTATTTTAATTATATGTATTATTTCCTTTATTTTACATACATTTTTTAATTTAAAAAAACGATATTTTAACGACTATATTTTTGACATCGATATTTTTTTTCCGCTATTGTTGTACTTACCATAATGTAGATAGGATATCGATATACTTGACATCGATATTCTTGCTGCAATATTTCTGTAGGTCGATATCCTGCCCTTCGATATTCTGTCAGTGATTCCTTGCACCTGGTAGAGCAGTGTTTTGCTAAAAGAAAACCTGTTTGAATTAACACTCCCGTAATATTTACTAACGGTGTGCAGTGGAAACTAGTATACAAATCACATAAAACTCACAGGAAACCGCTGTGCACATGCGTGCACTAATGTGAACTAATGCATGAAAGGACTAGGCCGCATTCTACATTTGTGCTTTGAAAGAAACTAAATTAGTGATTGACCAGACCGCATTTTGCATCTTACATCTTACTCTGAAATTAACAATAAGTAATGCCGCTTTTGCTTAAAGCTTTACTAAGAAAACTATTAACATGGGATAATGCAAAGGTGGGTCGTAAACAGTGAAAAGTGCATTTTCTTGTAATTAATAAATGCTTATGTTTTGCATCATAGTGAACTGAATGGGCATGCATTTTTCTAAAATTGACATGGTAGATGAGGGCTGGAAAAATGCATGAATAACCCAATAAATAGACAGAAAAGCTGAGCGCTGCAGAAGACTGCGAAAAGCCAAGGTTGATCGGCTACGGAAAACATTGTTTACAAGACTGGCCGTGGGATCCAAGACATCTTCCGCTGATGTAGCAGAAAAACTCGTGTGAACGATAAAACTGTTACATATAACAAGTATAAGTGAATAAGTCGAAGAACTATGTAATGGGAACGATGTAAAAACAAAGAAGACTGTAGAATTATGAATGTGATCATGGTGGTGTGATTGAACACCACCAAAACCATCCAGCTGAGTTTTAGGAATTGTTTTTAACTGTTGTGGGTTGGACATGTAGGTTTTAGGGTATACCTGGGGTGCCTTTAGGGGTGAGGTTTTAGTAAGAGAAGGGATATCGTCGCTGTCCGTCGGTTTGCTGTATCCAGATTGAGGCCTACCCGTTTTCCTGTTCCTGTCCTGAATTCTTTGTTCCCTGAACCTTTACTCAGGGAACCCCCGCTATCCCTTATGGCCAAAGGAGTAGTTTTCTACAAAATATCTTGGGTTAGTATAGCTTAATGTCTATGAAATTTGCATAATCATTTTGCAAATGTATTTTTGTCTCTGAAACGTATGTCTCTTCACCTATCCACTCCTTCATATGCATATCGTTCATTGATGAGTGTGACACTATTTGTATTTTGCTTATGTTTTTCACTCCCTTTTTGTGAGACTTCTTTGTTTGCCTTGTACCCTGTATGTGATGAGCATTAATAACACATTATTTGTGATAAACTTTATTAATCTTACAGAGAGTCTGTGATTATTTAGCTAACTAGATAGTTAGATAGTACTATTATTACCATCAACTTCTCAACTAATGGTCCATCGTCAGAGGAAGAGAGTTGAGTTACAGGTTCAGTTATGTATTTAAGAATGTTAAATATGAACCTGTAAATAAAACAATTGATCACGTCATTAAATTTGAACCCTAGCGCAACAGGGATTACATGAGTTGGGTAAATGTATATAGGCCATGTGTATGTAATGTTATTGAGTATCGATCCCTGAATAAGTGTAGCGCTGGATCACACCATTCGTGCTTGAACCACTATGCCATTGATACGAAGCTTCCCACTGTTGTTGGTGAAATGATTATAATGTTTGTCTTAATGGGTTATAAGAATTACTGTCCCTCAAACATCCAACAGGGCATAAAGATAGTAGATTGAAGGGAATTGCAATGTTTCATGTAAGAGTCTCAAGTCATTGAAAAATCAGGCTCACACTCATTACCTCACCTCCCTCGAACTGAATCTCTACCTGAAGAATCCTGGCATATCCTCACCTAAGTAGATGTGCACTGCGAAGATATGCAGGGCATTGCTGGCGTCTACCTTCACCAAGTGTTATGTGTTGGGTGCTCCACCTCTGATAAAAGCAGGGACAACCCCACAGCACAGCGCCTCAGCAACCAACTACACCTGTGCTTACACTCAAAGCTATGCGCTCACTGCGTCTTCTGGCTGCCAGAGAGAGAAAGGGACAGTGGCAAGAGGGGCAGGGAGTCCATAAAAGTCAGGGCAAGAGCTGACGTCCAGGAAGACCTGAAGTAATCGATAGGGGAGCACACAAGTGATCCGTGTGATGCTCAAAGTGGTGGGCACTAACATAGCTGGTGTCACTGGCATCACTGAGGAAGGGAGGGAGGTGGGAAGGCATCTACCTATTGAGGTGTGGGAGTGATAGAAAACGAAAACAGCCATTTTGTCTCAGTTGAGCAATTATTTTTCCTAAATATTTTTTCTGACACTGTAAGTATGGTAAAGAACAAGACCAAGCCTAAAGATATGATGTGGTTGGCCATGTGTGTTAGGTAAGATGATCCTGCTATTTTGGTTTCAAAAGCAAATGCATTCTCTCATTTTAGCTGCTTCTTGTAGATTACTTCTTGTAGATTACTGATGAAAGGGTTATGCAGATCTCTGGTGGGATAGAGTTCCATACTCTGGATGAATTACCCAAAGAAGGAGGTTCTGTGTTTCTGAAATCTTGGTGGTTCAAGGTGCAAAGGGTTTCTGCTTCTAATATAGCAAGTGCCTCCAGGTCTGACTAAGTTCTGTGAATTATATTTTGGTGAATCACAGTGCAGGGCTTTGTGTCTGATGCAATCAAGTTTAAAGAGGCTTCAAAAGGGAGCCAGTTTAGTGAGATCAGTGTTGGCATGATGTGGTTGAAACGCCTTATTCCTAAGACAAGTCATTCTCCAAAATTGAGTGTAGTTTCAGAGGAGATATGTGTATTTTTAGGAAACCTGTAAATAGTGCATTTCTGTTGTCCAACCTTGAAATGACTAAAGATTGTATTGACACAGGGTTCTCCACCCTTTTCTGTAATAAGTACAACTGAGGGTAAACGAAAATGTGAACATCAATGAAAATTACCCTGAGCTACTAATATTATTAGTGTTGTAATAGTGAGCGCATCAGACACGATTTCACTAGTGGCCACCATATGCACGGTTACTAGCAGGGATTGCCTCAGTGTTTCAGGCAGGGTTGCCAGCAGTTTTGTAAAAAAAAAACTCTTGGATCAAATATGATTTCCTCTGCATGGGCCAAAGTTGCAATGACCTTGGTACCAGCATGATTCTATCATTAATATGCCTCTCATACTCCACGTACTTTTATCACTTAAATACAGGCTTTAAATGTATTTTTGAAAATACAGCCTTTTTTCTGCCAACATCAACTTATGAGTTTTAAAAATACACACTATTTCATCTTGAATACACATTCGCAATTTCAGTATAGATATATTAATTCAATCAAGCAAAACCATCTACCTCAGTAGGCTGAGCTGCACAAATGAGAGCTACATACAGGCAGCTGGAGAGGTGTCAGTAAATCACAAGTTACTCTTTGAAGAATCCTGCACTAAATCTTTGAAGTTTGGTTATGGAATGAATAGTTTGATGATCTTTCTGGTATTGAGAATCACTAATGGAGGTGTGTATGTGGCCTTGTAGGATCAGGTTCTTGTTGAGAGAGATTTCAAGAGATTTGGTGCAGTCGATAATATTTGGTTTAAAGTTTAGAATGTTGAGAGAGCTGAATGAAGTTTGTTCCTGGGACAGGCTATGAGGAGGGGTGACGATGAGGCATTCTGTATTCAGTGTTTTGAGTTTTAGGTGGGTGAGGGATAGCCAGGATTGTATGTCCTTCAAGAATTGGTCTAGACATAATATATCAAAAGGGGAGGATGCTTTCATGTAGAGTTCTATGGCATCAGCAATAAGGTGATAGGAGATATCGGATTACTTTAGGAGGAAGGTTATCGGTTTCGTGTAAAAATTGAAATAGGTAGGGGACAGAAGAGATCCTTGAGTGACCACTTGGTTATGATTAAAAGAATGGATGGGGCGTTCTTCAGTTGGATTACTAGAGAGCGGTTGATGAGGTAGGAGTAGAACCAGTTTAGTACAATGCCGCTTATTGCCATTCTTTCTTTCAGAGAGAGTATCAGGACTTTATGATTGATAATATCCAATGTACAGTTGCATCACTATTGGAAGCCCGCTATATGCAGATTTCATGACGTTTGGTTACGTTTCCATGTGAATATCAAGAATCTTGCAGAAGTGTTCTACTTTGGGGCCGATTTCGATCTCGGTCGGAAGGGCACCGAATCGGGTTCGGCCGGAAAAACTACGAACCGTACGCGTGTTTTCCGGCCGACTCGTACAGCTGTACGAGCGAGCAAGTACGATGCGAGCTACATGAAATTCTGACTGAGTCGTTTCCGGGTCCGAACCGCTCCGTAAGTCCCGGTCGGAAGCTAACCGTGTCGTGCAATGGATGCGATTTACAACTGAGCCAGAACGATGCACGCGTCAGACAGCCTGTGCGAGCCAGAGTGTCCAGCTCGCAAAAGCTCCCGGAGTCGGACTTTGGGGGTCCGCGTCGGACCCCCTGACACCCGCAGCCCTACGACTCGGTCACAGGGGGAGACCTATGGGTCTCCCCAACATAGGTATGTACGGTGCGGGTGGCACCGACGCGTACCCACTGTAGGGGGGCGTACTTGTTCGAAATGTACCCATTCAGTCAATGGGAGCCCATGTACGCGTCGTTCGACCGGCTCCCGTTGACTTCTATGAGAGTCCAACCGAACCGAATCCGACAACATACGTGCGCATTGTACTCGCTCGGTCGGACTGTAGGGGTCCGGCTCGGTCGGAAAACACTCCGGATCTGACTCGGTCGGAGTGCTTTCCGACCCGGATCGGAATCGGCCCCTTTATGTATCATTTTGTACTCCTAACAATGGTGAACAGGGTAGGTACACTTAACAAAAGTTAGCATTACTCTGTCGTTCAATGCCAGTGAATGGAAAACACTTTGCAAAGAAAAACATTTCAAACATTTTCCCAAGTAGCAGTATGATGGAAATGCATTAATTACACTCAGTGAGTGAATGTTCTGGCTGTGGAAGGGTTGTATGACAGAATATTGTTTTGAAAATATAATCTACCAAAATAATTTAAATGTAAACTACCAAAATATTAAGTCAAAAGTTTTGTGGAACAGAATATTTACATACATTTTAAAATATTTACATATACCATTGAAGGTAATTTATTAAACAATACAAATGATGATAGAATTAAAAATAAGTAATTGTGTAATTAGTAAAATAATCTTAATATATACTCATACATATATGCAAAAAAGCACCAACAAAAAATTAAGTAAATTATGAATGAAGTATTATAAACTATTTAAAAAATAAGAAATATGAAATGTGATTTTCAAAAGTGTATTACCAAATACACATCTCAACAAATTAACAATTAATTGAAATATAGCAAACAATTAAAATAACAATATGCCAATTAAATGATGTACTTATTTAATTAACAATTACATTTTTAAATAATATCCAACCTATTCCCCAACAAACCCAACAACTTGCTACTAAATTGCAAATTACGAAACAAATCACTAATTAAGCCAAAAAAAGTAATTATATTATAAATATAACAAAGTATAATAAAAAAAATAATAATACTTAAAAATAATGTAGCTGATATATATGATACAATATTTAATACCACTATTACAGTAAACAATTTTATATACAACAATATTTAAAATAAATACATTATATATTGAAATACCTACATTTTTACCTTTTATTTTCTGTCCTTCGATATTTTTGAATTATTGAAATTTGTCTAACCACTGCCAATTGCTCAGGGTAGCTTGTAACTCATTGTTCTTTTGCTCACCATGCCTATTCAGTTTGGACCCACCCATATGCAAATCAGTCTTGACCCTGCTCCTCACAGGAACAGTCCAGCCCAAACTGCCATGCCATGTCTTCCCTGAACCAGAATGCAAGCAACCCAGGACCAGTTTCGCTCTACTTTATGGGCTCATTCGACAGGCACAGCTTGGTTATAGAGGCACATTGAGCATGTGGCCCACATCTGGGCATACCCATGCAACTTAGGGCAATATAGGAAGCACACAAAGGTGATGGGAGGAATGTTTTCAATATGTCTAACAGCTGATAATCGCCTGGGGTAGCAACACCAAGCCATTGTATGTTTGCTCACAATGCCACCTTAGTTTGGACCCAGCCATAAACAAATCAGTCTAGACCCTCCTCCTCATGGGACAGTCCAGCCCAATCAGCCATGCCAGGTCCTCCCTGAACCGGAACACAAGCCACCCAAGACCGGTTTTGCCCTAGTTTTGGGCTCATCAGCTGGGCACAGCTTGGTTCCAGTGACACAGTAAGCACCGGACCCACGTCTGGTAATTGAAAGGCATATTTTTAGTACAAAATTCTTTGACCAGGATAATTTTGGAACATAATTTAGGTCATTCACCCGGTGGAAGATGAGAAAAAATATTGTGGCTTGTGTTGAACTATCCATAAAGTTCTCTGGTCCTTAGTCAATCATTTCTGATCCTTGGTTTTTGGTTAACATTTTTAGGTTGTGTCTGCATGCCCATTTACTATTCTTTTCAGGGCCTTTCTATTTATCTAATTTACTTTATTTTTATTTTTCACGGTCAAACCACCAAGAATTGTCACAATGAACTGAAACAAAATTGACCATATTAATTAGGTGGCATCCGTTTTGGATAGGAGGACAATTAAGGGCTCTCTTTTTTTCATTCTGTAGATGTTGTGACTTTTGGAATTATTTAGATTTTCTGCGCCTTTGGCCTCAGCTAGAAACTGGAAATGAAGGAGAACAGTTAGCTATTTCGTCTTTTACATGATAAAATAATTATTTGTGTATCATTACAGATTTAGGCCCGATTTATAGTTTGGCAGATAGAGTAACCCATCTTAAAGGCAACAGAGTTCCCTGTAACCAAACACTCGGCCTGCCCAACTGTTTTAGTGATAGGTGGACAAAAACTTTCTGTGAACGGAAGCCCCTTTGACTCCTTTGGCAGAATACTTCACCCAATTGCCTAAACAGAGTGGGGGCCTTCACAGGAATATACATTACACCACCCAACCTATTTAGGGTGGATGGTGAAATGACCTTTTTTCTGTCTGTGACTGCCAGGTAAAACTTGGTGTTGAGGAACAGAAGAAAAAACAATGACCCCACATCCTGGGAGAAAACTCACAGGATGTGGGGCTCAGTAGTTTATTTTTTATTTTTCAGAAATAAATTCCCTTTTGCAAGTTTCAGAACAAAAAAAGTGTGGTGAACAGCCTTCAGTGCTCTCAGCAGAAGCCCACCAAGTGTTTTGTACCTTAAAAGGAAACTTGCTATGATGATGGTTCATCACAAGCTACATGGATGACCGCTGTACCACTGGTCATCGCTAAATAAGTCTGAGGGTATTTTGGGTGGCAGAGGAAAACGTCCTGCACCACCTTGAGCAGAGACATCATGAGGATTTTGGGGGCCCTAAGCTAAGCGTATTTTGGGGGCTCTTGAATATATGATCCAAATTCAACTCTTTCATGTCCTCTTCGGTGAGGTCTCTGACAGTGCACAGACACACTCGTCCAAATTATAAATGTGTTTACATCTAATATTCAAGAATAGTGACACGCATTTTCAATATTGTGACAACAGCATTACAGCAAATAATCTCTGTGACACCCTCTCATTTCTTATAGTTGAAGTCCTGTTTTGATCTAAACGAAACTTTTTTTATAGCTGATGCTTGAAACAAACACAAAATTCCTCTGCAAAATATCTGTAAAAGACTCTCACATATCATCTACATAAACAATAAATGAAAGGAAAACGTATATAAACTGTCATTTAAGAATTACTCTAGGTCCTCGGTGCAAGACTCTCTGCAGAACAGAGCTGGGTCTCTCAGGGGGGCCCCAGAAAGGCTGGGGCCCTGAGCCAGAGCCCACGTAGCCAATACCTTAAAAAGTCTATGACCTTGAGGAACTATACTCTGCCACTCAAACCTTAAATTAGGTCCGTGGGGGCATATTAACAAGGGTCGGCGATAAATATCGCAAACGCGCTTGGCGCTTGCATATTTATCGCCGGCTATCTCTGGAATTTATCGCCCGGTTTGCGCGTTATTAACAACGCGCACCGCTGAGGCGATAAAAATTCCAGAGATAGTTGGGATATCGCCGTTTTCCATGGTGGAAAACGGCGATATCCTAGATGATAGGGCCTCTGGTCTTAGCCACAAAATCCACCCCCCATGTTAAGTATGCCTTAGTCAGGAATTTAACAGACGTTAAATTCCTGCGTTAAGGCATACTTAACGCGATTTAAAAAATCGCTACCCTTCCTTGTTAATATCGCGAAGCTGCCTTTGCGATATTTTCCCAAGGGAGTCTTGTCAGGCACGCCTCCTTTGCATCTCATTAGCGATGCGATCGGAGGCGTGCTGCAAACGGGCGCTAAGTCAGCAAGACACGTGATAGCGCGCGTGTCTTGCTGATAAGGCGATGAAATTATCGCCGCTTTTCGCCCGAAAACGGACACAAAAGTGGCGATAATTTCATATCGCCGCCTTGTTAATATGCCCCTAAGTTACCCAAGGTAAACAAGCACACTATAATTTCGAATCTCCTGTTTCCGCGATGTGCGACGTTTTATTCGAATAACTTAATAAGTGAATTGAATGATAAGCAGCTGATGCTGTGGCGAGCCTGCCACCGCTCGAGTCTGTGATAAGCACAAAGCGCCGATGTTTCATTTGTACTTGACAACCTCGCGCTGAAAGTAGTCAATATGTTCACTCCAGTTGCTTTTTCGCTGCAACGTATTGTTCTCAAAGGTCAAGGGCAAACCTCTTAATGGGAAAGATTGTATTTGAAGATGACAGCAAAATGACAACTTACAGCAGCGAAACAAAACTGAAATATTACAACCGCTCATCTTTTACTGGGGTAAAGTGATTATTCGATTTTGGAACAGTGTTCTCACAGAAGACACTTTCGTGGGCATTTTTTTTTTTTTTTAGTACAGTGGACTTGGGGACAGTCGAGGTGGTAAACTCAGTTTTAGATGAATTCCTCGTTGTCTGAAACAATGTCTGTTGGTCTGCAATGACACCCAGATGTAAGAATTCCCAGTCATGTAATGCTTCCTCGGGGCAGCATAGACGGGTTCCCCAGCGGTCTTCAGCGCCGGGACACTTCCGTTGGAGGTAGCTGCGCGCTTTACAAGCTTCCATAACATAACATAACATTCCTTCGGGAACAAATTGCTATTCATGTGCAGCATGTTTAGTAGCTTGGGGGTAGATTTATGAGGGATTGCGCCCCTTTTACGCTGCCGTTGCGTCACTTTTGTGACGCAGCGGCGGCGTAAACCCTGGGCCATGTTGCACCCCATTTACATTGTGACGCATCTATGGAGATGCGTCACGGTGTAAAGCCCTGCGCCACATGAAACCTGCGTCAGGTTTCATGTGGGCGTTTCTACACAGGGGGGGCGTTCCGTCGCAGGAACGCCCCTGAAAAGTGACACAGTGAAATCTATAAGATTTCACTGAGTCAATTTCCCAACGCTGATGCGTCAAAACCCTGCGCCTGCTTGAAGCAGGCGTAAGGCTTGATGCACCATGTTAGGGATAGGGTAGGTTGGAACAGTGCTGGAGTTGCGTCGCGCTTGCGACGCAAATTCAGCACTGCGCCAACCTTACGCCGGCAGATGCGTCACGTATCTGCTTGTCCTTGCGCCACGATGCACCGCATTGTAAATGCGGCGCATCTGCGGTGGCGCAAGGGCAAACTTGCGTGACGCATCTTCCCTGGCGCATCCATGCTGATTTGCAGGGATGCGCCAGGGAACATAAATCTGCCCCTTGGTGTTTAGAGCTAAGGCAGCTGATCTACATTTCGACCACAATTCCAGCTTCACTATCAAACACATCCTAATGGTGACAACAGGTCATTGATTGTCATTCTGCCTAGCACTGCCCACCTCTTTACTTACTCTAGCCAAGATATATCAGTGACTCCTAATTTAGACCAAACCGTACAGTTTCTTCTATTTTCCTCCACACCATTTTCCCTTCAGGTTTCTTGAATTAACTTTTATCGATTTTGCTGTGATTGTTACCGCACCTCGAGGGCCATTTTGAAACGAATTCCCAAATTGTTTCTTTTGTTTCGGAGGATGTTGATAAGCTGGGGAGGGTGGTGATTGCATTGGCATACCTGTGAGCGTGCACCTGCGGAAAGTTAAGCTCTGACAGCTAAACTAATCGATGGCTACAGCTGCGACTGCAGTGTGGGGCGACCAATGCAGCTTGCACTGCCTTTCACAAAAAACAGTGGAGAGGGCACTTTTCCTATATTTGACCGCGGCAGTTTTGGATTTTCCTTTTTCATTCACTCAAACTGTTTTCGCGATCTTCATCTTTTAGTTCTAGCAACATCCGCATCCAAATGAATATTGAAAAAGGTCGATGTGTGAAGTCAGCCTGGAGCAGCGGCGCAGCTGTGCAGAGGCCACTGTTGAGTAAACCGAGAGCGTGAACATCGCCGTTCTTTTTTTCATGTTTTTCCTCCCCCATATCTGGTCCTTCTGCTCATTAACCAGAGGGATAATGTGGCTTACGATAGTGCTTTTTCCAGTCACACCCCGTGTGACGTATGGAAAAGATTAAAGCATCGGTTACTCTTGGTCGGTATCGGTCAACCGAAAAACCACTGAAATCTGGTGTTCCGCAGGGATCCGCTCTAAGCCTGGTTCTATTCAATGTATAGACTCCCCCCCTATAGAATTGACATCCTCCTTCAACATTGAAACCACCTCATATGCTGACGATGCTCAGTTGATCCTAGTGCTTGACAAGAATTCCACCATTGCAGAAGAGCCATTTCAACTATGTCTTTTAGAAGTCATTCGCTGGATGCAATTTAACCATCTTAAATGTAATACTGAAAAAACGAGATCATGCTACTAGGAAAGGGCAACTGTTTTACCCCTAGCTCCTGGGGGCCTAAAAATATTCCCCCTCAGCTGGACACAGTGGAGGTGGTAAAGAATCTAGGAGTAAAATTTGATACTTCACGTTCCTTTCACCCACAGGCGTTATCGGTGGCTGGGAAGTGTTTCCAGTTGATTAAACCTTAAAAAACTTTTTTTAAATTGATACCTTACATGGCAAGAAAAACTGTGGCCATAGCCCTCATTACTTCGAGATTGGACTATTGCAATAGCCTGTATGCAGGGACCAATAAGACCATTGTAAAAAACTACAGACAGTCCAACATGCTGCAGCACGCCTGGTGCTAAAGCAGCTCGCTGATCTTCTGTGTCAGCGGCCCTCAAGGTACTACATAGGCTGTCAATTCATAAAAGAGTACTATTTAAGATCTTGCTTATCACCTTCAGAGCAACCATAGCACCAGGTCCCAAATACTTAGCGTCCAGGTTCACTCCTTACGTCACTTCCCATCTGCTCAGCTCTTTATCAGCAAACCTACTTACACCTCCTCCTTTTAGGTGGAAAACTAAAGGAGGAAAGCCTGTAGCTGTTCTCGGGGCAAAAGACAGGAATTTGCTTCCTGGCCATCTCAGACTTTCACATTCAGAATCCGCCTTTAGGAAATTGCTGAAAACATGGATTTTTGCTACCCAGTGCCTCTCGCTTATATGATCCCCGCATGTGTCCACAGCAGCCTTGAGTCCCTTTTATCCCCTTCGCATAGCACCACAATGCTCCTTGGAGTGATAGTGCGCTTTATAAATATTTTTCCTACAATCTGTTTTTTAAGTTTTCAATGTTCTAGAAACTATACATACATACATATTGTATAATGCATTTTATGCTAGCCATTCAGTGGGTACATTGTCGGTAAGTGTGTGATTGTAAATCCAAACTGAAAAGATCTAAGCTTTTGGCTGCTACATACCAATGCATACATAGAGATCTTTAGTATTAGTCATTAGTGCCCCTGCAGACCCAATAGTGTCTAGGTATGTAATGTGGGTTAGCGTTGCAGGTTTTTGCTGCCTATTGTCTTGAGAACTAGGGAGGTGGATTATAATGTAACAGGGAGAACTAAAATCATAACAGGTAAAGTACAGTAACGTCAGAGCTTTCCCCTGGTTCCCCCGCTTGGTGCATCCTGTGCATTGATGTGTGTGATGAGAATTCTGGCACATGTTCAAGGAATAGTGTTGGATGATATGCAGTCTTGTTTGTGGTCTGCTATGTCAGATCTGTGTCCTATTCTATATCTGTCCTTTACCTTAAATGTGCTTTTCTAGGCTGTGACGCTTGCTGAGAGTGGGGCCTCTGTGTTGGTATTTTGAATGTGTAGTAACTCAGCTAGTAATGTGTCCCAACTCGCGGCAAGAGGGGTACTGTGGAAGCCCATAGTGCCCTCCTGGTGGAGTGCGATACTCTCAGCTTTGGCCCATGTGAGCATGGAGCGTCTCCACGCTAGTATGTGAGGGGGATAAGGGGCCTTCTATCACCTGGTGATGGGGAACAACCTTTACAACGCAACTTTTACAACGCACTACCTTTACAACGCATTTTTTACAACGCATAATCCATTACAACGCATGACATTACAACGCATGACACTACAACGCATTTTTAAAAACTACCTTTACAACGCATTCCATTACAACGCATACTACCATTACAACGCATACCATTACAACGCATAATATTACACTACACTATCCAACACTTACCCTACTGTTGCACCCCCTGGAGTTAGAATAGTAATTTTTACCCCTATACTATCCAACACTTACCCTACTGATGCACCCCCTGGAGTTAGAATAGTAATTTTTACCCCTATACTATCCAACACTTACCCTACTGTTGCACCCCCTGGAGTTAGAATAGTAATTTTTACCCCTATACTATCCAACACTTACCCTACTGTTGCACCCCCTGGAGTTAGAATAGTAATTTTTACCCCTATACTATCCAACACTTACCCTACTGTTGCACCCCCTGGAGTTAGAATAGTAATTTTTACCCCTATACTATCCAACACTTCCCCTACTGTTGCACCCCCTGGAGTTACAACAGTAATTTTTACCCCTATACTATCCAACACTTACCCTACTGTTGCACCCCCTGGAGTTAGAATAGTAATTTTTACCCCTATACTATCCAACACTTTCCCTACTGTTGCACCCCCTGGAGTTAGAATAGTAATTTTTACCCCTATACTATCCAACACTTACCCTACTGTTGCACCCCCTGGAGTTAGAATAGTAATTTTTACCCCTATACTATCCAACACTTACCCTACTGTTGCACCCCCTGGAGTTAGAATAGTAATTTTTACCCCTATACTATCCAACACTTACCCTACTGTTGCACCCCCTGGAGTTAGAATAGTAATTTTTACCCCTATACTATCCAACACTTACCCTACTGTTGCACCCCTTGGAGTTAGAATAGTAATTTTTACCCCTATACTATCCAACACTTACCCCACTGTTGCACCCCCTGGAGTTAGAATAGTAATTTTTACCCCTATACTATCCAACACTTACCCTACTGTTGCACCCCCTGGAGTTAGAAAAGTAACTTTTACCCCTATACTATCTAATACTTACCTTAAATGTAATTTAATATTATGCGTTGTAATGGTATGCGTTGTAAAGGTAGTATGCGTTGTAATGGAAATGCGTTGTAAAGGTATTTTTTAAAAATGCGTTGTAGTGTCATGCGTTGTAATGTCATGCGTTGTAATGGATTATGCGTTGTAAAAAATGCGTTGTAAGTGCATGCGTTGTAAAAGTGTGCGTTGTAACGTCATACATCCCCTGGTGATTAGTCTCTTTGCTACCGCCATTCCCAGAAGTAGGAATCTGGAAGTCACTTTGTTGGTTCAGTTTCTGTGATATAGATGCAAAATGTAAACATGCCATTCGAATGGGAGTGTGCAGTCAGTGCATTGAATCAGGATGTCTGCAACTTCCCTCCAATATGCAAGTAGGTTGGGACATCCCCAAAGCATATGTGGTAGATCCATGTCGGTGAGGGAGCATCGGGGACAAGTGGCATTTACATGTTTGAAGTACTGGTTAATCTTAGCCGGTGTGAGGTTTAATCTTAGTCGGTGTGAGGTATGCTCTTTGTGTGATATAATACTGAATTTGGTGTAGGCGTATGTTACTGGGAATAGGTACAGGACTTTCTAGTACTGAGGACCACTCAGGGTTTGTAAACCGGGGACACATATCCTCTTCCCAGGGAAGCTGAAGCGGAGTTAGGTTGGTCACTGTGTGGTGTCTTAGTGAGGCAGAGAACCACCATGTAAGGGGTCCTCCTTGTCCCATTACATGCATGTATTGCATGGTGAGATGGGTTGGGGGTTCATTGGTTAAGTACCCCATTTAGAAGTGAGGGCGGCCACTAGTGAGTGATGGAGCAGGAATTGGCCTGGGGGCAACTCATCTTCCTCTACTAGTGTTGTATATGGTGTCAGTACACCCTCCCTGTACAGGTCACCTATGTATTGTAATACTGCCAGTTAAGCAGATAGGTAGCTGTGGTCGTTGTTTGACCCCTGGGTGTTCCCTCCAATGGTAGGGCAGGTGTTTATGGTGTAACATCTCGGGTAATATATAAGCTCTGCAGAATCATCTGTGTGCTACGTTAAGCAGTGACAATTCTGACGGTTTTGTTTTCGTGCAGGGGTGAAATAATCTTATCACCTCTGCTAGGGTTTTGGGTGGCTGTGTAGTCACAGTGTCACCTAACTGACGGTCAGCCAGCCACTTAGACACCCATTGCAGCTGAGCGGCCAGGTAGTACTGTTCTATATTTGGGGACCCTGGTCTGTGGGTAAGTAGAGCATTTTTATTGGCACTCTGTGCTGGGTGTTGCCCCATATGAAGTCCCTAACCAACTTTCCCAGCGGGAGGAAAATGGAAGGAGGAATGTATAGTGGCAGGTTCGTAAAGTAGTATAGGAACCGTGGAAGGATCACCATTTTAGTGAAGGCTACTTTGGCTGTCACCGATAGTGAAAGTGTGCTCCAAATTGACATTTGGGAGCAGACTGCAGCCACTACCCTAACTAGGTGGCCATCTAGCAGGCCTGTTCTCTGCCTGTACACCTTTATGCTGAGGTAGTAGAATGTGTCTGCCCTCCATTGCAGGCGGACCCCATTGAGGACATACCCTGGGTCCTGTCTTGTCTCGTTGAAAGGATAGAGACAGGACTTGGCGGCAGAGACTTTCAGCCCTGTTATGGAGGTGAAGTCTCCCGGAAAATGTCCCAGCCACAGGGGAATCTGGTTGATGTCTCTTATGCATACCAGCAGATCATTTGGGTACAATGATATTGTATGTGTTCCGTCTCCCAATGGGATGTCCTTGCTTACCCCAGTGCGGATTGCCTCTGCTAATGGTTCTTAAGCTAGCGATAGGAGGAGGGGAGACAGAGGGCATCCTTGCCTGGACCCCCTACTCACCATGAATGGGTTGGATATGTATGGGCCTGTGTTTACTCGGACCGTCAGTGTGGTGTATAGCAGCCGTACCATGCATATGAAAGTGTCTCCCAGGTTGGATCACACCAATGCGGCGAATAGAAATCCCCTTTCCAAAAAGTTGAATCCTTTCTCGAGATCCAGTATTAGGCACCCTGAGTGTGGCTAGCGAGGCGTGGAATAATCTGCGACTCTGAAAAAGTGCCTAAGATTCAAAGAGGTGCTTCAGGAGGGTAGCAACCTGTTTTGGTCTGTGTGGACCAGGGTAGGGACCACATGCACAAGCCTATCAGCTCGGATCTTCGCCAATACCTTATAGTCAACATTGAGAAGGGCTAGTGGCTTATAGGAACCCAGGTCTGTGGGATCTTTATCTGGCTTGAGTAAATTACAATAGACTCGCCTTGCGCATAGACAGGGGAAGTCTCTTCTCATTCGGGGATGTACTGTAAAGTGTTTGCATGCGTGGAGTCAGCGATGGGGTATTTGCCTTATAATATTACGCCGGGAACTCATCTGGCCCAGGAGTTTTCCCCGTTGCTAGTGCTGCTATCGTGCACATATTTCCTCTGGCGAGATTGGCTCATTAATAATAATCCACATTTGTAAAGCGTGAACAATCCCCCGTAAGGGTCTCTAGGCGCTAGGGGCCCTTGGGAAGATTAAGCAAGCTATTGCCCAGAGTCACATGGTGCTGGGCTAATCTGCCGTCAGCACCGGGGATCGAACCATGATCCCCAGATTCCGGAATCAGTCGCACTGGCCGCGGCGCCACACCTCTTCACCTCTTCATTCAGTATTTCCCTTTGCTCTGGTGTCGTTTCTGGTAGGTGCACAGTTTCTAGGAAAGTAGTTAGATTTCGTTCATGGCAGTGCCAAAAAGCTTGGTAGAGTGTAGTGTAATGGCGTGTCATTGCTGCATGTATTTAATGCTGTGTATAGAGCATGCGTCCTGTCTCTGTTCACAGAGCGCATATGGATTGGTAAGTTTGTTCCTGGCACAGGAACAAATCCGTCCGACCGATCCGTCCAATCTGCTGTGGTGTGCATGAATGTAGAATGTGCTGCATAATTGTAGCATCTAAGCCTCTCTAGTAAATCTGCATATACAGCGCACAGTTCTTCTAGTTGCCAGGTGACCCCCATGGCTGCTTCCTTGTCTGTCCTGTGGCCTAATAGCTGTCGCTCTACTCTACTAAGTGTGTCGTTCAGATGCTTCCAGGTGGTCCCCAAGCAGTGGCTTCTTGGGGTTACTTCAAAGGCATCTGTTAGAAATGGGGGTCTCTAATTGGCAGATGTAGGTACCTTTGTCCAAATAGGGACCCTTGCTTCTAGTCAGGGTAAAGGGGATACACTTCTAAAATAACCCCTGCTCACCCCCTTGGTAGCTTCGCGCTAGCAGACAGGCTTATCTCAGAGGAGGTATGTAAAGCATTTGTCAACACATACAGTAATACAGTGAAAACACTACAAATGGACACCACACTAGTGTAGCAAAATAGCAATCAAGACTAAAACGAAATAATCCACATTACAGTAATTAAAATATGACTTTCAAACATTAGAAATAGTTCAGTTCAAAGCAAATTGCAGATGCAAAATTTTTCACACAAAGTACCTTGGGTGCGTCACACCTACAAACAAAAAGGGTCTCAGGGAAGGTGATGCATTGGGTCCTTACACTCAGTGGAGTTGATGCGTCGGTTTATTGCTCCTGGGAGGTGATGCTTTGGTTCCTTACTGCTGCGCAGTGGAGGTGATGCGTCGGTTCCTTACCGGAGAGGAGGTGATGATTTGGTTTCTTACTGCATCGGGAGGTGA
Source organism: Triturus cristatus (assembly GCF_964204655.1). Lineage (NCBI taxonomy): Eukaryota > Metazoa > Chordata > Amphibia > Caudata > Salamandridae > Triturus > Triturus cristatus. The sequence goes on from NC_140592.1 coordinate 1,118,554,655, forward strand.
TGTGTCGGTTTCTTACTGCGTCCCACAACAATGCGACAGACTTAGCACCGCGATGCGACAATCCAGGACGATGCATGGGTTTTTGCAGCCCCACATCAGGCTCGCATTGGAATTGGTGCAGTGATCTTGTTCGTAAGAGAGTGGTGCACTCGAAGTGGCATGCAGTGATTTCTTGAGCTGCGGGCAGGCGCTGTGACGATTTCTTCGGCGATGCATCGGAAACAGATGCGGATGCATCACGCTTCTCTATGATGCGTTACTTTTCCAGCTACCAGCGGCAAACAGCTTTCAGAGGTCAATAACAACAGCAGGCACCTCTTAGAAGGTCCAAACTCCCAACAAGGGGAGCTGGGGGTGAAGTTTGTGCATCCCTGAGACTTCAGAACAGGAGGCAAGGTCAGTTTCAAGCCCTTGGAGATCTTCCTCAAGCAGGGGGGGGGCACAGGTAACAGCAAAGTCCTTTTGCCTTTCCTTGGCAGAAAGTAACCACTGCAGGCCAACCCCAGACAGCAAACAGCACAGGGGCAGTATTCCTCCCCAGTTTCTCCAGTTGTTCTCCTTGGCAAAGGTTTCTCTTGATTTCCCAGAAATTATCTAAAAATCTGGGGTCTGGGCCCCTCTTTTTATAAGCAAATCTTTTTGTTCTCTCTTGGCCCAGGGCTCTGTGCCCAGTCAAAACCAGTTCTGGTGGGCACTTTGCAATTGCACAACAACCTCTGTTGTCAGTGTGAGCCCTGGCTTTGGACACACCACAGGGAGGCAGAACCATCATTGTGGAAGGCTGGCACAGCCCTATTAAGGTGCATGTGCTACTCCTCCCACCACTCCAAATGCAGACCAGGCCTATTTAGCCTAGCGCTGACTCATCCAGACTCTCTGGAACCACTGCACATCCCAAGCCCCTGTTCCTCTAAACCCAGACAGTCTATACACATCCTAGCAGAGGTACACTGGATGGCCAAGCAAGAAAATACCTACTTTCTAAAAGTGGTATTTTAAAACACAGAATGTGGAACTCACCCTCACTAAAAGATGCATTTTAACACTTTGAGTTCAGGCATACTGAACTTTATTTTCCCATCTGGTTCCCATTATAAGATGTTATAAGCAAACTCCCCATTCTATCCTATGGGAACTGAAGAACCAGAACCTTTTGGGCCTGGTGGTGCAGGGTACGCCTTAATCTCCTGGGTTCTCCTGCTTCAGCTAACAGAGACACGGGGACACTCTGTCGGCGTAAAAGATCAGATTTTATTAGCTGCAGCTAGTACAGTTGTCCTAGAAGTACACACACGGTATGTTCTCAGGAGACTGCCACTTCACTCCGTGGCGTACAATCTTATATTGGTATTGAAGACATATACATTAACCAGAAAAACACACCTATCGTACACATCGAGAGCCAATAAGAGAAGTTCGAGATAGGATAGAGCCAATAGGAAAGGTTGGAAAACAAGGTGTCGAGTAACTCGAAGAAGCCTCTCCTTCAACTGTGTTTGCCACCCCTCCCCACAGGTTAAGGTATTAACGTGTCCGCAACTGACTTGCAGGTGGCGAGATACGTTTGTGTGTTTTGGAGGACACTTGTGAAATGAGAGAATACGAGCAGAAGACAGCGAAGGCCAGACTATAAGATAAAGTCAGAAGAGAATAGTGTGAACCAACAGATAGTTGAGACAGGGATTAGAAAAACCAGACGGGGATTAGTGTACTCGGCCAGTCCTAACACCAGCTTTGTAAATAGAGGCAGAAGGCTTATTTTGACACGATGCTGCAGGAAAAGCAGAAAAGACTTTGTTCGCCGTGCTGCCTGAGTGAGGGCAACACAAAATGGCAGCGGAGCACAAAATGGCGGGTCGATTCGATCACAATCGAAAATCGAATTTTCTCAGAACAGATAGCCTTACAATAGTGAAAACCAAAATTGTCACTATTTCACTATCAGGACATGCCACACACATCAGGGCATGTCCTACCTTTCACATACACTGCATCCTGCCCACAGGGGTACCTTGGGCCAACCTTAGGGGTGACTAACTTGTAAGAAAAGCTAAGATTAAGGCCTGGCAAGTGGCTGCACTTGCCAAGTCAACATAGCAGTACTTGACTGCACACAGGCTCTGCAATGGCAGGCCTGAGTTACATTTACAGGCTGCGTATGTGGGCGGCGCAATCAGTGCTGCAGGCCCACTAGCAGTATTTGATTTAAAGGCCCTGGGCACAACAGTGCACTGTATTAGGGACTGACTAGTAAATCAAATCAGCCAATCATGGAAACACCAATCCATAACAACAATTTACAAAGTGTGCAGACATATTAAGAAATGTACAATATCTATGTTTTGAAAATACTGAACTTTGAGTCACCATGGGAGTAAACAGGCACTTTGCGCGCAGCTGTTCATAGCCAATCAGCCAACAAGCAACCAGTGCACATCAATGGAACGTGCAAGTTGTGTCCCTGGTCTAGTAGCATGCGGATGTCATCAGTGGCAGTGAGGTGGGCAGTCTCGGTGCTGTGGTTGTTGCGGAAAACAGACTGGGAGGTGTCTAGGATGGAGTTCTCTTCGTTGAAGGTGGTCAGCTGGACGTTCAAGAGTCTCACGGTGACTTTGGCTGCGAAGGGGAGGAGAGAGATGGGCCGGTAGTTTTTCAGGTCCATTGGGTTGGCCGTTGGTTTCTTGAGGAGGGGTTTCACCTCCGCCCGTTTCCAGTCATCTGGGCAGATGCTGGATCTGAGGGAGGTATTGATCATCCGTCCTAGTTCGAGTGCGATGGCAGCGTCGGCCCTGTGGAAGATGTGCTGTGGGCAGGGTCTGTTGGGGCTCCTGAGTGAGTGTTCTTCATAGTCTCGGTGATGTGTTCGATGGTCGCGGGGTCCCAGGACGTGATGGTTGACTTATCGGTGGGGCGGGCTTGTGTGCGGTGGTGGTGTTGAAGGTGAAGTGGACTCAGTGGTAGTCCGTCCAGATGGGCTGGGTGGTGTGGCTGAAATGGATGTTTGATCCTCCCACGAAGATGGGGTCTAGTGTGTGACCTGCTCTGTGGGTGGGCGTGTTGACGAGCTGCTTCAGTCCTAGGTTGGCGAGAAGAGTGGTGGAGTCAGGGTCGTTGCTGTTGTCGAGCTGGAAGGTCATGTCCCCAAGTAGAATGTAGTCCGTGGAGGTGATGGCGTGGGGTGCAGCGAGCTCGGCGATGGTGGTTGCGGGCTGGGTCTGAGGTCCTGGCAGTCTGTAGGTGAGGGTGTCCTGGGGCTGGTCTGGATCTGGAAGTGGAGGTGTTCTGTGTTGGAGTGTGGGTCACTCATGCTAGATGTGGAGAGTCAGAGGGGGGTCTTGTGTGTGATGGTGAGTCCTCCTCCCTGGTGGTGCGGGCGGTCCGTTCTCTGGATCTTGCAGTCGTCCGGGATGGCCATGGCGATGTTGGGGCCATCGGCGCGACCACGCAGCGGTCACCATATGTAGGGAAGGGGGGTGGTAGTAGAGGCAGGGAGGCGGGAGCAAGCTGAGTCGGGGGCGGGGCCACAGGGGCGGCAGGAACAGAGGGAAAAAACAATTACGGACAATACAGGGAGGGAAAGATTACAGTAATGCAGTCAGCTAGAAAATGGTGATAAAAACAGTGAGGAATAAGCAAAAAAGCGTAAACGCTAGGGAATACCGGATGGCACCCAAGAGAACCCTGAGGCGCAGGGACGGGCTGCTAGCTCAAACCCTGCTCGGGAGACCGTCTCAGTACTGGCGCGTTTGGCAGTGAGGCGGAGCTGCTGGGGAGAGTGCTGGCCTTGGCCCAGAGGTCAAGGTTTCACGCGCGCTCCCCCGCAGCTGTCGCCATATGTAGGGGAGGGGGGGCGGGAGCAGAGGCAGGGAGGCGGGAGCGGGCTGAGTGAGAAGGCGGGGCCGCAGGGGCATCAGGGGTGGGAACAGAGGGAAAAAAACAATTACGGACAATACAGCGAGGGAAAGATCACAGTAATGCAGTCAGCAGGGAAAAATAAACAGTAATGCAGTCAGCAAGGAAATGGCTATAAAAACAGTGAGGAATAAGCAAAAAAGGGGAAATGCTGGGGAATGCCAGATGGCACCCAAGCGAACCCTGAGGCGCAGGGACGGGCTGCTAGCTCGAACCCTGTTCGGAAGATGGTCTCAGTACTGGCGCTGTCGGCAGTGAAGCGGAGCTGCTGGAGAGAGTGCTGGCTATTTTGTCATCACCTTTATATCATTCAATAGACAACAAAAAAGTGCTGCCCCATTGCGCAGCGGAACGGGATGGACTGGATAATGAAACATGCCACCAAGGTGCAACCCTGGTGGGTGAGGGTTAAATAAGAAAATCTAGCATTTTCTTTGTTCTCGTGAAGGGTTAGTTTATACAATCAGTAGGGTTCTCTTTGGTTTTGATCAAAAATATATATGACATACCTAATGTATTTGTATTATTGTTACATTTTGCATACCACTGCATGTTTTGAGCGCTGACCCTTCTGCGCCATTTTCATTTGGTATTATTGACTATATCTACGTTGAGATTAAAAATCAACTTTTGATTGGAATGTGTTAGGAAAGTGCTTTATTATCAGAGACAAAGGAGTCCCACAAAACCATTTGTCTTGTTTCTTGTTTATTCTTGTTCGATTTTATAATAAAATGTGCCCAGGAGACACCTCTTTGACCCTATGTTCAGAGTCTCTAATATATTCTTTAAGGGGGACACCCACTGACCCCTTTTATTCATGTGACCCCTTTTTTTGGCTCTGTATCATTTACAACGTAGTCACAAATCACACCTCTGCCTATCTGCCTCGCCATCCTTGTGTGGTCTCAACACACCTACTTTGAGACACAATCTGACTGCAGACAAAAAAGTGTGGAAAAATCCAACAAAAAACATGGTAACATGTCTGACACAATATCACCATATTCTTCAGAGCCACCTTGACCCTTATCCAATTTAGGACGGTGATGACAACACACCTCTTTAAAGCCCACTACCCCAACCAATCTCTCAGAGGGGATTTCTTTTCTTGATTATTTTGGGCTCTTTACTGCAGTCTGGCTATGATCGCACTATGGAAATCCACACACATTAATTCCAGGCAGTTCTACTTTTATCTTTTCTTCTCACACTTCTTCCTTATCTTCAAAACTGCAACACATTTTCTCCCACGTTGCTATTGACTGTTCACCTTTTCACTCCAAGAGAGCTGGCTAAATATGAGGGCCATAATGGTAGTGGTAAAGGAGCTGGTAGAGAGCATGCAATACTGATGAGCTAAGCTCACCTGGCAATACTCATGCCACAGTCCTCACTACTATTAGGCTCAATTCACATGTTAGAAAGCATGCTTCAGTGCTGAAGAACACCGTCCTAGCAATCTAACCCTGGCCAGTCAGCCCTGTTGGATAACCTCTGTTCATAAGATTTTTCCAAATGTGCACCATCCTACCACCCATGAGGTGCCACAGATGAATAGACGTACACAGATTGCATTCACCCTTATGCCTCTGCATGTGAAATATATAATAATACAAACATCCAAATAAATATATCAATATGAAGATACTTTCCTAAACACATCAGAAATAAAAAGGATAGGAGTATTCTTTCCCACAATTTCTGAAGAATTTACACCTTCCCCTGGACCATTATATGCGCATGTGTGTGTTCCCACACGTGGGTGTGTGTGTGTGCGTGTGTGTGTGTGTGCACAAAAACAGATCCCCTGTAGTCAAACAGCAAAACAACAACAGGTTTATTGTCCAAACACAGCACAATACCTGGGTTTCCCTTGCGTTAAACTTACTGGACCTCAAAGCATGGTCTTGTGTGATGTCCACTGCCCACGAGGATTCTGAAGGCATAGTTGGTGCAAGCAGACAATCAGAAAGACTCACAAAGACTCTATCACCCAATTGAAATTAGGCCGTACGTTGAGACCATCAGAACAGCCTACACATGACCTGATCCCATGGATCGGCCATTTTGCACTACTGTGTGGACAAATGTAGTTTAACTCCTTTTTTTTGCTCGTGTTAGACAACTGTGCGTTATGTGAATGTGATAAAAAAAATTCCAGTACTATACACATGAAAGGCATGGCAAAACGTTTGTGAATACCCACACCTGTACAGCTGTTTGGCGACTCAACTCACTTAAATAGAAATTCAAAACTCCTACTCTGACACTTTCCTAGGAACACCAGCAAGTTAGTCTTTGGCCTTAAAAGCCTCTTGTGGGACCGGTCTACACTCATCATGCCGGTATGCGTCCACAGTGGATCTGATATATTGGGGGAAGGATCACTATGGGTATACTGCAACTATTACTACACTGAGGGGCTGATTCACAAAGGACCCCCTCACTTGTGGTGGAAGACCCTCTAGCGTGAGGGAGTCTCTGCACTCAGGCGGGATCCACGCAATGAGAGTTCTCATTGTGGAGATTCTGCCCCGAGTGTGGAGACTCCCCCATGACTGCAGGGCCTCCGCTATGCATGAAAATGTCCTTTGTGAATCAGGACCTGAGTCGCCCAGTCCATATTTAAAACCAGTCGCCTTGGATATCTTTCGAGGCTGTGTATTTACCTAAGTGGCTTGTCCTGCCTGTCCTCTTTGTAAAAATATTAATAATCAAAAGGAGAAACTACACGGCCTAGACAACTGGCAACCTGTGAAGAACAAAAAAGCCTTGAATGCTATACCCCAAGGGCAAGTTCCCTATTCGGTAACAGTAGGTAAATGTCTGAGGTTGGCACACAATCCCAAACTCAATATCTAAGAGTGAAACTGAAAAGTGCATGTGAAGCACTCAAATGTATTCCATATTTAACTAAAAAAAACTCACTAGTATCTTCATCTTCCAGAAGGCACCAAATATTGAATTGTGAAGCAGGTGCTGGAATTAGAACTCTAGAACTAATAGATCCTACCAGCTTTACACTGGAGAGCTTGATAAAGCAGCGGGCTGTAATAGATGCTGCTGCCTCTTGTTCAGAAGTCTCAAAGGCAAGTAGAGAGGTCCAGAATAGGTGTGGAATTTATACTCACTATTAGAACATTGGAATGTTGGAAGCTCCATTGAAAAGAATTGAGTGCTCCGGGCTTATAATGGCTGGTATAAGCCCGGAGCTACAACATTCGAATGTTTCTTTGTGGCTGTGAACAAAGGCTTCAGGGAGCATGAGGGGATTTCAATTCTCTCGCGCTCCCTGAATGAAGCCTTTGTTTAATTTGTTACAACATTCTGCCCTCTAGTGGCAGAATGTTCCAATAGCCTTATAGCCCTTCGTAGCAGGGCTCTAACTGCTATTAAAGTCCCACTGCCTTGTTAAAATCCCTCACCTTTGGCTCAGGCCTTTAACGCTGCAGCGGGCCTTTAATAGCCGGTATAGCCCGCTACGGCGGGCTATAAGGCTATATTAATACTTACACCAAAGAGCTGTAGCCTCACCCAAGAGCAGGAGCAAGACGTAGTCTCACAGACAAGCAAAGAGCCCTAGACCAGTTGAGGTTTACACACTGAGCCACTCCCGGGAAGGAAAAGGGCATGCACATGGCAGCATCATAACTGCCAAAAGAATAAACTAGCATTTCATAAACTGTGGTTCACCTCCTACAATGATGGCATTAAATACCAGTTTCCATTTTCAGACACGTAATTCCGGAAATATGTTATATATCTCTGTTTGAATGCTATAGTTTCCTGACCCATTTGCAGATGAAAGAGATTTCGTTGCATTTATGATTAAAGGTTCATATGACAGATGATGTGAGCAGAGCCTCATCCAGTGGTTATGTCATTCATGTGGGTGGTTCAAAAAGAGCTGCGCTGGCTCAGCGCAGGGCTAAGCACCCATGTTTTGCTTTTGATGTGTCTAAAGGTAACGCACTCAGAATTTCTCCAAGTCAATGCATGAAAGATGGGAACAGTGAGCAGTAATTTACCGCCTTTTGTGCATTCATTCAGAGAAATTCTCATTATATACCTCAAACACAAAAAGGGACTGCAGATGTGCACTGAGCCAGCAAAGCTCTTCATGGTACAACTCCTCAATCACAAAAAAACAATTGCTCAGCTCTATGCTGAGCCAGTCCAGCTCTTCACGTGTGTGTATATCAGCTCCAGCAGTAGCAGAAGCTCAACTGGATTGGAAAGCACTGTTTCCATGACACATGGGCCAGATTTACTAACGCTGCACTTCATTGCATGAAATGGAGGGAGCAGAAGTGCACCATATCTTGTAAGATATAGTGCACTTCCACCCTCTTTTAGCGCTGGGCGTGAAAAAAGCCTTTACTACGCAGCCAGAACTACACAGTACCATTACAACGCGGGCAATACAACGTACACGTTGTTACCACGTATTCCATTACCACATGTTACTTTTCCACGCGAGTCGCTAGAACAACTTACATTAGGGAACATGTTGTTGAGTTTTAAATCCAACACCTTCCCTACTGTTGCACAGACTGGAGTTGGAAAAATAATATATACTTTTCAAAAGTCCAGTGCTTCCCTAAGGCAAGACATTGGAATGGCTTGCGTGGTAATGGAATGCGTGGTAACAACGCGATCATGGTATTGCCCGGGTTGTAATGGCATGCGCTGTAAAAGCATGCGTGAGTGTGTCATACATCCACTGGCGCACTTCAGGCCTCCTAGCACCAATGCAGGTGCCCTTGTGCTATGGTGCAAGGGTCCCCGCATTATGGGCAGGATTGTTTTTGTGTAGAAAGGAATACCTTCCTGCTCCAAAACAACCCTTAGAGGCATATTCCTCTTTCTATGTGTGTTGCAGAGCGCAAGGAGAAATTAGGATATTTACCCTCACTACCCCAGCCTCGGGTCGGCACTACATTTTGGCGCAAACCCAAGTTTAATGCCTTTAGCGAATATGAGTTTCCATCAATATCCAGGGAGGATACATAGGAAAGCCCATGCTCCATCCATAGATTGCTTCCCTCCCCAACGCAAAGGATTGCAAAGCATCGGGCTGTGCTTGGCTTAGTAAATGCAGAAATATATTTTTGTGTCAGGGCGGAGTTAAAAACGTGACACAAACTTGATGCAAAGTGTTAGCTAATCTAGACCCGGGTTAGAAGCAGAGGTGTAAAATGGGTGAGTCCCCCCCATACTTCAGGGGGCCAAGCCCAAAGCTAATGTGTTTCTCTGTGAAATATGAAAGACTCAAGAGCCCCTCATCTGCATTCTGCTACCGGTGAAAGAGTATATGAAAGATTATGTTCACTGTAAAACATATATTGTCTGTTACATCTGTTCACTGAAAACATAATATTGTCCATTTTCTTCTCGCTTTACATACTACAGCAGTACTGCATCTGTTATTCCACACGAAGAACAGCCAGAAGCAGGGCTGCACAACACTGACAAGAACCCCAAATGGTCCAGCAGCAGCACGCAGGCAGCCCAGCTCCAAGCACCCAGCTGCACCCCGAATGCAGCTCTGACTCACCTGTGCGGGCTCACGCAGCTCATTTCCTTCTTCTTTTGACTGCTACGAGCAGGGCGACCCTCTCCTCTGGCAGATCAAGACATGGAAGCAGTGCTAATTCTTTTGGTCGTGAGTCGTGACACACGTCCTGAAAGGAACCACAGGCCGTTAAGTACTGCCTGATCTACAACTTGTTTCCCAGATGGCATCCGGCACTCAAGACTTGTTAACTCTTATAATTATCTGTGTTTTAATGGATTTTTTTTTGTTACTCTCGTTGCTTAAGGCCGAAGGTTGAATTGAAATAGTGTCAATATGAAGAGAAAATCTACCAGCTGCCAGCGGTTTGGGACCGTTCATGGTGAATGGCAGGCTGCACAGAGGGCTGTACGTTTCTGATGCATTAAACCTTTTAACTCAATTAAACTGGGAGTGGAGTTATGCCAAGACTTGAGGGATCTGTCGTGCTGTAAATAATGCATCTGCTGCTGGCATCTCTCTTTGGAGCATATGGCAGTGCTGCTTTGTTGCGTCTCTTGGTTGAACCTGAACCATGCCTCACAAGGGATGGGCAGAAATGCAGAGTTTCTCTCTGCGGGATTCTGTGGAGTTACATAACAACTCTAGGAGATTCCATGTAATTCTGCAAACAGGCAGAAATAGGCACGTTGTGCTGATATTTAGCGCCAAGGCCTCGCTCCGTGCTGAAAATTCAGCGTGAACAGCACCACGCAGTGCTCCAGGAGTCGCTGCTTCTTGAGTTGATTTTGCTGCTGCTCGAGTAGATTTTCTACTTGAACGGCAGTTTTCTGACCGCAAACCGTTGCGACCACCTGTGACCACCCACATTAGAGAAATCTTGGCACGTGCCCTCTTAGCGACTGAAAATCATGATAGGGATGCGAAATCTCAATTGTCAGCTTACTGTCGGTGAGCCAGGCACAAGAAACAACTCCACTACATGACGGTTGATGGAATTTGCCATAATTCCACATTACATGCGCAATGCAGAGTGGCCAAAAGACGGAATTTGTCGCCCACCCCTATTTCTCACACTATGTGCAGAGTAGACAGACATTCAGTAGTAGGTGGTGATAGCAATTACTACCTGTAGGTTTCTCTTTCAAAACATGAGAGATGCTTTGCAACCATGTTGCTGGAATATGAATTTATCTTGAAAAAATAAAGTCAAGAGGCATTTGATAAACAGGAGCAGTTAGTTTAATTAATTGCTTCGGCCGGGAAAGAACCACAGAAATGGGTTTGAGATCTGTCTCAACATATTTTACTTCTAAGTGCCATTATATAAAGTCTTTAGCGCATCGTAAAATGACTTAGATCTTATTTTAGAGAAAGGAATGCAGGCCTAGTCATGGGTGTTAGAAATAGGGATCTCTAGTTGGCAGAGGTAGGCACCTTTTTCCAAATGGGGACCCGTGCTCCTAGTCAGTGGGAGGGGGATACACGCTCTAGATAACCCCTGCTCGCCTCCTTGGTAGCTTGGCACTAGCAGACAGGCTTATCCCAAAGGCAATGTGTAAAGTATTTGTACCAACGCTCACAGTAACACAGTGATAACACCACAAATGGACACTACACGGGTTTAGAAAATTAAAGTATCTTTATCTAAACTTTAACAAGACCAAAACGACAAAAATACAACATACATGTATTAAGAAAAATTACTTTCAAAAGTTTTTAGCAACTGAGTCCATAGAAAACTATGGATGCGTGATTTCTTGCAAAGTACCTGTCGTTGCAACAAAATTCACCGAGCCAAACAGCTGCAGTGATGGGAAGCATTGAAAAACAAAGAGATGCATCAATTCTTGAGAACTTCGTGGAGGCGATGCGACAGTTCCGCTAGACACAGGGGAGCGGTGCGTCGGGTCCGGTCTGTAGGGGGAAGCGATGCTTCGGTTCTGAGACGACACCGATCTGCGGGTGATGTGTTGGGGAAAACCTGCCGCACAGGCACGGGATGCATTTGCGAACAATGTGGCATCGTTGAGCGGCGCTGCGTCGATTTCTTCAGTCGTGATCCCTTGAAGCATTGATTCTTGCAGCGGCTACAGGCGCTGTGTCAGTTTCAGCAGTGGCGCGGCGGTGCGGGAGATTCTCCTCGCACCACGGCGTTGCATCGGAAAAACAGACTGTTGCTTTCAGGGTCCCAGTAGCAGAAACAAAGTCCAGAGGCCACAGACAGCCAGAGGCACTCCTGGCAGGTCAGAACTCCCAGCAAGGAAGTTCAGGGGAGCTAGGGGTGAAGTCTTTGGGATCCTGAGACTTCAATACAGGAGGAAAGCTAGACTCAGGCCCTTGGAGACTTTCTTAGAGCAGGGGACACAGCGCACAACCTTCTCCTTTCCTTGGCAGAAACAGCAACTGCAGGCCAACCCCAGACATACAGCAAGGGCGGTACTTCTCCTCAGTTTCTCCAACTATTCTCCTTGGCAATATGTACTCTTGATTCCAAAAGTAGTCTAAAGTTCAGGGGTTTTAGGTCTAATACTTATACCCCAAAATGTCTTTGTTCTCTTTGCGCAGAGAATCCCTGTGCCCAGTCAAAACCAGTTCTGGGGGGCACTTTGCAAGTGCACAACAACCTCCATTGTCAGTGTGAGCCCTTGCTCCGGACACACCACAGGGTGGTGGATCCATCATTGTAGAAGGTAGACACAGTCCTATTCAGGTGCAGGTGCAGGTGCTACTCCTCCCACCATTCCAAATGCAGATCAGGCCTATTCAGCCTAGTGCTGACTCATCCAGACTCTGTGGAGCCACTGCACATCCCAAGTCCCTGTCACTCCAAAGCCAGACAGTCAATACACATCCTAGCAGAAGCACACAGGATTGCTAAGCCAGAAAATGCCTACTTTCTAAAAGTGGTATTTTCAAACACAGAATGTAAAAATCACCTTCCTAAAAGATGCATCTTTAGATTCTGAGTTCAGGCATACTAAACTTTATTTTACTCTCTGGTCCCAATAGTAAGTTATATTTATAAGATGTTATAAATTAACTTCCATGCTTTCCTATGGGGACATATAGCCTTACAATAGTGAAAAATTAAATTGGCTGTATTTCACTATCAGGACATGCCACACACATCAGGGCATGTCCTACCTTTCACATACACCTCACCCTGCCCACAGGGGTAGCTTGGGCCTACCTTAGGGGTGACTGACCTGTTAGAGAAGGGAAGGTAAGGGCCTGGCAAGAAGGTGCACTTGCCAAGTCGACATGGCAGTTAACAACAGCGCACAGACACTGCGGTGGCAGGTCTGAGTTACCGTTTCAGGACTACTCGTGTGGGTGGCACACTCAGTGCTGTAGGCCCACTAGTAGTATTTGATTTACTAGCCCTGACACACTCATTGCACTTTACTAGGGACTGACCAGTAAATCCAATATGCCAATCAGGGAGAACCCATCACAAAAACAATTTACACAGGGAGCACTTGCACTTTGGCACTGATCAGCAGTGGTAAAGTGCCCAAAGCATCTAAGCCAGCAAAAACTAAATCCAGCACAGCATCAAAAATACAGGCGGTAGAGGCAAAAAGTTATGGTAAACCACGCCAAAGATGCCAAGTCTAACAATGGGGTTGTAAATAAGGCCACCTGATAGTGAGTGCAGGTGGGTTTCAACCTTGCGTGGACACAATGAAGGCCAGTGAGTGTCCAGATGTTATGTTATGTTATAAAGGGTTTTATAGCACGCTCAATTACTCAAGAGTATCCTGGCTTGTGCAGTTATCAAAAACCCTGGGGAGTGGAGTGCATAGATCAGCTAATTGAAAAGAAAATTTTAAGCCGTTTCTTGAAGGGTCCAAAATCCTGAATACTTCGTATATCTAGAGGGAGGGAATTCCATGCCAGAACAGCTTTGACAGAGATGGACTGACCCCCAACCGGGACCTGCAAAAGAGATGCATAGAGTGCATAGAGATGTCCTCTATGGAGAGCGCATGATCGCTGCGTGTACTATGTGTGCTCTGGCTGAGTGTTCCTAACTTCATGTTGCATCTTACTTTATGGTGTTTTGGGAACGCAAGCACCCCACAGTGGCCATATGTGTTTATTTGGGCTAACCTCCTGGAACCGTTGTGGTGTTGCTACCTATCTATGGGACAAATCTTGGTTTTTCCTATTCACATGTTTGTTTGTGTGTCTGGTTACATACCGCCCCACCTGTTTTCTTTCAATCAGTAACCTAAAGCCTAGGTCGCAGGCTATCCCTGACCACATATTTCTTACTCAGGGTTGATGGAGAGGCCATCTCGGGAGATTTCGACAACAGTGACCTTAGATCTTTTCATTTTCGAATATACATGGTTGCTGCATAATCTGATATTAACAACCACTTCGATGTAACCTTTATTCTTATGGGAGAGCTTTGCAACCCATTCAAACGTATGTTCTTATTCCTAGGTAGGTGTTTTTTATTGAGGCTCTTTTTAGGTCGAACTTTGCGGCAGCGTGCATGCACTGCTCGCTCTACGAGACTGCTGTGATATACTATGGGAGAGAAGCTGCACCCACTCTCCTCCCATATTTTTCATTGGCTTGTATCATTGTCTTTCATAAATTCTGCTTTCGGATTCATTAAAAGGCTTGTTAGTCCCTGCTTAGTACAGCCTTGTCTTCATTTGCACCCTTCCATGGCGACTAACCCTTTTACTTCGGTTGTTACACGGGACCTGTTATTTAGTCTGTAAGCACTATTTACTTTATTGAGTTTCTCTCACTGCAGGCCGGACATGTGCTGCTTCAGCTGAAACCGTTTGTGTTTTTTAAGCAGCACGGCCGCCCCTGTAACATGGGTGTCTGCTTTCAATTACTTTAACCCGGCATTATCTTGTGTCTGTTTCACCCCCCCACCTAAGTAAAATGGATTTAGAAATGATTAGCGAAAGTCATGTGAATTCCAGGTAGCACATACTCCTGTGCTAATGGGCTGAAGTTGACAACAGGACATCTGTGTTACATGTCATTTATACTAAAGCCAACTAATGGGTTGTTTTCCAAAGCTTGTTTTATTAACAACAGCACCACCACCGATACCACCACCACCAATATCATCACCACTAATACCACCACCATCAATACCACCACCTCTACCAATACCACCACCAACAATACTACCACCAACACCACCACCACCACCACCAATACCACTTCCACTGCCAATACCACCACCACCAATAGCCCCACCACCAAAACTACCACCTCACATCACCACCAATACCACTACCACCACCACCAATAACACCACCACCAATACTTTCACCACCACAAATACCACCACCAGTACCACCACCATCAATATCACCAATACCACCACCAATACCACCACAAACACTAATACCACCACCAATACCACCACCAACAGTGCCATCAATACCACCTCCAATACCACCACCACCACTAATATCACCACCACCGGTACTACCACCAATACCACCAATACCACCACCACCAATACCACCAATACCACCACCAAAACCACCACCACCAATACCAATACAACTACCAATACCACCACCAATATCATCACAACCAATACCACCACCACCACTAATACCACCGCCACCAATACCACCACCACCACCAATACCACCACCACCACCAATACCACCACCAATACCACCACGGACACTAATACCACCACCAATACCACCACCACCAGAAGCAACACCACCAATACCACTACCAATACCAATAGCACTGCCAATGCCAATACCACCAACAATACCACCACAAATACCAATACCACCACCAACAATGCCACCAATACCACCACCACCACTAATACCACCACTACCATTACCAATACTACCACCCTCAATACCACTACCACCAATAACACCACCACCACCAATACCACCACCACCAATACCACTTTCACCAATGTCACCACCACCAATACCATCACCACCTCCTACACCAATAACAACACCAACAATACCACCAATAGCACCACCACCACCACCAATACCACCACCAATACCAATACCACCACCAATACCACCACCACCAATAATACCACCACCAATACCACCACCACCAATACCATCACCACCCCCACCAATACCACCATCACCAATACCACCACCAATATCACAACCACCATTAATACCTCCACAACCACCAATACCCCCACCCCCAATAACACCACCACCAATACCGCCACCACCAGTACCAATACCAATACCACCACCAATACCAATACCACCACCACCAATACCAATACCACCACCAATACCACCACCACCACCGATACCACCATCACCAATACCCTACCACCAATACCACCACCACCATCAATACCACCAATACCACCACCACCAATACCACCACCAAAGCAACCACCACCACTACCAATACCACCACCACCAATACCACCACCACCAATACCAGTACCACCACCAATTCCAGTACCACCATCACCAATACCAGTACCACCAATACCAATACCACCACCACCAATACCAATACCACCACCACCAATACCAATACTGCCACCACCAATACCACCAACTCCACCAATACCAGTACCACCACCAATTCCAGTACCACCACCACCAATACCAGTACCACCAATACCAATACCACCACCACCAATATCAATACCACCACCACCAATACAAATACTGACAACACCAATACCACCAACTCCACCAATACCACCACCACCACCAATGCAACTACCACCATCACCAAGACCACCATCACCACCACCAATACCGCCACCAGCAATAACAATACCACCACCACCAATACCAATAACACCACCTCAGTGCCTATCGCTCACTAGTAATAGAAGGGGCACTGTACAAGGCCGGAGCTACAGCCGAGAACATCCCTCCCTCCCTAGAGAGTGTTTTTTATTAGGCCAAAGATAGCAATGACATTAAGCAATGCTACACTGCACACTCAAATCATGGAGAGGGCAGGAACTTGCCTGTCCTCCTGCACTTCCTCTTGAACTGGGACAGTGTAATCTCAGAGTTAAAGGTGTTGGAGCACTTTGTTAGTGTTTATAGCTCAGATCATATAACTATCACTTCACACTTTGTGTCTGTGTAATTTACAACACTTACACATCTTCTTCACTGCACTATTTATCACTACTTTGAAGACGTTGCAGGCCAGTATCTTCCTCTGATATTTACAACCTAACAAGTGGTTGAGAAGGCCCTTTATTGCAATGCAATAGGTCTCGCATTTTTGAGAGTTTAAGCTATAACTATTTTTTGTAAAAGACAATGCCTTTTATTTATGTTTTAAAACCCAAAACATAAATAAAAGTTAATGTCTTTTACAATGCCGATAGCTCAAACTTGCGTGAATGCGAGACCTATTGCATTGCAAATGCTTGTTTAATTTAATCGCGAAGCCTCAAGTTTCCAATAAATGCAAAGCTAGGCGAGAGGGGGAATTGGTAGCCGACATGATCTTAGATGAAGAAGCAAGAGGACAACATTACACTGAAAGGGGGCAGGAAGAGGGAAATAAGCCAGATACACTGGGGATGAGTGTGGGACGAAGGAGTTTGAGAAGTCACTGGCTCAGAAACAATATGGGAAAACTCAGAATCAATCAACAGCCAATAGGCTGTGAGGGAGAAGCAAAAGCCCATGTCATGCACAGCACAACATTAACTATGACAGACTGCCCCCTAAATGTTCCCACCACCTGTGGAAAACTAAGTATCTCTTCCATGGCTATCAGGCTAGCCCAAACAAATCATGGTCTCCGCTGCATCTGCCCCCCAAACCACATGCATGTCTCACATCTGGGTACACATCTTCAAGGTGGGGCAATGGATAGTATGTAAGAGGGCTCACAGCTGCATCTTTCTTACTACACCCATAGTGAGTTCCTGAGCATAACCCCAAGCTTTGGCAGTGTTAAAGGATGATCCTAAATAGATAAGATAGAAGAAGGCTCCTCAAGCATGATGTTCTCAAGCTGTGGGGACTTGAAGACAATATGACTATGAGCACTTTAGACAGTGGGTATCCTGAAATCTGAGGGCTTGATTTTAATCACTCCATGTTTCACGTGTGTTGAAATGCAAGAATTACATTTGTCAATGCCACTGTTTTTAAAAATGGCCAACACAGAATGTTGATGTACTACAAAAAGAGTGGCTATTGGTGGTGGCTCTGATCTGGTATCCCGAATTGCTGTCAGCTATTAAAGTTTACCAGAGGGCTGAATCCCCACCTCACATGTAATTTAACCCTTCCTTTATGTAAATCATATTAATAAACTTGCTAAATGTGTTTCTGTATCACGTAAAAAATATGTAGTCTTCACAATATTTAACATTACCAGTGAAGGAGGACTGGGATGACTATATGAAGAGCAGATAGCTGTGGGTGTGGCATAACTATTTTGCAGTAGAAAATAGTGTTATGTGGGTTGAGGACTGGCCTGTATAAAGGCAAATATGATGATCAATCTTGGGATTTGAGAAGTATGTTTTAGATGATTCTCAGGCAAGTGCAAAAACTCCCAACATGTTCTGAAGCTCTGTAGAATCCAACACGGAAACTTAACCAACAATTAGTGCATCCACAGCCTTTGTCTGTGAGTCGTGGAAGTTGGATGCAGGGACATGTCATCCATGCACCCATCAAATGCACTGTTCATGGCCTCATCAATGATGTAACAGATAACATCACAGTTTACGCTGCAGGCATTATGGATCACATTACTTATTACTTCAGCATCAACACTGCGGGTGATATAACTGTTAAGCCAGGGCGTTGAACTTCGCTCCGTTTGCGGAGCTTGCGAAGTTTATGCAACTTTGCGATTCGCGTAGAGCGCGAAGTTGCAGATTGCTACGTGATCTAGCGCGTAGCGTAGTAGTTTTGCTTCCTCGCGCGCTCAATATTCATTCTCGCGCGCGCGGTTACGTCTTACCGTGATTCTGCGATCGCCAGCTTGCTTTTCTGTCCGTTCGCGTGTGCCACGAGATTTGTAATATGGCTGCCCAAGCCCACGAGAGTGTGCGAACGCGAACATGTCATTCGGGCGCGCGATCTGACTTCCGGAGGCTGTCTTGGTAAGATCGCGATCCCGAACATGCAAAAACTACAATCTGGCGAAGAATATCTCGCGATCTTCATAAAACCTTCTCTAAAATGATCATTTTGCTCAGAAAAACTCCTCAGATTGTGATATTGCTGTAGTCTTTTGTGTAAGGAGGAGTCCTTTAATTTTTTTAACCCTTTTTTTAAAGACGAAGGAAGTGCCCCTGAGTCTACAACTTCCTGTTCCTGTCCAGCAGGCTCCTCCCAGTGCTTTGTGCATGTGCTGTTCACTTTCATTTGGATTTGGAGCTGGAAGGATCACTTTTTGTGTCTGTCTGCTGCATCATACCATTGGATTGGATTTATTTGAGGACTTTTTGATTTGAGATTTAATTTACTACAAGTAAGTTGGAAAATTGGTGTGTTTGTTTCATTGGGGCTTGTATTACCTACATTTTTCTGGGTTTTTCATTGTTTTTTAAAATTATTGTTGTGGCGGGTGGCCTGTGCTTTCAATAGTGGCCTAGTTGTTTTTCTCTGCAATTTCAGCCAGTAGGGTACCCATGGGTCCATGTTTCGTGGTGTCTGTAGAATTTTCAACATCATGTAGGGCATGGATGGCATAGGATTATTTGAAATGCTAAATGTGGCTGTGATGTATTTCACTGTTGGTGTGTGTGTGTGAAATACCTTTTGTTGGATGTGTGTGCTTGATGTGTAACTTCTTTCCAATCCTTTCGCAGCCCTGTTGATTTTCATTTTTGTATTAAAGCTGTGTTGTTTAGCAATGAGCATTAGCAGGCCTCCTTTGTCCGGTCATATATTATAGGCCTGCTTCAGTTCATTGTTTTCCATGGCCTGTTGTGACTGTGAGTGCCCATGTGGCTTGTGGCAATTTTGTGGTGGTAGTTTAGTAGTGTGTGCTTCTTTTTCCATAAAGGCCTGCATTTCTTTTCTTTCTTCCCCTTGGCTTATGCTTGTTGTTGTTGTGTCCTCCTGGCCATGTGTGTGGCAGCCATTTTGTGAAGGCAGGCATTGTGCTTTTGCCATAGGCTTACATTGACTGTTCCAAGCGTGTGGCCTAGTCTGCCAGTAGGCCCAGAGGTAGTCGGCCTCAAATCTTTGGTGCGTTATTTAAATTTACAGTTTGTGTTGTGTGTTGAATTATTTTTTCACACCGTGTATGGCTTTGGGTTTTATTGCAAAAGGTTTTTTTTGGGGTGGGATAGCAGTTTTTGGGTGTGTGTTAAATAAATAGGGCTTTTCAACCAGTAGGTAACCCTAGGGATTCAGCTCGCGTACTTTCGGTAACTCTGCACAGCGTGACAACGCGGACTTACAGTTTTCGGCATGTTCGCGCTCTCAATATGCGTGTTCGCGCACGCGATAAAGCATTTTTGTACAGTTCGCGATCCCGAACACGCAGCATTTGCAATCTGGCAAACAATATCTCGCGAGCAACATAAATCCATCTCGAAAACGCTGATTTTGTGCATTTTGCTAAAAAAACTCCTCAGGTTGTCATTCAGCTGTAGTTTTGGAGCACGGAGAAGCTTTTATTTTTTTTTTAAATATTTTTTAGGAGATTAAGTAAGTTCCACAGACACTACAACTTCCTGTTCCTGTCCTTTGTAATCACTTTTTGGTTATTTGTGGTGGGTGGCCTGAGCATGTGTGGCGGCCATTTTGTGCAGGCAGGCATTGTGCTTTTTTCATAGGCCTCCAAGCTTGTGGCCTAGTCGTACAGTAGGCCCAGGGGTAGTACTCATCAATCATCACGGGTGCATGGAATTTAAACAACTGTTTTTGTGTTGTGCGTTATATTTCAACATCATGTATGGCTTTGGATTGAATTGTAAAATGTGGCCTTTACTTTTTTACGGGGGTAGATTTCACTTTTTGGGTGTTGTAAATAAATGCCTTTAGTTTTTGTGTATATATTCGTTGTTGTTGCTCCCTGATGCTGCATCCATCCCATAAGATGCACAAATTTTTATTTAGGGCAAACAGGCTAGACTACATTTATGTTTTTGTTCTTTGCTATTCTTCTTCCTGAGTGTACACAGTACAAATACAACAGGATCCCTGGCCTTGTCAGTCTCTTAATGGCTGGCTATACTGTTGTTGTTCACTGACTTCATAAAATGTATTAATTGTGACCACCAACCAGACACTAATAAGTTATATATATTATGGATCTTTTGACTGATGTTCTTCTGGCTTTTTTGCTTTTAGGTGCACAAAAGACAGAGGAGGTGTGTCATCATCATCCACCGTTGTGGTGCCAGACCGACGTCCTGCTGCTGTACACAACGTGACGTGTGAGTCACCTGACCAGGCATCTCTGCAACTTGTGCAACTGAGTGCTGTTTTGACATCTGTTGAGGATGCCCCCAAAGAAAGCAGGTAGCAGGTCCTCCGGTACCAAGAAAGTTGCCATGGAGAAGAAGGAACAGAAGAAGAAGGAAGTGTCACTTAAGTCTGGTGTGCCTCCCAAAACCTTTTTTAGCACACCAAAAATGACGCCTGCAGCAGCGGTGTCGGGGGGCCAAGCTGGGGGCAGCACCTCCACATCAGTGGGCCCAACCCACCAACCCAGGCCCAAGCAGATGAGTGTGGAAGAGGTAGCCAGCTTTATGGTGGAAAGCAGTGCTGCTGAGCCTGAACTAAACTTATCGCTTTCTCAAAGTAATACACAATCAACGCAGGAGGGAACACAGCAGATAAGTGGTCAACAGCCGCAGCCACCGCCCGCAATAGTAGCTGTTGTTCCTCCCGAAGTAGGGTCAGTTCAGGAAATTGAGCCTCATGCGGAGGAAGAAGAGGAAGCCACTCCTTTAGAAGTTCCATTGGCTTCCAAATCCCCAGCAAGGAAAAGGAGGGTTAGTACATCAAGTTCTTCACCAAGCCCCCCTTCTGATGATCTAGATGCCACTTGGAAGCCACAAACTGAGTCTGAGAGGGAAACACATCACAAGAGCAGGCATGGGAAAAGGAAGGTTCCAGAAAGCCTTACACTTATGGATGTTGATGTAGAAGAGCAGGATGATGATGATGATGATGAGCCAGTCATCACAAACATCACTCCCGGGCCTGAGGAGATGGAGACCAACATTTTTACACTATCCAAAATGGCTGCGAGGGATGTAGCACGCATACCTCCAACACAGGTAACACCACCACGACCTCCAGCTTCCATATTTACATTAGCACAAGCACCACCTCAGCAGAAGTAGGTAGTGGTACTGCACAGAGTCAAATGCAACACACACCCTCCAGTTCATCCGGCATTGGAAGTGGGAGTGGCACCTCCAGCAGGAGACAAAAGTTAAGCTCCCCAGTGTGGGACTTCTTTACGGTTAGCCGAAAGGAGGAGAACATTGCAATATGCTCCGTTTTGTCATACCTCTGTTAGTCGTGGTAAGCTTGGTACAAACTATGGTACCGGAGGCCAAATGACCCATCTGAAAAAACACCATGCAATCCAGTGGGAGGAGCACCTTCGCCTCATCAAAACTGGAACCATTACTGTTGGGCATAAACGAGTAGAAAGTCCGCTCACGGTGGAACAGGAAGAAGAGGGAGACATTCTCTGTGGTAGTGGTGCACAAAGTAGCCCCGTCCCCAGCACTGCAGTGGTAACGCCCACATCCTCAGCCACATCTCATTGGCACAAGAGTGAGAGTCAGCCTGAGACACCAAGGAGTACTGCTGGCCCAAAAAGTGCGACGTTGACCACAGGAAGTGATACCATGCAGCCTACCATTCTTAGCATGTTTAGTAGGCCGGAGGGGCAGTACGAACGCAACCACCCAATAGCACATTTGTACAATGCAAAGCTGGCTAAAATGTTAACACTGGACCTTATCCCTTTTTCTTTTGTTGAAGGGGTGGGTTTTCTTGAATTTGTGACCACCATCTGCCCAAAATGGAAAGTTCCCAGCCGCTACTACTTCGCAAGAGTTGCTGTTCCAGCACTACATCATGACGTGCTGGAATTGCTTGGAAAAGCCTTAAATCAGAGTGCTGTTCAGAGTATACACCTGACAACAGACATGTGGACCAGTTGCCAAGCCACTGATTACATGTGCATCACTGCACACTGGGTCTCTTTTTCGGGTGTTAAAGATAAGATATCTGATGGTGTTGTTGACACCGCTGAGATTTTTAAAGACACTTGCAAACATGCAACTGTAGCCTTGTTTGCTATGGAGAAATCTCATACTGCTGCAAACATTTTGGATGAGTTTAACAGCAAGGTGTTTGAGTGGCTGCGACCAAGAGGGCTTACCATTGGTTTTGTTGCCACGGACAATGGCAGTAATGTAGTTAGGGCCATGAAAGATGGTGGCTATTTCAGGGTGCCATGTTTGGCACATTGCATTAACTTTGTTGTTCAGGACTTTCTGAAAAATGAAAGCAAAGTCAGCAGCTTACTGACCACCATTCTTTTAAAGCCCAGAAGCAGCTGAGGGTCATTCAACGTGAGCATAAAATGCCAGTCAAAGCACTCATCCAGGAGGTGCCAACACGTTGGAACTCAACGTATTACATGCTTGAGCATCTGTTTGAGCAGTACATGCCACTTAATGCGTATGTCATGAAAAGGTCAGGGGATCCTACTGTGAAAGGCATGACCGTTGAGATGGCCCAATGGGACCTCGTCAAATGCCTGACAGAGATGCTACTTCCTTTTGAGGTTTTCACACGTGAAGTGAGCAGGGAGGACTGTACTATGGGCCAAACTATCCCATTGTTGTACATGCTAGAGCAAGAGCTGAAGGAGGTGTTAGAAATGTACGCAGGTGTGGATGACAAAGTAGACGCATATTATTTGGCAGACACCTTAGTCGCTCGCTTATCTGACAATACAAGGATTCAAAATAACATTGTGTCACATCCACATTACATTACTGACTCAATTTTGGATCCACGTTACAAATTATTGCTGCGCAGTAATGAAGTAATTCCTTTTTCAGAAGTGGATGTTGCCCAGTACAAAACTTTGATAGCTGAGGAAGCCACTGACTTTGAAAACGAAAGGATCTTAATTAGAGGCCCGCCACCCAGGGCAGAAGCCAAGAGCAGTGCGTTTGCCTACCAGCAGTCAACAACACTGCCAGCAATAACATCAACAGCACCAACAGGATCATCATCAGGCACATTTAAAAAAACGGCAGGTGATTGGTTTCTACGGAAAGAGTATTGTACGTCCATGACTGATGCAAAGGCAAAAGAGGCCCAGGAAATCGGAGCACCCCTGAACATTGAGCGGATGGTTCAGGCCTATCTAGATGACACAACAGAGGTCTTCATGGAGCAAAGCCCATTGGTGTATTGGTATGGGAAAAGAAGCCAATGGCCAGTGCTCAGCAGGCTGGCGATAAAGTATTTGGCTTGCCCTGTTGCAAGTGTCTCTTCAGAGCGTGTTTTCAGTGCTGCTGGTGCCATTGTTACTGTCAAAAGGACCAGTCTCTCGCCCAAAAGCGTTGAGAGGTTAACCATGATCAAAATGAATCAACACTTTATACCACCGGAGTACAAAATATGTGAATCACAGCAGGAAGAGGAGAGCGACTTCGATGACATAAGTAGTGGGTTGTTAGACGTACTTCTGTCCGAACCACCAGAGTTTGAGGACGAGCTCCTCTTCCCTGACAACTAGGCTTTCAAATTGTTCTCCCTTCCTTTATTTGTGTGTGACTGTGTATCTGTTTTTCTGGTTCAAAATCTAATCATAACAAATCCATCAACAGTCTCTTCTTTTTATTTCCCTATTGGAGTTGCACGTCTGTGCATAACTGTGCACTCCACTCCTCAGGGTCCTGCTCCATCTTCCTTACTCTCCCTAAGTACATTTCAAGCAAGTCAGACATTGGATGGAGATGGAGATGGAGAATAGTACAATACATGTTGCCTCTAACAGTCCCTCCATAAGAAGTGAAACGTGACTCCAGCTATATTCCATTTTGTTTCCAAGCCGAAAGAAACTCATCACTAACTGCCAGAAGGCTAGGCAGGCATCTGATCAGACAGCCAAAGAGAACACCAAGACGGGTAATGAGTGATTATTGTGAATGATGGTGGCATGCATTGCATTGGATGCTGGCTGACTACGAATAATTGTGCATGAAGTAGAACTATACTAGTTTATCGACAAAGTAAAAGTGACTCAGGTGTGGTGACAGTTAATGTTTCCTTGTTGTTTAATAATAACCACATTGTACTCCTACCACTGCAGGTGCCGGCCAATATCCGTTGCAGTTTTGTAATATGAAATATATTATAAACGTACTCAGTCACTACAGACTGAGTTGGTGTTGGAGAATACGTACCACACGGTCATCATCATGATGCTGCTGAGCACACAGTCAGTTGGATCAGAGAAAATTGAAGGAATAACTGCGTTTCATGGGCTGACTTAAAAGGTAAACAGTTTGAACAAGAACCACAGCAGACCTAGGCTAGAGGTCCGTGTAGTGGTGTGGACTGGAGTAGAGTGTAGTGGTATGAGGGACAGTGGCGCATTGATTTAGTCACTTCATTTGGAAAATGCTAGGTTGCTGCAGTGCATATGACATTTCTCTGGCTCGGTCAAAATGTAAGTAAGGGGTGGGGTGCCTGGCCTGTGCCGCGGTTCTCCTGTTCTGTGGCTGTGCTGGCTCCTGAATCCTGACCCGTTGTTGTTGTACCTTAATGCTGTAGAGTAGACACTATGTAGCCTATCCAAGCTGCCTCAGTCTGAAAGTGTTCTCTCCAGAGTGTTGTCTTCTCGTCTTGCACTCCACTGTAATTGAGTTTATTGTTTTAAATGCAGTAATTTTTCAATACCCCGTTTGTTTTTCCATCTACACTTACAGGCCGGCCTTTAACTTGTGCTATAGTGGGAGAAACGACTCACACTTACCTTACCAATCCGCATCAGGCAGGCAGTGGTACCCAAGATTGATGTGCAGAGTGTCCTTGGAAGGGAGGACCAAGAGGAATGACGAGAATGATGCAACTCCACATTTGGACCAGGATAATACAGTAACTTTAGTATCATCATTCGTCTTTAAATGTATCTGATTGCTCTTTTCTCTACAATCATTACGACTGTGTGTTGTGGTTTGTTTGGTAATTGATCCCTACAACTATTTTTTAATTTGCTTAGCTAGCTTGAAAAATAAAAGTAAGCCCGGTACAGCATGTAATTGGCTTCGGTCTGAGCTCTGAGGGCGGCAGACAGGCAAGGCAAATTTCAATTTCTTCCCTGACTGTACTGTCTCATTGGGTAATAGTAGTTATAGTAAGTACAACTCATTATCATTAACCATCAAGTTATCTTCCTCAACATGCATGCATTTGCTTTTTCTCACTTCATACTTTGATTTCTTTGATAATGGATCATGATCGTCTTGCAAGATTGTGTTTTACTTTTGTTGTGTCCATGCATACTGTCTGTTTTTCTTTCTCAAACCTTTCCCAAAACCCCACTTACCATCCATTCATCAATCCATAACCCTCTTCCCCCGGGCTGTGTGATTTATATTGAGGTGTGATGTGATGACTACATTAAATGTACACCAATTGATCACACGCTTGCTGGGGCAGATGTGGTGAAAGCAACACTAATTGAATTTCAACTAAGGCAGGGCAAGGATCTTCTTCTGCTTGCCCACCCATGCTGTAGTTTACTTTGTGTTCTGTTCTACTACTCCTCCCACAGTCTCTCAGTCAAGTGACTTTCTCTTTCTTTTTTCAAATGCTATTGCCAGTGTCTACTACTACCACCACAATAATGGCATCTTCTCCGTCAAATTGGGAAACCAACCATGCAGCCATCAGTGTGCCGAACTTCATCATCAATCACAGGTAAGATAAGTTTGGCGGGAGGTATGGACTAGGAGGAGAGACTGACAGTACTATTATGACAATTAAAAATAACTCATTGAGGGGTACTGCATCTATCGGTTTGTGTGTTACAAAATCGGCAGATCTTTTAAATCAAACACTGGCTGTGGGCATGCAGCAGTACGGAAACAAAGTAAAAAAGCATGTAACTTAGATTGAATTCTGAAAACTGTAACCCACCACAAAACATTAACATCTTATAAGTAAATAGAATAACTTTTAATATCCCCTAACAAAAATAAACTATCCCACTCTGACCTAACCCACCCCCCTCCCTAACCCCAACCAATGTCCAAAAAGAAACCATAATTGAAGAGTCCCAATGTCCGAAAGAATCCCCAACGCCCAAAAACCCACCCACCAACAAAAGGAATTTAAAAAAGGGGCAAACGACGAGGTCCTCTATTGTCGGCGGGCCTTAAGGTGTTTGTCCACCAGGATCTTTACCCGCTCCTCCATGTTCTCCTCTAAGCAGGCCATCCGGCGGAGCAGCTGGCGGTGAAATGCCCTACAGTTACATGCAGGGTGGGGGGCAGCAGTGCTGGAAATAGAGGCGTGGCGGCGGGTGGATGCCGGACCACGGCGCCGTGAAAGTGGAGGCAGGGCCTGACTGGGGCCCGGGGCATTGGAGGAGGCTGCAGCTGCAGCCGCCTCCTCCTCCTCCTCCGCCTGAGCCACCAGCTGGCGATAATGTTTGCAGATGGCCTCCAGTTTCCGGCGCCGGGCCCTAGCAGCCAACTCCTTCCTTGATGGTTTAGTGGGTGTGGAAGGAGTATCTATATCAAGAAAGAAAAAGAACATGTTGTAGCCAATACTCTTAGCAAAACAGAAACACTAAAATCATTCAACACATAGTGTCACAGTATCACTACCAAGCACAGTTCATAACATTTGTGATTTGGTGGTAAGTATCTCTAATCCTACTTTCTTGGACTCTAACATGTGTGAAAGTTTCCGACATTATAAATATAATCGTACTATGTACTCAGGTACACCAGTCGTGTTGTTCTTATCTGTAGTTTAGCCCAATTACATACCCTTGTTGTAGCCGGCATGCCAGCTCCGTCAGCTAAGCTTGCACCCAAGAGAAACAGATATGAGCCACATGATGCAGACTCACATTACTTTTATTTACTACTACCGTCTGCAGGTGGGGAAGCTCATATTTTTGTATGACGCCTTATGGCCGTTGGCACTGGTCATACTCTGTTACATGAGGGCAAATGGCATGCACAATTTCACTTACACCCTGCCATGGGTACTACAAAAAGGCTGATTATTTATCGCATCCAATGATCATTGCTTATATTCATATTATAGATGCTAATACGATACGACATCAGGTCGGTAACAGTCGGTGGTGGGAGTGCTGCCGGGCGGTAAGTCGGTGACGTGGGAAGGTGCAGGGTGGGGATAGTAAACTATGGATTAAGGACAATCACAGGTAATTAAACAATACATTAATAAAAAAAAATTGTTGCACGCACTGCATCGCATTCGGCGGTGCAGTGCGCACCTTGAAAATAATTTTATTTATTTTTATGTTGATTACCTGTCTTTGGCCGTAATACTAGGCCTGGGCAAAAATTTCGTTCCGTTCGCGGAAATTGCGATAATTTGGCATTTTTGCGTTCCGCGGAGAGCGCGAAAATGTCAAAAATTCCGGTTTCCGCAGCTTGGCGATAATTTGTTTCTTGCTCGCGCTGTAAAATAATACATTCTCGCGCGCGCGCGATCGCCTTACCTGAATCCCTGCGTTCGCCGACAAGTTTTCTTGATCCGGTCGCGTTCTCCATGAGATGTTGTATTGTTTTTAGCCATTTGCGCTGTCTCGCGACAGTTCGCGCCCGCAGTGACGTCATGCGTCGCGCGATCACGTCTTTCTTCTCGCGATCATGCACCGCGAGAACAACTCAAAACAAGATGGCCGCGCCCGCAAGCAACCACATGGGTAAGTTGGCGACCCGCAACCATGCAGAAAATCTCGCGAACATGCCGGAAAAAAACTTCCGCATCTTCGCGATATTTCTGCTTGTTTGCGATAATTTTAAACATTCTCGCGATAATTTGCGAAGGTTAATTCCGCAAATTCCGCCCACCCCTACGTAATACACAGTTTACTCGCCAGTGCAACCCACCCGTCCCCTCCCCATGTCACCGCCCGCCAACACTCCCACCACCAACCGCTACTGCAGAGGGTAGTTTGCTTTCATTCATTGTGTAACCAATAACCATAAACAACAGATAGGCCACCCTTTGCAGGCTGGCTGCCCCAATCGAAAATACATTAATAATAATAGGTAGGGAGTGGTCCCCAGAGTGTATAGATATATATAAATATATATGACGTGCTTGCAAACTACTGCAAGTGTACTGTATTCTGATAATACTACCTATATTCCCCTAGGCTTTGCTACTGTCGCGCAGTTTCTTTTACATTTTCTTCAAAGTAAGAATCTCCAGTGACACTTTCCACCTATACTGTCTCTTGATGAAAGTACATCCAGGCATACATCCATTAAAGTAAACGTTTATCCTTCTTTTTTATATCTCTCATACTTAGTTGGTTTCACCAACAACCACCCATGCTTCCGCTCCTTCCTTGCTTGCCTTGGCTTTGAATTTGAACCAAACAACGCTGATTTTTGCTATCTAGCACTATCCACCCATACTGTTTTGCCCACCCAAGCAGGCATTCTTTCACCTTCCACCCATCCTTCAACAACCCATGCATCTGATCTGATTACTATCAGCCACCTATGCATCCTTCCAACAACATATCCTTCTCTGCCAGTCAGTCATATTATTTATCTCGCCCGTCCTTCCACCCTTAGTTCTTTCCCTCTTTGTTCAACACATCCATCAAGGTCATCTGATCTGAGTTTGTCTTCTCCATAAAACATTCACAGCTGATTTTGGAGTCAAATAGAAGAGGCCATTGGTTACTCTACTCACGCTGCTAATGCTAAGTAAAGGGTGTCTTCTTCAACCGTTGAATAATAATAAGTCGCACAGTACAGTGAAATAGTGAACACACTTCCATCTAGCTGTAATGTCAAGAAGTAATGAATATAACGTACCGCCGCCGGCCACTGCTGCTGGATCCCCCCCTGTCTCTCCTGCAGGTGCTGCCAGTTCGCCTGCCCCCTCCAGAATGGCCGCATCGCTGGCCCCGACGGCACTGGTGGATGGTAGTTTGCCTAGAAAAAAACATCACAAATTTTTTAGATGCCTGGAAACCTCCCCCTATTTTAAGTGTTCACTTGGAACATTGAAAAAAAAGTAAATGCAACATACATCAGCATTAGACAGTAAGTACAGTCAGTAGACAGACACTAGTAGTGATATGGTTCCACTTCCTAGGGTCATCTAGTCCTACTCTACTCTTTTGAAAGTTAGCCTGAGCCATGTGTAACCCTTTTAGATTCATCATGTCGACTACTACTCTTTTGGTGCATATTTAATTATACCTGCCAGCTTATTGACATGTGCAGTAGATGCCTTTGAGGCCACTTGACTGTTGCGTACAAGTGAAGAGGTCGAAAAAAACCAGCTTATTGAATTTGTTTAGTTTATATTGCTTAGCCATCACATATATGTTACACTTTTTGCCATGACTGCAAAATGCTAGCATTCACCAGTATACTATCTAACGGCTAACTCGCAGCATTTTTCTAATATATAATAGGCGGAAGATTCCCTTCTACAAACCAGAGATTTACAGAGCATATTGGATGCAAGATGATGTAACCAGTATTTCTACGTTCTACGGTGAGGGGTCTTCCAGAATTCAAAAGATCTTGGCTCTTGTTGTCATTTACTTGTAAATGTTTACTGTTTTAATGTTAGGCTTTTTGCTGGCTTATTGACTATGGCTGTAGTAAATTATATTTCATATTAACGATGTACAGAGTTTGATACTTGTTTCAAATAAACCTTTTGAACTTACACATAGACTCTGTGGTATTTGGTGTGGTGGGGTGGACTTACACAAGTGAGTGAGCAAAATGGTGTTATTATGTTCTGGGTTGTCTGTCTCAGTCATCATCAACATTGTGTATCTTCTTCGTGGGGGGGGTCGGGAGTGGGACCCTAATGTGAGACACTATAGCTAGTCGGTCTGGGGATCCTGGGTTCTTTGGACTGAGGTGTGATCAGTAAGGTCCAACCTCCCATCAGCAACATCCTATTTTGTTGTGCATAGTTCAGTATGTGGCTCTGCAGAATCACTAGACAATAGTAGTATCATGTACTATCCGATCAAAAATACTAGTCCAATATCTGGTTGGCCATTTTGTTTGTGGTAATTGTCAAAGCCTCAACATTGAGAAGACTTGAAGAGGACAACCCAAAGGACAGGACACAGTGGCTAGAGCTATTGGTCAATCAGAGTTTTATTATTCCAAAGAAAACCTTCTATAAAGAGTGGGCAACTGTGCAAGCTTCGCTACAAACAGAGTAATAATAGTAATAGTAGTAGTAGTAGTAGTACAGAGAGTCATAGCAGAGGCAGTTAGAAGCAACTTAGTTAGAGGCAGGGATAAACAGAATTTGGAAACAGATAGTCAAGGTCAAAGAAGTAAGATTTTGTAAAAAATAGATTTAGAAAGTGGAACCATAATTTATAGTTCGGAAAAAAAAGATGCAGTAACATTTAGGGAAATATAAATGTCAATATAACCACTGGAGGACTTACTGGGGCCAGCAGCAGGAGCCTCGGTAGAGGAGCGGTCCTGTGGTTCCCCCGCCGACTCCGACCCCGTCTTCTTGCCCCTGGGTGGTGCTGATGATCATGTAAAATATAATAAAGAAAGAGACAAACATTAAGGAGTGCTGTGAAACAAATAATAATAAATCATTAGGAAAAATAAGTCAAACAACATTTTAGGAAACAACAATTGCAATAAAATTGACCTATCTAATCAGATGGGTCGACTACTGGCTGCTTCCTGCATTTACGGATCGTCTACTTATTTAGGAACACTCCAGTGTTCCATAATCATTCTGATTACAAATACTAACAAAGCCTAGTAAGTTCCACCTGACCTACACCACCTATTCCAGATGGGCCAATTGTTCACTAAGTCTGCATTTCCATTTTTTTTCAGCCATCAAATGCATATATGAGATGGAGGACACATGCATACATTAGTGCATACATACATACAACAAATTGTGGGTTGGTTGCATGATTCTGATCTAGTTCTGCTACTGACTGACCATGCTAAGCCTATCACTCACTAAACAAAGTACAAAAGGTTCGACGGAGGACTGGGGTAAGCAGCACTCAGTGACAGAGGAGGCGTCACGCAGACCACATAAAACAATTATTAACTACTACTAACAAACTAAACCTAGTATCCAATATCCATCCACCACTATTTCACAGTATGACAATGGAAGGACTAGAGTCTCTCTAGCAAATCACATTACCTAACTTCAGTTCTGTAAAATAAACTCTTACATAATCAGCATCAGCACAAGCTAGCGCAAACTAAGTTGCAAACAAGTAAGAGTACCACTGTGCACCTGGGTCCTTAAATCAAAGAACATTTTGCTTTTTGGAACGTAATTTACCAGCAACGCTTGGCACGCAGCAGTAATCTTGTTGTTCATCAAATTTAATATACACAATAAGTTACTCACCAAGGCCGACGACCTCGACACCTAGCAGGTCCAACAGGTCCTGCTCCTGGTCCAGGATGTCGGACCACCGGTGGGCTAGCTGGTTGTGGGTGCGCCGGATCCCGGATCCCAGATCCCCGGCACCTTCGCCCACCGACGGTGCCGCTCCTGGGTAGCGTACCCGGAGCCGGGCCTGCCGCCTGCTGCCAAGGTCAAGGGGAGGAGGCGCTGGATGAAGAAAACAAGGGCCGCCACCTCCTCCTCCCCAAACAATTGCCGGGCCTGCACCCCTGCACGACGCATTCTGCCGCAAGGCAGGCGGATCTTCTCTGCTCCTGCAGGCCCCTTGCCCTTGGCACTCGGTGTGCCCTTGGCCATGGTTCTAGGGTGGGTGGGAGGCGGAAAAGAAAAGTTAGAAGGGGAAAAAAAGTTAGGGGGAAGAAGATAGAAAGAACTTTATAAACGTAACAAAAACACAGTAAAAGTAGAAATAAAATGCAAAATATAAACTTAGACAAAGAGAGAGATAGATAATAACTAAAAAAAGTCAGAAAAAATGCTTTAAAGACAAAGGATTGCAAAGATAAAAGGAGGATACAAAAGTAGGCCCAGAACCATAGCATAGAGTGAAAAACAAGATGGCCGCGCCCATTCGCGACCGCGTGGGTAAGTTTGCGCGATATTTCTCGCGAACATGTACTATTCATCGCGAACAAGTAAAATGCGCTCCCGAACACGTCAATGCACATCGCGAACACGCAATCCGCGACCCGGAACAGGAAATAAGGCATCGCGAGCGGGCGGGACAATTGAAAAACAAAATGGCCGCGCCCGTTGGCGACCGCATGGGTAAGATCGCGAGATATATCCCCGAGCATGCAAACAGCTCCCCGAACACGCTCACCGCGCTCCCGAACAAGAAAAAGCCATCGCGAACGGGCGCACCAAGCAACTACGCAAGCTCGCGAAGCTACGCGAAGGTCGCGTAGTGCAAGAACATCTTCGCGAAGCTTCGCGAAGCGCGGCTACGCGAACTATGCCCAGGGTTAATAACTGTGATTACAGTAACATTTCTTTGTGTGGAGAAGTGTTGCCATTTAATGATATTAGATTTTGCCTGTCGATTACTGCTGGAAATCTTGTCAGATTGCAAGCACTGCTTTTGATGTATGAATACAGTGAGGTTGCAAGCAGTGCATTTGGTATAAAAGTTCTAATTTTTATCTGGGACACAGTTATGGCTTGTGCAATTAACCATAACTGTCACATTTCAGGACTTTTCAGGTTTTATTTCCTAACCATAACTGCATTTTAACAGTGTTTTAGTGGGAGTTCAGATTTTTTCTCCCATTCAAGTTGTGTCAAATGTAAAAAGCATGCTTCCCCTTTTCATGAAAAGGTATTTTCAGTGAATTACTGTGTTTTAGGTCTCGCCTTGCGTAAGCAGCGCATGCGCTGCACTAGCCAGAAGAGCACCTTTTGGAATCAATTCTGCGAGGGCTCTCATGCACGCGTCGGCAATGAACAAAGATGGCTGCTCTCGCCATTTGTCCATTGCAAACAGCATGCGCGTGTCCGTGGGACTGTGAACAGTCCCACACCATTTTGTTGCCATAGCAACAAAATGCCTCTTTGCATGTTTTTTTTATTTTAATGTCAGACCCCCCGGGGCACAAGCAGGCATCCACTTCTTTTTTTTTGCTGCGATCAGCTGTCCTGACAGAAGTGGATGCCTGTTTGTGCCCCGGGGGAACTGCAGGACATCCGTTAGCATTTGCAATGCAATAGTTCTCGCATTTATGCGAGTTTAGGCTATTGACATTGCAAATGACAATGCCTTTTAATTATGTTTTAAAAAACGAAAACAAGAATAAAAGGCATTGCCATTTGCAATGTCAATAGCTCAAACTCACCTAAATGCGAGACCTATTGCATTGCAAATGCTTGTTATATATACTACATCCATCTTCTATGAAAGCGACTTCTGCAGCTTACAGCCTTCGGCCTTGTACAGTAAGGGTGACCACAAGACCTGTCCACCCACCCGGCAAGACCCCAAAACCTGATGGCTAGCTACCAACTGGGTATTGTTTCATAGAGGTCTACTTTCTTTTCCTAAACATACCGGTTTGTCTGGAATCTGTGGACCAGTGCTCTTTTGACTAACAGTGCCCCTTGTATTGATTTACTGTACACTGGCTTTGTTGATTTTGAATAAACTACTGAGGGGACTAGCCGTGTAGATCCCTTCCTCTCTTGTTGATTTTTTGGTAGCTACCATCCTGCCCATGTGCATGGCCTTTGGCACAATAGGAATTGGCCAGCCATTGGCCTCCAGGACCAACATGCTTCATCCATGCCCGGGTTGTTAACCAGCCCGGGTTTCCATCGTGCAAGGTCATTGCCTTCTATGTTTGCACTGTGGCTTTTTCTGGTCAGGATTTAAAAAAATATGATGATGATATTTAAAAAACATGCACATCTACCTACACAATCATAGATTGGCAGACCTGAAATTAAATTTGCAAATCCACAACAATATATATATTTTTCTTTTGGGATCCACCACATCCAACTAGATTCAATTGATAGCCCTCACATAGCCTCTCTGTCACTTTTTTCAGGAGACAAGCTTTGATGCCTGCCATCCTTAGTGGTGGTCATTATACAAAACTTAACTTGCTGCCCGCCAGATTGCACAGATTGCCAACGGCGAAAGTAAAGATGCTTACATTTCCAATGTAATTAATTTATTTGTCAAATGTATTGTCCTTGTAAGAGTTGATGATTCACATTGTTGAATAAGGTGCAGATTGTCTCGAAAAATACTTAAAATAAATAATTGACGAATCAATACTTGGAAGGCTACCAAATGTTTTTGCAACACATATGTCTCAAAAATGTTGGACAGTTACACTAGACTGAAGAAAGGCATTGCTTTGCATGAAGTTCTTTCTACATCCCAGGTTTAATGTTTTTCTGCCCAGGGATTTGTGTTGAAGAGAAAAAGAAATTCCATACAGACGATAAAATGGATCTGCATGTAATTTGACATGCTGTAATGTTTTCATTTACACAATAAGACTGGCAAGGTGTGTGCAGATTATGTAATT
Source organism: Triturus cristatus (assembly GCF_964204655.1). NCBI lineage: Eukaryota > Metazoa > Chordata > Amphibia > Caudata > Salamandridae > Triturus > Triturus cristatus. The sequence continues at coordinate 1,118,589,787 of NC_140592.1, forward strand.
ACAAATCAAAAAGCTTTCAAACGGAAATTGAGTCTTACCCATAGTGAGTGTTGGACACTATTTTCCTCCGATGATGGCACACCACTCACAACATTGAAAAAGCGTTAGTGACAGTGGGCCCAATTCACAGAACTAACTTAAGACAAAATCTAAACTTACTACTATTTTGGTATTCACAGAAGGCACTTACTCATTTTGGTATTCACAGAAGGCACTTACTCATTTCGGTATTCACAGAAGTTAGGAGTCCTAACTTTAGGACTCCTAAATGCCTTCTGTGAATACCGAAAGTCTTAAAATTAGGATTTTTCGAAGTTTAGGAGTAGTAAAGTTAGTACTCCTAACTTTACTACTCCTAAACTAAGAAAAATCCTAACTTTACGACTTTAGGTATTCACAGAAGGCATTTAGGAGTCCTAAAGTTAGGAGTCCTAACTTTACTACTACTAAACTGAGAAAAATCCTAATTTTAAGACTTTCGGTATTCACAGAAGGCATTTAGGAGTCCTAAAGTTAGGACTCCCAACTTCTGTGAACACCGAAATGAGTAAGTGCCTTCTGTGAATACCAAAATGAGTAAGTGCCTTCTGTGAATACCAAAATGGTAGTAAGTTTAGGATATTGTCTTAAGTTAGTTCTGTGAATCGGGCCCAGTGTCTTGAGAAGGATTCAAGCGACCTAAACTACTGGATTCCATTCCCATTGTCTTGGGACAGAAGATATTGATAGTAAGACTCAAACAGACCCACCCACCGTGATCTATGTGCACCTTCATTTTACATCACCAGCAAATTTGCTGTCAGAGTAAATTGAAGTCTTTCTTGGAGTCTCAGACCATTCTTCAGAGGTATAGCTGTTTAACTGAGGACAAACTCATTACTAAGAGCCAAAGCATTGACAAACCTAGTGAAAAGAGATTTCTGTGGCCTAAAGTAAAATGGGTAGTTCACATGAGGACCACTTAGCATAATTCTCCAATTGTTAAATAATTGTCCTACCCTCCAAACTGAGCCAGGTATTTGACCAGAAAATAAAATAACACTGGTTGATACAAAAGAGCTCAAACTGAATTCAATAAACGCTATTGAGATTGTCTAATGTAGGGCAATGATTGGACTAGACCCTAACTTTTTTTTAAATTGAGCACTAGTGCAAAATTTCAAACTAATTGTGTGAGCAAAGTGATACAGTAAAAAACATCATGTATGTAATATATCTTAGTATTTAAAACCGCTGCAAGTGAGATAGATCTACTACAGTCTGTCCTTCACAGAAGATGACCATTTAGAGCCCCCAGTGTCAGTTTTCATCCTGTTCAGACAAGGAATAAGCATCTTATTCTATTGAGGATGAGGCCAAATTCCACAACAGGCCAGTCCCACAGCTTTCATTACATATCTTCATGCTATTTAGAGCTCTTTCTGCTCCCCAGGGCGTGCAGATTGACGTTAAACTAGCCACCTGTTGCTTAGAGGGCAAAAACACTGTATGTGTCCAGTTTGTAAAGGAAAGCGGTCCAATGGCAGGAAGAGCTGCCTCTTATTCTTTATTTTAAAAAAAAGAATCAGAAGCATTCAGAGTATTTTATGCCCTTTTTTGGGCCATTTTCTGCTGCGAGGGTATGGGCGGAAAGATGCCTCAAGCCTGGTAGGTATGGCTGGATGCTTGGGCAGGACAACTCTCCTATTTCTTATGAAAAATACATTCCTGGTATTTGTTTTATTTTCTGCCCCACTGAGGTGGATAGAATGGGGGTACACCTTCCCCAAATCTATCCCCAGAGCACATAAAGACTATATGGACCCTAAGTATAGGGGGAGCAATAGCCTCTTCCAGGAGGCCACGCCTCTTGGAAAATCTCCATGATGTCTTGTTGATGAATTTCTTCTGAGGCATTTAGCTCTTGTGGCAATCTCTGAACAATAATACATACAGGCAAAAAACCTCTGGAAATGGGAGAGTCTTCAGTTTCCAACAATACATCTCCTGTGGTACACTGTGCTCTGAGTCTGGGCTGTGCCCTCGAACAATTTCACTGAAAGCACTTGAAACAGTTGTGACGATGTCACTGGGCCATGCACCCTGATATTCATTCAGAAACAATAGTTCTGCATGCAAGGAAATCAAGCACCAAGGGTTTTCACTAGCTTAGGAGCATGAAAATGATGCTCCTTGTCCTTAGCACCTGATATGCAGTGATATGAAAATAGGGGGAAGAGGATGTAGCCTTACGGCTAAAGTGGTCGAACTCGAAGTTGGGGAACAGGGTTCAATTCTCAGCATTGAGGCTCAACATCCTGTGATTCTGGGCAAATCACTTACTCTCCCGGTCCCTAAAAAAAAGGAATGTGTCCAGCTGTAATGAAACTGGTGCTCATGTAAAGCGCTTTGATACCTTATATCTTCGGGTCTAGTTCGCGACTATATAAAACTCTATAATAAAACAAAAAGGTCATGCATTTGACTTTCAATCAATCAATCAATCAAGTATCTGTAAAGCGCACTACTTACCCGTGAGGTGCTGAGGGGGGGGATGCTGCTACTGTTCGAAAAGCCAGGTCTTGAGGAGTCTTCTGAAGGTCAGTAGGTCCTGGGTCTGCCGTAGGCGGATGGGGAGGGTGTTCCATGTCTTGGCGGCGAGGTGGGAGAATGATCTGCTGCCGGCGGTCATTCTTCGGATATGGGGGACAGTGGCGAGGGCGACGTCGGCGGAGCGCAGCTGGGGGGTGGGGGTGTAGAAGCTGAGTTGGCTGTTGAGGTACGCTGATCCGGTGTTGTGGAGTGCTTTGTGTGCGTGGGTGAGGAGCTTAAAGGTTATCCTCTTGTTGACGGGGAGCCAGTGCAGGTCTCTCAGTTGGGGTGTGATGTGGTTGCAGCAAGGGATGTCGAGGATCAGGTGTGCGGAGGCGTTCTTGATGCGTTGAAGCCGTTTCAGGAGTTTGGCCGAGGCTCCTGCATAGAGGGCGTTTCCTTAGACCAGTCTGCTGCTGACGAGGGCCTGGGTGACCAACCTTCTCGTTTTGGTGGGGATCCACTTGTAGATCCTGCGGAGCATGCGGAGGGTGTTGAAGCAGGAGGGAGAGACGGCGTTGACCTGCTTCATCGTGGAGAGGGTCGAGTCGAGGATGACCCCTAGGTTGCGTGCGTGGTCAGTGGGTGTTGGAACTTTTCCTAGTGTGGTCGGCCACCAGGAGTCGTCCCAGGCCGAGGGCGTGGGTCCGAGGATGAGGACCTCCGTCTTGTCCGAGTTCAGCTTCAGTCGGCTGTTTCTCATCCATTCGGCGACGGCCTTTATTCCTTCATGGAGGTTGGTTTTGGCGGGAGGGGGTCTTGGGTGAGGGAGAGGATCAGTTGGGTGTCATCGGCGTAGGAGATGATGTTGAGGTCATGCAGTCGGGCGACGTGGGTGAGCGGTGCCATGCAGATGTTGAACAGCGTTGGGCTGAGGGATGAACCCTGGGGTACGCCGCAGAGGATCTCGGTGGCTTTGGAGTGGAAGGGGGGGAGGCGGACACTCTGTGTTCTGCCAGAGAGGAAGGAGGTGGTCCAATCTAGGGCCTTCTCTTTGATCCTGGCATTGTGGAGGGGTGTTTGTAGCGTGTGGTGGCAGGCCGTGTCGAAGGCAGCTGACAGGTCCAGGAGGATGAGGGCCGCGGTTTCTCCATTGTCTAGCAGGGTCTTGATGTCGTCTGTTGCACCGATGAGGGCAGATTTGGTGCTGTGGTTGCTGTGGAACCTGGACTGGGACGGGTCCAGGATGCTGTTCTCCTCGAGGAATCTGTCCAGTTGTTTGTTGACGGCCTTCTCGATGACATTCGCCGGGAACGGGAGCAGGGAGATGGGACGGAAATTCTTGAGGTCCTTGGGGTCTGCCTTGGGTTTCTTGCGTAAGGCGTTGATCTCGGCGTGCTTCCAGCTCTCCGGGAAGGTTGCTGTCTTGAAGGAGATGTTGATGGCTTTCCGAAGGTGGGGTGCGATGGTGGTGCTGGCCTTGTTGAAGATGTGGTGTGGCATGGGTCTGATGGGGATCTGGAGTGGACGGAGTTCATGATCTTGATGGTGTTGTCGCCATTAATGTTGGTCCAGGAGATCAGGCGGTTGGTGCTGGTGGTGGTTGAGGGGGCAGGGATCTCGGTGGTTGCCGGGGCGGTTGTGGCGTGAAGCTGTTGTGTATGTCTGCGATCTTGCGGTGGAAGAAGGTGGCCAGCGAGGTGGGATGTCGTTGGTGTTGGAGCTGGGGTTGGAGAGTTCCTTCACGATGTTGAAGAGCTCTTTGCTGTTGTGTGTGTTGTTGTCTAGGCGGTCTTTGAAGGAAGTCCGGTGGTGGATCTGATGAGGTGGTGGTGTCTGCGGGTGGAGTTCTTGTGGGCTGCGTAGCTTTCCGGTGTTCGTTCGCGGATCCAGTTCTTCTCTAGCTTTCGGCAGGTTTGCTTGCAGGCCTGGAGGTCTTCAGAGAACCAGCTTGCTTTCTTTCTGGTGTGGCTGTTGGAGAGTTTCTTGAACAGGGCAAGGGTGTTGGTGCAGTTGTCGATCCACTGTCTGAGGTTGCGGGGGTCGGTCAGGTCTGCGGGTGGGCTCCGGGCGAGGGTGGTGGTTAGCTGGTCTTCGATGACTTTGCTCCAGCAGCGGCGGGGGGTCTGTTGAGTGCGGTGGTGCATGGTGAGTTTCCAGAAGGTGAAGTGGATGCAGCGATGGTCGGTCCAGTGGAGTTCAGTGGTGTGGTTGAAGGAGACATGGGGGCTTGCAGTGAAGATGGGGTCCAGTGTGTGGCCGGCGGAGTGGGTGGGTGTTGTGACAAGTTGTCTGAGTCCGAGGTTGGGGAGGTTGTCGCTCAGACTGGAAGAGTTGGAGTCGTTGTTGTTCTCGAGGTGGAAGTTCATGTCCGGGAGGAGGATGTAGTCCGTGGAGGCGAGGGCGTGTGTGCTGACGAAGTCGGCGATGGAGTCGCCGAACTGTGGTCGTGGTCCGGGGGTTCTGTAGATGAGGGTTCCTCTGATGGTGGTGTTGGGGTCAGTGTGGATCTGGAAGTGCAGGTGTTCGGCGGTGCTGAGGGTGTCGGCGGTGCTTGTCGAGATTTTGAGAGTGTTCCTGTGGATGATGGCGATTCCTCCTCCTACTCCATTGGTGTGGTCCTTGCGGGTGATCTTGTAGCCTTCCGGGTTGGCTATGGCGATGTCCGGTGCCGAGCAGGGGTTCAGCCAGGTCTCCATCAGGAAGGCGACATCTGGGGTGGTGGAGTCCAGTAGGTCCCAGAGTTCAACGGCGTGTTTGCGTGCGGAGCGGGTGTTGAGAAGAATGCATCTGAGGTAGTTGGGTTCTTTCCTGGCAGGTGGGTTGGTGGGCCGGATGCAGGGGAAGCTGCAGTTATGGCAGGTGAAGGGTCCTTGGGTGTGCTTCGGGGCGGCCAGGCAGCAAGTGCATGAACGTCCGCTGTTGAGTCCGTGAAGGGTGCTGGAGTCGTAGTGGAGGTGGGTGTCATGGTGCTTGCGGGGGCCTGGTGTCCTGGCACTGGGCGCAGTCCAGGCACGGATGGGCGCAGATGGGCTTGCATTAGGCACGCCTTCTGCTGTGCGACCTCCATATGAGGGGATGTGGGAGGGAGGAGCAGCTGGGTGGTGGGAGCGGGGTGGTGAATGAGAGTGCAGGGGGCCAGGGACGCAGCGGCGGGAAAAGCGAAGGGGGAGCGGGCGGGGATTACAGAAGAAAAAAAGGCAACAACGCAAATATAAGTAAGAAAACGGGCAAACACAAAAGAGCTAGATACGGTACTACAACAATGACACTAACCAAAAAACACAGCAGAATGAGCGGGGCACGAACGGCAGCAGCGGGCTCAGGGCACACAGGTGGAGCTGTGTGGCAGCGAGGGTAGCAACCTGCCTGGTGACAGGGTCTAGGGTCGCTCTCTTTACCACTGCGCGGCCTCCATATGAGGGGATGTGGGACGGAGGAGCAGCTGGGAGGCGGGAGCGGGCGGCGAATGGGAGTGCAGGGGACGGGGCCGCGGGGGATGCAGCGGCGGGAAAAGCGAAGGGGGAGCGGGCGGGGATTACAGAAGGAAAGAGGGCACAGGGGTAAAAAAGGCAACAATGCAAATATAAGTAAGAAAACGGGCAAACACAACAGTGCTAGATACGGTACTACAACAATGACACTAACCAAAAAACACAGCAGAATGAGCGGGGCATGAACAGCAGCAGCGGGCTCAGGGCACACAGGTGGAGCTGTGTGGCGGCAAAGGGAGTGACCTGCCTGGTGACAGGGTCAAGGGTCGCTCTCTTCACTGCTGCGCGGCCTCCATATGAGAGGATGTGTGAGGGAGGAGCAGCTGGGAGCCGGGAGCGGGGCGGCAAATGGGAGTGCAGGGGGGCGGGCCGCAGGGGACGCAGTGGTGGTAAAAGCGAATGGGAGAGCAGGCAGGGAATACAGAAGAAAAGAGGGCACTGGGGTAAAAAAGGCAACAACGCAAATATAAGTACGAAAACGGGCAAACACAACAGTGCTAGATACGGTACTACAACAATGACACTAACCAAAAAACACAGCAGAATGAGCAGGGCACGAACGGCAGCAGCGGGCTCAGGGCACACAGGTGGAGCTGTGTGGGGGCGAGGGGAGCGACCTGCCTGGTGACAGGGTCCAGGGTCGCTCTCTTCACTGCTGCGGGGCCTCCATATGAGGGGATGTGGGATGGAGGAGCAGCTGGGAGGCAGGAGCGGGGCGGTGAATGGGAGTGCAGGGGGCGGGCCGCAGGGGATGCAGCGGCGGGAAAAGCGAAGGTGGGAGCGGGCGGGGATTGCAGAAGAAAAGAGGGCACAGGTGTAAAAAAAGCAACAACGCAAATATAAGTAAGAAAACCTGGCAAACACAACAGTGCTAGATACAGTACAACAACAATGACACTAACCAAATAATACAGCAGAATGAGCGGGGCACGAACGGCAGCATCGGGCTCAGGGCACACAGGTGGAGCTGTGTGGCGGTGAGGGGAGCGACCTGCCTGGTGACAGGGTCAATGGTTGCTCTCTTCATCGCTCCGCGGCCTCCATATGAGGGGATGTGGGAGGGAGGAGCAGCTGGGAGGCGGGAGCAGGGCGGTAAATGGGAGTGCAGGGGGGCGGGGCCACAGGGGACGCAGTGGCAGGAAAAGTGAAGGGGGGAGCGGGCGGGGATTACAGAAGAAAAGAGGGCACAGGGGTAAAAAAGGCAACAACGCAAATAAAAGTAAGAAAACTGGCAAACACAACAGTGCTAAATACGGTACTACAACAATGACACTAATCAAAAAACACAGCAGAATGAGCGGGAAACGAACAGCAGCAGCGGCTCAGGGCACACAGGTGGAGCTGTGTGGCAGTGAGGGGAGCGACCTGCCTGGTGACAGGGTCAAGGGTCGCTCTCTTCACCACCGCTACGCGGCCTCCATATGAGGGGATGTGGGATGGAGGAGCAGCTGGGAGGTGGGAGCGGGGCGGCGAATGGGAGTGCAGGGGGCGGTCCGCAGGGGACGCAGCAGCGGGAAAAGCGAAGGTGGGAGCGGGTGGGGATTGCAGGAGAAAAGAGGGCACGGGGTAAAAAAGGCAACAACGCAAATATAAGTAGGAAAACGGGCAAACACAACAGTGCTAGATACGGTACTACAACAATGACACTAACCAAAAAACACAGCAGAATGAACGGGGCACGAACGGCAGCAGCGGGCTCAGGGCACACAGGTGGAGCTATGTGGCGGCGAGGGGAGCGACTAGCCTGGTGACAGGGTCAAGGGTCGCTCTTTTCACTGCTGAGCGGCCTCCATATGAGGGGATGTGGGAGGGAGGAGCAGCTGGGAGGCGGGAGCGAGGTGGTAAATGAGAGTGCAGGGGGGCGGGGACACGGGGGACGCAGCGGCGGGAAAAGCAAAGGGGGGAGCGGGCAGGGATTACAGAAGATAAGAAGGCACAGGGGTAAAAAAGGCAACAACGCAAATATAAGTAAGAAAATGGGCAAAAACAACAGTGCTAGATACGGTACTACAACAATGACACTAACCAAAAAACACAGCAGAATGAGCCGGGCATGAACGGCAGCAGCGGCTCAGGGCACACAGGTGGAGCTGTGTGGCGGCGAGGGGAGCGACCTGCCTGGTGACATTGCATTTTCACACTACAAATGTTATGTTGCCTACAATACTGGAAACTCAAACAGACTCCTAGCACCTCCATTTAGCCATTGCACCTTTATATCATGCTTATTATTCATCCTGGTAGAGATTATTTTATTTTAGTTAAATACTTTATATTGAAAGGTAATATACGGTAAACAGTACAATATTTAAGCAAAATATAACAGGTTAAACAGAGTACAAAGTTAATAAAGTTGTTTGAACAAAGAATCTCTTGAAACTACAGAAATATGAAATACAAATCCAGTTCTAAGAAAAAACAAAATGAACCAATAATGATTATTTATGTTTTATGCTGGGTTTTTTTTACAATAAGGAAGAGAGAGGAAAGAGGAATCTCGAAAAAGGAAAAAGAAAAGAGGAGAAAGAAAAGAAAAGAAAAGAAAAAGAGAGAAAAATAAATAAATCATGAATTTAGGACTATGATGAGTGTGAAGATAGAAAGTTGGTAATAGGTAACCAAAGTAAATCAGATTTGATTTTTTGAGATAATGAAGAAGATGAAATAATAGCTATTCTATGCTCATCACAAATAAGGTTCCACCAAACCTAAATGCATAATTTAGAGTTATCTTTCCAACAAATTAGTATAACTTTGAAAGAAAGAGAAATAAAAAGGTAAAAGAAAACAGGTTTATAAAAGAGACTATTAAAATCATCAGATAAAGTACCCCAATAAATATTTTGGAGAGAGAATGGAATATTACATGCAAAAATCAAGAAACACTTTGACCATATGGTTTTCCGAAATTCATTGACTTTAGGACAGTGATAAAGTATTCAGAAGAAAAAGGGGAGGTCGAATGAACTAGCTTACCCTGGCATGGATATCCTGTCAAAAATTATTAGGCTTCATAAAAAAGGGCCACAGTGGTTTTCCAGCAGTCAGAAAGGTTAAATATGCAGACCCAGGTGACGGATAAAGAAAGTCATTTGCAAGGAGACATGGGGAGGAAGTTTTGCACTGAGGGAGCAAGAACAGCTAGAAAAAATGAATTCAGCACTGTAACTGGCAGGTCTGAGGTGAGCACCTATAAATAACATCCAGAAATGAGAAATCACCAAATTATAGGAGTGAATGTGACAGCAAAATAGAATGAGGAATATTTAACGCGAGCGACGCGACCTAAAATGGTGACTGTTCATGTCAGGATGAGAAGAATCACCACCGCAGCACACTGGTCGTATAGCGAACCTTCATTGTGCAGTGTGTCTAGTGGATTCACCGCCAAAGATGAGGAATCGTCAACTGCATCCAAATAGGGTGAATGGGGTGCAGAAGAGGCTACAAAGACTGAAAAGCTCCATAGCCGTTCATCTTGCGCTGGTGCCGAAACCACGCCCCAGATTACTTTTTTTATGACACTATACTGCTGTGTCAACAAATATTTTTATAGCTTGAACCGTTTGCGTCTGTCATCTTTGAAGTATAAATGATTAGGGCCTTATTTAGATCTTGGTGGATGGATTACTCTGTCACAAACGTGACGGATATCCTGTCTGCCGTATTACGAACTCCTTAGAATATACTGGGATAGTAATACGGCGGACGGGATATACATCACGGGATATCCATCACGTTTGCGATGGAGCATTCCCCTCCACCTAGATCTAAATCAGGCCTTTAGTCTATAAGATATATTTTTATCATGTTTATTTTTAAAAGCAAACTTCAGTAAACTTCAAGTAAGTTGAGAACTTAAGAACTATGTTGTCTGATTTATATAGATCCAGATCTCTAACAACTAGAAGCTTCATTTTATGATTGGAGTCATCAAATTGGGCACGTTGTAAGAACATTCTCTTATCTGTGCATTTGTAATACTATGCTAAGCTATGGCCAAATTCCCTCTCCTGATGATAGGGACTTATCACTATAGTATTAGTTAATCTGCCATAATAAGCTGGCCTTTTCCGTCATTATAGTTAAGCAGAATTTTGAAAGTGATATGAGTACATATTCCTGCAGATGTTCCTGAAAAACCTGTTTCCTTAGATCCAAGACTTTTCAAATCAATTTAGATGATTGAGATTGATAGGTGACTGGGCACCTTCTTTAAAATACTACACATTACATCTTATATTTTCAAACTGTTTTACTTGAGAGACACATTGTTTCCTTATTTATTTAAAAATGCATTCAATTATGAAACTCAATAGAAGACCTACAGCTTATGAGTGATTTCTCATTCCTGTTTCTCATTAGATCCTTCCACTATATTTGCCGTTTGAAATTCCACAACTGTTTATGGAGTTTACGTTGTATCTCGTTAGCATATCAAAGTTTACTTAGAGTCACTCTCTCTAAAATGACCAATGAGGGCTTCAAGGGATATCATAAAGTTATGTTATGCTGACTTCTATAGCACTATTATCGGGGTATGAGCCAAGCCAAACCTAAGTTCTACTGCAGCTTCTCAAGCACCCACATCTACAGCCCCTTGTGGAATTCAGGAAGTGAGGAGGAGGCTTATTTGTGTAGCACCACGTCTTTCCTGGTTTTTCATATGCCTAGGGAGTGTGCACAAAAGATTACAGACAAGAGGAGGTGTCTGGAAGGTCTTTGAAAGCATATGCGATTGTTGAGGTATGCTGGACCAGTGTTAGGTAGTTCCCTGAGAATATGTGTTTGTTTATAGGAAGAGAATAGAGCTCCTTCAGGTTTGCTGGAATGTGAGTGTGGCGTGGAAGATTGAGAGTGATTCTGGCTGGCAAGTTCTGAATGGTCTATAGCCTTCTGGTAAGTTTTTTGTTGATCCCGGCATACAGGGTGTACCCGTGATCCAGCTTGCTTGCAATTAGAGCATGTGTGACATTTTCTGGGTGTCAAATGGAAGGCAATTGAACATTCCTCAGCATTTCTAGGGTTTTGAAGCATGAGGCAGTGACTGCATTGCCATAGGCAGTCATGTCGTATTTGTTGTTGAAGACAATCCCAAGGTTCTTGGCGTGGGTGGTGGGGTGAGTGTCAGTCCTCACTCTGTTGGATACCAGGTGGAGATCCACAGTGAAGTGCTCTTCCCAACGATCACAGTTTTGGTCTTATTGATGTTTAGCATCAGGCAGTTGGTCTCCATCAAGTGGACAGTTCCAGTCATGCAGGCATTGAACTTGATTAGGGAACGGGGCTTCTTCTACATGAGGGAGAAAATAAGTTGGCATGTCATTGGTGTGAGAGAGGCAGTTGATGTCATGGGAGGAGATGTTGCTTGCTAAAGGGATTATGTATGCATTGAAAAGGGTTGGGCTCATAGAGGATCATTTGGAACGCTGCAGATGAGATCGCTGCATCCAAGGTATACGGTGCCAGGCGGATTGACTGGGTCTTTCCAGTCAGGAATGAGCATATCTATCAGAGTGTGCATCTTTGGATTCTGATGTCATGTAGGCTTTGGATGAGGATGGGGTTTGAGACTGTGTCAAATGCTGCAGAGAGCTCCAAGAGGATGAGGGCTGTCATGTCTCTTTCTTCCAGAATCATGCAGATGTCATCTGTTGCGGCATTGAGGGCAACTTCTGTGATGTGCTTAGGTGTGAAACCAGACTGAGTGGTGTCGAGGAGTTGGTGATCCTTAAGGTATTTGGTGAGGTGATTTTCTGTAAGACCTAGGCCCGGAATGGTAGCAGGGAGATGGTCTGCAGCTAGTGAGCATTAAAGGGGCAGCAGAGGGTTTCTACAGTGATGGTAGGACAGTTGTGTGCTTTCAAGAATCTAGGAAGGGGGTGGAAGAGGTGGAGCCTTACAGAATGTGTGTGGGCCTCACTCTGATGGGCTGCAGTCCTCTGGAGTAGGTGTGGTGGGGGACAGGGGTCCAAAGTGGCTGCTGAGTGGATGGACTTCATGGTGGCAGTGTTTTCTCTTGGGATGATGATGAATGATTTGGTTAGCATTGGTTCTTTGGTGAAGATCGGGATGTGCTCAGCGAGGTCTGCCAGGTCCAGTTGCAGGTTAAAGTTGCAGCAATTGTTGGTGATTTTGTTGCTGAAGAATTGAGAGAGATTGTTGTGGAGGTGGGTGATTGGTGCTGCAAAAGGGTGATTGAGTTTGAGATGGCTGCTGATGAGGTAAATTTCTCCACAGTGGTGAAGATTTCTTTGCTCCTGGTGGTGCTGGCATAGCTGCGGTCTGCCAGAGTGGTGCGCTTGGTGGTCTGGATCATTTGGTGGTGGCATCTCAGGACAGATTAGAATGTGGTCCTGTCTGCATTGTGCTACCTCATTATCCATTTTCACTCCAGTTGTTTGCAGTGGCATTTAAGCAGTGTGTGTTCCTTCATGTCCCAACTGGCCAGGGTCTAGATCTTGCTATGTTTGAGGGAGGCCAAGGAGTTGGCACAGGATGTGTTCCAATTGTTGAATTTCTTGATGGCTTTGAGGAGGCTCTAGCTGTGTTCAGGTCAGTGAGGGCTGAGAGTGGTGTTACAGTCCTTGTCAGTGATGCTGTTCAAGTTTTGATGGGCTGGTCGGGGGTGGGGACGTGAGCGTTGGACTGGGATGGGGATGCTAAATTTCAGAAGGGCGAGTTCTAATGCAAGAGACTGATATCGCTTGTCGACTTAAATGTTGTTGAAAGAGGTGGATTTGCTTATAAGGAGTCGTATGGTTCTCTTTTTTTTTTTTATATATTTTTATTCACCATCAGTTCTGTACAAATTAACACAAATATATCCATAGAAAACACAAGGAAAAGCAAACAGAGATACAGTGCATTACAAATGGATAGGTATTAAAAAAAGAAAAATAAAGAGAATTATAGCACCATTTACAGACATATACACATTATTAGGACATGAAAAGCAAAAAGGATTTTACTCCAGTAGGTTTAACTAAGTGAATTGTACCTGAAGTGTATTTGTTATTTTCCAACCTATAACAGGGTTTCCATAGTTTCCTAGCCTTCCACCCTTTCTTCTCATATAGTCTCTTTTCCACGTTATACACAGCTAAGAGTCTTGAAAGCCATTGTTGGAATGTGGGGGGTTAGGGTCCACCCAAGCGGAAGATACACACATTCTGACCACCGCCATGGCAAGGAATATAAATTCCTGATGATCTAAGACTGTTCCATGCCGAGCCACACCAAGAACCATCAGTTCTGCAGTGAGTTTTATTTGGATCCTCAGAGTTCGCCCCAAAAATTGTTCTATAGCTCTCTTAAGGGATTCCAACGCCGGGCAAGAGGCAAACATATGAACTATATCTGCATCATCGCCCTGGCAGCGGGGGCAAAGAGTACCCTCCGCCCCCTCCCCCCATTGAGCAATTTTCTGTGAAAAAATTGTTTTAAAATGTTGGGCTTTGAGGCTAGCTACTCTTAAGACCGTATTGCCAAGCTTAAGTGACACCATAAACACCTCCCCTTCAACATTCAGCTTCTGCTGCCATTTCTCAGAATGTTTGTCTAAGTCATCGCCCTGTAGTTGTGTCAGCTCCCTGTAAATCTGGGTGATAGTACACCCGTCTGGGTTTCTAACTGCTTCCATAACTGGATCTCTAGCAAAAGCTTTCTCTCCCCCCTTCTTCCATGAGATAGATGAGCGAATCTGGAGGAATTAAAAAAACTCCCTGCGGTCAAGGTTATAAAGAATTTGGGCTTTTTCAAATGTAATTATTCCATCTGAGTCATAAAGATCCCCCATCGTCTTCACTCAAAAGTGTCCCAATGCCACATAATTCTGTCGTGAAAAAGTTTGGGGAGAGATGGGTTCCCAAACAGAGAAGTATAATAATTCATTCTTCCTAGCCCCAGCTTATTTCTAACACCAGTCCAGACCGCAGCTGCTGCACCAAGGGTCTTAAATGTGACTTTTTATAGTAGCTGACTTTGGTGAATCTCAAAAGCCAGATATGGGCCTCTTTTTCTACCAATAGTTTGTATAAGTCTGGAGCAGCATCATTCCTCTAATGATCAGTGACCTTTCCTCCCAATAACCCTCAGATGTATTGGAATACGGGGGCCCAATAGTATGTTTTTAAATCCGGGACTGCCCAGCTCCCCCTTTCCCTGTATATGGTCATAAATCTGAGCGCTCTTCTTGTTTTTCCTTGAGCCCAAATAAAGTGATTAATCAGCCTATCCATTTCTTTAAACCAGTGGTTCTCAAATTTCAAGGGTATCGTTCTAAATAGATACAAGACTTTTGGCAGGAACAGTATCTTAATAATATTACAACGTCCCACAATCGAGAGATGTAAATTATTAAGTCTATCAAAGTCTTTCTTAGCTTTTTGCATCACAGGGGCAAGATTTTTTTCAACAACTTTGATTAAATCTGATGTTATGATAACCCCAAGATAGATGACTGACTCAATCACCCGTAAATCGGGCATAGAATGTCTGCCATTTGCTACAATTTGTGTCTTTTCCCTGTTAAGCCTATAGCCTGAGATCACTCCAAAGCATTTTGCCTCCTGCTCTATCTCCATTAAGGCCCCAGATGGATTTGCGGTGGTTATTGCCAAATCATCTGCGTAACCCAAAATCTTAGTGTCGAATCCATTCAATCGTATAGGGAGAATTCCCTTATTTGCTTCAATTTTCCTGATCAGGGAGTCAATATAAAATGCAAATAGGAGGGGAGAGCATGGACACCCCTGTCTTGTCCCCCGTGTGATATCAATCGGGTCACTTTGCCCCCCCATCAACCGGAGTCGAATCTTGGGGCTCAAATAAAGTGTTTGAATTGCTTTAACACACCCCCTTCCAACCCCCAGATTCTCAAGTACGGTCCAAAGATAGCCCCACAAGACCCTATCGAACTCATCTAGCAGAATAAGCGCCATAGGATCTCGCGTGACAGAGGTACCATCAAACAGAGTAAAAACCCTGCAAATATGTTCAGCTCTGGCTCTGCCTGGGATAAACACATGCTGGTAAGGCGAGATCACCTTCCCAATCATGGTACTTAAACGATTCGCTAGGATTTTGGAAAAGATTTTTGCGTTGCTATTTATTAAACTAATTGGTCAATAAGAGCCAGGTTCATCGGGGGTTTTCCTTTCTTTAAAAAAATAATCATGCTAGCCTCCGCCCATGACTCTGGAGGTGCTTCCCCTTTCTGTGCTTGGCTCATTACAAAACTTAAATCATCCCTCAAAAGTGAAAAAAAAACGTACACAATTCTAATGGGATTTGGTCCGGACCTACTGCCTTGCCAGATGGCAGTTCCATGAGAGCTTTTTGAATTTCTTGATCTAAAAATGTATCCTCCAGAGCCTTTGAGTCTTCTAGTGACAATGTCTCAACAGTGAGCGATGTTAAATAATCTTTTATGTTCTTGGCCTCGCTATGCCCATCTTCCCTATATAGCTTTCCATAATAGTTTTGAAAAACTGAACGTATCTCACTGGGCGTTATTACTACTTCCCCTTTTGGATTTTTAATCTCTACGATGGCTCCTGCAGTAATTTTCTGTCTTGTCCTTGCCGCTAACATATGCCAAACTTGTTCGCTATATTCATAGCAAGATTGCCTCCAAGCCAAGACGTTTCCCGCTACTCTGGCTGCCATGTTTTCTCCTGCTGCAGCCTTTGCTAATGCCAGTTTCTGGAGGATTTCGTCTGTATTTGAGCCATTGGCAATAGCCCTGACCAGCTCTTCTTCTAGGTCTGATATTGTACTCTACATGGACCTTACATCTTGTTTCATTTTTTTATTCCTGTTCAGCGAGTAACTCAGAGTTTCCTCTCTGATTCCAGCTTTAAAGCATCCCAAACTATCCCATACCCAGCGCTACCCCTGTTAACCTCTAGGAACTCCCCAAGCCATTTGCTCATATGTAGAACATATTTCGTATCATGCAACACGGCTCGCTCAAAAGTCCAGGTGCGCTCAGGCACCTCCCCGGGGAACTTTCTTGATGGAACAGGTGGGAAGGAGAGAGGATGACACCAGAAAATATTCTAGTCGGGTTACGGCTCTGTGTGGAGCCGAAAAATATGTACTGCTCCATTCCTGTGGCTTTAGTTGCGCCCAGGCATCAGCAAGCCCGTTATCCTCCATCATTTGAATAAGGGCCTTATGTACTTTTTTTCTGGCCTATATATTTGCTTGGCTTTGCCTTCCCAAGCCCCCCATACCATTTATATTGAGATTTCCACATGCAATGAGCGGCAGGGGCCATTTAGCCAATTCAACGTTGAGAAATTCAAATATTTCAGGATTATCCCCTGTTGACCCACAAACTGAGCAATGTGCAAAGTTCTATCCATGTTCTTGGCCTTCAACAATTGCCCATTGACCTAGCCTATCAGAAAAGCATGATTTAAACATAACCCCACCCTTCCGTGCCACAATCGCTACCCCACACGTCCTGGTCCCCTGTGTGGTGTGAGCTATCAGTTGAAATCCCAACTGTTCTAAAAGAATTTTGCGCGACCCTTCAATGTGCGTCTCTTGTATACAGACTAGGTCAGCGTGTAGTTCCTTAAGCTGTTCCTTAGCTATCCTGCGTTTAGCAGCATCATTCATCCCGAATATGTTGATCATTGCTATACGCATATAACAAATAGGTTACCAGCCTGTCCCCTCAATCCTTACTATCCCTTTTCTGTTTGTTGCCACCCCTCGATAGATTCCTCATATGATGGTGTTTGTTTTTGTTTTCCTTTCCCCCGGCCCTCCCACCGGTAAGCCTCCGCTTGCCGCCACCCTACCCTCCCTGTCCTTGTGGCACCCCCCTGCCCCCTCGCCACCCACCGGCAATGTGAGACAAGCAGACCGAAGGTCTCTGTGATGGAGCCTGAAAGTCTGCTCCTTTTGCTGCCTGCCTATTAAGTGTCCCTCTACTCAACCCACCCCTCCTTTTCAATATGTTATCGTTCAATTTTACCCCTTTTATTTTTTATTCCATTTCTTTCCCCTTTTTTTTCTTTTCCCTTCTCTCTTTTTTCCCTTTTTCTTTTTTCCTCCTTTTTTTCCATTCCTCCTTTCTCTTTCCCACATATAAAGAAAGGGGTACTCTTAATTTACTGACGTCTCCCCAATAATTCTTGCATCCCTATGTGTTCCCCCCTACCATAAAGGCTAACCACCAAAAAAAGAAAAGAAAAAGATGAGCATAGAAAGAAAAATAGGTGAATTAAAAATCCAGAAGACAAATCCCCCTTCCTTAATTCAGTCTAGTGGGTTAAGAGAGAAGAATATAGATCCCTGTCATTAAGTTTTAAATTCTTCAATGTTATCTTTAGCTTGGATCTCAGACGTGAAGACTCTTGTAGTATTCTTATGAGTAATCTTCAATCGGGCAGGATTCATCAAGTGCGCTTGTGCTCCTAAGGCTTCACAGGGCTGAATCAGTTATCTTAATTTTCATCGTGGCTCAGTGGTCACATGGCAAAAGTCTGACTTTGCAAAGAAGGTCTGATTTTCATAGGTCCATCTGGCATTCGGGCGAGCCTTTGTATACACCTCCTCTTGCAGCAAAAAGTTCCCAAAATAAATATTATTGCCCTTGGCATTGCTGTTCCTTCTCTGCCAGGCTCCAGTGATCTTTTTCAAGGTCAAAGAGAAGCGGTGAGCCTGCTGTATCTCTATCTCCCAATTCCAGTGTTGGAGCTCTGGGAAGACTCCCTTTATGAGTCTTAGCACATAGGCCTGTATGTCATTGCCTTCTACTCCTTCTTCTAAGCCGAGAATCCGTAGGTTATTCCCCCTTTGTCTATTATCGAAATCTTCCATCTTCCATTGGAGATCAGGGAACTGAGTTGCATAGGATTCCGTCTGTGCTTGAGGTCTGACCAAGCCATCTTCAAGAGTGCTAGTCCGCTCTTCAACCAGCGTCAGTCTCGAATTCATATCTGTGCAGGCTTTGGCCATTTTCCTCACAGCACCCTGATGTTTCTTTGTTGTCAATCGTTTTTTCTTCTCATCCATTCGGGTCCCTTCCTGCAATTGTTTAATAGATTCATAGATCAGTTTCAGGGAGTCGACATCCCATAGACAGCGTCCTCCTCCCATCCTGAGAGATCTGGATAAGCACTCCGGGTCGCGGAGTAATTAAAATTTATATACCTCTTTTTAAATTGGGGTCTATATAGCACCTGGTATTCTCTTCTGCATCCCTTTCCAATGGTTGGAATCTCTCTGTTTCTTCAGCAGCTTCTTTCTCCTTACCACCGTATCCTTCTGATAGATACTAAGACTAGAGCTGGAGAACTGCGCATTGCTGCTGTCTCCTACGTCAGAGGAGCTAACTCCGTAGCCGTCTGTCACTGAGAAGAATTTATCCCCAAGCTCAACAGAATCCTCCAGCCCCTTAAGACCAGTTGCCTCCTTAATTAATATGTTAATGTCCAATTGGGTTGTAGTACCCGCAGCCTGTTCCTGTACCAGGGAGGAATAGTATGTCTTGGGAGACACATCCACCAGAACTAAGGCTACACGCGCAGGTTCAGACGGCGGAAGGAGTCTGTGATTGTTGGCATTATCAGGGCTTTCAATAGCAATCTTGCCATGGGCATCTTCTACTTGCTGTTCACTATGTGAGACATCTCCTGTGCTAGAACAATGCACAAGCCCCACGATATCATCAATTTCACTTTGTTTCTTGAGGTTGACCATTGTTCCATTACCATCAGTCTAAGGGTTGAAGTAAAAAAAAGTCTGTAATGCTATGCTGCAGTACTTGCACTGCTTTCCCTTGGAGTGCCAACTGTGATTGTGCCTGTGGGCATACCTTAGGATCTACTGGCCAATCTTTTCTCCCTTTGACCCCCAAGCTATTCTCAGTGAGATCCAGTTGTTTGGTATTCTCACACATCTCACCTTTCTTTGTCCCGTCTGGTGCCTGTCTCCCCTTCAGGGACGTCCTAGCGATTGAGTTCAGGCTGCTCCTTGGCTTTGTTCCCTTAGGGCGATGTATCTGGATGCTGGAATTGAGCTCTGTGCCTGCCCTTCGAGGGTCTTCAGGTTCTTGGTGCGGCTCCATGCCGTAAGCCACCCGAACCCTGCGGATGCTCCTGTCACTCCAGCCCCTCCTCTCCAGTCCGCAGTAGCTGCCAAGCGGAGAGTTTACTGAGTCTCCCGGGCGGCAGCCAAAATCAGCGTGAAAAATGCCTTGAGGGATCCAAAGGATTGGAGAATGTCAGCCGCAAGTTGGTAAGTCATGGGGGGCATAGGGCCCGATTCACAGAACTAACTTAAGACAAAATCCTAAACTTACTACTTTTGGTATTCACAGAAGTTAGGATTTTGTCTTAAGTTTGTCTTAAGACAAACTTAAGAGAGACTTAAGACAGACTTAAGACAAACTTAAGACAGACTTAAGACAGACTTAAGACAGACTTAGGTTAGGATTTTGTCTTAAGTTTGTCTTAAGTCTGTCTTAAGTCTGTCTTAAGTTTGTCTTATGTCTGTCTTAAGTCTGTCTTAAGTCTGTCTTAAGTCTGTCTTAAGTTTGTCTTAAGTCTGTCTTAAGACTGTCTTAAGACTGTCTTAAGACTGTCCTAAGTCTGTCTTAAGTTTGTCTTAAGACAAACTAAAGACAAAATCCTAACTTCTGTGAATACCAAAAGTAGTACGTTTAGGATTTTGTCTTAAGTTAGTTCTGTGAATCGGCCCCCTTGATTTTGCTCCAATTGAGGCAGATTAAGTCATTAGTATTTTACACACTTCAGCAGCAAAGTGCGACCAGCACGGCCACCTCACTCAGGAGCCATCTTTGTCTCCCATTCGGAAAAAAAACAGGACTCGTATGCTTCTCATAAAAAAATAGCTCTTTTAGCTTAGATTTGGGCAAAACGTTATTATTTTCCACTCACAATCATCATGATAATTACAGGTTTAAAGCAAATTACTTGTGTGCATGAAACTCTGAGATATGCCCTTGTGTACAAAAATCTCACAATATATAGAAGCTGTTAGGCCTGTCAGCCTTAAGGTGGTTTTCCCCCCAAACGTTTTTGCCTGTTTGCCTCACTTTTTCCTGATCTGTTTTTGTTGGCCTTAGGACTCTGGGGACATTACTACTGCTAACCAGTGCTAAAGTGCATGTTCTCATTCCCCTAAACATGGTGACATTGGTTTCTTCACAATTGCCATATTTATTTTACTTGTAAGTCCCTAGTAAAGTACACTATATGTGCCCAAGGCCCGTACAATAAATGCTACTAGTGGTACGGCAACACTGATTGTGCCACCCACTAAAGTGACCCTTTATAAATGTCTCTGACCTGCCACTGCAGATTCTGTGTGTACAGTTTTCTCACCTGCCTGCTGCACTCGTCTCCTTGCCTGGGTGAGAATGCCTGGGTGAGAAGGACTTGAACCTAGAGTTGCTCCAAGGGCTTGTATGCTCCTGTTCTGAACCTCAAGGACATCAAAGACTCTTCTTCCACCTGCAACAGCCTCCGGACTTAGGAAGCTACAAGTCAGCCCTGCCAAGTGGTGCCAATCCAGTCCCGTGACCTTGGCAGGGGGTAAAAAGTGCGGCAACTATCAAAATCTACGCATCGATGATGTTTCACTTGTCGGAACCCATGCATCTCCCTTGATGCTGATGCATCGCCGCCACCGCAAGAACTGAAGACATCACATCGCCATCTGCACGGCTCTCTGCATCCAGCTCTTGATGCATCACCTAGAATCTTCAGCTCAATGGCGATGCATCTCCAGTTAGCATGGCTTGATGACAATGCATCACCTACGAATCCTGTACTTCGGTGACAACGCATCTTTGCTTTAGCGACAGCACAACAAAGCCAACTTTCAGCAGGATCAACTTAGTTCCTGTATCCTACACACGCTCAATCACAGTCAGCCTGAACTTTCAGATTTGACCCGGTCAAGCATGACCAGATAGCCCAGGTTGGCGCTTTTAAGCACTATAGTCCAAGAAATTCTTTAAAACTTAATAACTCCAGTTCTACTCATTGGATGTTTGTCATTTTGATCTTATTTTGTTCAATAAATGAATTGCTATTTTTCTATCCCGGTGTGATATCTTTTTTTCTGGTGGTTCCACTGGTTTATTGTTTTAAGTGTTTCAAAAATACTTTCCACATTGTCTCTTAAGTTAAGCCTGACTGCTCTGTGTGAAGCTACCAGAGGGTGAGCACAGGTTAATTGAGGGTGTGTATCTGATTTACCTTGACTAGGATTGTGGTTCCTGCTTGGACTGGGTGCATGCCTCTGCCAACCAGAAACCTCAATTGATAACAAAAGCTCAATTCATTTTCATAATAGCATCTAAAATCATGGTGAATGTTCCTAGCACAGTGCATGAAGCAGCTCCACACAGCCACTTTCACTGCTCCTACAACAATTTTTCTGCTTGAACCTAGTCTTCTGCAAGCTAAACCTACATGATAAGCATAAGAAAAACAGAAATTACACATAATTTTCATATCACAATAACTGGGATTTATTTCACATGCAGAATTTTCTTTCTTATCCATCTCTTTCCAGTGCATTCCTTAAAACTTCCACAAGTCCTCATGTATTCTTTCCTTTTTTCAACCTTCTTAAGTTTGATTGATATTGACCTGTAACATGCACAGCACTGGCAGTGGGCAGCATCCATGATGTGAGATTTCCAAAAACACTGAATGTTTCAGGTTCTATGTGAATTGCATTCACAATTACTTTTACTACATTTTAAGGGGTCTGGACTGTTACATCAAACTTTCCTTCCATCAATGATCATCTAAGCTGATACTCAATCAATCAATCGGAACTTGTAGAGCGCAATATTCACCCGAGGGATATCCAGGCGCTTGTGTGAGATGGAGGTTCTCAAAGAGCCAGGTTTTGAGTCTATTTCTAAAGTCGGCGAGGGAGGTAGATGTTCAGAGGTGGATGGGGAGGCTTTGGCTGCAAGGTGGGAGAAGGAGCTTCCTCTGGCTCGGTAGAATCGATGTTGGGGACAGTGGTGAGAGCTAGGGTGGCAGACGGCAGGTTTATGGTGGGCTGGTGGAAGATCAGGTGGTGGTTTAGGTATTCTGGTCCTGTGTTGTGAAGGGCTTTGTAGGTGTGCGTGAGCAGCGTGAAGTAGCATCTCTTCTTGACGGGAGCCAGTACAGGCAACAGAGATGGAGGGTGATGTGTGGCTCATCTGGGCAGGTCCAGGATGATTCTTGCATCTGTGTTCTGGATTGTTGGGAGGCCCTTGAGGAGGAGGGTGGTGGTCCTGGCCTAGGAGGCGTTCCCGTAGTCAAGTCAACTGGTGATGAAGATTTGAGTGACGGTTCTTCTGGTGTCAGTTGGGATCCATCTGAAGACTTTCCAAAGCATTCCCAAAGCATTTTGATGGTTTTGAAGCAGGTGGAAGCAACCAAGTTGATCTGATGTTTCATGGAGAGTTGGCTGTTGAGGATAATTCCGAGGTTGCGGGCCTGGGTGGTGGGGGTGGGTGCTGGTCCGAGGACGGAGGTCTACCAGGAGTCTTCGCATGGTGAGGGGGAGTCTTTCAAAGAGGAAAACATAATTTTTTTCCATGTTGAGTTTGAGGCAGTTGGCTCTCATCCAGTCGGCAACATCGGTCATGGCTTTCTGGAAGTTTACTCTGGTGGTTTCCGTGTCTTCGGTGAGAGAGAGCATAATCTGGGTATCGTCGGCATAAGAGATAATGTTGAGACCGTGGCTGCGAGTAATGGGTGCCAACAGAGTCATGTAGACGATGAACAGTGGGGGCTGAGTGAGGAGCTCCGGGGTACGCCATATAGGATGCTCTTTGGGTTGGAGGTGTATGGCGAGTGGAGGATTCTCTGAGTGCGTCCGGTGAGAATAGAGGATGGAAGCTTGAGGTCGTTGCAGTAGATGCCGATGTGGTGAAGTATTTGGATTAGAGGTGGTGTGAGACAGTGTTGAAGGCTGCTGCCAAGTCAAGGAGGATCAGGTCTGCTGACTCACTGCGTCATGACTGTTACGTAGTCCATGGCAGCTATTAGGGCAGTTTCTATGCTGTGGTTCGGGCAGAAAGCGGATTGGGAGGGGTCGGGCAAGTGGTTGGATTCCAGGTAGTTTGTAAGTTGGCAGTTGATGGCTTTCTCCAGTGTCCTGGGGGGCGGTAGTTTTTGAGGTCAAATGGTTCTGCTGTGGGCTTCTTCAGAAGTGGTTTGATGTTGGCATGCTTCCAGGGTTTCAGGAAGGTGGTGAAGCTAAACACCACGCTGATGATGCAGGTGTGTCCAAAGTTGAAGGCATGGTGGAAGCAGGGGTTGTTGGGAGCTCTAGAGTGGATGAAGGGCATGAGGGATTTTGTGGTTTTCGTGTAGGGAGATGTCCAGTCAGTCACCAACTTGGGTTGAAGGTTGGTGGGAGGAGCAGGGTGGCCTGGCTGTGGCAGTTGGGGTTCAATGTTTTAGCAGATATTGGCGATCTTGGTGTGAAAAAGGTCTGCAAGTGAGTTGTAGAGGGACTAGGAGGGCTGGATGGGGTTTTCGACGGCATCTGGGGAGGAGAATTCTCTGATGATGTCCAATAGTTGCTTAGTGTGCTTGGTATATTGCTTTGAATTTGGGAGTGAGCCAGTTGGCATGCTTGTTCGCTCTTCTGTTGCTGAGGCTTTTGATGGGTGCGATGGAGTCGGTGCTGGTGGTGATCGATTTGGATAGGCGGGCGGCTGCTTGATTGACGTCATCGGATGTGGGAGGGTGGGGGTGTTGAGGGCGGACATCCATTGGCATTTGGTGATGGTATTCCACTGCGGCGGGCGGTGGAGGGAGCGTTGACGGTGGCCTGTCAGGTGACAGCGATGCTATGGTCCGTTCAGGTGAACTCGGTTGTGTGGCTGAACCGGTTCTTGTTGCTAGAGGTGAAGATGGGGTTGAGGGTGTGTCCAGCGATGTGCGTGGGGTTGGTGATGATCTGTGTGAGGCCTAGGTTGTCAATGGAGTCTAGCAGGGTGGCTGAGTTAGTGTCTGAAGAGGATTCGAGGTAGAAGTTGATGTCTCCAAGGAAGAAGTATCATCTTGATTCCAAGGTGAGGGGTGCAATGATTTTGAAAACGGTATTGCAGAAAAGGGGTCGGGTTCCTGGTGGTCTATAGGCGAGGGTACCTCTGTCAGTTGATTTGGCATTTGCTTGGAAGTGGAAGTTGAGATAATCCATGTAGAGTGAAAGGGGGCATCAGAAGCAGTGAGTCTGATGGTGTCCTTGTAGATGATGGCAATTCCCCCTCTGGGTCTGCCTGGCCGGTCTCTGTGGGCCATTTTGTAGCTGGTTGGTGTGTTGGTGGCTATGTCGGGGGCAGAGGAGTACTTGAGCAAGGTCTCTGTGAGGAACACTGCGTCGGGGCTGGAGGTGGTGATGTTGTCCAGAGTTCAAAGGCATGCTTGCCAGGGAGTGGACGTTGAGAAGCGTGCATTGTAGTTTGGGCTGTTGGTCAGTGACCTTTGTAAGGCCTGTGGTTCTGCAGAGTTGCAGGTGAAGTGGTAGTGGAGACAGTAGAAAGCTCCTTCAGTGTCTTTCGGTGAGCGGATGTAGCAGAGGGCACTGTGGTATCCTGGGAACATTCCTCCGAGAATAGAGCTGGAGTAGCAGTGGGCGATCGGTGGGCCAGGGCTTTTGGAGCTGGGTGCGGTCGGGATGTGTTCGGGTCGCAGTTGGGAAGCGGTCGGGACGTGGATAGGCACAGACGGGCTTGCCTTTGGTGCAGCTGCACAGAACCCGGCATTAAGTAGCCGGTGGGCTGGGCGTAACAATGGGCAGGTCTGGGGGGTGAGGCCTGCAACACACTAGCATTGTAGGCGGAGGAAATGGTGGTTGGCGGGTTGCCTAGCAACCATTCGTGCTGAGCAGGTAGCTAAGGGGGCGAGGGAGCAGGGGTACCAATGGAGTCTTGATCGAGTCTCTTGACCAGAAGAGGCTTGATGAAGCCCAGAAGTCATGCAAGAGAGAGGGTCAGGGGCTTACATACGAATGCCTATCCCTAGAACTTCAAATACATCATGGCTCACCTTTTAGATCCCATACCATCTACCACCCGCCCGGTAACAGCTCTTCCTTTGTGGAGGAACTCACTGACTTCATCAGTGACCAATTTTCTCAAAGTGACAGACAGATCTTCCTGGGTGACTTTAATCTCCATTGGGGCTCTTTGGAAGACTCGGCTGCCAACAAGCTTGCCACCTTTCTCTCAGCCAACGATCTCTTCCAACATTGCTCTGAAACCTCTCATTCCAAGGGCTCAATTCTGGATCTTGTTATATCCAAAGCTGACCTGCTGACTACTGCTTCCCCCCTCCATGTAGACTGGTCTGACCACTTCCTCGTTCCCTTCCGTTTTCATCTTTCGCACGTTATAACTCTCGGCCAACCTAAAAGAGCTACTACCTGGTTCCGCAACACTAAAAACATTGATTTTGACACTTTTTGTGACTCTGCTATGCGGTCACTTCCTAGACTTGACCCTAACGTGGATGTCAACGCTCTCACCACTCAGTGCCTCTCAGTCCTAGCAGCTGACATCGACAATGTCGCTCCACTCCAAAGCAAAAGGAAAAGACACACCCCCTCCGCACCTTGGTTCAATAAAGCTCTCTACAATGAAAGGAAAACCCTTAGAATCCTGGAGAAACAGTGGAGAAAATCTTCTACCTTCAATCTCTCTCTGCTACGTTCAGAAAGATCCAAATACCACAACCACATCTTCCATGAAAAAGCATCCCATTGCTTCCTTGACTCAGCCAAAAACAGACCCAAAAAACTCTTTGACCTCATCAAAAACCCAAACTGTTCTCCGCTAACTACTAAGCCCGAGGACTCCACCAAAAAAGCAGCCAACTTCGCCATTTTCGTTGATGAAAAGGTCAAGGCACTGGTGGATCAAGTCGCCCACCCCACCCCCTTTGAGGAGCGGAAATCCTTAGTCACCTGGGAATACTTTGACGTCATCTCGGAAGATGACCTCCTCAAATGCATCCTTGAAACCAAACCATCCAACCATTCCTCTGACCCCATCCCTAGCATCATCGCCATGGATTTCTACACCCATACTCTCTCTTACTGGACCGGCTAGTTAATCTCTTCCTCAGTCAAGGCTCCCTCCCTGTTGCCCTTAAATCAGGACAGGTTACCCCTCTTCTAAAAAAACCCTCCGCTGATGCAACCGACCTCAACAACTTCCGCCCTATCACCAACCTCCCTTTTCTTTCGAAAATCACTGAAAAATGTGTTGCAAAACAATTTTCCCTACATATTATGGACAATAATCTCCTCAATGTTTTCCAATCTGGCTTCATCCAAAATTGCAGCACTGACACAGCCCTGCTGCAAGCGATTGATGATGCATTGCATATACTCGACTCCGGGGAATCCTGTCTTCTGATTGTTCTTGACCTCTCTGCAGCCTTTGACACTGTTAATCACAGCACCCTCCTCAACACTCTTCAACAGAGAATGGGATTGGATGGCACAGTGCTTAAATGGTTTGCCTCTTTCCTCTCAGACAGATCCCAAATGATTAAGATAGCGAACAGTCTTTCATCTCCATTGGCTGTAGGTCAAGGTGTCCCTCAAGGCTCTATCCTGGCACCCACTCTGTTTAATCTCTACCTGGAACCATTAAGGAACCTCCTAAGCAAATCTGGTATCCATTACCATCTTTATGCGGATGACACTCAAATCTACCTCAAGGTGTCTTCCACACACGATCTCTCTTTACTCGACTCTACTCTCAACGCCATCCACAACTGGATGCTAGCTCACCAACTCATTCTAAATCCCGCCAAAACTCAATTCCTCCTCCTTTCAACCTCTCTATCACCTCCTCCTGTTCAATCGTGGATGGATCAACTGAACCTGCTCAACAATAAACCCATCATTGTCGACAGCGCTAAATCTCTAGGTGTCATTCTTGACAAAAGACTCAACTTAATCTACCACATCAACTCTATTGCCAAGAACGCACAGTACCAGTTGCGCCTTCTATGGGGGATTTGTTGGTTCTTCCCGGAGAATGACTTAAAAACCTTGGTACAATCGCTGGTTCTCTCAAGACTGGATTATTGCAATTCTCTTCTGACGGGCCTACCCAAATCCCACCTCTCCCCTCTCAAATCCATCCTCCATTCAGCAGCTCGCTTCATTTCAGGGTCTAAACGAAGCGACCACATCACTCCTATCCTGTCTTCTCTTCAATGGCTTCCGATTGAGGCAAGATCTATTTACAAAACTGCCTGCATCACACACAAAGCCTTGCACACGTCCTCCCCTCGTTACCTGGCAAATAAATTGAAACTGTCCGGAGGCTCTCGACCCTCTCGTAATGCGGAAAAGCTTCTGCTTGAGCCCCCCGTCTTCAAAAGGGAAAGATCGATGGCGCAATCCTTCTCAGGCAATGCGGTGAGAATATGGAACTCACTTCCCCCATTGCTCCGTGCCACCTCCTCTACCCGGATCTTCAAAGCTGTACTCAAGACTCTTCTCTTCCAAAGACACTTTCAGAACTAATACTTTCATACTCCGGCCCCTCTTGGAAGTTCGCTCTTCATTAAAAATGTGTATTTTTTCCTGTGCATCCCTCAACCCTGCGTGCTGTGTTGGATTTTGTGTTTGTGCGCCCTTTATTCTCTAGCCCCTCTTGGAAGTTCGCTCTGCGTTGTAAATTTGTATTTTTTCCTGTACATTCCTCACCCCTGTGTGCAGTGTTGGACTTTGTGTTTTTGTACCCTTTAGTCTGTGTAATGTTATATTCTGTACCACTTTTCTCTTGTAACGTAACTAGCTCTATTGTACAGCGCTCTGACACCTTTGGATAATGTCCGCGCTTTATAAAAATGCACTAAATAAAATAAAAAAATAAAAATTTGAACAAGTAGGTGGTTTATACAACAACATGTTAGCCTTATTTAGAGTTTGGTGAAGTGAGAGCATGGTCCTAAACTCCCGGTGTTCTCACCCTGTTAACCTTACTGTTGTCCCACTGTATTTAAAATCAGAGGAAACGCCCCCTACCTATCAGGGCTGGCTGGGTCGCTTAATTGCTATTTATAACCTTGAAAGATCACTATATAATTGTAAGGGTTGGCGCCCCAGCAAGATCTGGGCTCCAATGAGCAGATGGCTCAGAAGGCGTAGAGGTGGGAGGGACTGGTTAGCTTTAGATAGTTAAGAGAGTGCTGGTAGGTCCTCACGCCCTGGTAGGATTACTGAGAAGAAGATCTAGGAGAATAGTAACACTCACCATATATAGTTTTATCTTCTGTGCTTAATTGATGTTTTATGGTATCTTATCCCTCTGTCTAACTGTGTTGTCCTTCTGTCATGTACATGAAATTCATATGAAATGTATATCAAATGTAGGAATTTCTCGCATATATTATTTTGTAGAGCTTTTTTAAATCATGTTACTACTCTCGCCTGATAAAAAGTAAATATTTATTTATTTATTTGAACTTATAACGCGCAACAGCTACCCACAGTGGGTTTCCCGGCGCGAAGGGATAGACTCAAGAAGAAAAACAGACCTCTAGGAGCAGCACCATGAAACAACTAGATCAACATGCAAATCACTGGAAGAGTAATGCTTTCAATTTTTTCCTAAAGGTGAGAAAATTAGTCTCCGTTTTCAAGGTGGAGGGTAACGCATTCCAGTGTTTAGGGGCTAGATGAGAGAAGGCCCGCCCTCCCATTCTTACAAGTTTAAATCGAGGAATAACAAAGTCACAATTAGCAGAGGATCTAAGTGTGCGATTTGGCTTATAAGGTTGGACAAGGTTTCGCAAGTACTTCGGGGCCGAGCCCTGCTTAATTTTAAAAAGATAGCATATGGCTTTAAAGTTGATACGACTGGAGATCCTGAGCCAATGTAGATCACGTAAAGCCTGAAAGGCTGATTGTCTTCTAGGGATATTACAAAGAAGACGGGCTGCAGAATTCTGAACAACCTGAAGTTTATTTACAGTGGCCGCATCAGCACCAAGGTAGAGGACATTTCCGTAGTCCAGGCGAGAGGTTACTAGCGCCTGGACAACGGTTCTCCTGGTGGATAGAGGCAGCATCCATAAAATTTTCTGGAGCCATCGTAGAGTAGTAAAGCAGATGGCGGCCACCTGTGTGGCCTGCTGTCTCATGGAGAGTTTGTCATCGATGAGAAAACCGAGGTTGCTGACCACTGAGGATGGCTGAGGAAGAGGTCCCATCTCGCTAGGCCAATGTTGCGGGCCCCATAGATCTTTCTGTTTCCCAAAAATGAGGATTTCGGTTTTGTCACCGTTTAGCTTGAGGAGATGCCTTTGCATCCACTCAGCTATACGTGACAACCCAATTTTCAAAACCGATATATCATTGCTTTCACAGCTGGAAAGGGAAAAAACAATTTGAGTGTCATCAGCATATGAAAAAATGGTCAGCCCGGCGTCTTCTGCAATAGAAGCCAGGGGTCTCACGTAGATGTTGAACAACAGAGGGCTGAGTATGGACCCCTGAGGGACGCCATATGCCGATGTACAATTGGAAGAAGTGGCTTTCGTGGAAAAGACCTGGAAGGTGCGCTCACTTAAAAAGGAGGCAATCCAGGCCAAAGCCGGACCGTCCAATCCCAGGGATCGAAGAGAGTTCAAAAGAATGGAATGGGACACGGTATCGAACGCCGCACTTAAATCCAAAAGGATAAGCGCAGATGTTTTGCCGCGGTCGATACTGTGTCTTAAACTCTCTGTTACCCCTAGAAGGGCGGTCTCAGTGGAATAATGGGCACGAAAACCAGACTGGGATGGATGCAAAAATCCCGACGATTCCACTAGATGGGTGTTGACATGCCTTTCCAGCACTTTAGAAAGTACGGGTAGCAAGGATATCGGTCTGAAATTGGCAAGATTGGACACGTCAGCTCCAGCTTTTTTCAGGAGGGGGACAACCATTGCGTGCTTCCAATCCTGTAACACCTGGGATTCACGTAATGAGGCGTTTAAAAGTCTCATAAGAACCCGCCGAGGTGCAAGATCCAGTAATTTAAGAAATTTTACAGGTACAGGATCACGCGGTGAACCCGATCGTATACTGCTTAAACAGGTGGAAAACGAAATGTCGTCAAACAATTTCCAATGTGTCATCTTCACCATAGAAAAAAGCGGTTCAGTACCTCCAGTCTGTCCAGAACACAATTCCTCTGCATTCAAAGGGGGGATCATGGAATCGTATATACGTTCAACCTTCGCGATGAAAAATTTTGCAATATAGTTACACTGGGCCTCATCTAAAGCTGGAGGTGTTGGGATGGTATCGGCTCCTGTCAGTTTTTTAACGACAGAAAAAAGGATACGAGGGTAGTTCTGAGCTTGTGTAACAGTATCCGCAGTGTAAGCAGCTCTGGCGGTTTTACATTTTAGATGGTAATCTTTTAAACCTCTTTATAAACAGTCTTCTAAGAGACTGAGTAGGAGTGCCTCCATTTCCGTTCTAAAGCCTTGCATTTAGTGCACAGGGCTTTCAAGTCAATGGAAAACCAAGGCGCCGGGGGGCGATGAGACCTGGAGTGTTTAGAGGAGAGCGGAAGAAGAGTAGTAACAGCGTTTATAAGCCAATGGGAGACAGCCGTGTTCATCTCAGCAGCTGAAGCCATACATTCCTCAGGACAGGTATTAGAGAGGTGGTGATTAAACCTATTGATATCGAGTTTCCCCCAAAGATGAGTTGGAGCGCCCTTGTCTAGGATTCTATTTACCTGGTTTTTAGTGTACAATAAGGAAAAATGGACAGCAAAGTGATATGACCACTCCAGAGGACGGGCACTCTGGGAGCAATCAAAGGAGACATTGGAAAGAATAGGATCCAATAAGTGTCCAGCAGAATGGGTGGGGCCAATATTAAGCAGAGGCAGATTGAAAGCCTCAAGATCAGACAAAAAGCGTTTGCTATTTGTACACTGAGGATCTTCAAGATTGAGGTCACCAAGAATGGTGAAATTGGCTGCCCTAAGAAGTAGGGGAGCTATGATGTCAACTAATGAAGATATCCAAGAAGAGGCATTCCCAGGAGGGCGATAGATCAAAAGGCCCGATAAGGTGAATTGAGGATTGATCCCTAATTTAAAGAATGCAGTCTCACTTCCAGACATAGGAAGGGCTTCAAGCTTGCATGTATATTTTGCCTTAAAGATAATGGCAATCCCTCCCCCCTGTCCGGGCTTTCTATCCAATCTTACCGTGACATAGTTGTTGGGAACAGCAACGGCGACATCAGGACCTGAACAATCCTGAAGCCAAGTCTCGGTAAGAAACAATGCATCAGGCTGCTCTTCGACAATAAAGTCGTAGATATGATGCTTATGTTTCGGGAGGGATCGGCAATTAATACTCCAAAACTGGAGTGTGGGGCTACTAGGATGTGGGTGCCGTCTCCGCCTTCTACCCCGAGTATAGGACTGATGTGTTACTTTGGCCAGGGACCCTTTACCAAGAGAATAGCCGCAGCCAGCACAAACAAACTTAGAAATCGGGAGAAAACAAACGGTGCAGTTTGTAAGGCGAGTGGGACAAAGGGATTTTAAGACCTCACCTGAATAATTGACTCTACCGCAGGAGCTCGTAGAGGGAGTCAATGCCCGAGGCCCGGTCTGGCACGGACGGGCACAGACGGGCTGAACTCTGGCGGAACTCCGGCGGAAGTTCGGCGATCCGCTGCGCGTATCCGCTGCGCGAAGGCAAGGCCCTCTGAAGTAGAGGTCTAGCGTCCTTATGACGTCTAGACCATCAAACAACAGTGGCGCCGTCCGGCGTCCCACCCACCCAAGATGGCCACCAAAATCCGAACTGTCAGGACAAGGGCCCGCCAAGTGCGGTGAATTCACAATTTAATGTGCAAGTGAGGGGCTACTCTAAAAACAGGGCAAACAACAGAAATTAAATTAAATATTAGAACAGGTAGGTTAAAAACACGCAATTAGCGCGAAGAGCGTCGTAAAGATTTCGATATTAAGCGCTGCACGCTCACAGCCTAGCGATCATCACAGAGCAAACAATAGAGTGGTCCATAAGTGGATGAGCGCCTAGTTTGTCCCCCTTAAGTAGAGGTCTAGCGTCCTTATGACGTCTAGACCATCAAACAACAGTGGCGCCGTCCGGCGTCCCACCCACCCAAGATGGCCGCCAAAATCCGAACTGTCAGGACAAGGGCCCGCCAAGTGCGGTGAATTCACAATTTAATGTGCAAGTGAGGGGCTACTCTAAAAACAGGGCAAACAACAGAAATTAAATTAAATATTAGAACAGGTAGGTTAAAAACACGCAATTAGCGCGAAGAGCGTCGTAAAGATTTCGATATTAAGCGCTGCACGCTCACAGCCTAGCGATCATCACAGAGCAAGCAATAGAGTGGTCCATAAAAAATAAAATTAAAAAATAGAAACCGCCCCCCCAAAATAAAGTCAGAGGAAACACTAAGGGGCATATTCTCAAGGAGTTATCGCCACGTTAGCGGCACTTTTCTGCCGCTAATGCGGCGATAATTTTATCGCTCTATTACCAAGCTGTCACTAACAGCCGATAGTGATAGTTTTTAGGCTAAAGCGTCAATTTTAAAGATCGCCACTTCTGTTCGCAATAATTATATGCAAGAGAAGCATTCCCGTGCAAAAATGCACACAAACACCACTACTCCATATTCACAAGGGGATCTTTGAACTTCTGAAGACCAAAGTAACTGGCTCTAACTGGATTTACAGCCAGTAACTTAAGACCAGAAAATAGCTGGTCTTAAAAATTAGATAACACTTGGGGCCACTGCTCAGCAGGTTTCGGTGCAGGACAGCGCTGCACGCAATGTTGCAGCACTGCCCTGCGTCAAAACTACAGTGCAGAAATGCGCACCATCAATAAGATAGTGCGCATTTCTGGTCCCCAGTAATAAAAAGTGTTGCAGCGCTGGGATAAGACAGCGTTGCAACAATTCTCACTATGCCCTCCTTGCGACAGCATGGATGCGCTGTATTCACTGGACAGCGCTCCATGACGCAAATAATGACAGATACGTCAGGAATCCTGACGTATCTGTCTGCGCTAAAGTCACGCATTGCTGCAGTCGTGTCACAACCATGACGCAACTCTAGCAATGCATGGGGCTATCAATCAATCAATCACAACATTTGTAAAGCGCGCTACTCACCCGGAAGGGTCTCAAGGTGCTGGGGGGGAGGGGTACGTTACTGCTCGAACAGCCAGGTCTTGAACTGCTTCCTGAAGGAGAGATGGTCTTGGGTTAGCCGAAGGTGGATGGGGAGGGAGTTCCAAGTCTTGGCTGCCAGGTAGGAGAAGGATCTTCCTCCGGCGGTGGCTCTGCGGATGCGTGGTACGGTGGCGAGGGCGTGGCTGGTCGATCGTAGCTGGCGGGTGGGCGTGTAGAAGGTCATGCGGTCGTTGAGGTACTTGGGGCCCAGGTCGTGGAGAGCCTTGTGGGCGTGGGTGAGGAGTCTGAACGTGATTCTCTTGCTGACGGGGAGCCAGTGTAGGTCTCTCAGGTGTCCGGTGATGTGGTTTTGTCGGGGGATGTCCAGGATGAGTCGTGCAGAGGCGTTCTGGATGCGTTGGAATCTTTTTTGAAGTTTGGCTGTGGTTCCGGCGTAGAGGGTGTTCCCATAGTCCAGTCGGCTGGTGACGAGTGCCTGGGTAACGGTCTTCCTGGTTTCTGTGGGGATCCATCTGAAGATCTTGCGGAGCATGCGCAGGGTGTTGAAGCATGATGAGGAGACGGCATTGACTTGTCTGGTCATCGAGAGGGAGGAGTCCAGGATGAAGCCCAGGTTGCGCGCCTGGTCCGTTGGTTTGGGAGTGGTGCCCAGGGCAGGGGGCCACCAGGAATCGTCCCAGGCGGAGGGGGGTGATCCCAGGATGAGGACTTCCGTCTTGTCTGAGTTCAGTTTCAGGCGGCTGTTCTTCATCCACTCGGCGACGTCTTTCATCCCTTCGTGTAGGCTGGCTCTGGCGGTAGCGGGGTCGTTGGTGAGGGAGAGGATCAGTTGTGTGTCGTCGGCGTAGGAGATGATGTTGAGGTTGTGTTGGCGTGCGATGGCTGCGAGGTGGCTCATGTAGACGTTGAAGAGGGTTGGGCTGAGTGATGATCCTTGTGGTACGCCGCAGATGACTTCGGTGGCCTCGGATCTGAACGAGGGGAGGCGGACTCTCTGGGTTCTTCCGGCGAGGAACGAGATGATCCACTCCAGTGCCTTCTCTTGGATTCCGATGTTGCTGAGGCGCTGCACTAGGGTGCGGTGGCAGACAGTGTCAAACGCAGTAGAGAGGTCCAGGAGGATGAGGGCCGCTGTTTCCCCGTTGTCGATCAGGGATCTGATGTCGTCGGTTGCTGCGATCAGGGCGGTCTCGGTGCTGTGGTTGGCCCGGAACCCGGACTGCGAGGGGTCGAGGGATCCGTTCGTCTCGAGGAAGGCGCCGAGCTGTCTGTTGACGGTCTTCTCGATGACTTTGGCAGGAAAAGGAAGGAGCGAGATGGGACAGTAGTTCTTGAGGTCAGTGGGGTCCGCCGTTGGTTTCTTCAGGAGGGCGCTAAGCTCGGCGTGCTTCCAGCTCTCCGGGAAGGTGGCGGTGTGGAAGGAGGTGTTGATGATGTCCTGGAGGTGGGGTGCGATGATGGCGTCGGCCTTGTTGAAGACGTGGTGGGGGTAGGGTCGGTGGGGGATCCGGAGTGGATGGTGTTCATCGTGAGGGTGGTGTCTTCGGTCCTGATCGGGGTCCAGTTGCCGAGGGTGGTGGTGGCGGGCGTTGGTTCGGTGGTAGGGTGCGTGGTCTGTGCGTTGAAGCTGTTGTGTATGTCGGCGATCTTGCGGTGGAAGAACGAGGCGAGTGAGTTGCAGAGGTCTTGCGAGGGAGTGATGTCGTTGTTTCCGGCGCTGGGGTTGGAGAACTCTTTGATGATGCTGAAGAGTTCCTTGCTGTCGTGGGCGTTGTTGTCCAGTCGTTCTTTGAGTGTTGTTTTCATGGTGGCGCGGATCAGCTGATGGTGTTTGTGGGTGGCGTGCTTGAGGGCGGTCCTGTTGTCTGTGGTCTGGTCGGGCCGCCAGGCTTTCTCGAGGGTGCGGCAGTTCTTCTTGGAGTCCTTGAGTTCGTCGGTGAACCAGGGGGTTTTCTTGCTGCCGGGTCTGCTGGGAGGGTTCTTTAGTGGTGCGAGGTCATCGGCGCAGGTGAGGTTGCTGGCGGCTTCATTGGGATCCGTTGTGCTGGTGGGAGGGTTCTGGCTGAGGGAGGCGGTGAGCTGCTCGGCGGTGATCTTGCTCCAGCTCCGGCGAGGAACCTGTTGCGGGTGGTGGTGGTTTGTGGTTCTTCTGAAGCTGAAGTGGACGCAGCTGTGGTCAGTCCAGTGGAGTCCGGTGGAGTGGCTGAAGGATATGTGCTTGCTGGATGAGAAGATGGGGTCAAGCGTGTGGCCGGCGTAGTGGGTGGGGGTGTTCACCAGTTGCTTGAGTCCGAGGTTGGCGAGGTTGTCCAGAAGGGTGGTGGTGTTTCTGTCATTGTTGTTTTCCAGGTGGAAGTTGAGGTCCCCTAGGAGGATGTAGTCAACGGAGGGAAGGGCGTGCGGGCTGATGAAGTCTGCGAAGTCTTCGCTGAATTGTGTGCGTGGTCCAGGGGGTCTGTAGATGAAGGTGCCTCTGAGGGTGGTCTTGGGGTCGGTGTGTATCTGGAAGTGGAGGTGTTCGGCGGCAGTGAAGGTTTCGTCGGAGTTGGTCGAGATGCGGATGGTGTTCTTGTGTACGATGGCGATGCCTCCTCCCGTCTGGTTGACGCGGTCCCTCCGGGTGATCTTGTATCCGTCCGGGATGGCTATGGCGATGTCGGGCGCTGAGGAGGCGTTCATCCAGGTTTCAGTGAGGAAGGCGACGTCTGGTGCTGTTGCGTCGAGCAGGTTCCAGAGTTCGACGGCGTGCCTGTGGACGGAGCGGGTGTTGAGCAGGATGCACTTGAGGTGGTTGTTGCTGGTGTCTGACTTGGCGGGAGCGGAGCAGGTCCGGAAGCAGGTGAATTTGCAGTCTTGGCAGGTGAAGGGCCCGTGGGTGCGTCTCGGGGTGGCTCGGTAGCAGGCGGGGTTCCGGCCTCCATCCTCGATGTGCCCATACGGCAATGTTATTTGGTTTTGTATAACAAAATCCTATAGTGAGAGCATATTTTTGAAAAACAGAAATATTGCAGCTTCTGATACACTATGAGTTTTTTACCAGCGCTTGTATGTTGTTTCTTCTATTTCCTGTTCAGGACTTCTGGACTTACCTTCATGGTCCTGAACAGGGAAAATGTGCAGCAAAACGACTGTCCTACAGAGATCAGACATTATGATGCTCATTTATACACAGCCCTGTTGGGGATGGGTCAAAAGACAAAGGTTTCTGCTTGCATCCAAGACTCACCTAGCTGAAACCCAACAGTTTGCCCTCCTCTAAATGTTTGACAGACACAGCCTCAGCCTCATTTTTGTCAGAGGCCCTGCTTTCACCAAACTCTAGACGATTCCCTGTTTTCAGTGCTGTGATACTGTTGTCTAGCAATTCTGCCCTGGGAAATTTTCAAGGAATGTTAGGAATTTGATCTAAGATTTAAGCCTTTTCTTTTTTAGGTTAAAGGTGTGTCTACTGGATCTTTTTTTTAGGGTGATTTTATGTTGTTTTAATTAATGTTCAATTCATTCTTTACACAATCGATCTGCATTCAGTAAGTCATTCAGAGCTTTTTGAGATCCAGTCAAAAATACACGTTTGTCTGCATACAGTAGTATGGGAACGTTTGTTTTGTGATTTTTCATACTTTATGGAGGTATCACCTATATCTTGGTACAGGTCGTTGATATTAAAGTTGTATAGGGCCAGATAAGGATATAGCCTTGGTTTCTGCCTCTGTTGCACCTCGTAAAACTTGTATGTGTGAGTGTGTGAGTTTTCGCTGCTGTGTCCTCCGTTATTGCATTCTCCCTCTCAGGATTAAATTATGTGGGTGGAGTAGGCTAACTTCTTCGTGCTCTCACTGTCTCCCCTCTGATGGTGGGGTTCATCACCAAAATCCCTACTATCTGAAGCCAACCCTGCCAATAAATTGCCACAAACCATTGAAAGAAAATGTCACAAATCAGGTTTCTATGAAATTGATTAAAAGACGCTATGAAGTTTAGTATGTAATGATGTCTAAATTTGAACAAGCATTTGCAATGTAATGTGTCTCGCCTTTGGGATCTTATATGTTTTTATCTATGCAGCACATTAGCCAGGGTTCTGAAACATCTACTGTTCTTTAACATGGAGGGAAAGTAAGCACCAAACTGCGTGGCAAGGTATGGGAATACATGGAGAGAAATATTGCCTTTCAGCGGAAAATGGAATGGTCTAAAGCTCTGTTTTTAATATAAAATCAGGGCCTTCGGTGGTCTTATCATGAAAATACAAGATTTGAAAAAAAATAATATTGTCTACAGGTGCTCATGGAAGACCATTTCTATGGACTGGAATCTAGAGAATGCTAAAGTGATTGTGGTATTTTACTGACCTCTGCAGGTCGTTTTCTATCAAGAAAGTTAAATAGAGGCAGTTGCCAGAAAAAAAAAAAGACCCTTAGCAGAAAGCAAATCTGGTATTTTACTGACCTCTACTGGTCGTTTTCTATCAAGACAGTTAAATGGAGGCAGTTAAACCAGCAGAAAGAAATTCTGGTATTTTACTGACTTCTACTGGTCATTTTCTATCAAGACAGTTAAATAGAGGCAGTTGAACAGAAAAAAGCCCCTAAGCGGAAGCAGACAAGTCCTAGGGCGATCTCCAGAGGCCACAAAGTACATACACATATAAGTATATACTAAAGTATACACAAGAGGTCTCAAATGCTAGACCTAAAAATGAGTGGGCCATTGTTTAGTACACTGTGTGCTCACATCATAGTTATGGATATGATAGTGCTTATGACATGGTTAAGTTTCTTCTGTGTATTTATGGTTGGAGAGTAAGGACATGTGAAAAAAAGGGGCGGGGGTGTTGTGCTGCTGCACTTCTATTTCCGTGGGTCTGAATGTTGTCAGAGGGCAGAATATTTCATATTCTTGGAATGTCAACCTTGAGTGTTCCAGTTCTGACAACTGTAGGATCTCACTAGGGAAATGGTCAGCTACTTAAATCAGTTTTAGGCTGGTCTAGCCTGAGCTGAAACCCGAGTTTCTTTGGTTGTGACGAGTAACCAAGTTGGACTATGTTGAATAAACCCATGTGTTACATAACAAAGGATAGACAAACTCACTGTTTCTGGGTAATTCAACCTTGCCTCAATAAACGGAATACAATAAATAAATACATGAGAGGTGGTGTAAATACCATTTCCCCCTTTTTTATGCAATTCAACCATGAAATACTTTTTTTTAACGTCTCTGCTGACAGCATGTAACAGAAACGAGTGGATCCTTGCTGAATAGTTTCCCGTGGTACAGTTTGGTTGGCAGTCCTTACTGCTGAAGGTCCTATCTGCTGAATTCTTTTAATCGCTCAATGATTAGAGCGGCAGACCCTGATGCAGAGGTCTAGCCCTGGACCAGGGTTCAATTCCCCGCCTCGGCGGGTCTTGGGCTCAAAAAAATTCCACGGACCTGATAATTCTCGCCTCGGTGCCTATTCCAATCATGGAGTCCCACTCTGCAACTCTGGGCAATAGCTTGCCTAATCTCCACAACGGCCCCCACAACGCTAAGGATGCCTGGCCTCCTCCACCTTGGGGGTGCCCAGGAGTGGACGCCTCACAGGGAAAGCCAGGATGGGTTCCACAGCGGTATTCGTACAAGCGCCTTGAGACCCTTGCGGGTGAGTAGTGCGCTATACAAGTATCAAATTTACATTTACATTTTACATCTCACTCTGGCTTCCGGGATCCACAAATGTAGTCCTTTTTCTACAGTCTTTTGTATGCTATTGCATCTCTCTCTGCGAAAATCTATTATTACACTTTGAAAAGACATTGAATTAAAAAGAAAATACGTATGCAAAGTGCTGTTTGAATGTCATGTTTGAAAGTCAGGCTTTGAATGTCGCTTTGGACCGCTGTTTGCAGCAAAGTCAACTTGTACAAGTTATGATTGAGTCTATTGTAGCATAAATCAAGTGACAGCACGTGGGAGGTCAGGGCTCGAAACAGAACAACTGAGACGGTTACCAAGAAGAAAGCGTGTCCTTCAAAGAACGACTGCCAACCACAAGGGCTGGAAAGGATGCTCTGTACAATGGCAAGAATGCAAAGCCACGTTTACAGCTCAGCGCTGTTTGAACACATGCCGGTACAGCATAACATTTTATTGCAGCATAACTATAAACTGCTAACAGCACATGAAGAAACGATTATAGCCTTCTGCTTCTCTGTCACCATCTGTTGTCTGAGAAATGTCAACTGTGGGTGTTGTCATTGTGCGGCTGCCTCACACTGCACAGTTGTCTTTTTCATATGCGAGTGCTCTTTCGAGGTAGTGTGCACTTGATAAAAACAACAAGTGAGTTAGTCAGTGTTTTACAAATTCACACAAATAATTTGGAAAGGTATTAAAAAAAAACACGAGAGATGTAAAATGCAAAAAAACGACTTTAAGACTTGGTTTAACGATGCAAAGGAAAACGAGGACATGTTGTGAGGACAAGTATCTTCACACTGAGCATTGTGCAAAGGCCAGGGGAAGTTCTGTGCTGTCGGATGCACATTAGTATTTGCATAGTTTATCCCTGCTTCTGTCAGTCATATGATTGCTTTGCATAGCAGGGGAGGCTATCTTCCAACTGGCGGTGGGAGGAATGGTGGGAACTATTGCTTGCTTCCTATACTGAGCAGGTAAACTTACTAGAAACGGGGGCGTGTAAAGCTTCATAAACTGTTGCAAAGATGGGGAGAGTTTGATATGATTATTTTGTAGTTTATTCTTTTTGAGCTTTTCAGATCTCAAGGTTGGTAAGAGGCGTGCTGCATATTTAGTGGGTACTTCCAGAGATGGGATGGAAAAGCCATATATTTTGCCCTCATCACCCCCATTGTTTGACTGATACTGGTGAAAACTGACTCTGATTGAGCCCTGGGCTCTGAGTCCAGACGTAGGGCCAGTGCTCTGTGTAAAAGGTATATGGTAATTAGGTGTAATTATAATTTGTATGACAGCCTGCCTGTATATGGTGGGCATGTAGGTTTAGAGGCCCAGCAGATTTAATGCACTTAAGTGTGCATCGCTGTGTTGCCTGCTGTCATTATAAAGGCAGTCCTGCTTTGCAGTCTGGTTTTAAAAGTAAATTATGTATAAATTTGATTTTGGAATTATAGGTACTTCCAAAATCTTAAACTGCCTTATTTATAAACGTAAGGGACCTCTAAGGACTTCACTAGGTGCCCCAGGGTTAGGTTGGCTTGTAATTATAAGCAGGGACATTATAAAATATGATTTATGTGCCCTGCTGAGGGAAAAACAACTGCCAATTGTGTTTTCCCCATTGTAGCACATTAGGTCTGTAGGCTAATCTGGGAATACTGTAATATTGTATAACTATTAATAGGAGTAAGCTAAAAATATACTTCAAAGACTTAAAATGATAGAAAAAACCAACAGCTTGGCAAGGTTAGCTTTTTTATAACTATCACAGACAAGAAGTTATAGAACTTGCTTTTCTGTGCTAAAATCCAGCCTTCCAGCAGCCTCTCCTGATTGTCCGGCTGATTCAAACTGTTCTGATGAGGTGTGAAGGGGCCTGCATAGAGACAATAGACGTCTAGTGGGGGGAAGATCTGCAGCTGCAGAGCAAAAGGAAGGATGGGGTGGAGTAGCCAAACTGGTCTTCAAAGAGGGAATGACAGTTAGGACAGGGTACAGTCTCACCTCAAACAAGAGCCCTACTAATTGAATTATTAGAGGGGCTGAAAGGGGAGTGTTAGGGAAACCTAGCCATGCCAGTTGGCTGGCTTAGCCATATTTTAACCTCTAGGAAAGAGTTTCTCCATTTTGGATTTTAAAGGAATAGTTCTTTCTGGGACACACATATGGAGGAAGTTGTCATGCCTCAGGGTGGTACCCTGCCCCCATTGGTTAGGGTGGCCCCCTGCTTGTCACCCCAGGAGCATGGATAAATATGGGAGAGATGCCCAGCAACTCAGATCCCTACTTGAAACTAAAAGAAGAAGAAGGACTGCACTGCTGGA
Source organism: Triturus cristatus (assembly GCF_964204655.1). Lineage (NCBI taxonomy): Eukaryota > Metazoa > Chordata > Amphibia > Caudata > Salamandridae > Triturus > Triturus cristatus. The sequence continues at coordinate 1,118,631,023 of NC_140592.1, forward strand.
ACCCTGGCCTGCACCAAGAAGATTGCTCTCTGAATGACTACACCTACTGCAGACTTTCGGAACTACAGCCCTAAGGACTTTGTGTTGCTTTGAAAAGTGAAGTAGTGGAATCACTGAAAGCAAAAGGCTAAAAGTGCTCCACCTCCATCATCTGCAGCGAGAAAAAATCAGCTGACCACCTGCAGCTGAACTTTAAAGAATTTGGCCATGTCCATTGTGAGAGACGTAATTCCAACATCCCAAGGAGCAACTCATAGATTGTGGAATCTTGGATTCGTTTTGTGGACACGTTGGAACATCAAAAGAACCTTCTGTAATAAAAAGGTCCAGATGTTTGGAGAATATTGGAGAATTTTTGGTAAAAATCTCCATGAGGTGACTGACCCATTGATGAGAGTCAAGCTGTGGTGTCGGACCACGACTCGGCCTCAGATTCAGGTCTGCCCCGCTGAAGCAGCAGAGCATTTTGTCATTGACGAGACTTCCTGGAGTTGCCCGAGCTATTGCGCAGATCCAAGCTACTGTCGTCACACCCAAAAGCTGGCCTGATGAGGAGACTCACTCGACGTCAAGAGAAAAAACAGTGAAAAAGTCAGAAGGTAAAAACTTGACATGGCCCTACTGCTAAGTGTATCCGATGCGCGCTCCCTCGCGGTTAGCCTGAAACTTTGACTTTGTCTTGGTCAAGTGTGACCAGATGTCCCAAAGTGACACTTTTGGCTTTTAGATACTAGAAAGTGTTTATTCTTTAAAAATGTATATTACCAGTTTCCTACAGTTTAGTCATTTTGGTGTCATTTTAATCATAAAAATATTTCCTATTTATTGAAATTGGTGTTGGACTTTTATTGTGTGTTGTATCTTGCTGCTTTACACACCTGTCTGCTAAGTTAAGCCTGCCTGCCTGTAGCCAGCTACCAAAGGGGTGAGCAAGGGAATAATTTATTGGGACCTTGACTAGGCCTTATATTGTGATTATGGCCTTATTACTAGTGGTAGGTCACTACCTACACATACTAATAAACCACATTCCACCGGATGGGGATTCGGTATTTGACATAGTGTCCTATATTAGCTAAATCAGTGATCAGTATAGGTATAAATTACCATCTTTTGCGTGGCATGCCCCACAGATATTTGCCTTCTTTTACTGAAACCGTTTTTGTTGACAATAGGACTCTGGACTTTACTGTTTGTGATTGTGCAACCGCGTGGTTGTATGTTGGAACAACAAGTACTTTTACAATGCCTACCTGAACAACGCAGTCTCTACTACCACTGCGTCTTAACCACGACTAGCTTTACCACGCATTCCTTTACCACGATCTTTCATGGTAAAGGCATCCATTGTAAACAGCTATCCGTGGCTGGGTTTACCACCACCCTCCTCCTCCACCTGAACCCTAAATACATTCCCCCAACCTCCTTAAAACTACCCAAACCCTCACTCCCTAAAAACTAATCTGTACCCCTCCCACCCCCTAAAAACTAACCCGAACCACTACCCCCTAAAAACTAACTCAAACCTCTCCCACCCCCTAAAAACTAACCCAAATGCCCCCACCCCCTAAAAACTGACTCAAACCCCTCCCACCCCTTAAAAGCTAACTCAAACCGCTTCCACCCCCTAAAAACTAACCCAAACCCCCACCTCCTAAAAATTTACTTGAAACCCAATTCCTTAAAAATTTACTCAAACCCCTCCCACCCCTAAACACTGACACAAACACCCTTGAACCCCCACCCCCTAAAAACTAACTCGAACCCCCACCCCCTAAAAACTAACTCAAACCGTCACCCCCTAAAAACTAACCTGAACTCCATCCAACCCTCTAAAAACTAGCACAAACCGACTCTCCACCCGAACATCTCTAACCTGTTCCTGTGTGACGCTCCTCTGAAGTCCGCCCTACCTGAACACTAGACCGACTTAGCCTTAACCACACACATGCATGGTTAAGGCTAAGTCGTTGTTCGGGCAAGTCGTTGTTCGGCTTGCGTGACTCCGGAACTCGTTGTTCCGGAGTCATTGTTGAGACCGTTTCCCCTTTTAAACATTGTAAAATAGGCATATACCCCAATTGGGACATTTAATTTACATATGAGTCCCTAGTATATGGTACTACATGTACTCAGGGTCTGTAAATTAATTAGTACTAGGGGGCTACAACACTTGCAATGCCACCCACTGAAGGTAGCCTGTAAAACATGTCTTCAAGCCTAGCATTGCAACCTGGGTGGGCAGTTTTAAAACTAACATTTTGACCTGGCAAAGCAAAACTTTTGAAAGGCCTAAACCTTAATTTTAACACTTATTCATAACCGATTAGGCAGGGCCTAAATACTCAAAGAGCATGGTAAATTGTATTCGAACAATTGCACACATATAATTTATGTTTTATATGTCCTGGCAGTGAAAATCCTAAGGTCATTTTTCATTGTGGCAAGTCTGACTTTCCCGTAGGTTAGCACTGGTTTAGTAAGTACTAAATTCAGTTTGGAAGTCGCTAGAAAAAGGGTTCATGAATCATTTAAAAGTAATATAAAATTCAACTGAATGATCAAGTTGGATTTTTTATTACTCGTTTTGGAACTTACACTTTAAGAAAGGTGTCCATTCCATGCCTAAAACTAAAAGTTATTTTCTGTCAATGTCCAGCTGTCACCCGACCCCTAATGGATTTCCTTTGTTGAGATGTGAATTGCCCCCAGCCATTAGGCAAAGGGCTTAGGGAGTGGGGAGGGGCATACTCCTCCTTTGACAGGATCCTCTGGGAGATTTTTCCCAGCCCCTTCCTAAGGTTCAAAGAATGACTATTTTGTCACTGGCAGATGAAACTCACACCTACTCATACCTTGCCTTTGCATCTCTACTGTGCTAAGCACCTAATCCAGGGGGTTAGAGGAACTGGCTAGAACTGATTTAGGGGGTGGACAAAGGCTTGCTCTCCACCCACAGACTGGCAATGGGCATTAAAGGGGACCCCACCGACCATTCGTCAGGGCACTCCTGGAACTGTGGTAAATCAGAAGATGGGCTGCCCTGCTATTTGAAGAACCTGAAGGAAGACTGGATAATTGCCTTGAACCCAGGACCCCAGAAGTGACTCTAAGAGTCAGTTGGTGACCTCCTGTTTGAGTTAGAGGGACACAATAAGCTTTCAGAGGCCTCTTGCCCTCCAACTGTCCAACTTGCCAGTTCCTACTGGACTTGCCCTGCACCGTGCTGCTGGCTTCTTCTGGAATGGGTCCTAACTCACAAGTAATGCCCCCAAGGTCCTTGTTCGTAGGCTGGAGTTGGAGTGTACTCTCCTATCCCAAACTGCAAGAAATGGGACTTGCTAGTTTTGTGAAACTGAAGGAGATCCAACTTTCAGAAATGTTTCTAAATCTGAATGAAGACAGCTTCACTGGGACCGATGCCTAATAGCATCTGATGAATGCTGAGGATTTATTGGACACAGTCTTCAGACTTTATCTATGTGTGGCTTTCCTGCCTTCCTTGATGAGAGCACATGGTCCCTGCTCTTCAGCAGCCACGTTTTAAGCCCCATTTCTAGTCCTGCTTACAGCTTACCCTGCCCATAACTCACATAGATGACTGCTTTTTTCCATAAAAGTAATAAAAGTCTTTCTTCAGGTTTATCAGACAGCAGGGTAGTCCTTATTCTGATTCTTCACAGGTCCAGGAGTATTCCGACAAGAGGTCTGTGGGGTTCACATTTACCTCTATTGCAGCCTGTGGGTGAAGGACAATACTTTGTGCTCCCCCTAAATGAGTTCCGGTCAGTTCCTCCCCTGCAACTAGATTTGGAGCCAGCCTGACTGGAGAGACAAAAGGGAGGCAGGCCTAGGTGTGAACTTCATCTGCCAGTGCCAGGGTTGGCAAAATGAGTGCTGCAGGATACTAGTAACATTTTAATTTGCAGGTCCTGGGTACAGATCGTACCATATACTAGAGACTTACAAACAAACTAAATATGCCAATCAGATGTATACCAATTTTAACATGTTTGAAAGGGTAGGCACAAGCACTTTACCTCTGGTTAGTAGGGATAAAGTGTGCAGAGTCCCATGCCAATAAATACAAGTTAAACAGAAGGCAAATATCAGGAGTAATTCCATGCAAAAAATGGTAATTTCCTACAGTGGCAAAAACCAAGGCTGAATTTGCTGGTTTGGAAACAAGTTTAGTGACCAACAGACTATTGACCTGGATAAAGTATTTGAGATGAAAGTCTCTGCCACAATGCATGAAGGTGCCAAACTCTGGGTACATGCTTAATAGAAGCCCCGCATATGGTCCACTTTTCTCAAGAATAACTCCCAGTTTATTATGAATGCTACATTACTCCAAGGTGATTTTTAATAAAGTAACTAATCCAGTTTGTTTAAGAGAGCCTGCCTGATGACTCTCATTTAATAGCGGTCTTTGTCATAGCACATGTGTACAATTACGCTCCTCCTATACTAAGGCTGAGTGTCAGCTCTCAAGTTCAAAATGTTTTTGGAGTATTATACTTTATATGTTACACAATGATATTGAAGAACTATAAACAACTCTTGAAAAACCTATTGTGAACCACAGAAAATGTTTATAAAAGGTCTGTGTCTGCAAGCAAACTGTAACCACTTGAGCATCCAGAACTGAATTTCCTCAACTTTTCAGAAACTTAATGCTGAAAACACAGAGCTTGTCTTATTTGGGGGAAATTCTTCTTGCTGGACATTACATCTGTGGATTACATTTTGACCCCTCCCGACTCTGGTCTTTGCTACCAAGACCCTGGAGATCTTCCCTTTCCCCCTTATATTTAATATGTGTGGTCTCTGATTTTGTGCAGCTAGACTACTGAAGAAAATCTTGCCTTTGATTCCACAGTCTAACCATGCCTCATTTATTTTAGTTTAAGGTATTTTTGTAGCATTATCTAGAGTAATTGACAGAGGATCCCTGTACAGAAAAACCAGAGAACAGTACAATGAATGAAGTAGGTAGGTTAATATTGGAGACGTATGGTTGGTATGGGATTACACAGAGCAAAGACTTTCCAATAGAAAGGAGTTAGTGGGGTTGTGTGTTCTCTCCCACCTTGACTACTATAATGAAATGTATCTTGCCCTACACGTTATGCCATCTCCAAACCTCAACATGTTCAAAACACAATGGTAAGGCTATTCTGTAGTCTGCATAAGTGTAGCCATGTCTCTGCTGCCCATTGTTCCATTCACTGGCCACTTTCAAGGAAAGGGTCCAGTTAAAGGCTCTCTTTTTTGGTGCACGACACGTTCTGTTAAGCCGGTTCTGCTTTTCAATCATGCAATCTGGCACATTACATCCCAGAAAGAGGTCAAGTTCCAGTACTAACCTTGTGCAGAAAGTTAACCACTTGACACATGTCTGTTATGGTGGCAGATTATTTTATGTTCCATCACCTGAACTGTGGAATTATTTTCCACCTGATTTAGGCACCATAACCTGTTTCCTTAATTTTCTAGAGGCCCTTAAAAACACATCTTGCTTTTGCTAGCCGGTCGTCTGTCCATCCCCTTCTCTTCCAGGGTAGCCCACTTTTGTTTCCTTCCCTAGATGCATAGTGCCAATATGTCACATGGTGTATGTGCACGTCTGTGAGAAACCATCCCCCACTTTTTGCCCCCATTTTGACTACTAGGTGCTGGTTTTCTGACTCTGATTGTGCCCTGGCCTCTGATAACCAGACACAGGGTTTGTGCTTTGATTAAAAATTAGGTGTAATTATATTTGGCAATGGCAGACCCCTGTAAATCCCTAGTATAGAATAATTTCGAACTAACTCTAAATCCCTAGTATATAATAGGGGCAGGGAGGTTTAGAGACCCAGTACATTTCCTGCACTAGAGTGTGCACTGCTGTGTTGCCTGCTGTATTGTAAAAGCCAGCCCTGCCTTGCAGGTTGCTTATAAATAGTAAAATTCCTTTTAAATAGTAATGATATGCAAATTCGATGTTGGATGTTGGAATGAAAGGTACTTTCAAAGTCGTAATCTGCATTATTTTTACATATAGGTCACCAATAAGTATTCCCCAAGGTACTCCAGGGATCAGGTACTATGTAACTATAAGGAGGGACTATATAAAAGATAGGCCCTGGTGAGGGAAAAACAGACACTTCTGTTTTTCCTCATTCTAGTGGATGGCTCCATAGACTAACATTGAGATACTTTATTTAAGTATAAATATTGACAGGAGCCACCTGAAAGTATACTTCAAGATATCTAATTAATAGCTAACATAAATTAAACAACTTGCCACTGTTAGATTTATAATAACTATTACAGAAAATGAATTATTAGAATTTATTTTCTGTGAGCCATGTCCAGATTTCCAGCTACCTTCTCCTGTTTGGCCTGCCTTTCCCAGGCTGAGCCAGAGATGTTTGATGAGTGTCCTGTCAGAGTAGACAATGGATTTCCTGTGGGTGGAAAACTTTAGCTGCAGAATCCAAAAGGTAGGAAGGGGGTAGGGGAACCAAAATGCTCTTCAAAAGGAGAATGACAGTTTGGGATCAGCAGAGTCTGACCCCCACATCCAGCACCCCCAGCCACACAGGAGCCTGAGTAATTAGATTAGACAGGAGGTAGGAAGGGGTGTGTTAGTGAAACTTGGACACACCAGTGGGTTGGCTTAGTCAGATCTAACCTCAAAGAAGACTCCATGTTTGATTTTGAGAGAATGGTGCTTTCTGGGATAATTTGGGGCAAGTGGTCATACACCTGGGTGGTACCCTGCAACCCATTGGTCAAGGGTGCCACTGCTTCATGCTTAGAGACTGTGAATAAATATGGGAGAGCTGCATAGCTCCTCAGATTTGCTACCTGAAGCTACTAGGATAAAAAGGACTGCCCTGCTGGAATCTGGATCTGCACACACATGACTGCACTCTGAAGGACTGCACCTGCAGCACAATTTGGTACTACAGCCCTAAGAACTTTGCCTTGTTTGAAGAACGATTAAGGAGTGGACTTCAGGCAAACTACATGTTAACAAAGCCCAACTGCATCATTTCTACCAAGAGTCCCCATCCTGGAGTGCGACCAGTGGACAGTTAGGGATTTGGCCTGGTGCACTGTAGTCCAGACATCCCAAGGACCATCTAGGAGACCCTTGGAATTCTGTTTAGGACACTTTGAACCCTCAAAAGGAACTTCAGAAAGAAGTTCCAGAAGTGTGGAGCAACTTTTGGAAAAAGCTCCATAAGGTGACCAACTCGACGTCGAGAGTCAATCTGGCTACCTTCATCCGCACCCAGCCTGGATTTCAGCTACATCCTGCTGAAAGCTCCAGACTTATAGGATTTGATGAGACCTCACGCAGTAGCAACCTGACAAAGTTGCATTGAAATCGGCCTGCTGGAGGGGACTGCTTGGTGTCAAGAGAATCCCTCAGAAAAATGTCTAAGTCCGGGGGTAAAATTTCAACTTTGTCCCTATCAAGTGCAATCAGATGTCCCAAAGTAGCGCCATAGATTTTTAAGCACTAGAAAGTGTTTCATCTAAAATTCATATCTCCGGTTCCTATATTGGAGTTTTGTTGTTTTGGTGTCTGTTTGTTTAAAAAAATATAATCTATTTTTATGAATTGGATTTGGATTTTTATTGTGTGTTGTGTTTTACTTATTTAATGTATTGGTGTTTCTAAATGCCTTCCACATCTGTCTCCTAAGTTTTGCCTGCCTGCTCATTGACAACTACCAAGTGTTGAGCAAGGGAAAAATGTATTGAGACCTTGACTGACCCTCTTATTGTATTTGTGGCCTTATTACCAGTGGTAAGTCACTACGTATCCCTACAAATAGTCCACTTTCCACACAACTTCCCAAAAAAATAAATGAAATTAAATGTAAATTATACTGTGGTATCTCATATTGTCCCTCTCCTTCAAGTTCACAGACATTTTTAGCAATCTGCTGCTGGTTTTGATTGAGTCGGTATTAGAACTGTGGGGCTGTAAAACTCTTCTGGGCTTGTAATGTAAACATTTAATACAGCACTCTACTGTTGTAATGTTTTGGGTGCCCTAACATTTGAGTTGATTCACCTTGGTGGTTGCTTGCCTACTGCTAAAATGTGTTGTTTAATCACCAGTGGATGGCCTATTGGGTTAAGTGATTCTATAAATAAAATGTTAAATTGTTACGTGGGAGGAGATATGACTTGTAAGAACACTAGTCAAAGGAGTATAGCTTGGTTTAAAAGTTCGTCTTTACTGCCTAGCTGCTCACTCCCATCATGTCCTTCGGTTGCAATTAGGTTGGGATGTTTCAAGGTTATGTCTTGGTGGCAGTTCTTTTAGGTTCTTGGCAGCCAAACAGTGGAACCGACTCCCTCTCAATCTTAGATTAGAACCTTCTGAAGACCTTTTTCAGAAACATTTTAAAACCTGTCTTTTTAGAAATAGCCTTGTTCATTAACAATGCAGGGTCGCATGTTACCAGCTAGACAGTTGAAATTCAGCATGGGGACACTCAGGATTGGAGTAACCAGGGACTTTACAAAACGCTAACAAAACATAACACCTTTCTAATTCTGCCTGGTCTGTGTGTGATGAAGACATATTTTCTTAGCTTTTGGACTGGTGCCCTTTTGGCTTGTGTTCTCAAACTTGGGATTAATCATGGTCACCCTTCTTGTTGATGTGTACATCTTCCATCAAGCCTACTGACTTTAGGCAAACACACTGGCTGATAAGTGGCAACAAAAAGCAACAACTAAGGCAAAATCTTCAAGGTAAATGATACAACTGTGTTACAGAAAGCTCTGCTAAAGGGACAGTTAAATACTGTGTAGGGAATTCTTTATAGTATAGATAATGGATTTAATTTACCAGCATGAACACACTTCATGTTATAGTTTAAATAACACCGAAAATATTAGCAAGCTTTGGACATGTAACAATCATTTAGTCCGCAATTTTAGGTAGGTAAACATTGTGAGGGTAGTCCTCTGAGCGCACTAATTCCACGATAACAAAGTTCGGCTCTTTCAGAGTATCCAGCACTTGGGGAGATGAATCGCTCCAACAGAGTATTTTTTTCAGACAGTCTCTTCTGCCCAGGCTACCAACCAACTATCATTAGAAGACACAATAGTTCCATTCATTACTGCTTGTGTAGTCCCCTTAGACCGCATTAACATTAATTCAGGGTTACACAACTGGACCAAACAACACCTTGCACTTTGAGAATAAATTGCCAGAAATGTACTCTGTTAAATTGGCTGTGGTAACCGATGTCATCTGCCACTAATGACTACCACATCTGTTAATGAAAAGGCTGGAAAACATGTCAGCACTGATTTCCTTTCATGGCCCATTAAACATGCTTGACACAGAGCAGGCCTGCAAAATAAAGACCATGACATGTTTTCTCCAGTTGTTTGATTAACCCTCTTGAGCTGTGAACAGCAAAGTCAAATGCAGTAACCACCACATGTAAAAGTGGAAATGAAAGCACTTAAATATAACGTCTGCATGTACTGAACACACTGTATCAGACCTCTGCTCCAATCCCACTTTCTGCCATGTTGTATCGCTGCAATTACAAGTAAATGTTTTGAATACAGTGTTCAATTTTCATATGATCCACTTCATAATTGACTGGTTCAGCATTTTCAGAAATGCACATAGAATGTAATCATATCCCTTTATGTTTTCATCCAGAGTATAGGTTCAGTCTACAGTTTAACCCATTGCACACTTCCTATTTACTGTGTATGAATATTTTTTTTTTCATTTTATTATTGTTAGACCTATCATCCTTTGGGTGGTCTTCCCCCAACTTTTTTCCTGCGTACCTCAATTTTGTCCTGCATCTTTTTGTTGGCCTTAGGACTCTGAGCACTTTACTCCTGCTAACCAGTTCTCACTTGCATGTGCTTCTCCCCTAAAACATGGTGACATTGGTGTATACCTGGTGTATACTTGAGTTAGTTTACCTGCAAGTCCTTATAACGTGGTATACCACATATCCAGGACCTTTCATCTAAATGCTTCTAGTGGGCCTGCTGCACTGGCTGTGTCACCCACACAAGTAGCCTCATTGCAGGGCCTATGTGTGCAGTTTACTACCACTTCAACTGGGTATTTTAAACCACTTGCCAAGCCTTAAACTCCCCTATTATCACCTGTAAGTCACCCTTAAGTTAAGCCCTTAGCGGCCTTAAGGGCAGGGTGCTGTTTAAGTAAAAGGCAGGACATGAACTTTTAAATTTTACATATCCTTGTAGTGACAAACAGCTCAAATTTTTTTTTACTACTGTGAGGTTTATTCCTCTTGTAGGCTAGCATTGGGGATTCCTTAAAATACTTTAAAGCTGTAATTCCTGATTAGAAATGAGTAGTTGCATGATGTTTCATATCTTTGGAATGGACATGCTAAATCCTCTTTAATGGCTAAGCTGGATTTAAATTGACTATTTTAGAAATGCCACTTTTAGAAAGTGTACATCTCTCTACTCTTAACTTTGCTCTGTGTTCCTACAGTTTGTTTCCAAAACACATCTGAGCTGGATGTCAGCTACACGTTGTGTATTCCATCCAGATAGCCACAAACACAAGAAGATTGGGTGTGACAGAGGACTCATCAGCAGTCATCTGCATTCTGATAGCCTTATTGGGCAGGAAGGGGGGTGGGCGCTGACACTTACATTTGAATAGGCAATATCCTGTGTCCCACAACATGGGCTTATTACCCCCCCCCCACAGATTGCCTGGCAGACAGGGCTGGGATGAAAGGGGACCTGTGCACTTCACGGAGCTTCTTTGAAGTCAGCCCACTTCAAAGGCACATTTGCGCATAAGTACTAGGGTTCTGACCCTACCAAGACATTACACTACTGGACCTGTGAGGAACTCTGCCAGGAATTAGTACTAAGCCTGGGCAAAGCATACGCTACGCTCGCGTAGTTTGCGAACTTCACGCTACATCGCACTACGCGAATTGCACGTAGCACAGTGCGAACACGCGTAGCGTAGTATTGCGTAGTGCTGCGGTCATTTTTTGCTTGCTCGCGGTCCTCAACGTCAAGTTGGCGACCGCGAGCAAGCAAAATGACATCCCGGCGAGACTTTTTCCCTGTTCACGATCAGCAACATCAAGTTGGCGATCGCGAGCTTCTCATTGCGAGTGGTCGCGTATGCTCGCAACCGCTCGTGATGAGAAACTACCAGTTCGCGTTGAGAAAGCTGCCGCTCAAGTAAAAATCTACTCGAGCAGCAGAAAACTACAGCTCGCACTGTGCAAGATGCCATTTTCAATGATTGCACAGTGCCGGTTGCTTGTCCGCACTGTGCAATCATTGAAAACGACATCTGGCACAGTGCAAACAAGGTACTACGCAGTTCGCGAAGTCCTACGCGTAGCTCGCGTAGTGCGAAGTGCACTTTGCGTAGCTTCACGAAGTGCTACTTCGCGAACTACGCCCAGGGTTAATAAGTACTGCTGTGCTACAAGGGGTGCCATTCTGTTTGACTGACTGATCCAAGGAACTGCTTTACTGCTGTGCTGAGCTGCCCTGCTGCCTGCTGATCTCTGTCCTGCTGAGATCAAGGACTAAACCCATCTCGCTTGAACCCAAATTGACTACAAGGACATGCTGGCTTGCCTCCTGTTTCTGACATCTATGGGAAATTAAAAACTACCTACAACCCTACTGGTGCTGCTGGACTCTGCCATCTGTGAGTGCTACCCTTGGCTGAGGTGCCCCCCTTCAGTCCTGGGCCTCAGAAGTGGGTTTTTGCAGCTTTTTCTACATCAATGCAGCAGCAACTTTGCACTGATCAGAACCGATGCATCACACTCTGATGCTGATGGACTGGCTGCTTGACAACAGCGACTCTACAGCCAGCACGACTTGACAATGAAAAACAGTGTGGCACAACAGCAACACAGTGCCTGCATATAACTGGGATTCCTCAACGAAGCCTCCATTGTCGGTGCGGTTCGGCACAGATGCTTGCCTCCATCCAAGGTATCGAAGACAATGCAAGGCCCCCTCTACTTACCACCTCGACTCCTTAACGTCAACGCTTCTCTCCATGCAAGGTACCTTGTCAGAGGGACTTGTCTGAGTCCTGTAGCCAGGCTGCCCTCTATCATGGTCGGCCTCATCTTTGGATTCACCCCAGTCTAAGGTGACCTCTAGTAATCTTTTAACGCTATTGACTGACTTCTAAGCACTAATTTTGGTTTAAAAGTCATACCTCCTGTTCTACTGATTGGATTTTTGTAATATTGGTCTTGATCTTCTCATAGAATTATTCTCTATTTTTCTAAACCTGTATGGAGTCTTTTTATGGTGTTTTCATTGTTTTCCTGTGTGTGAGTGTGTTGCACAAAGTAATTACACATTGCCTCTTTAGATAAGCGGGACTGCTCTGTGCCAAGCTACCAAAGGGTGAACGCAGGTTATCTTTTAGTGTGTATCTAGCTTACCCTGACTAAGTTTGTGGTTTCAACTTGGAGGCGTGCATACCTCTGCCAACTAGAGACCCAAGGTAAAACAATTACTCAGTTATTGTTTTTTTTCACAGAGGACGAAACAAAGACTGGAAAGTGTTTTCCTTATTAGGATCAAACAAATAAACAGACGTTTTTTTATAAAATAAATATTTCTTTAAACTTTTTGTAAAAACACTGTAGCAGCTTCTATATGTGGGTAGGCACGAGCTTTGTGTGCAACCCAAGCTATTCTAACACAAAGGTGTCAGGCGCAATCTGATTCTTATAACGGCTATTAATTTTAGACTTAACTGCTACATTTTCCACATTGTAGCGGCTCTCGTGTGTGGGTGTGCCTCAGACTTTTTGTGCAACCCAAGCGACTTTAACGTAAACCCGACAGGTGCAATTTGATCATGGTAATCGCTATCTACTTTAGATAAGCTATCACTTTTTCTATATTGAGCCCATTCATGTACTATCTATACATAGTTCATGCATCGCTTATTGGCCATATCCATGGATCAAGGGAAATTAAGAATCGCATGCGATCTCGGAGTGAGCTAGTTAATTCTTGTTCCATGGTAGAATTTTTATCGAGAATAGTGACCGTTAACAAAAATCTAGTGCAAAGAGAAATCGCTTAGGAAATCTATTAATCTGAATTCTGCTAACTATTCATTTTAAAGAAAAGACAGGAGTCCCTAAAGTAATCACTAATTGCGTATCTTTTATCAATTTGTTCATAGATACTGAATTGTTGGATTGTCCTTGAATTGGTATGTATGACGTTGTTGGCACATTGTCCACACTATGATTATTTGAATCATGCAATTCATTGTTACAGGGTGCCTGATATGAATTTTATATAACACTTTTTTACATGTATGTGTATACGGCTAGTATTAGGTGAAAATTGTTCATTTGAATATGATGCTAGTAACTGTTGCCTCATTGGTAGCATTAGGCTACAGTTGCCACGCAATTAATTTCTGTGGAATAATTACTCAGGTATGATGTATTAAGCCTTGCTCTCATTTATTGTTGGTTTCTTTTATTATAATTTCTTCGGTGTATCATCAATGTTCCTCTACTTATGTAAACTTCTATCTAGACTGTGGATAGACATTATATATTTGAATGCCAATTCTGGTCTTTATTGTAACCGGTTTGATTTTAATGAACCCATGATAACAAGAAATCCATGATATGTACGTTTTTTGATGCTGTTTTTATGTATATCTTTTACGTATGATTCTATTTAAACATTAATTCCCACAAACTAATAATCATTGTTGAAAAATATTTTCTTTTGCCAGCATGAAAAATCTGGATTACAGGCTCTATTCTCAAATAATTTGCAGTCTGAACCAGACTAATGTTATAAGAAAGGTATGAAAATGAAAACACACTTGGTGAAAGATAAATTATTTGACGTGCTAAATGATCAACGTATCTTATTGTGTTAGTTTTAGAGATTTTTCTGATCTGAACATTTATACTCTCATGATATATATCTCGATCTTGGATTTGTTGTATCATAGACATGATTTATGACGTAGACATACTCTTGGCTCTGTTTTTTTCATATTGGAATTGTTTTACTAGTTTTGACACTCTAGGTATGTGTAGTTTGCTAATTGCATCTGTACACATGTTGTTTAATTTTTCATGGTGATAACTGTATGTCATATATGTTTTTCTATTAGCCCTGAAGAAGTCTCCTTGTAAGAGACGAAACGCGTCGGCTAAGATCCTTCATGTCAAATGTGAATATGACTCTTCATTTCCATGTGACTGCAAAATAATAAAAAAAGAGAATCTTCTCAAGAAAATGACTGACGTCTTGAACATTTCTTTGAACACTTATTGACTATTTTAGAACGGTGCTGAACCCTTTTGAATGAAAGACTGGAAAGTAATCTCACCTTGCAAAGTGGTGAAATCCACGACAGGGTAAAGAGAACAGCTTTTCTCTACTTTGAGAAGCCCGTTTAACTTTAACTTAAGATAAGAATAGTAAATATATATATATATATATTCACTGAAAAAACCATAGGTTTCAGGGGCGTTATAGTTAGCTGGACTTTTCACTCGTACAAAACCATTGAAATTCCCCCGTTATAGTTAGTTCAACTAACTATAACTCGCGCGCCCGCAATACACTGCTGATGACGTCACATATATCACTCATGACAAGGTCAGTGACATCACTCATGACATCACTGATGACATCTCAAATGACATCACTGATGACATCATCCAGTTAATGTGTGTTTTTCTGAAAATTACATATGTTTTATATATGTATATCTCAAGGTCAATGGAAGAATAAATGGGTATACAAGTGTCTAAATGGATGATTTATTTTTGAAAAATTGATTGTATAACTGACTAATTAAGTGTATCTTAGTGAATACATGGCTTAGTGAGTAATGTTTAAATATATAATGTAAATATCTGTATCAGTCTCTCACTTTGTGTATAAGTGGCTGCATGGGTTGGTGAGTAGCTACATGCGTTTCTATTTAGGTTATTAGTTGTTTTTTTGAGTATCAGTATGAGTGTCTGAGTGTCTGTATGGTTCGGTGGGGGTATTATGTAGTGCATAGGTGCATGAATGAGTGACTCACTGTTTGTATGTGTTGAAGACAGCATGTGTGCAGGACTGTATGGGTGGATGAGTGTGTGCATGGGTTTGTTAGTGAGTGAATGACTGTCTCAATAGTGTCTTTATGAGTAACTACATATGTTTTAAACTACTATATGTGACTATTGGTGTATATAAGTGAGTATATGTGAGAGTGAGAGATTGGAAGAGTTCCTGTATGAATAAGTATGTGTTTCTATAAGTGATTGTTTAAAAGACTAAGTATGTGTAAGTTTCTGTAGAAGTAAGTGTGGTGGTGTGTGTATAACTGTATATGCAAGTAAATGGATTTTTGATTCTTTATTTATCACAAAGTACTTGTATCTGTGGTTTGACTTGTGACCCGGAAGCAAACAGAGCGGCCTGGTGTGGGTGGGGCGCGCTACGCGCTACGCAAGCAGCAGGAAGCCTACCCCACGTTCGTGTGCCCAAAGCTGCCCCCAAGCCTTGCGGAGCATAGTCCCGGTCCTGGGAGGGGGTACCAGGTGAAGCGAGTCGGCGAGTCGGCCGCCAGAGTCAAGAGGGGCCCCGGGAGCAGGTCCACCTGAAGCGCTGTGTCGAAATCTCAACCAGGCCTGAAGGAGAACGGAGACCGGAGCAGCACGAGAGGAGCCTGGTGAGTGAGGTTGGGTTCAGCAACCGTCGGAGGCCGGCCGAGGTACGTTGTCGGTACCTGAGGCCCCCGAGGTGCAGTGAGAGCTGGCGTTGGTCTCTGCCCTTACAGCTGCAGCTGCAACGTTGAACATTTTGCTTGTACTTCAGAGCCCCGGAGCGGGGCTACTACATAAACAGTGGTACCAGTACACTTTTGGGGGCATTTTTACCTCCAGAGTCCGGGTAGGGGACTCCAACAGATCAGGGCAGACCAGGGCAGACTTTTACTGTCAGAGATTAATCATTCAGGAACAAACGTTTTTGAAAAAAAAGACGCAACCCTTTGCCTGAACCTACCTGAAATTGTGAGGAGGGGTGCAGGTGGCCACAGACACTCTAATCCAGTCACCATGAGGGCAACGGCCAACACTCACATTTCCCGGTCTTTCTCGCCGTGAGGGGAACGGCATCGAGTAACAGGAACTACATGACCCAGCAACCTCTGCCAGGCGCCTCCTCCTGATGCTGCACACTGCACCAGGAGGCAGTTCATTAACGCTCCCAGCCTCCCGCAGCCCGTCAGCCCGTCAGAGGCCGGAGGAGGCCGGGCTGGACTACCACACTAACTTCCAATCCCTGTATCGTTTTGGGTCTAACGAAAAATGTTCTGTGACTGTGTCCCACGAGCTTTCCCATCTGCAGTAATTTAAATTTCTTAAATTCCTTATATATCTGAAGCTCACTGAAGCAAGCAACCTTATTCCAGTTTGCACTTTAAAATACCCTTATGCTACTAGTGAACTTGGTCCTTGCACTTTGTTTTGTACGTGTATGGTTGGTTCCTTTTATGGTTTTGTTGCTTTTTTTCCTATTTTTAAATCCTAACAGATTTTAAACATTTTTTAATTATTGTTTTTAATATTCCATTAATCGGCCTTGTACTTTTAAGGAGCCTTCAAGCGTGGGTATCCAGCGATCCAATAAGTATATAGTCCACGCGTTATATCCATTTTTTAAAGCGACACATATACTTTTAAGTCCAATATGTGTCAAAGCTTTGAAGGCCTATTAGTGGCGGATTATAATGGGGAAAAGAAAGCAGGCCGCAAGCCACATATCAAAAGCACCTAGTAAACATAGGAAGATGAACATGACGTTGCTGAATTATCTAACAGGGGCTGTTGGGGATAACGAAAGGCAGATAATTTCCGTAGAGGAAACAATCAACAATGAAAATACAACCCCATTCTCCCCTCAACATCAAACTACTGATAATGATGCGCTTTTTAACGCAAGTGATCTAGAGGGCAGAGGGAAAAAGAACATGCTCCTCACGCACAGCCGATCAACGGGTGTGTTCAGGAAATTCCTGATGATATTTTAGATGAGCCAATAGAAAATGTTCAACCACCACTTTAGAAAAAACCCTGTAACCCGTCTAAAGCAGTGATAGTTCAAAGCAGCGCCGGAGAAGTAGCCACAATTCATCCGACTCCTACCCATATATCTAGATTAACAAAGACCCACCCAAAAAAGGTACACGGGAAAATGCAGGGTGTTAGGAATAAAATACAAAAGGATACGATCATCACGAGCGCCCTGAGGGGGGAAAAGTTTGATATCGAGCACTCAAGTATAGTGGCGGACTTGTGTAAAGCTATAAATGATTTAAAGGAGTTTGTGTCACTATCTATTAACTCTCTTGTGATGAGAATGGAAAAAATTGAAACTGGCCTGGAAAGAATTTTAGGGGCTCAACAAAATACTGCTCAAAATAGTGATGGGCAAATTGATAGGCCCGTCTCAAAAATAACAACCTTGACAGATAAGAATACTTTAGAAATAAGTAAGCGGGTTGAGCGTAGGGATTTACGCCCTAATGCATCTATACCTCCCTGTAAAAGCCCCACACAAGATGTAGAAGCAAATAGACCTAGAGATTTGAGTGGGGAAGGAAACAAAATAAGTACTCAACAGAAGAGAGGCGATAGCACTGGTAAAACAGCTAAGAATGCTCTTGGAGAGACGTACAGAGTACAAATACTCAACCTCCCCCCTGCAGCTACCCCATATACCATTATTTTAACCAATGTCCCCCAGCTCTTACCAGCTACAATAGAAACATGGCCGGCATTAAGAAATAAGACAATAAACTGGTTGGGTAACAGGACAGGCTTAACAAATGCTCTTTTTAGGGAATTTAAGTTGGTGAGGAGGGTTGACTGGGTTGGTTATAGCAGTAAATTGTATGAAGAAGATTGTATAGTTCTTTCACTAGGATCACCGGCCTTAGTCAGGGAAATTCTATTGAGATCGTACAACCCAAACATGCCCTATACCAAGATTCAAGTCCACCCTCTGGGGTTCTTTTATCAACCACAGACTAAAAATACCCCAGAAAACTATGGTACGCAGGGTTGGACACAGGATGCTCTGCCCTATAAACTACCCACTTTAAATAGATTTGGTCCCCTAACTACTCTAGATGAGAATGATTGACATTTGATGGATGGGGGTCAGTTTGTAGATAAGCATATCCCTATCACTATAAATCAGGGTGCACTTTTCCCGCAGAACCCGGCTTGGGAAGACCGCGAGGATGAGGGGGATAGTAATTTAAGAAATGTCTATGCCTCAAGGGACGACCACACAACTTTAACCAACCAAGAGCCAAGTGTGTGCAGAATCTTCATTTGGAATGTGGCAGGGCTAAAGAACAAGGTGAACGACCCAGACTGGTTGACTTTTATTAAAGATTTCGATGTCCTGTCCCTCCAAGAGACCTGGACTATTAACAAAATACATATTAATGGGTATAAGACATACCACACACCTGCAATCCAATCACCCAGCGGCAGACCAAAAGGGGGGTTATGCGTTTATATTTCGAATCTGCTGGGTATATATATAAGAGCGAGATGGTTGGTTCAGAGGTCTACTATCAAATGGTTTTAATGCATCCCGCATGTACTAATGCATTCCTTCTGGTTAACTTCTATAACAATATAGAATTAGGCCAGTTGGGATTCATACTGGAGAAGCTCAGTGGAAATATTAGTATCTTAGAATTTAAGGACGATCTTGAGACCATCCCTATATGGGGTGGTGATTTTAATACTAGTTTGTGCCCAGTGGCGGGAACTAGGGAAGTGTGGTTTAACCAGAGACAAGGACGATCCGCCGATTCACTTCCAGCATACCCTAAAAGGCGAGTTGTTCAACGAAGTCATATTTAGACACAACCTGGGTTTTACGAATTGCCTGTGTATACCTACTGTGGAGTTCAGGCATACTTTTATAGGCAGAGGTACCCCATCAACTATTGACTTTGTCACCATCCCTAATCGTTACGCTAGTTATGTGAAAGCCTATGCTATCCATCAAAACATTATGAGTGATCACTTGGCTATTACCATAAATATAGTAATCCCAAGCTACGTACAGAGGAGATCTTGTAACAAAATAGCATGGGTTAAGAACATTGAATTGGGTAGAAAAAATGGTTATACAATTCTTGGGGAAGCCGGGATCCTTCGAAGCTAACTAACGAGATAATAGCAAAGGCAATATTACTATTCAAATATGTTTAAGTGACAGCCCAACATACGAAGACATTTTAATTGCTTTTAATAACATTACTGAGATTGTTAGAAATACATTGAGCATGGAATGCAAAGGCACGCGTACCATTGGGAAGGGTTGGTTCGATAAAACCTGTACCAAAAGCTATACTAACCTAAAGAAAGCTTTACATAAAGAGGTGAGGGATAAGAACGAGATTAGGGACTGTAGGAAGCTGTATCATGCAGCAAGAAAAAATAGGACAATTGAGTTAAAGGATAAGGCCTGGAAGGATCTCAGTGATGCAGCCAAAAGTAAAGATAGCTCGAAATTTTGGTCAGCAGTCAACGCCCCATTTTTTATTAACAAACCAGATGCTCCATCGATTGAGTCAGCTATAGCGGAACAAATTTGGATAGATTATTTCTCTAAAGTCTACTCAAAACAAAAGATTACTGAAGAAGTTTTCCAGAGGCTAGAATCAGGGAGTACTGATCAGCCCTTTACACCTATACATTTTTCTATCTCACTACAGGATGCTATTGTTGCACTTAAGGCAAGCAAGAGCGGTAAGGCTGCAGGCCCAGATGGGGTACAAATTGATCTCTATAAGTGAAATCCCGAAATCTGATGCCCCATCTTAACTCGGGTCTTACAAGCATGTTGTGAAAAAGGTTTTATTAGCACATGGGCTGAATCAATCATAGTCCCCATCTTCAAAAAGGGCGACCGGGAAAACCCTGCCTGCTATCGTCCAATATCTTTGTTGGACTCTTTAATGAAGATAGCAGGCAGGATTGTCCTTGATCGATTACAGGGATGGACCGAGGAAAACGGCATCCTAAGTGATACGCAATATGGTTTCAGAGCGGGCCTAGGAACCAATAAACAGATTTTGAATTTAAACATTTTAATTGGTAAATACACGCAGGCCAAAGCAGGGAGATTCTACCTAGCATTCGTAGACCTCACAGCTGCCTTTGATTGTGTAGTACATGGTAAGCTGTGGGGCGTTATTAATGAACTGAAAGTTGATCCTGTTTTAATCCAGTTTTTAAGACAGCTATATGCTGGAGCTACTGCAAAGGTTCGTTATGGCACAGAGGGAGAGTGTACTGCCCCTTTCAATATAGAACGTGGCGTAAGGCAGGGCTGTGTTCTAGCATCACTCCTGTTCTCTTTATACACCAATGCCCTGGAACAGGAGTTGGTGCTACACAATAGGGATCCACCATTTGTAAAATCCCGCCCGATAGCATCTCTCCTCTATGCCGATGACGCAGTGCTTATGGCCTGCACCCAGGTTGGATTACAGAGGGCTCTCTCCTTCTACACCACATTCATGGACAGGCTCGGTTTAAAATTAAACGCCAAGAAAAGTTTTGTGATGTACTGTGGGAGAGTGAAAAACAAGAATAGAAGTGTCCAGGCGGGGGGGTGCAAGGTGGAACCTATTACTTCTTTTACCTATCTGGGTGTCCTCTTTGACAGAACAGGCTCATGGGCCCCAGCAGTTAAGGCCAGGTCTCTACTTTTTACGAAGTCCATCGCGGCTCTTTAAAATGTTTCCAAAAAGTTTGGAAAAATAATTTTATTGAAGATTTACTAGGTGTGTAAGCATAGCAATCTACAGGGCAGCTATCTGGGGATTTCAAGATTGTACATCAATCCAACGTGTGGAAAATGCCTTTCTGTGTTTCATTCTAGCCGTTCCAACTAGTACATCGGTTTTCAATTGCCATTCTGAATAAGAAGTCGTCTACATCTCTGACCTAATTAAAGCTCAGCCGGCACTGCTATGGCATAGAATTTGGACCGCAGAGAGTACAGGCCTTAATAGGGAAATAATAAAGGACGCAAAGAGTTTAGATAATGCCCGCAAAATTTTATGGTTGAAATATATAGAGAATTTTATGCAGGACATTGGTCACCCTGAGTATTTT
The DNA here is from genome assembly GCF_964204655.1 of Triturus cristatus. Taxonomy (NCBI): domain Eukaryota; kingdom Metazoa; phylum Chordata; class Amphibia; order Caudata; family Salamandridae; genus Triturus; species Triturus cristatus. The sequence goes on from NC_140592.1 coordinate 1,118,652,250, forward strand.
AATTCGACCGACAGTATGAACCTTATCAATCGGAAGGAGTTTAAAAAAGTCTGTATGACCCACCTAGAAGGAAACAGGTTGATGCTTGAGATGAATAAACCAATGGTGTCCAGACATCAATTAATTAATACAACATGTGTTATAAGTTCTGGGTGGATATGACAGATACCTCCTGACAAGATTTAGGTTCGGGTCTTTCCACCACTTAATTACTTACCCAACTATCAATGACTGTTCAAGAGATCTATGTCTATGCCCCTGTGATAATGCTTCAGCCCAAAGCACGATGCATGTGGTCCTCTTTTGTACGTTTTATACTAACGAGAGGCATATATGGTTAATACCACTTTTAAAACAGGGAGGTTGGAGGCAATGCCGCCCTGCTTTTATGTATTTACAACTGTTGGATAATTGTGTTTCTACTGGATCTATGGTGGGCTTCTTAAAGAGTGTATTGAGGACCAGGAAAAATCAAATCAATTGAATTGTGAGAAACGTGCTGGAATAAATTAGTACGAGGTGGATCATTCGGGAAGTTATAGAATGTTCATATGCTTATTTTTTTTTTTATAGGATTTTACCTACGAAAGTTGAGGACTGATGAATTGTAATATTTAACAGCTGACGATGTATTCTCTTTTTAAAATGTTTGCTTTTATGATTTTAATGTTTAAAATCGAATAAAGCTTGTTTTGATTTGATTTGATTCTTTATTAGCATGAGTGACTATGTGTGTGAGTAACTCTGTGGATGAGTGGCGTTGTGTAAGAGGATGTATAGGTGTATGAGTACATATGATGAGTGAGTACATGTATGAGTGACTGTATAGGACTGTTGGTGAATGAGTGGATGTGTATGTGGATCTTAGAATTACTGAATAGGTTGTTGTAACTGGTATTGGTATGTCCATTGTTTTGAACATGTTAGTTTCTATTTTTGAATGTGTGTATCAAAGGTTATATTAGGGGGAGAGGAGGTCTGCCACTATCACAAGGATGATGTCATCAGTGATGTCATCAGTGATGTCATTTGAGATGTCATCAGTGATGTCATGAGTGATATCACTGACCATGTCATGAGTGATGTAATATGTGACGTCATCAGCAGTGAATTGCGGGCGCATAAGTTATAGTTAGCTGAACTAACTATAACGGGGGAATTTCAATGGTTTTGTATGAGTGAAAAGTCCAGCTAACTATAACGCCCCTGAAACCTATGGTTTTTTCAGTGAATTTCTAAGGTATTTTAAATGCTAATTCCTAACTATAACGTGCCTGAAACCTATGGTTTTTTCAGTGAATTTCAAAGGTTTTTTAAATGCTAATTTCTAACTATGCCAACAGAGATAGGACATGTGAAGAAAGAAGAAAAAACGCACAGAAAGAAAAAAAAGGAATGCAGAAAGAAGCAACACAAGTCCTCAAAGATGAAGAAAAGTGCAGGAAGAAGGATAACGTGCAGAAAGAACAAACAGAAGAGCAGAAAGAAGCCTAGTTGCAAAATCATCCTGTACCCTCAACTTTTTCAGACGGATACTGGTGGTAACTGAGTCTGACTAACCAGTCCTAGAGCCAGTGCTATGTTAAAAGACACTCAGAATACAGTGAAAACACCTACATACACTAGGGAACACTATGCGTTGGGGTCCCCATGTGATTAGCATGACCTCCTCTGTAAGCCCCTAGTATATAATAGGGCAGGGGATTAAAACTACCTCTTAAAATGCGCCACTGGGCGTGTTTGCACACGTCACCTCTGGCACCCGTCCCCTCCCTTCCCCAATGTGTAAACACGCCCTGTGGCCGTTTTAAGTTGGGATATTAAGTCCCCTTGAATACTGCGGGTCCCTAGGGTCCAACTAGACCACTAGGCACCTCCAGTAAGCACCACAGAGCTGCGTTGCAGAGAGATGTAAGAAGGGGCACGGCCTAGACCACCTCTCGGCAACGCAGCACAGTGGCACTTACTGGAAGCACCTGGTGGGCTAGTTGGCCCCCAGGGTCCATCAGGATTGAAGGGGAATTATTTCCCCTACTTAAAACAGGCCACAGGGCGTGTTTGCACACGTTAATTCAGGCCCCGTCCCCTCCCTTCCCCACTGTGTAAACACGCCCTGTGGCCGTTTTTTAAGTTGGGAGATTAAGTCCCCTTGAATCCTGAGGGTCCCTAGGGGCAAAATAGCCCGCTAGGTACGTCCAGTAAGCGCCATTGCAGAGAGGTGTAAAAAGTGGCACGGCCTGCACCACCTCTCTGCAGCGCAGAGCAGTGGCGCTTACTGGAAGCACCTGGTGGGCTAGTTGGCCCCCAGGGTCCCTCAGGATTGAAAGGGAATTATTTCCACAACTTAAAAAGCGCCACAGGTGTGTTTGCACATGTCACCTCAGGCCCCGTCCCCTCCCTTCACCACTGTGTAAACGAGGCCTTGGCCGTTCTAAGTTGAGAGATTAAGTCCCCTTGAATCCTAAGGGTCCCTAGGGTCCAACTAGCCCACTAGGTACCTCCAGTAAGCGCCACAGAGCTGCGTTGCATAGAGGTGTAAAAAGGGGCGTGGCCTCAGAACACCTGTCTGCAACGCAGCTCCCTGGTGCATACTGGAGATACCCGTTGGGCTAGTTGGCCCTCAGGGACCCTCAGTATTGAAGGGGAATTAATTCCCCAACTTACAACTGGCCAGGGGGCACGTTTGCAGAGTGCTGCAAGGAGGGGGCGTGGCCACTGGCGCGATAACGGTCTTTTATTTATTTAAGTTTTTTAAGAAGGAGAGCTGTGTGGCCCCCCTTCTTTTTCTAATTTATTTGCCCTGGGGACCCCATCCCCCAGGGCCTGCAACCTAATTTTTGTTGTTGAAAAAAATGAATTTGGCCCTCCCAAGGCCTTAACCGGCCTCGGAGACCCCAACCGCCGGGTCATGGCCTTTTATTTATTTTTTAATTCTTTAGGAGGGGGGCTGCGTTGCCTCCCTCCTCAGGCCTCTTATGGCCCCGGGAACCCCATCCCCCGGGGCCGGCCTTTGTTTTTTATTATTTAAAAAAATATATATATTTATTGAAACACCTAGGACATGCTGGACAAACCGTATGTACCTATCACCATGATGATTTGCGTGATATGCATACAATGAAACCATGTAGAATGTATTTACACCGCTAGTGAAGCTCTGACGGGTCTGACGCCCTACCGTGCCTAATCCTGGTGCCCCCGCCAGGGGGTACTCCCCAAGTAAACACCCTTGTGGTTTATTTATACAAACATGGGTAGCTATTGACGGGCACATTTAATAGACACGCACACCAAGCCATTCAAAGGGGATTCGACAAAAATTCGACCAAACTAAGCAAGAAACCCCTCTCACGGTTAATAAAAAACACTATCACCGCCGGATGTGTAATACTTTTTATTTTACGCTCTGGAAAGGAGACAAACCTCACTTGAGAGTCACAGCGTGCTCTTGGCTGAGCCCAATGCTGTGCTACACCCACCAGTGCCCACCGATTGCCTCACACCTCTGTGTTGTATTCCACCAGCTAGTGAGTATGCTATGACACTCTCTAGCCAATGTGCACTGTAACACCACCCCGTGAATATGTCATGCCACACTTGTCTTCGCACGGGTTATATTGCCCCATCTAACATGCCTTCCTCGATGTGTATGTTATAACGCACAGCGCTATGACATACATATTACAATCTGGGATCCATATCTTTGTCACAGTGCATATGCAACGTTACACTCCCCAGCACATATTTTATATTACAACTTTAGAGACTAGTTATGATACACAAAACTGCCCTGTGATTATTACACTCCAAGGCGCATATCGCATAGCACGCGCTAGTGCCTGTGCTATCTCGCGCTCTCCAATGAATCTGTCATTGCGCACAATGTATTGCATATTATATTTCACGCCCCGGTTCATCTTATATCACACTTTGTGGTGCATAGTTTATACCATATACTACATATAGTTTTCATTTTCAATCGTGCTCTCAGGACTATGTTCTATATAACACTGCGTCCACCAACCCTTTTCACGGGCATTACATTTTGCGATAGGGGGTGGAGGGTCAGGGGGTGTTTCTGCCAAGTGAGCCCGGAGTCACAGTCACAAACGTCCTCTTCTTCCTGAATAAAAGTGAGATTATGCTGCATGCTTGTTCATATTTTAAGTAGTTCGCACAGACACACATTTTAAAAACAATAAAGTTCCTAATACCCACGTTCTCTGAACAGGTACCTTGCTGACCCATCCACCTCCTCCCTATCCTCTGTTGTCTGAATCCATGGACTAGCCTCCTCCCTCCTGCCATGCATGGTCTGATGTGCTGCCACTGCCCTCCATTTAGCATAATGTACCAGTCCTCTCCTCCTGCCCTCCATTGCCCAATTCTATGGCCCATCATTGACTTCCTGCTTAGCCTCCGTGCTTAGCTTGCTGCCCCTATTCTCCTTCCCCCTGCCCTCCGATGTCTTTGTGCATGCCCCTGCTCCATCCTTTTTGCCCACCATGTTCCATGGACCTGCCACTCCTATCTACTCTGAGAGTTCTGTTGAGCTGCCACTCCCCTCCCACCTGCCTACCATTGTCAGATGACTGTAGCCTGTCCCTGCCACCTCCACCCTGCCTGTCCACATGCCATGCCCCTATCCCCTTCCTCCTGTCCTCCATGGTCCATTTTACTTCCACACCCTTCTGCCCTCCCTGATCTGTTGTGCTGCAACTGCTCCTCCTGCCTGCCCCGCGTGGTCTGTTGTGAGGCCCCTTCCCCTGAACTCTCTTGTCTGTGCCCAGGTCCTGACCCTCCATTCTATCCTCCATGGTCCTTTGTGCATGCCCCTGCACCTTCCTTCTTGCCCATCATAGCCATTGTGCTGCCACTAACCCTCCCGCTTGCCATGCATGGTCTTCTGTGCTGCCATGGCCCCTCCCACCTTCCCTGGGTGGTCAGCTAGCTGCCCCTGACCCCCTCCCACCTTCCCTCCATGGTCTCTGTGTATGCCACCATAGTCTCATTGTTGCTCTCCACGGTGTGTCTTGTTTCTAGTGCCCATCCTGCCTGACCTCCATGGTCATCTTGCTGCTCCTGCCCTACCACCTTGCCCCCAGTCCTCTGTTTCCATGTGCAGACCCCCTATTCCCTCCCTCCTGGCTTGTCTGTTCCATTGTAATGCCCCTGATCCGTCCCTCCTGCCCTTTATGGTCTGTTATGCTGCAGCTTTCTCTCCTGTCTGTCCATTATGGTCAGCTAGCTACCATTGCCTCTTTCCCATCTGTTCTCGGTTGTCCATGTGCATGGTCCTGTTCCCTCCCTATTGCTTTCTATGGATTGTTGTGCTGCACTCCCGTCCCGCATGCGCTGTGTGGTGTATTGTGCTGCTGCAAACCCTGATGCCTGCCCTGTAGGGTCAGTTTGGTGCACCTCTCCATGTCCCTCCTGTCCTCTGTTATCCGAGTCCATGTCCCTACCCCAATTCCTCCTGCCTACCATGATTCAATGTACCATACTTGCGAACATTTTGAACTTGGTAAGAGGGAGATTTTGAAAAAAAACTGGGGTATTGATTTTCCCCTTTGAGTTACATTGAAAAAGAGGAGATTGTAGACAGGAGACAGATCAAATAAAGCCCATTTAAGCTTAAAAACATTGGACGTTTCCTGGCTGAAACGGGTCTGTTGGCATGTATGGTTGTACTACCACTGCCTCTTCCTTCTGCCCACAATGGTCTATTATATTGCCACAGCCTCTCTTGCCAGTCCTGTATTGTTGGTTTGTTGCCCCTGCCCCCCTTTCCACTGCCCTCCATAGTCTGTTGTGCTGCCACTGCCCTTCCTGCCTGCCCAGTGTGGTCAAATTGTTGCCTCTGCACTCTCCTACCTGCCTTCAATTTTCAGAGTCCGTGCCCCTGGCCTCTGCCTCTCATCAGTATCCCAATGAACAACTAGATTGCTAACATTCTATATTTATTACAAAAGTGTGGAACGCCTGACGTCATCTTGATGTAATCAAAACTGTAATACCTAGAGTATTTCCTTTAGAAATTACATATATGAGAGGGTCTTATTTGCATCAAAATTATGGTTACTGCTCTAAAAAACTAAAATGAGGACATATTTTCTGAGTTTTCAAATAGCGACAAAGAACTTTTACATTATTTGTAATCTTTATGTTTTTTTATCCAGTTGACCACTTGATTAAATGTTGCACCTTGCCGAGAGGATGTGGTGTTACTTCCAGAGCTGCAGACTTTGCAACTGGGGAACCAGGTTGGAGTTTCTGCTTCAGCTCAACATTCTGTGATTGTGGTCAAATCACTTAATCTCCCCATGTCTACAACCAAAATGAATTTGATCTTGTGTGATGTAACCAATGCTCATGTAAAGCATTCCAATACCTGACAAGTCTGCACTATATAAAACTGCAAATACACAAAAAATAAGTGTTTTGCACACTTCTTTCATTGGGCTACATGTGGGCTACATCTGGATGATATTTGTGCTGCATTTAGGCTCTTTTGTGTCTGGTGGCCATCTTGGGAGATTTATTTGTTATGAAGTTTCCTAATTTCCTCATTTACTGCAGTCTCCTCAGTGGGAATACTTTCAGTTTTTTATTTTGGTTCCATCAAGAAGGCATTCAGATGTGTCACACATTTGCCATAAATTCTGAATGTTAGCACTCTAGTTGCTCATTAGATCACTGTAGTAAAACTACTGCTCACCAAGGAAGTCTGCTGCTGGTATTCAAAGTGCATGTTTCAGTCTGCATATCAGAATTTTTTTATGACATAGAAGAGGATTTGAGAAGTCACTCAAAATGTGCCCCAATTTTTCTTTCTGCAGCACTAATCATACTTTCTATGGCAAAATGAACCCCCTCATTTTGTTCCTTTTTAAATTAAATGTTTTAAGAATTACCACTTTATTCCAAACAAGGTGGCTTCAGGTGTGCCATACGTTTGTCATAAGTAGGACTGTTAGCGCTCTAGTTGTTCTTTAGAACACTCTGGGAAGCTGCAGTAGAACACAAAGGAATCAACTGACAGTCTCTGCCCTTGTTGGATGTACATGTTTTACTGAGAATGTCAGACTTCATTCTCACATGACTGAGAAAGATAATGTGAATTTACAGAAAATATGCTCTCAGTTAGCTTATAGATCACCTTCCAAACCTCTGTGGGAAAAGCATGAGAAAATAGTTTTCTCTCAAACATGATTCATGATATCACAGCAGAAGGCTTTTTCACATGGTAAAATCACCTTAGAACACACCACAATACCTAAAATGAGTATGGTACCATCAACAAATGATTTATAATGTAACTAAAGTCTTAAAACCTTCTATTAACTGCAATGCTTTTTAATGAGGTGCTATCATGTATATTGGTCCCAAGATGGCTGCCAACACTTCTAGGATGAAGTGCTGACAGCCAATAAGATCTCACGATGAGATGTGTGGTTAGGCTCCGCCCAGATATTTATGTGATTTTACTTTTGATTTTCTCAGGAACTACTGAACGGATTTACACCATTTAAGCAAAAGGCACAAGCCTGACCTGAGGACTACCTCTTTGCCAAATTTCAAGTAATTCTGTTCAGCCGTTCGGGCTGTACCTTCGACTAAAGGTCCAATGGGAAAATGCATGGGGAAAACGCGTTTTGGGACCCCCCTGTTTTCTCAGCCCCCACTTGACGAATCACCCCGAGACTTTCAGGGTAGGAGCTGAGCGGAGCGCCCCATTAGTTTAGAATATTTCACGAAGATAAGTCAACCGGCGCCAAAGCTATTCAAAATAGAATTTTCAGACTTCCTATGGGAACTCGGTCCTATCTATAACTATCTACTGGCGACCGCCAGTAGATAATATATATATATATATATATATATCAGCCCTCCCACGGCTTTGTTCACGGTTAGTGAGTCATCTTTAGTTTCTACTATATATCCCATCTCTGCCTTAATGTGGCATTATGGGACTTGTAGTTTCACAAATAATACACATATTTACAAAAACGAAAGAAATTGCATATTTCAGGCTATTTCTAATCTCTTGATATATAGACATTATCCTTATGATGCAAAAATCCAAGCCTTGAGTGCCGCGGGTGAAATTTTTCATTCACCCTACAAGGTCCTTGAGGGAGTACAACGGAAATGAGAAAAGCAGAGAGAGGAAAAAAAGGGAGCATGAAACTAAATGTGTGATAAATACAGAAATGTCACACTTACCTGACCAACAAAATAACTTATTTATTAATAAATGGTTTATTTAAATTGCTAGAAAAAATGTTTATTTTTTCCTAAATTTTCTTTCTCAATCTGAAAAAAAAGAAAAAAGTATTAATATTTAATAATACATTTTAGAATACAAAAGAAGAATCACAATTCTAATATTTATATCAAAAATCACCACATACATACCCTCTCAAACTCATATCTCACCTTTAAAATGAGTTAGTTGAGAAAGAAATGTGGCACTCAAACAGCAGATTATCAGAGTCAGAATCTCAGAGCTCTACACCTCTCTCCTCTCACCAGAATCAGTAAATGGCAATGCTTCCTCTCTTTTTTCACACATATACATGTTAATTACAAATCTCAGTGCTTCCCACATTTTTTCAAATGAAATCACACATTTCTATTGGTTGAAAACTTCAACCCTTTTCCAAATGAACCCTTCCCCCAACTTGACTTCTGCCTGCTACCATAGCAACAGCTCATGGAACACTGGTGTGAGCAGAGAGGTCAGAAGTTCAGCACACAATGTTTCTATTCCAAAGAGCAAGAGTGCTTCACCTGTCAAACCTAACTGCAAATCCAAATTAATCTTCTGTGGGAACACAATTTTCTGAACCAATACAAAACATGCTTCTAAAAATGTACACATACAGCCTAGTTTTAACTGTAAAATGGTTTGAATCAGCCAATGAGTTCTTTTAATTAAAAAATATTATGTATGCCTCCATTTTACAACTGTCTTTCATTTCATATTGCCATTCTACTGAGAGACACCTCCTGAGTGCATCCAGATCTCCTTGAAAGATGTTCACAGTGGGGATTGTAGGTCACAGCTATGTCTTCTGGAGTGAAAAGTATGCAGAAAAAAGAGGTATGGTGAGAGACCTTGCTTTGCCAAATGTAGACATTAAATGGATTGGTCAGAGAGGGTTAAAGTGGCACCAATTAATGCCTTTCTACATCTCCCACAGCCTAACCTTATTATTGTGCACTGTGGTGGAAATGACCTAGGCACTTTAACTGGGGTAGGTCTGGAAATGCTTGTTAAGGACACCTTTGTGCAATTAATGTCGCTTTTTCCTCAATCTGCCTTTGTTTATTCTAATATATGCCAAAGGCAAAAGTGGAACTGGTCCAACCAATTTTGTCCACAGATTGACAAAGCAAGAAAGCACGTCAACAAATCTATTTATGCTTTCCTCAGAGACTATGGTATGGGTTCTATATACCACAACAACTTGCGTTACAACATGCAAGGCATTTATAGAGGAGACGGTGTACATTTCACTGATGAAGGCAACAGAATCTTCCTCTTGAACTTTAGACTCTGCATCGGTACTTACTTGTAGGTACCACAAAAAAAACACTTCATAAACACAACGGCTCTTTTTAGAGCTCCCTAATATCTAAACACTTAAATTTGATTTTGACTTCTATTTTTTTTATTGGCTTTTTTCTGCCGTACGCGTACGGTAAGCTTACCGTACGCGCACCCCGCGATTTAAAAAAAAAAAATTTAAATGTATTTTTCATACTTTTGGGACCTTCTTGGTCCCCCTGACAAACGCTAGGGGGTCTGCAACTCTCTTCGTTGCCCCCTTTTCACGTTCTCCACCTTTGTTTATCAGTGTGAGACACACAAAATGGCGGCCGACACTTCCTGATTTCGACCAATTCGAATGTTTACAGTCATGTAACCACCAATCAGAATTAGGCTCGCGCACGGCAGCGTGCGCGTACGGTAAACTTACCGTACGCGCTCGGAGCGCGCTTATAGATATATATATTGATTTAAATGCTATTTTCTCAGGAAATACTGACCAGATTTACACCAGACCTGCAAAAGGCACATCCCTGACCTGAGGACTACCTCTCTGCCAAATTTCAAGTAATTCTGTTCAGCCGTTCGGGCTGTAGCTTGGACTAAAGGTCCTATGGAAAAATGCATGGGGAAAACACGTTTTGGGACCCCCCTTTTTCTCAGCCCCCGCTTGACGAATCCCCCCCGAGACTTACAGGGTAGGAGCGGAGCGCCCCACCTATTTAGAAAATTTTGCGAGGATTCGTCAATCGGCGCCAAAGTTATTCAAAATAAAATGTTGCGGATTTCCTATGGAAACACGGTCCTAACTATAACTATCTACTGGCGACCGCCAGTATATAATATATATATATTATCTACTGGCGGTCGCCAGTAGATAGTTATAGTTAGGATTGTGTTTCCATAGGAAATCCGCAACATTCTATTTGGAATAACTTTGGCGCCGGTACGCGCATGGTGAAAAACCTTAAAAAAATTAATAAAATAAATACATAACTTAGCATTTAAAAAACCGTACAAATTCACTGAAAAAACCATAGGTTTCACACACGTTATAGTTAGGAATTAGCATTTAAAAAACCTTGCAAATTCACTTAAAAAACCATAGGTTTCACACATGTTATAGTTATAGTTAGCTGGACATTTCACTCGTGAAAAACCATTGAAATTCCCCCGTTATAGTTAGTGCAGGCAACTATAACTCACACAACCGCAATCCTCTGCTGATGACGTCAGATATTACATCACTGATGACATATGTGTCTTTCTGAAAAAGAAAATATTTGTAATATATGTATAGCTAAAAATTAATGGAAGAAGACATGGGTAAATTAGTGTCTAATTACAGTGATGTAATATCTGACGTCATCAGCAGAGGATTGCGGTCGCGTGAGTTATAGTTGCCTGCACTAACTATAACGGGGGAATTTCAATGGTTTTTCACGAGTGAAATGTCCAGCTAACTATAACATGTGTGAAACCTATGGTTTTTTAAGTGAATATATATATATATATATATATATCCACAACAAACGAAGCGTCACAACCCGGTTTCTGGAAAAGAGGCTTTATTTCTATTGGCGCAGGGAGCAACCGTTGTAGTCACGACCGCCCTGCAGGGTTGGGGGTCCCCGACGACAGCCTTTTTTGTGTGAATTTTGATGGGGGACATGACCCGCTCGCCTGCCTGCAAGCCTAAGGATTTCCGGTGATTGTGCAGTTGAAGGCGAGAAAGGGAGCCGAGGAAGGCAGACGCCTATCCTTGGCAGGTTCTGGACACAGCGCTTATGGACATTATGAAGGAAACAGCAGGTCGATTTATCTTGTGCAGCAGTCTTCTCCCACCTGCTACACTTACCTGCAACAACATGTCGGGACTGGCAAGGCGGTAAAAACGTCACTTTGATTTCATTAACATTATGCCACCATCCCAGATGAATTATGGGAAATGTAGTGCAGTAGGTGTGGGACATGTGATCTTGAGACTAGTTACACCAGGGACACTGCAATGATGGGGCAACACCTTTGAGAAAGGCAATTGGCTGAAACACGTCAGGTGCCTCAGACATGCTGTTTCCTGCGCCAATAGAAATAAAGCCTCTTTTCCAGAAACCGGGCTGTGGCGCTTCGTTTGCTGTGGACATTGTTGACGGGAAGTGCTGTCTCCCGTTGTAGTCACGACCGCCCTGCAGGGTTGGGGGTCCCCGACAACAGCCTTTTTTGTGTCAATTTTGATGGGGGACATGACCCGCTCGCCTGCCTGCAAGCCTAGGGATTTCCAGCGATTGTGCAGTTGAAGGCGAGAAAGGGAGCCGAGGAAGGCAGACGCCTATCCTTGGCAGGTTCTGAACACAACGCTTATGGACATTATGAAGGAAACAGCAGGTCGATTTATCTTGTGCACCAGTCTTCTCCCACCTGCTACACTTACCTGCAACAACATGTCGGGACTGGCAAGGCGGTAAAAACATCACTTTGATTTCATTAACATTACGCCACCATCCCAGATAAATTATGGGAAATGTAGTGCAGTAGGTGTGGGACATGTGATCTTGAGACTAGTTACACCTGGGACACTGCACTGATGGGGCAACACCTTTGAGAAAGGCAAGTGGCTGAAATGCGTCAGGTGCCTCAGACATGCTGGTCCCTGCGCCAATAGAAATAAAGCCTCTTATCCAGAAACCGGGTTATGGCGCTTCGTTTGTTGTGGACATTGTTGACGGGAAGTGCTGTCTCCCGTTGTAGTCACGATCGCCCTGCAGGGTTGGGGGTCCCCGACGACAGGCTTTTTTGTGTCAATTTTGATGGGGGACACGACCCGCTCGCCGGCCTGCAAGCCTAAGGATTTCCGGTGATTGTGCAGTTGAAGGCGAGAAAGGGAGCTGAGGAAGGCAGACGCCTATCCTTGGCAAGTTCTGGACACAGCGCTTATGGACATTATGAAGTAAACAGCAGGTCGATTTATCTTGTGCACCAGTCTTCTCCCACCTGCTACACTTACCTGCAACAACATGTCGGGACTGGCAAGGCGGTAAAAACATCACTTTGATTTCATTAACATTACGCCACCATCCCAGATGAATTATAGGAAATGTAGTGCAGTAGGTCTGGGACATGTGATCTTGAAACTAGTTACACCTGGGACACTGCACTGATGGGGCAACACCTTTGAGAAAGGCAATTGGCTGAAAAGCGTCAGGTGCCTCAGACATGCTGTTCCCTGCGCCAATAGAAATAAAGCCTCTTTTCCAGAAACCGGGATGTGGCGCTTTGTATGTTGCGGACATTGTTGACGGGAAGTGCTGTCTCCCGTTGTAGTCATGACCGCCCTGCAGGATTGGGGGTCCCCGACGACAGCCTTATTTGTGTGAATTTTGATGGGGGACATGACCCGCTCGCCTGCCTGCAAGCCTAAGGATTTCTGGCGATTGTGCAGTTGATGGCGAGAAAGGGAGCCAAGGAAGGCAGACGCCTATCCTTGGCAGGTTCTGGACACAGCGCTTATGGACATTATGAAGGCAACAGCAGGCCGATTTATCTTGTGCACCAGTCTTCTCCCACCTGCTACACTTACCTGCAACAACATGTTGGGACTGGCAAGGCGGTAAAAACATCACTTTGATTTCATTAACATTACGCCACCATCCTAGATGAATTATGGGAAATGTAGTGCAGTAGGTGTGGGACATGTGATCTTGAGACTAGTTACACGTGGGACACTGCACTGATGGGGCAACACCTTTGAGAAAGGCAATTGGCTGAAACGCGTCAGGTGCCTCATACATGCTGTTCCCTGCGCCAATAGAAATAAAGCCTCTTTTCCAGAAACCGGGTTGTGGCGCTTCGTTTGTTGTGGAGACATTGTTGACGGGAAGTGCTGTCTCCCGTTGTAGTCACGACCGCCCTGCAGGGTTGGGGGTCCCTGACGACAGCCTTTTTTGTGTGAATATATATATATATATATATATTTACCTTCATGATATTTTGGCAGTAGGCATTTTGGCCATAATCTTTTGTTGAACAATATTGCTGTCCTCGATATTCTTGCGTATAACCCTTCAGGTTTTTTGAGTAGGTTACTTATTCAGTACAACTCAATTTAATCACTTTTCATTGATATATACCACCATTTAGAAAATGCATCTACCAAGCGAGGACATTTTAGCACAGTTGAGACTTTGGTTGTAATCAAGAAAAGTAGCTTCCACTAATGAGAGGCATTATCTCCTGCAATAAATGGTACCTCTCCTACAGTGTTACTTCCAATTTTGCTCCATGTCCTGCCTTTCACTTTGACTTGAGCAAGCGGAGTTTCACTCTACGGAATTCTGCTGAGTTACTGAAAACTACTTGAGATTCCTCAGAGTTTCACAAGTAGGCAAATTCACAGGCTAGTAGTGACTCGTAGGCATGTAAACTGCATTTTGAACAGGCTGTTGTTATGTTTCGTAGAGTACCCACCCCAATATAAGCTTGAGTAGTCACCTGACCTTTCACCTACTTTTACCGTACCATTGTACTACATAATGGGTTTTGGTATTGACCATTTATCTATTTAAGCACTGCAGAAACGTTGTGTGGATTTCCCCCTGAAAAACTAGCCTCATTAATTATGCATAAGGATTCTCAGGATCACAGCAAGATTACCATCTTCTGCATAATTAACTATTTATAGGGTCATTCCTTCCATCATCCTCCACCGACATGACACAGGAAGGTAAAATCCCCTGAGGGTACCTTTAGGGTATATATACACCACATATTTGCCGGGTTAGGCAGAGGAGAAAGACTTCTATGCTGATAAACTGACACGAGATACTGAGGTTCCTGCATTAAGATACTCTAGCACGCAGTGGTCTGACATCCTTCGCGGGATGTCCATCTCAAGACCAAGGCGGGGTCCTTTATTCTCTCGCACCAGGTAATGGGATTGGCCTCCTCCTAGGGGGATTATTAGCTCTACTTACATACATGCTAGTTACACCTAGGTATATCTAGTTAGGGTTGCATCGTAGGAGTACGCATTATTAGCGTCATGTATTTATATGCTTGCATATATTAATTGTTTTAGCACTATGGTAGGAATCTACCATCCATTTACTCTGTTGGTGCTTATAATCATTTATATCTGCTTCTGTCTTATGGTTGTTTCAGCACACCTATTTTACACTAGAATGATGCTGGCTCAATAAATACTTATTGAAAACGTCCCCACCATTTATTCTGTGTATCTCTTTAAGACCAAAGTGAGCACGAGTGACTGAGCAAAAAGTACTGTAATGTTTCTATAATCCCTGATAGTACAGCCTTATCATGTTTGATAGTTGCCAGGAAATATTCTTTCCTTGGTAAGAGGAGTTTACAGTGGTACAGTGAGCTAGCTGGTATACAGGCGAACATATCAGTTAGGGGTGTCGGGAGTCAGTCTGGACATCAATCCCAAAGTTTATGTTGTTTATATGAGCAGATCCTATGTAGATTTATAGGAACTACACAATACTGTGTAATGTAATGTTACTGTATTGACATCTGTAGTGGTATGGTATATTGTGTTGGTGCACTATGAGATGGGCTGCCTTCCTTATGCCAGTCCTTAGGAAGGCACAGAAAAAAGTGCTGAAAATATAGCACTGTTTATACCTCTGTGCGTGTCAACACACATATGCACACATATCCTGTCAAACGAGGTGCAAAAAAGCAACATCCAAGGGCATACTATTCTTGTTTTGCAGCCTATTAGGATGCAACGCTGCACCACAAGAACAAACATTGATGTCTGAGTAAACACACAAAATCTACTGCTGCTGTGTTGATGTAATGTGCCCCGTTACAACACATACAAAGATTTAGCTGTGCTGTTGAAGTTCATTAGCACATTAGGAGCGCTGCAATATTTGGAAATTGAGAGGGTGATTTTACGAGATTGCATTGAAATATTCATAACTGCCTCCCTCCCAGGAGCACCATGCAGCTTGTGACAGCTGTGGCATGTGTTGTAATGCAAATGTGAGAAATGTGCCATAGACTTCGGGGTTAATATGGACGGCATTGTTTCCTTTAAGCAGGTACCTTTAAGCAGGTACCCTCTATTACACTATCCGCGTGTAGAAGTGGGCCTCTGCCAGGCCTACCAGTGCTAGGTGTTCGCCCTTCCCTGCACGCAAGTCCTCAGACAAGTAAATAGAAGTTGGCACGGAAGCTGAAAGGTTAAAGGAAAGATTTATTAAACCTCATGAGGTGGAACTACATTCACACAACACCCTTCGGTAGTGTAGGAAGTAGCACAAGGAGTAGAAGAACCATGGGTCTTTTATACCCACACAGTGGCTCAAAAGAGGGCGGTACAAGCACACATAGGAGAATTACATACATAGATGGTCATACAGAAATGCACAGTCAACAGTAAAGGAGGAGCTAGCAGTTGCTGACTCCGGTAGAAACAACCTGACAGTTACAGACTAAAAACAGATGTATGGACAGTTACAGATTCCTCTGCGCATGTGCAGAGTAGCAGAGTCTAATTATAGCCAGTCCTTTAAACAGAGCTCAAGGGTAAACAACAGTGAAGATGGAAACAGCACGTGGTGAGCACATGGCAGACAAAATGGCTGTCGGAAACAAGATGGCTTCAGCTAAATGCTAACACCGATCGCTGTCAATTTTCCACAGACGACCCTTTTAGCATTAGCTGAAGACATTTATGATCTAGGATAGTCCTTGTATACATCTTGTACATCAATTTGCATCATATTACTAATTTCCTTATCTAATATTTTCTTGGCATTCATTTGTGCAACATTACGTTTAGCGGGAATACAGGCAGTAATACATGTGGAGCAAAGCATTGGACCACATTGTATACAGAAGCAGCATGTCAATAAAATGATATATATTACAAACAGGACAGTTATTAACTTCCAGCCCCAGGTAGCAAGAAGCATCCAGAACCAACTGGCGAAAGTCCATGTGCCAGTATCTGGATGGATTTCAGCAGCAATTTTGTGTAGTTTGGAGATCGCATCAAAAACTGAAGGAGAATGATCTGGAATGTAAACACAACAACTACTTCCGATGATGTGACATGCACCACCTCGATCAGCCAAGATTACATCGAGGACCATACGATTTTGAAGCGCCACAATCCTTGCAATTTGTAGTTCCTCTGTGATGTTCCCAAGTGCCATGGCTGTCTGGTAGGTAACAGCTTCCACAACACAAGTCAACCATCTGATTTTCCTGCTGTCTAGAGCAGCACCGACAAAGAAGAACAGTCTCAAATTGAAATCAACATATTGCTGTAATGCAGTATCAGTTTGGTTCACCTCCTCATTGCTTATTGTCCTCTTATATCTGTTCTTAGAGATATCATTAAACAGTCAATAGTCTTTGTGATATGACGCTGGTGCCAAAAACACAAGAGGTAACAAAAAGGACACGTAGCATACTTAGACCATCCAACAGGTAGATGGTAGTATCCCTTGTTACCGCAGACAAAGTAGGTGTTATCTGAGGACATGAAACTACTACTGTTGACACCTTCAACAGTCAAAACCAGAGTACATTCACTTCTTCCTACTGGGATTCTCCCAACACTGCTTATACACAAGTTTGCTCGGGCTCTAGTAACGGATATTACAAATAGTCCATTACCCTTAGTAGTTCGTATATTTGGGAAAACATAAGGCGTAGAAACATTTCCGAGTCGGTACTCCTCCCACTCCCATTTAGTTCCTTTAGCTTGTGGATTGCCATCTTCATCTGGGTAACACACTTTATTGAGTTGATAATGTATTCTTCCTACAGCCATATTAGTAATGTTAGCATTTTGAGAAGCGATTAGAAGGGCAAACCAGGCTTGACAAGAACCCTTATGGGAGAAGGGAAGAGGAATGAAAGGTGTTCCTCCCTTCTTCTGGTGAGCAGGTATCATCCCACACACCCAACAGTCAGTAGTGTTTGTAGCATTGTGGGTGTGATGTAACATCTGGATGAACGTGTTGTTCAGATAAGATTGTCTATGCTTCTGCTCATGATATGGGAGAGTAAAGTAATGGTGTTCAGCTTGTACTGGAGTAGTGGCATTCAACAGTTGTCAAGCAGGAGCCACTTCCTCTACAACACAAGTTATTACTGCCATAGCAACCACAGTGACAACAAATCCTGCAAGGCATATTGCTTTCTTATTACATATCCTCACAGCAATTGATTTCTCCACAGGCATAATCACTTCGTCGCTGAAATAATCATTGGAGCTCTAAAGTCCTGGGCAGCCGTTGATTTCTTCACTGAGGGTCAAAACGGGTGTCACTATGTAGGACTGATCCCCCCCCTTGCCACATCAGCTCCTTTTCAATAATGCAGGTTCTTTCCGGGGTCTCAGTTGGTATCGGGATACACCAGGGAGCGTGTGGTCCAAGAAGACTTCCTCAGGTTCGTCAGGTGATATGGCTTGGCCTCTCTCTGTATCCAGGATGTCCCCATGGTCGATCAAGGCAGCAGGATCTACCAAGGTAGACATCACTTTCTTGCAGTGGGTGGAGTGCACCCAGTTCCTCCTATTCGTCACTCGAATCGCAGTTCTCGTTGAAAGGAGCACCTGCTTCGGGCCGCGCCACCTTGGCTCAAGCTGCTCGACCTCTGGAATGATCGGATCATCACCTGGTCTCCAGGCTGAAGTCCATGGCCTTCACCTGCCGACCTATCAGGAAGAGCTTCTCGAACCTGTTGATGAATAGAAATCAAACTGTCAGTCAATCGTGACAGGTAGTCACTCATCAATACACATGGTACATCATGTATGGGACGTGGTTTAGGAATTCCCCAAATGTTCATAGGCCTTTCGAATACCACCTCACATGGTGTAAGACCAGATCGCGAATGTGGCACTGATCTAATGGGCAACACTGCTAAGGGTAGTGCATCAGGCCATTTCAAAGATGTGGAAGCCTGTATTTTGTTTCAATTTAAGTGTGACGTTATACCTTTCCATTAGCCCTGCTGATTGTGGATGGAAAGCAGCATGACATTTCTGCTTGATCCCTAATCCCTTCAGGACATACTCGACAACTTACCCAATAAAATGGGGTCAGTTATCACTCCACAAAAGTTTATAAACACCAAATCTAGGGAAGAATTCCTTCAAAAATACCTTTGCTGTAGTGAGCGCTGTATTGTCCTTCATAGGGTATGCCTCTATCCATTTACTGAAGGCACATACCACTACCAAAACATACTTTAAGTTGTTACAGCGCTCAAGCTGGATGTAATCCATTTGCAAAACTTCAAAAGGTGCGGTTGGTGTAGCAAACCCTCCTGTAGGAGTTTGTGTCCCTTTACCAGGATTATGCTGAAGACAAATCAGACAAGACTGCACCATCTTTTTAGCTGTGCCGGAAATTTCTGGATGCTCCCAAACTTGCGTGAGCAATTTCGTTATCAAGGAGGCTCCAACATGTGTCGGCCCATATGCCATATGAATCATAGGTTGTAAATAGGCTGTAGACAATCTCCACTTGCTCATCTCTCTATTCCTCCAATAGCCCTCACCGTCCAATGTTCCCGCCTTAGACCATTGCTCAATTTCTTCTGCAGAAGCAGATCTCTACATATCTAGCTCTTCCTGTCTGGTATCATGCCAGCGTTCAGCCTGTGACTTCACTACGTACATAGACTTGGTGCTTCGTTGCATGACAGTTTCACGTGCTGTGTGGTCTGCAAAAGCATTGCCTTGTCCTATCTTATCAGTTACTTTCTTGTGTGCGCTGCATTTAACAATTGCTATTCTCTTCGGGTATGTTAAAGCAGTCAAGAGGTTATGTACTAATTCTCCATGCATTATTTGCATCCCGTGGGATGTAAGAAAGCCCCTCTCCTTCCAGGATAGCCCAAATTCATGAGCCACTCCGAAAGCATAGCGGCTATCTGTATAAATATTCACAGACAAGTCAGTACTAAGTTCACACACTCGTGTCAAAGCTATGAGCTCAGCTGCCTGAGCTGACTTCTGTGGAATACGAGCTGTCTCAACTACCGTCTGAAGTGTTGTAATTGCATATGCAGCTGACGTTGTACCATCTGGTAACTTCAAACAGGATCCATCAACCCATAGTTCCCCATCAACACTTGAAAGGGGCGTGTCTTGTAAATCGACACAAGGCTTTGTCTGTTCCTCAGTAAGGAATATACAATCATGAGACTCCTGTGGCTGAGACTGAGTCACTGGGTACGGCAACAAAGTAGCTGGTTTCAAGGTTGAACACCTTTTTAAAGTGATATGAGGGGCCAAGAGTGTTAATTCATATCCTGTCAATCGAGCACTAGTTAAGTGCTGCGTTTTGGTTTGGTTCAGAAGGGCGTCAACTGCATGGGGAACTAACACCAATAGTCTGTGTGACAAAACTATCCCTTCACTCTGACGTATAGACACAGCTGTCGCTGCAACAGAGCGGAAACACCCAGGCAATGCACGGGCAACTGGATCGAGAACAGCTGAAAAATATGCACAAGGACGCTGCTTATCACCGTGTGTCTGTACTAACACTGAAAGTGCACAACCATCTCTTTCGTGTACATAGAGTGTAAAAGCCTTGGTGTAATCCGGAGTTCCTAATACTGGTGCAGAACAAAGGACTTGTTATGTTATGTTATGTTACCTGTTTTGTAGAGCGCAACAGCTGCCCCAGCGACGGGGCGTCCCGGCGCTAGAACCGTAACACAATCTACTGGATGCGAAAGAGGGACCTACGGGGCGGGAAAAAGATGGGTTTTAATCGCTCTTCGGAAGGCTAGCAAATCATCCATGCAGCGGATGTGGAGAGGGAGGGAGTTCCACAGTTTGGCCCCCAGTAGCTTGAAAGAGCGACCTCCGATGCGACAGAATTTCGTCTGGGGTATCAGAGCTAGATGTTGCCCCATAGACCGGAGGTTCCGTTTGGGTTTATAGGGGGTCAGCAGAGGACGGAGAAGCTCTGGGCCTTCATTATTCAAGATCTTAAAGGAAAATATGAGGGCCTTGAACTGGATACGGGCTTCTATGGGCAGCCAATGAAGTCTGTACATAGTTGCTCTCACTGAGCACCTTCTTGGAAGGCCTACTATCGCTCTAGCCGCCGAGTTCTGGATTCGTTGGAATCTTTTTATCTCAGCTTTATTAGCTCCCAGCAACAGGACACTCGCATAGTCCAGTCTTGACAAGATAGTAGACTGCACTATGAGTTGTCGTGTCTTGGGGTCGAAATAGCCTAGGATGGGGTATAGGCTTCTCAGAAGTCCAATGCAGGTTGCGGCAACTTTTTTAGTGTGCGATTGGAAGCTCAGGGTCGAGTCCAGCCATACCCCTAGATTTTTTACTAAGTTTTTTGGAGGGGGTGCTGGGCCCAGGGACTGAGGCCACCATGAATCGTTCCAGTTATTGCTGTTTTTTCCCATTATCGGTACCTCGGTTTTGCCACCGTTCAGTTGGAGGCAATTTGCTGTCATCCACTTGGCGACAGCAGACAGTCCATCCCTGAAGTTGGTGGCTTCCGGGGAGGGGGCCTCACTAAGGCTGATGACTAACTGAGTGTCGTCAGCGTACGACACCATTGTGAGGCCCCATATCTTAGCAACCTCCGCCAAAGGTTGCATATATAGATTAAACAGGGAGGGACTGAGAGCCGAGCCCTGTGGGACACCTTGTCCTATGTCTTGGGGTTTGGAGATAAACGGGGGGGCAGA
The DNA here is from genome assembly GCF_964204655.1 of Triturus cristatus. Classification (NCBI taxonomy): domain Eukaryota; kingdom Metazoa; phylum Chordata; class Amphibia; order Caudata; family Salamandridae; genus Triturus; species Triturus cristatus. The sequence continues at coordinate 1,118,673,524 of NC_140592.1, forward strand.
AACCCTGAATGATCTGCTGGTTAGGAATGACCGAAACCATTGGAGCGCTGAGTCCACGATTCCTATATTTTCCAGGCGTTTTAGCAGAATGGCATGGGACACCGTGTCAAAGGCCGCGCTGAGATCGAGCAGTATCAGCGCGGCACTTTTACCGGTGTCCATGATTTCCCGCAGGCTCTCAGTGGAGGTGAGGAGCGCGGATTCCGTACTATGGCCCGGCCTGAAGCCATGTTGGGAGGGGTCCAGGATATTATTTTTCGCCATATACTCACTGAGTATTTTATTTGCGTGGGCTTCCGCTAATTTAGCGACCCAAGGTAACAGTGAGACAGGCCGGTAATTCTCTGGTTTAGCGGGGTCTAGGGAGGGTTTTTTTATAATCGGAGTTACCCAGGCCTGTTTCCAACAGATGGGTACCGTGGCCGTAGCAAATGATAGATTCAGAATCACGGTTAGGGGTGGGAGGAAGAATTCCAAGGCTCCTAGAAAGTGACTAGGTCTCATTGGGTCTGTGGGTGCACCCGACTTCACCTTCCTACAGAGTTTGGTAAGTTCTTCACTGTAGATGGCGGGTAGGCACGTGAGCCTTGCGTCTCCGAAGGTGGCGTTAGGAGAGTCGACGTCTCCTGGGATGTCCTGGGTGAAGGTGTTGTAAATTTTCTTCACCTTGTCTGTGAAGAAGGTAGCTAGGTCTTCACATTGTTGCGTGTAGGTGATATGATTGACCGGTTTGGCTCCGTTTTGTATTTTTTGCACAATTTGAAAGATAGTTTTCGTGGGGTTTGAGCTGGATTCTATTTCAGAAGCGTAGAAGGCAGCACGGGCTGTCCGAATTGCCTTGTGGTATGATTTCAGCGAAGCCAAGTATAAGATTTTATCATCCTGCTTATATTCCTTCCTCCATTGCCGTTCCATTTTCTTGCAGGCTTTCCTCATTTTTTTCAGGCTATCGTCAAACCAAGGATTGGAAGGAGTACTACGTCCTTTAGTCCACTTGGCTGGTATGATAGTATCCAGCCCTTTGGTGATCCAGTCCTGGAAAGACGCGTAAGCTTTTTCTATGTCGTCTGTGCTCTCCAGGATAGGTTGCCCCAGGCTGGCCGCAAGGTCCCCTTGTCGGAGTTTATGCCAGGGTCTTTTTAAACAGGAGGTGGGTAATTTTTTCTTAGGAGGGGAGTTATTCAGAATGGAGAGGGTTACTAATGAGTGATCAGTCCATGCCATAGGTTTAGGGTCATCCGTTCTGGCCTCGGGAATGTTAGTAAATACTGGATCAAGTAAGTGTCCTGCTACATGCGTGGGAGATTTGACCAGCTGGGTTAGTTGCAAGGCGGCTAAGTCCGCGACAAAGTTGCTAATTTTAGCGTCCGTTCCGTTGTCTAAGTGGAGATTGAGATCTCCTAAAATCGTGAAATTAGCCGAGCCAGTGATCAAGGTATGTGTAACATCGATGACCTCTTCCGTGAATTTAGTAGAAGGCCCCGGGGGTCTATAAATAAAAAGGCCCGAGAAAGTGCAGTGGGGGCTCGTGGAGATTTTAAAGCGGGCACATTCGCAGTCTGCAATACTTTCCTTTTGGAAGGAGCAGGTAAAGGGAGTTCTGTAGATGGCAGCAATACCGCCTCCTCTTGAGTCTCTATTGATGCATGTCATAGAGAACCCGTCTGGTATTGTTAAATTAGGGATGCTAGTAAGGTCGTCTTTGAGCCATGTTTCACTTAGAAACATTATGTCTGGGTTCTCGTCCATTAGGAGAGTTCTTACCTCTGCATGGTGTTTAACCAGAGATCTGACGTTCAGCTGCATGATGGTGAGTGAGGTATCGTTCCTTTTAATCTCTTTATGGCTTGTCAGGCATGGTTCCGGTATGGCCAGATTACAAAGCTTGCAGTAGAGGGAGGTACGACCAATGCAACCTTCTATATTGTTGCATCTGGGGCCGATGTTAAGCGACCGCAGAGTGTTACTGTCGTAGACGATTTTTTGGGCAGGGGGTCTGGCGAGAGGCGAGGACTTGGCGAGGACGGGCGAAGACGGGCTTGCCTTGGGCGCGCCTTCGGCGCGCTGACGGCGCGCCCGCTGCGCCCGTCCGCTGCGCGTACGGTAATTGCACATCCCTAAGAAGGGGAAAGGGGGGGGGTGGGTGTGGCCTAGAGGTAGGCGTGGCCTCTACTCCTCGCCGTCAATGGCGGCAAAACATTTGTTTTGAAGTGGGTCGTTGCAGCGAAGGAGTCGCTGTTTAAGCGTATCACTGGCCCGCTATGAAGGTGGCAACCAGGTGAGTGCGCGTTTTAAAAAGAACAAAGTATTTACAAGTGACACAAGAATGATTCAAATTTTAAAAAGATTCCGTCGTCTCCCGGCTTCCGCCTCAGGAGATAGCAGGGTTCTGGTAATGTAGCGCTAGAGGCAGCGTTTATATAGTGCGGCGGGTGGGCGTGGCCTAGAGGTAGGCGTGGCCTCTACTCCTCGCCGTCAATGGCGGCAAAACATTTGTTTTGAAGTGGGTCGTTGCAGCGAAGGAGTCGCTGTTTAAGCGTATCACTGGCCCGCTATGAAGGTGGCAACCAGGTGAGTGCGCGTTTTAAAAAGAACAAAGTATTTACAAGTGACACAAGAATGATTCAAATTTTAAAAAGATTCCGTCGTCTCCCGGCTTCCGCCTCAGGAGATAGCAGGGTTCTGGTAATGTAGCGCTAGAGGCAGCGTTTATATAGTGCGGCGGGTGGGCGTGGCCTAGAGGTAGGCGTGGCCTCTACTCCTCGCCGTCAATGGCGGCAAAAAATTTGTTTTGAAGTGGGTCGTTGCAGCGAAGGAGTCGCTGTTTAAGCGTATCACTGGCCCGCTATGAAGGTGGCAACCAGGTGAGTGCGCGTTTTAAAAAGAACAAAGTATTTACAAGTGACACAAGAATGATTCAAATTTTAAAAAGATTCCGTCGTCTCCCGGCTTCCGCCTCAGGAGATAGCAGGGTTCTGGTAATGTAGCGCTAGAGGCAGCGTTTATATAGTGCGGCGGGTGGGCGTGGCCTAGAGGTAGGCATGGCCTCTACTCCTCGCCGTCAATGGCGGCAAAACATTTGTTTTGAAGTGGGTCGTTGCAGCGAAGGAGTCGCTGTTTAAGCGTATCACTAGCCCGCTATGAAGGTGGCAACCAGGTGAGTGCGCGTTTTAAAAAGAACAAAGTATTTACAAGTGACACAAGAATGATTCAAATTTTAAAAAGATTCCGTCGTCTCCCGGCTTCCGCCTCAGGAGATAGCAGGGTTGCAATTGTTGGAGAGCATTCTGGCATTCAGGCGTCCATGGAAGGGGCATTGGAGTATCTTTAGTCAAAAGAGCCAACAGGGGTTTAACAATATGTGAAAACCCTAATATCCATTGCCTACAAAACGAAGTAAGACCAATGAAGGCACGGACATCTTTCTGAGTACGGGGCACTGGTGTGTCTAAAATAGCTTGAATGCAATCTGGTGTGAATGCACGTCCCTCCTTAGACAGAAGGTGACCTAAATAAGTCTAACTGCAATTTCTTTTGTGATACTTTATGATGGTGTGATGCAAGAAATGAAAGCAAAGACAGTGTGCCTTCTTCACACTGTTCAGGCGTATCAGCTGCCAACAAGATGTCATCGACATATTGTATGAGAGCCATTCCCGTGGGCAAGGGGAAAGAATCAAGCTGTCTTTTCAATGCTTGGCTGTAAATATTAGGACTCTCTGTGTATCCCTGGGGAACTCTACAGAACCTGTACGATCGATTATTCAAAGTGAAACCAAACAAACATCGGCTGTCAGTATGAATAGGAATTGAAAAGAAAGCGTTCTTTAAATCGACCACAGAAAAGGTGGTCGCTGTTGGAGGAACCATGGTAAGGAGTGTCATAATATCAGAAACCACCGGGTATTGTGGTACAACAATCTTGTTAACCTCTCATAAATCAATGATGAACCTGTAAATCTTAGTATCAGTGTCTTTCTTCAAGATAGGCAGAATAGGACAATTGCAAACATTGTAAGGGACTTCTTCCACAACTCCTACTTCAATCAGATCATGAACAATGCGTACAAGTGCTTCTTCACCTTCTCGAGAAATTTTGTATGGAGGCAATCGTGGCAACAAAGCACCCTCCTTGACAATAATATGCACTGGTGGAATAACCATTTGCCCTACATCAGTGTCCGAAGTGGCCCACAAAGTACTAGGGAGTGAAGCCAATGCAATATCCTCTCTAATAAGACAGGTTTTCTCAATCACTGGATAGTTCTCATTCAAAATAACACACACACCTTCTGGGGAACAACGTATCGTAGCCCTAAAATACTTAAGCATATCAAGACCCACAATATTGTCCGGTGTGTTAGGGGAAAGCAGAAATGGACATGGAGCAGTGAATTTATCAACATGGAATTCAAGTGGTTGTGACAGTGGGCTAAGGGAAGGTGTCTCATCGAAACCTATCGATGTAATGGTTATGCCAGACAGGGGAGCCCTGGGAACCAATTGTTTAGACAAGGCGCTACGAGTAGCTCCAGTATCAACCAGAAACCGATCAGTAGAACCAAAGACATGTGCGTGGACATAGGGAACCTTCTGATCTACTGGGACTTAAACTGATTTCTTACCCCATCCTAGGCAGTCCTATGTATGAGCGGAGCCCTGCAAATATGGGTTCAAATAGTCAGATATTTGATATTGATTACGCCTATCAAATGTATTTGAAGGAATCGGAGGACGCCCACCAGCCTCAAATCTAGCACGATCATCCATACCTCCCGTACGCCCTGGGGTCCCTGGGCGGCGTCTCATTTGTACCCGACCAGGTTGATACTGTAAAGGACGCCGATGAGGGCACTCATAAGCCCAATGCCCAATCTCCCTGCAATAAGCGCACTGATCAGCAGACAAAGTAACTCTGGAAAAAGGGGGTACACCAGGGCGGTACATTGCATGGCCGCCTCGACCACTATTATCATAAGAGGGACCACAAACCTGAGCAATCATAACCTTTGTTTTCAGCTCCTTGTTTTTCTTATCCTCATTACCCTTAGCTTCTAATTCCTGCCATTCGCAATACTGAGCCATAGTCAGGAGAGAAACAGGGGAGGACGTAGTCCACAAACTTTCGCTGGCCTTTAGGCGACTAGCTATTCCTTGCAACATGTTTGCGACAAATTTGTCAACAAACAGATGCCTGCCCGTGTCATCTGTCAATGACTGGCCACTAAAGTCGTGGAATGCCTCCTCAAAACGTGTAAAGAAATCGGAGACCGATTCATCTGCCTTTTGCTTACAGGATGCTAAAACAGTCCAATCTATCTTTTTAGGAGGAATGAGGGTTTTCAATGTAACTACGATGGCTTTTGGAAGATCTAAAATCAGTTTGTGTGGTTTCTGCGCAGGTTCCCTTTCCGCATCAATCTTTTCTAGCTCCTTCCAAACATCCCCAAGAGTTGCGTGGTCATCGACTCTACGAATAGTTCTCCACATATCAGGGGGTAAAATAAGCCCAAAAAACATGTCAATATCAGCTAAGGTCATGATACAAGAACTAATAGCTCCTTCAACTTCCTCATAAAAAGCAGCTGGATTTTTGCGCGGATCGGGCAAAGCAGCTTTAAGAGCCATGACATCTGCTCGACTCCATGGAGTATAAACCCAGTTATAAATAAAGTACCCCTTCACATCAGTGGAATCTTTTTCATCACGTGTCCCTGCACCCTTAGGAGGAACATACAAAGGAGCGGCTTCCCGCATGGGTTTCGCATGAACTACAACATTCTTATCTGTTGTTGAAGCCTCAGACTGCATCATGGTGGTCTGAAGTGTTTGTGCAGTTGCAGCAGCTACCTTTTGCTCTTCTCGCAAACGGAGTGTCTCAGCACACAGTTTAACCAAACGTCTAATTAAGTCAGCCACCTGAGAGGAGAGAAAAAGACCATCACGCAACTGCTTACAATCCGTTGCTATATCATCAGGCTCTAACTCTTTGGATTGTTTCCTAAACCGTTCAATTACGTCTATGGCAAATACTTCCGCAAAATATACTTGTTCCCTGTCTTGCCATTTTTCTACATCCTGTAAAATTTCAGGAGCAGAAAGAGTATTACGAGCAACTGTACGGGCAGCAGATCTAAGTTAAGCCGCACGCTCAGCGGTCAACATAGAGCGAGTCTCTCGTTCAGAATCAGCTCCTAACTTATCCTGCTCCGTAGAAGGATCATCACCATCAGAGTCAGTAGGAGCAGAAGGAAAAGGATACGGAGGTGGACGACGATCCAACAGAATTGAATCATCCTGTGGTTTATTAAGGAGGGGGTGGAGGGGGCGCCGAACAGAGTATTGGCCATTTACCTGCAAATGGCGCTCCCTATTCTCCTTCTCCTTTATTTCCTGCATTTCTTTATTTTTAAGTTCCAGTGCTTTTGCGTGAATGCGTTTTCGTTGTTTTTTTTCTATCAAAGCTTGCTCCCTTCTCACTCTCTCACGCGCTTCTTTCTCCCACATTCGTACACAGTCAAACATGTTTTGTCTACTTTTACGTTTAAACATACATTGCTCCACATACTGAATCTTTTTAAGATCAAATGACCCATGTAAAGGCCATCGCAACTCAGGATCCTTACTAGTATATTTATTCCATAACGTACTGTACATTATAGAAGAAATACCATTTTTAATATACATGTCCCTATTAGGCGTCCCCTTGGGAGGAGCCCACTAATTCTTCTCTAAACTCACGTCGGTACCATTACAGCAGCAACACATTCTACGAAGTGTGCTTAAAACAGGCATGTCCAAGAGTATTGTAAGATATACAACACTAAATAGCAGTGGCACTTTAACACAAAATGTGCCGTTACATATAATTCACAAATGAGAGAAAAATCTCTGCATTCCCTGCCTATATAAATTGCAATTTATATATATATATTTCTCCTTTATATTCTCATGTATTGGCCAATTTTCATTTCCATTTCACTGTATCTCACTATATCACGTTGTATCACTTTTTATTGCTCTATATCACGTTTTATATCTCACTTTATTTCTCACGTTATATCACTTTATATCTCACGTTCTATCACTTTATATCTCACTGTTATATCACGTTATATCTCACTGTTGTATCTCACGTTTATATTCCTTTATATCTCACGTTTTGCAGCCGGCGCACTTTCCTCACTGTCTCATAAATGACCCTACCGAGCATAGGTCTCCAGATTCCAACTGCCAAGTTCTGAATTGACCAAATGGTCTCTGCAAGGCGAACACGAGAAGAGATCTCAGTCGAGGACCGGCACCACCGGAGGGTCAGATCAGGAAGAGAGGAAAAAACGCCGTGGTTGCCAAGACGCGGGTCTCGTCTGGCACCGATCTTCCGCAGCGAGATTCCAATCCTCTGTTTCGACCACTCCTTCGGGCATCCGAGTTGCCGATGAGCCCCGCTTAGTTGGACGCCAATTTGTAGAAGTGGGCCTCAGCCAGGCCTACCAGTGCTAGGGGTTCGCCCTTCTCTGCGCGCAAGTCCTCAGACAAGTAAATAGAAGTTGGCACGGGAGCTGAAAGGTTAAAGGAAAGATTTATTAAACCTCATGAGGTGGAACTACATTCACACAACACCCTTTGGTAGTGTAGGAAGCAGCACAAAGAGTAGAAGAACCATGGGTCTTTTATACCCACACAGGGAATCAAAAGAGGGCGGTACAAGCACACATAGGAGAATTACATACATAGATGGTCATACAGAAATGCACAGTCAACAGTAAAGGAGGAGCTAGCAGTTGCTGACTCCGGTAGAAACAACCTGACAGTTACAGACTAAAAACAGATGTATGGACAGTTACAGATTCCTCTGTGCATGTGCAGAGTAGCAGAGTCTAAGTATAGCCAGTCCTTTAAACAGAGCACAAGGGTAAACAACAGTGAAGAAGGAAACAGCACGTGGTGAGCACATGGCAGACAAAATGGCTGTCAGAAATAAGATGGCTTCAGCTAAATGTTAACACCGATCCCTGTCAATTTTCCACATGCGCACCACTTAGCCCACCCATTCCCAGAGGGCTCATCTCATTCATGTGCTCTTTGACTGTATCTAGGTCGTCTTTCTTGAGGGTCCAGGTAAGCTCCTTTACACCCAGCATAAAAGCAGCGGGCTGGTGTTGGAAATAATAATAAGGTTCTGTAGAAAGTGAAACCCGAGCACTCCCAGGGACATGTTCTGGACACACAAGCTGGGGCTTGCAAGTTGCAATATGCAGGCAAGACCGTTCTACGATTGGGTGTGGCCAATAAGGGAGCGAAACTCCAGGCTGGTGTAAGTAAATGGTTATCAGAGTCCTGAGCTACCTCTAATCACACCCCCTGACCACATTTATCAGCTATCTTCAACAGTGGGCAACGGAAATCTCTGCTACATGGTGATTAGCAGAGTTTTTGCCGAACTCTGTGTACTAAGCAGAGTGCGGAGTGGCAAAACTCTGTCAACTCCACCCGCCGAGCGGAGTTTACCACATACACCTAGTCAGAACTCAACTGTCATATGTTTTTACAGTTCATACAGTATCTTCATGACAGGCAACTAGATCTGTCACACATTTAGAGCTGAGCTTATATAGGGATTGTAGGCTCCTACGTATTATATATGAGATAAAGTGCCCTCTGCCTTACATCATAAGGATATTGCAAGTCACTGAGGAGTTCCTTTATAAGGTCATAAAACCTCAAGGTGACTTGCAATATCCTTATAATGTATGGCAGGAGATGCATTATTACTTCAAATGCATGATAACACTATCATCTTTCCCACAAACCATCTAAATCCTTGGTGCATTGAGCTTCCACATGAAAGAGATAGCATGCTTGGAAACATGAACAATAGAAGTAGAATCTCAAGGCAAAATTTAATAAAGCAAAAAGCAGTTATATATTTGTTGCAGAAAGACATTAGAATTAGTCCCACAAAATGCTGTAGCTCAGAATGTGTTGACACATGCAGGGAGAGTGTTAGAAATGGGAGTCTCTGGTTGGCAGGTTTGTACCCTGTCGAAGTAGGTACCCTTCCTTCTAGTCAGGGTAAGGGGTATTTCACATCTAAAATAACCCCTGCTTATCCCCTTGGTAGCTTGGCAGGAGCAGTCAGGCTTATGTCACTACAATAGGACACCAAACTTGTTTTAAAAAATAGACAATATTTATCTGTGTAAAATAAGACCAAAATATAGATAGAAATCCAGTTTACAGTAATAAAGATGTGAATATCGCAATAATTACCTCAAAATACAGTTCCTTGAAGTCAATAGCTCCATACAGAGCTATCACCGCATCGTGAATAAACAAAGCCAACAGTTCAGGCCAACCGCTAGGTCGCGGGCAAGCTGCAGTGCCAGGAAGACCCGCAAACAGTACCTTGGAAATGCAGGGCTTCGTGGACCTTGTGGTGAGCTCCACTGAGGCAGTTGCGTTGGCGTCGTTTCCGGAGTTCGGTGCAGGAGTCATCACGTGTTGCAGATGAAGTCAGGAGTGCTGGCATCCGCAGTGCTGCGATGTGAAGTGGAGTGGTGCAGTGTGTGGTGCCCTTAGGTCGCGGTGAAGGCAGTGGCTCGGTGACGGCATTCAGAGGTGTTGGTGAGACCAGTGCTGCGGTGCAAAGTGTAGCGGTGCTCGTTGTGGTGCTCATTGCAGTGCTCATTGCGATATGGAATTGATGGTGCTGACGTTGGTGGACCAATGCTGCAGTGTGGGGTGGGGCAGTTCATCAGGCAACTTACAAACAGTGCCCCCAGGGCACGGTGCAGGCAGCAGTGTTGAGGTCAGTTTTGAGTGTTGCCTTTGATGAGACCAGATCAGCGATGTGAAGCGAGGTGGTGCGGCGTGCGGTGCCCACAGGTCATGGTGGAAGTAGCAGCTCAGTGATAGCGTCGGTGAGGCCAGGGTTTAGGTGTGCAGTGCGGTGGTGCTCTTTGTGGGGCCGACAGGTCAAAGAGCCAGCAGTTGTGCCATTGATGGTGTCAGGTTGCTTTGGCCCTTCTGTGGCAGTGAAAACACACAGTTCCGGGTGCAGGGACCCAGAGGATGCCGAAGTCTTTGGTGTGCCTGAGACTTCCAACAGGAGGCAAGCTCTACTTCAAGCTCAGAAACTTTACCAGAAGAATTTAAGAAAGTGCAGTCTAGTCCTTTCACCGCACAAGACAGAAACAGCAACTGAAGGCTAACAAAGCAACACATAGCAAAGGGGCAGCACTCCTCCTGGAAGCTCTTCCAGGTCTTCTTTTTGGCAGATCCCTTAGTCCAAGGAGTTCCAAAGTTCTGGGGTCAGGGTCCCAATATTTATACTATTTTTCTCCAAATGGTCCTTGGCAGAAAGTTCCTCTTGCTCAGTCAAATCCAGTTCTGTACTCCCTGGTCCAGCCACTGCACAGAGGGTGGAGACAGCTTTGTGCAAGGCAGACCCAGCCTATGCAGGTGTCAGTGACAACTCCTCCTACCACTCTAGCCGAGGATGGTTCACCAGCATAAGCAGGGACACCTCAACTCACTTTGTGTGAGTGAATGGAGTGAATGCACAAACAGCACCTGTTTGTCTAAAACCAGATGGTGAATCCACAACCAAGCAGAGACACACATGATGGTTAACAAGAAAAATGCACAGTTTCTAAAAGTGGCATTTTCAAACTCCCAATTTAAAAACCACCTTTACTAAAATATGTGTTATCAAATTGTGGGTTTATGGAGTCTAAACTCCATTTCCTTGCGTTTTCCCAATAGAAAGATACACTTGTAGTATGTTACAAGGTAGCTCCAATGATCACCTATGGGAAATACAACCTTCCAATAGTGAAAACGAAATGCATAATATTTCATTATCAGGGCATGTAAAACACACCAGCACATGTCCTACATTTCACATACACTGCACCCTGCCCATGGGGCTTCCTTGGGCCTACCTTAAGGGTGACTTATATGTAATAAAAGGGAAGGGCAGTTAAAAACTGCGTGCACAGACACTGCAGTGGCAAATCTGAGACACCTTTGAAAGGCTACTTGTGTGAGTGGCACAATCAGGGCTGCAGGCCCACTAATAGCATTTGATTTACAGGCCCTGGGAACATGCAGTGCCCTTTACTAGGGACTTACCAGTAAATCAAATATGCCAATCATGGAAAACCAATCATAACACAATTTACAGTAGAAACAATTGCACTTTAGCACTGACTAGCATATCTTCTCAAACAGGAGGTCAGAATGCAAAAAGACAGGGGAAACACGTCCAAAGGTGCCAGGTCTAACAAAGAATTTCAATATATTTTCATAATTACCTACGTTGTGCAAAAAAAAAACATGTTGCCTTAAATAGATCCTTTCTGCTTATCACTGTTCATCTGGAAAAACTGAGCAGAAAACTGAAAAGCCACACTTCATTTTCCTTTTTTTTATTGCAGCCTTATTTATTGCCTTTGTCCTGCATTTACCTTGGTTGATGGATCTAGCAGCACACACTGTGAGGTCTCATGTTGCCTTCAATAAGGACATTAGAAACAGGTTTGTATATAGGGATTGCAGGATTCCATGTATTATATATCTAGTACAAACCTTTTCAGAATGAGGTTAGCAGAAATAGACCGTGTGGTTATTTGGTAAGTTGTAGTGGGTTCCATTTTCAGCCACCATGGAGGGCATGTTGAAGAGATATCAGGATTCTAGTTGAAAATTGTATGAGAGGTTTCTGATTGAGACGATGTGGTTAAAATAGACATTTTTCAAAAGAGTATTTCAGTAATCAGTTCAGCAAATAAGGAGTGCTGGCACTAATGTGCAGAGTTTATATTTATTGATGCATTTTTTGTTCAGTACTTACAGGCAGATTTGTTTAGCCAGCATATTGTTTTTCCAAATCATTGGTACATAATACATGTTGGACTTGGCCCTCTCTGCATGGTCACCCCCAAACGTTTTGCCTTTTATCCTCCACATTTGCTTAATTATTATTTTTGGGCTTTAGGACTCTGTGCACTTTACCACTGCCAACGAGTGCTAAAGTATTTGTACTCTCTCCTGAAAGAATGTTAGATTAACTTATACCCAATTGGCTTATCTAGTTTACTTGTATGTACCTAGTAAAGTGGCACTACCTGTGCCCCAGGCCTGTAAATTAAATGCTACTAGTGGGACTGCAGCACTGATTATGCCACCCAATTAAGCAACACTTTAAACATGTCCCAGGCCTGCCATTTCAGCCTGAGTGCAGTTTTAAACTGTCATATCAACCTGACAAGCTAACACTTTGCCAGGTCCAAACCTTTCTTTCCAATGCATATAGGTCACTCGCAGGTAGGTCCTGGACAGCGCAGAGGGCTGGTTGCAATGTATTTAAAACGTGGCACATGTACTTTTAAGTTTTACATGTCTTGGTAGTGAAAAACTCTTACATTAGTTTTTTACTACTGCAGGCCTACCACTCCGATAGGATAACATTGGAGTTAGTGTATTACATTTTATAAGTGTCATTTCCAAATGGGACTAGGTAAACAGTTCTTGTTTGGTGTCTCTGGAATCCTAATTTTAAATCATGACTTATGGTGAAGTCAGATTTTAAATAACATTTTTAGAAAATGCCACATTTAGAAAGTTTTCATTTTCTTGCCTTAGCCATTTGGTGCCTGCAGCCAGTTTCTGAGTCACCGAACTGGGTGCAGTTGGCAGTTGAGATTTGTGTATTTCTCCCAGACATCCACACACTAAATTTGGAGCTTAGGTGTGACAGGATGAGCCATCACTGGCAGGATGGGAGGGAGGAGCATGGCCCCGCCCCACGTACTCTGGAGAAAGCTGTGTCCTGGGTCCACACAAAGGGCTGAATGCACCCTATAGTTAGTCTGAAGTTAAGGCAGGAAGGCAGGACATCTGTGCACTTTAAAGGCAGGCCTCTAGAAGCTTCACCCCACTTCAAAGTTCAAACTGTGTATAAATATGTAGTGATGAAGCAGGCACTGAATCAGGTTTGATGAGTTTAATCGTAATAGGCTACACGGCAGACAAGAGACCAAGGCAAAACCCAACAACAAGGCAACTAGGCAACAGTAAAATATTCATTAGAAGTTGACACAAGTAATAGAACATTGGGCTACAGCATAAGGCTAGATCATCGAATAATAACATGCAGAGAATACAACATATCCTCCTTTTTCAATAAATAAAAAAAAAATAGATAACAACAGTAAGACAATAACAAGCAAAGAAATTAGCAGTGATACAGAATTTCAAAAGTTCAAAGGCGGTACCTGCTGGGATCAATTTTAGGTCTTGAGCTTCTCCTAACAGAAACCTCGGGAGGCACAAGAATATCACGACCTAATGAAGAACCAGACTCCTCAAGTGGGATATTCCTGACTTTAGCAATCTTTCCAACATTCCACCATTTTCCTTCCTCAACTTGAACAGCATTCCTTCCTACCTTAATGACAGTAATGGGCGCACCAAACTTACTTTGCCCCTTTTTAACATGCGTGGGAGACTTTATATGTACTAAATCTCTCACGACCACAGGGACAGTCCTTAAAGCTCTCTTTTTGTCATACCAAGACTTTTGTTTTGACTGAGAAACAGAAACATTCCCTTTGGTGAGATTCATAAGATATTCTACATCAGATACGGTCTTAACCCATTTATTCATCCAGGCAGGCTTAAAGCTAGTGTTGGCTCTCCTTATCCTCAGCAGCTCAAAGGGAGATATTTTGGTCGTAGAATGAGGAGTCGTTATGTAGAACCAGAGCATGTTTCCTGGGATTTCACAACATCATAGTTATCAACTTTGGCCCATTTGATACAGTCACCCACCACTCGATTCATGCGCTCGACGAGGCCATTGGACTGAGGGTGATAAAGAGAACTTTTTACATGATGTTACAAGACTGCAAAAATGACTGGAAACTGGCACTGATAAATTGTGTTCCATTGTCAGTGACCATGGCTTCAGGAAACCTTTCTCTCAAGAAAACTTCTTTAAGAAATAGTATGACATTTGCAGAGGACCCATGATGTCCAGACCAACCTTGACCCATGGTCCAGATGGACACTCGATGGGGAGGAGGGGTGGAGTTGCAACTTCAACCCTTTGTCAGCTGATCGGCACACAACACACGTTTCTACTACATCATTGATTTCAGCATCCATTGAGGGCCACCAGAAGGTCTCACGGATGTGTCACTTAGTGAGAGTAGAGCCCAAATGTCCATCATAAGCTTTGGAAATTATGCTCTTTCTGGGACTCAGTGGGGAATAAGCTTGTGTGAGCGTAATAAGACTCCACCCTCCAGAGATATCTCTGACTCAACCTTCCAATACGGTTGGAGAAGTGGAGAAAGAACGCGTTCTCTGGGCCACCCACACTTGACATAATCGCACACTTGCTGCAAAATTTCATCATTGCTTAGAGTACTCAACCAGTTCTCTTTTGAGCCAATATCATGTTCCTGTAGATCGAGGGAAGCTACAAAACAGTCAATCAGAGTCTTCCTCACAAAAATCGTGAAAACCATTTTCCACTTCCCCATTTTTCAGTGGAAACTGAGAAAGAAAATAAGCCCTGATATTTCTGCCACCGGAGATATGGATGATATCAAATTGGTACTGCATAAGGTGAGACACCATCCGGACAATCCGGGGAGAACAACACTTACTAGTACCAGAACCAAGGATACTGACCAAAGGCTTGTGGTCAGTCCTTAAAAGGAAACGTCTGCCCCATACATATGGGCAAAACTTTTCAATAGCCCAAAGACAAGATAGGAGTTCCTTCTTGATGACGGAATACTGGAGCTCCTCATCTCTTATGACACTAGAAGCAAATGCGATGGTATTTTCATCTTTGCGAGAATTCTGGTTCAATATGGCCCCTAACCCAACTTGGCTAGCATCAACAGTTATGCATGAGGGTATATCTGGATCACAAGGTTTGAGTGCGTCACTGTTGCCAAGACATTCTTTCACATGCTGGAGAGCAGACGCACACTCATCAGACCACGTAAACTTAACACCTTTCCTGGGTCTAATTCCTTCACCAGAAATAAGATGTCTGATATACTCAATCTCCTCACTGAGAAATTTGCACTTCTCTGATTTGACCACAACACCATGCTTGTGAAAGATCTCCAGATCTCTACTCAATAAGGAGTTATGTGACAGGACGTCTTTGGAATGGATCAAAACATCGTCCTGAAACACTAAAACTCCCTCAGTCCCACCCAATAGATTCTGCATGACGTGGTGGAACACAGAGGCAGCTGAAGCTAGCCCGAAGGGGCGAGACAAAAGCTGCCTTGAGCACACAAAGACTTAAGCTCCTTTTCAAGATCATCCCTGACGCTAAAAGGTACACCTCTTAACTTGTGTTTTACGGTAAGGGCTCCATCTTTCACAATGATCCTGTGTTTGAAACCCAGAATCATTCTCAGTCTATCACTAAAGACAGAAGGAAACCTTTCTTTCCACACACACTGATGATACTCCTCCGAAACTACAAGAACTTGTTCTTTTGAACCTGGCTTAAGAATCATCCCAAATAACCCTTGGAAGTACCAACCTAGAATGTTTAACCCCTTGAGAGCGACATAAATTTTACCTCTAATCTTCCTCCCTTTGAATACCAAAACAACCTCAATGTAACCGAAGAGTTCAATTCTCCGTCCTCCATTTGAAACAAGGGAGCGGTCAGGAGGCTCAAGCGTTCTGTCTCCCAAAGTTTCTTTGAACAGTTTGTGCGTTATCATTGTGATCCTGGCACCAGAATCGACTAGTAACTTTAGAGACTTACCACAAAAACAAATCTCGACTATGGGATCAACACAGTTAGATGGATCACCTTCAACTGGTTCAGAATCCCACACATGCATGACATCTGAGACTGCCTCGGAGTCAGACTTGTGGCCGGATTTAACCACGCACGCTACAACCTTTTTTTGATTTTTCCTCTTTAAGCATACCCTAGCAAAATGACCTACCTTTTTGCAGTAATTGCATACCACATTGGAACCTAGACATTTTGCACCCTTCTGATGTGGAGGGTTCCCACAACGATAACACATTTGTTTTGTGTTGGAACAGTCTGTCAAATTTTTACCCACTATACTGCTTGGTGAAGAATACCGAAAAGCAATCTGTTTACCCTTTGCATTTCCTATTACAACATTTACAGATTCAAGAGATTTGTCTTCTAGTTCTTTCAGAGAAATCTGGGAGGTCTCAATACTTTTCGCAAGTTTGATTGTCTCATCAAGAGTGGGCTTACTTAAAGACAACAACTTTAGACAAGTATTTTTGTCTTTGCATTGGCAAACGAATTGGTCTCCGATCAATTGATCTGTAAATGTCTCGAATTGACAGACAGAGGCCAGTCTGGGTAACACAGAGATGTAGGAGTCAACATCTTCTCCATCACCTTGATGTCTTTTGAAGAATTTGTGACGCAAGGCCATTAAACTAGGTTGTTTATCAAATCTGTTTTTGAGTTTTGTTATCATATCTTCATAATCGTCTACGTCATCACCTGGAAGGTGAGGTATTTCAGGTAGATGTTTCAAAATGGACCTTCTCTTGAATCCTAAGGAATGAAGAAGAAGAAATGTTTTGCATTCACTGCTGAATCTGAAAGTTCCAATTGCTCCGAGATAGGTTTTGAAAGCATCAAACCAAATCTCCCATCAAACAGGGGGTTCTCCTGGACAGTCTAGAAATGAAGGAGGAGGAGCAACAGACTGCATAGTACTGTGAAGAACAAAGAGATACATGGAGAAGAGTTTTGCAGAGAGAAAGTGAAGCCAGAAATGAGACAGAAAGGGTATTACTGAGTAGAAGGAATAAAATGTGGAAGTCAGCAGGAGGAATAACTAGATTAACAAAATAAAAAAATTAAAAAATCACCAAACTCAATGCACCATAGGTGTGCGAATCACCGTGTAACAATTCACCTTTGGGAAAAAAAAAAAACAGAAGTGTGTGGATCACTGTGTTTAGATCCGCTGTGACATACAACAGGAAGTATAAAGCAGGCAAGAGGTGTGCAGATCACTGAGTAGATATCTGTAAGCGAAACTAGAATAGCAAAAAAAATGATGTGCGAATCACCGCAGAGATCTGCAGGAGTAAACAACTGTAGTGGTGTGCGGATCACTGCGCTGAAAACTGTATACAAAACGCAACAAAAAGGTGTGCCAATCAACGTGACTGGCTTCGAGTGAAACACTGCAATATTTAATGAAGATAGAATGTTGCCAGGCAACAATGCGAATTGCTGGGTGCTGATGATTTTATGTACTGGAGAATCTCAGTGATGTCACAAAGGTGATGACTGGCAGAGTCAGGCACAACGTGCAGCGAAAGATTTGTGTGTGAAATTTGACAAGTAAGGTCAGGCAGAGTCAGACATAGGTTTGAGCCTTGTGCGGAGCATGCGCAAAACGAATGTCAAGCAAAGTCAGGCAAGACTTTAGGCCCAAACTAAACACAGTTCATGCGCATAGAAAGAAACGGGAAACCAGACAGCTTGAACATGCGCAATGTGAAAAGAAGCAGCAGCCAGTAGAAACGGCACTTTTGAAAACAGGCACGCACAGTATTGAGGAGATTCTCTCAAAATGGATCACTATGCTTGGCGTCGCATTACGAGAAATAGAGGCTGGGCGGACAAGAGATCCGGGTGACGGTAAGGAAAGTAAAATTAAGCTGCCTTACCGCCGTCGAAGATATGTACTCATATTATCAAACGTAGAGATGATGGATGACAGGATGCACACGCAGGGTTCAGTGTGTTACCGTGTAGCCAGCTCGTCACCACAATTTTGTAGTGATGAAGCAGGCACTGAATCAGTTTTGATGAGTTTAATTGTAATAGGCTACAGGGCAGACAAGAAATCAAGGCAGTTCACCGTGCAGCTCCAACCACCCACCAAACCTTTTGGACCAAGGCAAAACCCAACAACAAGGCAACTAGGTAACAGTGGAATGTTCATTAGAAGATGACACAAGCAATAGAACATTGGGCTACAGCATAAGGCTAGATCATTGAATTATAACATGCAGGGAATACAACAAAATACTGGACTTGAGACACCAAATCTTCAGTACACGTCTGAACCTGTGGATACTCTGCCAGGAAGAAGGACTGCTGTGCTGCTACATGGACGGCCACACTCCTGAACTGTTGCTCTAAAGGAATTGCTATCCTGCTGTGCTGACATGCTGCCTTCTGCCCTCATGTCTGGGTGAGAAGAAACTGGATCTGCAACTTCACCTTTGAACCCAGGACCCCAGAGTGACTCCAAGGGCTAGTTTTCTGGCCTCCTGATCTGAGCCTCAGGGACATAAAGGGCTCCCTAACATCCTGAACCAGCCTCTGAACCCAACTGAAGTGAGTTCCTGCCCCCTAATTAGTGCCCCTCAGGTCCTGGACACTTGTTGCGGCACAGTGAGCTGAAATCAAGCTTTTGTCTTTTCACGTCTGTGAACAGGCTCATACACACCAAAATCTTGCCACTTGCACTGAAATTCAGCGGAAACTCTTCTCACTGCAGCATCGACCACTCATGGGTACCCCCAACGTGAAACTCCTGCAATGCCCATCCACGATGCCAGGCCTGCTCTTCACGCTTATAGCCCCCTGCTCCTTGTGCCCCCCACCATGAGCAGGACTCTTGGCACAGATTTGAGAAGGTAAACTTCAGTGGGCTCAACCTAGTGACTGTATCCAACCTGCACTCCATCGCAGTCAGCCTAAAAGTGTGACTTTGGCCCGGTCCAGCGTAATCAGATACCCCGAGTTGGAGCTTTGTGCCTTTTGGCTTTATGCTGTCTAAAAATAAAATTAAATTCATAACTTTGGTTCTACAGATTATATTTTTGTCGTTTTGGTCTTGTTTTATTTATTACATTTTGATCTATTGTTCTAAATTGATGTGGGATGCTTTCGTGGTGCTTTCACTATTGTTACTGTTTGAAGTATTGCACAAATACATACACATTGCCTATGAGTTAAGTCTAACTGCTCTGCACCAAGCTACACCAGGATTAAGCACAGGTTAAATTAGGGTTGCTTGTGACTTCAACCTGAGAAGAACTGTGGTTGCTGCTTGATTAGGGCTCACACCACATTCAACCAACAACATAATTTCTTACAATACACATACATTGAAGGGATTTATCTTGACAGGTTTCATTCACTGGTTTGCTAAGCTGTCATTCGTATTTTGTTTCAACCCACTACAGCATACAGCATGGGAAAACTGGTCAGCCTACTTAGCATACTGGCTCCTTTCACTTTAAGTGACCTTAAAAAGCTTTTTCAATTTGGTCATATCTACCTGCCAAAATGTCCTTTCTTTTGAGTGACAGAAAAGATAGAATGTATATCAATTGCAGAACATGTGAGGCCGTATATTTGCTTTTATTGATGTTTAAAAAATGGAGGGTCTGATTTGTAGTTAGCAGACAGGATACTCTGTTGCATATGAGAAGTAATACTCTGCCCTCAAACCCTCAGTCCACCTGCCTCAATTAGAGATGGGCAGAGCTTAAGCATTCTGTTGGCAGAGCCCCAATTGGTTCATCAACAGAATACTTCCTCCAGCATCTCAACAGTTTGGGGCCATCGGAGTAAGGACATGACAACAAACATACACCCTATTTATGATGGACGGTGTAATACATTTTTATTCCTGTCTGTCGTTGCCAGGAAAAACCTGGTGGTGAGGATCGAAAAAAGCCCAATAATGACCCCCACTCTCTGCAAGAAAACTCGCAGGGTGTGGGGGTTATCATTATTGTTGGTGCAGAGCAGTCAACCCCTACAGCAGCAGTCAGCCAAAGTTTTAAACACTAATAAAAGCCGTCACAATAGCATTTCCCTTCGTCAACACTTTTAATTAATAAATGAAAGGGGTTGAGCAACAAGACCGGGGCCATGTGATTCTCAATAGACGGCAGCCCTATGCAATTAAAGAAAACATTCACAGAACAACATTCAAAGTTAAAATCATAAAGGTTTAATCAAATTTAAGAATCAGCACTTAAGGCAAAAAGTGGTTAGTTGTGCAAATTCAAATCAGCATC
Source organism: Triturus cristatus (assembly GCF_964204655.1). Lineage (NCBI taxonomy): Eukaryota > Metazoa > Chordata > Amphibia > Caudata > Salamandridae > Triturus > Triturus cristatus. The sequence continues at coordinate 1,118,693,624 of NC_140592.1, forward strand.
AATAGTACATCACTCAATGAAAATTTGAGAGCAATCAACATAAAGTAAACCTCCAAAGCAAATAAATAGCCAAAACCAAAGTATAGTACAGTAAAAGACTCGCATAAATCTGTTCATTTCAAAAGTCAAGAAGGTTTAGGGTATATTTTAGTAGAAAGACTAATGAAGAGCCTGCACACTTCAGAAACCAAGAAAAGGTTGAGTACAAATCAACAGATAGACCAACATGGAGACTGCATTTGAGAAAGTAAGCAAACATTCTGGCACATCTCCCAAAAAGGGTACATCTCACAGGTTTCGGGCAGTGAAAACTACATTCTTGACATGGTAAGCTCTTACATTATAGGGCTTTATAATAAAGTTTTTACATCACCAATAGTATTTCAGGTAAATATGACACATCAAATAAGAAACATTTAGTACACCTACATTCATGCATAATTACATAGGAAATTAACGAAATAATAGGCCAATTTTGCAACTTATAAAAACAGTAGACAGTCCAACAACTTACTGAAGCCTTGGACGAAGACGCTGGAATTTTATTGCAAATACAAGTATATTTTGCACATGGCTTGCTTTTCATGGAACACAAATTAAAACATTTTAACTTGGTAAATAAATAACACCAAGCAATGCATTTTATTTTGATTATTTTCTAAAAATGGAAAGACACAGAAGAGAAACATGCATGTATGAAACTCATTCATGTCATTTTAAAAGCACTATTCTCTTTCTGTCACTGCAAAATGAATGTAAATGCAGTCTGACTTCGACCTATTCGTGTTAATTGAAGCCTGTTAATGGTAACTAAAGCAGATTTAAATCAAAAAAATGATCTATGCAATAAAAACGCTCTGAATCTTAAAATGTACTGAGATGACTAATGGGCCTGCGGTGATCTCTGAATATGGCAGCAGAAATATTATCAAGATGGGGGAGCTAAAGATGTTTGCCATCCCGACTCCATCTGCCAAATGCCAAATCAGGGCCGTAGTTTGTTGAGGGCCTGGCAGCTCCTGGCACACTGCTAGCAGGCTGAATGTAGTGTGCCCTGATTTGCCTGGCATTGTGGTTTTAACGCTATTCTATCATTTTCACACATGCATGCATAGGGTCATTGGACTCTAAACAAATGGGCTGCAAGCATGAAAAGTTTCTTCTTCTACCTTATAGCAAAAATCATCTTAAGATGACCACTTCTGCGTGCTTATTCTTGGGCAAGCGTAAGAAACATCCTGGTGGCCATCCTGAAATGGTTTATAGTAAAAAGTATTCCAAAATGTTCGTCCAGGTGTTTCCATAGCTGTGTATTTTGTATGCACTCACTGCCATTTTTCTTACATAAATCATTTAAAGACAGTTACTCATGCATCTGCACGCACACATTCATGGGTTATCCAGTCAATCTGTGAGTAATGAGGACGTGTCAACGAAAATAATATATAATGCATGAAATGAAGGTTGGAGTCCTGCCAGAATACAAATAGATTCAATGTCTTTGCCAAAGGATAAATAGAAGGTCTATTCAAAGTTTGCTTTAAACTGAGAGGTGAAACCTTGTAACAGTCTGAAAAAGTAAGTGATGTCCTGCTGTTCTGTAACTTACAGGCACATTTTGGAACCATTCTTCAGTAAATTGTTGAATTTGTACCCATAGATATCTGAGCAGTGCTCCAAGTGTTTCATATAGATCCTGAGTGTGCATTAAAAGGTTTGCTTGTTAAAGGACGAGAAATCAGAATCGTCATTCTTACCTTGATTTGCTTTTGGAACAAGAGTACCATATGTGGCCGCGTTTCAAGGAAGTTGTTAACCTAAAATCTACTAAAATTTACATATGACATGTCTGCCCTCCTTTTCGATTTTCTTGACTCATTTAGAGGTCAGCAGAAAAACCCTTACAGTGGACTTGCCACTGGCAGGAATGATCAGTCTCTTTAGGTCGGCGCGTCTGAGATCCCTCCGACTGACATCAACTGTGTCAGTGTCTGCATTATCGAACACAGCTCTCCTGAACTGGAAAACTCCAGAAATGTCAAAATACACTGTAGCCCTCAGTGCCAAGAGGACACTTTTCATTTGGCTTTGAGGATCTGTCTTTGTGAAACAATTTGAGTGAAAGCAGATCTGCATGATACAAATGGCTGGTGTAGAAAAGGGTATTCATATTTGAGGTGGACAAGTGCCAAACCTCAAAGGATAAGGCTTCCACCTGCTATATGTCACACATATTAAATAAAATAGAAAGAAACTTGGGGGTATGCCCAAGATGGTGACTGTGTAATTCATATTTGCCCTCAGCTCTGAGGAGCCATCCATACCCAGCAAAGATCTTGCAAGTAATTCTTCACCCAGTCCCGTCAGAGATGGGGCACCCTTTCGCAATGGTGATGGAGGCCTGTCTGGACCCATTTGGCCATGTGTGACTGGGAAGCCATTGGTTGGCTCTGTTGTGTTTAAAGTAGAGCCATGGTGGCGAGAACTGGGGACTGCACCTTGCTGCATGGGCAGATGACATTGCAGGCTATTAATGGTGAGACCTGCCCTGGACCACTTGGTTCGGCCCCAGGGTGTTCAAGGCGGACTCTGCAAGGTCCGTCAGTTATTGGAGGCTGTGTAGATAAGTACCTGGGAGCCAGTGGAAGGATAACATTGAACTGGGCGAAGGCAAGTGAATGTCGGTCCTTTCAGTTAGTGCAGCAAGTCTTTACCCTACATAAAGGACACTGTCACCTGGTGGCATAGGGGTGTGCAGCAGAAAATCGGTCCCTCCCGTAAGCTGCTTTTTTGGTAGTGAATAAGAGGCTGATGAATGCACAGGTGAGGTATCACTGAGGCACGTGGGTTCAAATTTGGAAGAACACTCAGGCAAGTTTGATAACATACTCCGGAGGGCTGATCACAGGAAACTTGTTGAGTGAATGCAAACTAATGAATTTGTACTCACATCCTTGAGAGCTTTAGTAGTGGAGGTGCAGTTGCAGCAGACAATGTTAAAAGGAGCAGCTCTCACCACAGCGTTTATACGAACTGACCTCTCCTCCGACGGAGAGAGGGAACTAATGGACCTACTATTGACAGCTGCGGTCAAAATGGTGCTAACCAACTGGAAGAACACCACCAAAATAGCTACAAAGGGTGGTTAAACTGGGTCACTCACCTCAGAGGAGCGGACCGCTTGGCGCTACAATACTCCCCCTGGAAAGCGACATCAAGGGGTCTGTGGGAAGCTCTGGACAAGGCCCTAGACCCGTACGAACCTCCATAAGAAACCGACCCGAACACATACGCTGCAGCGGACGACAGTTGACATATCGGAAACTAATGGTTTTAAGTCAAAAAGGTATATCTCTATACTTGCCTGTTCTGTCCTCTTCTTTCGCTCATTTCTAACTTTTCTGTACGTTTCCTTCTCACACCTACCTCTCTATCAGAACCTAGCCAACAAAGGGATAACCGCACAAAAAGCACTGTACTATTATCTCTAGCCCAAAGGTGGTTAATCTATGCAACAGCATTTATGATTGTATACAATTTATATAAAATAAATAATAAAAAAGAAAATTTAAAAAAGGAGCAGCCCAAAACCTAATGATCAGAGCGAAGGATGCAGAAGGACGTTGCACATGAAACAACATTAGAATAATAGGAATGCCAGAGCTATCAGAAGGCCTAAACACAGAACTGTCCCGTGAATACTTGTTGGTCACTACGGTGTTGATGCTTAAGATGAGTAATTTCTTCTTTAGTGAGAGGGTGCATAAGGTCTGGGGGTAACCCATTGTTCCAGGGTGCCAGTTGTGGCATGCCTCATCATTTACAGAGACAGAGATTTTATTCCTGCAACTCTCCATGGGGCCATGAGATATTAATGAAAGCACAGTCACAATTTTTCTGGACTGCACAAGCAAATTTCTGAAACTGATGAGTTGCTATGTAAAGGTCAAAACCCAACTGCAGCAGATGGGTCTGCGGTACACTAATATGTATCCTGCCAAGCTCAAACTTATAGTACGCGGACACGTGCACTCACCCCACATTCTCTCACTTCAATGCTTAAGAAGAGAGATTAGAATCAGTTTGTGGTTTTCACGGCGTATCCTTTTTTATTCATATAAACATTTAAAATTGCTTGTAATCGAAGTCTGTCAAAGAACAGATATGCATCAAGAAAACATTTAGTTCATAGATGGAAGATGAATACACACATCAAATATCATATTTCCCATTCCAAGAACATCCAGCACACATTGTCATGAGATTCACTCTGCACAGTGTGCAAGCTGGCCCCACCTTGCAACAGCCCACCAGGTTCCACCCAGGGCATCCATGCAACCTTCCGAAAGGGAATTTTTACAGGAAAATCATTCAGACAACTTCACCGCATCTCCATCTCATCCAAACCCAGAGAAGAACCACAAACTTAAAACAGAGCACCGTATAGCGGATTGGCCCACCGGGGTACCTGAACACAGGTGTAATCCCCAAAAATTCCAAAACACGGCATCATGAGGTAGGGCAGCGGAGTCCAGGGACAACCAGCAGGTAAGCCCCCCTCTCGCCTGACTAATGCCCACACAAATCATACCCCGCCAAAGGGGTAGTCCAGTCCCAAAATCAGAATTCTTGTGTATACCCCATTATTATCTGCCAGGGACACTGCCAGCTCAGGGGTGCATGGGGGCTGACGAGCGACGGCTAATCCTGGCCCGCACCAGGCATAATGAAAGGGATGATGTCACCGGGTGACCCTCCGTCTCCACTTCCTGTGCCCACCAGGGCTCTGGCACGTGGCACGACTGAGGGCACCCCTACTCTAGTTGCGGGGAGCGCCAGCTCATGGTACGCACACACATTCAACCCGCCCCACATTCTCTCACTGCAATGCTCAAGAACAAAGATTAGAATCAGTTTGTGGTATCCACGGCATAGCCTTTTTTAACTTATATTAACATTTAAAATTGCTTGTAAGCAAAGTCCGTCAAAGGACAGGTATGCATGAAGAAATGATTAATTTCATAGATATCAAAAGCAAGATGGAAGATGAATACACAAGTCTTCACTTCATTTCAGAAAACTTTATTCGATCATTTTAGAAAACAATCATAAAAGCACAATAAAATTCATGACAATGGGAAGACGGAAACCAATGGGTTTGACTAAAAACAGATTAAACACATTAAGATAAAAAGGACATACTTTTTCTTGCAGATACAGATTTTAAAATATATACAGCAGTAAAATAACAACCATCAGGTTCATCAAGTGCAAATAGAAGGCTCATAGCGGATTTCACAGTGAGCACAAAGTATTTTTTTTTTTAAAGTTTCGAAATCCCATCACACGGGCATGGGGCAGAGGCATGTTTCTTAATTTGAGGGTAAGCTACCAGTTTATGAACTATCCCTAGTCGCAGTCTAGTAAGGACATGCTGATGAGAGTGTTTAGTGACCACTTTTAGATACTTTGAGAAACCAAATTCAGCCGAATTATAAGAATGGTAATATATATGGGTAGAGAACTGGCATGTGGCATCACTACGTAGTTTAGCTTTACCCCCCAAATAAACATGTTTTAACTCCTTCTTCGGTATATCAATGGCGCAGGCAGGGTCTTCAAAGACGTTCAAATTAAACACATCTCTAAACGTAGTGATAGTATAGTTAAGCCATGGGATCAGTCTAAATTTATCTAAACTGAGGCAATCATTGATAATTTTCCTCGTAAAGCCAGTTTGCTCCTTAGACCAGATGGATCTCCATACCAGTAGGGGTCTTAATCCTATGAGGTCTGCCAGGTGCTCCAATCCGACCTCCTGGTGGGTCAGTCTGGTAGAGGCTGAGGATAGTAAACAAAGGAGCCTTTTTAAAAATGTATTTTCCTCCACTTGTAAAGCCTCATGGCGACAATGTCCCCACACGCCTGAACCATAAAGGGCCAAAGATACACATCTGTGGCGGTAAATATACAACATGTCATATATGCACCTACTTCCCAATTTGGAAGCAAATTTAAAGATACCAAAGGCACATTTCCTCATTTTTGCCGTAACATTAGACATCTCCTGAGCCCATAAACCACCACTATTAAAAGTGATACCCAAGTAACAACATTTCTCAACCACTTGGATCCTTTGATCATCAAACACAAAGGTTCTTAATTTTTTTACTTTCTTCCCACAGGCCATAATAAAAGTTTTGGAGTTGTTAATCTTGAGCTTTCTCCCTTTAATAAAATCCCAAAATGTATCCATGAGTCTCTGCAGTCCGACAGGGGTTCTAGATAGAAGCACTGTGTCATCTGCGTAAAGCAATACTGGAATTGCTAGTCCTTCAGCAGTTGGGGCATCAGCATTAACCAGTCTCAACTCGGACTCAATGGCATTAATAAAAATGGAGAAAAGAAGTGGGGCGAGGACGCAGCCTTGCCTAATGCCGCAACCCACTCTAATGTTGGGTGTACATTCTCCTGCTTGACCATAGCGAATCCTAGCCGACAATTTACTATACAGTCGTGCCAGGAAATAAATATTTTCAGATGGTGCACCTAGATCCAGAAGGGTTGTCCACAGTAATGCATGGTCCACCAGATCGAATGCACTTGAAAGGTCCGCAAAAACAGAGGAATAAAGAGCCCTGTTTTGCACGCGTATATTTACCTATAATCAAATCTAGGTTAATGCACTGTTCAATCGTGCCCAGCCCCTTGCGAAACCCAAACTGGGAATCAGCAAGGATTCCATTGACCTCTGCCCATTCCTCCAGTCGCAACAATAACACCCTACACATTATTTTCAAGGAGGAATCAAGAAGTGAGGTAGGGCGATAGTTCTTAGCCTCGCCCCTGTCTCCTTTCTTGTAAATTGGAATGATTATAGACTCGCCCCAGGACCGGGGGAAGGAGGCCATGGCAACTGCATTAAAGACCTTGGTCAAAAAAGGACTCCATAGCTGTACATCAGCTTTGTAAAGGTCAATCGGAACCCCATCAGGGCCGGGTGCCTTACCTCCCTTACTACACCGGATGGCGTTATCCACCTCAGCGATGGTAATCTTAAGGAAAGTATTAGGACTAGAGTCAGTAGGCACGGCACTCCCCAGAGCTGACCCCCCTGGATTAAAAATACTAGAAAAGTAAGCGACCCAGTTTTCCTCGCTGACCTGGGCAGATAATACTGGGTAAACCTCATTCTGGAGAAGGGGACTATTTACAGTATTCCAAAATAACTTAGTATCCTTAAGCACAGCTGCCTTAGACAAGTTTTCCCATGCTTCTTCCCTTAACTCCTGCTTTCTTCGGATCAAGTGCTCCTTATAAATACTCCTTAGCGAACTAACAACATCCCTATCCCTGGGGTTGCTAGTGAGGGCATTTTTTAATTCTTGTAAGGATTTTGTGCATGCCCCATCAAACCAGCCTATAACAGCCCTTGGTCCCCTAGCCTTGTTGTTTGTCAAGATCTTTTTGGTTATCTCATTTATTTTGTCAAACCCAACATGGATTCTAGTGGTACCCACATCAGTATCGAGGCAGCGTTCCAACTCGTGGAGACAGGCAACCACAATTTTAGTCAACAGCTGCTCTGCGTTATGCCTGGCCCATTTAATCCTTGTGCCATTTGGTCTATGGGGGATAATATCCCCAACAGTCCCACACACTACTCTATCCTTTCTCCCCCAGAAGAACAATTTCATCGTGATGCAATTATGATCACTAATGGCCAAATCTAGGATTTCCGGGATGCTACACAGGGTATTAATGCTTTCTGAGACTAATAGATAATCTATAATAGTGGCTGAATTCCTTCCTACGAAGGTTGGGACCTGATTGCCCTCATTATCTTTACCTGGCAAAAGTATTAATACATCCAGTTTTTGCATAAGAGTGTTAAGAGCATCCCGATAAGCCGTATGTACAAAATGGGCCCGGTCCACCCCTCCGTCCCCTTCAAAGCCACACACGCTCGTAAATGATTCAGGGCACATATGAATGTTAAAATCCCCTCCCCACAGAATATCAAAGGAGACGCAGTTTAGCCCACACAATCTGTCTACTGCTGAGTCGAGTTCATCAACTACTAGGGTACTGGCCTGATCAAATACATTATTATAGTGGTTAATGATTAGGACATTACGCCCTCCTCTGTGCTGCAACCATAATACCTGAGAGTGTGAGCCGACTGTGGTATAGAATTTTACTCGCACCGGGAGACTTACTGACAGCAAAATCACCAACCCTCCTTTGGCTCTACCCATGTTTGAGCTCTGTGCCAGGCAATAAAAAGTGACATATCCATCAAGATAGATCTCTTCTGTAAACCACGTCTCCTGTAGGCAGAGTATATCATACATAGTAATGAACTCCTGCCAACCTAGGGATTCTATCTTTTTCCGCCATCCTGCGATGTTCCAACTCACTAAATTATAACCTTTACCTGGGGTACTAACCTTAGGAGCAATATTCTCTCCCACAGAAAGAGGGGGCGATAGCCTGGTGACTGGCTCATCTCTGGGTTGGGATTTAGTACCAAAGAATTAATGGGTACCGTCAAAGGTAAACTCTCAACTTGTGCGGTCTCTGAAGGCATCTGCTCCCCCAGAATCTCATCTACTTTATCCAGGCTACTCGCTAGGGGCCCTTTATCCTGATCAAAGCAGTCACCCATGATTTGACTGTCAGGGGGCAGTCAATCTACTGTGTCAAGGCAGCTGAAGCGGTTATAGTCGCAGAAATGATCATGGGCAAACATAGGACCAGGCCTGCTAATATATCTCCTACGGTGTCCCCTTGAATTGACCCTCGTCCACTCCTCATGGCCTCTCCCGTATGCCATGCTAGTTGGTGGATAGAAGAAAGACAGTGGTAGGGTTTGAATGGTAGAGTCCAGGGACCTATTAAATCCAGCACAAACATGGGCAACAGTTCTAGGGTCCCTGAAATTGACAGTTATACAGTCCCCATTTATAGTTTTAGGCGATTTCCCCAACCAAGGTATCCGTCTTACCATCAGGATCTCACTAGATAAGTGGGATGGCAAAGGTCTATTCCAATTTAGCCAGCGGATCACTTTACTTTTTAGGGAGCTGAAAGATTCACCTTCCTCCTCTTCTAGTGCCGGTGCTCCTGCCAGTACCACCGTGAAACGGTTAGAGTCGGGTGGGAGGTCCGGATATCGGGGTCTATTTCTACTACACTCTCTGACTAGGGCTGCAGGAACCACCTTACCATCCGCTTTATTCCCGGGAATAACGCACCCATCCACCGAGGAAGCAACAGTCAGCTTAGGGACTTCCTGTGGTACCGGTTTATTTGGCCCAGGGAGTCCTACTTTATTATTGCTAGGCGTACTCAAATCTATAGATGGTATAGTCTTACAGGGTTTCAGGCTTACAGGGACTCCTGGGAAATGGAGTCCCTGATTGCACCGCTCGCAGCCCTGCAGTAGCTCCCAGCCACCCACAGCAGTCTCTGGTAGACCAGCCCCTCCTCCGACCAAGTCCCAAGCAAGGAGCAACGAAGCGGGACCCGCGGAGCGGGCCCGGCGAGGTGTAGCGCCTCAAAAGCGTCACAGGATGCAGCAGCGAAGATCAGATCCACAGCGTCCCGGCAGTTAGGTAAGATTGATGTCACAAGTCAAATATCATATTTCACATTCCAAGAAAATCCAGCACACATTGTCATGGGATCCACTGTGAGCAGTGTGCCAGCAGACCACACCTTGCAGCAGCCCCTCAGGGCATCCATGCACAGGAAAATCATTGGGACAACTTCACCACATCTCCATCTCCTCCAACCCCAGAGAAAAACCACAAACTTAAAACAGGGCACCGCATAGCCTATTGGCCCACCGGGGTACCTGAACACAGGCATAATCCCCAAAAGTTTGAGAACCCGGCATTGTGTGATAGGGCAGGAGAGGCCAGGGACCACCAGCAGGTCAGCCCCCCTTCCCGCTTGCTTGTGAAGGACATCTAACATGGGCTTCAATTGGATCCATAGAGCAAATTATCAAGCCCATTATCGCCGTTTTAGCGGCAGTTTTCTGCAGCTAAAGCGGCGAAAATGTTATCGTCTGTCTTGATAATATGCCTCTATCTTGTGCCTCTGCCGTGCACTGCTTATGACCTAGCATATTACAGCAGTCATGGCATGACGAGCGATGGCTGATCTGGGTCCTGACTAGGTGTGATGAAAGGGACAAAGAGACAGCTCTCCATGGTGTGGTGGCTTAAACAGTCCTGAGGCTTTGTTACACCTCTTGATGATGTCACCGGGTGACCCTCCGTCTCCACTTCCTGTGGCCACCATGGCTTCAGCCCATGGCGTGACTAAGGGCATCTCTCCCCTAGTTGCGGGGGGCGCCAGCTAATTTTTAGCAGACAATGAAACTCTCTTCTTTTTGACTGAGCAGGAAGCCTGGCAGGGGCTTTAATTGTGAGGGATAATAATACTGCAAGAGAAGCTGGGGTCACAGGAAGGATGGCTCATGCAAAGATCTAGGAGAGGCTGAGAAGGGCAGTCTGTCATGTGTGTTAAGAAAGACACTGAACAATGTGCACGACCGATGCCGAGGAGTGGTCGACCCCTAATAGAAGAGAGTTGGATGGAGGCTAGCAACTAGGAGCAGAGCAGAGGAAGAAGCGCACCCCCAGCACTCCACTGGAGACTACCAGTCAGGGAGAAGCTGTGAAAAAACAAACAAATATTGGCAACGGCTCTATTGCTGCCTTAGCCGAGAAGAGGGAGGTAGGCTTTTAATTTTCATGGTTGCATGTCAGCACAATGTCAACAAGTTCATTGAGGACTGGAGCGGACGTGATGGTCTATATCAGCATGTGAATTGCCTGTGTACGTAACATATAGTGGATACACAATAAGAAGACAGCTGGGTGCCGATATGAAATATAGCATGTTCACATGGGATGCGAGGGGCATGACCACACTCATAAAGAGACATAAAATGTATTCTTATTGAAGACGCTGGGCAAATACATATACATACAGGAAACACACATGGATGCTGCAGACCTCCAGAAAGTAGCCAGGTAATTGGTACTCAATGCTAGGCATACACCAACAGGGTGAGGAGGAGAATTTCACCAGGGGCCACATTTTCAATACACTCTAGACGTGTTGATCCTGAGGGCAGATATGCCATAGTGGAAGTGCTGCTGGTTTTACTGGCAGTGTATGCTTCCAGCACTGGTCAGTCTGCATTTTTGGACACACTCACCCCCTTCTCGGTTTCCAATCTGCAGGCACCTTTCAAAAGATTTCAAGACATTGACTGAATTCCCATAATTGATTTACGCAGTTCTCCTCCCCATTGCAGGGAACCCAATGTGTAAGAACAACTAGTGGTTACTCTTCAGTCGATCACTGCACAGCAGAGTAGACCTGTTTTTATGTAATGGAGAGATGGCCAACAGGGTGATTGACACAGATTACTTATGTTGCACATTTTCCATCCATAACCCCATTGAGACAGTAATCGGGATGTGGCGGGATGCATACACAGATTCCTACATGTTGGCTTTGCACCCAAGTACTATTAGATGCACCATTTAGATGTGCCAGTGGTAAAGCTATTGTAGATTACTTAGAAGAGCATGAGGGGGTGGCTAGCAATGGGATAATAGAATAGAATGCATTCAAGGTTGTGCTAATAAGAATCTGTATAAAGACTACTGATGGCAACAATACAATGCTGAAAAAGCATATTCTTGCCACAGAAGAAAATACCTGGGAGGTGGAGATCAGAGTGGTTAAAGATCCAGACATCCCCAAACAAATAAGGGAATTTTGGAACAAGCACAGAGATCTAGTGGACAGATTGGGTAGGGTGAATTATAATGGTTATGTTGCACATCAGCATGCATACATATATAGATCATAAAGACACCTAGCTTAGCTGGTGAAGCCAAACACTGCCAAGACCTCGATAGCACCATTTGGTTCCAGCAGGATATGATTGTCAACACACACACTGGAAATAACAAGATTCATCAAGGAGGTTCGTGAGAACAATTATTTTGAAATACAATATGCAGCCACCAAGGTACGAGAATGTGACTTGGTTGTGCATTTATTTGGCAGTCTTGGGTGTTGCTAAACTTGTCCCATTGCCCTGTCAAATATTAGAGGAACCATTGCCAATAGCTGAGTTGAATGCTGCAATAGACCAATCTGCACACAATAAGACCCAGGTGTGGATGGACTTACAGATGCTTTTTATTCAACATATAGAGATCTGTGCACTCTGAAGCTTCACAAAAAATGGAACTGCTAAACAAATGTGACAGTTATTGGTTTCAATGAGAGAAGGGCTTCAGAGGTCCGTCTCTAACACGTTAGGTACCCCTTGGATGAACCATCCTATTGCTCCTAATCACAATTAAACTTGCCCTACAAAATTTCAGGCAAAATATTGGCAAACACGTTGATGTTAGCAGAAACGCATTCCTCAACCTGTGTCATCTGTTCCAGCTGATGGACAATGCAACATTGGAGGACTCTCTATAGCTGTTGTATTCCTTGATATTGAGAAAGCCTTCAACACCTTGGGCTGTATTTTCGGAATTAGTCAAAATTTCCAGAGACTGCAGTTACTATATACACAACCATTGGCAAGGGTACACACAGGGGAGGTGATGTCAGAACGATGTTTGATAAACAGAGGCACCAGGCAGGGTTGAGCATTATCACTTCTTATTTTTACCATAGATATTAAACCTATGGCATGTCTCATATGTCATATGGGACCTGAATGGGGCAAACAACTGAGTAATAGCATGTCCGGTTCCACTGTGGCACATGTCAAATCAGGCTCTGCCATAAGAATGAAATAGAAGTTCAAATCCTTTAAATATGTAGAAGTGAACATCTATCAGATTGAGGAAGATCTTATCAAGGGAAGAGTCGTGGCAGTGATACGTCAATCCACAAGGTTTTGGACATTGCTTCCGCTTTCCCCAATGTTGAGACGTTGGTCTTCTCCAGGTTACTGTATGTTTCTCTGCACTCCCTGTGAGATTACCAAGGGGATTCTTCAGATAAGTACACAGTGTCCTTTCTGAATTAATATGGGAGTCAGAGAGGAAGAGAGTAGCACTCCACACGCTGCCTGACCCTTTAACAGGTAGGGGTCTTGGGCCTGGAACTATGCACTTTAGCAGCAGCTCAGTTACAATAGGCAGTGAGGTTGCTGAATGATACCCCCAGCCCTGACAGAGAAGGTATTCTGCAAGAATTGCTGGGGAGTGCGTCATTAATGGGTTGATGACTCCTATGATGGGAGACCCCAAGATGAACAAGTTAGCGGAGGTAGCAAAATACTGCTGGCAAATGAAGAACAGTTGAACATCTACTTGAGCAGCAGAAAGAATCAGCACCCTCTTGCGCTGTGTGTAGTGCCTTTTGTGCTGATTTTACAGTTAAAAAGCAGCTCAAGCAGCACCATTTATTGCACTCCACGGCTTGCAGAACTCCCTGGAGTGGGGCAGTGTTTTTTCGGCACTTCGCAAAGTTCCACATAGCCTGTATTAATTCCATGCAGCTCTCTCCCCATTACAGGGGTCCAGATAGTATTTGTACTCCAAATGGGGCATGTTGGCTCCTCACATCAAGCCAGGCCTCACTTTTCAAGGGCCCACTACTATGGGTAGATGTTGGATTTAGCCGCAATATGTCTGCCCTAGAGAAGTAGAAATCCCACTAGACATTATTTATAATTGCACATAAATCAATAGTGTGTCATCCCATTGTGCACTCGGGCAACATTAGCCCACCGCCTATAACTTGTTTTGCAACCTGCACCCCAAGCTGCCCTCCCTAGGGAGAGTAGAAACCCACTGATATCCATACAAATATCAATAGGGATGAACCCAGCCTGTCCAAGTATCATGTTGCTCCCCACCATTCACTCTAAGGGCCAAAGCAGTCTTTCTCCCTATTTTATCTTCCCATGGTAGAAAGAATAGGGGTTTACTCAAATATGCCAAATGAAAGACTGGAGAAAGTACATCTCTGAGTATGGATAGTTGAAAATAAATCAATGGGGTGGAGGGCCATCATATACTGTCATTGGTTGACACCGGCACACTTCTGGGGTTGATACAGTCTTTCTGTCATTATCAAGGTTATATTGAGGGTTTTCTAGCAAGCGTTGTGTCCCATAGAGTCAATGAGGTTGGGAGTGAGGTTGGGAGTGACCTTCTACTGTCTTTGGAATATGCGGCTGAACGCCTGGGAACACACAGTCTTTCTGACCAGCCGGAGTTGGCAAATTGTAATTTTAACCTGGCTTTGTAATACTTTATCACCCAGAATTCCATCATCCTACCATTACACTGCCTAGACTCCATCACCTACCTGTCATCTAAGTATATATTTTACTGCTATACCATCTCTAACTCTGCCTTTTAACCTCTGAATTAATCCTGTATGACCTGTACCTTAGATATACCATGTCATCCTTGAAATCATCTTTCATCCCCTCATACCAACCTTTACACCCTCATACTTTATCCCCATCTCTTTTATGCTCCTTAACTTACCTAAACCCCTCTGATAATTCATATCTCCCCCAAATGCATCACAGGCTCATTTCAACTACTCCTTTCACACCCATAAAAACCTTTTACCTCCTCCTATTTTCTGTTATCCTTCTTATCTTTCCTCAAACCTCACTTACACCCTGCTATCCCTCTTAAAATCCCTATGCCCAGGAAACCTCCCCATACTTCTCAAACTTCCATTTATTCCCTCAAACATCTCACATACCTCTTGTTACACCTTCAAACTCCCTGTTACCCTGTGTAAGTCCCCTTTACCATTTAAAGCTCTTTAAACTTATATTACCACCTTCTTACAAACTAAAACAATCTCTAACCTCTTCTAGTCTCCCCTCATCCCGCAATCTTTCTGTTATCCCCCTATATCCCCCAAAACCCAACTTCCATACAAAGCTCAAACTTTACACCGTCTAGCCCCATCTACCACCACGTCACTCCAAAACACAATTATTTACAATTTGATGCCCATATCCCCTTTTTATCCTACAAACAGCCCTAAAGCTAAACATAATTTAGCCTAACCCTAGCCTTAGCCCAAAATAGAACTCTAACTTAAATCCAAATGTTATCCCCTATTGTACTTACCTAATTCTTGACTGTGTGGATGTAAAGGACAGGGGATATACTTTTCAGGCCATGTAGTAGTATTGGAGATGTTGCGGGGTTGGTGTAGTGGTTCAGCCATGTAATAGTTGCATTGTAATATTGGTGTCTGCCCATGCCAGGGGATTAGAAAGTCAAATGCTCACAAAAGATAGCAGATATAGAATGAATAGTGTTGGAGGCTGGACCTTCCTGGCATTAGGTCCAAACCCTTCCTTTTCAGCTAATTTGACTGGCCCTCGAAGGAGGTCAGATTGTGGGGAAATGCGCTGCACATATTAAAACTATGCCTAGAAAACACAATTAAGGGATGGCATAAGAATTTGGGCCCACGGATGCATGTACCCAGGAAAGCCTACCATTCCCAAACATTTCTGAAAACTTGAGTCCCATGTGAATCTAGGGTGGTTTTGCTTCCATAGATCACATCATGTTTGCTTGTGTAGTATGGCTTGTAAATGTCCTAACTAAAGTGAAAAATCCAATTTTCTCTCAGTTTCAATAGAAGAAGGCTTCCATATTTGGCCTCAGGCTCAGCCAGCACTCAAGGAACTCTACTAACAAAGGATATTTTGGAACATTGAGACTCTGGAAAATATTGGTTGCTGTGGCATGTGAGAGTTCCAGTAAGTTTTCATACCTAGAAAGCCCTGAAATTCTCCAAACTATGCATTTTAAAAAAAGATGTCCATATGCAGCTTCCATGGCAGAATACCAGTCAGTCAAAGCTTTTATTTCGGTAAAATACCATAAAAAGACATAAATAATTATGTACAATAAAACATGATTAAATAGACATTGCATAGAGTATAATCCATCAAAACATTAAAGTTTTTGTAATAAAAAATTACACGGGCAATTAAAAACAAAATTTTTCCACGTAAAAACATATTGTTGGAACTATATCCAAGGCCCAAAGTGTTCTCACTACACCACAAGCTTCTATAATAACAGTAATAACAATACTAGAGGCAAGAGAGTTATGTGACAGATAGCATTTTTTTGGACCTGGTGAACCACATAGAAAGAAGATATTTAGCCATCGCAACACTATCAATTGGGTAGTGTCGTACTTCAGGATGCTAAACACCTCCTGATAGTCCCTGAGACCCCTAGACTTGCAGAGCTGGATGATCCACTTCTTCCCTGCCTTGGTATATAAAGGACAGAAAAGAACAACATGCAGCTCTGTTTCACAGATATCAATACATTCAGGGCACGTGCTTAAGGGGTCAGATGCATTAGACCATCTATATGTAAAGGCCCTCAGTGGTAACGAGCCGTGTCTAAACTGAATGTAAAGTTTCTTTGCCATAGGGGGTTGGATAACATCCAAGAAAACTTCAAACTGGGGACTAGTCTTAATATCCAGAAAGGTGTCAGTAAGCCTTCCCAGAGAAGAATGCAGTAAAATTTCCTTCCGGTACAATTGTAAAGCCTCCCGCAGTGATTTCTTAGTTAATGAGCGGCTTGTCTCTTCCGGTGCGGACCATAGGTCCCCCATCCCTATGAGATAACAAAGGTTCTTTACATATGTTAACCAAGGAATGTTTCCCAATTTCCCCCTTGACAGTATATCGCCGAGATCATGCCTATAACTTGCAAGCTCGGGCGTTGACCAGAGTCGTCTCCAGAACAGGAGAGGGCGATTCAGGGCAATCTCTTCGATAGGAACTAAACCTAGATCCCATCTCAAGGGAATTAAGGGGGTACTCACGGGTAGTTTCAGCAGTCGCCTAATAAAAGAATTCTCAATTGACGATAAGGAAGCAGGAGTAAATTATCCCCAGAGTTCAGCGCCGTAAAGCGCACCCCCTCTTGCTTGGGATTTGTAGATTTCCATGGGGGGGCCCAGAGGTTTAGAAGAAGTGTTATTAAAAACCTTCAGGATACCCCCCACTGATTGCGTTAGCTTCAAATTTGCCTTCGCCATGTGAGACCCCCATTTCATTTTGTCATTAAGGGTCACCCCCAAATAATCAAAAGTAGAAACCCTATCCAGCTCAACATCTCCCATCTTGGGGTGGGGACAGTTGGTTGAATTAGAGCTGAAAACCATAAATTTTGTTTTAGATAGGTTCAGTTCCAGATCCCTTTTTTTACAGAAGGAGCAGAAAGCCTCTAATGTACGCTGGATGCCCATGTAAGATTTAGACAACAGGAGCGTATCATCCGCGAACATTAGGGCCGGTATCTTACGCCCCGCTAGGATTGGGGAATCCAGATTGGCGGCGCACAAGAGATGCTCAATCAACCCATTAATAAAAAGGGAGAAGAGAGTGGGGGCCAGGACACAACCCTGCCTCACACCCTTTTCAACCGGAAATGGCCCTGAAATTTCCCCACATCTCCCAAATCTCACCCTTGCGTAAGTGCCTTCATGCAGACGTTTGAATAGATGGCAAAGGTAAGGGGGAGCACCCATCTCTAATAATAAAACCCATAGTTTTTCCCTTTGGACCATATCAAATGCGGACCGAAGGTCCACAAAAATCAAGTAAAGGTTGCCTGCACCCATACAGACTGTCTTCCAATAAATTAACTGTAGCCTAAACAATTGATCAATGGTAGAAACCTTTGCTCGAAACCCCGCTTGGAGGGAGGTTAGGATTTGATGGTCCTCCATCCAGGTCTGCAGTCTTGTTAAAAGGACTCGGGCAAACAGCTTCTGTAAGACATCGATCAAACTTATGGGGCGATAATTAGCTGGATCCAAAGGGGAAGATTTTTTATGAATGGGTATAATTTCTGCTCCCAACCAGGTATCCGGGATCTCAAGGCCCTGCAGAATGGCATTAAAGTATACCCGAATGTAGGGGGCCCAAATTTTTAATTCGCTTCTATACAGATCACCAGGGATCCTATCGAGCCCCGGAGCTTTCCCTACTGATAGGGTGCTAAGGGCCAACTCTATTTCTGGAAGGGAAAAGGATCGACTCACTGAATCTTCCTGGTCCATTTGATTCATTACAGTGGCATTAGGCTGGATTACCGGGTCAAATCCTCCACTAGGGTTACTGAGAGAATAAAGGGGTTTAAAATGCGCAAGCCAAACCTCCTCACTGAGATTGGGAATAATAGCAGGGCTGCTTGCTGCCGTGCCGGTTCGAACAATGTTCCAAAAAGCCCTCGAATCATGATCTGCTAATGCTTGCTTCATATTTTGCCACCTTAGATCCTCCCACTCAGATTTTGCCTCCTTAATCAGATTTTTGTAAAAGGCCCTCGCAGCTTGGATACTAGACTGTGTACCCTTTTTTACCTCTTTAATCAGGGCAGTCTTGGCCAGCCTGCAAGAACTATTGTACCAATGCTCAGGCCTTGAAACCCTTGGCCTTGGCAAACTAGAACTGTAGAAAAAGCCAACCAGGCCACCGAGGAGTTCCTTATGAATATTCTGGAAGTCTAGGAGATGATTCTGCTGGATATCCCCATTGGGGCTCAAAAGGTGGGAAACCACCTCCAGGGAGCGAGTGACACTGCTATATAATGCTGCAAGCTTTGTCTCATCGGTCACAACCCTTGCCCACCTAATCCGTCTACCTCCTGCAGCTAGCACCAAGTTCTCACTATTTGATGGTGTTAGGCCCTTTGGGAATACGCTGCCACCAATATTATTTACCAGTTCCAATGACAATAAGTTGTGGTCACTATCGACCCTAGGTATAACAGAAAAAGCTGCTAAATAACCCCAAAATTCCACATTCACCAGGATGTAGTCGATAGTCGAACAATTCCCGGGTCTATTAAAGGTGAATGAACCCGGTAAATCAGGAAAAAGTCTACCATTGCAAGCCCTCAAGGAATGCGCGATGGCAAGCTTGTTGATCTCAAGGGCTAGTGGGAGAAGACGTTTGGCAGGATAGATGGTAGGGTCTGGAATGTTATAGTTTTCGTCCTCATCACAGGTAGGAGAGGGAATCCCAAGGAGGGGTTCAAAGTGACAGTTAAAATCCGCACCTATTAATTTATGAGACGCAGGGGGAAGGGAATGTAATATATCATCTAGAGCACCCAGAATTGACAGACCCAGCTGTACCGGATAGGGACGCAGGTAGACATTTAGTACTACCAGCGAATATCCGGCAGGAAAGGTAAGTGACAGACACAAGATATCAGGGGACTTTGAATCTACGGGCTTTACAGAGCAACCTAAGTGGGTTGCAACCCAAACAACTAACCCCCCCGAAGGTCTGCCCCTGGCACCTTGGACCGCAGGAACAGAAAAAGATGCGTAGTGTGGAAATATGAATTTTTATGGTCAATTGTGTCCCCTATCTTGGACCCCAACGGCTCCATGTACATGCTATAAGTACATGTATGTTCCCTCCAGTTCCAGCTATAAAGACGCAAATACATGTGCGTCCAACGTCAACATGCCCTCTTTCAGATCCGCCATGAATGGGTCGAATATTCCATTCCTAAGTATGAAAGGCCACCGACTTTATGTGGTTCACTTTTCACGTTTTACAGTTCGGGCGAGTAGGCCCTGAATTCTGTCATCAAGCCTTTTCCTGCTTCTGTCTCTGAAATGCTCCAGCCTGGACCTGCATCCGTGTCCATGAACTTTGTCTTACTCTCTGCGCGGCTAACGGTGCCTGACGCGGCCTGTTGCCTGCCAAAAACTGTATTCAGCCTTCAAGTTATCTGCTCCGCTCCTCACCCAATGCATTCCTGCCTAGTAGTTTAGGTAAACATCCTTCCAGCTACCGAGCAAAGGGCTCGGCCTTGCTGTCTTTATACAAGTAATTCATAGCCCCTGTTACCATGGAAGATTCCTGCCCCCTCGCATCTCGTGTAGACACATAGACGCTTGTACATGCACTAACAGTCAGTATAGAATAGATTCCGTCCGAGAGACCTTTCCTTTTGGATAAAACAGTTCCTTAAACAAAGATATTAGATATTATTTGGGATTAGGTTGACCTGACCCCCCAGACTTCTGTCTCCACATGTAGAGCTAAATGTCAATTCCCCTTCACCCTCTAGTTGCACGTCAATCACACGTCAAGCGGCTGCGCGCGCATCTCTGCCAAATATTTCTGCTGACACTGCAGGATTCTCTTATGGATCCACCCACTTGTGACATCATTTTAAATGACGTTTCTAGTATACGCCTGTATTTACGCCTATTTTCATTACGTATGTGTATTCTTATCTGTATTATCAGCTGTTACGCCTCCTGCATCTGTCTTAATGCAATGCTTTCCCTATATATATTGTTACTTGTCAATAATGTATTGCTGATCCCTTCCTGAACCTTCGTGGTGATGGAATATGATTGCCTGGTTCGAACTATAATTCCTTTGTAAGGAATAAAGCCCTTTTCAGAACCTCTAATACCACGGATTCTGCCTCTTATTTTGACTGAGTTATTCTTACTAGACTTTACCGCATAAAAAATAGTACAGGTAATTTAAATATTTACCACATAAATTGGCGCCCGAATAGGGACACTTTCTCATCTCACGCGCCGGAGGTGCGTTGCAGGCCCGGTCTCCTGCCACAGCTGGACGGACAAAAACGCGTACCCGCAGGATTTCCTGTATCTCCCTCCGGCCAAGCGGGGGTGACTGAGGCTGCGATCAACACCCAGACGAGGCGGTGAGAAGTGCGAAGTATCCCGACCAGAGCCTAGCTGAGAGAGCAAGATCCGAGGTATACAGAGGCCCACCAGGTTCCGAAGTTCCGAGTCGAGTCGAGTCGAGTCGAGTCCAGTCCGGTCCAGTTCAGTTCAGTTCCGAGGCCTTCCGTTCCGTGCTACCCGGTGAGTACCGTTGCTGGGGAGGCAGTTAGACGTGCACATTAATTTGTGCCGGTCCTGACGGGTTTGGGTACACAGATCCGGTCTGCACTGTTTTAGCAGTGTATCTGTACTGTTTAGCAGTATATCCAGTATGTTCATGTATATATAATTCAATATCATCTAGTATTAGTATTATGTCAGTAACTAGTTTTCTTCTAATTATCATTGTTCGTTAAAAGTTAAATGTTAAATGTTAAATGTTTTACTGTGTTCAAAAATTGTGGTATGAATGAGTGTTCATTATTGTGTTTATTGTATTAATTGTGTTCAAGTCCAGTTCGAGTAAGAACCAAGTAGCAAGGTTTAAAGATGCCGTTCTTTTCAAAATTAAGACAGATCAAAACTAGAAAAGGAGTGCTCGAAGAAGCTGTTCCCATTCCACCTAGGGACACCCCAGGGTACTTTATGTATCATAAACATGGCCTAGATGCCGTATTATATCTTGACCTATGGGTGGACTACACCAAGGATCTAGCAGAAAGTCAGAGGTGGCCCGCAGCTGGGACATGGGATGCAGACTGCATCATGAGAGTAGAAGAAGAATTATGAAAAAAGAAAGCCAGACAGTCACAGAAAGATGCCATTGAGTTATGGCGTAAAGAATCGCATAGGCGCACAGAGAAAGCGCTCAGACTGGAAGAGAAAAGTAGGGAGAACTCAAATAGAGCCCGAGAAAACGTATTAGTTGAGGAAGGTATTCGAGTAAAAACAGAACAAGTAGACAGACAACGAAACACTCTTTTGAATGGTATGTATCCTCTTTTGGCCGAAGGTTTACCTAAGGCCACCCCGGAAATACTGAAAGATTTGCCACCCCCATTACTCTCGACTAAAGCACATCCCAAGACCGCAAAAGATATTTTCCTTTCCTCCTATTTAGACGACGTACCTCCCGAATATGTTAATGACCCACCACACACGCCACCTGTCGATGGTGCTCAGCACCGAGATCATCAGCCCCCAGCTCCGCAACAACAAACTCCTCCGCACAATCCAGTAGGTCCATCTGTTTCCACCGTTTTTCCTGCATCCACAGTTTCTACCTTACATCCCACGAATCCTTTCATGCCTAGCACCTCAGAAGGTGCGACAGCAATTTTTGCCACGCCACCATCACGAAGTAAATCGTCTCTTAGAGATTTAGCAAACCAACGTACACCCCAAATAGCAACGTCCGACATGTTTAAGGAACATCTTGTAGATTGTAGATATGATCCAGTGCCCGGTAAAAATGATAGAATGCTGCTATCATCACTACGTATACGACGAGCTTCACTATATTTAACGACGCTACCAGGAATGATTAAACATTTAGACAATATATATCGCTTTGTCCAAACAGGGCAAGGCCCTGAAAGTATTGATGAAGCCATGGAATACCAGAAAGCGGATATACAGAGACAACTGTTACGTTTCTTCATAAACTGCTTGATCAGAGACAGAGATAGGTCCGAGGTAGACCAGGATGAAATGCAAGTACTTACCCGATGGGGTCAGAATATATCAGAGGGAAAACATGATAAACAGACATGTATAGTAGCCATGTGCCGAAAGATCCGCAAAGAAGTAGAACGAATACATAAAGCCAGATTAGAGGCAGACAAAACTGAATCAGAGGGAGAGGAGGAGGAAGAATCAGAAATGCCCACAGGACAATTAGAAACGATAGCCTATGTAGGTAGGGGAAGACCTTGTAACAATACCAGATACTTCAATGACCCGATACGTCCGATACGTCCAGAATGTAACAGACATTTTCAAGCCCCTATGTTAAATACGAAGTCCCCTGAACACTTATTCCAGGCTGCTGATAAATTACTCCGAGACCGAAGGGGGTATCATATGCTCGATTCTATGGATGAACAAGAATTAGCCAGGTCAGCAGTACAATGGGCTGACAGTTCTGAAAAATACAGTGATGATGCGTTGGCACACACGTTTTTGAATCTTACCCCAGACGAACAGCGTTTAGCTGGTATATACATGATACAACATCTCGGTATATTATATAGAAGCCAACACTCCGATCCCGGTCCCCTGCCTGATATATTGATAGAATTACTCACGAATAAATGGAGAGGTTCAGGTACTGATTTAATTAAAGAAATTCTAGAATATCGACACCAGTACATTGTCTTCATATGCCCAGAACATGTTTCAGTCCCCCCCAAGGAAAGAAAAACGTATCACATAGACAGACAGAATCCCTTACGCGAAGTACACCCAGTCAGAGGTGAGGACAATATTTTTAAACGCGTGTTTGTGTACGCGCCCATAACTAAAATTGAATTATTAGAAATGAAGAAAGTAGTACCTAGCCATGACAAAGACCCAGCAGGTTTCCACCGTGAGATAAAAGACATGTTACTCATGGGAGAGTATACCTACCCTGACATTATGAAAATATTAAAAGTCCTATTACCCGCCGGTATTTACGAGAAACTCAAAGAAAAAGAATGGGAGGTGGGAGACCAAAAGATAGATTGGACAGTATTAGAAAACGAAGAAAAGGCCCGAGCTGCAGGTTCAGGGCTTGGGGAAAGGACTACAGCATTACCAGGATTATTAGTGCAGGTACTACCACGTTTATTAACTACGAAAAAGGAAGACTGGGGTGCAATCTCAGCCTGTAAACAAAAACAAGATGAAGACACTAGTGATTTCTATTCCCGATTTGAAAAATGTTTTGGTATTAATAGTGGCATAAAAGCAAGTAGTGAATCGTATCCACATCTGTTTGTGACAAAATTAGTTGAGAATTCCCTGCCACAAGTTAAGAGTAGAGTATTAAAATTCGAGAGTACTTGGCAAGGTAACACACCGTCACAGATGTTACAAATGTTACAATATCATCACAATAGAATAAGAGAAGAACAAGAACATGAACAAAGACGTATGAAAGACACGAAAATGAAAATGCTTGTTGCCCAGTCAGTTCCAGCTGACGGTCATAAAAAGGGTACGACACAGTCAAATGATACAGTAGGTCCTGTTAGAGGGACATGCAACTATTGTAAACAGCCAGGTCATTATATACATGATTGCGCAGTTCTGAAACATAATATCTCTACGGGTATAACGAAAGAGAGACCACGTCCGCCTAGACAGGATCAGATCCAACAACAAGTACCTCAGAATATACAGCCTATGCCAGCTGTACAACAGACCGCACCACAACCACAACAACAATTACAACAACAGCCACAGCCTATTGCTGCAACACAAAACACGACACAACAGATGTACCAGTATGCACAAAATGACTATCCAGAGTATCAGCGCTACACATGAAATAGCCTGGAGAGGGAAGTTGGCCTACCCCTTATCGAGGTTCCCGTAGATCAAGAGGGTCCTTATGTACAGAGTCAAGTATTAGGGAAGGACCGAAAGTTTTTACTCGATACAGGGGCAAGCAGAACCACTATCCGTCACAGCGAAGTTCCAGGGGTACCCCTCTCAGGCTCACAAAATATTTCCCTTGGTTTTTCAGGAAAGCCTACTATTAACGAAGTATCGCAACCACTTGCATTTACAGTCGGTCCATTAACACGGACTACAGATCTATTGCTTACGAAATCATGTCCAGAAAACTTGTTAGGTATAAAAACATTGAAGGCTCTAGGAGCTGTAATATGTTGTTCTCCGGAAGGAGTGCGACTCTTTTTGCGTGACTTTAAGGGTCACTACGTGTCTAGAGACATGGATCACCGGTTACAGAATCTACCTGCACATTTATGGGCACAAGGCCCCACTGATGTAGGTTGTATGCACATTACACCATATCGAGTCACACTCAAAACAGGAGTGGTACTACCACGAATGCGACAATACAAATTACCGCCAGATGCTGTTGTGGCTTTACTGCAAATCATTGACGAGCTCATTGCACAAGGAGTGGTTGTAGAAACCGACTCCAATGTATGTAATTCCCCGATAATTCCGATTCTTAAACGAACTGATCCAAAAGCACCACCAGTATATCGATTAGTCATTGATCTGCGAGAATTAAATAAATGCATTGTACCACAATACCCCGTGGTCCCAGATATCTCTTCATTATTAACGGCCATAGATTCAGAAGCAACGTTCTTTACTGTAATTGATCTCAAGAACGCTTTCTTTAGCGTCCCAATCGATCCGGAAAGCCAATATTTGTTCGGATTCAGTTTAAATGGACGAAGTTTTAAATTCAC
Source organism: Triturus cristatus (assembly GCF_964204655.1). Classification (NCBI taxonomy): domain Eukaryota; kingdom Metazoa; phylum Chordata; class Amphibia; order Caudata; family Salamandridae; genus Triturus; species Triturus cristatus. The sequence goes on from NC_140592.1 coordinate 1,118,718,802, forward strand.
ACGCGCACCTCAAGGATTCACAGAAAGCCCCAGCATCTATAGCCAAGCACTGAAAAGAGAACTTGACAGTATTCACATGCCAGCTAACACTGCCCTGCTTCAATACGTCGATGATCTGCTGATCACCGCACGAAGCGAACCTGAATGTGAAAAAGCATCACTGACGGTTTTACATTTCTTAGCCGACAAGGGGCACAAAGTGTCCCCTTCGAAACTACAATTCTGTGTCCAGCAAGTTGTGTACCTAGGGCACTTGCTGTCCAAATGGGGGAGACAGCTCACACCTGATCGCATCCAGTTAATTGTAAACATGCCACCACCCAAGACACAAAAGGAGGTACGGGCCTTCATAGGCCTCACTTCGTACTGTAGGCAGTGGATCCCCCAATATGCATTTTTAGCTAAACCACTCATTCAGTTGACAACACAGGAGGCAGCGACATCGACTGTCCTCCCTTGGACTCAGGAACATACACAAGCTTTTGAAAGCTTAAAGAAAGCTTTATGCCAAGCACCTGTTTTAGCAACGCCATGTTACAGCAAACGTTTTACACTTTTTGTTACAGAACGTGAAGGTACTGCTTTGTCAGTGCTCACGCAGGAACAAGCAGGATCACACAAGCCATGTGCTTATTTTTCTAGTACGTTAGATCCCGTAGCTCAGGCTCTTCCTGCGTGCCTGAAATCAGTCGCAGCAACAGCTTTAGCAATCAGACAAAGCGATGCCATAGTGTTAGGACATCAATTGACAGTACAAGTACCACACGCAGTAGAGGTTCTCCTGAACCGGACCCAAACACAACACTTGACTATACCCTCGTCCACTCCTCATGGCCTCTCCCGTATGCCATGCTAGTTGGTGGATAGAAGAAAGACAGTGGTAGGGTTTGAATGGTAGAGTCCAGGGACCTATTAAATCCAGCACAAACATGGGCAACAGTTCTAGGGTCCCTGAAATTGACAGTTATACAGTCCCCATTTATAGTTTTAGGCGATTTCCCCAACCAAGGTATCCGTCTTACCATCAGGATCTCACTAGATAAGTGGGATGGCAAAGGTCTATTCCAATTTAGCCAGCGGATCACTTTACTTTTTAGGGAGCTGAAAGATTCACCTTCCTCCTCTTCTAGTGCCGGTGCTCCTGCCAGTACCACCGTGAAACGGTTAGAGTCGGGTGGGAGGTCCGGATATCGGGGTCTATTTCTACTACACTCTCTGACTAGGGCTGCAGGAACCACCTTACCATCCGCTTTATTCCCGGGAATAACGCACCCATCCACCGAGGAAGCAACAGTCAGCTTAGGGACTTCCTGTGGTACCGGTTTATTTGGCCCAGGGAGTCCTACTTTATTATTGCTAGGCGTACTCAAATCTATAGATGGTATAGTCTTACAGGGTTTCAGGCTTACAGGGACTCCTGGGAAATGGAGTCCCTGATTGCACCGCTCGCAGCCCTGCAGTAGCTCCCAGCCACCCACAGCAGTCTCTGGTAGACCAGCCCCTCCTCCGACCAAGTCCCAAGCAAGGAGCAACGAAGCGGGACCCGCGGAGCGGGCCCGGCGAGGTGTAGCGCCTCAAAAGCGTCACAGGATGCAGCAGCGAAGATCAGATCCACAGCGTCCCGGCAGTTAGGTAAGATTGATGTCACAAGTCAAATATCATATTTCACATTCCAAGAAAATCCAGCACACATTGTCATGGGATCCACTGTGAGCAGTGTGCCAGCAGACCACACCTTGCAGCAGCCCCTCAGGGCATCCATGCACAGGAAAATCATTGGGACAACTTCACCACATCTCCATCTCCTCCAACCCCAGAGAAAAACCACAAACTTAAAACAGGGCACCGCATAGCCTATTGGCCCACCGGGGTACCTGAACACAGGCATAATCCCCAAAAGTTTGAGAACCCGGCATTGTGTGATAGGGCAGGAGAGGCCAGGGACCACCAGCAGGTCAGCCCCCCTTCCCGCTTGCTTGTGAAGGACATCTAACATGGGCTTCAATTGGATCCATAGAGCAAATTATCAAGCCCATTATCGCCGTTTTAGCGGCAGTTTTCTGCAGCTAAAGCGGCGAAAATGTTATCGCCTGTCTTGATAATATGCCTCTATCTTGTGCCTCTGCCGTGCACTGCTTATGACCTAGCATATTACAGCAGTCATGGCATGACGAGCGATGGCTGATCTGGGTCCTGACTAGGTGTGATGAAAGGGACAAAGAGACAGCTCTCCATGGTGTGGTGGCTTAAACAGTCCTGAGGCTTTGTTACACCTCTTGATGATGTCACCGGGTGACCCTCCGTCTCCACTTCCTGTGGCCACCATGGCTTCAGCCCATGGCGTGACTAAGGGCATCTCTCCCCTAGTTGCGGGGGGCGCCAGCTAATTTTTAGCAGACAATGAAACTCTCTTCTTTTTGACTGAGCAGGAAGCCTGGCAGGGGCTTTAATTGTGAGGGATAATAATACTGCAAGAGAAGCTGGGGTCACAGGAAGGATGGCTCATGCAAAGATCTAGGAGAGGCTGAGAAGGGCAGTCTGTCATGTGTGTTAAGAAAGACACTGAACAATGTGCACGACCGATGCCGAGGAGTGGTCGACCCCTAATAGAAGAGAGTTGGATGGAGGCTAGCAACTAGGAGCAGAGCAGAGGAAGAAGCGCACCCCCAGCACTCCACTGGAGACTACCAGTCAGGGAGAAGCTGTGAAAAAACAAACAAATATTGGCAACGGCTCTATTGCTGCCTTAGCCGAGAAGAGGGAGGTAGGCTTTTAATTTTCATGGTTGCATGTCAGCACAATGTCAACAAGTTCATTGAGGACTGGAGCGGACGTGATGGTCTATATCAGCATGTGAATTGCCTGTGTACGTAACATATAGTGGATACACAATAAGAAGACAGCTGGGTGCCGATATGAAATATAGCATGTTCACATGGGATGCGAGGGGCATGACCACACTCATAAAGAGACATAAAATGTATTCTTATTGAAGACGCTGGGCAAATACATATACATACAGGAAACACACATGGATGCTGCAGACCTCCAGAAAGTAGCCAGGTAATTGGTACTCAATGCTAGGCATACACCAACAGGGTGAGGAGGAGAATTTCACCAGGGGCCACATTTTCAATACACTCTAGACGTGTTGATCCTGAGGGCAGATATGCCATAGTGGAAGTGCTGCTGGTTTTACTGGCAGTGTATGCTTCCAGCACTGGTCAGTCTGCATTTTTGGACACACTCACCCCCTTCTCGGTTTCCAATCTGCAGGCACCTTTCAAAAGATTTCAAGACATTGACTGAATTCCCATAATTGATTTACGCAGTTCTCCTCCCCATTGCAGGGAACCCAATGTGTAAGAACAACTAGTGGTTACTCTTCAGTCGATCACTGCACAGCAGAGTAGACCTGTTTTTATGTAATGGAGAGATGGCCAACAGGGTGATTGACACAGATTACTTATGTTGCACATTTTCCATCCATAACCCCATTGAGACAGTAATCGGGATGTGGCGGGATGCATACACAGATTCCTACATGTTGGCTTTGCACCCAAGTACTATTAGATGCACCATTTAGATGTGCCAGTGGTAAAGCTATTGTAGATTACTTAGAAGAGCATGAGGGGGTGGCTAGCAATGGGATAATAGAATAGAATGCATTCAAGGTTGTGCTAATAAGAATCTGTATAAAGACTACTGATGGCAACAATACAATGCTGAAAAAGCATATTCTTGCCACAGAAGAAAATACCTGGGAGGTGGAGATCAGAGTGGTTAAAGATCCAGACATCCCCAAACAAATAAGGGAATTTTGGAACAAGCACAGAGATCTAGTGGACAGATTGGGTAGGGTGAATTATAATGGTTATGTTGCACATCAGCATGCATACATATATAGATCATAAAGACACCTAGCTTAGCTGGTGAAGCCAAACACTGCCAAGACCTCGATAGCACCATTTGGTTCCAGCAGGATATGATTGTCAACACACACACTGGAAATAACAAGATTCATCAAGGAGGTTCGTGAGAACAATTATTTTGAAATACAATATGCAGCCACCAAGGTACGAGAATGTGACTTGGTTGTGCATTTATTTGGCAGTCTTGGGTGTTGCTAAACTTGTCCCATTGCCCTGTCAAATATTAGAGGAACCATTGCCAATAGCTGAGTTGAATGCTGCAATAGACCAATCTGCACACAATAAGACCCAGGTGTGGATGGACTTACAGATGCTTTTTATTCAACATATAGAGATCTGTGCACTCTGAAGCTTCACAAAAAATGGAACTGCTAAACAAATGTGACAGTTATTGGTTTCAATGAGAGAAGGGCTTCAGAGGTCCGTCTCTAACACGTTAGGTACCCCTTGGATGAACCATCCTATTGCTCCTAATCACAATTAAACTTGCCCTACAAAATTTCAGGCAAAATATTGGCAAACACGTTGATGTTAGCAGAAACGCATTCCTCAACCTGTGTCATCTGTTCCAGCTGATGGACAATGCAACATTGGAGGACTCTCTATAGCTGTTGTATTCCTTGATATTGAGAAAGCCTTCAACACCTTGGGCTGTATTTTCGGAATTAGTCAAAATTTCCAGAGACTGCAGTTACTATATACACAACCATTGGCAAGGGTACACACAGGGGAGGTGATGTCAGAACGATGTTTGATAAACAGAGGCACCAGGCAGGGTTGAGCATTATCACTTCTTATTTTTACCATAGATATTAAACCTATGGCATGTCTCATATGTCATATGGGACCTGAATGGGGCAAACAACTGAGTAATAGCATGTCCGGTTCCACTGTGGCACATGTCAAATCAGGCTCTGCCATAAGAATGAAATAGAAGTTCAAATCCTTTAAATATGTAGAAGTGAACATCTATCAGATTGAGGAAGATCTTATCAAGGGAAGAGTCGTGGCAGTGATACGTCAATCCACAAGGTTTTGGACATTGCTTCCGCTTTCCCCAATGTTGAGACGTTGGTCTTCTCCAGGTTACTGTATGTTTCTCTGCACTCCCTGTGAGATTACCAAGGGGATTCTTCAGATAAGTACACAGTGTCCTTTCTGAATTAATATGGGAGTCAGAGAGGAAGAGAGTAGCACTCCACACGCTGCCTGACCCTTTAACAGGTAGGGGTCTTGGGCCTGGAACTATGCACTTTAGCAGCAGCTCAGTTACAATAGGCAGTGAGGTTGCTGAATGATACCCCCAGCCCTGACAGAGAAGGTATTCTGCAAGAATTGCTGGGGAGTGCGTCATTAATGGGTTGATGACTCCTATGATGGGAGACCCCAAGATGAACAAGTTAGCGGAGGTAGCAAAATACTGCTGGCAAATGAAGAACAGTTGAACATCTACTTGAGCAGCAGAAAGAATCAGCACCCTCTTGCGCTGTGTGTAGTGCCTTTTGTGCTGATTTTACAGTTAAAAAGCAGCTCAAGCAGCACCATTTATTGCACTCCACGGCTTGCAGAACTCCCTGGAGTGGGGCAGTGTTTTTTCGGCACTTCGCAAAGTTCCACATAGCCTGTATTAATTCCATGCAGCTCTCTCCCCATTACAGGGGTCCAGATAGTATTTGTACTCCAAATGGGGCATGTTGGCTCCTCACATCAAGCCAGGCCTCACTTTTCAAGGGCCCACTACTATGGGTAGATGTTGGATTTAGCCGCAATATGTCTGCCCTAGAGAAGTAGAAATCCCACTAGACATTATTTATAATTGCACATAAATCAATAGTGTGTCATCCCATTGTGCACTCGGGCAACATTAGCCCACCGCCTATAACTTGTTTTGCAACCTGCACCCCAAGCTGCCCTCCCTAGGGAGAGTAGAAACCCACTGATATCCATACAAATATCAATAGGGATGAACCCAGCCTGTCCAAGTATCATGTTGCTCCCCACCATTCACTCTAAGGGCCAAAGCAGTCTTTCTCCCTATTTTATCTTCCCATGGTAGAAAGAATAGGGGTTTACTCAAATATGCCAAATGAAAGACTGGAGAAAGTACATCTCTGAGTATGGATAGTTGAAAATAAATCAATGGGGTGGAGGGCCATCATATACTGTCATTGGTTGACACCGGCACACTTCTGGGGTTGATACAGTCTTTCTGTCATTATCAAGGTTATATTGAGGGTTTTCTAGCAAGCGTTGTGTCCCATAGAGTCAATGAGGTTGGGAGTGAGGTTGGGAGTGACCTTCTACTGTCTTTGGAATATGCGGCTGAACGCCTGGGAACACACAGTCTTTCTGACCAGCCGGAGTTGGCAAATTGTAATTTTAACCTGGCTTTGTAATACTTTATCACCCAGAATTCCATCATCCTACCATTACACTGCCTAGACTCCATCACCTACCTGTCATCTAAGTATATATTTTACTGCTATACCATCTCTAACTCTGCCTTTTAACCTCTGAATTAATCCTGTATGACCTGTACCTTAGATATACCATGTCATCCTTGAAATCATCTTTCATCCCCTCATACCAACCTTTACACCCTCATACTTTATCCCCATCTCTTTTATGCTCCTTAACTTACCTAAACCCCTCTGATAATTCATATCTCCCCCAAATGCATCACAGGCTCATTTCAACTACTCCTTTCACACCCATAAAAACCTTTTACCTCCTCCTATTTTCTGTTATCCTTCTTATCTTTCCTCAAACCTCACTTACACCCTGCTATCCCTCTTAAAATCCCTATGCCCAGGAAACCTCCCCATACTTCTCAAACTTCCATTTATTCCCTCAAACATCTCACATACCTCTTGTTACACCTTCAAACTCCCTGTTACCCTGTGTAAGTCCCCTTTACCATTTAAAGCTCTTTAAACTTATATTACCACCTTCTTACAAACTAAAACAATCTCTAACCTCTTCTAGTCTCCCCTCATCCCGCAATCTTTCTGTTATCCCCCTATATCCCCCAAAACCCAACTTCCATACAAAGCTCAAACTTTACACCGTCTAGCCCCATCTACCACCACGTCACTCCAAAACACAATTATTTACAATTTGATGCCCATATCCCCTTTTTATCCTACAAACAGCCCTAAAGCTAAACATAATTTAGCCTAACCCTAGCCTTAGCCCAAAATAGAACTCTAACTTAAATCCAAATGTTATCCCCTATTGTACTTACCTAATTCTTGACTGTGTGGATGTAAAGGACAGGGGATATACTTTTCAGGCCATGTAGTAGTATTGGAGATGTTGCGGGGTTGGTGTAGTGGTTCAGCCATGTAATAGTTGCATTGTAATATTGGTGTCTGCCCATGCCAGGGGATTAGAAAGTCAAATGCTCACAAAAGATAGCAGATATAGAATGAATAGTGTTGGAGGCTGGACCTTCCTGGCATTAGGTCCAAACCCTTCCTTTTCAGCTAATTTGACTGGCCCTCGAAGGAGGTCAGATTGTGGGGAAATGCGCTGCACATATTAAAACTATGCCTAGAAAACACAATTAAGGGATGGCATAAGAATTTGGGCCCACGGATGCATGTACCCAGGAAAGCCTACCATTCCCAAACATTTCTGAAAACTTGAGTCCCATGTGAATCTAGGGTGGTTTTGCTTCCATAGATCACATCATGTTTGCTTGTGTAGTATGGCTTGTAAATGTCCTAACTAAAGTGAAAAATCCAATTTTCTCTCAGTTTCAATAGAAGAAGGCTTCCATATTTGGCCTCAGGCTCAGCCAGCACTCAAGGAACTCTACTAACAAAGGATATTTTGGAACATTGAGACTCTGGAAAATATTGGTTGCTGTGGCATGTGAGAGTTCCAGTAAGTTTTCATACCTAGAAAGCCCTGAAATTCTCCAAACTATGCATTTTAAAAAAAGATGTCCATATGCAGCTTCCATGGCAGAATACCAGTCAGTCAAAGCTTTTATTTCGGTAAAATACCATAAAAAGACATAAATAATTATGTACAATAAAACATGATTAAATAGACATTGCATAGAGTATAATCCATCAAAACATTAAAGTTTTTGTAATAAAAAATTACACGGGCAATTAAAAACAAAATTTTTCCACGTAAAAACATATTGTTGGAACTATATCCAAGGCCCAAAGTGTTCTCACTACACCACAAGCTTCTATAATAACAGTAATAACAATACTAGAGGCAAGAGAGTTATGTGACAGATAGCATTTTTTTGGACCTGGTGAACCACATAGAAAGAAGATATTTAGCCATCGCAACACTATCAATTGGGTAGTGTCGTACTTCAGGATGCTAAACACCTCCTGATAGTCCCTGAGACCCCTAGACTTGCAGAGCTGGATGATCCACTTCTTCCCTGCCTTGGTATATAAAGGACAGAAAAGAACAACATGCAGCTCTGTTTCACAGATATCAATACATTCAGGGCACGTGCTTAAGGGGTCAGATGCATTAGACCATCTATATGTAAAGGCCCTCAGTGGTAACGAGCCGTGTCTAAACTGAATGTAAAGTTTCTTTGCCATAGGGGGTTGGATAACATCCAAGAAAACTTCAAACTGGGGACTAGTCTTAATATCCAGAAAGGTGTCAGTAAGCCTTCCCAGAGAAGAATGCAGTAAAATTTCCTTCCGGTACAATTGTAAAGCCTCCCGCAGTGATTTCTTAGTTAATGAGCGGCTTGTCTCTTCCGGTGCGGACCATAGGTCCCCCATCCCTATGAGATAACAAAGGTTCTTTACATATGTTAACCAAGGAATGTTTCCCAATTTCCCCCTTGACAGTATATCGCCGAGATCATGCCTATAACTTGCAAGCTCGGGCGTTGACCAGAGTCGTCTCCAGAACAGGAGAGGGCGATTCAGGGCAATCTCTTCGATAGGAACTAAACCTAGATCCCATCTCAAGGGAATTAAGGGGGTACTCACGGGTAGTTTCAGCAGTCGCCTAATAAAAGAATTCTCAATTGACGATAAGGAAGCAGGAGTAAATTATCCCCAGAGTTCAGCGCCGTAAAGCGCACCCCCTCTTGCTTGGGATTTGTAGATTTCCATGGGGGGGCCCAGAGGTTTAGAAGAAGTGTTATTAAAAACCTTCAGGATACCCCCCACTGATTGCGTTAGCTTCAAATTTGCCTTCGCCATGTGAGACCCCCATTTCATTTTGTCATTAAGGGTCACCCCCAAATAATCAAAAGTAGAAACCCTATCCAGCTCAACATCTCCCATCTTGGGGTGGGGACAGTTGGTTGAATTAGAGCTGAAAACCATAAATTTTGTTTTAGATAGGTTCAGTTCCAGATCCCTTTTTTTACAGAAGGAGCAGAAAGCCTCTAATGTACGCTGGATGCCCATGTAAGATTTAGACAACAGGAGCGTATCATCCGCGAACATTAGGGCCGGTATCTTACGCCCCGCTAGGATTGGGGAATCCAGATTGGCGGCGCACAAGAGATGCTCAATCAACCCATTAATAAAAAGGGAGAAGAGAGTGGGGGCCAGGACACAACCCTGCCTCACACCCTTTTCAACCGGAAATGGCCCTGAAATTTCCCCACATCTCCCAAATCTCACCCTTGCGTAAGTGCCTTCATGCAGACGTTTGAATAGATGGCAAAGGTAAGGGGGAGCACCCATCTCTAATAATAAAACCCATAGTTTTTCCCTTTGGACCATATCAAATGCGGACCGAAGGTCCACAAAAATCAAGTAAAGGTTGCCTGCACCCATACAGACTGTCTTCCAATAAATTAACTGTAGCCTAAACAATTGATCAATGGTAGAAACCTTTGCTCGAAACCCCGCTTGGAGGGAGGTTAGGATTTGATGGTCCTCCATCCAGGTCTGCAGTCTTGTTAAAAGGACTCGGGCAAACAGCTTCTGTAAGACATCGATCAAACTTATGGGGCGATAATTAGCTGGATCCAAAGGGGAAGATTTTTTATGAATGGGTATAATTTCTGCTCCCAACCAGGTATCCGGGATCTCAAGGCCCTGCAGAATGGCATTAAAGTATACCCGAATGTAGGGGGCCCAAATTTTTAATTCGCTTCTATACAGATCACCAGGGATCCTATCGAGCCCCGGAGCTTTCCCTACTGATAGGGTGCTAAGGGCCAACTCTATTTCTGGAAGGGAAAAGGATCGACTCACTGAATCTTCCTGGTCCATTTGATTCATTACAGTGGCATTAGGCTGGATTACCGGGTCAAATCCTCCACTAGGGTTACTGAGAGAATAAAGGGGTTTAAAATGCGCAAGCCAAACCTCCTCACTGAGATTGGGAATAATAGCAGGGCTGCTTGCTGCCGTGCCGGTTCGAACAATGTTCCAAAAAGCCCTCGAATCATGATCTGCTAATGCTTGCTTCATATTTTGCCACCTTAGATCCTCCCACTCAGATTTTGCCTCCTTAATCAGATTTTTGTAAAAGGCCCTCGCAGCTTGGATACTAGACTGTGTACCCTTTTTTACCTCTTTAATCAGGGCAGTCTTGGCCAGCCTGCAAGAACTATTGTACCAATGCTCAGGCCTTGAAACCCTTGGCCTTGGCAAACTAGAACTGTAGAAAAAGCCAACCAGGCCACCGAGGAGTTCCTTATGAATATTCTGGAAGTCTAGGAGATGATTCTGCTGGATATCCCCATTGGGGCTCAAAAGGTGGGAAACCACCTCCAGGGAGCGAGTGACACTGCTATATAATGCTGCAAGCTTTGTCTCATCGGTCACAACCCTTGCCCACCTAATCCGTCTACCTCCTGCAGCTAGCACCAAGTTCTCACTATTTGATGGTGTTAGGCCCTTTGGGAATACGCTGCCACCAATATTATTTACCAGTTCCAATGACAATAAGTTGTGGTCACTATCGACCCTAGGTATAACAGAAAAAGCTGCTAAATAACCCCAAAATTCCACATTCACCAGGATGTAGTCGATAGTCGAACAATTCCCGGGTCTATTAAAGGTGAATGAACCCGGTAAATCAGGAAAAAGTCTACCATTGCAAGCCCTCAAGGAATGCGCGATGGCAAGCTTGTTGATCTCAAGGGCTAGTGGGAGAAGACGTTTGGCAGGATAGATGGTAGGGTCTGGAATGTTATAGTTTTCGTCCTCATCACAGGTAGGAGAGGGAATCCCAAGGAGGGGTTCAAAGTGACAGTTAAAATCCGCACCTATTAATTTATGAGACGCAGGGGGAAGGGAATGTAATATATCATCTAGAGCACCCAGAATTGACAGACCCAGCTGTACCGGATAGGGACGCAGGTAGACATTTAGTACTACCAGCGAATATCCGGCAGGAAAGGTAAGTGACAGACACAAGATATCAGGGGACTTTGAATCTACGGGCTTTACAGAGCAACCTAAGTGGGTTGCAACCCAAACAACTAACCCCCCCGAAGGTCTGCCCCTGGCACCTTGGACCGCAGGAACAGAAAAAGATGCGTAGTGTGGAAATATGAATTTTTATGGTCAATTGTGTCCCCTATCTTGGACCCCAACGGCTCCATGTACATGCTATAAGTACATGTATGTTCCCTCCAGTTCCAGCTATAAAGACGCAAATACATGTGCGTCCAACGTCAACATGCCCTCTTTCAGATCCGCCATGAATGGGTCGAATATTCCATTCCTAAGTATGAAAGGCCACCGACTTTATGTGGTTCACTTTTCACGTTTTACAGTTCGGGCGAGTAGGCCCTGAATTCTGTCATCAAGCCTTTTCCTGCTTCTGTCTCTGAAATGCTCCAGCCTGGACCTGCATCCGTGTCCATGAACTTTGTCTTACTCTCTGCGCGGCTAACGGTGCCTGACGCGGCCTGTTGCCTGCCAAAAACTGTATTCAGCCTTCAAGTTATCTGCTCCGCTCCTCACCCAATGCATTCCTGCCTAGTAGTTTAGGTAAACATCCTTCCAGCTACCGAGCAAAGGGCTCGGCCTTGCTGTCTTTATACAAGTAATTCATAGCCCCTGTTACCATGGAAGATTCCTGCCCCCTCGCATCTCGTGTAGACACATAGACGCTTGTACATGCACTAACAGTCAGTATAGAATAGATTCCGTCCGAGAGACCTTTCCTTTTGGATAAAACAGTTCCTTAAACAAAGATATTAGATATTATTTGGGATTAGGTTGACCTGACCCCCCAGACTTCTGTCTCCACATGTAGAGCTAAATGTCAATTCCCCTTCACCCTCTAGTTGCACGTCAATCACACGTCAAGCGGCTGCGCGCGCATCTCTGCCAAATATTTCTGCTGACACTGCAGGATTCTCTTATGGATCCACCCACTTGTGACATCATTTTAAATGACGTTTCTAGTATACGCCTGTATTTACGCCTATTTTCATTACGTATGTGTATTCTTATCTGTATTATCAGCTGTTACGCCTCCTGCATCTGTCTTAATGCAATGCTTTCCCTATATATATTGTTACTTGTCAATAATGTATTGCTGATCCCTTCCTGAACCTTCGTGGTGATGGAATATGATTGCCTGGTTCGAACTATAATTCCTTTGTAAGGAATAAAGCCCTTTTCAGAACCTCTAATACCACGGATTCTGCCTCTTATTTTGACTGAGTTATTCTTACTAGACTTTACCGCATAAAAAATAGTACAGGTAATTTAAATATTTACCACATAAATTGGCGCCCGAATAGGGACACTTTCTCATCTCACGCGCCGGAGGTGCGTTGCAGGCCCGGTCTCCTGCCACAGCTGGACGGACAAAAACGCGTACCCGCAGGATTTCCTGTATCTCCCTCCGGCCAAGCGGGGGTGACTGAGGCTGCGATCAACACCCAGACGAGGCGGTGAGAAGTGCGAAGTATCCCGACCAGAGCCTAGCTGAGAGAGCAAGATCCGAGGTATACAGAGGCCCACCAGGTTCCGAAGTTCCGAGTCGAGTCGAGTCGAGTCGAGTCCAGTCCGGTCCAGTTCAGTTCAGTTCCGAGGCCTTCCGTTCCGTGCTACCCGGTGAGTACCGTTGCTGGGGAGGCAGTTAGACGTGCACATTAATTTGTGCCGGTCCTGACGGGTTTGGGTACACAGATCCGGTCTGCACTGTTTTAGCAGTGTATCTGTACTGTTTAGCAGTATATCCAGTATGTTCATGTATATATAATTCAATATCATCTAGTATTAGTATTATGTCAGTAACTAGTTTTCTTCTAATTATCATTGTTCGTTAAAAGTTAAATGTTAAATGTTAAATGTTTTACTGTGTTCAAAAATTGTGGTATGAATGAGTGTTCATTATTGTGTTTATTGTATTAATTGTGTTCAAGTCCAGTTCGAGTAAGAACCAAGTAGCAAGGTTTAAAGATGCCGTTCTTTTCAAAATTAAGACAGATCAAAACTAGAAAAGGAGTGCTCGAAGAAGCTGTTCCCATTCCACCTAGGGACACCCCAGGGTACTTTATGTATCATAAACATGGCCTAGATGCCGTATTATATCTTGACCTATGGGTGGACTACACCAAGGATCTAGCAGAAAGTCAGAGGTGGCCCGCAGCTGGGACATGGGATGCAGACTGCATCATGAGAGTAGAAGAAGAATTATGAAAAAAGAAAGCCAGACAGTCACAGAAAGATGCCATTGAGTTATGGCGTAAAGAATCGCATAGGCGCACAGAGAAAGCGCTCAGACTGGAAGAGAAAAGTAGGGAGAACTCAAATAGAGCCCGAGAAAACGTATTAGTTGAGGAAGGTATTCGAGTAAAAACAGAACAAGTAGACAGACAACGAAACACTCTTTTGAATGGTATGTATCCTCTTTTGGCCGAAGGTTTACCTAAGGCCACCCCGGAAATACTGAAAGATTTGCCACCCCCATTACTCTCGACTAAAGCACATCCCAAGACCGCAAAAGATATTTTCCTTTCCTCCTATTTAGACGACGTACCTCCCGAATATGTTAATGACCCACCACACACGCCACCTGTCGATGGTGCTCAGCACCGAGATCATCAGCCCCCAGCTCCGCAACAACAAACTCCTCCGCACAATCCAGTAGGTCCATCTGTTTCCACCGTTTTTCCTGCATCCACAGTTTCTACCTTACATCCCACGAATCCTTTCATGCCTAGCACCTCAGAAGGTGCGACAGCAATTTTTGCCACGCCACCATCACGAAGTAAATCGTCTCTTAGAGATTTAGCAAACCAACGTACACCCCAAATAGCAACGTCCGACATGTTTAAGGAACATCTTGTAGATTGTAGATATGATCCAGTGCCCGGTAAAAATGATAGAATGCTGCTATCATCACTACGTATACGACGAGCTTCACTATATTTAACGACGCTACCAGGAATGATTAAACATTTAGACAATATATATCGCTTTGTCCAAACAGGGCAAGGCCCTGAAAGTATTGATGAAGCCATGGAATACCAGAAAGCGGATATACAGAGACAACTGTTACGTTTCTTCATAAACTGCTTGATCAGAGACAGAGATAGGTCCGAGGTAGACCAGGATGAAATGCAAGTACTTACCCGATGGGGTCAGAATATATCAGAGGGAAAACATGATAAACAGACATGTATAGTAGCCATGTGCCGAAAGATCCGCAAAGAAGTAGAACGAATACATAAAGCCAGATTAGAGGCAGACAAAACTGAATCAGAGGGAGAGGAGGAGGAAGAATCAGAAATGCCCACAGGACAATTAGAAACGATAGCCTGTGTAGGTAGGGGAAGACCTTGTAACAATACCAGATACTTCAATGACCCGATACGTCCGATACGTCCAGAATGTAACAGACATTTTCAAGCCCCTATGTTAAATACGAAGTCCCCTGAACACTTATTCCAGGCTGCTGATAAATTACTCCGAGACCGAAGGGGGTATCATATGCTCGATTCTATGGATGAACAAGAATTAGCCAGGTCAGCAGTACAATGGGCTGACAGTTCTGAAAAATACAGTGATGATGCGTTGGCACACACGTTTTTGAATCTTACCCCAGACGAACAGCGTTTAGCTGGTATATACATGATACAACATCTCGGTATATTATATAGAAGCCAACACTCCGATCCCGGTCCCCTGCCTGATATATTGATAGAATTACTCACGAATAAATGGAGAGGTTCAGGTACTGATTTAATTAAAGAAATTCTAGAATATCGACACCAGTACATTGTCTTCATATGCCCAGAACATGTTTCAGTCCCCCCCAAGGAAAGAAAAACGTATCACATAGACAGACAGAATCCCTTACGCGAAGTACACCCAGTCAGAGGTGAGGACAATATTTTTAAACGCGTGTTTGTGTACGCGCCCATAACTAAAATTGAATTATTAGAAATGAAGAAAGTAGTACCTAGCCATGACAAAGACCCAGCAGGTTTCCACCGTGAGATAAAAGACATGTTACTCATGGGAGAGTATACCTACCCTGACATTATGAAAATATTAAAAGTCCTATTACCCGCCGGTATTTACGAGAAACTCAAAGAAAAAGAATGGGAGGTGGGAGACCAAAAGATAGATTGGACAGTATTAGAAAACGAAGAAAAGGCCCGAGCTGCAGGTTCAGGGCTTGGGGAAAGGACTACAGCATTACCAGGATTATTAGTGCAGGTACTACCACGTTTATTAACTACGAAAAAGGAAGACTGGGGTGCAATCTCAGCCTGTAAACAAAAACAAGATGAAGACACTAGTGATTTCTATTCCCGATTTGAAAAATGTTTTGGTATTAATAGTGGCATAAAAGCAAGTAGTGAATCGTATCCACATCTGTTTGTGACAAAATTAGTTGAGAATTCCCTGCCACAAGTTAAGAGTAGAGTATTAAAATTCGAGAGTACTTGGCAAGGTAACACACCGTCACAGATGTTACAAATGTTACAATATCATCACAATAGAATAAGAGAAGAACAAGAACATGAACAAAGACGTATGAAAGACACGAAAATGAAAATGCTTGTTGCCCAGTCAGTTCCAGCTGACGGTCATAAAAAGGGTACGACACAGTCAAATGATACAGTAGGTCCTGTTAGAGGGACATGCAACTATTGTAAACAGCCAGGTCATTATATACATGATTGCGCAGTTCTGAAACATAATATCTCTACGGGTATAACGAAAGAGAGACCACGTCCGCCTAGACAGGATCAGATCCAACAACAAGTACCTCAGAATATACAGCCTATGCCAGCTGTACAACAGACCGCACCACAACCACAACAACAATTACAACAACAGCCACAGCCTATTGCTGCAACACAAAACACGACACAACAGATGTACCAGTATGCACAAAATGACTATCCAGAGTATCAGCGCTACACATGAAATAGCCTGGAGAGGGAAGTTGGCCTACCCCTTATCGAGGTTCCCGTAGATCAAGAGGGTCCTTATGTACAGAGTCAAGTATTAGGGAAGGACCGAAAGTTTTTACTCGATACAGGGGCAAGCAGAACCACTATCCGTCACAGCGAAGTTCCAGGGGTACCCCTCTCAGGCTCACAAAATATTTCCCTTGGTTTTTCAGGAAAGCCTACTATTAACGAAGTATCGCAACCACTTGCATTTACAGTCGGTCCATTAACACGGACTACAGATCTATTGCTTACGAAATCATGTCCAGAAAACTTGTTAGGTATAAAAACATTGAAGGCTCTAGGAGCTGTAATATGTTGTTCTCCGGAAGGAGTGCGACTCTTTTTGCGTGACTTTAAGGGTCACTACGTGTCTAGAGACATGGATCACCGGTTACAGAATCTACCTGCACATTTATGGGCACAAGGCCCCACTGATGTAGGTTGTATGCACATTACACCATATCGAGTCACACTCAAAACAGGAGTGGTACTACCACGAATGCGACAATACAAATTACCGCCAGATGCTGTTGTGGCTTTACTGCAAATCATTGACGAGCTCATTGCACAAGGAGTGGTTGTAGAAACCGACTCCAATGTATGTAATTCCCCGATAATTCCGATTCTTAAACGAACTGATCCAAAAGCACCACCAGTATATCGATTAGTCATTGATCTGCGAGAATTAAATAAATGCATTGTACCACAATACCCCGTGGTCCCAGATATCTCTTCATTATTAACGGCCATAGATTCAGAAGCAACGTTCTTTACTGTAATTGATCTCAAGAACGCTTTCTTTAGCGTCCCAATCGATCCGGAAAGCCAATATTTGTTCGGATTCAGTTTAAATGGACGAAGTTTTAAATTCACACGCGCACCTCAAGGATTCACAGAAAGCCCCAGCATCTATAGCCAAGCACTGAAAAGAGAACTTGACAGTATTCACATGCCAGCTAACACTGCCCTGCTTCAATACGTCGATGATCTGCTGATCACCGCACGAAGCGAACCTGAATGTGAAAAAGCATCACTGACGGTTTTACATTTCTTAGCCGACAAGGGGCACAAAGTGTCCCCTTCGAAACTACAATTCTGTGTCCAGCAAGTTGTGTACCTAGGGCACTTGCTGTCCAAATGGGGGAGACAGCTCACACCTGATCGCATCCAGTTAATTGTAAACATGCCACCACCCAAGACACAAAAGGAGGTACGGGCCTTCATAGGCCTCACTTCGTACTGTAGGCAGTGGATCCCCCAATATGCATTTTTAGCTAAACCACTCATTCAGTTGACAACACAGGAGGCAGCGACATCGACTGTCCTCCCTTGGACTCAGGAACATACACAAGCTTTTGAAAGCTTAAAGAAAGCTTTATGCCAAGCACCTGTTTTAGCAACGCCATGTTACAGCAAACGTTTTACACTTTTTGTTACAGAACGTGAAGGTACTGCTTTGTCAGTGCTCACGCAGGAACAAGCAGGATCACACAAGCCATGTGCTTATTTTTCTAGTACGTTAGATCCCGTAGCTCAGGCTCTTCCTGCGTGCCTGAAATCAGTCGCAGCAACAGCTTTAGCAATCAGACAAAGCGATGCCATAGTGTTAGGACATCAATTGACAGTACAAGTACCACACGCAGTAGAGGTTCTCCTGAACCGGACCCAAACACAACACTTGACTATACCCTCGTCCACTCCTCATGGCCTCTCCCGTATGCCATGCTAGTTGGTGGATAGAAGAAAGACAGTGGTAGGGTTTGAATGGTAGAGTCCAGGGACCTATTAAATCCAGCACAAACATGGGCAACAGTTCTAGGGTCCCTGAAATTGACAGTTATACAGTCCCCATTTATAGTTTTAGGCGATTTCCCCAACCAAGGTATCCGTCTTACCATCAGGATCTCACTAGATAAGTGGGATGGCAAAGGTCTATTCCAATTTAGCCAGCGGATCACTTTACTTTTTAGGGAGCTGAAAGATTCACCTTCCTCCTCTTCTAGTGCCGGTGCTCCTGCCAGTACCACCGTGAAACGGTTAGAGTCGGGTGGGAGGTCCGGATATCGGGGTCTATTTCTACTACACTCTCTGACTAGGGCTGCAGGAACCACCTTACCATCCGCTTTATTCCCGGGAATAACGCACCCATCCACCGAGGAAGCAACAGTCAGCTTAGGGACTTCCTGTGGTACCGGTTTATTTGGCCCAGGGAGTCCTACTTTATTATTGCTAGGCGTACTCAAATCTATAGATGGTATAGTCTTACAGGGTTTCAGGCTTACAGGGACTCCTGGGAAATGGAGTCCCTGATTGCACCGCTCGCAGCCCTGCAGTAGCTCCCAGCCACCCACAGCAGTCTCTGGTAGACCAGCCCCTCCTCCGACCAAGTCCCAAGCAAGGAGCAACGAAGCGGGACCCGCGGAGCGGGCCCGGCGAGGTGTAGCGCCTCAAAAGCGTCACAGGATGCAGCAGCGAAGATCAGATCCACAGCGTCCCGGCAGTTAGGTAAGATTGATGTCACAAGTCAAATATCATATTTCACATTCCAAGAAAATCCAGCACACATTGTCATGGGATCCACTGTGAGCAGTGTGCCAGCAGACCACACCTTGCAGCAGCCCCTCAGGGCATCCATGCACAGGAAAATCATTGGGACAACTTCACCACATCTCCATCTCCTCCAACCCCAGAGAAAAACCACAAACTTAAAACAGGGCACCGCATAGCCTATTGGCCCACCGGGGTACCTGAACACAGGCATAATCCCCAAAAGTTTGAGAACCCGGCATTGTGTGATAGGGCAGGAGAGGCCAGGGACCACCAGCAGGTCAGCCCCCCTTCCCGCTTGCTTGTGAAGGACATCTAACATGGGCTTCAATTGGATCCATAGAGCAAATTATCAAGCCCATTATCGCCGTTTTAGCGGCAGTTTTCTGCAGCTAAAGCGGCGAAAATGTTATCGCCTGTCTTGATAATATGCCTCTATCTTGTGCCTCTGCCGTGCACTGCTTATGACCTAGCATATTACAGCAGTCATGGCATGACGAGCGATGGCTGATCTGGGTCCTGACTAGGTGTGATGAAAGGGACAAAGAGACAGCTCTCCATGGTGTGGTGGCTTAAACAGTCCTGAGGCTTTGTTACACCTCTTGATGATGTCACCGGGTGACCCTCCGTCTCCACTTCCTGTGGCCACCATGGCTTCAGCCCATGGCGTGACTAAGGGCATCTCTCCCCTAGTTGCGGGGGGCGCCAGCTAATTTTTAGCAGACAATGAAACTCTCTTCTTTTTGACTGAGCAGGAAGCCTGGCAGGGGCTTTAATTGTGAGGGATAATAATACTGCAAGAGAAGCTGGGGTCACAGGAAGGATGGCTCATGCAAAGATCTAGGAGAGGCTGAGAAGGGCAGTCTGTCATGTGTGTTAAGAAAGACACTGAACAATGTGCACGACCGATGCCGAGGAGTGGTCGACCCCTAATAGAAGAGAGTTGGATGGAGGCTAGCAACTAGGAGCAGAGCAGAGGAAGAAGCGCACCCCCAGCACTCCACTGGAGACTACCAGTCAGGGAGAAGCTGTGAAAAAACAAACAAATATTGGCAACGGCTCTATTGCTGCCTTAGCCGAGAAGAGGGAGGTAGGCTTTTAATTTTCATGGTTGCATGTCAGCACAATGTCAACAAGTTCATTGAGGACTGGAGCGGACGTGATGGTCTATATCAGCATGTGAATTGCCTGTGTACGTAACATATAGTGGATACACAATAAGAAGACAGCTGGGTGCCGATATGAAATATAGCATGTTCACATGGGATGCGAGGGGCATGACCACACTCATAAAGAGACATAAAATGTATTCTTATTGAAGACGCTGGGCAAATACATATACATACAGGAAACACACATGGATGCTGCAGACCTCCAGAAAGTAGCCAGGTAATTGGTACTCAATGCTAGGCATACACCAACAGGGTGAGGAGGAGAATTTCACCAGGGGCCACATTTTCAATACACTCTAGACGTGTTGATCCTGAGGGCAGATATGCCATAGTGGAAGTGCTGCTGGTTTTACTGGCAGTGTATGCTTCCAGCACTGGTCAGTCTGCATTTTTGGACACACTCACCCCCTTCTCGGTTTCCAATCTGCAGGCACCTTTCAAAAGATTTCAAGACATTGACTGAATTCCCATAATTGATTTACGCAGTTCTCCTCCCCATTGCAGGGAACCCAATGTGTAAGAACAACTAGTGGTTACTCTTCAGTCGATCACTGCACAGCAGAGTAGACCTGTTTTTATGTAATGGAGAGATGGCCAACAGGGTGATTGACACAGATTACTTATGTTGCACATTTTCCATCCATAACCCCATTGAGACAGTAATCGGGATGTGGCGGGATGCATACACAGATTCCTACATGTTGGCTTTGCACCCAAGTACTATTAGATGCACCATTTAGATGTGCCAGTGGTAAAGCTATTGTAGATTACTTAGAAGAGCATGAGGGGGTGGCTAGCAATGGGATAATAGAATAGAATGCATTCAAGGTTGTGCTAATAAGAATCTGTATAAAGACTACTGATGGCAACAATACAATGCTGAAAAAGCATATTCTTGCCACAGAAGAAAATACCTGGGAGGTGGAGATCAGAGTGGTTAAAGATCCAGACATCCCCAAACAAATAAGGGAATTTTGGAACAAGCACAGAGATCTAGTGGACAGATTGGGTAGGGTGAATTATAATGGTTATGTTGCACATCAGCATGCATACATATATAGATCATAAAGACACCTAGCTTAGCTGGTGAAGCCAAACACTGCCAAGACCTCGATAGCACCATTTGGTTCCAGCAGGATATGATTGTCAACACACACACTGGAAATAACAAGATTCATCAAGGAGGTTCGTGAGAACAATTATTTTGAAATACAATATGCAGCCACCAAGGTACGAGAATGTGACTTGGTTGTGCATTTATTTGGCAGTCTTGGGTGTTGCTAAACTTGTCCCATTGCCCTGTCAAATATTAGAGGAACCATTGCCAATAGCTGAGTTGAATGCTGCAATAGACCAATCTGCACACAATAAGACCCAGGTGTGGATGGACTTACAGATGCTTTTTATTCAACATATAGAGATCTGTGCACTCTGAAGCTTCACAAAAAATGGAACTGCTAAACAAATGTGACAGTTATTGGTTTCAATGAGAGAAGGGCTTCAGAGGTCCGTCTCTAACACGTTAGGTACCCCTTGGATGAACCATCCTATTGCTCCTAATCACAATTAAACTTGCCCTACAAAATTTCAGGCAAAATATTGGCAAACACGTTGATGTTAGCAGAAACGCATTCCTCAACCTGTGTCATCTGTTCCAGCTGATGGACAATGCAACATTGGAGGACTCTCTATAGCTGTTGTATTCCTTGATATTGAGAAAGCCTTCAACACCTTGGGCTGTATTTTCGGAATTAGTCAAAATTTCCAGAGACTGCAGTTACTATATACACAACCATTGGCAAGGGTACACACAGGGGAGGTGATGTCAGAACGATGTTTGATAAACAGAGGCACCAGGCAGGGTTGAGCATTATCACTTCTTATTTTTACCATAGATATTAAACCTATGGCATGTCTCATATGTCATATGGGACCTGAATGGGGCAAACAACTGAGTAATAGCATGTCCGGTTCCACTGTGGCACATGTCAAATCAGGCTCTGCCATAAGAATGAAATAGAAGTTCAAATCCTTTAAATATGTAGAAGTGAACATCTATCAGATTGAGGAAGATCTTATCAAGGGAAGAGTCGTGGCAGTGATACGTCAATCCACAAGGTTTTGGACATTGCTTCCGCTTTCCCCAATGTTGAGACGTTGGTCTTCTCCAGGTTACTGTATGTTTCTCTGCACTCCCTGTGAGATTACCAAGGGGATTCTTCAGATAAGTACACAGTGTCCTTTCTGAATTAATATGGGAGTCAGAGAGGAAGAGAGTAGCACTCCACACGCTGCCTGACCCTTTAACAGGTAGGGGTCTTGGGCCTGGAACTATGCACTTTAGCAGCAGCTCAGTTACAATAGGCAGTGAGGTTGCTGAATGATACCCCCAGCCCTGACAGAGAAGGTATTCTGCAAGAATTGCTGGGGAGTGCGTCATTAATGGGTTGATGACTCCTATGATGGGAGACCCCAAGATGAACAAGTTAGCGGAGGTAGCAAAATACTGCTGGCAAATGAAGAACAGTTGAACATCTACTTGAGCAGCAGAAAGAATCAGCACCCTCTTGCGCTGTGTGTAGTGCCTTTTGTGCTGATTTTACAGTTAAAAAGCAGCTCAAGCAGCACCATTTATTGCACTCCACGGCTTGCAGAACTCCCTGGAGTGGGGCAGTGTTTTTTCGGCACTTCGCAAAGTTCCACATAGCCTGTATTAATTCCATGCAGCTCTCTCCCCATTACAGGGGTCCAGATAGTATTTGTACTCCAAATGGGGCATGTTGGCTCCTCACATCAAGCCAGGCCTCACTTTTCAAGGGCCCACTACTATGGGTAGATGTTGGATTTAGCCGCAATATGTCTGCCCTAGAGAAGTAGAAATCCCACTAGACATTATTTATAATTGCACATAAATCAATAGTGTGTCATCCCATTGTGCACTCGGGCAACATTAGCCCACCGCCTATAACTTGTTTTGCAACCTGCACCCCAAGCTGCCCTCCCTAGGGAGAGTAGAAACCCACTGATATCCATACAAATATCAATAGGGATGAACCCAGCCTGTCCAAGTATCATGTTGCTCCCCACCATTCACTCTAAGGGCCAAAGCAGTCTTTCTCCCTATTTTATCTTCCCATGGTAGAAAGAATAGGGGTTTACTCAAATATGCCAAATGAAAGACTGGAGAAAGTACATCTCTGAGTATGGATAGTTGAAAATAAATCAATGGGGTGGAGGGCCATCATATACTGTCATTGGTTGACACCGGCACACTTCTGGGGTTGATACAGTCTTTCTGTCATTATCAAGGTTATATTGAGGGTTTTCTAGCAAGCGTTGTGTCCCATAGAGTCAATGAGGTTGGGAGTGAGGTTGGGAGTGACCTTCTACTGTCTTTGGAATATGCGGCTGAACGCCTGGGAACACACAGTCTTTCTGACCAGCCGGAGTTGGCAAATTGTAATTTTAACCTGGCTTTGTAATACTTTATCACCCAGAATTCCATCATCCTACCATTACACTGCCTAGACTCCATCACCTACCTGTCATCTAAGTATATATTTTACTGCTATACCATCTCTAACTCTGCCTTTTAACCTCTGAATTAATCCTGTATGACCTGTACCTTAGATATACCATGTCATCCTTGAAATCATCTTTCATCCCCTCATACCAACCTTTACACCCTCATACTTTATCCCCATCTCTTTTATGCTCCTTAACTTACCTAAACCCCTCTGATAATTCATATCTCCCCCAAATGCATCACAGGCTCATTTCAACTACTCCTTTCACACCCATAAAAACCTTTTACCTCCTCCTATTTTCTGTTATCCTTCTTATCTTTCCTCAAACCTCACTTACACCCTGCTATCCCTCTTAAAATCCCTATGCCCAGGAAACCTCCCCATACTTCTCAAACTTCCATTTATTCCCTCAAACATCTCACATACCTCTTGTTACACCTTCAAACTCCCTGCTACCCTGTGTAAGTCCCCTTTACCATTTAAAGCTCTTTAAACTTATATTACCACCTTCTTACAAACTAAAACAATCTCTAACCTCTTCTAGTCTCCCCTCATCCCGCAATCTTTCTGTTATCCCCCTATATCCCCCAAAACCCAACTTCCATACAAAGCTCAAACTTTACACCGTCTAGCCCCATCTACCACCACGTCACTCCAAAACACAATTATTTACAATTTGATGCCCATATCCCCTTTTTATCCTACAAACAGCCCTAAAGCTAAACATAATTTAGCCTAACCCTAGCCTTAGCCCAAAATAGAACTCTAACTTAAATCCAAATGTTATCCCCTATTGTACTTACCTAATTCTTGACTGTGTGGATGTAAAGGACAGGGGATATACTTTTCAGGCCATGTAGTAGTATTGGAGATGTTGCGGGGTTGGTGTAGTGGTTCAGCCATGTAATAGTTGCATTGTAATATTGGTGTCTGCCCATGCCAGGGGATTAGAAAGTCAAATGCTCACAAAAGATAGCAGATATAGAATGAATAGTGTTGGAGGCTGGACCTTCCTGGCATTAGGTCCAAACCCTTCCTTTTCAGCTAATTTGACTGGCCCTCGAAGGAGGTCAGATTGTGGGGAAATGCGCTGCACATATTAAAACTATGCCTAGAAAACACAATTAAGGGATGGCATAAGAATTTGGGCCCACGGATGCATGTACCCAGGAAAGCCTACCATTCCCAAACATTTCTGAAAACTTGAGTCCCATGTGAATCTAGGGTGGTTTTGCTTCCATAGAACACATCATGTTTGCTTGTGTAGTATGGCTTGTAAATGTCCTAACTAAAGTGAAAAATCCAATTTTCTCTCAGTTTCAATAGAAGAAGGCTTCCATATTTGGCCTCAGGCTCAGCCAGCACTCAAGGAACTCTACTAACAAAGGATATTTTGGAACATTGAGACTCTGGAAAATATTGGTTGCTGTGGCATGTGAGAGTTCCAGTAAGTTTTCATACCTAGAAAGCCCTGAAATTCTCCAAACTATGCATTTTAAAAAAAGATGTCCATATGCAGCTTCCATGGCAGAATACCAGTCAGTCAAAGCTTTTATTTCGGTAAAATACCATAAAAAGACATAAATAATTATGTACAATAAAACATGATTAAATAGACATTGCATAGAGTATAATCCATCAAAACATTAAAGTTTTTGTAATAAAAAATTACACGGGCAATTAAAAACAAAATTTTTCCACGTAAAAACATATTGTTGGAACTATATCCAAGGCCCAAAGTGTTCTCACTACACCACAAGCTTCTATAATAACAGTAATAACAATACTAGAGGCAAGAGAGTTATGTGACAGATAGCATTTTTTTGGACCTGGTGAACCACATAGAAAGAAGATATTTAGCCATCGCAACACTATCAATTGGGTAGTGTCGTACTTCAGGATGCTAAACACCTCCTGATAGTCCCTGAGACCCCTAGACTTGCAGAGCTGGATGATCCACTTCTTCCCTGCCTTGGTATATAAAGGACAGAAAAGAACAACATGCAGCTCTGTTTCACAGATATCAATACATTCAGGGCACGTGCTTAAGGGGTCAGATGCATTAGACCATCTATATGTAAAGGCCCTCAGTGGTAACGAGCCGTGTCTAAACTGAATGTAAAGTTTCTTTGCCATAGGGGGTTGGATAACATCCAAGAAAACTTCAAACTGGGGACTAGTCTTAATATCCAGAAAGGTGTCAGTAAGCCTTCCCAGAGAAGAATGCAGTAAAATTTCCTTCCGGTACAATTGTAAAGCCTCCCGCAGTGATTTCTTAGTTAATGAGCGGCTTGTCTCTTCCGGTGCGGACCATAGGTCCCCCATCCCTATGAGATAACAAAGGTTCTTTACATATGTTAACCAAGGAATGTTTCCCAATTTCCCCCTTGACAGTATATCGCCGAGATCATGCCTATAACTTGCAAGCTCGGGCGTTGACCAGAGTCGTCTCCAGAACAGGAGAGGGCGATTCAGGGCAATCTCTTCGATAGGAACTAAACCTAGATCCCATCTCAAGGGAATTAAGGGGGTACTCACGGGTAGTTTCAGCAGTCGCCTAATAAAAGAATTCTCAATTGACGATAAGGAAGCAGGAGTAAATTATCCCCAGAGTTCAGCGCCGTAAAGCGCACCCCCTCTTGCTTGGGATTTGTAGATTTCCATGGGGGGGCCCAGAGGTTTAGAAGAAGTGTTATTAAAAACCTTCAGGATACCCCCCACTGATTGCGTTAGCTTCAAATTTGCCTTCGCCATGTGAGACCCCCATTTCATTTTGTCATTAAGGGTCACCCCCAAATAATCAAAAGTAGAAACCCTATCCAGCTCAACATCTCCCATCTTGGGGTGGGGACAGTTGGTTGAATTAGAGCTGAAAACCATAAATTTTGTTTTAGATAGGTTCAGTTCCAGATCCCTTTTTTTACAGAAGGAGCAGAAAGCCTCTAATGTACGCTGGATGCCCATGTAAGATTTAGACAACAGGAGCGTATCATCCGCGAACATTAGGGCCGGTATCTTACGCCCCGCTAGGATTGGGGAATCCAGATTGGCGGCGCACAAGAGATGCTCAATCAACCCATTAATAAAAAGGGAGAAGAGAGTGGGGGCCAGGACACAACCCTGCCTCACACCCTTTTCAACCGGAAATGGCCCTGAAATTTCCCCACATCTCCCAAATCTCACCCTTGCGTAAGTGCCTTCATGCAGACGTTTGAATAGATGGCAAAGGTAAGGGGGAGCACCCATCTCTAATAATAAAACCCATAGTTTTTCCCTTTGGACCATATCAAATGCGGACCGAAGGTCCACAAAAATCAAGTAAAGGTTGCCTGCACCCATACAGACTGTCTTCCAATAAATTAACTGTAGCCTAAACAATTGATCAATGGTAGAAACCTTTGCTCGAAACCCCGCTTGGAGGGAGGTTAGGATTTGATGGTCCTCCATCCAGGTCTGCAGTCTTGTTAAAAGGACTCGGGCAAACAGCTTCTGTAAGACATCGATCAAACTTATGGGGCGATAATTAGCTGGATCCAAAGGGGAAGATTTTTTATGAATGGGTATAATTTCTGCTCCCAACCAGGTATCCGGGATCTCAAGGCCCTGCAGAATGGCATTAAAGTATACCCGAATGTAGGGGGCCCAAATTTTTAATTCGCTTCTATACAGATCACCAGGGATCCTATCGAGCCCCGGAGCTTTCCCTACTGATAGGGTGCTAAGGGCCAACTCTATTTCTGGAAGGGAAAAGGATCGACTCACTGAATCTTCCTGGTCCATTTGATTCATTACAGTGGCATTAGGCTGGATTACCGGGTCAAATCCTCCACTAGGGTTACTGAGAGAATAAAGGGGTTTAAAATGCGCAAGCCAAACCTCCTCACTGAGATTGGGAATAATAGCAGGGCTGCTTGCTGCCGTGCCGGTTCGAACAATGTTCCAAAAAGCCCTCGAATCATGATCTGCTAATGCTTGCTTCATATTTTGCCACCTTAGATCCTCCCACTCAGATTTTGCCTCCTTAATCAGATTTTTGTAAAAGGCCCTCGCAGCTTGGATACTAGACTGTGTACCCTTTTTTACCTCTTTAATCAGGGCAGTCTTGGCCAGCCTGCAAGAACTATTGTACCAATGCTCAGGCCTTGAAACCCTTGGCCTTGGCAAACTAGAACTGTAGAAAAAGCCAACCAGGCCACCGAGGAGTTCCTTATGAATATTCTGGAAGTCTAGGAGATGATTCTGCTGGATATCCCCATTGGGGCTCAAAAGGTGGGAAACCACCTCCAGGGAGCGAGTGACACTGCTATATAATGCTGCAAGCTTTGTCTCATCGGTCACAACCCTTGCCCACCTAATCCGTCTACCTCCTGCAGCTAGCACCAAGTTCTCACTATTTGATGGTGTTAGGCCCTTTGGGAATACGCTGCCACCAATATTATTTACCAGTTCCAATGACAATAAGTTGTGGTCACTATCGACCCTAGGTATAACAGAAAAAGCTGCTAAATAACCCCAAAATTCCACATTCACCAGGATGTAGTCGATAGTCGAACAATTCCCGGGTCTATTAAAGGTGAATGAACCCGGTAAATCAGGAAAAAGTCTACCATTGCAAGCCCTCAAGGAATGCGCGATGGCAAGCTTGTTGATCTCAAGGGCTAGTGGGAGAAGACGTTTGGCAGGATAGATGGTAGGGTCTGGAATGTTATAGTTTTCGTCCTCATCACAGGTAGGAGAGGGAATCCCAAGGAGGGGTTCAAAGTGACAGTTAAAATCCGCACCTATTAATTTATGAGACGCAGGGGGAAGGGAATGTAATATATCATCTAGAGCACCCAGAATTGACAGACCCAGCTGTACCGGATAGGGACGCAGGTAGACATTTAGTACTACCAGCGAATATCCGGCAGGAAAGGTAAGTGACAGACACAAGATATCAGGGGACTTTGAATCTACGGGCTTTACAGAGCAACCTAAGTGGGTTGCAACCCAAACAACTAACCCCCCCGAAGGTCTGCCCCTGGCACCTTGGACCGCAGGAACAGAAAAAGATGCGTAGTGTGGAAATATGAATTTTTATGGTCAATTGTGTCCCCTATCTTGGACCCCAACGGCTCCATGTACATGCTATAAGTACATGTATGTTCCCTCCAGTTCCAGCTATAAAGACGCAAATACATGTGCGTCCAACGTCAACATGCCCTCTTTCAGATCCGCCATGAATGGGTCGAATATTCCATTCCTAAGTATGAAAGGCCACCGACTTTATGTGGTTCACTTTTCACGTTTTACAGTTCGGGCGAGTAGGCCCTGAATTCTGTCATCAAGCCTTTTCCTGCTTCTGTCTCTGAAATGCTCCAGCCTGGACCTGCATCCGTGTCCATGAACTTTGTCTTACTCTCTGCGCGGCTAACGGTGCCTGACGCGGCCGTTGCCTGCCAAAAACTGTATTCAGCCTTCAAGTTATCTGCTCCGCTCCTCACCCAATGCATTCCTGCCTAGTAGTTTAGGTAAACATCCTTCCAGCTACCGAGCAAAGGGCTCGGCCTTGCTGTCTTTATACAAGTAATTCATAGCCCCTGTTACCATGGAAGATTCCTGCCCCCTCGCATCTCGTGTAGACACATAGACGCTTGTACATGCACTAACAGTCAGTATAGAATAGATTCCGTCCGAGAGACCTTTCCTTTTGGATAAAACAGTTCCTTAAACAAAGATATTAGATATTATTTGGGATTAGGTTGACCTGACCCCCCAGACTTCTGTCTCCACATGTAGAGCTAAATGTCAATTCCCCTTCACCCTCTAGTTGCACGTCAATCACACGTCAAGCGGCTGCGCGCGCATCTCTGCCAAATATTTCTGCTGACACTGCAGGATTCTCTTATGGATCCACCCACTTGTGACATCATTTTAAATGACGTTTCTAGTATACGCCTGTATTTACGCCTATTTTCATTACGTATGTGTATTCTTATCTGTATTATCAGCTGTTACGCCTCCTGCATCTGTCTTAATGCAATGCTTTCCCTATATATATTGTTACTTGTCAATAATGTATTGCTGATCCCTTCCTGAACCTTCGTGGTGATGGAATATGATTGCCTGGTTCGAACTATAATTCCTTTGTAAGGAATAAAGCCCTTTTCAGAACCTCTAATACCACGGATTCTGCCTCTTATTTTGACTGAGTTATTCTTACTAGACTTTACCGCATAAAAAATAGTACAGGTAATTTAAATATTTACCACATAAATTGGCGCCCGAATAGGGACACTTTCTCATCTCACGCGCCGGAGGTGCGTTGCAGGCCCGGTCTCCTGCCACAGCTGGACGGACAAAAACGCGTACCCGCAGGATTTCCTGTATCTCCCTCCGGCCAAGCGGGGGTGACTGAGGCTGCGATCAACACCCAGACGAGGCGGTGAGAAGTGCGAAGTATCCCGACCAGAGCCTAGCTGAGAGAGCAAGATCCGAGGTATACAGAGGCCCACCAGGTTCCGAAGTTCCGAGTCGAGTCGAGTCCAGTCGAGTCCAGTCCGGTCCAGTTCAGTTCAGTTCCGAGGCCTTCCGTTCCGTGCTACCCGGTGAGTACCGTTGCTGGGGAGGCAGTTAGACGTGCACATTAATTTGTGCCGGTCCTGACGGGTTTGGGTACACAGATCCGGTCTGCACTGTTTTAGCAGTGTATCTGTACTGTTTAGCAGTATATCCAGTATGTTCATGTATATATAATTCAATATCATCTAGTATTAGTATTATGTCAGTAACTAGTTTTCTTCTAATTATCATTGTTCGTTAAAAGTTAAATGTTAAATGTTAAATGTTTTACTGTGTTCAAAAATTGTGGTATGAATGAGTGTTCATTATTGTGTTTATTGTATTAATTGTGTTCAAGTCCAGTTCGAGTAAGAACCAAGTAGCAAGGTTTAAAGATGCCGTTCTTTTCAAAATTAAGACAGATCAAAACTAGAAAAGGAGTGCTCGAAGAAGCTGTTCCCATTCCACCTAGGGACACCCCAGGGTACTTTATGTATCATAAACATGGCCTAGATGCCGTATTATATCTTGACCTATGGGTGGACTACACCAAGGATCTAGCAGAAAGTCAGAGGTGGCCCGCAGCTGGGACATGGGATGCAGACTGCATCATGAGAGTAGAAGAAGAATTATGAAAAAAGAAAGCCAGACAGTCACAGAAAGATGCCATTGAGTTATGGCGTAAAGAATCGCATAGGCGCACAGAGAAAGCGCTCAGACTGGAAGAGAAAAGTAGGGAGAACTCAAATAGAGCCCGAGAAAACGTATTAGTTGAGGAAGGTATTCGAGTAAAAACAGAACAAGTAGACAGACAACGAAACACTCTTTTGAATGGTATGTATCCTCTTTTGGCCGAAGGTTTACCTAAGGCCACCCCGGAAATACTGAAAGATTTGCCACCCCCATTACTCTCGACTAAAGCACATCCCAAGACCGCAAAAGATATTTTCCTTTCCTCCTATTTAGACGACGTACCTCCCGAATATGTTAATGACCCACCACACACGCCACCTGTCGATGGTGCTCAGCACCGAGATCATCAGCCCCCAGCTCCGCAACAACAAACTCCTCCGCACAATCCAGTAGGTCCATCTGTTTCCACCGTTTTTCCTGCATCCATAGTTTCTACCTTACATCCCACGAATCCTTTCATGCCTAGCACCTCAGAAGGTGCGACAGCAATTTTTGCCACGCCACCATCACGAAGTAAATCGTCTCTTAGAGATTTAGCAAACCAACGTACACCCCAAATAGCAACGTCCGACATGTTTAAGGAACATCTTGTAGATTGTAGATATGATCCAGTGCCCGGTAAAAATGATAGAATGCTGCTATCATCACTACGTATACGACGAGCTTCACTATATTTAACGACGCTACCAGGAATGATTAAACATTTAGACAATATATATCGCTTTGTCCAAACAGGGCAAGGCCCTGAAAGTATTGATGAAGCCATGGAATACCAGAAAGCGGATATACAGAGACAACTGTTACGTTTCTTCATAAACTGCTTGATCAGAGACAGAGATAGGTCCGAGGTAGACCAGGATGAAATGCAAGTACTTACCCGATGGGGTCAGAATATATCAGAGGGAAAACATGATAAACAGACATGTATAGTAGCCATGTGCCGAAAGATCCGCAAAGAAGTAGAACGAATACATAAAGCCAGATTAGAGGCAGACAAAACTGAATCAGAGGGAGAGGAGGAGGAAGAATCAGAAATGCCCACAGGACAATTAGAAACGATAGCCTATGTAGGTAGGGGAAGACCTTGTAACAATACCAGATACTTCAATGACCCGATACGTCCGATACGTCCAGAATGTAACAGACATTTTCAAGCCCCTATGTTAAATACGAAGTCCCCTGAACACTTATTCCAGGCTGCTGATAAATTACTCCGAGACCGAAGGGGGTATCATATGCTCGATTCTATGGATGAACAAGAATTAGCCAGGTCAGCAGTACAATGGGCTGACAGTTCTGAAAAATACAGTGATGATGCGTTGGCACACACGTTTTTGAATCTTACCCCAGACGAACAGCGTTTAGCTGGTATATACATGATACAACATCTCGGTATATTATATAGAAGCCAACACTCCGATCCCGGTCCCCTGCCTGATATATTGATAGAATTACTCACGAATAAATGGAGAGGTTCAGGTACTGATTTAATTAAAGAAATTCTAGAATATCGACACCAGTACATTGTCTTCATATGCCCAGAACATGTTTCAGTCCCCCCCAAGGAAAGAAAAACGTATCACATAGACAGACAGAATCCCTTACGCGAAGTACACCCAGTCAGAGGTGAGGACAATATTTTTAAACGCGTGTTTGTGTACGCGCCCATAACTAAAATTGAATTATTAGAAATGAAGAAAGTAGTACCTAGCCATGACAAAGACCCAGCAGGTTTCCACCGTGAGATAAAAGACATGTTACTCATGGGAGAGTATACCTACCCTGACATTATGAAAATATTAAAAGTCCTATTACCCGCCGGTATTTACGAGAAACTCAAAGAAAAAGAATGGGAGGTGGGAGACCAAAAGATAGATTGGACAGTATTAGAAAACGAAGAAAAGGCCCGAGCTGCAGGTTCAGGGCTTGGGGAAAGGACTACAGCATTACCAGGATTATTAGTGCAGGTACTACCACGTTTATTAACTACGAAAAAGGAAGACTGGGGTGCAATCTCAGCCTGTAAACAAAAACAAGATGAAGACACTAGTGATTTCTATTCCCGATTTGAAAAATGTTTTGGTATTAATAGTGGCATAAAAGCAAGTAGTGAATCGTATCCACATCTGTTTGTGACAAAATTAGTTGAGAATTCCCTGCCACAAGTTAAGAGTAGAGTATTAAAATTCGAGAGTACTTGGCAAGGTAACACACCGTCACAGATGTTACAAATGTTACAATATCATCACAATAGAATAAGAGAAGAACAAGAACATGAACAAAGACGTATGAAAGACACGAAAATGAAAATGCTTGTTGCCCAGTCAGTTCCAGCTGACGGTCATAAAAAGGGTACGACACAGTCAAATGATACAGTAGGTCCTGTTAGAGGGACATGCAACTATTGTAAACAGCCAGGTCATTATATACATGATTGCGCAGTTCTGAAACATAATATCTCTACGGGTATAACGAAAGAGAGACCACGTCCGCCTAGACAGGATCAGATCCAACAACAAGTACCTCAGAATATACAGCCTATGCCAGCTGTACAACAGACCGCACCACAACCACAACAACAATTACAACAACAGCCACAGCCTATTGCTGCAACACAAAACACGACACAACAGATGTACCAGTATGCACAAAATGACTATCCAGAGTATCAGCGCTACACATGAAATAGCCTGGAGAGGGAAGTTGGCCTACCCCTTATCGAGGTTCCCGTAGATCAAGAGGGTCCTTATGTACAGAGTCAAGTATTAGGGAAGGACCGAAAGTTTTTACTCGATACAGGGGCAAGCAGAACCACTATCCGTCACAGCGAAGTTCCAGGGGTACCCCTCTCAGGCTCACAAAATATTTCCCTTGGTTTTTCAGGAAAGCCTACTATTAACGAAGTATCGCAACCACTTGCATTTACAGTCGGTCCATTAACACGGACTACAGATCTATTGCTTACGAAATCATGTCCAGAAAACTTGTTAGGTATAAAAACATTGAAGGCTCTAGGAGCTGTAATATGTTGTTCTCCGGAAGGAGTGCGACTCTTTTTGCGTGACTTTAAGGGTCACTACGTGTCTAGAGACATGGATCACCGGTTACAGAATCTACCTGCACATTTATGGGCACAAGGCCCCACTGATGTAGGTTGTATGCACATTACACCATATCGAGTCACACTCAAAACAGGAGTGGTACTACCACGAATGCGACAATACAAATTACCGCCAGATGCTGTTGTGGCTTTACTGCAAATCATTGACGAGCTCATTGCACAAGGAGTGGTTGTAGAAACCGACTCCAATGTATGTAATTCCCCGATAATTCCGATTCTTAAACGAACTGATCCAAAAGCACCACCAGTATATCGATTAGTCATTGATCTGCGAGAATTAAATAAATGCATTGTACCACAATACCCCGTGGTCCCAGATATCTCTTCATTATTAACGGCCATAGATTCAGAAGCAACGTTCTTTACTGTAATTGATCTCAAGAACGCTTTCTTTAGCGTCCCAATCGATCCGGAAAGCCAATATTTGTTCGGATTCAGTTTAAATGGACGAAGTTTTAAATTCACACGCGCACCTCAAGGATTCACAGAAAGCCCCAGCATCTATAGCCAAGCACTGAAAAGAGAACTTGACAGTATTCACATGCCAGCTAACACTGCCCTGCTTCAATACGTCGATGATCTGCTGATCACCGCACGAAGCGAACCTGAATGTGAAAAAGCATCACTGACGGTTTTACATTTCTTAGCCGACAAGGGGCACAAAGTGTCCCCTTCGAAACTACAATTCTGTGTCCAGCAAGTTGTGTACCTAGGGCACTTGCTGTCCAAATGGGGGAGACAGCTCACACCTGATCGCATCCAGTTAATTGTAAACATGCCACCACCCAAGACACAAAAGGAGGTACGGGCCTTCATAGGCCTCACTTCGTACTGTAGGCAGTGGATCCCCCAATATGCATTTTTAGCTAAACCACTCATTCAGTTGACAACACAGGAGGCAGCGACATCGACTGTCCTCCCTTGGACTCAGGAACATACACAAGCTTTTGAAAGCTTAAAGAAAGCTTTATGCCAAGCACCTGTTTTAGCAACGCCATGTTACAGCAAACGTTTTACACTTTTTGTTACAGAACGTGAAGGTACTGCTTTGTCAGTGCTCACGCAGGAACAAGCAGGATCACACAAGCCATGTGCTTATTTTTCTAGTACGTTAGATCCCGTAGCTCAGGCTCTTCCTGCGTGCCTGAAATCAGTCGCAGCAACAGCTTTAGCAATCAGACAAAGCGATGCCATAGTGTTAGGACATCAATTGACAGTACAAGTACCACACGCAGTAGAGGTTCTCCTGAACCGGACCCAAACACAACACTTGACTATAGCAAGACTGACGGGTTATGAATTAACATTGTTCCAGCCACACATAGAAATCAGACGTTGTAGTACATTAAATCCTGCCACACTTTTGCCATTAAATGGAACAGACCCATTGGCACATGATTGTATTGAAGTTATTACTATTACGACGAAACCCAGACAAGACTTGACAGATATTCCATTATCAGATCCAGACCTGACATTATATGTAGATGGTTCATGCATGAGAACAAATACAGGAGAGTTAGTGGCCGCTTATGCAGTCACAACAGATACTGAAATTATTGAAACGAATTGTATCGATACCTTGTCAGCTCAAGCAGCAGAGCTCATCGCTCTGACACAAGCCTGTATTCAAGCCAAAAATAAGAAAGTCAACATATACACAGATTCACGTTATGCATTCGGAGTCGTCCATGACTTCGGCGTACTTTGGCGAGAGAGAGGTTATTTAACTTCTCACGGTGCCCACATCCAGCACGGTCCCCTTATTCAAGCTCTGTTAGATGCAATACATCTGCCTACTGCAATATCGATTATGAAGTGTAAAGCCCATACAAAAGTGACTGACATTATTTCTCAGGGTAACGACCTAGCTGACAGAATAGCTAAACAGACTGCTCAGAATCAGACTCGTCCAACTGACACGACAAAGACAATAGTTCCGACACCAACACACTGCATGACAGTTAAGGATCCCGCCCTTGATGTAATTGACATACAGACACATGCTAGAGATGGACTGAATTAGGAGGGATCCAAACGGATCAAGGATGGATGACGAAGGGAAAATCTATATGGTTTCTCCCCGACTCAATGGTTCAGGTCATCATTAACACAATACATAGTCCAGCGCACCTAGGAGAGAAAGCTATGCTAGACAGTATTCAACACATTTGGTTCAATAAACACTTGCGAGCAGCAGCTAAACAGAAAGTACGTACCTGTATGATTTGTTGTCAGTTCAATCCAGGAAAAGGCGTACCTGTAGACCAGGGTGGATTTCAACCCCCCGATCACCCTTTTGAAGTCCTCCAGATGGATTATATCCAGATGGAACGTTGTCGAGGATTCAAATATGTCCTCGTAGTTGTATGCGCTCTTTCCCGGTGGACAGAGGCGTATCCCGTCTCAGATTACACTGCCCCGACTACTGCCAAACAGTTAGTTCGAGAATTCTTCCCACGGTATGGTTTGCCCCGTATTGTGTACTCAGATAATGGCCAGCCGTTCTCATCCGAGCTAATGAAACATGTTTCACTTCTGTTAGGCTACCAATGGAAATTCCACTGTGTCCGACATCCCGAGGCAGCAGGTCTCGTGGAGCGACATAATCAAACTCTGAAAATTAGACTGTCCAAAGTATGTAGAGAAAAAGGTGTCGACTGGATAGTAGCCTTACCAGTTGCGCTCTTTTACATGAGAATGGTAGCACATTCTCGAACAGGGCTATCCCCGTATGAGGTGATCTTCGGTAGACCACCAAATATGTGGGGGACGCCTATACCTCGTAAAATCACTGATGTTGACTGTAATATGCTGACAGATTACCTGGCTTCCTTGATGTCTGCACTACAATCTTGTCGTTCACAGGTAGCTGCAGCTTTTCCCGACAACACTGAGGTGAAGCCCCACGACGTGGTTCCGGGGGACCTCGTGTTTGTGAGGAATTTTGACAGGAGGAGCCAGCTGGAGCCTCGGTGGCAGTCGCCGAAGCTCGTCTTATTGACCACAAGGACAGCCGTGAAGATTGAGGGACGTAAAGGGTGGTTGCACTCGAGCCACATCAAAAAATTTTATGGACTACCGTCCGACGTGAACCCTCAGCCCTGCATTCCCTCACAGACTGATTCAAAACTACCCCTGGTTGAAAAAAACGAGAGTGAAAACTATAAACTGAAACTAAGGTCTAGCAAGTCAGACAATTTGACTGTTTAAGTCCTCTCCAAGGTGAATCGGTTGAATTTGTCTCTGACATGTATCCTCTAGACCGAAATAGCGAGAGAAATAGACAGGAACAGCTCAAGAAACAGGCGTACTGTAAATCACTTCGTAGTCACTGCATAGTGACATTGTTAATTATGTTTTTTCTAAGTCTTCTGATTATTAGTGTCAGTATATTTTTACACATGTATTACCCTATCTCCAAGCGTGCTTTCAATGCTACTGCCGAACATTCTTTTAGCGAATTACCCCCACATGAGTTGTCCTATAGATTTGCGCTGCGCAACAACACATTCATTAGTATGTTACATCATTCTCATCAGACCAGCAATGCTACAAATTGTTGGATATGTGGCCGACTCCCTCCCTATCAGAAATACAAGGGAGTTCTGCCCCTCTTTACGTATCCGTTCACACACAATGGCTCCTGTGGAGCATGGTTTAGTTTGATTAATTCCCTAGATTCAAATTCAGTAGTTTATCAAGACAACTGGGTTTGGGGAAACCTGAACCTAGTTTTAATTAAGGTCTGCTACCCTAACAAGGAGGGATTTCCCAAAAGAACAGGAACTGATCTAGAAAATGAAGTATATGGATTAGGTAACTTTACACTTAATCTCATGATCCTGAATGTTGAATCCGAAGCTACACCAATCTTGCCCGCTATGTCAGTATTTCCAGTTAGAGGCAAATTATGTGTAAGAAAGAATGGTTCAATACCCATGGGCCATAGTAAATGTACCACTGTAATAGAATTCAGTGATAAAGGCAAGTCTACATTTAGAGCTTCTCATCACTCCTACTTCATCTGTGGTCACACCGCATACATACGCCTACCCCTAGATTGGGATGGCACCTGTTACATTGCATTCCTTCTGCCACCTGTTTTCCTAGCCCCGCCTGATTATCATAGGAACACCCATTTAGTACACAATAGACAGCAGAGAGATCTCCCGATTGTCGACTACACTGAAACAGCATGGGAGAAATACACAGATTTCAATAAAGGTTTCTTTCCCTACATAGGTACAGTCACCAATAGTAAGCTGATACGTAGATTAACTAGAACCCTTGAAGCAGTAGTGAATGAAACTACTTCCGCTTTGGGCAACTTAACAGAGGAGCAGTCTGCGATGCGGATTGTTGTTCTCCAAAATCGTCTTGTCCTTGACGTCATTCTGGCCGATAGGGGCGGAGCTTGTAGAGTCATCGGATCAAGTTGCTGTGTTTTCATACCAGAAAACGCGCCATCAGTATATAAAGCCATAACTCGACTTCATAAGATCGTAAGCCAGATACACCAGAATCCAGGCACCTGGACTTGGTCCGGTTGGTTCTGGAGCGTGTTGTCAGCCTGGGGATGGAGGATCCTATCCTTCCTAGGTATTGGCTTTCTCATACTATTCAGTTGCTGCTTGTGTCTACAATGTGGGCCAGCGATTTGTGGTCTGTGTGCCACATCGTGTATCCCGCCTTCAAATTTTCATTCAAGATCCCGGAAGAAGAAAGAAGAACAAATGATGCTATATGAACAGATTGATGGATTGATGAAGATGGATATTTCATGAGGGTCCGTAGGGGACAAGGAGGGAATGTGGAAATATGAATTTTTATGGTCAATTGTGTCCCCTATCTTGGACCCCAACGGCTCCATGTACATGCTATAAGTACATGTATGTTCCCTCCAGTTCCAGCTATAAAGACGCAAATACATGTGCGTCCAACGTCAACATGCCCTCTTTCAGATCCGCCATGAATGGGTCGAATATTCCATTCCTAAGTATGAAAGGCCAACGACTTTATGTGGTTCACTTTTCACGTTTTACAGTTCGGGCGAATAGGCCCTGAATTCTGTCATCAAGCCTTTTCCTGCTTCTGCCTCTGAAATGCTCCAGCCTGGACCTGCATCCGTGTCCATGAACTTTGTCTTACTCTCTGCGCGGCTAACGGTGCCTGACGCGGCCTGTTGCCTGCCAAAAACTGTATTCAGCCTTCAAGTTATCTGCTCCGCTCCTCACCCAATGCATTCCTGTCTAGTAGTTTAGGTAAACATCCTTCCAGCTACCGAGCAAAGGGCTCGGCCTTGCTGTCTTTATACAAGTAATTCATAGCCCCTGTTACCATGGAAGATTCCTGCCCCCTCGCATCTCGTGTAGACACATAGACGCTTGTACATGCACTAACAGTCAGTATAGAATAGATTCCGTCCGAGAGACCTTTCCTTTTGGATAAAACAGTTCCTTAAACAAAGATATTAGATATTATTTGGGATTAGGTTGACCTGACCCCCCAGACTTCTGTCTCCACATGTAGAGCTAAATGTCAATTCCCCTTCACCCTCTAGTTGCACGTCAATCACACGTCATGCGGCTGCGCGCGCATCTCTGCCAAATATTTCTGCTGACACTGCAGGATTCTCTTATGGATCCACCCACTTGTGACATCATTTTAAATGACGTTTCTAGTATACGCCTGTATTTACGCCTATTTTCATTACGTATGTGTATTCTTATCTGTATTATCAGCTGTTACGCCTCCTGCATCTGTCTTAATGCAATGCTTTCCCTATATATATTGTTACTTGTCAATAATGTATTGCTGATCCCTTCCTGAACCTTCGTGGTGATGGAATATGATTGCCTGGTTCGAACTATAATTCCTTTGTAAGGAATAAAGCCCTTTTCAGAACCTCTAATACCACGGATTCTGCCTCTTATTTTGACTGAGTTATTCTTACTAGACTTTACCGCATAAAAAATAGTACAGGTAATTTAAATATTTACCACAGTAGCCCGCCCTCACTGGAATGTGCCATAGCCATGTTTCTTGGAATAGGCAAATATCATAATTGTCCATTAACTCTCCCCACTCTGGGTCAGAGAGTTTGGACTACAATCCAGCCACATTCCAGGACCCTACTAAAGGTCTACGTGTAGGTGTACGGAGGGAACTGGCCACCAAGGGGACAGAGATGGGAGAACAGTGAGAAGCAGTTTGCTCAGGGGGGCCCAACTCAGAGCGCCCTTCCGTGGAGCTATTGTTCAGAAGCAAAAAAGAGGTGGAAGTGAGTCCTATCCCGGTGCCAAGTACAGCCATGGAGAAATCCATCTCCACACCATGGCCATCCCTGCCCAAACTCCCCCTCGTATGCATGTGCCTTCCCGTGTTATGCCTCAGAGATGGTGGTCAATCCACGGAACTAAGCACATCAAAACGGTTGACAACCGGGATATTGAAGTAGGAATTATGAGAGGCTTGGTGGAAATAGGGTAGTTCCACAGGGTTCAGAACATTGGAATGGGGGTAGAAATACCCCAAATGGCAAGTGTCAATGGAACCTAGTTTGAACTTCCCGCCCAGATCCAATATATGGCCGACTACTCTAGGGTCCCTAAAATTAATTAGGACACAATCCCCACCAATGTCCTTTGGTCGAGTCCCTAGCCAGCTAACCCTGCGAACAAAAAGGATCTCCCCTCTACCTACTCCATTCAATGGTCTATTTTTAGACAACCAGTGGATGACTTTATTTTTTAGTTCATAGTATGTTTCCCCCTTAGCATTTGTTAGTGGAGGAACTCCTGTAAGCACGATCACATAGGGTGCTACCTCGGGGGGGAGCTGTACAAGGGGAGAGGAATCAGCCAGGCTCCGTGAATCTGAATTCCCACCCACATTAGAGAGAAGCCTTCCCCCACCAGGGGTCCGTGGAATAAGATCCTTGTTACTGTGGGGCTGATCACATGCTGGTGGAGCAATAGAAACTCAGGAGATGATCGAGGGCATAGGGGGACCACCAGAAAAAGGAGGGGGAGCTGGCAGCGCCGAGGGTGGCTGAACTAAAACAGAAAGAGTAGGGTGCGAGGGGGAAATAAAATGACCCTGTGGAGTGGGATTGTTAATGGTGGCTTGAGTACCAACACCCTCCACGCTACCAGAGTTATGCAGTAGATGGTGATTTGGCTGCTTCTTCCCAATACCTTTGGTATTGATTAAGGATACCAACCTGTCGATCTTAGATGACAGGGTTTTTAAAAGAAGGTTTAGGGAGTGGTCTATATGCGACTGTAGGTCTATTAATAGATCAGAAGCCCAGACCGGTGGGTTAGAAATGGGAGGGTGTTGGGCCAGAACTGGAAGGGCAGGCCTAGCTGCAGAGGGGGCAGGATGTATGCTCCTTTTTTTGGTTTTCTGTTTTTTTTTCCTTGGCTTTTCCTGCTTCTTG
The DNA here is from genome assembly GCF_964204655.1 of Triturus cristatus. Lineage (NCBI taxonomy): Eukaryota > Metazoa > Chordata > Amphibia > Caudata > Salamandridae > Triturus > Triturus cristatus. The sequence goes on from NC_140592.1 coordinate 1,118,760,166, forward strand.
GGCGCCACTATGGAAACCAAGGAGGATGATAATGGACCGACTTCCGCTTGCTCAGACTCGTCTAATATTGCCTGTGCACAAGGTAGGTGGGTAAAGGAGGGCAACATAGATGACATAGCTTCCATGTCAACCTGATTTAAAGACGAATCAGCCAAACCACCAAAAGGGGGTGCCATAGTAAATGCAGGGGTAATGGACAGCCGTCTTTCCGTGTTTTCAATGGCTGTAGCAACCACCCCAATTGTTTTCTGCAGCATTTTATCTATAGCTGTGAGACTTGGAAGTGGCGGATTTGAATTCGCTAATTGTCTAGTCATAGGGCGACTCGTTGAAGGTTTAGAGTGTTTCCCCATAATTCAGGTGCAGCCTAACAAGCTGGTGTAGTGCAGGAAGGAACCCCTATACAAGGAAATAGCTAAAATCTAAACAATATTTGTTAAAAAATAGAACACTCTATGCACAGCTTATGGCTGAATGCTACATATAATAACAAAAGTCAAATAACCAGCGGAGAATAGAAGTCCAAACTAACCCGGTGTTCGCGACCAAAAGTTGTGGCCCAGCCCGGCCTCCTTCGGCCTATGACGGGCAAGGACGGGCCCGCCCTTGGCCCGGGCTTCGCCCGGGCGCTGCCCGCGCGCGTCCCGCGCTGCGGGTCTCGTCCCAGAGTTTTGACCCTCCCCAGCGCTGCCTGATGACGGCTTTGGCGGGCGCCCGGGTGAGGGTATGATGGGAGATGTAGTTTGGCGAGGTTCGCTCCGCCGTTCCCCTCACGGCACCACGAGCGCTGTAGACACCAGGGCACAAGTTCAAAGGCAAAACGCCGTACCCCTCACGGCTAGCAAGCGATGAGCAGCTTCAAGGAAGTGCTGTGGAGCGTCCCGCGCTGCGGGTCTCGTCCTGGAGTTTTGACCCTCCCCGGCGCTGCCTGATGACGGCTTTGGCGGGCGCCCGGGTGAGGGTATGATGGGAGATGTAGTTTGGCGAGGTTCGCTCCGCCGTTCCCCTCACGGCACCACGAGCGCTGTAGACACCAGGGCACAAGTTCAAAGGCAAAACGCCGTACCCCTCACGGCTAGCAAGCGATGAGCAGCTTCAAGGAAGTGCTGTGGAGCGTCCCGCGCTGCGGGTCTCGTCCCGGAGTTTTGACCCTCCCCGGCGCTGCCTGATGACGGCTTTGGCGGGCGCCCGGGTGAGGGTATGATGGGAGATGTAGTTTGGCGAGGTTCGCTCCGCCGTTCCCCTCACGGCACCACGAGCGCTGTAGACACCAGGGCACAAGTTCAAAGGCAAACCGCCGTTCCCCTCACGGCTGGCAAGCGATGAGCAGCTTCAAGGAAGTGCTGTGGAGCTTACCTCTCTTGTGCGTTCGCTCTGTGAGAGGCGGCGAGGGAGGAGCGGCCTGGCCCTGAGGGGACACACCGAGGGACTCCGGCTCTGAAGGCGCCGTCGGGACAACAAACTGCCTTTCTAAGACGGCTGAACCGCGGCCATCTTGTAGCGCCGCTCTAGCAGAATACCTTAGTCACTGGGCACACAGTGGGCTAGTAACCTACGAATTGCAGTAGCCCTGGACATATCTGAAAATTAAAGACACAGGAGAATAAGGAATAGTGTGGCTTACATGGAAGGTGGTGCTTTTTTATGCGGAATGCCCTGTAATCATCCAAATAATGCTTACAAAAAGCATCCTCTAAGGAGTGGCTATAGTATTTGGGCCTGGGGTTGGCTAGTACACAGGGAATCCAAGTAAACTTAAACAATTATGGAAACTAGGAACACAGGGAAATCCCTAGTGGAGTGGCTTGAGTGAATGTTATCTTACCCAGAATGCCCTTCAAATTGGAAAGGAGTATTTTCATAGGATAAATGCCTACAAAACACTGTAGATAGGACTTGCTTGCTTAGATCACTGGCACAAGATGGTCGTTTATACATCACCTGATACGTGAGCCTAGTCTAATCAACGCAGTGCAAAGTAGAGTTGCACACACTTGCAAAACTCAGGACAGGTGCTCATGGTAGTTTGAGTAATGTAGACCCAGGATCAATCTAACAAAAGCCCAAGGAACTCTATCATCTATGAAAGGCACTCTATGTCGATTTCTATATTTTCTTGAACATTTTAAAGACGTTTTCTGTGTATATTTCTCTGGTTTTACTACATAATCTACTTTTGGGGTTAAAATCCCATGCAAAGTGACACAGATGTTAATTTGTGATGCTTTGTAAATCCCACATGGATTTTGCTTTTGGTCTGAGCCACAAAAGTGGAGCGCCCCCAATGCAAAATCTTAGGAAATGTGGGCCAAATTATCTAAGTATTTTCATTTTGTGCGTCCATCCTTTGCTAAAATGTCTACGTTTTTGGAAACCGAATACTCGATTTAGTTGCTTGTTGTACAGAAGTTGGGTAAGTTTTGTATCACCTAAAATTCTTTTGTGTGTGGCATACATCAAATAAAGTAGATTTTTATAAGCCATCTTTCTGGCGACTCTGCTAGCAAGGTCAACATCCTTGGCTAAAAGGCCTATGTTTTTGGAAACCAAATACTCGATTTAGTTGCTTGTTGCAGAGAAATTGTGTACGTTTTGTATCACCTAAAATTATTTTGTGTGTGGTATGCATCAAATAAAATTGTTTTTTATGCACCATCTTTCTAGTGACTCTGCTAGTAAGGTCAACAAATGCTACCAAAACACGAGAGTTATTTCATGTCACTCACAGAAGACAACCTGCAACAAAATGAGATTATTCAATTTAATTAAACATTTTGTGCCTTGTTATAGCATCTCCTCGCTTCCAGAAAGGTTACTTGTCCAGATGAGGACAAAATGTCCTCCTGTGGTAATTCCTCGCATATTCATTCAAATACAAGCTGATATGGCAATCTGCCGCGTGGGGTTTTATCATTCTATTTCAATTTGAACCTCGAGAAATGGAAATTAACCAAATGAATCATTGTTTGTGCTGCGATTCATGCATGATTTTCTAATTTCATGTACTGTTTCACTGCACATATCTCCAACATTTTTGCTAGTGAAATGTGTGCAAATCTTTGAGTACACCATGCCCCGCAAAACTTGCAACTACTTATACTGTTACCTGCTGAATTGGGATTACCTCACGCTTCAGTAAGAGGACCAAACGGCCATGTTTTACGTGGCTTCTCTCTACTGTGGGACCTCCATTCCTTCAGAGAGAGGGCATTATGGTGAGTACGTCCCATGGTTCTACTCAGAAAAATAAAGTAGTATGATTTCTTTTGCAATTTTTATGTATTGAATTGCTGGCTAATTAAATTTTGACCATGTTTTGAACAATAGAACAGAAAATATGCAGCGTGTCTCTTATGAATTTAAGCAACACATTTAGCAAATATCCTATGTAATTTTTGAAAACTTTAAACTACCACCAAATTCAGGACTTGTGTCTGACAAATAACACAAAGCAAAGCAATTAAACAGTCTGAAATTCTACACCTAACTGACATTATTAGAGAAGTTAAACAGGTACTTTCAAGTTTTTAGCAAACCAACGGGAAGAGATACCGGTGCAATTACAGGATATAAAAGGTAATAGCCACTTTTTGTATTGATTATCATAGTGAGCTTCAATGGCTCCTTGGGGAAATCAATGCAATGTTTTAACCTTGCCTTTCTTTTGTAGTTCTTGACAAAATAAAAGCTTTTTGATGGATCATAAAAATAAAGCTGAGTCAGTAAGAATGATTATCTAAACCTTGCCACAGTAGATAGTACAAAAATATTTGCTAGTTTTGTCTTTTAGCATATCTTTATTTGTTAATATATAGCATACTACACACTGTACAGCTGCATCTATATATGGGTTATGTAATTGCATTTTTAATGTGTTTTGTTTTCGCAAAGGGTACTTAAACAAAAACAGGGTACAACATATTAAATTAAAAAATAGAGATATTTAACAACCAGTAAACCACCGAAATAATTAATTCCAGTTCCAAGGAACCTAAGATATGAATTATTGACATTTTAAGGCAAAAACAATTATGAAAAGTAAAATGCAATTAAAAAACAAAAGTTTGGGCGAGGTCTGGCCATGAATGGAGATGGGTGCTTAATGCCGGAGCTCCGTGCTGAGACGGGACCCGGAAGGCGGCAATGGTGTACCCGGCATCGAAAGGGGCCTCCTATCATGACTCCATATCCTGCCAATGAGCCGCAGAGATAGATCCTGGCACCCCAAGCCTGGCAAGAGACTCCTTCCTGGCCATGCCCTGACTAAAGCGGGCCGAGCCTGCAAAGGGAAACACTGCCACGGCCCACAGTGAGGCGAGATGCCCGGATGGGCTGACCAGCAGTCAGGTGCCTCGCCCCGACTGACCTCCTCTCTCCAGCGGCTTCTGTCGTAGACCGGAGGGGGCCCTGAGTTCTGCCCCCAACACAATCTCCACCCACACTGTAGGACCCAAACCTGGGGCACAACCTCTCCAATCCTGGGGCTGCAGAGGTGACGACGCCATCAGACGCACCCTGGGATGGCGGACCACAGCAGGTACGCGGCCCGATCTTGGAAGGGCCTACACCACAAAGTGAGACAGCGGCACACAGCAAGTCGCACCGAAAGGCTGGTTCAACCTGCAGCAGAGCACCACACCTCACGGTCCCCTATTCCCAGATCACTGCTCCCTAGGGCCAGTGGAGGCCTTGAGGCCTATTCCCCCCACCATGTCCACCTTCTGCATCGTGGGGCCCCAACACCAGACCTACCACCGCCGCTGCTCAGGCTGAAGAACCACCTGTGACAGTGCACATATTCCGGGATGGCAGCCCATGCAGACATTGCAGCCCGACCCCATGTGGGCCTGTAAAGTAAGAAGCCACGCCCAACAGTGCACAGATACACCCGGCCGTCTGAAGCGGGGAGACACGCCTGAAGTGCTTTCTCTTTAGGATCGCTGCTTGTTACACCTGGTACCATTGGCGGGAGTCTCCCTTCCATTTTTCACTGATTGCCTCCTCTGTTTTTAATATGTTTTGCTGGTTTAGATGCTTTGGGCACTGTGCCACTGCTATTCAGTGCCACAGTGCAAGTGCTCCCTCTTGTAAATTCATGTATTGATTAGTGACTCCAGGATTGAATTATTTGATTTACCTGTCAGACCTTAGTATAGTGCACCATGTGTGCCCAGGGCCTGTAAATCAAATGCTGCTGGTGGGCTTGCAGCACTGGTTGTGACTCCCACAGAAGCAGCTTGTAAAGTGTGTCTGAGAACTGCCATTGCTGAGCCTGTGTGCAGTCTGTGACTGCCATGTCGACTTGGCTAGTGCACCCACTTGCCAGTCCCTAAACCTTCCCTTTTCTACATATCAGACACCCCTAAAGTAGGCCCTAGGACAGGGAGCATTGTATGTTAAAGGTAGTTTATGCCCTGATCTGTGTGGCATGACCTGATAGTGAATTACAGCCTATTTCATTTTTCACTATTGCAAGGCTAACTGTCCCCATAGGCCAGAATGGGCAGTTTGATTATACCATCTTATAATCCTAACTGACCCAGGGAACATGGTAGAAATTCGAGTTTAGTATGCCTGAACTCAGAATGATAAAATACATCTTGTAGTGAAGTTGGTTTTAACATTCTGTGTTTGAAATACCACTTTTAGAAAGTAGGTATTTTCTTGCCTAACCATCCAGCCAGCCTCTGATAGCTTGTGTATTGTATGTCTGACTTTGTGAGTGACATGGGCTGGGAGGCTCCAGGAGACAGGGTGAGTCAGTACTAGGCTAAATAGGCCTATCTGCATGAGGAGTGGTGGGAGGACTAGCACCTGGCCCTGAATAGGTCTGTGCCTGCCTTCCACAATGCTGGCTCCAACTCCTGTGGTGCGTCTGATGACCTTGGCCCACACTGACAAAGGAAGAAGTGGTGCACTGGCAGAATGCACTCAGAACGGATGTATGATATTACAACGCGGGTTTTTACCACGCGTGCAGTTACATCGCACGCGTTACAAGGCATGCGATGTTACAACGCTATGCCATTAGAACGCAAGTCTTTACATCGACTTGCGCTAGATGGCGTGCTGACATTAAAAAAGTGTAATTTACTATTCCAACTCCAGTCCACTTAACAGTAGGGAAGGTGTTGGGATAGTAAACTACACTATTTGTAATGTTAGCACGCCATCTAGCGCAAGTCGATGTACAGACTTGCGTTCTAATGGCATAGCGTTGTAACATCGCATGCGTTGTAAAGCATGCGATGTAACTGCACAGCGTGGTAATAACCGCGTTGTAATGGCTGTTCTCCCTCAGAACTGTTTGGACTAGGTACAGGACCCTCTGCCTTCAGAGAACAAAGAGAATAGTAGTATAAATATTGGGGCCCAGACCCCAAAACTTTATATCACTTCTGGGAAAACAAGGCAAACCTTTGCCAGGGAAAAAAAAGAAAAAAGGAAGCTGCAGGAGTTTGGACTGCCCCTCTGCCAGTGTGCTGTTTTGCTGGGTTGGCCTGCAGTGGTTTCTTCATTGCCAAGGAAAGGAGAAGGAACTTTTAAGAAACTTTCATCATCTTGCAAAATATTTCTCCAAGGGCTTGAACTTGTGCTTCCCTCCTGCTGAAGTCGCAGGGCTACAAGACTTCACCACCAGCTCCCCTCTGAATTTCCTTGCTGGGAATTCTGTCTGCAGAAGCCTGCGTGTTGCTGGGAGCTGGAAGCGCGACTCAACAAGAAGAAGCATGTCGCAGCTCTGCCGTCGTATTGCCGGAGAAGTGTGTCACCTCCGCAAAGGCCGCTGCCACATCACCAGAGCAGCGTGTCTGCGCTGCAGTTACTTGCGTCGCATCACCGGAGAAGCGTGTTGCCACCGCAAGGGTTGCCGTAGCATCACTGGAGAAGCGTATTGCAGTGCCTGTCGTGGCTCAGAAGTTGTCAAGTCGCCGCACGGCTGTCAGGCGTGCACGTATCATCTTCACGTCGTCGCGTCGCATCAAGGGCACCATCTTATCGCAATGGATTGTCTCATCGAGGCGCCATCTTGCCACATCGTAGCCGGAACGCAGTACGAGAATCAACGTATCACCTCCTCTCCGGTAAGGAACAAGACGCATCCTCTACTCTGTGCAAGCATTGAGCAGCGACGCATCGCCTCCCCCGAAGCAAGGAACCGACGCATCACCCTCCCTGTGAACCTTTTGTTTGTTTTGCATTACGCATCCAGGTAATTTTGTGAGAAACGTGTTGCATTTATCATCAACTTGAACTAAGTACTTCTACCATTTAAAATCTATTTTGAGTACAGTATTGTGGATTTTCTGTCATTTGTGGTATTGTGTTAAGTCTAAATAAAGAATACTTATTTTTATACAAACTGTGTGGTGTCCATTTGCAGTGTTTTCACTGTGTTACTGTATGTATTCACAAATGCATTACTCACTGCCTCTGAGATAAGCCTGTCTGATCGTGCCAAGCTACCAAGGGGGTGAGCAGGGGTAATCCAGGAGTGTAATCCCTTTCCCTGACTAGAAGCAAGGGTCCCTATTTGGTCAAAGGTACCTACCTCTGCCAACTAGAGACTCCCAGTTCCAACACTGCTCCCGCTGACAGGTGGTGACCCTGAGTCCCGTTATTCCCAACGCGCCTCCTGCCAACATCCCCAAAGCCCTGACCCTAGCCCTGCCGCCATAACAACCTTGGCTGTGTTGGCACCATTGGGCATCCTACGGGCCGGCGGACCACAGAGTCACTGAAGCCTACCCCAGAGTGGTGCGCTGGACAATGGATGTCCTTACTACGAAACCTCCTCCTCAGACCGACCCCTGGAAGTCACCTGCTTGCGGCCAAACTGGATAGGCAGCGGGCCGGCTACATTTGAGCCCCTGAATTTACCTGCACCTATTTGTCACATGCTTCAAACATCTCTACAAACAGGACAGCAGCGAGCACTACTAGGTCCTGGGACTCACATGAAGCCTGTGAGCAAAAGATCCCTCTGCAATGAGAGGGCACGTGGGCCTGCACGCAATCAGGGGATGAGACGGGTAAGCCCGCACGACAGTTCATCTACCAGGGCCACTCCACGATCACCCACTAGACCGCAATCCCACCAGAGCCCGGTCAACCTCAACCCACCATGGCCATCGCACTGGATGCCACCATGGAGCGAATATTGCAGGAAATCTCGGCTGTGGGCCGACGGCTGTAGTATAATGAGGTGACTATTTCTACCCTAGCAACTGAGACCAAATCCATCCGTACTGATATAGCCGGTTCCCTAACCATATGGACGGCCTGACTTAGTGGGTCTCCGTGTTGAAGGACTGCCTCAACACCATGCCGGAACGGGATCAAAACTCCTATTTCTATGCAGCAGAGTCACAGACCTGGAAGACTGGAGCTGACGGGACAACATCTGCTTTTTTGCCTTCCCAGAGAACGTGGATGGTCCTGACGTCAAATAATTCCTTGGGGCCACAATCCTGAAACTCACAGGACTGCTTCTTGGAAATACAGAGGGCCCGCCACGAGAACGTGAGTCTGCGTGCTCATGGCCTCTTTTAGCCTGCTTCTTAAGCCAAGAACAGGCCTGGTAATGAATAACAGCAGCCCGCAGGCACAGCTAGTACACATTTGAGGGGCATGAGAGCCAGATAGCAGTGAACTTTTCCAAGGAAATCAACGAACGCCACAAGGCCTTCCTCTCCCTTCGGCCCCTCCTCTGAAAACTCGATATTAAATACGGCGTCTTTGAACCTGCACACCCTCGGATCAACAAGGATGGCATCTAGAAGGAGTTCTTCAGCCTAGAGGACCTGTGCCACTTCTTTGAAGGACTCACCCCTTAGGACATGTACACTGTTTTCTCTGCCCCTGTGGACAGCTCTGCCCTACTGCCGACCTCCCTCCCTGCCCCTTCCAGTGGGTTCCGGCAGAACTTGGGAATATCCCGACACAGGGGCAGGGACCCTGACAGGGCAGCTCACTCCCTGGGATACAGGACCCAGGCTCTCCAGGCGGTGGCCGTAGTCACACAGGAGCAAGACAGGGACAAGTCATACTCAACCCTGAAACTTGCCTCTGCCACGGAGAACAAGCCCTGAGGTCTGACTAGCTGAGATGGCCCTGATGTGACAGGAATACTGTGGCGGGAATCCCAAGATCCGGAGAAGAAAACGGATGGCTGTGAATCGTCTTGCTTCACTAATAGACTGCTTTTTCTTTGTATGTTTCAATGTTTATCTTCTCATTGTTCAATTGTCACATGCATAGATCTTGTCTGCTATGTGGGTTGTGTATTGCGGATTGATTGATCCCGGAACCCCTCCCAGCTGATACTTATTATGCCTAACTGGCACAGTTGTGCAGCTGCAAGTGTCTTGCAACCAGGAATGGCCCAATGTTATCCCTGTCCCCTTCCTCCCTGCATCATTTCCCCTTGCCGCCCATGCCTCCCATGCCTTGGCAGTAACTGAGGCCCGAGCGAGACTGCTGACACACTCCCTAGGCCCTTGGGGACCAGGCTATACACCTCTCCTTTGTGTCTTGTTCTACTCGCGCCAACCGAAGGTGTAGATCCGCTTCCCTTTCCCTTCTTCTCTCTTGTGACCTGGGCCTACCCCCTGTCACTAGTGTGTGCTCCCCCTTGCCCTGACCCAGACCCAGGATCTTCACGGGGCCCCGTCGAGGGCCACTTGCCCTCATGCACTTCAGTCTCTGACAAGACACTGACCCCCCCCCTTCTTTCCACATTCACCATCACTCACCCTGTTCCCTACACCGGTATGGGCGCCAACCACCCGGGGTGAGGCAGGAGGGCCTCCAGCCCTGCAGAAGGTCACCCGGCCTCCCAATTGCCCATTCACATGGCCTCCTCCTCTCCCCATATATATATATTAAGGGGTGCCTCGCCACTCCTCCTCCCTCCAATGGACTCTGGCACTTGCCTCCTGCCCCTCACACGACTGTGACATCAGTCCTGATCACAGTTGCACCTGCGCACTAGTGCACGTCTTGGCCTGCCCTACCTTCTGAAAGTGCCCCCTCGGCATGTCACAACCCGTGAGCCTAGACCCACAGCCCACAATTCAGGGCCCCCAGTGGTGCATTCATTTTGTGCAGTCCACCCCACCTACCTTTCCATATTACCCCCCATGCCTCCTCTGATGCATCTCTTGGTGCTCCCTGGATCCCGTGCTCAGTACTGAATAGTGCCTACCAGTTGTCGGTCTCCCTGCATGCCTTGTTCTCTTGCCTTTCTGCTCTTTGTCCCTCCTCTTGCCTTTTCCTTCACACCCCCTTCCTTTTCTCCTTTACCTTCCATTCCCCACTGTCTCCTTTCCCCCACCTGACCCTTACTGACCCTCCGTCAGATGACATACCCATCCTCATCCTCTTCCTCCCACCTGTCTCCCTTGCCTGCTCCACCCTGGCTCCCCTGCCTGCGCACATCACTTTCCTGTCTGTACAGTTTCTGCACCTAGGCACATACCCCAGCCTCACATTCCCGCATCGCCTGGTCCGCCCTCCCTAGTCTCCCTTTATGAGTAGCTAGAAGTCCCCAAGACTCCAGGCCTGCACATGGCCGTGCCCACCCCCCACAAACCTCAACCCTATGCATCCTCTCATGAAATGTCAATGAAGAAGGTGCTCTCCTACCTCCAGGCAAAGAAAGCAGATGTAGCCCTCCTACAGGAGATGCATCTGGATGCCCTAGTATCCGACAAGCTATGCAGCGAGTGGGAGGGCAGAGTTATCCACTGCAGCGCCTCAGTGCCAACCGCAGGTGAGGGTGGCCAACCACAAAAATGGGGGGTGGCAATACTCCTCCATAAATTGCTACCCATCATGGTCATAAAAACTTGGTCTGACCAGGATGGCAGATACACATTTGCCAAGTTGAGAGTGGGAGACAGATTCCCATGCGTGGGCTCAGTGTATGCCCTGATAGGGCTCAAATGTTCCTTCTTCCTCCACCTGAAATGCGTGCTCGTCGAGATCGGAGCATCTTGGTACATCATCGAAGATGACTGGAACCTCACCTGAGACGTGCTATTGAACAGGACCTGGCCCTTGGACAGGGGGAATGACACAGACAGAGCCCTGCTGAGGGATATCGCCTCGGACCATGGCCTTGCGGATCACTGGCACCTCTGCAATCCAACAGACATGGAATACACCTTCCTGTCCTCAGTCCATTGTACCCAATCCAGACTGGATTACTTCCTCATTTCCCACTTAGTGGTGGCACTCTTTGGGGACTCCCGCATCCTGGAGGCTGCACTTGCTGACCACTCACCGGTGCTGTTGTCCCTCGATGTAGTCCTGGCCTCCTGGGGTTGCAAACTATGCACCTGAATGTGCAGAGATACCATTCACCCGAGTGCAAGACACAGTTGCGGGCCATCCTATCTTCTTACGTAGCAGACAATAAGACATCTGTGGAATCCCGCAGCAGACTGTGTGGGGCCGCAAAGGCAACCATCCATGGGCAGCTGATGAGAGATGCCGCCATGGCCAACAAACAGGTGTCCCTTCGCTGGACTGAGCTAGAAGGCCAGATCACCTTCCTAACCTGCCTTTACTCATCCCACCCCCTCTGTACCCAACCATAGCCATCTAGAACAAGCCCATATGGCCCTTAATGGCCTCTTCATCTCTAAAGCTGAATATGCCCTCCAACTTCTGAAAGGGAGGCACTATAAGCAGGCGGGGGAAGCAGGCCATTTATTAGCGGCACAACTGGGGCAACAGGAGGCTGCAATGGCCATCCCCGCAATCCGATCAGTGGACGAAGATATCCTCATTCGACCTCAGGTCATCGTTTATGAATTTGCATCATTTTACAAACAGCTTTATATGCCAGAGGCGCAGGCCAGTGCAGGTATCCACATTCCACAAGGGGGCTTATCTCCCACACTTGACAGACAAGGGCAGGGAGCTCCTGGCGAGGGACATCAGAAGGGAAGAGATTGCAACTCCAAGCTGCCCTACCACAAGGCCCTGAGTGAGGATGGTCTCCCGCAGAATTCAACAAGTGGTGTGCGAAGGAGGTAATCAATACTCTCCATGCCGTCTTAGAGGAGCTGTAACGGACAGTCTCCTTGGGACCTCTCTCTAACCGATCGGTGATCGTGGTCCTGCCCAAACCAGGGACGGACCCGTTACTATGCGGCAGCTATTGCCCCATATCTCTCTTAAATTGAGATATTAAAATCATTGCCAGCTTTTTGGCAGCAAGCCTGAGCAAGGTCATACCCTCCCTGATTTATCACATGCAGGTGGGCTTTGTTCTGGGCCGCTCATCCAGGAACCACCTCCGCATTCCGGCTCACACTTTATGGGCTGATCATCTGTGGTGACAGTCTTGGCCCCCTTTAGGGGGACCACACTCCCCAACTACCTCTTCCATACCCTGTGATACAGGCCACGCGTAAAACATGGCGCCGGACACATCACCTATTAGGCGTGGACCACTGACTACACATCGAGGCGCCACTATGGGGCAATGACAGTATCCGTATGAATGGCCAGCCAATCTGCTGGCTACGATGGGAAAAAGTGGGCACACGGACCCTGGATCAGGTATTACTGGATGCGATCTAAACCTATTCCACTTGTGGGAGGAATTTGGGCTACACCCATGGCAGGCTTGGAAGTACCTGCAGTTGCAGCACTGCCTGCGGAGATGTCTCAGCCCTCGCCCTTGGGTTTGCTGTCTTCGCCGATAGTGGAATATCTGTCCATGTCGGGCAGGCACAGGGGAGTGATGTCGGGACTCTACAGCACTCTCACGAACTACCTCTTCTCTGACCCCTCTTCACAGCCTCCACATTAAGTGGCAGGCCCACCTACAGATCACCATTGAGGAGGAAGATTGGGCAGAGGTTATGGAGGCTCTTGACAGGGGAATCCGGGAAGCTCTTTTTAAGACATTTCATGAGTGGTACTGAACTCCAACAAAGCTGCAGAGGGCCGGCCTCCTGCCTCACTGGAGGTGTAGGAAACGCCCGGACACCTGCTTCGACCTCCCCCACATTCTCTATAACTGCCTTTCTATTCGGCCTTTCTGGTCCTATATTGGAGACACCTTGGGAGTGTCCATGCCTTTCTACCTCCCCCTCACACCTGTTATCCTCCTACATGACACCAGAAACTCTCCTGATATCTCTCACCCACAACGCCACCTCCTACACACAGCGGCCAAGCTGTGCATTCTCCGGCAATGGCAGTTGCTCATGCCCCCTTCACAGGAGGAGTGGAAGGTAGAGATGATTCAAACAGCGTCCCACGAGTGTGTTATCTATGGCATGCAGGACCAGGCGGAGGTGTTTGCACAGACATGGGCCTCCTTCCTGAGGGAGGTCCCTCACTCGCATCCACCCACCCCTTTTCACCCCTTGAAGCAACCCCCGGCCACCCCACCTCCCCTTATCACCCCCTCCATACTCACCTCTTCCTTTCCCTCCCACCCTCCTCTCCCCCTCTCCCCTCCAGCTCCCATCCCTCCACCCCCTGCAACAATGTTCTTCCCGGTTCTCCTGCCTCCACCTCTCCCTCACCCCTCCCCCAACCAGACATGTACGCAGGTGTACACTTCCCCTACTTAGCACGGGCAGTCGCCCCGCACACTCGTGACCCCATGTGCTGCTCTCCCCCGGGACACTGCCCATATCGTTCCTCCAAGGGCACATGTCATCCCCCCATACCGACCCATAGAACTACCCCTCTAACAACAGCACACCCTATTTCCTCCCTCAATGCCTACCACCGGTACCCGAGACTTACGATTACCTTACCACCAGGGCCCGAACGATGAACCTCCACACTCCCCATTCCTTCTCTATCCCCTCCGCTCCCTCCAAAGCACAGGGGTTCTTACAGATTTGCAACCCCTTCATCCCTCTTTACAGATATCTTTGATCCGCGGCCTCTGCCTTTACTGCCGGCAGAGGAAATTATCACTGCACCCTTTCTGACACCCACGGTATTGGGTGCGACGCCCAGCATCAAGTTGTTTGATCTGCCGTACTGTTTTTGCTGATGCTATGTCTTTCTTCGTTGTTGCACCCACCCCTCCTTTCCCCCTACCTCTTCCTGACCCCTCCTTCTCTTTCCCCATGCCCCCTCTATTGAAGCATCGAATATGTTGTATCTCTCCTCTTTTGCCATATTGTGGTATGCTTTACCACTGTGTTTTGATAACCAATAAAAAATAACAACAACAAAAAAGAACAACAAAAGTTCAAGCTTGACCAGAACTTGGGTATAATGTCAGGCCAAGGGTGGTGGAGTTGGGGTGGAATACACAAAGCAGATTGTCCTGTTCACAGATTTTATCCTGAAATTCTTGACAATCGTTCTTTATAGTGAGTGCTGCAACCTGTAGCTCTTCAGGGCCGTCATAAGGGCACCAGGCCTCTCTCAAGCCAGGTGTCGTACTAGGTCCATTCCTCTGTGCTCAGCTTGCTTTTTTGGAGTAAGGAGTCCTTCTGTTTCCTGCACCCCTGAAGCAGGTAAACTGAATTGCAACCACGTAATCCTCACAAAGCAGTTAAAGACGTTGTGCGCCAGCACGAGTAATACGTCGTTGAGCTCTGGAGTCAGGCTTCTTATTTCAGAAGTAGTCAAGAGCCGAGACTTTTCTATCTTCCAGCAGAGCAGTCATCCCAGGTCCAGAAATATTCTGAAGAGGTTGTGGTATAAATGGCAGATTTATCCTTTGCACTAACCAGTGATTGGAAAAATTCTACCACCCAAAATATAATTTCTCCTAGTCCCCTTGCCTCCTTTTGCAACACTTAATCTTTGCTATTCTGTAAAATATGAAGGAACCCCTGTTTTTTGATGGAACAACCTAGCTGCCACCAGTCAAGCAAGTCTCTAGCTCCTTATCGTCTTTGCGATTTAGATGAGCTCTCCTTTCAGCTGACATGGTCAAAATTGGTTTTTACCACTACTGTTATTGGAACCTGGCTGTCTGGAAGGATCATAGGAATGAAACAAAGAGGTTCTGCCTGGCATTTCTAAGTCAAAGGAGGAAGGACTGAATCTGTCCAATGCTTTGTCAACTGTTCCCTGTCCGGTCACTGATAGCTAATCTCAACTGATCAGAAGTTAACATGCACCTGCTCTACCTATACTCATAGACAGGCTATTGTCCTCAAACCCAGATATATTGACTCTTCCAGCCATGGATGTGTATTCCAGCTTTGGATGGGCTGGGAGGTGAAACAGCTTTTTGCTCAGTCTTGGGTCTGTCAGCAAAAAAGTACAATTTTACAAGGTTACTTTTCCACTTTGGTCATGAAAAATCTGATTGCCCTATTAAATCAGATTTTGAAAATGTAGTTGCAATAACTTTTAAAACAATTCTAGCATTTTTCCTGGCAGAGAAAGGAAATAAATAGTTTAATCCCATCTAATCCCATCTTGGCCTGTTCAGTGAAGGTCTACAAGACCTTACAGAGTGAGTGAAATAGCTATTAGGTTTTGTTTCACTGTGAGAGCACATTAACCTCAACATGTATTGTGTCCTATTTGATTATATCAGCACCCTACGATTTGCCCTTACATAGCACTCTCAAGGGCTTACTTAACAATATATAAAAATAGGCTTTTTCTACATGGAAACACCATGTTCTTTGCCATGTGTTACTGCAGAGCATTTAAATTGTAGCCGAGCTGGAAAAAAGCAGAGCTCATAGAAGACAGATATTTTTGCCAGATTTGTATGTGGTGTAAATATACACTGAAGAGCACATAGAACATTTAGCTTTCATACCAGGTACATTTTCAGCAGCATTATATATTGGTCTTACATAGTTGTTAAATAGATCAATTGGCGGAAATCACTATGGCTCTTGAGAGCAGTGTCACTGTGTGTATGTGTGTAAAGAGAGTGAATAAGACATGTGGAGTATACATAAGTGTACAACTGTGTAATATGGTCCAGTGTTAGCAGTTAAGGGCTTTCTGGTGACACCATAAACCGCTGGGGCAATAGAACCCCAATATGGTATTAAAGGTCAATGTAACTCATTATTGCCCTTCAATGATCTGCGGTCAGAGTGTGCCTATTCCACCCCTTTGTCCCTATGTATGACCATTTTTCATCATGAAATGTCCACTGTCAGAGGATTTTTCTCTTGCAGCAGTCAGTGAGATCATTCAGATCCACAGTAATAACTCTGGAACAGCAGAACTGAAAGGGAAAACAGGAGAAAAGGCTCACTTGTTCTATCAAATTCCTTTAGTTTGAACATTTTGGGATTTGATGAGAATTTGCAGATTCCACAAATCTGAAATATATCAAAGTGTAATCTCTTTAAAGCCTACCTGGCAACTTTTTTAACACATATATCTCCAAAATTACTAAATGGATTTAAAACAAACTAACAAAAGCACAGTTTCTGAGTAAAGTTGTACTTTCAAGTTTGTCGTAAATCAATTTGCGGGTAGAGCTGTAGGCATGAGCAAAATTTCCTAATTGGAGATAAAATGAGAAAAAACAACTTATTTCCCTTCCCCTTTAGTTTTTTCTCATGCATAGAAGTGAAGAAAAATTGGCATGCCGAACATTAGCTGGCTACTCCAAGAGATATCCACATTTGCTACAAATCCTTCCATGAGTTATAGGCTAATCAAAAAAATATGTTTGCAATAGAAAGTATAACTGGACCAGGCCTACACAGTGGGGTCTGTCACTACATATGTATATGGATATATAATAAAGAATTTCATAAAAATTAATGAAATACATTGAAACACACAATCAACTGCTTCTGGCAAAAACATCTTTTATATTTTGGCTTGAAGGAGAAATTCACCAGACTTCAAACAGTATGCTTGATACAGATTTCCATCTCACTATGATTATGAATTTTGTAGAGGGCTGACTATACTATTCTGCTATCACATCAGAGTCTCTTTTGCTGTGTGACAGAGGCAGCTACAAATGCAACCGTGGTTCCGACTGGTACTGTACTCAAAAGAGTTGGAAGAGCACAGGAAATATGTTAGTGCATAGGGAAGTATACAGAGAGAAAATGTATCTGTTGCAAACCTGACAATACTTAGGAAGGAATTGAAACATTTAAAAAAGTATATTTAAGATTTAGATTAGACTATTTTGATTCAGAAAACAACTGGACCAGACCAAACTAATCACTCACAAAAACTCATTTGTTAGAAAAGCCACTAACCCACTCCCTACACTTAATGGTAAACACAAAAAAGAAACAAGTAAATAATTACTTGAATTCTTTAGGAAAAAGTCAGTAACATAGAACTATCTTTTCATACTGCCACTAGTTTAGAAAAAACACTGGCATGTGGAATAACTTCAAAGAAACTATTTAAAGTGAGATTAATAATAAAACGATGAACGTGTGATCATTCACATACTTTGCTGACTTTATAACAGCATCTGTATAAAAAGCAGCAGCTCACTGACGCATAGTGGACAAATCATATCCACACATCTATCCATAAAGGTGAGGTCTTAGACTGGCTTAAATCACAGTAGATCTCATCACTGCTAAAAAAACAAGATCTGATCA
This sequence comes from Triturus cristatus, assembly GCF_964204655.1. Classification (NCBI taxonomy): domain Eukaryota; kingdom Metazoa; phylum Chordata; class Amphibia; order Caudata; family Salamandridae; genus Triturus; species Triturus cristatus. The sequence continues at coordinate 1,118,777,712 of NC_140592.1, forward strand.
TTAAGATCTGAACAATTTTTGACTAGTGACAAAACTACATTTTCTAGAGACAGTGTGCCTAGTTCCTGGTCAATCGCAAACACTGACTTCAGATTGATTTTTCACTTTTTCTTAGTGCTTTTGTCATAACATACTTAAAATTTATATCTCCGATTTCCCTATTTTGATGATATTGGTGTCCTTTTGCTCATTAAATTTGCCTTTGTTTTCTAAATTGGTTTCGGAATTGTATTGTCTTGTGGTTTTTTCTTTAAAATTGTTGGTACTGTTTGAATTTAGCCTGCACCTCTCTGTGGATATCCAACCTTCAATTGGGCAAAACAAGAACATTGAAATACAAGAAATAAACATACTAACTCTCATGATAGGCACCAGGTACGAGTCTCTTTTCATTTGATCTGGATGCTGCATGCATAGGCTCTGAGTCGTTGACTTGGAGCGGAGTTCGGACAGAGGTGATACTTCTCACTGCCACACCTCTGCCTTGGCTGGGTGAGGCATTCTCCAATTCACGTGTGTGGCCAAGTTTTGAAGGTCCCGAGCTAGCATTCCCACCGGGATTCAGTCACTGGAAGCAACTATGACTGAATCTCTGGCCATTTTAACTCATCAGTATCCTCTTGCTCATGAGCCCTTGCTGGGTGTTGGTTTGGCCTCTGCTTAGTTGGCTGGGACCTGACCAATTTGACCCATGGGATGTTCCTTGATACAGTCACTTCCTCTCTCTTGACTGTCACCATGGTTCCTTGTACCTCCATCACCTTCCACACCTCCCTTTCAAACAGGGTCTGGTATTTCCATCCGGGATGGCAATCAAGCATGATGACGTTGTTGCCTACCCATATTTCTGGAACTTCCGCTCCACAGTCTTTACTTGCCCTGCTGTTGGTGGTTTTCCTCTTCCACAGGTTGGCTTGTATGTCAATGACTGACGGCATCCTTCTAGGGCTTGCGTGCAGGACATCTCTTTTACTTCGCTTCATGATAAGATCATTTGGGGCATACTATGTTGAGCTGTGGGGGGTCTGCCAGTACACCCCGAGAAATTGGGACAGGCAGCACTCAATGTCATCTCCCTGATCCACTCCAATCCGAGAGCACAATTTAAAGTCCTAATGAAACGTTATGCTTCACCATTGGCCTGTGGCCATTGCAGAATTATCTTGTGATGTTTTACACTGAGTCTGTGCAGGCAGTCCTGAAGCTCCTGACCCTGGAAGGGTGGACTGTTGTCTGCTTTAATCTCATCTGGAATGCCACATGTTGCAAAAATCCTCTCGAGAGCTGGTCTGAAATGCAAATATGCAAACACCATGGACGTGACTAACTCCATAGCAGGATGTTTTGAGTGGCTGTCTATGACAACTACCGTCAGTCTCCTACCTGGAATGCTCATAAAGTCCATGCTGAAAGATGATCGTTGGTGCCCTGATGCTTCCTCAGTGATCACTGGGGCTACCGGGGGATTCCCTCTGGTGATGGCGCAGGAGTGACAGTTTCTTACTTTTCATTAACCAGTCAATCCATGCCAGGGAAACATAACTTACTCCTAACGCGGGCTTGGTGTTGCTGATCACTTAATGGGACTGGTATGCAAAGTCCACTGCCCTGTCCCATAGCTTCTGGGGGACCACTATCTGTTGACCCCTAAGCAGTAGAGCTTCGATGCTCAAGCACATCTCATCATGCGCACTATACATCTGTGTTCGGGCTGATTGTTTTTCAGCACCTTAGAGCGTTCTAGAAAGTTCTTTTATTGTTGATTATTGAGCGAATCATTCATCGATCCCCTAAGTGGATCCTGATCCTCTCCTCTTTGGCCTGCACCCCTTTTGAAAACAGTGTCTGTGTTGTTCCCTGGGCCACGGCCACTTCCATGTCTTCCGCATGGCTGTCTGCTAGTTCTTGGGATCTGGCCAGGACTATGATCTCATCCAGTTAGATCCCTGGTTGCCTTAGAATCAGCTCTCTCAAGCATGATGATCGGCACCCCTAAATGATCTGGGCAAGGATTTCATCTGCCCGGTCAATGGAGGTGCATGTGCTGCCAAGCCGGCGAAGTCGTGCAGAGAAGACATCCACAGATTTTCTCTTATCCTCCCAGGCCTGCCTCAGTTTAACCTCTCATACTCTGGGTTCAGCTGGGAGTTGAAGTAGTGGTGGAGGGCAGTGACAACCATGTCAAAATCTTTAGGGTCACCAACGTTGGGAAGGTCTTGGAATAAGTCATATAGTTCATATCTTCCCATGCGAAGCTCTTGACAGCCCCGTCCATTTCCCAGGTGTCGCAGAAGTAATTGTTCAGATGCCCTATCCACTTGCAGCACCGAGGTGCAGCTATAACCAGGTCTCCTAGCTGGCTAAAAGGCAGTAGTACTGCTACAGGCACATGCACACCTGGCCAGGCATTGGGTGGCGCATCCTACAGGTGCATTAATCCTCCACCACCCCTTGGCAATGTGGACATAGTGATCTCCACCTCTTTATATGTGTCCCGTCACCAAATGACATAGTGTAATTTGTAGGCACTGCCCCTAGTTCTGAAGGGTGTGCACTTGCTTGGCCTTCTGTCATCTCCTACAGCTCAAGCGTCCTTGCCTTGAGCCCTGCAGGGGTTCTTCTTCATTCAGTATACCCCCAGCAGCATCAGCCGGTACCAGGTTGACATTTTTGAAAACCAGACGGGGCGCCGTGTTGCTTTTCCACTAGGTCTCTCTCTCAGGAGAGACCACACCCACCGGAGCACATTGCCAGACACATCCAGCGCACAGCTGTGTCTTCTGTACCAAACCCTGGAATTCCCACCTCACCTTCCGCACCACACAGGGGTGCCTCAGATGTCACACCGTGCCACCCCTCCAACACAGCAGCCTCCTGCAGTCCTGGAGGTCTGATGCAGCCTGGGCTCTCGAGTATCGCAGTGTTGCAGCAGGCACTGCTGCAGTCAATCAGCATGCGGGGGCAGGGGTACACACGTGGATTCTTCCAGCACCGCGGTTGTTGGAAGGCGGACCCGGGGGAGTCGGAGAGACCACCCAGGGGGGCCCCCACACTGTACGAAGTAGCCGAGCGCTGCTGAGAAGCCTCCTAGGAGAGGTCCTTCTCCTATACCGTACCAGCACAGTAACACCACCACACAGGACTCGAGGCTGGTTATCACGATGAGCAATTCTTTATCAGCATTTAGGAGGTTACGGTTATCAATATATACAAGGGGGGGATCGAGGGATCCGCAAGAGTCTCAAAGTCTTTGGTAGGGATGGGGTAGTGTCGTACTTTAATCTCTGGCACCGCGTAGGGGACAGGGCCCTACCCCTGTTTATCTGGTATTAGCAAACCGCAAATGATTAATGCGGCATGTACGAGTGCTATATATATCGTTCTAGCTATGAATGCACTGTGTACACGTAATTCTGCTTCACTACGCGGGTTCCATTTTGGAAGCGGTGGCCATCTTGTCATTGCCCTCACATAGGCTGTAATGGAGCAAATACGGGCCTCACAGTACATGTGCTTTCCCGTGACTTCTCTGTGACCTGGGCAGCTGGCTCTGCTGCCCCAGGTCAAACTGGTCTCACGAGCTCCCCTTCCTCCGTCCACCTGTGATTAGCATCAGGGTTTGACCCATCATAAAACCCTTTTCATTCTACACGAGCCTCCGGCTAATCTCTTTCACACCTGACTGTTCCTGCTTTATGACTTGTTTCCCAAAACAGGAGCTGCCCGTGTTTTATTGGGGCCTATTGATATCAAATGTGGGATCTGAACCTTACTGTGTAAATCATTGTGGGCTGGCCGAACTGGAATGTGGGATGGTCATCATGACTCTGCCTTTTCTTTGTAATGTACACTTGTTTATTACCGTATCATAAAACCTAGGAATGTATGCTTGAGGCAGGGAAAAGCGTATTTAAGATGAAGTCCGTTTCTATGATTTTCAGCAGTCTCCTGAGAACATACACGCTGTTGTACTTCTAGGATACCTGTAATTGGTCTGCAGCCAATAAACGATCTTTGACTTCACCCAGAAGACTCTGTGTTTCTGTAGGTCTGGAACAGGGTGAACCCAGAAGTCATAGGGTGTGTGCCCCTGCACCGCTGGGTCTAAAATACCCAGTACTTCAGTTGCGGGACAGTCTTTGGTAGTAGCGGGGTAAGAGGGTACCTTAGGCCCAGTTCTTGTTCCTCAAGCTGGAGGGACTCCGTGTCCCGGAGTGGTCGAGCCGCGACGGCGTCAGCAGGGCTCTGGTGATCAGTTCGTGGAGCTAGAGCCGCGACTAGGTCAGCAGGGCTCTTCAGGTGGTTCAGTTCAGCTCGAGCCGCGACGACGTCAGCAGGGCTCTGGGGGAGGCTTCAGCGAGGTTGGGCCGCGACGGCGTCAGCAGGGCCCCGATGTTCCGTGAGGTTCCTTGTCTCAATAAGGTGGAGCCGCGACGCAGTCAGCTGGGCTCGTGGTATAGGGTCAAGCAAGAGTTCTTCTCCGTAGGGTCAGCCGCGATTCCGTCAGCAGGGCTCTTGACTCCCGGATACAACTGCCGTTCCCTTGCGGGGTTGCCCCAGATATAGGTCTGGAGCTCTTTGATGTCCGGACCCTCGCGCCTGGGGGGGCGGAGAGGCCGGGCTGGGAGAGGCCAGACGCCCAGCGGGAGAGGCGCCAGGCCCGGGGAGGCCGGAGGACAGTCGCACCTAGGTGTGGGGGGACGGCGGGGGTCCCATCGAAACTCTCCTCCTCCGGGAGAGGTGAAGTGGCCACGTGGTTCCCCCTGGCCCGATCTTGGTGCCTCGATGTCGGGGCTTCGCTGGGGCTGAGGCCGGGGGGAGCCGGGTTGCGTGGGCTGGTGCGCGGAGCAAGCATGGGGGGGAACCCCGAAGAGATGAGGGGTTCCTGTGCGGCCTGGAAAAGGGGGCCGCTGAGGCGGGTGTAGGCAAATGGATACAATCCAAGGGGGACCTCGAAGGGAGGAGAGGTCCCTGGTGGCCTGAAAGGGCGGCCCGTGTAGGCCGGTGCGGGGGGGACGAGCACAAACCAAGAGGGTTAAGACCACGCCACGAGGCCGGGTCCAACAGGCGTCCCCCCCAGCCGAAGGCAGGGAGAGTCACCTATTTCCTTGGGGGTTCTCCTCGTCGAGGCGGAAGAAGCGGGACAGGCCGTCGGCGTTGGCGTGGTCACTGCCGGGCCGGTGTTCAACAGAGAATTCCATCCCTTGCAGCGAGATAGACCATCGCAACAGCTTGGGGTTTTCGCCCCTCATTTGCATTAACCACCGCAAGGGCCGGTGGTCGGTCTAGACCCGGAAGTGGGTGCCGAAGAGATAGGGCCGGAGCTTTTTGAGGGCCCACACTACAGCGAAGGCCTCCCGCTCGATGGTGCTCCACCGCTGCTCCCGGGGCAGCAGCCGTCGGCTGATGAAGGCCACGGGTCTGTCGAGTCCCTCCGAATCTACCTGGGACAGGACGGCCCCAATTCCATATTCGGAGGCGTCCGTCTGCACCACGAACTCCTTGCTGTAGTCCGGGGCTTGTAGCACGGGGGCCGTGCACATTGCCGTTTTGAGGGCCTCGAAGGCCGCCTGGCAGCGGGGGGTCCAGTGTACCTTCTTGGGCTGTTTTTTTGACTTGAGCTCTGTGAGGGGGCCGACAATGCTCCCATAGTCTCTGATGAATTACCGGTAGTACCCGGTGAGGCCCAGGAAGGCCCGGACAGCTGTCTGGGTGGTGGGGGGTTCCCACGCCTGGATGGCATCAACTTTCGGTTGGAGGGGAGCCACCTGGCCGCTCCCTACTTGATGGCCCAGATAGGTCACCGATCCTTGGCCTATCTGGCATTTGCTGGCCTTGATCGTGAGCCCGGCCCTTTGGAGGGCGGTCAGGACTGCTTTGAGGTGTCCCAGGTGCTCAGCCCAGTGGCTGCTGTATACGGCAATGTCATCCAAATAAGCTGCGCTGAAGGCCTCTAGCCCGGCCAGGACCTTGTTCACTAGTCTCTGGAAGGCAGCCGGGGCGTTCTTCATGCCGAAGGGCATCACCCGAAAGTGGTAGTGCCCGTCAGGGGTGGAGAAAGCGGATCTTTCTTGGGCACCGGGGGTGAGCTGGATCTGCCAGTACCCGGCGGTGAGGTCAAAAGTGCTCAGGTAGCGGGCTGCCCCTAAGCGGTCGATGAGCTCGTCGGCCCGGGGAAGAGGATGGGCATCTGTCTTGGTAACGGTGTTCAGGGCCCGGTAGTCCACACAAAATCGTAGCTCCGGGGGGGTGCCTGGTGTGGCGGCTTTGGGCACCAGGACGACGGGACTGGCCCACGGGCTGTCGGAGGGCTCGATGACCCCGAGGGCCAGCATCTTCGCCACCTCAGCCTGGATGCAGGCCCGCACCCGGTCGGGTACTCTGTAGGATCTGTGTCGCACGGGGGGACTGTCCCCAGTGTCGACGTCGTGGACACACCATGGAGTCACCCCCGGAATGAGGGAGAAGAGGGCCGCAAAGGGATGTAACAGTTGCTGACAGTCGTGGTGCTGTTCCGGGGTCAGGGAGGGGGCGAGTTGGACGCCTTCGATGGTCCCGTCGTGGTCGCTGGTCCGCAGGAGGTCGGGTAGGGGCTCGGAGTCGCCTTCGCCCCCGTCGTCGGTCGCTAGCAGTAGGCTTAGTTCAGTCTGGGCAAAGTGGGGTTTGAGCCGGTTAGCGTGCAGAACCCGGAGGGGGTTCCGGGGAGACTCCATGTCGATCAGGTAGGTGACAGGGCTCTTCTTTTCCACCACCTTGAAGGGCCCGGTCCATTTGTCCTGGAGGGCGCAGGGGTCAACTGGTGACATGACCCAGACCTGCTGGCCCGGCTCAAACTCGATGGTAGAGGCGTTTTGATCGTACCATCTTTTCATGTCCTCTTGGCTGGCCTCGAGGTTGGCTTCGGCCAGGGCTCGGAACCTTCGTGTCTGGTTGCGGAGGGTCAGGAGGTATCTGTAGACGTCGGGAGGGGCATCTCGGGGCTTCGTCTCCCAGCCTTCCTTGACCAGGCTGAGGGGTCCTCGGACGGGATGCCCGTACAGCAATTCGAAAGGGCTGAACCCCAGGGACTTCTGCGGGACCTCCCAATAGGCAAACAGGAGGCACGGCAGCAGGACAACCCATCTCTGCCGTAGGGGCTCTTCCAGGCCCTTGATCATGCCTTTTAAGGTTCTGTTGAACCGCTCGACCAGTCCGTTCCCCTGAGGGTGGTATGGGGTGGTGAACTTGTACGTGACCCCGCACTGCTGCCACAGGGACCGCATGTATTTAGAGATGAAGTTCGTACCTCGGTCGCTCACCACTTCTCGGGGGAACCCCACTCTCGAGAAGATCCCCATTAAGGCCCGGCCCACTACGGGGGCGGTCACAGTTCGAAGCGGGATGGCCTCAGGGTACCTGGTTGCGTGGTCTACGAGGACCAGGATGAATCGGTGACCCAGGGCGGTCTGGGGGTCCAGGGGCCCTACGATGTCTATTCCGACCCGTTTGAAGGGGGTGTTGACTGCTGGGAAGGGCTGGAGAGGGGCTTTGACCCTTCCCCCCATCTTGCCGCTGGCTTGGCAGGTCTGGCAGGACCGGCAGTGGTTGTCCACGTCCCTCCGCATCCGGGGCCAGTAGAAGTGGGTCACCAGGCGGCTGTAGGTTTTGTCCTGCCCCAGGTGCCCAGCGAGGGGCACATCATGTGCCAGGTTAAGGAGGAACTCCCGAAACCGGAGGGGGACCACCAGCACTCGACTGGCCCCTAGTTCGGCAATCTTCTGCTCGCTGTACAGTAGTCCTTCAGCCCAATAGACCCAGTGGGTTCCGGTCTGGTCATCGTTGGCCTGCGAGGCCGCTTGTTGCCGGACTCCCTCAAGGGAAGGGCAGGTCTTCTGTTCCTGCAAGAACTGTTCTCTGGTGGGGCCCCCGTCATGGCGCCATTGGGCAAGTTCCGGGAGTGTGCCGAGAGAGGCGATCTCGTCCGGGGGGGGCACCGTGGATCTGGCATCGGTGTCCACTTCTTCCTCACTGGAGGCAGGCGGTGGCACGGGCCCCTCGGGCTCGACGGTGTTGGCGGCCATGGACGAACGGGGAGCCTGGGCAGCCATGGACCGGGTGGTGGCGCAGGCCCATTCGGGTAGTCCTAGCATTCGGAGATGCTCTCGCCGCTCCACTTGAGCCCAGGGGGAACTCTCGAGGTCGTTCCCCAGGAGGCAGTCCGTCGGAGCGTCGTCGCGGACAGTCACCTTCAGTATGCCCGTCACCCCTCCCCATTCGAAGGGAATCTGTGCCATCTGGCACATGCTCTCGCTGTTGTCGGCCGTCCGGACGGGGCATAGTACATCGGGCAGGATCTGTTCGGGGGCCACCAGGTGGCAGCGGACAGCGGTGACACTGGCTCCGGTGTCACGGAGGGCTTTGGCCCGTCGTCCATTGATAGTGACCCACTGTTGGTACTTCTGGGTGTTGCTCGGGATGGGGGTTCGGGGCACCATCTCTCGGCTGCCCAGGCAGACCAGGGACATAGCCGCCGGCTCCCACTCAGTGGACCCCCCGCTGAGGGGTTCTTCCTCTTCCTCCCCTCCTCCCAGGGCGGCAGCCACTAGTTGTCGGGGCGGGGGCCCGCTGGTCCCACTTCGTCGGTTCATGGGGCAGGCAGGGTCGCTGGCATAGTGTCCGGTTTGTTGGCAGCCGTAGCAGGTTATCGTGGGCCGGGGTCCGGCTTTGGCTGGTGCCGTCCCTCTTCGGGCTAGGCTCGGGGAGGTGTGTTGCTGAGGCGGCCCTCGCGGCGGATTCCGGGGCGGCCCGGCTGGGATGTCCCGACTCCTGTTCGACCCTCCTCCCCCGCCGTGCTGGCAGGGGGGTCCGGTGGGGTTTCGCGGGTACTCCCCCATCGAGCTCCGGGGGACTCGGGTGTTGACCCATCGATCGGCCTCGGCGGCAAGCTTCCGCGGCTCGGTCAGCTTGCTGTCGAGGAGTTGTTGTCTTAGCTCCACGAAGCAGTTGTTTGAGAGTTGTTCCCAAATAATGAGGTCGACCAGCTGCCCGTAGGTGGCGACCTTGCTCCCCTTGATCCAACCTTCTAGGGCCCTGCTGAAAAAGTCGACATACTCTACCCACGTGGTACCGGGGATTTTCTTGCAGTCTCTGAACCGCTGGCGGTACATTTCCGCGGTTAGTCCATAGCGGGTGAGCAGGGCCTCCTTCATATGGTCGTACGAGGTCATCACTTCTTCCGAGAGCTGGAGTAGGGTGTCTCGGCCCTCAGTAAGGAACCAACCCCATAGGCCGGCACCCCAATCCTTCCGGGGTACCCATGGGAGGTCATGGCCACCTCGTACGCCTTAAACCACTGCTGGATGTCCTCGTTTTTATAGTACTCCTTGACGACATCTTTGGGGATATGGACCTTGGCCTCGGTGGGCGGCAGAGCGTCTCTATTGCTGGGGGTGCCGGTCTTCCCTTTCTGGGCCTTGAGCTCGAGTTCTTTGAGGCCCCGCTCGTGTTCGAGGGTCAGCCTTTTCTCCTCCAGCTCTCGATGCCACTTCTTCTCCTCTATCTCCTCTTGTAGCCGTAGCTGTTCTATGGCCAATTTCTTTTCGGCCAGCAAGAGTTCGCCGTCCAGCCGAAGTCGTGCGAGCTCTAGCTCATGGGTCCGGACCTTCTCCCGCTCTCGTATTTCTTCCGCGGAGAGGCCGGTTTCCAGGCTGTTTCTCCCCCCGTTCGCGGGGGTCGGGGCTGGTGGCGTGGCTGCTTTCAGGGGCAGGGGACCTTCGCTCTGGGAGGGACCCGCCTCGGACTCTAGCCAGGTTCTCAGGGCTTCCTGCATCTCTTCCTTGGTACCTAGGCCGGTGGTCGCAATGCCCTTGTCCTTGCAGAACTGTTTTAACTCTTTGTGTGTGTACTCTTCCAATCGTTCTGGTTGGAACTCCATGGTCTCTGTTCGTCTGGATGGATAGCGAGTGGGTTACTTGCTTGTACGCTTCTGCGTTCGGCTCGGATCCCGTCGCTGGCCACCAAATGTTGGAAGGCGGACCCGGGGGAGTCGGAGAGACCACCCAGGGAGGCCCCCACACTGTACAAACTGGCCGAGCGCTGCTGAGAAGCCTCCTAGGAGAGGTCCTTCTCCTATACCGTACCAGCACAGTAGCACCACCACACAGGACTCGAGGCTGGTTATCACAATGAGCAATTCTTTATCAGCATTTAGGAGGTTACGGTTATCAATATATACAAGGGGGGGATCGAGGGATCCGCAAGAGTCTCAAAGTCTTTGGTAGGGATGGGGTAGCGGGACAGTCTTTGGTAGTAGCGGGGTACGAGGGTACCTTAGGCCCAGTTCTTGTTCCTCAAGCTGGAGGGACTCCGTGTCCCGGAGTGGTCGAGCCGCGATGGCGTCAGCAGGGCTCTGGTGATCAGTTCATGGAGCTAGAGCTGCGACTAGGTTAGCAGGGCTCTTCAGGTGGTTCAGTTCAGCTCGAGCCGCAACGACGTCAGCAGGGCTCTGGGGGAGGCTTCAGCGAGGTTGGGCCGCGACGGCGTCAGCAGGGCCCCGATGTTCCGTGAGGTTTCTTGTCTCAATAAGGTGGAGCCGCGACGCAGTCAGCTGGGCTCGTGGTATAGGGTCAAGCAAGAGTTCTTCTCCGTAGGGTCAGCCGCGATTCCGTCAGCAGGGCTCTTGACTCCGGGATACAACTGCCGTTCCCTTGCGGGGTTGCCCCAGATATAGGTCTGGAGCTCTTTGATGTCCGGACCCTTGCGCCTGGGGGGGGCGGAGAGGCCGGGCTGGGAGAGGCCAGACGCCCAGCGGGAGAGGCGCCAGGCCCGGGGAGGCCGGAGGACGGTCGCACCTAGGTGTGGGGGGACGGTGGGGGTCCCATCGAAACTCTCCTCCTCCGGGAGAGGTGAAGTGGCCACGTGGTGCCCCCTGGCCCGATCTTGGTGCCTCAATGTCGGGGCTTCGCTGGGGCCGAGGCCGGGGGGAGCCGGGTTGCATGGGCTGGTGCGTAGAGCAAGCATGGGGGGGAACCCCGAAGAGATGAGGGGTTCCTGTGCGGCCTGGAAAAGGGGGCCGCTGAGGCGGGTGTAGGCAAATGGATACAATCCAAGGGGTCCTCGAAGGGAGGAGAGGTCCCTGGTGGCCTGAAAGGGCGGCCCGTGTAGGCCGGTGAGGGGGGGACGAGCACAAACCAAGAGGGTTAAGACCACGCCACGAGGCCGGGTCCAACAGCGGTGGAGCATGGGCACACATTGCTCTCACTTTGGCCAGCACAACAGAGCCAGTGGGTCTCTTGGTGGGGGGAACTGGCAAGTCCACTGCACCACTGCTCCCGGTTCACCTCAACAGCCTAGGGTGCCATCTCCTGAGGCATCAATAAACAGCAATGAAACTCTGATGGTGCACCATGCCGTATAGCACAGATGAGAGGTGGGCACTCTCACATGCGGAGGGAGCTCCAGCCTCATCGCCAGTTTAAAGGGCCGTGGGCAAACACTCATTAGGCCCGAGTTGGCCCCACTCAGCACATTTACTGACAGAGCATGCAGACACTTGGCTTTCTGTGCTGCCGAAGAACCACAAGCGAATCTCATTCTCGGACGTTTATTTATACCAGGGGGCCGAGCCAGGCACTCTAGGTGAGTGAGTGATAAAATGTATAGTTGAGGCCTGACGGCACTCTACACATGTGCAGTCACCTGATTCAGGTTCAAGAGGTTATTTATAAAGATGATCTTCAGTGCAGGTAACCTGGACGTATGCCAAAACATGTTTTACCTAGTCGGAATGGTGAAAATATGTTTAATTTGTTGAGGTTTAAATGTTACCTTGCAGAACTTTTCAAGACACCCATTAGACAGCTAAAAGAAATCACAAGTTTATTTCGCATTACTTCTCTGTTTTCCATGATCCCTCAGAAATGTTTTGAGGTACACGTTTTTGGAGAAGCTAACATGCACTCACAGTCACTCTCTTGTTTGGTTCATTGCTCCTTAGCAGAGGAAGCATATATGCAGTTTAGGTACTAAAATTGACTCAGGTCTTGCTATGTCGGATCAGATCTCAGCTGGTGTACGGTGTTGAACGCTGCATATGTTGAAACACATTCTACATCCATGTTCTTTCTCGCACAAAGGTATATGCTTTGAATGCTTTGATTTCTGTCCAACTGGATTACTGGAACTCAGTTTATGTTGAGCTGGCCAAATACCCTTCCATAAATGTTATGTTATGTTATGTTAGCTCAACTTGTAAAGCGCAACAGCTGCCTCAGCAAAGAGGCGTCCCGGCGCTGACTGCAGCGAGTCTGAAAACTAGAGCCTAAACCGAAGGGAAAAGGTGAGTTTTTATTGCCTTTCTAAACGTCAGATAGTTATCCAGACTGCGAATATGGAGGGGAAGGGAATTCCAGAGCTTGGTCGCTAGGCTTTAGAAAGATCGTTCCCCGGCACATAGAGGTTTTACCCGCGTGGCAAGAGCCAGGCGCCTTCTAGGGAGTCGCATTTTGGACCCTTTGCAAGCGCATGACCTCTGCTTTATTAGCCCCCAGAAAGGGCAAACTGGCATAGTCAAGCCTTGACAGTATGTCAGCCTGAACAATCAATTGTCTGGTGGGCAGGTCAAAATAACCCAGAAGGGGTTTCGGCCCCCGGAGTAGGCCGAAAAACGTGCCTGCTATGTTCTTGGATCACATTCAATTTTGCTGCGAGGCTTGAATTAGGCTATAACTCCTTAACCACTGAAGCTTTTCCATCTACAATGCTGAGCCCTATTTTCATAAGTGCGGTACTTTGCATTTATGCCTTCATGACTTTTTTCCACATAACTTATCCATGCTAAACTTGTGTTCTTTTTTCCAATAATTTGGGAAATCTAAAGGTGTCCAAGGTTTGTATGTCCCTGACAGGCACCGAGATAATAGCCAAAATAATTCAACATTTTTGAAATTTATGGAAAAAAGTTCTTTACAAGAAAGCATAGTCTTTTTTCTAAAAATGGCATCAACACTTTTTTGTTTTTATCCCTACTTGCAGTTTGTGGCGTAAAAAGGTGTGAAACTAGCTGTTCCCAGAAACGTTATACATTCCTGAGAAAGTAGAAAACATTCTGTATTCAGAAAGGGGTCTTTTGTGTAGATCCCTCCACGTTTTCCTGTTTAAATAAAAAATAATGAAAATAACTATAAACAGTTAGCAATTGATGGCAATGTTTTCATTTGTAATATTTTGTCACAATGGTCAGTTTACAAAAGCAATGTACCTTTACATCCTTCAGTTCCTTGTGGTCAGAAAGATATATTTATAGTTTATAGGTTTTTGAAAAAAACATCTGATGCCCAGAGCCACCAACAGAGCTGCAGCATATAAGGACTTTTCATGGTGTACAGGCATGCAGAAATTAATAATGCAAAATCTAACAAATGAAAAAAGGATTTGAAGAAAACCTAGTTATTTTTTAAATGTGCACAAGATGTTTAGGTTAGAAACAGTGGTTATTTATACACCTTTGAATTTATGGTTACCCATACTGTCATGCTATTCAAAGGGCATTTTACAAAATGTGTTCTTTTTTACACACCGGCTTATATTTGGAAGTCCAGAAATTTCCAATAGGTAGTAACAAAATCTGCGTACGCACATGTGTCTCAATAAAAACTGTACCCATTTGTCTGGCTAGACTTAGTGCTGGCAACACAAAACACCCCAAAACGTGATAGGGAATTATCACATTTCACTGAGCAAAAACAACACTTTTTTTAGCTGCAGAATTTAAATGTAGGCCCTAACTCGGCTGTTACCCAGAGGAACATACCAAACTCAGACATCTAGATACAGAAGGCCATGTTCGTGTGACTTAAGCGGATCTCATGATGTTTTCTTACACATAAGGCCTTGTAAACCTTAAACCTTGGCTAAAAACATGCATTTTCATCATATTTCTGCACGAGAAAATTGCAGATGCCATGGTAAGCCACAATAAATGTACAACTCACCTTTATCACATTCTATTTATAACACTGGTACCTAGCGCTCAAAACATAACATGCCCCAAAACATGATGCAGGATCATACAAAAAAATCAGAGAGAAAAACTACTTGGTTTGGGGGAAAGGGTAGCTGTGGAATTTGGGTCTGCGTTCTGATACCACAGAGCAAAACATACCAAACCCAACCATTAGACACCCAGAGGAGTCCAGGGTGGTGTGACTCATGTGGATGCCAACACCCTATCTTACCCATAAGGCCATGCAGAATGCAGCGCACATAAAATGAGGAATATGCCTCTCGGGATTGTTTTTCTGCAGAAAGGTGTGCCTTCCTGCACAAAGACAATCCTGCATGCAACGCAGGCACCCTTGCACCATGGTGCAAGAGTGCCTGTGTTGATGCCAGGCAGCCCATTCTGCGCCAGCGCAGAGGAAAAAGTCAGGAATGTGCTGTATCCCTTAAATATGATAGTTTCCTGCCTTATCTCAGTGATGCAGCGCAGCAAGGTGATTTGCTACCCGGCACTGCAACACTTTTTCATAAATATGGTCCACGGTGCCTTGTATAGTCTCTTGTCCCTAGTAGGCTTACTACTCTCTGGGGGTCATATTGAAGTAAACACCCCCTGTCTGCCTCTTGAGGGGAGCGAAAAGACTGGTGTGGCTCAGTTGAAAGGAGGGTATTCCCTTCTAACTATTGGTCCCTGGTTCCTCCTAGTGGTGGGAATCCATGCCTATGGATCACATGCCCTGTCCAATTCCCAAGTCGGGAAACACAAGAGAGGGACATCATTTAAAAGGGGATCTTCTTCCCTTTCCAACACTGCTTCTGACACACTAATCAGTGCAAGGGAGGCAGAGTTATGCCCCTTCAACCAATCTGGAAATGAAATCAGTAGGGATTAATGGAGCTCACTGGTTTCACTTTCTCATCTGTAAAGACAGCATGTTGTATGGTGCATATGTGTCATAGATGGGCAGGAGAGAGGTGGGGGCTTAAGCAGAAGAGACTCTGCTTCGGCCGTCCTATTTAAAAAAAAAAAGGAAGTGGTAGACCTGACACGCTTGGATGGTAGTCCCTTAAATCGTTTGTCTTCACCCCTCCCTTTCTGCTGAATTCATTGTTGCCTTTAGGACTCTGTGCATTTTGCCACTGCTAAGCAGTGCTAAAGTGCTTGTGCTCTCTCCTTAAAACATGGTAACACTGACCAATGCCTAATTGCCACATTTATTTACTTGTAAGCCCCTAGTAAATTGTATTTATCTAGGGCCTCTAAATCATATGCTACTTGGGAGCCTGCAGTGCTTATTGTGCCCCCCCCTAAAGTAGTCCTTTTAAACATGTTTCAGGTCTGCCACTGGAAAAAACAAAGGTTGACCTGGCAAAAACACGCTGTTGCCAGGCCTAAACATGACTTTGTAAGACACCCCTACCGCAGGCCCTGAAAGGTCAGGGTGCCTTGTATTTAAGAAGTAGGACCTATGTACTTAAGATTTAATTGTCCTGACAGTGAAAATACTTGCAAAGTAATTTTTCACTGTTGTAAGGCTTATCTCTTTCCTTACTAGCACTCAGTTGCCGTATTACATTTAATAGATGATAAATTAAAACTGGGAGCAGATAGAAATATGCTGTTTATGCTCAAATGAATTGTAGTTTAAAATCCTCTTTAATGTTTAAGTTGAATGTTAAGTTTCAATTCAAGTTGGGATTTTCTTGCCTCAACCAACTGTACCTTTCTGCCAGTGTCCTGGGTCACATGACTGTGAAAGGCTATGCTGAGGTTTGTGTGCTACGTCTGGGCAGAGAGACAAAGGGGGCTTAGGTGTGGACAGGATGTACCAAATTGTCAGCATAGCTGGGGAGGGGTAGTACCCAGCCTCACTTAAACTTCAAAAGGCATTCGCTGCAACACACACAAAGCAACCTGACACTAGGCATACTCTTAACTATTGTCACCCTAGACAGTTTGCAGCTAAACTCTGGAAGGAAGAAGGAAAGAAAAATAGGGTGTCCCTTTCCCATAGGCTGGTAGTAGTGATAAATGGTGGCAACATCAGAGCCTACTACTTGTTTCTCTACTAATGCTAGCAAGACTGACTGAAGAAAGAAGACTAGACCTGCTCCCTTGAACCCATGACCACCAGTGTGACTCCAAAGGTTAGCTGACTAGCCTCGTGTGAGCGACAGGGACATAAAAATCTTCAGGAGGCCTCTCTGCAACTGCACTGCTGAATAGCACCACCTGGACCATCCTGAGCCTTGCTGTTGGCCTCTGCCTGGAGTGAATCCTGATCCCCTAGAGGTGCTACCCATGTCCTGGAGTGTTCGCTGATGTTAGAGTTTACTCCGCCTGAAGGAAAAAGGAAAAATCCTGAGGTTTGGGCTCCTCGTAACAGCAAACAGTCCAGTTCATGTAAAGATACTGCCCCCCCCAGCAATTACAACCAATACGAAGTTCCAGCCAGACCTTCTTTTCATGGTAACAGTGAGCATCCATGATGACCAGCAAAGAGAGACCTGCACTTTGGATGAACAGTGAACACCCACGATAAACAAATCTTCATGCTACAGTGACGACAATCAGTGATGCTCTGCTTGCTTTTGTGCCAAAAGCCTCCTCCAACACAAATGGAACTCTTTGCATCAGACTTGAGACTGTAACTTTTCAGCCAAACTATCCTGCCCACTCTCCATCGTGGTCGTCCTGAACTTGTCGCTTTCCTCCAGCCTAGTACAAAAGGGGGTGGTGATGGACGGAGCATCAGAACCAATCAAACACTCACACCCAGTCAACAGATCTGGGTTTGATCCATCACCGTTCTTTAGCCCACTCTGCCACCCCAGTTCAGACATGGCCATTTGCAAATCAGTCTGACCCTGTGCCTCATGGGAACAGTCCAGCCCGAACTGCCAAGCCATGCCTTCCCTGGACCGGAAACATGCTTCCTAGGACCGGTTTCTGGCATTTCAGCCATCTTCAGCCAGGCTTGCTTGAATCCAGTGGCAAAGTGAGCAAGGGACTCACGTCTGAGCATACCCTGCCAATTTATGGCAAACAAAGCGGTACAAAAGGGGGTGGCGATGGACGTAGAATCAGAACCAATCAAACACTCACACCCAGTCAACAGATCTGGGTTTGATCCATCACCGTTCTTTAGCCCACTCTGCCACCCCAGTTCAGACATGGCCATATGCAAATCAGTCTGACCCTGTGTCTCATGGGAACAGTCCAGCCCGAACTGCCAAGCCATGCCTTCCCTGGACCGGAAACAAGCTTCCTAGGACCGGTTTCTGGCATTTCAGCCATCTTCAGCCAGGCATGCTTGAATCCAGTGGCAAAGTGAGCAAGGGACTCACGTCTGAGCATACCCTGCCAACTTATGGTGAACAAAGCGGTACAAAAGGGGGTGGTGATGGACGGAGCATCAGAACCAATCAAACACTCACACCCAGTCAACAGATCTGGGTTTGATCCATCACCGTTCTTTAGCCCACTCTGCCACCCCAGTTCAGACATGGCCATTTGCAAATCAGTCTGAACCTGTGCCTCATGGGAACAGTCCAGCCCAAACTGCCAAGCCATGCCTTCCCTGGACCGGAAACAAGCTTCCTAGGACCGGTTTCTGGCATTTCAGCCGTCTTCAGCCAGGCTTGCTTGAAGCCAGTGGCAAAGTGAGCAAGGGACTCATGTCTGAGCATCCCCGGCCAACTTATGGCGAACAAAGCGGTACAAAAGGGGGTGGTGATGGACGGAGCATCAAAACCAATAAAACACTCACACTGAGTCAACAGATCTGGGTTTGATCCATCACCATTCTTTAGCCCACTCTGCCACTCCAGTTCAGACATGGCCATATGCAAATCAATCTGACCCTGTGCCTCATGGGAACAGTCCAGCTCGAACTGCCAAGCCATGCCTTCCTTGGACCCGAAACAACCGTCCTAGGACCGGTTTCTGGCATTTCAGCCGTCTTCAGCCAGGCTTGCTTGAATCCAGTGGCAAAGTGAGCAAGGGACTCACGTCTGAGCATACCCTGCCAACTCATGGCGAACAAAGCAGTACAAAAGGGGGTGGTGATGGACGGAGCATCAGAACCAATCAAACACTCACACCCAGTCAACAGATCAGGGTTTGATCGACCACCGTTCTTTAGCCCACTCTGCCACCCCAGCTTAGACACGGCCATATGCAAATCAGTCTGACCCTGTGCCTCATGGGAACAGTCCAGCCCGGACTGCCAAGCCATGCCTTCCCTGGACCGGTAACAAGCTTCCTAGGACCGGTTTCTGGCATTTCAGCCGTCTTCAGCCAGGCTTGCTTGAATCCAGTGGCAAAGTGAGCAAGGGACTCATGTCTGAGCATACCCTGCCAACTTATGGCGAACAAAGCGGTACAAAAGGGGGTGGTGAGGGACGGAGCACCAGAACCAATAAAACACTCACACCCAGTCAACAGATCTGGGTTTGATCCATCACCGTTCTTTAGCCCACTCTGCCACCCCAGTTCAGACATGGCCATATGCAAATCAGTCTGACCCTGTGCCTCATGGGAACAGTCTAGCCCGAACTGCCAAGCCATGCCTTCTCTGGACCGGAAACAAGCTTCCTAGGACCGGTTTCTGGCATTTCAGCCGTCTTCAGCCAGGCTTGCTTGAAGCCAGTGGCAAAGTGAGGAAGGGACTCATGTCTGAGCATCCCCGGCCAACTTATAGTGAACAAAGCGGTACAAAAGGGGGTGGTGATGGACGGAGCATCAGAACCAATAAAACACTCACACTGAGTCAACAGATCTGGGTTTGATCCATCACCATTCTTTAGCCCACTCTGCCACCCCAGTTCAGACATGGCCATATGCAAATCAATCTGACCCTGTGCCTCATGGGAACAGTCCAGCTCGAACTGCCAAGCCATGCCTTCCCTGGACCGGAAACAACCGTCCTAGGACCGGTTTCTGGCATTTCAGCCGTCTTCAGCCAGGCTTGCTTGAATCCAGTGGCAAAGTGAGCAAGGGACTCACGTCTGAGCATACCCTGCCAACTCATGGCGAACAAAGCAGTACAAAAGGGGGTGGTGATGGACGGAGCATCAGAACCAATCAAACACTCACACCCAGTCAACAGATCAGGGTTTGATCGACCACCTTTCTTTAGCCCACTCTGCCACCCCAGCTCAGACACGGCCATATGCAAATCAGTCTGACCCTGTGCCTCATGGGAACAGTCCAACCCGAACTGCCAAGCCATGCCTTCCCTGGACCGGTAACAAGCTTCCTAGGACCGGTTTCTGGCATTTCAGCCGTCTTCAGCCAGGCTTGCTTGAATCCAGTGGCAAAGTGAGCAAGGGACTCATGTCTGAGCATACCCTGCCAACTTATGGCGAACAAAGCGGTACAAAAGGGGGTGGTGAGGGACGGAGCATCAGAACCAATCAAACACTCACACCCAGTCAACAGATCTGGGTTTGATCCATCACCGTTCTTTAGCCCACTCTGCCACCCCAGTTCAGACATGGCCATATGCAAATCAGTCTGACCCTGTGCCTCATGGGAACAGTCCAGCCCGAACTGCCAAGCCATGCCTTCCCTGGACCGGAAACAAGCTTCCTAGGACCGGTTTCTGGCATTTCAGCTGTCTTCAGCCAGGCTTGCTTGAATCCAGTGGCAAAGTGAGCAAGGGACTCACGTCTGAGCATACCCTGCCAACTTATGGCGAACAAAGCGGTACAAAAGGGGGTGGTAATGGACGGAGCATCAGAACCAATCAAACACTCACACCCCGTCAACAGATCTGGGTTTGATCCATCACCGTTCTTTAGCCCACTCTGCCACCCCAGTTCAGACATGGCCATATGCTCAGACGTGAGTCCCTTGATCACTTTTCCTCTGGATTCAAGCAAGCCTGGCTGAAGACGGCTGAAATGCCAGAAACCGGTCCTAGGAAGCTTGTTTCCGGTCCAGGGAAGGCATGGCTTGGCAGTTCGGGCTGGACTGTTCCCATGAGGCACAGGGTCAGACTGATCTGCAAATGGCCATGTCTGAACTGGGGTGGCAGAGTGGGCTAATGAACGGTGATGGATCAAACCCAGATCTGTTGACTGGGTGTGAGTGTTTTATTGGTTCTGATGCTCCGTCCATCACCACCCCCTTTTGTACTGCTTTGTTCGACATAAGTTGGCAGGGTATGCTCAGACGTGAGTCCCTTGCTCACTTTGCCTCTGGATTCAAGCAAGCCTGGCTGAAGATGGCTGAAATGCCAGAAACCGGTCCTAGGAAGCTTGTTTCCGGTCCAGGAACGGCATGGCTTGGCAGTTTGGGCTGGACTGTTCCCATGAGGCACAGGGTCAGACTGATTTGCATATGGCCATGTCTGAACTGGGGTGGCAGAGTGGGCTAAAGAACGGTGATGGATCAAACCCAGATCTGTTGACTGGGTGTGAGTGTTTGATTGGTTCTGATGCTCCGTCCATCACCACCCCCTTTTGTACCACTTTGTTCGCCATAAATTCGCAGGGGATGCTCAGACGTGAGTCCCTTGCTCACTTTGCCTCTGGATTCAAGCAAGCCTGGCTGAAGACGGCTGAAATGCCAGACACCGGTCCTAGGAAGCTTGTTTCCGGTCCAGGGAAAGCATGGCTTGGCGGTTCGGGCTGGACTGTTCCCATGAGGCACAGGGTCAGACTGATTTGCATATGGCCATGTCTGAACTGGGGTGGCAGAGTGGGCTAAAGAACGGTGATGGATCAAACCCAGATCTGTTGACTGGGTGTGAGTGTTTGATTGGTTCTGATGAGGAAATATGAATTTTGTGATCAGTTATGTCCCCTATCGTAGACCCCAACGGCTCCATGTACATGCTATAAGTACATGTATGTTCCCTCCTGCTCCAGTTCTGAAGACGCAAATATATGTGCGTCCACCGCCAACATGTCCTCTTTCAGATCCACCATGAATGGGTCAGATATTCCTTTTCTAAGTATGAAAGGCCACCGACTTTATGTGGTTCACTTTCCACATTTTACAGATTCAGGCGAGTAGGCCTGAATTCTGTCATCAAGCCTTTTCTGCCTTCTGTCTCTGAAAGCTCCAGTCTGAGCCTGCATCTGTGACCATGAACTTTGTCTTACTCCCTGCGCGGCTAACGGTGCCTGATCCAGCCCGTCGCCTGCCAAAAACTGTATTTCACCTTCAAGATTATCTCCTCCGCCCCTCATCCGATGCATTCCTGTCTAGTAGTTTAGGTAAACATTCCTCCAGCTACCGTGCACAGGGCCAGGCCTCGCTGTCCTCATGCAAGTAATTCATAGCCCCGTTACCATGGAATATTCCTACCCCCTCGCATCTAGTGTAGACACTTAGACGCTTGTACACGCACTAACAGTCAGTATAGTCAGTATAGAATAAGATTCTATCCTAAGAGACCGCTCTTTTTGGATAACACTGTTCTTTAAACATAGGATATTAGATATGATTTGGGATTAGGTTGACATAACCCCAGACTTCTGTCTCCACATGTAGAGCTAAATGTCAAGTCCCCTTCACCCTCTAGTTGCACGTCAATCACACGTCATGCGGCTGCGCGCGCATCTCTGCCAACTATTTCTGCTGACATTGCAGGATTCTCTTATGGATCCACCCACTTGTGACATCATGTATGATGACGTTTATTAAATTACGCCCTCTATTAGCTACGTATGCATCTTTTATCAGCTGTTACGCCTCTTGCATCTGTTTCATTGTAATGTATTTTCTATAAAACTGCTTATCTGTCAATAATATATGCCCTTCCTTCCTGAACTTTCGTGGTGATGGAATAGAATGCCTACAATTCGAATTGTATTCCTTTGTATAGGAATAAAGCCTTTTTAAACCCTCTAATACCACGGATTCTGCCTCTCATTTTACTGAGTTGTTCTTAATAGACTTTACCGCATAAAAAATAGTACCGGTAACGAAATATTTACCACATAAATTGGTGCCCGAACAGGGACACTTTCTCATCTCACGCGCCGGCGGTGCGTTGCAGGCCCGGTCTCCTGCCACAGCTGAACGGACAAAAACTCGTATCTACAGGATTTCCTGTATCTCCCTCCGGCCAAGCGGGGACGACTGAGGCTGCGATCAACACCCAGACGAGGCGGTGAGAAGTGCGAAGTATCCCGACCAGAGCCTAGCTGAGAGAGCAAGATCCGAGGTATACAAGAGACCCGCCAGGTTCCGAAGTTCCGAGTCCAGTCGAGTCGAGTCCAGTCCGGTCCAGTTTCAGTTCCGTTCCGAGGCCTTCCATTCCGAGCTACCCGGTGAGTACCATTACCGGGGAGGCATTTTACGTGCACATAGTCTGTGCCGGTCAAGACGGGTTTGGGTACACAAATCCGGTCTGCACTGTTTTAGCAGTGTATCTGTACTGTTTAGCAGTATATATAGTATGTTTTGCATATAAATAAGTATTATCTAGTGTCAGTATGATGTCAGTAACTAGTTTTCTATTAGTTATCATTGTTCGTAAAACTGTTAAGTGTTAAATGTTTTGAAATACGTTCTATATACTGTGGTGTGAATGACTGTTCATTATTGTGTTTTTATAAAGTGTGTTCTAGTAATAAGGTCTAAAAATGCCGCTCTTTTCGAAACTAAGACAGATCAAAACTAGAAAAGGTGTACTCGAAGAAGCTGTTCCCATCCCACCGAGGGACACTCCAGGGTACTTTATGTATCATAAGCATGGCCTAGATGCCGTATTATTTCTTGATTTATGGGTGGACTACACCAAAGAATTACCAGAGAGTCAGAGATGGCCCGCAGCGGGGACCTGGGATGCAGATTGCATCATGAGATTAGAAGAAGAATTATGGAAAAGGAAAGCCAGACAGTCACAGAAAGATGCCATTGAATTATGGCGTAAAGAATCGTATAGACGTACGGAAAAAGCACTCAGGCAGGAAGATAAGAGTAAGGAGAATTCAAATAAAGTCCGAGAAAATCTGTTAATTGAGGAAGGTACCCGAGTAAAATCAGAACAAGTAGATAGACAAAGAAACGCCCTTATGAATGGTATGTATCCACTTCTGGCCGAAGGGTTACCTAAGGCTACTCCGGAAATACCAAAAGACTTGCCACCCCCATTGTTTCCGATAAAAGCACATCCCAAGGGGCATCCCAGAACCGCAGAAGATGTTTTCCTTTCCTCCTATTTAGACGACGCAGCTCCCGAGTATGCTAATACCGCACCACATAGACCGCTTACCGATGATGCTCATCGCCAAGATCCTCCGTCTGTACCTCCGCAACAACAAGCTCCGATACACATTCCGACAAACACATCTGTTTCTACAACTTTTCCCGCAACGACGGTTGCTGTCTCACCTTCAACAAATCCTTTCACGTCCAGCACCCCAGACGGTGCTACAGGAGGTACGACAGACATTTTTTCTACGCCACCCAGAGGAAATAAATTTTCCCTTAGAGAATTAGCACACCAACGTACGCCCAAACTAGCAACTCCCGACATGCTTAAGGAACTTCTAGTAGATTGTAGATATGATCCTGTGCCCGGTAAACGGGACGAAATGCTGCTGTCATCATTACGTATTAGACGAGCTGCAATATATTTAACGAAGCTACCAGGAATGGCTACACATTTAGAAAATATATATCACTTTGTCCAGTCAGGACGAGGTCCTGAAAGTATTAGCAGAGCCATGGAATACCAGAAAGCGGAGGTACAGGGACAACTGTTACGTTTCCTCATAAACTGTGTAATCAGAAATCAAGACCGGCCTGGAGTAAATCCGGAAGAAATGCAAAAACTTGTCACTTGGGGCCAGAATATATCAGAAGGGAGACATGATAAACAGTTATGTATAGTAGCTATGTACCGAAAGATCCGCAAAGAAGTAGAACGAATACACGAAGAAAGATTAGAGGTAGACGCCGCTGACCTAAACAGAGAGGAGGAGGAGCAAGAATCAGAGCAAGTAGACACGATAGCTTATGTAGGTAAAGGAAGACCCCATAATAATACCAGAGGTTTTAACGACCCAATACGTCCAATACGTCCAGAATATAATAGACATCTTCCAAACCCTATGCTAAATACAAAATCCCCTGAACATTTATTCCAAGCCGCTGATAAATTACTCCGAGATCGAAGGGGGTACCACGTGCTCGATTCCATGGACGAACAAGAATTAGCCAGGTCAGCAGTACAATGGGCTGACAGTCCCGGCGAATACAATGATGATGTACTTGCACACACGTTTCTGAATCTAGACCCATATGAACAGCGTTTAGCTGGTATATACATGATTCAACACCTCCTTATATTATATAAAAGCCAACACTCCGATCCAGGACCCTTACCTGACATATTGACAGAACTACTCACGAATATATGGAGAGGGTCAGGTACTGATTTGATTAAGGAAATTCTAGAATCCCGAAACCAATATTTAAATTTCGTATGCCCAGAACACGTTCCAGTTCCCATCATGGGAAGAAAAATGTATCACATAGATAGACAGAACCCGTTACGCGAAGTACACCCAATTAGAGGTGCCGGTGATAACTTTACACGCGTGTTTGTGTACACGCCTATAACTAAACTGGAATTATTAGAAATGAAGAAAGTAGTACCCAGCCATGACAAGGACCCAGCAGGTTTCCACCGTGAGATAAAAGACATGTTACTCATGGGAGAGTATACCTACCCCGATATTATGAAAATACTAAAAGTCCTATTACCCGCCGGTGTTTATGAGAAACTCAAAGAAAAAGAATGGGAGGTGGGAGACCAAAAGATAGATTGGACAGCATTAGAAAACGAAGAAAAGGCCCGAGCTGCAGGAGCAGGGCTTGGGGAAAAGACTACAGCACTAGCAGGATTACTAATACAGGTATTGCCACTTTTATTAACTACGAAAAAGGAAGATTGGGGTGCAATCTCAGCCTGTAAACAAAAACCAGATGAAGACACTAGTGATTTCTATTCCCGATTTGAAAAATGTTTTAGTATAAATAGTGGCATAAAAGCCAGTAGTGAGTCATATCCACATCTGTTTGTGACAAAATTAGTTGAAAATTCTCTGCTACAAGTCAAGAATAGAGTATTGAAATTCGAAAGTACCTGGCAAGGAAATACCCCATCACAGATGCTACAGATGTTACAATATCACCACAATAGAATTAGAGAAGAACAAGAACACGAACAAAGACGTATGAAGGATACGAAAATGAAAATGCTTGTTGCACAATCAGTTCCAGCCGACAGTCATCAAAAGGGTGATTCCGCAAGTCCTGCAAAAGGGACATGCAATTACTGTAAACAACCAGGTCATTATATACACGATTGTCCAGTCCTGAAACATAATATTGCCACAGGTAGAACGCATGAGAGACCACGTCCACCTAGACAGGATCAGAATCAACAACAGATCCCTCAGAATGCACAACCTAGGTTAGCTCCGCAACAATTAGCTCCGCAACAGGCAGCTCCACAACAGATCGTAGCACCACCACAAGCGCAGCCTATTGCTGCAACTCAAGCAACAACACCACAAATGTATCAGTATGCACAAACAGATTATCCCGATTATCAGCGATACTCATGAGATAGCCTAGAGAGGGAAGTTGGCTTACCCCTTATAGAGGTTCCTGTAGACCAAGAGGGACCTTATGTACATAGTGAACTATTAGGGGAAGACAGAAAGTTTTTACTTGATACAGGGGCAAGCAGAACAACTATAAGACGCAGTGAAGTTCCAGGGGCACCCCTCTCAGGCTCACAAAATATTTCCCTTGGATTCTCAGGAAAACCGATAATAAATGACGTAACACAACCTCTTCCACTTACAGTCGGTCCATTAACATGTTCTACAGATTTATTGCTTACTAAATCATGTCCAGAAAACTTGTTAGGCATAAAAACATTGAAAGCTCTAGGAGCCATAATATGTTGCTCTCCGGAAGGAGTACGACTATTTTTACGTGACTTTAAAGGTCACTATGTATCCAGAGACATGGATCACCGACTGCAGAATTTACCTACACATTTATGGGCACAAGGCCCCACTGATGTTGGTTGCATGAACATTACACCATATCGAGTCACACTAAAGACAGGAGTGGTACTACCACGAATGCGACAATACAAGTTACCTCCAGATGCTGTAGTGGCTTTACTGCAAATAATTGACGAGCTTATTACCCAAGGAGTGGTTGTGGAAACTGACTCCAATGTATGTAATTCACCGATAATTCCGATCCTTAAAAGAACGGATCCAAAAGCACCACCAGTATATCGATTAGTTATTGATCTGCGCGAATTAAATAAATGTATTGTACCACAATACCCTGTGGTCCCAGATATCTCTTCATTACTCACAGCTATTGACTCAGAAGCAACGTTCTTCACTGTAATTGATCTCAAGAATGCTTTCTTTAGTGTCCCAATAGATCCGGAAAGTCAATATTTGTTCGGTTTTAGTTTAAATGGACGAAGTTTTAAATTCACACGCGCACCTCAAGGATTTACAGAGAGCCCCAGCATCTATAGCCAAGCACTGAAACGAGAACTTGACAGTATACACATGCCAGTTAACACTGCCTTGCTTCAATATGTCGATGATCTGCTGATCACCGCCCGAAGCAAACCTGAATGTGAAACAGCGTCACTGACGGTTTTGAAATTTCTGGCCGACAAGGGGCACAAGGTGTCCCCTTCCAAGCTGCAATTCTGTGTACAGCGAGTTGTTTATCTTGGGCACTCGCTGTCCAAGGAGGGAAGGCAGCTTACATCCGACCGCATCCAGTTAATTGCTAACATGCCAGCACCCAAGACACAAAAGGAGGTGCGGGCTTTTATAGGCCTCACTTCATACTGTAGGCAGTGGATCCCTCAATATGCATTTCTAGCAAAACCACTCATCCAGTTGACAACACAGGAGGCAGCCACATCGACTGTCCTCCCTTGGACTCCAGAACATACACACGCTTTTGAAAGCTTAAAGAAAGCTTTATGCCAAGCACCTGTCCTAGCAACACCATGTTACAGTAAACAGTTTACACTCTTCATTACAGAACGCGAAGGTACTGCTTTGTCAGTACTCACTCAGGAACAAGCAGGATCACACAAACCATGTGCTTATTTCTCTAGTACATTAGATCCAGTAGCTCAGGCACTTCCAGCGTGCCTGAAATCAGTGGCAGCAACAGCTTTAGCAATCAGACAAAGCGATGCCATAGTGTTAGGACATCAATTGACAGTACAAGTACCACACGCAGTAGAGGTTCTCTTGAACCGCACACAAACACAACACTTGACTATAGCAAGACTGACGGGTTATGAATTGACATTGTTTCAGCCACATATAGAAATCAGACGTTGTAATACGTTAAATCCTGCCACACTGTTACCAGTAGGCGGAACAGATCCATTGGCACATGATTGTGTCGAAGTCATTACTATCACGACGAAACCCAGACAAGACTTGACAGATATCCCTTTGTCAGATCCAGACTTGACATTGTATGTAGATGGGTCATGTATGAGAACAAGTACAGGAGAGTTAGTGGCCGCTTACGCAGTCACAACAGACACTGAAGTCATTGAAACAAATTGTATTAACACTTTGTCAGCTCAAGCAGCAGAGCTCACCGCTCTGACACAAGCCTGTATTCAAGCCACAAATAAAAAAGTCAACATATACACAGATTCACGTTATGCATTCGGAGTCGTCCATGACTTCGGCGTACTGTGGCGAGAGAGAGGTTATTTAACTTCTCACGGTGCCCACATCCAACACGGACCCCTCATTCAAGCCCTATTAGACGCGATTCATCGACCTACTGCAATATCGATTATGAAATGCAAAGCCCACACAAAGGTTACCGATATCATTTCTCAGGGTAATGACCTAGCTGACAGAACAGCTAAACAGACTGCTCAGAATCAGATTCGCACAACTGACATGACAAAGACCATAGTTCCGACACCAACACATTGCATGACAGTTAAGGATCCCGCCTTTGATGTAATTGACATACAGACACATGCTACACCAGAAGAAATAAAGAAATGGACTGAATTAGGAGGGATCCAAACAGATCAAGGATGGATGACGAAGGAAAAATCTATATGGTTTCTTCCCGACTCAATGGTCCAAGTCATCATTAACACTATACATAGTCCAGCGCACCTAGGAGAAAAAGCTATGCTAGACAGCATTCAACACATTTGGTTCAACAAACATTTACGAGCCGCAGCTAAACAAAAAGTTCGTACCTGTATGATATGTTGTCAGTTTAATCCAGGTAAAAGCATCCCCGTAGAACAGGGTGGATTTCAAACTCCCGATCATGCTTTTGAAGTCCTCCAGATGGATTATATCCAGATGGAACGATGTCGAGGATTCAAATATGTTCTCGTAGTTGTCTGTGCTCTTTCCCGTTGGACAGAAGCATACCCGGTTTCAGATTACACTGCCCCGACTACCGCCAAACAGTTAGTTCGAGAATTCTTCCCACGGTACGGTTTACCACGTGTTGTCTACTCAGATAACGGCCAGCCGTTCTCATCCGAACTAATGAAACACGTTTCCCTTCTATTAGGCTACCAATGGAAATTCCATTGTGTCCGACATCCTGAGGCGGCAGGTCTCGTGGAACGTCATAATCAAACTCTGAAAATTAGATTGTCCAAAATATGTAGAGAAAAAGGAGTTGATTGGATAGTAGCCTTACCAGTTGCGCTCTTTTACATGAGAATGGTAGCACATTCTCGAACAGGGCTATCCCCGTATGAGGTGATCTTCGGTAGACCACCAAATATGTGGGGGACGCCTATACCTCGTAAAATCACTGATGTTGACTGTAATATGCTGACAGATTACCTAGCTTCCTTGATGTCTGCACTACAATCTTGTCGTTCACAGGTATCCGCAGCTTTTCCCGACAATACTGAGGTGAAGCCCCATGACGTGGTTCCTGGAGACCTGGTGTTGGTCAGGAACTTTGACCGGAAGACCCAACTGGATCCTAGGTGGAAGTCACCGAAGTTGGTTCTACTCACCACAAGGACAGCTGTGAAAATCGAGGGAAGGAAAGGGTGGTTGCGCTCGAGTCATATCAAGAAATTTTATGGACTACCATCCAGCGTAGATACTCAACCCTGTATTCCCTCACAGACAGACTCAAAGCTCCCCTTGGTTGAGCAATCGAACTCAGAAATTTATAAACTAAAATTGAGGTCTAGTAAGTCAGACAATTTGATTGTTTAAGTCCTCTCCAAGGTGAATCGGTTGAATTTGTCTCTGACATGTATCCTCTAGACCGGAATAGAGAAAGAAATCATCAGATGCTGCTCAAGAAGCATGTGTATTGTAAATCATTTCGTAGTCACTGCACAGTAACATTATTAATTTTGTTTTTTCTAAGTCTTCTGATCATCATTGTCAGCATCCTATTGCACATGTATTACCCTATTCCTAAGCGTGCTTACAATATAACTGCAGAACATTCTTTTAGTGAATTACCTCCACATGAATTGTCTTATAGATTTGCGCTGCGCAATAATACTTTCATTAGTATGCTACATCATTCCCATCAAACCAGCAATGCCACAAATTGTTGGATATGTGGCCGACTCCCTCCCTATCAGAACTATAAGGGAGTTTTGCCCCTCTTTCCCTATCCGTTCACACACAATGGCTCCTGTGGAGCATGGTTTAGTTTGATTAATTCCCTAGATTCGAATTCCGCAGTTTATCAAGACAACTGGGTATGGGGAAACCTGAACTTAGTTTTGCTTAAAGTCTGCTACCCTAACAAGGAGGGACTTCCTAAAAGAACAGGAACTGATCTAGAAAATGAAGTATATGGATTAGGTAATTTTACACTTAACCTTATGATCCTGAACGTTGAATCTGAAGCTACACCAATCTTGCCCGCCATGTCAGTATTCCCAGTAAAGGGGGAATTATGTATAAGAAAGAATGGCTCCATACACATGGGCCATAGTAAATGCACCACTGTAATAAAATTCAGTGATCAAGGCAAGTCTACATTTAGAGCTTCTCGTCATTCCTACTTTATATGTGGCCAGACCGCATATATACGTCTACCTTTAGATTGGGATGGTACCTGTTACATAGCATTCCTTCTGCCACCTGTTTTCCTAACCCCTCCTGATTATCATAGAAATACCCATTTAGTACACAATAGACAGCAGAGAGATCTCCCAATTGTCGATTACACTGAAACAGCATGGGAAAAATACACAGATTTCAATAAAGGATTCTTTCCCTATATAGGTACAGTCACTAATAGTAAACTGATACGTAGATTAACTAGAACACTTGAAGCAGTAGTGAACGAAACTATTTCCGCCTTAGGCAATTTAACAGAAGAGCAGTCTGCTATGCGGATTGTTGTGCTTCAAAATCGTCTTGTCCTTGACGTCATCCTAGCCGATAGGGGCGGAGCTTGTAGGGTCATCGGATCAAGTTGTTGCATTTTCATACCAGAAAATTCGCCGTCAGTATATAAAGCCATAACTCGCCTTCATAAGATTGTAAGCCAGATACACCAGAGTCCAGGCACCTGGACTTGGTCCGGTTGGTTCTGGGGCGTGTTGTCAGCCTGGGGATGGAGAATCCTATCCTTCCTAGGTATTGGCTTTCTCATACTATTCAGTTGCTGCTTATGTCTACAATGTGGGCCAGCGATTTGTGGTCTGTGTGCCACCTCGTGTATCCCACATCCAAGTTTTCGCTCAAGATCCCGGAAGAAGAAAGAAGAACAAATGATGCTATATGAACAGATCGATGGATTGATGAAGATCGATATCTCCTAAGGGTCCGAAGGGGACAAGGAGGGAATGAGGAAATATGAATTTTGTGATCAGTTATGTCCCCTATCGTAGACCCCAACGGCTCCATGTACATGCTATAAGTACATGTATGTTCCCTCCTGCTCCAGTTCTGAAGACGCAAATATATGTGCGTCCACCGCCAACATGTCCTCTTTCAGATCCACCATGAATGGGTCAGATATTCCTTTTCTAAGTATGAAAGGCCACCGACTTTATGTGGTTCACTTTCCACATTTTACAGATTCAGGCGAGTAGGCCCGAATTCTGTCATCAAGCCTTTTCTGCCTTCTGTCTCTGAAAGCTCCAGTCTGAGCCTGCATCTGTGACCATGAACTTTGTCTTACTCCCTGCGCGGCTAACGGTGCCTGATCCAGCCCGTCGCCTGCCAAAAACTGTATTTCACCTTCAAGATTATCTCCTCCGCCCCTCATCCGATGCATTCCTGTCTAGTAGTTTAGGTAAACATTCCTCCAGCTACCGTGCACAGGGCCAGGCCTCGCTGTCCTCATGCAAGTAATTCATAGCCCCGTTACCATGGAATATTCCTACCCCCTCGCATCTAGTGTAGACACTTAGACGCTTGTACACGCACTAACAGTCAGTATAGTCAGTATAGAATAAGATTCTATCCTAAGAGACCGCTCTTTTTGGATAACACTGTTCTTTAAACATAGGATATTAGATATGATTTGGGATTAGGTTGACATAACCCCAGACTTCTGTCTCCACATGTAGAGCTAAATGTCAAGTCCCCTTCACCCTCTAGTTGCACGTCAATCACACGTCATGCGGCTGCGCGCGCATCTCTGCCAACTATTTCTGCTGACATTGCAGGATTCTCTTATGGATCCACCCACTTGTGACATCATGTATGATGACGTTTATTAAATTACGCCCTCTATTAGCTACGTATGCATCTTTTATCAGCTGTTACGCCTCTTGCATCTGTTTCATTGTAATGTATTTTCTATAAAACTGCTTATCTGTCAATAATATATGCCCTTCCTTCCTGAACTTTCGTGGTGATGGAATAGAATGCCTACAATTCGAATTGTATTCCTTTGTATAGGAATAAAGCCTTTTTAAACCCTCTAATACCACGGATTCTGCCTCTCATTTTACTGAGTTGTTCTTAATAGACTTTACCGCATAAAAAATAGTACCGGTAACGAAATATTTACCACACTGATGCTCCGTCCATCACCACCCCCTTTTGTACCGCTTTGTTTGCCATAAGTTGGCAGGGTATGCTCAGACGTGAGTCCCTTGCTCACTTCGCCTCTGGATTCAAGCAAGCCTGGCTGAAGGCGGCTGAAATGCCAGAAACCGGTCCTAGGAAGCTTGTTTCTGGTCCAGGGAAGGCATGGCTTTGCAGTTCGGGCTGGACTGTTCCCATGAGGCACAGGGTCAGACTGATTTGCATATGGCCATGTCTGATCTGGGGTGGCAGAGTGGGCTAAAGATTGGTGATGGATCAAACCCAGATCTGTTGACTGGGTGTGAGTGTTTGATTGGATCTCATGCTCCGTCCATCACCACCCCCTTTTTTACTGCTTTGTTCGCCATAAGTTGGCAGGGTATGCTCAGACGTGAGTCCCTTGCTCACTTTGCCTCTGGATTCAAGCAAGCTTGGCTGAAGACGGCTGAAATGCCAGAAACCGGTCCTAGGAAGCTTGTTTCCGGTCCAGGGAAGGCATGGCTTGGCTTGGCAGTTCGGCCTGGACTGTTCCCATTAGGCACAGGGTCAGACTGATTTGCATATTGCCATGTCTGAACTGGGGTGGCAGAGTGGGCTAAAGAACGGTGATGGATCAAACCCAGATCTGTTGACTGGGTGTGAGTGTTTGATTGGTTCTGATGCTCCGTCCATCACCTCCCCCTTTTGTACCGCTTTGTTCGCCATAAGTTGACAGGGTATGCTCAGACGTGAGTCCCTTGCTCACTTTGCCTCTGGATTCAAGCAAGCCTGGCTGAAGACGGCTGAAATGCCAGAAACCGGTCCTAGGAAGCTTGTTTCCGGTCCAGGGAAGGCTTGGCTTGGCAGTTCGGGCTGGACAGTGCCCATGAGGCACAGGGTCAGACTGATTTGCATATGGCCATGTCTGAACTGGGGTGGCAGAGTGGGCTAAAGAACGGTGATGGATCAAACCCAGATCTGTTGACTGGGTGTGAGTGTTTGATTGGTTCTGATGCTCCGTCCATCACCACCCCCTTTTGTACCGCTTTGTTCGCCATAAGTTGGCAGGGTATGCTCAGACGTGAGTCCCTTGCTCACTTTGCCTCTGGATTCAAGCAAGCCTGGCTAAAGACGGCTGAAATGCCAGAAACTGTTCCTAGGAAGCTTGTTTCCGGTCCAGGGAAGGCATGGCTTGGCAGTTCGGGCTGGACTGTTTCCATGAGGCACAGGGTCAGACTGATTTGCATATGGCCATGTCTGAACTGGGGTGGCAGAGTGGGCTAAAGAACTGTGATGGATCAAACCCAGATCTGTTGACTGGGTGTGAGTGTTTGATTGGTTCTGATGCTCCGTCTATCACCACCTCCTTTTGTACCGCTTTGTTCGCCATAAGTTGGCAGGGCATGCTCAGACGTGAGTCCCTTGCTTACTTTGCCTCTGGATTCAAGCAAGCCTGGATGAAGACGGCTGAAATGCCAGAAACTGGTCCTAGGAAGCTTGTTTCCAGTCCAGGGAAGGCATGGCTTGGCAGTTCGGGCTGGACTGTTCCCATGAGGCACAGGGTCAGACTGATTTGCATATGGCCACTTCTGAACTGGGGTGGCAGAGTGGGCTAAATAACGGTGATGGATCAAACCCAGATCTGTTGACTGGGTGTGAGTGTTTGATTGGTTCTGATGCTCCGTCCATCCCCTCCCCCGTTTGTACCGCTTTGTTCGCCATAAGTTGGCAGGGTATGCTCAGACGTGAGTCCCTTGCTCACTTTGCCTCTGGATTCAAGCAAGCCTGGCTGAAGACGGCTTAAATGCCAGAAACTGGTCCTAGGAAGCTTGTTTCCGGTCCAGAGAAGGCATGGCTTGGCAGTTCGGGCTGGACTGTTCCCATGAGGCACAGGGTCAGACTGATTTGCATATGGCCATGTCTGACCTGGGGTGGCAGAGTGGGCTAAAGAACAGTGATGGATCAAACCCAGATCTGTTGACTGGGTGTGAGTGTTTGATTGGTTCTGATGCTCCGTCCATCACCACCCCCTTTTGTACCGCTTTGTTCACCATAAGTTGGCAGGGTATGCTCAGACGTGAGTCCCTTGCTCACTTTGCCTCTGGATTCAAGCAAGCCTGGCTGAAGACGGCTGAAATGCCAGAAACCGGTCCTAGGAAGCTTGTTTCTGGTCCAGGGAAGGCATGGCTTGGCAGTTCGGGCTGGACAGTTCCAATGAGGCACAGGGTCAGACTGATTTGCATATGGCCATGTCTGAACTGGGGTGGCAGAGTAGGCTAAAGAACGGTGATGGATCAAACCCAGATCTGTTGACTGGGTGTGAGTGTTTGATTGGTTCTGATGCTCCGTCCATCACCACCCCCTTTTGTACCGCTTCCTCCAGCCTAGAGCAAATGCTTAATGGGGAGTATCGCTTTCTGCTTCTTGCAAATATTTGCACAAAAAACTTTGAAATGCAATACTTCCTGTACTACTGATTTTATTTTATTAATTGTGGTGTTATGTTACGTATTCAAATGTATTTTATCATTCTATATTGGTTTGGGATTTTTCTTGCTTTGTGTTTACACATTATTACAATTTGTGTACTGCGTAAATACATTACATAATGCCTCTAAGTTAAGCCTGACTAGTTTTGTGGCAAGCTATCTGAGGGTTAAGCACAGGCTATTTTAGTGACTGTTCGTGGTTCACCCAGACAAGAGTTGCAGTTGTTGACTGAGTGAGATTTCGCCACCTTCAACCAAATACCAATTTCTTACAGTTACCCCCGTGATAAACTCTTAAGGTTGAAGATTTGTACTGTGCTAATCCTTGTTAGACCTTCAAAAGAGGGTATGTTTTAACAACTATAATTACATACTTATTTATGTTTTCCTTATGCTTTTCTCGATATAGTAGGTCTAAGCTAATAATGGTGGCAAGCCCTCGATAAGGTTGTAGTCCTGTTTTTCTTTCATTCACAAAGCTTATGCCAGATACCAAAGGATTGATGTGTTTATTTTAACAAGTTATGATAAACATTGTACCTTACTAATTAATTGTAGAAACATGTTAAATCTAGTAGGCCAATTAAATGCTGTAAAAATAAAATACATAGAATTCCAGTAAATACCATAGTACCATTATTTTTATGAGAGGTTGTATATCATTTTGATAACTCTACTTTTGTACATATTTCCCATTTTCTGACTGTATACTTGGCAGTTACCGTGTAGGAAAGCTTATGTTCAATATTGTAGGCCTGATTTGCTTATGGTGATGGGCTGATAATAAAGATTATTATTGGTACATAAGAAAAGGTACGTCTGGTGCCATAGGTTCGATCTGCTTATCATGAAGAATTGATGCATTTTTTGTATATAAATTACATTAAAGACAAAAGACCTTTAAGAATGGATAGTATTACACTGTGTTAATGCCTGTAGACAGGCATTTTGTTTAATTGAATGACAGACATTACTGTTGTAAGCAAGAATTGTGGTATTAGTTACTTCAAAACATGGCAGCCGTATTCTCTGCAAGGTCTTGGAAATAAAAAATCACATAACAAACTAGGGGCAGATGATACATTTAACAGAATTTTGGCAACTCCTCATTTTTCTTGTAACACAGAGTTTAGGTCAACTTCCCCAATCACCTTGTGGCAGAATTGTTTCTTTCATGTGTGCCAAAACGGTAAGTTTGTAAACAAGGTTTCATGCCACCAGCACGATTTTCGGTTGCTAGGAGGACATCCTGCTTCATCTTTCAACCTGAAAATGGGTGTGCTTCATTGCCTTGGCTAGTAACCACTCCTGTAGTTTTCCATGTTTTCCTTTTATAGGACTCTTTCATCTCTTTATTTCTTCTTTTCTTCATGGAGCATCCTTTTTCTCCCTTCTCCCAAGGTCCTGTAGCTTCCTAGACAGAACTGCCAGTTTCCATGCTTCCTATTTACTTCATATGTAAAGTTCTTTATACTGTGCAGCTTCTAGTTCTAAACTGGGTTGCCATTTAGAAATGGTATTGCTTAGAAGCATTATGATGGTCACTTTGGATCAGTTAAAAAGTAATAAACTATACACTTGTTGGAAATTGGTTTATTAGTATTGATAAGTAGGGACCTAGAATTAGCAATAAGGCCACAAACACAATGAGAGGTTCAGTCAAGGTCTAAATAAATGATCCCCTTGATCAACCATTGGTAGCTGGTAATGAGCAGGCAGGCATAACTTAGGAAACAGGTGTGTAAAGAATTTAAAAACACCAATACATTAAATAAGTAAGACACAATACACAATACAAAGCCAATGCCAGTTAATAAAAATAAGATTTATTTTTATGAACTAACAGACACCAAAACAGCAAAAAGGGATTCAGGGTGCCACCAGGGTGTATGACCACTTCCTACAAAGAGTGACATATTCTTGACTCAGAAAGCACTATTCTTCGAAAATCCAAAATGGAGAAATTTGCTCCTGGAGGGTCATATCTGGCTATGCCATCCAACTGGTGTGGCTAAGATTCCTTGACACTCCCCTTCTTGCCCCTTCCCTAATCTAATTACAGGGCGTACTGTGTGGCTGGTGGTGCAGCATGTGTGGGTGAGCCTGTGCTATCCTAAATGTGTCATTCTTCCTTTGAAGAGCAGTCTGGATACTCCACCCCCATTCTGCTTTTTGCTCTGCATCTTGCAGTTTTCCTCCAACAGGAAATCTTTTGTCTCTAGTCAGGCTGCTTCACACCTCATTAAGACAGCTTGGCTCAGGCTGACCAATCAGGGGAAGGCTGCTAAAAGGCTAGATTGTAGCTTACTGAATAGAAAGTTCTACAACTTCTTTTCTGTGATAGTTATCGTATATGTAACAGTGGCAGCTGTTGGATTTAGTTTATCATTTTGATACTTTGAAGTGTATTTTTAGCTCTTTTCTTTCAATAGTTATACTTTAACAAAGTATTATTATGTTAGCCTACGGAACCATTGTGCCACAATGTGGGGAAACGAAATTGGCAGTTTTTCCCTCACCAGGGCATATGAAACATCTTTTATAATGTCCCTGCTTATAGTTACAAGGCACCCTATCCCTGGGGAACCTAGGGAAGACCTTAGATGTTACTTATATGTAAAAAATAATGTAGTTTAAGACTTTGGAAGTACCTTTAATGCCAGAGTCGAATTTGGATATAATTTAATTTTAAAAGCAGCCCACAAGGCAGTGGTGGCTTTTAAAAAGGAACCACAGTAGTGCACGCTTAAGTGCATTAGGTCTACTAGGCCTCTAAACCTGCATGCTCTTTTATATACTAGGGACTTACAGCTAGGCTGTCAGTACCAATTGTAATTATACCTAATTACCATACACTTTTAATCAGAGCACAGGCCCTGGGTATGGTTAGCAGAGCCCAGGGCACAGTCAGAGTCAGAATACCAGCGCCTAGTAGTCACAATGCGGGTAAGAAGTAGTGGATACTGCAAACAGGTCCTGATTTTTCACACAACCCTCTAGACAACAGCCCAGGCGACTCAGCTCAACCCTGGGGGAGTCTCCCTGGTCTGTCAGGTGAGGAACAAAGTAGAGAAATCAGGCTGTACAGTTTGCAGGCCTACTCTGCCTTACATTCTCCTGCTAAGGTCACTTCTTCTGGGTAGCTGACCCATCACTACAGTAACATGGACCCATTTCAAACTGAAAATTCATAACATTTTTTCCATTCCTTTGCTGAAGGTGAACCCTAGCTTACCCACAGAGGCTTCCCAAAATGTAAGCAGCCCCACTGTGACCAACAGGGTCAGTGGGCCTACTGTACTTTTGCCCATAGGGTCTGCCACCTATCCCAAGGGCAGTGCTGCCATGAAGGCCAGCACCCAGCAGAGGCTACTGACAGCTGTCAGAATCCAGAACCACACCCTAAGCTCTCCACTGACAGGCGGTTGAGCTACTTTAGGGTAAACTGTGGTTTGATGGAACGTCTCTTATTAATAAGAGTGGGGGGCTACCACATCCGGTGGCAGGCAACCTTCTTTCACTCTCCCTTCTGTCAGTGAAGGTGCGGCACCCTGCTGCTTGACAGCTGCCTGACTGCTCAGGACTCTCTTGGGGTCAGGTGAAACCCCACCAGTGCCAACTTTCAATTTGTTCCTTTCGGGGACAGAAGACCCTTGCCTCACTGGAACTCTATATAAGAGTGGTTTACTTTTCCTCTTCTTTTTACATTTCTTTTGGGACCCCAGTTTCCTAACTGTAGGAACTAGCTCCCCGTGATCTTTGGGTTGGAGGGCGCCCTGGGCAGCTGCCCCACTTGGACTCAGACCAACCACTGGGATATCATTGCCCAGGAGACAATCTAAGAAGAGGTCTGCACTGACTATCACCTTGTTCCAGCTAAGGTTACCCCCCATTCTAGGGGCACTACAGCTACAGGTTTGGTTGTGATCTCACCTTGGCTGATGCTTAGCCTTCTTGTCTTCCTGGCACATACATATCTGACGACACTAACCTGTCATTCACTATAGTGTGACTGATCCATGTGTTTTGAGGCCAATGGCAGGGATCCCATTCACCTGAATGGAGTGGAAGTGCCTACTCCCACCCTCAATGATCACCAGCTTACCATCTGGACCTGTGTCCCAACAATATTCTGAGAGGTCCTTCTCTATGACTACACTGGACAGCTCAGTGCTAACCACCTTCTTGGAACAGGTGGGCTCATCCCTGAAGTGACCTGGCTGCTGACAGTCAAAGCACACACTGTTGCCCAAGTACTTTTTCAGTTCAGGGTCCCCCTGCCTTTGCTTATCAGAGTGGGGGTGGGTTTTACTCTCCTTCTTCCTAGAGTTCTGGGGTACTGAGGGAGACTCTGTGGTCGGCTTACCACCACCTCCCTCCTTCGACTTTTGTGGGCCTTTTCCCCACTCCCCTTCTTGGAATCTCTCCCCAGTGCTTGCTGAAAATCCGTGCTCTAACCCACTCATCAGCTGCTTCCCCAGTTCCCTGGAAGCAGACAGCTTTGAGTCCACTAGATACTGATGTAACGTCTCTTGTACAGTGAGTCAGGATATGTTCCTTAAGAGTTAAGTTGTACAGCTCCTAATAATTACTCACCTGGTTACCTTGAATTCAGCCCTCTAGTACCTTCTCTCAGATATCTACAAAGTCCACCCAGGACTTTGTGTTTACTTTCGTTGTGTCCCTGAATTTCACCCTGTACTGCTCTGTCCAAATTCCTTGACTAGGCAATTCCTCATGTATCCCGCCCAGTTTCTGGGATCAGTTCCCAGAGGAGTGAACCCTAAAACGAGGAACGGACCCCTCTCATCTCAAGGGCCCTTT
The DNA here is from genome assembly GCF_964204655.1 of Triturus cristatus. Classification (NCBI taxonomy): domain Eukaryota; kingdom Metazoa; phylum Chordata; class Amphibia; order Caudata; family Salamandridae; genus Triturus; species Triturus cristatus. The sequence goes on from NC_140592.1 coordinate 1,118,817,032, forward strand.
CAAATGCAGTCAGCCATTTATCAATGTCATCCCCCTCTACATACTTGGGCACCATTCCCTTAAGAAGTCTGGATATTTAGTATCTTCTTCATTTTCGCTGCCACCATTTCTTCTTGCTCCCCTCCTTGCCCACATATTCTTTTCTAGTAGCAGCTTCTCCTTCTCTAAATCTATGGAAGCTAGATGAGCCTTAAGCTATCTCTTTGCAAGGGACAACTCGAGTTCCTCTGTGTGGGAGCCTCCCCTCCTGCCACTAGCAGGCAGTTTCAACCTGGTTCTAGAAGAAATGGACTCTTTGTCATCTTCTTCCACCTAAAGGCTGTTGGAGGGTCCATCTTCCCCCTTACCTTCATTCTCTGGAGCAGACTTTGTCCAGATCTAAAGGGACCTAACTATCTCTGTCTTTCTAAACCTGTTAGCTGCAGGTTTCCTACTGGCCATACACTGTACCCTAAGCTCCGCTGCTGCAAGTTTAGACAGGTTAGCCAGATCAAACTCCATGATATCCTTAGTTTTGTGTCACAAAAAACGTGGCACCAATTGAACATAAGAACCATTTAGAAAAATCAAAAAATGACGTAATTAAAAAATAAATAAAAATTTCAAAAATCTATTTTCCTCTAAGTCAATTTAGCTTATTTTTTAAGATTTTCACTTAATTACTGACTGGTGTACTTTAAACAAAATTACGTATCCTCACCGCTGTACATCAGATGTTGGAAAGTGGTTTATTAGTAGTGACAAGTATGGACCTACTACTAGTAATAAGGCCACAAACACAATACCAGGTTCAGTCAAGGTCTCAATAAATGATTCACTTGCTCAACCCTTGGTAGCTGACAATGAGCCTGCAGGCATAACTGGGTAGACAGGTGTTTAAGTCATTTAAAAACAACAAAATATAAAATCAGTAAGACACAATACACATTAAAAATTCCAACGCCAATTTAATAAGAGTTTACATTTTTATGAACAAATAGATACCAAAACAACAAAAATCCAATGTAGGGAACCGAACATATGAATTTTAAAGCACAAACCACTTTCTAGTGCCTGAAAACCAATGGCACCAATTTGGGAGATTTGGTTGCACTTGTCTGGGGCAACGTCAAAGTTTGAGGCCAACCGCAATGAAGCCCTGGTCAGATACACTAAGCAGGAGGCCTCGTTCAAAATTTTACCTTTGCACTTTGAAACATTTCTGGAGGATTTTTTCTTGACGTTGAGCGAGGCACTTCTTCAAGCTGGATCTCTGTCGACGTTGGCAACTTGGCTCAGCATGATGCCTCAGGGAAACCATGGAAGTTTTGTGCTCCAGAGCTTTCAGAGAGACAATCGTGAAATTCAGGCTGAATCGCAGTTCAACGTCCCTGGCTTGACTATCGACGTCGGGTTGGTCAACTTATGGAGCTTTTTCCAAAAGTTCCTCTAAACTTTTGGAGCTTGTTCCTGAAGTTCTTCTTGTGAGTTCAAAGTGTCCAAAACACAATTACAAGGGTCTAGAAGCTCTGAGATGGTACTTCAAAGTGTGGGGCTACAATTCTCATAATGCAACTGGCCAAATCCTTAAACGTCCACTGGACGCACTCGAGGATGCAAACCTCTTGGGGTAGATGATTCAGGTGGGCTCTGTAAGCCTTGAGCTTTCAGGAGATCTACTTCTTAATCCTTGTCAAGCCAGGAAAAGTCCTTCAGGCTATAATACCTGATTGTGCATCAGGTGCAGTCCTTCCCGGTGCAATCCTCTGAATGGAGATCAGGGTTCCAGCAGGGCAGTCTACTTCTCTTTGTTGTTTCAGTCAGCAGATCTGAGATGCTTGGCAGCACTCCCATATTTATTCAGAGTACCTGGGCATCAAGCAGGGTGTCACCCCTGACTAATGGGATGCAGGGTGTCACCTAGGTGTATGGACACTTCCTTCAAAGTGTGGCTTATTCTTGACCCAGAGAGCACTATTTTTCAAACATCCAAAATGGAGAAACTTTCTCATGGAGAGTTAGTTTTGGCTAAGTCATCCCACTGGTCTGGCTGAAATTCCCTTACACTCCCCTTTAGCCCCTTCACTTATCTAATTACAGGGTCATCTGTGTAGCTAGGAGTGCAGGATGTGAGGATGAACCTATGCCTTCCTATAGTGTCATTCTCCCTTTGAAGACCAGTCTGGCTACTCCATCCCCGTCCTGCCTTTTGCTCGGCAGCCTGCGGTTCCCACGGCACAGGAAATCCATTGTCTCTAGTTCGGCCACTTCACACCTCATTAAGCAGGTTGGCTCAGCCTGGCAGAAGCTGGCCAATCGGGAGAGGGCTGCTGGAAGGGTGGATTTTGGCTTACAGAAAAGAAAGCTCCAACACTTCTTTTCTGTGATAGTTATTGTTATTTATTCTACCTATCATTTTGATACTTTAAAGTACAGTTTTAGCTCCTTTCTTTCAATAGGCATAGGGTAATTAAGTATTCTCATGTTAGCCTATGAAGCCATTGGGCTATAATGGGGGAAATTAATTTGGCAGTTTGTCCGTCACCAGGGTACATAGAATGTATTTTATAATGTCCCTGCTTATAGTTACAATGCACTCTACCCTTGGGGCACCTGAGAGAGACCTTAGGGCTGACATATGTAAAAATAAGGTAGTTTGAGATTTTAAGTCTGTCAAATTAATTAAGTCAAATCGGCATATAATGTTGCTTTAAAACACGCCTGCAAGGAAGGGTTGGTTAGGTCTCGCCTACTCAGCGTGCATGCGCTGCATAGGAAAGAGATCTTTAGCCGTGGATTTGCTTTTTGAGGCAAAAACGTGCACGCGTTGCATTGCTTTGAATGGCAACGCGTGCACGTTTGGCGATTACCTTGAGGGAGCGAGCGCTGCCATCTGGTAGCAATTATCGCGCTCGCTCCCGAAGGTAAAAGCTGCCTGCTCTCAGCCGCACTCCCCCCACCCCCTACTTGTTTAACTTTGAGCGCGAGGCGCGCGCGTGGCCAATGCTTGTTTCTCATCTCCAATGGCTTCCTTTTAATATCCCCGCTCTATCCCTATCCACATTTCCTCCCTCCCTCCTACCCTTCATTCCCATTCCTCTGTTCCATCACTCCTTCCATTATTCTCTCCTACCTTTTTCCTTCGTCCTTACCCTTTCCCCATATCTCGCTGCTTTCATCTCTCGATCTTCCCTTTTCTGCTTCTCTCTCTTCCGTCTTAGTTTTGTCTCCACTTTCTGCTTTCCTTTTTCCCCTTACGCTTACCCATTCTTCGTTCCTCACCCAACATACCTCTTTATCCTTTCTTTCTTTTCTTCACTCTTAGTCTGACTACATTCTCCTCTCCGCCCTCTCATGCCATGCTCTCCCTATCGCACATCTTTCTAATAAGTGGGGGCGAGGCCCTCACCACATTGATTGCCCTGTCAACTTGAGAGGTATTTAAGTCTCTGTCCATTTCCAGCTGCTGAGAACTCTTCGGGGGCAACCACGGGTGCTGGTGACAGGGTCTGTGGATGTTGGTGACTGAGGCATGTGGGGCTGGTGACTTGGGCCTGTGGGTGCTGATGACGAACCTGTGGGTGCTGTTGAAGAACCTGTGGGTGCTGTTGACTGGAGCCGGTGGGTGCAGGTGACTGGGATCTGTGGTGTTGGTGACTGTGGGCCAGTGGGTGCTGGTGACTGGGGTCTGTGGGTGCCGGTGACTGGGGCCTGTGAGTTCCGGTGACTGCGCCCAGTGGGTGGTGGTGACTGGAATCTGTGGGTGCTGGTGACTTGGGTCTGTGGGTGCTGATGACTGGGGCCTGTGGTTGCTGGTGACGGGTATATGTGGGTGCTGGTGACTGCGGCCTGTGGGTGCTTGTGACTGGGGTCTGTGGGTGCTTGTGACTGGGGTCTGTGGGTGCTGGTGACAGGGATCTGTGGGTGCTGGTGACTGAGGTCTGTGAGCACTGGTGACTAAGGGCTGGTGACCGGGTCTGGGTGCTGGTGACTGTGCCCTGTGGGGGCCAGTGACTGGGGCCTGTGGGTGCTGGTGAAAAGTGCAGATTGGCTTGTAGCTCTATCTGTGTGGTACTGGGTCGCACATCGTACTGCTGGGTGAATAGCGCCCTGCCTGGTGGTACTGGGTCGCACAGCGTCCTGCTGGTTGCTGTTGGGTATTCCACACCGTGCCAAGATGGCGTGATCTCCTGCAATGTTGCTGGCACTGCCACTGGCTGCCCTGCTGCTGTCCGGCGTCCTTGGAGTGGGCAACCCTGCCACCCTGGCAGACCTCCTGCACAGCCAGGTGCCCGAGAGTAAAGAGGTAAGTGGGGCAGCGCGCTGGGTAATGGGGCCAGAGGGCAGCTCCTGCCTCAGATGTGAGGAATCTGAGCCGTAGCTTCAGTGCCAGGAGATGGGAAGCGAGGTTCGAATCTCGGCGTCGGCTCAACAACCCGTGATCCGGGACAAACCATGCCATCATTATCACTATGTGCCTAAAAAGAAAGAAAATGGGTGATAAAGTCTGGCACTGTCGTAAAGCGCTCTAATGTCCTTGGGTCAGTTGTGCACTATAAAAAAGGTTAACTTATCTGGTCATAACATATCTCCTGCGACAGAGCAGCAGTCATGGCACGGACTCAAAGCGCATGGCAAGGTTAGAGATCATAGCTCCGGTGTCCAGAATAAAGGCCTCGGGGCGTGACGTCAGAGTTGGGGCGAGAGTCTATGCGGTTATATCAATGCCAGACGTGGGGGCACATGGGGTATCTTCAAGGGCAGTCTGGGAAGTCCAGTTCATAACATCAGTGCCGGTGGGGGGACGGTCGATGTACAGGGGCCGGTTTGATGCAAGGGGTGAGGGCACAAGCATATGGCGGCCACGTTCTACAAACCGCAACAATGAAATCTACTTTAAGTAGAGTTTATTTTGTTCATATCCAGGAACAGGTGAGTGCGGCCTAGTTGACCTGGCAAAATTATTCCTTCAGCAGTGCTTAATTTGCTAAATAATACGTGCCGGGGCCCTGACCAGGAGGCCACTGCAGCTGGCACCATCCATCGCCCCTGTCATTGCTGTCAAAACAACCTCTAACCATCTCTCTCGCCTTCAAGTGCAACAGTTCACATCAGTCCATGCCCCCAAAGCTTAAGGAATGGCTGGGGAGGTAGGTATTAGTAATTTTTAATGTAAATTGTATTCATAACAACCATTGTTCTGCTCTTCTCTAGATTATTTGAGTAGCGCCACCATGTGTCAGACTGTTATAAATCAATTAAATGCGGTGCTCAGCACGGGAAACCACCGGCTCAAATTAAGCACCTCTCTTCTTCCAGTCTTCACGTCTGCTGACACTATGGCTTCCCATTTCTTCTTATGCTGATTTCTAGTGCCAGTTTCCCTTAGTTCTGAGTTCTTGAGAACAATAAATCTGTTTGTGCCTTGCTACGTGTACTACATTCTACACCTCATTCCACAACCTGTAAATTCTACCAGTGCAAAACCAAGGTGTAGCAGGCGAGGAGCCGAGGGTATTCAGGGGAGGAACCGGGAAATCTCAGAATTGGACGGCGGGCGCTTGTTCTGGCGGATTAATAAATTCAACCGTCCATACAAAAGGGACGCGGAAGATATGGAAAGAGGCTGTATCCACTTCCGGTGTAACAGACCCTGTTCACATCCAGATAAAGCCTACTCAAGTAAAGTGGGCAGGGAGGTATCGCGCATGGCTTGTTTACATTCCTGCTACAAAGCCACCGTGAGCTGTATTTAGTTGAAAGGACTCTCGCTCGCGTCAACATTGCGTCATGCTTCATCATGGAGCCCTCAATGCGGAATGTAAATACTTCCAGGTTGACTTGACCTAGAATTAAGTGAGCTGCACTGGGGGTCTAATCAATTGCCAGTTAATTCTGCCTATAGGACTGCCCCATCTCAAATTATTATAATCTTGAGGTCCCATGACATGGTTAAAACAAGCATTGGCATAGCCAATAGGTCTCGCTTTTGGGACATTATAAGTGTTTAGCCATGCAACAGTTGATGTTGCACCAAGGATATTGTGCTGCAGAATTAAATACTTATAAGGTCCCAAAGGCGAGACCTATTGGCTATGCCAATGCTTGTTTTTATAATGACATCAGTCACCACATTAGTGCATACAAAAGCGCATTACGTTTATTAGGCATCTAAACTTAAGTGTCATTTTATATACTAGAGACTTACAGCCAGGCTGTCAGTAACAATTGTAATTATACCTTACTGCCATATTCTTTTAATCAGAGCACAGGCCCTGGGTCTGGTTAGCAGAGCCTGGGGCATAGTCCGAGTCAGAAACCCAGCACCTAGTATTCAAAAAGGGGAGGGGGGACACTGCAAACAGGTCCTGATTTCTCTCAACACTTTAGTATTCAAAGATGACGAACCGCCGAGTGTGATAGTTACTGTTGGCCATATTTATCAAGATTTCAAGCAAAGCAATGCAGCAGGACAACTTACTGTGCTGCATGAAAGGGAGAGGGAAGGGTTGAGCCACATCTACCAATATATGACACGTTTCTGCTCTCTGTCTTTGCTGGCACACAATCTGCTGTCTAGAGCTAATGCAGGTTCTCTTCTGCCCTGGTGCCATGGTGTCTACGCAAGACCTCTGTGGCTTTGCAGCTCACTTTGAAAGAGGAAGCAAGGAGGAGAAATTAATACATATCTCCCCATTGTGCCTCCACTGGGAAGGCGTAGTAGCATTTTGCCAGGGCAGAGTAATAGAAGGCAACGACTTGCTCTGCCTTCTGTTACTTATCAAAGTAACGCAAGGCTGTGCAAGGTGGCCTTGTGTTGCTCGGTAAAACTGACTTAGGTATTGCGTTGCCCTGGCCACATCCTGTGTAATGCAACGTCAACACAATCCTTTGATAAATCTGGCCCAAGGTGCCTATTTTGGAATATATTGTGTATAGTGCTTTATTTTTTTATTTTCTCCACAGTGGACAAAACATTGCTTCTATACATGGCAGCTATGTTGGAACCGTAAAACAATGACACACTATAAAGGACATGCTTGCATATTTTTATATTGCAACCGTATGTCTCTCAAGTTTAGGTGGCAGCATGTTTTGTTTTCTACTTTGATATTTTAATTGATCTTCTGAATGCTTTTTGACTTTGTGTTTGTTTGATCATAAATGACTAAGTGAATGGATACAAGAATGAGTGCAAGGATAAGGGCCAGGGTGCATCCATGATCACCTACTGAATTCGGAATCTCATCACTGCCAAAAGACACACTTTTAGCTCGAAGCCAGACCTATTAGCATTGCCAGTGCTTGCTTGTTGCAGTGCCTGAAGGGTGTGCTTGCAGATCACATTGTATGGTCTCCTACCTTAAAGGTTATTCCTTTGTCCCTTTATTTTCTGTACCTTTTGTTTTCTGTATTTGGTGAGATCCTAGCATTTTACTCAGTGCCTCGAAGCCAGACCTGTTAGCATTGCCAGTGCTTGCTTGTTGCCGTGCCTGAAGGATGTGCTTGCAGATCACATTGTGTGGTCTCCTACCTTAAAGGTTATTCCTTTGCCCCTTTATTTTCTGTACCTGTTGTTTTCTGTGTTTAGTGAGATCCTAGCATTTTACTCAGTGCCTCGAAGCCAGACCTGTTAGCATTGCCAGTGCTTGCTTGTTGCAGTGCCTGAAGGGTGTGCTTGCAGATCACATTGTGTGGTCTCCTACCTTAAAGGTTATTCCTTTGTCCCTTTATTTTCTGTACCTTTTGTTTTCTGTGTTTAGTGAGATCCTAGCATTTTACTCAGTGCCTCGAAGCCAGACCTATTAGCATTGCCAGTGCTTGCTTGTTGCAGTGCCTGAAGGGTGTGCCTCGAAGCCCTCTTTCGCGGCAGCATCCCAGCCTGCTGCTCCGCTGCGCTCCCCCTGTGGCACGCAGAAGGATGCTTCTAGTTCTGGGTGACGCCCCCTCCCTCTTCGCAGTATCTCCATGTCTGTGGCAGCTTCCTCTTGAAAATGTCAGAACTGTCAATCCTCTGCGGGGATAACTATGGCGAAGTTATTGTGAAATCTTCACTGCATATCTTATGGGATTTTTTTGCTTGAAAGGACTCTGGCTATGCCTTGTTTCTCTTCCCCCTTATCTTTTCTTGACATGTCGGCTTTTTTTTTTTTTTCATAAATACACAATTTAAATACAGATCCGAGTTGCTTGCTTTATTAGAAAACGAATAAATGACCATTAGGCCCACTCAGTACATTTTCCCCTTTTTATGTTATTGTCTTTCGTTTAAAGCAATACAGGTGAAAACGAAAATGATCATTTCCTTCATGGCTGTTATTTTCCAAGCTCTTTCTTATCACCTCTAACTTTTCAGTTCCCTGGCAGCAGAAAATGGCTCTTCGCTATTTTAAAGAAGTTGTGCTTATCACAGATCTCAATTGCTAAAACGATGTCCTTATGCTTTATCAAGAGCTTCAATTGGTTTTTCCTGGAGATGTTTAAAATATGTCTGGTGCCATTCTGGATGACAAACTCTTTAGAAGGAAATCAGAAAACCATTGTAATCTCTAAGTTATAATTGTATGACTGGAAAAGTGCCCTATTTTCTAGGGAGCCCATCAGTCTCAAGGAGTTATAGATAACTCAGAATAAAAGTTCGCTCTGGTACTCTGAAAGTGAATTAATAAAAGTAATTAATATCATTCTACTTTAAGGAAGCTGTATTTAGGAAGATGATGATAAGCATAATTACCCAACAGCTTCAGCAAACAATTGTGACATGAAAATCAGAATGATGAAAATAGGTGTTAAAGGTTATTTTTTGACATTTTTAACCCATTTTAAACTAGTATTGCTATAAATATGTGATTCTTTAACAACAGTCAGAAGGAATTTAACCCAAATTATTAAACTTTACTTCTTTGTACATTGTCTTGTTTGAAAAAACAAGCAATGTCAAAGCAAATAGGTTTGGGTTTAATATGCTAAATCATGGCGCTCATTCGAGTAAGACACATGGGAGGGAACCGAGAGGAGGAAATAGGAAAGGCTATAGTTGTAAAATAGTCCTTCCCTCAGTTTACTGCAAGCACTGAAACAATCAGTAGCATTAGTTGAGTGATAAACACTCCTCTAGACTGATGCAAGATGTGATTGATTAATATCAAATCAATGGTTGAAAGAAGCTGGTGGAAGAAAGCCAGTTGCTGAAAAGGGCATACCAAAAGCGTATTCCACACATCTTGTAAACAACAGGTCTGGAGAAGACGTCTGGGACCTGGTAGGGGTGCTGTTGCACCAGAATAGTTGTTCTCTTGCCCTACTCATACCCTGCCCTGGCGCTTCCTTCTATTGTTTATCTTGTGCCACTTCTAACAGCCTCGCTTCGGTTGCTAGAGAGAGTAGTGGCTCCAGTGGGGGATTTCGACTTCCTCATTCTACTCGACTCCCGTGGGCGCTTAGAAACAGCGCGCCCTGTCTTTGTCCTGAGACGTGGGAACAGCACGCAAGCCCGTTGGAGGAGCCGAGGCAGGCTCGTGCGGGGTTGCAAAGTGTTCCCACATGGACAAGGAATGGATAATGCCGCACTGCGGTCTTCATCTTTAGTTGATACTACCTCCTTTGCTTCTTAGTTTCTGGGCTTGTATGAGTGTAATACAGCCGGAACGGAGAAGACACGTTTGTACTTTGAAAGCTGGGTTTTGGAGGAGCCTACACGGCTCTATAAATACCATGACATGTTTCCGAAAGGGTTCTTGAGAATACATGTACAACAGTGATTGGCTGTCTACCGCACGAGAGACAATTGTATGGTTATAGCTACTTGATCTTCCTCTTACCCGCCTGTGGAAACTAATTGTACTTCTGTTTGTCGCCTTCTTTAGCAAGGACTTGTTGAGCTCCTAGGACATCAGTTCCAAAACCCCTGTAATGAGCCACTGTATGTCTCTAGGTATGCACTGTATATAATGGATGCACCAACTAAATGCTAGGATGCGCTTGTATGGCTGTAGTAACGTTGCTCTCCCATCTCTAGATCAAGAGAGAGAGGTCGTGGCTTAACAGAGGTTATATCCGGGCATAACGATTCGTTCTTTTCCTTTACAGGTATTAAGAAGGGGAAGGGCACTTTGTGATTGTAGGTACCATTCCAAAAAAGTGTTCAGGGTGCATTTACTGCCCGGTGTATTTACCTCTGTGTGCTTTCCTTTTCATATCTCCCTCCTTGCTGACCCCTTCCTTTCCTTCCCTCACCTGATCACTCGATAGAGTCTGTGGTTATATTCAGGCCTTTTGAGCTATCAGGAGGTGGACCCCATAGAGCATCGTACGTCTCCGAGGATCTGCTGACCTGACAGCTCCTGTGACAATAGTGTGTACAGAAGGACTGCACTAGGTCCTGTCATAATAATGGCAGGAATCAGTCGAAAGCCAGCCCCCGAGCCCAAACACTGCAGCCCGCACCACCTTTGACCAGACCCTGTATCCAACACCACTGCAGCTGCTCAACGCCAATATGCCAAGGCCTGTGTTCAACCACCTTGGGCTTCCAACCCGTGCAACACATGGCCTTTGGAGGTGTGCAGCAGGTGTTGGTGGAAGCGCCTGGCCTCTGGCCAAGCCTGACACCCAAACACCATAGCTACCCATCCCAACTATCAGTTTACTTTACTGGGGACTTACCAGTAAATCAAATATGCCAATCATGTAAATACCAATCCATAATACAATTTACAATAGGAGCACTTGCACTTTAACACTGGACAGCAGAGGGAAAGTGACCAGAGACATTAACCCAGTAAAAACTGAGTCAAAACCAGGAGGTCAGAAAGCAAAAAGACAGCGGAAAAACACACCAAACGATGACAGGTCCAATGGGCACAATTTGGATACAAGAAGTATTATGTTCCCTGTATGCACTTACCTTCAGAGTTAGAAGAAATTCTAAGAAAAATGGTCTAGAAAGGTAAAGATCAGCGGGGCAAGGCTCCAGGCGGTGTCCATGGAGGGAGCGTTGCTGTCGGGGAGGTGCTGGACAAAGTTGTGGTGATGATTTCTGCGTTTGGACTTCATCTCTTTTTTGAAGTTAAAAATCTCCAATGGGACAAGGCAGGAAGCTGTAGCCAATGAGATATCTTCTAGGTGGATACCCTTTGGGTGAAGAGCAGGATTTCGTGCCACAAAGAAGGTAGCTGGATCTTCAGTTAAGTCAGACTGACCGGCAATGCAACTTTGGTGGGTAGATGAGCAGGTTGGTCCTGGTCTTCTCTCAGTTCTCCCACGTTTTGGATTTTGGCTATCTGGGCACCTTTAGCACCACCACCAAGGTTCCAGGGCTATAGGGGCACCACTTATGGTGGTTAGTATTCACTCAGTCTGGGTCCAGGTGTGGGTTCAAGATGCTTGGAGCTTTTTCTGTTTCTGAGGCTCTGATCAGGAGGCCGGCCACAAAGCCCTTGGAGTCACTCTTGGGGTCCTGGGTTCAAGTGAGGAAAAAGGGCTTAAGCAGTAGGGCAGGCCTCTGACCGTTAAAGGCAGTAACCAGGCAGCAGGAAAGCAGTCCTCCCAGGTGCAACACAGCAGTCGTATGAAGCACACAGCATGCCACTGCAGCATGCAGTCTTCTGAGAGTCCTAACGCAAGTCCAGAAAGTAAACTGAAGAGTGGGCCTGATGGTCCCCTTTTTATCCAAGGTGCCTTATTTGAAGTAGGAGAAGTTTCTAGAGAATGCCCTTTGAATCAGTTGGTCGGTCATCGGTCAGTCCAGAGACCACGGCGGCAGTGGTCAGAGGCAACTCCGACCGACATCGTAATCGGCACCCAAGTGTCCTAGAACAGTACTAGCTAAATGAAAAAGATGGAGTTTGCTACCAAAATTTTGGGAAAACACACTTACATGGTAAGTATATGTTTTTACTATTTCAACACTGTTTCCTCCGACCTTCCAGGGATAGGGACAACATGGATTTCTTCCCTTAATACCTGTGTTAGTTTTAAATATATTAATATTACAAAAATTCTTCCTAGAACAGCTTTCCAAGGTACTTAAATTTTGTTGCAAACCAATTGGGGCTAAATCAAATTAAACCACATCATCTGCATACATCAAAGTGTGAAGGTCGTAGGCAGCACAACATGGGGGAAAGTTTCCTACATCCAAGAATCGGGCATGTAAATAGATGGAGAAGATGAGAGGAGTCTGGCAACATTCCAAGCTTTAATACATTCCCAGTACAGATTGTAGTAGTGAACCTTCCCCCCCACCCCATCAACGCTCTACAACATGTTGAGGAGTGGAGTTCTATTATTACCAGCCCCAGTAGTTTTTTTTTCCAGAGAGTAGACCTGTCTACTTTATTGAAGGCTGTGGAAAAGTTTACATATGCAGTTTACAGAATTTGTGACTTTCCAATGGCGTACTTATTGGTTAAAGTTTGAACAGTTACAATAGTGTCTGTAACAGAATGTTTAGGACGAAATACTGTTTTTTCCTGCCTTTTAATCTCTGTGGGAAAAACCCAAACCTGCAGTTGTTCTGAAATGCAACCCGTATAGATTTTCCCTGTTACATTATATAGAGCAATCTAACGGAAGTTACAGGGTATGGATTGTGAGCCTTTCTTATGAACGGGAATTATGGTACTGCCTTTTCGAGAATTTGGAAATTGACCAATTTAAAAACAGTACTTAAAAAGAGAAGTTAATAATTTCCCCCTTTTGAATCAATCAATCAATCAGTTAATTTGTAAAGCGCCCTACTTACCTGCAAGGGTTTCAAGGCGCTGGGGGGGGGGTGCTTCTGCTACTGGTCAAAAAGCCAGGTCTTGAGTCGTCTCCTGAAGGTCAGCAGGTCTTCGGTTTGTCGTAGGTTGAGGAGGAGGGTGTTCCAGGTCTTGGCGGCGCGGTGGGAGAAGAACCTGCCTCCGGATGTGGTTCTATGGATGTGCGGGACCGTGGCCAGGGCGTGGTCGGCAGAGCGGAGTTTCCTGTTGGGTACGTCGAAGGAGAGTCGACTGTTGAAATAGGCTGGGCCGGTTTTGTGGAGTGCCTTGTGTGCGTGCATCAGGAGCTTGAAGGAGATTCTTCTGTCGACGGGGAGCCAGTGCAGGTTCCTCAGGTGGTGGGTGATGTGGTCGCGGCGCGGGACGTCGAGGATCAGGCGTGCAGAGGCGTTCTGGATTCTTTGCAGTCTGTTGATGAGCTTGGTCGGGGCTCTGGCATAGAGGGCGTTTCCGTAGTCGAGTCTGCTGCTGACTAGGGCCTGGGTGACTGTTTTCCTCGTGTCTGTCGGGATCCATCTGTAGATCTTGCGGAGCATGCGGAGGGTGTTGAAGCAGGTAGAGGAGACTGCGTTGACTTGTTTTGGTCATCGTGAGTTTCGAGTCGAGGATGACTCCCAGGTGGCGTGCACGGTTGGTAGGAGCCAGGGGTGTCCCCAGTGATGCGGGCCACCAGGAGTCATCCCATGCTGAGGGGTTGGGCCCGAGGATGAGGATCTCCATCTTGTCTGTGTTCAGCTTAAGTCGGCTTTCCTCCATCCAGTCGATGACAGCCTTCATTCCGTGGTGGAGGTTGGATTTGGCGGTGAGGGGGTCCTTGGTGAGGGAGAGGATCAGCTGCGTGTCGTCGGCATAGGAGATTATGTTGAGGTCATGCTGTCGGGCGATGCATGCGAGTGGCGCCATACACAGCGTCGGGCTGAGGGAGGATCCCTGCGAGACGCCGCAGATGATCTCGGAGGCTTTGGACAAGAACGGGGGGAGGCGGACTCTCTGAGTTCTGCCGGAGAGGAAGGAGGTGGTCCAGTAAAGGGCCTTGTCTCGGATCCCTGCGTCATGGAGGCGCGTGTGTAGTGTGCAGTGGCAGACGGTGTCGAAGGCGGCAGAGAGGTCCTGGAGGATGAGGGCCGCCGTCTCGCCGTTGTCTAGCAGGATCCTGATGTTGTATGTGGCGGCAATGAGGGCGGTCTTGGTGATGTGGTTGCTGTGGAATCCTGATTGGGAGGGGTCCAGGATGCTGTTGTCTTCGAGGTGACGGGTGAGCTGGATGTTAACTATCTTCTTGATGACCTTTGCCGGGAACGGAAGCAGGGAGATGGGCCGGAAGTTCTTGAGGTAGCTCGGATCCGCCTTGGGTTTCTTCAGTAGGGCGTTGATCTCGGCGTGCTTCCAGCTCTCAGGGAAGGTAGCGGTCTCGAAGGAGAGGTTGATGATGTTGCGCAGGTGGGGTGCGATGGAGCTGCCAGCTTTGTTGAAGATGTGGAGTGGAAGAGGGTCAGACGGGGAGCCGGAGTGGATTGTGCTCATGGTCTTGATTGGGTTCTCGATGCTCACGTTGGCTCAGGTTGTCAGGGAGTCATGGTTGATGGGTTGCGCTGGGTCCGGCTTGTCGAGGCATGTAGGGGTCGTCCGGGGTTTGAAGCTGTCATGGATGTCGGTTATTTCGCGGTGAAAGAAGGTGGCGAGGGAGTCGCACAGGGCTTGCGATGGCGGAATGTCGTTGGTGCTGGAGCTGGGGTTGGAGAGTTCCTTCACGATGTTGAAGAGCTCCTTGCTGTTGTGTGCGTTGTTGTCGAGGCGGTCTTTGAAGGAGGTCCTTTTGGTGGTCCTGATGAGGTGGTGGTGGTTGTGGATGGCGTCTTTGTGGGAAGCACGTCTGTCCGGCGTCTTCTCGCTGTGCCATTTGTTCTCCAATTTCCGGCAGGTGCGCTTTGATGCTAGGAGTTCTGGGGTGAACCAGCTGCCTCTCTTGCTGATGTCTCTGTTGGTTGGCTTTCTCAACGGGGCTAAGGTGTTGGTGCCGTCGTCCATCCAGTGTATGAGGATGCGTGCACCATCGTCAGGGTTGGTGGGGTTGGTCAGTGGGTTGAGTGCGAGATTTTCTGTAGTTGTTCTTCAGTGACTTTGCCCCAGCAGCGGTGGGGGATCTGTAGGGTGTGTTGGTGTGTGAGGGGTTTTCGGAAGGTGAAGTGGATGCAGTGGTGGTCTGTCCAGGTGAGTTCGGAGGCGTGGCTGAAGGCGACGTGGGGGCTTGAGGAGAAGATAACTGTTACCGAATTCCATTGGGGCCCGTAGCTGGAGAAACTCATATCTTATGTTGGAGGAAAGAGCTCTTCTTAGGTGTTCATTTTGGTCTGAAAAATAGGTTGATTACCTTCATTAGGTACATTTTCCCTAAAGAGATGTGAGATGTAATCTGTCCAGACTGCACCAAGGATAGAAACTGTAAATGAGGGATTTGTATTGCTACTTTGCACAGCAATCAAAAACCAAGAAGTCTGGAATTCTTCATTGTAGGCATCTGCTGTAAATCCATCCAATTTATGTCAGCATTTTCCATTTTATTGAAAGGCAAGTCCTTTCTTTCTACTAGGGCAGTAGTTCGCAAATGTAGATTTTCCTAATAGTTTATGGAAAGTTTTAATTTTATTAAAGACCTGGAGGCGAGTATTAAGCTTCTCTAATCTTGCATTTTTATTAACAGCAGCAGTCAAGAACTTCAATAAAACTATAATTCCCACAAGGCTTAGAGAAAGCTAGCCAATGAGAACGAAAAAAGAAAGATTGTCAACCAATAGGGATCCATCGACACCTATATCTCCCCACTTGACTGCGAACTCCCCTCTTTTCTTATGCAATAAGTTAATGATAATACACAAACAAAGGAAAAATAAATAAAACAATGAAACAGGCAAATGAAAAGGTAAAACATTCCTGGCAAACGTTTTGAAAGTAAGTCACATAAAGATGACTGGAACAACAGGAAGGAACACTCAAGGAAGATCCGCCAAAGAAGGACTGATGAAAGGATGACCGGAGCCAACTTGAACATCCTTAGGTTGAAGCTAGCAATGTCAGAGTAACTGTCAGGAAGGAAGAAACACAGCCAGTTAGCACAGTGTTGAGGTGAGATAATACTCGCCTCCGTGTCTTTAATAAAATTAAGACTTTCCTTCATAAATTACCAAGAAAATCTACATTTTATTGCAAGACCAGAGGCTCTTATTATTCTTGTTTAAAGCAAGTCAATTACAGCAGAAATGCAGCATGAATAGGTTTACAAGAAACACTGCAGAAAACATTGTCAGTAGACCAATTCGCTGATCTCAGAATGTCCTCAAGTCTGGAACTAGCCCAGAAAGCTTTCAAAGCCATAGCACCCCAGGAAGAATGGGCTCCAAATATAGACGTATCAATGACAGCAAGGGACATGACCCAATGGACTCAATGGGCCAGAGTTGGAGATGAAACTGGTTTGTGGGGTTTTCTGAAAGAGGTAAGAAGTTGTGACTGAGAGGATGTTATGAGACTAATTGTTCTATGATCATAGACCTTAAGGCTTTTTCCAACACAAAGTTTTGGATGATCAGGAAAATAAGGATAAAACACAGAAGTTAAATTTATATTTATTCATTTATGAACTGAAAAGAAAATACCTGTGGGAGTAAATTGACGAGAATTAATCTCAAGAGCTTTGACATCTGATAAATGTTTTATGGAAAATAGGCACAATACATAGTTAGTTTTGCAGAAAACATTGTTAATGAAAGATCAGAATTATTCAGCCAAGAAAGAAACAGTTTCAAAACAACATTAACATCTCAAAGCTCACTGTATTTTGAAATAGGAAAATGTGAAAACTTTATTCCCTTTAAAAGTCGGCAAACAAGCAGATGTTCTCCAACTGCTTTACCATTGATGTAAGAATGATTCATGGAAATAGCCGATCTGCATAGAGTAATGGTGCAATAAGACTTACATGCACTGGCTTCAGATGCCAAAAAGTGTACAATGTATACTATATCAACTGAAAAGTGATAAATAGATTTTCCCATACACCAGCCTGCCCAAGGGGACCAGGCTGACTTGAAGGCCTTGGTGGCACTGGATGCCTGGAATTTGTTGATGTATTCTGAAGTTTTTGATTAAATGAAAAAGCAAGACTGGGAGATCCGGCTATTTTCCAAGCGGAAAGTGTGAGGGAGTTTTCCAGAATTAGATTGTTGGCCTGCCCCAATGGATTGAGAAGAAGGTTGGGAAAAGACAGAAGGCGAACCGGGTAGACTATTATGAGTTGTAGCTGGGTAGGGAGTCAAACTTGGGATTGCCAGAAGGGAACCACAAACACTAGAGTTGTTAACGAATGTATGACGTTACATCGCATACATTCACAACGCGGTATTTTACATCGCTTTCGTTACAACGCAAGTGGTTACAACTTGATTTGACTTGAATTAGGAATAGTATGATTTACTATTCCAACTCCAGCCAACGTAACAGTAGGGAAGGGGTTGGAATAGTAAATTTTACTATTCCTTAGTTTAGAGCGCCATCCAGAGCAAGTCATTGTAACGACTTCCGTTGTAATGACCGCGAAGTAAGCATACCGCGGTGTAGCGACCGCGTTGTAAAGGTCATTCTCCATTGTTAACTCATGTCTGATTTGCGCAAGCATCCTATTGATCATCAAGAAAGGAAGGAAAGTGTAGTTATTCGAGTGGGCCCAATCCTGTAAAAAAGCCTCTATAGCTTAAGGCTAGATGATCAAGGCACCAATTGAAGAATATAGGAAGCTGAGAATTGAGTCTGGTAGCAAATAAATCTATCTGAAATGGACCCTTATTTGTGAAGAGGTGACCTGAAGACCGCTTGGAGTCTTGGAGATGGCGGGAATAAAAATCCTCTACAGTAATGAGATCTTCTGGCAAGTATTCTGCACGAACCAAGATTTTGTTGTGAATACTAAATCCCAAAAGCACATTGTTAGTTCTGCCAGCATTTTTGACTTGGTGCCACTGAGATGATTGATGTATTGGACCGCACTAATGTTGTCCATGTGGAGAAGAATGGAACATTACACCTTGTCCTTTGCCAGGCTTCTAATTTCAAAGGAGCCCTGCAAGCATCTCTAAACAATTGATATGCAATTTTGACTCTTCAAGAGACCATGAGCCTCTAGTTGAGATTGGTCCAAAATGGGGTACCCAGCCCAAGCGACTTGCATCGGATTTCAATACAAGATATTGGGCTGCCGCAAAGATGGTCCTGCCGTTCCAGGCATCTAAAAGATCTACCTTCCACTGAAGCTGGGATTCTGGATCTAAGGGAATGACATCGAAATAAGCGAGGCCTTTGCATAGCTGACAAATCTTTAATCGTTGCAGGGCATGATAGTGGAGGGGGCGTGGGAATATCGCCTGGAAGAAGGAAGACAGAAGGCCCACAATTCACACTAAGGATCTGAGGAAAATAAGTGAGCTTTTAGAGTCTGAAGGATTTCGGATTTTAATTTTTGACTTTTGATAAAGGAAAATGAAGAGTGTCAGTTGATGAGTTTATTAAAAACCTAAGAACTCTATATGTTGTGAAGGAATGAGCACCGGCTTCACCGGTAGCAAATGCTCAAGGAACATGGTGGACCCAGCAAACAATACTAAGAAATTGGCATTTATCACTAGATTTATACCACACAGTGATAGGATATTCAACATCTTTCGTAAGCACTGGCCCTTGTTTCCAGATATCCCTGGGTCACGTTATTTATTGAATGAGCATCTCATCATAGTTTACAGAGGAGGACACACACTCAGGGACTATTTGTGTCCTAGCTATGTTACCTCCATGCCATCTAGGAACACATGGCTGCTTCCTAAGCCTGTGTGGTTTCATGTCTGTGATTGTTGTAACGTTTGCCAATTTGATGTAAACAGAGCTAAGACCTTTGAATTTAACACACCACAGAGACAATCTATCAAACATTTCATTAACTGCAATTTGCGGTTTGTGAGCGATATCACTGGTTGTATTTGTAAAATAATATATGTTGGTAGTAGTACATGCACTCTTAAGACAAGAATCCAGGGCATCGTAGAGCCCTCATCAACATTGACCCTAGATACCCTGTGACCAATCACTATAGTATGATGCACCCCAATTATTCTAGTTTTTGTTTTTTTGGGATTGATCATATCATTACCAATGCACGAGGAGGTGATCGGGAATTGCTGCTTAAACAAATGGAAGCTAGGTGGATATGTTGATCATTGGCTACAACACATTGGCATAATACAATTGATGAGTTTCATTATTTTCTCGGTTAATTGTACTTATCCAGCTGTACTTTAATCATATAGATTAAATATATATATATATTTTTATGTGACCCATATTTAGTTCTATTCAGCTTACTTGACTAACAACCTATGTAAGTGTTATATCCATTCTGACCAGATTTTGAGGGTTGGGTTTGTATTCTATGAGTAGCCATTAAGATATGGCATGGCCAACTCTAGCTGCAATGAAGTACCACAGCCATTTTACCATGTTTTGGGGCTATTATAGCAGGTCTTCAACGTTCACTTTTGGTGGTCCTCGCCTCTTCCCCCTTCTTCATCTGATTTAGAAGAATACAGTCTTGTTCTTCTTCTTTTCGACATGTTTACGGGGTTTATCCTGCTTTTTATATATTGTCTTTTTGATTTGGGCGCCATATCAGGGATTGCCAACCTCTTGCATGTCACTTGTGTTTTCAATCATGACCATTTTTCTTTTCCATAGCTTGAGTTCCAGTACCAGTCCAAACTGTATTGACTTTTGGGCACCAGGGCAGTGGTGTCATCATAACCGTAACTGGGACACTAATGAGTCATGGCATTGAGTTTTGATTCACTCGGTTTGGCCATTTCATTATGGCCGCTGCACCACTCTGAGTTTCGGTGATGAGAATATGCTGTTTCTATCACTTTTACTACTATACAGAAGAACCATCTTTTTATGGTTTCCTTAAAACTATAGCACTTAGAAGCTTCAATGTTTAATAATTAGTAATAAAGGTTTATATTAGTTTGGGATTTATTTCTCTTGTTAATCACCATTACAAAATAACCGCGTTAATAGCTCTGGTTAACTTCTGAGCTGACCTTCGCAACATTGAAGAGGGACTCTGTTTAGAGCTTTTGCTGAATGTTATTATTTATTTATTTATAGATTTATAAAGTGCACAGCTACCCAACAGGGTTTCCCAGCACTGAGCAGGACAATACGCAAGTCACACATTGCAGAAGGAGCACTGAACATGTTATGCTGAGTTGTAAAGGAAGTTTTTTAATTTCTTACGGAAGACTAAAAGCCAATAACATCCTAAGTTGCAACAGAAGAGGGCTCCACAGTTTGGTGCCAAGATAGGCGAACGTGTGGTCTCTCATACAAGAGAGATGGACTCGGGGTTCAGAAAACAGACAGGCTCGCTGATCTTGGCTGTCGATTGGGCACGTAGGGTTCGACCAGACTTTGTATGTAGGGGGGTGCCGTACCATGTTTGGCCCAGAACTTATAGCAAAGGGCCTTATATTTGACACGTTTGTTCACCTAAAGACAATGTAGTTGATGGAGCAACGGTGATTCTGAGGCATGTCGAGGCATCCGGAAAAGAAGGCGGGCGGCAGCATTTTGAATGAGCTGTAGGCGATGTATAGAGGCTTTGTCAGCACCAAGGTACAAAACATTGCCATAGTCAAGTCTGGAAATCACCAGCGCCTGCATTACTGTTCTCTGTGCAGCAGGTGGAATTACCAGAGGATTTTTTTTTAGCCACTTGAGAACTTGAAAGCAGGTTGTGGAGACCCCAGACACCCGGGCTCTGAGGGAGAGGTTCAGGGCCGGACTGGTCATAGCGGGCACCGGGCAATCCCCCGGTGCACCGCACAGGTGGGGGCCGGTTTTGGGCCCCTGGGGACCATTTCTGTTACAGGGCCGTTTTTGCAGCATAGCTGCAAAATTGTCCCTGTAATCAAATCGGCCGAAAACCGGCCCTGGCAAAGAGCTCGGCGGCACCCCCAACCCCCCATGGGGTGGGAGGGGGGGCAGCCGAGCACTTTGCCAGGGCCGGTTTTGGTTCTCAGTCCGGCCCTGGAGAGGTTGTTGTCAATAGTAATGACAGCAGATTATAAAGGGGGCATTACTACAGCCCGTTCAGACACCAGGAACCTGCGGAGGGCCAAGTTATTATTGCTGCGGGTAAGTGAGCGTTTGGCCGCATTTCCGTGAGCATCTTTTATGTTGCACTATAACTATTCTTATGGCTATTTCGTCCTTTCTTTTTGAGCGCACCTTTCCTAACACGCGTCTTCATGTTTATGCTCATTAAGAGCATTTGACCGCATTACTGTGAGAGATCCCTGTGCTCTAAAACGGCTTGCTGCATTAAAACCTTCATGGTTATGCCGTTACTTTACCCAGAGTGCATTGTTCCTCACACATGTTTTTGTGCTCATGCCCAGCAATGTGCAGGGTGGCTAGGTATTATTATAATAAAATAACCACGGGTGTGTATTTTGCTTGGTACAATGCTCTTTGTACTTTGTGATATAAGCTATGGTTCACTTGGTATTTTTCCTTTTGGCATATCACTGTCTATATTTATATTTGTTTACTTGGTTCGATTGTCATATTAGGACATGGTGTATAATTGCAGCTAGTGGTATGCCTAACCCCTTGGGTTTGTGAGGATTTCGTCCTTGGGGCTCTTTTACCATGGCTGTGCCTCCTAACAACTACATAACCTGCCGGGGTATTTCGTACATGGAATAGACATGTACAAGAAAACTTACCGAAGCGTGAAATAAGTGAAAGATACCAAAATACTGATGAGGTATGTTTGAACTTTTTCACTCAAAGGGGCGTATACGTAATAAATGATTATAGTGATTACTTACAAATGCTCTAGAAATGTGGATATGCTTCACTATGATATAAATGAAACACATAAGGATGCAGGGTTTGTGTATTTAATGATAATATGAGGAGTGCGATTAGGTCCCTCCATGAACCCTGGTGTGGATAATATATATTTTTTTTAATTAGATATCAGGTTGATTGTGGCACAATGTTGGTTTGCGAAGATTACTTCATCCTAGAAGAGTAGGGAAAGGGTTGTACAAAATATTGTCACTTATTATGTGTACCTGTCCGTATGTGCCTTTTGAGGATTATTCTTGTTACTTTAGCATGCTATGTTTATTTGTTATTATTACATGTATATATATGATTTTATGTTAAATTATTGGTATGTCTTATATTTCAGCATGTCTTATTGTATGGATTATGTGCTTATTTTTAATTTTTTGTGGATATGTACGTTATTTTCTTCTTTCAGTATCAATCTGTTAATTTAGTGATCGTATTTATGTATGGTATATTGTACTGTTGCGTTTAGATTTGTCTTTTTATGTCTTTATATGTTATTCACAGCCCTGAGGAAGTTTGGAAAAATGTCTTGTTTCCTGAACAAAACGCGCTGGCTGGACGTTTTTCATGTTTATATGTTGGCGAAAGAGCAGAAAATATGGAGAAAATAAAGGATTGAATCTGTTCCTATAAAGACGCATCGTATTTAGTTTTTATTGGGAACTGGCATTTCTTCCTGGTGCACCCTTCCACTCAAATTAACAGTTTATATCTGCGAAGCAGTGGTACCAATCAACGGCAGGTACAGGAATTGTTGTGCACAGGACCATAGATACATTTTTTACTTTTGATCATAACCTCGCACTGTATTTAAAACCCAAGGGTCTGATGTTAACATCTTCCACTTTGTCGAAAGTAGAAAAGACAACCTCCTACAGGAGGCTGACTCACACAAAGAATCACCTTGTTGGGCATTATCTTTGTAGCTTTTCTGTCTCTGACCTTGATATCCTCTGCTTCTTTGGGGATAGAATTGAAGTTTGTAGTCCTGTGATGTGGAATAGAAGTTCATGTTGTTGTAGGAGCCTGGATATCCTTTGTGCCTGTAAGTTTTGGCCGGCAAAGCGGCTACTGCCTCTACCAGCCCTTGCTTTGGGGGCTGTGCAGCTAAAGGAACAGGGATGCGAAGGAATGCCAGGTTGCTGAGATCTGAACGGCTAAGATCAACAACTTGAATTGACACTCTGATCTACATTCAGGGCCTACCTGAAGCCTGTAGTAACTGTAATAGCTGGCGCCCAGTGAGAAAAGGACTTGCTTTGGTTTCTTTCCCTCATGCTCCTTTTGATTAACTTTTTTGCTGCACTTTCTCTAATCTTGCTTACCTGTCTGCAATTACATTTGGATATGTGGAACCCAGATATCTGTGCACTGTTTAACTGAATGCAAGGTGCCCAGCAGAAGTGCAGCAGTCGTGTGGCGGTCTGATGGGAGTATAGATTACATTGATTGTAGGTTTATATTGCCTAATGGACAGTCAGAGTCAACTGAGTGATGCCTGGGAGGTATACGGACTGTGAGCCCAGTGTGGGAATTTGGCAGAGATCACTGCTAGCATGAGCTGAAGCCATTTTGTTTTTGGCAGCCATTTTGACTGACCATGTGCTCGCCGTATGCTCCTTCCTTTTTCGCTGTTGCCTACCCTTGTGCTTTACTAGAATAACTATCTAGACTTAGCTCCTGCAGCAGTGAGCATGGTCAGAAAAGTCTGTAGCTGCTCTTGCACCTGTCTTAGTCTGTAACTGTCAGGCTGTTTTAACGGATGTCAGCAACTCATTACTCCTCCTTCTTTGTTGACTGTGCATTCTCTGTATGACCATCTATGTCTGTAACTCTTCCTATGTGTACTTGTACCGCCTCTTTTTGAGCTCCTGTGTGGGTATACAAGACCCACAGTTCTTCTACTCCTTGTGCTACCTCATACACTTCCTGAGGGTTTTGTATAGATGTAGTTCCACTCATGAGGTTTAATAAACTGTTTTCTTTATATTACAACTTCCGTGCTAATCTCTACTTATTTGTCTGAGGACTAGTGTGCATAGAAGGGCGAACCCCTAGCACCGGTAGGGGTTCACACCACAGAGACAATCTATCAAACATTTCATTAACTGCAATTTGCGGTTTGTGAGCGATATCACTGGTTGTATTTGTAAAATAATATATGTTGGTAGTAGTACATGCACTCTTAAGACAAGAATTCAGGGCATCGTAGAGCCCTCATCAACATTGACCCTAGATACCCTGTGACCAATCACTATAGTATGATGCACCCCAATTATTCTAGTTTTTGTTTTTTTGGGATTGATCATATCATTACCAATGCACGAGGAGGTGATCGGGAATTGCTGCTTAAACAAATGGAAGCTAGGTGGATATGTTGATCATTGGCTACAACACATTGGCATAATACAATTGATGAGTTTCATTATTTTCTCGGTTAATTGTACTTATCCAGCTGTACTTTAATCATATAGATTAAATATATATATATATTTTTATGTGACCCATATTTAGTTCTATTCAGCTTACTTGACTAACAACCTATGTAAGTGTTATATCCATTCTGACCAGATTTTGAGGGTTGGGTTTGTATTCTATGAGTAGCCATTAAGATATGGCATGGCCAACTCTAGCTGCAATGAAGTACCACAGCCATTTTACCATGTTTTGGGGCTATTATAGCAGGTCTTCAACGTTCACTTTTGGTGGTCCTCGCCTCTTCCCCCTTCTTCATCTGATTTAGAAGAATACAGTCTTGTTCTTCTTCTTTTCGACATGTTTACGGGGTTTATCCTGCTTTTTATATATTGTCTTTTTGATTTGGGCGCCATATCAGGGATTGCCAACCTCTTGCATGTCACTTGTGTTTTCAATCATGACCATTTTTCTTTTCCATAGCTTGAGTTCCAGTACCGGTCCAAACTGTATTGACTTTTGGGCACCAGGGCAGTGGTGTCATCATAACCGTAACTGGGACACTAATGAGTCATGGCATTGAGTTTTGATTCACTCGGTTTGGCCATTTCATTATGGCCGCTGCACCACTCTGAGTTTCGGTGATGAGAATATGCTGTTTCTATCACTTTTACTAATATACAGAAGAACCATCTTTTTATGGTTTCCTTAAAACTATAGCACTTAGAAGCTTCAATGTTTAATAATTAGTAATAAAGGTTTATATTAGTTTGGGATTTATTTCTCTTGTTAATCACCATTACAAAATAACCGCGTTAATAGCTCTGGTTAACTTCTGAGCTGACCTTCGCAACATTGAAGAGGGACTCTGTTTAGAGCTTTTGCTGAATGTTATTATTTATTTATTTATAGATTTATAAAGTGCACAGCTACCCAACAGGGTTTCCCAGCACTGAGCAGGACAATACGCAAGTCACACATTGCAGAAGGAGCACTGAACATGTTATGCTGAGTTGTAAAGGAAGTTTTTTAATTTCTTACGGAAGACTAAAAGCCAATAACATCCTAAGTTGCAACAGAAGAGGGCTCCACAGTTTGGTGCCAAGATAGGCGAACGTGTGGTCTCTCATACAAGAGAGATGGACTCGGGGTTCAGAAAACAGACAGGCTCGCTGATCTTGGCTGTCGATTGGGCACGTAGGGTTCGACCAGACTTTGTATGTAGGGGGGTGCCGTACCATGTTTGGCCCAGAACTTATAGCAAAGGGCCTTATATTTGACACGTTTGTTCACCTAAAGACAATGTAGTTGATGGAGCAACGGTGATTCTGAGGCATGTCGAGGCATCCGGAAAAGAAGGCGGGCGGCAGCATTTTGAATGAGCTGTAGGCGATGTATAGAGGCTTTGTCAGCACCAAGGTACAAAACATTGCCATAGTCAAGTCTGGAAATCACCAGCGCCTGCATTACTGTTCTCTGTGCAGCAGGTGGAATTACCAGAGGATTTTTTTTTAGCCACTTGAGAACTTGAAAGCAGGTTGTGGAGACCCCAGACACCCGGGCTCTGAGGGAGAGGTTCAGGGCCGGACTGGTCATAGCGGGCACCGGGCAATCCCCCGGTGCACCGCACAGGTGGGGGCCGGTTTTGGGCCCCTGGGGACCATTTCTGTTACAGGGCCGTTTTTGCAGCATAGCTGCAAAATTGTCCCTGTAACCAAATCGGCCGAAAACCGGCCCTGGCAAAGAGCTCGGCGGCACCCCCAACCCCCCATGGGGTGGGAGGGGGGGCAGCCGAGCACTTTGCCAGGGCCGGTTTTGGTTCTCAGTCCGGCCCTGGAGAGGTTGTTGTCAATAGTAATGACAGCAGATTATAAAGGGGGCATTACTACAGCCCGTTCAGACACCAGGAACCTGCGGAGGGCCAAGTTATTATTGCTGCGGGTAAGTGAGCGTTTGGCCGCATTTCTGTGAGCATCTTTTATGTTGCACTATAACTATTCTTATGGCTATTTCGTCCTTTCTTTTTGAGCGCACCTTTCCTAACACGCGTCTTCATGTTTATGCTCATTAAGAGCATTTGACCGCATTACTGTGAGAGATCCCTGTGCTCTAAAACGGCTTGCTGCATTAAAACCTTCATGGTTATGCCGTTACTTTACCCAGAGTGCATTGTTCCTCACACATGTTTTTGTGCTCATGCCCAGCAATGTGCAGGGTGGCTGGGTATTATTATAATAAAATAACCACGGGTGTGTATTTTGCTTGGTACAATGCTCTTTGTACTTTGTGATATAAGCTATGGTTCACTTGGTATTTTTCCTTTTGGCATATCACTGTCTATATTTATATTTGTTTACTTGGTTCGATTGTCATATTAGGACATGGTGTATAATTGCAGCTAGTGGTATGCCTAACCCCTTGGGTTTGTGAGGATTTCGTCCTTGGGGCTCTTTTACCATGGCTGTGCCTCCTAACAACTACATAACCTGCCGGGGTATTTCGTACATGGAATAGACATGTACAAGAAAACTTACCGAAGCGTGAAATAAGTGAAAGATACCAAAATACTGATGAGGTATGTTTGAACTTTTTCACTCAAAGGGGCGTATACGTAATAAATGATTATAGTGATTACTTACAAATGCTCTAGAAATGTGGATATGCTTCACTATGATATAAATGAAACACATAAGGATGCAGGGTTTGTGTATTTAATGATAATATGAGGAGTGCGATTAGGTCCCTCCATGAACCCTGGTGTGGATAATATATATTTTTTTTAATTAGATATCAGGTTGATTGTGGCACAATGTTGGTTTGCGAAGATTACTTCATCCTAGAAGAGTAGGGAAAGGGTTGTACAAAATATTGTCACTTATTATGTGTACCTGTCCGTATGTGCCTTTTGAGGATTATTCTTGTTACTTTAGCATGCTATGTTTATTTGTTATTATTACATGTATATATATGATTTTATGTTAAATTATTGGTATGTCTTATATTTCAGCATGTCTTATTGTATGGATTATGTGCTTATTTTTAATTTTTTGTGGATATGTACGTTATTTTCTTCTTTCAGTATCAATCTGTTAATTTAGTGATCGTATTTATGTATGGTATATTGTACTGTTGCGTTTAGATTTGTCTTTTTATGTCTTTATATGTTATTCACAGCCCTGAGGAAGTTTGGAAAAATGTCTTGTTTCCTGAACAAAACGCGCTGGCTGGACGTTTTTCATGTTTATATGTTGGCGAAAGAGCAGAAAATATGGAGAAAATAAAGGATTGAATCTGTTCCTATAAAGACGCATCGTATTTAGTTTTTATTGGGAACTGGCATTTCTTCCTGGTGCACCCTTCCACTCAAATTAACAGTTTATATCTGCGAAGCAGTGGTACCAATCAACGGCAGGTACAGGAATTGTTGTGCACAGGACCATAGATACATTTTTTACTTTTGATCATAACCTCGCACTGTATTTAAAACCCAAGGGTCTGATGTTAACATCTTCCACTTTGTCGAAAGTAGAAAAGACAACCTCCTACAGGAGGCTGACTCACACAAAGAATCACCTTGTTGGGCATTATCTTTGTAGCTTTTCTGTCTCTGACCTTGATATCCTCTGCTTCTTTGGGGATAGAATTGAAGTTTGTAGTCCTGTGATGTGGAATAGAAGTTCATGTTGTTGTAGGAGCCTGGATATCCTTTGTGCCTGTAAGTTTTGGCCGGCAAAGCGGCTACTGCCTCTACCAGCCCTTGCTTTGGGGGCTGTGCAGCTAAAGGAACAGGGATGCGAAGGAATGCCAGGTTGCTGAGATCTGAACGGCTAAGATCAACAACTTGAATTGACACTCTGATCTACATTCAGGGCCTACCTGAAGCCTGTAGTAACTGTAATAGCTGGCGCCCAGTGAGAAAAGGACTTGCTTTGGTTTCTTTCCCTCATGCTCCTTTTGATTAACTTTTTTGCTGCACTTTCTCTAATCTTGCTTACCTGTCTGCAATTACATTTGGATATGTGGAACCCAGATATCTGTGCACTGTTTAACTGAATGCAAGGTGCCCAGCAGAAGTGCAGCAGTCGTGTGGCGGTCTGATGGGAGTATAGATTACATTGATTGTAGGTTTATATTGCCTAATGGACAGTCAGAGTCATCTGAGTGATGCCTGGGAGGTATACGGACTGTGAGCCCAGTGTGGGAATTTGGCAGAGATCACTGCTAGCATGAGCTGAAGCCATTTTGTTTTTGGCAGCCATTTTGACTGACCATGTGCTCGCCGTATGCTCCTTCCTTTTTCGCTGTTGCCTACCCTTGTGCTTTACTAGAATAACTATCTAGACTTAGCTCCTGCAGCAGTGAGCATGGTCAGAAAAGTCTGTAGCTGCTCTTGCACCTGTCTTAGTCTGTAACTGTCAGGCTGTTTTAACGGATGTCAGCAACTCATTACTCCTCCTTCTTTGTTGACTGTGCATTCTCTGTATGACCATCTATGTCTGTAACTCTTCCTATGTGTACTTGTACCGCCTCTTTTTGAGCTCCTGTGTGGGTATACAAGACCCACAGTTCTTCTACTCCTTGTGCTACCTCATACACTTCCTGAGGGTTTTGTATAGATGTAGTTCCACTCATGAGGTTTAATAAACTGTTTTCTTGATATTACAACTTCCGTGCTAATCTCTACTTATTTGTCTGAGGACTAGTGTGCATAGAAGGGCGAACCCCTAGCACCGGTAGGCCATGCTGAGGTCTACTTGTACAAATTGGCGCCCAACCCGTGGGGCTCAGCGGAGACTCGGATGCCCGAGTGGTCTTGACGGGGGATTGAAATCTCACTATGGATGATCACTGCTGGAGGAGACCCGTGTCTTGGCAGCCAAGGTGCCTTTCCACTTTTCCCAATTCGACCCTCCAGGTGGTGCCGGTCCTTGACTGAGATTCCTTCTGGTGTTCGCTGTACAGAGACCATTTGGTTGATTCAGAACTTGGCAGTGGGAGGCTGGAGATTTGTGCTTGGTAAGGTCATCAACATTTGTTTGCTTGTTTGGCCAAAAACATGATTTGTATGGGTATATATGAATTGCAATTTATATAGGCAGGTAATGAGAAAACTGTGAAAACTTGAGCGGCACACTTTGAGCTAAGTGCCACTTTATGTATAATATTGTATATGCTACAATATTCTTGGCATGCCTGTTTCAAGCGCACTTCGTAGAATGTGCTGCTTTCTTGGAGGTACCAATGTGAATCATGAACAAACTCAGCTGGCTCCCCCCGAGGGGACACCAAATAGGGATATGTACATTAAACATGGTATTTCTTCTATAATGTATAGTACACTATGGAATAAATATACTATCAAGGATCCTGATTTGCCCTGGCCTATAAATGGGTCATTCGATCTTAGAAAAATTCAGTATGGGGAACAATGTATGTTTAAGCGCAAAAGTAGACAAGATATGTTTGACTGTGTACGAATGTGGGAGAAAGAAGCGCGTGAACGTGTGAGATGAGAGCAAGCTTTAGCTGAAAAAGAACATCGCAAAAATATCTATGCGAAAGCGCTGGAAATGAAACTTAAAGATGCGAAGAAAACAAAAGAGAGGGAGGCTAGGGAGCACCGCTTACAGGTAAATGGCCAATATCCTTTCCGGAGTCCCCTTTACCCTCCACTTAATAAACCACAGGACAATTCACTTCTATTAGATCGTTCTCCGCCTCCTTATACTTGTCCCTCTGCCCCCAAGGTTGATTCTGATGATGACATCTCTCTCTCAGATCAGGACAAATCAGGATCAGGTACTGAACGACAGACTCACTCTTTTCTGACGGCTGACCGTGCGGCCACTCTTAGGTCTTTTGCTCGGAAAGTGGCACGTGGTGATATTTCTGCTCCAGATCTTCTAGGGGAAATTCAGCAATGGCCGGAGAAAGAGCAGTTATACTTTGAAGAGACGTTTACTGGAGAAGTAATTGAAAGGTTTAGAAAACATTCCACTGAATTAGAGCCTGCTGATATAAAAAATTATCATAAACACTTGAGTGACGGTCTTTTTCTCCCTTCCCAGGTGGCTGACTTAATTAGACGGGTGGTTAAACTGTAAGCTGATGCATTCCGTTTGCGAGAGGAGAAAAAGGCAGCTGCTGCAGCTGAACAAACAATTCGGACCTCCGTGTTGCAGGATGACGATCCAGGGTCAGATAAGGCTATTGTGGTTCATGGGAAACCAATGCGTGAAGCCGCACCTTTGTATGTTCCTCCTAAGGGTGCGGGAACGGATGACGATAAAATGTCCACTGATGCGAAGGGATATTTTATCTATAATTGGGTGCATACTCCTTGGAGTAGAGCAGATGTTATGGCTCTTAAAGCCGCTTTGCCGGATCCGCGGAAGAATCCGGCTCCTTCTTATGAAGAGGTTGATGGAGGTATTAGTTCTTGTACCATGACTTTGTCTGATATTCATATTTTTTTTGGGCTTATTCTACTCCCTGATATGTGGAGGTCTATTCGTAAAGTTGATGATCATGCAGTCTTTGGAGATACTTGGGGGCATATTATCAAGCACGGCGTTAAAATTATCGCCGCTTTAGCAGCAGAAAACTGCAGCTAAAGCGGCGATAATGGGCTTGATAATATGCCGCAGAGAATTCCAATAGAAGCCCATGTTGACACCAGAACATGGGCTTCTATGGGAATTCTCAAGGGCATATTATCAAGCCCTTTATCGCCGCTCTAGCGGCAGTTTTCTGCCGCTAAAGCGGCGATAATTTTAATGCCGTTTCTTGATAATATTCCCCTTGGAAGGTACTAGAGAAGATAGATTTAGAAAGGGAACCAGCACAGAAACCGCAACAAGAGATATTATATCTTCCAAAGGCTATTATAGTTAAATTGAAAACTCTTATTCCTCATAAAAAGATAGACTGGACTATGTTAACATCCTGTGAGCAAAAGGTAGATGAATCGGTCTCTGACTTTTTTACACATTTTGAGGAGACATTCCTCGACTTTAGTGGCCAGTCATTGACAGATGACACGGCCAGGCATCTGTTTGTCGATAAATTTGTCGCGAACATGTTGCCAGGAATAGCTAGTCGCCTAAAGGCCAGCGAGAGTTCATGGACTACGTCTTCACCAGTCTCTCTCTTGACTATGGCTCAGTATTATGAACGTCAG
Source organism: Triturus cristatus (assembly GCF_964204655.1). NCBI lineage: Eukaryota > Metazoa > Chordata > Amphibia > Caudata > Salamandridae > Triturus > Triturus cristatus. The sequence continues at coordinate 1,118,848,331 of NC_140592.1, forward strand.
GAATTGGAAGCTAAAGGCAATGAGGATAAAAATGCTAAAGATTTCAAAACAAAGGTTATGCTAGCTCAGGTTTATGGCCCATCTTATAGAGGTGACAGCAGGGGCGGACATGCGATGTATCGCTCTGCTGCAACCACTTTCACCCGAACTACTTTGTCTCCTGATCAGTGTGCTTATTGTAAGGAGATTGGACATTGGGCTGCTGACTGTCTGCAATTGCATGCTCAGCGATATCAGCGTGGCCGAGGACAAATGAGAAGCCGCCCAGGGAATTCAGGATCTAAGGGAGCTATGGACAATCGTACCAGGGTTGAGACTGTTGAGCATACTCAGAATTCTTCTAATACTTTTGATACACGCAACCAATATCAAATGTCTGATTATCCGATCACTGATTTGAAGGATTCTGCTTATGCGAGGAATGCCTAGGATGGGGTAAGGAATCAGTTGAAGTCCCAGTAGATCAGAAGGGTCCCTATGTTAATGCACATGTTTTGGGTTCCACTGATCAGTTTTTGGTTGACACAGGAGCTACTCGTAGCGCCCTGTCTAAACAATTGGTTCCAACGGCTCCCCTGTCTGGCTTAACCATTACATCAATAGGTTTCAATGGGACACTTTCCCTTAGCCCACTGTCACAAACACTTGCATTTCATGTTGATAAATTCTATGCTGCATGTCCATTTTTGCTTTCCCCTAACATGCCGGACAAAATTGTGGGTCTCAACATGCTCAAGCATTTCAGGGCTACGTTACGTTGTTCCCCAGGAGGTGTGCGTGTTATTTTGAATGACAACTATCCCTTGGTTGAATAATCTTGTCGTGTTAGAGAAGATATTGCATTGGCTTCACTCCCTAGTATTTTGAGGGCAACGTGAGACACAGATGTAGGACAAATGGTTATCCCACAAGTTCATATTCAAGTGAAGGAAGGTGCTTCATTACCTCGATTGCCTCAATACAAAATTTCTCAAGAAGGTGAAGAGGCACTCATAAGTATTGTCCACGATTTGATTGAAGTAGGAGTTGTGGAAGAAGTCCCTTACAATATTTGCAATAGTTTTATCCTTCCCATTATGAAGAAAGACACTGATACTAAAATCTACAGGTTTATCATTGACATGTGAGATGTTAATAAGATCGTAGTACCCCAATATCCGGTAGTCTCTGACATTACGACACTCCTTACCATGGTTCCTCCGACTGCAACTACATTCTCTGTGATTGATTTGAAGAACGCTTTTTTTCCCATACCTATTCATCCTGACAGCCAATATTTGTTCGGCTTCACTTTGAATAATCGATCCTCCAGATTTTGTAGAGCTCCACAAGGCTATACTGAGAGTCCTAGTATTTATAGCCAGGCATTGAAAAGACGGCCTGATTCTTTCCCTGTGCCAAAAGGGGTAGCTCTCATACAATATGTTGATGACATCTTGTTCGCTGCAGACACCACTGACCAATGTGAAGACGGAACATTGTACTTGCTCTCCTTTCTTGCATCACACCATCACAAAGTTTCTCTGAAGAAATTGCAATATTGTAGACAGCAGGTTACCTATTTAGGTCACCTCCTGTCTAAGGAGGGACGTGCACTCATGCCAGATCACATTAAAGTTATTTTAGACACGCCTGTGCCCCTTACTCAGAAATATGTTTGTGCATTGATTGGTCTTACTTCTTTTTGTAGGCAATGGATCTCTAGTTTCTCACATATTGTTAAACCTTTGTTGGCCCTCTTAACCAAGGACACTCCAATGCCCCTTCCACAGACTACTGAATGTCAGAATGCTTTCCAACAGTTGCGTCAAGCTCTCTGTTCTGCACCAGTATTAGGCACTCCAGAATACACTAAAGTTTTTACACTCTATGTACACGAGAGGGATGGTTGTGCACTTTCAGTTTTAGTACAGACACACGGTGACAAGCAGCGTCCTTGTGCATATTTTTCAGCTGTCCTTGATCCAGTCGCTCGTGCGTTGCCTGGGTGTTTTCGCTCTGTTGCAGCGGCAGCTTTGTCCATATGTCAGAGTGAGGGGATAGTCTTGTCACATAGATTGCTTGTGTTAGTACCCCATGCAGTTGATGCCATTTTGAACCAGACCAAAACGCCGCCTTTAACTAGTGCTCTTTTGACAGGTTATGAATTGACACTTTTTGCCCCTCATATCACTCTGTAAAGATGTTCAACTCTGAATCCGGCTACTCTGTTGCCATATCCGGTTACTCAATCCCAGTCACACGAGCCTCATGATTGCACATGCCTTACTGAGGAACATTAAAAGGGTCGTATTGACCTACAAGATACGCCCCTTTTGAATATTGATGGAGAATTATGGGTTGATGGGTCTTTCTTGAAATTACCGGATGGCACGACATCAGCTGCATATGCAATCACAACGCTTCAGACGGTAGTTGAGACAGCACGCATTCCACAGAAGTCAGCTCAGGCAGCTGAGTTGATAGCATTAACAAGGGCGTGTGTACTTAGTACTGACTTGTCTGTTAACATCTACACGGATAGCCGCTATGCTTTTGGAGTGGCTCACGATTTTGGGTTACTTTGGAAGGAAAGAGGCTTTCTTACATCACATGGGGCACAGATAGTGCATGGAGAACTAGTGCATAATCTCCTTACTGCCTTGACATATCCGAAGAAGATAGCGATTGTTAAGTGTAGTTCACACAAGAAATTGACTGATAAACTAGGGCAAGGCAATGCTTTTGCAGATCGCATAGCCCGTGAGACTGCAATGCAGAGAAGCACTACATCTATGTATGTGGTTAAGTCTCAAGCTGAACGTTGGCATGATGCCAGGCAAGAAGTGCTGGCTATGCAGCGATCTGCCTCTGTTGATGAGCTAGAGCAATGGTCCAAGGAGGGAACATTAGATGATGAGGGCTGTTGGAGAAATAAAGACATGACTTAATGGAGATTGCCCACAGCCTATTTACATCCTATGATTCACATGGCACATGGCACATGGGCCGGCACATGTTGGAGCTTCCTCAATAGCGAAGTTGCTTACACAAGTTTGAGATCATCCAGAAATTGCCGGCAAAGCTAAAAAGATAGTGCAGTCCTGCTTGATTTGTCTCCAGTATCATCCTGGAAAAGGGACACAAACAGGAGGGTTTGCTACACCTTTTGAGGTTCTACAGATGGATAACATTCAGCTTGAATGCTGTAATAATCTAAAATATGTCCTAGTGGTGGTATGTGCCTTCAGTAAGTGGATAGAGGCATACCCTACGAAAGATAATACAGCTCTTACTACAGCAAAGGTGCTTCTCAAAGAATTTTTTCCCATATTTGGTGTTTGCAGACTTTTGTGGAGTGACAACGGACCCCATTTTATTGTGCAAGATGTTGAGTATGTCTTGAAAGGATTGGGGATTAAGCAGAAGTTTCATGCTGCCTTCCACCCACAATCAGCAGGGCTAGTGGAACGGTACAATTCTACCCTCAAGCTTAGATTAGCTAAGATCCAGGCTTTCACATCACTGAAATGGCCGGATGCACTACCTTTGGCGTTGCTGTCCATTAGATCAGTACCACATACACGATCTGGCCTTACACCGTATGAGGTGGTATTTGGAAGGCCTTTGAATATTTGGGGAATTCCTAAGCCACGCCCAATACATGATGTACCTTGTGTTCTGATGAGTGACTATCTATCGCAGTTGACTGATAGCTTGCTTTCTATTCATCAACAGGTTCGAGAAGCTCTTCCTGACAGGTCGCAGGGTGACAGCCATCACCTCCGACCTGGTGACCATGTAATGGTCAAGGTCTTCCAGAGGTCGAACAGCCTAGAGCCCAGGTGGCGCGGACCCGAGCAAGTGCTCCTTGCAACGAGAACTGCAGTCCGAGTGACCAATTTGAGGTTCTGGACTTTTAAGAGTCCAGAGGTGTCAGGGAAACAACACCCGAAGACCCCTGAGTTCCTTCCTGTCTCGGTGCACAAATAAACAGAGACGCGGGTTTCTCGATGGTGGCGTCAGAGACCAAGATTTATTCACTGCAGGGACACAGAAGTCATAGGAACCACACAGAGGCAGAATCTACGAGACTGTTCAAATTGCATTAAGTGGGTTGTTCCTTAAATACACGAAAAATGTCTTTAGGCAACATTACACGAATATTTCTCATGCCCAACCCGGTATCCCAAACAAACAGTAAATAGACATCAAACAATAATTAGTCGTAGGTTTTCGGTATTCGATCAGGTCCCCTTGTCAGTTTTCCATTCTTTGCCCGATCCTCCCCATCATAAAAATCGTAACCTCCCCATTGTAAAAGCCCAGAAGGAGAGGAGCAGAGCCAGGTGCAAAGGATTGAACAGTAGGGTAAGAGGTGTTTATGGATCATAAACGGGCATGGCTACCATCTTCGGCCTTTCAGTCAGGACAATGGACACGAGAACCAGTAGAGCAGGACTGGCCTCGGGCAAGGGAGGCAGCTTGATTCTGCCTAGTCATGCAGCGTCAGCCCTTCTCGGGGCTCGAGCTTACGTGTCCTTAACAAGGTGACTCTGCCGGGGTCATCGCCCGTTCATTGACTATGTGAGGGCAAGAAACAAAATGGATGCCGTAACTAAAATGGATGCCATGACTTAACAACAGAATGCCCTATTTCTCAGTGAATTCATGCTAGTTGCGTAGCGAAAACACTGTCATGCATATAATGGATCATTTGCGGTTCATTGGTACCAAAATAGTGTCAGTACTACGATACCGAATACACGGGTTCGGATCGCTACAGAACCTCAAATCGGAAGAATTGGATTCACTCCATGCACTGTAAGAAGATGCCGTCTGCCCTGGTGGAACCTGCTGCATTTACCGACCATTGAGACATCCTGGACACAGAGAGAAGCCAAGCCCTGTCACCTGAAGAACCTGAGGAAGTCTTCCCAGACCACACAATCGCTGGTGCATCCCGATATCAGCTGTGGCCCCGGAGAGAAACTGCATTGTTGAAAAAGGCTGGTTGAGCAACTGTCCTGGATTAGTGAAAGACTGGGCTGCAAAGGGGGGGTGGATCTAGTAGTGACACCCGTCTCAAACTCAGTGAAGAAACCAACGGCTTGCCAGGACTTTAGAGCTCCATCAGCTTTGTTATTTCAATGTCAAGATAAACATGCCTAGGGAAAAGACATCGACTGCTGCAAGAATTTGCAACAAGAAGACTATGTGCATTGCTGGGTTTACTGTCACTGTGATTATTATGGTGGTAATAACTTGGGTTGCAGAGGAAGTGGATCCTGCTCGATGAACACTGACTGCCACTACTCCAACACCTATTGAGCACCACTACTTCACCCTCCCTTATCATGAGCAGAAGCATAGACAGTCTTATTTTAAAAACATGTTCATCCAGATGTTACACCACACACATAATGCTACAAACATTACCAGCTGTTGGGTGTGTGGGATGATGCCTGCTCATCAGAAAAAGGGAGGAACACCTTTCCTTCCTCTGCCATTCTCACACAATGGTTCTTGTAGGCCCTGGTTTGCACTACTCTGGGCTACTACCTATGTTGCTAATTTCACTGCATATGATTTGGGAAGATTGAACTATCAGCTGAATGAAATGTGCGATCCTGATGAGGAAGGAGATCTGCAGGCTAAAGGAACTTTATGGGAAATGGAGGAGTATCGCCGAGGAAATTCCTCTACACACTATGTTTTCCCAAATACTCGAACTGCTAAGGGTAATGGACCTTTTGTTATAGCTGTTACTAGGGCTCGAGCAGACTTGTGTGTGAACAGAGTTGGCTAAATTCCCGTGGGAAAAAGCGATTGTACTCTGATTTTAAATATTACTGGAGTAAATAACAGCAGTTTTACGTCATCGCATAATACCTATTTTATATGTGGAAATAAGGGATATTATAATTTACCCATTGGCTGGTCCGGTACTTGTTTTGTGTCCTTTTTGTTACCACCTGTGTTTTTGGCTCCTGCATCATATCACAAGGACTACAAACTGTTCAATGACATTTCCAAAAACAGATTTAAGAGGACTACAAATCAAGATGAGGTAGATCAGACTGATACTACGCAACAGCAATATGCTGATTTCAAGTTGGGGCTGTTCTTCTTTGTTGGTGCTGCCTTGAACAGCAGAAAGGAGGATAGTGGCCCTCCAAAATCGTATGGTCCTGGACGTTGTTCTGGCTGATCGAGGTGGTGCATGTTGCATCATCGGGAGCAGTTGTTGTTGGGTATTTATCCCTGATCATGCCCCTTCAGTTTTTGATGCAATATCCAAACTACATAAAATAGCTGCAGAGATTCACCCTCATACTGGAACATGGACTTAGGCCAGCTGGCTATGGACATTGTTTACTACTTGGGGCTGGAAAATGTTGACGATATTATGTACATTGTTTGCGATTCTGATGACCTGCTGCCTATGTATACCGATGCTTTGCTCCTTCTGCATCACTGCTTGTGTACACCTGCCAGACGTGATGTTAAACAAATGAATGCCTAACATGTACTAGACAAAGAAGTTGATGAAATGATGCAAATAGATGTACATGATATATACTTAGAATCTTCTAGATTATAGATGTCTTCCGCTAATGCTAAAAGGGTCGTCTGTGGGAATTTGGCAGAGATCGCTGTTAGCATGAGCTGAAGCCATTTGGTTTTTGGCAGCCATTTTGACTGACGATGTGCTCGCCATTTGCTCCTTCCTTTTTCGCTGTTGCCTACCCTTGTGCTTTACTAGAATAACTATCTATACTTAGCTCCTGCAGCACTGAGCATGCTCAGAAAGGTCTGTAGCTGCTCTTGCACCTGTCTTAGTCTGTAACTGTCAGGCTGTTTTAACTGATGTCAGCAACTCATTACTCCTCCTTCTTTGTAGACTGTGCATTCTCTGTATGACCATCTATGTGTGTAACCCTTCCTATGTGTACTTGTACCGCCTCTTTTTGAGCTCCTGTGTGGGTATAAAAGACCCACAGTTCTTCTACTCCTTGTGCTACCTCATACACTGCCTGAGGGTTTTGTATAGATGTAGTTCCACTCATGAGGTTTAATAAACAGTTTTCTTGATATTACAGCTTCCGTGCTAACCTCTTCTTATTGGTCTAAGGACTAGTATGCATAGAAGGGCAAACCGGTAGGCCTTGCTGAAGTCTACTTCTACACCAGCAGATAGGTAGTTGGCAGAAGGCAAATCTAAATGGTGAAACCGCAGCTGAGTGACACATCACGGGTGACAAAATGGCCTCCGTCCTGCAGAAGGGGTAAAGATGAGGAATCCAGGGGAAGCTACGCTCTGCAAAAATCGAGAAAATTCCCTCAGTTAATGCTGGGGTGCAGAAGACTTCCTTAATTAGAGACGGTCTGTCTAAGGAGAGAGAAAGCATGGAAAGTGACATTAACCCTCTTATTTTGAGGCTGCCTTTCCCGCAGATGTGCGAAGAGTCTTCTCAACTACTGTTGAACTGGAACAGCAGAAGGAGAGGATGACCAGAGTATGGGCCCAGACAGACCTACAAAGGAGGCTGCTGCCCAAGAATCCCCTGCAAAAGAGCCAGCTAGCATGCTGGTCGATCTATTAAGTCAGGTGATGAAGAGGGAGATTGATCTAAAAAAGGGGGTAAGAGTGAGAGAGTATCCTCCTTTCTCAAAGCCACAAACACCCGGGGAAGGGTGAATAGAGCCAGAGGAGAATCAAACACCCAGTCTTCTTCTTAGTCAATCAGTGATAGATAAAATTATGAAAGAAACTGTACTCCCAAGGCTGGTGAATGAGTGACACCGTCAGGAGGAAACTGTGACAAGAGGGGTTCAAGACTCCTCTCCTGGCTCAGTGAGCCTGAGACCAAAATGCTAACATATGTAAGGACTAGGTGACCCGGGGCGTCAGTGGGCATGGAACAAGAATTAGGCCAAGTGCCTGAAGCAAGGATGGACACTTGGGGTTCCAAGTTGGTGACAGACCTTTTAAAAAGATCTTCAATTAGATTAGAGACTTGAAACGCACATAAAGATTGGAAATTGTAGCACATAGTCAAAATCTAGTGAAAATCAAAGAAGCTCTGTCGCAGCTCCCTGGGAGATTGTGGGAAGCTGAGCAAAGAATTTCTATCCTGGAAGAAGGAATGACGGCTCAGGAAGCTGAATTATCAATAGCCCAGAAAGAAATTCGACAGTTAGCAAATAAGATTAAAGATCTTGAAAATCACAGCAGGTGATCCAACTTACACTTTTTGGGTGTTCCTGAAGGTGAGGAGATGGCCACACAAATCTGATACATCTGGGAAAAAAGTGGATAAAGACAAATATTTTACCTGGCTTTGATAAAGAATTGACAATCATGCGGGCGCACGGAGTCCCTGCTTAATGACCACAGTATCAAAGAACAGATCTTTCCAGCTGCAATTAAGCATAAAGAATTTCCTATTACGAGGAATTCAAAACTCTGGCTGTTTTCGAACACGTCATTAACAGCGCCTCTACAACAGAAGGAGTTCCTCGGACTCTTGAGTCCGTTGAGATCTGGTGGTACCCAGGCCTTGTTCTTCCAACAGTTAAAGCTGAAAGTTTTGTATAAAAGAAAGCTTCAAATTTTTTCGGATGCTGGGGATGCACGCAAAGTCTTGGCAACTGTTTTAAAGCCGTTGATGGTCCCAACGAGGGGAACAAAGCCTAAGAACTTATTTGTTAACTGCATGCTATGATATCATAAGGATTTTGGGTGCAGAATGGGGAGGCTTTTATCTGCACTTAGGTGGAGGGGCGGTAGAAACCTTGGGGCAGGAAGAGGGCACCAGTAAACAATGAGGGATTCAGAGGGCAATTCGCCCTTTGGAAGGGGTAAGGACAACATTGGGAGGGGCACCCAAGGTGGGGAGTAGCAAGGGGCATAGGACACCCTTCTGTTAAAAAATGGAAGAGTTTGTACTATGAGAAACTGCAAAGTTCATCCATTTCCAGAGTTATAGGTACTAAAGCACTTTTAGAAATAAGGGTAAGTGCAATGATTTTGTGGAATGTAGCTGAATCTAGGCACACAATCAAAGGATCACTTTTGCACAGCACTTTCACACACAACACTTTAAGTCCTTAAGGAATGTAGAAAGCCACTATGGCAACATCTTTGTGATATCTCAGAACCACCTTAAGATAGGCAGGGGAGAAGCAGCAGGGTGCACTTTAAAATGAAACCACTTTAGAACAGTTAATACAGCAATGTTCTATGAAACACTAAAAACATATCTCTGGTCACCTTCAAGTGAAATTTTAGCAATATCTATCCGCACTATGGGTTTCTGTCATACCTGCTTGCCCAAACGACATGCAGAATTCATTGGTTATATCTTGATTACCCTACCACCCACAACCAGCTAGTTCAGCAGGACTCTGGGAGAAGGATCCTGCCCTAGTCTATGGGCTGGCCCACTGATGGCAGCTTTCCAATCAGTAGTCTAACAAAGAAAAAGAATTAAGAGACGAACTACACAATGATTGCTTGAAAGTGATTTTGTTTAATGCCAAAGGCTTTAATAATAAACTCAAGGCAAGAGCAATTGAGGATTGGCTGAAAGGCCGGTCCCCAAATATTGTTCTAATGCAGGAGACCCCTTTTTGGTTAGGGGCAGAGCAGAGCTGCATAAAGTTTAAGAACTAGGCTGGTTTTGAATGTATCTCTAGTCCAAAAGCAGCCCATGGGGGGTTACCATTTATATAAATAAACATCTTCAATATCACATTAGTCCTTCTCAAACAGATAAAGAGGGGAAATGGGCACTGGTCAATGGCCTAATCAATGATGTTAGAATAACTGTTGCAACAATGTATGCCCCTATTTATGTCTCTATTGTAAATGATCCTGTCCAGCTGGCAGAGCTTTTCCTACATTCATAACCACTATCCCTAGGAAATTAATCTTGGGAGGGGATTTAAATTTTCTCCCAAATCCGGAGCACGACTCATCATTCAACACTCACAAACAGAACAAGCCTCAAATTACCAAGTTAATCTTTGAATATATGAAGAACCTTAAATTAGTCGACCTATTGCGAGAGAAATATCCAGCTAGGTGCGAGTACACTTGCATCTCGGAAAGACACAACTCTGCGGCAAGATTAGATTACTTCTTATCCTCTTTTGGTTTAAGTTTCTGTAGCTACAGTCATATCTTAAATGTTTTTTCTGACTTCTCATTGCTTTAAATGTTGGTGACAGGGATCAAACTACACAGGCCAATTGGCACATGGTCCTTTAGTAAGTTGAAACTGGAAGATGAGGCCTGATGTAATGGGATTCAAAACAATATTGTTAGCTATTTCGAATAGAATGCTAACACTGCCAGTGTACCAACCATCTTGGAAGCTCTTAAAGCAAATATGCGTGCTTGTATAACTTCCAGGGGCATTATCGAGAAAAAATGTCTCAGAGAGCAGGGTTAGAATTGGCACTCAACCTGTCTAGTGAAAAGTTCTTAAGACACAAAACCCAGATAAATAAACAGCGCTTCAGGAAAGCAAAACAGCTAATGCAAAACCATTATTATGAACAAGTCTATATTTTTAATAGTGCCGATCTGCAAAGGAAATATGAAGAAGTGAATATGCCAGCAGTTTTTAGCTTGATAGGCTCGGGAGAGACAGGCTCAGGATATGATCACATCACTTTCCAAGACAGAAACAAAGACACAGACCTTGGATCCCAAGCAGATCCAAGATAAGTTCCTGAAACATTATGAGCGGTTATATGCATGCAGCAGGAGGTCGATATTGCTTACTTAGAAGTTTCCTGAGCCAAATTCCCATCCCGAAGCTAAAGCGGATACAAGCTCTGATGACTGGGTTCTCCCTTGAGAAAGTCAAGGAAGTTACTAAGGGCCATATGTAGGAAACACTTTTGCGATCGCAAACACTGCGAATCGCAAGAATCTTGGTGTTTGCGATCGCAAAACTGACTTCACCTATGTAGGAGAGGTGTCCGCAGCAAAAAGTAGCGAATCGCTAATTTAGCGATTAGCAATTTAGCGTAAAGCTGATTTTGAGAATAATTTAGCGTAATCGCAGTCTGCGTCGCAGTATTTGCGGAAATCGCAATTACTGACATCGCAAATAGCGAAATCGCTAAATCAGATTTCCAAAAAATTTGCAAATAGCGATTCCTCAATATTCGCAGTTTAGCACTTCTCAATTACCACCAACTCTGAGCAGGTGGTAACCAAGTGCAACCTATTTAAACAGGCCCACAATGCCACAGGGACTTCCCACCATTGCTGGGCTGTACATGATAGCCAGGAGGCTGCGAATCAGGGATGCCATGCAGAGAAAAAGACGCCAGGAAAGGATCTACAGAGCACGCATCACCCTCTTCCAACTGACCGATGAGGAGATCCATGTGAACTACAGGCTGCACCCACACAGCATCCTGGATTTAATAGAGGAGCAGACACCCATACTTCAACACCCCACACGCAGGGCACACTCCATTCCCACCCATGTGCAGGTGCTGTGCTCACTGCACCTCCTGGCATCAGGGAGTTTTCAGGGGGTCATTGCCACAGCAGGTGGTGTCTCGCAAAGTGCACTGTCGCGCTTCCTCCACCCTTTCCTGGATGCAATGGTACAGAGGCTGCATCACCACATACAATTTCCAAGCACACCACAGGCACTACCAGAATTTCTGCCAAATTGCCCAATTCCCCCATGTCATTGGCTGCGTAGATGGGACCCATGTCGCAATCTCTCCCCCATCACATAATGAGTATGTATTTCGCAACAGAAAGTCATATCATTCCCTGAACGTCCAGGTAGTGTGCAATGCCCAACATATAATCACTGATATTGTGGCCAAATACCCTGGAAGCACACACGGCTCATTTATGTTTCGCCACTGTGCATTACATCGAAACTCACAAATGGTGATTTTGGAGAGGGGTACCTGCTAGGTAAATGCATGCCAAACACACACAGAGGCAGTAGAGTGATGCAGTGGGAGGACACTATTGACCCTGAATCTGCTTATGCCCCGCAGGTGACAGTGCGTATGCTGTACGAGATTACATCCTCACACCGTACCTGAATCTAGCTACTGCAGATGAGAGGTGGTACAACAGCGCAAACAGAGCCACACGCTGTGCCATTGAGAGGACCTTTGGAATCCTAAAGAGCCGTTTTCGATGCCTCCATAAGAGTGGAGGAGCACTACAGTACAGCCCTGAGACATGTTGCAAAATTGTGGTTGCCTGTGCAATGCTACACAACATCGCTACCAAAAAAGGAACCCCAGTGGACCTGACATACTCTGACTCATCAGATGAGGAGGGACCAGCACCACATCGCGGTCCGGCAGGTGGTGATGGTGCTGCTGCCAGACACATGAGACGAGATGAGATCACACAAAACTACTTCTAAGTGAGTAATGAGGGCACAATGCGACTGATTGGTTTCTTACAGGGATGTTTATTTCCTTATCTTCAGGAATGAAGGTATCTTACATTGTGACTTAATAGTCCCTGCATGCACATGTTTGTGTCACAGTGCACTAACTACCATCAGCCACTGAGTCATCATGGACTGTGTTGCGTCACACATGGCCATTAGTCCCTTGTGTCCCTTCACCTCCTCCGTTCATGGCCTGTTGAGCCTTGCTGTGCCTGCGCAGTGCCCTCCCTGGAGTCATAATCCACTCTGCCCTGGCGTGCACTCCGCCGTCAGTCCTGTGGAATTGGGGGAGTGATGCTGCTCCTTCTTGATTGTTCATCAGTGTCCATGGCACCAAGTGTGCCTATGCCACCTGTGGCAGTTGCGCACATCTGGTCCACCGCATGTGCAACTTGCACCAGGACACTGCCAACGTCCTGGCAGCAGTGGGTCATCTCGCGCTGCATGCTGACACATCTTCTGGCCAGCAGGGATGTGGCGGTTGACTGGCGGTTCACTCCCCTGGTGTATAGGTCCAGCCGTGTGTGTAGGCGATGTCTCTCCTGGCGCCGGGCTGCCCTGTCCCTCGCAATCTCCCTGCACAGGCCCTCCAATGCACCAGTCATGGCCATTACACCTGCACGCAACTCGGTCATATTGTGGTTATGTGCAGCCAGTTGCCGTTGGATTGTCCGTATCCCCTTTACTTGCAGGCGCTGTTGCTTGAGCATGCTGCCCTCGAGGCCCAAGAACACCGTGTCCTCTTCACCAGGAGCAGTGCTGGTGGACGAGCGTGCCCTGTGTCTCATCCCTCTCCCTACTCTGGAGTGTTCAGGGGACTGTGGTTGGTGCTGTTCTGCATGCTGCCTGTGCACTGGCTGTTGCTCCTCTGCTGTGTCTAGTGCCTGTGCCTCCAACAGTGGTAGTGGTGGTACAATATTGCGGCGCCTGTATGTTGCTGTGCCTGCAGTTCTGGCTTCGCCCTGCTCCTTCTGGCCTGCCTCGTCCTCCATCTCAGCTGTTGCCTTGCATTCAGCCTCACTATCCAGTGTTGGTGGTGGTGCTGTGGATTGAATGGCACACATTAGTTCTGTGTCCTGTGTGGCATTTGTAATGCATTAGTTTTACACAATAAATTCACATGGGTACTATCTGTCTTTTTCACTCTCTGCATGATGGAGTCCTTCCTATTCCACCTGGCTGTGTCTCACTGGCACAGTTATCAGTGCATGTGACTACGTCTCCCATAATGCATTTCTGGGTGTGCTGTGTGACATGTACTAGAGTTGCAGTCAGGTTGCCTTTTGGGGGTTGGGGATGTATCAGGGGGTTTTGGCATGCATCTTCCCTTGTCTGGTTTCTGTGTGTTCTGAGCTGTCCAGGTCAGCCACTACACTCACACTCTCAGGCTGCAGTGTGCCCTCCACCAGCTCCTCCAGGGGCGTTGGTTCTGTTGCAGTGGAAGGCCCCCCACTGGTTTTTTTGGCCTCTGCAAGTCTTGTGGCCACCCTCTCCTTTGACCTCTGCCGCATGTCATACCACCTTTTTCGTAGGTCCTCGACACTGCGGTGTGTGACACCAATGGCATTGACTTTCTCTTGGATGTCACTCCATATCTTGCGCTTTCTGGCCTCTGGAACTCGTAGGGAACTTTTCCCAAAAAGGAGATCATGGCTGGTGACAACTAACCCTGGGCGTAGTTCGCGAAGTAGCACTTCGCGAAGCTACGCAAAGTGCAGTTCGCACTACGCGAGCTACGCGTAGCACTTCGCGAACTGCGTAGTACCTTGTTCGCACTGTGCCAGATGTCGTTTTCAATGATTGCACAGTGCGGACAAGCAACCGGCACTGTGCAATCATTGAAAATGGCATCTTGCACAGTGCGAGCTGTAGTTTTCTGCTGCTCGAGTAGATTTTTACTCGAGCGGCAGCTTTCTCAACGCGAACTGGTAGTTTCTCATCGCGAGCGGTCGCGAGCATGCGCGACCACTCGCAATGAGAAACCTGACCTCCTCGAGTTGGGAATCTCGCCGGGAGGTTTATTTTCCATGCTCGCGATCGCCAACTTGATGTTGCTGATCGCGAACAAGGAAAAAGTCTCGCCGGGATGTAATTTTGCTTGCTCGTGGTCGCCAACTTGACGTTGAGGACTGCGAGCAAGCAAAAAATGACCGCAGCACTACGCAACACTATGCTACGCGTGTTCGCACTGTGCTACGTGCAGTTCGCGTAGTGCGAAGTAGCGCGAACTTCGCAAACTACGCAAGCGTAGCGTAGTGCTTTGCCCAGGCTTAGTGACAACCTCCTGTGTGAGGACCTCCAGCTCCCTGTCACTGAATTTATGTTTCCTCTTCCTTGCTGGTTCATCATGCTGCTTCTCAGGCCCCTGGGACTCCATTTGGCTTGTTTCCAAAAGCTGAGCAAAACTGTTCTCCTCTCCACACAGGCTCTCACACAGCTACTGGCTCAATCACAGCTGCTGGCAATCAGGTGCAGCATGGGCAGTCACACTTCCTGGGTGTGATGTCATCATTCTGCACCTGAATTGCAGATTCCCGTTTTTGCGATTCCTTATTTGCGATTTCGCATTTAAGGAATCGCTATTTGGGTAATCGCAATAATATTCTGCGATTTTTTTGGGAATCGCTAAATAATAGCGAAATTATACCTACATCGGAATTTGCGATTCCGAAATTGCGATTCGCTAAAAAACGCAATTTGAGAATCGCAAATTCGGTTCTACCTACATATGGCCCTTAATCCTTAGCCCATGGAAGGCATGTGGGGAGGACTGTACACCAGACACATTTTATCGGAAGTTTTTACCTGTTTTAAATTTTGAAATATCTAAGCGTACCAATCACATTTTAAGTGGAGGTAAAATTCCATCATCATTTCATATATCCATTGGGTTCAATTTCCTTAAAAAAGCTAATTTTTCCAGAAAATATTAATTCCTAGTAGTAGTAACCAATTAGTCTCTTAAACTTTGACTATGAGATATTGAAGAAGTTGTTTGCAAATCAAATGAAAAAAATTGTCAGAACACTCATTGCAGTTTCATCTCAGGGGGTCCACTATCACAAATTTCTTAGTTGAAGCTCAATATTATTTAAACAAAAGCAGGTCCCTGCCCAAGTGCTGTTGTTAGATGCTGAGAAGCCATTTGACCTGGTTAGCTGGGATATTCCTTTTGTTATTCTCAAGGATTTTGGTTTACCCAATGGCTTTATATTGATTAAATCCGGAATGTACAAGGGCGCAACGGCATGACTAATTATAAACTCAGTTGATATAGGCATGTGGACGGTTAACAAAAGAATGAGACAGGAATGCCCTCTCTCACCTATATTGATTACTCTCTTTATAGAACCCCTCTTTATAGTCATAAGAGTAGACAGGAGAATAGGAACTCCCGATAAGTGGATTGGCAAAGATCAAACTGTATGCTGACAATGCAGCTTTGTTCCTAAAACAATGTTTGGAGAATCAGAAAAGTTTTTTTGACATTTTGCAACAATGTATGGGTGGCTACAAGATCGATAGGTTAAAAACTGAAATTCTCTTCTGCAATTGCATGATATCAATCAATCAATCAAACACATGTATAGAGCACGCTACTCACCCGCAAGGGTCTCAAGGTGCTGGGAGGGTGGGGGGGGGGGGCGGTGGTGCTACTGCTCGAAGAGCCAGGTCTTGAGTTGCTTCCTAAAGGAGAGATGGTCCTGGGTCAGTCGGAGGTGGGTGGGGAGGGAGTTCCACGCCTTGGCAGCCAGGTAGGAGAAGGATCTTCCTCCGGTGGTGGTTCTGCAAATCCGTGGGACGGTGGCGAGGGCGAGGCTAGTGGATTGGAGCTGTCGGGTGGGTGTGTAGAACGTGAGGCGGCTGTTGAGGTATATGGGGCTCATGTCGTGGAGAGCCTTGTGAGCGTGGGTGAGGAGCCTAAATGTGATCCTTTTGCTGACGGGGAGCCAGTGCAGGTCTCTCAGGTGGGCAGAGATGTGGCTGTGTCTGGGATGTCCAGGATGAGTCGTGCAGAAGCATTCTGTATGCGCTGGAGTCTTTTCTGTAGTTTGGCTGTGGTTCCAGCGTAGAGGGAGTTCCCGTAGTCCAGTCGGCTGGTGACGAGGGCCTGGGTCACCGTCTTTCTGGTTTCGGTGGGGACCCACCGGAAGATCGTTCGGAGCATGCGCAGGGTGTTGAAACATGATGACGAGATGGCGTTGACTTGCTTGGTCATCGTGAGGGAGGAGTCCAGGATGAAACCCAGGTTGCGTGCATGGTCCGTGGGCTTGGGGGTGGTTCCCAGAGCAGGGGGCCACCAGGAGTCGTCCCAGGCGGAGGGGGATGGTCCGAGGATGAGGACTTCTGTCTTGTCTGAGTTCAGTTTCAGACGGCTGAGCTTCATCCATTCCGCGACGTCTTTCATTCCGTCCTGGAGGCTGGCCCTGGCGGTGGTGGGGTCGTTGGTGAGGGAGAGGATCAGCTGGGTGTCGTCAGCATAGGAAATGATGTTTAGGTTGTGTTGGCGTGCGATAGCTGCGAGGGGGCTCATGTAGACATTGAAGAGGGTGGGGCTGAGCGAGGAGCCTTGGGGTACACCACAGATGATCTTGGTGGCCGCTGAGCGGAAGGGAGGTAGGCGGACACTCTGAGTTCTGTCGGAGAGGAAGGAGGTGATCTATTCCAGGGCCTTTCCTTAGATCCCGGCATGGTGGAGGCGGTTTGTTAGAGTGCGGTGGCAGACTGTGTCGAATGCGGCCGATAGGTCGAAGAGGATGAGGACAGCAGTTTTCCCGTTGTCGAGCAGGGACCTGATGTCGTCGGGGCTGCAATGAGGGCGGTCTCGGTGCTGTGGTTTGCTCGGAATCCAGACTGTGATGGGTCGAGGGAGCCGTTTGTCTCGAGGAAGGCGGTTAGCTGCTTGTTGACGGTCTTCTCGATGACTTTAGCAGAGAAAGGGAGGAGCGAGATGGGGCGGAAGTTCTTGAGGTCCGTGGGGTCCGCTGTGGGTTTCTTTAGGAGGGCGCTGATCTCCGCATGCTTCCAGCTCTCCGGAAAGGTGGCAGATGCGAAGGAGTTGTTAATGATGTTCCGGAGTTGGGGTGCGATGATGGAGTCGGCTTTGTTAAAGATGTGGTGTGGACAGGGGTCGGCTGGGGAGCCGGAGTGAATGATGTTCATCACATGGGTGGTGTCTTCAGTGCTGATGGGGATCCAGGCACAGAGGGTGGTGGTGGGGGGCGTTGGTTCGGTGGTTGGGTGCATGGTCTGGGCGCCGAAGCTGTTGTGTATGTAGGCGATCTTGCGGTGGAAGAACGAGGTGAGTGCGTCGCAGAGGTCTTGCGAGGGCGTGATGTCATTGTTGCTGGCGCTGGGGTTGGAGAGCTCTTTAACGATGCTGAAGTGTTCCTTGCTGTTGTGGGTGTTGTTGTCTAGTCGTTCTCTGAATGCTGTCCTTTTGGTGGTCCAGATCAGCTGGTGGTGTTTGCGGATGGCGTTCTTGAGGGCTGTCATGTTTTCTGTTGACTGGTAGTGGCGCCAGGCTTTCTCAAGGGTACGGCAGGATTTCTTGGAGTCTTTGAGGTCGTTGGTGAACCATGAGGTTTTCTTGCTGCCAGGTCCGCTGGGAGCATTCTTCAATGGTGCAAGGGCATTGGCGCAGTTGGTGAGCCACTGTGTGAGGTTACGGGCTGCTTCGTTGGAGTCCATAGTGTTGGCTGGAGGATTTTGGCTCAGGGAAGTGGTGAGCTGGTCGGTGGTGATCTTGCTCCAGCATCTTTGGGGAGCCTGTTGCGGGTGGTGGTGGGTCGTGGTTTTCCTGAAGTTGAAGTGGACGCAGCTGTGATCTGTCCAGTGTGGTCTGGTGGAGTGGCTGAAGGAGATGTGGCTGCTGGAGGAGAAGACGGGGTCAAGCGAGTGGCCGGCGTAGTGGGTGGGGGTGTTCACTAGTTGCTTGAGTCCGAGGTTGGCGAGGTTGGCGAGGTTGTCTAGCAGGGTGGTGGTGTTGTTGTCATTGTTGTTTTCCAGGTGGAAGTTGAGGTCCCCTAGGAGGATGTAGTCTGAGGAGGTGAGGGCAAGCGGGCTGATGAAGTCTGCAATGGCTTCGCTGAATTGTGTGTGTGATCCCGGGGGTCTGTAGATGAGAGTACCTCTGAGGGTGATTTTGGGGTCGGTGTGTATCTGGAAGTGAAGGTGCTCGGCGGTGGTGAGGATGTCGTCGGCGTTGGTCGTGATGCGGCTGGTGTTTCTGTAGACAATGGCGATGCCTCCTCCGGTTTGGTTGACGCGGTCCCTCCGGGTGATCTTGTAGCCATCTGGGATGGCTATGGCGATGTCGGGGGCTGAGGAGGCGTTCATCCAGGTTTCTGTGAGGAAGTCATAGTCCGGCTCTGTTGTGTCGAGGAGGTTCCAGAGTTCGACGGCGTGCTTGTGGACGGAGCAGGTGTTGAGCAGGATACACTTGACGTGGTTGTTGTTGGTGCCTGGTCTGGCGGGTGTGGTGCAGGTCCGGAGGCAGGTGAATTTGCAGGCTTGGCAGGTGAAGGGTCCGTAGTTGCGTTTCGGGGTGGCTCGGTGGCAGGCGGGGGTCCGGCCGGTGTTGAGTGCATGGAGGGTGGCGGCGTCGTAACTCAGTCGGGTGGGCTGGCATCATCGAGGGCCAGAGGTCCTGGTGCTGGCCGCGGTCCAGGCACAGACGGGCGCAGACGGGCTTGCCTTTAGCGCGCCTTAGGCGCGCCCGCTGCGCGGCTGCTGCGCGGCCTCCATATGAGGGGGAGAGGGAGGGAGGAGCAGCTGGGAGGCGGGAGCGGGTGGCCAATGGGAAGCGAGGGGGCGGGGCCGCGTGGGACACGAGCAGCGGGAAAAAGTGGCACAGAAGGCAAGAGGGGGGAGAGACAGGCACAGCAGGCACAAAAATGAAAACAAGGGGCAAGTGGAACAGTAGGCAAAAACGAAAACACAGTCAACAGTAGGCAAAAAAACGAAAAACACAGTCCACAGGGAAGAAGATGACACGCAGTCAAACAGACCAGTCTGCAGAAAGGCAGCAGACAACATGGAGCAGCAGCAGCGGCACACAGGGGGTCTGCGCGGTGGCAGAGGGAGCAACCTGCCTGGTCACAGGGTCAAGGGTCGCTCCTCTCACCACCGCGCGGCCTCCATATGAGGGGGAGAGGGAGGGAGGAGCAGCTGGGAGGCGGGAGCGGGGCAGCCAATGGGAAGCGAGGGGACGGGGGCGCGTGGGACGCGAACGGCGGGACAAAGTGGCAGAGAAGGCAAGAGGGGGCGGGGGAGAGGCAGGCACAGCGGGCACAAAAATGAAAACAGGGGGAAATTGGAACAGTAGGCAAAAACGAAAACACAGTCAACAGTAGGCAAAAAAACGAAAAACATAGTCAACAGGGAAGAAGATGACACGCAGTCAAACAGACCAGTCTGCAGGGAGGCAGCAGACAACACGGAGCAGCAGCAGCGGCACACAGGGGGTCTGCGCGGTGGCAGAGGGAGCGACCTGCCTGGTCACAGGGTCAAGGGTCGCTCCTCTCACCACCACGTGGCCTCCATATGAGGGGGAGAGGGAGGGAGGAGCAGCTAGGAGGCGGGAGCGGGTCGACCAATGGGAAGCGAGGGGGCGGGGATGCAAGGGACGCGAGCGGCGGGAAAAAGTGGCAGAGAAGGCAAGAGGGGGCGGGGGGGGAGAGACAGGTGCAGCGGGCACAAAAATGAAAACAAGGGGCAATTGGAACAGTAGGCAAAAACGAAAACACAGTCAACAGTAGGCAAAAAAACGAAAAACACAGTCAACAGGGAAGAAAATGACATGCAGTCAAACAGACCAGTCTGCAGGGAGGCAGCAGACAACACAGAGCAGCAGCAGCGGCACACAGGGGGTCTGCGCGGTGGCAGAGGGAGCGGCCTGCCTGGTCACAGGGTCACGGGTCGCTCCTCTCACCACCGCGCGGCCTCCATATGAGGGGGAGAGGGAGGGAGGAGCAGCTGGGAGGCGGGAGCGGGGCGGCCAATGGGAAGCGAGGGGGCGGGCCGCGTGGGACACGAGCGGCGGGAAAAAGTGGCACAGAAGGCAAGAGGGGGCAGGGGGGAGAGACAGGCACAGCGGGCACAAAAATGAAAACAAGGGGCAAGTGGAACAGTAGGCAAAAATGAAAACACAGTCAACAGTAGGTAAAAAAACGAAAAACACAGTCAACAGGGAAGAAGATGACACGCAATGATCAGACCAGTCTGCAGGGAGGCAGCAGACAACACGGAGCAGCAGCAGCGGCACACAGGGGGTCTGCGTGGTGGCAGAGGGAGCGACCTGCCCGGTCACAGGGTCAAGGGTCGCCTTTCCTTTAGAACTTCACCCTCTCATCAATTCCAAACCTAAGAGATATCTGGGAATATATACAACAGAGAACACAAATAATGTATTTGCACTAAACTATGTACCTCTGATTAGCAAGATTAGATCGCTCTTTTCAAGATGGACCCTTTTGCTTATATCCCTAATCGGGTGCATGGCATTTATCTGTATGTCTGTATTACCACTGTGTAAAGTTGTATTCAACGCGCGCCCTTCAGATGAAATCTTTTAAAGAAATAGAGGGAATGTTTTCCAGTTTGGTCTAGGCTAATCACTAGCACCAAGGATAGAGCTATGCACCTTACATAGACCAGTAAAGGATGGGGGGCCTGGCTTTGCCTATATGAAAGTGTACTATTTCGCTAGTTTTGCACATATTTTTATGGATTATTTGAGGCCACAGGAAGACACAAAACCGATGGATTATTTTTTTCAAAAACAATTATCATACAGGAATATAATTAATTAGCTTTCCATGTCTCACCAAAAAGCCCAAAAAGGTTAGTTATAAGGGGCTGCAATGGTCCCTAAACTGCCCATAGATGGGAGAACAATGGCTATTATTTTATTGCTGATTGTTTAAACTCCAACACATGGAAGGGGTGGACCGAAATTGAACTCACTACCAGACAGTCCAAGATTTCGATCCAATGGTCTTTCATTGGTGTAAGGCATTTTTAAATATAATTAGACCCTAGAAGAATAAAGGCAAGCCTTATTCGAGTGAAAGATTTGATTAAGTCCTGTACATGTAGACGCAACAAGCACTGAGCAGCTACATGTAGACAATAGAATGAAGTCATTGTTTTAGCAAATGTCAACAGCAATGGTAGTCGAAGGAGGGCTTGCTGATTTCGGTGGAGATCTGGCATAAATTCAATCTGTTTAATTTCTTCTTGTAAAATGGGGCAAGTCTCTGTTGTATGCAATATTTGTATGAAATGGCTGCTATGCAGATCCTCAAATATCTGCAAAATATTTTAGATACCCAATGGAGGGTCAGGGCTATTGGATTACCGCTTACGTACAGTAAATATTCATTTTTTTAAAATGATATTCAGACAATATTATTGAGCAATTTGTCAGATTTCAATGTAAAGCTGATGCAGTAGTAAAAACATTTTTGTGCTACTCTTATAGCAAGATCCATAACCCTGCAAAATTGGCTGTATGTAGATGTTCCCTCCTTTCACACTGGTGGTCTAAAATTATAAAAACAATAAAGGGACTAGAACACTGCTATGCTCTGCAACAGGACCATATAATAAGTTCCTGAGGCTATGGGAAGGTATGAAATAGGAAGGGCAATGTGTATAGCTGCTAATATTTGAGATAACATGCAACATCTGTTTCCATTTAGGGACAAGCGGGAAGAATACAATGTTGTGGTTTCCATTCTGGTTTTATAATTCGTTGAAACTGAGCATTATAAGAGAGGAGTGCTGAACCATTGACTATGTATTAGGCTAATAAAAACATTGAAAATGATCTTTTTTTGAAACTTATTTTTATTAAACAGGTGTCAGCATCTCTAAACACTTACATAATCAAAGATTGAGGTACATGTTTTCCCAGTGGCTTACACAATCAGCGACTCATAGACATGTTGTTGTAATCATGATACCAGTGGATTCTGCCTGTAAAATTTGCCCTCTCCCCACCCCTCCCCACCTAACTATTCATTGCTCCCCGTACCCCATATAGTCTTCCCACCGCTGCCAAACTTTCTACCATTTCTTGGGGCATCCCCGGCTCTCATAGATTGTCTTTTCCGCCGCACAGCACCAATCCATGCCCGTTTCCATTGGGATACGTTCGGCGGCTGAATGGCCCCCCATGCCCCAACAACATTTCTCTTGGCGACCATTGCAGCTACCTGTAACCAGATTTTTTTATATTTGGGCTAATTCTGTTCCCCAGAGATGCACAATATATGCCACCTGGCATCCAGGGGGACTTCCTGTTCTAGCACTTCCGACATAGTCCGAGCTACCTTCTTTCAACAGTTCTGTATAATCGGGCGGTCCCACAAAATATGGAAAAATGTTCCCCTCTGAGTTCTCCCCCTCGGACATTTCTCAGTTAAAATGCGCCCTAGCTTAAACATAAGTGTGCTGGTGTAATAGGACCGATGCAGTAGCCTCAGCTGGACCAGTCCAAATCGTGCCCGGATTGCCACCTCTCTAGGACTCTGTGCTGCCTCTGCCCAATCATCATCCTCTAGCAATCCCACCTCGGATTCCCACACCTCCCGCAACTTTATTAGTGGGTCTGGGGAGTTGTTTAATATTTTCTTATATGTACAGGACAGTGCCTTCTCCGGAATTGGGTCCAGCAATAACCTGTCTTCTAGTGGACTATGTTCGGGAATCTGATCCCCATCTTTAAGGTGCATGCTTCAATTGTAAATTTCTATAGTGCTCTATGGGTGCCAATTGAAAGTCTATCTGCAGTTCTGAAAACGACATCACTGCCTGCCACTGCCTCACATCTCCTAGGCGTATAATATCTATTAATTTCCATTTCGAGAAGCCCTGTAGTCGACCCACCTCCCAGAGCATTTCACTAGTCCACAGAGGAGTCTGGTCCATCAGTCGGCCAGCCCAGCCCAGGAACCGATTATCCTTCGCCCATACTGTCAGCACTGTCTGGGTATGCGGGGGCATTCCGGCCTGTCTCTCCCGGCCATGCAGTGCCTTAGGTATCCGTCAGCCCCCATCATCCAGTGATCAACCCTGTACCCCGGGTCATTCTGATCTGCAAAAGACCAGTCATTAATGACCATTAGGTGCGACGCCTAGTAATACGTTTGAAGGTCTGGGATGGCTAAACCTCCCTCGTATACCCCCTTGTGCAAGCTTGGCCAATACGATCCGTGTGCCCCCACCATCCCACAACAACATTCTAAACTCACTATCTACGTCTTGAAGAGGACCGCTCTTCCCATCAGGGAGATTGGTAATTTCCTCCAGTGTGCGACATCACTCTTCATGTGGTCCAGCTGCTGCTGTAGATTCCCCGCCAAAAAACGGTGCATCTGTTTTTTCTATTTGTATGCCCAGGTATCTAAAACTATCTTTAATCTGGAGCTTGGAGTCGGCACCCAGCTGTGGTTGTGGCCCACTCAATACCATATACAGGAGGGACTTAGCCTAGTTGATTTGATACCTGGAGTACCCCTCAAAAACTTTGAAAATCTACAGTAACCGGTTGATGGTAAACCGTGGTCTTGTTGCGTACAAGAGGACATCGTCGGCATATAATGATACCCTCTCTTACCACTGATCTCCCCATGGATACCTGATGTTATCAGATCCCCTCTGACCCACTCCGCCAGTGGCTCGAGCGCTATTGCAAATAAGTTCGGCTATATAGGGCACCCCTGCCTTGTGCCCTTCTGTAGAGTGAAAGAGCGAGACACCAAAACATTAACACGGACTCTGGCCAGGGGATGCATTTATAGCAGCTTGATCCATGAGAGGAACTGGAGGCCAAAGCCAAACCTCTTCAGGACTTCAAACAAATAGTTCCATTCAATACTATCGAACGACATGCGGGCGTCTGGTGACAAAAGTGACGCTTCCACCCCGGGTTTGTCTTTCCTAGGTCCATTACCCTATACAGTCGACGTAGGTTGAGCCTGGTTCTTCAGCGGAGCATGAAGCCCAATTGGTCAGGATGTATCAAAGTCATAATGGGCACCAGAAGTCTGTTCACCAACTTCTAGATTTAACTGTGATATCAGCCGGTACGAACTGCACTGGCACGGTGGTTTACCGGCTTTGAAGATTACTACTATTGTTGCCATTCGCTGGTCAGTCGGCACACATCCTCGGTCTCTCGCCTCATGAAAATGATCTCATGAAAAAAAATCTTTTTAGCAAATCAGCAGTAAAAAAAAAAACTAAAGAGAAGCAATTTTTCCTTCAGAGAAACCAACAATGTTCAAAGATATTATGCTGAGGTTATTGCTGAAATAGAAGCTTGGACATTTTCTCTATTTTGTTTTCATTCATTGCATTAGCAAGCCAGGATCAAGAAGTTCCCTCATTTTTAGTTTAAACTGATTTTTTTCTCCGTTTTCTCATTTGTCTACTATTTGGGCTGATGTGCACAATAAGAGAATCAGAGTAAACCTTAGGTTAAGAGACATTGAATGGAGTTGCTAAAGAAGGCTGATTAGAAAATTCAGTATCAGTAATGAAACAATGAGAGTTCTGTGAAATTGAAAGCGGAAGAATGTGGACAATGGAGTAATTGTTTTGTAAAATATTGCTATTTCTTAGGATTATTGAAGGAATCATATTTGACCAGAACTCAACAAGCACAATGGTAATCTTGCTCTATTAGTCTCTGCCTATTTAAAGGACTATAATCAACTGGAAATATTGAAGATCACTGTTTCTATGTTTCAGTTTCTTTCACCACCAAAGGAACTACAGATAAAGAAGGAACATATTCAAAAATATGAATACTAACTTTGGATTCTGAAGCCTAAGGGTTTAAGGAACGCCCACAATAGTCGTGGGGAGTAAAGAGGGGGGTTCAGAGGTTTGGTTTAAGATTACTTCTGAGTTTTCATTGCTCCCACTGTTACTATTGTTATCTTTTATTATATTAAGACATATCTGATGAGGTCTTTTTCTAGTGATTCTGTTCTTTGTTTTTTTCTTATTTCGTGTCTTTTTAGAGGACAACTCATCGGCAAAGCTTTTGTTGAAGTTGTTTCTCTTTCAGGGGTATCATTTGACCAAGCTTCCTCATCAATTGTTGAAAAATGTTTTTTTAGAAATGGGAAAATAGGTTTTAGAGGTTGTGTTTGTTGTTGAGTAAAGAGAGGATTGGAAAGACTGCCGCTCTACAGAAAATAGCTTTCACAGAGAGAAAACAGTGTCTCGAGCATTAGCCTCATTTTAACCCTCAGATGTGCTTTTCCTGCTTGGGTGTCTATGACCTTCTTTGAGTTAGGTCACTATCTTGAGAGGCATGTACCTCACTATGACATCTCGTATGGATCCTAGGGCATTTTTCCTCTACGGAAGGGTAAGGAGTCTGAATTTTGCGAAGTAAGGCCATTTAAAATTGCTGATAACGTTTCCAGGATGTGATCTGAATTTGTTGTATTTTTTCAAAGATCTGCATCATTGACTCCAAGATTCTTTTAAGGGCTTGGAAATCATCAACGAGAAGCACATTGTCTTCTGCCAGATGATAGGAAGTATTTAAAGGAGAATGGGGTGAGCGAAAAAGTTCATCTGTTGGAACTGATTCCTCACTTAGGGTACTGTTAAATACGTTTAGAGTTTCTTTTTGGGTTTTAATTGTAAACATATTCTTCTTGCCTAATGAGAGTGAACTCAAGTCTATGTCTGGAAGGGTGACATCCAAAGGCAGGTCTTTGCCAATTTTCTAAGTGGTCTTAAAGAACAGTCCAACAATAAAGTCTCTGGGCTTAGCTGAGATTTATGTCCAGGGTTGACTTCAATGGCTGATTTGCTTGGAGAGAGTTAAAATGAAGTGGTGACTTCTGGACTGTCTTCCTTGAGAAGCACTACCTCATCTTCATCTTGAGATCTTAATCTTGTGAAAAAAACTGTATAGTTAGGGAGGTAATCAGAGGTGCTTGTGTGTGCAGGTTTTATGTGCCTTCCTTTAACTTAAAGGGCCACGGGTTTCCTCTTCAGTTAAAAAGACGGGTTTCTAACATTTTAACCATCATAATAAGAAGACTTCCTGGAAAGACAAACTAACTTACATCTACCTTCAATACCGAAGATTACCAGCCATAGGAAATAAGTGTTGCTGCTGAGGAACTTCGATTTTCGATCACGATCGTATCGACCCGCCATTTTGTGGCCCGCCGCCATTTTGTGTTGCCATCACTCAGGCAGCACGGCGAACAAAGTCTATTCTGCTCTTTCTGAAGCCTGGTGTCAAAATACACCCTCGGCCTCTATTTACGAAGCTGGTGTTAGAACTAGCCGAGTACACTAATCCCTGTCTGGCTTTTCTAATCCCTGTTTCAACTATCTGCTAGCTCACACTATTCTCCCCTGACTTTATCTTATCGACTGGCCTTCACTGTCTCCTGCTAGCATTCTCTTGTTTCACGACTGTCCTCCAATACACACAAACGTATCTCACCACCTGCAAGTTAGTTATGAATCTGTTAATGCATCAGCTTGAGGGTGGGATGACAAACACAGTTAGAGGAGAGGTCTCTTCGAGTCATCTGATATTTCTATTTTCAAACCTTTCTTACTGGCTCTGCTTTGTTTTCCACTTACCCTATTGGCTCTTTCTTATATGCTTTGGGAGTGTGTCTTGTTAATAATTATGTATTGTATGCTATTTAACCTGATACGCCACAGAGTGAAGTGGCAGTCTCCTGAGAACCTACTTTGTGTACTTCTAGGATAACCGTACTAGCTGCAGCTAAATAAATCTGAACTTCTACCACCGACAGAGTGTCCCGTGAAGCAGGTGAACTCCGAAGACAGAGGGCGTACCCTGTGCCGCCAGGTCCAAAAGGTTCTGGTTCTTCAATTGATGCCCAACGTAGGGCGGCTTCAGTGGTACCGGTTCTGTTCAAAGGTCGTGAGGAACCCCGCAAGAAAATTCCGGAGGGTTTGCGAGCCACATTAAGCGACCCCTGTATGTCGAAAGTGGTCCGAAGGTCTTTTGCAGCGCGGTTACTCCTTCCTGACGGCTACTGACGACCGCTGCCCTGACTGCCGCCCTGCTTTGGCCCTTCCTTTGATGATGTATGGTAAGGCGAGACGATAGACGGGCCTCTGTTGGTGGAAGAAGACGTCCTTAGTTAAGTATCTTCGTGGGTCGCGCCCACAATTTGTTCCTTGTTTGGTTTCCTTAGGTTTCTTAGATTTATCCTTTGCAAAAGATAAAGCCGAGGGTAAGTGCATTTGTGCTGCGTAAACTGAGTTTTACTCCCTTGAAGTTTGTGAACAGTCCGGAGACATCTCGAGATGCCTGGTCTGACTAAGTTTGGAAGAATTTGTTGTCTTGGTTGTACTAGAGGACTCTTGTCCGATTCCTTCGGTCGGAACTCCCACATATGAGCTCTATTCGAAACATGGTATCGGCCCCATTGCCTTTAACGAGACATGGACTCGATACACGAAGAAAGATGGTGTTCTCAAATGGCCAGAAAACGGTAGTTTTGATCCAGATGTGCTAGATAATTTGGAAGCAGTTTTATTTAAAAGAAAAGCCCGGCCTGCAATGTTTGACTCTTTCCGCCTTTGGCGTAAGGAAGCCAAACAGAAAGAAATTAAACAAGCAAAACGAGATAAGAAAGCACAGGGTATGACAATTATACAGGCTGCCCAAAAGTTCAAAGACGATGAAATTGATAATGCGACTGAAATTTCAGAAAGACAACATCGTATGGCGATAGATAAATGTTATCCGGTGTTGCCTGTTTCTTCTTTTGATGATGAGAAAGATATAGAAGAAGATCCCCTAATGTCCCATTTATTAAGGTTACCTCCGCCTTATGCGCAAAATGCCAATGTACCTCAGCCGCTACAGCCTGTTCAGCTGCCAGTGGTACCTCCGCCGATTCTGGCTCTTCAGCATTTGCCTCCTCCAGTATTACCGCCCTTGCTGGTTTTACCATTATTCTCAACTCCTTTGCCTTCATCTCCTGATCTTAGTTCTCCTTTGCCTTCTGCTCCTCCTGCAATTACCGGTTCTTCTCCTGTCGGTTCCCCTAATACTCTGTCTCCAATTCTAATGTCTAATTCACCGTCTGTGCGTAAGCGTCTTACAGACTCTGTCACTAGTATTCTATCTCCTTTCTTTGGAGCTTTAAATATGTCACCGGCTCTTGCCCGAAGACAGTCTCGTAGTCAGTTCCCAGATTTTGAGGAACGAGAGAAGCTAGACTCTCTTGTACGAAGATGGATCAAGAAGGGTCCACAATACAGTGTGCTTGATATTATGCCTACCTTTTTACAATGGAATGCGCCTACGCAAAGATATGTATTTAATGTAATGTGCGACATTCTCATTAAAGAATAGGAAGATGTGAGTTCGAGCCCGATCTCACAAGATCTGTTAAATGTTCAGACTGACTTTGAAAAAGGACTTATTGTGGGTTCCAGAGTTGAGGAAGCTGTAAGGACACTTATCTCTTATAGATCCTTATTGTTTTCTCAGATTTTTCTTGATTCCGATCCGTCGGCTAAACTGACGTCAAGAAATTACCCTATGAGAGAGGTTCCTCCAGTATGGAAGGAAGAGGTTCCAGCAGCAGGTGCTAATCCTCTTATTCCTGCTCATTTCCAACGTATATGGGTACATGTCCCTTGGAAGAGATCTGAAGTTTTGGCTCTTAAGCAGACTCTACCAGATCCTCGTAAAAACCCTGCAGGTTATTACCAAGAATTATCGCAGACAGTTGATGCTTGTATTATGAACCTAGCAGATATTGATATGCTAATGGGTAATGTAGTCCCACAGACAATATGGGCTAAGATTCATATAGAGGATCATGCACAGGAACTAGGTGCTTCTTGGGATGCTATAACTAATACAGATAGAGATCAAGTGGGTGGCGCAAAGCCTGACGCTCTGATCTCGGAACTCCCTGGTAGAATCATCACGTTAATGAAAACTATGATGCCTGCACTGATAGTTAATTGGGATAAACTAGCAGCATGCAAGCAAAAGAAAGATGAAAGTGTCTCTGACTTCTTTACTCGTTTCGAGGAGACATTTATCGACCACAGTGGTCAGGATATGGCTACCGAGGGTGGACAGCGATTATTTGTGGACAAATTCGTATTCAATTTGCTTCCCGAGCTGTCACACAAATTAAAAGATTCAGAAAGTTCATGGGCTGTTTCTTCTTCTGCCCAGATATTGGCTACTGCACAATATTACGAGAATAGAGATAAGGAGGAAAAAGAGAAGCAAGAGAAAAAGACGAAAGATTTAAAGACAAAGGTTCTCTTGCAGCAAGCCTATCCTCCACGTTATGTTCAGCCTCAGACTCAGCAGCCACCGCAGTTTCAGAGGTTGTATCAAAAACCTGAGTCATACAATCCTCGACCTTTGTTGGGTCCTAATCAATGTGTCTAATGTAGAGAAGAAGGTCATTTTAAGAATAGTTGTCCGGTTTTATTACAGCGCAATGGAGCGTTATCTGCTCCACGAGGTCGTGCTGGCCTCCAGTCAGCAAACAGAGGTAGAGGTCGAGGTGCGTTGACTCAAGAACAGCATGCCCTTCCTTCTCCCAATTCCATGAACTACTTTGATCAGCAAACTGTGAGGTCTACTCAGTATTACAATGAAGACCATTACGTTGAAGGCGAGAATGAGAGTCTTCATACTGACTAGGACAGCCATGGACAAAGTAAGGGAGTTGTGCCAATCCCAGTAGATCAAAATGGTCCTTATGTTAACGTCACTACAATGGGTGTTTCAGAGCCATTTCTTTTAGATACTGGAGCAATGAGAAGTTCTATCATTCATTCTAAACTCCCTAGGGCACCTTTGTCTGGCTTAATGAATGTTTCCGTAAGATTTTCTGGTGCCCCTGTTCGCAATCCGGTTTCTTGCCCTTTGCCTATTTCAGTTGGTCCATATGATTTGGAAGCTCCACTTCTGTTGACGAATGGTTGCGGTGAAATCTGTTGGGTCTAGACCTATTGAAAAGAATGCATGCTACAATATATTGTTCTCCTTCTGGCGTACATCTTACTTTAGGACAGAAATTGGTCTCCCCAATGTATTTGTCCAAAAATCAGTTTCCGCCTGAATTACTTTCTCTTCCAACAGCACTTTCGGCCACGGGTCCGAACGATGTGGGTTGTCTTGAGATTCCACCCTATGTTGTCACTCTCAAGCCTAATGTTGAATTACCACGCATCCCCCAGTATAGAATTTCTGTTGAAGGTGAGAAAGCGCTTTTGGGAATCATTCATGACTTGATTCGGAAGGATGTGGTTGAAGAAACAAGAGGTAATACATGCAATAGTCCTATTCTTCCTGTTCTTAAATGCACTGATCCTTCTCAGCCTCCTGTGTACCGTTTTGTAATTGATCTGCGGGAAGTAAACAAAATTGTGATTCCACAATTTCCTGTTGTTCCAGATATCACTGCATTGTTGACGATGATACCTTCCACAGCGACTTGGTTCTCTGTTATCGATCTAAAGAATGCCTTCTTTAGTATTCCCATTGCGGAAGAGAGTAGGGACATTTTTGGCTTCTCTCTTGGAGGCCGAAGCTTCCGGTTTAAGCGCGCACCTCAGGGCTACTGTGAAAGTCCCTCTATTTACAGCCAAGCTTTAAAATGTCATCTTGATACTTTTCATTTGCCGTCTGGTGCTGCTCTTATCCAGTATATGGATGACTTATTAGTCGCCGCTGATTCAGAAGATATCTGCAGAGATGTCACTGTTGCATTGTTACGCCACTTGTTTAAACTGAATCACAAGGTTTCACCTTCCAAACTGCAATATGTTTGTCGCGAGGTTACCTACTTGGGTCATCTCCTATCAAAGGAGGGACGACGAATGACACCAGAACGAATTCAAGCGATTTCGCGAATGTCTGTACCATCCACACAAAGGGATGTACGTGCCTTTCTGGGTATTACTTCCTATTGTAGGCAGTGGATCCCTAACTTCTCTCTAATTGCCAAACCTTTGCTGGCACTCACTTTAAAAGATACGCCTCACCCCCTTCCATGGACTGATGAGTGCCAAAAGAGTTTCACTGATTTACGTACTGCCCTGTGTTCTGCTCCTGTACTAGGCACCCCTGATTACACTAAGCCTTTTACGCTTTATGTTCATGAGAAAGAAGGTTTTGCATTATCAGTTTTAGCGCAACAATTTGGAGACAAACAGCGGCCATGTGCTTATTTTTCGGCAACGTTGGATCCTGTAGCTAAAGCATTGCCCAGTTGTCTCAAAGCGACAGCAGCAGCAGCAATTTCTATCCGACAGTCTGCTGGAGTGGTGTTGGATAACACTCTCATTGTTATGGTGCCGCATGCAGTGGATACTTTGCTAAACAGAACAAAAACGCAGCATCTTACAAGTGCTCGTTTAACTGGTTACGAGCTGACGCTGTTGGCTAGTCACATATATATCAAGCGATGTAATACCCTAAATCCAGCTACTTTGTTGCCCCTTCCAAATGAGGAGAGTGTTGAGGATCAGCATGATTGTTTCTTCCGTACTGAGGAAGAGACAAAAGGAAGAATTGACCTGAGAGACACACCATTAGAGAATCCGGATGGGACTCTATGGGTAGATGGTTCTTGCTTCAAGATGCCTAATGGCGATACGGTTTCAGCCTATGCTGTAACTTCCTTACATACGATTGTGGAAACTGCATGCATTAGACACAATTCAGCACAAGCAGCAGAATTGATAGCATTAACGAGAGCTTGTATACTATCAAAAGGGAAAAGAGTGAACGTATACACTGACAGTCAGTATGCCTTTGGTGTAGCGTTCAATTTTGAGCGTCTCTGGAAGGAGAGGGGTTTCCTAACTTCACATGGCACTAAGATACAACAGGGCCAGTTAGTGACTGATCTACTTGAGTCATTTGCTTTACCCACCCAAATAGCGATTGTGAAGTGTAGCGCACACAAGAAGATTACGGATGATGTTGGTCGAGGAAATGCGTTTGCAGATGAAATAGCAAAGAAAACAGCAAGAGATTCAACGAGTCGGATGTATGTGGCAGGTCCTGCGAATTGGGTCAGAGAGAGAGGAATGTATGAGAATACAGTGGAAAGTGTAAAAGCGATTCAGAAAGAGGCTTCAGAAAGCGAGATAAGCAAGTGGAAAGAAAGAATGGGAATGTTAGATGAGATGGGTTGTTGGGTGGAATTATCTGAACATCAACGTTGGCTGTTACCAGATGCCTATGTTCTCCCAGTGGTTACTATGGCTCATGGTCCAGCCCACTTAAGTTCAAAAGGCATCTGCAAACTTCTGGCTCCAGTGTGGCAGAATGAAGGTATCCCAAAATGTGCAGACAATGTAGTAAAACACTGTATTGTTTGCTTAATGTACAACCCAGGAAAGGGAACCCCAACTCCAGCAGGTCATTTTGCTCCTCCAACATATCCATTTGAGGTGTTGCAAATTGATTACATTCATATGGAGCGATGCAACAACCTCAAATATGTTCTGGTGGTAGTATGTGCTTTTCAAGATGGATAGAAGCATATCCTCTAAAAGACAACACAGTTTTATCCACAGCTAAAATTCTACTAAAAGAATTCTTTCCCAGGTTTGGTTTGCTGCGCATTGTCTGGAGTGACAATGGGAGCGAATTTGTTTGCCAAGTCATGCAGAAAGTTTGTGCAGGTCTTGGTATCAAGCAAAAGTTCCACGCGGCAAATCATCCACAATCAGCGGGTTTAGTAGAATGTTACAACGGAACCCTGAAATTAAAATTAGCAAAGGTTCAAGCAAGTACAGGACTCAATTGGCCCGATGCTTTGCCGTTGGCTCTACTATCCACCAGAACTGCAGTACACTCTCGTTTGGGACTTAGCCCTTACGAAGTGGTATTTGGCCATCCGGCCAACGTATGGGGAACACCTCGCCCTAAAAAATTCTCAGACTTGCCATATCCAATGTTGATTGATTATCTGCATGACCTTACGACTAAATTGCGTGTTCTTCATCAACAGGTTCAGAGTGCTCTGCCGGAGGCCTCCACAGACCCAGGTCATTCCATCCGACCAGGTGACTGGGTCTGCGTGAAGAATTTCCAGAGGTCCAGTAATTTGCAACCCAGATGGCGGGAGCCTCGAATGGTCCTCCTTGTGACAAGGACAGCAGTTAAAGTCGAAGGAAAGAAAAATTGGATTCACGATGTACATTGCAAGAAAGTGCCTTTGCCTTTGCCTTTTGATCAATGGGTTCGCAGAAGTGTTGGTGACTGTTTGCATCCGTAAGGGAATTTCCTCTACCGCTCCTCGAGGTAAGGGCGTAACGCCTACACTTCGAATATTTAGTTTAAATGTTAGGTCTCTGGTTCAACATCATATAGCCTTTTATGACCTCATACAGGAGGAGTCTCCTGATATATTTGCGATCACGGAAACGTGGTTGCAGGAACACGATGCAGCCATTATTAACTTGGCTTTCCCCCCGGAGTATTCCATCTTTACACTAAATCGGTCAACTAGAGGCGGGTGTATCGCCTTGGCTGTTAAATCTAGTTTCTCCTGTAGTTGGAAGGTCTTAAATATTGCTGGATGTGAAAGTGCCTTTTTCAAGATCTCGATCAGCCCCCAGTTTACGATCTCGGGGATGGTGGTTTATCAACCCCCAGGCAGTGATGTTGCATTTAGAGAAGCCTTCCCTGATGCCGTTAGCTCTTTGGCAATTGGCTGTGCCAATTTCTCTATTTTGGGAGACCTTAACCTCCACTTTGACAATAAGAGCATATCGGCAGTCAATAATATTTTAGCTGACCTTGAGGCTCTCCAATTGGATCAAAAGGTAGCTCAACCCACCCATGTAGGAGGGCACACGCTAGATCCCTTCTTTACTAATCTTTCGGAAGCTTCAATCTCTTCCATAACACCCTTGGGGTGGATGGACCATTTTTTAGTGGCCATTCGAGCTCCTTTGCCTGAGACTCCTTCTATCCTTCCTCCCAGATTAGTCCTTAGAAGGCATTGGAATAAACTTAGATTAGAGGATTTACACGAGGTCTTGGCAGCAGATCCGCTGGGACCCTTGGAGAATGCTGAACTGGGTTATGACCAGTTCTGTCAGTGGATCACTAGGGCGCTTGACTTATTGATTCCCATTATGGCTAGTAAATCTCGCGCTAGAGATTCAAGCCCCTGGTACGACAGCACCCTACGTGCTTTAAAGGGTACTTGTAGGCGGGCTGAGAGAGAGTGGCGGAGGCACTATGACGCGGCTAAGAAAGCGTAGTATCTGACCTCCGTCAAGGTTTACCATCGTGCCATATGCAGAGCCCGCGCGGCGTTCTACTCGGAAGAATTCCGCAACAGCTCTAATCCATCTAAATCAATATTCAAGGCCCTCAAAGTTTTTTGGCTAAAAGAACCTCTTCTCCGGTATTGGCTTCTACCTCTCATTGCGAGGCTTTGGCATCCTTCTTTTTGGAGAAAGTGCAAACTATTTACCGGGTGTTTTCTCTTACGTGGCCACCATTGGGGACTCTGGTGGCTATCCCGGGTCTCCCCACCTTGGAGTCTCTTCCTCTGCTTCTACCGGAGGAATTTGATGGAGTAACCCAAAAAATCAAGTCTGGATCACCTCTGGATCCATTAAGGCCTGTCTTCTTCAGAGATCAGTCCTTTGTGGGACGCCCTATAGTGCGTTCTCTTATTAACAGCTCACTGGCGATGGGCATGGTCCCAGCTAAATGGAAGCGGGCAGTGGTCTCTCCTATTATGAAGAAGCCTTCATTGGACCCTTCGAAACGGAGAATTACCGGCCAATTTCTTTACTCCCCTGGCCGGCAAAAGTTATGGAGGCCCATGTTAACCAGGCTCTTTCTGACCATCTCATTCGAGCCAATATCCTGGATGACACTCAGCATGGGTTTCGTGCTGGGCATAGTATGGAGACAGCCCTTCTCGCCATGGTGGAACATCTGCATAGAGTGTTGGATGGGGGACAGACGGCGGCGCTAGTATTATTAGATCTGAGCGCCGCCTTCGACACTGTCTCACACCACATCCTTCTACGTCGCCTGGAGGAGATAGGCATTGGGGGGTCCGCCTTACAGTGGTTCCGTTCCTTTCTTGCGGACCGTTCCTTTTGCGTTGCTATACCACCTTACCAGTCCAAATTCCATCCTCTGGGCTTGGGGGTGCCGCAAGGTTCCTCGCTGAGTCCTACGCTCTTTAATCTTTATGTGAGACCGCTGGCTGATGTCGTCAAGCAGTGGGGCATGACGATGGTCTCTTATGCCGACGACACTCAGCTAGCGGTCACTATCAGCGGGGATGCTGAGCATGATGCCCTCAGGTTCCAGAGTGGACTGAGGGCGGTGGCGAGTTGGATGAATGTAAACTGTCTCCAGCTCAACGCTAAAAAGACTGAGGTTATGGTCGTCGGGAAGGGGCGGGTGCTTTGGGGAGATAGATGGTGGCCCCCGGAGCTTGGGCCGGTTCCAACTCCGGTCATGGAGTTGAGAAACTTGGGAGTATGGCTGGAGCCCGCTCTCAATTTCGTGGGGCATTCTAAGAAAACCGCGGCCTGCTGTTTTGGGGTTCTTCGTGGCCTGAGATCCGTCTTGAAGTTTTTTGACCCTCCAACGAGGCAGCTGGTGGTTCAGGCGACTGTAATCTCTCGTTTGGACTATGCTAGCTCCCTCCTGGTAGGGGCAAATCAGGCGGAAATTAGCCGCCTCCAACGCATCCAAAACGCAGCAGCCACAGCCATAGTTGGCTTGCCCAGGTCTTGCTCTGTTTCCAGGACTCTCCGATCCTTGCATTGGCTGCCGGTGAAAACTAGAATTAATTTTAAAGTTCTATTCCTGGCCTTTAAGATCCTGAAGGGCTTAGCCCCTCGGATTCTTCAGAATCTTTTGTCTTTTTATGTACCAACTCGCTCTCTGAGATCAGTGGGCCAAGCATTTGTGGTGGTCCCGAGGTTTAAGCTTAGTCGTATGGGAGGTCGGTCCTTTCGGGTGAAAGCAGCAGTGCTGTGGAATTCTCTCCCGTTGGAGATTCGCCTGATGGACGACCTTCTGGCATTTCGTAAAGCTTTAAAAACCGTATTATTCTAATTTCTCCCCTTTAGTACTCCCTGTTTTTTCTTTCTGTTGTTGTTAGGTGCGGCTATGTTTACCTTGTCATGCGCCAGGACGCCCCTTAGCTGGGGCAGCTGTGCGCAATACAAATGCCCCTAACATAACATAACATAACATAACTGTGAAGGCGAAAGAGTTCCATGATTTGTACCCTTCAGTGATGCACACCTGAATGAGACACTGTCTGAGAAAGAGGACGACGACATATTACAGGAAGCAATTCCATCGCATCGTCGCTTGGATACGAATGAACCACAAACATTGTTCCAAAATCAGAGTGTTCCAGGCAGAGAACACTACAACCTGAGATCCAGGTCAAAGAACATTTAAGACTTTCTTCCCCGTTGTGTAGTATTCTGTTCCGGTTGCAGGGTCACGGTAGGAGTCTAGGTCACGACCTGAATAGAGACAATAGGTCTGCAGGATCTTCAGTGTCATAGGACGGTCGAGCATCGTGACTTCAGTGATTGAGAAAGATTGCCGTGAGCATCCACTAGTAAAATGGAAACTACACTAAGTAATAAAGAAAGAAGAGATGAAGTGAAGAAAGCATCCTGTAAAATATTGTACAGTCGTTTTAGTATAACTTTATGTGTTTTTATATCATTATGTATTGTTTTGGCGATTATTAGTTGGATAATTTATGCTTTGCAGCCAAAAGATGCCTCCCCATCTTCTTCTTTGCCATCCTCTACTATCTCTCCACACCTCTTCCGTACTCTTCCTTCACATGAACTCGTTAGAAGAACTGAGTATTATAACAATTCCTTTATCCAACTTTTACATCAGCATCAATTAGTAGTTAATATGACTGATTGTTGGGTTTGTGGTCTTATGCCACATACCACAGAAAAAGGAATGCCATATCTAGTCCTTCCTTTTTCTTATGAAGGTTCTGCTTGGGCTTACTTCATCATTTTCTCCAATGCTTATCAAAGTAAATTCAGACGATCTGTTAGTACACAAATTAGTTATCCAGATGTTAGTCATGGTTCTCTGATTAAGGGTATGGTAGTTATGGCTAAAATCATGGAAAACAGCAAAATCTCCATTTGATGAAAGAAAAGCGTACACTAATTGGAACATCACCCAGTACATGTCTAGTCTCAGTACTAAGGTTGGAAAAGGAAAGTCCTCACCAATTTGGACTATACCACATCAGGGCAACTTCTGCTTACAGATAAATGATCGCTCTTCTGACACCACACAAAAGAATAACTGCTCCTACACGTACGTTTATTCCACTCAGAACTCGCCTCCTCTAGTGCCGTCTCAAGGCACCTATTTCATCTGCTATGATAGAGCTTATACTTGGTTACCAACAGGTTTCTCTGGTACTTGCTATATAGCCTTTCTTCTTCCCCCTACTTACACTGCTCCCGCAAATCACCACCGAACCCGATATGGCAGAGGGATTATCGATTCAAAGGACACAACAGGACAAGAAGGAGGAGATTTCCTTAAGGGTTTTCTTCCCTTCTGGGGTCCAATGGCTAATAGCAGAAATATAAGGCAATTGGTCCGTGTCGTAGAGACTACAATAGACATCACTGTAGGAGCCTTAAGTAACATCACGGCAGAACTACAGGCAGATCGTCTTATGACCTTGCAAAATCGAGTTGCCTTAGACTTTGTTCTTGCCGATTGTGGTGGAGTATGCAAATTGATTGGGTCAAGCTGCTGTATTTTCATTCCTAATGACGCTCCAACAGTATACCAAGCTATCTCCAGGTTGCACATAATCTCCGAGTCTATTCATCAGGACGAAGGAGATTGGTCTTTAACGGAATGGTTTTGGGGACTACTGTCCAAATGGGGTTGGAAAGCATTGACATTTCTTGGTATAATTCTGACCATTATATTTTCCTGTTGCCTTTGCATACACTGTGGTCCCGCTATCTGTGACCTTTGTGCTACCATGTGCATCCCAAAACCCAAATCACAAGTAACAGAAAACATAAGAATGATGTTACAGCAACAGCTCGATGACCTCATGGCTATTGACGTGGACTCAGATTAACATGAGTCTATTTTGCTTGAGTTCTGGCAAAAGGAGGGTCTGAGGAACTTCGATTTTCGATCACGATCGTATCAACCCGCCATTTTGTGGCCCGCCGCCATTTTGTGTTGCCATCACTCAGGCAGCACGGCGAACAAAGTCTATTCTGCTTTTTCTGAGCCTGGTGTCAAAATACGCCCTCGCCCTCTATTTGCGAAGCTGGTGTTAGAACTAGCCGAGTACACTAATCCCTGTCTGGCTTTTCTAATCCCTGTTTCAACTATCTGTTAGCTCACACTATTCTCCCCTGACTTTATCTTATCGACTGGCCTTCACTGTCTCCTGCTAGTATTCTCTTGTTTCCTCCAATACACACAAACGTATCTCACCACCTGCAAGTTAGTTATGAATCTGTTAATGCATCAGCTTGAGGGTGGGATGACAAACACAGTTAGAGGAGAGGTCTCTTCGAGTCATCTGATATTTCTATTTTCGAACCTTTCTTACTGGCTCCGCTTTGTTTTCCACTTACCCTATTGGCTCTTTCTTATATGCTTTGGGAGTGTGTCTTGTTAATAATTATGTATTGTATGCTATTTAACCTGATACGCCACAGAGTGAAGTGGCAGTCTCCTGAGAATCTACTTTGTGTACTTCTAGGATAACTGTACTAGCTGCAGCTAAATAAATCTGAACTTCTACCGCCGACAGAGTGTCCCGTGTCTCTGTGTAGTGAAGCAGGTGAACTCCGAAGATAGAGGGCGTACCCTGCGCCGCAAGGTCCAAAAGGTTCTGGTTCTTCAATTGCTGTAGATGGAGGGATGAGAGAGGTGGAAATAGAGGTTGCCAGAGTGGAACGAGATACTTGGAATCAGTAAAGCGTATATAAGAGTTCTACTCCTATTGCATGAATGGAGAAGAAGGTGAGTTGTGGGAAAATTGTTGCTCTTCTTAGCCTCATAGGAACTCTGTGTCATGATTCTCAAGCCTCTAGGGGATCCTGTTGTATATATGGACCAATCCTCTCTTTACTCAACAACAAACACAACCTCTAAAACCTATTTTCCCATTTCTAAAAAAACATTTTTCAACAATTGATGAGGAAGCTTGGTCAAATGATACCCCCGAAGGAGAAACAACTTCAACAAAAGCTTTGCCGATGAGTTGTCCTCTAAAAAGATACAAAATAAGAAAAAAACAAAGAACAGAATCACTAGAAAAAAACCTCATCAGATATGTTTTAATGTAATAAAAGATAACAATAGTAACAATGCTGCAGTGCTGCGCAGTGGAGTAACATGGTACAACATTCATAACCAGTGCTGCACAGTGGAGTAACAAGAGTCATGACCAGTACTGCAGCAACAGCGTATCTCCTGTCATCCATATGAACACAGTGCCTTATTAATGTAGAAACATTGCTGTGATATCCTATGTGCGACTTTTTGTGATTAGGAAGTGCTTGTTCTTATTGTTCAGCCTTTTCCGATCCCCATGCTGCTTTCATTGTTATTATTTATTGATAGCCGCTCTAGGGGTTAAATGCACTTGGGACGTATGCGCTTGGGAATTATTTCGCACCTTCACAGCCATCGTCATCAGTTCTCCCAGTATAAAAGATGCCACGCCCAGCCGCGCCCTTGCGGATTATTCCAGCTTCCACGAAGGAGAGTCGGACCGTTCTTCCCGGCTCGGCGCTTTGATGCATCTCAGTCATTTCTGTTCCCACTGCGGTGCTCCCGGTAAGAGTCCTTTCATGGTCCGCTCCTCCTACGGTGTTGCCGGTGAGGTTCCCTTGCAGATCCAGAGTTCAACAACAAAGACCACATGTAGGAGATACCTTTTCTCAGTTTAATAACGGCTTCCGGAAATTTGGGAAAGTTCTTCATTCCGTTTTAAAACTTGGCATTGTTTATCATTAGAAGGAGTTTGTAAAGCTCGATTTAACTCATAACAAATCGTTACGAGAACAGTATAACCCTTAATAAACCTTGGAACAATTTCAAAACGAAGAACAATTCCAGACTATTCCTAAAAGACATAACTACAGTGAAGCACCTATGTTTTTGTAATAAGTGGATCCATTATAAGACATTTGCAAAAGAGACATGCCATGCAGCTATGCTTTTTGAAATAAGTGCGCATAAGATGAACAGTACGAAAAACTAAAGATTCTAAAGATTTCAAAGGTCCTCCACGGAAAAGTTGTTTTTATTTCTTCTATGCTCCACTTCGTATAGACACTTCTTACAGACTTTTGTGAGATACTTCTAAGAGGATCATATCTGTATTATTTTGGAATCTATGAACTATTGCTAACAGTTTTATTTTCAGGTAAGAGTGGCTCTTAGTGAATGTAATATTTTGCAATCCATTAGAACAAATCCACAGAGGTGAACTCAACTGTGCCTTGCTGTCGTTCCAGATCTCCCTCCCTGCAGTACCCTCCCTAACTCCCTTCCCCTCATCTGGCCACTTTGATCCTCTGGTGATTTTTACTCAGAGTCAGAGCTGCAGGAAATTCTTGAGGGTACTGCTCCTGAGGAACTTTACACCCCCTGACAGAATAATCCGTCCAAGGATTCTGTTCCTCCTGAGCAGTATCGCCAAGATGGCCACGTTGGATGATATCTGCAAAATGTTAGGAAATATGCAAAAGGAATTAACCTCAGCAAGATTAGAGACAGCAACGCTGGCTAGTCGCGTAGCTCAGATACAAGCTCATATTACAACAGGACCACCTACACCCCCTACTGCTGTCGGAGTAACAGCTGGACCAGTTCCCACGGTTTCTGTAACAGTACCGTCAGCGGTACCCTTAGCACCCCCTAAACGATTTTCTGGAGACTCAACTAAATTTCAGACCTTTTTGACCTAGATACAGCTACATTTTGTGGTAAAGCAAGCATCATTTCCAGATGCGCAATCCGGAATAGCCTTCCTTATTTCTTATCTTAGTGGTGATGCTGCCATGTGGGCAGTGCCATTGGTCAATTCACATGATCGTTTGTTGTACAACTAGACTGCCTTTAAATCTGAATTTGAAAAAGTCTGTGATAGACGTACTATTACTGGGTCAGCAGACCGCAAACTTCTTGAGCTCAAGCAAGGTAGTAAAGAACTCATCTGCTATCTGACACAATTTAACCGACTAATTGCGGAGACCAATTGGCCTGAAGAAAAAAAAACTGCACTTTTTTATCAAGGAGTAAGGGATGAACTCAAAGACCTTAGAGCTCCTATTGATCCGCAACCCAGGGATTATGCAGAATAAATAGCCTTAACCCTGTGCTTAGACCACCGTTTATCAGAAAGAAAAGGTGACAGAAAGAGACCAGAGATGAGACAACCAATACGTCCAAGAGATCGAGAGAGAGGTATCCAATCACATATCGATCAAGGTGAACCAATGGAAGTTGGGGGATTAAGGAAATCCCTTACCCAAGAGGAAAAAGAAACACAACATAAACAGGGTCTGTCCCTCTACTGAGGAAAAAAGGGGCATTTCGTCAAAGAGTATCCAAATAAACCTAAAAGC
The DNA here is from genome assembly GCF_964204655.1 of Triturus cristatus. Classification (NCBI taxonomy): domain Eukaryota; kingdom Metazoa; phylum Chordata; class Amphibia; order Caudata; family Salamandridae; genus Triturus; species Triturus cristatus. The sequence goes on from NC_140592.1 coordinate 1,118,890,447, forward strand.
CGTAGACCCACCGATATGGTAAATAAAAAGGAGGAAAACTAGCGGGCTCGAGGAACAAACAGAAGTATTCCTCGAGTATCACTCCTGATTCCCCTGGTCAACTCTTTGCCAAAACTCTTCAGGTTTCCGCTCCACCTTTAACCCAGAATGGAATATTTATAATACCTGAAGTTCTGGAAAAAGAAGCAGTAGTCATGATTGACTCTGCAGCCACCGGAAACTTTATTGATGTTACTTTTTGCTCAAAATTATGCATACCAGTTATAAAAAAGAAAAGCCTGAAGCCGTTCATGCTGTTGATGATTCTATACTTACCTCAGATTTCATCACCCACACTACTGTCTACCTTACCATGATAATGTTGTCAGCAGAAAACAAGCATTCTGAGGAGCTTTGTTTTGATCTGATTGATGCACCACAATTTGGAGTCATTCTAGGCATGCCCTGGCTAACCCTCCACAACCCCACTATTGGTTGGGACAAACAAAGCATTAACCTAGATTCTTAGTGGTGCTATCAGGAGTGCCTTTCTCCACTTAAAACTCAAGAGCAAGTCGACTCCAATAAAGCAAATATCCTGACTGGAGCTCATTGCATTGCTACAGCTGCTGAACAAGAAACCAAATTACCCCTTCAATATGAGTCGTTCCGCGATGTATTCTGCGAAAAGAGTGCGGAAACCTTACCACCACATCGTGATTACGATTGCGAAATCGAACTAATACCTGGGGCCAAGATACCATGTAGCAGAAGTTATGCACTTATGGAGGTTGAGAACCAGCATCTGCACGAATATTTGGACAAATTTTAAAAAAATTGATTTATCCGCCCATCTAAATCTCCTGCAGCTTCTCCTCTGTTCTTCGTACCAAAGGATAATGGTGAATTGCGCTCTTGTATAGACTACAGAGCTCTGAATAACATCACAGTAAAAAAACAGTTATCCTCTGCCACTTTTCCCAGTGCTGCTAGACCAAGTCAGAACAGCTAAAGTATATACCAAGTTAGACTTAAGAGGAGCATACCATCTTGTGAGAGTTCGTCCAGGAGACGAATGGAAAACGGCCTTTCGTACCCGATACGGTCTATTTGAATATTGCATAATTCCTTTTGGATTATGCAATGCCCCAGCGGCTTTTCAATTTTTCTTAAACGACGTGTTAAGAGAATTTTTGGATCATTTTGTCAATCAATCAATCAATCAATCAATCAATCAGGCATTTATATAGCGCACTACTCACCCGGAGGGTCTCAAGGCGCTTGGGGAGGGGGGTTGCTTTTATATCACATTGTACGATTGCATGGACTACCATGTTCCATAACGACCGATCGAGGTTTTCAGTTCACATCTAAATTATGGAAAGAGTGGTGTGCAGCCTTGCAAATACAACGTAATTTATCCACAAGCTTCCATCTAGAATCAGATGGACAAACTGAACGAGTTAATCAAATACTCAAACAATCTTGCTCATACACAAGCTTCTTGGGAGGATTTATTATGGGCTGCTGAATTTGCCTACAACAATTAATGCATTCATCACCAAGATGTCACCATTTTTTGCCACCCACGGTTGGAACCCAAGGTCTTTACCCCTACTTCATCAAACCGAGACACACGTCCCGCATATGGCTTCCAAGTTGATAGGTATGAAAAAATTAATGTTAACTCTTCAGCGAAATGTGACCAAAGCAAAGAGTATCTATAAAACCTTTGCCAATAGAAAAAGATGACCTGGTTCCACTTAACAATCAGGAGATTCAATATGGCTCTCCACAAAAAATTTACATTTAAAAAAAAGATATCTTTTCCATCCCCGATTTGTTGGGCCCTTTAAAATTCTCCAACGTATCAACTCGGTGACTTTTATTTTTTATTTTTTTTTTTATTTTTTTTTAAACCGTTTATTGCAATCTCAAGAATATACAAGTATGGGCCTACAACCTTCCGGCCGGCCACTAGAATGACAGGAGCATATGACATACGTACAAAAAACACTTGGCGTTGCAGAAAAGCAAAATCAGGAGGTATCAGCGTCGTGGGCCACTTCACTCTGACCCCACAATACGGTTTCATTTTATACAAACAACACAAAAACCACACCCGCAAGGCAACCCGCAATCGAAAGTAACAGCACGTGCTCCCCGAATGGGGGACCCCAGCCATCCACAGGAGTCTAAAGAGGGGAAGGGGAACAGATCGAGGACTGGGGGAACTCCGTGCTCGGGGCTAGGGAAAGGAGTCAACTAAGGGGACGGGGCTGGTGAGGCCGCAGGCAGCAGTGGTGGCGCGCAGATACCCCCGCGGTAGGCGTTCCAGGGGCCCCATACTTTCACCCATGCCCCAGGCTTACCCCTCGCCACATACACCACCTTTTCTCGGAACATGCACCAATCCATGTGTTCTTTCCAGGCCGACACCGCCGGGGGCCTCTGGGATCCCCACAGTTGAGCAATGTCACGCTTAGCTATCATATATCCCAGAGTCACCCATCGCGTCTGCGGAACCGAGTAGTCAGTTGGTTCCCACACATTCAGCAGGCATCTCCTCGCTTCAGGCAGCAGCGCGACATGCGTAACCACTCGCAGGACCTCATGCACACCACGCCAGAATCGCTCCACCTTCGGGCATTCCCACAAAATATGCAAAAAAGTCGCTAAAGCACCACACCCACGCTTACACAACCCATCCTCAGCATAGCCCATACGCAGAAGCCTTGGCCCCGTCATGTAAACCCGATGGAGTATCTTAAGCTGGACGAAGCGAAGGCGAGCCGGTATGGCCACCTCCTTCGGAGAGGCCACCGCGGAAATCCAGTCTTCGTCGTCCAACTCCAGCCCGTCGGCAACCCAAGCCTCGCGGAGGCCAGTCAGCAAGCCCGAGCGGTCATTAATCAATTTTTTGTAAATAAGGGAGATTGTGCGGTCTGGAACATGGCCATCCAGCACTCTATCCTCCAGGGGGGAAGACTCAGGGATGGAGGCGACGTCTGGGAAGACTGAGCCCAGCGCGTGACGGACCTGCAAGTACCGAAAGTATTCATTGCCCTGCAGCTGAAACTCCGTCTGCAGCGTCTCGAATGTTTTAAATCCCCCCCTCGTCCAGAGGTCCCCCACTTTACTGATGCCGATCGTGTCCCACTTCTCGAAGCCCTTCGAGGTCCACAGGGAGCCCAATCTCTCGGACGCGTACAACGGTGATGCCCGGGTCAAACGGTCCTTCCACCCCATAGCTGCGTTAGCCGCGTGCCATACTCGTACCATGACACGCGTAGGTCCCGTCAGGCGGGGGCCGGGCGCGCCAGAGTAGAGCGATCGATTATAGTCGCCACCAGGCAGGAGCATCTTGTCCATTTCAAATGCCGGGTTTAAGGCGGGCCCGTAAAGGCCATGATTAATTGCAGCTAGCTGGGAGGCTCAGTAATACCGTTTAATATCCGGGAGGGCAATCCCCCCGTCGTACCATGGGAGCGTCAACTTCGCCAGGGCAATACGCGGCCTCCCGTCCCAGAACAGGCGGCGCTGTAGACTCTCCACCTCACGGAAGTAGCGCGCCGGAACTAAATCCATAGTATTCTGGAGAGCGTACAGGAAGCGTGGCAACGACATCATCTTAAACAATGCCGCCCGGCCGAGCGGCGAAAGCGGCAGGCGCCGCCAGCGCGCGACGTCCTCCTTCAAGCGCTGGAGGGGGGGAAGCAAATTCCGCTCGTAGCGGGCCTCCGGGTCCAGAGTAATGTAAACCCCCAGGTACCGAAACCCCTGTGAGGCAATCTGGATCGGACAGCCCCGCGGGAGGACGGGAGCCTCCCCGGAAAGCACATACACACATGACTTAGCCCAGTTGATGACAAGGCCTGAGTTGCGGCCGAATGAGCGCAAAACATCAACCAGGACAATCAGTGATTTACGCGGGGAGGCTAGGTACAAAAGGATATCGTCAGCGTATAGGGACACACGGTCCTCATACTCGGGGGTCCAACGGAGACCACGGATGGAAGGGTGCCACCGCAGCCACTCCGCCAGGGGTTCCAAGGCCAGCGCGAACAGGAGCGGTGACAAGGGACAGCCCTGTCGCGTGCCCCGTCCCAGCTCGAATGGGACCGATACTCTTCCATTCACCACCACCTGCGCCAATGGGCCCGAATACAACAATTTGACCCAGCTGATGAACCCCGGGCCAAATCCAAACTTCGCCAGCATAGCCCAGATGTATGGCCACTCGAGCGTGTCAAACGCCATGGTGGCGTCTAAGGACACCAATATGGCCGGCTCCCGCACAAACGGGACACGCGCGAGCACCCCGTGCAAGCGCCGCAGATTAAGGGCCGTGTTGCGATGGGGAATAAAGCCGGACTGGTCTTGGTGGACCAGATCGCCCACCACGCCGACCAGCCGGTTGGCCAGCACCTTGGCGAGGATTTTGGGCTCCGCATTCAAGAGCGAGATAGGCCGGTAGGATGTAACCCGGTCTCGAGGTTTCCCTTCCTTGTGGATCACCACGATTGTAGCCAGACGTTGGTCCGGCGGGAGGGAGCCCAGCGAGTGGGCCGCCAGGAACATCGCACGGAGGTGGGGTGCCAGTACATCCGGTCGCAGCTTATACAACTCGATAGGGATGCCGTTCGGGCCCATGGCCTTGCCGGATGCGACCGAGCGTATGGCAAGGGCAATTTCGTCGGAGGTAGGAGCGGCATCTAACGACACCCTGTCCTCCACCGAAAGGGAAGGCAGCGCGATATCCCTAAGCAGGGCATGGGAATCCTCCTCCGAGCAGGGAGAAACCGGGGAATACACCTCGCGGAAATAATCCGCGAAACAAGAGACAATGTCTTCTGGCTCGGTGACACGCACACCATCCATCCTCTCAATCAGCGGGACCACACGACTCGCTCTCTCCTTTTTATCCAACCATGCAAGCAGTTTACCAGCCTTATCACCCACATCATACAGTCGCCCCTGTTGCTCTCTATAGAGGCCCCTGGCCGCCTCAGTGACGAGGGCCCTGTAGGCCGCCTGCTTAAGCTGTAGGACATGTAGTGCAGCATCCGTCACCCCACCCTCTAGATCACCCTCCAATTCAGCGATTTCGGCCTCCACCCGGGTCACCTCCTCCTGCTCGCGCCTCCGGGCATGGGAAATAAAGGAGAGGGCCTCCCCTCTAAGAACTGTTTTGAAGGCTTCCCACAGGGAGATAGCCGAAGGGACGGACCCCACATTCTCATCGAAGTACCGCTGCAAGGATTTAATCAAATCAGCGCGAATGGTGGGGTCGCGCAGGTACCAGGCATTGATTGGAGCTACCCTGCCCTCCCCCCTCGGGAAGACATCAACATGCAACAGGAGCGGGGAGTGATCTGAAATACCCCGCGCCAAATGGCGCACCTCTCCTACCCTCCCAACATAGGCCGCAGGGACAAGGACATAATCAAGCCGTGAGAGGCTACCATGGGCACCCGAGTGGAAAGTGTACTGCAGCTGCGTGGGATGTTTTAAGCGCCAGCAGTCCACCAATCCCAGTGTATCTAAGAAGCCGGACAGCCACGCCTGCGCCCGGGGGAGGTCCCTAGGGGGGTGACGATCCAGGGCCCCAGAAACCACCGCATTGAAGTCCCCCCCCAACCACCAGAAGCCCCCCCGGAAGGTCAAGGAGGAGGCGCCCTAGGTCTGCAAAAGTCATAGACTGTAACCCCGGTGGGACGTACACTGATACAAAGACAACTACTTTACCCTCCATTCTCCCCACTAAGACAGTGTAGCGTCCCCTCTCATCATGGCGCACCTCGTCTATTTCCAACGGGAGCGAGTTCTTCACCATGATGCCCACCCCCCGTGAGCCCGACGTGAAGCCCGAGTGGGCCACCAAGCGATAGCCACGCCGATTCATGGCACAAAAGGAATTACCAATAAGGTGTGTCTCCTGCAGAAAGACCACATCTGGCGAAAGTCATTTCAAATACTGCAGGACCACACCTCGCTTAATCCTATCCCCCAGTCCGTTAACGTTCCAGGACAATAAAGTCAGGTCCCTACCCCCCATCACATACAGAAGCCATCATTCGTCCCCCCGAGAGCACCTTAAAAACACCAATACAATAAAGGGTTTGCCTTGCGGTAAAAACGAACAACACCCCACCCCAACCCACCCATCCCAACAGAACTCCCCCCTCCCTGCACCCCTGCATGAGCCCAAACAGCCCCCCCAAAGTGCAGTGTGCCTGTCGCCCCATGAATGATTAAACTAACTAGTCCCCCAGAGGAGGAGGGAGAGCCCCCAAGAGACCCCGTACCACCTCCACAGGAGGGAGACTTAACGAACAGTTAAAAATGACGACAATGTTGTCCAGAGCGAGGCCTACTATTAGTCCCTCAGTCCTGATCCGGCGAGCCCTCCCCTCCAACCGCGCCCCCCCACCCCCCCGGCCCCGATCCCCGGGCAAGGAGTCCAACCAGTCCCCGGCCGCCTCGGGACGATCAAAAAAGTGCGTGCGGCCATCCACCTCCACCCGCAACTTAGCTGGAAAAAGCATCGCATACTTGAGGTTCAGGTCCCGTAGACGACGTTTGACTCCGAGAAAGCTCAGTCTCTGCTTCTGGACCGCTGGGGTGAAATCAGGATAGAAGTTTACGTCCATATTGTCAAGTCTGACCGGTCCTTGTTGCCTAGAAGTCTGAAGGATAGCGTCTCTGTCCCGAAAGTTGAAAATCCGGGCAATGAGAGGCCTCGGAGGGGCTCCGGCCTTAGGTCTTCCTCCGGGAACCCTGTGGGCATGTTCCACCGCAAAGAATTTACTCAGCCCCCGGGGCTGGAGATGGGTGAGAATCAGGTCCTCCACAAACAGGTCCGCCGCCGCCTCCTCACGTCCCTCCGGCACCCCGACAATGTGGACATTGTTCCTCCGGGCCCGACCCTCGGAATCCTCCAGTCGACGATCCATCAGGGCGCTCGCCTGGCAAAGCCGGCGCACCTCCTTTTGGAGGGCCACCACGTCCGCTGTAAGGCCCGAGGTGGTGTGGGCCAAAGAATCGACCCGGTCATTGGTCTTGGATAAATCGGCCCTCACCAGGCCAACGTCCACGTGGACCGAGTCAATCTTTTGCGCCAGTGTGTCAAAGCGCTGGTCCACCGAGGCCTTCATCTCGGCGATAGCGCCCATGACATCTCGCAGGGTCAGATCCGCGGGCAGCGCAGGAGCATCAGTCGGGCCCTCAGGGGACCTACGCGGCACCTCGGGAGATCCCTTCTGGAGGGTGTAGCGGTCCATGCTGTTGGACTGATGGGCTGCGCCACGGCGGGTCGATTTCACCTTTGCCCGGTCGCCATCTTGCTTTGTGGACATGGTTTCAGTCCCCAAATCGTGCCAAGCACCTCGGAAAAGGCCGACGAACCAGTTCACGGGCTCCGGGGGGGGGCAACCACAGGTACGCAGGACGGATCACAGCCGGCGGGCCAGCAGGGCACCCCAACGGGGCCACACCACCGCACACCGCCCCGCAACCCAACCTCGCCTACGCAGCAAGGAGGGTGCAAAAGCGAAAGTGAAAGTGCGGGGTACGCGAGTCGCCCAGCCCTGCCCACCGCTGTTGATCACTTTGTCTCCGGATCGCCCCGCAACTCCAATCCGGGGGGCCGGCGTGGAGAAGGCCGCAAACCTCAATCGGTGCTCCCGCCGGTGTCCGAGGTCCAATTTGGAAGCGGAAAACGGGTGACACCTCAGCTCGGGCTCACCAACACAGTCCCCTCATCTAGGACAGGATATTTTCAGGATTTATGTAGGAGGTCACGGAGGTCCTCGGGAGCCTCGCACCTACGCGGCCATCTTGGTTGCGCGCTAGGCTCCTCTTCAACTCAGTGACTTTTAAATTACAACTCCCCCGAACAATTAAAGTTCATCCATTTTTTCATACATCGCTACTGAAACCAGCAAAGACAACTGTCCGTCCAAAATCACCTCCAGTGGTTATTGGTGATCATGTAGAATATGAGGTGCAACAAATCAGAGACTGTAAACGTAAGAATGGAAAGTTATGGTATTTAATCTCTTGGAAAGGCTATGGTCCTGAAGAAGATTCTTGGGAACCTAAAGAAGCCATTCAAGCTCCACGTTTGCTTTGTCTTTTTTTACCAACGTCAACCTGATGCTCCATCTTGACAGCGGTGTATCAGTTTTCGATGGGGAGGACTGTCATGATTCTCCAGCCTCTAGGGGATCCTGTTGTATATATGGGCCAATCCCTTGAGCATCCATGCAACCTGCGCAGTGTATGTACAACATTCATGAACAATGCAGCAGTGCTGCGCAGTGGAGTAAAAGAGTACAACATTCATAACCAGCGCTGCGCAGTGGAAAAACAAGAGTCATGACCAGTACTCCAGCAACAGCGTATCTCCTGTCATCCATATGAACACAGGGCCTTATTAATGTAGAAACATTGCCGTGATATCCTTTGTGCGTCTTTTTGTGCTCAGGAAGTGTTTGTTTCTATTGTTCAGCCTTTTCTGATCCCCATGCTGCTTTCATTGTTATAATTTATTGTAGCCACTCTAGGGGTTAAATGCGCTTAGGATGTATGCGCATGGGAAGTATTTCGCACCTTCACAGCCACTGTCATCAGCGCTCCCAGTATACAAGATGGCACGCGCAGCCGCGCCCTTGCGGATTATTGCAGCTTCCACGAAGGCGAGTCGGACCGTTCTTCCCGGCTCGGCGCTTTGATGTGTTTCAGTCAGTTTCTGTTCCTGCTGCGGTGCTCCTGGTAGAGTCCTTTCATGGCCCTGCTCCTCCTACCATGCTCCCGGTGAAGTTTCCTCGCAGATCCAGAGTTCAACGACGAAGACCACAGGTAGGAGATACCTTTTCTCAGTTTATTAACGGCTTCCTGAAGTTTGGGAAAGTTCTTCATTCCATTTCAAAACTTGGCATTGTTTATCATTAGAAGGAGTTTGTAAAGCCTGATTTAACTCAGAACAAATCGAACAGTTTAACTCTTAATAAACCTTGGAACAATTTCAAAACGAAGGATAATTCCAGACTATTCCTAAAAGACATAACTACAGTGAAGCACCTATGTTTTTGTAATAAGTGCGTCCATTATGGGACATTTGCAAAAGAGACATGCCATGCAGCCATGCTTTTTGAAATAAGTGCACATAAGATGAACAGTACGAAAAACTAAAGATTCTAAAGGTTTCAAAGGTCATCCACGGAAAAGTGTTTTTTATCTCTTCTATGTTCCACTTCGTATAGACACTTCTTACAGACTTTTGTGTGATACTTCTAAGAAGATCTTATCTGTATTATTTTGGACTCTGTGATCTATTGCAAACAGTTTTATTTTCAGGTAAGAGTGGCTCTTAGTGAATGTAATATAGTGCAATCCATTAGAACGAATCCACAGAGGTGAACTCAACTGTGCCTTGCTGTCGTTCCAGATCTTGCTCCCTGCAGTGCCCTCCCTAGGGAAGAGAGTCCCCTCATCTGGCCACTTTGATCCTCTGGTGATTTTTATTCAAAGTCAGAGCTGCCGGAAGGTGAGCCTCTTGGCAGTACTGCTCCTGAGGAACTTTATGCCCCCCTGACACTCTGATATGTGTGCAAAGCAGGCTCCAGTTCCTGCGCACTCCTTCATTTGGAAGAAATTAGCCACTGGGCTAGGTTGGGTTACCAGCCCACCCCAGCTTGCCGGGGTTGAGGCAGGGTTGCACACCAGAAGACCAGAAAACTCAGGGGATGCCGACAAGTACCTCTATGCAATGGCACCACACACTATGTCACCTACCCACTCGGCCAAGTCTAAAAAACGAATGAGTTACCCATCTCTGTTTCCTTCTCTTTCTTCACTTCTTCTTTGCTCAGCAAGCCGGGAGCCCAGAGGATTTGGAAAATCAGAGACTGCCACAGGCTGGAGTAGACAATTGTGCGACGATGAACAAAATGAAACTGCAGCTCTCGAATTTGCTAGCTGCTGACTGCCAACTCTACTTGCTGCTTCCAACGTCCTTTTTTCTGCTTTCTGTATCCTGTGTGTGGGAAGAAACACAACCTGGACAAGAAACAGAGACAGGTAGTCAGTCAGGCCTCAATGGTGTGTGCAGTGGGTGCCCCAGGTGGGCACCGAGGTACCCACTTAAGGCCCCGATATAGGGTCCCTAGGGCCACTAGTGGCTCAGAGAGGGGACTGTGCGCCCCTCCTCTTAAAAAACATAAAGACTGTAGGCGATGGGGCTCTGGGGCTGTCGCGGCCTGGTTCCGGGGGCACATGCCCCCTCCACTTAAAAAAAGGACCCGGGGATGTAGTCAGCAGGGTCCATAGTGACTCGTAGAAAGGGGTGTACACTCCTCCCCTTAAAATAAATAGGAAGGCCTTGGTGATGGGGTCCCTGAGGCCTGAAAAGGTTTAGGGAGGGTGGCTGCACAACAATTATAAAAAAGAGTGTTCCGGGTGGGCACCAGCACAACTAAATGAATAATAAAGGAGTGTCAGGAGCGGCTCATATGTTTATATTTCTGTGAGAGAGTTGGTGCCCCTAGAATAGGGAGGGGCAGCACCAAGCCTCCTTTTTTTAAAAAATGTTGTGGGGGTCTGTATGGACATTGGACAGAAGCAGCCCCCCTCAGTATTAGAAATTAAACAAGTGTTCTGGGCCATTAAATCCATGGCCAGGTGAAAACATATAACATTTTGTAAAGTACTTCTAGCTTGTACTTCATGCTTTTCAGCTAAAGTACAAGGCCCTTTTGTGTTTTTTATGACTGTATTTTGTGGTCTGAAAAATGTTAAAAGAAAGACTCAGATATATGTTGGTTTTATAAAAATAAACAACAACATGTTTCTGAATCTTTTCAGCCCACTAAATGCAATATAAAAAACTCTTATAAAAGAAAATCTCTCACACGTTTTTATAAAAACTCTATTAAACATTTTTATATTCATAGCTATTATTAAACATTGCATTGTGTGAATTACTGAAATATACATTGGACTAAAAGTATTGAGGAGTTAAGAAAGATAGATTGGCTTTAGATATATTGATATACTCAACCCTTGATAAAGCCAATATCTTCGCTTTTTATATTTTGCTGTTTTGACTCTTTAACTGTCAGTAAGTCTGCCTGAGTGCAGCAAAGACCCGAGAGACGAGCCCCATGCTGTGCATGCCAGAAGGCCATGCTTGACGGGGGGTTGGTTGCCCACAGAGTGTTTTAAACAACAGTTTCATCTAACTATAATGTCCCTTTTCTTTGTGTTTTTTTCAGTGAACTTCTCAGGTTATATTTGAATGTAAGTTTGGTTGTATTTAACCAGCACTGAACAGTGATGTAGCCTGTGTAGGTGGGTAGTTATAGTTAAGTAAGAGTTTGCATTAAAAAGGCATTTTTTTATTTTTGTATAACTTTTGTGACATTCAATGAATCTTCATAAAATGTTTAATAAAAAGGTTTACAAAGTTTTAGGTTTGTATTAGTAGGTCCATTCAGCATTGACCAAATTCCTGTTTTAAATCCGTTAGTGTCTTAGCTCTCTGTAAAAAAACAAAATGGCAGATCAGGAGTCAAGATGGCCGAGCGGAAGTGATTTACCAAGGCTCCACTGCATCAGCCACTGAAAATAAGTGAAACAAAGTGAAGTACTCACCAATTGACATTGCGCCGAAGGCTGATGAAATGACCATATCCAACACTAGAAGAGGTGATCTGGAGCCATAGGTGTGAAGGATGGCAGAGGCTGTCGTCGAGCAAAACTGTGGTCCTGAGGAGGCCCTGTCCCCGCCTGATAGAGAAGGTGACAAATAAAAAGATCCTGGCCATCCTGTTGAGTATTGGCACCGAGAAGGCGTTTGATCAAGTGGATTGACATTTTCTGTTTCAAACCCTTAAATGCTTCTGATTTGGGGACCAATTCTTAGCCACAATCGAGACCAATTATGCTGCTCCCAGGGATAGGGTGTTGGTTAATGGGGTGAGTTCTGAACCCTTTGAGCTGGGGAGGGGAACAAGGCAGGCTTCCCCTCTAACCCACTTCTGTTTGCCCTAGGCATTGAGACGCTTGCAGCAAAGCTTCATACCAAAAGAAGCATTGAAGGAATAGCATTCAGCTCAGTGGAGCATAAGATCTCCCTCTTTGTGGATGACATCCTACTGACACGCACAGGCCCTTTCTCCTCCCTGGTGACGATTGAAGAGGAGCTTTGCTTCTTCGAGGAAGTAGTGGGCTTTAAAATTAATCTAACTAAATCATTTCAAATCAATCTAATGATGCCTGTGGCTGACATGGAGAGGTTGATAGCACCACACCGTTCCTTTGGGCCAAGACCAAGATTACTTACCTGGGTATCAATATCAGCCCTAAATTGACCGATTTATAAAGAGTGAACTTCCCCTCCTTGCTGTCCCACTGATAGATAGACCTCAAAAGGTGTCCAAGTATTTAACCTGGTTGGGGCATCTAAATGTTTTTTAAATGATGGTGCTCCCTAAGGTTTTGTTCATTTTCCAGAGCCTTCCTATCAATCAATCAATCAATCAATACATTTGTAGTGAGTTCTACTCACCCGTGAGGGTCTCAAGGCGCTAAAGGGAGGGGTGCTGTCACTGCTCGAAGAGCCAGGTCTTGAGGTGCTTCCTGAAGGTGAGATGGTCCTGGGTCAGTCGGAGGTGTGCGGGGAGTGAGTTCCATGTCTTGGTGGCCATGTAGGAGAACGACCTTCCTCCGGCGGTGGTTCTACGGATACGTGGGACGATGGCGAGGGCAAGGCTGGCTGAGCGGAGCTGGCGGGTGGGAGTGTAGAATGAGAGGCAGTTGTTGAGGTATTCGGGTCCATTGTCGTGGAGCGCTTTGTGTGCGTGGGTGAGGAGCCTGAACGTGATCCTTTTGTTGACGCACTACTCTTACACAGTTTATATAGCAGGACAGCAGGGCCCAATTGCCATTGTGACTACTGCGGCTCCCGAGGGACTCCGGAGGCTTGGCATTCCTGCATTTCCACTTTTATTACAAGGCAGCTCAATTAAGGGTCATTGCAGAGCGGTCCCTTCGCAAATCGGATAAGCACTGGCTGCACATGGATAGGACAATAGTGGGACGAGTTATGTGGGATGTTCCCTGGAAGTCCACGTCCGATCGACAACCTAATGCTTATTTGAGCACTCCCACAAGAACCACCCTGAAGCTGTGGGATGATGTTGTGAAACCAATGGAATGGAATTGAACACTTATATCTCCCCGTATATGCCATTGCACTTTAACCGGCTTTCCCCCCAGCCGTGGCACCAGGCCCTTTCAAAGCTTGGAGAGAAGGGGGATGCCTAACCCTCTCAGACCTGTTCCATAATTACAACATTTTAACGTTTGAGCACTGTAGGACGAATTTCCAACTCCCAGAAACAGAACATTTCCACTACATGCAGCTAAGGCATTGACCACTACAATCTGATGTCCGAATGGGACCACACATGACCTTACCTCGTGGAATAATTCATAAAACAAGGAGTAACATCTCGGGGCACTACCTCCTTCTTTTATTCACTCCTGCTCTCAACGCTTCCCTCATATACACCATGACATGATACTTTCAGGACACACATCCTTGGGGGAGAGATACCCGAAACTAGCGTGATCTGTGGAGGTATATTCAGCAATGCAATTACTCTGTTAGTCTATGAGAAGTACACTATAAGGTACTCTATGACTGACACCTATATCCCACAAAACTCAAAAGAATATTTCCCCCTACCTCAGATTTATGCTGGAGGGGGTGTGGCCTCCTAGGAGACTTCCATCACATATGGTGGCATTGCCTGAGAATCCGGCCCTTCTGAACGGAGATATTAGCCCAAATTAAGGAGATTCTAGGATACCCAATCCCAGATAAGGTGGAGTTTGCACTTCTGGGACTTTGAGACTCTTCAATTCAATATCAAACAAATGGTGATTGTTAGATATGAGGATTCTCTAGTTGGCAGAGTTGGGTACCTATGTCCAAATAGGGACTCTTGCTTCTAGTCCAGGTAAGGGGCAAGGGGGACAACACTTTAGGTAACCCCTGATTACCCCTTAGGTAACTTGGCACAAGCAGACAGACTTATCCCAAAAGCAATGTGTAAAGCATTTGTACTCATAGCACACAGTAATAGAGTGATAACACCACCAATGGACACCACACCAGTTTAGAAAATAAAGTATCTTTATCTAAATTCAACAAGATCAAAACGACAGAAATGCAACATGCATGTAATAATAATATGGCTTTTCAAAGGTTTCAAGTAACTGGGTCCATAGAAACTATGGATGCAAAGTACCTATAGATGCATCAAAATTCACAACAACCACTGAGATAGGAAGCAAAAGGTGCCGAATCGGGACTGTATGGGGAAGTGATGCGTCAACTCCAGGACGGTTCAGGTTCACGGGTGATGCATCAGGAAAACTTGCTGCACAGGTGCAGTGCACAGAATTCCGGGATGTGTGGGCGATCGATGAGGAGTCGACAAGCGGCGCTGCGTTGGTTTCTTCAGCCATGATCTCACTATGCATCATTTCTTGCAGGTGCGACAGGCGCTGCATCGTCTCGGCAGTGGCGCAGTGATGCGTGGAGATTCTCCTCGCACAGCTGTGCTGCCCCAGAAAAAACAGCCACAAGAAGAGCGATGAATTGATTTTCTCAGTTCTTCAGGTTTCTTCCAGCTCCCAACAGCAGGAACAACCTCCAAAGGCCCAGAACTGAGACAGGCACATCCTGGCAGGTCAGAACTCTCAGTAGCAGAGTTCAGGGGAGCTGGGGGTGAAGTCTTTATGTTCCCGAGACTTCAAAACAGGAGGCTAGCACACACAGACTCCTGGAGATTCTTCTTCAAGCAGGTTCACAGCAAAGTTCCAGTTTTTGTCCTTTTCTAGGCAGAAACAGTGGAGTTGTGAACTCCACTGAGCCACTTACCCGCACTCCTGCACCCTTGGACACCCGACACCCGCATTCTCCCCGGTCCACCACGGGATATCATCCCGATTGTTGTGGAGGGAGGCGCGGTCATAATTACATCCGGGCTAGAGGGGAGGAGGGCACAACGTCATATCCGGTTCCCTGACACTCACTTGCATAAAAGCTGTATGCCATACACCACGCGCAGCGGACGTGCGCAGCGGGCGCGCCAAAGGCGCGCCGAAGGCTCGCCAAAGGCAAGCCCGTCTGCGCCCGTCCGCGGCTGTTCGGGGCTTGGGGCGCTAACCCCTGCTCGGAGACCCACCCACATCAGAAGCTACAGCCACAACACTCTATTGAAACTGAGAATACCGGGACTCCCTCTCTGCCTCTCTACTTGGAACCCGGCTTGTAAATACACAGTCTGCCCACACTGTGGATTTTTACCTCTCCCTGACCCACCTATTAAAACCTTACGGCGGAACATGTTCCTCCTTAACTGCAGGTCACTCCCCAAGCACACTTTAGAGACATCTATGCTTCTGGAAGAACTCCAACCAGATATTCTGTTCCTAACTGAGACTTGGCTTCACTACGATTCTGAACCTGACATTATCAAGGCTCTACCCCAATGTTATCAAATCCTACGTGAAGACTGTATTTCAGGAAGAGGTGGTGGCCTATCAGTCATCTACAAAGACTCCTTTGGGTGCCGCAGCTTACCCAACCCTATACCTGACTGCGAAAGCCTCTCCTTTTCCATAGACTTCTCACCAACAAGCACGTTCACGGGGACACTCATCTACCGACCGCCGGGGCCCGTGGGTCAATTTCTTCACTCCCTGCCTTACACCTTAGCTAACCTAGCCTGTAATACATCCAATTTTACCCTCCTCGGAGATCTAAACATCCATCTTGACGATTTTACCGATCACACCGCTCTAGAACTGTCCACTAGCCTGCAAAAACCAACCCACTCCAAAGGGCATCTTTTGGATCCCATCTTCAGCAATTGTACCGATCTATTAGTAAGTCCCCCTCTCCCTTTGCCCTGGACAGATCATTTTCTCATTCCCTTCTCCTGGTCATACTCTCCCCCCCACTCTTCCCCCATTACAGTTACCCACACGAAATGCAACTGGCCATAACTCTCCCAATCTGATTGGGTAACAAGTCTCGAGGCCTATACACCACCTTACACACCGACCCCATTCTAGCCAATGAAAACTATAACAAATGGATTTCGAACTCACTCGATGCCGTGCTCCCCTTAAAATGCACGGAGTCTAAACGTAACACTTGAACGGCCCCCTGGTACTCCCCCGACTTACGGGAAAAGAAACGCCTCTGTAAAAAACTTGAAAGGAAGTGGCGAATGGACTACTCTTCCTCCGCGAAAACAGCTTACAGAGTCGCAATAAAAACATACAAAAATGAAATCCACATCGCTCAGGCAACCTTCTTTGAAAACAAAATCAATACAGCCACCTCTAAACCCAAGGAACTATATAAAATCGCGAAAACCCTTCTTAAGCTGCCAGACAAACCCCCCAACCCCCTTAATTCACAAATCCGCTGTAACAACCTGGCTGACTTCTTCTTCCAAAAAATACAAACCATTTACACCTCCGTCCCCCACATCCAACCCCCCATTCCACCCGCCAAGCAGGGTGAGCCGAAATTTTGTACCTCAGTAACTCTCAGGAACCTTCCACCTCTTGATCCCACCTCGCTTGAAACTATCATGCATCAGGTCAAATCCGGCTCCCCCAATGACCCAGCACCCCCATGCAACTTGCTGACAGTAATTAATCACATTCTACCCACCACCCTCAACCTGCTTAATGCCTCACTGACCACCGGGACTGTTCCACCCCCCTGGAAGCAGGCTATGGTGAAAGCCCTCCTTAAAAAATCCAACCTGGACCCAGATAACCCAGTGAACTATCGGCCAATCTCTTTACTACCGTGGCTAAGCAAGATTCTTGACAAACACGTCAACAGCGCTCTGGCTGAATTCCTAGAAAACAACCATTTACTCGATCCCTCCCAGAAGGGATTCTGCCCCATGTATGGGACCGAGACCGCCCTCATTGCAGTTACAGAGGAGGCAAGGAAGATCATCCTCCTTGACCTAAGTGCCGCCTTTGACACTGTAAATCACACCATCTTACTGCAAAGACTCGCGAACCTAGGAATCTCCGAGAACGCCTTGGACTGGCTCAATTCCTTCTTATCAGGCCGTTCATTTAGGGTCTTCGAGGGTGAAACCATTTCCCCTAGCAGGCCGCTCGGGTGCGGAGTGCCACAGGGCTCCTCTTTGAGCCCTACACTTTTCAACGTGTACATGAGCCCCCTAGCTGAGATTGTGCGTCCCTTTGGAATAAAAATATTTACATACGCAGACGACACTCAGCTAGTGGTAGCCCTCAACCAGCCACACACCACTCCCAATCATATGAGAGAATGTCTGGAAGCAGTGCATTTATGGATGACATCATCTTGTCTCAAATTGAACGGAGACAAGACCGAGCTAATGTTCCTCAGTAACCCCCCCAGCCCTACCATCGATCACCTATGGCCCACCTACCTTGGAACCGCCCCCTCAAACAAGGATTCCATCAAAAGCCTAGGCATTTGGCTTGACAAATCTCTTAACTTTAGCTGCCAAGCAGCCAAACTCTCAGCTACGTGTTTTGGCCTGCTCAGGCTCATTCGGAAAATCCTCCCTCTATTACCCTTTCAGGCAAGACAGACCATGATCCAAGGTCTGATCCTGTCGCGCCTCGATTTTGGGAATGCCCTCTACCTGGGAGCCCCTCAGGCCACCTTACACAAACTCCAGGTCATACAAAACTGCGCAGCCCGTACTCTCCTCCAGACCCCCGCCGACTTTCAATTAAATCTGGATTGAAAAACCTTCACTGGCTTCCAGTGAGGCAAAGAATTGAATTTAAGAGCTTATGCATCGAGCCTTCTGGAAAGCCGGTGCCCCTATAAATCATCCACTGGCCACTCCCTATATACCAAACAGACACCTCAGATCAACTTCCTCTTTCCTTGTCACTATCCCTAGGATCACAAGAGTTAGATGTGGAGGCCGATTATTCTCCTACAATTCGGCCAAATTATGGCATGCCCTGCCCCTTCATCTCCGATCCGAACCCAATTTGCTCCCCTTTCGTAAACAGTTAAAAACTCTGCTTTTTAACAAATCTGATTAATTTTAATTTCCCGTCACACGCCTGTCTGCCAGCGCTAGGACGCCTCAGGGTAGCTATCGCGCTCTATAAATCCTCATTTCATTTCATTTCAGAAACAGCAACCTCAGGCCAACCCCACATAACACACAGCAAAGGGACAGTACTCCTCCTCACAGCTCTTCTACTTGGCAAAGGTACCTCTTGAGTCCAGAAGTGAACTAAATATCTTGGGTTTAAGGTCTACTAATTATACCCCATTTTGTCTTTGTTCTCTTTGTGCAAGGGTCTCTGAGCCCAGTCCAAACTAGTTCTGTCATCACTGGTGCGGTATGAGAACAGGGGGTGGAGACAGCACTGTGCAAGGGAGACAGGCCCTATTTAGGTGCAAGGAAATCTCCTCTGACTCCTCTAAATGTAGCCAAGCCCCATGCAGCTCAGCTCTGAGTCATCCAGGAAGGCCCAGGCACACCTCAACCATCCCAGTGGCTGTCTACAGTCTACAGTGAATACACATCCCCAGCCCCTGTCACTCCAAAACCAGACAGTCAATCCACAAACAGGTAGAGGCACGCATAAGGGTTAAACAAGAAAATGCCTACTTTCTACAACTGGAATTTTCAAACACACAATTTAAAAACCATCTCTACTAAAAGATATTTTATTAAATTTTGAGTTCAGAGAGCCTAAACTTTATTTCTCTATCTTGTCCCAGTGGGAATGTATACTTGGTGACTACAGCCTTTCAATAGTGAAAACAAAACTGGCAGTATTTCACAATCCGGACATGTCACACACACCAGTAGATGTCCTACCTTTCACATACACTACACCCTGCCCATAGGTGGACCTTGGGCCTAACATATGGGTGCCTTGCATGTAAGATATGGGGTGGTTAGGGCCTAACAAGTGAGTGAAGTTGCCAGGTTGACATGACAGTTAAAAACTGTGTGCAGACACGGCAGTGGCAGGTCTGAGATGCATTTACAGGGCTACTCATGTGGGTGGCACAATCAGTGCTACAGGCCCAGTAGTAGCATTTGATTAGCAGTGGAGAAGTGCCCAGAGTCATATAGGCAACAGCAACAGGTCAGGAAACAAATAGGAGGAAGCAGCAAAACATTTGGGGATAACACTGCAAAAAGGGCCAAGTCCAACACAACCCCCTTCCTGCCTAAAGCCAGGGTAGACCAATCCATACCTCGATGGGCTTCCCTGCTTGGGTGATAGAACATGGAACAAACAAAGGGTGATAAAGCTATCATGTGGCTTTGTCTAAGAGCTGCTAAATTAGCATTGGCTGCAGCTTGGAGAAAGAGGGAGGCCCCTGCAGTCACACAATGGCACGCTCGTCTATGGCAAGCTCTCACCGTGGAGACACTAGCCGATATCTTCTGTGATGATTTAAAAAACTTTGAGTTCACTTGGGGACCTCTTGTCCAAGGGCCTCCCGCTTACTGCCTGTCCTACACGCACCAGGGCCCTCCATCTTTTCCAATTTTAGTCTTGACTATGAACCCACCTCAGCATCTCGTCCCACTTCTCCTTTAGGAGGACCTCCAGATATGCCACTTTCCTCTAATATGTTTGAATATTGTAATCAGATACTACTGTTTCCTCTGACACTTTTTTTTATTTTATTGTTTGCTTTCTATAGTATGTAATTTGCTGTTATCAGTCTAGCACAGATCTATGTGCACCTATGTGGGTTCTCTTAACATAAGTGACACTGTTCCTGACATTTGCAATGTGATTGGTAACTTGGTGGCTCATAGGGGAGTTGTTATGCTGGTGTTTGTTGATTTGGTAAAACCCAATAAAAACGATTTTGACAAAAATGAAATGGCTGATCAGCATTATATCAAACTTTGAGTAAAGGTAGAGTGAGTTTGCTTGAATTGATGCAACTCCATTCAGCAATTTTTTAAGAAAACAGCATTTTGAAATTAATTTGGTCTCGGCAGGAGTAGATTAAAATATTGGGATATCTCGATTATAGATTCATGAGTTCTGCAAGCAGGGTTTTGCATACCATCAGACATCTTATTGCACAAGGGAGCTTTTTCACTGTCCTTTGTTTTGGGTCAGCATCCTGAAAAAAATGTAATGAGCCATACAGGTGCACTGGGAGCATAGTAACCGCATAGATAATTTAGGGCAAGAGCTAAAGATAATTGAGATAACTATAATTGGAGAATTTTAGTGGTGTTCTTATGTAAAATGGTATGTCTTAACTCACATTTTCATCAAACTCTGAGGATCCTCTAACCTTTGTTTTTTTCAGTGAATTTATGAAGTTTTTTTATTTTAATGCAAAGTAAGATATTATTACCATGTCAGACTGTAACATCACTTTAACCTTTTTTCAGTGCATTTCTTTTATGTAACATTATATTTAATTGCCATACATACTGCGAACCCCACAATGTGCACTGTCTATGGCCAGATCCAACTTCCCACCCCCTTCTGGCATCCAACAACACCACCGTACAAGGCTTTTAGCTATGTGCAGCATGGGGTTGGCCATCGGGCCTGGCCTTTGGTAGTGCATGGTGTGGGGTTGGCCGCAGATAGCCAATTTCTCACCATGCACAGCTAAAGGCCGCATGGCCAACAGCCTGTTTTCAGGAACCAACGGCAGACACTCAGGCCCAGACCCCTTTTTTATATTATTTTAAGCCCACTGATGTCCTGTGGTGTGCCAGAAAGGACCCTGTGCTCCTGTGAGACTTCTACTAGACTCCTGCAAGAGTCTAGGGAGTTCACTGGCTCCCACTGGAATCCCACAGGACTGAAGAAATTTGGGCCAGGGTAGAGACCCTAGCCTGTCACCTTTTACTTAACTTTTCTTTTACGATTTTCAAGACACGCCTCCATGACCAGGTCTCCGCGTCCTGAAATGGCGGCAGCAACATTTCCCTTTATGTTGCAATCACAGTGTGAGTTCTCGTTGGGCTTGCTTGGCAAATTGCATTTTGAGACCTCCCCTTGTTCTAGGTACCTGCTTGACGGATCACAGTGAGTTACTGCATGAGGTATTTAAAACATATATTTTTTAAAAGAATGAGAAATGACTTGTCATAGACCAGATCCTGCAGTCAAGCACCGTTGTACACCATTTTACAGGCTGTAGGGCGTGCGCAGCGGGATTTGGCTGCCTTCATTGGGTTAGGGTCGAGGCCAAATCAATGCTGTACACAAGTCATTTTTGGTGCATTTTGCCTGAAGTGGCTGGGAATTTGCTCAACTTTGGATATGATAAGAAAAAACACAGAAAAACAAAGTTTAAAGTGACGGTATACTCAGGTATGGTAATAGGATCTAAGCTTAAATTAAAAAAAACAGAAATTCACTGAAAAAATATAGGTAACAGTGACAGTATGGTGACGTTTTTAAATGAGACAAGAACTACCATTTAAAAAATGAACAAAAAACACTTGAATGCACCAGTTACGATTTCCTGAGCTAACTATAACTTATGCCTCGACATGCACTGCTTGTGACATTACATAATTCATGACATGCCAAATGCCTTTTTTGTTCAAAACTGGGATTAGAAACTGCGGTTTCAATATTATACATCTGGAAATTTAGCTAATCGGTAGCATCTCCTCATACAAAAATTACATACAGTTTAAATGACATATATTGGCTATTTTTGATGAACTTTACATATATTTAAAATATCAGTTTAATGCAGATGAAATCATTCGCCTAAAATCACACCGTGATTTTTAAGCGCAAAGCCAGAATTAGAGCCCCGTTTTCAGTATCCCATGGTCAGGAATGTAACCACTGAGCAGCAGCTGTCGGCATAAACTATATAACTCCATCACTTTTGGAAGAAAAAAAGCTGATCTGGATTTTAAAAGCATATATAACAAAGAGGAGCAAATATTGTCCCGTCAGATAATTACACGGCATCATTAACACACGTTTCTCCTACTTCTAATAGCGTGTTATGAAACTGCAAGTCAGGGACTATTGCTGGGTAGGAACACTCACCCTCCGTTGGCCAGCAGAGAGCAGTCAAACACATCTGTGCTGCCTCGCCTGCTTACCAATACATGCACACGGCTCTCCCATCAATACACAGTAGCAGATAATGCTCTGCTACTAAACCGAAGAGGCAGAGCTCTTCCCTTAATAACGCAGTTATTTTTTTTTTAATTTGTGGCGGTTGTTGTGTTCAGTTGCAGCAACTTAATTCTTTCCTTCTGCCTTATGAAGAGGAATAGACGTGTACCTATTCGTACTCATTTTAGTCAGACAAATAAAGCCAGACCGATTGGGTAGCTTTTAAATAACATCCAGCCGTAATTGGCAAAGTACAAACGGGGCACGTTTGCTCACGGCGCGTTGAACATTTAATATTTCTGCTCAACCTAACAGGAACCACTTTTTTTGTTGATAATGCAAAAAGCACTCGTTAGATTTTGAATGTCAGCCTTTCTTGAAATAGCTCTGGGCTACAGTAAACTGCTCACAAAACAGAAAGAGGGAATAAACGAAGATGTTTGTATCTTCATTATTTTTGAACCCGCTCTATTTATTTGTTGATATTCACATAGTCTTTAACCCTGCAAACATACATTTGAGCATGAGGTACGTTTGTATTAATAAATGAGAGTTGTTTTCTTATTAAAACGCCTTTTTAATTTGAATCGAGCAATCGGGCAGTACTTAATTTGTTCAGGTGGGGGACACTATCATTCATACTTTGACCCACAAGAGAGAAAAAAACAGAAAAGGGAGAAAGACGGATGGAGAGAAACTAGGAAAACACAGAAAAAGAGGGAAATCAGGGGTGAAAAAGAACGTGTCTGACACGTAGATACATTTTTTAAACTGGCCTCCAGACAAGTTTACAACTTACCTGCTTCATGTGATAAAAAAAGTAATAATAAAAAAACATGCATGTAGCAGCTTTGGGTCTGATTTCTTCATTCATTGGTCTGTTGAACTGTCATTCACGTTTGGTTCAGTTCACCTCAATATGCATCATGGGGCAACAGGTCAGTGCACTTAACCCCCTCGCTGCGGGGGTGATTCCCCCGCAGTGCGGGGGGGTCAGCAGCGGCAGCGCCGTGCTCGTGAAGAGCCCAGCTCGTCATGAGGCACAGTGGAGCTGTGCTCATGACGAGCTGGGCTCGTCACGACTCCGCCCACTGATTGA
The DNA here is from genome assembly GCF_964204655.1 of Triturus cristatus. Taxonomy (NCBI): domain Eukaryota; kingdom Metazoa; phylum Chordata; class Amphibia; order Caudata; family Salamandridae; genus Triturus; species Triturus cristatus. The sequence goes on from NC_140592.1 coordinate 1,118,913,737, forward strand.
TTCTCCAGCGCAGGCAGGGAATCAATTGCGCGTGGGAGTGCCGCGACCGTTATGACGAGCCCAGCTCGTCATGAGCACAGCTCCACTGTGCCTCATGATGAGCTGGGCTCGTCATGTGCATGCAAGCAGTTAAGACATTGGCTGTCCTGCACGGTGAGTATCAGCCAGGGCCGTTTTCAGTGCTGGTGGCGCCTGGTGCAAAAACTTTTACGGTGCCCCCCTCATGACCTTCCTCTTGCGAATTTCCTCACTTCCAGTTTTCAACAGTGCCCCGTACCTCTCCATAGCCACAATCTGACATACATTTAAAGCACTACTCATAGTTCACTCACACTAAGGGGGATATTCACAAGGATCTATCGCCAAGTTAACGGCACTTTATCGCAGCCAAAGTTGCGATAAACTTATCGCCCCAATCACAAGCTGGTGTTAACATCCCACAGCACCAGTTTACCTGTGATAGCAGCCGCAAAAAACATCGCCACAGATGACCCCCGCAACTATCTTCGCAAAGGGAGCAATTTTATTTGGGAAAGGGAGCAATCTGATGCATTCTCAAGGATTAAAATGGAGATTTGTAATGCGGGGATTCTAGCACCTTTTAATCCTCTTTTAATCCTCTGTGTAAGTCATTCCTTACAGTGGATGCAAGCCTTACTGGAATTGGGGTGGTTTTCTCTCAGTTTCAGAGGGGTGTTGAGAGGACCATTGCTTTCGCCTCGAGAACTCTCACCCAATCTGAGAGGAATTATTCAGTAATTGAGCGCGAAGCTCTTGCTGCAGCTTGGGGTGTAGAATATTTCAGAATATTTCTATGGGGTTCACGTTTTGTCTTGAGGATGGATCACAAACCTCTAATCAAAATTTTGTCTGCAGGTGGGGCAGGAAAGGGATCAGCACGTCTTGCTAGGTTTGCGGCAAGATTACAAGAATATCTATATGATATTGAGTTTATTCAGGGGTGGAGAAATTTGCAGGCTGATTGCCTTTCACGTTTGTCACTGGATTGGGAAACTGTAGACAAAGAAATTGTCAAAAAATTAGAAGATGAAGAGGCTGTTGCAGTTGTGTTTGATGTTTGCGAATGCAGCCTAGGATCTTTCTCAAAGGCACAGTGGTCTGAAGCTATGAGTGAGGATCCCATATTGCGAGATGTTGTAATTCTTATGAAGAAAGGTGCTCCTCGTGAAAGCATGGTTTCTGCTCCTCTTAGGCCCTATTGGAAGTTGTTGGACGAACTTTCTTTGAATGGCAAGGATGTGATTATGAGAGGTTAGAGGTTTGTTCCTCCGAGTGCCATTAGACCACACATTTTTAAAATTGCTCATGAGGGTCATTTTGGTTAAGGTATGACCATCAGGCGCATAAAACATTTTGGTGGCCTGCCATGGATGACCAAATCAGAGAATGGGTGGTCAATTGTCCTTTTTGTAAAGAGAGTGAGAAGAGATTGAAAGTTGGCTCGCAAGGTTGTATGGGTCACATCGCAGATCCGGGTCAACCTTGGCATACTATTTGCCTGGATTTTATTGGGCCTCTTTCAGAATTGTCTGTGGACATGAAGTTTGCAGTTGTGGTGGTGGATGTACATTCGCGGTGGGTACATCTGGAATTCTTGAAGGATGTCACAACAAGGTCCACAATCTCAGTTCTCGAGACTTTATTTTTACGGGAAGGCATTCCTCAAGTCCTTCTTACGGATAATGGGACGCAACTCACCTCTGGTGAGATGCGTTGTTTTTTGGAGAGATGTGGAGTGAAGCATTCTTGTACCTCTTTTTACAATCCGACGGGCAATGGTATGGTTGAGAGGGCGAACCGGCTTGTCAAAGGTACTTTACAACTTGCCTTAGCAAATGGTTTGTCTCCTGGTCGTCTTGTTCAAGATGCACTGTGGGCTTACTGCACAACTTAACACAGTGTTACTTTGAAGTCTCCATTCTTTGTTATGAGAGGTCGTCATCCTGGCTCACGTCTTGTTCCAGCTTGGCTTAAGGGGTGGGTGTCCTCTGGAGGAGAAAGTGATATTGAAGTGTTCCCTTCCAAGATTTCGGTGGGTGATTGGGTCAAATTGAAATCTGGAAAGATTAAGGGTGGTCTTACCAAATTCAAAGGTCCATGTCGGGTTGTGAGTGTTGGTAGGTATTTTGTTGTCATTGAGGGAGGAGAGCGTTGGAATTTGCGCAGAGTAGCTTTATATCAAAAGGGAGGTTTTGTTGATCAAAGCTGCAATGATGGTGGAAGTTGTTCTGGTGCTATGTTTTTGCCTGACAGGGTTGTCAAGATTGATTCTAAACGTGCGGAAGATATTTCTCAATTCAATGATCAATGTCCTTCTACTCGAGGTTTTAGGGGAGTGGATCAAGATGTGTTGTGTGATACTCCGGTTGAGTTAGGAGTTAGGAACCGTAGACCACCTGTTTATCTTCAAGATTATGTTAGATCATGAATGTTTTCTTTTGCTTTAGTTTGCACTTTTCTTCTCTTACTTTTGTTTCCTATATCTTTCTTTCTTTGTGTTTATTATTAAGAGAAGAGGATGTGTTGTGATGTGTACTTAGGTGGGCTCTACGCTTACCTTGTTCCGAGTGTTCAGGTTCTCTTGGTTCTGTGTCCTCGCGAATAGAATGTGAGGCAGACGGCACTCCACGGGTGTCAGTTGCAGCTGGGTCGTGGAGGTAGCTGGATGCCAGGTTGTGCCTTGAGTAAATCATCTTAACAATTGGAGTGTTTCCTGTCTTCCTTTCCTGAACCCGTCTTAACACTATACCAATGCTTGTTTGGCTTATGTTTGTAATAACAATTGTGTAAAATGTAATCATTACGCTAGCTTGCCATGGCCAGACCTATTGGCTGTGTCAATTCTAGTTCACATTTTTTGCCATATCATTTCACATATGTAGCACTACATAAAAAACTTTGACTAACGGAATACATTTCTTCCCTACTTTTGTCACATTTCTGTCTGTGATGAATGCCCATCATTTTCACAGTTTCAAGTGCAATCTCAACACTCAGTGTCTTGCATTCCGTGGTAGATATTCATCTTTATATACATGCATGTGACCCCTGAAGTTTATTCAGAGATTTGTTTGAGGTAATTATGGGAGCTGAGAACAAACGTAGACCAGTTAGAAAATGGTTACCCTAAATCTCGGCCTTTGTGTCAGATCTTCTGCTGGGAGATTATGAGAGAAAGGGATGAGGTGCTCATGTTATATTGGGCGGCAATATTTTGTATTTTCGATAAACTACTGGAATGTTAAGCAGTATGGTATTAGTCTTTCACTTTATATCTGTCAAGGAAGGTCAACAACTTCACATGGAATAGTCACAGACAAAGGAAACATTTTGTGAGATTGTTGAACATATGCGTTTCCAAAGTATTGTTTAGGGTAACACTGCACATGTTCATGTTGTAACACTGAACTCTAGACTTTTAGTGGGCAGTTTAGAAAGAAATGGTAAATCCCCATATGCATTAGCCTATGACTTGTTTTACATCTGCCTGTATTCACAGAAGCCCTTAGCATACACCGGGAATATCTATGATTGTCTTAGTTTTCCCTGGTACATGCCTGCATTTATATACTTTGTTGTGTAGAATGCCTGCATCACAAAAGAGTCGGTTTGTGGTAAGAGTAAATGTATAGTTTTACATGTATGAGACTAACCTCTATGGCTAAATGTGCGGTTCCTCCTTCTGTTTATAGCTCCATCTACTGGTATTTTGGCCTTGGGTCCAGTCAGACTGTTAGACAGTCCAAATACATGTTCTGTGATACCTAAACATAGTGAAAGATTGGCTAACCCCAGTTGATTTATAAGTTCTCAGTAGACTGTGCTATCAGTATCATTGGAGGCATATTATTTGAAAATAATAGTGAGACACAAATATTAAGTCAAAAATATAGACATGTCAAAAATTCAGTTGGAAAGAATATAGAATCTAGGAAAACCCTCTTTTTAGTTTTGTATATTGTGCACACCTGCATTTAAAATATATTTATGCATACTATCTCTTTTAATGTTAGTTATGTTTAATACATTTTTTTGAATGTTTTTTTTTTATTAGAAAATATATTTTAGGTTTTGTTTTTATTTTATGTCAATTGTTTGGGTGGATTGTTCAGCTTGTAGGGAAATTGAATGGGTAGCTTTATGAATATATGAATTTAACCTCCATATTCGCCCCCTGATCCACTCCCTCCAACAAATGAAGGGTAATATCTACAATTATGTAGACAACATGCAATTGTTTTTTTTAATTGACTAAACACAGGACTTCAAGGTATTCTTCCAAGACACTATGTTATTCATCAAGTATTGGATGATTCGCAACCACCTTAAACTGAACTCTGATAAAACAGGGGTAGTTATTTTCAACAATAGACTAAACCATTTGACCCCCACACAGTGGCCAAAAACCTCAGCAATTTCACCAACCACCAAGTGTGCTGCAAAGAGTCTTGGTATCCAAATAGACGCTAACCTCTCTATGCAATCCCAAATAAGCATGGTCACGTCATCCTGCTTTTATCAACTGAAACATTTCACAAAAATTTGAAGATTTTTCACCAGGGAGGTCAGCATGTTAATCATAATGGCCATGATTCTGTCTAGAATTGACTATGCCAACGCCATTTACTTAGGTCTCCCCATCAATCAAACTTATAAGTTCCAGTTAAACCAAAATCAGCTGGTTTCCCGTAGTACAGCGGCCCATGTTTAAGATGGGTTGCATTATCTTTAAGGCAATCAACAATAGAGGCCCCAAATTTCTGTCTACAAAGATCCACCCATACCTCCCAAAACGAAATCTCAGATCGGCACAAATGAACTTGTTGATAGTTCCCATATTTAAACATAAAAGAATGGGTGGTTCACGCTTTTTCAAGTTGGGCCCCCAACTTTGGAACTCCATGCTGATCGAGATTAGACAAACAGCTCATTATATGAGTTTTAGAAAAAAATTGAAAACCTGGCTCTTCACTCAAGCCTATTGCTAGACACATCTTCTGCGGTGGTTTTAAACTTAGGGACAAGAGACCATTGGAGTACATGCGCTCTACAAATTCCCCATAACATAACATAACAGTATTTATTTTTTAATTAATTATAACATTTAAATAAGTTCTAATTATGTAATTATTTTTCTAAATATCTCAATACTTAATAGATCATTTTAAGAATAATATAGATTAATATAATTATGTATACATTTTGATATTCAATAACCAATATTGTAGTTTTAAATCATGTGTATTGCTATTTATTTTGAGTTATTAATTAAATGCGGTTGTTAGAATTGTCGGGTAATTGAGTGGGAAGAATTTTAAATCTATAGTTTACAATTTTAAATGTTATAATTTCTTGCTATAATTGTTATGTATAATTTCATATGTTAAATTTATGTTTTTAGTCTTTGATACTTGATATAAATTACACAATGTTAATTTATTTATTTTTTCTTATGGAAATATGTTTTATGTTTCATTATTTTATATATTATTTGTAGATTATTTTGTATTATTGTAAGATAAAGAAATTTGAATCTGAGCTTCCAAAACTCTGGAGTGGGAATAGTAGTTCTTGCTGCTCCAAAGTCTAATACTTTCCCTACTATTGGGAATGTTGGACTGGGAATAGAAAGTCTAGCCCCTTCAAAGTCCAATTTGACCCCTCCAAAGTTCAACACTCCTCTTACTTTAAGCACATGATTTCAGTCCTGCCATTGAAGCTCCGCAGTGCTGTAAGCAAAGCTGCAGCACACATATATCAAAGAAAACATTTTGAAACGTTAAATATCTATTTTTTGACACTAGATAAGTCACAAATAAACAGGGAAATTGCAATTATGTAGCAAAGGTGCAGGCATGAAAAGGCAAATATATAGCATAATGCAAAACCTTGTTGAGCAGTATTATTTCATCATTTTGTAATTTCAAAATATATTATTTTTGTTTGGGCAAATACTTCCCCTTATTAGTGCAATGATAACACCTTAGCAAAGCAATCTGCAATGAAATGGTGATAAATATATAGCTGAAAAGGGTCTGCCACTGTGCGTAACCACATTTGGTGTTTTTTTAATATCTTCTGATCCATTTGAAGTAAAACTAAAATGTGTTATTCAAATCTCCAAACTATGGAGCAATAGGTAGATTAGGTGACACATGTGTAAATCGGTAATTATGTGGAATTTATTAATTACCTCTTCTGCCTTCTCACACAGCAAGAGGGCATTTGGCCTTAGACTCATTCAGGGCTCGTTTTCCAGGGGAGTTACCTCATACACATAGAGGAAACCTTGGTTGGGATTTCAGAGCTCTGCGCAATGAAATACAGGTCTTGCCATTTCGAAATAATCTCTGAACAGAGGTATTTCATAGAAAAATTAAATGAAGTTTTGTAAAATAGAGCTGAATGACTGGCTTTTACCACATAGGAAAAGCTTATCCCAGCAGCTTGACGGAACAAAACTGGTCCTGTATGAGAAAAGGAAAACACGGAGGTTGTATATTTGCTGCCTGTTGCTATTTTGCCTCGGTAGTGGGCCTTGGGAAGAATTGAGATCTAGATCCTACTTTCCTGTGTAATCTAGATCTAGAAATGTTTTCAATTGTTATACCAGCAGGACTACATTCGTCCCAGTGACAAAAAGGACAGGAGAGTGGATTCTTAAAGTAAGAACTAGCTGACGAGATTGGAGTGGATTAGACTGGACTTTGACGGACGACTTTCTAGAGTGAGTGGTTGAGCTTGCCTCCCACTGCCATTTGCACTTGGGCTCCTGAAAGCATTCTCAAACGATCTGTGAGATTGTGGAATGGCTAGAATACGGATATCCAGCACCTCAATGTAGTTTGAACTCAATCATTTTATGACCTCTAGAGCCCCATAAAAAGTCATCATAGGTTCTGGAAATAAATGCATGCTCAGCTGCCAAGATTTGGAACTTTTTCCTGCTCAGAGTTTTTTTGGGCAAAGTTCACAGCTACTAAGAGAATGCTAAAATCAGGTGTCCAATCTTGTGCAGCCCCTGTCATCTCTGGAATTCTCCTTTGCTCCACTGGACAAGCTTCAAGTCAGGCAAAATGGCTCATCGATCACAAAAAGACAGCTGCACCATTCTGCCTAACTTGCAGTTCATCTCAGCTATGTGGAGGTGGGGAGCCAACCAGGTTTCAACCATTCATCCACCACAGGATCACTCGGTCATAGCGGTTGTCACACACCCTATTTAGAGTGGGGTGGGGGCCAGGGGTAATTTTCCCTATCCTGGACCACCATGCAAGACAATGTGGTCCCTAGGAATAAAATCATTCATTGGCCTCCACAAACAGGGAGATTATTGATATTTTGTTTTGCAAGAACATATGTCCCCGTATTTGAGAATTTGCTTTTGAAAGAACAATGAGCCCAGTGATTCCTACATTGGAATCAGTGATGAATCACAATTATTTATGTGCCAATTACAATAAACAAAGAATGCAAAATAACATTCAGTGATTTATTATGATTCACAATTCCATACTACTGACTCACAAATAATGATCTGGTTTAATTCATAAAATCATTCTAATGTATTTACTAAAATGCTATTGTTAAATAGCAAACATCACACTATGTGTGATTCATGACCTCACAATCAGTAAGTGTGCGCTATCTTACTGTTATGAAAGTAAGAAGGAGCTGGGGGGAGGAGTTGACATTTTAAGACTTTTTTTGCTACACCAGAAATTGCATGAAGAATGTGGGAGACAAACACATGTTTAGTGACCAGAAATTAGGCATTGTAGAGGAGGAACATGTTGCTCATATTCTGCAGCTTTTTAGGTGTATCATTGTCTGTTCCTGACTCCACAAAAAGAAGAAGAATGGTGAGAGTTAAGGAAATAATTTTAGCTGTTGTCATGACATCAAGGAGCCCAGCAGAAAAAAGGAAGAGGTGGTAGGACCTCTACTAAAAAAATACATAAAAAGGTAAGTGTATGATAACTATAAAGTATGTGTATTTAAATATAAATATAAGCCAACCAGTGTTGTAAAATGTATAGAATTCAAAAGATTTGTAAAATGTACATTCAATTTGTAAAGTCCATGATCATTTGCATCATGTCATTAATTCATAAATTAGTAACAACATATGTTTTTTCTAAAAACTTTATTATGGGTTAATACAAAATTATTAAAATGATAACATAACACTGAAATATTAATTATACCCATAAATGTACATGTTGAAGATACAGAACAGTCATTTGGAAGAAGAGGAAGAGAGTTTAAGAGAATCATCAGGAAGCAACACAAGAGCCTCTAACAGCATTGCAACCACAGAGTCACCTGCTAATTGGTACAATGGAGCTTCACAACAAACAACACAGTCGCAACCTATATTAAGGATATTTGATAATGGGACAGGAGTACCTACCGCTAGGGATCTCTATGCTCCTGTAAGATCAGTGTTATTGATAAAGAACCAGCAAGCAAACATATGGGGGCAAAATTATTGTTTTATATAGATATGTTCAGAGGATTTTCAATTCTGCATTACACTGTTTAGAGCTCCTAACAAGAAGTCTCAGAATATTTTGTGTCTCAGTACATGATGAAAGCATCAGTCAAAGAAACCATCATTGCCATACCTTTGAAAAAATAGAACAGCATATGAGGGCTTTGAGATACTGTATCCTTTCTGAAACGTTTACTAATATACAGACAGAAATGCCTCAATATAGTGCCAATGTTTCTAAAGGTGTTTTACAAGTAACACCATCACTTGAAACCCTACAAACACTGCAAACAAGGTAGGTATGTACTCAGAGTAAGCACAATTCCACAAGAAAGTAAAGAGACATCAACCCTTGGTAGTGTAACCAGTGCAAATATTACAGCCAGTACATATCAGAAGAGGTAAAGGGCAAGATGTCTTTATATGTTTATTTTGTAATTATTTTAGATACTTATAGATGTGGAAGCTAACATTATAATAGATATGGCAATCATCATTGTTTGATCTGTGAAGAAACAGAATCTAAAATGTATGTTGATATACCAAGTGTGTTTGTTTAATAAAAAAATACATATCTTGACAGTAATTGTTAACATTTTTATCATGTTCAGGGGTGGCCGGGAGATATCATCATCATCAAGAGGAAGACTTTTATTGGTGGCCATATTATGTAGGATTGCACAACTTGCAATACATTTACAACATGCCTCAGGAGAATATTGCAAGGCACCATCACTCTTATGTTGGCATATGAATCTGCCTTTATAACAGTTCAAATGTCTCCTTAATCACAGCGTTGTACATCTTTGTGTTATGCTGTATCTGATCTCACTGGATGTAACAGAATTAAAATGATGCATTAGTAGGCAAGGACGCATTGAATATGTACTGTCACCTAAAACAATGATATATTATATTTATTTTTCAGTTACATTTCATGGCAGTTATTATATAACCATAAACATATTGTTTATCCCAAAATGACTCTATCTCCCAAATCTTCCCTTACTAAAAGATTGTTGACACCACAGTGTGTGATTATATAGGCATCATGCGTACTCTCATGGTAACTTTCCATAAGGTTTGTAATAATGCACTCTGCATTGCAAGCAGCCTGCATATTCAGTGAGTGTTGATGTTTGCAATAGTGGTATAAACAAAATTCTGTGTAAGCCGGTGGAAGAGTAAGAACATAGGGGGTCATTACGATGGCGGAAGGCCCGCCAGCAGTGCGGTGGCGGGCCTTCCACTGTCGGAAAGCAGTTTTCCCCCGCCACATTATGATGGCGGGGGGAATCTAACCATGACCGTGGTGGGCGCAAAGACCGCCCGCCATGGATCGCGCCACAGGCAATCGTCAGGATTGCCTAGCAGAGCAGTCAGCATACGTAAAATGGTGACGGTGCCTGCAGTGAAACAGCCATGGAAAGGCTGGCAGGGATTGGTTTCGGGGGCCCGTTGTGGGCCCCCCTTGTGTTGGTGAGAGGTGTCGGTAAACTGGGGGGTACCATGGTACCCCCCTACATTTCACTGCCCTAAGTTGCCAGCACCGTGTGGTGCCTGCCACATAGTGTAGTGAAATGCACAACCAGCATTTTTGACATCGCGGCGGATGCTGCAGTCAGCAGCACCCGCTGCAATATTAAATTGCAAAAGGCTGTTGCATCCTAATTCGGAGTGCGGGACCGCCGCATGCATGGCAGCTGGTCCTGATCCCCCAACAATGGCGGTCGGACGAAAGTCCGACTGCCATCGTAATGACCCCATAGTTACCATCTACACAACATGTCATCTGAGTAAATTGGGCATCCTGAAACAAATCAAATGTAGTACTGCTCAATTGCTTAGCTGCATTGGGGAAGTTAATGTGAGTATTTATGTCTAGTAACAGTATCAAAGAAATTATGCAAAAATAAGTTACATAAAGCACTTTGTGTCGCTTCACCTACAGTATCAACTACTCCCTGGTAACTTTCACAAGCCGAAAGATGCAAGGTAGTTAAAGTCTGCACATGGCCACACTTTGGTGGATCTACTTTCCCAATACATGAATGGTCCAAGTTATTTTTAGGATTAAAAATTATCTGTCTTCTAAATCTATTGTTTAGATGAGTGTCCTCTTAGCTCTGATCAAGTACTGTTACTCTAATACTAAAAGAGTTCTCATTTATCTTCTGCTATGTTACCAGTATCCTCATTCTCCTGGCTATTGCATACATTGATGACCCTATTTTTATACTTGGCACCTGTTTTCCATCTGCTTCCACTTGGTGATAGTTTACAAGCTGTTAGCCCCGACATCCTAGTCTGGTATTACCACAGACTTTTTTCCTTAACTCCCCTATTTTTGCTGTCTTCTGTATTCATTTTTGGATTTCAGGATTCTGTGCACTTTTCTCTAGCTAATCAGTTGTGAAATGCCTGCACTCTCCCTTCTAAACATGGCAATCTTGGTATACAGCTGATTGGCACACTTAATGTAGTCATAAGTTCCTAGTGTATGGTTCTGCATCCACCTAGGGCCTGTAAATGAAATGCTGCTATTGGGCTGCAGCACTTATTGTACCTCCCACTAAAGTAGCACTGTAAAACAAGTCCTAGGTCTGCCACTAATGCCTCAAGTGCAATCTTTAAATTGTTATTTCAACCTGGCAAAATAATCCTTTGGCAGACCGAAACCTTTCTTTTTTACTACTTATAAGTCATCCATTAGGTAAGCTCTAAAGGTTCATAGGACAGGGTGCCTGACATTTAAAATGTAGGACACGTGAACTTGAGTTTTACATGCCTTGGCAGTGAAAATCTCCCAAAGTCGTTTTTCAGTGAAGCACAGCTATATATCCCATGGCCTAACTCCAGGTTACCTTATTACACTTAACAAGTGATAAATTAAGTTTGGGAGGTGACTCTGTGGAAGACTGGTGACTCAGTGGAAGCTCCCATCATGCTCCGCGAGTTAAGGCGAGGCGGGCTGGGCAGCTGAAGGTGTTTCCCTCTCAACAGTTTAGAGAGGAGGAGCGGCTCGTGTCTCTCTCCAAAGTACGGAAGGCGGCGCGTGGCTGATTCGCGGCCGTTGATACATTGCAGCCATACCTTGAATTCAGTCCCTGGGAGAGGGGCTCATTAATCATTTCTTCAATCCCAGGCAGGAAAAGAAAATTGAGGCAAATCCTTCCCTTTTTGGTGGAGGGTCTCCTTGTCTTCCAGGAGCTGACGGCTGATGGACGACCCGTGCTACATTGTTGCAGGAGCTGACGGCTGATGGACGTCCAGTGCTACATTATTGCAGCTCATTATCTCGTGCCCCGGGAGAGGACTTTGACGTCATCTTGCTGACTGTGTTTTTTTTTCTCTCTGGAGCAGAATACTTCCAGAGCATCTAAGAATTCTGCCCTGTTAACACTTGTCTAAATGCGGCTCAGGGACGTGGTTGGCAGCTTCACTTTCTTTTCCCTGGAGATTCCAAGTTTTGATCCAGGAGGTGTTAATGTGAACTCTGCAGCCATACCGTTAGGAGGCTGAGGCAAATGGGTTTTCTGACCAACGAGAAGCTGCCATTTTCATCACTGTTGTGCCTCACCTGCCCTTACTTGGCAGCTCCTCTCCCATGGCTATTTCCTTATATTAGAAAGCTTTTGAGGCGCTTCCAGGCTCTCATGGCCCTCTTCAGGTATGTGAGCCAATTGCTTTTTTTTCATCGTTAGGGCCCTTGGTCTTCCTGCTTTTCTTCTTGCTGGCCGATGGAGGGTGGGCGCTGAGGCGGCCCATATAGGTTTGGGTACTGCTTGCGTCCCTCCTCTTTGGTGCTTAAGCTGCTCTCGCTTATTGCTCTATAAAAGCCATGAAAAGACTCTCCCGGGACAGTACTGTCAAACCCCGACTAGTAGCCAATATTACATGGGCGGCTAAGAATCTCAATAGGATATCTTCTGTTAAAGAGATGGAGAAGGAGATGGATTCCGAGTTATTAAACGGGAGCTCTAAGGCTATTTCTACTAGAGAAGTTCTGCCCTTCGGAAAATCTAGGGAGCAAGAGGCTCGCAAGCAGGCCGCACCTTAGAATCTTACATCTGCCAAAGGTTCCCTTGACTTTACAGATTTACAGATTCAGAGTCAGATTTCCCCCCGGGGGTAGAAGCTAGTGCCTCACTACTAGATGTAACACCTTCAACAAAACCGCCCTCGGGAGCAATGCAACACAGGACTACCCATTATTTGCTGGTATTAGCACGAGCATTCATCCAAAAGCAGCTAACCCTACAACATCGAAGCAAGGCCTTATTTCAGACATCCATGACAATTGCGAGGCAGGTGTCTCAGGGGAGGACTCAGTAATCAGACTCCCTGGTGCATCTTTATTCACTACTGCCCTCGAAGCTCCAGGTGAAATCTCATCTGTGATGGTTTCCTCTAGCCCAGGGACGGATTATTCTAAATTGCTGGAATCCCCGGGAGCATCTGAGGCTACATCTCATGTTCTATTACACCAGATCTTTACAGAATTGCAAAGTATGAAACTTTCTCAGGTGGAAGCACAAAAGAAAATGGAATCGCAGTTAGGTTCCATACACTCCGATATCCTGCAACTCTCTTCACATATTAGTGACACAGAATAACGGGTGTCAGACCTCGAAGACAAGATGACTCTGCACACAAGCCAGATGCCAAAATTGCAGTTCGAACTCATTAGCCTCCAAATCAAAGTCGACGATGCAGAAAAACGTTCACGAAGATGTAATCTTCGTATTATAGTAGTCCCCGAGGGTAGCGAGAATGTTGGTTCTGTGGTGGAAGTTGTTTCTGATCTTATTTCTAAATATGTCTGTCGGGAAATGGCAACTCTGCGAACTGATCTCACTATCACCAGAGCTCATCGGGTCCCGGCAGTGCAGTATCCCAATGCTAAATACCCACGAACTATTATTGCAAATTTTGGTGACTTTAGAATTAAAGACAAGATTTTGGCATGAGCCATTCAGGACAAAGGATTCCAGACATCGGATCATTTTTCTTTTAAATCTTTTCAGATATGTCCACCTTTGCGGCATGGAGGAGAAAGGAGTTTAGAGGCATGATTAATTCCTTTCAGCAGCTTGGGGCCCCGGCGGGTATAATCCAGCAATCCAAATTGAAAGTGTTTTTCAAAGGGCCGGTTAAGATTTTCCACTCTGTGGAAACAGCTCAGGAGTTCTTACAATCCTTACAGCATGAAGGAGATGGGAATAAAGGTTAGTGTATTTGTTGGGCCTCTTCTCTGCTTTTTTCCACTCTTGTTCGAACTCTAGATGGTATGGCATAGATTGTATTGGATGGAGGCATTACTGTCCAGCTTTATTCTCTTTTTTTCTCCTTTTTCTCTTTTTCCTCTCTTTAGATATTGTTAGCCGCCCCCCTTATCGCCTTGGGTGCCATGTCATTGCACCCCAGCATAGGGAGAAGGGGGGATAGATAGGGTCACGAAGGGAGGGGGAGGGGCTTCAGACGTGCAGGGGGCACCCTAGGATCCCTAGACGGGCGGGGTTCCAAGGTCAACGGGGCCTATGGGTTGGTTGGGATTGGGGCTTCACGAATGGGTTGGGAGGGGAGGGTGGCTGGGGCACGGGTGGGGGAATAATATGTAGCACATGTATAAAAAGCTTAAAGAACCATGCAAGTTTTTGTCTTTTTTTGTTGGTTTTTTTTTCCGTTTATCAGGTAGTGTTTATTCTGCAAAAATAAAAAATGGTTAGTAAAATACTGCAGGTAGTGTCTTGCCATGTCAATGGTTTTAATAATAGAGGTAAGAGACGATCCATGATGGCTTGGTTTAGATCTTTTCAAGCTGATGTTGTACTTTTACAAGAGACCCACTATAAGGCGGGCGCCCCTGTAGATAAAGCCCCTGGGTATATTCAACACAAATTGTATGCCTCCTCTAACGCAGCTGTTAGAGGGGTTGCTATCTTAGTAGCTAAGAAACTTCAATGCGAGATCTTGATGGTCCATAAACATCATAGTGCCAGGTGTCTTTGTGTTCAGATGAAGATTTCAGAACAACTTTTTAACTTTGCAAGTTACTATGGCCCTATTGAGCACTCTCCATTATCCCTACAGTTCCTGTATGATTTTGCAACGACTCAATCTGGGTATCATGTACTGGGGGGGATTTTAACTTGTTGATTAACCCAGCCGTAGATTGCTCTCGGGTCAATAAGAAACAAACTAAACACAAATCCAGAAAGCTATACCAAGATTATATAAGGGATTTTTTGCTAGTAGACTGTTGGAGGGACCAATATCCAGACAAAAGGCAATATACTTGTTATTCAGGTAGATTTCATTCCTCTTCTAGAAATGATTTGTTTTTAATCTCATATAATCTTTTAAAGACTGAGTCTGAGATTTTTAAAAATCCTTTTTCAGATCATGCTCTGATCACTGTGAAGTTTGAAATTAAGATTCAATCGAAAATTAGGCCCAGATGGATATTCGATAAATCACTTCTTATTGATGAACAATGGATCGCGCACAAGCGCGTGGCACTAAAGGAATTTTTTTAATTAAATGTCAACACCGCTTCCACATTTTCCTTTTGGAATGCTTTAAAAGCCTTTTTTCGAGGCGAGGTGATTGCCTTTTTGGCCTTTAAAAGGAAAAAAGAGACCTCTCTAAGATCACAGCTCGAGAAAGAGCTTAGCCACATTACCGCAGAAAATCTTGCTATGCCAACTCCAGAAAGGAAAGCTAAACTCGCTGGTGCCAAGTCCAAATTACATGATTTTTTTGTATCCAAAGAAATTTTACACCATGACTCGGTTCTACAGAAAAGATATGAGGAAAGCGAGCACATAGGTAAATTTCTGGCTTGGTCTGCAAAAAAGAGATCAGATTCGAACCTCATTAAAAATATTTTTTATCCAACTACTCTACGTCACTTCTCATGGAGATCTCAGAGGTTTTTCTTAATCACTACAAAGACCTCTATACTGAGACACATAATACCAGCCCAGAGGTCGCTCTAGATTGGCTTGATAAGATAAATATCCCTACTCTATCATCAGAGGCGAAGGGGCTCATGCGATCAGATATTTCTCTTGGCGAAGATACCCAGGTGATCACTCTTTCTCCGGCTGCTAAGGCCTGCGGGCCAGACGGGATTCCGTCCGAGATCTATAAGATCTTCTCCACTCAACTTGCTGTATTTTAAAGCACACAATTTTTTTGGAGGGGACCCAGTTCCGTATAATATCACTCAAGGTGCGGTAATAAGCTTTGTTAAAAAAGGGAAACCAGAAGATGAGGTCAACTTGTATAGTCCTACTAGTCTATTAAACTCCGACGACAACATTTTTACTAAAATCTTGACAAATAGACTTGCACAGGTCGTCCCTACACTGATCCATCATGATCAGAACGGCTTTCTCAAAAACAGACTATTGGCTAACAATACTCATTATTTGGTGCAGGCGATTGATTATTTTTGTATTAGTAAAACCAAGGTGGCTGTTATAATGATTGATGTTGAAAAAGCATTTGACAGAGTACAATGGCATGTTTTATTTACAATCTTAAAGAAATTTGCGATTCCAAGTGAATTCTGCCATGCGGTGAAAAATCTGTACCTTAATGAGAAAGCCTCCATAATCATCAATGGAGATATCATAGGTACAATCTCTATCAGCCGGGGGACAGGCCAAGGCTGTCCGCTTTCTCCGTTCTTATTTTCATTGTCTATTGGGACTCTGGCATGTGCTATTCAGAAGGATGACACTATAACCACTCCCTTACTGGGTTCGGGAAAACTTAAACTCTTTGCCGATGATATGGCGCTCTATCTAGCAGCAGATAGAGACAATGTAACAAGAGCCTTGGATAAAATCGAGGAGTTTACTAATGTTGGAAGATATAAAATCAATCATTCTAAATCAGAGGTGCTTCTCTTTAACAGCACTGCTGATATTTTGCCCCTCGCAATGTGGGAACATTATATTGTAGCCAAGCCAATAAGATATTTTGGGATTTTTTGTGACCACCAGATTGGAAGATTTATATCCATTAAACTTTATTTCCACTTTAAACAAAACAAAAAATGTGCTTAAACAATGGGAATGGGAAAGTGTGTTGCCCTTATTAAAATGAATATTTTTCCACTATTTTTTTTTAAATTCAATTTAATGATTAAATTCCAAAATCCTTTTTTGATTCTGTCCAGTCTGAATTTCGACGTTTTATTTGGTCTGCACAAAAACCGAGAATAAAATTACAGATTCCTCAATTAGAAGTAGTGGATGGGGGCTTAGCTCTACCAGATGTACAGTTTTATTATTATGCCTCAATCCTTAACTGGCTTAATTTTTCCAGAACAAAGAGGAGCTGCTCGATGCCAATTTCTTTCTTTCATTTATGCTCAAGGAATCAGAGATTGTTACGTTTACCCAAACTTTTTTTTAAAACACGCTATAAGACAAGGGTGATTACTCTGCTTTTTCAGAAAATATGGGGCATTTATGATATTCTGTGACTCCACCCCCAGATTTAATTAAATGAATGTATTCCTTTGGGGCTACAGTGGTCACCTCAAAATTGTGATCAGTGGGCAAAATTGGCGTTCTTTACTCTTCATGATTTCTATATGAATGAAAGGTTTATTTCCTGGCAACAGATACGTAATAGTAAGACCAATATAAGCAGTCTCTTGATATTTAGCTATGCACTGGTTAAGCAGTTCTGCGCAGGCCAAACTTTTAAAAAAGATTGTCCAGACGCTCTTCTGGGGAAAGCTCATTTTATATCTAAAATTAAAGGCATAATCAATTGGTTTAGATTACTCAAATCAGTGGAGAAAAACAGGTGATCTTGGATCACCTGGAGAAGATCAACTTGAATACTGGTTGCACTTTTACCCTGCAACTACGGCAGAATTATAATAGCTTGAGCAGTAAAACAGTCAAGGCTGCTAATCTGATAAGGATAGCATGGTTCAGCAAATGAATGATCTACTATACTCCGGATCGGCTCCACAAAATGTTCCCCTCTGCGGATCCCAGGTGCTTTAGATGTGGACTGGTAGTGGGGGACTGGCTCCATGTCGGGTTTACATGCTGCCACCTAGGAAGTGTTTGGCAGGAAATTTTCTCTGAAATCAGTAAGAAACTGCAAACTACTCTTCTTCCCAGCCCTTCTACTGCCCTTTTTGGCATCGTAGAGACGAGTGAAGATTTGACTGTAGGTCAACTTCAATTTACCTTCATTGCAACTTTAATTGCCAGATCACTTATCTTAGCAAACTGGAAGTCTAAGGTGGTCCCGACGATCTCTCAATGGATTTAAAAAATGTCTTTAACCGAGAATCTATTTATGCTAAAAGCGTAGGTTCCTTTACGAAACTGGAAGGAATTTGGCGGTTCTGGAATTGAATCTAATATTTCATCAAGTATTATCCTATCCTAATTCATGATGTTTTTAAAATTTTATATTCTTAACAGGTCTTGAGCTTTTTAGTATGTTTTGAGCTTTCTTCTTTGGTGCACCTGCAGCGCTAAAACCAAAATACATCCAATGTTGTTTCTATTTTCCTTTCCATCATGTTTTTCCTTGTGCAATAACTATTTATGAAATGTTTGGATGATGGTCTTTCTGTCTTAAAACATGAATTATGAATATTGAATATGCACAATTGGAGCTAGGCAGGTTGCTTTTTGTATTTTATATTTTTGTACTGTGTAAAATGTTATTCCTGTGCTACAAATAATTTAAAAAAATTAAAATAAATTACGTTTGGGAACGGATAGAGAAATATTTCTTCCACTAATTTGGGTTCTAATATATAATTCTGGTTAATGATAAAGTTGAATTTTCTCTTCTGAAAATGCCACTTTTAGAAAGTTGCCATTTATCTGCAAAAACCAAATGGGGCTTTCTGCCATTTTCCAGGGTCACTTGACTGTGAATGGCTCTCCTGTGGTGTGTTGTGTATTCCTTGCAGACATGGGGAAAAAGGGGCCTGGTTGTGGAGGGAGTGGGTCTTCCCGACAGGATGGCTGGGGAAGAACTGTGCCTTGACCTGATTAAACTTCAACTGACCCTACCTGTGGTACACACAAATGAACCTGACACCAGGCCTGCCCCAGCCTTTGTCTCCCTAGACAGATTTGAGCCAACCTCAGGGGAAGGAGAAGAACTGGCCTGATCTAGTTTGGTAGTAGGCCAGGGACTGCCCCACACAGAGGGTGGCACTGGGTATAAGAATGGAACCCTCAAAACTCCTCATCATGTGGGAAATTCAGACAATGACTGCCCCAATGTCTGAAGAAAGAAGACAGAATCTGATTGCCTTGAACCCAGGATACCTTGATGTGATTCCAAGGGGCAGTGGGCTGACCACCTGTTTGAGCTGCAGGGACATAACAAGCTTCCAGAGGCCACCCCTGTAACTGCTCAGCTTACCAGGCCCAACTGGTTCCACCTGAGATCTGCTGCTGGCCTCTGCTGGAGTGAGAGTGGATCCCCAAGAGGCTGCCCCAGGTACTGGATCTTTGGCTGGCATCAGAGTATACCCCTCCTGCTTCACAACCAGGTTTCAGGTGAAAATCCAGAAGTCTGGGGCTCTTTGCAACCCCAAATGGGCTTCTCACATCAGCACCAATCACCATGCCTCACACCAATATGAAGTTACGAGGGGGAGTGTTTGACCTGTCATTCTGTCCTCCTTATGATGGTCTTCCCACAAGCCTTTTGCCTGCTTACCTCCTCTTTTTGCATATCTTTTTGTAGGCCTTAGGACTCTGATCACTTTACCACTGCTGACCAGTGCTAAAGGGCATGTGCTTCTTCTCCCCTATGCATGGTAACTTTGGTGGATACACTATTGGCATATTTGGTTTACTTGTAAGTCCCATGTAAAGTGGTATACCATATACCCAGGGCCTGTAATCTAAATGCTACTAGTGGGCCTGCAGCACTGGTTGTGCCACCCACAACAGTAGCCTTTCCAACCTGTCTCAGGCCTGCCATTGCAGTACCTTGCAGTTAACTGCCACTTCGACTTGGCATTTAAAACCACTTGCCAAATGTTAAACTCCCCTTTTATTACACATAAGGCACCCCTAAGGTAGGCCCTATGTAGCTCTAAGGGCAGGGTGCTGTGTAACTAAAAGATAGGACATGTACTTTTAAGCACTGCATGTCCTAGTAGTGACAAACACCCAAATTCGTTTTTCACTACTGTAAGGCCTACTCCTCTCATAGGTTAGCATTGGAAATTCCTTACCACACTTTTAAGCTGTACATTTTGGATTAGAAAGTGTGAGAAAGTCATCTTTTTTTGTTCTGATATCCCCATTGTTTACCAACACTGCTGGTTACTGACTCTGATTGTGCCCTGGGCCCTGCTAACTAGTCCCAGGGCCAGTGCTCTGTTTAAAAGGTATATGTTAATTTGGTGCAATTACAACTGGTACTGACAACCTACCTGTAAATCCCTAGTATATGGTAGGGCATGTAGGTTTAGAAGCCCAATAGATTTAATGCACTTAATCCTTTCCCGGTGCTAAGCCTTTTTTCGTCTATTTGGGGTAGTTTGCGATTAGGCCCTGGTAACTTTTTGACCACATGAGGTATCCACGCCAAATTTGAGCCCTTTTCTTCCAACATCATAGAGATTTTATAGGTACCCAAGGTTTGTGCAGGGGACCCACAAATTAGCCAAAATACAGCTACATTTTGCTTTGTTTTTGAAAAATGGGGAAAAAAGTGCTCCAGAAGAAAGTGTCTGTTTTTTCCCCTGCAAATGGAATCAAAAAAGATTTGTGGTGCTGAAATCATCATCTTCCCAGCTTAGGGGACAAACAGACTTTTTTTCAGAAAACCAACACATTTTACACAGTTTTGGCATTTTACTGGGACATAGCCTACTTTTGCTACTTTTTGTCCTTTCACCCTCCTTCCAGTTAGGGGTAGAAATGGGGGTAAAAGCAATAATGGATCCCAGAAAGCTATACATTTCTTAAAAGTAGATCAAATTCGAAATTCAGCAAGAGGTCATTTGTGTAGCTCCTTCAAGTTTTTTTTTATAGAAACTAACAGTTGAATATAAGAAAAATTGAAAATGAGTTGAAAAAACCCAGCCATTTGTGCCAACGTTTTCACCAGTAACTTCTTCTAAGTATGACAGATGTTTGAAAGCAATATACCATTACATCCGCTGGACCCTTTTGGTTGTGGGGATGTATAGGATTCTTAGGTTCACCAAGAACCAGAGGAACCTAGAGCCAATAAATGAGCAGCGTCTTGCAGTGGTTTTTCATTGTGTACCGGGTATATAGCAATTCATTTGCTAAAATAAAAAGAGTGAAAAATAGGTATCAAAGACACCTACATATTTCTGAAATGGGAACAAAATGTAGAGTTTAGAAACAATAGCTATTTGCACATTCTCAAAATCGTGTTTACCCATAGTAGCCTGTGAATTGTAGGACATTTTTCAAAGGGACTTTTTTTTTACACATTGTCTTACATTAGGAAGGCAGAAGGGCATGGAAAATTATTAGATAATAACAGTTGCTCTTCAATTCTTAATTTCCATAAGTCTCCTGATAATAATGGTACCTCACTTGTGTGGGTAGGCTTAGTGCCAACAGGAAACTGCCCAAAATGCAACATGGACACACCACATTTAACAGTGGAAACTGACCACTTTTTTCACTGTGCTTAGCTGTGGATTTTGAACCCTAGCTCAGCCGGCACTTAGGGAAACCTAGCAAACCTATACATGTTTTAATACTATATACCCAGAGGAATCAAGGATGGGATAACTTGAGTGGCTCTCACCGGGTTCTGTTACCCAGAATCCCTTGCAAACCTCAAACTTTGCAATAAAAAACACATTTTCCTCACATTTCTGTGATGGAAAGTTCTGGAATCTGCGCGGATCTACAAAATTCCACCCACCCCGCTATCCCCAAAGTCTTCTGATGAAAATGGTACTTCACTTGTGTTGGTAGGCCTAGTGCCCGCAACTGAAAAACGTCCCAAAACGCAACAGAGACACACCACATTTTTACAGTGAAAAATGACCCTTTTTTTTGCATAGTGCCTAGCCTATGGATTTTGAACCCTGGCTCTGCCGGCACCTAGGGAAACCTAGCAAACCTATAAATGTTTTAAAATTAGACACCAAGAGAAATCCAGGTGGGGGGTCTTCTGTGGCTCTCACTAGGTTCTGTTACCGAGAATCCCTTCCAAACCTCAAACTTTGTCCCAAAAAAACATTTTACTCACATTTCTATGATGGAAAGTTCTGGAATCTGTGTGGATCCACAAAATTCCACCCACCTCGCATTCCCCAAAGTTTTCTGATAAAAATGGTACCTCACTTGTGTGAGTAGGCCTAGTGCCCGTGACAGGAAAAGGCCCAAAGCGCAACGTAGACACATTACATTTTTACAGTGAAAGCTGACCCTTTTTTCGCAAAGTGCCTAGCTGTGGATTTTGAACCCAAAGCTCTGCTGGCACCTACAGAAACCTAGCAATCCTATACATTTTTGAAAATGAGACACCCAGAGGAATACAGGAAGGGATGACTTGTGTGGCCCTCATCAGGTTCTGCTACCCAGAATCCCTTGCAAACCTCAAACTTTGTAAAAAAACACATTTTCCTCACATTTCTGTGATGTAAAGCTCTTGAATCTCCATGGATCCACAAAATTCCACCCTCCCTGCATTCCCCCAGGTCTTCTCATAAAAATGGTACCTCACTCGTGTGGGAGACATCAAAATTACCTATCACAAAACGACCTGGTTTTGCAAGGGAGGTAACCTGGGTTTTTGGCCACGGCCTTAATGGCCATCTGGGAAAACCTACCAAACCCAAACATTTTTGAAAACTAGACACCTGGGGCAGTCCAGGGAGGGTTGAATTGCGTGGTCCCCCAACGTTTTCTTACCCAGAATCCCCTGCAAACCTCAAATTTAGCTGAAAAAATCAAATCTTTCTCAAATATTTGTGAGGGAAACTTGTGGGATCACCGGACTGACACAAATTTCCTGCCACTCAGCATTCCCCTCAGTCTCCCGATAAAAAGTATACCTTACTTGTGTGGATGGGCCAAGTGCCTATGACGAGGAAGGGACAAAAACATGTAGAAATTGAGGGGGGCCCAAAGCTGGTCTAAAAGGGCAGTGTGTTTATAAGTTTTTTAGCTGACGCTACTTTGAGCATCCACACAAGTGAGGTATAATTTTTCTCGGGAGACCAAGGGGAATGCTGGGTAGTAGGAAATTTGTGCCTGCACGGTGATCCTTCAACTTACCCACACAGAAATGTGAGGAAAATGTGAATTTGTAAGTAAATTTGTGGTTTGCAGGGGATTTTGGGAAAGAAAACGCTGGGGGATCCATGCAAGCTACACCACCAGCCAAGAGTCAGTACACACACACACAACCATCCACACACACCACTAGCCAAGCGTCATCCACGCACACAGCCAGCCAAGCGCCATACACACACACCGCTAGCCAAGCACCTCTACGTATAAATAGAACAACAAAATCCCTTGCTCTTAGTGTGATTTCTGCCCCCCAGGGGAAGAAGATCAGGGACTATTGCCCTATCTGCCTCCCGGGGAAGGCAGAAAGGCTGTGGCAAATTTCTTTGGAGGGTGGAGGCATTGGCATGCCCATTTTGGGCAGCCCCCAACTCTGTGTATAATAAAAAAAATAATACCTGGAGCCTAGTGGGCTTTTGCCACCTCAGGGGGCAGATGAGGAGCAATTGCTCCATCTGCCTCCGAGGGGCAGAAAGACTGTGGGATTTTGGGGTGACATTGGCATGCCCATTTTGGGCAGCCCCCACCCCTAAATTCAATGGAAAGAAATCCCTGGTGTCTAGTAGGTTTTCTACCCCCCAAAGGGAGGCAGACTGGGGGCTACTGTGGGGGGTGGGTGGCAGCATTAGCATGCCCATCTTGGGCAGCCCCCAACCCTAATTGCAGTGAAAACAATCCCTGGTATCTAGTGGGCTTTCTACCCCCCGTATGGGCAGAAAGACTGAAATTTAGTGAGGGGGCACTCCTAAATTCAATGGGGGGAAAAAACCTGGCATCTAGTGGGCTTTCTGCCCTACTGGGGGGCGGAAAGACACATTTTTGCAATGGGTGGGGGTATTGAAATGTCCATTTTGTGCAGCCCCCACCCCTAATTTAAATTGCCCAAAAAATCATTGCTATCTAGTGGTCTTTCGGGCTGAATTTACCCATTTAATTTTGGAGGAGCAAAGGCCCTTGCCCAAGGGGACGCTCCCCCCACCCTGATGGCTAGTGGGTGGATCCCTGCTTGGATATCGCCCTCCTGGGGCGATCACCAAGCAGGGATCCCCTAGGGAGGGGTACCATTGGAAAGGGGAGATTCTCGTCCATATTGCTACTGCGAGTGTTTTATGCAATCCTGCCCCATGAGTGACTCAATTTATGAAAGACTGACTACAATCAATAGGACTACCCTGACATTGTAAGACCTTTAGCTAATCCAACATTACACACTGCACAACCATAACCTTCCAGATAACCGGCAACTCTTGTGGGTGATTCTTCACCATTACATATTTAGAGAAAAGAAAATGCATTCATTCATATGGTGTGCATGCAAGACATTAAGAGTCATTAAATCAGGAAATACCACAGTGCTTTAGGTGTTTTGTGCGAGTTTATGAAAACGTTTATACAAAAAGAGAAAAAAATGTGAAAGAAAGCACATGACAGGTTTTACAAATAAAATGTATCTCACTTTGAATGGGGCGTACAGTATGAATGGACGAGTTGGCAGCGCTCTGTGTGCATTTATTAGCAACATGTATGGGAGAGAGCTGAGAAGGAGAGTGGAGGGGCGGAGGGCTGTCTTTGTAGTTAATGGAACTGCAGTCCTGCAAGAGAAGGCAATCACAAGGTTTTATGGGATCACGTGGGTAACAAGCCTCGCACACAAAGGCTGCAACCTTTCCTCATCTTTCCACGGGTGAAAGTAAACAAGAGAAATGAATATATATATATATATATATATATATATATATATATATATATATATATATATATATATATACATATATATATATGGATTAGCGTGCTTACTGCTGTTTAAGAGAGTTAGTGAAAGAAAAAATAGCGCTTAGTTGTTGTGGACAACTTTTTGATTTGATAATAAGGTACATTAAAAAATAAGGTGACTACGAAATTATGGAAAAAGAAAAAAGGATATGCTTTAATCAGTAAAGAAGTAAAGATACTTGGCGCGCAGGTTGTGCATATTAAAATCAACAGATTTGCAAGAATATATTGGCTCTCACGTTATGGATGTACCACTAAATTCCATCTCGGTGCTAACCTCTGACTGGATTGGAATCTTTATTCTGAGATTTCCAGTCATTAACACATCCCTACGACTGAACACTAGTAAGTTTTGGGAGGTCATATTAGCCTAAACTTTCTGTATCAAAACGTGGTGAATTCAAATACGTAACATATTTGGTATAGAAAACACAATATTCAGCATGTAATTCCTAACTTTCAAACGGAAATTCGAAATGTTTCTATTGGAGCAGGACCAAAACTGATTTACATATGGGTGGCTGTAATCTGTGGTGGGAGGATGAGCAAAAGAATGATGGATTGTAGTAATACGCTGAGCTATTGCCAGTGGTTTGGCTTATTGTGAACATCCTGCCAAGACCTCCTGTGTGTTTAATACATTGTGAAACCTTCAGCTGCATAGGGAGGAAGAACGAGCTGCCTAATGATTATGAATGAGGTAGGTTGACCCCCTCTCATTGGGGATGGTGTCTTGCAGCAGACCATCATCCCAGTGTTTGCATTACCAAGCGCATAACTTTTTTTTCCAAACCAGCTTGCGTTCCATAAAGGAGGTGGTACTGCTCTCAAAAAAATGTTTCCCGTTTGGTAAAACATCAGGAAGAGGAGGTGGTAGTTCCCCGGAAGTCTGTTTACTCAGCCTAAGGCTGCGGCAACAATTCACAGAGAAGAAGGTGTCCCAAAGGGACGTCTCTCCCTTTGTGAATCTAGTTATGATCTACTCTCAGTGTTTGAACAATGATTTGTGAATGCAATTGCTGTTGCAAACCATTGCTACATACCATTGCGAGTAGCAATTAGAATGGGATTCCCATTTCGCATCCACTTCTAATTATGATTTGGAATGGGTTGCAAATCCATTTTGTGAGTCAGAAAGGCAATTCGTCTGGTGCTAATAAATTTGCCCAGTTGCATGTATCACAAGTTGGTTGAACCCACTCACATTCCACCGCGAGAGTTCGGACAGATAGAGGGCGGTTTCAGAAAGTTTGCAGAGGATGATCTTAGGGTTAGTTGGGGCAGATAATGGCAGAACCAGTCATTAAGGTATCTATGTCCAGAATGTTTAAAAGCGGAGTAGAAGTATTTTAAAGTGGATCCTTTTATGAATTGGAAGCCAGTGAAGCTTAAGAAGTGCGTCAGATGCAGAACTCTGCCAGGGAAGTTGTAAGACCAGTCTGGCAACTGTGTTCTGTACCATCTGGAGTATATGAATGAGATATTTTTTACAGCCCACACAAAGACTAAAATAAAATACAATATTTAAATTACATATATTAGAATTTAGCCATCAGCCTATAAGTAATACAAAATTTAAAACAAATTAACATGGAGGTGGATAAAAAATATTATTTTGAAAAA
This sequence comes from Triturus cristatus, assembly GCF_964204655.1. Lineage (NCBI taxonomy): Eukaryota > Metazoa > Chordata > Amphibia > Caudata > Salamandridae > Triturus > Triturus cristatus. The sequence goes on from NC_140592.1 coordinate 1,118,939,951, forward strand.
ATTACATTGTCAGAAGTTAGGATATTAATTTTGGAAGTAGAGCCATTACCAATTTGATTAATATAACTTGGTTGGGCCACAATGTAGTTCAATATTGATCTCACTCATACCTCTGGCACAACCCGCAGGCAATTTCCAACATAAATGTGTGCTCCATTTAAGTGGCAGCAAATAACATTCCTTTTCTTAATTTTAGTTTTTAAGCTTTTTCAAAAAGCAACATCAAACGAGAAAATATATAGAGTTGCCAAAGGAACAGGCCACTTTTGTATCTACAGTGTTGCATCTTAAAATTACCTGGTTAATTATGTCAATCAATCAGCATTTGTAAAGTGCAGCACTGTAACCCCTAGGGGTATATGAGCGTCCTGGGTGTTATGTATCCATCAAAATGCCAAGTCTTGAGATTCTTTCTGAAGTCCGCCAGGGATGGTGCTGTTCGAAGATGGAGGGGCAGGTTGTTCCAGGTCTTGGGGGCGATGTAAGAGAAGGAGGGGCCTGCACCGTGGCTGCAGTGGGAACTGTGCACAAGGGCTAGTGAGGAGAAGCACAAGTGTCTTGCGGGTAGGTGGAAGTTTAGTCAGTGGTTGATGTAAACCAGCCATTGATCGAGTAGAGCTTTGTCGGCGTGCATGAGGATCTTGAACTGGCATCTCTTCTGGATGGGGAGCCAGTGGAGGTTTCTGAGGTGGGGGGTGATGTGTGTCCATTTGGGGAGGTCCAGGATGGGTCTGGGAGCAGCATACTATATGGTCTGGAGTCTTCAGAGGAGCTGGGTGGAAATGCCAACATAGAGAGAGTGTCCGTAATCAAGGCAGCTGGTGACATGGACCTGGGTGATAGTCTTTCTGGTACTGACGGGATCCATCTAAACATTCTGTGGAACGTGCAAAGGGTGTGGAAGAGGCAAATTGGCACCCCTTCTAAATTTCTTTGAAAACACATGTGTTGGCCATCTAAGCTGACCAGGTCGCAGGAGGAAGCCACATTTTCATGTAAAGTGGTGGAGGTGCTACACAGCCTGCTTAGCGGAAGGGGCTATAACAAATAATGCCATAGAGGGTTCTCACAACTCCTTCAACAAATCAATTGGAAAACCTCATCCTAACTTCTATCATTTTTGGGAAATTTGGAAGAAGGAGCAATGTTTCCAAGAAATGAGAATTGCACAATCATTGACTGGCAGTCTGAACCCACGCATTTCAAAATGAACAAAAGAAATATCAGAGCAACTATTGGGTACAATTCAACAATTTTCATTGATGGTGGCTTCAGACTACCTAACTGCCTAGACAATATTGTACACATCCTACATTTCTCATCTACACTAACCCCTAAACTACCTTACTTTTTAAAAATGAATTTGCCTAAATCAATTGGCATTTTTCTTAATTTTTAATTATAAATTAAAAGTCAGGTTTCTTACCTTCAGTTGTCTTCTTTTTTCGGCTCTTAGACTTGTGGACAATCCCACATTTCACCAAGAGTCTTGTGCTATCCATTAATCCATAGTAAACTAACCAAAATGGACACAGTTTGGCAAAGCCATTACTTACAGCAAAAATGGTGCTGAAAACTGTACTGTGCTCACCTACAAAAAACGCATCCCCAAAAAAATTCCAGAAAAAGAAAAGATGTTTAGTAAAAATCGCAACAAGAAATCCATCGTTGCAATCCTCTCTCAACTGAAATGCAGCAGAAAAACAGAAAAAGAAAAGATGTTTGGCAAAAAGTCACAAAAAGAAACCCATTGTTGCAATCCTCTCTCATCCGAAATCCAGCATGAGTTTAAACACCATGTATCAAAGGTTAAAAGTTGTTCCAAAAATGAACTCTGCAATCCATGGCATCTGTGTACATGTTCCTTCAATCTAAGCGAAAATCCATGACAACCTTAATTTCAAAACCTGTTGCATCAAAAATATTTTAAAAATATTGCTTTCATGACACTTTTGAAAAGGTAATCATTCTTTTAAAATTATTCTCTTAAAAACAAAAGTGCTACGAAAGCAATCAACCTGACGTGGGCCTACTACTGCTACCTGGATAGGAATACATTTGTTGAATAAATCATACAAAATAATCAAAAAACAACTGTCCTAGTTCTTAGTATCTCCCTCCTATCTCCCTAGAAATAAAATATGCCACCCTTAATCTATTTTTAAATATTTAAATTTGGCTTACCTGTATGCAGATCTTCCTTGCTTTCGATCTTCAGCGCGACGATCCACCAACGATAGAAACTTACGTACAAGCGCCAACGTCATTCCTTTTTGTAAAAAGGAAAAAAGGACAATTTCTCTCATTCATTGTAATGAGAAACTGTGGGAAAACCTACAAAAAAATTAAAATGTTTATGTTATAGTACAGTAAAATCCATGTTTATTTTTAATAAATATTACCTTTATGTAAGTATTTTTAAAACTTTTTTTGTAATTTTTTTAAAACTGTCTTTTATTTTTTTTAAATGTGGTAAAGTTTGCTACAATACTTTTTATGTGTCCATTTTTTAACATTTTCTATTTTTGCAAGCTTATGTTAAATGTTATAACTTTTGAGGATTGTTAATTGCCTTAAATTCATCTATATTTTAATATTAATTAATTACAGAGTTTTTAAAATTACACATGGATATTAAATCACTCCCCCACTAGGAAACTCAGTTCCCCCTGCATCCCTCCCCAAGGGATGGGTGCCAAACTATATTTATTTTTTCTATTTATTTTAATTTCTAATATCATTCTACAAGTAGTAGTAATTATTAATTAATACCAGTACTAAAACTAATACCTGGGTATTAATACACTTCCCAATCCAAAACCCCTGTTTCCCAAGAATCCCATCCCAGGGGGATGGGTGCCAAGCCATTTTATTTTATTTTTTAGTATATTAATTTTAAAATGTCCTAACAGCTAAAATAAATAATAATTAATACCCATGTATTCAAATTAATACTTGAGTATTAATACACTCCCCCAAACAAAACCCCTGTTTCCCAAGCATCCGTCCCTGGGGATGGGTGCTAAACTCTAATTGATTATTTCAATTACATATATTATTTTTAAAATGTTAATAAAAACAAAATTTAATTATAATTAATACCCATTTATTAAGCTTAATCCTGGGTATTAATATACTCCCCCACCCAAAACCCCTGTTTCCCTAGCATCCCGTCCCAGGGGATGGGTGCCAAGACCTTTTAATTATTTATTTGAAATATAATAATCTAAAAAAATTCTAACAGCTAGGATTCGGAGGCAAGATGGAGCTTGAGTAGTTCCAAGACGTTCCTCCAGCCGGACCGCCAGCCCCCGAAAATAGCCAGTTCAACAGGAGCACGTAACACAAAATCTACCTGATTGTGAGGATCAGGAAGGCAGATCACTGCTGCTTGCTTCACGGAAGGATCGCCAGAGCGGGCTGTGCGTGGTGACCCATGCGGAATCAGCTGTTGTTCTCAGTGACTCCTGATGCTTTCCTCTGCCTGCTGCGGTGGCTCATGCTGGATCAGCTGTTGCGTGTGGCTGCTCCTTCTGCTTCTGCCTGCCTGTGGAGGCAGCACTCTTCAGCTGCTGCTGCTTCCGACGGTTCCTGCTGCCTCACAGAACTTGTGGCATCGGTGCTGACAGACTCTGTCTAGACCTCCGGTTTCTCAGCGGGGTTACCCATGGATAGAGATGGCAGGACACGGTGGAAAATCTGCAAAGCAGAGGGGTGCTCAGTCCACTCTCTCTGCATCAGTAGCAGCTATACAGCCCCCAACATGGCCCAATATGGTCTCAAAAAATCGCACCAGTGGCAAGAAGAGTAACGGACGAGATGGTAAAGGGGAAAAGGTGGATAAACTGGAAACTGTAAAGAAATCACCTCAGAAGAATCCCCATGAGGTAGAAGGCTGTCAGCCCGTGATCACTAAACCTTTTGGCGCTACTGGTGCAGGTTTGCAGCCTATGGATAGGCAGGAGAGCGGAGAAGGAGTGCAAGCGGCTGATTGTGACATACTGTCCCCGGCAGTAGAAGCTTAGTCTGATCCTTCTGCAGATTACAGTGTGGAACCTGCCTCGGGAACTTTATGTTCTCAATATCTAGGTCACGTGGATGGAGACAGGGTGACTGAAGTCAGCAATACATTAACTAAAGTTGCAGTCCCTCATGTGGATAGAGTTACTAGACAGAAAGTATGCACCCCGTCAAGTCGTGCTAGGTCCCTTGATGTGAATGAGAAATTGTTTTCTCTGACAGACGAGTCAGAAATCTCGGATGCAAGTATATCAGCATCTAGCATGGAGGGGGTTGCTAACTGGAATAGCAGCTCTGGGCCAGAAGACCTAGTAAACCCTCAATGGCAAAATAAATCTCTCTCTAAAAAGGAGAATAAGATAGATAAGGGCCAACGGGAGATCTCTGATGGAGGAAGCACAGGGGACCTGAAGTGGGACTATTCGGCATCACAGCTCAATGCCGTAGTGGGACAAGCGGGCAAATATGAAGGAGATCTGACAAGCTCTGCAAATGCAAATATTGGAGGGGCATTGGAGACTGGAAATGGTTCTGCAATCTATTAAGAGATTCCAGGAGGAGGTGAAAAATTAGAATTGCAGAGCTTGGCTTCCCGCTAAAAAACTACAAGGTGGCATTAGGAAAGTGGGCAGAACCTATTCTGATATTGCCGAAAGAACTGCTGCTGTAGAAATCCGGACAGAAAGCCTTGAAACAGATGTCATGTCCTTAAAAACAGAGTGTAGCTCACAAGGGGGTTGACAAAGATTGTGGGCCCCATTAAGATGGCTGGCACCCTAGCGGTGCTGGGACCAGCCGCCAGGGGTGCGGCACTGCCAATTAGGATGCGACCGCCACCCTCGTGGTCACATCCCGCATCTTTGACTTTGCGGCGGGTGGTGCTGTAAGCAGCACCCGCTGCAATGCCAAAGAGGCATGTTGTGCATTGCCATGCACAACGTGACATGCACCTCACGGTGCCTGCCACCTTGTGCATGGCAATGAAGGGGGTTATGATAGGTACCCCCCAAGTGCAGCCCCTACCTCCTCAACCCCCCAGTGGCCCGCAACAGGCCCCCATAGGGATTTCCCGCATACCTTTCCATGGCAGAGTCTCTGCCATGGAAAGGCATCGCCACCGCAACCATAATAATATGGATGGCGGTACCCGCCACCATATTGTGGGCTTTTTCCGCCCGGCCAGCAATCGTGACGATTGCCGACCAGTGGAAAAGTGGTGGACGGACTTTCCGTCTGCCGCGATACCCCCCGCCATGGTAATATGGCGGGGGTAAATGTAGTTGTGATGGTGGGCGGATCGCCGCCACCGGTCGGGCAGTGATGATCCACCCGCCATCATAAAAGGCCCCATAATGTGGAAAATGGAAGATCAAGAGAACAGGCAACATCGTAATAATCTATGTTTTTTGGGAATCCCTGGAGAGGTCGAGGGGAACGATTCCAGAAAATATATGGTTTCCCTGCTGAGAGGTGCCTTTCCTGAGCGAAACCCATAGGACTGGTAAACAGAAATACAGCATGCGGCCCACAGGTTTCCCTTAATGCTGCTGAAACGTTCTCCTAACACCACCGAATGCCCAAGGGCAATGTTGCTATATTTTGGAAACTTTTTGCCACGAGAGACCCTTTATGATCTAGCCCGCCCAACAGCAAAAACAAACATGACAGAGTGACTTTCTTCACTAGGTCAGATTTTGCCCATGCCACTCTTGAACCGAGGTGGTGGCTTAGGCGACTTTTTGCTCCATTTAAACAGCTTGGGGCAGAAGTATATCTTCAGAATCCAGCTCAACTGAAGATTATCTTCAGGGTGGAAACACGTAGCTTTGTTTAAAAAAACCAGGCCCAATTGTATTTAAAAGATATTTCTGGTAGACCTGAGAATGATTTTGATGGTGTATAATATGTCACATTATGTGGTGTTATGGTATATGATTATGGTGTTATTTACAATATGATCGGCGGAAGTTTAGGAGGAAATGTTGGCAGTGCAGTGGGGATGGGACTACTTTGGATGACATCATCCTGGCTCTGGTTGAGCCACGTCACCTTAGTTATTGGTGGTGGGTGCCAGGGGTACAGGGATGTGGGGGGTGCAGGTTGGTGGGAGAGGTGTCTTATATGAATTTTCTTTGTTCTCAGCATATATGGTATAAGGAAATGTTAAGATACCCTTATCTTTTAAGGGATGTGTAAAATACGTATAGCCACTATTAAAATCAGTGGCCTTAATGATCCTAAAAAAAGGCGGAACAAGGTGTTAGGATTACATCTATTGAATGCTGATATTCTATGTATCCAGGAGAACCATATAGAGGGTGACCAACTGTATCCTTTGAATTCACTGGGATATAGGGTGGTTGGGGGAACCACTCAGAACACCTGGACATGAGGGGTAGTGATCCTGACACGTAATACTAATCTACAATTAATTTGCACGTTACCCGATCAATTCGGTCGATGAGTTATAACTGAATGTTTGAGAAGCACTGGAGAATCCTTTACTATGTGTTCAATCTATGGATAACGAGTGAATTTGCAGCTGGGCCTCTCCCAGTCCTTCTATCCGGTGACTTTAATATTATTGTACCTGCTAAAAGGATGCTGAGCCCTGAAACAGACTGGATATATACCGGGAGGAAACTTTAGGTGTTTTGTGCTTTAAGGGTATTATGTAAGCATCATGGGTTAAGTGATGTATGGAACTGGCAAAAGCTATGGGATCCTGGAAATCCCTTTTTTTCCATACCACATTGTGCTCATGCCCGATTTGATTTTGTGTTAGTCTCCTATTCTTTGCTTCATGAGTGTTCAATAGGGAAAGATCCGGCAATACTTTCAGACCATAACCGTTTAGTGGTTGAGAATAGGGGGGATGGTTTTAAGCCCAAGGAAAAATCCTGGAGCTTTGAGCGAGCTAATCACAGGCTTAGATAATATCAGACTGTCATTTCATCAATACTATCAAAACCTGTATCAGGATGATATAAAGGGGAATCTCAGAGAGATTAAGAAGCATCTGGAATTAACCTCTGATGAACAACTTTCCTTAGAAGAACAGTAGCAGCTAGAGGACCACCCACAATGGATAGAGATTTTATTATGCATAAAAAGTCTCCATAGTGGTAAAGCTACTGGCATGGATAGTATACCTGCTGAATTTTATAGAAAACTTTCTCCGCAACTTAAAGAGTGTATGACTCAATTGTTTTTCATGTGTTTAAGAGGGGCAGGCCTCTAAGCTCCTGGTCTTCCGCTAAAATTGTGATGTTTCTTAAAAAAATAAACCAGCAGCAGATCCTAGCTCATATCACCTGATAACCTTGATTAATAGCGATTGTAAAATCTACTCTAAAATCCTGGTTTCCCACTTAGCTCCAATTATTTAGAAGGTAGCTTCAATCCGTCAACATGGATTTATTCCAGGAAGGGGGACAATCGATCATATAAGGAGGGTGATTTCACTTTTAGATGGCACTACAATTCTTAAGGATCCAATGGCATTAATTCTGCTTGATGCAGAAAAAGCCTTTGGCAGGGTCTCTTGGCAATTTTTATGTGAGGTTATATCTGATTATGCTCTAAATCGCTATAAAACGCAGGTGGTGGTGAATGGTAATATAGCTATACACGGTGACACAGTGGTAAAAATGCAACCTACCTGGGGATTAACATTTCAGCAAACATAGACAATATAGTTAAGGGAAATGTAGAACCCCTTTTAATAAAACCCAAACAGGTTTTGTTTAGATTGAACAATCTTCATCTATCATTTGTCGGTGCATGCAATATGGCTAAAATGCTATTTTTCCCCAAGATTTTATATAGTTTCTGGGCAATCCCATTAAAGTTCTCAGCCCATTGGCTGAAGAAATTAGAAGATCTATTCTCTAGGTTTGTCTGGGTGTATGCTAAACCAAGAAGAGCTTTTACATTTCTTACACTGCCCAGGGACAGAGGGGGATGGGCTTTGCTTAATCTGAGATTTTATTATTGGGCCACCTCCCAATTGCATAGTTTAGTCCTGTTACAAAAACAACCGGTGAAAAGGAGTATTGAAGAGGTTCCTTACTCTTTCGAACTCATAAGGGGGTATTATGCTTTGAGATGCTTGTGGCGATATTTAAATGACAGCTACTATAAGAATGTTTGCTTTAAGAAATTATATGGGGTTTTTCAAATATGGAAGACAGCTCGGAGGTTATTTGGAATAGTAGGCTTAATTTATATACGCCTTTAGCAAATAACCCAAATCTACCCGGGATCTTTGGAGATCAACTGATTAAAAGATGGGGGGAGTCTGATTTGGTTAGTCTGGGGTCCCTCTTTTCTTTAGGGGTCTTTGTCGCCTTTGATGATCTTAAGATGGTGTTTGGGCTAGATTGGAGGGATTTGTTTTAAATATCTTCAAATGAGGGACTTTTTATCTAAGAAAGGAGGTGGACCAATTGGATTCTCTAAGATTTTCATAGTTGAGAAACTGGTAGAGAATAGGGATGTGTCAATACGGGTTCTCTACAATCTTCTTAACTCATTGATGAAAGACGATTTGGAGAAATGGCCACTGAAATGGAAAGGAAAAATTGGCATTTCAGATACATTGTTCCATCAGTCATATAGAATGGCACAGAAAGTTCTAATACCCGCTCGACTCCAAACACAATACTATAAGACTTGTTTTTCCCTTTATTATACCTCACATAAGATTGCTAAATGGGGGAAGGGTAAGGGATATACTGTCCTCGCTGTGCACTGTATCAGGCAGATCTTGTCCATATTTTTGCTTCATGTAATATGTTTATGAATTTAATGCAAGATATCACCAAGGTTTTAATGAAGCATAAGAGTGGAATGCACCCTTTGTCTAATCCTGATTCTGTTAGGTGTGGCAGATGAGGTCGGCATGGAGTGCAGGACAAGATCTAATTTTTATTGGTATGTCGGTTCTGCGGTTGTGCATTGCATCTGCCTGGCTGGACTCTAACCCTCTGGGATTTTAGCAGTGGCTTGCCCGGTTTTAAACAGTCTATAATTTAGAAAAGGCTGTCTATGCAAGAAGGGGGTTCATGCGAGACTGAAAGGTTTAGCAATCTGGGCGTCACTGATGGAATGGGTAGAGGGTAATCGTTAAATTGGCAAAGTTGAAAGACTGCTGCTTGGGTACACTGCACAATACTGGTTTTAGGGGGCAATGGATATTTATGACTGCTGGATATTTATGATTCCTATATATCTATATTTGAGAAAGGGTTTTTTATGGAAAGAATTTATGAGTCTTAAGAAGAATTACATATATGCTGTTCAGGATTTCATCAGCTGCTGGGGCCGGTACTAGGGTGGGGTAAAAATTTGATAAAATGCACAAAGTTACTGGAATGATTATGTTTTCTTTTATCTTTCATCATAATCTTTGCTTCTAACTGATTCATTTTGTTGGTGTATTTACGTATATGAAATAATTTGCAACATAAAACAATTTATAAAAAAAAATACAATACTGGAGAGCAGCAGGCTCCTGTTGGACAGTGAGAGCTGCTTTATGTTAACCTTGTGTATCTTTTTTCAAATAAATCCCAATTTGAATTTTAAGCATGGCCCTCACTCCTGAAGGAAATTGAAACTTTATCTTTTTATGCAGAGGCAGATGCATAGTCCTTATGGCAGGGAGTAAGAGCTTAGTGTTAGCTCTACTTGCTGCGTATTATATACACTCTCAAAAAAAGTAAATAAATCTAACAGCTAAAATAAATAATAATTAGTACTCATCTCGGGGGTCTGTATATGAAGGTGCCCTTTATTGTGGTCTTGGCGTCAGTCTGTAGTTGGAAGTTGAGGTGTTTCATGAGAGGTGCAGTGTCATGTTGGTGGCGATGGATCAGTTGGTTTCCTTGAACTTGAATGCGATGCCCCCACCATGTTTGTTGGTGCAGTCTCAGTGTATTATCTTGTAGCTGACAGAAATTGCTGTGGCATTGTCGGGAATCAAGGAGGGGCTGAGCCATGCTTTGGTGATAAAGGAAATGTCTTGGGGGAGAGAGTGGTGATGGTGTCCCATAGCGTGTTTGCAGATTGGGCGTTAAGCAGGATGCAGTGGAGCGGTTCTGGGGTGTGTGAAGCTGTGTTCTTGTTGCAGTGCCCCAGCCCCATTTTTTGGCTGGTTTTTGATGCAACTTTGACTGAGGTGTACTGGGTCCCTATAAACCAGCTTTCCAGTACCAGTGTGCCTTCCCTAAAACTGTACCACGATTGGCACCACTTCAACCACCACTGTAAGTCACTAGTAAATGGCACCACTGGTACCTAGGGTATGGGTAATGAAGAGGGTCCACAGGGACTGCAGCACAAATTGTGTCACCTCAGAGACCCCTTACCCAGACCATGTACACTGCCATTGCAGGCTGTCTGGCTTGGTTCAGCGAAAACCGGAGAGTTGACACGGCACACAGTCCTTTAGGCCATGCCCTCATACACTGCATGAGATATAGGTAAATCACCCCTACTGCAGGCCCTACAGCCCTAAGGCAGGGTGCACTATATCCCATGTGTGGACATATGTGCATGAGCACTTATGTCCCTGCAATATTTGAGCCATTTTTGGATATTGTAAGTGCACAGGTAAGCCATAGAGAGTACATGGGCTTGATAATTGTCATTATAAGTTTCCTAGCTCCCTGATGGTTTCACTGTACCCTAAGATGTTTGATACCATGCATCTTGTCTTAATAAATCCTCAATGATACCAGTGTGGGATGTAATAATAAATGCACACAAGAGACCCTTTAGAGGGTTCCCTGAAATATTACCAAGCACTGGTGTGATCTGTAAATTGTCAGACCTCCTCCACGCCTGAGCGATCTTTCAGAGCGGGACACTTCAAAGGCAATGCCACCTTTTATGTGCAGCCTAGGCTTCCCCAGAGAGTAAAGGATGCCAACCCCCCTGTCCTGCTCCACATTTGGTGGTAGGACAGGCGGGAAAATTAGTTAGAGGTGGAAGAGTGTCCCAATTCAGTCAGCTCCGTCCCTAAGGTATGGCAGGTGATGTGGACCCCTCTCCTTGGGATGGTGGGAAAACAACCTATCAGGACAAGGATACTGCCCTTTCCCACAGAAAGTGGTCACTTAGAGGGTGTAGCCACCCTAAAGGTAGGTAGCCCACTGTCAACTACATGTCTCGCCCTTTAACACCCCTAAAATTAGTATTTAGGTGGGATCCCTGAACCTTGAACATTAGATTTGATGGACAAGTAGAAGACACAGACAAAGAAGAGCTGCTGCCCGAGAACTGAAACCCTGTTGCAGAGAATATTAGTTCCAAACCCTGCTTGCTGCCACAAGGACTATACAATTGTGATTGTGCAGTCTCGTCCTGAACCTATGAAGACTCCAAGAACCCTGTAGCTCCTCCAGCCTTCGAGAATCACCAAGAACCTCCTTGGAGTGAAGCTATCATTCCCTTGCACACCACAGGCACCAATCACACTAAGTTCTGTTTGTCAACTTGCTATTCCCCAGGAGCCTCTGGAGAGGCATCCAAATCAGAAGAAGCAAATCAGCTCTGGAGGGTCAGATCTGTCTGCCTACCAAGTTTGGAGACACCAGGACCTACTGGAGCTGTACCGTAAAAATACCCAGGGAACTGGACACCCGTGAGCAAACAATGAGACGAAGAGTCCATCCTGGACTTCAACTATCCCAAAAGCAGGCTCCCATCGAGGTACATTGAGACCCCTGAGACTCATGTTGTGAGTGGCCCAGCTGTCCGGAAACTGCCTTTCCAATTTGCCTGCTCCTGACCGGAAGGACATCTCCATGCACGGTTCCCGGATGACCTATCTGCCCTGCACCCAGCCTGACTAGTCCCGGTAATGATGACCCAGCTGTGCTCCCATGGTCCTGAGACCCTTGTGGCCTCCTCCCTAGAGACGGACCTGCCGGACTTACCTTTACCTTCCTTGCAGCGCACCATTTCCCATCACCCTAAGCACCCTGCTCCCGGTTAAATCGAGATACTACCGATTTTCTGCTGCTGGAACAATAGACCTGGTCTTGATATCAACCTAAAACAAGAAGGCGAACTTCATGAAAGCATTGCCTGCTTTTATATGAATGTTTCTGGTTTACCCCATTGACTTCAATGTTGTGTAATTGTGCACAAGTGAAATATTTTGTGAACTCTTAAAAATCGTAACTTTGAAAGTACTTATTGTAAATTGAAGTTCTTGGTCTGAAAAATACATAAACATCAATTCTATTTTTATAAATTTGTCCTGAATTTATTCTTGAGTATGTGTTTCATTTATTGCTTCTGTGAGTGCAACGAATGCTTAGCACTACCCTCTGATAAGCCTAACTGTGCGCTCACACTGCCACAAATGGAGCGTTAGTATTATCTACTTTTGCCTCTGTGAACCAATAGGGGACTCAATGGACTCTGCAGATAGTGTGCTTCATTTAAGCACACTATATAGAGATCCGGCTTCCTACATTGGTGGATCCGCTGTGGGGCCTACGACTTTGCATTTGCTGATACCACTCTATCAATTAGTGACCACATGAAGAAATCCAAAATTGCCTTTAACCAGTTGTATTTTTTCAATTGCTCTATTTTTCCAAATTTTAAAATGAACTCTTAGGGCCTAGGTTAAGTCCTTATATCCAGTTGTTTGAGTTTTAAAAATCTTACTGTAGTTAGGATAAATAAAAGTATTAAGGTTTTTTAACTTTATAAAAAGATCCCAACTTTAGTCAAAATAATGAGGGGTCCCAATAACCAGGATCAGGAGTTCAACCCCCTACATGGACCTGTTCTATGCCAGGTGCAGGGCACTCTGCAAAGGTTATGGTATTAACACTAGCAAACATGCTAACAAAGAAAAACTTAGAAGGTTGATGGCAATGTTTGGAAGAGACAACCCAGAACTAGTAGCTCAATCTGATGAAGATGTGACTACTGAAAGTCATACCGAGGATCTGATGAGTACATGGACTGAGAGCCAGATGAGGAACCCTCAGTGGAGGAACACATGCTGGAAATGTTGTCCAGGAAATTGAACTTTGATGCTCAACTCCTGGACATAGAAGGACAAAGAAAAGGGATGGGCCAAGGACATATCTCTGGTGGCAGCAATTTTGTAAATAGGAAGTGAGTAGATTCCTTTGACTCAGTACTCCCCAAGTGGATTGTCCCTAAATATGCAGAGGGTGATGACATCACCAAATTGTTCACTGTGTTTGAGAGAGCCTGCCTAGTAAGGAGAATAACCAGAAAAAAATGGGTTCCTCTCTTGTGAAACTATTCTCAGGAAGATGCAGAGATAGACTCCTGACATTGAATGAGAAAAATGTTGAGTCCTGTGACCTCATGAAAGGTACCCTGACTGAGGGGTTTGGACTCACCACTGAAGAATACAGGATACAAATCAGGGAGACTTGAAAAACCCAGACTCAGTCCAGGGTGGAATCATTGACTTTTTAGTGAAAGCACTAGGCAGTAAGTTAACTTTTAACGATGTGCTTGACTATGATGCACTTTGCAATTTGATCATGAAAGAACATCTGTCAAGTAATTGTGTGCAGAAAAAAAGTAGCATTAATACCTAGTGGAACTGGGTTTGGCCCCAGCGTTCAGCTGATACTCGAACTGTTATGCAGGATTTGCGAGTCTTTATCGGCACATACGCAATTGGCACACTACATCAGAATGGTCAGAACCAGGGCCCTGCATCTAGCTCTTGGGCTTACAAAGAAGCCATGGGATTTGGGTGTGGCCTTGCTGTACTCTTCCCCCTATCATCCTGAGGGAAAGTCAGTATTCGAGAGGAAAAATAGAGACTTAAAGCAAGCTTTAACAGCAAGGCTCAGGCGTCAGTTGGGTCAATCACCTATATGGGGTCCAGAGGGCACTTAAAATCATGCCAAGAAAATCCCTGGGGAGTTGTACACCTTATAAGCTCCTGTTTGGGGTAAGAATGGGGTTACCCGACATCAATAGTGTCAGCACAGTGGCGACTGAAACCCCATTTGACCTCAATGATCGTTTGAATGTTTTACAGGACCTTAAATAATATCGAACATTACAAAGCAACATCTCAGTAAAACACACTGCCACTGGGGAAGTAAAAATGGTAACGGCAAGACCTGCCTGGGTCCCAGAGATTGGGGACCTGGTCAGAAAGAAAATACTGAGCAAGAAAGAATTTGGCTGTACCTGTCATAGCTGTTGAAGGAACGAAAACTGTCCTTCTTCAGCCCCATGCTGGCCCTCGAGACAAAAGATTTGTCTCAATTGATCTGATCAAGCCATATTATGTGGCCGATTCTCAACAGTAGGCCACGTGGGCTCCTTGGTAGCCACTGCCCTCCTCTTGCTACCGTACAGGAAGTTCAGATTGAAGCTTTAATACTACTGAAGACTCTACTTTAGAAAGAGAAGCTGTGAATGACAATGAAATTATGCTTCTCCCTATTGAAACAACAACAACTGTACAATCAACGAGTACAGAAATTTCAATTCAAAATATTGACAACGTCTATGTCAACATGCCACAGATTGAGTCATCTCCCAGTTCTACAAAACCTGCTGAGCTGCCAAGAATAGACCGGATAGCGTCTGGCTACTTCGTGCATTATGACAATTTCTCATCAGATCCAAGTGAACCTGAGCTGCCGACACCGCCTCTCCTTTTCAAGCTTCAAGTAAATGCTTTCTATCTTTAGCTGAAAAAGACTTACTTCGTTCTTCCCTGGATACATCTATGGATTACAATTAGCTCACTTTTCCTGGTACTTTGGATTGGTATAGTAGCTGTGCTTTTCCTAATTCTGAATGGACCTTTCTTTCAGAACGCTCTGCAGTGCAACTTGTGAACTTGGTTTGTAAGCCGCATGCATCACCCCACTGTGAACAGAGAGACTTGTCCCTTGTGAACATTACAGCGGGTCCAGTTCCTGAAGGAATTGTTTGGGACAGGGTATCGTATGATGTAGATGGTCCTACTGAATGTTTAAAAATTCCATATTTGTTCAAATTTCCTTAAATGTCATCATCACCTCTAGTACTTTCTCTGATGACTGGGACATTGAAACTGTGCATAATGTGCTTTCATATTTTGAGCAATCAGCTGCTTTTCAAACGATGAATTGTATGATTGTACAAGTAATTTTAGATCACTGGAAAATGGAACGCGTCTGCGCCCCAAACCAAACGCACTGCGAAATGTGCTGCATTAGCAAAAATGTATTCCTTTTTAACCACTTTTAACTTATTTCATTCATCCCACGCGACATTGTGCGACATCGTGCGCCTATTTTCCAAATTTCTAGTGTTCTAACTGTGCCCCTCCGGACCTCTTGAAAGAACATGACAGTTACGAAGTTCACCAAAGGCAGTGTTTATTAAATGAAACCCAATGCATTTCGGGCAAAGAAATGCCCTTCGTCAGGGGTCACTGTGAACAACAATAGAAATAACAACCAATCAATATTAATCATGCTGCTTCGACATGTTAAATTACACTTTTTACTGTATCATATTAAGTATGTTTATACCAATATTAACTTGCGAATTCAATTTTGTATTACCCTAATTAACTCCCAGTCATTTTACTGCCAGTCTCCAATCGTTGTCAACAACATACTTTTGAGAAAAAAAATGAAATCTCTCCCTCCCTCTCCTAGTCCGACAACCGTTAATCTCTCATCGCGGTAGGGCTGCGTGTGCAATTTCAAATTATCCCCACAATCTTCATCTCTCCCCATGCTGCACACATTCACGGACATTTCCCATTGTGCCACATTGAATTAACTAACAATGTTGATTCTCATTCGTAGATACACACATACCTGCCGCAGAACGTTTAAAAACCGCACGTGCTTCTCTTCATAACCAAAATCATCATTCCTCCCACACTCCCTTACGTTTTTAAATCCCTCCCGATCAATCAGCTGTTCCGACTTTCCTTATGTACACCATGACGGTCTCCGAAGTTCATTCCATTTGTGAATTAACACTGACTTTATTTTTTGAAATCTTTGTTCATTTTTTGAAGTCAGTGTTAATTCACGAATGGAATGAACTTCGGAGACCGTCATGGTGTACATAAGGACATTATTTCTGTATTACAGCTGGACATTTTGATAGCGAAGCTATGTTGTGTTGATCATATTGCATTACGGGATATGTAGTATTTACCCTATGAATAACTTCAGTAGTCTACCTTGTTGGAGGGAAAGTCGGAACAGCTGATTGATCGGGGGGGATTTAAAAACGTAAGGGAGTGTGGGAGGAATAATGATTTTGGTTATGAAGAGAAGCACGTGCGGTTTTTAAACGTTCTGCGGCAGGTATGTGTGTATCTACGAATGAGAATCAACATTGTTAGTTAATTCAATGTGGCACAATGGGAAATGTCAGTGAATGTGTGCAGCATGGGGAAAGATGAAGATTGTGGAGATAATTTGAAATTGCACACGCAGCCCTTCCGCGATGAGAGATTAACGGTTGTCGGACTAGGAGAGGGAGGGAGAGATTTCATTTTTTTTCTCAAAAGTATGTTGTTGACAACGATGGGAGACTGGCAGTAAAATGACGGGGAGTTAATTAGGGTAATACAAAATTGAATTCGCAAGTTAATATTGGTATAAACATACTTAATATGATACAGTAAAAAGTGTAATTTAACATGTCGAAGCAGCATGATTAATATTGATTGGTTGTTATTTCATTGTTGTTCACAGTGATCCCTGACGAAGGGCATTTCTTTGCCCAAAATGCATTGGGTTTAATATAATAAACACTGCCTTTGGTGAACTTCGCAACTGTCATGTTCTTTCAAGAGGTCCGGAGGGGCACAGTTAGAATACTAGAAATTTGGAAAATAGGCGCACAATGTCGCGTGGGAACAATAAATCAAAAGAGCCAAACAAAGCAGAAGAGTACAAGGATGAATGAAATAAGTTAAAAGAAGGTAAATGGCGGCGAGAGAAGAACTTCTCGCCGCCATTCACGACGAGGAAGTGAGGCCACGCCTACATTAGGCCACGCCCCCTCACAGTATAAATACGCTGCCGACAGCGCGAAGCACTCAGAACCCTTGGAAATCTCCTGAGGCGGAAGCCGGGAGACTGCCGATCTTTTTAAAATTTGTTATTATCTGTGTCACCATTTAAAAATTGTATTTCATAGCGCACTCACCCTGCAAGCACCTCAGCAGCGGGCTAGAGACACGCTTTAACAGCGACCCCTTCGCTGCAACGAACGAAGCGAGAGAAGCACTTCTCGCCGCCATTCACGACGAGGAAGTGAGGCCACGCCTACATTAGGCCACGCCCCCCTCACAGTATAAATACGCTGCCGACAGCGCGAAGCACTCAGAACCCTTGGAAATCTCCTGAGGCGGAAGCCGGGAGACCGCCGATCTTTTTAAAAATTTGTTATTATCTGTGTCACCATTTAAAAATTGTATTTTATAGCGCACTCACCCTGCAAGCACCTCAGCAGTGGGCTAGAAACACGCTTTAACAGCGACCCCTTCGCTGCTACGAACGAAGCGAGAGAAGCACTTCTCGCCGCCATTCACGACAAGGAAGTGAGGCCACGCCTACATTAGGCCACGCCCCCCTCACAGTATAATTACGCTGCCGACAGCGCGAAGCACTCAGAACCCTTGGAAATCTCCTGAGGCGGAAGCCGGGAGACCGCCGATCTTTTTAAAAATTTGTTATTATCTGTGTCACCATTTAAAAATTGTATTTCATAGCGCACTCACCCTGCAAGCACCTCACCAGCGGGCTAGAGACACGCTTTAACAGCGACCCCTTCGCTGCAACGAACGAAGCGAGAGAAGCACTTCTCGCCGCCATTCACGACGAGGAAGTGAGGCCACGCCTACATTAGGCCACGCCCCCCTCACAGTATAAATACGCTGCCGACAGCGCGAAGCACTCAGAACCCTTGGAAATCTCCTGAGGCGGAAGCCGGGAGACTGCCGATCTTTTTAAAATTTGTTATTATCTGTGTCACCATTTAAAAATTGTATTTCATAGCGCACTCACCCTGCAAGCACCTCAGCAGCGGGCTAGAGACACGCTTTAACAGCGACCCCTTCGCTGCAACGAACGAAGCGAGAGAAGCACTTCTCGCCGCCATTCACGACGAGGAAGTGAGGCCACGCCTACATTAGGCCACGCCCCCCTCACAGTATAAATACGCTGCCGACAGCGCGAAGCACTCAGAACCCTTGGAAATCTCCTGAGGCGGAAGCCGGGAGACCGCCGATCTTTTTAAAAATTTGTTATTATCTGTGTCACCATTTAAAAATTGTATTTTATAGCGCACTCACCCTGCAAGCACCTCAGCAGCGGGCTAGAGACACGCTTTAACAGCGACCCCTTCGCTGCAACGAACGAAGCGAGAGAAGCACTTCTCGCCGCCATTCACGACGAGGAAGTGAGGCCACGCCTACATTAGGCCACGCCCCCCTCACAGTATAAATACGCTGCCGACAGCGCGAAGCACTCAGAACCCTTGGAAATCTCCTGAGGCGGAAGCCGGGAGACCGCCGATCTTTTTAAAAATTTGTTATTATCTGTGTCACCATTTAAAAATTGTATTTTATAGCGCACTCACCCTGCAAGCACCTCAGCAGCGGGCTAGAGACACGCTTTAACAGCGACCCCTTCGCTGCAACGAACGAAGCGAGAGAAGCACTTCTCGCCGCCATTCACGACGAGGAAGTGAGGCCACGCCTACATTAGGCCACGCCCCCCTCACAGTATAATTACGCTGCCGACAGCGCAAAGCACTCAGAACCCTTGGAAATCTCCTGAGGCGGAAGCCGGGAGACCGCCGATCTTTTTAAAAATTTGTTATTATCTGTGTCACCATTTAAAAATTGTATTTTATAGCGCACTCACCCTGCAAGCACCTCAGCAGCGGGCTAGAGACACGCTTTAACAGCGACCCCTTCGCTGCAACGAACGAAGCGAGAGAAGCACTTCTCGCCGCCATTCACGACGAGGAAGTGAGGCCACGCCTACATTAGGCCACGCCCCCCTCACAGTATAATTACGCTGCCGACAGCGCAAAGCACTCAGAACCCTTGGAAATCTCCTGAGGCGGAAGCCGGGAGACCGCCGATCTTTTTAAAAATTTGTTATTATCTGTGTCACCATTTAAAAATTGTATTTCATAGCGCACTCACCCTGCAAGCACCTCAGCAGCGGGCTAGAGACACGCTTTAACAGCGACCCCTTCGCTGCAACGAACGAAGCGAGAGAAGCACTTCTCGCCGCCATTCACGACGAGGAAGTGAGGCCACGCCTACATTAGGCCACGCCCACACGCCCCTTTTTCCTCCTTTAAAGATGTGCAATCACCGGACGCGCAGCGGACGGGCGCAGCGGGCGCGCCGTCAGCGCGCCGAAGGCGCGCCAAAGGCAAGCCCGTCTGGGCCCGTCCGGGCCCAGACGGCCCCAGGCCCCGTTACTCTGCCTGGTGGCCCTCAGGAGCGAGTGATGTATACGGCAGATACATTACGCGCACTACGACCTAATAACATCCTTACCTGCTACCACACGTTTACCGCAGGCAATGCGTTCTCGACCTGCCCACGATGCAACCCAATTCCTTCCCTGAAATCTACCACACTCGCTCTGAAGATGGGACTTCTTAACTGCCGCTCGCTCCCGAAACATGCTACCGAAGTAAATCTTTTGGTCCAAAATCAGGATCTTGACCTACTGTTCCTAACGGAAACATGGCTATCCGACATCACCGACCCGGATGTCGTCGCGGCCCTCCCCACAGGGTATCATTGCCAAGCCCTAAATAGACCTAAAGGGAGAGGAGGCGGGATAGCTATAATTCATAGGGAACAATTCATTTGTAGGACAACTAACGCCTGTATCGAGGACTGCGAGAGTGGCCAATTTTCCATTCAAATCTCCCCAGCTCTCACCCTGGCAGGGCTACTGATTTATCGCCCCCCAGGTGCCCCTGGCAACTTTATCAATTCAATATTTGAATTTGTATCACAACTAGCTTCCTCCACCTCCAACTTTCTTATGCTAGGTGATTTGAATTTTCACTTCTTGGACCCCACGGACCGAGGAGCCTCGGACATTAAACACGACCTAACATCTTTAAAGATCCATCTAGTGAACAACGAGCCTACCCATGAGAAGGGCCACCTATTGGACCCTATTCTCACCAATATAGCAACAGTTACCACCAAATCACCCGTGACCCTCCCATGGACGGACCATTACCTGGTCCCTTTTTCCTGGGAAATCAACACACCTATCCTCCCAACCCCTAAAACTAAGGTCACCGACCGTCAATGGCGCAAATTGTCACCTGAGAAATGGGCTGCCTCCCTTGCAGATTCCATTCCCGAACTTTCCTCTGACTCCAATACGGCTGACAAGCAATTTAGTGTTTGGATTACTTCGTCTCTAGATACGATACTCCCGAAAATCACCACCCTCAAACAGCCCAAAAGACTATCCCCCGCTTTATGGTATACTCCAGAGCTTAAAGCTCTGCGCCAAGAGTGTAAGAAAACCGAACGCTCTTGGAGACGCGACAAATCAGGAACCAACAAAAACAGCTACTCTATTTCTCTTCTAACCTATAAAAACGCTATTCGCAAAACCAAAAGCGTGTTTTATCAGGAGAGAATAGAGAAAGCGGGATGCTCCAGTAAGGAATCATACGTCATCCTGAAAGAGCTTTTAAAACCTTCAGAACAAGGACTGGGTCTTCCCTCCGACCCCAAAGCCGACCAGGAGAAATGCCAACAATTGGCTAATTTCTTCCACGACAAAATCCGTCTAATTTTGGACTCTATCCCGCCCTCGAGCCCGGGGGAAGAAACCGCTTTCTCACACACGACATCCGCCTCGTGTCTGTCCACCTGGGGCCAGGTCACGATAGACGAAGTGAGAAATACGTTCAATTCCTTGAAGAGCGGCTCCCCTAGCGACCCTGCGCCTCTGCGGATCCTTAGGGAGGTAGCCCCCACTATCATCCCCTCCCTTACTCATCTGATCAATACCTCATTCCAACAAGGAGTTGTACCTTTGAGCTGGAAGAAGGCTGTTGTAAAAGCCCTACTGAAGAAGCCTTCTCTCGATCCTGAGAATCTGGCGAACTACAGGCCCATTTCCTTACTCCCAGGAGTCAGCAAGATCGCGGAAAAGTTAGTTAATAGGAAACTCTCGCAGTTCCTAGAGGCCAATAACAAACTAAAAAATTCTCAGACGGGCTTCCGACCAGGGCACCGACATCGCCCTCCTGGCAGCGGTAGAGGAGGCCAGAGCGCTATTGGATGGGGGAGGATCAGTGGCAGTGATCCTCCTCGACCTTAGCGCAGCGTTCGACACCGTTGACCACCAACTCCTTATTGAAAGACTCTCAGGAGTTGGAGTGGAAGGCACAGCCTTATCTTGGCTTGCATCTTTCCTGGCCCAACGGTCATATCAGATTTGGGAGAAGAACGCCCGCTCATCCGAAATGCCCCTCCAATGTGGTGTGCCTCAGGGCTCTTCCCTGAGCCCCACATTATTTAATATCTATATGTCCACATTGGAGGAGGTTATCACCCCATTCGGAGTGAGCGTCGTCAGCTATGCTGACGACACACAACTAGTGGTGTCCCTGTCCCATCCCAAACAACAGAAAGCTGATCTCTTCAACTGCCTTACGCAGGTCCATCGCTGGATGAATAGATCAGCCCTAAAGCTAAATGGGACAAAAACCGAGGTCCTTGTACTTGGCCCGAAAGGAACCGCACTCCCCCTGGACAGCTGGCCAGCCTGTCTAGGTCCTCCCCCTGATCCAAAAACAGAGGTGAAAAGTCTGGGTGTATGGATCGATTCTGATCTCTCATTCACCTCGCAAGCAAAGAAGGTAGCAGGGACCTGCTTTGGCCTTCTAAAATCTTTGAGGAAAGTCCTGCCCCTTCTTCCCCCTAAATCCCAGAAATTACTAATCCAAGGTCTCGTAATATCGAGACTAGACTACAGTAATGTGATTTATCTCGGTGCTCCCGAAGCGACCCTGAATAAACTTCAAAGAATTCAGAACACCGCTGCCCGGATCATCACAAACACCCCGGCCAGATCATCTGCTAAACCCGCTCTTAAACTCCTTCATTGGCTCCCCATAAGGGAGCGAGTCAAATTCAAAGCCTTGTGCCTCGTCCACAAAACGTTGCACAACCAAGGCCCCCCAGTTCTCAGCAACTTCATCATCCCTTACAAAACCACCAGATCCCTCCGTTCTAACACAGAAAACCTCATTAATACCCCAAGATTCAGGAAAGCCCGATCAGGAGGACGACGCTTTTCGGTACAAGCTGCTCGTCTTTGGAATTCACTCCCCCGCGACCTACGTCTTGAACCTCAATATCTGCGCTTCAGGAAGTTGCTAAAGACACATCTCTTTCCCTAGCTCTCATACTCCCCCGTGTTTGATTCCTTACCCCTCCCCTCCCCTGCTCTCAGCTCCCGTTCCTCAGGTCTGCTGAACTAGGGTTTCACTAGCGCTGGGATACTTCCGGGTGACTACGCGCTTTATAAAAATAAATAATAATAATAATAATAAAAGTGGTTAAAAAGGAATCAATTTTTGCTAATGCAGCACATTTCGCAGTGCGTTTGGTTTGGGGCGCAGATGCGTTCCATTTTCCAGTGATGTCAATCTTTGAGGTGCCAATTGGGCAAGCACTTCATACCAAGCTGCACGCATACTTAAGTACGTCTGGATAAGTTTGAACAAAATATGGTGTAAAGGTGTGCATCCCTCCCTCCTATAATTGTACAAGTAATTTTAGAGACATGTTCTGTTACCAGCATTGTGGTCACCATTTTTTACATAAAGACAGTATCCCACGCGCTGTTTATAATTACACACATTAGAACAGTTCCCAACACTGCCAAAAGGTAGTTCAAAGACTTTTACACAGAGGTGTGCTTCCTTTTCAGGTTCTGAAACATCAGATGTGGCCACATATTATTATAGGCTTGCACCTACACCTGCAAATAAAAATATTCTGACAAACACCAAGCTGATATACTCTTCTTCCTTTATTCCCCAACTGTCTACACAGGGTTTTGACTTTTGGAAAGACACAAAAGACACAAAGTCTGTCTGGGGGACAAAAGATTGGCAGGTTCAGGGCATGGAGGCCTTATTTAGAGCATGCTTCATACCACACCAAATGATTTTCCTGAACAAGACAAATTTCATGTCTAGGTATAGCAAAAATAAAGGATTTGAACACACCTCATAATCCCTCATTCTCAAGTTTCAAGAATTGGCAGCACTATACACACTTTAGTGAGGATACACTAGACACCATGAAACGTAATGGTTCTTTTAATTCATCGGACCCCAATTGGAAGGGTTGGTTGGTTTGGTCTGTGGACACGAAAGGATCTAAATCTAGATTCCTGGGTAACACCCAAGGGTTTGGGATCAATAGGCCTAATCAACGATATTTACAGACAGAACACACACTCAGGGTGACATCGTATAGTGTTGGGAAGTTTTGCCTAGATTGGCTAAAAACCTCAGCACTCTCCCAGGTGAAACAACACTTGTCCCTTCTTTCTGATGACATTGATCTCAGGGATTTTGTACTAGGTCCCCGGCACCCATGTCAAAAGTGCTTTTTGTATGGAATATACAATGAGCTGTGGAATATTTCTCAACAGGAAGCTGCTGAGAGATTGTGTGATATTAATAGGGTTTCTAGACAAATCTTTGGCTGTGGTTGACAATGGTATGACCACTATATCATCCACAATCTATTAAATGGGCAACATAGTATCTTCCAAAACTGACATAATACAGCAAGGCATGTCTCTATTACAACATGGACAGTCACAATTATGGTCAATAGTATTACTGAGCCGGAAGTTACAGACATTACGTTCTGGCCACGTGCCATGGAGTTACTTCAACAGCACAAATCTGTTTTCAGCATACGATTTAACAGAAAGGCAGATGACAGTGGCGCATAGAGATGCAAAATATACCATGTTACACATTGAAAAATTAGACCAATTACCTTTCACCATGGCTGAAACACCATGCACTGACTGGATAATCCATGGTTACATCATCCTACCAGGCATGACCTTTCAATTCCAATATTGTCTCCAATACCAACAGGTAGGGAGATATGAAGTGCTAGGGGAAGGATATGTGCATGAGTATTAGGAGTTACCATTCAGCTATAGATGCAAGAATGGAGACACAGATGTTTTTCTTAGTGGCACTGACTGTGAAGACGCCTTAAGTGGTTCCTTGGTTTGCAAGGACATTTCTCTCCATGGAGTATGCAATGCTTCAATGGCCAACTTGTCTTGTTATCTGAAGGGTACCCCAGCTGCAGTGATTCATCCTGGGTTCAGGCTGCTCTCGAATGGGAGCTATTTGATGCTGAATGATCAAGGTTGCTGCAGAATGGAACTGGGCATCGATTATCTAGTAACGGTTAAATCCATAGTCACTTGTTGACCAAAAGTACTGTTTCTACCTGCCCACACAGTTAGGAAGGCAGCGCTATGGCCTTCAATAAATGTGTTCAACATAAAATTTGACTCCCTGAGCAAATTGAAAGCCATGATTTTACAGAAGGATGTGGCCTTAACTTCAGCCGAAGAGACGTTTGATCTCCAGGTTACAAGGTCCTCATCTGTGATACAGACACTACTCCACACTAACTTCCCATTGCACTTTGGGGAGCTGGTCCATCGCATCTATAACATGTCTGATACGAAAGGAATAGTGCACTTTTTAAAATGTATCAGCTCTGGTTTGGTTAGCACCTTTCAGATGATATTTGGAGTTATACCATCTTTCATGCACTCCATGTTGGGAAGCAAATTTGGAGGGGTCCCGCTTGTCCTGATACTTGTGGCAGGAATCCTGATTTTGTTCTATCTGCTCCACAATGGACGTCCCAGTTCAACTTAGAATAGAGATGGCCCTGTTAGTGCTGCATTGCTGTGAGAACATGATACACTGTTTTGGCACACCTAGGCTTCAGTAACTAAATGAGCACTGATTCTTGTTGTTCAGGCCGGTCTGGCTTGACTGTATTCAGCCTGTCTTACACTGCTTGCTTTGCAGCTACAAATGTGTCCTGGATATATGTCTCAGATCAGAATTGGTTGCGCCACCGGACATTGAAGTACTGATGGACCTCTTAAAGCCCATGCATATTGCTGTCCCCAGCGTATTCCATTGCTGATGAAACCGCGACCTCAAATTTTGGTTTTCTGTGTGCCCGGAGAATCTCTACATTGATTTTTTGGATCTTTCCCATTGAGAAAGAATATGTGGCTCTCCCTCCTCCTCAGCACCAGTCGAATTTGGACAAAAATACAAGTGATATTGAGTTCAGTAACTTGACCTGTGATTTATAGTGGTTGTGTGCGCCCGTTCCCCCAGCCACACTAATCTTCGTTCTCGCCACTCTTTTGGATTGGTATAATGGTAAATGGAGAGAGAAATCATCTGTGGCTTCATAGGGTATGAACAGACTCCTGGTCAATAAACCATACCTCCCACCCACTTCCTCTCCCCTAATCCAGTGAAGATTCCAACCTTCCTCTCCCCTACAAGCTCCTAAACAAGGACCAAAAAGAAACAGATCCAAAGTATTATTAGTGGGAAACTTCCCAGCGTAGCCTATTGAACTGCGTGGACCACCCATGTCCAAAGGTGGTGAGTGACTGTGAGAGTCGCATTTTAGGAGCCAAAGTGTAGACACATCTGTGTATGCACCTCTGGGGCACCCACGCAGAACTTTGATTCAGCATTGGCAGAGTCTCTATATCCCACCCGCCCTGCTATGTCGCTAGGCCGCTCGGCTTTCCAGATTCCCTCCGAGCTGGGTGAGAGATCCCAGGGCGAAGGTAAGAGATTTCTCAGGGGTTAGCCATTGTCATGGGATGCCCCCCAGAGCCACCACTTGTGGCACTCCTATCACTCCTGAGGTCTTTGCTAGCTTGCAACAAAATTGAAGCCTGCTTGTGCTGAGTAAAGTAGCAGGGAGTGCCATTGACATTGATGCGTAGTTTGCATGGGTAGGTAAGGGCATATGATAATCCAACATTTATTAGTAAACGCTTAACAGGTAGAACCTCTGCACTTATCCTCTTGATATTGCATGTCCCTGCATTCCTTGTCAAGCTCTGTGATTCAGGAGTCAGGCAATGACTGGCCACACCAGCACTCCTGGTGGTTGTCTTGGCCCAAGGGTTTTGTGCGCCCTCTTTACTGAAAACAAGGCAGTAAGCCAGTTCTCAAATTTGGAGTTTTTAACCTAGCCGCCACGTACAGTTACAAAGTTAAACTACGTAAGGGTAACATACACACTTGTATGCATATTATTTATTCCATGTCATTCTGATTTGAGCTCCAATTCTGACATGAGAAGTTTTAAAATCGTTTAAGCACTTCTACTCCTCCTGGAAGTGTTTAAAGTGCCAATTACCAGGAATCCACAGTATTCCAGAAATCACCAATCTTTGAAACAACAATACAATTCAAATACAATTGTGCTGCGTTTATTCAAAATAGTCTTACCTCGGACTGGATTCTGTGCTTTGTAAAAATAGATTATTAGATATTGCCAAAGGTTCAACCACATCTATCTATCAACCTGTCCCTAAGAGAGCGACCCCTAACTATTTCTAACTGTCCATGTAAAATTAGAGAACATTGTAGTTAGATTACATCTATTGTACTCTGACGCCATGTACGAGAGATTGTGAAAGGCGTTCTTGCAGACTGGAGAAGGGGCTTGGTATGCAAAGCTGACAAAAGATGGTCAAATGAATGCAAACCGTGCCAGTGCCACGTGACTCATCAGGGCAAATGTTGTGCTTTGCAATTCAAAGTGCCAGTCTAAGAGGCTGAGAGGAGCTGGCGATGACTGCCGTCTGCAAAAGCTTTGACAAAGCTGAACATTTTTAAAGCATTTCAGTGAGAGAAGGGTATCCATGGCAACAAATGATATAATTATTTAATATGGACGAAACTATTGCTATTTGTTCAAAAAAGGACTCCACGGAAACCATCTTATAGGAAGAAACCTATTAAAAATGATATCACCAGGATAGGACGCATGCCATTCAAGAAAAAGCAATCAATACGACGAGTTTTTCTAACATTACATATTTTTCATCCAGATCATTTTTTCCATGATTGTCACTGTTATTGAACAACGACAAATATTTGGTTAGTACAAACCTACTCTGGGGGAGGGAAATGCTGCTTTCATTTGTTGAAAGCAACTAAAATTTCATGTCTCTTGCAAACAAATCACCCTGAAAAAAAACTCACATAAAAGTCAAATTTATCGCAGTTCTGTGAGGAAAACATTGTCCCTGAGTGCCCCAACTGTAATGATGTCTGGATCCCTAATGAGGATTTTCTTGTCATAGGCAAACACAGATCATATGTGTGCGCCATAACATAGGCCTGTCTCACAGAATGCATCTTGTTGGACTAGGAGGGGGGCCCAATCACTACCTTCATAGTACTAAAAGTCTAATGTCTTAGGAGCTAAGCAGTTAACTCCTAGGACATCCTTAGCAACCCTTAGACATCCTTAGCAGTTAAGCAGCATGAGCACGCTGGTAGCAGCATACGTGTAGTGATCAGTAGGAGTGAACAGCTCCTTTTCACTTGTGTCACTGGAGTGAAGCCTATAGGCTCACACATTTATAGTTCTGCTACTATCTGCTTAACTCATCCTTCGCTTACATCAGTATGGGGTGTAGCTTTGTGCAGTGTGTGTGTGGTATTCATGTGTTGGGTGCATGTGTGCCTGTGAAATGTACAATACAGGGATAATGTACTACTGTGCAGTGGATGTATATTACCTGCATGTGCTGGGTGTATGTGTGCCTGTGCGTGGTACAATACATAACAGATGTAGTGCTGTGCAGTGCTTTTATATTATATAAATGTACTGGGTGTTTGTGTGCCTGCGAATGGTACAGTGCATGATGGGCGTAGTACTGTGCAATGTGTGCATGTTCTATTCATGTGCTGGGGCATGTATGCCTGTGAAGGATACAATACATAGAAAACTCTGTGTTCACTTTTGGGAGACCCAGGGCTGTATCGAAAAACATGAGGAGAGGAGGTAGAGGAATCCACCTAGACAGATTTGTGTATAGCTGCATTCTTGTAAGCTGGATGGGACACACTGGAGGAAGGGTGAGCCAGGCTGTGCAGTACATGTCTATGGGTGCTTTTTGATTTAAAGAAAGGTCACAAGGAAGTGGGCTGGCGCATCTCAGGAAGGAGATGTGGCTGATAAGAGAATCATAAAAACTAGGGCTGAGGCTATTGGGTAACTATTTGAATTACATATCCCGGTGGCTGACATCCAGGTGTGGAGCTCTATTCAATCCCCTGGCCTCTGTTGTGGGATTGAATTGGAGTTGTGACAGACTGCTTTCTGCAGCAAGAGAGAATGAAGGAGTGGCACTTCAAAATGAGGCAGACCAACATAAACAAACTTCAAAGACTCAGGGTCATGTTTACTCACATTTTCATCATGGTTGCACCCCTTTGTAGCACATCCATGATGCTAAATGCTAGTAGATTTTTACAAAGCTATGAAACGGGCGATTTTCACCACCTTGCATGTCTTTGTGAAAAAATAAATGCAATGCAATGTAGCGGCTTGTGTGTCATAGCATTACATTTCATTCTGGGAGGCATTCAACACATGGATTTCATTCTAGCAATCCCAGATTTACAAAGATTTGTAAACAATGGATTGCATGAAATCGCTACGCCTCACAGAGAATGGCATAACAGGGAGAAAAATCTTGTTTTCTCCTAGTTATTTGCTCTTTTTATGTGTGCTGCAATCTGCAGCACACATAGAAGGAAGAAAATGCCTCGAGAGATTGTTTTTGTTTTTGTGCAGAAAGATATCACTTCCTGCACAAAATCAAATCTCCTTATCATGTTGCAAGGGTGCCTGCATTGGCGCTAAGCTGCCTGAGGTGCGCCAGTGCAAGGAGAGAGCAGAAATGCTCCATATCCTAGTGAATATGGAGCATTTCTGCCCTCTTCCTTTCACGCAACGCAGCACAACAATTTTACTTTCTGCCCTGCATTGCGTGGAAGTTAAGTAAATATGCCCCTCAGACTCTAAATCACATTTGGTGCCTGGAAATGGACTGTAAAGAGGAGCTTAAGACCCAAAATATTTTCCTCAGTTGTTAGAAATGGGATTTCTGGTTGACTAGGGCATGCGCCTAAGCCAGGCATAAACCTCCATTCTAGTCGGGGCAAGGGAGTTACCCGCTGAATATAACCCCTGCTCACTCTCTTGGTAGCTGGGCAGAGCAGTCAGGCTTATCCCAGAGGCAATGTGTAAAGCATTTGCGTAACACACACACACACACAGAAGTGACACACTAGGCACACCACAAAAGAAACTCCGCACAAGGTTATATAAAAAAAAACCTTTGTATTACTCAGAAAACACATTAGAACGTAATCACATATATACACGGTGCCACCTGGCACTTAGTATGACTTTACAGGGGATTATATACACTACAGGGCCAGTCAGGCCACTGCCAAACCATCAGAACTCACAATTAATGAAGACACCTATTAACTAATGGCAATAGTGCACTTAGCATAAACACATCGTATATTAGCATCAGCAGCAGTGCACCAACGTGCCTACTTTCAGACGGCACACATTAGGCAATAACTCAGTACAGTATGGCATAAACACCTACAGCAGTGCATGTAACAAACCTTATTAGTGTGAATATGTTATAATCACATCAGGCCCATAACTGCAGTAGCCATGATTTGCCTAGAAGGCATATTGCGCAAAACATAATCAGCAGTAGTACACTTCAAAATACCTATCGCAGTGTATATGTCATAAACACTACCTGCCCCTCTGAGGCATATGCAGGTCACCCTTACTGAACATCTACGGTGCAGCCCAGACAATGTAATACAAACTACATGTTCCCACCAAAGGGCAAGTGCCCCCGTTAGAGTAAGGCAGCTGCCCACAACCACAGTGCCCCCTAATAGCTGTTAGGGATGCAGCTGCCAGCTACCATGCAGCGCAGCTGCAGAGATGCCAGAAATGCCCAACAAGGCTGAGCCTGGGCCTCCCGCTCTGGCTTCTTGAAACAGGGCTGCCGGTAACCATGTGGTGCAGCTGCTCAGCCCTGAAATGGTGAAGAAATGGGCAGAAGGGCAAGTTGAAAAGCCTCCGTTGCCCCGCCCACAACCAGGATTTCTTATGCCTGACTTCCGTTCCCGATGGAGGATCTGCCCACCACCGGGCTTAGCGGCCATTCACTGCCTGGCTTCCGATGGCTCGCCTCGCTCTGGGCTTCCACCACGGGTAGGTCATGGCCCTCCCCACCGATGTCAGCGTTGCCTGGGAGACAATGAGGAACTCCCGGCCTGGATCCCTAGTTGCTGGAGCCCCAGAATGCAGCCAGGGGCCACATAGCAGAGCCCAAACTGCAAATAACTCCTCCAGCAAGGTGCAGAAGCAGGGGAAGGGGGACAGTGCTTCCCACATGTCTAACAGGGAGTAGCGCCACATGAACGCTCCTCCCCTTGGGGAAATGAAAGTATCCCAGGTACAATGAAAATTAGAGCACTCTGTATTTCCCACAGGAAGATACAGCCAGGGGCAGACAGCGCCCCTCTCACAAGACTGGCAAAGGGTAGGGCTGGGCCCCGGCAGGCAAGCTAACAGGGCCCTCCAGCAGAAGGGAAGTCCTTTGTGGCAGTTCCTCCTGGCGCCCATTAGTCCTTCAGCAAGCACCAGTTCAGTTCCAAAAAGCACAACAGCACATGGGGCCACAACCCCAATATTTATATCACCCTATGTCTTTGTTCTGCCCTGGCACAGGGCACTGGAGCTAGTCCAAACCAGTTCTGGGGGCACTTAACAAGTGCACAACAGTCACCGTTGTTAGTGTAGGCTCTGGCCCCAGACACACCACAGACGTGCGGAGCCAGCATTGTGGAAGGCAGGCACAGTCCTATTCAGGGTCAGGTGCTACTCCTCCTACTACCCCAAATGCAGATCGGCCTATTCAGCCTAGTGGTGATTTACCCAGCACCTCTGGAGCCACTGCACCTCCCCAGCCCCTGTTATCCAGAGCCAGACATGCAATACACAACAGGCAGGCACAAAGACACATAGCACACAGAAATGCCTACTTCTAAAAGTGGAATTTCTAAAATAATGATAATAATTCTGTGAACACCATTACACAACATTTATCACCACTATTCCAAACATACCAAATTGATCACGCTACCCCTCTCAGATCAGGAATTAACACTGAAACACATATCAGGGAATCCCCAATGCATTCCTATGAGAGGGTAGCCTCACAGCAGTAAGAAACCAAATAGGCTGTTTGTCACTACCAGGACATGCCACACAGTTAAGGCACATGTCCTACCTTTTACCTACATTGCACCCTGCCCATAGGGCTAGCCAGGGCCTACCTTAGGGTTGACTGATGTGTAGTAGAAGGGGAGTCCCAGACGTGGCACCCACTTTATGTGACACCTCATAACAGCAGCAAACTGCGCGAGCAGGCCTTGCAATGGCAGAGGACTGAGACTGGTTTGAAAGGCTAGTTTGGTGGGTGGCGCAAGCAGTGCTGAAACCTCACCAGTAGCATTTAATTTACTGGCCCCGGGTATATGATATACCACTTTACAAGGGACTGATAGGTAAACTAAATACGCCAAACAGTTATAGACCAATCTTACCACGTTCACCATAGAGAGCACATGCACTTTAACACTGGACAGCAGTGATAAAGTGTCCAGAGTACAAAAACCACCAACACCAGGTCAGAAAAAATACCAGGAGGAAGGCAAAAAGATCTGGGATGACCCTGCAAAAAGGGTCAAGTCCAACATCAGTCAAGCAGGAGATGCTCTGCAAACTTCTGCCTGTGACGAGGACTAGGGGCCAAGGACTGCTAGTCTCCCAACTGGGGAAGGGGACATCACACTGGGAATCAAAAACCACTGCCCTGGAGCTCCAATGCTTTCCTGCTAACCAAGGACAGTGTACCCTGTGAGGAAGGTGAAAGCACTGGAGGAGTGAGGTCCAGTGGGTAATCCTGGTAAGTGGATTACCTTAGTGACGTGTGAAGAGACACTGTTGCACAGATTGGGTTATAGTGTGAGAAAAAGACAGTTCAAAAGTACAGAGCAGGAAACTATGAGACTGGTGTGAGAAAAGCGAAAAAGAGAGACCAGTGTGAGAGAACTCAGAGAGAGACTAAGGGAGAGAGGAATACACATGAGACAGAGGAGAAATGAGACAAATGGGAAAGATAAATAGGTGGGGGTGGACAAATGGGCATTGATTAGGGGTTGCCACAGGTCGCAGTTTCAAATCCTGAATTTCCCTTTGTAACCTCTGGCACTTTGCCATGGCCTCTGAAGTGGCGAAATACGGAGCAGGAACATGGGCAAGCACCCCGGTGGGTGTTAGGGCTGCTCCCTTCTTTTTTTCAGTCCATTTTTATTACACCAATAATAAATATTAGCCTATTACTTTTAGTGTAATAACAATTAAGCCTCAGGACCTGTACCAGGACATTCACTTATAGTTGAGGTAAGTTAAAAAAAAATGCTTTTAAATGTATGCTGATTCCACTCCTACAGGTGAGAGTGTGTTTGTGTGTGAGAGAGAAAGCCTGTGTAATTGCGAGCATGTGTCTCATTGTATGTTGAGCATGTTTGTGGGTATCAGTGAAAATGAGTGTAGGTGAGAGAGAATGAATAGGAATGAGTGTGAAGCGTGTTAGAGTGAGGGAGTGTGAGTGAGAATCAATGTGAGTAAGAATGTGTGAGTGAGTGGCAGTGAGTGAACATAACTGTAAGTGAAAACTAGTGTGTCAGAGTGAGTGAGAATGTGTGAAAATTAGTAAATGAGAGTAAAAGTGAGTACAAGTGAGTGTGAGCGACTAAGTATGAGTGAGTGAGAATAGGAGAGAAAGTGAGTGAGAGTGAATGCATAAATGAATGAGTGAGTGAGTGAGTGAATGAGTGAAAGTAAGTGAGTGAGAATGAGTGAGTACAATTTAGTGAGAATGAATATGTTTCAGAGAGAATGGGGGAGGCGTGGTGAAGTCCACTCTTCAGTGCCCACCATCTTGCAGATGGCAGGCACTCCCCAATCAGGATCAGAGATTCTGCACACTCCCTCATGTGGGGTGTGAACACACCAAGGGTGTAGTCACCCTAAGGTCAGTAGCCCACTGGCTACTGACCTTAAGACCCCTAAAATGCCCCCTAAAATACAGTATTTATGGGGCAGCCCTGAACCAAGAAGTCAGATTCCCGCAACCCATGAATAATAAGGATGAAAGAAAACGCCCAGCAGACGATACTGCAGAGAATAACTGACTTGGCCCTTGCACTATCGGCCAGTCTGCAGTTTTCAGAGATCCTGCACCAAAAGGCGCCTTGTCCTGCAGCAAGCAACTTCCAGAACCCCTGGGAGGACTGATTGCCTTCAACAAAGACTGGATCTCCTGTGAACAGCAGCTCTGTTCAAAAGAAACAGCCAAGAAAGACTCCAAGCCTGCTGAGGACAAAGAAACACGACACCTGCAACCACCACTGGACCCGATGCCTACGGCCCGAGTCCGAGTGGACCACCGGTCCCAGTGAGGTCCCCCAGCACTCCAGATTCCGAGTCCATCGTGGGTTGACCCCTCCAGGACTCCCCAATGTCGCCTGCAGCCTCTGCACGGAGACCCCCCAACCGTGAATGGCCCAGTAAGGTGAAATCCGACCTCAAAAGAGGCCCCAGCATCCAGCCGCCCTGCACCCTCGAGAAAAGAACCTGAGGTGCACCTACGTCCCCGAGTCCTCCAACTCACTTGCCCAGCTGATGGTTCCTCCCGGAAGTCTTCCTGTACCGAGCCTGCAGCTAAAAAACAAAACCGGCAATCCCTATTAAAATTAACAGGGCACCCAAGGCCAACACAGCACCCTGCACCCAGCCACCCCTGCGCAGCTGTGGGTGTACTTTGGGTGCTAACTCGGATCCCCCTTTACCCTAAGCCTAACAGCAGGAGCTTTGCTCCAACAACCTTTTGGCCTGCTTGTGAGCAGCCACCAAACAGAGGCCTCCTATTCCCCAATGGATAACATTGGGCCTCAGCACTCTGCACCCGGCCGCCCTAGTGCCGCTGAGGGTGCTTTGAGAGTGCATCCTTGACCTTGGGGGAACCCTGGTACTAACCTCAGAATACCAACTCCCACAAACTTGTACTTACCTATAAACCAATAACTCAATTTCCATCCATAGGATTACATTGACTGCTTTTTCTAAAAATTGTTCTGTGTGGAGTTGGTTTTGTATGAATTATTGAAAAACTGCAAATAACTAAAAACTGCTTTGCTTACCTTCTCTCTAGGATATGTCCTAGAGTGATATCTAAGCATATCACACGGAGTAGAAAAAGTAATCCATAAAGTAATCTGTAAAGTAATCAAAAGTAATCTAACATTAATTTCCACTGTATTGAAAGCATTTACAAACCTGTAACAAAGCCAGTTTCATTCAACTTGCTTGTATTGTTCAACCTGCCTTAAAAGTACCATATACATTTACCTGTGCCAGGCTTGCTTGGTTCTAGAAAATAAATATAACTAAATAATATTTTTATGCAAATCAAATTGGTTTGAGTTCAGTCTTTGAGTGTGTAACATCATTTGCTGATTAAGTGTGTACAACAAATGCTTAAGTCTACCATCTGATAAAGCCTTACTGCTTGCCCACGCTACCACAAATAGAGAGTATGGTGCTCTATATTTTTACCTCTGCTTACCTTTGGGGTTCCACTGGAGTCTGTGCACACTGTACCTCATTTTGGTATATCATAAACAGAGCCCGCTTCCTACCAAGAGTCTCCTGGGTCATTGAATCCATGACCTAAGGAGAGTTTTTCATAGCTTTAAAAGCACCCCAGAGCTGGAGATTTTGCTCTATACTTTAGGATGCAAGAATCTACAGTGGTTCATCCTATGGCTGCATTTTATGTGGCATGAATGTGTAAAAGAAAGATACAGACAGGCTTTATTGATAATATATTGCTTGCAGTGATTGTTGATAAACATTGCAAAGCTTTGATTGACAATAGTGATTGTGGTGAATTATGGTTAATGATTCCAATGAAAGGATGGTGATTTTTTACATATGATTATTGGTCTTATAAGGTAGTGATCTCTTGACAAAGCCAATAGCCTTGCCTTACATATTGCCATGTTGACCCCCTGACAAAGCCAATAGGCCTATTTTATTCAAAATTACACTCCCTATTTTGTGATGTTCTAGCTGGTATAGGTGGGGGGGGGGGGGGGGGTATTCGGAATTTGGGGTACATGACCTGAATGATTTCACAATGTTACCATCTACCTTATGTATATATGTGTAAATTAAATGCATATTATTTAGTACTGTATGTGTAATAAATGTGCTTTTCCTTTTTCAATCATTTTGAGTGTTATTACTGTGTTCCAGCGAATTGGGTGTACTAGCTCACACCTCTCCATTGATTAGGCCTTGGACTGCTCTGCTTCGCTACCTTCAGAGAGTCAATTGTTACAAAGGGGTGCTGGTCCCCAATAAGGAGACAATTGTGGACCTATTGCTTGTGCGGGCCGCTAATCCTGCACAACTAATAATCCAACTTCTTCAAATAGCCATCTTGATCCCTCACAGAATACTGTGTAATGAAGTTAGACAGGCATTGGGCCAATCTTACCTGAAAGTGCTAGTTAGGGATGCAGGGCTGATATGGCACATCTGGATAGGTTAGGGTCTCACAGACTCTAGATCTCTTGTGTTTCATTTTCAAACCCCTGAACAGACAAGAAAGACTGAGAATCAGAAGATCAGAAGAAGAGTACAACGGACCTACACAGTGAGGGATACAATCTGGACTTGCACTTTTGGGACTTTTATGGACTCTGTCGCTGGAATATTGGCACTTGCTCTCTGCTTCCCTCTCTGCTTCCCTCAGGGACAGTAGAAGGTGGACTTGCTGGGGACCTTGAGTGCCCCGCCCTTTCCACGCCCTGTGCCGGGCGTTTCATTAGCGGGCGGGACTCATGACGAGATAGTCTCGTCCTGGGCACAGCGCAACCGCGGCCCATGACGAGACCATCTCGTCATGGGCACTCAAGAGGTTAAAGAAAGGTGGTCCCCATAGAGGCCTTCCCCTCTCACAGGCCAGCACAGGGAGTTCCTTAATACACTTTTAAGCTCCAATTCCTAATCAGAGAGGAGTAGCCTTTTCATGTTTCATATCTTTGAAATGGTAATGATAAACCGTCCTTACGAGTGAAGTTAGATTTAACATTTATGTTTTAGAAATAGCATTTACTGCTGTATGTGCCTGACAGCCTGTCTCTAATTCATGTCTGGGGTGAGTGTCAGCTACACTTTTGCATTCCCTCTTGACAGCCACAACACAGGAAGGTAGGTGTCTCTGAGTACCCATCTACATACTTATGCATTCTGATGGGCCTTCCTGGGCAAGGAGGAATGGAAGGGGCTGACACATCTCAATAGGTAGGTGATCCTGTCCACACACATCGCACTGATTTACCCCCCACTGATAGCCTGGTGGACAGGACTGGGTTTAAAGGGATCCTTGTGCACTTCAGTTAGCTGCTTTAAATTCATCCCCTACATCCAAGGCACTTTTGGGTATAAGTACTGGATCTATGACCCCGTAAAATCAGACACTTCTGGATCTTGAACTAAACTTCTGTCAGAACTGCTGTGCTGCTTGAATGACTCAGCAGGACTGCTTTTCTGGAAGGGCTGCTTTTGTGCTTGTTGCCCTGCTGCCTTCTGCTCCCTGACTCTTCTAAAGGAGAGCTGGATTCTGCCTTCCCTTCAAGTGATCTCCAAGGGCTTGCTCGCTTGCCTCCTGTTTTCTGAAGTCTCAGGTTGTTTCTGCAAATCTGCTTGTGCTGCTGGACTCTGCCATCTGTGAGTCCTAGCCTTGCCTGCGGTACTGTCTCCAGTTTTGGGCCTCAGAAGTAGGTTCTGCAGCTGTTTTGCTACAAAACCAATGCATCGTCACCTTTACGCAGATCGGAACCGACATATCACACTTTGAAGCTAACGCGGAGGTGGTTCTACAGCCTGCGCAGCTCAATAACGACAATCTGCACAGTTTGACAGCGATGCATTGCCTTCACCTCAGCGAAGCTCGACAATGACGCAGAGACCTGACTGTGTGGAATCAATCAATGCATTGTGATCTCTGTGTTGATGCTTTGCTCCATCCAAGGTACTTTCTTTGCAGGCACTGCATGAGTCCAGTAACTGGCCTGCCCTCCTTTGTGGTTGGCCTGAACTTTGGATTTGCACAGGCCCCTCTTGATTAATATTCCCTAGTTTTCTGAACCTGTGTGGAGTCTTTTTGTGGTGTATTCTTCATGTTACTGTGTATGTTGCACAGAGGGTGAAGAAAGGTTATCTTTTAGTGTGTATCTAGATTTCCCTGACTAGAGTGCTTCCTGCCTGGCCTGGGTGCATATCTCAGCTGAACAAGGAATCCTATTTTTAACACTTTGGGATTATTTTAATTAGAGCAAACAGGAACTGCTGAAAAGGGGGAAGGGTTGACCCTAACCTGCATTGGTTAAAAAGGAGCCAGGAGTCATTCCCACCTTCTGGCTAGTGGCAACCATGAATGTGGCACCCCAAAGCACTCTACTCAGAAGACTTTCAGGACCTGTGGAAGATCAGAAGAGGACTCGATCTACTGTCTGTGACCTAGAGGAGCCATGAAGCACTGAACTTGTTCCCTCTTGCACCCAGGACAAAGAGGAACACACCAAGTGTTAGTTGACTGACCTCCTGTGTGGCTAAATGGACTCAAAAAACTGCAAGAGGCTTTTTTCCTGAACTGACCAGCTGATGTGTACCAACTGGCTAGGACTGGACCTTGTTGGTGGCCTCTGTTGGAGTGAAGCCTTCCCCCTAAATACTGTTCCTGAGGTCCTGGTAGCATTAGAAGTGACCCAGAGAAGTTGCTCCAGAAACCCTGAAAAGTTGGGACTTAGAAAAGCTTCCAGTTTTCCTCTTTGGAGGATTCTGAGCTCTGTTAATAAATACCAAGGGCCAGATTTCGATTTCGGTGGACAGATTAATCAGTCACAACGGTAACAGATATCCCATCTGCCGAAATATAAATCCCATAATATCCTAAGGGATTTATATTTCCATGTATGGGAATAACCTGTCCGCAGAAATGTAAATCAGGCCCTAAGTCAGAAGGTAAAATCTTTGACTAGGAGGTGTCTGCTTCATGTATCTGATCTGGGCTCCATCACAATCAACCTGAAATTGCACCAAGTCCTGGTCTACAGCATCCATAGGCTATCATTGGTGCTTAGCGCTTTTCAGTGCTATTTTTTACTTCAAATAAAAAAAAATCATATGTTGGGTTTCCATTTTTTATTTTTGCCATTATGGTCTCATTTAGTTTATTAAATTTTACTCTGTCTTTCGAGTTTGGTTTGATGTTTTTATTGTTTGGTGTCTTTAGTTTATTGTTGTTTTGGTACTGGATAAATACTTTACTCATTGGCCACAATTAAGATTGTCGGTATTGTGCCACCTCAGGTTGATCTCAGGTTAATTTAGTGACTATGGGGTACACCCTGAGTTAGTGTTATTATTACTTGAGTTTTCCTTTTCAAAAGTGAAAGGCAAAACATCTTCATATTGATAAAACAGCAGTGATGTAATAGAAATATATAAATCTCAATTTTTTATCATTGATTAAATAGCGAACATGCACACCTTGTTCAAATTTGCTGTAGGCACATATTAAGGCATTGTAACTTTAGCATATAGTGTCTGCTGATGCACAAACCAATGAAGGTGCCTCAGACCTATGTGATTTAGGTTGTAATCAGGGTGGTAATTGACCACTATGACCTTCCTTTATTATCTACTACATTTTTCGCAAGACAGTTTGTGGTGGGGAGAGGGGGGGGGCTATTCTTCTTTATACTTACCATTTTATACGTATCTTTAGTTTTGTGCGTAGTATTCAGTCTTGCACATTCGTAATACATTTTAGTTTGTTTTTTTCAAGAAAATGCACTGGCTGTAGCTTAATGTATTAGGTGTTATTCATTGTGTTGCTGAGTTCTGAGTTTCTAGTCCACAGAATCTCATTGAATCAGACTCAGACAGCTCTGTCTGACTACCCTGAGAGTTGAACTCTAAAAAGAAGTATTTGGTTCCAAGTTTGAGGATCCGCAGCATGGTTAACATATGACACCAGAAGTGAAAGACCCCTCTTTGCACCATTGGGGGCCAGTAACTTTTCCAGACACCAAGATTTTTAATTGTTCTGGTTTGTTTATTCATTTCCCACATTGCCTTCTCATTTCATTTCTACTGGCCCCTCTTTGTGCCTATATGGTGCTTTTTTGGTTTAATATCTCCTGGTTGTAGCCTTCCTACTTGTCCTGTGGGCATTTGCTTCAGATGCACTTAGTGATCTTTGTTCTTTGGGCAATACTGCTTAATTCTGGAGAGAGGGTTGTGGGTTCTTCTTGTAGTTGTAGTTCTTGTGTGAAGCTGCCTCCAGCATCTGTGCAGAAGGCAGTTTTTTCTTGAGTTGCCTTTAGCCTATTTGTGATCTGAAAGTGTAACTTGTTGCAGGTCTGAGTTACATGGGACCATTTTGGTTGAGAGCATGGGGAGCTCTCTCCTTCACCCCACTGGCTCAGGTATTAGTTTGCAGTTGTGTCCAATTAGGTTCTTGGTCATTTCCAGGTCCTCCTCTGCCAAGTGTTTGCTAGTGATGGTTTGAAGAGCTTTTTAGCCATTCTTTCCTCAGGGAGTCCCCAGGATCTCTTGTGTTTGCCATTTTAGACATTATTCTTTCTGTTTCCTCTGCACTGCTTTGCTCTAGTGTGGGTTCTACCACTGATGTCTACCTTTTGGAATACTGTGGATGACTTTGATTCCTGAGCGGCTCAGGGTTGGCCTGCTGCCTTTGATTGGGGGCTCCATTTGCTCTGTCAGCAAAACTTGTGGATGAGCTACATGTGGCTTTGGGGTATCTGTTTTTGTTAAGTATGTCATCATTGTCATTGGACCAGTTGCTTCCACTCACAGTGGATCTTGCTGCTTGCTGGCCCTGATGAAGAAGCAGCTAATGGGGATTCTACGGCATCTGTTGTTTTAGATTTTTAACTTTGCTGTGTGTTTGTATTTAACTCATTCTTATGGGCTATAGTGAATCCCTATTGCTGTTTGTGGAACCCTTCCTAATGTATGTGGTTGATGGACCAGGTCCATTTGGATCTTTATTATTAGCAATTTTTATGGATTCGTGCAGTGTTTGCTACCAGTTTCCAGCAAAGATTGGTGTAATTGCCTGTTGCTGTGGCTATTCTTTGGGTTTTCTGTGCCCTGCTGCTATGCTCCTGTTGCTCTTTTAGGGCCTGGGTTTAGCAAGCTTCTCTGACATGCATTTGATATTGCTTCTAGGAGATCATGGTTCTTTGTCTTTGCTTTTGGCTTCTGGAGGGTTGTGTACTGGTCCATCTTTTATTGCACACTCTTTTAGATTGTGATCGGGGTTGCATTTTCAGGATTATTCTGCAGGCAGTTCCTTTGAAGACCGGTGTATTGTGGTGAGGTCCATTGTTACTGACTTTATTGACTCTAGAGGGCATGGTTGAAACTTCATTCCTTAATTCATCTTGCTAGTGTTAAGAATTTGGCAATCAAATTGGACAAGGGGATAACTGTCTGATTACTTACCATAAACGTCATAGCTTTTAGTTTAAGTCTTCTTTATCACAGTCCTACGAGCTGCCCCCTGTACTTCCTGGTTGCCTTCTACCATTGTTTTCTGGTCTGTTATGTAACTGTTTCTTGACATTCTAACAGAAATATATAATGTTCTGGGATTTCTAAGCAGTTGCCTTTCTCTGGAATGAAAATC
Source organism: Triturus cristatus (assembly GCF_964204655.1). Classification (NCBI taxonomy): domain Eukaryota; kingdom Metazoa; phylum Chordata; class Amphibia; order Caudata; family Salamandridae; genus Triturus; species Triturus cristatus. The sequence continues at coordinate 1,118,981,038 of NC_140592.1, forward strand.
ACTGTCATAGCATAAGGACTGTGGTAAGGAAGATTTGGAGTCAAAGTAAAAATGATTGCAGGTAAGTACTTGTGCCATTACAAAGTTTACTATATCTTCTTTGTTTGCCATCTTTCTCCCTGTGCACTATTGCACTTAAGACTCTAAAGTTCTACATTTTAGCTCATTGCACTGGTTATCACACTGCTAAAGAGTTGTGACACTCATGCACAGTGTACACATGGCAGCTAACTCTTCTTTTCCATAAGTGAGCTGCAGTACAACTTTTTGTCTCCGCCAACAATGCAGATATAGAATCCTAAGCTTGGAAATTCTGGAGAAGTGGGGATGTATTAATTTAATGCCACAAAGTACCCTGTTATCTAAATTGTCCAGTAACTGTTCACATGATCAGATACATTTGTTAGTGCTTATTTAACGTGACCTCAAGGAGTGAAACACTAAACTCGAACTTAAATGATGTGACATGCCAGAACTGAGAAGTAGGACAAAAGCACATTCCCTTTCATTTCCTGGTCACCAGGTCTCCATACTAGTGAGATGGAGTGGAAGAGCTCATCCACATTTTTCTACAGTTTACTATGGTGTACCATATTATCCACTCCTACCAATCATCGGCCTCTACAGATAATATGAAAGAGGTGATATGGTTGGTTATTTTATGGCATTGCTTCTGTCTGAAGCAAGTGTGTACAGAGAGACAGCGAGTTGTAGCCTTGCCCTGTATGACAGAACTACCAATCATTATATGCCTTTCTCCCACACTCTCCAATAGTTCCAAGAAGCTTTTGCTGTAATGTTCATGTTTCCTTCTAAGTCAGTAGTGTTAGTATTGTCTGAAGGACTACAATCAATAAAATTGCAGCTTGCTGTAAAAATTGAAAAAACACTGGATCATTTTGACTTCCTATTATCTAATCGTCATATAAGAGACTGCTCAGCGAATTGCTCGTACATGAAAGAAAAGTGGGCCTGATGTGTGCAATTTCCATTAGCAAAAAGTGGTTGAAAATTGTGCAATGACCTTTTGCCAATGGAAAGGAGTACATATGTACCAACAGGCTAGTTCACAAAGTCTAGAATCACAGTAGGACGAAATCTGACCTACCTCATCAATGTTCATGCGGTAGGTTGCAAATTGTGACAATATGATTGGGTGCCATCACAGGGGTGGTGGCCTGCTAGTGCCTGCATACCACCATGTCTGTGATAGCATTTCAAGTAGTCAACAGTTTTTAAATGCATCCTGTTTTCTTTAAAAAAGGGGTCTCACTTAAAAAGAAATGAGTTTTTTGTTTGTTTGAGAGTTGGCAGTTGTCTCAGGGACCACTGAACACTCCCCAATAAACTTTTTTTAACATTCACAAAGTGGAAGAGATCCCAAAGGGTTTAATATCTCCTTTCAGGTGTTGGTTAGATTTCAGTATTATGTTACTGGATTTCACTCGAATACCATCACTAAGTATCTTAACGAATTGTTATATGGAAGGGACACCCTAAACATGCTCCTTTCAAGTAGCAATTTGCTATGGGTTTAGAATGGGTTTGGATTTTGTGAATCACAGGCTTTGAATCGACAAAATGGCTTTCTACATAAGTCTCAGAATGTTCAAATTGCTTGTCCACAAATCGTACAGCAAATTCCTCGGGGACACAACTCCAAATTGATAGTCTTATTTGAAGTACCTTTTCATGTAAAGTTTTGTTTTTGTGAAGCCACATCGTCAAACTGATATATCAATGGTAAAACTTGGCAGGTCCTCCGATGGGTGGGGGCTGGCGGGGAGTTCCTTAAATGGACCAGATTACTTTATACAAACCCTATGGCAAGAATTAGACTGGGGAACATAGGGGCACGTGCATCAAGCTTTTACCCGTTCGCAAACGGGCCGAATCACAGAATCGGGCTGTTAGTGAATGGAAAAAGGCCTTTTCCTATGCATGTAGGATTTGGCATTCGCAATTTAGGTAATCACAATTATTTGTGATTACCTAAATTGCAAATGCATTTAGGGAAACACAATTTGAGATTCCCTAAAGCCGATGCATGTAGCCTTTCCTAAATGCGAACTGTGCATTAAGGAAACGCTAATTACCATGAAGTTAAAGTTGATGGTAATATGTGCATGCTTTGAAAAATGCACAAAAATGCATTTTTTAAAGTGCAATGTAGCACACACATACGCTTATGGGCATGTGTGTGCTTTACATGTACACACTTACCTTTTTTGTGGGGTACTTCAGGGGGGCCTTAGGCACCCGGGCACCCTTGGATTTGCAGTCGCTATTTGCGATGACCAATTTGGTAATCCAGAAGAGATGCCAGTTCAAGATACTTATGCATGCCTACAAAGCCATCCACGACCTCAGACCAGCCTACATCATCCACCGTTTGAACTTCCACCAACCCTCCCGACACCTGCACTTAACTTCACTTACCCTCATGCACACACCCACATCTGTTGCAGTCACAGCAGTGGCCGCTCCTTCTCCTACATTGCTTCCAAGACCTAGAATGACCTGCCCCTCCAGCTCCACACAGCCTTCTTTCAGGCAGACTTCAGAAAGAGGCTCAAGACCTGGCTCTTCAATAAAGACATAGCGCCCAGTTACCCCTCGGGGTGACAGTGTTGCACCTTAGAAATGCTGGTTGATTAATTGAGTGGCTCTAAAAATCTGGAGTAATGCAATTCATCACAAATCCCTGAGTTGAAGTACTCTGCCCTGGAAAGGCATTCTCTGGGAACTGCGTGCATGTTCCCAAGCACCTCCCATGGATTTTGATGCATCCTCAGATTTACAAGAACTTTGAAACCTGGGGATGCATCACAATCTTACACCTGCAAAGGGGTGGCATAACAGGGAGAAATATATCTATTTCTCCTAGTTTCTTCCTCTTTCTATGTGTGCTGCATTCTGCTCATAGAAAGAGGAATATGTGTTCTCAGGATTGTTTTTGTGCAGAAAGGTGTCTCTTCCTGCACAAAAACAATCCTGCATGCAAGGCAAGTATCCTTGCACCATGGTGCAAAGGTGCCTGCGGTGGCATTAGGCAGCTCATTGTGCACCGGCTCATGGAAAAGGACAGGAATGTGTTGTATTCTATTAAAAATGGCACTTTCTTGCCCTTTCCCTGTCATGCAGTGTGGTGCAGCAAGGTGACTTGCTGCGCTGCACTGCATCACGGAGCCCATAAATGATCCCCTCAGTGTCTATATCATACAGTATCATGAAAAATGGCATTCTGCCTCATTACTAGTTCTGCATCAGGAAAGACTTCACATGCAGATGCTGCTACAGATGCCCCCCACCCGCTCACTTCACTTCAAGGGGCTGCCATGTATTAAGGTCAGCAAAATTCTCTAGCCTCTATCAATGAGGCTGCTATCCAGCCAGACGCTCTGTGATATGTTTGCTGTAAAAGTGGCAGCTCCAACTGTACAAGGGACCTACGGTGCGCGTACGTACGGGTCCATATGTCTCAGACCCCATTCAGATCGGCCGAGGTACCAGGCAGGGGTGTCCGTTGTCACCCCTCCTGTTTGCGCTTGCAATGGAGCCGTTAGCGGCGACACTCCGTAGGGAGCTGGCGGATGGCATTCCGCTGGGAGACGCTACCCACCAGGTGTCCCTTTACGCAGATGACCTACTGGTCTATGTCAGGGATGTGTCCGCTGTCCCGGCGAGGCTGGGCGGCATCCTACACACCTTTGAGCAGCTCTCAGGCCTCCGAGTCAACGCCGCTAAATCCTTCCGAGGCAACGTCCAGGACCCTGGTTACCGCCTTGGCGGAGTGCGGGTCCAATGGCAGCCGGACACCTTCCGCTATCTGGGTGTCCAGATATATCGCCGCCCAGCGGATCTAGTGGATGGTAACCTGGGGCGCGCCGTGACAGCGGTCCGAGCCCAGATGGCGTTCTGGAGTACACTTGCCCTTTCGGTGACTGGCCGCATAGCGTTTGTTAAAATGGTGGTGCTGCCGCGTCTGTTGTACTATTTTGCCAACCTCCCGGTGTATATACCGGTGTCCTTCTTCACGCCCTTCACGCGCTCCCTCCGCGATTTCGTCTGGGGAACGGCACGCCACAGGGTGGCGCTACCGAAACTGTGTCTTCCCATGGGCCAGGGTGGACTAGGGATGCCGTGCCTTGAACACTATTATCTGGCAGCGCAGCTGCAATGGGTGGCCCGCTGGCTAGGTGATAGATGCCGAGAGGACACGGCGACGGCGGTGAACCCGCCGCTGACAGTAACAGAGCTCCTTTGAATCTTTCACCCGACCACGAGCGCGCTTAAGCCCGAACCACTGTTGCTAGTGGTGGCGTATAAATGCTACCGACAATGTCTCCGGCTGACTCGGACCAGAATCCCATATGCCCCAGCTATTCCTCTGGAGGGCTCCCCTTGCGGGCGAGACACGCTTGGGGCTGCGGACCTCAGGGATTGGCACGCGGTTGATCTCCACACATTGGAGGATCTATACCATGAGGGGGGCCTTCGGTCCTTCGCGACTCTTGCGGAAGAGACGGGACTGGCGCAGGGCCAGTTTCTCCGGCACCGGGCCCTGATAGAGACGCTGGCGGGTCACTGGGGAGACTTGCGGGTAGAGCTGGAGCAGCACTTAGTGCTGCAATACCTCCATGTCTTGGGCCGAGGGGGGCATCTAGTCAAATGGTTTGCTGTGGCCTTGCGGATGCACGCGGCAGCGAACTTAGGGACACTACGTGAGAGATGGGAGGGGGATCTTGGCCGACCTATGGTAGATAAAGAGTGGGAGAGGGTGCTGCAGGGGCCGAGGAGGATACCTCGAAACATGAGATTTCGTCAAATACAGTTCTTTGTCCTGCATAGGGCCTACCTCACGCCGGCTGCCATTAACAAGTATTTTCATCGCGTAGATGCCTGCTGCCCCTGCTGCGCAGTGGTTGACGCCGACCTGCTCCACATGCTGTGGGGATGCCCTGCGTTACGGTTGTACTGGCAGGCGGTCCATGAGGAGCTCCGTCGGTGTACAAGCCGGGAAATTCCACCCGAGTGGCCCACTTATTTATTACATCTCTTTCACCGGCCAGCCCCGGCTAAGGTGGCCTCTCGTTTTCTTGATTTGGGGATCATAGTGGCAAAGCGACTTATCACCAAACGCTGGAAGGCAGACGCTGCGCCACATGTGCGAGCATGGCGTAGCTCTTTGCTGGTGTGGGCGAAAGCGGAGGAGGTGGCGCTTCGGCGGGAAGAGACGCTGGGGCTTAGAATGACGCCTGTCGCATCCCAATGGGGGGAGATGCTGCGGGCGCTACTGCAATCTGAAGAGGTGGCCCTGGGAGGTAGCGGGTCTGCGCTGTAGAGGCTGCGTTGGATGGCGAGGCGCTGTTCGTCTGGTTGAGCTGCCGCGCTGGTGTGACTGACAGGCATTAAAGTGTAGACAGTGCATGCCAAGGATTGACTCTTAGAGCTAGAGCCGATCCTGGTGGGGGGGACTGGAGAAGTCGGAACATGATGGGGCGGGGGATCAGAAGGGAGGGGCCGTCTAGACTAGAACTTGCGAGCTGCTGTTGGTAGTTATTTTAGTTGCTAGGCTGTCGAGACAACTGCCACCCAGTTACTAAACGGGGAGTTTAGCACTGTTTGTATACCTGTTTGGGGATGCACCGGGATTAGCACATACCTGATCCAGGAGAGGGTAGGCGGATGCACTCCACTAGATCTGCGGCCCTGGCATTATGCGTGGTGATATCGTGCTTCAAAGACTAGCTGGTTGTACAAGAGGGCTCTGTCACTCCCTTTCCTGATAATGTCACAAGGCTAGAATGTATATGCTATGCACAGAAACTCAGCTCATGGTTATATATTACGATGCTCACTGATTGATTATGATGTAATGTGTGCTTTTACCTGCAAACTTAATAAACAGATTTATAAATAAAATAAAAGTGGCAGCTCCAACAGGGGCATAAGACAGACCCCTACAGCCCCTCGGTGCGGGGGGGCCCAAGCTCCAGGGGGCCCCCTTGCCACTGCACTTTGGTCAGAGAACTCCTGATTGAGCCTGGAGGGGGCCCCTCTTCGTACCGTGCAGGGAGGCCCCCTCAATTTTCGTTACGCCAGTGAGCTCCAACTATTCTCATTGGAAGATCTGCACCGGGGGCAATTTTTCTAACATTAGATGCAGGGGAACGTAGCTGTATCAAAGGGAGACAGCAGGAATGCGCCACATCTACTAAGATATGTCACCTTCCTGCTCTCTATCTGTGCAGCCCTGCAACAACTCAGGCACCATCGCCCCGGCCCTGCTCCTGCTCATTTCACTGTTTTAAAAGTGTCCAATGTGGTGCTATAAAGTCATGGCCCATTTGTCATTTATGGTTCCGTGTAGTTTTTAATCATATATGGACTTTATTTTTAAAAAAAGGCAACTGGTGCTTGCCAATTAGTTGCCAGATTTAGAGGCCAAGTGCTTGCATTGGTACATGCTTACCCAGCTTTCAATGCCCAGAGGTTCACATATGCCTGTAATGCAGTGAAGAATGGGAGAACTATAGAAAAAATATGAGTTTACCTATATGTTACATCTGCAAACTTGCTCTGAAGGATACCATATCCCTAGAGGAAAAAAATCACATTAAGTACAGAATGAATAATGGGATTCATTGCACACAGGGATATACATCCTCTTGGGCCCCTACCGAAAGCTTAGGCGGGAAGCAAAACTGTCTCTCAAAAATAAGGATACATTATCATTTTGGAAGGATCTCTCAACTGCATGCCCGACGTCTACTTTGGGATTACTATATCACACTCCAGAGTTACAAAAGAACATTTAAAATGCCTACAATTGAACACATCCAATCCAATACCAGGGTGTGACAGGGACACATGCTGCAGACAGAAAGTAGATGAAGAGGGTTTCAGCAAAGATGCAGAACTTCACATCTTCTTGGTCTTAGAATAAACCTTCTTATATGAACACTAAGACCCACTGATGACAACCTCTGCTGCACTTTCACACCACTTGTAATTACTCCGTATTCTGCTGAAAAAACCACCATGGACCTTTAAACATATCCACCCTCTGCACACTTGTGGTTGACTCATAAATAGGACAATATTCATAAAACTTACGCTACTACAATGAGTATGATTCATGCTCGGATTCTGTACCTTCATCTTTACACACAGAACAGGCAACTCAGCTGACACAAGCTGTAGCCACCATTAGATATTCTTAGTGTATCAATCACACACTCATAGTCATACAGTGAAAAGGCGTGTGCTAACATTTATTTCAAAAGACCCTGTAAAATGCAACTTAGGAAACTATAGACAGTGCTACTTTTTTTGACTTTTAGACGTGAAAAGTAATTAAATATAATTAATGGCAGCATTGGAGCAGGCACAAGACCAAGGAGTAGACATACAAAAAACCGAAATCTCGGATGGAGAACCTAGCAGTAGAGGTAGATTTTCGCTCAGTGTGAGGTAGAAAATCCGGCACAAAAGGAAAAATGTCCTTTTTTGAGTCCCCTCACTCACCGGGGTTTCCCCACAGTGACATGCTTCATCATTGGCCCCAAGATTTCGGATTTTTGTATGTCTATAGCTTGAACAGGAGGGTGGACCTAGCATATCCCTCTACCTCCCCCCTTTTTTTGATCTTATCACAAGACCGAGGAGCACATTTACAATTTTCTAGTACGAAGTACAGCAACCAAAGATGCTGTGCAGCATTTTAGTAGAAGGACAGAGTATTGCAATGCGACATTTAGTAAGATATGGTCCTGCTGTTCTCTTCCCCTCGCTTATCCTTAGTAATGCAGCTTTTTTACTAGTAAAAAATAAAAAAATATATATATCCATCACGAACAAGGAAGGGTCACGACTCAGGAGAAGGAGAAAGTGCACATTTGTGGATGCTTCTATCAATCCTTACATAGAGCAGAGGAGGCGCAAGATTAGATAGACTATTTGAATGATATAACCTTGCCTCCGGTCACGGAAGCCCACAATGAATATCCGGGGAGCCCAGTTACAGAGAAAGAGGTCCGCAAGTCAACATCAGGCCTTAAACTTCACAAATCACCTGGACCCGATGGGTTGACCACTTTGCACTCACATGGCTACTTCGGGAGCAGTCACTGCTTCCATGAGGGAAAGAAGGCAAAGATCCTAAGAAGTGTGGTTCCAATCACCCGATAGCACTTCTAAACCTCAATGCTAAACTATACTCAAAGGTTTAGATTCGATGACCTATTCTAGGATTTGGTCCATTCGGATCAATCCGGCTATATTAAAGGCAGACAAGTACACAATAATTACTGAAAAGTTGAACATTTGATTGAAAAGGTTTAAAAAAAAAGTACCGGTGGTCCTGCAGATGTTGGACGCCATAAAGGCTTCTCACCGGGGTGGACTGATCTTTTTTATTTCACACTCTGAGGAAATTTGTCTTCTGTGAACAGTTTCTCACTATGATTAAAGCCAATTATCCGGCACCCAGAGCCAGAGTTTTAGTCAACGGAGTAAGCTCCAACACGTTTGCCCCTGGGCAGGGGATGAGACAAGGGTGCCCACTATCTCCCTTTTTATTTGCCTTAAGCACTGAGCCATTGGCAGCAAAGATATGCTTAACCCGACAAATTCACTGTATCGAGTTTGCCTATGCAAAGCATAAAATGTAATTATTTGCTGATGATATCCTGATGTCTTTGGCTTCTCCCCAGGCTTCCCAGAAGGCTACTTAGGAGGAGTTATGAGGCTTTGAAAGAGTGGTGGGGTTCCGCATTAATTTTACTAAAACATACTTACTCGACGTAACAGTGCCTCCCTTACACATAGTTAGACATAGAATGGTTGGGGTCCTCTGTACCCTTCAAATGGGCTAAGAACAACATCACATATCTGGGTATCAAGATTACCGTTAAACTCACTGATGTATTTCCAGTAACTATCCACCACTATTACAGCAATTGAGGGCAGATTTTAAAAGATGGGCATCTATGTCTTTGTCTTGGCTAGTGTGAATTCATGTAATTTAAATGGTTGTTCTGCCAAAGATACTCTATCTGTTTTAGGGGCTCCTGATCAAGCTAGATTGGGGATTATTTTCTGCTCTGCACGATTTGGTGATCTACTTTGTATGTCAGAATCGCAGGGCTCATCTTTCTTATAAATAGTTGCTCTTGTTGTGCTTGTTGCACTATAAAAGTCCTCCGGGGGCCTAGCTTTACCTGATTTTAGTTTCTATTATAAGGCAGCTCAGGTGAAGGTGATCACTGAGTAGTCCACCCACAAGTGAGACAAACACTGGCTCCACATGGACAGGGCAGTAGTGGGAAAATATATCAGGGACTTCTTGTGGAAACCCAGTGCAGATTCACCTCCCAATACACACCTGAGCACCCTTACTTAAAGTATGGAATGAGGTGACAAGGCTAGAGACATGGATTACCTTTCACCCAATTCATTTCAAATTATCATTCCATCCAGCACAGCATTTGGGACTTTTTGAGGCCTGGGAGGCGGGAGGCTGTCTCACTGTCCCCGAATTATTCCATAATTGGGATATACAGACCTTTAAAAACTGCCAATGGGATTTTCACCTCCCTGCCACAGAATATTTCCATTATAATCAGTTAAAACACTGGATGCTTCAACTGGAGATATGAGAGGCAGCTACTAGGGAATCTCACCTCTATTGAACAGTTTGCATGGAGGGGTTCAGGCACAAAGGGTCAATCTCTTTTCTCTATACCCTTTCATTAGACACGCTGCTCACCCGAGGCCATGCCATATGTAGCACTTGGAACAGACTCTGGGTGGCCGTATTTCCAGGGGTAATTGGTCTAAATTAGGAGAGATATACCTCACTTCAATCATTCGATGGGCATGAGGGAAGCTCATTATAAACTCCTATTTGATTGGTATCTATATCCCACCACACTCAAAAGAATATTCCCCCAGATGTCTGATCTTTGCTGGAGGGGTTGTGGACTCCTAGGAGACTTTAAACACATTGGGTGGGACTGTCCGATTATTCGTCCTTTTTGCTTCGAAATTCTGGCCCAACTCATAAAAAATCCTGGGATATCCAATCCGAGGTCACTCTGGCTTTGTCTTCTTGGAATTAACGAATTAATCACTTCTATACCAGACGAAAGGAGATAAATCAGTGATGTGGCTTTGTTTGGGGGTAGCAAAGAATGAAATAGCTGCAGCATGGAAATGCATAGAAGCACCCTCACTGACACAATAGCATTCAAGGTTGTGGTGGGTGGTCATGATGTAACGCATGAAAGATATTCTCTCTGACTCTTATAATCATTTTGAATATGTTTGGAGCTCTCTATTGAACTACTTGTCGATAGGCCTGCCTATATGTGCATACCCCACTAGAACAAAGGCTCTGGACCGATTCCACCTTTGAGTGAGTTTTTGCTTGGGTGATTTGCAGGGGAACAGTTAGTGTCCAGATATCCCCATGCTCTTTGCTGACGTCCCTTACAGGAAGCAAACTTTTGCCTGTTTTCAATGACATACCCATGTACCATTGGTTTGTGAGGGATATGGTTTGGGAGGAGGGGTGGGTTAGTGGTTTTTGGGATATTTTTATTTGTACTCTTCTATTATGGGCAATATATTTGACTCTAGCAATTGGCCAATTCCATTTTATAAAAACTGTTCCATTGAAATAGCTATTGGGCTCTCTGGAAGAATTGAATCAGATGCTTGATTGTATTATTTGCCTATTTTGAAAAAATAAATAGATTGTTGTGGTTGTGTCAAAGCAAAAGGGCATGGTTGGAGGGAGTTTAAGGTGAGACCAAGAAGGAGTGAGATGGGCAGTTAAGGTGAGAAATATAGATTTTAGAGAAGGAAGAATGTGTGTGTTTTGAGGGAGAAAGTTTTTGTAAGAGAATGGTGTCAGAGTATGTTTCAGAGTCTGTATCCAAAAGCAAGGTGTGAGAGAGAGTAAGCAAGACTGCTAGAAGGCTTGACTGAAACATTTGCAAAATGAATTTGTGCAAGAAGAAGGTATGACAGAGGATGCTTAGAGGAGGTTGAGGAAAAGAACATGGTGCTTGTATGTGAGGTGAGCCATAGCAAAGAGATGGAGTAATAGAGGGATCAAGATGTCATGATGTCATGGTTCTCGATTCACCAAAATGCCAACGGTAGAGGAAATGACATCACACACACCTTAATTGTCCTTTGACGATGCCCCCTGGGCAGATACCAATAATAATAATAATCCACATTTGTAAAGCGCGAACAATCACCTGTAAGGGTCTCTAGGCGCTGGGGCCGTCGGGAAGATTAAGCAAGCTATTGCCCAGAGTCACATGGTGCTGGGCTAATCTGCCGCCGGCGCCGGGGATCGAACTGTGATCCCCAGATTCCGGAGTCAGTCGCCCTGTCCGCGGCGCCACACCTCTACCAAAACTGTTGGTACTTACCTTGGTGCACGAGCAACCGTGGCCGATGGCCGGTGGAGCTGTCATAAGCAGCTATGGAGGAGTCTGGCCCTGGTTTCACCCCCTCGACCATCCCCCACCCAGCTGGACATCTGACATTGTTTTCCTCGTTTCCCTGTTGTGTTCTCCTTCCCTTCCCCTCCTCCACCCCTGTGACTCTCTGATTTAATTGATGTGTAACTATGTAACCGTACTTACCTCAGTGCACGAGCAACCTTAGCCGATGCCTGGTGGAGCTGTCATATGCAGCTATAGGGGAGTCTGGCCTTGGTTGCACCCCATCGGCCATCACCTACCCAGCCGGTCATCTGACATTGTTTTCCTTGTTTCCCCGTTGTTTTTTCCTTCCCTCCCCTCCTCCTCCCTCCATGATTCTTTGATTTAATTGATGTAACTATGTAACCTGTAACTCGCTGATTCTCATGTAAAGCGCTCTGATACCTCCGGGTCTAGCCAGCTCTATATAAAACTTTTCAAATAAAAATAAATAAATAAATCAATTGCTATCACAGAAGTTACAACATCATATTATGACCATTAACACTGCATCTTTCAACAAACTGATGTCACACGATCTTAATTAGATTACTATGATTTACAACATTGAACTTCCATAGTAACTGGATAATTAATATCACAGAATTTTTTTTAGATACCATTTATAGTAGGGTGCTGATAAGATATGCCAGGAGCACTTACCTCCTTTCCCTTTGTATTAAATGAAAAATGATGTGCTCATTATGTGTTCGTCCGAAGAATTTATAGTGCAACAGAAAATTGAACTGTGCAGCATTTCAAGTATTTACAATAATGAAACATAGCAACAATTTGTTAAAAATGTAAATTTCATCATAGGTGCCCTCACACCATTTATCAGGGGTGCCCCCTTACACCAAAAATTGCATACAATAAACCAGTGCAAGAATTTTGCCATTGGTGCTGTCCAAATACTATGGGTGACTCTTTTGGTAACCCTTCCCCCAATATGCCACATCTATTCTCCCGTAAGACAAGAATTACCACCAAGGACCCAGTGTCAGCATTTTGCCATTAGTCCCGCCTATGGCAAGAGTTTGCTCCAGGAGGCCAATGTCTGAAATTTTCCATGGGTTCCCTAAATGCCAAGTATTACCTCTACTATAGAAATCCCTATTATGACATTATGACGGTCACCATCCTGCCTTCTATCTCCCTCTGATCACAACTCGAGCGAGTGAGACACACTGCTCCCTCTGTTCAGGAACTGCTCTTTTCCCTAAATAAACTTACCTCTCAGTAGCCATCCCACCGGAGCAATTTCCTTGTCCGTTGATCATCTCCCCATGGGGTTCGACACAGAGAGACACGCTAAGGGACTCCGTCAGCACGGTTTCTCTTTTTCACAGGGTCCCGCAGTAAGGATCTCAGGGAACATAATATTGAACCCAATCCAAGATGGCTGCCACATTACAGATCCCTTAGTAGACCTACCTAATTCAATTTGGATGGGCAGTTTATTTCTGAAGCAACTTCCTGTTTCTGGCCTATAAAAGGAGGAAATCTTCCCCCCTGATTGTGTCCATCCTGACTCCTGACCACCAGCCTTTATTCCATCAGGTTCCTCATTCACTTTTCAGCTGCAACTTTGCAAATACTGTTGTTGACTTAGAATTCCTTCTGGGCTTGCCTCTTCCTTCTTCAGGCTGCCCCTTCAATCCTTGAGTCAAGTACCTTTGGCCAGTCCTGGAGCCAGCTCAGAGGTTTTTTGCCATAGGGCTTTTTCCTCCTTCTGGGATCTTTCGTGAAGGCACTTTCTGGTAGGCCCTACTTAATATTGGTGGTATCATAGCTACTAGAAGGGACCGCTTCATCTGGCACACTCCCTCCCTCTAACATGCACCACAATCATTCTTATTCATTCTCTCACTCTCACTCACACTCACTTTGACTCTCACACACAAATATTGTCACACATACAGACACACACTCACACTTACACAGGCACTCTCTCTCACAGAAACACACTCTCACCCGCACGCACGGACACAACATACATTTAAAAGTATTTTATTTAACTTACCTCAACTATCGGTGAATGTCGTTTCACAGGTCCTGAGAATCCACTTTTATTACATTAATAGTGACTAGTATACTATTAGTCGTTATGGGTGTAGTAAAAAATTATAGAAAACTAGAAGGGAGGAACTTCGAGCCTCACAAGGAAGCCTGTCCCCATGTTCTTACCACTGATATTGCCACTTCAGACACCAGGGGAGAGTTAAAGCAGTGCCAGGGTTGCAAAAGGAAATTCAGGAGTTGGAACTGCGACCTGTGGCAATCCCTCATTGATGTCCATTTGTCCATTCCCACTCCTCTCAGCTATTCTCTCAGCTATTTTTTTTTCCCATTTGTCTAAATGCGTTTCATTCTCATTTGTATCCCTTTCTCTGTCTCTCTGTGAGTTCACACATACCAGTCTCTCTTTATCACTTCACTCACACCTGCTCCTACTCCTCTCCTGTACTTTTGAACTGTCGCCTTCTCACTTATCTCTCATTTATATCTCCCCTCTCTCAGATGTCTCTTTTTTACCCTTTTAGCTTTCTCTTTTTGGCTTTCTCTTTCCAGGCTGTCTCTATTTCACCTTTGTTAAAGCTGTCTTCCCTCTATTTCTGTCTCTATAAGCAGTGTCTTTCTCAACAGTCTGACTCACACACCCGTTTTCTCCTCTCTGTGGTCTCTTGTTCAGCTGTCTCTGTGTCACTCACCTGTCTCTCCCTCCTTCCAACCAGTCTATATCTACACCTCCAAAATCTCCAGACACACACACACACACACACACACACACACAGACACAGACACACACACACACACAAGCTTTTTAGCTCTTTGTCTCACCTCTGTATCTAGTGTTTCTTATTCCTCTCTTCTAGTCTCTCTGTTGCCCCTGGTCGTTAACTCTCCCTTTTCTATCTTGTTGCAATTGTTATCTTCTATTTGTGTACTGCACCTTCACAACCCACAGCAACAACAGCTCAAGCCAGGGCTCACAGTTTAGGAATGGTGGCAAATTGTTGTTTCAGTGCAGTGTTCTGATTTTCACTGCTCAATTTGGCAGCCAAAGTCTTAATTTGTTGCAGGATAAAAAGAGTTTAAAAAGGCTCACAAGAGCACTATTTAACTTCTGTTCCTGTCACTCATTATCAGTGGTGGTTCCTTCGCTAAGGTGGAGGAGCGTGGCCCCACTGCACAAAAGATAAAATAAAACAATAATAGTGTATTGTTATTATCATTTTAATTTTCCTATTGCTTCAGTGGCTTTCGGGCGGGTGGGGTTGGCCAGAGCAGGGGGACAACTGGTTTGCACTCCCTAAGTGTGCAAAACTACTTGGCTGGCCCTCTTGGGCTGGCCAAACAGTCATGCGCACTTTGCATTTTCCCTACCAAGCTGTAATGCACAAGCTGGTGAGGAACATGCAAAGCCTCCCATTCTACATCTGAGCATCGATCCACGGCACTCAGACCAATCATAACGCTGCATTGCAGCATTGTGAATGGGAGCCTGCTTCCTGCTGATGGACCAGAGACAGGAAGAAGAGGCGGAGGAGAGGCAGTGGCCAGCCGTTTTCAGGTAACTCTTTATTTTCTTCAGCTTTTGTCATCCCCTCCTCCCCCCGCTCCACCAACCGGGTCTGGTAGCAGCAGCTACTGCTCCTCGTTGCGACCACTTAGTCCCCGGGTCCCCGGGTCTCAGTGGCAGTGCTAGGGCTCGCAGGAGGGAAGTCAGAAGTCACAGTTGCGACCTCTGGCATCCATACATGATGTTTAGATTGAGCATGCAAAAGAAAGGAGGTGAGAAGAGTAAGAGACAGTAAAACGAGGTCCCAGAGAAGAAAGGTGAGAGATAGATGATGGTGAGAAAGAAAAGGGAAAATAAAAAGGGCGGGGTAAAATGAGCAGATGTAAGTGTGGGATGGAATAGAGGGTGAGAGAGGCACAGGTGTCAGAGGGAGTTATAAGAAAGATGTGTGAGGGAGCAAATTTACAATATGTACAAAGGTCTCCGTCCATTCAACAAAAAGCCTTCTTGAAAACCCAATGATACAATGATATAGACATTTGGGTTCAAACGGTCTAACAATAAATGATATGAGTGGTACTCAATAAGTTGATGTTTCGACTCCTTAAGGGGATTCCACATAGCCTTTTTGTCCTACCTGCTTGAACCTTGTACACATTGTTAAAATCCCTGATGTATTATATGTTGGTTATTATTTGGTTCACTTACTTGCAGTTACATCGGACATCATTTGGAGCACCTGCATTGTTTATTATTGTGACTGTCCACTGGACTCATGTTTTGAATACAAAGCATTGACTCCTGATCAGATCGCGTTGATTGCATTTATCACTTGTCATGTATTAATATTTTGCTACTTGTATCATGTATTAGTTGTATACTGAATGATTGTCAGGGGAACGCATTTCAGAACTTGGGAATCGACACAAAGAACATCTTCTCTACAGCCTAAACCATTGTTTTCCTCAAACCCATACAGTGGTTGTGAGTATTGGACAGTCTAAACAAGTATCCTCCTCCTTTACGTTGAAATCTTAGAATGAAGGATTGATTTGTAGGGGCACACCAGGTAATCTGCATGGGGTGCAGAGTAGATAGGTACGGAAGGAACGTGCATAGGGTGTCAATAACAGGAGAAGCAGAGTTTAAAATAGCATGAAATGAAAGGCTGAAGAGGTCCATAAAAGTGGAAATGAAAAAACTGAATGAACTGCATAAACATTCAAATATCTATTAAAGAACCTCCACAGTATGCATTCTGTTCTGTTGGTCCCTATCTAGGGTTATGCCTTACAAACAACAGTATCATTACCCCCAGGTCCCTTATGTCCTCGTCCCATTCATTACAAAGTGGAGATAACCATCTCCCGACAGAAAAAAACAAGAGGAATGCTGGGACCCTAATACTGCCCCTCCCACCGGGAGTACATAAGCAGAACTTACCCAGCATCCCGCCTGTTCTTTTTTTCTTTCTGTCGACAGAATGGACTTGACTGTGCTGGTGCTGCTGGGCTGGAGTGGCGGTGCTTCTCTTCTCCCCCCGCCCGGCTGCCTGGCTGTGCGGGTGTGGGGTTTCCTGGGCTGCCTCCTGGGGGGAACAACCTTTACAACGCAACTTTTACAACGCACTACCGTTACAACGCGAGTGCATTGACAACGCAGGACATTACAACGCAAGTCTTTACATCGACTTGCACTAGATGGCGTGCTAACATTAAAAATAGTGTAGTTTACTATCCCAACACCTTCCCTACTGTTACGTGGACTGGAGTTGGAATAGTAAATTACACTTTTTTAATGTTAGCACGCCATCTAGTGTAAGTCGATGTAAAGACTTGCGTTGTAATGTCCTGTGTTGTCAATGCACTCGCGTTTTAAAACTTTCGTTGTAACAGCATGCGTTGTAACAGCATGCGTTGTAACGTCATACATCCGCCTCCTGGCCTGCCGGGCTTGCTGGGAGTCAATCTCTGTTGGAGCCGGTGTCCAGCTTCCTCTGTGTGGCCTCCCGGCCCTTTGCGGCTGGGGCTGGAGCTCCCGGTTTCTTCCGGGTCACGGGCTCGTCTTCCCGAGCTTGGCCGGGTAAGATGTGCTGCGCTGGATGGGCTCCTGCCGGTCTCCTGGTGTATTGGCGATTGGAGTGGGGGCCTTGTTCCTGGGGTTGGCCCCCACTCCGGGTGAGTACCGTTTGTCGGTTTCATTTCTTCCCTGCCTGTTTTTTCCTCTGCTAAAGCATGGATGAGCGCCTCCCCCGTTAGGAGCTCCTTTGTGTACTCCAGTTAGCGGCGGGAACAGCAGCCTGATGCCCCGGGCTGGAGGGATTGATCAAACTGAGGCTGAAGGTCGTTTGAGGGCTTTCCTGCTTTCTCGTCTGTTTCCCCTTCACAGTGCGCTAGTGGTGGGGGCGTGTTGACTGGTGGCCCCCGCTTCCTCTTTCCAGATTCCCTCCCTGACATTGCCCTTCTGGGATTTGCCCAGTTGGGCTGCGGGGCTTCCTGGTGCTGCCGGGATTGTTCCCAGGTCCTCCTGCCTGGGATGCTCGCGCTCTGACTGGTCCGGTTGGCTGCGCTGCGTACCCGCTTCTGCAGCGCCTCTTTCTGTGGGAGTGCTTCGTTGTGCTGCTGAAGCTGAGGTGTCTGTGTTCGGTGCTGGGGTGCCCGTTTCGAATCTCGGGTGCCTCGGTACGGGGTGTGGATGTTGCCTTGGGGTTCGACTTCGCATCTGGGGATCCAGGGTTTGAGTCCCGGCGACGACGCTCGTTGGGCAGTTATTCTGGGATTTGCTCTTCCAGTGCCTCTTTGGCCACATGCTCCATCTGTTCTTGTGCACCGTTGGTGCTCTCCCCGGGCGTGTCCTTTGGGGGTGTTCCTTGGAGTTCCTATGGCCCGTCCGTCGGGCCCCTGATGGTGCGGGCAGTCGGGCGATGTTCCCTCCTGCTGTGGGATTTTGCCCCTTTGGGGTGCTGGCTCTGGTGCCTTCTGTCGCTTTTCTATTGACGGCGTCGGGTTTTCCTGGTTGTGGCGCTCTGTGGCGGAGCGGGGTGCACCGTTTCTCTACTGTTGGGGTCCTGCTCTGCTGTCCAGTCCTACCTTGTTTTCTGCGGGGGCAGGGGGTTGGTTTCGCCATTTTGTGGCACGCCTTTATCGCACTCGGCTCTCGGGCCTTGTGGGTGCTTCCTTTTTGGGGGCTCATGGGACTGTGTGCTGTGCGGGTTCCTGGTGTTTTGGCCTCTGCTGTTCTCTGTGGCACCTGTGGCTCGTGGGGGTGCCGGTTTTGTCCCGGGCCATCTTGCCTGCTTCCTGGCGTTCTGCCCCCTGCTGCTCTGCGACCTCTCGCATCCTCGGGTGCGGCCCATTGGGGTGCGCTTCAGGTCCTCCTGGCTCTGGGCTCCTCCGCGGCTCCCTGCCCCCGGCTGGTGGTGGGACGGTGTTCCTGCTCCTTGGGTGGCTGCGTGGGGGGGGTCCGGTTGGCTCCCCTGGGTTCCTCTTGGCCTGCCGGGGTCTGCACTGCTTTCTTATGTGCTGGGTCCATCTGTCTGCCTGCCCCTTTTCAGGGGGCCTTGTCTTCGCTATGGACGGCCTGTTGGTTGTGGATTCTGCTCCGCTTGGGTGTGCTGGGTGTTCGCTTGGTGCACGGGGGCTCCTGGTTCCTGGCTTTGTTCCTCCCGTACCTTGGGCTGTGCCTGGTTCCCCTTGGGGCTTCCTTGGGTCATGCCTGGTGCTCTCTGCGGCTCTTTGCCCCCTCTGCCTGTGGGTCCGGTTGATCCCGTTCTGTGGGTTGGCCTCCCGGGGTTCCGGGTTGCTCGTGCCTCCTCTTGTGCGGCTGTTCTGTTTTCCTTTGCTCCGGCGTTGGCCTTCGGGTGTTTGCCCCCAGCCTTCTGTGTGCTTGGGTTTCTTCTGGGGTCTGGTTGGTTGGCGATGTCTCCACCTGCTTGCCTCTTCCTTGCTGGGTGCTTCTGTCTTGGTTGCTCCTGCCCTGGCGCGCTCTGTGCTTGCCTTTTGTCTTACTTTGGTGTTCCTGGCCGCCCCTCCTGGTTCTGCCGACTTTCCTGCTCTCATCTGGTCTCTGGGGTTCCGTTCGGTCTGGTCTGGTTTGTTCCTTATTGGGGCCACCTGGGGGTGCCTGGTGTGGGCTTTTCGGGCTGCTGTGGTTGGGCTCCTGCTCTTCCTTTCCTTTGCACCCTTCCTGGGTTGTGTTTCCGGTGGTGATTCGACTTCGGTCCCTGGGGTTCGTGCCGCAACTGTTTGGACCTGGCTGTCTTTCGCTGCTGCAGATCCTTGGTTTGGCGCCTGTTTCCCCTCTTCTGTTCTGCGGTTCTCCCAGCTGGGGGTCCGGCTGTGCTCTGGTGGCGTTTGCTCCCTGGGGGGTCCTGGTCCCGTCTGGTACCCGCCGTTGATGCCATGACTGGGTGTCTGCTGGGGTTTTCCCGCTCCTGTGGGTTTTTGAACGCCTGTTGGTCGCCTTTTTTGGCTCTGTGTCCTTGCCTATGCTCTCTTTGGGTGTCCTGGCAGGGCGCTATGTGGGTCTGTGGCCGTATCCTGCTGGGTCCTTCTGGGCCTGCTCTGGCCAGCGGTTCTCTTCCCGGGCTTGGTTCGCCTGTGGTTGGGTGTCCGTTTTTCTGCCTGGTCCTGGGGTTTCCGCTGTTTGCTGTTTGGCTTCGGGTTTCCCCTTTGCTCAGGTTCTCCTTTTCCTCCTGGGTTGCGGTTCCCCTGTTCCGGCCTGGGTGGGGTTCCAGGTGTTCGGTGCTTCTGGGTTGGCGTTTCCTGGGCTGCCTCCTGTTGCTCTGGGTCTGCCGGCATCCTGCTGGTTTGGGGTGGCCTCGGGCTGTGCTTCCTTGACTTGCTTGCTGTGCTGTTGCTTTTTGGCTGGTTTTGGGGTGTGTTTTGCTGGGCGTTCCTGATTCTTTCCTGGATCTGGAGTCCTGGCTCGCTCCTGTTGTCCATTGCTTCCCCGGGCTCTGTTCCCGGTGTGTTTCTGTTTGGGTGCCCGCCCCCCCTTCTCTGGTTGGGGTGCGGTTCTGTGGTGCTCCTCTTTGCTCTGTGGGGTCTGCCCTTCGGGCTGCGGGTTGTCTGGGATTTTGCTGCTGCTTGGCCCCCTGCCCTCGCTGCTTCCTACAGTTTCCGCTTTGGCGGTTTCCTCTGTTTCTTTTTCCGGCCTGCTGTGTGGTCCGGCTGGGGTGTGCTGGGGGTCTCTTTTCCTCCCTGCCTTTTGCTTTGGCCTGGGCGCTGCATGGGTTCCTTCCGGGGGTTGGTTGGGCCTGCTGGTTGCTTGGCTCCGGTCCTGGCTTCCTGGCTCTGTTGTTCGGTGGGTTCGTGCCTAGTCTCCCGTCCTGCCTTGTTTTTTCCCTCCCTTTGGGGTTGGGGGTTTTGGGGGTTGTGGCCGGTGGCCCTGTCCCCGCCCTTGCTGGGCTGGTTTGTTGTTGGTTTCCAGTCTTGTTGGCCCTCCCGTTGTTGGTCGGCTTTCGGCTGGTTCTTTCTGGGGGCGTCTCTGGACGGTGGTCTTTGGGTTGGCCTCCTCTGCCCTTTCTGTTCTGTGTTGGTGGCCTTCCTGGTTTGGTTTGCGGACTCCTTCCATGTGGGGCTTTTGGCCTCCTGGGGTTTCGGGTCTCTGTCTCCTTCCCTGTCCTTTTCGGTTTGGTTGGGGTCCCCGCTCCTGTTCAGCCGCTGGGATCTTGCTGCGGCTCCTCCCTCAGGGGGCTGGGGGCTTGGTGGTTGTTGTTTGGTGGACCTGGGGGGTGCTGTTCTTTTTCTTTCCTGGTTCCTGGGCCTCCTCGGCGAGGTTTGGCTGGCTTTCTTCTCTGGGCTCTCTGGGGCCGGGTCGTTCGGTTTGGTGGCGGGCCGGTTTCTGGCCTGTGCTTTCTTCCTTCCTTGTTGGTCTGGGGGCTTGTGCCTGCGCTCTGTTGGCCGGTCTTGGCTTCTTTCTTGGCCTTCTTCGGGACGGTCATGGTTTGCTCTGTGGCTGTGTGGCTGCCGGGTCCTGTGTGCAATCCTGGGGTTCTGGGCTGGGCGGCCTTGCTCGGTGGGTTCCTTGGCTGTGTCATTTGGAGACGGGTTGCCCTGTCTCCGGTTTCTCTGGTTGGCGGCCTCCTTGTTGGGGTCCTGGCCTTCTGTTTTTTTCTTGGTTGTCTCCGGTCCTTGTTTGGTCCCTGCTGTCCTGTTCTGGGTTGCGGGCCGGTTGCTTCCTGCGGTCCCGCTTTCCCTCCTTATCGGTGCTCCCTTCGGTTGCTGCTTTGTTGTGGTTTCCTGGGTGTGCTTGTGGGTGCGGAAGGCCGGGTTTTCTGCTTTGGTATTCTCCACTTTGTAATGAATGGGACGAGGACATTAGGGACCTGGGGGTAATGCTCTATTACTTACCGGTAATCTTCATTACTCCGGGTCCCGTTGTCCTCGTCCCATTCATACGCCCCTCCCTCCCTCCCGGGCGGCCGGCCTTCCTGTCTGGGCTTGGTTGTACAGGCGGGATGCTGGGTAAGTACTGCTTATGTACTCCCGGTGGGAGGGGCAGTATTAGGGTCCCAGCATTCCTCTTGTTTTTTTCTGTCGGGAGATGGTTATCTCCACTTTGTAATGAATGGGACGAGGACATCGGGACCCGGAGTAATTAAGATTACCGGTAAGTAATAGAGCAATACACTGGTTTAAAATAGGAAAAAAATAATTGTGTTTAATATTCTACCTGCAATAATGGCACCTTGTAAAGCACCACTGAAACCTAATGTTGATGACAATTTCCAAACTTCAATGAGGGGAGAATACTCTTAAGCAATTAAGATTAGGAATTTAGATATTACTCAATTTTCTGCAATTTTGATGAAAAATAACCTAATATGATCTGGTGCAATTTTTGGAAATGACAGGGGTCACTGAGAACTTTGGCCTTGAACTGATTGCAATGCTAGATATGGCTTTCTGGGCTTAATGTAGAGCAGAGGTAGTGCAGTGTAACAAGAGCAGAAAATAAACATATGCAGGCCCAAGGGTAGTACAAAAATGTAGTCCAGAGGGAATAAGAATGCTGCAGAATCAGATCTTTGTGCATTGTGCATATTTTAAATGAGGCACTTCGAGACTGGTATTCATGCAAATTAGGCTGCTCTGCACTGAAGCAATGCAAGTGTGTTCCTGCAAAACAGCGGCCACTGAAAATATAGTACTGCTTGTGGTTTCCAAAATTAGCTCCTGCTGGACTCAGGGCAATTGAAACTGGGTTGCAGCTGGATGAGTGGACTGAGAAATGAGGTCCTGATGCACTGAAGATAATGTAGATAGGGAGTCCAACAAATGGGGTCACTCTAGGCTGAATGAATTTAAAAAGACATAGACATAATAGAATACAAATGTAAAAGACAAATAATTTTCGGTTAATCTTAGGTTAATGGAAGAAGAGTTCCCGATGGTGGGGTTCTGGTAGTTAATCTTTTCTAGAATTCAAAATGTATTAGAGCTAGAAGCTAATTAATGTGTGAGTATTCAGTCATGTGATTGAAGGGCATGTTAAAATGGCAAAATAGGTTCCCTAATCATCCGTCATTAGGAATGTTTACCCCCAAGTGTTATGAGTGCCATCAGGTCAGGCACTTCAAGGGTAACGCCAAGTGTCTCAAGAGGGCACAGCCACCCACTGGTGGGCAGACACAGGGGATGACTAGTGTATCACTGTTGGAAGAGATTGCCACAGCTAGTATGGAGGCAATTGTGGAGATTACCCTAGTCTCCTTGGGGGGCTGAGAGATGGTGCCACAGGCCCACATGCCTAGCAACATTAAAAAGTTCAGGCAGTGGGTCACTATCAATGGGCAGCAGGTGGGGGCTCTGAGAGACACAGGGACCAGTATGACTACCATCAGGCGTCATCTGGTGTCCTAGAGCATGTAGTGTCTAATGTATTCCACCAGGTTGCAGTAGCTGACCGCCACAAAAGCCACTACCAAGTGGTTCTGGTTCCCTTTGAATTTCTCAGGTTCCTTGAGGGTAGTCATGAGTGCATCATGCCACTGGATTGTCTGCTCGGTAATGACATGGGGCACACTACCTGGAAAGAGGTGGAGCTCCTGTTCCACCTGGAGATGTTGGGGTTGCCTAAACAAAAAGGGACATGGCCACCTGGGACTTTTGTCAGGAAGACCGGGAGCCAGGAAGAATGAAAAAAAGGAAGGAAAAGGGGTATGGGAATGTTGCTCCTGAAGATGCAACAGTCTGGGAGGTGGCGAAGCCTGACGGCAACACCCTGTAACCTATAGCAGAGGACACTGCCACCCTGAGAAACCTACCAAAACTGGCAAGTTGGCAGCAGATTGGAGGTCCAACTAGAGTGGAGTTCTGTAGAGCACAGAAGTAGTGCCCTCCTGTGGAGGGCCTATGGCGTCAGGCCAAGGCCCAGGCATTTGAAGACACCTCTGGTGATCACCTGATTTCCTGGGAGAATGAACTCCTGTACAGCGAGACTAAGGTTCCTGAGTATGGTGCAACACAAATTATGGTCCCCCAGTGTTACAGGGCCTTCTACTGGAGCTGGCTCACAATGTTCCCCTGGCAGATCATCTAGGACAGAACAAGACCTTTTGCAGGCTTGTCACCCACTTGTATTGGACCCGGATGCAATGATCTCAAATGTGTTCTGCTGGCCATGTCCCACCTGCCAGACTAATGGGAAGTTAGAGGTTAAAGCACAAGTCTACCCTTCCATTCTTGGGCACCCCTTTTAAAAAGGGTGGGCATTGACATTGTTGGGCCTCTGAACCACAAGCCTTAAGCGAAAGGTTCACTCTTGTCTTGGGGAACCATGTCACCCAGTACCCGGAGGCTGTACTAGTGAGGAAAGTGACTGGTCCACAGTACCCAGGGCACTGATGGGATATTTACTAGGGGTGGGCGACAATTTCCGTTCCGCTCCCGGAAATTGCGACAATTCGACATTTCCGCGTTCCGACCGGAACGCGGAAATGCCGAATTGTCGCAATTTCCGGGAGGGAACGGAAATTGTTGCCTGGCCAAGCACTTACAGATATAAATAAAGCAGGTGCCCGAGTTGAAGCTCAAATTCAGTAACGCATTCATCGGCACAATACATTCGGGAGCTAGGTCGAGGCTGGGCAGGTGTGCTGTTCTCCCCATATCTACCGTCAAAAACTAGCTGTGGTCCTTACCTGTCGCGCAATCCCCGTGCAGTTCCTGACACCAGCTGCTCTGATCGGTCTCTGGCCCGCGGCGTCTCTGGCCCACGGCATGTGAACTGCATGGAAGCCCCGCCCCACACACCAGCGGTGGGCAACATCTTCCGCCCTTTCCCCCACTACGATGGACAGCTGACTCGAGGGACCCCAGGGACGTCGGCGCCGTGGCTGGCAACGTACACAACCTGTAGCGGGCGGCAGCGGCAGGCCGGAAGCACCAATTTCCGCGATCACGGAAATATCGCGTGATCGCGGAAATTGCTTGCATTCTCGCGAGAATTGGCGGAAGTGCCTTCCGCCAATTCCGCCCACCCC
Organism: Triturus cristatus; assembly: GCF_964204655.1. Classification (NCBI taxonomy): domain Eukaryota; kingdom Metazoa; phylum Chordata; class Amphibia; order Caudata; family Salamandridae; genus Triturus; species Triturus cristatus. The sequence goes on from NC_140592.1 coordinate 1,119,005,552, forward strand.
TAATATTTACCAGAGTGGGGTTCCCAAGCAGGTAGTATCTGACTGGGATATCAACTTCATGTACACATACATAAAGTCAATGTGGGACCAGTGTGCAGTACCCTAAAAGTTCTCCACACCCCATCATCCCCAAACCAATGAGCTTGTTGAAAGGTTCACCAAGACCCGTAAAGGCATGGTCCTTGACCTGTGAGAGCTCTTGAGGAAGAAATGGGAAATCCTCTTGCCATGCCAGCTGTTTGCTTACAGGGGGGTACTGCAGAAGGAGGTTTCACTCAGCCCCCTTGAACTTCTGTATGGTCACCCTCTCAGAGGGCCTCTCAGCCTAGTAAAGAAGGGTTGTAAGTAAGTGCTCAAGAAAGCCCCTAATGATGTGGTCAGCTACATACTGGATCCCCACACTCAGCTGAAGTGCCTCTGGAAGAAAGCAGAGGAGAGTATGGAAGCCATCCAGGCAGTTATGAAGCTCTGGTATGAACAGAAGGCCTTTCTGGACGAGTTTCAGCCTGGCAAAAAGTGTGACTGGTGGAGCCCCGATCCCTGCAAGACTGATGGTCTGGGCCCTGTGAGGTGAAAGAGCATAGGAGGAAGATCATCAATGGTGGACCTCAAGACCACCAAAAAACTTTTGTGGGGCCTGCACATTCATTGCCTCAAACTCCACTTTGAGAGGACCAAGATTTCCATTCTCCTAGTCACAGATGATGAAGTGGAGAAGGAGCGTGAACCTCTCCCTGACTTTTATTCTTCCAAGGAGAAGGACGGGTCAGTGGAGGGTGTCATCCTTTCTCCTATCCTGACCCTAGAACAACAGAATGACTATTGCCAGGTGTTGGGACAGTTTGCCTCTCTCTTCTTCATGACCCCAGGGCTTACTACATGGTGTGCTCATGATATTGACACAGGGACAGTATGCCTCTGAAGAACAAAATCTATAAGCTATCTTATAAGTTGAGGATCAGCATGAAGGAGGCAATCTCTAAAATGCTTGTAACCCTTGGTCCAATCCAGTGGTTCTGGCCCCCAAACCTGCCACTTCAGGTACCACTCCCGAACTCAAATTCTGTGTGGATTACAGGGGGCTCAATGTGGTCACTAAGACTGACACTCATTCCATCCCCCGAGCTGAAGAGCTTCTTGAATGGTTGAGGCTGCCACGTTCCTCAGCACATTTGATCTGACATCAGATCACCTTCATGAAGGGGGTCAAAGAGAGGTTTGTGTTCTCTACCCCAGAGGGCCACTTCTAGTTCTGAGTGATGCTCTTTGGGTTGAAGACCCCCCTGCCCCAGTCCAGAGGTTGGTCAATCAGGTCCTGGCTGGAAACCTTCAGTGCTGCCTACCTAGATAACATTGTGGTCTTCAGCTCCAACTGGGAGGACCACCTGTGCCACCTCAAGAAAGTGCTTAAGGATCTGCAGAGGGTAAAACTGACTATCGAGGCTAGTAAGCGCCAGATGGTGCAGAGCTCTGTGGTCTACCTGGGTCACCAGGCTGGAGGGGGCAAGGTGCAGACCCTCTAGGCCCAGAATTAAACAATTCTGCCTTGAGAACCCCCCAAAACCTAGACAGAGGTGAGGGTATTCCTGGACCTCACTGGAAACTACATGAGATTTGTCAAGCTGTATGGCACCATTGTTGCTCCCATGACAGAGCTGACCTTCAAGAAGCAGCCCAGACAGGTGATATGAATGGAGGTGTGCTTAAAAGCTTTTGACACCCAGAAGAAGGCCATGTGCACAACACCCATTATCAAGGTCTGTGATTTCTCCCTACAGCTCATCAAGCAGACAGATGCCCCAAAGCATGGTATGGGAGCAATGCTTTCACAGCTAAATGGAGAGGGCTTAGATCAACCAGTAGACTTCATCAGCAGGAGAGTGCTACCCAGGGAACAGAGGTGGAGTGCACTAGTAAGGGAAGCAGTTGCAGTTGTTTGGGCACTGAAGAGGTTGATAATGTCGCTGTTCAGACAGAGAAGATGGCTAATGCAGATGGGTGAGAATCGCAAACTGTTGAGGTAGTCCATCTCTCTACGAGGAATGGACTATAGGGTGGACCATCACCCTGACCAATATTGATGGTCTCTCCAGGGTCTTCTACCTTGGAGATGAGAACTTCCATGAGGATGGGTAGTTCTCTCTGCTTTCAGCTGAGAGGGACACATGTTGGACCTGACATCCTTGGTGTGGTTCCCCCCCTAACTTTTCTATCTTCAAGCCAACTGTTTTGTTGACTTAAGTATTGCTGGCCTTAGAACCCTGTACACTTTATGACTGCTAACCAGTGCTAAAGTGCCTGTGCTCCCTCCTTGAAACATGGTAACATTAGCTTCCACCCTATTGCCACATTTAATGTACTTATAAATCCCTAATAAAGTAGTACTACCTGTACCTAGGGCCTGTAAATTAAATGCAAGTACCAGTAGGCATACAACATTAATTGTGCCACCCACTTAAGTAGCCCTTTCAAAATTGTCTCAGGCCTGCTATTGCAGACTGTGTGTGCAGTAGTAACATTTTGACCTGGCAAAATAAACCTTTTTGCCAGAACTAAACCTTTCTTTTTATTACATAAAAGTAACCCCTAGAGTAGGCCCTTGTTAGAAATGGGGGTCTTCTTTCTTTCTAAGTCAGAGTGAAGGGCTGCACCCCTTTGACAACCCCTGCTCCACCCTGTGGTAACGTAGCACAGGCAGTTAGGCTAATCTCAGAGGCAGTGTGTTAAGTGTCTATGACCATACTTAGTAAATACAGTGAGGAACACTACAAAGGGACACAACACAGGTAGTTATTAAAAAATAGTTATCTTTATATATAGGCTTATCACAAGACCAAATAGTGAGGAAACTACAATACTGTACAAAAATAATTCTCTCTGGATGCTGCAAAAATAGTTCCTATGGGGAATGCAAAGCTCAGTTCAGGTCAATGGTCTCTGCGACCCTTTTTACTCACAGTTCTGGGGTGTTGTCAAATAATCCACAAAAAATGCAGCTACGGCGGGTTAGCGATCTTTTTCCTCACGCTATTGGTCGCATCCGCTCGCTAACGGGTTTTAGCGACAATTTTGGGGCCTGCAACCGAGCGGGGCGATGATCAGGCCAGTGAGCCCTCAGCGGCAGCGATGTGACGATTTTCCTGACGCTCCGTGGCTGTAGAGATGATTTTCAGGCCCGCAAACATGCGGGGCGAGGATCAGGCCAATGAGCCCTCCGCGGCAGCGATGCAGCGATTTTCCTGATGCTCCGCAGCTGTAGCAATAATTTTTAGGCCCGCTAACGTGCGAGGCGAGGATCAGGCCAACAAGCCCTCAGCGGCAGCGATGCGATGATTTTCCTGACGCTCCGGAGCTGTAGCGATAATTTTTAGGCCCGCAAACGTGCGGGCGATCATCAGGCCAGCGAGCCCTCAGCGGCAGCGATGCGATGATTTTCTTGACGCTCCTCCGCTGCGGCGTTTCGCTAACAGGCCTTAGCGACGAAATGAAGTTTACTGGTCCTGAGACTTCAGTCAAGAGGTTAGTTCTCTCTCTAACCCTTGGGTGATTGCAGGTTCAAGATTAAAACGTTCTCTTACAGCTCCTTTTCCCTCCTATTTCCAGTCGAATGAAAACTACTGCAGGCCAATCCAGGGAACAGCACACAACGCCAGGACAGTCCTCTCCTGCAGCTTCCTTCAGTTCCACGGACAGAGGCTGGTCTTGAGATCCAGGGGCAATACAAATTGTAGGTGTTTCAGCACAGATATTTATACCCCAAAGTCTTTGTTCTCAGAAGCTACAAGTCACTGAACCCAGCCAGAACCAGTTCTGCCCAGTCCTGGAGCACCTTGTTTACCAGGCTGCATCCTTCCTTTCAGAGTGCAGGGCAGAGACATCAGACGCACCACAGGAGGTGGAGCCAGCATTGTGGAGGGAAGGCGCAGCCCTATTCAGGTCCCTGGTGCAACTCCTCCCACCCATCTAGATGCAGATCTCTCTATTCACCACTGGGACACCTTACCCTGTCTCCTGGAATTCCCCAGCCCTGTCACTCCAGAACCAGACAGCCAATACACATAACAGCAGAGCACACCGGAAGGCTTAGGCAAGAAAATACCTACTTTATAAAAGTGGTATTTTCAAACACAGAATATAAAAATAAACTTTACTAAAACATGTATTTTAATATTCTGAGCGCAGGCATACTAAATTCGTCCTTCTACCATGTTCTGTGGGTCAGTTAGGACTATAGAATGTAATAGTCAAACTGCCCATTCTGGCCTAAGGAGATCAGGTAGCCTTACAGTAGTGAAAAACAAAATTGGGTGTAATTCACTACCAGGACATGCTACACACACCAAGGCATGTCCTGCCTTACACATACAATGTATCCTACCATAGGGGTGACTTACATGATGCCAAGGGAAGGTTCAGGGGCTGGGAAGTGGGTGCACTTCACAGCCAAGATGGCAGTTCTGGACTGCACACAGACTCTGCAATGGCAGGTCTGAGACACACTTTACAAGCTGCTTCTGTGGGTGGTGCAAACCAGCACTGCCGGCCCACCAGCAGCATTTGGTTTACCAGCCCTGGGCACACACAGGCCACGCTACTAGGGACTAACAGGCAAACCAAATAAGCCAATCATGGATATACCAATTCACATGTCATATTTACATAGGGAGAGCATATGCACTTTAGCACTGATCAGCAGTGGTAAAGTGCCCAGAGTCATAAAGCCAACAAAAACAGGTTAGAACAAATCCAGGAGGAAGGCAAAAAGCTTAGGGATGACCCTGCAAAAAGGGCCATTTCCAACAGTCCTAAACAGCACATAGGACAGGTTTTAGTGTATTTATAAATTTGGACCTGTGCGTTTTATTTTTATGTTTCTCAGAAGTGAAATAACTCTTCAATTCATTTTTCATTTCTGTAAAGCCTACCTCTCCCATTGGATAACATTGCTTTAGAAATGGGGGTCTCTAGTTGGCAGTGGTAGGTACCTTTGACCAAGTATGGGCCCTTGCTTCTAGTCAGGGTAAGGGGGCTACACTCCTAAAATAACCCCTGCTCACCCCCTTGGCAGCTTGGCACGAGCAGGCAGGCTTATCTCAGAGGCAGTACGTAAAGCATTTGTGAACACATACAGCAGTACAGTGAAAACACTACAAATGGACACCACACCAGTTTAGAAATATAAGTAATCTTTACTGGACTTATCACAAGACCAAATGACAAAAATCCACAATACAGTAATAAGAATATGATTTTCAAATGGTAGAAATAGCTTAGTTCAATGTAGATGGTAAAAGCGACACTTTACTCTCAAAGTACCTTGGATGCGTCTCGCAAAAAAACCAAAAAGGGTTGCAGGGAAGGTGATGCGGTGGTTCCTTGCTTCGGGGAGGTGATGCATCGGTTCCTTACTGCAGCGCAGGGGAGGTGATGCATCAATCCTTACCGGAGAGGAGGTGATGCGTCGGTTTCTTACTGTGTTCCGATTATGATGCGACAAGATGGCGCCTCTATGCGATGCGACGATCCGGTGCGATGCGACAAAGTGGCGTCTTTGAGGCGATGCGACAACGTGGATGTGATGCGTGCACGCCCGATGGCCATGCGGCGATTTGGCAGACTCTTGAGCCGCGACAGGTCCTGCAACACGCTTCTGCAGTGATGCGACGGCAAGCTCTGTGGCGGTGATACGCTTCTCTGGTGATACGACACACTTTGTCGGTGATACAATGGCGACCAGCTGCGGCAGCGACACAACTCTTTGGTGATGCTACGGCAACTGCTGCGGCGGCATCATGCTTCTCCCTCGTTGCGTCGTGCTTCCAGCTCCCAGCGACACGCAGTCTCCAGCAGGCACCTCACTGCAGGTAGAATTCCCAGCAAAGAAATTTAGGGGAGCTGGTGATGAAGTCTTTGTGTCCTTGAGACTTCGGAACAGGAGGTAAGCTCAACTCCAAGCCCTTGGAGATCTTGCTCAAAATAGTAAAAGTTCACACAAAGTTCCTTTTCTCCTTTCCTTGGCAATAAAGTAACCACTGCAGGCCAACCCCAAACAGCAACAGCACAGGGGCAGTAATCTTCCTTCAGTTTCTCCGGGTCTTCTCCTTGGCAAAAGGTTTGTCTTGATTACCAGAAGTGATCTAAAGTTCTGGGGTCTAGGCCCCAATATTTATACTGCAAAATCATTTGTCCTCTGAAGGCAAAGGGTGTCTGTGCCCTGCCAAAACCAGTTCTGTCCTCCCTGGTGCAGCTTCCTGGCAAGAGGTGGAGACAGCATTGTTGAAAGCAGACCTGGCCCAGGTAGCTGAAAAGAAAACTCCTCCCCCTACTCTCCAGTCTATGAAGGCTCAGGTCAGTGAAAGGAAATCTCCTCCCCCTATTCTCTATTCAATGCAGGTCCTAGCCAGCCCAGCCTTGACCCATCAGACTGCTGGAGCCAATGCCCTCTCCAGCCCCCTGTCACTCACAAACCAGACATGGAGTATACAAACCTAGCAGAGGCATGCTGGATGGTTAGGCAAGAAAATACCTACTTCCTAAAAGTGGTATTTTCAAACACAGAATGTAAAAATCACCCACACTAAAAGATGTATTTTAACATTCTGAGTTCAGACATACTAAACATTATTTTCCTATCTTGTTCCCTAGGTCAGTTATGATTATGAGATGTTATAATCAAACGTCCCATTCTGGCCTATGGGAACAGATAGCCTTGCAATAGTGAAAAGCGAAATTGGATGTAATTCACTATCAGGACATGCCACTCACATCAGGGCATGTCCTACCTTTTACATGCAATGCACCTTGCCCAACTTTTGGAGTGACATATGTAGAAAAGGGAAGGTTTAGGGACTGGCAAGTGGGTGCACTTGCCAAGTCGACATGGCAGTCCCAGGCTGCACACAGGCTCTGCGATGGCAGGCCTGAGCCAAAATTTAACAAGCTGCTTCAGTGGGTGGCACAATCAGTGCTGCAAGCCCACCAGCAGCATTTGATTTACAGGCCCTGGGCACACATGGTGCAATGTACTAGGGTCTGACAAGTAAATCAAATGAGCCAATCATGGAGTCACTAATCCAATACAACACTTTACTATAGGGAGCACTTGCACTTTGGCACTGAATAGCAGTGGGAAAGTGCCCAAAGCATCTAGCACAGCAAAAGCATAGCAAAAACACAGGTGGCAACAGTGAAACAATGGAAGGGAGACCCACGCCAGTGGTGCCAGGTCTAACACATTGGGTTACATTATTACATGTAATAAGTGATAACTTTCAATTGGGAGCAAGTAGGTATGTCAAGTTTGATGAAGAATTGTAATTTAAAACTCTCTTTAATAGAATTGTTGGATTTAGAGACACAATTCTGAAAATGGCACTTTTAGAAAGTTGCCATTTTTTTGTTCTCACCGTTTGGTGCCTGCAGCTTGTATCCTATCCAGGGTCACATAACTAGGTGTAGCTGGTAGCTGGTCTTTGTGTATTACTCCCAGACAGTGAGACAAAGGGGAAATAGGTGTTGTTAGGATGGGTCATCTCTAACTTGTCACCTATTACACTGGAACGGCACAAAGACTCTGCCTCAGCACACTCAGAAAGGGTTTCACACTAGTCTATTGTATCCCCAGGGAAAATAGCGCCAGGGCAGGGAGGAAAGAAATTCCAAGCACCTATGGAAGTGGAAGTCTCTAGACGCTTTCCTACAAAGCTGGCACCAAGTATAAATATTGTTCCCTTAGACCCAATTCTTCAGATCACTTCTGGACCTGTGGACTCTGCCAGGAATAAGGACTGCCCAACTGTGGAGTCTGCCCTGCTGACCTGCTTGCTGACCTAGGACTACTTTGATTCCAAGGCCTGCTGTTAATGCAGGAGTGCTGTGAATTGCCCTGTTTAATCCAGCCTGTCTGTGTAGATTCAGAACACCACTAAATCTCCATTGATCAGTTGGCTGACCCCGTGTTCAAAGGCACAGTGACATAACAGGCTTCTTTGACGTTGACGTACCTCCCTGCATCTTGACGCAGAGCAACCCAACCCACCATTGACACTAGCCCAGGATGGTGCATCTAATCCCCTGCGCTGATGCATAGCAGTGCAAGTCTACGCAAGCCCCACTGGTTTTCTCGATGACAATGCAGGACCTCACTATGCAGCTTCTCATCAACAGTCATTGATTTCGCCGCTGCACAATGCATCTCAATACCGAAGGTAGAGAAATGTAAAGGAACTCATCTAGCACAAAATCCAGACCTGAGTAGATGAGAGGTGGATCCAGTTGGAGTAGAATTCCAGGAGATGGCGCAGGGTCTCTGGGGAGGGAGCATGGTTCCAGTTGTGTTGTGTTGTCTCTGTCTCCCGCAGGTATAAAATATATAAAAAATGGTGCAATCCACACTATAGGGTGGCATAGATTTTGGGAGGTAGAGCCCATAAACACAAATATTTTTTAGAGAATAAAAGGTGACTAAGGATTCCCTAAAATAGACGGTATAAGTGTAGCCGCTGTTAAGTCACTCAAAATTGGGTGACGATAGATTGATGAAGGGATTTCTGAGTATTTTGTTCACCTAAAGATCAGGTCCATTTAGTGTTATAATTCCAGGACATGGAGCAAGATTCCAAAACATGGAGCAGAAACACATTGGATACAAAAAACAAGTAACATGGCGGGAGAGCCCACTGTCACAGTTACTAAAGCATTGGCAATGCATGGTACTGTGCCATCTTGTGCAAGGTCGGGTGATTATTAGAAGTAACAGGAAAGATGTCAGAGCATAAGGTATAGGAAGAAACATTCCGAGCAGGTAGACTCTGGAGAGAAACCAATAAATGTGAGGGACAGATATTAAACAAGATCGCGCATGCGATCAGTGTCCCACTCCAGTAGGCCCTCCACCTCTGTGTGGAGTTAGCGCCGACTCTATGTATATTTTAAAGAATTGCTAACAAAAGGTCATGCAGACAGCTGCGGTGTCAGGCCACAACTGAAATAAGGATTCCTATTCACTGTAAAACTTGAGAGCCTTCAAACATTACAAAATAGGATTATAATGCTGTAACTGTTCAAATTACAGCTCAAACACTGGGCTCAGTAAATTTTTTATTTAAGGGTTAAAAAGAAATAATAAACGGGTCAATATATTGAGTATGTGATGCGGCTCAGAACAGAACTGAATGCCTGTTTTAAGACATTGCTCTGTCTCGAGTGCATACATTTAACTCCAAGATTTTTATGAGCTGCATGGACCACAGCTCGGAAACAGTGAGTAGTGGTGGCCTCTCCCTGTTTATGAGCTGTACTGGCTGCAGCTCATACACTAACTCTGAGAATTTCTGAGATAAATGTATGCACATTTGATCGTGCAATGTCTTAGATATAGGCATGCAGCTCTGCATCAGTGAGCACATGCATGATACAACCAATGGATGTTGCTCTATGTCACAATACTCTGCTTATAGGGCCAGATGTACGCCCTTATTTTAGAGGTTGCAAATGGAAAATTAGCCCGTTTGTGATGGCAAAAAAGGGTTGTGTGTAAAAATACTATTTTGTGAGTCGGTAACCAATTACCAACTTGCAAAATAGGGTTTGTAAGTTCCTTTTAGGAAGGTGGCGTGCCAAGGGCGTCCCTTCCTAATAGCGAGTCGCACTGGTATGTACGATTGTTTTGCGATCGAAAAACAATTGCAGTTACCACCTACTTAAAGTAGGTGGTAAGCCTGTCGCAAATGGGAAGGGGTCCCCTGGGCACCCCTTCCCCTTTGTGCTTGGCAGCAAAATTATCTTTAAGAGCAGGCTGTGGTCCCATGGACCATTGCCTGCCCTTAAAAAAACTTAAAAGAAAACTTTTATTTTTTTCCTTTAAAACGCGTCCCATTTTCCTTTAAGGAAAATGGGGTGCATTTGAAGAAAAAAAAGTTGCTTCATTTAAAAAAGCAAACACATACATGGTGGTCTGCTGTCCCCAGCATGTCACCATCCCTGGAATAGTTGAGATTCCTAAGGGGTCTAAATCATTAATATTAATTAGACACTGTTGAACATTCCATATTGTGAGTCATAAATTGCGAGTCGCAAAACATCACAAATTGTGACTCGCAAAATGCAATGGTCCTACATCTGGTCCATAGTATCTTGAGAAATAGCGGAGCCTTGTTTATCTACAAGGTCCCCTTTGTTTCCATCTTGATTGGCTTTGGGACCCATGATCTGACTCACGTATCAAAGGTTTGCTCTAAATAAAACTCCAGCTTTTTATGAGCTACACTTATGTGTGAAAACATACATACAAACAGTCTGTAAACTGAGTCTGTGTTAGCACGTGTGTGCATTCATTTTGATACATTTCCTGTATCTGTGCCTTATCAGATTGCATTAGTTTCCTCAGACCTCCCAGAAATCACAAAGGACAGAACCTGCGGCCTTGCCCTGTTTCACCCGCAATGTATCAGTTTCTTGCGACAACCTGATATGGTGTAATTACATGCAGTTCATTCTACGTCGAACTGTATATTCAAGGCCTGCTAAAAAGGTCAGGTTTTAAAATATCCAATATGTAAATTCATCAGATCAACTTACATGCAGTGGTTCTAAACATATGTAAATCTATCTCATTAACAACCATGCTGGGTGCACTAAAATGCTGATCTGCGGATGGCCTTCGAGAAATGTGGTCCAACCACCGTAGAGCAGTGACTTATTGCGAATAACAAGGGTGGAGGAAGATCCCAACAGGACCGAATCAATTTGGGAGGCAATTTAATGAAATGAAAGTACCAGTCCTGAATTTTAAAAGCTTGTCTTCGATACACAAGTAGAAACAGCAAAATACATAGGTGAAAGATGTAAATGCACAATCAGCTCTAAGAGATTTAATAAAGATAGATACCACCTTCATGTACATTGACGCACACACACACACACATGTACATTGCACACACACACACACACACACGACACAAGTGAACACACATAGTCCAAGATTAACAAACACTGCGTCGGGTTTGCGTTAATTTGAAATGCAAACCCGACGCAATCCAGAACAAATCTGAGGTTGAGTTCGATAGTATCCCAAAGATACGCAGAGTTGCACAACGCTGTGTCTTGCATTACTTTGCATCAAGGGGGAGTTGAACTATGAATTTTGATGCAAATCCCTTTCTACATAGAATCATAAACAGGAGTTTGTGCCACAATCCTACGCCTCTTGGGGGCAGTTGCAAAGAAGAGTAATGCTTTCATTTCTCCACAATTGTCCTGCTTTTCTTGTGTGCTGCATTGTACAGCACACATACAAATTGGCCTTAAAGCATAGTTTGAGTACTTGAAGGGACCCCTTCTAGTACAAATACTATACGTTATGGACAAATAGACTAACACATGGGGGTCTGCGTTGGCGCACGTCTGCCCAAAGATCGCATGCGCAGAGAGAGGATAGCAGCACCACATCGTAGCAGACATGGCACTGTTCTGCTTTCTCTCTTTCACACCATGAAGCACAGAAACTTTAGTTGCTGAACTGACTTGTGTGAGTTCTTAGTAAATCTGGCCACCTGACACATACTTTTATGGTCTTCAGATTGTTGTAGCACTTATTCCTGAATCATTAAAGTCAGTTATATGTGAAGATAACGATATGAGTGACATCAGATCATTGTTGGGAGAATGTGCTTGAAGAATATTACGACTGGCTGTTTTAGTTCATGTTAGAAAATGCTTTATCTTCTCCCTCAAAAGCTAAGGGTGTGTACACAGAGGAAAAGAGAGAGGAAAAGAGAAAGGGAGAATAAAAAATTAGCTAGCATTCGCGCCAAGAATTTTCAATTCTATTAAGGACACGGAGGAGAGGATTATGCTTCTCTTTCTCATTTATTGCTACTCACAGCAGCCAATGAAAACTTATATTATGCAAAACAAACTACATTTCCCATGATGCATGCCCACATCACTTCCTGCAGAGCCCCATAAGAGCCAGCAATACCGGAACCTGTCCTCTTTCTTTACTGCTCACGCAGACAGATAAGTTCCTTGAGATGTTAATGATGTATAATTGATGATATTTAATGTTTGATGATTTATCGTTGCAAGCGCCGCTTCGTTAGAATATATTAACGCTTAACTGTACGCCGCTTTGCACGAACTGGGAACAGAGTTTGGACCGTGAATGCCGTGCAGGCGGGTCGGATTTCGCGCCTTTAGCACTACGGGGCTCCCGCTGTGAGCGGTAATGTGTTAGCAGACTTTGTGTAGCTTACGGCGGTCGATGCCGGTGTGCATCATGCTGTTTTTTTGAGTGTGAGACGTGGCGCTCTGCCACTTTGCCTCGTGAAGTCCCAGCGAGTGTAGCGCTTCACGAGAGAGAGTGCACAGTACCGCCCCGCCTTCGGCGGGTGAAAAAAATGTATTATCTAGCGCGAAGGCTCCCCTTGTATGCCGGTGCGCATGGAGCCAGTCACTTTCCCTTTTGGTTTGCGTGGCCCAATCGGGCTATTTCGGTAGGATTTGGGCTATGCACGTCGTAACTGCCCGTTTTTTTGTCGTTTTTCTTTCGTGTTTGCCATAACAGCCTGAGATATCGTCAGAGAGCACTGCTTGATGCCTGGCTGGCTGCAAAAACTATCTGGGCCTGGAGGGAGCACACCTCCTTGGATTTTCTTGCTCTTTTGGCTCCACTATGCCCTGTGGGCTGTAATAATTGGGACACAGCTTTTGCTGAGGAGCTAGGTACTTGTGCTGTTGTGCTGTGGGTTGGCTCCCCCTTCTACTCCTCCTTACTGTTGCCTTATGAGCAAGTACGTCTATAAATTTGGCTCCACCATGGAAAATTGGGTGCACTATGAGGAGGATGACACCTTATTTGAGACGGAAGTAGGTACACCTTCCATCGAGGAAAATATTGTTGAGGCCCTGGACGCTTCCGCGCAGGAGTCGGTCAACAAGGCCCTGGAGAAGGCAGTTCCGGGAACTGTGCAGCAGGCATTGGCGACTGCTTTGAAGCCTATTACTAGGCAGTTGGAGAGGTTCGCGAAGCATCATGGCTTCACTACCCCAGCAGGGGTTCCGTCAGAAGGCACACAGCCAAAGCCCTGGCCTCATTCTGCCTCTTATTCTTCACTTCCACGCCCGGATACGGAAAGAGAGAGGGTTCGAGATACCGATTCGGAACCTGGTTCCACTGAATCTGACATCCCAGATAATTCCCCTCCTAAGAAGAAATCTAGGAAGACCAAGAATGTGGAAACACCACAGACGACCCCTACTCCCTTTACCATTAACCCCTCTGACACCCTAGGTCCTCTGATTGGCTGCCCGGCACACCGGCACACCGGCATCGACCGCCGTAAGCTACACAAAGTCTGCTAACACATTACCGCTCACAGCGGGAGCCCCGTAGCGCTAAAGGCGCGAAATCCGACCCGCCTGCACGGCGTTCACGGTCCAAACTCTGTTCCCAGTTCGTGCAAAGCGGCGTACAGTTAAGCGTTAATATATTCTAACGAAGCGGCGCTTGCAACGATAAATCATCAAACATTATATATCATAAATTATACATCATTAACATCTCAAGGAACTTATCTGTCTGCGTGAGCAGTAAAGAAAGAGGACAGGTTCCGGTATTGCTGGCTCTTATGGGGCTCTGCGGGAAGGGATGTGGGCATGCATCATGGGAAATGTAGTTTGTTTTGCATAATATAAGTTTTCATTGGCTGCTGTGAGTAGCAATAAATGAGAAAGAGAAGCATAATACGAAGCCTCGGTCCTGTAATAGAATCAAAAGTTCAACCGTCATGGGCCATTGGTTGTTGTATGAGCCGTTCACCTAAGACATCAGCCCACATGTCAGCCATTGGTTGATCGTTAAGGTTAGTCATGGCATATAAAGCTTGGCTTCATCACGTTTACCAGGATGTGGCCTGGCAGATAGGGCGGTTGATCTGGAAGCTTGGGAACCGGGTTCGATTCTCAGCAGGGACACTCAACATCCTGTGACTCGGGGCAAGTTACTTAATTCCCCCCTTAAAAAAAGAAATGAATGTGTCTGTCATCTGTAACGCAACTGGTGCTCGTGTAAAGTACTCTGATACCTTTGTGTCTAGTTTGCGCTATATAAAATATAATATAAATAGTTGTATAAGTCTACAAAGGGCGGTGTCCTTTTCCATTGCAACGCGCACTGGTGGGACTTTTAAGAAGAACTGCAGTAATCCGGTGCTGCATTCTTCTTTGCTAGTGCCTGCACCACCATCTGAGCTTGCTGCTTGGCAGAGACGAACAAGACAGAAAGCAGAAGCATCTCTCGAGCAATGTGCACGGTTCATTCTTCAAAGCACTGTATACCCACATGAAACGTTACTACAGGGTGACCAGGGTTTCAAAAACAAACAGGAGAGGAGTTCATAGATAAGGATGCAGGACTACAATTGCCAGTTACAATAGACATGCAAAACTATAGTGATGAAACCTCCCACTACTATTAATAAAAATGGCAGGCGTTCAATTTCAGCACATTTTTACTATATTAGAGCTCTCAAAAAGTTGTGTGTGGATCTGATCAGGAGGCTATCCAACTAGCCCTTGGAGTCACGTTTGTGGTCCTGGATTCACGTTGGAGGTCCAATCCTTTGTTTTCAGGCAGCAGGACACCAGAGTAGCAGGACACCAGTGTAGCAGGACAACAGAGTAGCAGTTCTTCTTGCAGCAAAGCAGCACAGCAGTCCTTCTTCCGAGTCTCCCACAGATGTCTACTAACAAATTGGATCTAAGGGTCCAATATTTATACTTGGTGCCAACTTCGAAGTAGGAGTAAGTTATTGAGGTTTCCACCTCCAACGGTGTTTGGAATCTCCTGCTACCCTGCTCTGGTCCCAGTTTTTCTGGGGTGCACAAAACACTAGTGGGAAACACGTTGTGAGTGTGCAGAGCCTTTGTGAAGTGTAAGAGTAGTAGGTGACATCTCCTCCCCCTACCAAGTCAGAGATGGCCCATTCTGCCAACACCTATCCCCCCTTTGTCTCACTGTCTGGGAGTAATACGCAAAAGCCATCTGCCAGCCACACCTAGTCATGTGACCCAGGATACAGGCAACACATAGCTGGTACAAGAATATGCCAACTTTCTAAAGGTGCCATTTTCATAACTGTGACTTCAAATCTGACTTTACCATTAAAGCGGGTTTAAAATTGAAGTTCTTTAGAGACCACACTCAACTTTCCTACATGCTCCCAATTGAAAATTATTACATATTAAATGTAATAAGGTAACCCTACTTTATTCTATGGGAGAGACAGGCCTTGCAGTAGTGAAAACCAAATTTAAAGAGTTTGCCAGGTCGAAACAGCAGTTTAAAACTGCACACCTAGGCTGCAAAGGCAGCCCTGAGGCATGTTTAAAAGGGCTGCGTAAGTGGGAGGCACTAGTAGTATTTAATTTACATGTCCGGGGTACATGTAGTACCAGTCTACTAGAGACTTACAGGTAAATTAAATACGACAATTAGGTGCAAGACAATGTTACCATGTTTTAGGGAGTGAGCACAAGCATGTTTGCATTGGCCAGCAGTGGCAAAGCTCACAGAGTTCTGAGACCTACAAAAACAAGATCAGCAAAAATATAGGAGTAAGGCAAAAGATTTGGAGAAAAACCATCCTAAGTCTGACAGGTCTAACATACAGAGACATATCTGAACACCAACAGACATCCATTCACACACAGATTAACATATGTTCAGAAACCAGTGCATATATACCAATCAACATGCAGGTGCCTAGGCCAACACAGATATCCATGGATACCCAAAAACACCTCAAATGCATTCACCCAGACACAAATGCACATAAAGATATCACTCTACATACAATTGAAATATAAGGGCAAATACAAACACAGACAACAGGAATGCATACATATGCAGAGGCAGCCATGTACACGGCTGGATATGTATTTGATGTCTGTGCGAATGGATGATTGATGGATAGATTTGACTGAATGAAGAAAAGGATAACTATGTGAATCTATGAATATGAGACGATAAATGGAGGACTAAATGAATAGTTGAGCATATACTTGGATGGAAGGAGGGAGGATGGATGGGTAAGAATGTGGATGGAATAAGGGATGGGTATTTCTGAGTGTGTGGCAGAATAAACATGTTGTGAGATACATCCATGAGTGTGAGAGTACTGATAGCTCATTCATCTATCCATGCATTCACATCATTTCCTCATAAATTCATCCAATCCATCCCTGCAATTATCCATTCATACAGTATCATGCACTAACTTAACCTTTCATCCATCCATGCACTCAGCCATACAGTATGCTGTTCATTTAGTCATTCGTCCTTCCACTCTGTGACTCACCCATTCATCCAGTCATTGACTTATCCACACTCACCTGTCCACACAAGAGACATACAAACTTGCCTATCAATGAAGAAACACTTTCACCTGCAACAAAAGCCAGATCCTTCGGCATTGTCAATGTTTGATTTTACTGAACTACTGCACACAAACTAACTACCCTGATGAATTTATCCTGGTCAGACTGACAGCAAGCTTATCCTCCATTCTTACAGCAGATGACAACTGTGTTATTCCAACATCATTTCTTTATAGTACAGTAATACGAGAGATGGAATCAAAGGAAGAACAAGCATTGGCATAGCCAATAGGTCTCGCCTTTGGGACCTTATAAGTGTTTAGCCATGCAACAGTTGATGTTGTTGCATGAAGGATATTATGTTGCATAACTAAATACTTATAAGGTCCCAAAAGCAAGACCTATTGACTATGACATTGCTTGTTTCTTTTCTCTTCTGTTCAGGTAAGTTAATAGTAGAAAAACTAAAACTACAAGTTGCCGAATGCAAAAACAAAATGAGAACTGGGTAAACCATTTTAATGGCACTTGGTGCAGTTAGCAGCTTTGCTTGATCTATCAATTTAGAAATTGCTTTCAAGAAAATCATCTACAATGTATATATATATAAACAATTTCTTTTTTTACTCACTCCATAATAAACTGATGGTTATCCTCAATAAATTACTCAGAAGTGAACTAAGAGTATCACCAAAGTCTAAAAGAAATATTTGTATTAAGTACTTTTTTAGATGTCAACTGAAGTGACTAAGGAAACCTGGCGAAGTTCTGGCGAGCAGGTTCTAGCTTTTGGACACACGTGTCCACAGGGGCTCTGGTCTCTGTAAATGTGGTTTCAATATCGGGTGATTGGAGAGTGACCCGAGGTCTGTAAAGCTGCCAGTGGCCTGGATAATCTCTTCTGAGAGTCGACAGAGCCTTGGGCAGGGAGGTGGCCAACTTCCTAAGGACAGAGGCACAGCTGTTACTAAATAACATGCTCACAGAATGTAAACATTTCCTAATTATGTTTTTTTTTTGCTGAAACCTAAACACTGGTTTGTGCAGTAGGCGCTAAAAGCTGTCTGAAGCGACTGCACTTTACAAATAAAATAAATAAATAAATGAAAATAAGAACGTACGGTAAATGGAATTAGAAATTAAAACTGAACACGAAGATTTACCGTTAACTAATGAATTGCTTCTCAACCCAATAGTAATGTTTAAATATATAAATTCTATATATATAACTGATAGCTTATTTCAAACAAATATTCTTAGACCCTCATTTCGAGTCATGTAATAATTGTCCATCCGGAATCACTAACATCTGACTGAGCTGTAATTCTGAGATGCAGGATGACCACAGTACTATGCATTTCCATATGGAAAAGGAAATTATTGCAGAAAAATTGATGCCCTTGTTAACAAAACCTTGCATTCTGGTACTCGTGGTTTTCTTTCCGGTATATAAACAGGGTGCAACACACACACACACTTTCTTCACATAGGTAAATACATCTCCTTCCTCGAGTTAACCGCTTCAGTGCCCATGACGAGATGGTCTCGTCATGGAGCGCGGTTGCGCTGTGCCCATGACAAGACTATCTCGTCATGAACCCCGCCCGCTAATGCAACGCCCGGCACAGGGCGGGGAAAGGGCGTGGCACTGAAGAGGTTAACCAGTTTTGTTGCAATCTGCATTATACAGCCGGGTTGGGCTGAGCTAGTAACGTGACCCGTCCTCCCACCGCCGGCGCGCGGCTGCCGAGCCTTTCACATGGATGGCGGTCACCGGCTCACCTTTTGTTTATGGGACAACAAGGGTGACCAAGACAGGAGTCTTTACTCAGGAGGTGGAGTGTGATGTCTCCTGCAATCTGAACCCGGGTTCCCAAAAATAAATCAACCTTGTACTCTCCCTTTGTTCCCGCTCCGGTGCTATTGTCTGTGGCTCCCGTAATCACCAAAAGAATCCCAAAGCAAAACAAACTGGACCTATATTGAGCTGGAGAGGCCCGGCCAGACTGCCGGCAGATTAATGGCCCATGAAGGGGAGGGCTGACCCCGGAGGGCTCGAGAAAAAAGTTACTAAACGGGTGAAACTCGAACCTGGCTCTGGACTCCAAAGCATGGCCTCAGTCTCTGCCAAAATCCCTTGGTACGTGGGGACTTGTAGTCTGACACTGCCACCAGCGGAACTACGCATCCCAGAATGCACGGTTTTGAAAAGTCAGATTGGCTGTGTGCAGCACAGGCCAATGAGGCCACAGAACAGCTATGTACCACTGTTTTTAAACCCTACTGATCCCTGATACCAGCTCAAGGTTTTAGTTCTGTTACAAGATCCAAAGACCCTGGGCGTATTTAGAGCTCTTGAGTTTCCCAGGTCCACGCAGTGAGTGGCTTGTTGTGTTTTTCTTTGCGTTCTGCAGCTTGTAGTACAGTTTACACAATTATAAAATCAGACCTACAAGTCCTGTTATGCAAAGCAAAAACATGACTAGGATGAACTAGGCACGTATTGACCTGGTAACCTTGAGCGCGTGTGTTCAGGATGTGCGATATACATTAACCTCAGACGTGCGATGAGCCACCCGCTCCCATTTTGTACGTCACTGACACTCCCTGTGATCTTGGGCAAGACATTTAAAACCCACCGACTCTGCCTCAATGCCTCGTAGCTCAGGCAACATTGCTCTGCTTCAGTTCGCATTGTGCATTCAATTCCTGCGTAATGCTTGGAGTAATGGAAGGCATATGAGGGGGCTGCAGACATGGAGCCAAACAACAAGCGCGACCGCGCTGGGTTAATTAGTAACCCGATACTGGAGAACAGAGGGTGCTCTGTGGCAGGCTGCACGTAACCGCAAGCCCTAGGCCGTGGGCGGCTACAATTCCAGGCAAGGTGGAACATGCACCCGCCTGTGGCCAATTGCGTGCTGTCTTTCTTAGAAAGACGCACGCAAAGGCCAATAGGGGGAGATTAAAAAAAAGCATACGCACAAGCATGTGTTTGGAATTTAAAAACCCTAACTAAATGTCTCGCAATGCAGAGCATGCGCGCTGGCTCAGGCAAGACCTAAAAAGCAGGGTGAGAAAAGTAGCATGAGTAGCATGAATGCTAACAAATGAGACACAATAAGGGTAGAACAGTATTAAATAAAGGAAGTATGAAGAAAGAGAGAGGGAGATAGAATAAGGTCAGAGGGAAAGGGCAGGCTGAGAAAGAAGATAGTGAAACAGAGAGAGAGAGAGAACCAATGCAAAGGTTTTCAGCATTCCAGGTAAAACATTTAAAGTTTTCAGCATTACTGCACAAACAGCAAATTACTCACTTAAAAATAAAATACGTTTTAAGGCTGTGATCTAGTGCCATCTAGTGGTGGCATCCTAGGAATATGCCTTACCGTACCCTAGGAAGGAGGGGCCCAAAGAGAGAGGAAGACAGAAATACAAGAGATCTGCTCTAATGTGTATGTTGTAAACTATGAAACGAATAGATCTGTATTTGAATCCCTGTGTCACCAATTTAAATATACAGGGCCAATTAAAAAACTGCATTTTCTACTGTGTAAAGTAGTACTACTTACTTACTACAAAGTTCAACTCACAAACCAACAGGTGTAAATATTCACCTCCACTATTCCTATCTTTTAATGGGATGATTGCCACACAAATGTTTTCTACTTAATAGTAATAGTGGCAAGCCACGGAGACTGGTGGAAAAATGGTGAATATCGTCTGCAAAATGTGAGGGGATTAAGGAGTAGTAACAAGGTTTTAGTGAGTGCACAGGAGTGGTTTCGAAATAGACATGCAAACACAAACACCCACCCACAAAAGAGTAAACTCAGTTCTAGGAACAAATTCAATTCTAAAGTTGCTACAGCCCAAAAGGCCAGAAGACAGTTGTAAATGTATTCCAGCCCAGCATTTGTGTAAGTCCAGCACCACTCATTGCCACTCAAAGGTACTGAAGCACATTCCCATCGAAATGGATGCAGGGACATAAAGTAGAAAAGCATAGGAAATTATGTTAAAATAAAATAATGTATTTGAACTTTTTAAAGATATTATAATTATAAAATATTTCAATAAACGTTTCTAATTTTAAAATAAATAAATTGTATTAATTTAATTATACATTTCTTTTAGTAGTTTTAAATACACAATAAGTAAATACACATATTTCATGGCAGGTAATTTTTTTTAAATAAATCTTTAAAATTGTTAATTTTCTGTTTATTAAAAGTAATAAATATGTAATCAAAATGATGTTAATAGTGTTGTAGAATTTATAAATTTGGGTCTACATTTAAAATAAATAGATAGCACTAATTTTTATCAATATTTAACATAAAAATATATTTTTTATTTTTTTTAAAGTGTAATAATTTTTTTTTAAAATGTCAACACTTTACCATAGGGAAATCTCTGTCCAGTGGAGGAGACCCCCGCCTATGTGTGAAAAGTTACTAGTAATCACATCCCACTAGTACATTTTGCACCACCCCCTGCTTCAGGTTGTGGAAACATACATTTATACTTTGTAGTAAATATACACTTGGAAATGCTGAATAGAAATGGTGAATAACCAAAAGTAGTAAATTTACTAAAAAGTGTAAGTGTAAATTTACCATTATGTAAATGTACGTTCTGAATCGGCCCCTCTCTGTGCTATTTGCCAAACCACGTTTCTCCCAGTGCCTTCATTTCTAATTCTTCAAAAATTGGGAACAACTAGAAGAGAGCATAGTTGTGAAGTTGCTTAATGATGGATGAGATAATCATCCAGTTCCATCGTTTTAGCCAACTGCATTTTTCATTGTGAAGATTGCAGTTTTGTTGCGCCCTTTAGGGCAGATTTATGTTCCCTGGCGCATCCCTGCAAATCAGCATGGATGCGCCAGTGAAGATGCGTCACGCAAGTTTGCCCTTGCGCCACTGCAGATGTGCCGCATTTACAATGAGGTGCATCGTGGCGCAAGGACAAGCAGATACGTGACGCATCTGCCGGCGTAAGATTGGCGCAGTGCTGAAGTTGCGTCGCAAGCGCGACGCAACTCCAGCACTGTTCCAACCTACCCTATACCTAACATGGTGCGTCAAGCCTTACGCCTGCTTCAAGCAGGCGCAGGGTTTTGACGCATCAGCGTTGGGAAAGTGACTCAGTGAAATCTTATAGATTTCACTGAGTCACTTTTCAGGGGCGTTCCTGTGACGGAATGCCCCCCCTGAGTAGAAACGCCCACATGAAACCTGACGCAGGTTTCATGTGGCGCAGGGCTTTACACCGTGACGCATCTCCATAGATGCGTCACGATGTAAATGGGGCGCAACATGGCGCAGGGTTTACGCTGCCGCTGCGTCACAAAAGTGACGCAACGGTGGCGTAAAAGTGGCGCAAGTCTGATATAAATCTGCCCCTTTATGTGTTGGGGCTAAAACCCCAGCGTGCATAGTGCTGCTGATCAAAAGCCAGAGTTAGTTCAAGGTGTCATACTTGGTATTCACATATTTCGCAGTCGATGTTGATGCTTTAAAAATACTCCAAAAAGAGAATGAGGAAAAGGTGAGTTTTGGAGAATCAAAGGAGAGGATTATGAAGAAGCTAAAAAGTCAGACAGGAAGGAATAAACAGGAGTGAGCGTACAAAACTTTTCAAAAATGTGTTTTCAGAAAATGAATTTTTAAATACCTGGGACCCCTACTTAACTAACTTTTATTCCTCGCCCATCTCACAAGACCACAGTGCCCCAACTCTAGAGAAGAGTCAGTCCAGCCTGTCAGAGTCTGGTGACTCCAAATGTCTGATGGGGAAAAGAAGGTAGAACATATGGGGTTAATGAGAGAAAAGGATGGGAGAATGACTGTAAAGATCACAAAGATCCAGTTAAATCTTCTGCTACTAAATGCAGCAGATATTTCAGCATCAGTCGACTATCCATCAGTACTGCTGCCGGTTGGCAAGCGCTCACATTTTCTACCTCCCTTAGATGAAAAACTGAGAGTGCTTCCAGGACTGGAAATCTGTTTACCCCTGGACCCATCCCCCCACACATTTTGCATCAAATTGCTGATTCAATCTGTCCAGTTTCTCCCGAGCTGTTCACTGCCTCTCTACAGACAGGTTTAGTTCCCAAATCCAGGAAAAGGGAGAATGTTCTCCCCCTCTTTAAAAGACCAAATGCAGACACTGAACTGAAGTCAAATTTTTGACCAATTTCCCTTCTACCAGCTGCCTCAAAAACTCTTGATATATTGGTCAACACACAGTTCACTGAATTTTTTTAGACTTTCAATTTACTACACCCCTCACAATCAGGTTTCAGAGCCCGCCATAGTACCAAAAGTGCTTCGTTGGAGATTTCAGAAGCAACAAAGTTGAATCGGGATCTTGGTTGTAACGTTGCACTGGTTCTGTGGGATTTCTCAGCAGCGTTTGGTACTGTCCCGCACAAGATATCATTGCAACGTCTCTCTTCTATCCGGGTGAATGGGTCAGCCCTGTGATGGCTCTGTTTCCTTTATCAACTCTAAAGAGCACGTTGTCTAGATGAAACAATTTTTTTCTGATGTAAACACATTAAAATGTGGAGTACCTCAGGATTCAGCACTAAGCCCTATCCAGTATAATATCTATACGACCCCCCTTGCTTTCCTTGTGGAGTCCTTTGATATAAAAATTATTTCATATGCAGACGACACACAATTGCTGCTCTTCTATAGGGGTAATTCAGCTGAAGCTAAGAAGTCCTTTTCATTATGCATAAAGGCTCAGAGACAACAAAATCCAACGTCATCCTGACAAAACAGAAATCCTGTTGTTTGGCCTTGACCCACTGCAGCATGGGTATGGTGATGGGCAGGAACCGGGGGAGGAGTGTTATTTGTTGTCTGTTATGCTCTGAAGACACATACTTCATCAGTGGTAAAATCTTGTTTCTGGATTTTAAAAACAAACAAAAAAATTCTATACTTTCTGCCTTGGGACATTCAGAAAATAGTTGACCATTCACTTATCTTATCTGGATTGGACTACTATAATGTTCTATAATTAGGCCTATCAGAATATCTCACACACCGACTTGAAGTGGTACAGAATACCACAGTCCGGGCTTCTGTTCAAACTTATAAAACAGACTCCGGTGTCCTGCTTTCAAATGCAGCTTCATTGGCTACCAATCAGCAAAAGAATCATCTTTAAAGCTCTGACAATTGCTTACCGCACTTTACATGGTAATCTTAGAAGTGCCGTGCTTTAAGAAAAAAAGGCATGGTTGTTCTTTCTTCTCACTTTGAATAGCATTGTTTTGAAATCAGCTCCCTTTCCAACTAAGAAATTAGTTAGAAGCGGCTGCCTTCAGAAAGCTATTAACAAACTCACCTATTCAGCGACTAGCATCCCCCCACATCTGTGTGCTGCCCTGTTCCGCGCTTTAAAGAAATATTGCAAATAGGCCGTTCCTTCTCATTTAATGACATGTTTATCAACATGTCCTTGTCACATCCACATTATTCTCCTTACACAAACACGTGCCCTGATTATATGTCACCTTAGTTAGAGTTTAAGCAGCATGTGCTGACATGTTCTTGTCACATACACACTCCACCTCTACGTAACACACACAATCCTCCTCTACAAGGCCAAATCCACTAATCAGTAGAGGGTATTTACTCAGCTGTGACTTGGTCTCCATAACCTTGTCATAAATTAAATTAATTCACTATACATTCCACCTGTAGACCAACGATATGGAGATGGATTTGCCCTTACTACAGCTATTTATGCTAGTACACTTTTCAACAGCATTTTAACACCTATAATCTTTACACATAATGATAAACATATCCCAAAAATTCTAACACGTCCTAGGAGTGTCTTCCACCTTCATTTCTTTATCCAGTTTAAAATTCTCAATTGAGAATTTAATCTAAGATGTGATTAGAATTCTCATATTTTTCTCAAATATACGTCTAAACGTTCATGATTGTTTTTGATATGCACACCACATTCTTTCCCTCTGAGAGCACAAACTGCGCCTTGTGGGGTAAGTCTATGATCTAGCACTAAACAATTTTGTAAGGCTACCATGAGAATTTGGATTTGTTATTGCATACTTTCTCTATAGTGACTGTAGTGCTTATTAAAGCTGCAACCAATATCAAAGATAACTGTTCTATAGCTTGGAAAACCCTCTATTCCCCTAACATAGGTATCATTAGTTCGCGATATTTTTCCTCTGTCCCTCGCACATTAAATATTTTTCCATTGGGCAGCGTTTCCACCTTTTGAAATCCAGGAATGGCACTGTCCAAAAGACAGGGTTCTCTCCACTTTGGAGGTAGCCACATATTTGCTTGATTCCCACACTGAAAGTAGATTGTGCTAGGCAATAACAATTATGTTTCCACTAATTGGTGAAGTCAGTTTTGGATAGTGAGATGAAAGCTAGAGTAAAACATGTCTTCCTCTTCTGTTGTTTGCTCCTGGATGGCCGTCCCATTTGTAGTACAGTTGAAAGTCGCTATTAAAGCTTTGATATTTTCGCAATTAGCTTGCTCTATAAAACTCCCAGTTCAGCCTATTGCTGAATGCAAAAATAGTCATATTGGTTATGTATACATTAAAGTCAGTGGACGTAACTTGATAATATTTGTGTTGGACCACAAATTTCCTTTCATCCAAATTATAGCTTCTTCTTGTGTTTTTATGTGATGCCATGGTATTCCTGCAGCTGGTAATCCTTCCCTTTCACTTGTTGCAACATATCTGCACACCCAGCACTAAGTGGCATTCTGCTGCTGTCCATATCACGTAGCATCCGTAGAAAACTATTACCAGATCATGATGCTTCAATTAGGCAGGCGCAAGTCTATAAGGAGGAAAATACACAGGACCAGATTTGTCATGAAGCAACACTAGGCTAGTTGCCCTGGTCCTTATCCTAGAATTTTCCACTTCTGATGGTCTTTCTCACTTCCTCAGGGCAGAACATGCACCTTCTGTTTCAGAGTCTCCTCAGTAGTTTTGTGGGTCTCTGATGCAATAATGGTCTGAATTTCGCTAAAGTGTACCTCACCTACCAGTGTCCCACTGTCTAATTTCACATCCTGTCATGATAGATTTAGCATGAGTATGTTTTTAAACATAAGTCACCATGGGTCCACAGTTTTATCACCAGACCCCTCTGTTGATGGTTTTCAGTTAAACTGATATCGGCTTTCAACCTGTCTGGGATTATACTCCTAGTTACAGCTTTAACCTTACTAACCTGTTGTTGCAAAGTCATCCTGGGCACCCCCCAACCTTATGCTGACTGGTACTGGTGGTAACTGACTCTGACTGAACCTGGACTCTGCCTAACCAGGCCCAGGGCCAGTGCTACACTGAAAGAGACACTTAGAATGTAGTGAAAATGGGTTGGGTTTACCCCTGTGATTGGCATGACCTATCCTATAAGGCTCTAGTACATAATAGGGCAGGGGGATTAAAACTACCTCTAAGTCCCTAGTATATAATAGGGCATGACAGTTTAGAGGCTAGCAGCCCTTTCTGCACTTGCATGTGTGCACTGCCTCCAGGGAGGTTGCTACCTGGTGAGTTTCACCAGGTGACTTGTACAGACAGCAATACCAAACTCCATCCTATGGCTGTGTTGGAATTGGAATGGGGAGGTGTGAACGGCCCCATGGAGGTAGCTGTGTCTGTGATGCTCCCAGTCCAATGTTTACTGGGCAATTATCCTGAGGCCTCTGAGTGGGACGAGGTGGAGAGAGGGCTCTCTATATAAATATTGGCACTCCCTGAGTGGGTATGTGCTGTGACTAGGTCCCAGACTAGCCAGAAGGGAAGGGCTGAACACTTGGACCCTGGAACAAAGAGCCAAGCGTCCAAGGACAAGGGTACTGGGCCTGGTGAGCCATCCCAAGGAACTCCAGAGGTGCAGGAAGAATCTAACCCTTATGGGGAGGATTTGGCCTCTGAGGGATGGACTCCATCCCTGCCAGAGCTGTCAGATTTGGCAGTACTGACAGGAGCAGGTGGACCCTCCAGAGAGGAGTTCAGTAAGGGACAGAGAGACTGTCCCACCCTTGAGGGCGTGAGGCAGATTGGCTTCAAGCAAGAGGAGGGGGATAACAGTCGGTTTCATAAGATCTACTGGGAAGATGGACTGCTTTATACTGAGGCTAGAAACCTCAAGGAGGGGGCCACCAGGAGGTTGGTGGTACACCGGAAGTACAAAGAGTTCATCCTGAATTTGGGTCATTATATTTCCCTTGTGGTAAATAAAATCTTCTTTACCGTACTGAATTTCATACGGAATCTTAAAATAATAGTAAAATCGCTCAGAATAACAAGAGGCAGAATCCGTGGTATAAGAGGTTTCTAAATGGGCTTTATTCCATTCAAAATGGCCGACTCGAGTCGCGGCCTTCAGGTTCCGTCACCACGAGGGTTCAGGAAGTGAAGTACAATACTTTATTGACAGACATGCATTTTTATAATAAGTACATTACAATGAAACGAATGTAGAAGGCGTAACATTTGATAAGAAAAGTGACATAACAGGTACGTAATTGAAACTAGGCGTAATAAGGAATAAAAGAAACATGATTGGTTAGGATTATCAGACATAGGTGGATCTATAAGATAATACTTGGCATAGATGCGCGCGCGGCAGCATGACGTGTAATTGACGTGCAACTAGGGGGTGAAGGGGACTTGACATTTAGCTCTACATGTGGAGACGAGAAGTCTGGGGGGTCAAGTCAACCTAATCCCAAATCATATCTAACATCCTATGTTTAAAGAACTATGTTATCCACAAGGAAGAGACTCTCGGACAGAATCTATTCTATACTGACTGTGTGCGTGTACAAGCGTCTAAGTGTCTATATGAGATGCGAGGGATAGAAAACTTTCCATGGCAACAGGGCTATGAATCATTTGCAGGAGGACGGAAAGGCTGAGTCCTTGCTTGTGAGCTAAAGGAAATGTTTACCTAAATCACTAGACAGGAATGCATCGGCTGGAGAGCAAAATAGATAATTCGAAGGTGAAATACAACTTCTTGGCAGGCAGGCGAAAACTGGCCGAGGCAGGCACCGTTAGCTGCACAGGGAGTAGGACAAAGTTCATGGATACAGATGCGAGCTCAAGCTGAAGCTGTCAGAGACAGAGAGCAGGGAAAGGTTTTGAGGACAGAATCGGGCCTACTTGCCTGAACTGTAAAAATGGAGTAACTTAGCCATATAAAGTCGGTGGCCTTTTATACTTAGGAATCGAATATCCAGCCCTTTGATGGCGGATCTGACAGAGAACATATCGACGGTAGACACACATATGTTTGCGTCTTAGAAACTGGAACTGGAGGGAACATACATGTACTTGTAACATGCATATAGAACCGTTGGGGTCCAAGATAGGGGACATAACTGATCAGGAAAATCCACATTTCCACATTCCCTCCTTGTCCCCTTCTTGCCCTTCACGAGACATCAATCTTCATCATTCCATCGATTTGCTCATGGAGCATCATTTCTTCTTCCTTCCGGCATTCTGAACGAGACCTGTGATATGGGATGCATGATGTGGCACACAGACCACAAATCGCTGGTCCACATTGCAGGCATAAACAACAACTGAAAAGCATAAGAAGGCCAATACCTAGGAAGGATAAAACTCTCCATCCCCAGGCTGATATCACACTCCAAAACCACCCGGACCACGTCCAAGTGCCTGGATTTTCGTGTATCTGGCTTACAATCTTATGAAGGCGTGTTATAGCTTTATATACAGATGGCGAATTTTCTGGTATGAATATGCAGCAGCTGGATCCGATGACCCTGCAAGCTCCGCCCCTATCGGCCAGGATGACGTCAAGGACAAGACGATTCTGGAGAACAACAATTTTTATCACTGATTGCTCCTCTGTCAGATTGCCTAGGGCGGCTATAGTCTCGTTTACTACAGCTTCAAGAGTCTTGGTGAGTCTGCGTATCAGCTTACTATTTGATATTGTACCTATATAGGGAAAGATACCTTTATTGAAATCTACATACTTGTCCCATGCTGTCTCAGTATAATCGACAACTGGGAGATCTCTTCGCTCTCTATTGTGTACTAAATGAACATTTCGATAATAATCAGGGGGAGCTAGGAAAACAGGTGGCAAAAGGAATGCTATGTAACAGGTACCATCCCAATCTAGAGGCAGACGCATATATGCCGTCTGACCACATATGAAGTAAGAATGGCGAGAAGCTCTAAATGAAGATTTACCTTGATCACTATATTCTACTGTAGTAACACATTTACTATGGCCCATATGTATGGAACCAACTTTTCTTACACATAATTCACCCTTAACTGGAAATACTGACATAGTGGGCAGAATTAGTTCAACTTCGGATTTGACATTCAAAATCATAAGATTAGGCGTAAAATTACCTAATTTATACACTTCATTTTCTAAATCAGTTCCTGTTCTACTGGGGTGACCCTCCTTATTAGGGTGACAGACTTTGAATAAAACTAGATTCAGATTTCCCCATATCCAATGTTGTTGATAAACTGCTGTGTCTGGGTCTATGGAATTTAATAAACTAAACCATGCTCCACAGGAGCCATTGTGTGTAAATGGATGTGGAAAGAAAGGCAGAACTCCTTTGTTATTCTGATAGGGAGGAAGTCGGCCACACACCCAACAATTGGTCGCATTACTAGTCTGATGGGAATGATGTAACATACTAATGAAGGTGTTATTGCGCAGCGCAAGTCTATAGGACAACTCATGTGGCGGTAGGTCACTAAAAGAATGTTCACCAGTTATATTGAAAACACGTTTAGAAACAGGATAATACATATGCAACAATATACTTGCAGTAACTATTAAGAAACTCAAGAAAAACAAAATTAATAAAGTCACAATACAGTGGCTACGCAGTAATTTACAATAAGCATGTCGTTTCATTATGATTCTGGACTCTACATGATTCAGACCTAAGGGATACATGTCGGGACAGATTCAACCGCTTCACCTTGGAGAGGACTTAAACAATCAAATCGTCCGACAGTTTAGATCTGGACCTGAGTTTCTGTTTATAGAGTTCGGTGCTACTGGCCTCAGCCAAAGGTAGCTTTGAGTCAATGGGGGAAGACACACGGGGAATACTGTTTGTGTCAGGAGGAAGTCCATGAAATTTTTTTATATGGCTGGAATGCACCCAGCCTTTCCTCCCTTCGATCTTCACAGCTGTTCTTGTTGTCAGCAGGACCAACTTAGGAAGCCTCCACCTTGGCTCCAGTTGGGTTTTCCGATCAAAATTCCTGACGAGGACATAATCGCCGGGAATTACGTCGTGAGGTTTCACCTCGGTGTTGTCGGGAAAAGCTGCGACTACCTGTGAACGACAAGATTGTAGTGCAGACATCAAGGAAGCCAGGTAATCTGTCAGCATATTACAGTCAACATCAGTTATTTTACGGGGTATAGGCGTCCCCCACATATTCGGTGGTCTACCAAAGATCACCTCATACGGGGATAGCCCTGTTCGAGAGTGTGCTACCATCCTCATGTAAAATAGCGCAACTGGTAAGGCTACTATCCAGTCCACACCCTTTTCCTGACATATTTTAGACAGTCTGATTTTTAAAAGTTGATTATGTCGTTCCACGAGACCTGCTGCCTCGGGGTGTCGGACACAGTGGAATTTCCACTGATATCCCAACAAGAGTGAGACATGTTTCATTAATTCGGATGAGAAAGGCTGACCGTTATCTGAATATACAACACGTGGTAAACCGTACCGTGGGAAGAATTCTCGAGCTAGCTGCTTGGCAGTAGTCGGGGCAGTGTAATCTGATACGGGATACGCCTCTGTCCAACGGGAGAGAGCGCAGACAACTACGAGAACATATTTGAATCCTCGACAACGTTCCATCTGAATATAATCCATCTGGAGGACTTCAAAAGGATGGTCAGGAGGCTGAAATCCACCCTGCTCTACGGGAACACTCTTTCCTGGATTAAACTGACAACATATCATACAGGTTCGAACTTTTTGTTTAGCTGCTGCTCGTAAATGTTTATTGAACCAAATGTGCTGAATGCTGTCTAGCATAGCCTTCTCTCCTAAATGTGCTGGGCTGTGAACTGTAGCTATAATGGCTTGAACCATGGAATCAGGGAGAAACCATACAGATTTCTCCTTCGTCATCCATCCTTGATCTGTCTGGATCCCTCCTAGTTCAGTCCACTTCTTTATTTCTTCTGCTGTGGCATGTGTCTGTATGTCAATTACGTCAAGTGCGGGATCCTTAATTGTCATACACTGTGTTGGTGTCTGAACTATTGGCTTTGTCATGTCTAATGTGCGATTCTGAGCAGTCTGTTTAGCTGTTCTGTCAGCTAAATCATTGCCTTGAGAAATGATATCAGTAACCTTCGTGTGTGCTTTACATTTCATAATCGATATAGCAGTGGGTAGATGTATTGCGTCTAACAAGGCATGAATGAGGGGTCCGTGCTGAATGTGGGCACCATGGGAGGTTAAATAACCTCTCTCTCGCCACAGCACGCCGAAGTCGTGTACAACTCCGAATGCATAACGTGAGTCAGTGTATACATTAACTTTCTTATTTGTGGCTTGAATACAGGCTTGCGTTAGGGCAATAAGTTCTGCTGCTTGGGCTGACAAAGTATCTATACAATTTGTCTCAATAACTTCAGTGTCTGTTGTGACTGCATACGCGGCCACTAAGTCTCCTGTACTTGCTCTCATGCACGATCCGTCTACATACAACGTCAGGTCTGGATCTAACAATGGAACGTCTGTCAAGTCTTGTCTAGGTTTCGTCTTTATTTCAATGATTTCAACACAATCATGAGCTAGTGGGTCTGTTCCAATTACAGGTAATAGTGTAGCAGGATTCAATGTATTACATCGTCGGATCTCTATGTGTGGTTGAAACAATGTCAGTTCATAACCGGTAAGTCTTGCTATGGTCAAGTGTTGTGTTTGTGTTCGGTTCACAAGAACCTCTACTGCATGTGGTACTTGTACTGTCAATGGGTGCCCTAATACTATGGCATCGCTTTGTCTGATAGCTAAGGCTGTCGCTGCCACTGATTTCAGGCATGCAGGCAAAGCCTGAGCTACGGGATCTAATGTACTGGAAAAATAAGCACATGGCTTGCGTGATCCTGCTTGATCCTGAGTGAGTACTGACAAGGCAGTACCTTCGCGTTCTGTAACAAAGAGTGTAAAATGTTTGCTATAACATGGTGTTGCTAAAACAGGTGCTTGACATAAAGCTTCCTTTAGGCTTTCAAAAGCTTGTGTATGTTCCTGAGTCCAAGGGAGAACAGTCGATGTGGCTGCCTCCTGTGTGGTTAGCTGAATGAGTGGTTTTGCTAGAAATGCGTACTGAGGGATCCACTGCCTACAATATGAAGTGAGGCCTATGAAAGCTCGCACCTCCTTTTGTGTCTGGGGTATTGACATATTAGCAATTAACTGGATGCGATCTGGTGTAAGCTGCCTTCCCTCCTTGGACAGCGAGTGACCAAGATAAATAACTCGCTGGACACAGAATTGCAGCTTAGAAGGAGACACCTTGTGCCCCTTGTCGGCTAGAAAATGTAAAACTGTCAGAGAAGCCTTTTCACATTCTGGCTCGCTTCTTGCGGTGATCAGCAGATCATCGACATATTGAAGCAGTGCAGTATTGACTGGCATGTGGATACTGTCAAGTTCTCGTTTCAGTGCTTGGCTGTAGATGCTGGGGCTTTCTGCAAATCCTTGGGGAGCGCGTGAGAATTTAAAACTGCGCCCATTTAAACTGAATCCGAACAAATATTGGCTTTCCGGATCTATTGGGACGCTGAAAAAGGCATTCTTGAGATCAATTACAGTAAAGAATGTTGCTTCGGAATCAATTGCTGTCAATAATGATGATATATCAGGGACCACAGGAAATTGTGGTACAATGCACTTGTTTAGTTCACGCAAATCAATAACCAATCGGTATACTGGCGGAGCAGTAGGGTCAGTTCGTTTAAGAATCGGAATTATCGGTGAATTACATACATTGGAGTCTGTTTCTACAACTACTCCTTGTGCAATTAGCTCATCAATGATTTTCAACAAAGCCACTACAGCATCATGCGGTAACTTGTATTGTCGCATTCGTGGTAGTACCACTCCTGCTTTCAATGTAACTCGATAGGGTGTAATATTCATGCAGCCAACATCCGTAGGGCCTTGTGCCCATAGATGTACTGGTAAAGTCTGTAGTCGGGAATCCATGTCTCTAGACACATAGTGACCTTTAAAATCACGTAAAAACAACCTTACTCCTTCCGGAGAACAACATATTATGGCTCCTAGTGCTTTCAGAGTTTTAATTCCTAACAGATTTTCTGGGCATGCTTTAGTAAGCAATAAATCTGTAGTTCGTGTCAAAGGTCCTATCGTAAGTGGTAGAGGCTGTGATACTTCATTAACAATAGGTTTTCCTGAAAAACCAAGGGAAACATTTTGAGAGCCTGAGAGGGGTGCCCCTGGAACTTCACTACGTTTTATAGTTGTTCGACTTGCCCCTGTATCGAGTAAGAATTTTCTATCTTGACCTAATAATTCACTATGTACATAAGGTCCTTCTTGATCTACAGGAATCTCGATAAGCGGTAAGTCAACTTCCCTCTCTAGGCTTGTTCATGCGTAACGCTGATACTCAGGATATTCATACTGTGCAGTCTGATACATTTGTCGTGTTGTGGTTTGTGTGGCAGTAGCAGGCAACGGTGGTGCAGCTGGCACAAACTGTATGGGTTGCTGTGAGGCTGGCATTGCCTGTTGCTGAACTGGCATGGACTGTCCATGCTGCATAGCTCCTTGTTCATTCTGATCTTGTCTAACTAATCGTGGTCTCTCTTTTGCAATACCTGTAGCTATATTACGTTTCAGGACTGGACAATCATGTACATAATGGCCTAGTTGTTTACAGTAATTGCAGGTTCCTTTTACAGGAACTGCAGAATCACCAGAATGTGTCACACCTTTTTTGTGACCATCTGCTGGTACTGTCTGAGAAACTAGCATTTTCATTTTTGTATCCTTCATGCGTCTATGCTCATGTTCTTGTTCATCCCTAATTCTATTGTGATGATACTGTAACATTTGTAGCATTTGCGACGGAGTGTTACTTTGCCAGGTACTCTCGAATTTCAATATTCTATTCTTCACTGGAGGTAATGCATTTTCCACCAATTTTGTCACAAATAAATGTGGATATGAGTCACTACTTGCTTTTATACCACTATTTATACCAAAACATTTTTCAAATCGAGCATAATAATCGCTTGTGTCTTCATCTTGCTTTTGTTTGCAGGCTGTGATTGCACCCCAATCTTCCTTTTTTGTAGTTAATAAACGTGGCAGTACCTGTACTAGTAAACCTGGTAACAGTTTAACTTTATCCCCGAGCCCTGAACCTGCAGTTCGGCCCCTTTCTTCCTCTGCTAATGCTGTCCAGTCTATCTTTTGGTCTCCTACTTCCCACTCTTTTTCTTTCAGTTTTTCATAAATGCCAGCAGGCAAAAGCACCTTTAATATCGTCATAATATCAGGAAAGGTGTACTCTCCCATTAGTAACATGTCTTTAATTTCTCGGTGGAAACCCGCTGGGTCCTTGTCGTGACTAGGTACTACTTTCTTCATTTCTAATAATTCCATTTTTGATATGGGTGTGTAAACAAATACACGGTGAAACTCATTGTCTTCGCCTTTTATTGGGTGCACTTCTCGTAAAGGATTTTGTCTATCCATATAGTACGGCGCTCTTTCTCTGCGGGGCAGGGAGAGAGAATCTGGACTTACAAAAAGGACATACTGTTTACGTGACACTAATATCTCTTTAATTAGCTTGTTACTAGAACCTCTCCATCTGTTCGTGAGTAGTTCCGTTAATATATCAGGTAAAGGACCGGGGTCAGCATGTTGGCTCTTATATAATATGAGGAGTTGCTGAATCATATAGATTCCAGCTAAACGTTGTTCATCTGTACTGAGATTAAAAAAAGTGTGTGCTACGGTCTCATCACCGTATTTTTCAGGACTGTCAATCCAGTGAACGGCTGATCTGGCTAATTCTTGCTCATCCATGGAATCGAGGAGGTGGTAACCCCTTCGTTCTCGTAGTATCTTATCTGCGGCTTGAAACGAATGTTCAGGAGACTTCAGATTTATTACAGGCGTCGGATACGTTCTGCTATTATTTGGACATACAGAGTGTATGGGATCAGAAGAACATCTAGTATTTTCACAGGATCTTCCTCTGCCTACATAGGCTACGGTCTCTGACTGTCTTGCGGAATTCCCTGATTCGGACACTTCATCTTGCTCAAACTCGTCTGTTCCCAATCTTTCTTCATGAATACGCTCTATTTCTTTACGTATTTTTCGGCACATGGCTATTATACAATTTTGCTTATCGTGTCTCCCTTCTGATATATTCTGACTCCATCTTGTAAGAGTAAGCATTGCATTCGGGTCTACCCCCGGACGATCTTGATTTCTGATTACACAGTTTATGAGGAAACGTAACAGTTCCCCCTGTATCTCTACTTTCTGGAATTCCATAGCTCTGTTAATACATCCTGGATCTCGTCCTGTTTGAACAAAATGATATATGTTATCTAGATGCGTAATCATCCCTGGTAACCTCGCTAAATACTCTGCGGCTCGCCTGATACGTAATGATGCCAGGACCATTTCGTCCTCTTTACCAACCACCGGGTCATATCTACAATTTACAAGGAGTTCCTTAAGCGTACGTTCACTTACGAACTTAGGTGTACGTAAATGTGCTGACTCTTGAAAAACAAGTTTATTTATTCTAGGTGGTGTGAAGGTATTGCTAGCCCCTCCCGTGGCCCCATCT
This sequence comes from Triturus cristatus, assembly GCF_964204655.1. NCBI lineage: Eukaryota > Metazoa > Chordata > Amphibia > Caudata > Salamandridae > Triturus > Triturus cristatus. Next base: position 1,119,040,860 of record NC_140592.1, read on the forward strand.
GGGGCGTCGGGTGTGAATGGGTTCGTTGAACGTGACACAGCAACTATGGGTGTCGATACCCCTGTAGAGTCGACCGCGGAGACAGATGCGGAAACAGATGTGCTTGCCGAAGCTTGTGTCGGGACTTGCTGTTGCACGGGGACAGATACCTGATCCTGACGTTGAACCCCTCCGCCAGACGGTCTATGTGGTGTGGCGTTAGCATACTCGGGAGCTGCATCGTCTAGATATGAGGAAAGAAAAACATCTTCTGCGGTTCTGGGATGCCCCTTTTGATGTACCTTAATTGGAAATAATGGGGGTGGCAAGTCTTTTGGCATCTCTGTAACAGCCTTAGGTAGTCCTTCGACTAGAAGGGGATACATACCATTCATAAGAGCATTTCTTTGTCTATTTACTTGTTCTGATTTCACTCGGATACCTTCCTCAATTAATAGATTTTCTTGAACTTTATTTGAACTTTCTTTACTCCTCTCTTCTTGTCTACGTGCTTTTTCTGTACGTCTATGAGATTCTTTACGCCATAACTCAACAGCGTCTTTCTGTGACTGTCTGACCTTTCTTTTCCATAACTCTTCCTCCACTTTCATGATGCACTCTGCATCCCAGGTTCCCGCTGCGGGCCACCTTTGACTTTCCGGCAATCCCTTGGTATAATCTACCCATAGATCAAGAAACAATATGGCATCTAAGCCATGCTTATGGTACATAAAATGCCCTGGAGTGTCCCTAGGAGGAATAGGAACTGCTTCTTCAAGCACCCCTTTTCTGGTACTAATCTGTCTTAACTTCGAGAAGAGCGGCATATTGACAACTGATCTGATACTTACTCTTGAATTCACTTAATACGAAAAACACAATAAATGAACAGTGAACAATGAACAGTCATTCATACTACAATATTTTGAACACTTTAAACATTAAACATTAAACATTGTAACAATGATCGACAATGATGACAGTCTGCCTAACTAATCACCACGCTGAATTCTTGACAATAACTGAATACTTCGGAATACTTGATATACTGCTAAACAGTACATATACACTGCTAAACAGTGCAGACCGGATTTGTGTACCCAAATCCGTCTTGACCGGCACAACCTATGTGCGCGTCAACACGCCTCCCCGGCGATGGTACTCACCGAGTAGCTCCTTGAAACGGAAGGCCTCAGAGAATGGACAGGACTCGATAACTGCGGACAGCGGACCCTCTGGACATCGGGATTTCGAAAGACCTGGTGGGCCTCTGTATACCTCGGATCTTGCTCTCTCAGCTAGGCTCTGGTCGGGATACTTCGCACTTCTCACCGCCTCGTCTGGGTTGATCGCAGCCTCAGTCGCCCCCGCTTGACCGGAGGGAGCTTACAGGAAATCCTGCTGGTACGCGTTTATGGTCCGTCCAGCTGTGGCAGGAGACCGGGCCTGCAACGCACCGCCGGCGCGTGAGATGAGAAAGTGTCCCTATTCGGGCGCCATTATGTGGTAAATAAAATCTTCTTTACCGTACTGAATTTCATACGGAATCTTAAAATAATAGTAAAATCGCTCAGAATAACAAGAGGCAGAATCCGTGGTATAAGAGGTTTCTAAATGGGCTTTATTCCATTCAAAATGGCCGACTCGAGTCGCGGCCTTCAGGTTCCGTCACCACGAGGGTTCAGGAAGTGAAGTACAATACTTTATTGACAGACATGCATTTTTATAATAAGTACATTACAATGAAACGAATGTAGAAGGCGTAACATTTGATAAGAAAAGTGACATAACAGGTACGTAATTGAAACTAGGCGTAATAAGGAATAAAAGAAACATGATTGGTTAGGATTATCAGACATAGGTGGATCTATAAGATAATACTTGGCATAGATGCGCGCGCGGCAGCATGACGTGTAATTGACGTGCAACTAGGGGGTGAAGGGGACTTGACATTTAGCTCTACATGTGGAGACGAGAAGTCTGGGGGGTCAAGTCAACCTAATCCCAAATCATATCTAACATCCTATGTTTAAAGAACTATGTTATCCACAAGGAAGAGACTCTCGGACAGAATCTATTCTATACTGACTGTGTGCGTGTACAAGCGTCTAAGTGTCTATATGAGATGCGAGGGATAGAAAACTTTCCATGGCAACAGGGCTATGAATCATTTGCAGGAGGACGGAAAGGCTGAGTCCTTGCTTGTGAGCTAAAGGAAATGTTTACCTAAATCACTAGACAGGAATGCATCGGCTGGAGAGCAAAATAGATAATTCGAAGGTGAAATACAACTTCTTGGCAGGCAGGCGAAAACTGGCCGAGGCAGGCACCGTTAGCTGCACAGGGAGTAGGACAAAGTTCATGGATACAGATGCGAGCTCAAGCTGAAGCTGTCAGAGACAGAGAGCAGGGAAAGGTTTTGAGGACAGAATCGGGCCTACTTGCCTGAACTGTAAAAATGGAGTAACTTAGCCATATAAAGTCGGTGGCCTTTTATACTTAGGAATCGAATATCCAGCCCTTTGATGGCGGATCTGACAGAGAACATATCGACGGTAGACACACATATGTTTGCGTCTTAGAAACTGGAACTGGAGGGAACATACATGTACTTGTAACATGCATATAGAACCGTTGGGGTCCAAGATAGGGGACATAACTGATCAGGAAAATCCACATTTCCACACCCTTGGCAGGACATTTGGGTCAGACAAAGACATGGAACCGGTTGATGAACCATTTCTACTGGCCCCATATGTCTGAAAAGGTAAATGAGTTTTGCACATCCTGTGTCACCTGTCAGGCCAGTGGAAAGGCAGGGGCCAAGACAAAGGCTCCCCTAATACCACTGCCAGAGGTTGAGGTTCCTTTTGAAAGGGTGGGGATGGACATTGTTGGTCTCCTGAGCCCAACAAATAGGTATATCTTGGTGGTAGTGGACCATGCCACTAGATACCCTGAAACAATCCCTCTTAGAATCATTGATGCTCCTGCAGTAGCTAGAGCACTGCTAGATGTGTTCACGAGAATGGGTTTTCTGAAAGAGGTGGTGTCAGATAGGGGCACAAACATTCTGTCCAGCTATCTGACTGCTATGTGGGATGAGTGTGGTGTCAACTACAAGTTCACCACTCCCTATCACCCACAAGCAAATGGTCTAGTTGAGAGATTCAACAAAACCCTAAAGGGCATGATAAATGGGTTGTCACAGAAACTCAAGAGGAGATGGAATGTTCTCCTCCCATGCCTACTGTTTGCCTACAGGGAGGTGTCACAGAAAGGGGTTGGTTTCAGTCCCAGTGAGGGGGGCATTGTGCCTGCTGAGAGAGTCTTTAGAGAAGCCTCTTAAAGACCCAAAGGACAATGTGCTTGACTATGTGCTAGGCCTGAGATCTAGAATGGTAGAGTACAAATACAAGGCAAGCAAGAAACTGGAGGTCACCCAGGAGCTCACGAGGCACTGGTATGTTCAGAAGGCTACTAGGCATGAATAAACTCCAGGCCAATTGGTGTGGGTGTGGGAGCCTCTGGCTCCCAGGGCCCTCCATGACAAGTGGAATCATAGAAAAGAAGGGTAAGGTTACATATTTGGTTGACCTTGGCACTCCAGGAACCCTTATTGGGTCCTGCATGTGAATAGATTGAAATCCCACCATGACAGGGCATATATGACCATGCTACTGGTCACTGATGAGGGAGTGGAGGAGGAAACTGAGACAGTGACCAACCTTTTCACCACTAATGTTTAAGATGGGTCAGTGGAGGGGTGGTACCCTCTCCCAAGTTAACAGTCCAGCAGCAAAGAGACTTTAAGCAAGTGCTGGAGCAGTTTGCTGGCCTCTTCTCTTTGACCCCAGGCATCACTGAGTGGTGTGTGCATCAAATTGACACTGGTGACAGCCTACCCGTCAAACATAAACTGTACAGGTTGTCTGACCGTGTCAGAGCCAGCATTAAAGTTGAGGTAGATAAATGCTGGAATTGAGGGTAATTGAACCATCTGAAAGTCCATGGACCAGTCCAGTGGTGCTGGTGCCTAAACCTAATCCACAGGGGGATCCAAGGAGTTACGGTTCTGTGTGGACTATAGAGGACTGAATGCAGTCACAAAGACAGATGCTCACACTATACCTAGAGCTGATGAGCTCATTGACAGGTTAGAGGCTGCTAAGTACCTGATTACATTTGATTTGACTTCAGGTTACTGGCAGATTGCCCTCACTGATGAAACAAAGGAGAGGTCAGCATTCTCCACACCAGAGGGACATTATCAGTTCAAGGTAAATCCCTGTGGCTTAAAGAATGCACCCGCCACCTTTCAAAGGTAAGTGAACAGGGTCTTGTCTGGGTTGGAACAATTCAGTGTAGCGTATCTGGATGATATAGCTGTATATAGTTCTACCTGGGTAGATCACTTAAGCCACCTAAGGGAAGTGCTTCAGGCCATGCAGCAGGCAGGCCTGACTATTAAGTAAGCCTGGGCAAAGCACTACGCTACGTTCGTGTAGTTTGCGAAGTTCGCGCTACTTCGCACTACGCGAACTGCACGTAGCACAGTGCGAACACGCGTAGCGTAGTGTTGCGTAGTGCTGCGGTCATTTTTTGCTTGCTCGCGGTCCTCAACGTCAAGTTGGCGACCGCGAGCAAGCAAAATGACATCCCGGCGAGACTTTTTCCTTGTTAGCGATCAGCAACATCAAGTTGGCGATCGCGAGCATGGAAAATAAACCTACCGGCGAGATTCCCAACGCAAGGAGGTCAAGTTTCTCATTGCGAGTGGTCGCGTATGCTTGCGACCGCTCGCGATGAGAAACTACCAGTTCGCGTTGAGAAAGCTGCCGCTCGAGTAAAAATCTACTCGAGCAGCAGAAAACTACAGCTCGCACTGTGCATTTTCAATGATTGCACAGTGCCGGTTGCTTGTCCGCACTCTGAAATTATTGAAAACGACATCTGGCACAGTGCGAACAAGGTACTACGCAGTTCGCGAAGTGCTACGAGTAGCTCGCGTAGTGCGAACTTCACTTTGCGTAGCTTCGCGAAGTGCTACTTCGCGAACTACGCCCAGGGTTACTATTAAGGCAAGTAAGTGCCGAATATGGCAGGGTTCTGTGGCGTACCTGGGCCACCTGGTAGGTGGGGGCCATGAACAGCATCTCCAAGCTAAAATCCAAACTATTTTGGATTGGACCGCTCCTGTTACAAAGACTCCGGTCAGGGCATTCTTTGGACTGACAGGGTATTATAGAAGGTTTGGTCAAAATTATGAGACCATTGTGGGGCCCTGTGGGAGGGTGGGTCGGATATACAGACGCGGAAGCTGGATGTATTTCCCAAAAGATTGTGTTTTATTATCAGGGGTTAATGTCTTGGGTTTGACAATAGGGATTTGGTCTTCTTTCTCTTCCTGCTTTGTCTCCTCCACTCTTGGATGGGGGTCAGGAAGTGCCTTATCCGCTTCATCCCCCCTGGGGCTGATGCTGGAGCCTGCCTGCTCTGACTCGTCCGTCGCACTGGTTTCCTCCCGGATGCTCATAGAGGGAGAAGAAAATGGAGGCCGTCAGTGATACTGTTCCATAGGGAGGGGATTGAACAAAACTACCCGTCACCTGCACCATGAATTGGTGAAGTCCAAGGGCTTCAAGGTGCACACTGTATCAGATGTGGGTGATAGACAACCTGCCTTAAAACCATGGGAGTGTTTCTTGGGCAGGCAAATGGCGTCGTGTTGCACACGCTAGGCTTGATAAGGACCGGGGTGGGGAAGTGTGAAGGAACGTTGTCAGGGATGTGCGGTCTTAAAAGAAAAAGGTACGTGCTTTAGCGTGGAGATCCAGTTAACTCAACCCGTGCCCACTGTCAACCCTCCTCCCGCGTCCCTCATATCCACCCCCACCTTTCATGGAACTGCCTTCACTCACCGGCTACGCCGCAACTCTCCAGAGTTGCGGCCGCTCCCCAGCCTCCTCCGGTGGGCACCACCACTCTTCACTCCAGTGCTCATCTGGCTCCTCATCAGGCTCCTCCTCTTCGACGCCGCTTTGGTCACGCCTGTTCTCTCCGCTCTCTGCTCCTCGCACACCTGGTCTTCTCCGCCAGTCGATGACCCTTTTTCCTGGTCTTGGTCCATTTTCAGTGGTTGCAAACCACTGCTTCCGGGGTCAGCTCCTCTCCCTTCCGGATCCACGCCTCGCTGTGGGAAAATACGAGAGGTGGGTGTGTCTGTTCTCCCGCACACGGCTTCCCTCATTCCGACCCTCGGAGCCTGATTTCTGCTTGGTGAGTATGTTGGTCGTTGTTTCTCATCCGTAGATGGCAATGGTGCCCCGATCTCCACCCCCTGACAGGCCCCTAACAGAACGCACTTCTAAGAAGAGACCCAAAAAGGTGGATTGGATCCCAGAGTGTCAGAAGGCTTTTGACACTCTGAAAGCTGCTATGTGTTCAGCACCAGTGTTGCTGACTCCCGACTACACAAAAGAATGTCTGGTTCAGACAGATACTTCAAAGCAAGAAATTGGGGCAGTGTTGTTACAGTTAAATGAAGAGGGCCTTGATCAGCCAATAGCCTTTATTTATTTTTTATTTTTTTCAAATTCTTTATATTAATCCCAAAAAAACTCTTGCTTCAGAAGACATTACAATATACATAGTATGTGGATTGGCTTACACATATATATAGCAAATACAGCAATTCAATCCTCCCAGTGGCCCGCCCCCCCCACCCTGTTGAACATGGGATACAACCATTCAACCTGTCCTTAAAGTGTCTAAAGCCCTCAGTTATGTTGGGTACTGACCGGTTCTATAGTTCACCCAGGCCCCCATATCTTTTCCCATTTACGCGGGCATCCCCTGCTCTGGTATACTGCCTGCTCAGCCCGCTGGCACCAGTCCAAATCATTTTCCGAGGACTCTACTTTTGGGACACAGGCACCCCACGCCCGGGCGATGTTCTGTTTTGCCACCGCTCCTACCAAGGCAAGCCATGTTGTGGCCTATTTGGGCCATGTTATTTTGCCTGTCACCCCGAGGATAAGCCATCTCGCCTCTACTGGGACCTACGCCCCCACTACCATTGTCATCACTCGGGCCAGACCCATCCAAAATATCTGAATCTTGGGACAGGCCCACAGTATATAGAAAATTTTTCCTATCTCACCACAACCCCAAACACACTGTGCCGATTGACAGTGACCCATACGATATTGTACTGTCCTCGAGGCCAATGACCTGTGCAAAATACGAAGTTGTATCAGCCTAAATCTCACTCTTACAGCTATCTCTATGGGGCTCTGCTGGGCCTCTTCCCAATCATCATCCTCAAGGAGACCCACATCCGACACCCAAGCCGCCCGCAAAGGTCCCAGACAGTCAGGGGTATTATTTATACGTTTTTGTATGTGAGGGATATTGTCTTGTCAGTCCTTGGGTCAAGGAGAAGTCTATCTTCAAGTGGTGTGTATGCTGGCAGCGAGTCTCCTGTTTTCAGGTGGCAATGTAGTGCATGTCTCAGCTGTAAGTATCTAAAATGTTCGGACGTGCACATTTGAAATTCTGTTTGAAGACTGTCAAATGGGATCATTGTTCCCTTTTTCCAAATGTCTCCCAGGAGATCAATGCCAATACTGCTCCATCCATGGAAGCCCCTCAGGCGCCTTACCTCACTCAAAAAATCACTTTCCCAGCGTGGGGTTTGTTCGGTTAGCCTGGTCACCCACCCTGTCATTTTAGTCACCTTCCGCCATGCCGTGACCACAGTCTGTGTGTGAGTTAAGAGGGACGGAGTCCCCTTTTTCCCCCCATAGAGAGCTGAGAGATAGCTACCCTTGCCCATAGCAAACCGGTCGATCCAGTAGGCTGATTTCTCAGTTGATAAGAAGACCCATCCATTGATGTTGACTAGCTGTGTCGCCCAATAATATTTTCTGATTTCCGGTGCTGCCAGCCCCCCTTCATGGTCCCCTCTCTGCAATTTCTTCCAATCGATCCTAGGGCAACCTCCCCCCCCCCATATCAATGAGCGCTGTTGGGACTCAACCGCAGGGAAGAAAGCATCCGGGATCTGCGATGGGGTATTCTGTATTGCATATAGTAGGTGCGGAAGAGCCATCATTTTGAATAAGACCGCTCTTCCCATAAGGAAGACTGGCAAGCTTCACCAATCGGCCATCTCCCCTTTCAACCTTTCCAGCTGTGAGTGTACGTTTAACTGCATGAGCTCCTCTTCCGTTTTAGTAATCCAAATGCCCAGGTATTTAAATATATCTTTGTGGACCAGCTCTTTGCACGCAGACGTCAGAGCCGGAGGCTCCCCCATCATGAGTTATCTTAGAAGCATGATCGGCCCAAGATAAGCTTATGTTTCAGGCTCAGTAGTGCACTTATATGTACATGTTGTTCATTGTATATATTTTTTTTTGTAGGTTTTCTTGACAATGGCATACACACTGAAACGCGTGTAGTGTTTCCATCTACCACCAGCCTTTGAATTGCTTTATAGTCTACCCACCTTTTCTTGCATTTTAAACCTATGTATAATGTTGTTATGTATAACTTTTGTCATATTTATGTATGTGTGTATCTGTCCATATATATGATAACGTATATGTTTTTCAAAGACCTATGATTATACATCAGTTTGTTATACATATGAATCATTGATGAGCGAGAATATTAATACTAATAATTGTACATAAAACTATATATTTGATATATCTTAAACTTTTCCACAAAAAAGGTTTTCCTCACCAAGGAGATACCTTGAATAAAAATATCCTTTTTCAAAACAAAGATATAGATTGTTTGGTCATGTGTATATGCTTACTAAAGTGCACTCTATTGTGTTTTTGAAAGATAATATATGGAAACATATAGCCTGAAATGCTTTACATGATTGTATAACTTGTATCTAGCCGTTGCCTTTCCCCCATTTGTAAATCCTCCCTACAGCTAGCAAGTCTTATTGTTTTCCGTAGGGGTCCCGTTTTTTCCAAACCATAAAGATAATCTAAGCATGTCCCACTGCCATGTGCCGTGAAGATGTGGGTAAATTGCCTAACGGCGGGATTGTGCAGTCTCCGCAGGTCCACCAACCCCATCGCAGTCGCAAAGACCTTTAACGGTTGCAACCCCTCGACTCTGTGGGAGCACGTATCTCAGTCTAGATCCGGCGCCATCATCTTATTCATGTCCCAACCCACGATGAGGGTACCCACTGGCATGTCCAATAGTAGTTTATTGAGGTCTGGGAATGTTACCCCGTGCTTTCTTGGGGGATATACCCTGAACAAATGTTAACACTGTGGCCCTCCCATGTCCCCGACAGCACCACATATCACCCCGTATGATCACACCAAGAGCGAGCTACCACTAGAGGCACCGCATTCTTGAGCAATATCGCTGTCCCCCTGGAACCAGTGGTAAACCCAGCATGTACCACAAGCGTGTAGCCAAACCAGTTTAGCGCTAGATAGCTATTTCCCTTCAGGTGCTTCTCCTGCAGGAGCACTATATCTGGAGAGTGTCCACATAAATACTGTAGTACCATGGTCCATTTGATTCTGTCTCCCAGAACATTCACTTTCCACGATAGCACCATTAGGTTCTTAGTTTGTTGTGAGGCCATCTAGGAGAAATAAGTGTCAAACAACCCCCCACTCTTATCCTCGTTTCAACCAGCCACCCCCCACCCCTATGTATCAACATGGTACTTAATGTCCTAGGACCCAGGTCATTGCAAATGGTGTTGATATTCTGAAGCAAACATAACACAACTGTGTAGAAAAAAAAATCAGGAACTGCTTCCCCCCTCCCTACTATCCTGCTGCGTAGGTCTAAAACTACCCACATCCCCAACTAGCAGAGCACCTGTTGCCCACAAAATACTCAAATAACAAAGGGGCTGCCGAGTGTCCCCTCCCTAAGTCCCCAAGAGGCCCACCCCCAGCCCAAGTCCAATAAAGTTGCGTTGCAGTATATTACCAATTCCACGGGCCAGCCATAAAAAAGAATGCAATTACCCACTTACTGGTCTCAGGGACCAGGCAGTTGCGATGCTGAGGTCATTTTCTGTGAGTCTCTGAAACCACTGGGCTCATTGATCGTGAGCGCCAGGATCGTTTCTCTTGTTTGTCCATTCCTTCACGCCCAGTCGGAATCCCCTATGGACGATCGTGAGTGTCTCTCCAGCCGCCCTCCTTGTGCCGATTGTTCTTGTGCGATCGTTCCTCATCCAGCCAGTCTTGTACTTCCGAGGGAGCTGTGAAGAACCAGGACCTGCCATTAGCAATGAATTTGAGTTTCGTCGGTAAGAACATCATATACTTAATGCCCCTTTTCCTTAGGGCACGCTTCACTCCGTCAAAGGTGCCGCGCTCCTATTGCACCTTTAAAGTAAAGTCCGGGAAGAATCTCACAGTCGTGTTCTCATAGTGAAGGTTGCCATGTAGTTTAGCGGCTTGCAGGATGGCGTCCCGGTCCCTATAATTTAGGATCCCAGCAATGATTGTTCTAGGGGGTGCCCCCACGTTCGGTGGGGGGACCGGAGCCCTGTGAGCGCTCTCTACTGGGAAAAAGGTGGACAATCGCTTAGGCTTGAGATGGTTCAGTATTAGGCCTTCAAGGAAAAAGTCCATACTTGGGCCTTCCGCCCCTTCCGGGACCCCCACCACCCGTATGTTGTTCCGGCAGGCCCTTCCTTCCTGGTCCTCCAGCTTGAGGGCCACTTGTTTGTGCTGATGAACTAGTTGCTAGACCCTCTCCTCCAGCTTGCATGTGGTAGATTAAAGTTCTGTAATATTAATCTCCGCAACTGTAACCCTCTCCGAGGTCTTGCTCATATCGGCTCGTATAAGATTCATTTCAATTGAGACTTTATCGATCTTTGTCTCTAGCATCGCTCCTAAAATGTGGATTGTTGCCATGATTGAGCTTAGAGACGGTTCGGACGCTTCTTTCCGGTCACCAGTAGCTCCCTCCTCCATGGGCGGCTGCTTTGGGACAGCATATTTGTCCAGTTTGCTGGACTGTACTGGTGGGGCCCCTTTAGGCTTCATTGTGCGAAGGTTCAGGCCGCAGTAGGATCAATACGTGATGGATACCCAATGCACGTCCGTCTTGTTCTGCGTCTTATGATTGGATCCGGCCGTTAAGCCATGTAGCCGACGGTGGTGTGCATACACTAGGAGGGGGTGCTCAACAGAGCCGCAAGCACCCTCCAAAGCTCCCAAGCACACAAGTATAGTATGCTTAAGTTCCAAGCTACAAAACAACAATATCTCAACGGGATTCATTGAAAATAATTATACTTGTATGTGCAAGACATTACCGTAGAGGAACAAAGGCGAGAGACTCCAAATTATTCATTAAATGTGCTCTTGGGCCTCATATATTTGGAAGACTAGGTTAAACACAACAGTTGTAACAGCACTGTTAAGCATGGATGCAAAGGCAAACCCAAAAGAAAGTGCACATTGTGCTCGTGACAGGACGTGACGGCGCAAGTGACAACGTGAGAAAAAACACAGCGCAGGGCGCAAGGTGAAACTTAATGTACAATATATACAGGATTGATGGTTCACATAATGGTTATTTCGAGTAGGTAAGCTGTAAGTTTTCAGAGATTTGGAGAACCAAAGTACGGTGTGCGCCTAAAAGGTTTTTGGCTGGTGGGAGAGGGTCGACGGCGTTTCAATCCTTTCAAGTTAGGATCATCATCAGGACCGGGTAGCCAATTGGATAAGTGCTGTGTGGAAAAAGGTAAGTATCAGCGCGGCTGGGGACGGAAGAAATACAGGGAGGAAGGACAGGAGTGAGAACTGCCTACCTGTGGCACGAAGAGATCAGTGCCTGTGGAAGGAAGGGCTGACTATGGATGCCAAGGCGGCGTCGCAGGACGTCAGCTGTGAAGGGCTGATCGGGAGCGTTGAATCTATGGAGAGAGCCAGTGCGCGATGAGAACAAGTGCGGGGGGAGGGGAGGGAGGGTTGAGAAGGAGATGGTAACTGGAGGGGCAGAGATGCGGCAAACTCACCGTCCAGTAACAGGAAATGGGGGGTAGTTGCAGGGTCGGAGCCCCGATCCACTGCCCAGGAAACAGGTAGAAACCTATTTAGAGAGGGCGGACAGAGTGGTTATTAATCTTCGAGTCGGTATTAATAGAAACCAAGGGATCAGAATTACTAAGCGGACAGGGCTTACCTTGGTAGTGCGTTGTTCTCAACCAAGGTAAGGCCCCTCTGCTTAGTAATTCACCTTCACAGACTCTTCCAACACATCCATTGAAGACTCCGACTCCAGCGAGGGACCAAGCAACTCCAGGAATACAAACAGACCCCCACCTCTGCTACCAGCCGTTTTTTTAGAACAAGGCCGCGGACGCGGCCAGAACCGTCCACGGCCACGCAACATCAACCAAAACCAATACTCCGGAGAAAGACAAATAAGAAACAAGTTCTACCGATGGGGACCCCAACAGTAACGGCCTCCACTGACTTCCATAGTGACACCACCACAGACTTGGATCCCATCACCCCTGACCCCAATACCGACTCAGATCTGATACCCATATTCAACCTTTCCAAACACAGCCTTTCCAGTGATGAAATCAAACTCCTCAGCAGAGGCCTAAGCTTCGTGTCAACTGAACGCAGCAATTTCTTTGAACTTCATACACAGTTACTACAGTTTTTTCGAGGAATCAGAATCCGCCATTTCTTTGCAGACAAGCCAGACTCCACCTCCACAAACCACGCTTCCATCCTCCCTCCACCTTCAACCCACCCTCTTGTACCATGCCTCCTGAAATACTTTCTTTCGAACGCATAGTCCTAAGCGAGGTCGCAGATGTTCAAAAACAATTTGAATACGTCCCCTACAATCTGCCATTCGCTGACAAACAGGCTCTACTCAATCTCAAAGCGAGAACTGACGAGACAGCATGGATCTTATCAAGACCATCGAAGACAGACCATACGATATCGAAACAGAACTAATGGCAGGCCTTGACATAGAATATCTATACACGAACATTCCTCATGATGAGGGTCTCCTAGCCATTAGGGAACTACTTGAAAAAAGACCTAGACCCACCTTAATCCCCACGGATTTCATCATGGATCTACTACGCATTGCCCTGGAAAATAACTATTTCCTTTACCAAGACGAATTCTACTTACAAATCAAGGGTGTCTCTATAGGCGCTTGTTTCGCCCCTAATTTTGCCATCCTGTTCGTCCACAAACTGGAAAAATGTCTCATTCTGACTCCGACCAACCCATTCAGGTCACAAATTTCCCTTTGGTGACGCTACATTGACGACGTACCCCTATTATGGAAAAGTACCCCTGAGACTTTATCATCCTTTGTCCTCTGGCTCAACAATTCTCAAACTCATCTCAAATTCACTTCAGAACGAATGACTTACCATTTCTGGATCTAACCATCCACGCCGAAGAAGGAAAGATTGGTACCATGCTCTATCGAAAACCAACTGAACGAAACACCCTACTTCACTACTCTAGTTACCATCCCTGTGGATTAAAGGACGGTCTGCCATATGGCCGATTTTTGCGCATCCGTAGGAACTGCAAGAGGCGCAAGGACTACTTCAGAGAATCTGATGTGCTCGCGAAAAATTGGTCGCCAGGGGAAATCCACCAAGATTGATTTCACGTGCACGCAAAAGAGCCTGGTATTGCCATCGTGACATCTTACTCACACCCCAACCTAAAAAAACAAACCCTAGGATCCCATTTGTAACTAAATTCAGCCCCTGTAGCAACCAAGAGAAAAAGATCGTCTCACACAACTGGACAATACTAAGAACCAACAAATCCTTCCAAGAGCCACCTCTCTTTTCCTTCCAAAAAGGAAACAATCTATCCAACCATTTAGTCCATGCCATCACTTGGCCTACCATCCCCATTAAACCCAACACCATCACTGCTGCCTGGGGATTACCAACTGTGATCGGCCACCATAAATGCCAGACATGCAGTGTCTGTGAACTCACCTTCAACACAAAGGAATTCAGACACAACAATAAATCATACACCTTGAATACCTTTACCAACTGTCACTCCCAGAATGTGATATACGCCATCCAATGCCCATGCAACCTTACCTACATCGGACAGACCACCCAGATGATTAAACAAAGAATCATCCAACATAAAAGCAGAATACATTGCAAAATTCTGACAGCCCCTCTGGTAGCACACTACCTTGAGAGGAACCCCAATGAACTTGACATGAAGTGGCAAGTGATTGATCAACCCCGTCTTCCACTCAGGGGCGGCAACTTGCAATCCCTACTCAACAAAAGTGAGTGTAAATGGATTAGACGCTGCAATTCTGTAAACCTGGGCCTGAACACCATTGATGAGTGGAACAGTACCATCCAGTTACAAACCTGCTAACCCATTCGCCCATGCCTGCCGTGACTACCCCTTGTTCAACTGTCGTTTCACGCCAACAGTGATTAGATGCCCTCCTTTTCTCCCTCCTCCCCACCTACCTGTGCCTATTACTTTGGGATATTATATTGATACCTTGTCCGTCCAACTGTGATTTTTGGCACAATATATGATCTCCTTTCCCAGGCCCTTCCATCTTTAGGCTCCCCACCCTGGCCTACTCCTAGCCCCCTGTTTATACCAGAAGTGTCTGCTACCACGTAAAACTATATAATGTATAATTGTGCACCATCCTATCTTGAACACAAGATTTTATGATACCTATATCGAGCCAATTTATTGCACTCATCTACTGTTTAAAACTGCCGTATCCACGTATGGCCCGCATTGTTTTAACTTGAATCCGATTTATGTAACCTGCTCCCCAACCTTGTAATTTTTGCAGTCACTTGTAGACCTTATTGGTTAATTCTTATTACTGCCTGTTGAATGTTTTAACTTGAATCCGATTTATGTACCCCGCTTCCCCACCTTGTAATTTTTGCAGTCACATCTGGACGTTATTGTTTAATTTTTATTATTGCTTGTTGATCGTCAACGCGAAGGTTGCCGGTTCTACGTTTAAGCCGATTCAGTACCTCTTCACTTTCCTTTCACTGCCGTGACGACTGCCAAGAGTCCCTCACTACGCCCCGCCCTCCGCCCTGGGGACCTATCAGCTCACTTTTCGTCATCGCACATTGCACACACAGGACTTATCCCCTTCTTTAACCCAACGTCAAGCACACACCCACGAGACACCGGTGGAAACCCGCACATGCCTGTGGTGGCCCGGTGCTACTCATTCCCTGGATTTTGTCGTGGATCTAATCCCTTGAGAACAACGCCCTACCAAGGTAAGCCCCGTCCGCTTAGTAATTCGGATCCCTTTACTAACCACTCTGTCCGCCCTCTCTAAATAGGTTTCTACCTGTTTCCTGGGCAGTGGATGGGGTCTCCGACCCTGCAACTACCCCCCATTTTCTGTTACCGGATGGTGAGTTTGCCGCATCCCTCCCCCTCCAGTTACCGTCTCCTTCTCACCCCCCCGCACTTGTTCTCATCGCGTCCTGGCTCTCTCCATAGATTCAACGCTCACGATCAGCCCTTCACAGCTGATTTCCTGCTATGCCACCTTGGCATCCATAGTCAGCCCTTCATTCCACGGGCACTGATCTCTTCGTGCCACAGGTAGGCCGTTCTCATTCCTACCCTTCCTCCCTGTGTTTCTTCCATCCCCAGCCTCGCTGATACTTACCTTTTTCCACACAGCACTTATCCAATTGGCTACCCGGTCCTGATGATGATCCTAACTTGAAAGGATCGAAACACCATCGACCCTCTCCCACCAGCCAAAAAACTTTTAGGCGCACACCGTACTTTGGTTCTACAAATCGCTGAAAAATTACAGCTTACCTACTCAAAATAACCATTATGTGAACCATCAGTCCTGTATATATTGTACATTACATTTCACCTTGTGCCCTGCGCTGTGTTTTTTCTCACATTGTCACTTACGCCGTCACGTCCTGTCACGTGTACAATGTGCACTTTCTTTTTGGTTTGCCTTTGCATCCATGCTTAACAGTGCTGTTACAACTGTTGTGTTTAACCTAGTCTTCCAAATATATGATGCCCAAGAGCACATTTAACGAATAATTTGGAGTCTCTCGCCTTTGTTCCTCTACTGTAATGTCTTGCACATACAAGTATAATTATTTTCAATGAATTCAGTTGAGATATTGTTGTATATTTGTACTGTACCTACCCAGATCTCAACTAGGTTTATGGGTTATACTCCTGTGGTTTTTCCCCAAGTTCCAAGCTATGCACTTTCCCCGGAAAGCCGGAATAGCTTGTGAGGCAGAGCCCCTTCCTCCACAGTGTAGATTGTGCAGCTCCGTGAACCAGGGTAGAATGAGGCCCCAGTACCTCTCTGTCTGGCAGGCCTAGATTTACACCCCAATGGAGAATATACGTAGCGAAAGATATGGACGGTGCCCCTACCTCGACGTTTCCAGTGCCCCAGCACTGCTTCAACTGGCTGGCACGGGGTTCTCAGGCCTCTGAGTGATGGTGCCGGTGCGCTAGCATGGGGGCATCATACTGGCCAGGTATACATTTGGGGCTCCCCTGGCATGGGTGTCTCAGAAACTATTCCGGGGATAATGGGTGGTGAGGGAGCGTCTCGGCAGACTCGCCAGCTCATGCCACTGCAAGGGGCTGCCGCCGCACCAATCACTCTGCCTGCCTCCCGGGGTCTGAGGTCTTGCTGCAAAGGTGACTAATTAATAGCGGGGGTTGGCACGCTATGCCGGCATATCATGGGGGCCAGCCTTACTTGGATGTCCTGCGCTGCACAGCAGGTAGTTGTCCGTGGTGAGGCGCCTCGCCTGCCCCAATTGCCAGCTTGTTGTAAGGGACCGCTGGCCCGTCGATCCCCCTCTCTGGGATCCCGCTGCCGCTCAACACCGCCCGGCATCGCAACTCTCACCGGGCAGACATGGCAGTGCGCCACCGGATCTCAAAAGGCCGGTCCAAGTATCCCAGACCTCACACGGGTGCACCACAGCCACCCCAGTCCAGGATCAGCAGACTTCCACGGTGAGTGCGACACGAGCACTGCCCAGCGGCTCTGTAGGCCTTCGTCGTCCATCCCCGCAGGTACGGGTTGTAGCTCCCGTCTGATGGCACAGATCGATAGCGCCTAGTGTCTCGCGACTGTACACATGTGTGTAGCTCCGCAACAACAGGATTCTGGACGGATATTGCGGGCTTTTCGTTGCGGCCTCGGCGGAGCTCTTGTTCTAGGATGTCATCTTGGCAGATGCCATGCCATGCCCCGGCATTTGCCTTTATTAGCAGGAGACTTCTTCCCAGAGAGCAGAGGTGGAGTGCCATTGAGAGAGAGGCTTTTGCTGTGGTTTGGTCCCTAAAAATGTTGAGACCATATTTGTTTGGGACTGACTTTCTTGTTCAGAATGACCACAGGCCTCTCAGAAGGCTCATGCAGATGAAAGGGGAGAATCCCAAACTGTTATGGTGGTCCATTTCCCTACAGGCAATGGACTTTACAGTGGAACACAGACCTGGGGTTGCCCATGCAAATGCGGATGGACTTTCCAGGTTTTTCCACTTAGCTGATGAGGACTGCCAGGGTGTAGGTTAGTAACTCATCACCTTTCGCTTGGGGGGCTATGTTGCAAAGTTATCCTGTGCCCTGGGCACCCGCCAACATTTTGCTGACTGATACTGGTGGTAACTGACTGACCCTGGGCTCTCTCTACCCAAGCCCAGGGTCAGTGCTATGTTGAAAGAGACACTTAGAATACAGTGAAAACACTTACATACACTAGGGTACACTATGAGTTGAGGAACCCCTTTGATTGGCATGACCTACCCTATAAAGCCCTACTACATAATAGGGCAGAGGGATTGAAACTACCTCCAAGTCCCTAGTATATAATAGGGCATGGCAGTTTAGAGGCCAGTAGCCCTTTCTGCACTTGCATGTGTGCACTGCTGAAGCCTGAGGTCAGCTTAAAAGTAAATTGTGCCCAAACTTGACTTTGGTGTTTGGGGCACTTAAAAATGGATAACCTACAATGTTTGAGCATATTAGGTACCCCCAGGGTCTCCCCTAGGTGTCCCAGGGGTGGGGAGGGGGTCAGGTGTTTATAAGGACAACCCTTATTAAATGAGTTTTATATGCCCTGGGTTAAGTGAAATTGCACATTTCACTCCCCACATTGTGATAAAGTGCTTCACAAACTCAACTTTGGTGCTACGAGCTTTGTGGAGGAGGATCTGCACTATTTCTACATAATCAGAACCCCTAAAGTCTCCCCTAGGTGTTCCAGGGGTGGGGGACCTGTAGATATAGGCAGAGTACTTATAAAATGCATTTTTATAAGCCCTGGTGCTGGAAAAAGGGCCCAAGTCATTTTTCACACTGCAAATCCCCTGCCACATAGGTTAACATGGTAAGAAGTTATTAACTAATAGATCCTGCCAGGAGAAAGAGCATTCAAAGACTTCCCAGGATGGTGTAAATAAAACCAACAATATGATATTTTTGAATTTCTCCCAAAATGTACAGACAAGAAGTTATAAGACTTTCATGTCTGTAAGCCCAGATTCAGCCTTCCAGTGGTCTGTCCTGATTGGTCAGAGTAAAGTGGATTAGCCAGACTCCTTTAATGAGGAGATAAAGAGCCGATTAGGTTAACCAGCTCTGCTGGGAGGGCAGTGTTCTGTTACACAGGAATGCCAGAGCAGGGGGAGGAGTCGTAAACAATGGACTTCAATGGAAGAGGAACAGACCAATGTCATTTACAACTCAACTCTTCTGAACTCAGCCAGATTCTAAGCTTGAGGAAGGAATGAGCAGATTCAAGAGGGGAGAGACTATAAAGATTAGCCATCCTAGGGGTGTGTTTAGCCAGCTCTTCTCGCCCTGCTGGAAACTCAGCCATGATGAATTTGGAAGATTTGGTGCACTCTGGGACAAAATAGAGCCACACTCTGAAGGATGTGGTCATATCTTGGAGCGTTACCCTACCCCCATTGGACAGGAGTGCCCAGAGAACTTGGAATAAGTATCTGAGACGGGCAGAGCCTCTCAGATCTGCTGCTTAAAACCTAGGAAAGCAAGAAGGGCCATTATGAGGAGTTTGATGTGCAATAACTAAGGCCTGCACTCTGTAGATTACACCTTCTGAATCATCTGCAACTACAGCCCTGTGGACTACCTAGCTGTAAAAGGACTAAAGAGTGGACTCCCTGGAAGCTAAAGGTTAACAGAGCTCACATGGAACATCACCACCAAGAATTCTCACTCTGGAGCATTACCAGTAGATTTGTGGGGGGTTTTGTCCAAGTGGATTGTGGGAACTGAAGTCTTCAACTTTCAAGGACCATCTTGGAGCTTCCAGACCCTTGGAGTAAGTTTGCAACACTTTGGGACCCTTGGAGGAACTTCAAGAAGAAGTTCATGAAGTTTGGAGCAACTTTGGGAAAAATCTCGATAAGTGGACTGACTCTACCTGACCAGCCAACCCGCCTGCCTTCAACCGCGAGTCGGCCTGCTGTCCAGGTTTATCCCGCTGAAAAGCTCTGTACGTCCGGCATCTAGAGTTTTAACCTTCACTGAATCCGGCCTGGTGAAGAGCATCGAGAGACCCCGCGAGAAAAAGCTCCATACAATTTTCTCAGTCCGAACGTAGAAAAGGTGACCGGGAGCAACCGCCAGAGCCAAGGCGCCCGCCTTTAACCGCGAGTCGGCCTGGATCCTTGGTTCGTCCCACTGGAACATCCTGGAGGTAGGACTTCTATAAGTTTGACCGGGAGCTCGTCCCAAGGCACGCTGGCGAACCCTCACTGAATCCGGACTGGCTGAGAGCTTCGAGAGACCCCAGGAAGAAAAGCTCCAGAAAAGTTTCCGAGTCAGAAGGTAAAAACTTTGACCGAGACATACCCCGAAGGGGTAGCTCCACAGGGCTCCATCATGGTCGGCCTGAAACTTTGACTTTGACCCGGTCTATTGCGACCAGATGTCCTGATAATGCGCTATAGGTTTCTAATTGATATATTAGACTAAATATTTAAAAAATCATATCTCTGGTTCCCTACATTGGATTTTTGTAATTTTGGTGTCATTTTTAAGGTACACACATGTCCTATTTTTATAAATTGGTGTTGGATTGTTTTTGTGCATTGTGCCTTTAATTATTTACTGAATTGGTGTTTTTAAATGCTTTGCACACCTGTCTTTGAAGTTAAGCCAGCGTGTTTATAGCCATGCTACCAAGGGTTAAGCATGGGAATAACTTTCTAAGACCTATTCTGAGCCCTATACTGTGTTAGTGGCCTTATTGCCAGTGGCAGATATACCTTTGCCCCTACTAATAATCTACTTTCCAACACCTGTTGATACGGCATCTCCATCTGCTGATATAATGTGTATTTCACTGAACTAGGAGAGACCCCTTTCTCTGGGTATGAATCATCACAAATTAACTTCAGTATCAATTGTCTAATTACATTCAATCAATGGGTGTACCGTGTGCCAATGAGCGGTTGCTTAGCAGTAGGAGAGCTTGTTTCAACACTCATTTCCATTCCTCTATTCATACCCATGGTGTCAATTTCTTTATTTTTACAAGACCCTTTCTTCAATCCACAAATCCTGCTACCTCTGGTTGATATGGAATATTTAATATCCATTTTACTCCTTTTTCATTCACCCAGGATTGCACTTCATCTCCAGTAAAATGGGTGCAATTGCCACTTTGAAGTTCTTCTGGTACACCATATGCATTCACTAAATATTACAACATCTTCACAGTGGCAGCCTGGTTTGCTCATTATGATGGAATAGCATTAACATTTCCAGAACACAAGTCTAATGCCAATACAATCCCAGTTGCTGATGCTGCAAGAGTGCATTCTTTTGCTGCATGGAATGCACTACATTCTTCTTTTTAGTAACCTAGTGGATTGGACCTAGAATCTTTGCAAGGTGGAGTATAACAACACTCCAAACCCCTATTGCCCTGAGAAAGGACATAGCTTCTTTCACTGTGCTGGGCTCAGAGATCGGTTGGACACTGAGGACCACATGTTTAGGGATTTTCTGGTGAGGCCCGGTTTATACCATACCCAGGAACTATACTTCTAGTGCAGGCCCCTGCCACCTTTGTGGGGTTTGTAGCTCATCACCAGTCTGTGAAATGCTTAACCAGCCGAGGCAACTCTGTGATAACACCATCTTTGCCTTCAGTGATCATTATGTCACTGACATAGTAGAACCTATTTATTGGAGTCTCAGGTTTGGACAGCTCCTTTGCTACTAAACCATGGCAGGGAGTTGGGGAGGGAAAATACCCTTGGAGTAACACTTAAAATATGCACTGCCTTCCTTACCACGCAAATGCAAATTGGGCCTGGGATTCCAAAGCAATTGGTTTTGAAAAAAAAAAAACATTTGCCAGATTAATCACTGCATACCATTGTCCTACCTGTTCCCCTATCTCTTCAATTATAGTCACCATGTTAGGTACAGCTGCTGCCAGTGGAGGGGTCCTTTTATTCAAAGCCCAATACTCTACAGTTATCCTCCAGCTTCCATTGTGTTTCTTTATGGTGGAGTTAAAAGGACTTACTACTGGTAAAATCACCCCAGCTACATATAGGGACCCTACTGTTTCTCCTATCTCTCTGTGTCCCCATGGTGATGAAACTTCTGGGGTGGTTTTGGTGTCTTCACTAGTGTCCACTTTGCTGCCAAGAGACTATGGTCTTCACTGCTCTTACATAATAGGGGTTGTGAGATAATCCAAATGTGAACACTCCCCATGGGGTCTGAATAGTCTGTTCTAACAGTATTCATTCCCTAAAAATGTTTTCTTGGTGTGGGACATCACCACAGAACAGGTAAAACCTGCCCTTTGGTGATGGACAATAGCACAGTGGCTCTGACAGCTTCAGTAACCTCCCCACCCACTTCCAGAATTTGTATAATCTGGGTCTATGGGGTTCTTCTAAAAGCTGTCAAATGTAAAATGGTATTGTCTACCTAATGGTGTAGTGTCCCCTTTCTTTCAAGGAGGGGTCTCGCACTGCAGAAACCCATAAACCCCAGGAAGTGAACAAGATACTCCAATTGATTCATAGAGGAACTCAAACACCAGAAACAGGAATGCAAACATGAAGGAAAGAAGATGGCTCACCAGCAAGACATGAGGACCTAAAACACTTCAAAGACGCCCTCAACCGACACTATCACCTCCTGAAGAACACCAAGAAGACCGTCTTACCCAACTGCATCAAGGATAGCTCCCAACAGCAGCATGGAAGTTTTCAACATAGTCAAGCAGTTCACCAACCCCTCGCAACAGAAAACATCATAACACCCTTGAAAGCTATCTATTTGACACCTTTACAAACTTTTGCCACAACAAAATCAACACCATCCACCACAACTTTACACCTCAGCCCCTCACAGAGGACAGCATCAACTGCATCATGCTGACTGACGTACATCCACACCAGCTCACCTCGTGGAACATTATCGCTGAGTATGAAACTGCATCCATAATGAGATTCATCCACTCTGGAGCCTCAGCAGACCTCTGCCCACACCATACTTTAGGCCTGAAGAGGTCTGCTGACCCAGAGGAATCTTAGAACCACCAACCCATCCATAACACTGCAGACAGACTCATCCTCAACCTCAGAAGATGGACTCACATTACCCAGCACCTTTAGAAAATCCACTGGCTACCAGTCGTGAAGAGATGCCAGTTCAAGCTACTCACCCATGCTTAAAAGGCACTACACAATGAAGGACCAGCATACCTCAACACTCAAATTAACTTCCACCAACCTACCAGGAATTCTACTCCAAATCTCTCTTCCTAGCAGACACACGTCGCATCTGCTGGGCGAACAGTGGAGGCCGCTCCTTCTCCCACCAGACCTGGAACAACCTCCACCTCACCTCAGAGCCTCACCATCGTGCCAAAAGTTCAGGAAGGACCTCAAGATTTGGATGTTCAACCAATAGGAGAACAGGCAGCCAGTTCTCCCATCACCTCGGGCCCTCACAGGTGACGCAGCCACACTCTACAAATCTGAATGATTGATTGATTTCACCAATTGGTGATTGCCACATAAGTGAACCAGTCCCCTGCTGACAATATGTAATTATTTACTACTGCTGTGAGCTCACCTTTACATCATAACGGAGAGGAATCTCCTACCCATGTCCCTCCTTCCAGAGAGTTAGTTCTAGATATAATCTACTAGAGACATACTTTTCCAAGACATGTACCTCTTTGTGTTCCACATAAATCCTTTTCCTCACTATCTGTTTCATAAACCTGGGCAACTCCCCTCTCACTCTGATTAACTTTTCCCTGCATTCTTATACTACTTTAGCCACCACTTTCCTCCATCTCCTCAGCAATGGCCCTGTGGGTAATCCATGTATGTCCTTCTTATCTACCCCTATCTTTAGTAAGTCTATCCACATCTGTCTTTGAGAAAACTTCATTTTATTCTTCCCAGTCAGGGCTCCTGTAACAGTGTTACACTCTGCTCAACATTTTGCCTCTATGTCACTGAGTTGAGCCATTAATTATGTTGCCTTATGCACCTTGTCTGATGTATTCATGCCCACCAAGATGACACTTGTGGTCCCTCTAATACTGGTGATACTGATGCTATTAGTTTAGTGCTCATAGCAGATTTAAAGGAAGTAATAGCTGGGCCCTCACACTATTTGTCTCTCAGCCCTTGTTCTGCTGTCAAGTTTCGTAAACTTTCTACACCCTTAATAATTTTCTTCCACTGTGAGGTGGAGAGCAAGTCAGAAGAGTATGGGTATGCACTAGCTATACTATCTTGTATCATATCCATCATGAAAAGCTGTGTGCTACTTTTGAATTCCCATATGTTCTGAGGGTCTCCTTCAGTTTGGGGTCACTGGTCAGAGCTCCTATTGCTACTGCCTCATGAGGACTGTGAAATGCACTGTCAGCCCCTTCGTCCCAACATCACACCAATCATAATATACTATTCTCAGCCTCCTTTTGTTTATGTGTTGTTTGCAAAGTGGTCAACTCTGTTTGAGAATAATCCCCTATTTGTTTATTCTGTCTATCCAGTGTAGTCATATTATGAAGAGCTGTGGGTGTTGCAACCATCTCTAAGGTTCCATTAAAACTACAGGTTCAAGTTGAGACATTGTCCTCATCTCTACATCAATTTATTCCCCCAGTCACTAGTTAAGCCTTCCCCTACTATATCTACAGGTTGTACCTGCACCCTTCTTTTGGGTTACATGTGGCAAACACACACCAACGACCTCAGAAAGATCATCATCGCATGTCTGGCAGGAGAGCCCGTCGCCTGCACTACTCTTTCCAAGATCAAGTCACAACTTCTCCCCTTCTCATACAACTGGCTTTTATATTTTAGCAACCTCTTTGTTGCATAGCCTTCTCCCTGTTTCATTGGTTAAAGTTTAACACCATGTCCATATCACATCCACAGTCTTCTTCTTACACAATCATCTGCCTTACTAATATGTTAGTTTGGATTGTAAAAACAGATCAACTTGTTCTTATCACATACACAATTCTCCTGTACTTAGGCACAGTCCTCCCCCACTTGCCCAATCCATTAATCAGTGTAGCCTCTTTATTCAGCTATGAATTCATTTCCATAACGGTTCATAAATTTAATGAATTTACTATACAAATACCATGGGATTACGAGAGAGATAATGAGTGTAGCTTCACACAAGAGAAATTACAAGGATAATCAGCAAATCTGGGTCTGATTCTGCAAATAATTCTTTATTTTTCCCCAGCGTTTCACCAAGAGCAGCAGAAATCTCAAAGTTAAACAAGACAGATTCGACATTTTTCTGTGGACAATTGTGATGGGGTTGGTAAATGATGTTACTGATGCAACAGGAATTCAAAAAGACCCTGAAATGAGATGTACATTTTTTGTTACCAGTCAGGATGATGAGTGAAGCTGTATAAAGCTAAAACGGTCAATAAATAAATAGCTAAAACTGTGTTGATGTACACTTTTCATCCTTTCAAAAGGATTTTTTATTCAAAAAAGTGGAAACGTATACCCGATTATCATTCAAGACTTGAAAGGCCCTATGTTAAAAGACTAAGGGCCTGATTTAGAGTTTGGTGGACAGGTTACTCCTTCACAAATGTATGGATAGCCTATTCACCTTAATATAAGTGTTTTATATCTCACTTTTAATAAGATGTAATACGGTGGACGGGACATCAGTGACGTTTGTAATGGAGTAACCCATCCGTCAAACTCTAGATCAAGCCCTACATGGGGAAAATGCATTGCAAATTGTTATAATTGTTATTAAACCTTAACAAAGTTACAAGTCAACTCTACTGACTTTTCAGATGGACTAACTTACAGCAAAAATCTTCTACAGTAAAGTCAATCTTAATTGCTTGTAAGTATTTAAACTTAAATACACATAGTTTTCCAATCAGTAAAATAACAATAAAATATTTCATATAATAACCCATCAACTGCTAATCATCCCTCCTTGTAACACACTGGTTCTCCATCATTCTTCCATGAAACACACTGGGTCTCAATACAAAAAATAAAAGGAATTTGCTGGTCACCTTGCTGGCAATCATATCTAGTCTGAGTATGTCATTTTTATAAACAAGAGTAAAAACTGTCATATTCTTGATATTAACTCAACATTGCCACCTATAACAAGTTAAAATAGGCAGTCCTTTTAAAAACAGTTTCTTCATTAATTAAAGCGCAAGAATAAAAATAAATGCTCTACATCTGCATTATCAACAGGTATATTTGAAGCTGGAAATCCTGCAGCTGAATCTCAAAAGCTACATCTAGTAATAAAGTGAAGCAGAGGCGCAAATAACCTTTAGCTAGTTACCATGGAAAGTGTGCCAAGATATTGGACTGGAGGTTCATTTTTATGCTTGAGTAGCATACAAATGTAGACACTTGTTTTCCAATAGAGATCTCATAATAAGATTACTGAGCAATTTTTTTGCCTGACTGTGGAATGAGATTTTCATTGGTTAACTGGGTGTCAATCCACTACTCCTAAATTCCCGGGCTGATTTCAATTCCTATCAGATAAATCTGAACAGGCAATGTTACTCTCTCTGCCCAACATGATCTATTCGGAATTCTTTTCGTGACCTACCAGATCTGATGCAGATAAATCGAGAAAGCATCTTGTACACTCTAGGACAAGTGAGATACCCCCAGTGATATCTTGATATGGGCCTGTAATGTCATCTTTGTTAATCTTTAGACAGACTGCACAAAATTATTGAACAGAAAGTGTATTTCCTGAATCGCCACCCTAGATAATTTCCTGTTAGACATGGCAGTCTTAGGGTAGTCTACTCATAAATGTTTTGACTTACTCCATAATATTTTTCTGATCTCAGGTTTGTTGGCCTTAAGAATCTTTGCACTATACCACTGCTAACTAGTGCTAAAGTGTGTGTTCTCACGTCTTAAATCATGTAACATTGGCTCATCCCCAAATGGCATATTTAATTTCCATTAAGTCCATAGTAAAGTGGTACTACATGCACCCAGGGCCTATAAATGAAATGCTACTAGTGGGTCTGCAGAAATGATTGTTTCACCCACTTAAGTAGTCCTTTAAACATGTTCAGGCCTACAGCCTTTGTGTGCAATTTTAAACTGCCATTCCGACCTAGCAAAATAAACCTTTAGCCATGCCTAAACTTTCCTTTTAAATACATATAAGTCATTACTAGAGTAGTCCCTAAGCAGCCCACATGGTAGGGAGCAATGTATTCAAAAGTTAGGGCATGTCATGTTAAGGTTTTCATGTTCTGATAGTAAAAACCTCTTAAGTTTTTTTTTACTACTGCAAGGCCTGCTTCTCTTATAGGATAACATTGGAGTTACCATATTACATAGAATAAGGGGTAACTTCCTAATAGGAACAGGTAAACAGTTCATGAGAGAAAGCGGTGGCTGGGTAACTTTGGCACACACACACTCAGTATCAAATGTAACAAACATAAATTATACAGATGATACCAAGTAAAGCAACAAGGTGCTCAGAGATGAAGAAAAAGCCACCATTTTTTTCCTTAGAGAAGACAATGTCCATATACAAAAGAGACAATCTCAAGCACTTCAACACCGATCAGTAATCTACTCCTTTGTGAACACTCTTCTTATGTTCTTGACCCAAGGTCAGCATATCTTTGTTGTAATTTTTACCACACACTTGCGAACATGTGTTTTGTCTCTGAAGAAGTATTTTCCAGTTGACTTCACCTGGACTGATTATAACTAAGCTTTCCAAATGATGTACTCAAGAATCAAACAAACTCACGTATGTAAACAACATCCATAGTTGTAAGACAGTCTGTATATTGTAAAAAGGGATGTGCCGAACAGGAGAGCTTGGTTTCACCCAAATGTAACTTTCCATAAAGACCACTGAAAATTGACCCATGTGGCCTGCATTGCATAGTTAAACCTGCTCATATATATGAACAAAATGAATGGCTCAAGAGTTCAATTATGGAGAAAACCTGTGTAGTGTTGACAGTCTTTATGTTGAAAAAGGGATGTGCTGAACAGAAGACATCCCTTTTTACAACATACAGACTGCCTTACCACTACGGAGGTTGTCTACATAACTGAGTTCATTTGATACTTGAGTACATGATTTGAAAAGCCTACTTATAATCAGCCCTGGGGAAACCAAATGGAATTTAATTGTCCAGAGACGAAACACGTGTTCACTGGTGTGTAGTGGAAGTTACAATAAAGATATGCTGACCTTGGCTCACAAATAAAGAACATAAGCAAATTATTCACAGAGGAGTGGATTGCTGATTACTGTTGGAGTGCTTGGGATTGTCTCTTAGGTAAACAGTTCATGTCTGGTGTCTTTGGAATTGTAATACAAAATCCTCTTTTATGTTAAAGTCAGATTTTGAACTGCAGTTTTGAAAATGTATTTTCCTGCCTTAGCCATTTAGTGCTTGTAGTTGGTCTTTGGGTCACGTGACCAGGTATAGTTGTTAGTTGGTCTTTGTGTATTTCTCATGAACAGCCACACACAATAGAGAGCTTAGGTGTGTCTCAATGGGCCATCACTGGCAGCAGGAGAGGATGGAGTTAGGCAAAGTCCCACTTACATCTGCATAGTCTGTGCCCTGCCTTCACACAAATAATTGCATACACCAACTCATCAGTACACTTTTAGGCATGTGGAAGACTCTGCCAGGAAGAAAGACTGCTGTGCTGCTGAAAGGACTGCCACTCTGCATAGGTGCTCCCCTGAAGGACTGCTGCCTGCTGTCCTGACCTGTTACATGCTGCCCTCTTGCCTGGGTGAGAAGGACTGGACCTGCAACCTAAACCTAGGACCACCAGAGCGCCTTGAAGGGCAAGACTATTGTAACGAGCACTTCAACTATGCAACTGTGAGTTCTCCCTGCCAAGTGGTGCCAACCCAGTCCTGAACCCTTCAAGTTGGGCCTGAAGGTGCTCTGCCTGCCCATCTCTGGATCCAGCAGACCGAGTGCATTTCCTCTGCTCATGGCACTACCCCAAGCAGAACCAATGCATCAGCTCCGCTGCGAGGATTCTTCCAGCATAAGGACTTCGCATCGACCTTGCAGCCTAATTGGAACCACCATTGCATGAAGCATCCCCTTCACAGGCCCTTGCTTCATCAGCTTCTCATCGACTGAGGCCTCGACAGTGACTCAGGACTTCACATCACAAGTCCTGCAGTCTCTGCAGAACCAGCTGTTGCCCAACGCATTCCTCATTGACGGCCTCCTCGAAGGTGATGCTGGACCTCGCACCACAGCCTCACAGCTCCTCAGAACTGATGCTGCACAATGCGTCACTGACCCAAATCTCACATCACCTCCGCTCCTTGACGCACCCTCAAAGTGGGACCTTATAATGCTTCAGAACTAGTTTTTAAGGTACTCTTGTTCTGCGGCCCTAACTGGGCCTCTTAGCTGGCCCATGCTCCATCGTGGTCAGGCTGAATTTAGTGACGTTGTCCTGGTACGGCAAGACCAGATATCCACAGTTGAAGTTTTGCACTTTGTGGCACTATTCTCAGCAAAACAATTTAACTTGCATTATTTCCATTTGTACTGATTGGATTTTTGTCATTTTGGTGTTGTGTTATTTATTACATTTTACTCTATTTTTGGAATTCAGTTTGGGCTGCTTTTTGTGTTGTGTTTGTACTGTATTACTAATCGAAGTACTGCATACATATTCTACACATTCTCTCTAATGTATGCCTGACTGCTCTGTGCCATGCTACCAGAATGCTGAGTGCAGGTTAATTTGGGCTTTGCTGGTGACTTTACCCTGACAAGGATTGTGGTTGCTCATTAAGAAGGGTTTCATCTACCTCAATAACCCACACCCTTACAGTTCTATTTTATATTTCAGATTTATATTTTTCCTGGTATTTTAAATCTGTACATGGAAACAATAACATGTAGTGCCACAGTGCATTTGCTTTGTCCCTAGAACGGTGCTGTCAAATTGGTTTCACCTGATTGGGTTATGTAACTTTCTATAAAGATCCCTGTACATTGACCTAGAAATTGCAACAGTGATGTAGAAGGTAAATGTCAATTGTGGACTGCAGTGCGTAGTTACACGTGCCCACATATATAAAAAAAATGAATGGCTCCAGAGTGCACTGTTGTGCTATGGCTGGACTGCAGTTTAAGAGTACTGCAGTTTCACCAAGCAAAAAAAGTGCTTATGGCATGTTGAAAATCCTACTTTTGGATATTAGCTAAGTCACGCCTAAAGTGTTCCTGAGGTGAGCCTTGTAAGCCCACATGGCTGGGTGCTCACTATATATAAGCAGGACATGCTAAATATCGTATAAACATGCCCCCACAGTGAAAAATTGTAAACAGCTGTTTGTCACTGTGCAAGTAGAGTTGCCTTCGCCATGAAAAAGCCTTGCTATGCATAAAATCACTTTTTCCTATCTTAACTAGGAAAAATTCAAGAGTGGTCAATAAACCTTATTTTCAACTTGGTTTTCAAAATCCCATTCAATAGTGAAAGTAGATTTTGGATAACTTTAGTGGACAAGTAACTTTATGCTACCTGAAAGTAAACTGGTTGTGAAATTGTTTGTCTCACAGCCCTGCTCTGGAGACTGAACATACACCCATGGTTAGCAGTTAATGACCCTCTTCCTAGACTACTATAACTTGACAAAGAAGTGCTTATAAGGAGGTGGGTGAACCGCAAAAATATAGCCAAGAGTGGGTATTAGGAAATTTCCAATCAATTTCGGGAAACAACCTTTACAACTCAGTCATTACATAGCACTTCCTTTACAATGCAGTCATTACAACTCAACATCCTTTACATCGCATGCCATAAACCTTATTTTCAACTAGGTTTTCAAAATCCCATTCAATAGTGAAAGTAGATTTTGGATAACTTTAGTGGACAAGTAACTTTATGCTACCTGAAAGTAAACTGGTTGTGAAATTGTTTGTCTCACAGCCCTGCTCTGGAGACTGAACATACACACCTGGTTAGCAGTTAATGACCCTCCTCCTAAACTACTATGACTTGACAAAGAAGTGCTTATAAGGAGGTGGCTGAACTGCAAAAATATAGCCAAGAGTGGGTATTAGGAAATCTCCAATCAATTTCGGGAAACAACCTTCACAACTCAGTCATTACATAGCACTTCCTTTACAACTCAGTCATTACAACTCAACATCCTTTACATAGCATGCCATTACATCGCATGTCACTACATCACATGTCACTACAACGCATGTCATTACAATGCATGTCACTACAACACATGCCATTACAACACAATATAAGGTAAGTAATGGGGAATAGTAATTTTTACCCCTACACTATCCAATACTTACCCTACTGTTGCACTCACTGGAGAGGGAA
Organism: Triturus cristatus; assembly: GCF_964204655.1. Lineage (NCBI taxonomy): Eukaryota > Metazoa > Chordata > Amphibia > Caudata > Salamandridae > Triturus > Triturus cristatus. The sequence continues at coordinate 1,119,071,813 of NC_140592.1, forward strand.
TAGTAATTTCTACCCCTACACTATCCAACACTTACCCTACTGTTGCCCTAAAAGTAATATGCGTTGTAATGGTATGCGTTGTAATGGAATGCGTTGTAAATGTAGATTCTAAAAATGCGTTGTGATGGCATGCAATGTAAAATCAAGCGTAATGGAAGTTGAAATGTAAAAACTGTGTTACAAAGGCATGCGTTGTAAATGTTTGCGTTATAACATCATACATTCATCAATTACTTGTGGAATAGAATGAGAGAGTGAATACCTTTGAGTATTTGGGGATCCCCCTCTCTGATGATCAGTCATGGAATCCCCATCTAGTGAAGCAGAGTCTCCAACACAGGCAGATTACTGGGGCCTAATTAAGGAGCACAGGACCTCTTCCAGCAGACCTGCTTCACATTTATGATTGCACAGCAGTGGGCTCAGCACTTTATGGTGTTGAACTGTGAGGGTTTGAAAACCTGGATGGCCTCTTAATTACAGAGAACAAATTCCTTAGAGTCTTGGTTTCACTCCCACAGAGTACCCCCTTCACCCTCTCAGCTTGGACATGGGCAGATCCTCTATCATCGAGAAGGCTAAGCTACGCCCCCTTTTGTTCTGGTTGCACCTTAGGACTACTCCTGAGTTGCTCCCATATGCTGTTGCTCTATCTGAGGTAATTGCCGTTGATCGGTTTAAGAAAATTGGTTGGCTCCACAAATTGAAATCTCTGCTTACCACAATAGGGCTAAAGCGATTGTGGGATGCTAGGGATCCTGCACTGGTCCCTAGCAGTGCCATAATTAAGAAACAATACTGGAATTGGGTGGCTCTGTCTTCTTTAACTTATCAGCGATGGGGCCGTCTTACATTGGACTTTCTGGAGTTCAAAATGACAAGAGAATTTGAGCAATTCCTGGAGGTCATAACGGTCCCACTGGAGAGGAAGCTCTACATGCAATTTAGATTTGACTCCATTCCGGTTAATTCGTTCACATCCTCCTGGTAAAAGTCTCTTACTCTAGCTGGGTTTTACCCAGGATGACCCTTAGCTATTGAGTCGATAGGCCACATACTTTTTGTTTATCCACCCTATTGATCCCCGAGATCAAGATGGTTAGCCCCTGTTTATAAGTGCCTTAGCACCCGATGTCACCAAGAAGCACTGCGCATCTTAAAATCTAACACTAGTTTGCTGATAGTCTGCACAATTGCTAAGTTCCTTGGCAAGATGTGGACTATCAGAAGATCCCTGCTGAAAATTGCAAATTGAAAATCATTTTTGGATGTTCTAAGATATCACTTTTGTACTGTAAGCATTTGCACTTTTATGGTCTGCGTACCAGGGAAAATATTATGGGGCTAATTGACTTTCATATTTCTTCATTACTGCTTTAATGTGAGCCTGAAAATAGAGCTATGTTATCCTTGAGAGGTATCCATGAGCACAAGGCAGCACTGATTCAATCAGAACATTATCTGGGCAGCTGGTTCTCTTTTTTATATTGAAATTATAACTGTAATACTGGCGCATATATGTATTTTATACTTTGAAAGTTTTTATCCACAGACGTATTGTCTTTTTAATAATTTATGTCGACACTTACTTAAAGTTCAATCTTGTAGTTTTATATATTGTGCATTGGTGATAAACTGTGAATGTGAAAAACTTTTATGGCATGTATGCTGAAATAAAGTATCTGATTGATAGGGCAACTGGTCACGAGTATTTCAGATAATTTCTGCAACTGTGAAATCATTAACCCCTGGTGTAGTGTGCGTAGGGGGGGCTACACCGAGGTCCACGGAGTTGTGAACAAATTCCATGGACCTCTGCTACGCTATGCTACACCACCCACCTCCACCCCCTATATTAACAATGACTTCTACATGTTTTAAAATTAAATTAAAAGCACTTACCTGGCATGCGGCGTCCCCGAGCTGCCCTCCTCCTCTTCCTTCTTTCTTGTGAGAAATGCGCATGGGCGGGCGCACAGACATGCACAGTTTTCTCAAAGAATGACCCGCATGGCGAGGAAGAGGAGGAGGGCAACCCGGGGACACCACATGCCAGGTAAATGGTATTAATTTCATTTTAAAACATGTACAATTAATTGTTAATAGAGGGGGGTGGAGGCGGGGGCTGTCCAACTCCGATCCACTGCGAGTGTGCACTGATTTGCCTTCTCCGCGTTCTCCTCGGAATGCGGAGGAGGCAAATCTCTGCACACTCCGCGAGGGGAGTGGAGGTCTCTGCTCAGGGGTTAGAAATCACCTTAAAAGTGAAAGACTGCCTGATTGCTGAAAGAAAAAGACTCAATGACTATTGGCACCTAGGAACTGAAACTGCTCTTCATGAGTCAAGTAGTTGGCCTACTGTTATCCTGCTACATGGACACCAACATGCTGAAAATCTCCTGACTTCTAGAAGGACCAGGTGATCACTGTGAATAGGACCCTGCAGATGTCCTGGCTGGAGGTAAACCTGGTGGGCTGCAGGAATGACCAGGAGGAACTGTCCCTTTAGTTGGAGAAATTTGGCACTTACACATTTTTTCCACTGGGCTGGGAAAAAAGGTAAAGAGGCACACTCAGCAAGGGTGTACTTTCCCTAGGCAAAACAAACAGGTTTATTATCCAATTAGATTGTTGCTGTGTTGAAAAAGGCATTAGCCTGACCTTGCTGTGAAATTCTATTGGATTTTGAAGTCTTACCCCCATACACCATAAAAGCTTTGCCTTGGCAGATACTGAGAACAAAAAAAGTGATTGAATCAGAAGGTAAAACCTTGGAATGGAGTGAGCTGTCAAAGTTACTCCAGTGGTGAGGTAACCTCAATGGCTATAGAATTCTGCTTTGTAGAGCTCAGAGCTATTGGCACCAAAAGTGGAAGCTTCAGTGGGAGCTTGACAATAAAATGTCTGACTTTATGTGACCCTCACCAACATTAACTTCTTGACCTGTCCCATGGGAGGACATGGAGCTTCAATAAGTGGACTAAGTCAGAAGGTAAAAATTCTGTTTGAACACTCGAAGTGCCCAATTGTGTGTTACAATGGTGCGGGGGCAGGCGGGACTCCAATGTCACGCCTCTGCACCGCTGAGACTTGCTTCTGCCTGCCAGATTACAAGTTAGTTGTAGTCTGGAGGGTGGGGAGTGGGCGGTCCAAAGGTGGTGCCTCTTTTAAAGGCTATGGTGCCTTTAAAAAAGGCACTGCAATAGGAACACCTTAAAAGGTTCCTGCATGGCATGGGCTTGAAAGTCTTTTGTGCATGCACACAGGGGGGCACATGTTATACCCCTCTGTGTGCATGCACAAGCGAAGGATGCCAGTGTCCCCTTTGTTTCCTCTCCTCCAAGATTTACATGGTGGAGGAACCACCATGTACGCCCTGGAGGAGAGAAAACTCGTAATATGCTTGGCGGGACCATGGAGGTCCCATCAAGCATATTGCGTCCTCTGACCGCCATGCCACCTCCAGGGACCGGCAGTGCCGTGGTGGCGGTGTGGTTCCAGGGTGGTATTATCACCCATCTCATAATGGGGCTGTCAGACAACTAGTGCAGCGGTAGCTGGACCACCACCCATGCGCCACCATGCATCTGGTGGTCCTCGGACCCTCAGACTCATAATCAGGCCCTTACTGTAAATAACCTCTCCATTGCTGTAGCTTGAAATCACACTTAGTTCTTGGTTAGCTGCAAACTGCGGCTTCTTATTGGTGCTTTGTATTTTGTAGGTGCAGAATGCCTCAAAAAGAAAAAAATTCATATTTCTGGTTTCCATTATGCAGTATTGATCATTTCTGTGGATCTTTACCTATTAAATTGCTCCTGATTTCTCACAATTCGTTTTGGAATTTTGCTGTGTTCTCAATTTTAAAATTGCATGGTGCTGCATAAACATTGCATGAAGTATTCTGGGGAATTGCCTTCTGTTTGTGCCATGGCTATCAGAGGTTGATCACAGGTTCTCTTAGTACTCTGTTGTGACATAACCAAACTGTGTTTATTACAATGATAAGCATACCCCTCCCAACATTGATAGCCACATTTCTGACAGTTACAAATAATATGTCTATGATCCAGTTTATTTTGAAGAGAAAGCCATTGTTTATAACTAATATCAATGAATATCAAAATATTATTTTAAAAAAACAGGGTTACAGTTGATAAATTGAAATATCGCAGTTGGTTCAGTCTCTGGAAGACAATGTATGAAATAATCACAACCACAACAATATAGAAAACAAGAAATAGACATAGGTGTTTCTTAAGGAAACTCTGAGATTCCCTTCTAAATATAACTAACCCTAGAGCCATCCAATCAAGGTTCTAAGTTTAGAATAAGGGTGTTTTCTAGGGTGGGGTTTCAAGGAAATGTGGGGAGGTGTCAGCACAGTAAAGACCCCAGTAGATGCCTTCCAGAATAATAAGTTTTGAGCATAAAGCTTCACACTTGCAAGAATAAAGGTCACAGAGAGGTCTGTATTCCTCAAAGTCCAAGGATAATCTGTTCTCACTCCTAACTGTGTGTATATTAATTAAAATATTAGAGACTGCAACAACAGTCATATTCCTTCCCACCCCTTAAGGAACCAATATTCTCAAACCTCACTTGCAACATGAAGATCCCTCTGTTCCTGATACACAATGAATAGGAGCCTTCATCTGTTCATTAAGTCTTCACATTCTTGCCAAAATTTCTCTTCTCAGGCCTTGCTATCAAGAAACTAACTTAGACAACAATACTCCTATTTTCTAGCTAATGAAGCCTTGAAAACGAACCTGCTAAAGAAAGAACAACTGACAAGGCAAAATAAATTTCAAAACTAAAGACTTTAGTCAGGCTAACTTTGCCTAAGTATTTCATGTACAATTCAATTTCATGTTTGTAGGTACACATGTATTACTTTTGATAAAGTGCAACATGTGAACAAAGGAATACATGTTCTTAAGCAAATGTAACTTGAAGTGTAAATGTAAAACGTGAGTAAATAATACATGATTTATGTTATGTTGACCTTAGTGCACATGTTTATAAATCCCTACGTTCTACAGTGAATACATTTCAATAATGCATTTAAATGTGTCACACATGTTAATATTGTTAAGGCACACAGCAAATATCATCTCAGGTGCACGTACATATTTGCACTTCTGTAATGTATAAGGGTGGAGCCTAAATTATGCTGCTCTATTTCTATTAGTGTAACTTTGTGTCAAGTGAAAAATGGGAGAGACTATTCCAGAGAAGCCCCATGGCATATCTCAATATTTGAGCCATTATTTTCACAGTCTTACGTTGTGCCTAATGGGAGGCAGTGACATCCATAGGTACACCCAGTGAACTGAAGTAGCTAACCAGCTTGATTTCTAGTCAAGCCAGTTACCCATTGTTAGAAATGGGATTTCTGGTTGGCTAGGGCATGCGCCTAAGCAAGGCAGAAACCACCACTCTAGTCAGGGGAAGGGAGTTACACGCTGAAGATAACCCCTACTCGCCCCCTTGGTAGCTTGGAAGAACAGTCAGGCTTATCCCAGAGGCAATGTGTAAAGCGTTTGCACAACACACTCACACAGCAGCGACACTGTAGGCACACCAGAAAAGAAACTTCACAACAGTATAAATAAAAATAGCCTTTATATTATCCATAAAACACATTAGAACATATCACATATATACTCTGTGCCACCACTATAGTGGCAAGGAACCCATAAAGATCGCGCCTCTGTGTGCCTCTTACCTGCCATGTGGTATTTTAGGTATTCTCATCAGGATTGGGGATCCTCTGCGCTCCTTCAAGCGGAGTTACAGTAGTCTTTTCTGAAAGAATTCCTACGCTGTACATATGGGCCCAGGTAGGCCACCATGGAAGGGGGTGCACACAACGCAGGAAGGGCAGAGGACCTCACTTGGTCTGCCGCATAGGCAAGGCTGTGCAAAGAGCAGCTGCCTGCAAACGTGAGGAGGGGAAGATCTCCTACCGTCCCTTCTGACTTGAAGTGATAGCCATGGTTGCCAACCTCAACCAGCCTCCAGCCACGTACGGCTCACAAGCGGCGGTGGTAGCAGGCCGACAGACAAGCTCCTCCCACCTGACTCACGCTCTGATGCTGCTCTCCCCGATCGGGACCGACCCAGCAACTCCTCACTAGCGGCTTTGGCTGGCAAGAGAGGACGAGGGCAGTGGGCTTCCATGCAGCAGACGGTCAATTCCGGGGACACAGCTCAGTAAACATGCAGGGCTCTCCTCCTCCTTAGGGGAGCCCCGCCCACAGTTAGGCATCCGTTGCCTGACTTCCTGGTGAATCCTCACGGCACGAGAATACAGAGAGAAGTCTCCATCGGGCTCAGAATCTTCTGTCCTCCTCCTGGCATGTTCTCCTCGGCGAAGCCAGGTGCTCAAGGAAAATCTTGTAGACTGGACAGTATTGCACGCACTGTCAACACCCCACAGCTCTCTTTGACACGCTGGCCAGGGCACTCACTGGGGCCGCGCCACCACACAGGGGCACGCAGTTAACCACACGGCGCTCACCATGCCCTTGTCATAAGGCTGGTAGGGAAAGCTTACAAAGTCCTGGGGGACCACAGGGACACACAGACATGGTGTCCCCATGAAGGCCAGCACGTGGATTCCTTTGAGGCAGAGTGGCAGTTCCCCCCAGCCCGAAAATGGCAGCAGGTCAGATCCTTCTGTAGCCCAATCCCATGGCGGTTCCTCAAGGTCCCATGCAGTCTTCTCTCCAAGTGAGCACAGTCCAATTCAAAAGACATGGGGTCACAGCCCCAATATTTTTACTACTAAGTGTCTTTGTTCTTCCCCCTGGCACAGCTCCGTGCCCAGTCTAAACCAGTTCTGGGGGGCACTTGACAAGTGCACAACACTCCACATTGTCAGTGTAGGCTCTGGCCCCAGGCACTCCACAGGGGGTGGAGCCAACATTGTGGAGGGAGGCACAGCCCTGTTCAGGTTCAGATGCTACTCCTCTCACACTCCAAATGCAGATAAGGTCTATCCAGCCTAGCGCTGACTCATCCAGACTCTCTGGAGCTACTGCACCTCCCCAGCCCCTGTCACTTCAAGGCCAGACAGTCAATACACAACAAGCAGGCACAAAGACACATAGCACACAGAAATGCCTACTCCTAAAAGTGGTATTTCTAAAATAGTGATAATAAATCTGCGAACAACAGTACACAGCATTTATCACCACTATTCCAAACATACCAAACTTGATCACGCTACTCCTCTCATGTCAGGAATTACTACTGAAACCCTATCAGGGAATCCCCAATGCATTCCTATGAGAGGGCAGCCTCGCAGCAGTGAGAAACCAAATAGGCTGTTTGTCACTACCAGGACATACCACACAGGGCATGTTACACAGTTAAGGCACATGTCCTACCTTTTATATACACTGCACCCTGCCCATAGGGCTAGCTAGGGCCTACCTTAGGGGTGACTGATGTGTAGTAAAAGGGGAATCACAGACGTGGCAACCACTTTATGTGCCACCTCACAGCAGCAGTAAACTGCGCGCGTAGGCCCTGCAATGGCAGAGGCCTTAGACAGGTTTGAAAGGCCACTTTGGTGGGTGACGCAAGCAGCGCTGCAAGCCCACCAGTAGCATTTAATTTACTGGCCCTGGGTATATGAGATACCACTGTACAAGGGACTGATAGTTAAATTAAATATGCCAAACAGGTGTAGACCAATCTTACCATGTTTACCATAGAGAGCACATGCACTTTAACACTGAACAGCAGTCCTAAAGTGCCCAGACTCCAAAAACCACCACCAACAGGTCAGAAAAACTACCGGAGGAAGGCAAAAAGGTCTGGGATGACCCTGCAAAAAGGGCCAACTTCAAACCCATATTCACTTGTTAGGTTTCGCCTGCACAGCATTTGCGCTGTGCTAGTGAAATCTCTTGCATTTAATATATCCTAAAAGGGGGCTCTTATAAGTTCTCATGGCCGAATTACTGTGTTCATTCGCTTTTGTGTCGACCTTTTTTTGTTAACTTTCCCTGGCTGCAGGTATTTATGATACGTCTACTAAAGTTCTTATCACTGTTTAATCCCCCTTCACTATCAAATAAGATCTCTTCCCACTGAAAAGGCAGACAGCTTCTAACAGTTTACTGGAATGCTTGTTTTTTATTACTTAGTTGTTGAAAGCAGATGCTTTAGCCTTAAAACGTATGTGGTATATCCTATTCACACCTCAGTATCTTTCTTAGCACTTTGTAGGCATTATCAGATTGATTTTTTCAACATAATCTATTTGGTCATTAAGATCATATTCTAAATGTTATAATAAACATTGTGCATAAAAAAGAAAGTTAATAAACAAGAGCTATGCTATATTTTACTACTAAATAGGCAGCCATGAGAGCGCTTACCTTTCAGACAACAGGGTCATGATTTGAATGGTGGAGCAGGGGGGCAGTGGAAATGGGCCCAAAAGACCTAGGTACCCCACTAAATACAGATTGTTGCTAAAATGTATAACTACACAGGCAGTCACAAGTGCAGTTACCTTGCAGACAACACAGTCCTTATATGAATGGTGCAGCAGGTGCAGAGGCACCGGGCCCAAAGCTTGTCAGAACACCTCTAAACACTTAATATTGCTATATTTTACTACTATGCAGGCAGTCACAATTGTGGCTACTTTTCAGTTAAAAGGGGCTTGATCTAAATGGTGCAGCAGGTGCAGTTGGACAGGGCCCAAACGTTTTCATAACTCCACTAAACACCGAAGATTGCTATATTTTACTATTAAACAGGCAGTCACAAGTGCAGTTATCTTGCAGGCAACAGGATCATTATTTGAATTGTGCAGCAGGTGCAGTGCCACAGGGCCAACAAGTTGCCACAACTCCTCTAAACACCTAACATTGCCGCATTTTACTTCCAAACAATTGCAGTTACCTTGCAGTTGAAAGGGGCTTGATTAAAATGGTGCAGCAGGTGCAGTGGCACAAGGGCCAAAAGTTGTCATAACTCCACTAAACAACAAATATTGCTATAATTTTCTACTAAAAAGGCAGTCACAAGTGCAGTTATCTTTCAGGTACAAAGGCCATGATTTGAATGGTGCAGCAGGTGTAGTGGCACAAGGCCAAATCAAGTAGCACTGTTTTATTCCTGCATTTGTCAAAATTCCATGTAAACCACATAATAGTCGGGAAAATATTAAAACTTTCATTTTTAACTAATTTGCCTGTTTATCTAATAAAGACAGCCAATATTTTCCAAATTCTTTTTATAAACATGCACTAATTGTACAGTACTATAACAGTTAGACAGCAGTTATATCACATCACATATATCACATCAGTAAGTGCGGGATTCACCTGATTGAATCCTGCATTCAGTTCTTCTATTTTATGACATTTACTCATAATAACTCCACAGTTTTCTATGACCCAGATCCAGAAGGCAGATTAAGTGTGTTTCCTTGATGCTGGAATTAATCTTCCCATATTTTCTGATGATTATTCAGGCAACCCCTAGCCCAGTATACTGGGATATCCAATGACATGCAATGTCAATTTATTCCGGTTTACATCAATGTCAATTGTTATGTGTAATAATGTGATTTTAGTGTCTTTTGGCATTTTCCACCCAAAGCCCCCTTCAGGTTCTGCATAAACCCACTCCCAAAAGGGCTGTAATTTATCACAATGTCATAATGTGTGTGCATATGGTCTCCTATTACTCTCCACATCTGAGGCACATGGGATTGATTATATGGCCATATGCCAGTGAGCATACATTAGTAAAATAAACCTGGTGTAGATAGTCCAACTGGTTTAAACTA